>NC_060144.1:31945026-34445026 GCF_021461385.2 Schistocerca piceifrons
CTGGCACCCGGATGCCTACACAACAGGCTGCGACTCAGCAGCGGCTGACGCGTCTGCGTCATTGGTAAGGCACCGAACAGCGCAGTGACATAACTGCCAGGCTCTTCGAGTACTCAACGGCTAATTTCAGCGGGCTTAAATATTACTGTCCCACGCTGTCTTTGAAGTAAGGCGGCGTCTGTGTGTCACGCGGAATTATCTTGAATACAGGCAGCTAACGCTTTTAATAACTGGGAGCGAGGAATAGCACTTTGTGCTTGGCAACAACCACAAAGCACCACAAGGAGGTGAGCTGGTGCCAGTGCCATAGAGACTTGCAGCTTGCACAAGTTCCACCAAGGCCACAGATGGCGCTGAGGATGTAGATATCCGTCATTTAGTGAACACTTAGAAGTGAACAGACAGTTGTTCTAAATTGTGAGCCGTGGCGCCATTTTTCTGTCTCCCACCGTTAACTCAAGGGCAGTATCGACTATCCCTCTTCCCAGTATCTATGAGGAAGAGTTGGTATCTGTGGGTTGTGTGCGCAAAAGCTCTTTGCTTGGCGATATATATACGGGGTTAGCTGGTCCGAGAGGCGGATACAGATCCTTTACATCTCCTGAAAACTTGATCCCCCTCACCTACTTGTCTCTCCCATCCTTTCCCACCCCTGTCCACTGCCACGCCTGTACTCCCACATCCGACCCACTCTCCATCTCTCCCCACTCCATACCCTTGCCCAAGGTAGCTTCTGCCAACTCCCCCTCCCTGATGATGCCCTCATCCCCTCCATCTACCCCTCCTCCCAACTTTGATCCTTCCCTTCCTCCCCCTGTATTTTTCCTCTAGGGCACCCTCTTTCCCTTCTCCCCCCTCCGCCCCTCCCTGGGCTCCCGTACAGCGCCCCAACCCTCTCCCCTCCTCCGCCCTTCTCACCCACTGGCATCTACCCCCTCCACCTCTCCCTCCTATCTTCGTGTGCTGGAGATCGTCGCCAGTGCTCGAGTTTGTCTTCATGTCGGTGCTTCAGTGTCTCTTCGTTTCGTGCTCCTCCATTGTCGTATGTTAACTCTGTGTTCTCCGTTTGTGAACAGTGATGAACTTTTTTTTTTTATCCAAACAGTGCGCCCATGAACGGTTTCATTTATTTCACCATGTCGGCCTTCCGTTTCTATCCGCCATGTTTGTATGTTTTTCTGTCTTTCTGTTTGCTGTATGTATTCTCTATGACCGAAAAGCGGCGTAGATAGGCCGCTGCCGGCCTACCTTTATTGTAAAGGTATCAAAATGACATTAAAGAAAAAAAAGAAAAAGCCCGAGAGGCACCAAGTTTGGGGATTGGCGGTAGCGTCGCGACAAGAGGTGGTCTCGAGGTCCTAGTGGCGGGAGCCGCGAGCTACGCAAGAAGGTACCGCTTAGAGGGAAGACACCAGAGTACGTCACCGGAGAACGCGGCGGTTGGTTGGCAATATTCGTGTCGGACGACCGCTCGTAGCCTGGCTGCCCCCTTCGATCTGGCTGTCATCGGCACCACTCAGTAACCACCGCGAAGCACCTTGGATCCATGGAGCTGCTTGCTGATAAAAGGGAGTATCATTGTCTACCCGACCTCCTAATTACAGGGCTATTACAAATGATTGAAGCGATTTCATAAAGTCACTGTAGCTCCATTCATTGACATATAGCCACGACACACTACAGATACGTAGAAAAACTCATAAAGTTTTGTTCGGCTGAAGCCGCACTTCAGATTTTTCTGCTGCCAGAGCGCTCGAGAGCGCAGTGAGTCAAAATGGCGACAGGAGCCGAGAAAGCGTATGTCGCGCTAGAAATGCACTCACATCAGTCAGTCATAACAGTGCAACGACACTTCAGGACGAAGTTCAACAAAGATCCTCCAACTGCTAACTCCATTCGGTGATGCTATGCGCAGTTTAAAGCTTCTGGATGCCTCTGGAAGGGGAAATGAACGGGTCGGCATGCACTGAGCGAAGAAACGGTTGAACGCGTGCGAGCAACTTTCACGCGTAGCCCGCGGAAGTCGACGAATAAAGCAAGCATGGAGCTAAACGTACCACAGCTGACGGTTTGGAAAATCTTACGGAAAAGGCTAAAGCAGAAGCCTTACCGTTTACAATTGCTACAAGCCCTGACACCCGATGACAAAGTCAAACGCTTTGAATTTTCGGCGCGGTTTCAACAGCTCATGGAAGAGGATGCGTTCAGTGCGAAACTTGTTTTCAGTGATGAAGCAACATTTTTTCTTAATGGTGAAGTTAACAGACACAATGTGCAAATCTGGGCGGTAGAGAATCCTCACGCATTCGTGCAGCGAATTCGCAATTCACCGAAAGTTAACGTGTATTGTGCATTCTCACGGTTTAAAGTTTACGGCCCCTTTTTCTTCTGCCAAAAAAAAACCTTACGGGACACGTGTATCTGGACATGCTGGAAATTTGGCTCATGCCACAACTGGAGACCGACAGCGCCGACTTCATCTTTCAACAGGATGGTGCTCCACCGCACTTCCATCATGATGTTCGGCATTTCTTAAACAGGAGAGTGGAAAACCGATGGATCGATCGTAGTGGTGATCATGATCAGCAATTCATGTCATGGCCTCCACGCTCTCCCAACTTAACCCCATGCGATTTCTTTCTGTGGGGTTATGTGAAAGATTCAGTGTTTAAACCTCCTCTACCAAGAAACGTGCCAGAACTGCGAGCTCGCATCAACGATGCTTTCGAACTCATTGGTGAGAACATGCTGCGCCGAGTGTGGGAGGAACTTGATTATCGGCTTGATGTCTGCCGAATCACTAAAGGGGCACATATCGAACATTTGTGAATGCCTAAAAAAACTTTTTGAGTTTTTGTATGTGTGAAAATATCTCAAATAATAAAGTTATTGTAGAGCTGTGAAATCGCTTCAGTCATTTGTAATAACCCTGTACTTTCTGGTTTGTACCCGACTCTCAGAGTTTTACTCGGTCGGCTCCTTGATAGTAAATATAGACTGTAGTATTGTACTAGACACTAGTTGACGTTTGAAAATTTGTTGTGACATTATATTGACTCTCCTTTCTATTTTATAACCGACCTTTAATGTTTTAATGAATCAGCTCCTGGCCGGAAATACATTAGGAACAACGGTACCGGCCGGACGGTGTGGCCGAGCGGCTCTAGGCGCTTCAGTCTGGAACTGCACGACCGCTACGATCGCAGTTTCGAATCCTGCCTCGGGAATGGATGTGTGTGATGTCCTTAGATTAGCCAGGTTTAAGTAGTTCTAACTTTTAGGGGACTGATGACCTCAGATGTTAAGGCCTAAAGTGCTCAGACCCATTTGAACCATTTGGACAATTGTACCAAGGCACACGTTGCCGTTAAACAAACAGGGGTCTTGTGGTTAGAGTTATGTGTTAACTGGCTCAATTCCTTGATTGTAACTGCATTTGGGGTAATCCTAATTACCAATTGTTCTAAGCTGTGCAATCCTGTCTTTGAAAGACCGGGTCATTACTGGTGCAATTTTAACTGGATCCTCTGGTTCTGCAGAGTGAGTTCTCTTATAATAAGTGTTCACAAGTAATTTTCCTTCAGAGCGGTCTTAATACCTGACAACGAGTTTAAATTTGAAAATATCAACTGCTAACTGTCACTAGGACTTAAGTCAAAGTAAAATTTTCAGAAGGGACTGGTTGGGATCCTGTCGCTGATTGCTGATTGAAATTAAGAGGTTTGTTTGCTTTGAAGTAAGCCTTATCATTGTCATATTGTTCCACTAATCTGTTTCACCTTTAAGCACAGATGGGCATCTTAACAACGAACCTTTCGACAAACAGCTTTCAAATTAAAAGTTACGTAATTTGTTTTGAGTAATTGAATCACTCTTGTCATCAATGGCGCTTATATAGGTTTCATGTGTTGCAGGAGGGCATTTAATAAGACAGACTGTGTCCAGCGTGGTAGTAAACACCGCTGTTTCACCCGATAACGGGAGGGGTGCAGGTCCGGCTGTGTTGTAACCATTGTAATATTGTTTGCTGTTTTGTAATACAGAACTTCAGATTTATTTTGCAAAAGCCTATTCAACTTAAGATTTAAGGTCAAAAGAATTTTGCAGATTTGTTCATTTTGTCAAAGAAAAGTTTTTGCTTGTGTATTATCAAATATGTGGGATCGATACCTACGATGCCACAACGTAGTTCCGTTCTGCTATGTTGGCACTACGAAAGAAACCGACGACAACACCCTCTAGCCGGCGCTGTCGTGGTCTACGAGCTCCGCGACTGCTTCAGCCCATTTCATCAGGTGCAGACAGCCAGGACACGTCGCTTCAACTTCGCACCACCTTGCAAGTTATGTAATATGTTTGCATATGTTATCCGCTAGTAAAGGTTGTAAGTAGGCTGTTTAGGTTTTTATGTTGGTAACGTCACGTAGCACTCTGTATGAAAATCACTGGCTGTGCTGTGTGCAGTCTGTGGCTGGTCCGCATTGTTGAAATATTCGCTGTTGTAGTGTTGGGCAGTTGGATGTGAACAGCGCGTAGCGTTGCGCAGTTGGAGGTGAGCCGCCAGCAGTGGTGGATGTGGGGAGAGAGATGGCAGAATTTCGAGAGCAGACAATCTGGACGTGTGTCCACCAGAAAGAGTAAATTTGTAATACTGGATATCATGAACTGATTATATATGTGATGACTTTTGAACGTTATTAAGGTAAATACATTGTTTGTTCTCCATCAAAATCTTTCATTTGCTGACTATGCCTATCAGTAGTTAGTGCCTTAGAATCTTTTATTTAGCTGGCAGTATTGACGCTCACTGTATTGCAGTAGTTCGAGTAACGAAGATTTTTGTGAGGTAAGTGATTCATGATAGGCACAGGTTATTGTTAGTCAGGGCCATTCTTTTGTAGGGATTATTGAAACGCAGATTGCGTTGCGCTAAAAATATTGTGTGCAAGTTTAGTGATGATCAGAATAAGTAAAGAGAGAAATGTCTGAGTACGTTCAGTTTTGCTCAGCTGTTTGAAAATCAAATAATGTAAGGGGTTTATCAGCACAATCATTCATAAATTTTTCTAAGGGGAGGTTTCAAGGTGCCTTAACTGTATCTGCAGTACCGAGAGATTAGTACCTTTTCCTGTTCCTGTTCCTTACGCACGCGCCACCTCCCAGGCGGGATACAAAAAAACAAACAGGCTGTGTGAAAAGAAAGTTATATTGGTGGGTCCTCCCTTCCACATTTTCCTTCATTCCAATAAGTACCACGTATCAGAACGTTCAGACCATTGTTTACAGGAACTTTGTGACTATGCTGGAAAATAGTCACGTCTCTGTGTCACTTTGAAGTGTAGGACAGTGTTCAATAAATGTTACTTGGCCTGCCATTACAATGCGTTACTTCGTTTTTGAACTAACTTCGTACAATCTCAACATTTGGTGTTTGCATTTAGTTGCCTTGTTTCAAAACCCCCCTAGTCTCTGCATGACTTGCATAACAAACGGTTCATCTTTTGTATTTCCCTTCAGATTCCGTTTACACGTGAATCGGACAGTCCATAGAGAAACCAGACCTCTAACAAACGATTCCTTGCCTAAATAACTATAGCACATACCCTAAAAACTACACAACATTGAACTGCCAATTAGTCGTGTTTTCTGATCTGGTGTTTCAGCTTAGCAATCGAGCCATAATTAGGCACCTTTCTATTCTAGTTACTTACCCTTACTATTATAACAATTACAAATACACTTGTTAGTAGCGCCACAAATGGCCGCTACCGACAGCACTTTAGGGAGATTATGAACCGCTGTTAAGATAAGGTGCGTGCGCGACATGTGACGTGGTCCGAGACCCTCCTAGAAAAGGATCCAGACAGGCATCAGCGTTTCTAACTAGTGCAGTGTCTTGCATGAGCGACTATAGATTAAGCCATTATGGTTGCTGGATTTGGAAGCTGCTCTGTTTCTGGACCTTCTTACTATTGTTATTGGCTTTCATTCTGTTGGTGAACTTGGCTTTAGGCAGCAGACTTTGTAGTCAGGGAGTAGTAACTGGGTGGATTGAGCACACTCGCAGATAATTTAGTGAAATTTTCCATATTTTTATGAATAGATCACTTGAGCACACTAGGGGATAATTTACTGAGCAAACACGGCCACGCCGCGTGGGATTAGCCGAGCGGTCTGGGGCGCTGCAGTCATGGATTGTGCAGCTGGTCCCGGCGGAGGTTCTAGTCCTCCCTCGGGCATGGGTGTGTGTGTTTGTCTTTAGGATAATTTAGGTTAAGCAGTGTGTAAGCTTAGGGACTGATGACCTTAGCAGTTACGTCAGATAAGATAAAAAAAAACGAAAAAAAAACACGGCCACGAGGTAAATAAATGATTTTAAAAGTTATTCATTAAACTTTAATAACCGTAAGGCGCTGTATTTTTTTTTTTTTTTTGTCGTCAGTCTACTGACTGGTTTGATGCGGCCCGCCACGAATTCCTTTCCTGTGCTAACCTCTTCATCTCAGAGTAGCACTTGCAACCTACCTCCTCAATTATTTGCTTGACGTATTCCAATCTCTGTCTTCCTCTACAGTTTTTGCTCTCTACAGCTCCCTCTAGTACCATGGAAGTCATTCCCTCATCTCTTAGCAGATGTCCTATCATCCTGTCCCTTCTCCTTATCAGTGTTTTCCACATATTCCTTTCCTCTCCGATTCTGCGTAGAACCTCCTCATTCCTTACCTTATCAGTCCACCTAATTTTCAACATTCGTCTATAGCACCACATCTCAAATGCTTCGATTCTCTTCTTTTCCGGTTTTCCCACAGTCCATGTTTCACTACCATACAATGCTGTACTCCAGACGTACATCCTCAGAAATTTCTTCCTCAAATTAAGGCCAGTATTTGATATTAGTAGACTTCTCTTGGCCAGAAATGCCTTTTTTGCCATAGCGAGTCTGCTTTTGATGTCCTCCTTTCTCCGTCCGTCATTGGTTATTTTACTGCCTAGGTAGCAGATTTCCGTAACTTCATTGACTTCGTGACCATCAATCCTGATGTTAAGTTTGTCGCTGTTCCCATTTCTACTACTTCTCATTACCTTCGTCTTTCTCCGATTTACTCTCAAACCATACTGTGTACTCGTTAGACTGTTCATTCCGTTCAGCAGATCACTTAATTCTTCTTCACTTTCACTCAGGATAGCAATGTCATCAGCGAATCGTATCATTGATATCCTTTCACCTTGTACTTTAATTCCACTCCTGAACCTTGCTTTTATTTCCATCATTGCTTCCTCGATGTACAGATTGAACAGTAGGGGCGAAAGGCTACAGCCTTGTCTTACACCCTTCTTAATATGAGCACTTCGTTCTTGATCGTCCACTCTTATTATTCCCTCTTGGTTGTTGTACATATTGTATATGACCCGTCTCTCCCTATAGCTTACCCCTACTTTTTTCAGAATCTCGAACAGCTTGCACCATTTTATATTGTCGAACACTTTTTCCAGGTCGACAAATCCTATGAAAGTGTCTTGATTTTTCTTTAGCCTTGCTTCCATTATTAACCGTAACGTCAGAATTGCCTCTCTCGTCCCTTTACTTTTCCTAAAGCCAAACTGATCGTCACCTAGCGCATTCTCAATTTTCTTTTCCATTCTTCTGTATAGTATTCTTGTAAGCAGCTCCAACCATCTCCAATATTCATATTAATCTCAGTGTTTTTTTGGGGGAGATTTAAATTATTTTTAGTCGTCTCATTCACATGAAATGAGTAGGATTGATAGCTCTCGACCTTGTTCATGACTTAGTAAGGATAAAGACCGAAGGACCGACTCAGCGACTGACCAACTAAAAACAACTGATTAATATTGTTTCTTCTCTAATAAATGATTGCTAAATACGATCTCATGGTTGTTAAAAAGCTAAGCAAAATAGAAATACGGGCAATTAAAAGAGAAGTTTAAAATGAAAGAAAATGAACATAGAGCAGAATATGAAAAATATGAAAAAGACCAATCAATTATTGATGCAATCGAAAAAGTAAAAGAATTAATCATGGACTTAAGTGATAGTGTATTGAAAGGTATTGAAGAAAACAGAGAGGTTGAAAAACAAATAATTCCTTATAATCGTTGTACTGAAGAATTTAGTGACATACCACCAATTAAAGGAGATTACACATTAAGTAAATCAGAAACACAGGTGTTACTGAAAAAATATGATGAAGAAAAGGAATCTGTCAAGAAAATATACGACAGTTGTGTTAAAAAATTAATATAAATGAAAGAATGCTAGAATATGTAAATCACAGTGAAGACAAAGATTTTGGACCAAGACTTGTTGGTGACTTTAATTTTATAGGAAGATTGCCAGTAACATTTGAAGGAGATAAATTAACAGTTGGTGAAAAGCCATATGAAGGAACAGGTGGTTTAATAAATCTTTTAAATAAAAACCACATTACTATGGATAATATGGATGAGACAGTCGATTATGTTTATTTACCAAATTATTTTGATATATTGCATAATATTGGAGCAATATATTCTGAAAATAACCCAAACAGAGCCAAAGCGAGCAGAGGAATCAAATAGAAAGGATTGATAAAAGAAATTGTTAATGAATATTTTCCAAAGTTAGGAATACCAACTGTATATTGTTCAGATTATTCAGTAGTAAGTTTGCCTGAGAGGAAAGAACGTAGTCCAAAGGATGATTCAACAATCATTGGTGAAGGTTTAACTAAAAATATACAGAAATACCAGTTAAATATGTCTGGATGAATGATATCCATCAGTTAATTGATAGATTAGCTGTAATCCATGGAGAAGAATTGGCCAGATAAAAAAACTAACATAATGAAAAATTTGGCATAGCACTGATATTAACAAATAAATTTAAAGATTTCATAATCAATAATCCAAAAGGAATTCCATATTTAATCAAATTTTTGAAAAATATGCCTCACACATTTTGGAAAAGTGATAAACACGAGAAAGAGTTAGTCAATTGGGCCTTAAATAATTTACCAATGCCAGAGATGCATTTACCATATCATGGGCCATTCTCTAAACTTCAACAAAGATTAGCATGTGGTAATCCAGGAATCATTCCATGAGATGAAGCTTGCAAACAACATGACATCGCCTATAGTAATCATAAACGTTTAGGAAAAGTACGAGTTGCATTTAAGTTCTAAGGCCTCCAATTTTTTTTCTAATTAACTACTCACCCGAAATCGATGAAACTGGCGTTACTTCTCGACTTAATCGCCCTGCAGACGTACACATTTTTCACAACGCTGGCGCCATGATTCCATGGCAGCGGCGAAGGCTTCTTTAGGAGTCTGCTTTTCGCACAAACGAAAAAATGGCTGACATCGAAATAAGTGCCCAAGGAATAGAAAAGACTCTGCAAGAGAGGCGCTCTGCATCGCGGTGTAGCTTGCTGTCCAGGTTTCGAGAGGGTGCACTTCTGTATGAGGTATCGAATATATTGCTTACCCCTACTTATACCTCCCGAGGAGATCACGAATGTAAAATTAGAGAGATTCGAGCGCGCACGGAGGCTTTCCGGCAGTCGTTCTTCCCGCGAACCATACGCGACTGGAACAGGAAAGGGAGGTAATGATAGTGGCACGTAAAGTGCCCTCCGCCACACACCGTTGGGTGGCTTGCGGAGTATAAATGTAGATGTAGATGTAGATGATGTAGATGTAGACCACTGGAAATTCGCTGAGGCAATAGCAGCATGGCTGGTGAAAGTGCGGCCACAGAGAGTGTCTTTCATTGTTGGAAAAAGCCAAAAGTCACTTGGAGCCAGGTCAGGTGAGTAGGGAGCATGAGGAATCACTTCACAGTTGTTATCACGAAGAAACTGTTGCGTAACGTTAGCTCGATGTGCGGGTGCGTTGTCTTGGTGAAACAGCACACGCGCAGCCCTTCCCGGACGTTTTTGTTGCAGTGTAGGAAGGAATTTGTTCTTCAAAACATTTTCGTAGGACGCACCTTTTACTGTAGTGCCCTTTGGAACGTAAAGGGGAAAGATTATGCCCTCGCTGTCCCAGAACATGGACACCATCATTTTTTCAGCACTGGCGGTTACCAGAAATTTTTTTGGTGGCGGTGAATCTGTGTGCTTCCATTGAGCTGACTGGCGCTTTGTTTCTGGATTGAAAAATGGCATCCACATCTCATCCATTGTCACAACCGACGAAAAGGGAGTCCCATTCATGCTGTCGTTGCGCGTCAACATTGCTTGGCAACATGCCACACGGGCAGCCATGTGGTCGTCCGTCAGCATTCGTGGCACCCACCTGGATGACACCTTTTGCATTTTCAGGTCGTCATACGGGATTGTGTGCACAGAACACACAGAAATGCCAACTCTGGAGGCGATCTGTTCAACAGTCATTTGGCGATTCCCCAAAACAATTCTCTCCACATTCTCAATCAAGTCGGCCTGTTGTCACACGATGTTCTGCCTTCATTAAACTGTCGCACCCACAAACGCACTTTCGACACATCCATAACTCCATCACCACATGTCTCCTTCAACAGTCGATGAATTTCAATTGGTTTCACACCACGCAAATTCAGAAAACGAATGATTGCACACTGTTCAAGTAAGGAAAGTATTTAAAACAGTTCTCTTTCTCGCCGCTGGCGGTAAAATTCCATCTGCCATATAGTGTTGCCATCTCTGGGACGTATTGACAATGAACGCGGCCTCATTTTAAAACAATGTGCATGTTTCTATCTCTTTACAGTCCGGAGAAAAAAAATTGGAGGCCTTAGAACTTGAATGGACCTCGTACATGAAGTTGATGAGGAACTTCAGTTAGCTGTGAAACGAAGAAAGCATGCAAGTCATGCTTCAGCTACTGAAAAAATAGCTGCTGGTATAGTTAGAAGAATAATGTTTGGAAAGCGAAAATTAGGAGTGGGGTTAGCTGTGGATGGGGAGTATAAAACAGTGTTTAGCAGTTGCAGTTGTTATTCTAAAGCCAACGGATTATCATGTTTTGTTTCAGAGTATTCTAGATCATCAAACATTGGCCTTTCACAATCTGTTTTTAAATCTTATATTTTTTTCATGTAAATTCGTAAAACATTAGAAACTTTTAGACCCATTCCCCAGACAGGGTTAAGCCACGTCGCCAGACAAGGTTAAAAGATAATGAAAAGTCTTTAATAAAGGAAAAAATCTCGTTTGTAATTGAATAATCCATGGCTTAAAGGAAAAGATGTTGCAGAAATTTTGGAATATAATGACACTGATAAAGCTATTAGAAATAATGTAGATGTTGAAGATAAGACATGTAGATATTCTGGGGTCCGCCTCCCAGAGGGGGGTCTGACTTATAATGAAATAAAAGCTATAGTTACCAACAAAAATAAGGTGTCAATCATTTGCCGCCTCCAGAAAAGAAATCAAAACGAAAACATGGTACTGTTGCTGATTACTGATGATATTTTATTATTTTTATATAATATTCCAGCACTCAATTATTTTACCCAAGAAAATATTACACAAAAGAGATTACGATCAATTTCTGAAAGATATTTTTATGCTTTCTCATTTCAGGGTTTCTGAAGTAGAACCTGGAAAATCAACTTCAGTTTCTTCCACAGAAATACAACATGATCAAGAATGAACTAGAACATCAGAAACATACAAGAGAGAAATATTGTAGTACTTATGGAAAAATCGTTCACCCCTTCAAACATGCCGCTCAGAGGGTTAATTTTTGCCTTCTGGAAATCTTAAACAAAAATAAGATCTCCAGGGATTAAATTATTAAGCTCTGGAATTTCAACATATTTTCTTTTGTGTTAAGTTTTCCAGGGGTTAAATTTTTAGACCCTGGAATTCCATACAAAAAATCTGAAATATAATTACTAATTAACACGTTTTTCTCTTCAAACAATGGAACCCAAATGTGTCTAAACCAAGAACCTAAACTTAATACATAATTCCTCTCTTGAATACATTCTAAATGTGCAGCATAGGTGTATCCGACCTGGCGACAACTGATGATATGCTTGTGACAGCTGCCCTGGTTCATTGATAAAAAACAGCTGATTTTACATTACCTCTTAAGGAGACCAAATTGGTCCCCTTTAAATTTTAAGTGAACCAATATAATCCTTTTTCATTCGTTTAAAATATTCAGCAGTCAATATTTGACCCCTGGAATTCCACACATAAGATATCATTAGTATTTAAGACATTTTTCTCTTCAGACATCCATAATACTGATGTAGATAAACTAATGAATAAATAATTCAATAAATGCAAGTGCTCAAGAACTATAGAAAACACGAAATTCAAAAGTTAATTGATAATTTTTGTCCACACTTGTATACAAAGGATAAGTATTCAAACATATGTAACGAATGTGATAAAGCTATCCCAAAAACACGTAGAATAATACTCGAGTTCTTGGTCTATGTGTTAAATATATTAGGATTAGCTATTATAAGGAACATTTGAAGCAAATTTCGAGTGATGAAAATTCTAAAATATGGTCAATGGAAAAACAGGAAGAAAAATTAAAGCTAACTCCAGAAAATGAATTGATTGTCAAGAAGTTAAAGATTTTAGTTGCTTCTAGAAAAACAGAGACAAGCACTAAAGTGGATATAAGTTTTGTCAACTAGAAGAAAGACAGGAAAGAAAAATAGTGTGTACATGTGGAAAAGGAATGGTTAAAAGTGATCTCAAAAATAATTTACTGACAAAAACACATGTAAAAATTAGTGAAAATGGAGTTACTAATTCATTTGCAAAAGTTATATTTCCTCTCCTTAATAAATGGACGCCTCACTGACAGAATTTATAGTCACCCAACTTCGTGATCATTGTAGAAGGAATTATTTATGAGCATATAGCAAATATAGTAAAGCTGATTTAACTAACTTAATCGTTTCAAGTACGTGTAATTTGCCACCTCCTACAAGAACTCTCGATAATTTGAAGGTATGCAAACTCAAAGCTAGAGTTAAAGAGCTTGATATTACTGGATACAGTTAACTAAAGAAATCAAAGTTAGTTAATGCTGTTGGGTAACAGGAGTTTCAATTTCACCTGGAATTATTCCAGAAGACTAGACCAAGACTCAAAACACATACCTAATATAAATTATTTTTACAGATTTGATGAAGATGTTATTGAAAAAACTCAATCACAGGGAGGAAAAAATTGAGACTAGATCAAATTTATCCTTTCAGTAGCAAACTATTTGAGCAAGAAGAAGAGGCCAAACCAATAAAAAATTAATTATTTGAGATTGAAGAAATTAGATCCAGATTCAATGAAAAATTTAAAGCATTGTCAGTTGACTATAAAATTGTCTTCAGCGATGTTAATATTGACAAACTCAATACTGTTAGTGATAAAACAGCTTATATAACAAAAGCACTCAATTCTATGGTAGAAGTAGCTAAAAGAAATCTTGTTTTAGGAAAGGAAATAAGTTGAATTTAACAATCAACAACACAAAAACATTTTACCCAATTTCCACTGGATGTAAATCATCGAATAATACTCGAGAAGTTGTCCAAGTTTTGTGCAATAAAATGAGAGATATATTAACATCTGATGAGACTATTGATTTAGCAGGTACAGCATTTAATATTCAAATGTTAGCAATTCCTTGAGGAAGTAGCGGGATTGGCAAAAAAGGACGAAAGACTAAGAGATGTATCACAAGAATTAAAGGTAACGATAATCTGTGCTGTCTTAGAACAGTAATAGTTGCATTGACATATCATACAAATTATATTTTGAGCAGAGAACTAACTACACATGAGATTAAGTAAATTAAGGGAGGAGATAAATACAAAAAGAGTGAACTGACATATTATGTAATCAGTTGGATGAATACAACAAAGACAGGTTTACTCTGGATAACATTAAAAATATTAAAGAATTGTTGGATATCCAAATAAATGTATGTGCAGAGAATTTCAATATAGTTATCTATAGTGGCCCTGAGATACAGATAAAGATTTATCTGTATAAAGATCAGAACCATTTTGATGTAATTAACAGTATGAAGGCTTTCTTTGGATCAGTATATTTCTGTAACAAATGTAATAAACCATATAACAACAAGGTTGCACACAGATGTAAAGTAGAAAGAAAAATCTGTATACTATGCAATAGTCCACAGCACACAAGTGTGGAAAATAAGATTAATTGTGAAAACTGCAATAGATAGTGTTATAATGAGGAATGCTTAAATAATCAACAACAGCTTATAAATGTGAAGGATGTAAAAGGATTGGCTTGATATCTAAAAAACATCAATATGGCTTTGAATTTTGCAGAAACTGTAAACAAGTAGTGAAAATTGAAAATCATGAATGCTACATGCAAAGGAAATTGCAAAAAGGTGGCATTTGTGAAAAAATTGATGAGGATTTTATAGTCCAATGTTGACCAAATTGTAACAAAGCAGGTTGTTATGTTAATGGAGAATCTAAAAATTATAATATTTACCACTGCTTCGAATGCTATAAAATATTTCCAAGTAAAGAGCTTAAATACTGTGAAAAATGCTTCCCTAGGAGAGTGAATTGTACCAATACTGAAATACGTATGTGGTTTGATTATGAAGCTCAACAAGTAACTGATATTCATATTCTGAATCTCATAGCAGCTCACAATTTTAATGGTGACAAATATAAATTTAATAAAAATGATGAATACTGTCGTTGCATGATATCTGACGAACACTTTGAATATACATTCATAATTCACTATGCTAAAGGCCACGATTTCCAATTTATTTTGAAGTACTGTGTTGAAAATACAATAAAGCCATATACCATCTACACAGGAACAAAACAGATGTTATTGGAGATCAAACAGTTAGGTCTAAAATTCGTAGATAGTAGTAACTTTGGCAAGAATAACTTAGTAGCTTTCCAAAGAGTTTTGATTTGAAAGAATTGAAGAAAGGCTACTTTTCACATTTGTTCAATACAAAAGAAAATGAAAATTATGTAGGACCATTGCCCAATACTCAGTATGATTGTGTTGACACTGTGAAATCAAAAGATAGAGAAGCATTTCTCAAAGGCATAGCTCCAGACTCAAAGAGATCTAAATATTAAACTGAAAACACAATTGCAGTATTGGATGAAGAAGAGAAAGAGAATTACAGTAAAGAATTCAAAGCTTGGTTAAACAGTTTGAAAAATAACAATATCTCCCATGGTCTTAACGGTGGCAAAGTAAGAATAGCCGGTGCAAAAGTAGATGGATTTGATAAAGCAGCTAATACTGCTTATCAATACCATAACTGTTTGTGGCATGGATGTAAAAAATAATTTTAAAATGAGACAATTAACAATAAAAATAAAGAAACAATTGATGCCCTATATGAAAAGAAATTAACGAAAAGTGCAGAAATACGAAATGCTGAATACGATTTAGTGCAAGTGTGGGAACGTAATCAGCTAAACTCAGCAGAGTATAAAAAGCTTAAAAAACTGAAAAAGTTACCAGAAGCTGTCAAACCTTTATATCCAAGACATGCGTTTTATGGTTGCCATACAAATGCGATAAAATTAAGAACTAATGCAGACAGTGTTAGCAAAAAAATAAAATATATTTATGTATATAGCCTTTATCCAACTGTGCAATATTATGATTATTATCCTGAGCGACATGAGAAAAAATATATAAACCAAGATATTATAGTAAAAAGTGGTATGGTTTTATTGAATGTAAATTTAATTTAATTAATTCGCCGGCCGTTGTGGCCAAGCGGTACTATTTGTCACCCAGGCTACTTTGCCTGTATGTACACAAATCGATAAAAATGGAAAAAATGTTGTGTCCTTTGTGAGTCAAATGTGCTCAAGAAAAATAAATGTAATGCCAGTGCTGATGAAAGAAGTTTAATTGGTACTTGGGTAATAGAGTGAAGTTGGCTGTAGAAATGGGATATAAAATTTTAGAAGTCTATGAAGTTCAGAAATTTAGAGATAGAAGCAGCATGTTGTTTAAAAATTCTATGGAAGATTTTATGAAAATAAAACTGGAAACCAGTTCCATAATTTCCAATATGATGCAGAGTATATCAAAACAGTTAAAGAGAAATTGGATATTGACTTAGATCCTGACAGAGTAAAGGAAAATCCTGGAAAAGAAGCTGTTGCTATGTCCTAATTCATTATGATGAAGATTTGGACAAAGACAAAATATGACTAAAACTGAGTAAGCCACTGATTTACAAAAATTTTATGATGTACTTTTGGATGATCGATTAGATAATATAGATATAAAGTACATTAATGACAATATGGTTCAAATGAAATACAATTTCAATGATTATTTTGTGGAAAATAATACATCCACAAATATATTTATAGCAGCATTCACTACATCAAATGCAAGCCTTGGATTGTATAATGTGTTAGATAAACTTGGAGAATCTGTTATATATTATGATACTGATTCTGTAGTGTATACTGACAATGGGAAAAATACTGTGGTTGTATGTTAGTCTAAATGGACTGATGTATTAGGAAGTAACTCTGTTACAAATTGGCTTCAACGAATAATTATTAACGTCATTTATCTATTAGTCTGTGTTGCTTGGCCATCAGGAGCTGTTGCATAACGATTTGATTCACTGATCCAGTTATATGCCTCCTTCCGTGTATAGCGATTTTACGACTATGACGTGTGGGGCCTGAAGATGGCACCAATGTAATGCCAAAACTGGTAGCACATAAGAAGTTTATAAAATAAATTTATTCAATACATATGGCTGTTGGTAAATCATTGCATCAAGAATTACATGCCAGACGTTGTCACACGGTCCATAAGGGATCAATGAATGTTATTATAAAGATGTTCTCGCATTTATTTTTGACAAATTGAATATATAACTGAAGATAAGTATTTTGACGACGCGTTGTGTTCTATCCAAGTTGTAACATTTGACAATGGACTAAGAATACAACTGAGCTGTGGCTCTGTGGCTGGCTCTCGTCATGCCTAGTTTTTTTTTTTTAGTCATTGGTTGCAGCTCAGTGGTGTCTTATTTCTTCTTCGGTTACCGCCAAAACGTTTCTCTCTTCTCTCCGTGACTGGCAGCAGCAGCAGCGTGTATCGATACTAGTTCTGCTGTACCATTTTTGGTGTAGCGGATGTATTTTCCAAGCGGTACTGTGTGTGGCGGTCGGTCGGTTGGGGCAGAGCAGCAAGGAAGTCTCCGTGGCTCGTAATCAGGTCGGAGCCGCTGGCGACGTGCAGGCGCGGTTTGAGTTGTGAGGCGCTTCCTGCGAGGGTTACAAGGTTCGTCGCCCACCAATCCTGGACGATAAAATTGAGTGCTCACTTAACCTACTATCAAGCCTCAACTGCGATCACATCTCTTCATTTGATCCTGGTTGTCACTTTCTGGGAGATTCCCGCGAGCAACAACGTGTATGCATCGAAGTCGGCTAGAATTGTAGAGGCCTTCCTGTGTAGTGTTTAACTTAATTTAATTAATTCGCCGGCCGTTGTGGCCAAGCGGTACTAGTTGTTTCAGTCTGGAACAGCGCAGCTGCTACGGTCGTAGGTTCGAATTCTGCCTGGGGCATGGATGTGTGTGATGTCCTTAGGTTAGTTAGGTTTACATAGTTCTAAGTGTAGGGGACTGATGATCTCAGATGTTAAGTCCCATAGTGCTCAGAGCCATTTGAACCATTTTTAATTCATTCCTTCATTAATGAAGTGTAACAGCGGTATCTTCTGCCTTGTGGCCATTGATGTTCCGGTGACCTGCCTGGTCGTTGTTTTTGCCAGTGTATTTTCCTCATCTTGTTGATGCTGTCCAGCACGGCGTGTAGTTCGACAGCTGAGGTGTTTTTGGTAGTTTTGGGCGTTAATTCTGACTTGGCTGGATTGGGCACCAGTATCCAGAACGTTGTCGTTTTCCTGGTGGGGTGGAGCAGAACTGATTTTGTTGGTTGGTTTGTCGGCTGGCTTTCAGTTGGGTTGCCTTCCGATTAAGAGGTTGTTGATCTGGCTGCCTGTCTCACTTAAACGTGCGTTAGTGTTACCTTCCCAAGCCGACCCTTGGATCTTTCTCAGCGCCGCTCCTTGTGTTTTACATAGTGGTTTCCTTTTTAGTCTTAAGTACTATGTGTGGCCTTCAGCCGAGTTTTAGCTTATTAAAGTTGCAAGGAATTTCTTCTTAGGCCTTAAGCCGTTTCTTGTTTGGTATGTAACCTTCATCCGAGTTTCAGCCTTTCAAAATTAAGAATTGAAAAATCCTTGTGCCTAGGCTTTAAGCCGTAAATATTTTTCAAGTTGGTGTGTGGCCTTCAGCGGAGTTTTCAGCCTTTTCAAATCAAAAGTTAAAAATTTTGTCTGGGCCTAAGAAATATTTCCTAGTTTGTATGTGGCCTTCAGCCGAGATTTCCAGCTTAAATTAAAAATTTGAAATTTCTTCGTATGGGCTTTAAGCCGTGAGATTCTTTGGGTATCGTATGTGGCCATCAGCCGAGTTTTATGTGAAGCATTTTAGGATAAAGCCTTTAGCCTATTTTAGGTGAAATTCAGAAGCTCTTCCGTTTAGGCTTTAAGCCGAAAAATTGTTTTCCGCATGGAGTGTGGCATTGAGACGAGTTTTAATGTCTTTTCAATAAAAATTCAGAATCCTTGTCTTGCCCTTAGGTCATAAGATTTTTTTTTTTTTTTTTAGTATGAGGCCTTCAGTTGAGTTTTACACGAAATATTTTAAGATAAGGCCTTCAGCCTTTTCAAATTGAAAGCTCTTTTCCTAGGCTTTAAGCCGTTTAATTGTTTTGTTGATATGCGGCCTTCAGCCGAGTTTTCTACCTATTTAGATTAAACACTGAAAATCTTTGTCTCGGCCTTAAGCCGTAACATTGTTCTTGATTAATATGTGGCCTTCAGCAGAGTTCAATGGGAAAAATTTAAGCTAAGGCTGAAACATCCCCTTCGAACATTATGTATTACTGTGCTGGTAAACCTCTTACGTTATTTGATTTTCAAACCACTGAGCAATACTGAACGTACTCAGACAATTCTCTACTTATTCTGATCATCACTAAACTGACACACAATATTTTTTTAGCGCAACGCAGTCTGACTTTCAATAATCCCCACAAAAGAATGGCCCAGACTAACAATAACCTATACCTTTCATGAATCACTTGCCTCACAAAAATCTTCGTTACTCGAACTACTGCAGTACAGCGAGCGCCAATACTGCCAGCTAAATGAAAGATTCTAACTACTGAAGGCATTAACTAGTGATAGGCATAGTCAGCAAATGAAAGATTTTGACATAGAACAAAGAATATATATATATATATATATACATATATATATATATATATATATATATATATATATATACAAATTTCGTTTTCTGACGCACACAAGTCCTGATTGTCCGCTCCCACAACTCTGCCATCTCTCTTCCCACATCAACCACTACTGGCGGCTCACCTCCAACTGCACAATGTTACGCGTTGTTCACATCCAACTGCCCAACACTACAATAGCGAATATTGCAAAAATGCCAACCAGCCACAGACTGCACACAGCACAGTGCCTTGGATTTTCGATGTGGCCTTCAGCCAATCTAAATTAAATCAAAGGAGTTCTTTCGTTAAAACCTTGAGCCTTTTTGATTGTTGCTTGAGTGATTGTGTGTTTCAACAAATAAAGTTTATATGTTGAGTGCAGCTGACAGTGACTTATTTTTGCCCCTTTCCACAAATATAACCCCATCAACTCTGTCCTGCTAGCCCGGCGATTTCAAAAACCCGCTGTACAAACGGTAATTATATATTTTAAAAAGTATCTTTTTTAAATGCCTGTCATCATGATGTTCCTTCATTCTTGTAATCCATTTGACATCAACTGCTGTATAAAGGCTTCCTTAAGACTGCCAGATGAATTAGTGCAGTTGCATGTATTTATGCAGTTTTTGCGTGCCTTATGACGGCATCCACACCCTTTAAATAGGAGAAAAGTATATTGCTCTTAAACTGGAGTAAGAAACAAAAATAACTGTAGTTATTACCATAGTGAAGGTAACTGTAACGTAATAGGTTATAGTAAAACAATACATTTCCGTTCCATTTTACTAACGATGAGATCAAAGGTTCGATTCCGAGTGCCTATCTCAGATTTTTATGCAACGGAAATGTCCAGAAATAACCTTCACGAAGCGAAAGGAGAAACTGCTTGCATAAATAAACACAAAAACTGAACGTAATAGGTTATAGTAAAACAATACATTTCCGTTCCATTTTACTAACGATGAGATCAAAGGTTCGATTCCGAGTGCCTATCTCAGATTTTTATGCAACGGAAATGTCCAGAAATAACCTTCACGAAACGAAAGGAGAAACTGCTTGCATAAATAAGCACAAAAACTGACACGCAAGCGGTTAAAGTGAGGAAAATGGGGGGCTTGCGTGTATCGTGGTGTGAACCACACGAGTTTATATTTATTTTTCCTTTTTTTCACTAAACAGGTAATCTGCACAACATTTCTGTGTCCAGCGGCAAATGGCAGCAATTTATATACATAACCTGAACGATGAGGGGAGAATGGAGGAAGGAGATGGATTTAGGAAGCAACGAGTGGCTAGCGGTGGCAGATTAGGGCCAGGCGCAGAAGCCAGTAAATTCCCAGTCGTCTCAGCCCAACGCCCCTAACATTATCCGGGCCTACCCCTTCACACAGAATCTGGAAGATTCATGCATACGACCTACGCCATGATGATAAGTGAGAGAGCAGTTTTGATGTCATAGTTGACAGTCAGATCCTCTTATAGCTGGAAAATTAGTTTCATGGGACCAGGTAACTGCAACTGGATCACATAGATTTAGTATTCTAAGTATTATTCTCCAAGAAAATTTCACTATTTGTCTGTTTCAGTCACACAATCTTTATCTACATCGATACTCCACAAACCACTGTGTACAGAACGGAGAGTGTAATTTTTTTCGTATTCTATTAAAATATGGAGCAAATACAGAGCGACCATATCTCTATGATCTTATTCTCGTGATCCTTACGTGACGTATACATTGGAAGCAGCACGATGGTCATACATTCATCTTCGAACACAGGCTCTCTACATTCATTGTTAAAATTCATGGTGAAACCTTCAGCTGTCATTTATTTTGTACAGGTCACTACATGTTTCGGTCAATAATCATTATGAAGTTTAGCTGGCATAAACTACAGGAAAGTTATACCATAATTTCAACAAAAGTAATTAGATCTATTAAGCCTACCATAGTCCGTAAAAAAATTCCTCACAATGATAACCGTGTACGGTAGTTTTCGTCAAGAAGCAAGTCCACATCGACAGCTAGTAACACAGTGACAGACATAACTAAGCCAACCACTCAAGAGGTTGTTCCGTCGCAGCAACGTGTTTTTTTAGTTCGAACAGCGTATGGTTGCTGATGTTTGTCTGGTCATTAATTGTGTTTTTCTTCCCGATTATTGCTTCTTGAATTTGGAAGTCTTCTTGTAGGTGTAGATGATGTTTCATGTTGCTAAATCAGAATATTTCCATATCTTTTTCTGTTGTGGTAGGGTGGTGATTTCATTGCCTGATTTATTCTGAAAATGTTGAGTGGTATGATGTCATACTTTCATGCTCTTTTTAGTTCCTTATATCTTATTTCTTTATTTCGTAAGTTCTGCCTACCTGTTCTACATATAGAGCGTCACAGCTATTACACTGGAGTTGGTAAATGCCAGATTTTTGGTAGATGTCCATTTGATCTTCCTTTTGCAGAGCATTCTATTTAGAGTTATTGCTTTGGTATGATATTTTTCCCTTATTTCTTGAGGATGTTCTCAATTCTATTAGTTTGTTTCTTTATGTGAATTTGTACCAATTTCAATGTTGGGCTACTATGTTTTTCTCTTGTTGTATTGTGGTCATGGTGTGTGAGTTTATAGTGGGTGATGTGGGTCTCTCGTTTTGTATTTTATTTTTGTTTCATTATTTTTATGTTTTTTCTGGATTTTGTTCAGTTTTGTTACTATTGATTGTTGGTATCAGTTATTTCTTGCTAGACTGGGCCACAGTCATCTAAGGATGTTTGAATGATGTTTCCGTCATTTGACCGTAAATCTTCTTTATTTTATTTTAGTATGATGATTTCGGCCTCAAGACATTATCAAGTCCAATATTGTTGTACTTGGTAACAGCTCAAGGCCGAAATGATGAAAAAATAAAGAAGCTGTACAGTCAAAAGGTGAAAATATCTTCGGGAGAAGAATAGACTGAAAGAAACAGAACTTCAAAATGTTGAAGTTCTGTTTCTTTCAGTCTATTCATCTTGCATAAAAAATTGAGCGCAGTTTTTGAAATGTGGTGATCGCTCCATTCCCTTGTTACAATATGATCATATAATAGGTGGAAGTCTGCGAAATTGGTCTAAGGTTTTCAACATCCGATCTACTGCTTTTTTGTAGACTCGATTTTTCATTGTGCAAGTAATCCTCAATAAACGTATTTCTACAAAAGTGGTATGCAAATTAAAACATGTTCCAGTATCATCGACGTCATTTGATTCGTGCGTAAGTTTCTTCGTCCTATAGCATTGATGCATGAATGTATTCGTCGTGGCATACCATCCAAAAATTAATCATGGCTCTGTTCGTCCAGATTGTACCACTCCTCAACGTCGGTTCGGCGTAGATCCCTCAGAGTGGTTGGTGGGTCACGTCGTCCATGAACAGCCCTTTACAATATCTCCCAGGCGTGATGGACAGGGTTCAGGTCTGGAGAACATGCTGGCCACTCGGTCGAGTGATGTCGTTATCCTGAAGGAAGTCATTTACAAGATGTGCACGATGGGGCGCGAATCGTCCCCCTGGAAGACGAATGCCTCTCCAATATGCTGCTGATATCGTTGCAGTATCGGTCGGAGGATGGAATTCACGCATCGCAAAGCCATTACATCGCCATCCATGACCACCAGCGGCTTATGTCGACCCCACATAATGCCACCCCAAAACAACAGGGAACTCGGTGTACAATCTGTCTAAGGCGTTCTTCCTGACCGGGTTGCCTACAAACACGTCTCCGATGATTTTCTGGTTGAAGGCATATGCGACACTCATAGGTGAAGAGAACGTGATGCCAAACCTGACCGGTCCATTCTGCATGTTGCTACGCCCACCAACACCGATCAAAGATGGACCTCGCCATGGACGTCGGGAGTGAATTTGCTCATCATGCAACCTACTGCGCACAGTTTGAGTCGTAACACGACGTCCTGTGGCTGCAACCTATTGCGCACTGCTTGAGTCGTAACAGGACGTCCTGTGGCTGCAACCTATTGCGCACAGCTTGAGTCGTAACAAGACGTCCTGTGGCTGCACAAAAGGCATTATTGAAGCGTTGCTGTCACGCTTCCTCCGAGCCATAATCCGTAAGTAGCGGTCAGTAGTAGCCATTGGGAGGCGTGAGCGAGGCATGTCATCGACAGTTCCTGTCTCTTTGTATCTCCTCCCACATCGCTTTGGTTCACTCCGAGACGCCTGGACACTTTCCTTGCTGAGAGCCCTTCCTGGCACAAAGTAACAATGTGTATGCGATCGAACCGCGGTATTGACCGTCTAGGCATGGGTGAACAACAGACAACATGAGCCGTGTAGGCCCTCAGCGTACCTGGTCACCAGAATCTTGAAGCCAAATGCAGGACAAAGTCGCGTGATAGAGGACCTAAGGTCTTTATGTAAGGACTTTACGAAAGAGGACCATGTAGCAATAGTGGGTGGAGTGGGAAACAGTTTGGACAGGGATGGTGCATATAACATAAGTGGTGAACTGAACAAGATAGCTTCCCTGACTCATGGCACCAACGTACACTTTGTTGAGCTGCTCTGGCGGCATGATCGACCACACCTTGCTGGAGCTGTGAGGCGAATCAGTGTGGGGTTAGGAATGGCTCTGATGACAGCCAACTTTGCTCATGTTTCTCTGGTGCCCATTGGGACTATCAACAGATGTGGTTTCACTAGGCATGGCCTACACCTAAACAGGACAGGGAAGGGAAGATTGGTACAGCTGATTCATGAAAGTATAGGGGAGGATCTCGGGTCGCACATGGTCAAATACCTGTCGTCATAGGTAGGAAAAGTGAGTCTTTTAGGATAAATCCAGACAACAGGTTCCCCTGCTTAAAGAGTACCTCCAGCACTTAAAAAAATACTGAAACAATCACTCACATCACAGATTTTAACACCTCAAATATCACATATACCAGATGTCACAAGGGAAAACAAACCATTGGAAAGAGTAACATGGGGCATTTCACAGACTTAACAATCCTCCATCAAAACATGCAATCAATAAAAAATAAAATACAACTATTAGAAGTTGAGCTCCAATCCTTGAACTGCACAGTAGTTTGTGTTATTGAGCACTGGTGTAGAGACACAGAAATTCAACATGTAGTATTATCATTGTATGAAAAGGCAAACTCTTACTGCAGAACTACTTCAAGGGGTGGAGTATAATGCATTTATATCAGAAAAGGAGCGCAGTTCAAATCAAGACATGACCTCGGCACCATAAGTGAAGGGAAACACTTTCAAATATCAGCTATTGAATTAACAGGGCTTGTTATCACCAAGAAATGAATCATTTGGTGTGTGTGTAGATCTGTCAGTGGAAGTGTGGACACTTTTTTCAATAAGTTAACAGAAGTTCTAGATAAAGTCACAAGTACAAAGGTCAACATAATTCTGTGTGGGGACGTTAACATCAACACTAACATCCACACCTTCATAAACGTAATTCAAAGTTTTGGCATGTCCCTATTGGTCAATAGTACAACAAGGGTTACCACAACGACTTCATCAGTAATTGACCATGTGGCCGCATATATGGACAGGGAAAAATGTGATGAAGCTGTAAAAGATCTCGGACTATCAGACCATCTCTGTCAAATAACAATACTAAAGTCAGGCATCGAATCAATCCCTAAACTACAAGCCTACAAACGACATCTATCAGAAATCAAAATAAAAGATTTTTCAAAAGAACTAGGAAAACAAAGCTGGGATGAAGTGTATAAGGAAACCAATGTGAATATAAAATTTAGAGTATTATCCACATTGTTTAAACTGATCACTGAAAAGGCATTTCCAAAAGTATGCATTTCTGTATCAACTTCTCACAAAAACAGATGGATAACAGCTGGTATTAAGAAGTACTACCAAACACTTAAACATCTCAGTTGCACGAAAAAGATTCTCAGTGATCCAGAATTCTTAAATTTCTATCATAGATACAAAAACATCTATAGAAATGTGCTGATTGCTGCAAAAAAGTCATTTAATGACAAAATAATATATAATGCAGAGAATAAGGGCAAAGCAGTCTGGGATGTTATAAAAAAGGAAATGGGGAGAGGCAAACAAACGCAGAATAACATACAGCTAAGGGAGGGGGATAAATTAATAAACGAACCACAGCTCTTAGCAAACAATGTAAATGAGCGTTTCCCAAGTATTGCAGAGGAGATACAGCAAAAATCCTCCCAAACAAATATAACACCTGTAAATAATGTTGCACTAAATACAATGATGTTACTTTCAGCCACAGAGAATGAAGTCAGTAAAACGATTCAAAAACAAAAACAAAAATGTACCAATGTGTGTACTGAAATAATGCATAGGGATTATACAAGTCTCAATAACAAATGTAATAAATGAATCCTTCAGATCAGGGACATTTCCAGAGTAGTTAAAACTGGCAAGAGTGGTACCTTTGCTTAAGAAAGGTAATGCAGAAGACATAGAAAATTACCAGCCAATTTCCCTGCTGTCAGCATTCTCAAAAATAATAGAAGCAATTAAGAAAGACAGATAATGAATTGCCTGAATAAATACAATCTTTTAAGCGAATCACAGTTTGGTTTCCTAAGAGGCAAACATAAGGAGTCAGCCATAGCAGAATTCACAAAAGTTGTACTTGATGCTCTTGATAAAAATGATTGTGTCACAGGCATATCTTTGGATCTTTCTAAGCCGTTTGATACAGTCAACCACAAGATTCTATTAAATAAATTAGAAGGATTAGGTATAAGATGGGTAGCTAATGACTGGTTTCGATCATGTGTAAGAGATAGGGTACAAAGAGTAGAGATAACACTTACTTTAAATAGATCCAAACATTTAGTAAAACGCTCATCACAACCAAAATACATTAATAGAGGGTTTCCATAAGGTATCATATTAGAACCAATACTGTTCCTGATATACATCAATGACTTTCCCAGTAGTGTTACTTATGGTGAAATAATCCTCTTTGCTGATGACAGAAATATTATAGACACTGAGAAAACAAGAGAACTCCTTGCTGAGAAAGCAAATGAAACTCAAGGAAGTTTATGATTCGTCAATAAGTAATAAAGTGACATTGAATATAAAGAAAACTAATGCCATGAATTTCAGTTTGAAGAGGAAAAATGACAATGTTAAATTAAATGTAGATGGCACCTCTATAGACTGTGTAACAAATGCAAAGTTTTTAAGAATGAATATTGATTCTCAGTTGAAGTGGTGTGAACACACATGTTATGCCCATAGAATTCTATCATCAGTGTGTAACATGCAGTGTCTTTTAGTTACATATTATTTACATGTACACTCAATTCTTAGCTTGGCATCCTTTTTTGGGGAACAGATGCACAAAATATGAACACAATTTTTAAACTCCACAAATGAGCCATAACAATAATATCCAAAAATGCTAGATGAGCTCATTGCAATGATCCATTCAGAACAATGGGGATTTAACTGCTCCATGTGAATGCATTTACCAGTCAGTTGTACACATCAACATTGGTAATTTACTGCACAAACAGCTCTGTCCTTGGCCATGCAGCAAGAGATAGACACAACACTAATTCCCAAGGAAAAATAAACATAAAACTCAAAACAGTATTTTCTATCAAGGAATAAAACTGTACAATAAATTACCAAAAGAGATTAAAGAAATGGGAAAAATACACTTATTTGAAAAGGCAGCTAAAAGTACCTGTAATGCAATACATTTTATACATTGAAAGATTACTTAGCTAAAACAGAGTAGGGGTTTGATAAAAATGTTATTCAAATCAATAATAATAATGATTATAAAATATCCACCATTCCCATTCCATGTTTTTTCCTTCTTTTTTCCCTTTCTAGAAATACTTACCTCCAAGCTACGCATAGCACAATACTGACACCTCTTTCTGATCTCAACATCTCACGCATTATGGAGGGATGCTGACTCAGTTTTTCAGGATAGCAAATGGGAGGTTGCAGTACAGAAAATGGTCCACAGATCACCAGTGTGTGTGTGTGTGTGTGTGTGTGTTTGTGTGTGTGTGTGTGTGTGTGTGTGTGTGTGTGTGGGTGTGTGTGGGTGTGAGTGAAGTGTTATGAGAAAATTTGTGTATAGTGTGTGCAGTGACTGATAGAGAGATACGAGTGAACAATGTGGCATTATATTAAAGGTATTTGTAAAAAAAGTATTGTATAGTAGTAGTAAATGTAATGATAGTCTAACTAGAAGTCTGTAAATATATGTGTATACGAATTAGCTTATTTTAAATTGATGGAAATTTGTAAATACTTTGACACATCCTATACTCTTGTAAAAAGAGATCTACAGATAAAGCTACTACTACCACAAACTTAAATACTATTCCACAAACCATGGCAACTTGTAATAAAATCAACTGCTGTTTATCACCAACAGTTCTTCAAGTGTTAAAAAATGACCAAACTTCAATCTTCGTTCTACGAGTAGTGATCCCTGTCAGCAACAGGTATCTATACTATAAAAACATTGCAAATTCGATCTGTGGAGCGCACTTGGCTTTAGAAGCAGTGGGGCATTAAATTAATTACTTTTTGCGTCTTTCGTGTGACAAAGCTTTAAAGTAACCGCAAAAAATTGTCAGCAACGCAAGAAGTGAAGACGTTTACAACGATTATCACAATATTATTTTTTCATCAAGTTATTTTTCTCTTTAAAACTGGATTGTGATATGTCAGAAGGGAGAGTGCAAACAAAGTACCACTAGAAAAATATAATGGATAACAATTATAGCAAATGATAGGGGACCTGAATGAAGTTAGGTACAAGAGAAACGTTGTAAGACTATAATTACTTTATCTTTTCTATGCTGCTTCTCAAAAATTTCACAATATTCTAAAATGCATCTGAAAATGTAGTATTTACGTTGCAACAGTATCCAAACACGTAAAGTGAATTGTCTATGCAAAAGGTGCTATGTTTATGTGGATTACCACAGTATTTACATCAAAACTATTTCCCACAGTTATCTATACTGATTGGGAACTCAAAAGTATGACAGGGTTGGGGAGACTGAACATAATGTCTCACTAGAAAAATACGAATGATCACAATTATTGCAAATGATTGGGACATAGTTTGTGTTAAGTACATGAAAGGCAGTGCACAACTAAAATTAATTATTTTATCTCGTCTATGAAGTTTGTTCAAAATACAATAACATTCTAAAACGTGTCAGAAAATGAAATGTTTATGTTGCAACAGTATCTACATTCGAGAAGTGTGTCCAATATGGTATCGTGTGTATTGACAACACTTAATGTTCCCTGCCCCAGCGCCCCTCCCACACACGCAAAAGTACGATTATTTTGGAAAATAGAGGGATAAGGTGTTCGATTTTAGGAAAGAATGTGGTATTTTATTGAAGGATATCATTAAAAGTGTAGAACGACATGAATTGCTTATACACACTCCGGACAGAGACAACCAAAGACGCTAACAGAGGTGCCACATGTCCGAAGACAACGTCAGAGTCGGGATCTCGAAAATAAATAAAATTTTCTATCATTTACTGTGAGATTTCTCACACTTTTCAAACATAATTATGCTTCAAATGAAATATTTCAGCATCTGAATTGTCTACATTATTAAAATACACAGAACTCTCATGCTTATCGTAATATATGTGAGATATCTAAGAGAATTCGAACAAAATAAAAATTGCATCACTATATGTACGATTTCTCATACATTTCAAGCACAATGAAGCTTCAGATAAAATACTGCTACATCTAAATTGTCTGTATTTTGTATTAAAAAACTGGCAGCCTAGATATTGTTACTACTGATAGAAACGTTTAAGTTAAACAGCTTTAGTTCGATATCTATACTAAGCACGGTGGAAATTTAAACTCATTTTCTCCGCTAGAGTCCATACAACTAATTGAAATACACACTACTTCCATGCTTATCGACCTGTACGAAAATTCAACCAAAAATAAAGTAGTATTATATGTAAGGTTTCATACACTTTGCAAGCTTCAAATCAAATATTTGCGCAGCTAAAGTCTCTGTATTACTCATTCATATACTCGTATCTGGCTTACTGGTACTACTGACAAGAAACTCTCTCGTTAAACGCCACTTTTAAGAGTTACATAAGTTTGTTACAACTATGTCTGATACTATAGAAAATAACATATTACATTCCTGTAAATATATTTATTTATTTTTCACAGTTAACAAAGTACAAAAATGGATATAGTTACCATCCATTTTACACATCAAAACGATTCGTTAATACTGAACTTCTTACAACAAATATGCTCTTACTGTATATAAACAGGATTCTGACACACAATACGTGAGGAAAGAGAAACTGTACGAGTTAAACGTTTCCATCACCCTGCCGAGTATAGGTTCTCATGTCAGGAACAATAGTAATCTCTCTACCAGTTCATTCGAATTGATATCTCCAAACAATTTGATGGAGATATCTTCCAATGGTAAATGTCGTCATCCTCTTCTTCTCCATAGCAATCTTCATCTTCGCAATCGTCGTCTTCTCCTCCACCTTATGCTTTCATAAATACATCGTTTTTAACATATTCGTCGTCTCTTTTCGGATAAGAAACCCAATCTCTGAGCAGCATGTGGAAGTTCATGCTTCTTGATTGTATCTTCTTTTTGTCCCTTGACAAAAACAGGACAGACTTGCCAGGCACAGCTGGAATTGTGTTCTCTCCCATGCTGATATGTATGTCGTCATCATCTCGCCAGAATGATGCACTAGTTTTATCCCATGCAGGCTTAATGATATGCATGTATTTATAAACTCCGTAGGAATTTGCTTTTCTGTAGCGAGATGGCTTTGCTTATAATCATTGGTAGCATTGAGTAGTTTACCGTAAATTTCATAGGTCTTCAGATAACTTAGTTAACACAATACAATCAATACTAATTCTAATGTTCTTCTTTACATTAGACAATCTACTGTCATATTGAGGAAAACTACTTCCTACCGTCTCAACTTGTTCAGTCACTTCTTTATATCAGATTATAAACCAGACACACAGCCAGACCCAATTATCTTAAACTGTACATACTTCTCACTTTCTGCAATAATCTTACTGTAAAAAGCTCTGTGTTCGTTTTTATAAACAAATTCCACAGTAGTGACTTTCTGCTCGACCTAATATACAAGAGTTTCTGGTTTACAATATCTACCATCTGTTGACTTTCATTAGCCATCCTTTTCATCACATGCGTTAATTCACCGCATTTACTCTCTGAGTACCGCTTAAATTTATTTCAACTTGAAAAGTTCTTCCCTCAACCTTGGAGTCAAACAATGTAAGTGCTTTTCCCTCATTTACTTTAAAACACAAGCACCGCATTCTACTTTTTCATTAACTTAGAATTCAACTTTTGAAGCTCTGCAACTAAACTATTTATGTTGTCAGACTGCTGTTTTAGTTTGCTAAAAATCCCTTTCGCCTTCTAATCAAGTTCCTGAATCATATAAATATTTTTTTTCCCCTTGAATAAAGCTGTTTCGTAGTACCCATCAGTGCAACGAACATTTTCCGCACACTTTCTAGCCTATTTTATTTAGATTGTTCCACATTTTCCGTCCTTAAGAGGCAGCAAACCAAATTTGGAGTCTGCTTTCCGTGTTTCTCGGTCACTTACTTCACACTGACTAGTACAAGTCAAAATAAAGGCACCGAAAATATTTAACCGAGTAGCGTCAGAATTAAGACTAACACTCGTAACTGCATTCGCTGCAGTATTAGATTTCAGTTTTACCCCCATAATTGGAGATGACTGACGTACATTAATAACTGAAACAGCCTTGTTTTCTAATCCCCCTACTTCTCTTTGATCTGGATTGCTTGTTTGACTGGCACCCACACTAAAATGTATTACATCACCTTCCTTCGCAACAGTATGCACCGAAGGAGATAAAGTTAACTCATCTTCAGTTGTCTGCTGCAGACGCGACGTCTTGACTCTATGGGCCTGTCTGCCATATCAGATTCCGGTCCGTCGCCTGATGCGTACATCAGCGCCACACCGCATGTCGGCCACTGACTGTAGACACGGCAGGATGTGTGGCGGTGCGGCCTTGAATATACTCACCCTCAACTTGAAGTGATTTATTCTGCTTTCAACCCCTCTCCTGAAGATACGGAAAATGTTTGTCGTTTGTATAATCTTTGAGAAAAATTTGCCACACAGAAAGTGTCGAGGTGATGCTTTATTATTATTTCAGGTTCCAGGTCTGTCTAGCCGCCAAATTAAAAATGATTTGTTGTCACTTTTCAGTACAGTTTTGCGCCTCCAAGTAAGTGAGGAATACAGATTTTTAATTTTTTTTTAAAAAAGTATAGTTCCATAGGACCAAATTCAGGCACACATGTCCATGGTCATTGAAAAAGGCTGTACAAAAAATTAACGTATGTAAACTACAATGCAGACGAATCTCACGTGGATGCAAGCTGCGAATATACACTGGCGATTAATAAAATCGCAACACCAAAAAATAATCTATGTAGAGGAGTGAAATTTCGGGAAAACTTTCGTCTAGGTAGCATATGTAAGTGGTTAACACTGCCACATCACGGGTTGACGTAAGTGCATCGTAAACTATTAAAATGTGACATTCCGGTACATTTATAACCGGTGTATATGCCAGAATGTTGAATGTAAGCGTGCAAACGTGCATCGATTGCGTTGTACAGATGCCAGATGTCAGTTTGTGGCACGGAATCCGTGCCTATTGGTCGGTCAATACAGAGACTGTTAATGCTGGCTGTAGATGACGTTGAAACTCTCGTCTGATGGTGTCCCATCGCGTGTCATGTCGTTTCTGGAAACCCAGAATCTACTCTGTAGGAATCAATATGGATTCCGGAAACAGCGATCGTGTGAGACCCAACTCGGTTTATTTGTTCATGAGACCCAGAAAATATTAGATACAGGCTCTCAGTTAGATGTTATTTTCCTTTACTTCCGGAAGGCGTTCGATACAGTTCCGCACTGTCGCCTGATAGACAAAGTAAGAGCCTACGGAATATCAGACCAGCTGTGTGGCTGGATTGAAGAGATTTTAGCAAACAGAACACAGCTTGTTGTTCTCAATGGAGAGACGTCTACAGACGTTAAAGTAACCTCTGGCGTGCCACAGGGGAGTGTTATGGACCCATTGCTTTTCACAATATATATAAATGACCTAGTAGATAGTGTCGGAAGTTCCATGCGGCTTTTCGAGGATGATGCTGTAGTATACAGAGAAGTTGCAGCATTAGAAAATTGTAGCGAAATGCAGGAAGATCTGCAGCGGATAGGCACTTGGTGCAGGGAGTGGCAACTGACCCTTAACATAGACAAATGTAACGTATTGCGAATACATAGAAAGAAGGATCCTTTATTGTATGATTATATGATAGCGGAACAAACACTGGTAGCAGTTACTTCTGTAAAATATCTGGGAGTGTGCGTACGGAACGACTTGAACTGGAATTGTTGGTAAGACGGGTACCAGGTTGAGATTCATTGGGAGAGTGTCCATGTAGTCCATCAACAAATGAGGTGTCTTACAAAACACTCGTTCGACCTATACTTGAGTATTGCTCATCAGTGTGGGATCCGTACCAGATCGGGTTGACAGAGGAGACAGACAAGATCCAAAGAAGAGCGGCGCGTTTCGTCACAGGGTTATTTGGTAAGCATGATAGCGTTACGGAGATGTTTAGCAAACTCAAGTGGCAGACTCTGCAAGAGAGGCGCTCTGCATCGCGGTGTAGCTTGCTGTCCAGGTTTCGAGAGGGTGCGTTTCTGGATGAGGTATCGAATATATTGCTTCCTCCTACTCATACCTCCAGAGGAGATGACGAATGTAAAATTAGAGAGATTCGAGCGCGCACGGAAGCTTTCCGGCAGTCTTTCTTCCCGCGAACCATACGCGACTGGAACAGGAAAGGGAGGTAATGACAGTGGAACGTAATGTACCCTCCGCCACACACCGTTGGGTGGCTTGCGGAGTATAAATGTTGATGTAGATATGTGCTCGATTGGAGATATGTATTTGGTCTCACGTTATCCTGTTAGAAAACACCCCATGGAATGCTGTTAATGATTGGCAGCACGGCAAGTCGAATAATCAGACTGAGGTACAAATTTGCATCCAGGGTACGCGGAAAAACCACTAGAGCCCTCCTGTTGTCATACGAAATCGCACCCCAGACCATACGTTCAAGTGTAGCTCCAGTGTCTAGCATGCAGACAGGCCCCGTTGTAACCAACACTTGGCCATCACTGCCACTGAGGCACAACCAGATTGCATTAGAAAACAGAACCTCCACCCTGCAGTACAATGAGGTTTCGCTTGAGCCCACTGGTTTCGCAAATGGCGGTGATTTCAGTTCCTCAGGCTTTGTAACAATTCGTTGTGTCAGTGTGGTGCCAACCGCTGCTCAGACTGCTGCTGCAGACGCAGTGTGAGGCGCCAGAGCCGTACGCTTGACACCATGTTTTCTGTCTGTAGTGCCACGTGGCCGTTCGGGGCCAGGTCCTCTTGTGAGCGTACGTTTCCGGACCACCGCTGCCACCAGTCATGTACAGTGGCTACAGCCCTGCCAAGGCCTTCTCCAGTATCGCAGGAGGAACATCTAGCTTCTCGTAGCCCTATTACAGGACCTCGTTCAAACTGAGGTGTTCGTAATTGCGTTTTTGTCTCCTTAAAGGCGTTCTTAACTAACACCAACACACCATTTCCAAACTCAAAGGTAACTAACGCTCACATCGTTACAGGGTGTATGTAAAACAAACCTGATTCGCTCCCACATAGAGGCGCTGCTAGCACCGCTCGTACGCGACTGGCGTGAAATTCGAATAGATATAACCTTTCACATGTAAGACGTACCTACCGAGTTTCTTATGTGTCGACTCCTTCTTGATATGGCAATTTTCTTTCCATCAGTATACATTACCGTAATCAACACCATAACATGGAAGTTTGCTCAATTTTTTCCACTATATCACTGACAGAATAGAAACAGTGATCCATGAGAATATTCTACAGTTTTGACTTGCGGATTACTCTACAGAGTTTTTTAAATTTTTGTGATAGTTTATTGGAAATGTATGCAGCAGAATGCTGCATGCCTTGTACGTAAGAGTTCAGGAGGTGCAAAGCAAATGCATTTTCTGCCTAGCGTTAACTGAGTACAAGCTGCTTATTCATGCTAATGAAGTCGTAGCAGTAAGAACCAACGATATCAAAGAAAATAAATATTGAAAGGCCAATGTCAGGAATCACAGACTCCTGAACGGGGGAGGAGAAGAGGTTCGTGACCTAAAACAACATATTGCCTAAATCGCCCATTTCCAGCCAAAAATACCCTTTGTGAATGGGAAGAGTTAAGTCAAAATATAATTCCAAATGTTATAAGCCAATGAAAATAACTAAGTAGACCGATTTTCGTATTGGACCTACATGTATTGCTGCAACTAATCTATGGTAAATATAGCGGTGTTCTGTTTTTGAACGAGATCCTGAATGTGCGTTTGGCATTTTCTTGTCTGCCTGGCACCTAGAAATTTGAATATTTCGGACTCAATGATTATATGTACATTTTGTGGAATCACAATATCAGTTTTAGTGGAATTGCATGTTAAGAACCACAAAGCCGAATCTTACTGTGATTTAGCAACAACTGAGTTTCTGCTAGCCACGAACTGTCCTGAGCTGCAGTATTTGATAGACTGCCTTTGTTACACTGAACAACAGTCACTACCAAGCTAGTGTCATCAGCAAATAGAAATATTTTAGCATCACCTTTCACATTTGTTCAAATGGTTCAAATAGCTCTGAGCACTTTGGGACTTAATGTTGTGTTGGCAGAAGAGCCAACACCGTGGTACTCGTGGGGGCCGAAATGCACGCGTTTTAGCTCACGCAGGCTGGCGTGAGGAGGGAAGACCTATACTGACGTGAGGTCTGGAACATGACAAGGAATTAGAATTCAGAGAGCGGACGTAATTAGTTTCATACTTAACTTTAATCTATTAATGATGAACGTCGCTCTTGACAGAACATGATTCACAATATTATCAGTTCACAATACATTCTTGAAGAATATGGCGCCTTGCTAGGTCGTAGCAAATGACGTAGCTGAAGGTTATGCTATACTGTCGTCTCTGCAAATGAGAGCGTATGTAGTCAGTGAACCATCGCTAGCAAAGTCGGCTGTACAACTGGGGCGAGTGCTAGGGAGTCTCTCAAGGCTAGACCTGCCGTGTGGCGGCGCTCGGTCTGCAATCACTGATAGTGGCGACGCGCGGGTCCGACATACACTAACGGACCGTGGCCACTTTAAAGGCTACCACCTAGTAAGTGTGGAGTCTGGTGGCGACACCACACTTAACATCTGAGGTCATTAGTCCCCTAGAACTTAGAACTACTTAAACCTAACTAACCTAAGGACATCACACACATCCATGCCCGAGGCAGGATTCGAACCTGCGACCGTAGCGGTCGCGCGGCTCCAGATTGAAGCGCCTAGAACCGCTCTGCCACATCGGCCGGCTTCACATTTGTAGGTGTACCATTTAAAGATGTAAGAAATGCGAATTTCACAAAATACAGTGCTCTCATTCTTTGTAACCTCCTTAAAGTATCCACTCTGATCAGTTTCACAAATGACACAGGGATTTCCTGTGTAACGAACGCTCGCTCAGTCCTCTCCGAATGTTCGCCTTGAACTGTCGGTTGCGGGTTACGATTTACACAGCACACAACGCGGAAATAAAGATATTCCAAACAACGTCACAGTTTACACATAAAAATCCGGAATTTGCACTATCTTTATTAATGTCGGTTAGTTAACACTTTGCGAAACTCAGAAATCTTTTCAATATCACCATTAGTCAAAATTGAAACATTTTTATACAGTTTCGCACATGCGTGTGACCAAAGTCGAAGTCTTCCACGACACAGACGACAGTCCCCACTTGTGTCAGAATTGCGTTCGAAAACCCACATGTAGCTTTGATTTATGCCATCCTACGCTTTCCATTCTTAACCAGTCACCTTATCAAAGCTCCTTAGAACAGTTCATCAAACAGTATGTTCTAGGAAAACGAATAAATTCATGTAACTCCCCTCTTTACGTGTCTAAATTGTTACTTTTCTTGTTTCCCCAGTACCTTAACCGGCATCTTACAGTTCATAAATTTCCCATTGTATCTGACTCGTGTAGGATACAATTTCATGTTCCCATGCTGTCACACATTCAGTTACTTCAAAATCCAAATATTCACATGCCACATACGTACCCCACTTATTCCTTTATTCACTCCAGTAGTCAAACAAATGGAAATGGCAATTTTTAACAGAAATAATCATGTCAGTAGAAGATAAAAGTCACCAAGAAAAATAAATGGTTAGACAGAAAGTTGTTTTGTTACACTAATACAAGGCTAGTACTTTAACCATCTTCATTAACCCTTAGCCAATACATACGAATCTCTCAGAGCGTGATGTATGGAATCTGTAAATTCTGAGTTTCATGTCATTTTGTGTAACACAAAAAGAACTGTAGATTTTAATCCGACATCAATGCTGTTATGAGATTTTGAAATATCAGTCTGTTCTGCAAATGTCTGGTCCATTTCATAGATGGCAAACGTGTAATTTAATCTATTATGGTGTACGTAACATATAGTCGCCTGTGAGATACTGGCAGCTTTCGACCAGAGCAGCTGCCTGGCTCATGCGCGAACTCGTTTGCTACGGCGCCGTCATTACTCACTGCACTGATGCAGATATTAGCTATGTAAGATATCTACGCCACAGCTTGTGTTGAACATAAAACTATGCCAGCACCCTAGTGCGAGCTGTGTCGTAATTTCACACCTAACGTGAAATAAGCTATGTCGTTGGCTCTTTCTCTAAAACTCTCAACTAATGTAATCTATTCTAAAACAATTAACAGAAGCAACAATTCTCGCTTCTGACATAGCTGCTCTCCAACGTGTGTTAATACAAATACGCAAACGTTAATAACAGCTGGGCAAATATTGGCAGTAGGCAAGGGCTTTTTAATCTATCAAATGATATTGACATGAAGCGTGTACTTACTACATCTGGCAAATTGATATAAAAGAGCATCTGTTTCTTAGCGGCCCACAGTCGGCTCCCCCCCCCCACCCCCCCATTCCCCTCAGCTCTCAGGGAAAGTGAAGAACATAGTGCAACAATCACATGTTTCCTTTTTTCCAAGAAAATCTTCTAAAAGCCGGTATTACGCAGGCATTTTACAGGGCTACTTATAGGTCACTATTCGCGTCCCGAAATATCAAGAACATTTCATACTCCTGGTTTACCTCCCCCCCCCCCCCCCCTCCCGGCATACTAACTGTCTTATACTGGAATTAACTGGAAACGGTTTCCCGTACAGCTACTGCTAAAAAAAAAAAAAGAAAGTAAATCCGTTGTCTGCGGAAATTTTAGCCCTTAGTTGTCCCAGGTTATGATGAGCATTCTTCATTATTCTCGAAAAAAGGAGCATGTTTCACTTGCAGTTTCTGCTGTAGCGAACGGCCTTTGCTGGCTTACTCCTACAGTACTATATCCTAACATTGACAAATCGGCAACAAAAATTGTAACGTTTCTGGCTTGACAGCTATCATATTTGACTACAAGAAGCTCCCCTTAGAGCAGTTATATGCAGCAGTGGGAAGAGCACGTAAAGTGGCGTGAGGTGCCGCTGACAGATGGTTTGTTGGGAACTGGCATCATGATAAAGACTGCCTGAATTGCGTTCCTCCTCCACGATTGGCTGCTGCGGTTGGAAGTGGCACGCCAAAATGATAAACGTCCATCATTAATGTTGTTAAAACTGAACAGTGAATTTACTTGCATTTCATATAGAAGCATCTTCCAATAGCAGGCTATCATTTCATTATTTCAAAAGCGTTAATTACCAGCAGAATAGTGAACTATTGCTAAACGGAGAGGCAGAAGAGGCACTTCGGAGACCGTCGGATCGCGATTAACTTGGATGGCGGGCGAAGTGGTTCGGCTGTAAGATGCGAGCTGGCTCGGCAGTTTCGGAGGGCAGAAGTGTCGTGTGCCGCGATCAGTATCAGGTAAGACTCTGTTAGCATTCTTTGGTTTGTAAATGTGAGAGGTAGTACGGTAACCTCGGAGGACAGCCATGTTGTCTGCCTTGGTCAGTATCGGTTAAGATCTTAATTAGCAATCTCTGATTAGTAGGACATGTAATTGAGAACAATTTGGGAGTATTTACATGAGTACGCTGTTCATTATTTCTTTTATTTTCTACGAAAGTATAAACAATGGAAATTATTTGAGTTTCGTAAAATGGACTATAATTATGCAGTTCCTCGTTTTCCGCTAATAAGAAGCCAGTGGCATCCCCTTTAAACAAACCAATTCAAAAACGTTTTGTTTATATAATACGAGCTACTCTCTCTGAGTTTGTTACAGTCTCAAGATAACGGACACACCCCTGCGTGCTGTTTTCTGTGCACGTGACATCTGTAGAAGGACGCTGGTTGGTGAACAATATATATATATATAATTAGCACAATGTGGCCGTATGTATTATACTCTACGCTATAGGTCTGTATTTTCCTTGCAAGCAGTGATTTAGCCATTCAACGAAGACCAATAACATCTGGGCGAACCTAACGAAATAATAAGCAGTTAATTTACATCAAATACGCATTACATTAGCTGCAGATGGTTACGTACACCTGTTACCAGATGACGGTAATTATCCATTACACGTCTTTCACATGATTACCAGCTGGCGTTCTTCTTGCCAATGGGAATCCAAAACATCTTTAATTCATAGTGCAATCTATATCGTCTCCTTGGTTACCGAGCTGATGTCCTAACGAACGTCTGTGCTGCGTTTACGTTTACCAGAAAGCCCTCCATACTTCAGCCAAATGTTAAAGGTGCCCTGACATTGGGTGGTGACTGTGCTTCTGTTTAGTCGCTTTTTTTAACATTTGTTCTTCTTTGCAGCAGCACAATCTCCTTCGATATATTCTCAGAGACCGAAAGCCCAATATTTATACGTCTAATAGATGTTCTTTTCACAGTGTAATGAAGGCTCACGGCTACCAGTGACGTTATGCCGGAGACAAATGACGGGGCCATGAACTAACGGCAGCCAAGCCTTGTTCAGTAGTGCTCTTCACAACTGCACAGATGGATCTGCTCCATGCGAACGCTTTCCATTGTCATAAAAGGTATGTTAGCTGGACTTTTTACTGCGTTATCTTATTTTAGTGTCCGTAACTGTAACTGAAGCATTATGTTCTATTCCTCTTCACAAAATGTAAAGTCTGAAGATGGTGTATTAGAAGATTGGAACTTCTCATCTAAAAATAAAAAAATAAAAAATCTTAAATGCGATCGCGACTGCTTTAAACGAAGTTCTCCTTCTGCATGACAGCGCAAGGCCTCACACACGTCTGCGGACCCAAGAGGAGCTCACAGTACTTCAGTGGATTGTTCTTCCTCATCCACCACAAAGGCCGGTACTCCCACCTTTCGAGGTCCATGTGTTTGGACCAATGAAGCATGCACTCCGCGGGGAGCAGTAGGTTGACTATGGGGAGGGTACTGACGAAGCAAGACGTTGGTTCCGACGTCGATAAGTAGAGTGGTAGTACGTAGGCATAGAAGCCTTCCCGGTAAGGAGGCGTGAAGCCGTCGCACTGAATGGAGATTAAACATAGTGCGTACACAATAGTAAGGCCAGGAACAAGAAGAAGATGAAGACCAGACAGCCTATAGCGCTCCTTTGGGGTATCCCAGATGTAACATCTGTTTCACCAGATGGCCTCCGTCAATTACTGCGTACTGTGACCTTCCTGACATGAAATTACTAAACCAGCCGCATTGTTGAGACGATGCCTCAGGGGAACGTAACTTGATTAGAGATGGTTTGTGAAGAATGATGTCAAAAGCATTCCGGATATCTGGAAATCTGTAGACAACTTGAGATCCCCTGACAATAAAACACTTATTACTTCCAGTGAATAAAGAGTCAGTTGTACTTCAAGAGTTCGATATTTTGTCAATTGGTGCTGGTTATCCTAATCAGTATACACTACTGGCCATTAAAATTGCTACACCACGAAGATGACGTGCTACAGACGAAAAATGTAACCGACAGGAAGATGATGCTGTGATATGCAAATGATTAGCTTTTCAGAGCATTCACACACGGTTGGCGCCGGTGGCGACACCTACAACGTGCCAACAAGAGGAAAGTATCCAACCGATTTCTCATACATAAACAGCAGTTTACCGGCGTTGCCTGGTGAAACGCTGTTGTGATGCCTCGTGTAAGAAGCAGAAATGCGTACAATCACGTTTCCGACTTTGATAAAGGTCGGATTGTAGCCTATCGCGTTTGCGGTTTATCGTATCGCGACATTTCTGCTCGCGTTGGTCGAGATCCAAAGACGGTTAGCAGAATATGGAATCGGTGGGTTCAGGAGCGTAATACGGAACGCCGTGCTGGATCCCAACGGCCTCGTACCACTAGCAGTCGAGATGACAGGCATCTTATCCGCGTGGCTGTAACGGATCGTGCAGCCACGTCTCGATCCCCGAGTCAACAGATGGGGACGTTTTCAAGACAACAACCATCTGCACGAACAGTTCGACGACGTTTGCAGCAGCTCTGAGACCATGACTGCGGTTACCCTTGACGCTGCATCACAGACAGGAGCGCCTGCGATGGTGTATACTACGACGAACCTGGGTACTTGAATGGCGAAACGTCATTTTTTCGGATTTATCCAGGTTCTGTTTATAGCATCATGATGGTCGCATCCGTGTTTGGCGACATCGCGGTGAACGCACATTGGAAGCGTGTATTCGTCATTGCCATACTGGCGTATCACCCGGCGTGATGATATGAGGTGCCATTGGCTACACGTCTCGGTCACCTCTCGTTCGCATTGACGGCAATTTGAACAGTGGACGTTACATTTCAGATGTGTTACGAGCCGTGGCTCTACCCTTCATTCGATTCCTGCGAAACCCTACATTTCAGCAGGATAATGCACGACCGGATGTTGCAGGTCCTGTACTGACCTTTCTGGAGACAGAAAATGTTCAACTGCTGCCCTGGCCAGCACATTCTCCAGATCTCTCACCAATTGAAAACGTCTGGTTAATGATGGCCGAGCAACTGGCACGTCAGAATACGCCTCACTACTCTTGATGAACTGTGGTATCGTGTTGAATCTGCATGGGCAGCTGTACCTGTACACGACATCCAAGCTGTTTGACTCAATTCCCAAGCGTATCAAGGCCGTTATTACGGCCAGAGGTGGTTGTTTTGGATACTGATTTCTCAGGATCTATGCATCCAAATTGCGTGAAAATGTAATCACATGTCAGTTCTAGTATAATATATTTGTCAAATGAATACCCGTTTATCATCTGGATTTCTTGTTGGTGTTTTAATGGCCGGTAGTGTATGTATCAGTGAAGGTTCTTCTGGTTGTAACGCTGGGAGGGAGATGATATCGTCTCCAGATGTCGACATGAGCTGAGACGATTAAGTAGACGAAGTGATTCAGGTATCACTGTCAGCGATTACTTCACAGCTTCGCCGTCAGTGGTGTTAACGACGGACCACATAGACTACGATCATAACGACCACCTGGGCGTTATGCCTTTCTGAAACTTCTTTTCGCCTGTTATTTACGTTTATGCTGGCTGGTAACGCCCACTTGTTCAACACACTCGCACTTACGTTCAAGCTCTCCAAATGCCCCTATTAAGAACTAAAGTATAGTTCGGCGAGAACAACGGAATTACACTTCATGAGAAGATGCCTACAGGTCACCTGTGAAGATAAATTTGAGGCATATGTGAAAAAATGGAAGTGACACAGTCCATAACGGACAGACTGAACAACAGAAATCTTAAATCGCTTGCGTCTGTCATGAGAACGACCAGTGAGATGTGGTCAAGAAATTGTTTACGTGGGCCCCGAGAAGAACTAAAACGGGGCGGCCGTCTTTGTTATTGGAATTACATACTGACCGAGCAATAGATGAAGAAGGGTTAACAGCTTTCGATTGGAGTAACCGAGACTACTGGCAGTAAACATGAGTAACTTGCAGTAAAACAACAAGACGTATTAGTCAGAATGAAACTGTGTGTCAAACCAGGATTCGAACTCGGGACCTTCTCATTACCGATTGAGCTGCCGAAACACAGCTGACGATCTTTCCTCACAGCTTTACTTCCGCCAGTACATCGCCTTCTAAACCTTCTAAACTTTATAGAAGTTCTCATGCGTAACTTTCGGGACTAACGCTAATGGAAGAAAGGATAATTTCGTTGTTAGTGTTAGTCTAAATATTAGATGGAGAATAGGCGCTGACACACACAGTGAGAAAGACAATAATTTTAATTTATTTCTGTTTAACTAGATTTCTGTGTCAGCGTCATTCTTTCATACACCAATAACCAGCCGGTGTTGCCGAGTGGTTCTAGGCGCTACAGTCTGGAACCGCGCGACCGCTACGGTCGCAGGTTCGAATCCTGCCTCGGGCATGGATGTGTGTGATGTCCTTAGGTTAGTTAGGTTTATGTAGTTCTAAGTTCTAGGGGATTGATGACCATAGATATTAAGTCTGTAAGGGATCCGTGATCCCACGAACATAGATGCTAGTATCCGACGCCCCAGGTCGATAGTAGACAGGAGTCGATTGTCAAGCGCTGCAGAAGGCAGTGAGACGAGTGTTGAGTGAGGAGTAGTATGGGAGAGTGTTGAGTGAGCAGTAGTGCTGGAGAGACGCGAAAGAATGGCGGTCGAGTAAATTCATTGGAGTATGGCGGGTGAGCACGTCCCCCTGAACGTCGTGGGGTGGGCCCTCATCGATACCGATTCGCGAGTGATATGAAACCAAAAGTGACAAGTGCCGAATTACGTGTTTCGCGTCAACCGCGTCGGCCAGCAACAACCATGGGTTGCAGTGAGGATTGTTGTGAATGCTAACCATCATCATTGCGTGTGACGAAGTACCTAAAATCAACAAATAATAAAAGACATAACCGTAATTAAATGTGTAAGGCGAAGGTAGCAACTGCCTCAGAATTTGTTAGTAGAAAATATACAGTTTGTACATCGCAAGCTTTGTGGTCCTTAATAATAGACAAACTTTCAATCATTCCACTATTCAGTCTCAGAACAGCCGCACTCGGTTGAATTACCCCCGAAACCACAGCAGGAAAACCGATAGCCTTCATCCATTAAGCACACGGTCATATAAACATAATAATTAACTGTTTGGCGGCTTCGATAAATTACACAAAACCCAGTAAAGCAATTAAACGGAGGTGTTTCAAGTCCCATAGTTCTCGGAGGGATTTGAACCACTTCAATATGTTTTGAAAACTATTTCAAAGAGAAGTTAGAATAACAAGATTCTAAACCGTGAAATTCTAGGTTGCATGTAACTGCGGAAATGTTAATTGTAAGAGTAAATATAAGTTTCAAGAAATTACTCTATTTAAGAAAAGAAGGTTGAAATGGCTCCGAGGAGTATGGGATCTAACTTTTATGGTCATCAGTCCCCTAGAACTTAGAACTAACCTAAGGACATCACACACATCCATGCCCGAGGCAGGATTCGAACCTGCGACCGTAGCGGTCGAGCGGTTCCAGACTGTAGCGCCTAGAACCGCTCGGCCACCCGGCCGGCTTACTCTATTTAGAAAATGTTAATAAAGACACACTGAAAAGGGAAGGTTGGAGCCTCATCCTATTATTTATAGCGATTATATCATTCATCATTACTGATTTGCGAAAACACTTAAATCCAGATGAAGTAAATATGTTTCAATCGTCTTTAAATGAACAATTGTTGGAAGTTTTCGATCTGGTTCAGTGACTTATTAAGTTACTGCAACAAGGAGAGAATGATCTTAATTACCGACGATTGAAGAACATTGTGTGCTACTCTGCTTACTGCAATGATGTAGATTCCCGTAACAGTATCCCTTGAACGTCATGTAATTCAGAAGGGAACAGGTGTACTTTCCTGCGGAAAACATCCCCCGACTTTGGTTTGAGAACCTGATACTAACAGCACTCAGCTATTGAGGAAAATTATAAAAATATTACACACTTTTCCGAACAGTACATTTGACGATATTGTGAAATAATAATCGTACTCTTGTTTCGGTTTTTTGAAAGGACGCTACAGTTCCTGCTGCGCGAGTAAAGAGATCTTGGAAATAATCTACTGGATTTGTCCGTTCACCTGAAGCTTTGAGCCACCGGGAGTCACTTTTTCACTCGGTCACAGGCCGTAGTAATGATAAATTTTAAGCACATTCGCGAAGTCTAATAAAATGATAATTTGTACCAGGAATAATTTATAAAAAATCCCGACGTTAATATCGTCGCTCCTCACTCGAGCGGGTTTTCCAGTAGTTAATGTGAGGAGCCGAAATTGTGTTAATTAACCCACGCAAGATTTTATCGTGTCAGCGTCCGACGAAATTATTTAAAATGTCCTCTACGCTCTTTTGTCCCCGTTCGCGGCTACCTGGACGAGCTATTAAAGTCCACGAAAATTTTACACGTTGTGCGTGTGTCGTTTATCCGGGCTACGGGACACGTACAAAATCGCCTCAAAGGCGTCGACGTGCAAATTACACGTCGGCGCGATTACCGGGCACGCCGGAGGTGCGCGCGCGGTCTGCGAAGACGTCACGCACGCTTCCGGCTGCCTGTTCCAGCCCACACCTTGACTCCGCCTTTGGCGGCTCCAGAACGGGGGAGGAACTGCCACGTTCCGACACCAAATTACTGTTTCATGTGATGCTTCTGAGGGTACAAACTGCTTATTATCTGGGACAGCTGCCTCGACTCTCAAATGCTAATTGGGTGTGGGGCACTGCCTGATGGGCGACCGTACAAATAATTTCACATTATAGTTGTAAAATTATAATGATTATATTTCAACATCCTTTTAATAATCCTGTCAAATGTGATTTCGTTTGAAGTTAAATGGTAAAATAACTAAACCCACTTTACCTCGTCTTCAATACAAAACTTCTGTCGTTATAGAAGTTTCTTTTCTTCAAACGCCATAAGCTGTGAGGTGAATTTTATGGTAACATTGTACCACCATAAAATATTCCTCTTGTTACCAGATTTAACTTCACCTCCCGTCTCCCCTGCAAACAGGTAGGTTTTGCCAGATGGTAGATATTCATGCGGATCCTCCAGACATTTCATACTCCAGACAAAATGCAACAGGTTCCCGTAAAGTTTTCTATAAAATAATAATATGAATTTATTCATTGCTTTCTACATCTGCATATATGCTCCGATAGCCAGCAAGCGGTGTGTGGCGGAGGGCAGAATTCGCGCCGAAGTAGTATTTCCCCCCCTCTGTACCAATAGTGGATCGCACGAGGGAAAAACGACTGTCTGCACGCTTCAGTACGACCTTATCTTTGAATAGTGATAATTACGAGATCAGAAAGTTGGAGGTAATAATATATGCTCTACATCCTCGGTAAAGATCGGATTTCGGAATTTAGTGAGCAGCACCTTCCGTTTAGCGCGCCGTCTATTTGCAAGTGTTGAAACGTCCCCTTTCGAAAATTTATGAATTACTGTGGTGGAAACCCTCTTACGTTATTTGCTTTTCAAACAGCTGAGCAGAACTGAACGTACTCAGACATTTCGCTCTTTACCTATTCTGATCAACACTAAACTGACACACAATATTTTTAGCGCAACACCATCTGACTTTCAATAAACTCTACAAAAGAATGACCCTGCATAACAATAACCTATACCTTTCATGAATCACTTACCTCACAAAAATCTTCGTTACTCGAACTACTGCAATACAGCGAGCGCCAATACTGCCAGCTCAATAAAAGATTCAAACTACTGAAGTCACTAACTACTGAGAGGCATAGTTAGCAAACGAAAGATTTTTATAGAGAACAAACAATGTATTTAACTTAATAGTGTTCAAAAGTCATAATACAGGGTGTTACAAAAAGGTACGGCCAAACTTTCAGGAAACATTCCTCACACACAAATAAAGAAAAGATGTTATGTGGACATGTGTCCGGAAACGCTTAATTTCCATGTTAGAGCTCATTTTAGTTTCGTCAGTATGTACTGTACTTCCTCGATTCTGATGATCCAATTGTAAATTTTCACAATCAACATGTGTGGGCTGACGAGAATCCGCACGCAATTGTGCAATCACGTCTTCAACACAGATTTTCTGTGAACGTTGGGCAGGCATTGTTGCTGATGTCTTGATTGGGCCCCATGTTCTTCCGCCTACGCTCAATGCAGCACATTATGATGATTTCATACGGGATACTCTACCTGTGCTGCTAGAACATGTGCCATTACAAGTACGACACAACATGTGGTTCATGCACGATGGAGCTCCTGCACATTTCAGTCGAAGTGTTCGTACGCTTCTCAACAACAGTTTCGATGACCGATGGATTGGTAGAGGCGGACCAATTCCATGGCCTCCACGCTCTCCTGACCTCAACCCTCTTGACTTTCATTTATGGGGACACTTGAAAGCTCTTGTCTACGCATCCCCGGTACCAAATGTAGAGACTCTTCGTGCTCGTATTGTGGACGGTTGTTATAGAATACGCCATTCTCCAGGGCTGCATCAGCGCATCAGGGATTCCATGCGACGGAGGGTGGATGCATGTATCCTCGCTAACGGAGGACATTTTGAACATTTCCTGTAACAAAGTGTTTGAAGTCACGCTGGTACGTTATGTTTCTGTGTGTTTCCATTCCATGATTAATGTGATTTGAATATAAGTAATAAAATGAGCTTTAACATGGAAAATAAGAGTTTCCGGTCACATGTCCACATAACATATTTTCTTTCTTTGTGTGTGAGGAATGTTTCCTGAAAGTTTGGCCGTACCTTTTTGTAACACCCTGTATACTCCGATAGCCAGCAAGCGGTGTGTGGCGGAGGGCACAATTCGCGCCAAAGTACTATTTCCCCCCTCTGTACCACTCGCGGATCGCACGAGGAAAAAACCACTGTCTGGACGCTTCAGTACGAGCTCTAATATCCCCTATCTTTGAATAATGATCATTGCGAGATTTGAAAGTTGTAGGTAATAATATACGGCGTACATCCTCGGTAAAGATCCGATTTCGGAATTTAGTCAGCAGTACCTTCCGTTTAGCGCGCCGTCTATCTGCGAGTGGGTCCCACTTCAAACTTTCAATGAGATTTGTAACGCTCTCTTTCACTTGCATGCATTTCATTCTGTGACGCAGCGATACTGAAAAAGTGTACTCGGCGGAGAACTGGTCTCCTGAAGCCTTTTGCGAAGGATACGCCAAGATCATCATTGTAAAGAACAAAGAGCACTGAGAAAAACACCAGTTATAAAGAGCATATAAATGTTGGTATCACAAAACTTATTTTTCCTCTCAGCGGTTAGTAGCCAAAATGAGGCGATCAGCAACACAATAAGTCCACAATAACGCTACGATGAACAATTAGAAACAGAAGAATTCAGACTGTATGAGAAGGTATGTCGTTACTTCAAATGGTACAAATGGCTCTGAGCACTATGGGACTTAACTTCTAAGGTGATCAGTCCCCTAGAACTTAGAACTACTTAAACCTAACTAACCTAAGGACATCACACACATCCATGCCCGAGGCTGGATTCGAACCTGCGACCGTAGCAGTCGTGCGGTTCCGGACTGTAGCGCCTAGAACCGATCGGCCACCTCGGCCGGCTATGTCGTTACTTGAGGCTCGTCAGTGGTCACATTGACTCTCTCTCCCTCCATCCTCCTCCCTCCTCCCCCCCCCCCCCACTCTCTCTCTCTCTCTGGTTGTCTAATCACACTCCTGACCATTTCACTACGCTGTCTCCAACTCTCTCTCATCTACAAACGCCTCGGACCCCGTCGAAGGAAATCGTCGCTTCGCTACTTATGCTTCACCCTCAAATCGAGTCTGCAAAGGCAACACCATGTGTGGCAGACATAACACAACGCATGCTCAATGAGGAATCCGCAAAGCATCTTTCTACTGTGCCGCTTTCGAGTGATACGATCTAGTAAGCTATGTCAGACAACAGCTATATGGTCGTCTTTAACACAGCAAATTCTTCTAGGAAATGGATGAACCGACCGACGTCGCTAGACTGGTCTTCTTGCTAATAATTGTGCGATATTCACATAAACATTCATCCGAGTTAAGACTTGTTTACTTGCGTAACGCTGCCAACTAACTCCAACGCAAAATAATATTTCTTAATAAACCATTTTTATTGGAAAGACTGTGTCTACATTTGTACAGACTGTATGAATACAATAACCGGTAAAAAAGCCATTGTATCCAGCATAGACAAGCACTCGCGCAAAAGTAGGTGGCGCTAAATCTAAGAGTAATTACTGATGAAGCAGTAAAAATTATCAATTACGTTAAATCACGCCCTCTTTAGGTCAGATTGTTTCCAGTATTGTGTCAAGATTACGGGAGCATACATAAAACATAACTGCTCGAAATCGAGGTTAAACAGAAAAAAAATTTGATTTTTAGATAGTTGAAAGATTTTTAACACTCAGTGTGGCCGTTGGTGAGACTGCATAATCCCTCATCAAATATTAGAACAACTGTTCCAATGACTTCACGTTATTTACGCTTCTTTCGAGACTATTTTCTGAATACCAAACTATAAAACTGAAAGTGTATCCATGGGTTCAGCATCCTACAGACTTGCAGAAGACCGGCAATATAGCAAATGAAATCTATGAATTCTTTTTACAAATGACATTACATTCAAGCATAGAACCACTGTTTAAAGCAATTTCACCTGCTGATTTTTGGTGCAAGATTAATGATGAATATCCACACACATGTTATAACTATACTACTGCCGTTCCCAGGATCCCTTATATGTGCAGCTACAAAGACAGAAATACAGCAACAGACTTGATACTGAACCTGACAAAGAGTTTTCAACTCTCTTCTGTAAAGCCTCAGCGACAATGAAAACGGTTTCATACCTCCCATTAAGTGGAGACAGTTTTATGAATTTATATTCGAATCTATGAAATATTATTTATTGTACTGTTCTGTATTGATTTATACACTGAAGCGCCAATGAGAGTGGTACAGTCATGCTTATTCGAATACAAATATATGTAAACAGGCTTCGCTGCGTTCCGCAACGCCTATATAAACAACAGGTGTCTGGCACTGTTGTTAGATCGCTTAGGCCGGCCGGTGTGGCTGAGCGGTTCTAGGCGCTTCCGTCTGGAACCCCGCGACCGCTACGGTCGCAGATTCGAATCCTGCCTCGGGCATGGATGTGTGTGACGTCCTTAGGTTAGTTAGGTTTAAGTAGTTCTAAGTTCTAGGGGACTGATGACCTCAGATGTTAAGTCCCATAGTGCTCAGAGCCATTTGAACCATTAGATCGCTTACTTGTGCCACAATGGCAGGTTTTCAAGATTTAAGTGAGTTTGGATGTGCTGTTATAGTTGGCGCACGAGCGATGGGACACGCCATCTTCGAGGTAGCGATGAAGTGGGGATCTTCCCAAACGACCATTGCGCGAGTGTATCGTGAATATCAAGATTACGGTAAATCATCAAATCTCCGACATCGCTGCGACCGGAAAAAGATCCTGGAAGAACGGGACCAGTAACGACTTAAGAGAATCGTTTAACGTGACACAAGTGCAACCATTCCGGCAAATAGTTGCAGATTTCAATGTTTGGTCATCAACAAGTGTCAACGTGCGAACCATTCAACGAAATATCATCGATATGGGATTTTGAAGCCGAAGGCCCACTCGTGTACCCTTAATGACTGCACGACACAAAATTTTACACGTCGCCTAGGCCTGTCAACATCGACATTGGAATATTGATGATTGGAAACATGGCTGACGAGTCTCGTTTCAAGTTGTATCGAGAGGATAGACGTGCACTAGAAGGAGACAACCTCATGAATCCACGGACCCTGCATGTCAGCAGGAGACTGTTAAAGTTGGTAGAGGCTTTGTAATGGTGTTGGGCGTGTGCAGTAATGGTGTTGGGCGTGTGCAATTGGAGTTATATGGGACCCCTGATACGTCGAGATACGACTCTGAGAGGTGACACGTACGTAGGCATCCTGTCTGATCACCTACATCCACCCATGTCCCTTGTGCATTCCGACGGACTTGGGCAATTCCAACACCACAATGCGACTCTTCACATGTCCAGAATAGCGACAGAGTGGCTCCAGGAACACTCATCTGAGTTTAAACACTTCCACTGGCCACCAAACTCTCCATACATGAACGTCATTGAGTATGTCTGGGATGCCTTACAAAATGCTGTTCACCATAGACCACCAACCCCTAGTACTCTTGCGTGTTTATGGACAGCCCTGCAGGATGCATGGTGTCATTTCCTTCCAGCACTACTTCAGACATTTGTCGAGTCCATACCACGCCGTGCTGCGCACTTATGCGTGCTCGCGGGAGCCCTACACGGTATTAGGAGGTGTACCAGTTTCTTTGGCTCTTCAGTGTATCTTGTAGTGCAAGTCAGTAACTTGTAATGTAACTGTTTATGATGATTTTCATTAAATAATTATAATTAACGAATGAACGTACAACCAGGTTAGATGCTAATTGTTTGAATTTTATAGCGTGTATGAATACTACTTAATGATCCAAATTGGCGCATTGAATAAAACCTAGCAACAAATAGATGTGGCGTTGCAAAAAGTGCCAATCAGTTATATGACGAAAATGTTAGGTCTTTGTGTAAACTGTTGACTTTAAAAACAATAAGTAACATCCCGAGTTATAATTTTATTTCTTCCGACAATCTCAACATTTTGAAATCTTTTACAGATATTTTAGCTTTCAGACCTGACAACCCTAGCCCTATCCCATCACCGATGGGTATCACAGGAAGGATAATTTTGATCTGCGACATGAAGTCGCGCAAGAAGCCTGCAACCATTGTTCGAATACAGAGCGCCCCGTTATCACCGTGTTTTTGCCGCTAACAACAGCAGGCCACTAACTATTAAAATCACTTTATTCTGGTGGTGGATCACGCCAGAAACTCGTTAATAATAAATAGTTTTAACAACAAATGAACACTTTTTATCTTTGACCTACAGCAGTGATGAGGACAAGCTGTAATGAGTTCAGACAGCGGACATGGACATGAAAGCTGCAGCAATTGTGGTATAGTTGAAATATTGTGGTGCCATACCACAGTTTGCAATGCAGATCGACACCATAGACGTTAGGAATATCTCACTGCAGTCCGCAATGCAAATGGAATAGACCGAAGAAGACGCACCGTCTCACACGTCACAGCAGTGCCCCTGCACGGAGGTCAATATGAGACCGAGCATGCTCTGCCCAGTTCATGACCTCAGATGAAGCAGTCAGCACTACTGAGTAGGACCAAAGCGTTATTCAAGTCTCAGACGGAAATGTACTTTTGGAAATGTTGAGCATTGTATTTAAAGAGAAGACTTGTAATTGGGCACGTCAGGTGATACTTTGGTAGTCAACGACAGTTATAAACTATGAAGCACTCCTGTGGCTAAGGATATATCAGGTTAGGTAAATCTTATTATGATATATATGATGAAATGAACTAATGTTCCGTATGTTGTAGTCCAGTTGAACCATCTCCCACACCAATCAAAGAAGCCACAATTATGGCAGAACGACTGTAGTTTCGTCTCGTCACAACAGGAGTGGGATGCAATTTCCTGTCCAGATCATTTCAAATTTTGGGATTCGGTAATTCACTTAAATTTGTAAGTAGGCTGTTTAGGTTTTCTTATTGCTAACGCCGCGTAGCGCTCTGTATGAAAATCACTGGCTGTGCTGTGTGCAGTCTGTGGCTAGTTTACATTGTTGTCTGCCATTGTAGTGTTGGGCAGCTGGATGTTAACAGCGCGTAGCGTTGCGCAGTTGGAGGTGAGCCGCCAGCAGTGGTGGATGTGGGGAGAGAGACGGCGGAATTTTCAGAGCGGACGATCTGGACGTGTGTCCATCAGACACAGAAAATTTGTAATATTGGATATCATGGACTGATATATATATTATGACTTTTGAACACTATTAAGGTAAATACATTGTTTGTTCTCTATCAAAATCTTTCATTTGCTAACTATGCCTATCAGTAGTTAGTGCCTTCAGTAGTTTGAATCTTCTATTAAGCTGGCAGTAGTGGCGCTCTCTGTATTGCAGTAGTTCGAGTAACGAAGATTTTTGTGAGGTAAGTGATTTGTGAAACATAGGTTAATTTAGTCAGGGCCATTCTCTTGTATGGATTATTCAAAGTCAGATTGCGTAGCGCTAAAAAAATATTGTGTGTCAGTTTAGTGTTGATCAGAATAAGTAAAGAGAGTAATGTCTGAGTACGTTCAGTTTTGCTCAGCTGTTTGAAAATCAAATAATTTAAGAGGTTTATCAGCACAGTAATTCATTAATTTTTCTAAGGGGACGTTTCAAATTGATTGCACAGAATGCCCAGAGCCCCCATCAGTGTCATTTGGGGGGGGGGGGGTTGGGTTATTTGGGGAAGGAGACCAGACAGCGAGGTCATCGGTCTCATCGGATTAGGGAACGACGGGGAAGGAAGTCGGCCGTGCCCTTTGAAAGGAACCATCCCGGCATTTGCCTGGAGCGATTTAGGGAAATCACGGAAAACCTAAATCAGGATGGCCGGACGCGGGATTGAACCGTCGTCCTCCCGAATGCGAGTCCAGTGTCTAACCACTGCGCCACCTCGCTCGGTTGTGTGTCATTTGGCACAACGGGCTCCGTCATTAGCTAAATTCGTCAGCGAAGGGGCGTAACAATCTGTATTTTTTTCCCCAAAACGGTGCTACAGGTACCTTGAAACTTCGTGGAAAGCATAAGTCTGCGGCTGTCAGTAGTCACTGCAATACCACTGCAAACCAAAAACTTGTACACTTGAAGTGACGTTCACGTAATCATTTGCGATATCTTTGCGTTGGGCACTGGTTATAATATGAACGACCATACTGACGTCCATATTCAAGACCGTAGCTTGCGCCGTCTCCATCAGCTTTCCTTACAGCACCTCTCTAAATCGAAAGACTACGATTTTGCTCCAGAACAGTCATTGAACTTGCCTGGTTTACTTTCTGACAACGGTTGCGGTAGTTGGTTTTCACATGTCTCCTCGCCTACATACTTCGTTTCGTCGTTAACTATAGTGAGCTGTCTTATGTTTTCTGATCGTGTTACTTGAAGACTAGGTGAAGCTTGGTTTTTATGCATTCAACTCATTTGCCCGCTGCGCCATTAAATTGCAAATAATGTAAGAAAATACCCATCAGAAATCTTGATTTAAAGTGTCACGCCCTTTTCTATGTACCCGGTTGAACTACCCATAACATCTTGATCTAACCGGACACGCCCTTCTTCTAGGTACCCGTTTGAACTACGTGTATAATGCGGAGTTCGCCAATGCCAACTAGTGTACAAAAATATATGTAATTTATTACTGTCAAATACGCAGTTATTCATTTCTGCACTTGAGAAAGTTTCCTGCGTTACCTCACGTCCGAACATTAAAAATGACTCTTATTAAGTTGCTCTCGCCGATCTACAAATTGACTCGTTTCGTGACTACTGCGTACGCCGTACTTGCACGCCATAATTGCAGTAATTGCGATGATTACTAGTCATTATTTATTACGCATATAATTTTAAGTATCCACCATTGCTGGTGCTCGTACTGAATTCTCATCGATTACGGCTGATAATATTTTTTCTTGTCCTCTTGGCGGGTAATCTTATGTGACATTTATTTTTGATTTTATGTGAGGTGTAACTTTATAACCAACAACTTCTTCTTATTAATATTAATCATTTCTCGCATTGCAGCCACACGTGAAGGTAATAACAGTTTTATCACTCTTCTCCTTATCATTCCCACTAAACTCTGCTATGGTGTTTATTTTGCACAAACACTTAAGTAGTTCTGGTCAAATAAGGTTCAGCCTTTTTGCGCTTCCCTGTTGGTATACTTTTTCACGAGTATTGAAATCGTAAATAAAATTATTATAATTTAGATAGTTTAATGTAATAATGGTTCAAACTGCATAACAGAGTAGTACAAAAATACAATATTTAAATAGTATAATTATGTGTGTGTTGAGTTTACTATACTGTGTCAAACTTGTACCAACAGTTTATTCATGTGTAGGTAAAGTGATTCTTGTAAGTGAATTTGTCTTTTCGCACAGTTCCAATCATTGTGATACCTCTCCTCATCAGATGCTAATAATAATTTCCACAATGAAACTCTGTCTTGGAACTTAGAAGAAAACCCAAAGAGATTCTGGTCATACATAAATCACACCAGTGGCAGGACGCAATCAATACCTTCACTGCACGGTAACAACGGTGAAGCCACTGATAACAGCGCCACAAAATCAGAGTTATTAAAAACGGTTTCCCGAAACTCCTTCACCAATGGAAACGAAATACATATTCCTGATTTCCAATCAAGAACAGCTGCCACGATGAGAAACTTAGAAGTAGATATCATCGGTGCAGCAAATCAGCTTAAATCACTCGATAAAGGCAAGGCCTCTGGTTCAGATTGTATACCAGTCAGGTTCCTCTCAGATTATGCTGATACAATAGCTCCATATTTAGCAATTATAAACAAGCGCTCGCTCACAGAAAGATCCGTACCTAAAGACTGGAAAATTGCTCAAGTCACACCAATAGCCAAAAAGGAAAGTAGGAGTAATCCTCTGAACTACAAGCCCATATCACTAACGTCGATCTGTTGTAGGGTTCTGGAACATACACTGTGCTCGAACGTTATGAATTACCTCGAAGAAAACGATTTATTGACATATAGTGAGCACGGATTCAGAAAATGTCGTTCTTGTGAAGTAATGACTGCTATCGACACGGGATGTCAAATTGATTCCATATTTTTAGATTTCCAGAAGGCTCTCAACACCGTTCCTCGCAAGCGTCTTCTAAGCAAACTGTGTGCCTATGGAATGTCGCCTCAGTTGTGTGACTAGATTCGTGATTTCCTGTCATAAATGTCACATTTCGTAGTGATAGACCGAAAGTCATCCAGCAAAACAGAAGTAATAGCCTGCTTTCCAAAAGGAACTGTTATAGGCCCTCTATTGTTCCTGATCTACACTCCTGGAAATGGAAAAAAGAACACATTGACACAAGTGTGTCAGACCCACCATACTTGCTCCGGACACTGCGAGAGGGCTGTACAAGCAATGATCACACGCACGGCACAGCGGACACACCAGGAACCGCGGTGTTGGCCGTCGAATGGCGCTAGCTGCGCAGCATTTGTACACCGCCGCCGTCAGTGTCAGCCAGTTTGCCGTGTCATACGGAGCTCCATCGCAGTCTTTAACACTGGTAGCATGCCGCGACAGCGTGGACGTGAACCGTATGTGCAGTTGACGGACTTTTAGCGAGGGCGTATAGTGGGCATGCGGGAGGCCGGGTGGACGTACCGCCGAATTGCTCAACACGTGGGGCGTGAGGTCTCCACAGTACATCGATGTTGTCGCCAGTGGTCGGCGGAAGGTGCACGTGCCCGTCGACCTGGGACCGGACCGCAGCGACGCACGGATGCACGCCAAGACCGTAGGATCCTACGCAGTGCCGTAGGGGACCGCACAGCCACTTCCCAACAAATTAGGGACACTGTTGCTCCTGGGGTATCGGCGAGGACCATTCGCAACCGTCTCCATGAAGCTGGGCTACGGTCCCGCACACCGTTAGGCCGTCTTCCGCTCACGTCCCAACATCGTGCAGCCCGCCTCCAGTGGTGTCGCGACAGGCGTGAATGGAGGGACGAATGGAGACGTGTCGTCTTCAGCGATGAGAGTCGCTTCTGCCTTGGTGCTAATGATGGTCGTTTGCGTGTTTGGCGCCGTACAGGAGAGCGCCACAATCAGGACTGCATACGACCGAGGCACACAGGGCCAACACCCGGCATCATGGTGTGGGGAGCAATCTCCTACACTGGCCGTACACCACTGGTGATCGTCGAGGGGACACTGAATAGTGCACGGTACATCCAAACCGTCATCGAACCCATCGTTCTACCATTCCTAGACCGGCAAGGGAACTTGCTGTTCCAACAGGACAATGCACGTCCGCATGTATCCCGTGCCACCCAACGTGCTCTAGAAGGTGTAAGTCAAGTACCCTGGCCAGCAAGATCTCCGGATGTGTCCCCCATTGAGCATGTTTGGGACTGGATGAAGCGGTGTCTCACGCGGTCTGCACGTCCAGCACGAATGCTGGTCCAACTGAGGCGCCAGGTGGAAATGGCATGGCAAGCCGTTCCACAGGACTACATCCAGCATCTCTACGATCGTCTCCATGGGAGAATAGCAGCCTGCATCGCTGCGAAAGGTGGATATACACCGTACTAGTGCCGACATTGTGCATGCTCTGTTGCCTGTGTCTATGTGCCTGTGGTTCTGTCAGTGTGATCATGTGATGTATCTGACCCCAGGAATGTGTCAATAAAGTTTCCCCTTCTTGGGACAATGAATTCACGGTGTTCTTATTTCAATTTCCAGGAGTGTATATTAACGACATAGAAGACATCTGAGTAGCCGTTTTAGATTGTTTGTAGATGATGCTGTCATTTACCATCTTGTAATGTCATCGGATGACCCAAACGAACTGCAAAATGATTTACATAAGATATTTGTATCGTGCGAAAATGACAACTGGCACTGAATAAAGAAAAGTATTAAGTTATCCTGACGGGTACTAAAAGAAATCCGCTGAATTTCGATTACGTGGTAAGTTACAAAAATCTGAAGGCTGTAAATTCAACTAAATACTTAGGGATTACAATTACAAATAACCTAAATTATAACGAATACGTAGATAGTGTTGTGGGCAGAGCAAATCAAAGACTTTGATCCATCGGCAGAACACTTAGAAGGTGCAACAGGTCTAGTAAAGAGACTGCTTACGCCACGCTTTTTCGCCCTATTCTGGAGAATTGCTGTGCGGTGTGGGATCTGCACCAGGTGGGACTGACAGATGACATCGAAAAAGTTCGAAGAAGGGCAGCTCGTTTTGTATTATAACGGAATATGGGAGATAGTGACACAGACATGATACGTGAAGTGGCAATTATTAAAACAAAGGCGTTTTTCGTTGCAACGGGATCTTCTCATGAAATTTCAATCAACAGTTTTATTCTCCGATAGCAAAAACATTCTTTTGGCACACACCCACATAGGGTGAAATGATCATCACGATAGGATACGAGAAATCAGGGCATGCGTAGAAAAATTTAAGTGCACGTTTTTCCCGCACGCGATTCGAGAGTGGAACTGTAGAGAGAGAGCTTGAAGGTGGTTCAGTGAATCCTCTGCCAGGCACCTAACTGTGAATAACAGAGTACTCACGTAGACGTAGACGTAGACTTGAACACAGTTTGTTGCAGGTAACGTTGTGCCATATCAGACCACAGGAAAAGTCAGTTACAACCCTTAGAACTTGTTTTCAGGGGCACTACCTGGTCGTTTCCCAATATATGGATGAATACTCAAAATATAGCTTGTTTCTCTGTCACAATGTACCCCATACTTGATGTCATATATTGCTGGTTTCCGTATCATGTACTGGTGGAAGGGGCAGTTTCCTCTGAACTCAACACATTACTAGTCTTCTGGAACAAACAACTGTGATTGTACAGTTTAGGTAGTATCTCAAGCCAGGTCTCCCTCAATATATGTGCAAACTTGTATTGTTAACACCTTTGTAGTCTTGTCTCACGATCATAAAATCGAATAACCTTTGACATCTTTTGGATTATTTCTAGTGATATTGTAGCTCTGAAAACTGGGCAGCCTTTGTACTCGTACCATAAACTTCCAGTAGACTCATTGTGTCCTAACTCATGCTAATAAAAACAGACCTAACTAAGCATGTAGGCCAAGAACATCAAATTTTATCCACTTATCACCATATAAACGCATACCTCCAGCATTAGAACGGGACAGTAAAATATTCTCAGTTGATGGAAGAAGGAATAATTTGGAAGTTGAGTGATCATTTGTAACGTGAGAAGTGGCATACCTTATTGGTGGTGGAATCAGGGGAAATACATTACATGCTGCATGCCGTCTCAGTTGAGGCCGGGGTTCTGTCTCCCATTCAGTTTATTTATCCTTTGACATCGCAGCTGCACTGATTGTCATTTGCTGTTCTGATGTACCATCTATGTCTTCTAGTGAAGTTGAAGAGTTTCATCGCGAAAGTTGACCTTCAGCCTCCGAAACTCCTTATCACAATCAGATATGTTCTTCAGTATGTCTACTATTTCACCAGGCCACTATATTAAAAAAAATTTACCCTCATACATCGCTGAAATCGATTTATTGTATAATCTTAGAACATAATTTTAGGTCAAACGTAATCAGATAACTACAACAAAGTGATCTTCGTATCCACCTGTATGAAATCTGAAAAAAGTTGATAATAAAACACAACACGAACCTATTTCACACGACATCTTAAAGCCTTGCAACAAGGCAGTTAGATAGAAGACGCACTATTTCTTGATTTCCGAAAAACATTTGACTTCGTGCCACATCTACGATTATTATCAAAAGTGCGATCATAATGGATACCAAACGATATTTGAGACTGGACTGACGACTTTTTTTTAGCATGAAGGATGCAAGTTAGCTGGCATGAAGAGCCATCGGCAGGTGTATAAGATACTTTAGATGTGCCCAGGAACCCTTGCTGTTCATGTTGTACATTAATGACCCCGTAGATAATATTAATAGTCAACTTAGACTTTTCGCATACGATGCAATCGCCTGTAATGAAGTACTGTCTGAAAGAAGCTACATAATTTTCTGAAAGTTCATGATAAGATTTAAAAGTGGTGTAGCATTTGGAATGGTGCTTTAAACCTTCAGAAACGTAAAATTCTGAACTCGGCAAAACGTTTTAGCCTAAGGTATAAATCCAGCATCGACAAAAAGCAATATGAAATCGGGCGTGCACAGTTAATAAACTGGCCAAACTGAACGGAACTTGGTACTTGTAATCCAGTGTTGAGAACATTATTGGCGGGATAATACAACGGAGTTTGCTGTCAATATAAAAATCAAACATGAATTTCGTACATTGGGAGAACACATGAAACCACTGCATTGGACTCCATTTGTTATTTGATTGCGCTAAAAGAACTTGGAGATTTACATACACCGACTGACAACCCGGATGAACTGTTGAATGAACACAGTGGCGTTGCACACAGTAATTGTTTGAAATTTTTTAATGACATATTTCAGCCATTTTCGGAGCGTGGTATAGGATGCTTTAAAACTCGTACAGTACGTCGGCTGGCGACGCGCTAGCAGTTTCGAACCCGAAACGACGGGATGGAGGGCACTTCTGCCTGGTGCTGTGTCCGGTCTGGTGCTTACACAGCTCCCTCTACGATGGTTTAACGGAAAAGAAGGGGAGACAAATTCCTTAAAAAATTTTAACTTCATATTATTGGTAAAATATGTTTGCCAATGTAGAACGTCATCTGTGTTTTATTTGTAATGCAGTGGAATGATTTGTTAGTAACTTATTTCAAGATTATATTTTTCAATATGTTACTTCATGTACAAGGAACTCATTAACACTACAGGCCTAACATTCTGTGTGGTGTCTGTTAGTTCTATATCGTGTCTCCCTACCAATTTCGAGCAACGACGCTCTGAGCGTGTTTTTTAGGGAATTGACTAGTTTGAACCTGGGACCTGTTGCCAGACCACACATGACATGTAGAGTTCAGAAGAGTTCAGTGATACTAGCGATGATATAACCAAATACTTAATGACTTCAGCGTCAGCTCCACTGCACTCCCTGTAAAACAATCTTAATACTAACTAAATTTAGTGGAAAGAGTTCAAGGCTTTTCTATTTTTAGTTAGCTGGTAAAATAATGTCGAAAATGCAGTTACGTTTACCAATGGAAATTTTATTCTACTCAAAAAACATTGTTTATAAATTGCAGTATTGATAAAAGGAAATGTTTTAATACAGGATGGTAAAAACCAACTGCGTTCAACAAAAACGTGAACGAATATTCCCTGAATGGGTTTCCAAGTTCTACAATGGATTGAAGGATGACCTATGCCATATCACATCTATAATTTAGGTTTAAATTAAGTTTCACAAAAGAGAAAACTATCAAAATGGTCTACAGTGACCCTCAATTATCTTTAATTACTTATCCAACTTGTCGTAAATTACAGTGGCTGATGTGGCTTCTCAATAACTATATAACAGAAAAATCATCGCGTTTCAGATTTTTACCTCAAGTGGCAAATGTGAACACCATGAGCTTTAATTGACGATCGACACTAGTATTACGCAAAAGGGGGGTGTAACAAATGAGACTTCTGCAGTTCTGAGTGAAGCTTTATGCGCTGTTATGTGGCATCGCGTGCATTCATTACCTTGTCGGTGTTCGTCAGGGGGCGGCGGACAGCACAGCTCCGCTCACCTCGCCGTCTCGGAAGCAACTCCCTCCTAACTTCTCCTTATTACAATTTACCGAAGTTGGTTTAAAAAAAATATATCTGGCTGTGTTTTCATCTGACCAATCAGGATCTCAATGTTAACCTTAAGCTCCGCCTACAAAAATTCTCTCTATCCAATGAGAAACGTTATACTTTTCGTGGTGGGGCAATGTTTTTTAAGGTTTGCAACGTAACAGAGACGCGAAAAAGTCTCAAGCTAAAACTTGCAGCTGGTGTGGTCCTTTTAGCGTTATCGTAAGATCTATACTGTTTTTCTGGAGGGCTCTATCTTTTAACATGGGCTGGGGGGTGGTCCTGACATAACAGAGACGCGAAAAAGTCTCACGCTAAAACTTGCAGGTGGTGTGGTCCTAGCGGTTAGCTGCCGACGTGGATGTCCGTCCGTCCCTTATCGTAGGGCCTTCCAGCTTAACATGACTCTGCTCTCGGCTTCTGTTCTCGTTTCTCCCCTCGGAACTGCGTCTGTCTCACGGTGGGAAGGTATGACATGCATTTAGGCATTCTTGTGTTAGTCTGTGGTATTCGATTTGCTCACTCGTTACTCGTATTACTTTGGTTAATTTAATGTCACGATTTATTCGGAGCTATGTGACATACTACTGGATTTTCTTATCATGTCAGGGTTTTCATGGAAGGTGTTAGATTTGCCTGACACCTTACACAGGTGCTTTGTACCAAATAGTTTTTTCCAAAATTTTAGCATAAAGCGTTAGCATACATGTATGACTAAGATAGTGAACACGGTCTTGTTACTCTACAACTTCGAGAAATAGTATGTTATACAACGTTTGTACTGTAATTACATAGAAATTCTTATAGTTCTTTGATACTGTGGCCTACAGCTCAGAGAACAACTTCCTATGAAACCTAAAAATATGCGCTACTACCCACGAAAAAACAATGAAAGAGCGTCGTGATTCACCTGATATACGTTATGCAGAGATATACTGCTGGAGCTGCAGGCAACATTTTGTTGATACCTCTTGTTTTGCAGGGAAGGGTGTCAGCTGATCGCTGGCATTCTCTGCCTCAGTCTTCGTTGTTTGCTGCGTGTGTTGCACGTCCATCAATTTGCCAACAGTAGTTAGGAAGCGGCTGATTAGTTGGGTCTGACACTTAATAAGTGCAGTGAGCGACTGCTCTTGAGAAGTTGTCGTAGTATACACAAATTAAAGACACGGTAGAATATTTTCCACACAAAAATTATGAAAAGTAACACGTTGGCAAATGCATTTACAATATTTAAACTTTAAGATCTACATACGCGGAATTGTAAGTTGTTCTGTGGAGTTGAGTTACTTACGAGGATGGCGATGTTCCCGTCAGTGACAGCATAGTTGATACGGTCCAATAGTCTGTGACTGGTAGTAATGATTAGTGGCGACGTGCTACGTCGATGTATTTTCTCACTGCAGGCATAGTACAGTTTTCTGTACTATGGTTGATACAAGCCTCAAGATACATTGAGTCTGGGGATAAGGTTCTGCATTTAGCTGCTTAGCATAGCCGGCCAATTAGAGTCGCGAGTCAGATCAGGTGGATTCGGCGCTCTGTGTTGGTGTGTATGGCATGATCGGAGACAAAGAGCGATGAAAGAGCAAGCTCTTTGACTGCGCGCTGCTGGGAGGTTACCCCGTGTCGCCTCCCGCATAGCTGTGCGCAGGGCGCGGTGCGCCGGCTGTGGCCGATGAAGTCACCGCCAATACTGCAGCCATCGCATTACTTTAAATACAGAATAATATTTTCAGATCGCTTCACAATTACGACCCAGGCAATCATCTACACATGTGGGAAACACAATACAATTCTACAGGTTGTGATAAGACAAACATTAATAACCTGAGGGATATTTTACGCAGTGTAAGTGAAGAAAGAAAAATGATATCATATAAAGATCAGTGCGACAATAACAACGATATCTCTGTTTCATGCTGGCACCTTGAATGACACGAGTGTCTTCAGAATTCTCATCGTAAGGATGTAGAAGAATGGGTAACTTTTGGTTACCGGGAATACTGAAATAATCCTCCTGTCTCACGTTCGCCACAAACTGGAAGAGTGAGTCCAGGTACGAAAAACGTTGTAACGCCGGAAATGCATATCCTCGCACTTCCATCTATTGTACTATAATTTTTTCCTTATTTTGTTACCTGAAGATATGGCATTTTTGTGTCTTTATGTATCGTAAATTGTCTTACTATTTGTCGATGTTTAATTGGTTTGTTTTGTAAATATTATTTGTATTTTTACGCTGGGTCTGGCCTAGGGACAACTATGCTGTCGAACGAATACATCGACAGGTCGTGTGGAGAACCAAAGTGTTTAGGATCTTTGGTAGTGTGAACTCGGTCGCGTGGAGCGCGGGCAGCGGAGAGTCTGGCTGGAGTGGGGCGGTGGAGCAGGTGTGTTGTGTGACGCTCCCGCGAGTTGCCGCGCTTTCGAGGTTTGGCAGCTTCTAATTGCGCTCGACTTGCTATGATAGTTTCTGACACGGTGTCGAGGACGGGAAGCATTAGCTGGCGCACATCAAGAGCCCGTTTCGCCTGGTGACCGTGTCGAGAAGAAGGCGCGCGAACATCCAGCTTCTGCAACAGCGACGGGTCACAATGAGTGACTGTCGTCACCTCCCCGGTCGACGACTGCAAACCTTCAATCAACCAACAAGGAAGACTAAAAGCACGTAAAGTTTTAGAACTGTGTGGCAGACCTCAGATTTTCGAACTGTTGCATCACAAAATTACAGCAACTTAGTATGAACCTTTGTTGCTCATTGTCCCAATTGCATTACCAAGCAGGGTCCCTTACTTTTCTGGAATGAACCCGAGTGTCGTTGAAATTCATACGCCAGCATTAAAGTAATATCATTCCATTTCACTGCTTTAATCTCAAAGTTCAGTTAAAGTATTCATAGCTGGCTACAATATTTAGATTACACAAGGACAAATTAATAGTGCGAGTTTTGTTACCATATTTTAGCTTACCTATGACTGCAGCTCAGCTTGGTACGTACACAATTTTACTATTGTTATTTGCTCAGAATCATTTAATTTAAGTTCAAAGTTAAATCTCTTATTTCTAAATTGCGTAGATTCAAGTAGCTTTCGAAATGATTGTTGAGGTAGCCCTAGACTAACCTTATTTTATTGAATTTCGTAGTGCTTCAGAAATAAAGTTCACTATTAATTTCAGTCACTAAATTAACTTTCAATTTTCAGGTTTCATTAATTCTTTTGTTAAATTAAGTCAGAGTGTAGCGAAATTTAGTACTTCTGACAAACATTCAGTTTTCACACAACACGTGTCAACCTTCAGTTGCTATGCTTTTAGTGCTAATTATATGTGCATTAATCTTTCATTTTTAGTTATTATAGTAGTTGTCCATAGGACTGGCGACCGTAATTTTCCCCAAATCTCAAATATCTAATTAACGCCAATTAATTGTTAACGTAACGACCGTACATTTACTTTTTTATTAATTTTACCCTTTCTCAAAATTAATTTCCACCAATTTCATTTGCATTTTTCCATTCATTAAGATGTAACCCTTTCCTCCCTCTTTACCGACAAATTAACTTCGGTGACGATTGATTTTCCCAAAATTCCATTAGGTACACGCGATTTAATTTTTACTGTCATTAAGGTCGATAAGTGAGGGGGAGGTTACATCTCCAAAATATCACAGAATCGCCTTGGACCTGAAGTACACATATCGTCGTGTAAAAGCATAGGTCCATCGGTTCGCTAGACACTCTGCGTTATTTGGAAAGAGTCAAATCTCGACTCGTCGGACTACTCAACATGTCTCCAGCGAGCTGTTCAATTTCGTCTCGTTTGGTTCATTGAAGCCGTGCAGGTATTTGTGCCGTTCTGCCCTTTCCGAAGTACTGGTCTCCAGGTGTCCAGCGCAAGGGGTTTCCTTAGCAGTGTTTGCTCGGAAGCTGTTTGAAACTGACCCGATGTCAGTGACAGCAATTCCTGAATGATCTGTAATCGAGTTTCACTAGCAACATTTACTACACGTGTCTCTAGTCCCTGTTCTTACGCCATGTTATATAGATGGAAGTAGTTCATCATTCCTTCGAGTGTCTCGGAATTTGAGCGGTAAAGTAAGCAGACATACAGACATGACAGAACATTAGAAAGGAGCAGTCGTATTTGGACGTGCCCGTGACCATACTGTGACGGAAATAATCGGTTTGGTAGTATATAACAGCGGAATGTTCAAACAACCGACAGGCACAACCGCACCGCTTCACTGCCAAGATTTCGCTTGCAGTGGAGGGTCGCGGTATTACCTGGCTTCTATTATCACCCCGAGCAGTAGGTTTATAGTATGTTCCCCTTGACAGAAGATATTACATCTTTGATCTTTCTCTATATCTCTTTCCTTTACGAGAACACATTACACGCCTGACTACCCTTTCAGCCGCCATACTTTCAATAACATAAAGGGAAGCGGTTAAAGGGGCCTTAAAACCAGGACAAACCACCAGGACAGTAATCAGGCACAAACTGGAGACAGCCAGGCACCAGACAGCGAACCTCGAGATGAGATGAGTGAATTCCTGATACTTTTAGCGTCAATGCCGTATGAGCGACGAAACCAGGCATGTAGCCAGAAGAAATGCAGCTCGACCTGCTGCCTATTAAGAGAGCGGTTCGTAACCTTCATTCCTTATAATCAGGCGTGACACGCTACGTCGCTGTAGCAGCGTAAAAATCCGCCCGAACCAACTCACCAGCATTCGGCTAGCTTGGCAGATGTGCGACTTGTAGTGTATGTCAGCCGGAACCACTGCCATCACTACTGCCGTATTCGGGTCGCGATCCACGGACCTCCGCCCGTCTACCCAGCCTGAGCAGCCAACACTACACCAGCCGATCGTCGCTGCTCTTCAGCGTTAGTCCAGACTTCGACTCTCGGCAACACTTTCGCAGTGTCGGTGCGACGCCACTCCCGTGCTGTAGAAAGCCACGAATGGTGCTTGACTGTTGCTGTCCTTCCGTTAGTGGCACACCGGAGGTACCAGCTCAGAGTGCCGTCTCTCGAGCTGCAAGCTTCCGCCATAATCTGCCGTAGCTTGCCCGCCGCAATGGCGCCAGGTAATCACGTCCAGATAGAAACCGCCTTGAGTGATGCATGTGTTGGGTGGATTAACTAAAGGCTTTTTGTCTTCATCCTAATGTCTGTCGACAGCCAGGTACATGGTGGTATCCAGGCGTTATAATTAGCCATCAATAAAGAAGTTTCTGTTTCGTCACCAGGTCCCTATGCTGCTGCTCACATGCATCCCATCTTCAACTTTTAACGACCACTCTCAGATGCTCATCGGCCCCAGCGGAACCTTTACTTCCAGTTTCACTATGTTTCTTTCATTTCGTTGTCCTATATTCTAGTTTTTCATTCATGAAAAATATATTTATTTCCTTCCCTTGTTTATAATCCTTTATTGATATCACGGAGTACACATTTTAACTTTTCTTAAAATTTTATATCAGCTGTCTATAACCTTCCTTGGACATTCTTTGTTATTGTCTGGGTCTCACCTTAGTGTGCGAGTACAGATTCTGCCACTACTTAGTAGATATTTCTCTTTGTGTCTTTCCTGACTTTGTTGGTTAGTGTTCTACGTATAAGCCATATATTATTTTAAACCTTTTTACCTTATTGGAGGTGTCTTTGTAATACTCATAACTTGTATCACATCCTATGAACTGATTTTGAGATGCCTGTTCTGATGATTTTCCGTTCAGAATTATTTTCGAATGTACTGGGTATTTTTCTTTAAAAGCCATACCTTAGATTTCATTTCGGAAAATTTCATGTTATAAAATTTGGTTATTAAGTCAAAGTGATGTAGAAAAATTGGAAAACAATCCTCCATTCGTCGATTTGCAGTAGGTTTTTGGAACATATACTGTATTCGAACATTATGAAGTACCTCGAAGTAAACGATTTATTGACACATAGTCAGCACGGATTCACAAAATATCGTTCTTGTCAAACACAACTAGCTCTTTATACTCATGAAGTAATAAGTGCTATTGACAGGGGATATCAAATTGATTCCATATTTTTACATTTCCAGAAGGCTTTCAACACCGTCCCTCACAGCGTCTTCTAACCAAACTGCGTGCCTACGGATTATCGCCTCACTTCTGCTACTGGATTCGTGATTTACTGTCCGAAAAGTCACCGTTCGTAGTAATAGACTGAAAGTCATCGAGTAAAACAGAAGCAATATCCGGCGTTCCCCAAGGAGTTGTTATAGGCCCTCTGCTGTTCCTGATCTATATTAACGACATAGGAGACAATCTGAGTAGCCGTCCTAGATTGTTTGCAGACGATGCTGTCATTCACCGTCTTGTAAAGTCATCAGATGATCAAAACGACTTGCAAAGTGATTTAGATAAGTTATCTGTATGGTGCAAAAAGTGGAAATTGACCCTGAATAAAGAAAAGTGTGGAGTTATTCACATGACTACTAAAAGAAATCGGCTAAATTACGATTACGCGATAAGTCATACAAATCTGAAGGCTGTACATTCATCTAAATACGTAGGGATTACAATTACAAATAACGCAAATTGGAGCGATAACATACATAATATTGTGGGTAGATCAAACCAAAGACTGCGATTCATTGGCAGAACACTTAGAAGGTGCAACATGTGTACTAAAGAGACTGCTTACACCACACTTGTCCGCTCTATTCTGGAGTATTGCTGTGCGGTGTGGGATCCGCATCAGGTGGGACTGAGCACTATGGGACTTCAACTTCTGAGGTCATCAGTTCCCTAGAACTTAGAAATACTTAAACCTAACTAACCTAAGGACATCACACAAATACTTGCCCGAGACAGGATTCGAACCTGCGACCGTAGCGATTGCCCTGTTCCAGACTGTAGCGCCTAGAACCGCTCGGCCACCCTGGCCGGCACGGATGACATCGAAAAAGTACAAAGAAGGGCAGCTCGTTTTGTATTGTCGCAAAATAGGGGAGATAGTGTCACAGATATGATACCTGAATTGGAGTGGCAATCATTAAAACAAAGGCGTTTTTCGTTGCGACGGGATCTTCTCATGAAATTTCAATCACCAGTTTTCTCCTCCGATTGCGAAAACATTCTGTTGGCACCAACCTACATAGGGAGAAATGATCATCATGATAAAATAAGAGAAATCAACGCTCACACAGAAAAATTTAAGTGCTTGTTTTTCCCACGTGCCGTTCGAGGGTGGAACGGTAGAGTGACAGTTTAAAGTCCGCAGCTCGTGGTCGTGCGGTAGCGTTCTCGCTTCCCGCGCCCGAGTTCGATTCGCGGCGGTGTCAGGGATTTTCTCTGTCTCGTGATGACTGGGTGTTGTGTGATGTCCTTAGGTTAGTTAGGTTTAAGTAGTTCTAAGTTTTAGGGGACTGATGACCATAGATGTTAAGTCCCATAGTGCTCAGAGCCATTTGACAGCTTGAAGGTGGTTCATTGAACTCCCTGCCAAGCACTTTATTGTGAATAGCAGAGTAATCACGTAGATGTAGATATTCGGTCCTTAGTAAAGAATACAAAATTTAAATTTATGTTTCTAGGAATTAATTGTACTTCTGGATCAACTTCTTGTTCCTATTATCTACGAATGTCGTCGATATCCCTGGAGGAGTGGTCAATATTCAGCAATATGACAGGAACGATCATTTGAAGGATAGCAATTGCTCTGCATAGACGTGCTGTTCCGAATGGTTTCCGAGAGGGGACACATTAAAAAGTCTGGCGATCTTGGTGGCCTGTTAACTGTACAATCATGACCAAACAGAGGTTAGAGTAAGTGAGGCTGTGATGTTCTCTCGCACAGCTGGTAGAATGTGGTGGAACTTTGTCGTGCTGGAAGCGCGCGGTAGTCCGCTTGGCCAAAGGAACGTCCTCAAGGTGTTCAGTTTTCGAAACGGTGCAAGTAATTCCATCCCATCCCTCGACCTTCTAAAATGAATGGACCTATCATCGTGTTATCGATCATGGCGCACCAAATATTCATCCAAATTCGTTTTTAGAAATTGATTTCCACTCTAGCGCGTTGACTTTCGTGTAAACTACGATTAATATTACGTGTGTTGTTAATTATACTCCGTGCATGCGTGGATTCATCAGTGAAAAGTATTAGTGGAAGCAAATGACGATCGTCATTTAACCAGAGACAAAACTGAAGTCGCTAATATGAAGCTTATGGAGGCGCTGTACGTGAAATGGGTAGGAGTTTTCCCATGTAACATCTGCCATCCACTTTTTCGTGGGACATTGATAGGTGCAGAAAGTCGCCGTGTGCTGGTAATGGGACTGCGCTGCACTATTTTAGCAATATGTTGCAGTTCCTGCACACGTGGTTGAACTATACGTTCAGAAGAAAAATTGGTACTAGGGAGAATACCTGTATCACGCAATGTGCTGAAAACTCTGGTAAAGACTCAGTGATGCGCCAATGGTATTTTTCGACAGCACCGGGAGCAATACAATCCCAGAAGCCGTAGACATACACATTATCTGGATATTCTTCATTACTGTAGATGTGAGGCATTTTAGCCAGCGCATGTGCAATCACAGTTAACCGATGCTTCTCCCTGAAGCACTCTCTGTCCCTCACACTACTTCACTCACAACACACCATGGACAACTTCACGTCGACGGACTAGTACAGAGGTAGAAAAACAATCTGAGTACAGAAGCTGCTAGCGGCGAGATCGACTGGGCTAGAATGATGGGAAGACATCTTGGGTGGGCGAGACACATACATGCGCCCCACTACACCACAAATATATTCATATTAAATGTGCTCTTTCTCAGTACCATTCGCAGTATGGCATTTGTTCATATGAAGGTTTCGGTTCAATGTTGACTACTCCCCCTGTGACACCCTGTATATTAAACAAAGTGGAAGAGAGACATGTACCCCTCTGTTAATTGCTAATGAACCAGTCCTCCCTCCGCCTGTATTAAATCTTACTTGACACACATGTGTGGAGTGACATGCTTGTTACACTCGGGTGGATCGCACCACAGTGACAACAATTATTATGAACAATTCTCTGGTATCCGACCGGGTAGCGTCGTAATTTCTCCACAATATTTCGGCAGACGTACACGCTGCCATCGTCAGGTTCTCCATGACGAATGCTGTGCTGTTCGTCAGAAAGAACCTGAAGATGGCAGCGTGTACGTCTGCCGAAATATTGTGGAGAAATTTCGACGCTACCCTGTCGGATATCCGAGAACTGTTCAAATTGGAAATACGCCGGGAAATTTTCAGATCGCAACAATTATTATAAAAAATAGTCTGTTAAATATTTCTAGTTTATTTTTTTTATAACTTGAAAACTTAGTTTTTTATATAATGTGGGACATGTAACTGAAGCGTAAGATTAAAATTTTCAAATATTGCAAAAATTGAATGAAATTAGTGTTTAAAAAATCATAACTTTTCCACGTTTCCATGTAAATGGTTAAAAATTTAACTGAGTTTGCTCAAGATGTGGTAGCACAAAAAACTGTATATTGCTTTCTCTATCTAAAAAAGATTTTTGCTGTGGAAAATAAAAGTGAAGAGTTTCGTGAAAAAGTGAAAATTCCGTAATTATCAAAATAGCTGAAGCTTTTATTGTTTAAACACAATATTCATGCGATTTTAGTAAGAAAATAGAAAGGAATACGTTCATAGTAATGAAATGAAAGGGTTTCAATCGAAATTACATACCATTAATGGCAAAACTCGGAGATGAAGTAGCCTTAGCCTTTATAGTTACAAACTAGACGGTGGCAGGGCGAAGGAACTGTCACATACCACACAAAATTATCTTTGCCTCTCAGCTGGTCGATGGACGTCCTCGAGCATGAGAAATTTCGAGGTTCTATTCAAACTAGTGTCCCACATTTCAGAGTCGTTGTTTACATCCTTCTCCTTTCCTGTAGTGTACTTAGAGTATCCTTCTTCACTCGCAAAATTCATCTCGTCACTTTGCTCACGGAGCTCCTCGCGATTTTCGTCCACTTCATGAAAGTCCTCGCGTATGCTTAGAGTTCGCAGATTGTAGTGTACCAAATTATTTGAAAAAAGTACTGTAGTACTGTCCGTGCTACAAAACAAAGTTAGACATTACAAAACATAGTATATTCAATTTATTTTTCACTCTGGTGTCAGAATATACTTGAAATAAAGTGCACTTAAATTTCACACGTTCGGCCTTTCCTGATACACTGGGGAGCGTGGCGCAATCACAATCGACTCTGAACGGCCGTCGTAGTCGGGACGGATTGTCGCCTCCGATGTGATGCCACTGGATTAAGTTTCAGTGGTACTGTCGAACTCAGAACAGATGGAGCCAAGACCAGAGTTTTTCAGGTTTACGTACTTGAAATTGACGAAATGTGGCTTTGGAATGTACTGTATATCAGTGTGTCGAACAAGGTTCGGGCTAAAATTTTGTTATTTAAACACAAACATTTGATCACTTATATTAAAGCCTTTCCATTCTACTTCATTCATAATCTGCAATTGCTACGAGTCTCTCGATTATTTTATCGCCTCTTTGCATTTATCTGCCGCACTACCGTAAGATTGTCACTGCATGACAGTTCTTTTGTGATTGCGTGGTACCAGTCCTAAACCATCTACTTGCTCCAAGGCCACCAATATACTTTCGTAAGTCGGATTTGGCAAACTTTGTTTTGCAGTCTTTAACCTATCGGGAATTTTGTTAACAGGATCAACAACTGAACCAAAATGAAAAAAAGAAAGGAAGAAGAAGAAGCTGATTAACGCCAGAGCCGCCAGTTTTGATTTGGATTCTAGATTCTTCCTTTTACGATTGCGGAAGATCGTTGTCTACGAAAACCGGTTGCAGTCACCACGTCCCAAAACTGAAAAAGATGAGTGTTTTGCACGGAGAACAATTACCATCGATACTACTTGGTTAAATCCAAACGAACATCTGATCTATGCTTACATGGTCAGATTGGAAGGAGTGGACACCAACTCAGCAGCAAAAATTAGCTGACGTGGGATTGGCCAAAACACTTAGCTTTGGCTCAGTGGCACCTCTCATCCGATTGACGAGCACTATCGTATAGTGAGGCCGGATGCAGTGGCTGTGTAGCAGCGCTGGCCAGCTGTTTCAGTGAAGGGGAGGTTGCCCAGTTTTGTACATTTTGCTGGAGTATTTTGGGTGCTTTCCATGCGAGAGCCAAACAGTGCTGTGTACGTGAGCCTGATGCAGGACCGTACAGCAAAGTGTAACCAGTCAGATTACATTGCTTAGCGGTCACGAGGCCAACAGGTTCGTGGTAACAAGCGAGCAGTATACGCTGAGGGTCAACTGTGCAGTACGTACTGCTGCGAGGTTAATGAGAAATTAATATCTTTGCCAACTATACACACTGCCATATCACTAACACCGCTAATACGTTTTTCAGCAGTTTCAGTTCACAGTGTTCTTTTTTTTTTTTTAATTTCAGCAGTTTCGCGATTATAAAGAATCGATACAGAACCTTTCCCTTGACTTACAGGGGCTCTTTTAATTCTCTGCTAACGACTCGCTTTGAAGCAAGGTATAGATGAAACTGAAACCGATAATTTTTGAAGAAAAATTGCGATCCAGACTGTAAAATAAAGACGTGTTGATGAGACATAAGTAGTGGTAAGAATTATAAAATAAAGAAGTGTTGGTGATATAGAAGTAGTGGTAAGAATTATAAAATAAAGAAGTGTTGGTGAGACAGAAGTAGCGATAAGAATTATGATCTAATAATGACTTAATTTTGCAACTTACGTGCCACATTTACTTTTGCTGAACTTTGTATTCATTCGAGAATACACATGGACGCACTTAAACAGGCACGCAAGCAAACACGAACACACACACACACACACACACACACACACACACACACACACACACACAGGAACATACACACATACACACACACACACACAAAATCGCGAACGCCTGCACGGATGCGTTATCTCTGCCGTATGAACAGTTGGTTAATGAGTTAAGGAAACAGAGACGAGATATGGTAACATACAACATCGGAAGACTGTCAAGTGACAAATATAACTGTGTAGAGGCTTTACCCAGCAAAATTTCTTTAAGACATTATGAATAACGTGAATAAAAACTTACAGTCTTAAAAGTTGTAGGGCACTTGTCACTGTCCACAGACATTATTACCAAGCAGAGTCCCTTCCCTTTCCATGAAATCACTGTGTGTCGTAAGAGTATGAAAAGTTATTAACTATTACTGAAAATTAATGTGTTTGCTAAAGTCCAGTCTAAATTTTCTGCCACAGTAACTGGGGGCTGGGGGTTGATTTGGGGGGAAGAGACCAAAGAGCGAGGTCATCGGTCTCATCGGATTAGGGAAGGAAGTCGCCGGTGCCCTGTCAAAGGAACCATCCCGGCATTTGCCTAAAGCGAGGTAGGGAATTAACGGTAAACCTAAATCAGGATGGCCGGACGCGGGATTGAACCGTCGTCCTCCCGTATGCGAGTCCAGTGTGCTAACCACTGCACCACCTCGCTCGGGTACACTAACTGCTCATTCTTGTGTTGCATAACAGAGGCGACTTACAGTAAAGTGAAATTTCACCGGAAATACTAATAACTAAAGATACAGCACAAATCAAGAGTGCGCGATTTCATTTATTCTGTATGTAGCTTAGCGAGTGGTTTGTGCTGGCTTGGTGGGTATTTTATTGTTGTTATTTTAAAAGTAAAACCACTTGCTCACTTGCTTAAAGTAAATTCAGTTGAATCTTTGAATAATCAAAAGTAAATTGCTTGTGTTTTTCTAAATCTGGCGTTACGTTACTGGGGTAACTGAAAACTATTTTTTCACATATCAAAGTTCAAGTTAAGCCAGTCGTTTATTTAACAAGTAATTTCATTTAACGTTACTTTCAAAATTTAGTATTTCAGAATAAGTAACTGCAAACTCAGTACTTCCTGATTCATTTATTTTCTCGTGAACTGTTTTTTAGTGGAAAATCGTGACAACCTTCTGTTAGCACGCCTGCAATTATTTGCTTAAATTTCTTTCCCATTACCTTTCTCAAAATTACGGAGATTCATTGCCCTAGCGGTCTGGTGACCGCCCAATTATCCCTTTTTTAGCTAATAAGTGCTTTCTTTGTGTTCTCAGCGATTTTTGTAGTAAATATTACGCGGCACCCTTTTTGCCCCCTGAGTGGTTCGTGACTGATTGCAATGTCCTCCACCCATTTCAAAATTATCCTCTCAATTTAGCTTAAATTTAGAATAGATTCTTCTCTAGGCGCACAGTCCGGAACCTGGCGACTGCTACGGTCGTAGGTTCGAATCCTGCCTGGAGCATGGATGTGTGTGATGTCCTTAGGTTAGTTAGGTTTAAGTAGTTTTAAGTTCTAGGGGACTGACGACCACAGTAGTTAAGTCCCATAGTGCTCAGAGCCATTTGAAGAATAGATTCTTCCTTCAGACGAGTCTGTGGTATACTTTCCTCCTGCTAACCGGTGTTATTTTCCATCGGTAACGATAGCCTTATTCACTGTTAAATTTCATTATGCATAGCTGATCACGGTCGGTTGTATCGCAATCCAGCAGGCCACTTTACAAAGCGCTCTATAAAATGGAACTAAGAGACTTTGAACGCGGAATGGTATTTGCAACTAGATGCATGCGACATTCCATCTCGGCTATGGTTAGGAAATTCAGTATTCTGAGATACACAGTGTCAAGAGTGTGCCGAGAACAGCAAATTTTAGTCATTAATTCTCACCAACAAAACGCAGTGGTTCAAAAATGGCTCTGAGCACTATGGGACTTAACAGCTGAGGTCATCAGTCCCCTAGAACTTAGAACTACTTAAACCCAACTAACCTAAGGACATCACACACATCAGTGCCCGAGGCAGGATTCGAACCTGCGACCGTAGCGGTCACGCGGTTCCAGACTGAAGCGCCTAGAACCGCACGGCCACACTGGCCGGCCAACAACACAGTGGGTGAAGACCTTCACTTAACGACAGACAGCAGCAGTATTTGCGTAGAGTTGTCAGTGCTAAGAGACAAGCACTCCTGTGAGAAATAAGCGCAGAAACCAATTTGGGACGTACGACGAACGTATCAGTTACGATATTGCAGCGATCTTTGGAGCTAACGTGCTATGGCGGCAGACGACCGATGCGAGTGCTTTTACTGATATCACGACAGCGCCTATAGCTCTCATCTTGAGCTCATGACCATATCGAATGGACCCTAGACTGTGGCCTGCTCCTCAGAATGCCGATTTTAGTTGGTGACAACCGTGGACTAGGGGTAGCGTCTTTCATTAATAATCAGAACGTCCTCAGTCCCAGGTGCGAAGCCAGAATCCGCTCAAATTTTGATTAGTAATCAGTACTGGCGGCCGAAGACTTCTGGCGCAAGGACTCACCCTCATTCTGCCAACGACTTTGACAAAGAGGGCGGAGGAGCGGACAGAGGTGCAGGGCTCTCCACTGTCTTTGGGGTGGGAAACTGTCCTACAGGAGGAGGAATCAGCCATGAGGATGCAGAAAACAATGGAAACCACTGCATTAAAGACAAATAACATGTATCCATAGGACATGTGGCTTGAAACTGAAAAAGTGTCATGACGATCTCTCCATCAGCAAAAGATTCTCGTATAGTACCCCATTCGGATCGCCGGGGTGGCACTGCCAAGGAGGAGGTGACCTTTACAAAAATACTGAATAACCAACGAAAGGTTAACGTTCCACTAGCAGGGGCGTGGAATGTCAGAAGCTTGAACGTGGTAGGGAAGCTAGGAATCCTGAAAAGGGTAATGCAAAGCCTCAGTCTAGATATAGTAGAGTTCAATGAAGTGAAATGGAAAGAAGACAAGGATATGTGGTCAGATGACTATAGGGCAATATCAAAAGCAGCGGAAAATGGTACAGTGGGAGCAGGATACGTTATGAACAGGAATGTCGGGCAGAGATTGTGTTACTGTGAACAGTTCAGTGATAGCGTTGTTCTCATCAGAATCGACAGTGAACCAACACCGACGACGATAATTCCACTACACATGCCGACGTCGGAAGCTGAAGATGAAGATGAAGACATAGAGAAAGTATATAAGGATATTGAAAGAGTAGTACAGTACGTAAAGGGAGATGAAAATCTAATAGTCATGGGCGACTGGAATGCAGTTGTAGGGGAAGGAGTAGAAGAAAGGATTACAGGAGAATATGGGCTTGAGACAAAGAATGAGGGAGGAGAGATGTTAGTTGATACCTGTAATAAATTTCTGCTAGTAATATCGAATACTCTGTTCAAGAATCACAAGAGAAGGAGGTATACTTGCAAAAGACCGGGTGATACAGGAAGAATTCAGTTAGATTACATAATGGCCAGACATACATTCCAAAACCAGATATTGGAATGCAAGGCGTACCCAGGAGCAGATATAGATTCAGATCACAATATAGTAGTGATGAAGAGTAGGTTGAAGTTTAAGATATTAGGCAAGAAGAATCAATATGCAAAGAAGTGAGATACAGAACTACTAAGGAATAACGAGATACGCTTGAAGTTCTCTAAGACTGTAAACACAGCGATGAGGAGTACCCACTAGGCAGGGCAGTTCAAGAGGAATGGAAATCTCTAAAAAGGACAATCATAGAAGTTGGAAAGAAAAACATAGGTCCAAGGCAGGTATCGGCGAAGAAGCAACTGGTAACAGAAAAACAGCTGATCGATGAAAGAAGAAAGTACGGAAATAAAAAGTCTCTGAGGAATGAAATAAATAGGAAGTGCAGGGAAGCTAAGATGAAATGGATGCATGAAGAAATGTGAAGAAAGTAAAAAGGTAATGATTGTCGGAAAGACTGACTCAGCATATAGGAAAGTCAAAACAATCTTCTTTGAAATTAAAAGCAAGGGTGCTAAAATTAAGAGTGCAATGGGAATTCCTGCGCTAAATGCAGACGAGAGAGCGGATAGGTAGAAAGAGTACAATGAAGGCGTCTATTTAGGAGGAAGATTTGTCTGATGTGATGAAAGAAGAAACAAGAGTCGATATAAACGAGATAGGGCATCCTGTACTACAATCAGAATTAGAGAGAGCTGTAGAGGACTTCGAATGAGGCAGAAGGGATAGATAACATTCCATCTGAATTTCTAAAATCACCGGTGGAAGTGGCAACAAAACGACTATTCGGGTGGTGCGTATAATGGATGACTCTGGCGACATAGCGTCAGATTTTCGGAAAATATAATCGACCCAATTTCGGAAGACTGCAAGAACCGACAAGTGTGAGAATTATTGCACAATCAGCTTAATAGCTGATGCAACCAAGTTGATTACAAGAATAATATAGAGAAAAATAGAATACAAAGCTGAGGATGTTTTAGATGACGATCGGTTTGGCTTTAGGAAAGGTAAAGGGACGAGGCAATTCTGACGTTGCGATTGGTACTGGAAGCCAGACTAAGATTTGTCGGCCTGGAAAAAGCGTTCGACACTGTGAAATGGTGGCTGATGTTCGAAATTCTGACAAAAATAGCTATAAGCTATAGGGAGAGACGCTTAATATCCAATATGTGCAAGAGGCTATAGGGAATAATACACTCCTGGAAATGGAAAAAGAACACATTGACACCGGTGTGTCAGACCCACCATACTTGCTCCGGACACTGCGAGAGGGCTGTAAAAGCAATGATCACACGCACGGCACAGCGGACACACCAGGAACCGCGGTGTTGGCCGTCGAATGGCGCTAGCTGCGCAGCATTTGTGCACCGCCGCCGTCAGTGTCAGCCAGTTTGCCGTGGCATACGGAGCTCCATCGCAGTCTTCAACACTGGTAGCATGCCGCGACAGCGTGAACGTGAACCGTATGTGCAGTTGACGGACTTTGAGCGAGGGCGTATAGTGGGCATGCGGGAGGCCGGGTGGACGTACCGCCGAATTGCTCAACACGTGGGGCGTGAGGTCTCCACAGTACATCGATGTTGTTGCCAGTGGTCGGCGGAAGGTGCACGTGCCCGTCGACCTGGGACCGGACCGCAGCGACGCACGGATGCACGCCAAGACCGTATGATCCTACGCAGTGCCGTAGGGGACCGCACCGCCACTTCCCAGCAAATAAGGGACACGCTGCTGGGGTATCGGCGAGGACCATTCGCAACCGTCTCCATGAAGCTGGGCTACGGTCCCGCACACCGTTAGGCCGTCTTCCGCTCACGCCCCAACATCGTGCAGCCCGCCTCCAGTGGTGTCGCGACAGGCGTGAATGGAGGGACGAATGGAGACGTGTCGTCTTCAGCGATGAGAGTCGCTTCTGCCTTGGTGCCAATGATGGTCGTATGCGTGTTTGGCGCCATGCAGGTGAGCGCCACAATCAGGACTGCATACGACCGAGGCACACAGGGCCAACACCTGGCATCATGGTGTGGGGAGCGATCTCCTACACTGGCCGTACACCACTGGTGATCGTCGAGGGGACACTGAATAGTGCACGGTACATCCAACCCGTCATCGAACCCATCGTTCTACCATTCCTAGACCGGCAAGGGAACTTGCTGTTCCAACAGGACAATGCACGTCCGCATGTATCCCGTGCCACCCAACGTGCTCTAGAAGGTGTAAGTCAACTACCCTGGCCAGCAAGATCTCCGGATCTGTCCCCCATTGAGCATGTTTGGGACTGGATGAAGCGTCGTCTCACGCGGTCTGCACGTCCAGCACGAACGCTGGTCCAACTGAGGCGCCAGGTGGAAATGGCATGGCAAGCCGTTCCACAGGACTACATCCAGCATCTCTACGATCGTCTCCATGGGAGAATAGCAGCCTGCATTGCTGCGAAAGGTGGATATACACTGTACTAGTGCCGACATTATGCATGCTCTGTTGCCTGTGTCTATGTGCCTGTGGTTCTGTCAGTGTGATCATGTGATGTATCTGACCCCAGGAATGTGTCAATAAAGTTTCCCCTTCCTGGGACAATGAATTCACGGTGTTCTTATATCAATTTCCAGGAGTGTACGAGTGGACGATCGAGAACTAAGTGCTCGGATTGAAAAGGGTGTAGAACAGGGATGTAGTCTTTCGCCTCTACTGTTTAGTTTGTACATCGAACAAGTAATGATTGAATTTAAAGAAAGGCTCAGGAGTGGAACTAAAATTCATGGTGAAAGGATATCAATGATACGTTTCGCTGATGCCATCCCTATCCTGAGTGAAAGTGAAGAATTACATTGTCTGCTGAATGGCTTGAACAGTTTAATGAATGCAGTAAATGGTTTGAGAATTAATCAAAGAAGGACGAAAGTAATGAGAAGCAGCAGAAATGAGAAGAACGAGAATCTTGATATCAGGATTGATGGTCATGATGCACACTACTGGTCATTAAATTTGCTACACCAAGAAGAAATGCAGATGATAAACGGGTATTCATTGGACAAATATATTATACTAGAACTGACATGTGAATACATTTTCACGCAATTTGGGTGCATAGATCCTGAGAAATCAGTACCCAGAACAACCATCTATGGCCTTGATACGCCTGGGCATTGAGTCAAACAGAGCTTGGATGACGTGTACAGGTAGAGCTGCCCATGCAGCTTCAACACGATACCACAGTTCACCAAGAGTAGTGACTGGCGTATTGTGACGAGCCAGTTGCTCGGCCACCATTGACCAGACGTTTTCAATTGGTGAGAGATCTGGAGAATGTGCTGGCCACGGCAGCAGTCGAACATTTTCTGTGTCCAGAAAGGCCCGTACAGGACCTGCAACATGAGGTCGTGCATTATATTGCTGAAATGTAGGGTTTTGTAGGGATCGAATAAAGGGTAGAGCCACAGGTCGTAACACATATGGAATGTAACGTCCACTGTTCAAAGTGCCGTCAATGCGAACAAGAGGTGACCGAGACGTGTAACCAATGGCACACCATACCGTTACGCCGGGTGATACACGCTTCCAATATGCGATCACCGCGATGTCGCCAAACACGGATGCAACCATCATGATGCTGTAAACAGAACCTGGATTCATCCGAAAAATGACGTTTTGCCTTTCGTGCATCCAGGTTCGTCGTTGAGTACACCATTGCAGGTGCGTGATTCAGCGTCGAGGGTAACCGCAGCCATGGTCTCCGAACTGATAGTCCATGCTGCTGCAAACGTCCTCAAACTGTTCGTCCTGATGGTTGTTGTTTTGAAAACGTCCCCATCTGTTGACTCAGGGATAGAGACGTGGCTGTACGATTCCATTACAGCCGTGCGGAAAAGATGCCTGTCATTTCGACTGCTACTGATACGAGGACATTGGGATCCAGCACGGCGATCCGTATTACCCTTCTGAACCCACTGATTCCATATTCTTCTAACAGTCATTGGCTCTCGACCAAAGCGAGCAGCAATGTCGCGATACGATAAACCGCAATCGCGACAGGCTTTATGAAAGTCGGAAACGTGATGAAACGCATTTCTCCTCCTTACATGAGGCATCACAACAACGTTTCACCAGGCAACGCCGGTCAACTGGTGTTTGTGCATGAGAAATCGGTTGGAAACTTTCCTCATGTCAACACGTTGTAGGTGTCGCCACCGGCGCGAACCTTGTGCGAATACTCTGAAAAGCTAATCATTTGCATATCACAGCATCTTCTTCCTGTCGTTTGAATTTCGCGTCTGTAGCACGTCATCATCGTGGTGTAGCAATTTTAATGGCCAGTAGTGTAGATGAAGTTAAGGAATTCTGCTATCTGGGCAGCAAAATTACCAGTGATGGTGGGAACAAGGAGAACATCAAAAACCGTCTAGCACTGGCAAAAAGGACATCCCTAGCCCAAAGAAAGCTACTAGTATCAGACATGGTGTTAATCTGAGGAAAAAATTTCTGTAAATGTAACTTTGGAGGACAGCAGTGTACGGTCGTATAAGTGGACTGTGTGATAGCCGAAACAGAACAGAATCGAAGCATTTGAGATTTCGTGCTGTAGCCGGTTGCTAAAAATTAGGAGGACTGATAAGGCGAGGAATGAGGAGGTGTAGAATCGGAGAGGAAATGAATATGTGGAGAATGTTGGCAAGGAAAAGGGACAGGACATATGCTAAGATATCAGGGAATAGCTACCATGGTACTAGAGGGAGCTGTAGAGGGTAGAAACTGTAGAGTAAGATAGAGATTGGAATAAATCCGGCAATAATTGAAGACATAGATGCTGGCCGCGGTGGCCGTGTGGTTCTAGGCGCTTCAGTCCGGAACCACGCGACCGCTACGGTCGCAGGTTCGAAGCCTGCCTTGGGCATGGATGTGTGTGGTGTCCTTAGAGTAGTTAGGTTTAAGTAGTTCTAAGTTCTAGGGGACTGATGACCTCAGATGTTCAATCCTATAGTGCTCAGAGCCATTTGAACCATTTGAAGACATAGGTACCGTGTGTACGCTGGGAGAGGAATTCATGGCGAGGCGCAGGAAACCAATCAGAAGACTGTTGACTAAAAAGAAAAAAAAAGCAAACAAAAACGAGCTAATGGCAGGGTCCGAGTGTGGAGCAGATTCCATGAAGCCATGGACCCAAGTTGTCATCAAGGTACTGCTCAAGCTGATGGTGGCTGTGTTTCCAGGACTGGACTGGGTCGTCTGGTCCAACTGGGCCAATCATTGACTGGAATGATTATATTCGGCTGCTTGGAGACCATCTGCAGCCATTAAAGGACTTGATGTTCACAAGCATTGATGGAATTTTTATGGGTGACTATGTGCCATGTCACCGGGACACTATTGTTCACGACTGGTTCGAAGAACGTCCTGGAAAAATCGAACGACTCTACTTGGCCACCCAGATCGATATGAATCCCATCGAAAATGTATGGGACATATTCGAGAGTTCACTTCCTACACAAAATCTTGCAGCGGCAACTCTTTCGTAGTTATGGACGGCCATACAGAAATCCTGGCTCAATATATCTGCAATGAACTCCCCAAGACTCGTTGAGTCCACGGCACGTCTAGTTGCTGCACTAGGTCATGCAAAAGGTGGTCCGACACGATATTAGGATATATCGACGACGTTTGTCGCATCACTGTATCTTGTCTTTGAGGGATGAACTGCGATAAGACAGTGCAGATTACCTCATTCGGGACTGAAAATTTTGAATGATCTATTTTCTGTACGTCATATTGAAATCTCAAGTGTCTGTCCTGTTCATAGACGTGTCTAAAGTGTATAAGCGCTTCCAGATGGCTGGAGATTACTAATAACTGTAATTAAGATTAGCTCATAATACACAAGATTCACTAGTAAACTGAAACATATGGCCACTGCCAACCGTAACATTAAATGCAGCCGGCCGCTGTGACCGAGCAGTTCTAGGCACTTCAGTCCGGAATAGCGCTGCTGCTACAGCCGCAAGTTCGAATCCTACCTCGGGCATGGATGTGTGTGATTTTCTTAGGTTAGTTAGATTTAAGTAGTTCTAGGTCTAGGGGACTGATGACCTCAGATCTTGTCCCATAGTGCTCAGAGCCATTCGAACCATTTTGATTAAATGGAACCAGGTGGCGCTGCGCGCACATGACGCGGTAAGGATACTTTACTGGACGACGAGAAACGAATGGGCACTCATTCAAGTAACTGTAAGGGCCAGGAACGGAAAAATCCACTGACGTGAACGAGTTTCAGTAACGGCAGCGAAAGAACGTATCGAAAACTGCAAAGCTGGTCGGTTGTTCGCGTGCTCCCGCTGTGAGCATGTGTAAAAAATTGATGAAGGACAGTAACAAGATGTTGGGCGTCCACGTCACATTAGATATTGTGGAGGTCGAAGGCCTCCGACACAGTTGGGAATCTGTGGTGCATATGAGGACAGAATACTACACTGGTGATGTGTGCCGCAATACATCGTTCGAGAGCACATCGTTCAGCAACATGCGGCTCCACAGCAGAAGATCCGTACACAATCCTAAGATGAACTAAGGACGTCGTGAGTGACGAGAGCAGAGATCGCTAGCTCATCGTGCTTGAAACATTCAAGCAACAAAAATCGGCAGCCAGGTTCATGCCCTGTTCCGAAACTAGCAGAAGGCTTTCGATACAATTCCGAACTGTGGCCTAATGAGCTATATACGAGCATGTGGAACAACGGACCAGCTGTGTGACTGAAGAACTCCTAGCAGACAGAACACAGTATGTCATTATTAATGCACAGGAATCTTCAGACATCAACGGTATTCGGCTGAAACCCAAGAGACTATCATAGGACCATTATTTTTAACAATGTATATAAATAGCTATCAGACGTTAATAACTACAGAGGAATCTCCCTCCTCCCCGTCCCTTACAAAGTACTCTCCTCTTGCCTCCTACAACACGCACAAGAACAGCTCTAGCCCCTAATTGGTGAATACCAGAAAGGGTTTAGACAACACAGATTATGCACTGAGCAAATTTTCAACCTGAAATCGGCATTGTAACTTCGAGCAATGCGAAATCTCCCAACCATCTGCACATTCGTCGACTTCAAGAAAGCCTGCGACTCTATCGATCGACACTCCCTCTTTAATACATTCGAAGAAAGCATTCTTGACCCGAAAACACGACGAGTTATGCAACAAACCTCAACCGACGCAACTCCCAAAGTCAAGCTCAGCGGAGAAATGTCCCAACTTTTCTTCATAACAACTGGCGTCCGACAGCGTGACAGACTCTCCCCACTGCTCTTCAACATCGTTCTCGATAAGGTCATCAAAGAATGGGAAAAGGAACTGAAAAAGCAAAACAGCTGGAGACCCGTCGTGCTAGGAAAAAAATCAATGTCACAAGTATAGCCTTCGCTGACAATCTCGCAATCCTCTCGGAGGATCAGCAAACTGCAATTCGTCAGATCGAAGTAGTCAAAGAATGTGCCGAAAAAGTCGGGCTCCAAATCTCTTTCATAAAAGCTGAATTTATGGAAACAAAACACGCCAAAACAAAAAATTGATCTCAGAATACGTCACAATAAACAGAGTCAATCATTTTCAATAGTTGAGTGAATTGCTCGAACCCACGGGAAAAGAAAGATTAGCCCAAAAAGTACGTGAAGTTAAAATGCGAAAAGCATACGGGAAAATTGCGAACATCTACAACAAAAGGTGCACGAATATCAAAACGAAAATTCGACACTATGCGACTGTCATCAAACCTGAAACGCTGTATGAAAGCGAGAACCTAAACCTCAATTACAAAGGGGATCTCGAAAACTGCAAAAAAGTTGAAACTAATTCGCAAAATCCTGGGTCCAAAGGACACAGACGACGGACATCGGCTACATTCAATCACGACAACAGAAAAATACTTCAATATTGAAACAGACCTCCTCAAACGACAACTGAAGTTCTATGGACACATCGTGAGACCGGATGACAACTGATTAACAAAGAAAATTCTAGTGTACTCACAGAAACTAAAAAAAGGCTACAGTCTGGATCAAACATGTTCAAATTGATCTCAAAAATGCCAATATCACATCATCAGACATCGCAGATCTAAAACACTTCAGACAGAAAACCCAGTGCCGGGAAGCTGCACCAGAAGAAAAACCCAAAAGATCTATGAGAAAATGGACGGAAGAACGTGGAGCTAAATAGAGAGAGAGAGAGAGAGAGAGAGAAAGAGAGAGGATGAAACAATTCTGGAAGGACAAGAAAAATAGCAACCACTGATCGTAGTTCGAATTTAAAGGAAAACAGCCCTCGGTGAATATAGTGACTGAGAGCTGTTTTTCTTTAAATTGTAACAATTGACGGTCTCTGAACGTGCAGCCATGTACAAAATTTTGCGCTCGTACTTCGCTTTGTGTGATCCTCTATGGGTCTAAACAATTTAAATAAACAAATGGCTTAATGAACTACGTTAAAATTCCATATACTGTAATGTCTGAAAGCTAAAAGTTGTATAGAAACACGCAGAAAGACTGGAAAATGGCCGACAGCTGTTGCAGGGATTGGCAACTGGCCTTCAGTATCAAAAACTCTATTGAACTACACGCTAACAGGCTGAAAGAAACATTATGACATGATAAAACAGTAAAATCCAATGAAAACGTAGGAAATGTGAACAGAGCTATCTGAATTGATCACAGAAAACTAATTGCACGTAATTCAGGTATCAGACATAGATTCCCTGGAAGAGTGCTCAGGAAGTGATGTTCACCCACAGAGGAGGCAGCTTACAGAATTCTCGTCGACCAGTACGTGAATATTGCTCGTTAATCTAGTTTTCGTACCGTACAGTGTTGAAAGAAGATGCAAAAAAGAACGTGTTTCGATGCAAGTTAACTTAGCAAGCGCGAAGACGTACTGTGCGTGTGCGCTCAGCAAACTCCAGTGACAGGCCATACAATAAAGGCGTTCGGCATCATGGTTTGGTTTAGTGTTAAGATTCCTAGAAGATGAAACCAGTTTATAGCTTCCTTCTCGTGAAAAGCCCGTGTCTGTAAAACTGGAGAGATTCGAGCTCATGCAGAGGCATACATTTCTCCGCCGCTGGAGTGTACAATTAAGCCCAGGTATAGGGAACAAACAGCAGTTTACTGAACACAATGTTCACGTAAGTATTCTCCACGGTGGAACAATACAAAGGATGGTTCTTCAAAAAATGAAACAAATTGGGTGCAAATCTTCAGGAAGTAAGGCAATATAAATGATGGTTCATAAATAACGGAGCCACTTACACTCAGCGAGTAACAAAGTAAATAAATAAGGTGTGTGATACTTGAAACAGTTACGCACACTTAAGTGAACGCAGTCCTTGGTCCGAGCACGGGGCTCACAACCCGAACCACACGCCACTCTTCAGCACTAATGAAGGACTGGATCCCTTACTTCGATTGCACATAACTCATGAAGGTCAATCCAACACATTTATTTCAAATAACATAAATGAAGTTACATTTGAATCTGACATTAAACAGGAATAAAAAAACAATTTCAAAAACAGCAGATTTAATGCGTGAAGCGCGAGTTAAGCCCATAACCAGATAAATTAAACAATTCACCGTAATTCAAAGAAAGAGAAAAACAAAATTGAATCAATACACCCCACTGACAAATGTCCAAAGAACCTTACAATACTACTCAAAAGAATACACTGAACTGGGGAGCAGTCGTTCACCCAACATAACACTTCAAAATGAGTCCAGTAACACAGCTGCGTGCCCCAGAAAACAGCAAGACATTACATACACTTCATTTGACAAATACTCATTAACATTACGCCACTCCTATTTGAACTGCAGTGTCCCAAAGAAATAGGCGCTTATTCTGAATGAACAATTTTTTTTATATATGTTTAAATTACAGCATTTAAGAATTCCAAATCTTTCACCTTTCTAGGCAGAGGCTGAGCCAGAAACACAGAACGCCACAAAACCACAGTTTTGCTGTGAAATCTTACAGGACACCCGAAAGCAGTAACAGACAAGGGGTCGGCTCCCACAAGTAACACAGGCTCAGAGTTCAGGCTGGGAGCACATCCTACGAGAACGTGTTCACAATATGCTCACCACAAACTGTAGACATTCCGTCCGAACATCCGCTTGCGGTGACTGCCAGAAGGACGAAGCAACCAACAGGCCCACGCCGTGCTTCTCACACAGGCACCTCTATTTGTACAAACATCTAGGTCAACACGAACTCCGGACTCCCCTCTCACTGCCAGGCTTGGCACAGTTTATATCAAATGCCTTCCAGGCAACCAGTAACCGCCGCAGGAGTTTCACGATTAGCAAACAGCCCCAGCGTAACAGACATCACACATGTGCTTACGCCCGAGCCACAACCCCGCCAGTCTCACCGGCCGCCCCAAACCGACTGCTTCTCGCCGTCCAGCACTCCCCAGCCGAAAATGCAAAGATGCTCATGCCGGCAGCCACAGAGGGGTGGCAGAAAAATAGCAGAAGACAGAAATCCTATGTCAGACAGCAGCTCACATGTGCCACGAGGCGATCGGCAGAGCAGCTGGCCGTTTGAAGAGGACTCTGTCCTCCCGTAAGGTGAATGGAGTAGGAGAGAGATGGAGGGGCAGGAGTGAGGAGGGGAAGATAGCCTCGATTTTCAGCAGTTTGTGAATTTACATCGAGAAGAATGCATGTTCAACTACCGCCCTCTCTGAAGTCTTTCAGGATGACGATTTTCCCCATTATATGTGCTGCATTATAACCCATTCATTATGAGTCCTGATTTTTTCACGACAATTTCAAAGTGTAATTAGAACTGCGATGCATTTTTTCCATCATTTGTGTTATCGTGTATTGGTTTCCGTTACCTCGGCTGCAGGGTGGTTTTTGAGCAGGCGTCTGTAGTGAACTGTGATGTCAAACAATGATAGATTCTGTATGCTGACAGATAATACACTTTTTAACTCCTCTCTGCTCAACGCCAGCCTTTCGTCAGTTGAACATATTTACAGCGAAAAAGAGTAAACTTAATACCTTACATCCCAGCCTTGATCCTGCCAGCTTGTAGGTGAACGCTAAAATTTGCGTGTTTCTGTCACTAGTTTCGAGTGGTATCGCGAAATTTTTTCTCCCCAGCATAACACAAGTTGTATGGCATCATCAGTTTTTAGTTATATTACGATTTTATGCCATCCTTTTGTAGCACTGTGCATATAGTTGTATAATTAGTCCTGTTCTTTATGATTAATTACATATTTAGGACCTATCTTTACTCTTTCCTGACCAAAATAAGTAATGTACACTAACCTAACCTTCCTCTCCTGGATCTGGACGGTTTCGACGCGTTGCGGCGGGCGCACTTGTGCTTTCCATCCAGTAGAAGCGGGGTTCAAATCCAAGAAGGCCACTGCCATTTTCAATTTCCCTTCAGTTCCAAGCACCTCTGGTGGTATAATTGCGTTTGGGGGTGCAATTGGGCTTTCCATCCACGAGGACCAGGGGTCGAGTCCTGGAAAGAATGCCACCAATTTCCCACTAATTCCTGTTTGGAGATTGGGGTGGGACGTCAGCACAGCCCTGGGACAAAGAAGTTGCCAACAAAACTCGAAATTCTCGCCAAAATTCGAAGTTTCCGCCAATAGAGTAGGTTGGGGTGGGGGAGGGTGGGGATGCTGAGAAAAACATATGACGTCATACGTGGTTGGGGTGGGCGTGGTCGGGGCGGAGGTGGTCGGTTATGGGGTGATTGATTGATCAATGTAATTAATTTGCGTATCAGTTTGTTATCAAAATTGAACTGAGAACACCACTACCCTATTATTCACGACCTTCTACTACAGCTTTGCTGGGTGGCCTTACAGGCGTCGCCCAGCAGTCTGCCAATCAGTGTGAATTGCAGATTCGACCACATGTCCTTACATCTACACTGACATAGCCAGTGCTGAATGTATATACTTTTCGTATGGCAGTGTTTCCTTTACCGTGACAGACTGCATACTCGCTTTTACCCGTATTCTGTTTATGACGAATTTTCTGATCAGGACGACCTTTCGGTTGCCTTCATTAAGAAACAGTTTCTGGTGTTATCCAGAACCAGACATTATTGTGCACTCTCTGTATTAGTAATTAAGTTCTATTGTTCTGGGATACGAGGGCACAGTCCTTTTCTTGTAGCATACATACAATGGAGTACTAAAATGTCCATTACTTGCTTTCGGTTGACAGGTGCATATGGGAAGAGGTCATACTGTGCTTGGTGCACAATAAGGCGATCCATCCATTTGGTGGTCAGACGGGGTCGGCTGGAACCTTGGGACGGGTATGCTTGCCTTCACCTTTCAATGCGGTCCAACATCAGGCCACTGTCACTTCTGAATGCCCCTGAAATCTATGTATTGTGATCGACCATCCAGTTAAATGGAGAACCATAATAACGCCCCTTTCAAACTCTGTCAGGTGCTGATAACGCTGTCACAAACGAGTACACGGTTTCTCCATGTCCATCACAATGATAACTCATCACCTGTCCCCATTCACATAATTTATATACCCTACCCAAACAACACTAAACAAGAATAGCACTAATGAACTCTGGTTGGCGTCCTACGGTAGTCCAATCTGTCACAGAGAATTGCTACTCTGATCATTTAAATAACCACTGATGATGTATACATGTACATAGTTACATTGGCATCCGAAATGTCACCTGGGTGCTTCATTTTTTTTTTCTTTGTCAGAGAGTACATTGTAGTGAGTGCCTGTATGTTCGACAGCAAGACAAAGCACACAACCACAAACATATAAACTGATGGAGGTGACAACGCATCGCACACATTTAAATCTGAGAATGACCCACAGGTCATAATTTGTTCAAACTTTCAGAAGGTAACTTGATCGAACGTCCCGACACAAAAACGAAGCTTGAGGCCTAGCTCGTGGAAAATGCCATAAACCATTCGGAAGGAGTAAGGGGGAAAAACTACCTCCTTGATCAGGCCCAGGGAAGGGAGATGCTGATCTACCGCTGCCCCATTCTTTCACAGATGCGTCGTTAGATTGCAGGATGGGAAGGCACCACATTACCAGCCATTAATGTCAGAATCTGACACTGGACCCACTGCTCACCGTCAGGAAACTACTTGGTGGTCCTCATTAGGATACCTGATCTGCGTCTGTGTCCTTCCACCAAAGAAAATTAGTTATTATCAGCAGTGATGGGTGTCAGATTATTCCTAAAGCAGTCAGATACTTAGACATCTAAGCCACTCAGGCGGACATAAAACTGTAGCAACATAATAACAAATTAAATGCACCGAAATTAAATAGATAAAGGCTGAAAACTGTAAAATTGTATGTACATCTGCTCTGAGGGGGGGAACTACTAGTAATGAAATGATTAAAAATATAACAACTGCCATAACTAAAAAAGGAAATGCCAATGATTGTTCCAAATGAGAAACACTGGAATTACAAAGCCAGGATTCAAATATTCTGCTAAATACTTTTTAAAAGCTAAAACTAACCAACATTTTTTACAAGACCAATTTGGTTTCAGGAAATGTAAACAAACAAGGGAAGCTACAATGTCATTATGAACGATTTTTAAAAAAAGAACTAGGATGAACAGGAAACGTGTGCCGCTTTCATCCACCTAGAGAAGGTTTTTCATATAGTGAAGTGGGAAATACTGTTACGAAAATTGAATAAAACTGGTACAGACTGGCGAGATAAAAGATTGATTTTCGATCTACAGAAAAACGAGAGTACACAAAAAGATATCAACGGACTCAAGAAAGAAACTAGGGTAAGAAGATGTGTCTGACAAGGCAGACGTCTCCTTAATTCATTTACAGAAAATACAATGAAAACAAAGAGAAGCAGCAGTAAAGGGATCGAAATTAACGGGAAACAAATATATTGTATCGGATTTGCTGATTTTGTAGTAATCTAACCAGATTCTGCAAACGATACGAACAGTCCGTGAAAAATGTTGTGTGGCGCCTTGTGTAACCACAAACTGAAAATAAAAGCCACCATGACTGGAATAATGGTAATAGGTATGTCAATCAGAAAAATAAGGGCAAACAATCAAACAGGAAATTAAAAGCTAATGCAGGTCAATATAGTTTGTTACCTGGAAAGTAGACTAACAGATGACAACAAAAGTGTAATCGATATTAAAAGAAGAATTACAGCGATTAAACAAGGAATCAGAAGTAAGTATACATTATTATAAAATAACCACATTAATATAGAATATGAAAGAACTTCACCAAAACATTTATTTGGAGCATTTAAAGCTATGGGTGAAAACTGTGCAGTCAGGATAGAAGGAAAGAAGCGAAAATGTGGATATGGTGAAGAGCCAGAAAACTATCCAGGACAGGAAAGCAATCTGCCGAAGAAATATTAAAATAAATAAAAGAGAATAGGAAATTGATTAACGTGATACAGGAAAGGAAAAGTAAATTGTATTGAGTCCCTGTGCATATTTGTTTACGTGTATACATATAAATATACAGGGTGTTACAAAAAGGTACGGCCAAACTTTCAGGAAACATTCCTCCCACACAAATAAAGAAAAGAGGTTATGTGGACATGTGTCCGGAAACGCTTAATTTCCATGTTAGAGCTCATTTTAGTTTCGTCAGTATGTGCTGTACTTCCTCGATTCACCGCCAGTTGGCCCAACTGAAGGAAGGTAATGTTGACTTCGGTGCTTGTGTTGACATGCGACTCATTGCTCTACAGTACTAGCATCAAGCACATCAGTACGTAGCATCAACAGGTTAGTGTTCATCATGAACTTGGTTTCGCAGTCAGTGCACTGTTTACAAATGCGGAGTTGGCAGATGCCCATTTGATGTATGGATTAGCACGGGGCAATAGCCGTGACGCGGTACGTTTGTATCGAGACAGATTTCCAGAACGAAGGTGTCCGGACAGGAAGACGTTCGAAGCAATTGATCGGCGCCTTAGGGAGCACGGAAAATTCCAGCCTGTGAGTCGCGACTGTGGAAGACCTAGAACGACGAGGACACCAGCAATGGACGATGCAATTCTTCGTGTAGTTGACGTCAGAGTCAGAGAAGATTCTGCTGTACAAGGTAACGTTGACCACGTCACTGTATGGAGAGTGCTACGGGAGAACCAGTTGTTTCCGTACCATGTACAGCGTGTGCAGGGACTATAAGCAGCTGATTGGCCTCCACGGGTACAATTCTGCGAATGGTTCATCCAGCAATGTGTCAATCCTCATTTCAGTGCAAATGTTCTCTTTACGGATAAGGCTTCATTCCAACGTGATCAAATTGTAAATTTGTAGGCTGACGAGAATCCGAATGCAATTGTGCAATCACGTCATCAACACAGATTTTCTGTGAACGTTTGGGTAGGCATTTTTGGTGATGTCTTGTTTGGGCCCCATGTTCTTCCACCCACGCTCAATGGAGCACGTTATCATGATTTCATACGGGATACTCTACCTTTGCTGCTAGAACATGTGCCTTTACAAGTACGACACAACATGTGGTTCATGCACGATGGAGCTCCTGCACATTTCAGTCGAAGTGTTCGTACGCTTCTCAACAACAGATTCGGTGACCGATGGATTGGTAGAGGCGGACCAATTCCATGGCCTCCATGCTCTCGTGGCCTCAACACTCTTGACTTTAATTTATGGGGGCATTTGAAAGCTCTTGTCTACGCAACCCTGGTACCAAATGTAGAAACTCTTCGTGCTCGTATTGTGGACGGCTGTGATACAATACGCCATTCTCCAGGGCTGCATCAGCGCATCAGGGATTCCATGCGACGGAGGGTGGATGCATGTATCGTCGCTAACGGAGGATATTTTGAACATTTCCTGTAACAAAGTGTTTGAAGTCACGCTGGTACGTTATGTTTCTGTGTGTTTCTATTCCATGATTAATGTGATTTGAAGAGAAGTAATAAAATGAGCTCTAACATGGAAAGTAAGTGTTTCCGGACACATGTCCACATAACATGTTTTCTTTCTTTGTGTGTGAGGAATGTTTCCTGAAAGTTTGGCCGTATCTTTTTGTAACACCCTGTATAACAATAAGAAGACGAAAGGGTACATGAATAAAGAGATTAATAGAAGTCAATTAATTTCAATTGACGCCCAAATTCTAGATCGTATAGTTTGTCTCCCTTGACTCCGTATTGTCGAGACCTACACACTTCTGTAAGGTGCTTCTTCTTCCGACGCCGCAAAACTTTCCGTTCTTCGTGACCGTGTCGGTAATGTTATTTTCGTTTATCGGACTTCTTCACGGTTGTCAGGCAGCAGGAGGTGGTTGACATGACCTTGTCGTGGTGCACGGAAGAAAATAAAAAGATATTTTTGCACTGAGAAAAATTATTATTCAGATACCGTGAAAACTACTACACGCATCTCACATCTAAACACGTACTATCTCCACGAGAACTCAAGACATAAGGTGACAAAAAATTGAATGAGGTATTTTTTGTGGCGGTGTTCGTAGCGACAAACACTTGGCTGTAGAAATGGCTTACGAAGTCACCGCCACACTTTTAATAGCGGGCCGACCGGTCCGCTGGAACAGTGAACAGAAAGATGAAAGCCCAAACACTCAGATTAAATAAAAGTCGGTACTTATCTTTATTCATGAAGATACATAAACACAGTAGTGAACTCGGTGTCTACAGAAATCTGTCTAGTTCGAGTCGGAGCGGCTAGGTCAGCGTCGGCTGACGACAAACAACAACTCTGCCGCGATGAACACACAACTGACTAGCAAGTACACAATTCGGTGGCGAGTATACAACTGAGCGGCGAATACAGAACTGTCCTAGCGCTCGCGACTCCAGCGCTTAAGAAGCCAGAAGCCAGCGGTGGCGCGCGCAGACTTGCGGCGATTTCCTGTATCGCTGGCGCTGATTATACGGACGGCGTCCGGACTTTGATGCTGCCAACCTTTTGGCAGCGGGCTCGGTTGGCATTACTGGCTAGGACATAACAGTATTTATCATTTGTTCTCGCCCTCCGGCGTAGCAAAATACATCTTCTGCGGGCGCTTTCAACGGTTATTCTTGGCTTTTCCTACGTACCAATACATCTCATAAAGAAATCTGGGAAGGAGAAACCCTAGGAAAAATTTACGACGCAGACCCAAAACGTAAATACTGTTCAAAACTGCTGCCAGTGGAATAAAGTGCCGCAACTACAACCATTTGGTACAGATATCGAGAAACAGACAGTTACATTAACAAGACCATGCCTTTAGTGTCTGATGACTATGATAGCTCAAAATGGATGAGATGTGACTGACGAATGATTCAAGTTGAAAGAAAGAAACTAATGGCTAGGATGGAAATAAATGGGGTGCAGTTTCCTATGCGAGACGGATGGAATTCGGCGGTGTTCTTTCATAAGGAACTATCCTGCCATTAGCGCCACGCGATTTGTGGATACTAAAAGCAGGACACCTGCACGAGGATATGAAGTGCCGTTCTCCAGATTGCGAGGCTAGTGTCTTACTCATAGCGTTTCCTCGCTTGCAAATGAAGGGAACGCGAAATGATGACTGCAACAGACGTCGCTCATAAGCTATGCCACTATATCGCTACGAAGTCCTTCGCGAGGGAATCAATAGTTGAAAATTTCTTGTCTAGTGCTGCGTCAAATTCCCAACGTTTCGCTGACTCCCCCCATGACCGTCGTCATGTTGAACGATTCTCTAAAGTCGTCGTTGGTCCCGTTCTTGTAGAACTTGCATTAGTCGTGAAGCTCCAGCACTTACGAACAGACGACGGCTACTGAGTCGCTAGAACACTTTGTTATGACGTCACACAGATGGCGCATCCTAAGGTGGCATACTTTGAATCCACAGACGATGTTTATTTTTGCTGTCCAGCTTCGCTTGCAGCGCCAGAATTCACAATAAGCAAGAATTTGGGTGAAGCACCTTGGTCTTTAAGAGTGCCGTGTATAACTAGTTCAATGTAGACAGAGGTTATGTACCTAGCACGTTATCGGTGCGTACACTTGACAAAGAAAGATCACAGAGGAAGCCTTTAAACAGCTTACCACTTGTTATGAGTTCTGACGCTGCAGGCGACACTGAACAACGAGCATAAATGCGATCTATGGAAGCAGAGAGCGCCACCTCAACATGGGCCATCTCTCCCGTGATGTCAGCATGTTGTAACTAGATAATCAGATTTCGTCCTCTTGGAATAAGTGTCGAAGCGTCGACAGTTTCACGACATTCTGACATAGTTCTTCACTAAATTGATGTCGGTAATTATGGAAGCTTTGGATTTTATTCAAATTTGACACAGAAGTTTAGAGAAACACTACAGCATACATCAAGTGAATGCTGTCATTACAAAATTAAGTAGGAATATATCTTAAACTTCTATTACAGTGCTCGCTAACGCCGAAAGTCTGAAAAGTGTTCCTAGTTACAACACTCTCTCCTATTAAGAAGCTGAACTGATCGCTGTAAGTAATACACAAATTTTCAGTCGGTTGATGAAAATTTTGCATAATTAGCTGACTGTACATATAAATTATATTCGTTAATAGTAGACAGTTAGATGTGGCATCGAATAAAATACCACGAGGAGACTGCAATCCCATCCAAGAAATATCGTAGAGATCATTCCAAAAATGTTTGTCGTTATGTACACGCATGCTCTCTTCTTTAGGCTAGCACACTGGACTCGCATTCGGGAGGACGACGGTTCAATCCCGCGTCCGGCCATCCGTGATTTCCCTAAATCACTTCAGGCAAATTCCGGGATGGTTCCTTTGAAAGGGCACGGCCGACTTCCTTCCCCGTCCTTTCCTAATCCGATGAGTCCGATGACCTCGCTGTCTGGTCTCCTTCCGCAAACAATCCAATCCAATCCAATCTTCTTTAGTGGTGGAGGCCCGGGAAAGAATGCCTATTTGAAGCTGCTGGTTGCCTTATTTCGTTTCTCTAGATGGGAGTCCTCCTTATATGACTCCAACTGCACACGCTCCACACGATTACAGAGCCTCTACCAGCTTGAACAGCCCCTGCTGACATGCAGGGTCCATGGATTGATGAGGTTGTCCCCATATCTATACACGTTCGTCCGCTCGATACAATTTGAAACGAGACTCGTCCGACCAGGCAATATGTTTGCTGTTTTCAACAGTCCCGTGTCAGTGTTGATGGGCCCAGGCGAGACATAAAGCTTTGTGTCGTATAGTCATCAGGGGTACACGAATGGGCCCTCGGCTCCGATAGTCCATATCGATGATGTTTCGTTGGATGGTTCTCACGCTGACGTTAATGGCCCAACATTGAAACCTGCAGAAATTTGCGGAAAAGTTGCATTTCTGCCAGGTTGAACGATTCTCTTCAATCGTCGTTCATCACTCGTAAAATGGTCGTATGGGAAAGTCACCACTAGATCGCTATACGGAAATTCTTCGTCCCATCGCTCGTGCGCTCACTTAAATCTTGATAACCAGCCATTGTAGTAGCAGTAACCGATCTAACAACTGCGCCAGACACTTGTTTTATATAGGCGTTGCCGACCGCAGTGCCGTGTTCTCGCTGTTTACATATCTCTGTATTTGAATAGGTACGACTATACCGGTTTCTTTGGCGCTTCAGTGTTGTTTTAGCGCAGTATATAAAAAACATGTTTTTATTTCATTACCGTCACGGGCACGTTTAAATTCATAATATAAACGGAACAAGCGACTATGCTAGTGGCGTAATAGCTCAATCAGTGAAGGCCAAAACATTCGAATATTAGAAGTAGTTCGTGTAGTCGGGACATTTAGTGCAACGATAAAAGGGACTGCCACTAATAACTTACCAAAATCTTGACTATCGAGGGATAAGTGTGCGGCCGGTGGCACATATGGAGGTCGCTATTGCACGTTTTCTATAATAACTCCAAAACTGTCTAGTCCAACCTCTCGGTACAGAATGTAACTAAATTAAATTTCCTACAGAAAATTCCTGTTCATTTTTTCCGTATGACTACTAATTTGCGCTTAGGGAGGGAGAGAATATGAAAATTTCGCACTTGGCATTTGAAGGTCAATTAAAATTATGCGCTGCATAAAACGACATCGGATCAATCTCTATACAAAAGATGTAAGAGCTTTCTAACAAAAGACAAGCATCTGCCCTCACTAATCTAAACAAAAATATAGCCTTCCATGTTGTGGGCTGCCAATGGTTAGAAGAGAAAAGAGAGCGGGAAATGCTCCAATTGGCAGAGAGAAATCATTGCTGGCCGTTCACACATGCTAGACAACTGCTGTTGCAGCAAAGAGGAGTTTCCCTAAGGGAGTTGGTGAGATGTCATTGCTGATACTTCAGAAAGAAACCAGCAGGATCGTCTGGCACGAAAAAATATATTTCCGTCTGGGTCTCTATGGCGAAAATAACCAAGGTTGTCATTACACTACCACAGAGGACAAGAAAGTCTCTGTTTCCCTCAACAGATGATTTGAATACATCCATCTATACATTTATACTCTCAGAGATTATTCTTGGATACGGAGCATATCTGAACATTAAGCTAATGATTATACAAAATAAGTACCTCACATATTCCCATTCCAACAAACAACAACACACAGAAATACATTTGTGCCATAAATAAATAAGGAAAAATTACACTACAAAAATGAAAGTGGGATAAGACGGACGGCTACATTACATTTCGTGTTCTGTGTTCAGCTGCGATTGCTTCCGGCTCGCGTTCGAAGTAAACCAACATTTTGTCCAATCGCGCTATGGCCTCTGTCAATGTGTCACAGTATCTTCATACTGAGCGTCGATGACGTCAAATAATCCATTGTCGCTGCCATTACTATCTATAGACACACAAACGATGGCCAGTCATCTGCGTCTATAATTTCTATGTCTGAGCAACCTGCAACGTTAACAAGTGCTTCAACACCAATGTACCAGCAATATTTTCCATCAGTTGTTTTTTTTTCAATACTTTGTAAGGTATTTAAATTTTTGTTGTTTTTTTACACTCGCAACAAATGGGGAAAATACAGTGTTGCCAACACGATGTCTACTAGTCATCTGACACCACGTGAATCTTCCTGTATCGCAGTTGGCTGAATTTAAATCTCATGATTTTCGTTGTAGACTTTTGACGTTATTACGTAACGTGTATCCACAGGTCATGTGGCCTGTAATTGAAGAAGTGTCATGATGATCTCTCCATTGGCAAAAGATTCCGGAATAGTCGCCCATTCGGATCTCCGGGAGGGGACTGCCAAGGGGGAGGTTACCATGAGAAAAAGATTGAATAATCAACGAAAGGATAACGTTCTACGAGTCGGGGCGTGGAATGTCAGAAGCTTGAACGTGGTAGGGAAACTAGAAAATCTGAAAAGGGAAATGCAAAGGCTCAATCTACACTTCTGGAAATTGAAATAAGAACACCGTGAATTCATTGTCCCAGGAAGGGGAAACTTTATTGACACATTCCTGGGGTCAGATACATCACATGATCACACTGACAGAACCACAGGCACATAGACACAGGCAACAGAGCATGAACAATGTCGGCACTAGTACAGTGTATATCCACCTCTCGCAGCAATGCAGGCTGCTATTCTCCCATGGAGACGATCGTAGAGATGCTGGATGTAGTCCTGTGGAACGGCTTGCCATGCCATTTCCACCTGGCGCCTCAGTTGGACCAGCGTTCGTGCTGGACGTGCAGACCGCGTGAGACGACGCTTCATCCAGTCCCCAACATGCTCAATGGGGGACAGATCCGGAGATCTTGCAGGCCTAGGTAGTTGACTTACACCTTCTAGAGCACGTTGGGTGGCACGGGATACATGCGGACGTGCATTGTCCTGTTGGAACAGCAAGTTCCTTTGCCGGTCTAGGAATGGTAGAACGATGGGTTCGATGACGGTTTGGATGTACCGTGCACTATTCAGTGTCCCCTCGACGATAACCAGTGGTGTACAGCCAGTGTAGGAGATCGCTCCCCACACCATGATGCCGGGTGTTGGCCCTGTGTGCCTCGGTCGTATGCAGTCCTGATTGTGGCGCTCACCTGCACGGCGCCAAACACGCATACGACCATCATTGGCACCAAGGCAGAAGCGACTCTCATCGCTGAAGACGACACGTCTCCATTCGTCCCTCCATTCACGCCTGTCGCGACACCACTGGAGGCGGGCTGCACGATGTTGGGGCGTGAGCGGAAGACGGCCTAACGGTGTGCGGGACCGTAGCCCAGCTTCATGGAGACGGTTGCGAATGGTCCTCACCGATACCCCAGGAGCAACAGTGTCCCTAATTTGCTGGGAAGTGGCGGTGCGGTCCCCTACGGCACTGCGTAGGATCCTACGGTCTTGGCGTGCATCCGTGCGTCGCTGCGGTCCGGTCCCAGGTCGACGGGCACGTGCACCTTCCGCCGACCACTGGCGACAACATCGATGTACTGTGGAGACCTCACGCCCCACGTGTTGAGCAATTCGGCGGTACGTCCACCCGGCCTCCCGCATGCCCACTATACGCCCTCGCTCAAAGTCCGTCAACTGCACATACGGTTCACGTCCACGCTGTCGCGGCATGCTACCAGTGTTAAAGACTGCGATGGAGCTCCGTATGCCACGGCAAACTGGCTGACACTGACGGCGGCGGTGCACAAATGCTGCGCAGCTAGCGCCATTCTACGGCCAACACCGCGGTTCCTGGTGTGTCCGCTGTGCCGTGCGTGTGATCATTGCTTGTACAGCCCTCTCGCAGTGTCCGGAGCAAGTATGGTGGGTCTGACCCACCGGTGTCAATGTGTTCTTTTTTCCATTTCCAGGAGTGTAGATATAGTAGGGGTCAGTGAAGTAAAGTGGAAGGAAGACAAGGATTTCTGGTCAGATGAGTATCGGGTAATATTAACAGCAGCAGAAAATGGTATAACAGGTGTAGGATTCGTTATGAATAGGAAGGTAGGGCAGAGGGTGTGTTACTGTGAAGAGTTCAGTGACAGGGTTGTTCTAATCAGAATCGACAGCAGACCAACACCGACAACGATAGTTCCGGTATACATGCCGTCGTCGCAAGCTGAAGATGAACAGATAGAGAAAGTGTATGAGGATACTGAAAGGGTAATGCAGTATGTAAAGGGGGACGAAAATCTGATAGTCATGGGCGACTGGAATGCAGTTGTAGGGGAGGGAGTAGAAGAAAACATTACAGGAGAATATGGGCTTGGGAAAAGGAATGAAAGAGGAGAAAGTCTAATGAGTTCTGTAACAAGTTTCAGCTAGTAATAGTGAATACCCTGTTCAAGAATCACAAGAGGAGGAGGCATATTTGGAAAAGGCCGGGAGATACGGGAAGATTTCAATTAGATTACTGGACTGTAAGGCGTACCCAGGAGCAGATATAGACTCAGATCACAATATAGTAGTAATGAAGAGTAGGCTGAAGTTCAAGACATTAGTCAGGAAGAATCAATACGCAAAGAAGTGGGATACGGAAGTACTAAGGAATGACGAAATACGTTTGAAGTTCTCTAACGCTATACATACAGCAATAAGGAATAGCGCAGTCGGCAGTACAGTTGAAGAGGAATGGACATCTCTAGAAAGGGCCATTACAGAAGTTGGGAAGGAAAACATAGGTACAAGGAAGGTAGCTGCGAAGAAACCATGGGTAACAGAAGAAATACTTCAGTTGATTGATGAAAGGAGGAAGTACAAACATGTTCCGGGAAAATCAGGAATACAGAAATACAGGTCGCTGAGGAATGAAATAAATAGGAAGTGCAGGGGAGCTAAGACGAAATGGCTGCAGGAAAAATGTGGACATCGAAAAAGATATGATAGTCGGAAGGACAGACTCAGCATACAGGATAGTCAAAACAACCTTTGGTGACATTAAAAGCAACGGTGGTAACATTTAGAGTGCAACGGGAATTCCACTGTTAAATGCAGAGGAGAGAGCAGATAGGTGGAAAGAATACATTGAAAGCCTCTATGAGGGTGAAGATTTGTCTGATGTGATAGAAGAAGAAACAGGAGTCGATTTAGAAGAGATAGGGGATCCAGTACTAGAATCGGAATTTAAGAGAGCTTTGGAGGACTTACGGTCAAATAAGGCAGAAAGGATAGATAACATTATATCAGAATGTCTAAAATCATTGGGGGAAGTGGCAACAAAACGACTATTCACGTTGGTGTGTAGAATATATGAGTCTGGCGACATACCATCTGACTTTCGGAAAAGCATCATCCACACAATTCCGAAGACGGCAAGAGCTGACAAGTGCGAGAATTAAGGCACAGTCAGCTTAACAGCTCATGCATCGAAGCTGCTTACAAGAATAATATATAGAAGAATGGAAAAGAAAATTGAGAATGCGCTAGGTGACGATCAGTTTGGCTTTAGGAAAAGTAAAGGGACGAGAGAGGCAATTCTGACGTTACGGCTAATAATGGAAGCAAGGCTAAAGAAAAATCAAGACACTTTCATAGGATTTGTCGACCTAGAAAAAGTGTTCGACAATATAAAATGGTGCAAGCTGTTCGAGATTCTGAAAAAAGTAGGGGTAAGCTATAGGGAGAGACGGGTCATATACGATATGTACAGCAACCAAGAGGGAATAATAAGAGTGGACGATCAAGAACGAAGTGCTCGTATTAAGAAGGGTGTAAGACAAGGCTGTAGCCTTTCGCCCCTACTCTTCAATCTGTACATCGAGGAAGTAATGATGGAAATAAAAGAAAGGTTCAGGAGTGGAATTAAAATACAAGGTGAAAGGATATCAGTGATACGATTCGCTGATGACATTGCTATCCTGAGTGAAAGTGAAGAAGAATTAAGTGATCTGGTGAACGGAATGAACAGTCTAATGAGTACACAGTATGGTTTGAGAGTAAATCGGAGAAAGACGAAGGTAATGAGAAGTAGTAGAAATGAGAACAGCGAGAAACTTAACATCAGGATTGATGGTCACGAAGTCAATGAAGTTAAGGAATTCTGCTACCTAGGCAGTAAAACAACCAATGACGGACGGAGCAAGGAGGACATCAAAAGCAGACTCGCTATGGCAAAAAAGGCATTTCTGGCCAAGAGAAGTCTACTAATATCAAATACTGGCCTTAATTTGAGGAAGAAATTTCTGAGGATGTACGTATGGAGTACAGCATGGTGAAACATGGACTGTGGGGAAACCGGAACAGAAGAGAATTGAAGCATTTGAGATGTGGTGTTATATACGAATGTTGAAAATTAGGTGGACTGATACGGTAAGGAATGAGGAGGTTGTACGCAGAATCGGAGAGGAAAGGAATATGTGGAAAACACTGATAAGTGGAAGGGACAGGATGATAGGACATCTGCTAAGACATGAGTGAATGACTTCCATGGTACTAGAGGGAGATGTAGAGGGCAAAAACTGTAGAGGAAGACAGAGATTGGAATACGTCAAGCAAATAATTGAGGACGTAGGTTGCAAGTGCTACTCTGAGATGAAGAGGTTAGCACAGGAAAGGAATTCGTGGCGGGCCGCATCAAACCAGTCAGTAGACTGATGACAAAAAAAAAAAAAAAAAAAAAAAAAAAAATATATATATATATATATATATATATATATATATATATATATATATTATCAGCTCAGATTAGAGCGATTAGGCGCTCCGTTACATCATGCCAGGGTTTCAGCCATACAGCGTTTCTTTTTTACATTACTCACGTCTCAGTCGCCATGAGGCATACATGCTACACCCAACTTATATTTAATTATGACGTAGGTAACTAACTAAACTAGCTGTGCCTGGCTGAACTTTGACTTAACATCGTTTGCTTTCTCTTCATAACTTGTTTAAGTTTTCGAAACTTCCAGTGGGTTTCAGCATGTTTGAAGGTGCTGTGTATCGCAGTGTTAACATCGTGCCGAGAAATAAATGTAATTCATGCTTGTTTTTAGTAATTTCGAAATGGTATATGTTTCGAATGTGCTGTAGTTTCAGAACTGGGTTGCCTGGATGTAAGGGTTTGACATTTCTGCCGTGCACTAAATGTAGAACACATGTTTGTTTCACAGAGGAAAAGGAACTGATCATTGAAATTCCATTAAAAATAGCAGACTGGACCACATACGTAGAGACTGCAGAAAGTAGCTCACAATCGTTGTCCCACGCTAAGATTATTCCGCAACAAGCCTGACGCACTGTCATTTATGTTCTATGACACCGTCCTGCTGCGGTACATATAACAGGTGCACCGCAATGTGGGGATGAAATGACGCGAAAATTGGAAATGTGTTTCAAAGTTTGAGAACGCGACTCAGTACAATTCTTGTACATAAAACGTCTAAATTTCATACAAGCCGACAGTAAACTCTGACGATATATGTACCAAATTCAGTGTCCCGTCCTGCCGTTATGATATGGTACCAACAAGTTGAGCAAAGCCGACAGACGTGAGTAATGCTCCCGGCGGAGGTTCGAATCCTCCCTCGGGCATGGGTGCGTGTGTTTGCCCTTACGATAATTTAGGTTAAGTAGTGTGTAAGCTTATGGACTGATGCCCTTAGCAGTAAAGTCCCATAAGATTTCACACACATCTGAACATTTTTTTGTGAGTGATGCCGATTGGAAAAGGAAGCAGTCGGCATCGCCATCGACCACAGACGACAATGAAAAGGCAATCGAAGGCCTGATTCACAGCTGTCACATACTTTGGAATTGCTTCGTGGCCACGGATCGCAATTGTATCTCCGAGGGTTTCGACAACTGGAGAAACGTTCCGACTCTTGTTAACGACATGGAGACTGTACTGAAAAATATTCTACATGTCTGTGTCAGTTTTAAGTGTAGTACAGCAATAAATGAACGGTAATTGACCTGTCAAAATAATGTGGAGCTTACATTTTGAACTCTCATCATACTAAAAATGTTCTTGTTTGTTTTGTAAATAAAACTGCCTTTTCCTGCTGCTAGTCACTTTGTTTATCCCAGACGCGTTTAGCCTTCTCCTATTCTAAGGCATCATCAGCGGGATCTATAACGATACAGTTTTGTTAGTTATAGATTATCAAACAGTTCACTTAGCGATTTTTTGTTAAAAAAGTAATTACTTACGATTTGCTAATCTATGTTTCCTCACATCTGGTAGTGCGACCTCCAGACAAGATGTGAGGAAACACAGATCAGCAAATCGTATACAGTTACTTTTTTTACAAAAACTCGCGAAGTGAACTGTTTGATAATCTATAACTAACAAAACTGTATCTTTATAGATTCCGCTGATGATGCCGTAGAACAGGAGAAGGCGAAACGCGTATTCGATAAATAAAGTAACTAGCAGCAGGAAAAGCCAGTTTTATTTACAAAACAAATATTTATATGTTTGCTGCGGAGGATGGCCACTTGCTAAAAATGTTCTGACTGTATTTTCAGATATAATAATCAAGCAACATAATATTAGACTAAAATAAACGTGTTTATGAATTTCAGTTATTCGTTTACAAAAAAGTCTGTCCAAAGAAACCAAGAAAATTTTCCATTACTACGATGAAAAACGTAAAAATGTGTTTCAGATTTGATGTAACATATATGCTACATGATCTAATATTATGTTGAATCAAATAATTATTTAAATTTTTAGTTTACTTTTATTTTGTCCCAGAAAAACTCACTGCCTGCAAATATAAAATTTTCGTTCACAAAAATCTTTGATCACAATAAGAATTCTTTAGACGATGACCGGTTTCAGTCCGTAATGACCATCCTCGGATCGATAATATACAAATATATACACCGAGTGAGCAGTGTGTCTTGCAACATAATACATCAATACGTATGACAATATGCTATCATACAACTAGGGAGATGTACAGAAAATATGGTAAAACGTACCTTTTTACACCATGTCCTAAAGTGATAAGGCCATAATGGCGTCGTCAAAACATATAATCAGCATAGCATCGTCTTATAGATTATTTTAGATCTATATGACGATGCTCTGCTGATTATATTTATATGTTTTGACCTTATCACTTTAGGACATGGTGTAAAAAAGGTACGTTTTACCGTATTGTCTGTGCATTTCCATGGTTGTATGTTGTTAACAACTTACAAGAATTTCAATGTGGTACATAATATCATAATGGTAGGGGAGGCCAGGGTTAGTTAGCTTAAGGGACTACTTGGCACACAGTTTCTGACACTGTGGAGTTAGTGTGCAGTCATTGTGCTAGTGTCGCATGCAAATAAAAGTGGATCACCTTCTGTAACTTCAGGCTGCTCGAAGATACCACGAACAGAGGACCCTATTTCGTGGTTATTCTAACTGGCAAGTAAATTTTTTCTTCGTAAGCCTATTTGTCCTGGTAAACCTGTAGATAGAATTGAGGAAATACTAATGGCTGTTTTCGAAACAGTGATTAACTACCGTTGCATGCATGTATGACAATACTTTGTTTCAGGATTTTGTGGTTCTGTGGTATCCATTGGTCGTTGATGTCACCGTGGGGATAGTTGGCAGTTTTACATATGAGATCATTTGGCATCCCTATGACCACTCGCTTGTTCCACAACTATGCCAAATAATACCTCGATTGCCGTTTTGAGATAAGAACCAGTTTCAATAAAAAATTAATAAATTCACATCATTCCATAAAATATTCGCTCTTTCCCCATGGCACACCATGAAAACGGCGTAATCATGGCTGATAACGGTTTACTGCTATCTAACAGAGAGTCATCGAAGATAGTATTGTGATGAAGGGGTCAATAAAAGAGGAATGCCAAGAAGTGTTATATGAATTTTCTTCTACAGATTCGGACAACGGAATATTAGACATTAACTATGCCGAAAGTGACGACAGGTTGTCTGTCATAACGGTAGTTCAGATGTTGAAGAACCTCTCCATTATGAAGAGCTTTCGCCCTTAGCCCCCACTCAGAATGTATGTGAGGGTTCTCATTCTAAAGTTCCCAAGAACCATGGAGAACCTCAAAAAGATGTAAAGATGAGAGACTGCAGGGCACTCTCACTTCTGATACAGTGTCATGCTGCTTAATGTTCCTAGGGAAGATGACCTTTATTACTTAGTTGCAGCACTGGATACCATATGACTTCTTTCATATGAGATGGTTGACAGTAGTTAACGCTCTTGCTTGTGTGCTCTAGTGAATGAATAAGTGCTAAGCTTTACCTGCATTCAAAGGAAGAGGGTTCGAAGTTAATTGAACGCAATGAAAGCGTACGGCAGATGAGGAACGAAGACAGCGTTTTTTCTGCACAACCTGGGTGAAAACGTTTGTGAACTGCCCAGTCCCTCAGTCTCATTGGGCAGACAGAAAGAATGACGCCACGCCCAGGTATGCTGATTAGCGTCGAGGAGTCGCTGGAGCTATGTTCAGAGCATTGCTGACCGGCATTAAAGCAAAGAATGGGCCCCTGTTGGGCAGGTAGCTGACATGACGGCTGTGAGTTTCTGTGAATTTCTGTGGGACAGGTCAGTGGTGCCCAGGCATCCACAGTCTGCTACAAAACATATTTGTGAAGGCACGAGGCTCTTAGCAAGTTTGTGACCATTTTCTGGAAAGTTCGAAATGGACGCAACAAGGGAGATAACGATTTTTTTATGGACAGCTGTGGTTCCATCCAGGTCATGCTTTTAGCAAAGACACGGCATAAACGCGTGGGAAAGAGATCGCAAAGCTGAATCTTTTTTCCTTTTGTCCCAATTAATTTTTAAAGCGACCGGTTGGTCAAATCTGTATATGCAGAGCAGGGGGCGATCTCCCAGCTTCGAATACCATGCTCCACCTCGTGACTGGCTTGTGCGAAAGTGGGAGTAGTCTAAGCATGTAAATGTGCTATGCTACTGAGCTGGCGAGGAAAACTGAGAGAAAGCTAAGAACTCACTCTTGTACTGGCGCTTCACTAGTAAAGAATGGCAGGTCTTTCCCTAATTGGTGAGACTTGTGCCACTTAGAGGCTGTCCCCATCACTATCTGAACCGTCGAAGGTACTGCTTCTGAAATCATGCACACAATGAGTGATGAATGGGTGTACTTATTTGTTTTGTGTGGGCTGTCTAAACTTCGATATGTTCCGTCACGCATAGTCATGTCACTGAGTCAAATTGGTTTGGCAGACCAGCAAACAGGTCCACCTGCACACTGGAATCCACTGGAGTTTCAGAGGCTCATAGGGAAGTACTCGTGGGGAAGTACCTGCATTCCGAATTAGCCGAAAGCGAGACCGCATATTTGCATATTTCCGGGTTCGTGCTTTTAATAACAGATTTTCGCTGTCGCCGAGCGCATCGTGGTGTGCCGACCTGACCAGCAGAAGGGTAAAGTATTCGCTGCTATGGCGTTAGTCTCCAATACATGCTTCTCAGCAACCTGTTCTTTGGAACCATATTTTTCTTTATGGAATAGCAGAGTACAGATGCTTGATAGTAGAATAGTTTTGAGGCCATACACATGTTTGAAGTCAGGTAAAGTGATTAGTTGTGGTTAGGATCGTGTGTTGATCCCTAGCTGATCACTTTGCTCACCATAGACCCCATGGTTTTGAACGCATTTGTTGAATAAAAAAATGTTTGTGTGGCGTTTCTTCAGCCATCTTCTGTCATGTGACGTTAAGAATGAATAAATCAACTGTTATTTATACCACAACTCCTCCCAATGTTCTGATTAACAGTATGTTTGCCATTTAATTGAAGTCTTGATTGTAATTGTAAGTCGGAAGCTTGCAAAGAGGTCAGATCGACAATACAAACAACGAATCGCCCACAATCTCACGGGCCTCCTGATCACCCTGAATTTCATGTAAATGACGTAGTTTTAGTGAAGTACCGTCTCTGCTAGTACACTGGGAAGATTACTGAGCCAGGTGGCCCTGGATTCGCATTTGGGAGTTCTGTGTTCCAAATCCATGTCCAGCCATCCCGATCTACGTTTCCCCTGACTGCTCTAAATCTCTCCAGGCAAAAGTCAGGATGGTTCTTCTGAAACATTTCACGTTCCCGCTTCATTTCTGATTAAGTCGATGTCGACGGTACGTTAAATCCTCATCTTGCTTCCTTCCTTCGCAGAAAAATTCCCGAAGCCAGTGACAACGAAATTATCCTGAACACCATGGTCATGTGGCCAGACGAGGATGGTTCAGTTGGACTTGACCAAAGTAAAACCATGGGAAAATCAACCCACCTGTTGAAATAAACGTACGCCCAACTCCAACATTTGTGGTTGATTTAAAATACTGAACTAAATCTATCAAAATAACAAAGAAATCTCCTCAACGCAATCCCCTCAGATTTAGTGGTACGATAGCCCAGTGGATATGCAGTCAAAAACTGAACATAGATCAGGCATGAAAACAAGACGAAGTTGTACTGAGTTGTGAAAAAGGAAGCGCAATAGAAACAGAGAATGCTCCAAGCTCAAGATGTGCGACATCGAGCCCCATGCAAGAACCACTGCGTCGTGGTTGTTTGGTCACATTACTGGACTGTGAAGAGGGATATGCGTGCTCAAATCTTCCTCGTGCCCCCCCCCCCCCCCCCACCTATTTTTCTTCACAAAATTACGAACCGTCGGTCCGGTCACTGACGTGTCTGATCGCTGCATTCAAATTTGTGTCTGTGTGGTGTAAAGTCCATTTGCAATGGACGTGGATTAATGTATAAGGTATAAGGAAGGGACCCATACGTACCTCCTATTTCTTCTACTCGAGTACCACACATTATGAACCTTACGTTCAGTTTTGGAAATTTTCACTCTTGAATTCCTTTGTTGTGACTTAGTTCATATGTGTCTATTTGTTGTTTTTATTTCTCTGTGAGGTCAATGTGGCAGCTCGCCCTCTGTTGTATTCATCACGTTTACTCGCGACGCTAATATATTCTTACCACATATTCTATGAGCAATAAAAATCACGACAATTTCCAAGACTACAGAAGGGGAACAGACATGTCAATGACAGGACGGACTGTTCATAATTTGTGGAAAAAAATGGGGCACGTGGCAGATTTGAACACGAATTTCCCGCTTCGACCACACAACCACAAAACCACGACGTCGTGGTTCTCGCAGTTCGCTCGACGTTGCACAGCTTGACCCTGGACCGTTCACTGTTTCCATTTTGATTCTTTTTTTAGAGCTCAGTATACTTTCTTTCTGTTTTCATGCTTGATCTGTGTTCAGTTTTTGAGGGGTTATCCACTGTCCCACTTCACCACTAAATCTGAAGGGGATGCCATGGGGAGTTTCCTTAGCATTTATCCCAGCGCATACAAGCTTCCGCTACCGCGACTGTTTGGCGATGCGAACTAACCCCACAGCTGGGGTTAGTTGGAACATATATATGTTGACAGTAACTGTTCTCGAAAGAACAGATACCATTGATGACCTTGCAGCTTCTCTAGAATAAATTATAATTAATTGAAACCCTGAGCTGACCACATGTGTTGTTGATATACCTCGATGAGGACAGCCGAAAATGTGTGCCGCGACCGGGACTCGAACTGGGGATCTCCTGGTTACATGACACACGCTCTGTCTATTTCTTTTTTTTTTTTTTCTTCCGAGACATGATTCAATATTCCTGGTTTGCCTCAAAATTATCAGAAACTCAAAACATTTTCGTAAATGTTAATGGGGCATGCTTTTATACAGATTTATTGCAAACACACTGTGATTGTAAAAAATCCGCGTTTATATGTTGCGCAAGATGTCGCAAAAATTATTGCTTTGTTCGTTTTTACGATAATTACCACTGCGGTTCTTGTTTATAATTATTATATGTATAAAATTGAATGTTTCCCAATCGACTTTGTTATTCTGATTAAAAACCCAATGTTTTTTCCTCATATACAGTACAATGAAAAATGGAAAACCCACCGCCATGAATTGTGTTGTTGGACATAAAGAAAATAATTTTTATGCAATAATGTAACTAATTTGTTAAAGATAATGCACGTTTGGGAAACCTTCTGAATAATTGGTGGAATAACAAAAGAAAATGAAACACAAGGAAAAAAAGTGCCAGAGGAGGAATCGAACCCGAGACCTCTGGCGTAATTGTCCGAGCCCTAAACATCTTTTTTTTTCTCATAACGTGTTACATATATAAAGAGGAAAAATAATTCTTTCATTCGCCCACGCGCGAACCCGTGACCTTTCATGTCGCATTCCCACGCACTGACCACTTTTTTTTTTGTTGTAAGAAAAAAATAAAATAAAAATAAAAACGCGGTTCCTCCGCTTTATGGTCCAACAACGCGACCACTTCTTTTTTTTTTTGGGAACAGGAAGGCAGGGTAAACAAATAATCTTTATTCGTACAATTGTGCTGTCCTAGGGATATGAAAAGTATCGGGACAGCAAAAACTAGTTGGAAACCATAAAATCAACGCAAAGGGCGCCCTCTTTTTTTTCTTTTTTTTTTTTTGTAACAGGAATAAAGTAAATGACAATCCCAGTCACGGGCGGGAGTGAAAATGAAGTTATCATCTGCATCACAATCCCTGCAGCACGCGGTGTCGCATCATAAACCTGGCAGAAAGCCATATAATCGTGACCATTTCTGCCAGTGTGGGCGGTATGTATTTCTCCTGCGTCGACCATTCGAAGGACCATTATCTGAGGCGGTTTCGGTGTTTACCATCGTTGTGTGTGTGTTTTTCTTTTCTTTCTTTTTGTTTTGTTTTCACGTTAACATAATCCAGTCATAACTGGCGCCAACAGGTAGGGGCCAGTTTTCTTCTCAGTGTGCTATATGCCAATATAATTGAACCGCGCAGTACTGTCTCTAGTCGTTCTGCTGCAGGAGTCTTCTCAGTTCTGGGACACCCAAGCTGTCGGGCGGATTGTGAAAAACACTGCCTAAAAAATTGGAAAAGTAAGTCCTGTATTTTGTATGACTCCGTATGAGCTCGTGTTGTTCTTGTAAATACATCTAATAATCCATCACGGACTTAATATCGTACGAATACAAATATTTCGTCGCATGTCCAGCGATCCAGTTGACCGCGTTCGTCTTTTGTTTGGGAAAAAAGGTCTTGTCCGGTAGAAAAAGTACATCCGATGTGATTTCTGTGTAGTTAGTGCGCCAAAGGAAGGCCAGTATTCGACGCGCCACACACTAAACCATGTTCATCCGTTGCTAACAGTCCCCAGTTTGTGCAAAGAGGAGAATCGACCATATGAATTGTATGTAATCGACTCCTGGTCACAAGTTTACGGTTTATAAGAATATACCACTTCGATCTCGCTGCTGTTGACAGTAGTGAAGTATGCACTGCACACCAAATGTGGTTCCACGTTCTCGACGGGTATTTGAATTCCATTATGTTGCGGCTATGGTGATCCATCAAGCATCTATAGATCTCCCGAGGCGTGGGTATTCTCGTCGAAGGTACTTTCAGACGAACATAACTGTAATCAACAAGAAATGAGGCAGTGTGTGCAAGAGAAGGCGAAATATTGCCCACCGCAATAGGGGGTTCGTACGAAGGCGGAACAAGTACTTCTATCAGAGCTGACGTTATGGTACGCTTTCTTTGTTGCCAATTTCGTATCATCGCTCGCATGTAAAGCGCCAGAGCTTAGTTTCGCACGTTTGTGAGGTTGAGGCCACCGTCCCAGAACTGTAGCGTTAACGTATCATATTTGATCTTAAATAACATCCCAGTACTAACATCGCAACCAAAGGCAGCCATGAGGCGGTCTGCAATACCCTTCGGTATTGGTAGGATCTGCGCTAAATGGGGCAGTCGTGACGCTATGTGAACGTCGGTGTATGCCACACGTTGGATCATGTCAAAGGCTCTCAGTGAGTTGTTGCGTATCGTCAGACGAATATTCTGCAGAAGCCGGCGAGAACTCGCCGCCGCTGACCGCCGTAGTGAACGGGTAAATGTAATCCCCAGACATCTCAGCGATTCCACCGTCTGAAACGGTCCCGGTACGTCTTCCAGACCGCGTCCAATGTGCATAATTTTGGATTTCGTCATGTTAACGACACTGCCTGCCGCCGTCCCGTAAGAGTCTAGATGTTCAACAGCCTGACGCACTTCATGTCCTGATCTGACAAGAAGGATCAGGTCGTCCGCATATACGCGACAAACGAAAGAGTTCTCATTAAGCGCTATCCCAGTAAGTGAGCGCCTCATAGCACACATCAGCGGCTCAAGCGCTATCGCAAACAGCATCATGGGCACCCTTGTCGAACTGAGCTGTTAATAGGAATCGAGCCCGCTTCCCGACCGTTTACAATCACCTTCGATGTAGCCCCTCGTATTAGCCTCATAACGATGGAGATGAAAACAGGTGGAATCGCCATTCGGCTCATGACTGACGTCAAGAAGTTATGGTTTATCCTGTCGAAAGCACGATCAAAGTCCACAGATATCATCGCTGCGCGTATTTTACACGTTTCCGCAAGGGCGATAACGTCACGGTATTCACTTAACGCCGAGGAGATGTTGCTTCGCACCCCTAGGCAAGCCTGATCAGGGGATATTGTCCTGGATATCGCCAGCTTGAGACGAGACGGTAGCTTTCGTGCAAAGATTTTATAGTCGGTGTTTAGCATAGTGAGAGGCCGATATTGATTAACACTGCTACTCCCCGCCATCTTCGGGATGGGAAGAAGAAAGCCCGTCACAAATTCCGACGGTAGGCGCATGTCCGGACGCATCGCCTCATTGTACATCGACACCAACTGTGGCATCATCATGTCCACGAATTCTCGATAAAACTCTAGCGTAATCCCATCTGGCCCTGGTGATTTATGGGCCGCTCCTTTTGTGACTGCCACCTTTATATCGTCTTCTGTGAGTGGCTCCATAAGCGCTGCCTTATCCATCTGTGTCAGTGTCGTTTGCAGATGTTGCAGTATCTCTTCCCCCACCAGACGATCCGTCGGTGCTCCGGCATGTAGGTGGCGGGAAAGGTCTAAAAATTCATTTGCAATGTCCTGTTGTGTTGTCAGTTGACGGCCATCTAAACCGTGGAGCACTGTTACCAATGCCCGGCGATAACGTTTATGTTCCCGCGGCACATGGTGCATCGAGGTACGTTCCCCAGTGATGGTGTCGAGACATCTTGCCCGTATTGGGATGCCACCCAGTCGTCGTCGCGTGATCGATAGGATTTGTGCCTTGACACGATGAACTTCCGCATGATGTTCTGCAGACGGCACCTGCAAGGACAGCTCACGATGCATGGTGTAATAATAATCAAGAGTGTCTCTTTGCCATGTCGTCTTATCCCGACCATACTGTATGAGAGCTCTTCTTATTGCCGGCTTAGTACACTCGAACCACCATTGAAGCACGGAGGTATATGTTGGTAGACGGCGTTGACATGTGGCCCATACCTCCTCGACTCTCTGACGACATTCGGGGTCCGCCAAAAGTGACGAATTGAGCTTCCATATCCCGCGGCTTCTCCACACACTTTGCCTAGGGAGTGATATGGTACAAATGTAAGCCAGATGATCAGTAAATGCCGCAGGCCATCGTTCCGCGTCGACCACCTTATCCTGTAGGCCAACTGAAACATATATTCGATCGAGTCTGCTCGCCGAGTGACCGGTATAAAAAGTATATCCCTCACGGTTCCTATGAATCATGTCCCAGGTGTCGCTTAACTCCAGATCTCGGCATAGCACATGCAATTCACGACAGGTATTGTAATGTGGAGTCTGGTCTTTTTGGGCTAAAGCACAATTGAAGTCACCACCCATAATGAAATGATCGAATCTGCCAGTAAATAAGGGCACAATCTCTTCCGAATAATATCTCGCACGCGCCCGTCTATTGTCTGTGCCGGATGGGGCATAAACATTGAGAATGCGAATTCCGTTAACAGTTATCGCCAGTCCTCGTGCCGAAGGTAGATAAGGCAGGTCGCGAACCGGAATCCCGTCCCGGACCAATGTCGCCGTTCCACTGTCGTTGTTCGAGTGCGGCGAGGTGTAGGAGATGTATCCATGGACTTCCTGGAACTCAGGAATGTAAATTTCCTTCACCATCAGTATATCCACATCCGACGCATACGTCATGTCCCTAAACAATGGTATTTACATTCACTGTCCCTATTCTGTATGCCTGGGGTCGAGTAGGTGTCATCTCCACATGATGTTAAAATTACAAAGTTTCACCGTATCGATAGTCCCTTTGCACATCCGCAGAGGGTCGCCCGACGGACGTGTCCCTGCGGCATTAGGTTTCTTGAGATGCGGACGGATGCGAGTCCCCACCAGTAGAATGGTCCGCATCGGTGATTTCGTCGTCCTGCTCATACCAACTGATATTACTGGGGTGCTCCAAATTTTCCTGTGCGGAATTGATGTGTGACCTGTTGTTCTTTCGCAGCTTTAGACTCCACCGCAGAAGGGGTAGCAGGCCCCTGAGCGGATGCGTCGTCCGAACGACATGACATCTTTTTACTGTCCGAATTCATATGGTCTGCGACATCCGAAGCTTGTGGTTTCCAAGTCAGACAGGTCCATAGTGTTAGACTCATCTGGGCTCCCAAGAAGAGAAGGGAGCGTCTCCGCAGAGTTTAGTCGGCGCTTCTTGCGGCGCTTTGGCGAGCGTTGTTTGCGGGCCCTAACCTCGGCCTCTGGTGTTGGCGAATCTTGCATCATCTGCGTTCTCGCCGCCCCCACAACGCCATGGGGCCGTTCCACTTCAGCTTCCATGGCTGTTGTGTTGCTGTCATCCTCTTGCTGCACCACCTGTAATGTCTGGGATTGGAGGTTGATCGGAGCCATTCCTTCTTCAGTGGAGTGCGAAGGGCCTTAATCAACTGCGGCGTCGGTTCGATAGGGCGCTCCGACCTCGGCGTCACCTCCCCGCGAAGCGCCGCCACGTAAGTCATCGGCAATGACGTTGGTGTAGTCGGATTCTGGAGGTCTCCGCTGGGGAGTTGCACGAGTCTCCTCTGCATACACGCAGATCGAAGACGTCCTTCACCACCACACCCGGAGCATGTCCGGGGCTGTCCATCATAGATGACACTAGCTCGACAGCCGCCGATGTTGATGTACGATGACACATGTTTCGTAAGGGCAATCCGCACCTGTCGGACACCATTGAGCACTGGATACGTGCTAAAACTGGCCCAACGTTCGGCCGTATGACTGATAACTCTGCCATATGGCTGGAGCGATTCAGTGACCTATGATTCTGGTACCTCGAAAGGCAGCTCGAAGACTCGAATGGTACGCACGCCCAGGCCCGAATGAGCGACTAAAACTTCGCCAGTATGACCATCGGAGTGTCGGAATTGGAATCCTCGTTTGGCGGCTTCAATGATCCTATCGCATGCTGCGTCGTCAATCATCTTTACGTAAAGAGTGCTGCTCACGATCGATAAATGAACTCCAATAATCTCCGTGTAATTAAGTTGCACTTCGTCCCTCAAGAAACGTTTGATTTCGAAAGCTTTCGGTCTTGCATACTCGTTACACAACGTGAACTGTATCGTGGTTTTTCGGAAATTGTGTGCCATTGCGTTCGATTCAAACAGTAACACACGCGAGTGACGACGGTGTAAACACGGCTTATTCCGCGAACGTTCGCAGCCGGGACGTAAACAAGTCCGAGCTGCTCCGCGGCTAAAGGCGGACTGCGCAGAGCTACCGTGGACACAGATGAAGAGCGCGACTGCAGGGACTTATCCCTTGCACGCTTCCCGTGAGACCCACATTCCCAGCTGTCCACAATCTACACACGTAATGTACCTAATGGACGTAGATCGTGGATAGTTGGCAATGTGGATCTCACGAGAAGCGTGCAATGGATAAGTCCCTGCAGTCGCGCTCTTTATCTGTGTCCTCGGTAGCTCAGATGGAGAGAGCGTTTGCTATGTAAGCAGGCGATCCTAAGTTCGAGTCCCGGTCGGGGCACACATTTTCAGTTGTCCCCATCGAGATATATCAACAATACCTGTCGGTAGCTGAGGGTTTAGATTAATTGACATTTAGTTAGAACAGTTAGAAGTTTTTAGGAAAAGCCTTTTTGGACTTCCTAAACAAGTATTTAGTTAGTGGTTTCCATATTTTTGTAGAAAAAAGTTGTGTTATCCGCCATATTCGCCAGAGTCTCTCCATGTATTGCAAAAAAAGAACAGAAAAACCAAAAATCATAATCCATGCCAACTATCCCCGGCTTCCCACAAACAACATTAAAATGATGTGAATGTACGTACAGGAAATTTAAAAAATGTACAGGTACTGTAAAAAAATAAAAGATTCGGATAACACATAGATTTGAGTTGATGAGGGCCGGATAAAGGAGCTTCCACTATATTCTTCTTGTGTTAGTCTCTCTTTTGTGAAGCACAAACAAAAGATAAATAAAAGCGCAGAAAGACGTACATCTATTTTTCTTTAGAATCACTTATACAACAAACAAATAAGGCTTCCATCTCACGAAGGACTTCATATTTTTAGTTTTAATTCATTTGAACTCGTTCACAATCATTATCGTTGAAACTTTTCGCAGCAGTCCAGGTGATTTGTGCAAAAAGATGAGAAAAATTAGAAAATCATGGATGTTTCTAGGTAACCTGGTAATGATATTTTAAATGGTCTAGCACCTGACTTTCGCCACTATTATATTGTTTATATTCGATGTTGGATGTGAAATAAGGCTCTAGTCCGGGAGTGAGCTTTTATTGGTCGTCTAATGTCTCTGTAAAAACAGCCGCAAGCTCTGCGGTTACGGCGTTATGTCGCCTCTTGCTAAAGGAAGGAGGCGTGTCGCCTAGAGAATTAAATTGCAGGAAGCACTTCTGCAGTTTTTGTTCTGAGTAATGGATACATTAATAAGCGGTACACGTGGAGACGCTGGGTCTAGTTGTGTTGTTCCTGTGCATACTCATAGCTCGTTTACAAGACACATTGCGTTAGCCGAATCCATCATCTGCTTCGAAGTTCACTTTTTACGAGCTAAATCGTCCGCAGATATCGTCGCCTCATTACCACGTAAATCAATCATGGTACCGGAGACTAAGACACGATAATTTCTGTGGTCCAGCTATCTCTTTTATTTCCGGCGACACATGAAGACATTATGTGTCTCGTTTATCAAAGGATAACGCAATGTAGAGACAACTGTCAGCGAAGCAACGCAGTCTTTTTCCAATCTTCGTATATTTACGTGTACAACTCAGCCTACGTTAATCCACGTGCATTGCGAACGACGGTGTCTCGTAGTAGCAATTGCAAACTTACTAACACGCTGCTAAGAGAATAAAATTTGGGCCTCTGAGCTCTGCTTTCTGCAAAACACAACGTAAGATTGTTCTGTGTATCCAAACAAACAATAAAAAAACACATGGAAGATGTATAACAGAACGCAACTTAAGTGCAGCGCATGCATCACTACAATTCTCGGAAAAAGTACAGTATTTCCAAATTAAAAACTCTTTAAGAAAATCTTCCGGTAACTTTGCAAATTTAATTGGCTCAAGCCTTAAAAACGCATAAAAGCAGGTCGACCTGTAATCTAATATCAAAATTAACGTAGTTTTAGGTGACCTCAAAAAATGTGTTTTTTTTTAAACAGAAATAAATCATGAACTTCGTACAACGCATTTACAGAAAAATTTACATTCGCAAAAGATGACACACTGGCTATGTGTCGAAACATGTTTATCTCAAGAAAATAAGAAAAGAAATACAGAAGACAAAGTCGAAAAATCGAAATTCAATTTGCAAAGACTGAAGGAAAAGATGAACAGGTGCTACCACCCCAAGAAAACAGTAGAATAGTTTCCCCAAAAGAAGGCCTGACAATTCATAATTCGGCAACACAGATTTTGTTCAACTCAGTTATTTCTCATACACTGAGTTTGAACGTTTATAATGGTGCACTTAGTTTAACAGGTGCTCTAGAGCATCTCTAATGTTCTCATGAATAACTTCATACCTCCGAAGTGACAACAAACTATTACGCCTAACAAGACCTCTAAAATAATGTAAATTTGTTATTCAAACATTTCAGTCACTGCATTTTGCTAAAATGACGGCACGGTTGTCACATATTCGCAGACAGACTGCTACGCTAGCGCATTCACGCGTGTCCTCGGATTCCGCCCGAATCGTCTGGGTCACGATCACAGATAAGCAGACCTGCCATCTAAGATTAATAACGTACTGCCTCCAATCGTGATCATTTTTCACACATGTTTACTTATTCATTTACATAATTTCCTACAGCAAAATATTTGAAACCCAGTTCGAAAATAAACGAAATTTCCTCGTGATTATGCAAATTACAAAATTAAACCACTTGAAGCGTAAGTCTTTGATAGAAATACTTATACAAAGATAGTATCTACCTACCAACGTCAGTGTAACTTATCTTGGTTTTTACGAAAGACAGATTGGTTATAAGAATGCGAAAAATCACGAAGGAATATGTGCCTAGTCAGAACTGGTAGCGCACTATTACTCCACATGTACACAGATCTTCGCACATAAATTTTCCACGCTGAGGCTGTTACACGTTTCTCAAAAAACTGTTATGTGTTGTGATCTGTAGTGTTGTATCTGTAGCCCAAAAAAGTTAAAACGTGCCTTTAATGTTACGTAGTAGCAAAACCGGGTACGAAATACATCGGTATAACTGCAGTCGACCCTACATTAAATAGTTACAGAACTATTCATCAAACTTACTAAACTATAAACAAGTGTAACAATAGCTGTGTGTAGACGCACTGGTAAAAAATACAATAACGGACCGTAGTGTCACTCAAAAAGACGTTCAGAAATGTATATTTCTGTAATGATGACAAAGATTACTTAACCATTTTATTTCACAGTTTACACATCCGATTAGTGAAAAATTTAGGAAAGTCTTCGACCGTAGAGGCGAAACACTTGATGCAGTCATGACCATCTTTCGAGTGAATTAATCTTTCATAGGTAATTAAATATTACTCGTTAGCCATCATAGAAAACAATAAATGTCAATCACGGACATCAGCACATAATAATGCGGTGCAGTAAACAATATTAGAATTTCAAAAGGGCTATTAAATAACCTTAACACCCAAACGAAACAGTCATTTATCCAACCGTCCGAAATCAGATTGTGCTGATTATCTTCAGCACTTCGTTAACAGCGTTTAGATCACTCTAACACATTGCTTCTGAATTCATTCTAGTAGCTCAGGGCTATCGCCCGTTATAATAATTTTTTGCTGATACTTTTGTGGATGCTCTCTCTGTTGACCTATTTCTGCCTTTCTGTACAATTACGGTCACACAGTGATCTTTGACAGTACCCTATTCGCGTCTCACATGCTCTGATCCTCAATAGAAACACGCCAATACCGACAGCCCTACAGTGCTTTCATCCGTTTGCTTTGGCTTCCACTGTGGCAAAAGACTCTTATTGACATTGTGTTTTATGTTTTTACTCACAATCGGTACAGTAACTTACGTCACTCGGATACTCTTGTTTACTTAATGCCGCAGACATTTTACTCCCTATCTAGACATTTATTAATTTTCATCATCAGCGCAAATTCACACACGAAACAGAATTATTATCCACATCTCTTAGAAACAAAGAACGATTATTAGTGTCAATATCAACCTGGATTTATTTTTATTTCTTCGCTATAAAACACGTTACTAGTACATTAGTTTCCCCAACATTACATTGAATTCACATTTTCGTGTACCTATTTCTCTCTGCAGATCCCTGTGAGCACTGTTCGTGCATTTCTTGTCTACCGTGAAAGTCACAAACAACAGATATGAAGAAAGGAACTAGAAAGGCTGTACAACAAGAAACTGTGTTTTCGTGTAAAAGTATAAAGCCTTCCATGAAACAACGACACTAAGGTAGGATTCTTAGTCACATTTACCAGTGATACATATACTGTACCGCACCATTTACAATAGAAATTGCTAGTTCTAGAAATCATCTAAGATTATTCCTATCATTCAAGGGTGTCAATAAGACACTCTTGCTAAAGAGCGGAAGGCAACTTGACTTTTTTCATATTTGTATCGTTTGCTGTAACGTCAATCACACAGCCTGTGCTAAAAGATGATGTGTATGTGTTCATTTATTTTTTATTTTACGCTGTATGTGTTCCTCTTCCATTTCCCCTTATGTGTTTGTGTGTGCGAGCATGTGTAACTGGGTTCGCTTGTGTGCACCAAGCCGTAGGCGTGCTTTGCTAGTTTTTCTCTGATAAAATGGGCAAAGCATTATGTTAAACAGTGTTGATTAGTGTTAGCAGTTAACTTCATGGTGTGATAATGCATAGCTTTCACGAGTTTTGGGTATCATGTATTTCTTTTCGGTAAATTGGCGTGGTTCATGATTTTCTTGTGGCCTTGCATTGGCGTGAGAGAATGACCATTAAACCTTGGATCTTATCATAATCTTACTGTAGTAAAGATGAGGGATGTTACTAGCAAACTGTTTCGATGTTCTTACTATCAGGGGATTGCATTCTACTTATTCATTTTCTCTAATTTTAACGATTTTCTTTCTGTAAAATGACTGCTTTTTGGCCATCAGCCCTTCACGTGTCACTTAGTTCACAGTTACCGTCTCTTGGTAATGTTCACCGAATAGATATTTTCAGCTGAAGTCAACGGATTCCTATATCCCGATGTTTTAATTGATTGTTTCGTGGCATTGAAGGCGTCGAACATGAGGTGCATAAGAGAGACCAGGTGAGCAGTATAGGACCACAGAAAGTAAAAAGGAAAAAACAAGCAAGAAACGAAAAGATCCAAGGGTATTAGCTTTAGTCTAATGACACGGTTTACAGATACAACAGAAAGTAACTTTCACCACGTAATCATGCTAGCAACCTGACAATCTTAAACTGAAACCCCAATGACTTCTTCACTAATAGGCAAAAATTTTATTTATGGTAAAGATCCCTTTATACGGCGAACAAAATACTCTGTGTCTGTAACTATGCGTACAGTCAATAAACGTTTAGAATTGTTTGTATTCGTCTTCAGCACAGTCTTGAAACGTAAACGTGAGTTACTTGTAATGCTCTTCTCCTCTCGTGCTTCTACGACGGACTTAAAGGACGTGGCACTCTTCGGTAGCTTTCACAGTCTCGTTTTAAGGACGCTGCCTGGAGGCCATCCTGACTGCTGGTGCCGCTAGCAGGCCGCATTCAGCTGCATTTTTACGGCTGACGTGGTATAATTCCCTTCTACGGCTGTACAGTTCTACATCTTCGGAATTTATTGTCGTTCCAATGATTTAGGCTAATTGACGGAAAATGTACCAAGTTGCGGTATATCTCCTACCACAAAAGATGACCTACAGTTACCAAGCACTTCCTAAAATACTTATGCGTGATCCTTAGAGGGTCATCATCAACAACTTGTCACATTATAGCAGACTCAATGACGTACCTCTCCACGCTAATATATACTGTGCAACACTTTTCGTTTCCGTATAACTTCTGGAACCTAGATCAGTATAAACCTGTTGATATTCAAGACATCATTACCAAATCGTCGCCTGAGAATTTGTCCTTTCAATTTGCTCCTTTCATTAGTCGCATTGGTCCATGAAATTATTTTTTCCCAATTCAGAGATCTGTTTATTAGATGTTCGATCTACCCATCTATTATTTAGAATTATTTTGTACAATGCATTCCGAAGCTTCTATTATCTTCCTGCCTATATTGGTTTTTAACTTTGTTTTATTTCTGTATGAGGCCAGATTCATTGCAAATATGTTTATATGTGTGTACTTTCATCACTATGGTACGTTGTGAATTATTCTGTCCTTGTCTCATGTATGCAAGTTCTAACGGGTATAAGGGCATGTATTTCTATTGGTGGCACAGGACGGTGTACTGAGCATCATTACATCAGTAATTACGCCATTTTCAGACTAATAATTACAGATACTACAAATGCTATGTTTTTAAGTTGGGCAATAGCTACAAGTGCATGTGCAAATTCAAGCCTTTAATGCTTATTTTTCCCTGTACTGCAAAATCGTTCAAATGGCTCTGAGCACTATGGGACTTAACGTCTACGGTCATCAGTCCCCTAGAACTTGGAACTACTTAAACCTAACTAACCTAAGGACATCTCAGAACAGCCAGTTATCACGAGGCAGAGAAAATCCCTTACCCCGCCGGGAATCGAACCCGGGAACCCGTGCGCGAGAAGCGAGAACGCTACCGCACGACCACGAGATGCGGACCCTGTGCTTCAGGTCAAGTGTTCAGGAGTGGATGAGTGGAAGGGATGCCAAATGGTAAGCTATACTGAAAGGTTAGTTCAGTTATGGGTGAATTTACGACCTCGCAGAAGACATCAGGTAGTAAATTACATTACTTGTTTGTAGGAAGACTGTTCAAAGAAGAGAAAAAGAAAACAATCAACACACTGACGACTGTACTTATTGAGGCCACACATAACAATATCTCTACTTATGAGTATATGCGTTACATCCTGTATAAACTGAAACATTCCTTTTGGCCATTTTCGAAGCTCCTATGGCATCGCACTAAATCATACTTGCTACTGTGGCCAGTATCCATATACTCCTCGCTATAGTCGGCAGAAATTACACTATGTATTGCGCTGTTGAATTAAGTGGAAACGTTTATTGGCTGAGGTGGATTAATTATCTGGATTGCTGCTAATGTAGAAGAAGTTCAAACAGCGTCGCCAGCTTCGCTTTGATGCCTGAGACGAGGTTACACTTATTACCAAAACAATGTCGACTATTAAAAGCCCTGCAGTAGTCAAACTAACTTCATAAAGCACATAAAACATCTCTCTCAAATTTGCCAGAAAATATCTGCGTAGAAGAAGGGAATGGTTGATGGGACACATTCTGAGACACCAAGGGATCACTAGTTTCGTACTGGAAGCAAGGTAGGGGAGAGGTGGTGGGTAAAAATCGTAGAGGGAGACCAAGAGATGAATAAAGTAAGCAGATGCTTGCATAGGACAGAGTAGCATCGAGAACTGCATCAAACCAGTCTTCGGACTGAAGACCGCTACAACAACAACAACAACAGGAACAACAGGAACAGTACAACACAGTGCTGCATAACTGAGGTAGTCAGCCTGGGCTACGGTGGTGTTGGAGGGCCTATACGTCAATTTCGTGAAGCCGTTTGCAGCTCATGAAATCGATGAGGCAGCCCGCAGATCTTGTGGGGTTGACGTATCAATTAATTCTAGCCAAGTCCTTTACTTTCATCTGACACCATCTCCAGCTAACTGATGTCTCTAGACTGTGTACTAAGGAATATTTTTACCAAACATATCCACCGTTACTAATGGGAAAAGCTCGCAGAAAAAAAGACTTACGTTTCTAAGCAGAATTCGATGCCTGCACACGGGAACAAACTTTCGAATTTTTAGGCTATCAGTAAGGGGAAAGTAGATGTGCTGATCACCCAAGATCTCTAACTTCAGATTCCGAAATCCTGACAACTAAAACAACAACACGAACTACCCCCCCCCCCCCCCTCCAGAGGGCCTAAGATTTTCTGCATCAACCCCACAAGATCTGCAGGCTGCATCGATTTCGTGAGCTGTAAAAAGCTTCACGAAATTGACACGTAGGCCTTCCGGCACCATCCTAGACCAGGCTGACTACTACAGTTATGCAGCACTGTGTTTTAATGTTCCCGTTAATATGTTCGTGTTGTTGTTGTTGTTGCGGCCTTCATTCCGAAGACTGGTTTAATGCAGCTCTCCATGCTACTCTGTGATATGCATGCCTCTGCATCTGCGTACTTTATTCATCTCTTGGTCACCCTCTACGATTTTTACCCACCACCTCTCCCCCAACTGCCTCCAGTACGAAACTAGTGATCGGTTGGTGTCTCAGAATGTGTCCCATCAACCAATACCTTCTTCCACGCAGACTGTGTCAAATATTTACATTCTCCCCAACTGTATCATTAGTTACGTGATTTACACATTTCATTTCCAACATTCTTCTGCAGTACCGCATTTCAGAAGCTTTCAATCTCTTATTGACTAAACTGTTTATCGTCCATGTTTCACTTTCATGCATGGTTACGCTACATACAAATACTCTCAGAGACTTCTTAACACTTTAATCAACGTTCTCTTCTTCAGAAACGCTTTCCTTGTGATTGCCAGTCTACATTTCATATCGTCACCACGTCCGCCATCATCACTTATTTTGCTGCAAAAAGAGTAAATCTCATCCACTACTTTCAGAGTCTCGTATTTCAATCTAGCTCCCTCAGCTTCGCCTGATTTAATTCGACGTTCCTCTCAATACACATCGATAACAGCGCGCTAATCCGATTTGTGAGCACGCCATAAAAGACGCACGTAAAGTTCCGCTTTAAAAATCATTTTACCTGTAACAGGAAACAAACCGACGTTTCCTATCGACCCTGGGCGTTGCATAAAAGATCGATTAGCAGTGTTAGTTGGGGCTGATTCCAACCACACACGTAAAAACGAAGCTGAAAATATTTGCCGAAACGCAGGAGAAAACGTTCCAGACAGCTCTACTCAGAGAAGCTTTGTATATACACAAATCATGCTGGATGACACTCCAAATAGTTAGGTGAAATTAACGAGAACACTAGTACTGTCAGAGTAACTCTTAAATCTGTGCAGAAATGATGCCAGAAGCGTACACACTCACGTAGAACACGTCCAAACAACTTACAGAAAGAAGCCTTGGACTCAAGAACGACTAGACTCTAGAAACACCTCGTATCTGTGGTGAGAATACGTGAAGGATAAAGCTAACTAACGTAAAAGGTATTTATCGTCAAGCATTTGATGTCGACTACGAGTCGAATGTCTCCTCCCGATATATACAAGATGCCCTACGATGCTGTTCGCCCATGTGTTATAATGCCAGCCGCCCAGCGCCCATTAGTTTGCGGTATCATTATCTTCTTATTTTCTGGAAAGTAGGAAAAAAAGTCCCTTGCTCCATCTGTCATCCATTAACATTCTACGGGTACCGCCCAACTTCATTTATAACTCGTTACAATTAGTAATTACGCTTGTCTCTCCGGATTTTTTACTGATCCATTTGTTGTTTTCCCTGTCTCATCTAATCCTTTCCTAACTGCATTGCTCAAATACTACTTGGACAGCCATCGGGTGTTTATTAATTTCCTCATTTACCATACACGGCTCACATAAGTGGACACTGGCAACACAAACTGATTGTAACGCTTCTTCTTCAGACACACAGGAAATTAATACGACAGAGCAGTCTTATGATTCTAGCCATTTCATTTCCCATCCATCATAGTTTGTTCAAAATTACTTTGACACTTCTGTGGGGGGCTAATGGGTGTGAGAGAGTTCTTTTCTAGTAGAGGTGGTGGTATAGCATAGAAGATGTAGGCAGCCTGTGGTAACAAACCAACATCTTTGCTGGACAGGCGTATGTGAGGTGTCCATGGGAGTCGGGCAGCGGCAGAGGTCTGGGACCCATGTTGGGATGGCAGTTGGAAAGACGCCAGCGTCACTTCTTTCGTCAATGCGACATGGTGGCGAACTTGCTAGCTGTGCACTGTTCGGCCCCGTGAAGGCTCAGGAGGCAAACAGCAGCTCTCGTAGCTGTGGTCGGAACGAGCTGGCATCTGACTCCAGCCTGGTGGCCCAGGAGCGGACCTGGGACCGGTTATAACGCTGCAACCGGATTTACGTAGCTTTGCAATCAAATACCAAATTTGGTTTGTTCTGTACTATGCCCGAACAGAACAAATAGTCCAGTCACGGAAAAGCCACGTATAGCACTACCGTTCTCTACTGTTATACCATAACCTCAAAGCTGGAAGCAGTTCATATAGTAAAATTATTTTCATTCAAACAATTATTATATCAAGTCGCAGAGCAGTGTTACTCTCCGAGAGGAATTTTCTTATGTTGACCGTGTTGTACCTAACTGAGGTGGCTTATCGGAAGCGAAAGTCAAAATTACGTAAATATTTATGTAGTGTTGGCAGAAGAGCCAACACTGTGTTGCTAGAGGAGGCCGAAATGCACGCGTTTAATTACACGCTGACTGGCGTGAGGTCTGGAACAGGACAACATCTTGAGAATTGCAAATAAAGTGCGTAGTTGATATAATACATAACTTTAATCCACAATTGTAGAACATCTCTCGTTACGGTACATGCTTCACAATATTAATTATCAAATGCTGTGGCGCCTTGCTAGGTCGTAGCAAATGACGTAGCTGAAGGCTATGCTAACTATCGTCTCGGCAAATGAGAGCGTAGTTGTCAGTGATCCATCTCTGGCAAACTCTGCTGTATAACTGGGGCGAGTGCTAGTAAGTCTCTCTAGACCTGCCGTGTGGTGGCGCTCGGTCTGCAATCACTGACAGTGGCGACACGCGGGTCCGACATATACTAACGGACCGCGGCCGATTTAAAGGCTACCACCTAGCAAGTGTGGTGTCTGGCGGAGACACCACAATTTAAACAGTAACAAACAATGTTTTACCTATCTACACTGTTCAAAGAATAAAGAAAACGGTCGCCAGCCTAATTAGGCAAGAGAATGAGTAACATTCTTATTCAAGAACTGAAAAGAAGTCAATGGGCAAACACAGCCTATACTTCTCTCACTCGAGAGTGCAATGAACTCTCACACCTGCATATGTTCACGGTAAGGTTGGTTCAAAATGGTTCAAATGGCTCTGAGCACTATGGGACTTAACTTCTGTGGTCATCAGTCTCCTAGAACTTAGAACTACTTAAACCTAACTAACCTAAGGACATCACACACATCCATGCCCGAGGCAGGATTCGAACTTGCGACCGTAGCGGTTACGCGGTTCCAGGCTGTAGCGCCTAAAACCGCTCGGCCACTCCGGCCGGCGGTAAGGTTGGATCTGACACAGCAGAACAAACTATTTGCATGAATATAACAAACAAAACACACTATTACCGGCTGGCCGAAGTGGCCGTGCGGTTAAAGGCGCTGCAGTCTGGAACCGCAAGACCGCTACGGTCGCAGGTTCGAATCCTGCCTCGGGCATGGATGTTTGTGATGTCCTTAGGTTAGTTAGGTTTAACTAGTTCTAAGTTCTAGGGGACTAATGACCTCAGCAGTTGAGTCCCATAGTGCTCAGAGCCATTTAAACACTATTACCCTGAGGATTTAGTCAACCCGAATGGTCTCAATAACGCTACTATTAATATTCACTGTAGAATCGTAAATTGGACATAGGTTTAGTATTACTTTTGAAACAAATTCCTATCTGACATGAAATATGGATGTGGTTCACAGCAAATTTAGTTACTGCACATAGATTAATTCTCTCACTACCAAACACCTTTCTACTTAGAATGAAAATTAAATGGTGTTCACTAACAAATTACTTCTCACCGTCCTTTTAATAAAGAAGTTACTGTTTTCATAGATAGTGGTTTTTCTGTTACTTGTTACCTAGCATAAGCACAATAGACAAACTATTGATCCTGTGACAACATTAATATGCACTTTTATTACAGAAGAGGAACCAAATATTGTACAGAAATTGACTTGAATAACGAGACTAATTGAAACTTTCTATAGTGAAGTAACTTTGTGCCTTTGAACTACTTTCAAAGGAGGGGGGCCCTTAATCTTGACACTGTAGCAGAGCAAACTAAACACATTTTCATTACATCAGTGAAACACTTAGCAAGCATGAACATATAAATCTCAACAGTTGCAGTGCTGTACTTTAACTGCACTGAAACACAAATTTGAGATATTTGTAAGATCCTTTCAACAAACAATATTAATTTTAGCACACTCTAATGCTACATTAATTTTAATATGCCTTCAATAAAGGACACTCGGTAAACACTTTAGTGTGGGAGGGACCCTAAGTGGATATGTGACTGAGGTTAAATCACGGTAGGTACAAGAGTTCAGACAAATTTAACCTTATATTGGGTACACTATAACATCATATGAGCTGATCCTTCACTGTGCAATACAACAGTGTTCCATTACAGTGACTGCGCAATGTGGTGGCGATTGCATGTTGGTACGTGGATTTGCAGGTAGAATTGCTGGACCCTGCCATTTCTTGGTGGCGATGATAAATATCAATTCCAGAATAGTTCCAGCTCTTTATCCATCCATCCGAAGCATTGGAAAGAGGCTCGGAAAGCCTCTCTCGGCACCAGCACAATATACAACTTTTACATGAGCTGTTGAGAATTTGGTAGCTCGTCCCCGACTGACTCCTGATTCCACATTTTTATCCATGCCCACCACATTTTATGCGCGCTACGAAGTTCCGTTCCCATGGGGAACCACAACACCTTTTACATATGAAATACCTAAGAACCCTAAGGGAAGGTCAGCAATTACGTAACAACAACCAAACATATTAATTAAAACACAACATTTGCACATATTGGTATTTCTAAAAAAATTATTTAAACAAAATTACAAATATATACAGTAAGTTTTATGTCACTCCATTTGAGACAAATAATTTAAACGACAGATATACTACATTGCATAGAATCAAACTTTTGTGGCGGTGTTCGTAGCGACAAACAATTCGCTGTAGAAACGGCTTACGAAGTCACCGCCACACTTTTAATAGCGGGCCGACCGGTCCGCTGGAACAGTGAACAGAAAGATGAAAACCCAAACACTCCGATTAAATAAAAGTCGGTACTTATCTTTATTGACGAAGATACAGAAACACAATAGTGAACTCCGCGTCTACAGAGATCTGTCTAGTTCGAGTCGGAGCGGCTAGGTCAGCGTCGGCTGACGACAAACAACAACTCCGCTGCGATGAACACACAACTGACTAGCAAGTACACAAATCGGTGGCGAGAATACAACTGAGCGGCGAATACAGAACTGTCCTAGCGCTCGCGACTCCAGCGCCTAAGAAGCCAGAAGCCAGCGGTGGCGCGCGCAGACTTGCGGCGATTTCCTGTCTCGCTGGCGCTGCTTATGCGGACGGCGTCCGGACTTTGATGCTGCCAACCTTTTGGCAGCGGCCTCGGGTGGCATTACTGGCTAGGATATAACACAAACCATGGCATCAAAGTTTTTTACAAAGAAAGGAGTATACAATTTTGTCTGATCGATTCAATCAAACAACATTTACGATACCTTAATGATAGAAGGTTGAACAAAACAGAAAGCAAAATGAATCAACAAAAAGTATGTACTGTGTTAGCTATGGTGTTACACGGTGACCCGGAGGCGCGGGCAGACGCTAATATCCCGACGGCTCAGAGCTGAGAGACCATTAACTCGACCCCCAGCACAACCAAACAGTCTGGACTCCAGCAGGAGGTCCCGGCGAAATGGAGTACGGACGTTGGCGGAAGCTAACACACAGCAGACACAAATTCTAAGCTTGGCTGCGCCGATACTAGTGGGCAGGAAGGACGAACAGCGTTTATACAAGACAAGGTATATCTTGTTCAGTTGAGGTCACATACATGACCCATCCCGCGCCAATGCTGGTTACCCCCGCGACACCTGCGTTGTGGTTGCCGAGCTGCTGGCATTGTGTAGGTACTGAGCTTTTGAACGAGGGTTCGAAGTTCAGCATTTGACCATGCCTTGTGCCTGTCCCGCTGCACCCCTCCCCTCCAGGACTAATTCAGCCCTTCCTGCAGTTCATATTTTTCAAAAGACTAGTCAGCGAGACAAGTTCGAAGTTAGCTATCGTTTGACTATACTCATCATTCCCGAATTTATACTTACACTATCTAGAGTGTTCAACCAGCTTGGGCTCAGACACTGGGTCTTTGTTTCTTGAATCTGCGCTATCTCATTTCAGTACAATAACTTTCTCACTCGTGCCAATTTTCCCATTATGGACCTGCAGGTCAGAGGTTGGTAAGGGTAGGATATGGTCTAACTTGCACTTCGGGTGGCAGTAACCAATACCTATTATCAGCTAGGTGATCAATGCGATCGACGACCTTACCCAAACTAGGATGAGCAGATGCAGATACTCGATATGGTCTGTTAGATACAAGAGTGAGTACGTTGTGTTCAGCCGGCCGGGGTGGCCGAGCGGTTCTAGGCGCTACAGTCCGTAACCGCGCGACCGCTCTGGTCGCAGGTTCGAATCCTGCCTCGGGCATGGATGTGTGTGATGTCCTTAGGTTAGTTAGGTTTAAGTAGTTCTAAGTTCTAGGGGACTGATGACCTCAGACGTTAAGTCCCATAGTGCTCAGAGCCGTTTGAACCATTCGAACGTTGTGTTCAGCTGGCAATAATCAGGCGTGGTACACGATAGCACGCTCAGAACACTGTGACATCTGCGAAATGCTGCGTATTGCTTTGGATGAATCACAGTGCTTTTCACAGCTTATGACTAAGACTTTTTAATACTGTTCTTAAATATATATCGTGCTATTTAGCTTTCATTCGTTCCGTATCTTCTGTAATTTAAAATTAGCGTTCAATGAATGATAGCTTAGTGTTTACAATTTTCTGGTAGCATCTATCCGTCATGTAACAGTTACGTATTGTCTGGATATACTTCACCGCCTTTCATAATTAACTGATAGTGTCTGTGTACGACTGCTGTTGAAAGCTGTCGTCCTTTTTAGTTTCATTCATTTCCTATCCTCTGCTAACTAAAACTTATGTTCAGCAAACATCCGTTTGGTGTTCACTTTGTTGTCCTTTCATACGTGCCCGCGGCGTATAAATGAGCTGCACAACTCATCAAAAGATAAGTTTTCACAAATTTACTACTGTTTAAGTGTGATTTTTTAGTTTACTATAAAAACAGCGTTATGTGTGGATATTGCCGTAGGTTAGTTAACATCTGAGAAAGCTGTCAGGACTATGTGCTGATTTTTCATCTCAGTGGTTGTAGAGGAGAAGCCTCTAAGTATTATATGACTCTCTTCAAGGAGTTACACTATATTTAGTAGAGACAAGAGAATCGTAGAATAGGTAAGAAATATTTTTTCCGTTGAGGTAGAATTACATGTGACGTGTTTTGAACCGTATATGCTGAAGTGGGAAAAAGACTGTAGGAGCTGGGATAAGGTGACCAGTAGTAACCAGAAGAAGAAAATCTCAGAAATCACATTTTAGATTTCAGTTACCATTCAGTTTGATTTGTTACCAGAAATAGGAGAAGAACATCAACCACTGTTTCAGCAAGGTGGAGTCCAGCAGACTCAAAGGAACAACTTTAAGGTTAGATTGGTAGAAAAGTCAAGCAGAAACTAAAGAGTCCTGGTGCAAGGTAACAACCACAAGGAGAGGGTGTAGACCAAATGATACAGGAAAAGCTTGCTGTAGAATACTAGGTCACAAGCATTGTAAAAAGCAGGTACCAAGCGTAGCCAGGAAACAGAGAACAGAGAGTGCTGCGAGTCGGATAAAGAGGATCAGCTACTTATGAGGATCGGGAAACCGCCTGGCTAGCAACTTGTACAACTACAGGTGAGTCGGAGGAAATAATCGTTGGTGCAGCAACAACACACACTAGTGTAGAGTACAGCGCCATTACTAGTACTGGGTTAACATGGCTGTCAGCCGTGTAAACAAGGACTTGAATAGATTGCATTTTATTGGTTGGTTGGTTTGTGGGATTAAAGGGACCAGACTGCTACGGTCATCAGTCCCTTCTTCCAAATTCTAAAAACACCCACAGAGAATAAAAACGATTAACAGAATAGAACACAGACGACACAGAACAAGAGAAACGGAGAGAAAGACCAGGCAAAACGAATTAAATCACACAGAGTGTGACGGTGGTTGGCGGACCATAGGAACAAAAAAAAGGAAAAGCCAACCACAGAGAACACATTAAAAACCGAGTTTAATACCGTAGGCCAAAAGCCAGAATCAACACAAAACAAGAAAATAAAACACAAACACTCAGATTAAATGGTAAAAACCCCCTGCCCGAATAAAACGTAAAACTAAGCCAGCCATAGCAGCGTCATCAGATAAAAAGGCAGGGAGCGAGTCAGGCAGTGCGAACGTCTGCCTGAGCACGGCTAAAACCGGACACTCCAATAAAATGTGCACCACAGAGAAAACGGAGCCGTAGCGACACAGAGGTGGGTCCTCACGGCGCAATAAGTGGCCGTGCGTCAGCCGAGTGTGCCCAATGCGCAGCCGGCAGAGGACAACAGACTCCTGGCGGGAGACCCGAATGGACGACCGCCACACAGTCGTCGACGCCTTGATACGACGGAGTTTGTTTGGTACGGGCAGTTTGCGCCATTCAGCGTCCCATAAATCGAAAATTTTGCGGCGTAATAGGGCCCGCAAATCAGTCGCCGGGAGGCCAATCTCCAGAGGTGGGTGACTGGTGGCCTCTTTCGCCAGGCGGTCAACATTCTCATTCCCGGGGATCCCAACATGGCCTGGGGTCCAAACAAAGACCACAGAGCGGACGCAACGGTCAAGAGTATACAGGGACTCCTGGATAGCCATCACCAGACGAGAACGAGGGAAACACTGGTCGAGAGCTCGTAAACTGCTCAGGGAATCGCTACAGATAACGAAGGACTCACCTGAGCAGGAGCGGATATACGCTAGGGCTCGGCGACCAGCTCAGCAGTGTAAACGCTGCAGCTAGCCGGCAAGGAACGTTGTTCGGAATGGTCCCCTAGAGTTAGCGCATACCCGACACGACCAGCAACCATCGAACCGTCAGTGTAAACAATTCCAGAGCCCAGATATGTGGCCAGGCGGGAATAAAAGTGGCATCGGAAGGCCTCCGGATGGACTGAGTCCTTCGGGCTCTGTGCCAAATCGAGCCGAAGGCAAGGGCGAGGCACACACCATGGGGGCGTGCGCAGAGGTGCCCGGAAAGGAGGTGGAACAGGGAAAAACCCAAGCCCTGGGAGAGGAGCTCTTTGACACGTACGGTGATCGGACAACCCGACCGGGGCCGACGTTCTGGCAGATGGACGACTGACTGCGGGAACAGGACACGGTGATTTGCATGCCCAGGAAAGCTAAAAACATGGGCAGCATAAGCAGTCAGTAATTGTTGGCGTCGTAACCACAGTGGACGGACACCTGCCTCCACTAGTATGCTGTCCACAGGGCTGGTGCGGAAAGCACCAGTGGCAAGGCGTATCCCGCTGTGGAGAATTTGGTCCAGCACCCGCAACGCAGATGGGGATGCTGAGCCATAACCCAGGCTCCCATAATCCAGACGGGACTGGATTAACGCCTGGTAGAGCCGCAACAGGGTAGTTCGCTCGGCGCCCCAGCGGGTGTGGCTCAAGCATCTCAGAGCGTTTAGATGCCGCCAACACGCCTGTTTAAGCTGCCGGATATGAGGCAGCCAAGTCAGCCGGGCATCGAAAACCAACCCCAAAAACCTGTGTGATTCCACCACTGAAAGAAGTTCGCCGGCAAGATAAAGCCGCGGCTCCGGGTGGACAGTACGTCGCTGGCAGAAATGCATAAGGCAGGTCTTGGCTGCCGAAAACTGGAACCCATGAGCTACAGCCCATGACTGCGCCTAGCGGATAGCGCCCTGTAGCTGACGTTCAACAGCTGCAATGCCAGTACAGCTGTAGTAAAGGCAGAAGTCGTCAGCATACAGGGAAGCGGAGACAGAAGTTCCCACGGTCGCAGCGAGCCCGTTAATGGCTATTAAAAACAGGCAGACACTTAAAACAGAACCCTGCAGCACGCCGTTCTCCTGGACGTGGGAGGAACTATAGCAGGCCGCGACTTGCACGCGGAAGGTACGATACGACAGGAAATAGCGGATAAAAATCGGTAGAGGGCCCTGAAGACCCCATCCATGAAGCGTAGAAAGGATGTGCTGACGCCATGTCGTATTGTACGCCTTCCGCATGTCGAAAAAGACAGCGACCAGGTGCTGACGGCGGGCAAAGGCAGTACGGATGGCCGACGCTAGGCTCACCAGATTGTCGGCGGCGGAGCGGCCTTTACGGAACCCACCCTGAGACGGAGCCAGAAGGCCCGGAGACTCCAGTACCCAATTCAAGCGCCGGCTCACCATCCGTACGAGAAGCTTGCAAAGAACATTGGTGAGGCTAATGGGGTGGTAGCTGTCCACCTCCAAAGGGCTCTTGCCCGGTTTCAAAACGGGGATGACAATGCCCTCCCGCCATTGCGACAGAAACTCCCCCTCGACCCAGAGACGGTTGTAAAGGTCGAGGAAGCGTCGCTTGCAGTTCACTGAAAGGTGTTTCAGCATGTGCCAGTGGATGCAATCGGGCCCGGGTGCAGTATCAAGGCAAGCGGCAAGGGCACTGTGAAATTCCCACTCATTGAATGGAGCATTGTAGGATTCAGAAGTGTTTGTGCGAAAAGAAAGGCTCCGACGTTCCATCCGCTCTTGAATGGAGTGGAAGGCCTGGGGGTAATTCGCAGAAGCGGAACTCATAGCAAAATGCTCTGCTGTTTGCAAAGACGCCGGAGTCAGTACAAACTGTTCCATTCAGTGAGAGCGCAGGGACGCTGACAGGGGTCCGATAGCCGTAGACGCGTCGAATCTTGGCCCGGACCTGCGACGGAGTGACATGGAGGCCAATGGTGGACACATACCGCTCCCAGCACTCCTTCTTGCCTTGGCCGATAAGGAGGCGGACCCGCGCACGCAGCCGTTTGAAGGCGATAAGGTGGTCTATGGAGGGATGTCGCTTGTGACGCTGGAGCGCCCGCCGGCGATCTGTAATCGCTTCAGCGATCTCAGGCGACCACCAAGGCACAGCCCTCCGCCGAGGCGACCCAGAAGAATAGGGAATGGCAGATTCGGCGGCAGTAACGATGCCGGTGGTGACCGATTGAACCACCGCATCAATGTCATCAGTAGAGAGAGGCTCAATAGCGGCAGTGGAGGAGAACAAGTCACTGTCAGCCTTATTCATAGCCTATCTGCTAGGGCGCCCAGAAGAGTGACGCTGTGGTAGTGACAGAAAGATCGGAAAGTGGTCACTACGACACAGGTCGTCATGCACATTCCATTGGACAGACGGTAAGGGGCTAGGGCTACAGATGGAAAGGTCAATGGCGAAGTATGTGCCATGCGCCACATTGAAGTGAGTGAAGGCACCATCATTTAACAGCGAGAGATCGAGCTGCGACAATAAATGCTCAACGATGGCGCCTCGACCTGTTGCCACTGACCCACCCCACAGAGGGTTATGGGTGTCGAAGTCGCCCAATAGCAAGAAAGGTGGCGGCAATTGGGCTACCAGTGCAGCCAGGACATGCTGCAAGACATCACCATCCAGTGGAAGGTAAAGACTGCAGACGGTAACAGCCTGTGGCGTCCACACCCATGCAGCGACAGCCTCTAAAGGTGTCTGGAGAGGGACAGATTCGCTGTGCAGAGTGTGAAGGACATATATGCAGACGCCACCAGACACCCTTTCATAAGCTGCTTGGTTCTTATAATAACCCTGAAAGCCACGGACGGCGGGGGTTCGCATTGCTGGAAACCAAGTTTCCTGCAGAGCAATGCAGAAGAAAGGGTGAAGGCTGATAAGTTGTCGGAGCTCAGCTAGATGGTGGAAGAAACCGCTGCAGTTCCACTGGAGGATGGTGTTGTCCATGGCTGGGAAAGGCGTGATGGGATGGGGAAGGCAGATTACGCCGCTGGGTCACCTGCTGCCTCCGATGGAGCACCCGTGGAAATGCTATCCATTGTGTCCTCAGAGGCAGAGCTTGTAGGAAGCGGTGGGATGGGTGCCACCGCAATAGCGTTAGTCTGGGGGACTTTCTTCTTTTTCTGCTTGTCGCGCTGTGCCTTCGGTGGTTCAGGCTTCATGGGCTTCACTGGGTCAGTCTCAGGGACAGACGACCGTGAGGCCCTACGACCAGGGACTGGTGGTTGTTTCAACCACTTGCGGGTGTCCGCTTTTCCACTGGTCGGAACTTGTGAAGGGAGGTCTCCACGGGATCCCTTCCTGGCGAGAGTAGCCGAAGAAGTCTTACGCTTCTCCGGCTGGGAAGGGGGAGCTGATGTCCCCGATGGTTGGGAGGGTGTTGCTCCTGAAGAAGATGGAGCAGGAACAACAGGTTGTGAAGTGCCCCCCACAATCAAGGGGGCTTTTGGATGCTGACCAATCATAGAACCAACCGTATGGGACGACACAGGAGATGGAAGAACCGTAGTTGCAGCAGTGGCGTAGGTTGACGTCATTGCCACAGGATGGAGCCGCTCGTATTTCCGTCTAGCCTCGGGGTAGGTCAGGCGGTCCAGGGTCTTATATTCCATTATCTTCCTTTCTTTCTGCAATATCCTACAGTCCGGCGAGCAGGGGGAATGGTGTTCTCCGCAGTTAGCACAGATAGGAGGAGGGGCACATGGAGTATCAGGATGCGAAGGACGTCCACAATCCCAACACGTGATGCTGGAAGTACAGCGAGATGACATGTGCCCGAACTTCCAGCATTTAAAACACCTCATCGGAGGAGGGATATACGGTTTCACATCACAACGAAAAACCATCACCTTAACCTTTTTGGGTAAGACACCACCCTCAAAGGCCAAGATGAAGGCACCGGTGGCTACCTGATTATCCCTCGGACCCCGATGGACGCGCCGGACGAAGTGAACACCTCGTCGTTCTAGGTTGGTGCATAGTTCATCATCAGACTGCAGAAGAAGATCCCTGTGGAATATAATACCCTGGACCATGTTTAAACTTTTATGGGGAGTGATGGTGACGGAAACATCCCCCAACTTGTCACAAGTGAGCAACCTCCGTGACTGGGCAGAGGATGCTGTTTTGATGAGAACCAACCCAGAGCGCATTTTGGACAAGCCCTCCACCTCCCCGAACTTGTCCTCTAAATTCTCCACAAAAAACTGAGGCTTAGTGTGCATAAAAGATTTACCATCGACCCGCGTACAGACAAGGTACCGGGGTGAATAATCTCCACTGCTGTCTTTGGCCATGTGTTCCTCCCATGGAGTGGCCAGGGAGGGAAATGATCTTGGATTGAATTGCTTGCCGTTGAGGTTAACCTCGATCGCTTAGAGACTGCTGATGGAGGCCCACCAGCGAGAGATGATGTACCACGCTTCATTGCCACCCACTCCGACCAGGGGCTCTCCCCACGGGCGCCACCTAGCCACAGCAAAGACCACCTGGCAGGATGGCCTTTGCTGGGAGTCCCGATGTCCCAGAGGGATAGGCATCTACTCCTCGGCATACGTGGGGAGGTAGCAGCTCAGGCATCAGCAGTGCGATCCCTGTGTAGTCAGGGGGCTACCACCAAGAGGGTACATGACGACCTCACCACAACGGACTGGCTACCGTGCTGGATATCGGGTGTCGAATATCCATATGTGTCAGGAGGGCGAAGATGGAAGTTCATAATAGAGGGTATGTATGCTGCCCGAAACGCACAGCAGCTGATGTGGCTGGAAGCACGGTGTAAGGCCAACTCCATGACAATATTGGGTGTGCCAGATCTTCGGGCAAGATGGATATAGAATACACCACATAAGGCATCCTTCCCCAAATGGTACGCACTAACAGATAATTCTGAAAGGTAGTGGTCAAACCCCTTAGGGGACCATCACATTAAGGCCGAAATGTTTGAGACTCCTTTTAGTCGCCTCTTACGACAGGCAGGAATACCGCAGGCCTATTCGAACCCCCGAACCCGGAGGGGGGTTGCATTATATTGAAACAAAGTCTTTGCACAGTGCCTGTTGGGAGATGGACATACGAAAATCATGGCCTGCACCTGAATAGAAGAAGGAAGGACAGATTAACTGAGCATTGTGCAGAAAGTGTAAGGGGGGGGGCCATGGGCACACAAGAAAAAAATCCCTTCGATTACCGAAGTGAGAGGAGGACATTTTGTAGGTCTTTAGAGCAATGGTAGCGGAATAGGACCACAACATATCTAATAATTTCAAGGAAAGTAAAATTAATATGACCAATCATAACATTAGGAGACTTTAAAAAATTTAAATAGCTTCTTGTAGGCCTAGAAAATGTGAAAAATTCAGAAGTCATAGATCTTCTCTGCCTTTCTGAATACCATGTAGACACAGAGATGGAGAAGGTAAATATCAGTGATTAGAATTATTTTCGTATCACAACATACGTAAAAAATGGCTCAAATTCAAAAATACCGGAATAAATGGTATTTATGTGCATGAAAACGTATATGAATGTGCTTGTGAGTTGTTACTGCAGAATACCTGTTTCGTAATAATTGTAACAGTCTACAGAGCCCTTCTATGACATTTTAAGCTATGTATGAGAAATGATGAGTTATTGCGATACCCGTCATGTAACAAGAAACAGTAGTTTGTGGCGATTTCAGCACTGATATCTTGAAAGATATGGACGGGAAAAATTAACTGGAGTTATTCTTTGGATGTTTCAATTTAACTTCGGTAGTTAAATTTCCAACTCATGTGAGTCAACATGCAAGTACCCTACTGGCTAGAATGGATACATTTTTGCCACTCTTGTATACAGCACCACACCGCATTATTAAGCTGATTTCACTTTATTCTTGCTATATTTCGGGAGAATATTCAATAATCCCAGGACCTGCTGTGGCGTCTGGTCAAAGTACAATACGACACCGATGATTATGTAACGAAATTGGAGGAAGAGATGCGCCATATGCATCAGACCCCAAGGTATTTTAATAAGGCATGTAAGGAGAACAATAAGAAATATTAGTATCACACTGAAAACCGCAAGGAAGTCAAGACGGGAGACGAGGAATTTTGATAGACAGCGCTCAGGCTGAAACAATTAATGTTTTCCAATTCTTAATGGACTATCTCGTGACGATGGACAGTTAATGGAAATAAACAATGCAGCAATTTACAGCTCTGAGGCAGGTCCATTCAAAGCAGTGAGGATTGTAAGGTTACAGATATCGATCCTGCTCCGGACAGATAGAATCTACGCTTACTGAACGTAGATCCAAAGAGTTAGCGCCACAGACGGAAAAGCCCCATTGTACTAGAAGGATAAAAGGATGTTGCCTTGCGTCCACCGTTTGATTTGTCGAGTAACTGAGTCAGTCACGCCAGAGCCTTCGCAAACTGAAGATCGTGGGTGTGTTCGCGGTACACGATCGGTAATAAAGGGCATTATTTTCAAGGTACATGCCTTGGTACGGAAGTACTTTATGAATCGTCGATAGAATGAGCACATCCATATACCGGATGTGTTTAGAAGTCGGAAAATTTCTGGCCACTTCCGTTTTCTCTGGATCAGGGTGGACAACATCGCCATTAGCCAGGTGTTTTCTATTTCTTAGGCGACGAAGAGGCGGTTTTTGTAATTCAGGTGGAGGCGTGCAGCATGGACACGTTTCATCAATGTTCTCAGATGGCTTAGACGTTCTTCAAACATCTTCTGTCTTCCAGATAGCAGAGACAAATTGTCGGTTCAATGTGTTGACCATCAGACGTTCAAAGGTGGCTGGAACGTCACAAAGTCGGAAAGGTATAACTTTAAAATCACAGAGGTCATGAGGAAATATTTAGTATCTTCTGCCGGTCAGTTTCGTCAACCAGTAACCTTTCTGTGTGTGCGCAGTTGAAAAATACTTTGGCTCTTTCAGGCAACCAAGTCATCAGTGGGAGGCAATGGATAAACATCTTTCTTTCTGATTCTGCTCAGTAGTTGTATTAGATATCTGGTCCATTGCGTGGTCCACTCCCACAAAAAATGAAGCAATCAAAAACTTAGGAATACTCAAGCCTGACAAGATACCAGACCAGACAGAGAACTATCACTAAATCACACTGTTCAGCACTGTTCATAAGTTCCTTGAAAGATTTCTGTACAATTGGATTAGTCTAGTGATCATTCAAAACCTTCCTACTGGACAAGTTAAATTCCAACAAGAGAAGCAGAAAACATCAGTTGCTTTCGTTAATCTAAGTGTAACATACTACTATACTGTTTGGAGGCATGGGATGCTACGTATATTATTACAACTTGACCCATGCAGATAGACTACAGAACTAATTGACAGCACTCTAGATGGAAGGACATTTACAGCAACTACAGGAAAAGACAGTAGTTGTCCAAAAGTATTGAATAACGTCTTAACACAACGGTCCATTCTTGCTCCTCTATGTAAAACAAAGATGAGGTGACTTAACGAACGAAAGCGCTGGCAGGTCGATAGACACACAAACAAACACAAACATACACACAAAATTCAAGCTTTCGCAACAAACTGTTGCCTCATCAGGAAAGAGGGAAGGAGAGGGGAAGACGAAAGGAAGTGGGTTTTAAGGGAGAGGGTAAGGAGTCATTCCAATCCCGGGAGCGGAAAGACTTACCTTAGGGGGAAAAAAGGACAGGTATACACTCGCACATATCCATCCCCACATACAGACACAAGCAGACATTGGTCTTTAAATATGTCTGCTTGTGTCTGTATGTGCGGATGGATATGTGCGTGTGTGCGAGTGTATACCTGTCCTTTTTTCCTTTTCTAAGGTAAGTCTTTCCGCTCCCGGGATTGGAATGACTCCTTACCCTTTCCCTTAAAACCCACTTCCTTTCGTCTTCCCCTCTCCTTCCCTCTTTCCTGATGAGGCAACAGTTTGTTGCGAAAGCTTGAATTTTGTGTGTATGTTTGTGTTTGTTTGTGTGTCTATCGACCTGCCAGCGCTTTCGTTCGGTAAGTCACCTCATCTTTGTTTTTTGTATATAATTTTTCCCACGTGGAATGTTTCCTTCTATTTTATATATATATATATATATATATATATATATATATATATATATATATATATATATATATATATATATATTCCTCCAACACATTCCCGAAACCTAGGCTATGTGGACGAGTGGGCAATAGCTACCCAACACAAATCCTACGAAACAACTGTTGAAATCATAAGTTCTGACCCAAGGTCAATATTTCTATAAATGGAGGTTACAAAGAAACTCAGTTAAACCAGAATGTGCATGTTTCCATTTGCTCAATATATTTATAAACAGAGCCCTCGATGCCCATTTTGAGCGAGACAAACTTCAGAACACGCATCCAAAATCCCTTTGCATCACGTTAAATGAACACCTTCTTTTAAGGAGCACTTTACACGAACATCTGATAAGTGCGAAAGGGGAAACAACATTCTCCATAAACTCTGTGACACTATTTGAGGATCGTTAGCAGACAACCTTCGAGTATCGGCACGGGATTGGTATACTCAAAAGCAGAGTACCGTGCATCGGTCTGGCTTATTAGTCCGTATGTAAAAAGGTAGACGTACAACCTAACAAAGCCATGCGCACTATTAGCGGGTCAATACGATCTACTCTCACACTCTGGTTACCTACCTTAAGCCACTTTCCACCTACTGGTATTAGACAGAAGGGCCTGAATACCACAAGGTTGCTGATAACACCTACCTTCCTGAGGAGCAAGAGAGACTAACAAGGAGACGGCACGAGCGTGGGGTCGGGGATTTGTCCGAAATTTTGTGTGGTGAAAGAGGACCCCTAACACCTCACGTGGTTAAAATATTAGGACGCACTACCCGGAAAATCCCGGGAAAAATCGATCCAAAATTTCTTAGGTGCCTTACGAGTATAAAATGTTAGTCCATTACCGAGCCGCCGTCCAGCCGAGATGTTTAGGGCTCGGACTCTTGCGCCAGAGGTCTCGGGTTCTATTCCTCCTCTGGCACTTTTTTTCCCTTCTGTTTCATTTTCTTTTGTTAGTCCACCAATTATTCATAAAGTTTCCCACACCTACATTATCTTTAACAAATTAGTTACATTATTGCATAAAAATAATTTTCTTTTTGTCCAAGAACACAATTCATGGCGGTGGGTTTCCATTTTTCATTGTAAAGTATGTGAGAAAAATCATTGGGTTTTTAATCGGAATAACAAATTCGATTGGGAAACATTAAATTTTTATACATATAATAATTATAAACAAGAACCGCAGTGATAATTATCGTAAAAACAAACAAAACAATAATTTTGCGGCATCTTGCGCAACATATAAAAGCGGATTTTTTAACAATCACAGGACGTTCGCAATAAATCTGTAAAAAATATGCCCCATTAACATTTACGAAAATGTTTTGAGTTTCTGATAATTTTGAGCCAAATCATGCATATTAAATCATGTCTCGGAATATTGATGACGATAACTGATGGTGAATTATAGAATGAATTTTTATAAGTCTTCCTGGGAATTAATTTCACGATTCTCCTGTAACAATGCGCTGCAATTTTGGCAAGCAACAGAAGAAAAAAAAAATACCAGAGGAGGACTCGAACCCGAAACCTCTGGCGTAAGGGTCCGACTGCTAACCGTGTAGGCCAGACGGCGGCTCGGCAATGGGCTAACATTTTAAACTCATAAAGCACCTAAGAAACTTTGGATCGACTTTTCTCGGGATTTTCCGAGTAGTGCGTCCTAATATTTTAAGCACGTTAGGTGTTAGGGGTCCTCTTTCAGCACACAAAATTTCGGACAAATCCCGGACCCCAGAGTCGTGCCGTCTCCTTGTAAGATCAAGACGTCGCCCTTTTATCACAGCCAACACTCGTACGGAGACTGAATTCAATACCATCAATGAAAGGAAAATCTGATGGCAACAAAATTGTTCTCCAGAATAACTGAAACTGCCCTGCATGCAGGAGAAAACTCATGGATCTGACCAGCCTTGGGTAATTTGGAGTACCCTGAACCAAATCCGAACGGGTCATGTGAAATGTGTATATACTCTCCACACCATTGTGTGACTGGTTGGGAGCACAGACAGTTGCTCACGTGGTATCAACATGACCCGCACGTGACTACAAGGATTCTTTCGAACATTTCCTGAGAGCGACGCGTGGCGTGATAAAATACATCAAAGACTTTGATAACCGTTTATAGCTATTGTCATTTGTGTTACTTTATGCTGTAGATCTGTGTTTAAATGTTGACATGTAGCAGTTATGTGACCTTTGTACTTATATTGCCATAGATAGATAGATATTAAGAAAATGAGAGGCCCTACAGACCACGCGCTGCTTCCACAAACTGCTTCCATTCCTTGCTCCTTTGTGCCCGGTTCTTCCAGGTGTCTTCAGTTCCCATGGTTGCTAGGTCCTTCGCCAGGTCGTCCATCCAGCGCTGCCTTGGTCGTCCAATGGGGCGTTTGGTGTTTGGTTTCCCCGCTAGTGCCATCTTTGCCTGTCTTCCATCTGGCATACAGGCTACGTGGCCCACCCATTTTATTCTTTTGCTCTTTATCTTCTGTAGGATAGTTGGTTGTCGCATCAGAAGGTAGATATCCTCGTTTTTTCTCCTCCTCCATTCTCCATTATCTAAAACTGGTTCCCATATCTTCCTCATTACTCTTCTTTCAGATACTATTTTTCCCTTTCTCGTTTAGTCATGCTCCATGTTTCTGAACCGTACATCACTGCTGGGCATATCACTGTGTTGTAGATTTTCATCTTAGTGTTCACTGAGATTGATTTACAGCCGAGCGTCTCTCTGAGGGAATGCATGCATTTCTTTCCCACTGCTATTCTTTCCTTGATGTCCATTTTTAATTTGCTGTCCGTGGTAAACCAAGATCCCAAGTATTTGAACTGGTCTACTCTCTTGAACCTCTCGCCATCTATCTCAAGAAATTCTACCTGCTCTTGTCTTCTTCCTAATTGCATGAACTCTGTTTTGTCTCGATTCACTTTGAGCCCTACCTTCTGTCCATTATTGTCTATTTTATGGTACATTTCTTTCAACTCGTGCTTTGATTCACCTAACAGTACTATGTCATCTGCATATGTGAGACAATTGAAGTTACCATCTCTACTCCAGCCCACTCCTGTTGCCTACACTCTTTTGTTACTTTCTCTAAGATAGCATTGAACAGAACACAGGTGAGAGCATCCCTTGTCTGAGGCCTGTCTCAGTCTCTAATGTTCTTGTTGTGGCTCTTCGGAAACGTACTGCTGCCTTTGACCCTTCCATACAAGCTTGTACCATTCTTACTAGCTTCTCAGGCATTCTGAAATCCCGCATTGCATTGTATAGGCTATTCCTGTGGATGCTGTCATATGCACGTTGATAATCGACGAACAGGCTGTAGATATCTTTATCATATTTCCAATGTTTTTCAAACAATTGTCTTAGTGTGAAAATGTGATCTATTGTTGATCGGTTTGGTCAAAAGCCAGCTTGGTACTCCTGTATGTTGTTCTCTATGAATGGTTGCAATTTTCTGAGGATATGGATGGACAGCACCTTATACGTTACATTCAACAAGCTGATTCATCTGTAGTTACCGCATTCCATTTTACTTCCTTCCTTGTATAATGGGCAAAATGTAGACAATTTCCATTCTTCTAACAGTGTCTCTTTTTCCCATATCAACTGGATCAGTTTATATATCTCTGAGTGTAAGCTCTCACATCCCTCCTTGATTAATTCTGATGTTATTCCGTCCTCCCCTGGGGCATTGTTGTTTCTGAGTGCTTTGATTGTGATTTTCAAGTCTTCTTCACTAACTTCGAATTCTTCACTTCCTTTCCTCCGTAGTGTTTGCAAGTAAAATCCCTTCTTGGTCTGGGCGTTTCAATAGTTCTGAGAAGTATTCTTTCCATCGTTCTATAATTCTTTCCACTTCTCTATCATCTTCCTTCTCTTTTCTGTAACCTTTTGGCATGTCTCGTTGAACAATTTCCCCTGCTTCATTATCTTATTTCCTCCTCCGCTACACTTAGTATCGTGGACTATTTCTTTCCACCTTTCCTCCACGTTCTCTCTTGGTTCTAGGGTTTCTAGAACCTCAAAACGGTTTTTGATTTCTATAGCACATATGCTGCCATACGATAAATAAATAAATGTCAGTCGATGGTAGTTGATGCATAAACGCCCTATGCCGTCCTTTTTCTCCACAAGGACCACAGAAGATGACCAAGAACTCCCTGAAGGTTCGGTGATGTCACCTTGCAGCATTTTAATTTCCTCATGGATTAACCGCCGCTGAACCACAGACTCCTTATCTAGCAATCTTGGTATGGTGTTTTACCATCTACCGCTTGGTCTGTCTTTTTTCCAGGCTCATTTGAAGGCATCCGAAAACTGACGTAGAAAGGTTACCAATCGCCGACGACGTTCCCCAGCCAGGCTAGATCCTGTGGGGAGTTAAGCGACACACACCTCCCATGCGCTGCACCTAGTGTTAGCTGAATCGATCATTAAACAGCCGTCGCTCGACTGGACTGGCAGGCTCTGTGCGCCTGCCTTTAGCGACGATTTTTGACTGCCCGTGACAGTTAGTGATACAAAGTTGTCATTGCTGGCATGTAGATTTCTTTTGTGAGCCTCAGTAGCTTTTGACAACTGGGAAAGATTCTCAGTGTAACTGAGCACATAGATTGGGACTGGAAAAGGTCTTGTTGATGCTAGCGGGAAAACACAGCCGTTAACAGCAAACAACGGGCCAGAGCAATGTTTGTTGCGTGTACTTGTTGGAATAGCTTCGCCAGGCAGGTGCTCTGATTTTCCACGCTCTATAGTTAGTCATGCACTCCCGGTCTAAGGGTAGAGTCTCATACTCGATTCGGAGTTCGGAACCCACCACTGCTTAAAGTTTGATTAATAATCAGCATTGGCGGTCGAAGACTTCCGGCATAAAAAGTCAGTGCATGTACCGACAGAGGTTCAAGGCACACTGTCGTCGTGGGAAACCGCCCATAAAGCCGGAAGAATCAACAGCATGAGGAGGCAGAAGGCAATGGAAACCACTTCATTAGAGACACATAACGTGTATCTACAGTACATGTGGTCTGTAATTCAGAAAGTGTCATGATGATCTTTCCATTGGCAAAAGATTACGGAATAGTCTGTCATCCGGGCATCCGAGAGGGACAGCGAAGAGGATGGTTACCATGAGAAAAAGATCGAATACCAACAAAAGGACAACGTTCTACCAGTCGGGGCGTGGAATGTCAGTAGCTTCAACACGATAGGGACGCTAGAAAATCTTTAAAAGGGGTCAGTGAAGTGAAATGGGAAGAAGACAAAGGTTTCTGGTCAGATGAGTGTATGGCAATATCAACAGCAGCAGAAAATGGTATAACGGGAGTAGGAGCCGTAACGACTAAGAATGTAGGGCAGAGAATGTGTTACTGTGAACAGGTCAATGACAGCGTTCTTATTATCAGAATCGACAGCAACACCGACAACAATAGTACAGGTACAAATGTCGACGTCGCTAGCTGAAGATGAGGAGTTAGAGAAAGTGTATGAAGATTCTTGAGCTGAAGATACTGAAAGGGTAATGAAGTACGTAAAGGGGGATGAAAATCTAACAGTCATGGGGGACTGGAATGCAGTTGTAGGGGAAGGAGCAGCAGAAATGGAAAAGGAGAATATGGGCTTGGGACAAGAAATAAGAGAGCAGAAAGACTAGTTCCGTACTAAATTTCAGTTGGTAATAGCGAAAATTCTGTTAACAACAAGAAGAGGAAGTATACTAGGAGAATACCGAGTGACACGGGAATGTTTCGGTTAGATTACATCATAGTGGGACAGAGATTCCGAAATCGGATATTGGATTGTATGGCGTACCCAGAAGCAGATGTAGACTCAGAACACAGTGTACTAGTGATGAAGAGTAGCCTGAGGATTAAGACATTGGTCAGCAAGAATCGGTACCAAGAGAATTGGGAAGCAGAAATACTAAGGTATGGTGAGATAGGCTTGAAGTTCTCTAAGACTATAGATAGAGCAATAAGGAATAGCTCAGTAGGCAGTATAGTGGAAGAGGAATGTACATCGCTAGAAAGGGTAGTCACAGAAGTCGGAAAGAAGAACATAGGTACAAAGAAGGTCACTGCGGAGAAACCATGGGTAGCAAAAGAAATATTTCAGTTGATCGCCGAAAGAAGAAATTACAAAAATGTTCCGAGAAGTTCAGGGACACAGAAATACAAGTCACTGAGGAATGAAATAAATATGAATCACAGGGAAGCTAAGACGAAATGGCTGTTTGAAAAATGTGACAATCGAAAAAGAAATGATTGTCGGAAGAACTGACTTAGCGTGTATCAGAGTCAAAACAACCTTCTGTGAAACTAAAAGCAAGGGTGGTAACATTAAGAATGCAACAGGAATTCCGCTCATAGACGCAGAGGAGAGAGGATAGGTGCAAAGAATACACTGAATGTCTCTATGAGAGGAAGATTTGTCTGATGTGATAGAAGAAGAAACAGGAGTCGATATAAAAGAAATAGAGCACCCAGTATTAGAACCAGAATTTAAGAGAGTTTTGGGGGACTTCAGATCAAATAAGTCAGAAGGGATAGATAACGTTCCATCAGGATTTTTAAAGTCAAAAAATGGTTCAAATGGCTCTGAGCACTATGGGACTCAACTTCTGAGGTTATTAGTCCCCTAGAACTTAGAACTAGTTAAACCTAACTAGCCTAAGGACATCACACACATCCATACCCGAGGCAGGATTCGAACCTGCGACCGTAGCGGTCTCGCGGTTCCAGACTGCAGCGCCTAGAACCGCACGGCCACTTCGGCCGTCTTAAAGTCATTGGGGGAAGTGTCAACAAAACGACCATTCATGTTGGTGTGTAGAATGTATGAGTCCGGCGACATACCATGTGACTTTCAAAAAAATATCATCCTCACAATTCGGGAGAATGTAAGAGCTGAGAAGAGCGAGAACTATGGTATAATCAGCTTAACATCTCATGCACCCAAGTTGCTGTCAAGAATAATTTACAGAAGAATGGAAAAGAAAATTGAGGATGTGTTAGATGATGATCAGTTAGGCTTTAGGAAAGGTAAAGGCACCAGAGAGACAATTCTGACGTTGCGGTTGATGATGGAAGCAAGACTAAAGAAAAAGCAAGGCACGTTCATAGGGTTTGTCGACCTGGAAAAAGCGTTCGGCTATTTAAAATGGTGCAAGATGAGGTAAGTTACAGGGAGAGACGGATAATATATTATATGTACAAGAGCGAAGAGGGAATGACAATAGTGGACGACAAAGACCAATGTGTTCGGATAAACTGGGTGTAAGGCAGGGATGTGGTCTTTCACCCGAACTGTTAAAGCTATGATGGAAATAAAAGAAAGGTTAAGGAGCGGTATTGAAATTTGAGTTGAAAGGATATCAATGGTACGATTCGCTGATGACATTGCTATCCTTAGTAAAAGTGACGAAGAATTACAGGATCTGCTGAAGGAAATGAACAGCCTATTAAGTGCAGAATATGGATTGAGAGTAAATCGAAGAAAGACGATAATAATAATAATTAGCAGAAATGAGTACAACCAGAAACATAACACCTGGATTGATGGTAATGAAGTAGATGAAGTTAAGGAATTCTGCTACCTAGGCAGCTAAATAACCAATGGCTGACGGAGCAGGGAGGACATCAAAACCAAACTAGCACAGGCAAGAAGGGCACTCCTGGCCAAAAGAAGTCTACTAGTATAAAACATAAGCCTTAATCTAAGGAAGAAGTTTCTGAAAATGTACGTTTGGAGCACCGCATTGCATGGTAGTGAAACGTGGACTGTGGGAAAACAGAAGAGAATCAGGGTGGACTGATAAGGTAAGGAATGAGGAGGCTCAGCGCAGAATCGAAGAGGAAAGGAATACGTGGAAAACACAGATAAGGGACGGGATGACTGGAGATAAGAATGAGCGAATGACTTTCATGGTACTAGTGGGAGCTGTAGAAGGCAAAAATTGAGGACGCAGGTTGCAAGTTCTACTCTGGTGTGGAGAGGTTGGCACAGGGGAGGAATTCATGGTTGGCCGCATCAAACCAGTCAGGAGACTGATGACCAAAAAACAAAACAAACAGGACGATCCACTGTTTGTATTCCGGTTCCTGTCTGTGTAGGTGAAGGCATTCACGCTGGCTCCTGTAACTGTACTGACTCACCATGTGTCTCCACCAAACAATGTCGCGTCGGAAACACAACCAAGTCTAAATCTGAATGCAAGGGTCGCCAATGAAGCCCATGAGTTACCACTTAAAGTGCGTTTATTGCCGACACTAACGTGCAGTCAGAATACGTTTTAACTGCTGGACTAAGGGTGCTGGTATTTACCCAAACATAGGACGTTCGAGAATGTTGCTGTTAATACAGTCATCTATTCCAGAATATACGATTACTACAATTTTAAGATACTTCGAGAAACGATAAGTGTTAAATAACAAACAATAGCTGGTGGTCAGATTTGAACGGGCTACCCGCAGCAAATTAGCCACTACGCCGAAATCCTAACACCATAGCTCGAGGCAATATCCTTCCGCAGCTTCAGTCATCGGCTGTTATTCTGCTGTCCAGATAGCATAACTGGTCACTGCTTTTAGTGTCTGGTTACCTAACATAATTCCCTCAGCATCGCCTGATTTAATTCGACTACATTCCATTATCCTTGTCTTATTTTTATGGTGTTCGTCTTACAGCCTCTCTAAAACACTTTACGCACTGCATTCTACTTAGCCGACCCTGACAGAATTATAATTTCATCATAAACCTCGAAGTTTTCATTTCTTACCCCTGAAATTTAATTCCCTTTCCAAATTTCGCCTTAGTTTCTCTTACTCCTTGCTTAACGTTCAGAGTGACTATCGTGGTAGAGAGGCTACAACGCTGTCTTACTCCCTTCTCAGCTATTGCTTCCCTTACATACCCTTCGACTGTTACAGCAGCAGTCTGTTTCCTGCGCAAGATATAAATAATTTTCGCTGTCAGTATTTTATCCCTGTACCCTTCAGAAGCCTTCTGCAAAGTTACAAACAGTTATATTACAAGGCATAGGGCCATTATGTGCATTTATACAGGTTGGTCAGAAAAGGTCTGGAAACTTGCAATGGTGTTGCAAGTTTGGTTGTGCTCAGGAGTAATTGCCAAGAAAATAATGTGTTACTCGGTGCAGTTAGCGAGTTAATTAACCTTAAAGTTATCCAATAAGTAGTCGCGCACTGGCCTGATTGTCTAGCTTCAGTACTAATTAACTCGCAAACAGCGCGAAGTATGGAATTTTTTTCTTATCAACTACTCTTCACCACTACATCATCACCCTCTGCAACACCGTTTACAACCTTGTCACATTGTTTCCAAACACTCTATATAGTCCCTGTACAGGACACGGAAAGGGTACCCAGTTTAGCCGCTAAATTTTATTACTTTCTTATAATGCACTCTTGTATGTCATGTGTGGTGTCACCGCCAGACACCACACTTGCTAGGTGGCAGTCTTTAAATCGGCCGCGGTCCGTTAGTATACGTCGGACCCGCGTGTCGCCACTGTCAGTGATTGCAAACTTAGCGCCGCCACACGGCAGGTCTAGAGAGACTTCCTAGCACTCGCCCCAGTTGTACAGCCGACTTTGCTAGCGATGGTTCACTGACAAATTACACTCTCATTTGGCGAGACGATAGTTAGCATAGCCTTCAGCTACGTCATTTGCTACGACCTAGCAAGGCGCCAGTACCAGTTACTATTGATACTGTAATCATGTACCGTCAAGAGCGACGTTCACCATTAATGGATTAAAGTTAAGTATTCCACCAGCTACGCCCGTTTTTTCTAAATTCTAAATTCCTTGTCCTGTTCCAGACCTCACGCCAGCCTGCGTGAGCTAAAACGCGGGCCTTTCGGCTACCTCGTAGTGGCTTGGCTGTCTTGCCAAGTCACAACATCATGGGTAAGACTTTCACTTCTTCTTTGATGCAAGGAATGAATATTAGAATTTAATGTACCACCGATGATGGCGTTGTTAGAGCCCGGACAAAAATTCGGATTGGGGAAGGACATCGGATTTGTCCTTTTCAAAGAAGCATCTTGGCATTAAATGATTTAGGGAAACCAAGGATAAGTAATAGTGACTAACGAACGAAGATCGCCGCGCGGAATTAGCCGAGTGGTCTCAGGCGCTGCAGTCATGAACTGTGCGGCTGGTCCCGGTGGCGGTTCGAGTCCTCCTTCGGGCATGGGTATGTGTGTTTGTCCTTAGTATAATTTAGGTTAAGTAGTGTGTAAGCTTAGGGATTGATGACCTTGGCAGTTAAGTCCCATAAGATTTCACACACATTTGAACATTTTGAACGAAGATCTGAACCGTCTCACTCCGAACTCCCTCGGTACTCTTCTTTAACTTTCAGAGATTATTCTGAACATTGCTTACGAAAATACTTTTTTTTTAAATTTTGACCATAGGTCTACAATACTTTTTTCTAAATTGATTCTGGTTACTACAGGAAATAGATACGCCTCCTTCTATGTCCTTACATTGACACAAATTACGTTCTTTACAAGGAAATTCCATTAATTACCTTCGCCTCATATTCACGGTGTAAATGTTATCTACTGCTTCTGCTGTAATAGCAACACACTTTCCAAAAACAAAATTAATTATCCAGTAAATGTTTTAATTTACGTATAAGTTTTGCTTCTTTCAATCATTCTGCCTTAAAATTTGTAGATATTGTGACATTCACAGAAAAAATCTAAGTAAATGCAAAAAAGGGAGGTGAGTGAAGCTGTGTACCAAGAAAAAGAAACTGAGGCTGCGCAAACGCTGAATACACGATCAGTAGCGCCCTTTCTTCTTTGCTGTGGAGGATGAGTACTGCATCGAACGCGGTCAGTGAAGAACCGTGAAACGAAGAGGAAATGGGAGAGCAAACGCCAGTACGCCTCGCCGAAGCCAAAAGCCGCAAAATCACGAAGTAAATGTGGCAGAGAAGAGTAGAACGAGCACCTCACAGGAAATGGGTTTGCCTCACTGCGACATTTAGACTGTTACACGGAAGGAAGATTTGGTTCAACGTCCCGCCGGTCTCGAGGTCATCGGAGACGGGCGACTGTCACAAGGGAATACGTAACGATGGTAACTGAAGCATGGAATCGAGATCGTTCGAAACGACGAGTCCAATCTGCACGATATACGGGATGACCACCATTTTCTCCGCAGTGTGGTAAGTGAGGTGCTGGTCCATCGTTAGGCAACCGAGAATACACCCGTCTGTGTCGACGTTTGAAAATGTCTTAATGCGTGTGTATCCAAAGGCACGCAGAACATTGCTTAGGATTCCAGTGTCAAGAAAATGCGGAACACTCTGGTGTGAATCTGGTATATGAGTGCCGCCGCTGGCGTTCTTAGTGACAATCTGCGTCCACTGCGGCATTCATGTCGGGCGCTACTGCTGTCACAGCAATGTAGGCAGCTACCTTCGTTACTGGGGCGGAACAAGAGATGAACACAAAGCGTGCTGCTTTGGAGTACTGTATGATGCAACATGCGGTCTCCACATTAGATTTTAATAGCTACCTCAATAGCAACTGGAACGTATTTTATGTTTAAGAGTCCAAGTTACTGCTCTTCCTCTGAACACATTTTGCACCAGCCTCAAGAGTTTGTGCAATTTGTGAATTCTATTTCTGTACCTCGTAGCAAGTCTGGAGTTACTTCGGGAGGAGGTCAGCTGTTGCTACGGCACACATAAGACATTAATCCATTTTACTATAATTGTGTGATGTAGAATACGTCTTAACTTAGATGCTTCCATGTCCACTTGAATTGACGCTATATGTTTATTACTGTCGTCGAGTACAAGAATAACTCTTTGTACTTGACTGGCACTGAAAGACACACACCAATTTAACTTTAAACTTTGGTACTCAGTTCTGTATAATAACATGTCTCCTCATGCTGCCGGATCTGAGATATGTTGGCGCTGCTGTCTTCATTGACAATCACGGAGCGGAGTGAGCGGCGTTGCACTGTATCGTATGTAGTCTTCTGGAAGCAACAGCGTTTGGATCCTCTTGAGAGAGTGTGTTTGTCGATGTTTCTTACTCGTGGTTGCGTTTGGCTGCGGCTGCCTTTAGTTTGCCGTACCGTCGTTAGTTATCAACTGTCACGTGGGACCTCAGTCTTCGGACGACACCACATTTATTTATATCGCAAACAAAGTTCTCACTATTGTTCTAATAAAGTAATGTAGTAAGCTAAACACAGCGTATGAAAGGCCGGCGCATTGGCGGAGCTGTCGTCTGGAGTGAGGTGATTCATGTGAAAAGGCTTCCGACGTGATTATGGTCATACGAAGGGAACTTCGTATGACTGCTACTTCGAACCCGTAATAGTAGTTGGAGCTAGTATGGGACATTCCATCTGGGAAATCGTTAGGGAATTCAGTATTACGAGATTCATAGTATCAAACGTGTGCCGAGAGTACCAAATTCGAGTCATTACATCTTACCAAGGAAAACACGGTGGGCTACGACGTTCACTTAACGACCGCGACCAGCGGCGTCTGCATACAGTTGTCAGTGCTAACAGACAAGCAACGCTCCGTGAAATACCGGCAGAACTCAATGTGGGGCGTACGAACAACGTATCTGTTAGGACATTGCGGCGAAATTTATCGTTAATGGTATACGGCTGCAGAAGATCGAAGCGAATGCCTTCGCTAACTTCCCCTCACCTGCAGCGCCTCTCCTTCGTTCTTGAGCATATCACTTGGATTCTTGAATATCCATCTTTGTCATCGATGATCCTTGAGACTTCGGCTGTTCCCTTACGTAATAATAAAGCACACTTGCAGCTCAAGTTGTAATGTTATTTTATTACATGGCAACCAGTTTCGGCTATTCAGCACACCAACTTCAGGCCTTAGCTGATGCTTGAGGGGGGGGGGGGGGGGATGAACGATTATACAGGGTGGTCCATTGATTGTGACCGGGCCAAATATCTCACGAAATAAGCGTCGCCGGCCGCGGTGGTCTACCGGTTCTAGGCGCTCAGTCCGGAACCGCGCGACCGCTACGGTCGCAGGTTCGAATCCTGCTTCGGGCATGGATGCGTGTGACGTCCTTAGGTTAGTTAGGGGACTGATGACCACAGATGTTAAGTCCCATAGTGCTCAGCGCCATTTCAACCATTGAAATAAGCGTCAAACGAAAATACTACAAAGAACGAAACTTCTCTAGCTTGAAGGGGGGAACCAGATGGCGCTATGGTTGGCCCGCTATATGGCGCTGCCACAGGTCAAACGGATATCAACTGCACTCAGAATGATATTTTCACTCTGCAGCGGACAGTCCGCTGATATGAAATTTCCTGGCAGATTGAAACTGTGTGCCGGAGACTCGAACTCGGGACCGAGTTCGAGTGTCGGTCCGGCACACTTTTAATCTGCCAGGAAGTTTCACCAACTGCGTTTTTTAAAATAGAAACCCCGATTTTTTATTGGATATTCGTGTAGTACGTAAAGAAATGTGAATGTTTTAGTTGGACCACTTCTTTCGCTTTGTGATAGATGGCGCTGTTATAGTCACAAACATATGGCTCACAATTTTAGACGAACAGTTGGTAACAGGTAGGTTTCTTAAATTAAAATACAGAACGTAGGTACGTTTCAGCATTTCATTTCGGTTGTTCTAATGTGATAAATGTACCTTTGTGAACTTATCATTTCCGAGAACGCATGCTGTTACATGGTGATTACCTGTAAATACCACATTAATGCAATAAATGCTCAAAATGATGTCCGTCAACCTCAATGCATTTGGCAATACGTGTAACGACATTCCTCTCAACAGCGAGTAGTTCGCTTTCCGTAATGTTCGCACATGCAATGACAATGCGTTAACGCTTGTTTTTAGGCGTTGTCGGTAGATCACTTTCCCCACAGAAAGAAATCCGGGGACGTCAGATCTGGTGAACCTGCGGGCCATGGTATGGTGCTTCGACGACCAATCCACCTGCCATGAAATATGCTATTCATACTATTCAATACCGCTTCAACTGCACGCGAGTTATGTGCCGGACATCCATCATGTTGGAAGTACATTGCCATTCTGTCATGCAGTGAAACATCTTGTAGTAACTTCGGTAGAACATTACGTAGGAAATCAGCATACATTGCACCATTTAGATTGCCATCGATAAAATGGGGGCCAATTATCCTTCCTCCCATAATTCCGCACCATACATTAATCCGCCAAGGTCGCTGATGTTCCACCTTGGCTCCAGGCTCAGTTTCACGTTCACCTTGACCTCAGCTCGCTCCCAAAGGAGCTTGCCCCAGCTTCGGTATACAGCTCGCGGTTTGTCGAACTTCGTTCGAAGTTCATTAATACTATCTTCATTTATACAGATGGCCCTAAGACCAATGACGGTGTCCGGTGTTCTTTTATTGTCGGGGCATACAGTTTCAAATACCGGCTCCATGACCACTGTTCGGTCTTCACAGCTGAGCAATTTGCCCTCTATCAGGCTGTCCTTTACATCTGCCGCCGCCGACATTCTGCTTACGTCATCTGCTCTGATTGCCTGAGCGCCATCCAGAGCCTCAGTGATCCGTATCCGGTTCACCCTTTCGTGCACCGGATCCAACGCCCTCTTCAGCAGCTGGCGGACGACGGTTCTCCGGTTACCTTTATGTGGGTTCCTGGCCATGTCGGTATCCCTGGGAACGAAGCTGCAGATGCCGCAGCCAAGGCTGCGGTCCTCCAGCCTCGGACAGCTTCTTGTTGCGTGCCTTCATCTGATTTTAGCGGGGTCATTTGTCAGCGCATTTTATCGCTGTGGCGTGCCGATTGGTCTACACTTACTGAAAACAAGCTTCGGGCCTCGAAACCTCTCCCCACGGCTTGGACGACCTCTTCACGCCCTTCTCGGCGGGAGGAGTTCGTTTTGGTCCGGTTACGAGTTGGACACTGCCGGTTCAGCCATCGCCATTGCTGACGGCTGGGCCGGCGCCGTTCTGCCCATGTGGGCAAGTGCTGACGGTACGCCACATTTTAACGCCCCGTCCGAATTTTAATACACTGCGCATTGATCTTGGCCTGCCACGTACTCTGGATGACATTTTAGCGGATGACCCAGGAGCAGCTGCTCGCGTTCTTCGTTTTATCCACTTGACAAACCTGTCTAAGGACATTTGATTATGCTGTTTTCTTTTAATACCTTGCCTGTTAATGTGCCTTTTACAGTGTTGTCCTTTTTAGTTGCTGTTTTAACCTTGTGCCTCGCAGTGAATTCATTGGGTGCTAATGACCACTGTAGTTGTGCGCCCTAAAACCACAAAAAAATAAATAAATTAATAAAAACCGTAGTGTAGAGCATGTTGCTTGTCCAATCGGGGATGGATACTGGCGTCTTGTGTATTGTAACGGATGTATGTGTTATCTTGTGAAGGATGGTAGGCTGAAGTGAATCAAAAGCTGCTGGTGACAGTAGAATTCCTTCATTACTTTTCAACCGTTTGTATTAGCAGCTCGTGAACACAAATGACTTGTGCAGAGATTGGCCTTCAAATCCACAAACACTGGCAGGAAGGATTGTTGCGAAGACCCAGCAGCTGCTACGCCTCGTGCGGCTCAGTGGTGCAACGGTCTTGAGCGTTCGGCGCACCTCAGGTGCTGGCGCGGGTTTATGTGGTCGTTATGTTGTTAGCGAGGCGTCCGGGACCTGCCCAGACCGGCCAGTCTAGGGCGTGAACATCGATCCATCATCTGGCTGGCAGCATCTGGCGCTGTCGGGCACCCTGTGGATCTGCGCCTGGAGTGGCCTCAGTTCGACGGTCGACATTTATGTTTTGGCGTAGCCAACTGGCAAATAGTAGTACCAAGATGACGGTTGAGATTCAAGGCGGATAGCAGATAGTGACAACTTCCAACTTCGACGACCGGTCTGGTCAGTTATCAGTATTTATACGTGCAAAAGTGAGTTTTTTGGGCTGTGGCTGCTGCAGATTTCATCTACACTGCATGTCAAAGTGTCCGTAATTTCAGTAACCTGTCGGGCGACGGCACCTATGTGGACACTGTGACGTAATTCTGTGCCACGTGTTGCAGCAAGTGGTTGCCTCCTGCAACGAGCTGCCTTGCGATAGGCTCTCACCGTTACAAGACTTTGTTCAGATCGTAAATATGCCTCATAGGGCCATTTAAAACAACTACGAACTACGAGAACATTGTAACAGAGCTGTTTACTGCCTTCCTGGAGGCTAGTTCTGTGCATCAGACAGTACGCATCCATCTCAAAACGATCATTTTGGTCACTTGGCAACCACCAATACCAAGGTGCGCGAAGTAGGTCGGCAAAGAAAAAACACAAGTAGTGTAACTGTGGAACCATGATCAGAGGTAACGCAGGATTTACGTGACACATATGATCTTCGCGAAAGAGCGTGGACAAGATCAGATTGAAATGAAAATGCCAGGAATACAGTTCCAGGAGGCCGGCGTGGCCGAGCGCTTCTAGGCGCTTCAGTCTGGAACCGCGTCACCGCTGCGGCCGCAGGTTCGAATCCTGCCTCGGGCATTGATGTGTGTACTGTCCTTAGGTTAGTTAGGTTTAAGTAGTTCTAAGTTCTAGGGGACTGATGACCTCAGATATTAAGTCCCATAGTGCTCAGAACCGTTTAAACCATTTTTCTGAATTCAAACCCACTGATTCACCACGGAAATGTTTGGGGTCAATATGACTCATACTTGTCGGCAGCCTCTCATAGCTACTGAGGGTAATTTGAGGGCTGTGGACTATTGGGACTGGGTCTTCCAAACTATTGTTCGGTCCTACGGTCCACATTTCGTATATGACTTCGTCTTACAATACTACAATGTACAAGCAGACAGCCCTGCCCCCCCCCCCCCCCTCGTGAAGTAGTTCCTGAATGAAATAGGAATCAACAGGATGCCTACGGCATATATTGACATGAACACGACTGATAATGCTTGGAATAAGTGGAAGCTGGCAGAGCATCGTTGCAAACACCATACTTACATTTTGAATAACTGACAGCCGTCGTAAAACAGTGGAACTTGTTTTGACAGCAGTCTCTCCCAGCTCAGCTTAGGACAACGTGCCAAGGAATATGCATGGTTTTTACAACACATAAGCAGCATCGTACTCAATTATTTATAATCTCCAGCTTATATGGTATTCTCTGACTCTATTACAGATTAACTTCCCTTTTTCTCCAACGTAGCAGGACCTAATGTTTATGTCTGGAGAGTTTGGTGGCCAGCGAAAGTGTTTAAACTCAGAACAGTGTTCCTGAAGCAACTCTGTAGCAATTCTGGACGTATAGGGTGCCGCATTGTCCTGCTGGAATTGTCCAATTACGCCGGAATGTGCAATGGAAATGGCCGGCCGGGGTGGCCGAGCGGTTCTAGGCGTTACAGTCCGTAACCGCGAGACCGCTACGGTCGTAGGTTCGAACCCTGCCTCGAGCGTGGATGTGTGTGATGTCCTTAGGTTAGTTAGATTTAAGTAGTTCTAAGTTCTAGGGGACTGATGACCTCAGCAGTTAAGTCCCATAGTGCTCAGAGCCATTTGCAAAGGACATGAATGGATGCAAGAGATCACACAAGATGCTTACATACGTGTCATCTGTCAGAGTCGTATCCAGACGTGTCAGAGGTCACACATCACTCCGAATGCACACGCCCCACACCGTTTCAGGGTCTCCACCAGCTTGAACAGTCCCCTGCTGACATACAGGGTCCATGGATTCATGAGGTTTTCTCCATAACCATGCAAGTCCATCCGTTTAATACAATTTGAAACGAGGCTCGTCTGACCAGGCAACACGTTTCCAGTCATCAACAGACCAATGTCGATGTTGATGGGTCAAGGAGAGTCGTAAATCTTTGTGTCGTGCAGTCATCATGGGTACACGATTGGGCCTTTGGCTCTGATAGCCCATATCGATGGTTTCGTTGAATGGTTCGCACGCTTACACTTGTTGATGGCCCAGCATTGAAATCTGCAGCAATTGACAGAAGGGTTGCACTTCTGTTAAGTTGAACGATTCACTTCAGTCGTCGGTAGACCCGTTCTTGCAAGATCTTTTTCCGGCCGCAGCGATGTCGGAGATTTGATGTTTTACTGGATTACTGATATTCACAGTACACTCGTAAAATGGTCGTACGGGAAAATTCCCACGTCATCGCTACCTTCGAGATGTTATGTCCCATTACTCGTACACCGACGATAACACCATTCAAACTAATTTGAATCTTGATAACCTGCCATTGTAGCAGCAGTAACCGATCTAACAACTGCGACAGACACTTGTCTAATATCGACCGCAGTACCGTATTCTGCCTGTTGAAATATCTCTGTATTTGAATACGCATGCCTATACCAGTTTCTTTGGCGTTTCAGTGTATATATTGCGGAAATACTATGTAGGTAAAATTGGAAAGAACAGAGGTCACACAGAGGGTTACAAACAATCAACTTTGATTCCATAAGGAACTATTATGTACAGCGATACTAGACTATTATAAGTAATGGACAGGAACGCAGCAATCAGACGCAAATGAATTGATGTTTATTATTCTTTCATATCCAGATTTCGTCTATAGAAAACCATCTTCAGTGCGTATGAGTGAGTTATAATCCAACAGAGTCGCCGCAGAATGTGTCACGTTATGACTGTACAGGTCTATAGGCAGACGGAAACTCCTTATAGCTGACATCTGGATTTACGAGAAGAATAAAAAACCAATGAGACTGCAACTGATTGCTGTGTTCCTATACTTCTTTAACAACAGCTGATCTTCCCACGGACCATTAGCAACTCGTGCAGGAAGGGTGGTGAGTGACAATGGTATACAAAGTACCCTCCGCCACAAAGAATAAGATGATTTGTGGAGTGTAGACGTGGAAAAATGATCTCCGGGGACTCAGAAGAGCTTTTGCACACTGTGTTCCGTACAGGGACTCGGTTATGGAACCTCGTCTTCCGTTGTCAATGTTCTTGGCGTTTGAGAAACACATGTAGAACCCAACGACCGGCCGTCACAGTTTCGCATCTATCAAGTTTCCTCATCAGGTCTCTGCTTTAGACGCTTGTTAAACTGCTAAACTGTGCATGAACTAACGGTTTTAATCGATATTATCGCCACCCATCGTTTAAATTACGTGAACCGTGATACCTATTAATTGGTGTAATTGATTAAGGTATCGTACGCCAAGTAAGAGTTTTCGTTCTAGGGCTAGACACAACTCGTCTTGTTAGTGACTTGAAACTCGTCTTGTTAGTAGCTTGCAATTCACTGACCTCATTTTCATAACGGGTTTATGTGTGGACTACATTTCAACCTCAGAGCAGGAATTAGCCCTCTACAGTATGCTTCTTTTGTTTGTACCTTCTAGTGTCTCGTAATTTTGAACTATATTTGCCGGCCGGAGTGGCCGAGTGGTTCTAGGCGCTACAGTCTGTAACCGCGCGACCGCTACGGTCGCAGGTTCGAATCCTGCCTCGGGCGTGGATGTGTGTGATGTCCTTAGGTTTGATGGGTTTAAGTGGTTCTAAGTTCTAGGGGACTGATGACCACAGCAGTTAAGTCCCATAGTGCTCAGAGCCATTTTTTGAACTATATTTACTGGTCACCAAATTAAATTCCAGTAAGCTGATGCAAGGGAGAGATGGGAAAAGCGACCATGGCGGGCTAAGTAACTATTGGTGTTCTTGGGGCTATAAGGCGCTGGCATGGGGCGGCAAATGCTTTAACCTATTCTCCCTGAACGGTCCAGTCACACTACGAAACCTATTCCGTCTCTCGTGCCACTCCTTAGTGTTATAATATATATATATATATATATATATATATATATATATATATATATATATATATATATATATATATAGGGTGTTGCAAAAAGGTACAGCCAAACTTTCAGTAAACATTCCTCACACACAAAGAAAGAAAATATGTTATGTGGACATGTGTCCGGAAACGCTTACTTTCCATGTTAGAGCTCATTTTATTACTTCTCTTCAAATCACACTAATCATGGAATGGAAACACTCAGCAACAGAACGTATCAGCGTGACTTCAAACACTTTGTTACAGGAAATGTTCAAAATGTCCTCCGTTAGCGAGGATAGATGCATCCACTCTCCGTCGCATGGAATCCCTGATGCGCTGATGCAGCTCTGGAGAATGGCGTATTGTATCACAGCCGTCCACAATACGAGCAAGAGGGATGCGTAGACAAGAGCTTTCAAATGCCCCCATAAATGAAAGTCAAGAGGGTTGAGGTCAGGAGAGCGTGGAGGCCATGGAATTGGTCCGCCTCTACCAATCCATCGGTCACCGAATCTGTTGTTCAGAAGCGTACAAACACTTCGACTGAAATTTGCAGGAGCTCCATCGCGCATGAACCACATGTTGTGTCGTACTTGTAAAGGCACGTGTTCTAGCAGCACAGGTAGAGTATCCCATATGAAATCATGACAACGTGCTCCATTGAGCGTAGATGGACGAAACTAAAATGAGCTCTAACATGGAAATTAAGCGTTTCCGGACACATGTCCACATTACATCTTTTCTTTATTTGTGTGTGAGGAATGTTTCCTGAAAGTCTGGCCGTACCTTTTTGTAACACCCTATATTACTTTTTGTTTCTATTGTAGAGGGGGAATGTGACCTAACTCGTCTTAAATGCTATTGAAAGTGTCATCTCCTTACTCCAAAACCTAATTTAGGTATTGAAAGTTCGATCACGCTGTTTAATGGTATACAGATTTTGTGTGATGGCGTCACTGCGGGCAAAATGGCCGTCTGAGCAGTGGCTCTTGGCCACTTTGTGCAGGGGATGGAAACGTAGTGTAATAGCAGCAGCCGAAAGAAAGGCTCCGCAGCGATGCTTAGAGGAAGTGTTTATAAGACTGACCTAGGAGCGGTAAATAAAGAAAGAGAAGAAAAAGAAAGGAAAAAAAGGAAAACGGAAGGCAGCCGAAGAGAAGGAATGGTGTATCAAGAAGAGTGTAAAGAGCTGATGAACCACTTGAAGAAGACAATAGGGAAGACAAAGGATGCAAATAATATAAAGAAAAAAATTTCGAATTCAAGGCCAGAAGAGTGGAGGATTTAGTTCTAGTTGTGTTCACTCTGAGCCCACTAACTCTGTTCGGCACGTTAGGAACACAGTTTTACTTTTACGTATGTAATTCGGATCATGTTTTACAATAAGATACATTTAGTTCTTTGTTTAAGCAGTTTTATCTCTCATTTTTGGGTTTTAAGTTAAGTGACCAAACTGGCCGCTCATGTCGGACAATGTGGCCGTTTTGACGCTTTGTGAAAAATGCATCGTTTAAAGTTCTTATTGAGCTTAAGGTAACTAAACTGTTCGGTATTATACTTCAACAGTTGCAGATTAAAATCCTTCATTTCTATGCGTTTCCGTCTACTGCCACTCAGCATTAAGCCCCAGTTATTTCTGCCTGAAACCACCATTCAGTTAATATTTTCTTAAGTACCAGTTCTTTCGCATAAACTCACCGATGCTGTTGCAAGGCAGAGGGTTCCAGTGGTACAGTTAGGCAATTCTGCGTATATAGTGTAACGAAGCAGACACTTATATTGTAGTTTCCGAAGCTATAGTCGGCGCGGAAATTGTGCTACATGCTTGTAGAAGATTCTGAGTTTGTAGGGACCACTGACAGTGAACCTATGCTGTAGTAACGTAAGTTTAAGTTTGTGCTACTGCTTGTATAAGTATTGTCGAAATTAAAACACTGGGAGTGTACGCAGCTGTTATAGAAAATATGTTAAATTTTACGACCATTTTTGCTTGTTATTGAGGGAAAAATTTTGTTTTAGGCTTTATGAGAACACCGAAGTTTCGAGACGTGGGATATTGTCTAGGAAAAACGCGAATTCGCTTTCAAATATGTCAAATGACTGGCTGAAAAACTATATTTTCTAGTGGTTCCAAAGCGTAATCCCTCCCTGACTGGGCCGGCCGGAGTGGTCGTGCGGTTCTAGGCGCTACAGTCTGGAACCGAGCGACCGCTACGGTCGCAGGATCGAATCCTGCTTCGGGCATGGATGTGTGTGATGTCCTTAGGTTAGTTAGGTTTAATTAGTTCTAAGTTCTAGGCGACTGATGACTTCAGAAGTTAAGTCGCATAGTGCTCAGAGCCATTTGAACCTTCCTGACTGGTTTCTTTTTGCCAATTTCATGTTATATTCATTGCTTACTGCGAGAATGAAGGTTAGTTTTGTAAAAAAAGTTTACATTTATGTTCCAAAGTGCAAACACTTCCTTAAAACAATTGCTTGTTTACTTTTTGCCTATTTCTTCTTGCATTCGTGATTACTGTTTTAATAAAGGTCAATTAAGAGATAACTTTTGAGTTCGCTGTAATGTATGTCCAGCATTTCCTACATTTTGCAGAAGTATTGTTTATTCAGTGCGCTTCCCTGATGCCGACAGAATTTTTCGGGAAAGATAGACTAAGGACCTTGGAGGTGAAACTTTAATTCAAAAGTTAGGAAATTATAGGTGTGGTCTGATAATGCTGCTAGCTGAGTTCGATAAGAGTTATATGTATGATGAAATAAACTGATATGTCATGTACGTAGCTGTTAATATTGTCGGGTGCTCAAACCTGACAACCACGTAGCCATAAATCATGAAAGATGGATGGCATGAGGCGCAGACCGACATGGACAGAACTTACGTAAAGATCTGTAAGATCTCTCTCTGTGATTACAAGTTGAAGCGTAGATTCGATCAAGCACAGTAAAATGATGGTGTGCCCGTTTGTGGGACTAGCAGCCAATGGAAACCTCAGGGATGCTGGTAGGCTAACCGTGTATGCTCGTAGGATGCATAAAATGAGCATCATTCCTCCAAGAATGTTAAGACACTAAAGGGAGACAAGGCAAGTAGTACTATTATACGACGACCGAGGACATAAATGAAATTTACGGTCCGCACTATGACACAGCAGTGCTTTTTCACATGAGCGAGGTGCCTGTTGCACTTTAAATGGGTACGGCGTACTGAGTTGTGAGCAGATTAATTCGGGAACAGCAGCTACATTTCAAAGTAATGCAAATTTTAACTTCTGCTGACTTCGAACATCGCGTTGCGCTAAGAAATGTTGTCGCGCTCTCTGGACGATCCTAATCTTTACTCGAATAACAGCACTTTGAGCAGGCATCATATGTTCAACAGTCGCAATAGTTCAAAATGTTCAAATGTGTGTTAAGTCTTATGGGACTTAACTGCTAAGGTCATCGGTCCCTAAGCTTACACACTACTTAACCTAAATTATCCTGAGGACAAACACACACACCCATGCCCGAGGGAGGAATCGAACCTCCGCCGGAACCCGCAATAGTTACGTGATGTACTAAGAAGACCTGTTCTAAAGCTGTGAAGAGGTATTAAAAAACATTTGCTATGACTATGCTCGCAGGGACAGTCAGTGATCGGTTATCAGGTGTGTATCGACTTGTTTCCGTCTTAAACGTCGCAGTGGACGTTGAGGTTTTTGGAGGCACATTCCCGGAGTTGACAGACGTTTAGTTCCTTCTGTCATGGTTCCTCAGCTATCGTTGCACATCTTCGTCGTTAACACATCCGTCAGAATATCACTGACAGGTAGGTAGTAGGAGTAGAGCTTGCTTTAGGCTCGGTGGTTTCTCTAATATGGCACGACTTGATTTGTTCCTTGAAAGTCTTTTCGGGTTTGCTGCCGGATCCTAAAATCAACTTGACTCGATATTTCGGCGATCCAACTGTTCGCCATCTTCAGGGAATGCTGCTTCTGCTGATGAGTCCCGCTGAGAACTGACGCAAGATTGCAATTCGACGTCCTATATAGGCCACCGTTCAGTACACGGCGCATGCGCCGCCCATCACGGTTTCTGACTTCCAAAACAGGGAGGTGGCGCCGCCCTTAGTGAAACACTGCTGGCAACGATATATCGCAATCAAGGCCGCACCGAAGAACGTTCTGTTTTAATGCGAGATAATACAGGATTCCACGTTTTACTAAGAGGAAACCCATTGTCCCTGTTGATTAAATTATCAGCCAACCTAATTTCGATCGCCTCTTTATACACGCTATTCCAAAAACCGGAAATGTTGGCAATTACAACAGTTTCCTCAAATTTCATTTTGTGTCTCTCATTCAGACAGTGTTCTGCTACGGCCGATTTTTCCGGCTGTTGTAGCCTCGTGTGACGGCGATGTTCCACACACCTGTCATTCACTGTGCGAATAGAACGACCAACATAAGCTTTGCCACATTGACACGGGATTTTGTACACCCCGGGTTTTCTAAGTCCCAAATCATCCTTCACAGAGCCGAGCAGAGCCCTAATCTTAGAGGGTGGACGGAACACACTCTTAATGTTAAAACTCCTTAAAATTCGTCCAATCTTAAACGATAAGCCTCCAGCATAAGGAAGAAAGGCCACAGATCTATGTTCCTCTTCGGACACCTCCGGAGACGGTCCAAATTCCATAGCCCGACGAATCTGACTCTCGGTGTATCCATTTTCCTTAAAAACAGTCATCAAATGTTCAAGTTCTTGGGTTAAGCTGTCTGCGTCGGAAATGGCATATGCTCTCCGTACCAAAGTCCTCAGGACGCCACTACGTTGGTGTGGTGGATGACAACTCTTAGGGTGCAGATACAAATCTGTGTGTGTCGGCTTTCGGTGAACGCTATGTCCCAAAGTTCCATCTGGTTTTTTATAAACCATTACGTCTAAAAATGGAAGCATCCCATCATTTTCAACCTCCATAGTAAATTTGATACGGGGATGAAGACAGTTGAAGTGGTCCAAAAACCTGTTAAGAGCATCACGTCCATGCGGCCATACGAAGAAGGTATCGTCCACGTATCTCCAGAAGCACGTTGGTTGCAAAGCTGAAGTCCTCAGTGCCATAGCCTCGAAGTCCTCCATAAATAAATTGGCGACTATGGGTGACAAAGGACTACCCATAGCCACTCCATCATTCTGTTCAAAAATGTTACCGTTAAATAAAAAATACGTAGAGGTCAGCACATGACGACAAAGCTTCACCCGCTCTTCATCCAGTTTTTCACTGATCAAACTAAGGGACTCTTCCAGAGGAACTTGTGTAAATAGGGATACCACATCGAAACTCACTAACAGATCTGAAGGACTCAACTTCAAAGATCCCAATCGTCGAATAAAATCCACCGAACTGGATATATGGTGTTCACATTTGCCAACAAATGGACTGAGAGCAGATGATAAGTACTTGCAATCTTGCGTCAGTTCTCAGCGGGACTCATCAGCAGAAGCAGCATTCCCTGAAGATGGCGAACAGTTGGATCGCCGAAATATCGAGTCAAGTTGATTTTAGGATCCGGCAGCAAACCCGAAAAGACTTTCAAGACTTATTACGCCGGGAAAGCCTACGTAGTTACTTGATTTGTTCCTGTGGGATCCTGTGGGGAAGTTTTGATGGCAAGAGTTGTCGGTGTCTGACGTATTGTTCCAACAAGACTGAGTTCATTCGACTGGGCAAGTCGGAAGTCAGGTCTGAACAGAAGCAGGGCGTCTGCGCTTTGAACAGCTATTGTGAATGTGGCTTTTTGTGGAAGTACTAAATAGGTAAAAAGTTTCACCGTCGTTGTCGGTCAAGCGGTAAATTTGAAATATTGTCGTTTTTCTTCTTTTATACCTTTCGTTTCCGAAAAAGGTTTATTTAATCTCTGCTTAGTACATGTGCTCCTGTCCATCGTCCTTCATAATTTGTAGATTATTATCAAACACCCATGCGCACGCTATGTGTACACTCAGTTGCAAAACTAAACAAAGAGAAAAAAAAAATATTATGAGAATCTATAGCTTCTGTGCAGTGGAGCACAGAATGGAGCTGTAAGACGGAGAACACAAAAATTTAGTTTGTAAGTTACAAAATGTTCTGAGTTGATGAAAATCTATGTTGGGTGTTGATGCGTTATAGCTAACGATAAACTCAATCAGTTAAATATACCTAGCAGGATGAAGCAACCTATTTCATCCTCGAATTTGACATAGATCATACCTTATGGTTTCAGAAATGTAAAATTGTGCACGTAAGAAAACGCAGTAATCTTAGTGCTCCATGAGTACAATTTCATCGAGTAACAACTGCATTCAGGCAAATGATAAAAGAAGTTGGACGTGGGCAGATAAACCAGAAGTACCACATCGGCTCAGTCGTAGTACTTACATTTTTAACATGGAAGGAGCGGAGACTGTCTCTCAGGAAATCATCTAGTGAACTTTTATCTGCTTTTTTGAATAGGTATATTTTTCGTTTATTTTTGGAGGATTTGGGAGTTAGAGTCTTCAGTCTCGCTACGAAAAACCTGTGTTCACTAATCTCTGTGTCCGTTTTGATGTTCGTTATTTGCTCAGGATTATTTGTTGCCATGAGGTAAAGTGTTTTCACAGCCGTTTACTATTCGAGTGGGTTCATGAACTAACTGCTAGAAATAATTTTCAGAGAACGAGCTTAGCATATTTCCGAGTAATGTTTATGCGTACCTCCGGAATTAAACATGTATTTTCGCAAACATATCGAGGGTAAATTCAAAAATCACCAGCTACGATCGTATGAGTCTGGCGCGTGTTTGAAATTAGATTTAAATTTTCTTTGAACCTTTCAGCAACTGTGTCATATGAGTTGGGAAGTCGGAAAATGAATAAAATTCGGTTGTCGATGCTAACAATGGGCTCCTGCGAAATACACAACTCGTCATGTCCACTGTATACGGTAATAGTCCGAAAAATAACTGAGAGGGAGGACTCTCGCGGATAGCTATGCATTTTAAAGCACCGCTTCCTGGACGGGGGGGGGGGGGGAGGGGGGGGGGGACACCAGCTCCGGATTGAATGCGCCCGGTGGGTGAACGACGAGGGGCGGTCCGCCGGTCAGCCAAGGTGTGGTTCTTAGGCAGTTTCCCACATCCCACTAGGTGAATACTGGGCACATATCCATGGCCCGCCGCAGAAAATTTTCGCGCATTTTCACACTACACGCAGGCATTCGGGGTGCACACATTCCGACCTGGGGAGTACTGAGGTGACGATATGAAGGGCATCCGACCAGCGCTTAAGTGAACCGGGGAAAATCCGTTACTGACCATGGCGACCGTGTGCAGATGTGGACAACGGCACAAGAGAAAAGGAAGAAAACGATTGAGAAGGACCTACATTCTTTGGCAGCAGAAATTCCTTCTGCGATTGTGACGGATTGTCACTGACAAGACGTGGCACAAGTCTCCTCTTCCTGCCGGCTAGGACCCTTTTACGAGTGACGCGCCTTTCCATTTAGACCCACTGAATAGTGCCCATTGATACACCAACAAATTGAGAAACTACCTTAAAGGCACGTCCAAGTAAGGTATGTCTTTCCTGCTTTTCACATCGACCGCCCATCTCCATAGCCAGGATTGCTAACGCAGGGCTGAGTGGCGTCGCTTGAATCGGAGGTAAGCCGATTCCGATCCTGATGGCGGATAAAATTGCCACTGCTAATTGACCGACTCGGGGAAGATTAGCGCTGGCGTACAGTTCCAGATACCTTTCTTCGTGGCACGGTCCTGGGTTCAGTTCCAATCCTCTCCATAGTGTCTCATGAAATAAGGGCATGGACACTGCTGATGGGGACCCGTCCAACGCATAGGATCGGCGGCCCTCTTGGTGCTTTCGAGGGGAATAGGCTACCTCTTTCATCAACATCATCATCATCATCATCATCATACAGCACAAATATGCGAGTGATACTACAGTATACATGCATCCATTATACTCATCTACAGTCTGCACGTACGGCACAGTTCTCACATGCCCGCAATGGATGGGGTCACTGTGGGCGGAGACAAAATACCCTTTCCGCTAGGCAGATGAACGCATCCCGTGGGATATCCTAGTCGATAAGGCTACACAAATTTCCAACATCTGTATGCACTCTAACTGTTCATTTGCATGTTTTCAACATGGTTTTTGGATTTTCGTAAATGCCATTTATGATGATTTGAAAATGGTGTCCCGGCTCGAAAGTAGTCATTGCGCGAATAAAAAAAAGTGAAATCAGCAATTTTCGCTGGTTTTTTCCTTGTGCTGAACAAGGCTGTACGACATTTACATTAATTTCCGCGTCGACGCATGTTACTGCGCTGACTCCAGTTGCCATATACACGCCACTTCACTGCTATGGTTTACGTCAGTCTCGGTGGGTAAAATGAACAGCTGGTGGGCTGTAAGGGATGATCCATAATTTTTTCTTGGACCATATTTAACTGCATCGTCAACCATAATATGAGACTGCAGCTAATACAGATTTGGTTCTGTTACGCTTCCCTGGAGAACATCTATGGTTTAATTTTATTTTCCGCTCACTATTAATCCAGGATAATATGGAGTTACGGTCCATTCTGCCTTAAGACTCTTCCTTAAGCCCGACTGTAAATTCCTTACGAATAAGTTCTCTTCACTGGCTTTAGTCAGCTAACAGCTTTAAAAATCCAAAATCAGCGAATTCCCCTCGTTACTTCAAGCTATTTTACTTTCAGTATCTTCTAATCCACGTTATGTGCATTACATTCTTAGCAGTCATCTCTTTGATGCTGCCTTCAATGCCGACATACATAACATAAAGTAATAATTAGAATTCTCCTTATTACGAATGGGAACACTTGGTAACCAAAATGTTGTAATAATCATCCCGGTTTATATTCACAGCAACGAATGGGCCCAACTCACTATACAAAAAAAAAAAAAAAAAAAAAAAAAAATTCGCAGAACCACGTCCGACTTAAAAGGTGAGGGCCCACAATGTGTCGAAGTCTAAGGCATTCCTGATACTACACAACTTCTTTTGGATAGTTGCCGAACAAATTCCTTGGCGTTTATTTGTAGTGTTTTAGCAAAAACGTGGGAAAATTTAAAGGAGGTAGTTCGAATGGTGTAAATTTAGTCTTCCGAATGATAGCAGTACCATATTCACTACTGTAAAGTGCGAATTAGGTATATAAAATGAGTGTAAATCTAGTGTCACAAGGCTCTACATGTAACTCTTGATAAGTGTACTTCCATTCGTTCTTATCCAGAGACACTGCTGGGAAAGTGATCAGTATTAACTTGATTTTGGGAAGTAAGGTGTCACGCAAGAGGTGTAGACACAAAACGACCACTCTTCACGTTAAATGGTTAAGAATATGGCACATCTATAACGGATGCTCCTCTACATCAGGTTCTTTTCCAGACTGCAGTGCAGGCGTTATCGGGTATTTTTGATTTTTCGAGTGAGGGATTTTTTTGTTTGTTTCTTAGCTGTTCGTAGTAATTTCAGTTCCTATGTTTTGGATCAATAGATAATGAGAAGATGTCAGCGATACCATCAAATGATAGAAGAGGACGATTATGTAGACGCAGGGCGGAGGCGTCCATAACAAGTGGAACTGCGTCACAGATTATTCAGGTGGAACAGGCTTCTGACCCTGATTGCTTTTTTATATTATTGGATGGGAAACAATGCAGACGAGAAAACGATCGCACATATCTGACAATTTCTCTCTCTCTCTCACTCTCTCTCTCTCTCTCTCTCTCTCTCTCACACACACACACACACACACACATACACACACACACACACACACACAAAGATACACACATATATGTGATTTGTGTACGGACAGAAGACGCTCTCCCGACCAGTTGTATATATTACTAACCTCATATCACGTCTGCACCACTAGCTAATCGCTCTCTTTAAGAAATATTTGTATAAAGTCAGTGAACTCGTACATTTCGTATGTGTGTAAATCACCAGAAAGTTTATTTCCAGATCTTCTTTTTGTAATGTGGCTCCGTTGTTTGCAGAACACCGAAAGCTGTCCAGTCTAAGGGGTAGAGCTAAAATTAAGTATCGAATACCTGATACACGAAAGAATTGCAGATTTTCGTCTACATATTTGTTTCATTCGGCCACACTGGAGGCAATGTTAGAACATTAGATTGTTGAATTTGCAGTTTACGTATTCGGATGCAGGCGTTCAAAGTTTCGCTGATAATTACTTGCCTCTGTCGTAGTGCTGCCTTCACCAAGACCATATTTCACTGATTGTTACTCCTGTACTACATTAGTCGTTGAGGCTGTTCTAGCTAGAGAACGGAGTACATCCATCAATTATTTCATGACATTGACTGTAAGACGTGCTATAAGATAAAGATGTTGTGAAAGGTTTACAACAAACTGCGTCTAGATCGCTTATTATATGTCTATATTTATGACATCGTTTCGGCTACTGTCATCATCAGATCAAAACGTGAAATTTGTATAACAAGGTTTAGCGTTAATAGCAATATAAACTATGTATAATTGGGGCGTCACTGTACACGGTTAAGGATAGGTTATTTTGATGCTAACACTGAATCTCGTTATACAAGTTCCATGTTTTGATCTGATGATGGCAGTAGCCGAAATGAAGTTATGAATAAACATATATCGGCCAGTTGAGCGATCTAGATGGCTTTATTCACAATGTATCTGCGTGATTGGGTACTCTTGCAGGAAATTTACTTCCTTTATTAATACAGCATGAGACGCTCTGCTAAACCCGCAGGACGGGACAGGTAGTTTAAGTTGTCGTAAGGAGCCAAAATAAGCAGCTGAAAGTTACACTCGAATATACAATCTTTTATTTGGTCAAACTTTGCAAGAGCCCATTTTTTTTTAAAAAAGAAACACAGCTTTTGTTTTAGAAATTAATTAGCGGCAAGACCACTTTAATTTTAAAACGGCTAAAGCCAATAACTTAAAGCTCAACCAATATCAGAAATTTAAAAGCCAAAACCTTATCTTAAAACAGTTCCTTAATTAGGCTGAAGGCCCAAAGAATCTGACACTTTATGAGCAAAAAAACTTAAATTCAAAATCGGCTGAAGGCCCAACACTTAAGACTCAATAACAATAATTTTAAAAATGCCTAAGACTTTATGTATAACAGTTCATAAATTAGGCTGAAGGCCCAAACCATCTGACGCCTTAAGGGCATAACAACCTTAATCTAAAAATCGGCTAGAAGCCATACAAGTACAAACAACAAGAACAAACAAGAAAAGGCAGTACACCAAAGGGCGCTCGGAAATTCCGAGGGTCGGCCTGTGATTCAAACACTAATGCTTGCTTAGGTGAGTCAGGCAGTCGGCCCAACCATTGTCGATCCGACGACAATCCCACCGACAGACAGTCAATGGTCCCACCGACAGGATAACCTCCACTTCACCAGACCAGCACACAACAGGGAGTACCATGGAACAACGTAGAAGTATTGCCACCCACAACCAATTATACATTAAGCTGTCAAAATACACACCTTGCTGGACAGCGACAACACAATGAAGAAAATACACTGCCTGAATTTACGTCAACAGCCAGGGCAGGTAACTGGAACGTTAACGGCCACAAGGCAGAAGATTCCGCTGGTGCACTTCAATTCAAATAACCAATAGATTGTGGTCATAGTCCACATCTGCCCCTGGAAATGTCTTACAATTTAAAACCTGGCTCCTAAATCTCTGTCTTACCATTATATAATCTATCTGATACCTTCTAGTATCTCCAGGATTCTTCCAATATACAACCTTCTTTTACGATTCTTGAACCAAGTATTAGCTATAATTAAGTTATGCTCTGTGCAAAACTCTACCAGGCGGCTTCCTCTTTCATTTCTCTCCCCCAATCCATATTCACCCACTATGTTTCCTTCTCTCCCTTTTCCTACTCTCGAATTCCAGTCACCCATGACTATTAAATTTTCGTCTCCCTTCACTACCTGAATAATTTCTTTTATCTCATCATACATTTCATCAATTTCTTCATCATCTGCAGAGCTAGTTGGCATATAAACTTGTACTATTGTAGTAGGCATGGGCTTCGTGTCTATCTTGGCCACAATAATGCGTTCACTATGCTGTTTGTAGTAGCTTACCCGCACCCCTATTTTTTTATTCATTATTAAACCTACTCCTACATTACCCCTATTTGATTTTGTATTTATAGCCAGTGGAGGAAAAGAAATTCCGAGTAGCAGTTTAAGAGCCGTTATAAGTGAAATAACCCGGAGAATGAAATTAATGTGTGGACTTGAAACTGTTGCAACCGGAACAAAAATAAAATGATATTGTTCTTATAGAGGTACCTGATTTGTAATTATTATTTTGACGTTACTTTTCGCAAATATGTTATTGTCATTCGTACCTATGCAGTGACTGCGACTTTGCTATAATTGGAAAACAAAGGAAGGTTGCGAAGTGTGAGTTCCCCTTAGGTCTTGTCGGAGTTTTGTGTAAAGCTTCTCACTAAAGATCTTTTCCGACAACAATGATATAAAACCGAGGTGTCTTCGATTTCACCAAGCTGCCGTAATACTAATGACCTGGAAATTTCAAAGGTTGCTTGGGTGAAAACTCAAAGACCAACCCACTGTTGGAAGTGAGATTGAAAAATGAGGGAAAATACGATTTGAAAAATTTTATTCCTTACATAAAAGAAAAACATAGACTTTTTCTTAAAAGGTAGTTCAATGCTTTTAGCCATTGTTTTTTTTTACCATTATATTTCTAAAATTCTGTTATATAACTGTGTAATGACTTGGACACCGTTAAACTTGGGGTTGCTGGAAGACAGCATGGACACTCCGAGTTAGGAAATCAAAGATATAATGCAGAGAGCAGACAGAAGTGTTGGCTTTTAGGTTACCGGATGTCAACAGTACCACCAGAGCCCCGCGATTTGCATATGCTTTTGCTAGCTCCCGAGGGGAGTCGTTTCGCTTCGGTGAATGAACTGCTAACTCCATCAGTCGCTTAGATACTGTCGTAAGACTTCACAGTAGAAAATAGTCACAAAAGGCACGTCTTATCAGACGCAGCCCGCTTGATACTTGCTCCTGAGAACCGTGACGCAGTGGGTTTACACTGAACAAAGTACTACACCAGCGGTCACCGCTCACTAAAGGCCTCTGGTCAGGGCCAGATGACGTGAAACACAGTTGTTTCTGACCGTAAGAAGAAGAATAGTGGCGGCTAACATTCAGCTGAACGTTTTGCCACCAAACTATGAATTAGTTTGTTAAGTCCAGCAGCATCACTACGTGGCGAGTAGTAGAAGGGGTGGAATCTGAATGTGGACGCTCAGAGGCGCCCGGAAGGTGCAGAGTCACACGCAAGATGGGCCGAAGCCCGTAAAGTGCCAGTAGATTGGTGGTCCGACTATGGGAAGAGAGAAATATTGCGCCGTCACCGTCCTTTAATAGCCCACGCTGTGGTATTCAGACTGAGTTCTCAGTCACATCATTGGCACGCCAGTATCTGTCGCTCGCGATCAGCTCCGACAAGTCTGTTTCTCTCAGTTGGAGAGCCGCTTTTTATGTCGGTACTTAAAATTCAGATAGTGTTCGCTGCTTCTGTTAGCACTCGCCCCATCGGCTCGACACTGACTTCTGCTGTGCAGTTACTTACACACGTTGCTTTTCCCAGTGTTTACAGTTAGCCTTCAGTGCAGTAGTTGGTTTGATTGCAAGTAAGCACTGTTAATCCTTGAGTCTCCTGCTGCGAGCATCTTACCGAATCTCAGAACCCTTGCCTCTCGTAGGTACCTTGTGACAGTTCTCGGCGCTGATACAAACAATAAATCTGCCTTCACTAGAAGTGTTTCTTTATGTATTTGTGTCCTAATCGCTTTTAAATTGCAGAATGCCGCGGAAACCCCCGGCTTCCCCCATAACTTGTATTTGGACACGACATAGGTAAACATTTTCTGCAGGCGTGTGTGGGATATCCTTAATGATTTCTTTCGATAAAGGTGCTTCGAACATAGTCATTCCGACGTCAGGACTGGACTCACAGCTTGAGACTCTTCTGAGGAGCAGCGCTGGCAATCCAGTGAGAACAGACCGTGCGAGAAGCGTAGAAGAAGGAGCCAGGGATCCGTAGATCGACACTGGACGAGGAAAGACGCCGCCGGGGCAGCACAGTCTACAAGTCTTCTACATCTACATCTACATCCATACTCCGCAAGCCACCTGACGGTGTGTGGCGGAGGGTACTCTGAGTACCTCTATCGGTTCTTCCTTCTATTTCAGTCTCGTATTGTTCGTGGAAAGAAGGATTGTCGGTATGCTTCTGTGTGGGCTCTAATCTCTCTGATTTTATCCTCGTGGTCTCTTCGCGAGATATACGTAGGAGGGAGCAATACACTGCTTGACTCCTCGGTGAAGGTATGTTCTCGAAACTTCAACAAATGTCCGTACCGAGCTACTGAGTGTCTCTCCCGCAGAGTCTTCCAGTGGAGTTTATCTATCATCTCCGTAACGCTTTCGCGGTTACTAAATATTCCTGTAACGAAGCGCGCTGCTCTCCTTGGATCTTCTCTATCTCTTCTATCAACCCTATCTGGTACGGATCCCACACTGCTGAGCAGTATTCAAGCAGTGGGCGAACAAGCGTTCTGTAACCTACTTCCTTTATTTTCGGATTGCATTTCCTTAGGGTTCTTCCAACGAATCTCAGTCTGGCATCTGCTTTACCAACGATCAACTTTATGTGATCATTCCATTTTAGATCACTCTTAATGCGTACTCCCAGATAATTTATGGAATTAACTGCTTCCAGTTGCTGACCATCTATATTGTAGCTAAATGATAATGGATCTATCTTTCTATGTATTCGCAGCACATTACACTTGTCTACATTGAGATTCAATTGCCATTCCCTGCACCATGCGTCAATTCGCTGCAGATCCTTCTGCATTTCAGTACAATTTTCCATTGTTACAACCTCTTGAAATACCACAGCATCATCCGCAAAAAGCCTCAGTGAACTTCCGATGTCATCCACAAGGTCATTTATGTATATTGTGAATAGCAACGGTCCTACGACACTGCCCTGCGGCACACCTGAAATCATTCTTACTTCGGAAGACTTCTCTCCATTGAGAATGACATGCTGCATTCTGTTATCTAGGAACTCTTCAGCCCAATCACGCAATAGGTCTGATAGTCCATACGCTCTTACTTTGTTCATTAAACGACTGTGGGGAACTGTATCGAACGCCTTTCGGAAGTCAAGAAACACAGCATCTACCTGGGAACCCGTTTCTATGGCCCTCTGAGTCCCGTCGACGAATAGCGCTAGCTGGGTTTCACACTACCGTCTTTTTCGAAACCCATGCTGATTCCTACAAAGTAGATTTCTAGTCTCCAGAAGAGTCATCTTACTCGAACATAATACGTGTTCCAAAATTCTACAACCGATCGACGTTAGAGATATAGGTCTATAGTTATGCACATCTGTTCGACGTCCCTTCTTGAAAACGGGGATGACCTGTGCCCTTTTCCAATCCTTTGGAACGCTAAGCTCTTCCAGAGACCTACGGTACACCGCTGCAGGAAGGGGGGCAAGTTCCTTCGCGTACTCTGTGTAAAATCGAACTGGTATCCAATCAGGTCCAGCGGCCTTTCCTCTTTTGAGCGATTTTAATTGTTTCTCTATCCCTCTGTCGTCTATTTCGATATCTACCATTTTTTCATGTGTGCGACAATCTAGAGAAGAAACTACAGTACAGTCTTCCTCTGTGAGACAGCTTTGGAAAATGACATTTAGTATTTCGGCCTTTAGTCTGTCATCGTCTGTTTCAGTACCATTTTGGTCACAGAGTGTCTGGAAATTTTTTTTTGATCCACCTTCCGATTTGACATAAGACCAAAATTTCTTAGGATTTTCTGCCAAGTCAGAACATAGAGCTTTATTTTCGAATTTATTGAACGCCTCTCGCATAGCCCTCCTCACACTACATTTCGCTTCGCGTAATTTTTGTTTGTCTGCAAGGCTTTGGCTATGTTTATGTTTGCTGTGAAGTTCCCTTTGCTTTCGCAGCAGTTTTCTAACTCGGTTGTTGTACCACGGTGGCTCTTTTCCATCTCCTACGATCTTGCTTGGCACATACTCATGTAACGCATATTGTACGATGGTTTTGAACATTGTCTTCAGGACAACGTGGGAGCCGCAGGAGCGGCCGGGCGACAACGTGACGGAGCGGCGGTCGTGATCCCAAGGGGCCCGCCAGGGCAACGACACGACTCGGCAGCGCTGCCCAGCAGCGGAGCGGCCCCTGGGGTCTTCTGCGAGCTTCAGCAGTGACGGCGGCCAGCGGCCAGCAAGTACCCGGCAGCGGGCAACGGCCCGGCACAGCACAGTAGAAGGGAAGGCGAGACCGCAGGCGCTCCTGCTCATCTCACCTGAGAACAGCGCGGCGTGTCGCTTTCAACAGCGATCCTGTCTCGACTCGACTCGCCTCTCCCCGAAACTGTTCGCCAGTAACCAAAGTACGTCACGATCTCACATAATACTGCATATCTCGATAGCGTAGCAGCCGCAAGTAACATTACTGTCAGTGACGCCCTTAAACGCATTCCCTAGGCCTTTGATTGTACGAAATTCGCATTAAATGAGTTCATAAACAATGTGGACATAGCTTTCGCAATTGGAAATTTATGGTAAGTTCTTATCGGATCAAACTGATGAGGTCACACTACTTAATCTAACTTAAACTAACCTACGCTCAGCACAACACACACACACCCATGTCCGAGGGAGGACTCGAACCTCCGCCGGGGGGAGCCGCGCGAACCGTGGCAAGGCGCCGTAGACCGCACGGCCGCATAGCTCTCGAACTAGTGCATGAAGCAGACAATCCAACATTGTAAAAGTTCTTAAAAACCCTTTTTTTTGTATGTTGTGTTCAAAGAGTCACCGCCTTAGCAAATTTTTTCTTCTACGATGACAAGGTGTGGGAAATAGTTTTGAAGTGTTGGTAGAAGAGCCAACACTGTGTTGCTAGAGGAGGCCGAAATGCACGCGTTTAATTACACTCTGACTGGCGTGAGGTCTGGAACAGTTAAGGGAATTAATAGTAGCAAATAAAGTACGTTGTTGATATAATACTTAACTTTAATCCACAATTGTAGAACATCGTTCTTGATGATACATTAATAGAATCTCAATATCAAATGCTATGGCGCCTTGCTAGGTCGTAGCAAATGACGTAGCTGAAGGCTGTGCTAACTATCGTCTCGGCAAATAAGAGCGTATTTGTCAGTGTAGCATCGCTAGCAAAGTCGGCTGTACAACTGGGGCGAGTGCCAGGACGTGTCTCTAGACCTGCCGTGTGGTGGCGCTCGGTCTGCAATTACTGACAGTGGCGACACGCGGGTCCGACGTATACTACCGGACCGCGGCCGATTTAAAAACTACCACGTAGCAAGTGTGGTGTCTGGCGGTGACACCACAAGTTTCACTTTAGTATGCATTCATTTGCAAAGGGACTTGGGCTCTGTGTGTCCTTGAGTTCTTTGAGAGTGTTGGTTAGGTAGTCATTCGAGAGGTTAACAGTTTACTATTTACATGTAACAATGTCTCAAATGGCTCTGAGCACTATGGGACTTAACTTCTGAGATCATCAGTCCCCTAGAACTTGGAACTACTTAAACCTAACTAACCTAAGAACATCACACACATCCATGCCCGAGGCAGGATTCGAAACTGGGACCGAGGCGGTCGCGCGGTTCCAGACTGAACCGCTCGGCCACACCGGCCGGCTTACATGTAAGACATCGAATAAATGAACATTGCATCATCGGTTCCAGACTATAGCGCCTTGAACCGCTCGGCCGGCTTACATGTAAGACATCGAGTAAATGAACATTGCATCATCTTTGTGGGGGGTGCAATAATGCCTCGACGCACTCTGTATTTGTGCCATTGTTTTGGTAGGGTATGGCCTACATTTACAAGTTGGCGGACATTTCCCCGATACTTGTCTAATTTGTGAAAAAAAAAGAGGTTTCCTGGTCTTTTATCCTCTCTAGTCAACTCATGTATTTCTCTCGCCCTGGTCCACCTTGGGGCGCCTCGGTTCCACTACAAGCACCTGTTTTGTATTAGAGTCGCATGTTGCTCCCCAAGAGCTGTCCCGCCATTGCTCCATAAAGTTTTAATTTCGTTGATGGGTTTATATTCCTGCTCATGATAAACGGCGTGAGTGCCCGGATCATCTTCATAGTATTTAGTTTCCTATCTTTTCTCTGTGTGGTAAAAGCCATCCCTTTATCCAGTATCACTCCCAGGTATTTCGTTGTCGTATTCCAGGGTACTGGCAGGCCATTGATGGCAAGTCATATCGTTCCGGACGTTTCTTCGTAAACAGTATCGCTTCAGTTTTCGTAGGGTTTAGGGTGATTTTATTGCTTTTCGTTCACTGTTTGGTGACGTCAACTTGTCACTACATCCTCTTGACTGGTTGTTCGAGGGTCCTTCCAGATGTCAGGAAGGCGTACCGACTGACGGTGACGTATTAAATGGTGGGAATGTCGTTAATATACAGATTAAACAGGAATGGCGATATCACGGCTGCCTGTGGGATGCCAGCGGAGACAGTTTTCAGTGATGACTTCTTCCCATCTATTTGTACAAAAAGACGACTGTCCTGCAGATAGCTGTCAACCAGCTTGATGAAACAGTCGAGGAAATGGGTGTGATCGACTAGTTTGACTATAAACTTGTCGCGCCACACACGACCGTATGCCTTTCCGATATCTGGGAAAACTCCAACTGTGGAGTTTCGTCTGTTCAGGCTGAGTTTTATGGAAGCAGCTAGGTCCGCTGGAAGCCAAACTGTTCGTGGCAGGTGATGTTATTTTCTTCTAGATTGTATTTGCGACGCTGTATCTGAACCCGTTGCAGAGTGTGGACAACAGACTAATCGGACGGTAGCTGTCTGGTAACTTTGGGATTTTTCCTCTTTTGGGAATATGGATCGTCTTCACCGTCTTCCAGTCAGCAGAAAAGTAGCCGTTGAGTAAGCAGTTGCTGATAATTCGAGTTAAGGGAACGATGCCCTTTCTCAGAAGATGATAAAGATCGGCTCTGGTCACACAGTACTTGCCAGGCGCCTAGTTGTTTGTCTTCCTAAATAGTTTTTTAATTTCAGCGGGAGTTCTAAGAACAAGCCTCTGTCGTGTGGGGAGCTGGCGAAAGTCGGGCGATTCGTTGCCGAATACGGTCCTCCGGTCCTCTTCCTTCGTATACGCCGGCATACAATTCAGCTTGGCCAAGCGGGGCCGCGTATTGCTTTCTTTGCTGGTCTCGGTTGGCGTAGTGCTCCGACAAGTTGCCACTCTTTCCTAGTGTGGAGGAACATTTCGTCCAGCTTTGTTTCCTAGAGATCTTGCCGCCATTCTTCAGCTCGGTGGCGTAGCTCCCGGGAAAAACGATGCATCAGCCATCTGCCTATCTCGTGGATTTCTGTATCGTTATCGTTTACTGCGGTTATTCCGGCGATGCTTGATTTCGTTGAGATGAGGAGGAAATGTTTCAAATTCGTGACGAAATATATCAGTTGCTGCACGTCTTGTTGACCACTGCATTTAAGCTGTCGAGATTGCCACAGCGATGTCAATTTCCGGAACTGTAGAGACTGCTTCGGTCGGTCGGATACGTCGCAAAGAGGTCCGCTTTAACGGCTCTGGAACTTGGATTGGGAGGCCGCCATCCTCGAGAAGTCCGAGAACTGGTAGATTATCATATTAGAGGTGCTGGACGGTCTTGAGGTGTAAATTCGCAGCTATATTTTAACAATCACTATATGAAGGACGTCGCCTCCTGGTCGGCGAACTCACGGATGTTTGTCGGCTTCCGTGGCTCGTAGAAGATGACCTGAAGGTCGTTCGCTATATCGTAGAGAAACTGTTCCCTTTGGTTGGTCCTCCTTGAATGCCAAGCCTCACGTTTGGAGGTAAGATCTCCTTCCAACAAAACCTTATTGAATCAGTCTAAGACAGCATGAATATCTCTGGCCACCAACTGTTTCTTCGGTTTAAGATACACCGCCACCAGAGATATATTTCCCGTTGCCGTGAATATTGTAACCACTGAGGCTTCCAGTGATTCCAGGGGCGGTAGGTCCTCCTGGTGATGCCGTATGGTGTTTTTGACGAACACTGCAGTTTCGTCACCTCTTTGTTCAACCAGGTCCGTCCTATAACCATGCATGCTGCGCAATTTGAAACTAGCAATCTCCGCCAGGTGGGTTTCTGATATCAGATCTACGTCAGACCTGTGCCGACTAACAAAGTCTATCAGTTCAGTGTGTTTACGTCTTACTAAAAAAAAAAGTTCAAATATTTGTGAATTGCAAGGGATCAAACTGCTGAAGTTATCGATCCCTAGAATTACACGCTACTTAAACTAACTTATCGTAAGAACAACACACACACACCAATGCGTGAGGGAGGACTCGAAGCTCCGGCGAGAGGGCCAGCGCAATCCGTGACACTGCGTCCTAAACCACGCGGTCGCTCGGCGCGGCACGTCTTGTTCCATTGGTACTCCAAATGTAGATTCGGAGACGTTTTGTTCTGCGGCCGTTATCCATTCCTTAAGGAGCGGTAAACCCCTTGATTATTCCCTCCACCACCGTGAGGATTCCAGCCAGCTTTTATTGAAGTTGTAAAAGTAGGTCTGTGATGTCCAACATGGTTGGTGTCAAGGAGCTTAGGGTGTTTGTAATGGAAGCAGGTGTTGGAGGTTAGTCTCTCCTAGGCGACAATGTGTCTGCATAGGATTGTAAAATCCGTCGTCTTGGAGTCCTCTTTAGGGTAGCTGATATTTGGGGCTGTCCGCATGGTTGTCGTGCAGCACCTGACAGTCCATCTTGCTGGGCGTCGCTGGCGTTGTCGCTTGTTGGACGATCTTCACGTCGGTTTCTTGGCCTGCTATTGCGGCTGGACTTTATGTTTCCGGAGGAGCACCTGGTATTTTTCCCTGCCTCGCGTTGAAGCGCTGTGGTCTTTTTCACAAACAGATTTTGCTTTAGGAGTTACTGGGCAGGATGCTGTCCTTGGTTCGATGGTCTCCAGCGCCGTTTACGCAACGGGGTGGCACCCGGCAATAATTTGCCGTATGCTCGAAGCGTTGACAGCTTTCGCACTGTGTCGGCCCATCCTCGGACCGATTCAAATATGGTTCAAATGGCTCTGAGCACTATGGGACGTAAGATCGGAGGTCATCAGTTCCCTAGAACTCAGAACTACTTAAACCTAAGTAACCTAAGGACACCACACACTTCCATGCTAAAGGCAGGACTCGAATCTGCGACCGTAGCGGTCTCGCGGTTCCAGATTGAATCACCTAGAACAGCTCGGTCACACCAGCCGGCCTCGGATCGACAATCTACCATGCACCCCTCCTCTAGAGAAGGTAACACATGTTGTACATTTTATGGTTGTGTTTTGCCTTATGAAAGCTGACACAGCAGGTGAACAGCCTAACTAACTCACCAATGACATGATCTCCTTTTCTCTTTTTATACTAATGTACCATGGTGTGGGAGAATCCTTCTTCACTTAGTGCTTCGCGATATTTACGTTCTGTGACCTGCACAGGCAGTCGTTCGATCACGACCTTAAGTTCCTTCTCCTCCAGTGGTTGGTGTTGGTGTGTGAAATATGGAAAAAATTTGAGATCCTTTTCGATCCTGACGGGACTTGAAATGCCCTTCAGTTCCACGTATTTCCCAGTATAGAACTAGTGGCACAAGTTTTCGTTCTGATGCGTCAGATGCACTTGCGGGTTGTTGTTCGGACGGTCCTACGTCGAGCTGCGGTATCTGGGTGGAGTCGTACTTGTCTTTGGGTAATAGGCGTGAACCTATTGGTAATCTCAATCGTGTGAACTCGTCGCGTCTTCTTTAGTGCCGTTTGTGTCACACTAGGGTGAAATCATCCGTTTCTGCAACGCTGTTGTCTCTTTCAACTGGTTCTTGGTCCATCAATTCGATGTTCTCGCTGAATTCCAGCGTTGCTGTCAAATCGTGTTCCACGTCAGGTTCGTTGTGAAAGACGCTACCACGCGGAGGGTACGAGTTTTCTTCGTCCATGAAGGTTTCAGTTTTGCGCGGTTCCGACGGCCTCCGCTAGCGCTCTTGTTTTCCAGTAGAAGCGGCTATTGGTTTCAATTATGTGCGTGTGTGTGTGTGTGTGTGTGTGTGTGTGTGTGTGTGTGTGTGTGTGTTGCTCTGTCGTCGCGGCGGCGGCGGCGGCAGGCGCATCCACAGATCGACCCAAGTGTAACGTTGAACTTCCATAAACCATCTCCATGGTCGGTATCGTCACCCTCCAATGTCCATCTGCCGGTGCCGAAGTCGTCATAAGTGGAGTGGCTGATGGGGCCTGCGGCGGGGTCGCTGTCCGGCGGTCGATCTCCTCCTGCACTTGACATGATCTCTCCTGCATAAAAACCCCGTGTTCACGGTTGCTCGTGCATGAATTATCTTCCTCAAGGAGTGAAGTAGGAAATACGAGTATCTTTTTGGAAAATTACGCACGTAAGCGTACTTTAGACTTTAACACTTGTAAAATGTTTTCTACTAGGCAATCGGAGGGAGAATCGATGACAGGTTAAACCAGTAAAGTAGATTCACTTCAACACCAATTTCGTCAGGCGGTCCGTGTTGCGACATCAGCATCAGAACTAGAGGGATCTTTTTCACTAGTAGGAAAATTGAGCAGAGCAGTGTTCATTCAGGGGACCTGTGATCAGCACATAGAGACAACTGTACGTGCAAGGAGTGACAACATCACCCTAAGTGAGGCTGTTGAGGTAGCTTTGACGGAAGAGTCGGCAGTTACCAAAGAAATCGGATTTGGTGAAAGAAGTCATCGAGATAAAACGGGGTAGGTTACCCTTAAGTGTTTTTCATATGTATTTGCAGGGCACACATCCAAGGATTGCACAAGTAATGTTAAGAGTAAACCCTGTGGCATATCAAGGGTTTCAATGCGCGACTGCAAACTTGAGACAAGAATTCTCAACGTAGAACCGGCGCAAGCGAGTGAGAGCCTCAAAAGCCAGTCTGATGCGTAAGTTGAGTTCACTGGAAGATAGACATCCTTGTGAGACAATAAAGCCAGTTGTGTGTTTCACATGTGATAGGCCAGGGCATATGGTTAGCGATGGTACTGTGAACGGAGGTTATTCTGTGACAAATAAGAAGCAAGGAAATGAAACAAAATGAGATTAAAGTCGCCTTATGCTGGATTTTTAAAATTTGTGGTAAATTCCTATGGGACCAAATTGCTGAGCTCATCGGTCCTTAGACTTACACACTACTTAAACTAATTTACGCTAAGAACAACACACAAGTAGTGGGACAACGAGGGCGTCACCCCACTCTCCATTGTTGCCAAATTTATTCAAGATGGCGGCGATGACGTCATCCAAGATGGCGGCATGTAGACTTGGCAACAGCGCATGACATCATCCAAGATGGCGGATTTTGGCAGGAGAATAGTCCAATTGTGCTATGTCCACTAACCTAACCTCAAGAGAAAATGGCGGGAAGTTTGAATTTTGGCGGGAAAATAGGCCAATTGTGCTACGTCCACTAACCTAAGCCTCCAGAAGAAAAAATGGCGCGAATTTTGAATTCCAACACGATAATGCACGCAAAAACTGTACTTGTCTTTGTTATTATTGATTACCATTTATTAACATTCATTATCATTTATTAGTATTTATTATCATTTATTACTATTTATTATTATTGACCTGCCTCCACTAGAAAATTCCCACCAAATTCAAATTCCAACATGATAAGGACTGCAAAACCTTACTTTTGTTTATTATTCATTATCATTTATTAACATTCATTATCATTCATTGTCATTTATTATCATTCGTTATCATTCATCATCATTTATTATTATTTATTATCATTTATTATTATTTATTATTACTGACCTGCCTCCACTAGAAAATTCCCTCTAAATTCAAATTCCTACATGATAAGGACTGCAAAACCTTACTTTTGTTTATTATTATCCACTATCATTTATTAACGTTCATTATCATTCATTGTCATTTATTAACATTCATGATCATTTATTATCATTTATTATTATTATTATTATTATTATTATCATTTATTATTATAGACCTATATCCACTAGAAAATTGCGCCAAATTCAAATTCCAACACTATAATATCTCGAAAAACTGTACTTCTATATATTATTATAATTTATTATTTATTCAAGATGTCCGATTTTTTCGGTGAGAAAGCCATTCTCCTTACATCCATAACAAAAATCTATCATAAGTTCAAATCCCAACACCATAACTGATCACACTTACGATCTTTCGGCGTCACTTATCTTTTTTTTCACTGGTAGCCTATCATAATCACGTCAAATAATAAACTGCACTTCTAGTAACGTAATTCACGACCTTTGATTTAGCAGGGGGGAAGGCACTGAAGCAGTACGGTCATCACTCGTTCTCCAACACAGTCAGCGCACACATCTTTGATATCGCAGTGCAGTCACCACGACGTCCGCGCTCCAACTGAATTAGTTCAAATCCTCGCCACCCCCTGGCCAGCGCGCGGAGACACTGCCTACACCTGTCACGTGAGGCGGCCAGCCACTAGCGCGGGGGGCGAGCCCAGCGATAGCTCCCACGTCGTAAACATGTTTTCGCTGGACACGCTGGAACTTGTCCAGTTTGACGTCACAGCGGCCCCTTGTCCGCTCACCATGTGTATTCGTCGCCTCCACACGTTTCCCTCCAAAACTGTCTGCCTCGGAGCTGAATCGCACAACGGTCAGACATTCACTGCTACACTTTTGGCGCCACGTTCAAACCTGCAGATACCGACCTCACACAGCCGTTCGCCACGTGACCTTGTGCGATCGAGAACGCAGTGCTACACTTTTGGCGACAAAAGTTTGCTCGAAAGTGGAATCCGCCATGACTATATAACAGCACGTTTGGTCTGCACTAGAACGCTCGCTAATTGACTCACTCTCGCGCGCGTAATAACTGTACAATCGCTGCGCTGCTGCCCCGCTTACGTCACACAGCCTCCATACACGCGACGGACATAGCCTTCTGTAAATACCTGGAAAATAACATTACGGTCATGCAGGTGTGTTCCAACTGATTTCTCCATGCTGACACAGCGAAACTCCAGAGAGCAGCTGACGTACGCGCGGCCGGCTGAGCCCGATCCCTGGCTGGCTGATGTCAAGCACATCCCCACGGCCAGCTAGGCGGCGAGCGACGCCTCAGGGCCCCACCACAAACGGCAAGTCGCGCCCGCGAGCACTTAACGCTGGACACGATGGAACCTGTCGACCGCGTGCCGGACAAAGGATACGTTTGGCACCAGTGTTTCACCGACAGTGGAATCCAACTTGACTGTATAACAGCGCGTTTGCTCATCGTGAGAACGTTCGCTAATTCACTCTCACCACCCCGCTAAATTAAATAATTCAATTTAAAATTTCATATATGTATGCAAACGTGTTCAAGTCCCTAATTTCAACTACTTTTCGAGAACCAGACCGCCACCTCCTCCTCCTCCCAGGAACCAGCGCCAAGTTTCAAATCTGGCAATAAACAAAGCGCACTTGCGCTTTCGCCACCAACCTAAGAAAACTGTTTCAAACTAAGCCACCAGCACTCAACCTCTCCCTACACGTTTCTGGTAAAACGGACTCACCCTGCAGTAAGTCCATGGATGGAGGAACGAATTCACTTTATTTAGGAATGGAGTATATCTATCACACCGAAATGTCCCACATCATACAGACCTGCAAAACACTCCTACATAACTCATTTGTAATGTTCTACACACAAACTTGGTAATTGTATACAATTAAAAATAACTCATAGCACAGCCTACAGACATGCGAACCGCTTGTAAATAATGCAAAACATTTACCTCCAAATAGCCAAACAACTGCTAATTTTCGGAAATAATTTCAGTTCGTAGGCTGACAGAAGGAGGAACGAGTGTACTTTATTTATTTGCAACATATCTTTTTGAAACTTTTACTTCTCATAGGTTTCGATGTGTAAGGCTGACATAAGGCAGCCTCAGAACTCTAGTAGTGCACTACACTTGGGAACACAACCACACCCATCAAGCTATTCATTCCAATCCAGACCTGTAACTCCTCTACAGATAAATTTGTCCAGTTATTTGTCTACTCACTCACATTCTGACCAGATTGCCGTAATTGCGCAAAAACAGCTCAGACTGCGCTGTGCTGCTCGGGGAAGTAAGGAAGGGCTGCACTCTATTTATTTGGAGCCCTTTTATTTAGTTGTGGAGCATATTTGTCACAAAACACCCGCACTTATCCCACTGTGGTCATCTGACACAGGCCACAAACACGTAAACAACTCCTAATTTCACCACACAATACCAAACAGCTCTTAAATAATGCAGTACACAATATCAGCAGACGAGCTATGTACTCGAAAGCCCTCCAAATAAAGCACCGCACAGTGCACAGACATGCTCGCAAAGTAGTGCAACAGACGCGCCCAAACACCACCAGCTGCCAAACCGACCGAAAGTTTCTACTCGGCCTCCCCCAAACATGACCTCAACACAGTCGCATTCACCTTAGATTGCGCTCCAAGGCAAGCCTCGCGCGCGTGCGGTCGGCAGTGAAGGGGATTCCGGAGTCTCCAGCCAAGTTCAACTTCTGAGCGCTCGTGACAGCCAACACAGGTGAAAGCTCCATTGTTCTTCTCATGTATTCCGCCGGCGTCTCAGGTCTGGACCTGCCTTCACGTCTGTTCTCAGAATAGCTCTTAGCTCGTTGACACACTCGATTAACGCAGCCAGGAAAACATCTCACATGCAACTGAGATGGTGATGGAAAACCAATCACTCTGATCTGCGCTGCTATTTTTTTGAACAACTTATTTAACCATACAGTATATCCATCACACTATTACAAAACACCAATCCCAGATGTGCCCTGGGCCATGTTGCACAGCTCACAGACACGCACCCAATAATAATTTTACTACACACTATAGCGAACTGCTACTAAATAATACATCACACAGATGTGTAGATACGCTCAGTAATCGTAAACTATCCTAATAACGCATAGCAGATCCTGCAGATCCGCTCGCAAAATAACTCAGCAGACGTGCGCAGGTACCCTCCACTCCGCACCCTGCCCACAGCATCGTGAAGTCACCCATCCGTCTGATTTCAGACCTCGCACAGCCCCTGCTCGGCTTCCGCAAGCGTGAGTTGGCGCTGTCAACGTTCTCATCAGTGGTCACAGCACACTCATAAAGTCAACTTTATATCAACGTAGCATAATTATCAAAGCGCAGCCTCCATACGCTAGACACATCATAGCAGCACATGTCTTTACCTCCTATGACCCTGTAGCACACTGCACATTGCTCCTCACACGACATTACACGGCCCTTTAACTAAACATAACTACACATCCCTGCTCTCGTCTCGTCGCGTGACCAGCCATCTAAAAACCTTCTCAATTTTATTCTTACTTTACAACATTTAAAAAAAAAAGATCTAATTTACACCTCCCACCGCACGTAACCTCACACCCATCCCACCATCAACATACGTAAACGTGCTCAGCCCTATCATGACACTCATATATCACCCCACAAAGCATGCCTATCAATCAATTTACCATTCTCATCCCCTCTTTTCGAATTTCAAACGTAGCCTCTATCTAAACACCAATCAACTCATCTTTCTCACACTTTCAACGGTAAAATTAATTTTACACACACCCAGAAATACCAAACGCAATTAAAGAGTAAAAACTTTTATACAGATCATGAGGCACATACGACAATATTCAGAGCCCGGTCTATATTTACCACCTCCACCTTCAATTAAATATTATTACCATTGCCGCAACATTCTGCCAGCGCTCGATTTGTACCTATTTTTCGCTCAAAACTGTTGTCACTAGTGGTCGAATACCACTATCTATAGATTGCATAAATTTCCACATAAAATAAATCTCGCCCCGCCGTTTAGAGACTCCTATATCTGAACACATAGCATCATTCAACTATCACTTGCTCTTATCTAATAACTCATCCATCAGGTATGTGGGCAAGGTCATCCCTTTCGTTCTTTCTTTTCTTTCTTTCAGCAGCAGACAGCTATTTTTTTTTTACAGTGGTAGCTAAACTGAGCCATCAACTTAACATCACCATTCCCGAAACATATCTCCAAATACGTAAACACACTTACTCAATTACATAGCAGTCCCACTGAAGACATGACCTTCAATATTACTGTTCTTAATCCAATAGCCACCCAAACAAGTACTAAATGCTCAAACTAATCCCATAGCGCCTTACAAAACGAGTGTCCGAGCGCTGCTGGTGACATGTCAAAGCCACATAGCTGTCCATCTAAACAGCCATCCACTCAGCCCCAGGACCAGAATGCTGAAGTGGGCTCTCCCTATACCTGCTCTCCAGGTATTGTCTAACGACATTCAGTGCACAAATGGATTCCTGAATAGCGCAGATCTCTATCTCCCCCTTGCATCTCCAACAGGACACATAAACAGTGTCTCCCCCAGCCAGCGAACCCAACGTCATTCACCCTTCGCTCACAATTTCCACTTGCATATATAAAACCATATTCACTCCTGCCAAAACTCACTTAATAACAAAAAAAAAAAAAACAAAAAAAGCCGGCCGCGATGGTCTAGCGGTTCTAGGCGCTCAGTCCGGAACCGCGCGACCGCTACGGTCAGGTTAGTTAGGTTTAAGTAGTTCTAAGTTCTAGGGGACTGATGACCACAGATGTTATAAGTCCCATAGTGCTCAGAGCCAATTGAACCATTTTTTGAATAAAAAAGCATTCTCCCTTTTGAAGCATATATGAGTATGGATTTATCTTCACCCACCTGATCTCTGCAATTTAAGTTAGGGAAAGACATATCTATTACCTTCTGCAAGCTGCCTAAAAACAGAACGATCTCAGTTACTACAACAGGACCTTGTTTTGACCATTCGCCGGAAATGCGCGCAATGTTGTACGCCTCAAACTAGGTACAAGTACAACAGATCCTCAGCACCCTATCATCTCTATCCTCTACCATCAAACAGTGAAAAAGTCACAAAGGCACCAATGCGATCCACCTCCAGCACAGACAAACGGAATTCACAATACTCCCCCTGAATAACTCAGAGTGCAGCCATCCAAGAATTCGTAACAGCTCGCCAAATCCAACATCTCAAACTACACAGAGACCCCATTAAAGTTTGATCACCCATACTCTAAGCGAATGAGAAGCTGCCTCTGGCCCTTGTTCAAACAGTGTTTTCTAACACGCTTTTGCACACTGCCGAACATTTCGTCTTTCTGCCGTGACTTCGAGGTCATTGTCTGATTCTAAACAGACATTAACATGGACTGATGGACAGTCTCACTTACAGGAAACTATACCTTGCACCTTATAAATCATATTCTTACAGTCAATAGCATACCATTGAATGATTTTAAATAAAGGACACCCACAACACAAGGAAAGTAGAAGAGCCTGCTGGCGTTGTAGCCACTTCCCTCGAAAGTGATTGACCACCTCATATGTCGCAGTGACCGAATAGTTTATAACTCTGCATCTGATTGGTCATTTTTGCACACAAGTACAGGATCACCGCTTTCGGTGCTAGCAACCCTGAAAGTTGCGGTCCATCAACCAAAATTTCTCCCCCAACTCAAGCAAGCATTGTCAGTCAATCATTATGTCCTACCCAATGCACAGATGCGATGGATAAGACACCACCGATCTACTGTCATATTATCCATCACTGCTGATATCGTGAAAAATTGTACAATAAGTCCAACACTGGCCAATCATGTGACAGCTTGTTTTTCTTAATTTCAGTGTCATATCTAAACCATACATCCTCTACTTTGCAAGTATCATTGCGATCATTCATAGATGACTGCTCAGCACGTCCATTCACACTTAATTCTCGAACACATAAAGACGATCAAATTATACCAGACAACGCTATACATATTTCTAAGACCTCGCGCATAGACTCGATCAATCTCTCTTCGTATGGCGGTCACAGATCTATCTAGTCCTCTTACGTTAAAAGACCATCCTCACCTCGGCATTCACCAACCTACCCAGCAACATCGCTACCACACAAAATGATGATGAACCTGTTACAGGTATGCTGACTGTGACCGAGATATCAACACCCACCCAGCGGTAGTCGCCGAGTAACAGCACCGCACAACGTCAGAGGTATCGCCCCGCATGATACTCACTACTAACCTGTAGCACACAGCAAGACATCCGCTACTGCTCTTACTACCCAACCTATTTTCCCCTTAGCTCTTGCCTTCGCCTTTTTTTCCCTCTGCCCTTCAAACCGCTACCCTTCGTTCGACTTTCGACCCAATCTATCTCCAGATGAGCCCGTATTAATGGTCAACCTTAACCAGACTTACACGAACATCGCAGTACCTACATCCTGCGACACCTCACTAGCGAAAACTAACCCTTATGCAGAGATGGCAGTAGACCTTCTGAGTTGGCCATCATGCCGGTATGAGCGTGGAGGGCTCTACCGCTATTTTTTTTTTAAATCTAAGACCTCCCAGTTTGGAATCCCCATCGGTGACACCCACGCTCCTTTTTTCGTCACCTTACAAATGTACCTGCACAGAGGCAGCCAGTCAATGATTCCCAGGCGCGTTTTTCACAGGAAACTAACCATTCGGATACCCTTAGCTGAGTGGCTCTATGCCCATGAACTAAGATCTGCTGGTCGCAGGTGAAATCTAGGGGGTGTCGAAACAGATGCCTGTCATGCTCGCAGCAATGGTGCAATGATCGATTGTCTCTGTACAGGTACGTTTTTGAAATGACAAACAACGGTGCACAGGCGGCGCAGATGGTGTTGCCGAACTCAGGGGTGGAGGAGGGGTTATGAATAACGGCGGAGGAAACAACTTCAACATGTCCAATAATATCGCATGAAACAGCGCCACAATCTCACGACCATCTGTGTTGCGACTTCCAGCATGGCAGTGGCTCTGTTTGCGACTTGTGTAATCTAATTTTGTTTTAAACTTAGATCTGCACACCGGTCTGAGTTACATGTACACCAGTCAACCAACAGATGACGATTTATCAATGGAACTACGAATTAACAGGGGATTACGTATTAAACTAGTAGATGACATTACAAATTTATGGAAGACTGTGTTAACGCATAAGAGATAAATTCGATATAGGTTAAGAGGACAAGTTCATTGGACCGAACACTGAACATAGGATTAACTGTTCAAACTTGAGCTTTGTGGTACAGCTCCATAGGAGTAGTAGGCTAACTAATATGTACAACGTATAGCTGTTGGTGTAAGACATCTATAATAAGATTCCTCCTCAAAAGCTCCAAGCAAGAAATTCGAGGGAAATTTTCTAAAGCAAGGGGGAATTATTAGGTCCCAGAATCATATTCTGATCTGACGTTGAAAGAATTCTTCCCAATCGGTGCCTGAGGAAAAGCAGATGACAAGGCAGACTAGTGCTCAATACGTAGAGAGGAATGACAATCTGGAAGAACAGCTGATATTGCAAGTTTTACGCACACACTATTGAGTCGATGACCAAGATGTCGATGTGCCTACAGTTGACCACGTACAGTGAAGCAGCAATACCGAAGTCATACACAACAATGGCTTAACAACACTATGACCCTGCAGAAGTAACTCAACTGAAATTCTAAAAGAACGAGTCGCGATCCTGGAACACGGTAGAGAGTGCTCATGGGGTTACAAAATCAGGGCCCACAGGACAGTTGCATCAGTACAGACCGACCAGTACAAATACTCTGAGTCCACAGCTTAGCTCTCAATGTTGCACCTAAAGTTTCTGGGATGGGATATGTGACACTGCCAAGAAGACTACGATTTACAATACAACAGCCAGCCTGACCTAAAGAACTTTGCTGTTGTGGGCTGCTGCCACCTCATCTTCACCTTCACTGATGGTAACATTAGAGGGCCTTCTACCAACAGGCCCTTGCACATGTAGCTGATGATACCTGGTACATGGCTAACTACCAAAGTTTTAGGGGATTGCAATAGTTGCTGCTTTGACCTGCATCTAGAAGCAGACACTGGCATCCCAGGCTATTTGCTTCCAAAGAGACAATGATGTAATACTTCACGAGCGCGTCTACCCCATGCTTTGATATCAAGTGACTTTCTGGGGTGCCATTTATGACACGCACGACAGTGTCCTGGCAACCTGTAAGCAGAGTTTGGTGGCCATCGGGTCTGAGCCAGCAGCATCTGCAGTGCATCGGGTCGATGGCATTTCATGATGAATAGGGTACAGCACATGAAGTGTGAGCAGGCCCGCCACTGCCGCATCAAAACCGCGAGCCACGCATGTATCACTGTGTACCAGCTTGGCATGTACTACACCAGCCCACCTGGTTGCTGACGACCTGGGATAGACAACTGTGTATTTGTGATTAATAAATGTTTTATGTTAACAATGTTTAATTAGCACTGCCAGGCATCTGTCAGGATCCTCACCTCTGCACTGTGAACTGTTCTGATGACTGTACACGCCACCACTCTGGCACATTATGGCCATGGAGAATGTCAGATCCACAGCCCTCCTCCTATAAAACATTGACTAGTGATAAATATATTTTAGATTATTTATAGACACCTCCTCCTAGGAAACTACAGAGCGAGGCCTGCAAAACAGAAGAAATAAAGATTTTTTTTCAACATTTTATGTGTCTTTCTTAATATCGTTACAAAAAATTCACAATCACTTTACCTTAGCCTGTTTGGGTAGTGTAATAACGGGACTGCTACAATTTGTACAAACCGTTAGAATTTTCATATTGACTGAGGTGCAATGACTACACGTCTTAATACAAGATAAAAATGGCAGATTGGGGAACTGAAATAAAATGTATTATATTTTTTATAAGATACAATATTTTATATAACACAATTATTGATACATTGTCAATATGCATTGTATAAAACAAAAAAACCACGGTTAAAATATTATTCTTATCTTTCTATATCAACTACATTGCGATGTTTTTCAAATAACTTTCTTTTACGAGGGTTGTCCGGAAAGTAAATTCCGATCGGTCGCGAAATGGAAACCACAGTAAAAACTAGAAACGTTTTATTTGCAACAGTTACGAACACATTAGAACTACTTCTCTACATAGTCGCCGCTATAACTTCGAGTGTTGTCGTGTTGTTGTATGAAGTTTCCAATATCCTCATCATAGAAAGCAGCCGCCTCTGCTTTAGGTCAGTAATCTGCACTGATCTGCAGCTCGTTGTCTGTGGAAAAATTTTGTCTTCATAGCCAGGGGGTCTTGTGAGCAGAGATGATACTCAGGGGGAGCCAGTTACGGACTGTATTATGGGTCATCAAACACTTCTCATCGGAAACGCTGTGGGAGTGTCTTCATTGCCCCTCGAGTGTGCGGCCGAGAATTTTCAAGAAGAATGAACTGCTCGACAGTTGTTTTATGTGGGCTGCGTGACACAGGCGAAATCTCTGACCAGGCCCTTACACTTGGCGGGAGACGCTTTTCCCTTCGCGTCTTTACGTGTTCACTGTTAACTCAAAACTGAAAAGAGTGATGCGACTCGATCGACGGGCATACTAGAGACACAGTCCAACTCATCTGTGAAAATCCTCATTGGATTTTCCCAGTGGTTTCCATTTCGCGACCGATCGGAACTTACATTCTGAACAACCCTCGTATGTGCCTTAAATTCGCTCTCCATTTCGTTGAAAGAGATATGGGCAAAAGTAAACCGAGGAACTCCATTTGTAAATTCTGCTTCTATGGATTTAACATGTGTGGGAGTGACAGTAGCACATTGGGAATAAATGAATTTTTACATTGATCTAACACCTCGTCGTGTGCACATTGCCCATGTACATAGACCACAAAGTCGCTAAACAGTGCCTTCATATAGTTGACTGCCTGTCTATTTCAATCTGTAGTGTACTGTATAGACCACACAAGTTCACATTATTAGTCTGATCTAAATAAATACACTGCAAACGGTCCCTAGACATTAAATTCCGTGTTCGAGCTGTGTATATGTCGATAGCGAACGCCTGCTCCCTAACGATGTAGATGTCTGAATGAGGATGGATGGGTCATACTCTGTTCCCTTCTTTTAGACCTGCAGTACATTCCCTCATGCCACGTCGATGGTTACCCTCTATCTCCGTCAACTGCACTGAACACTGTGTTAATCATTCTCGATTTGTATTATTACTCTGCAGTCACTATCTGGCGCTATGCCTACATTTACACATATTAATCCACTAGTTGTCAGATGATAAATGGTGTAAACAGCAGTAGGCCACTTAGCTGCAGCTCTATGGGGTGTACCAACCCTGGAGACAGTGGATACTCAATGTCCTGCTCCGATATTTCAGGCGGTCTTTCTGTTGATTTCTGCTTCAGTGCATCAAGGAGGCATTGCACTGATGGAGAAATATTAATAAAATTAAAACACATATGCAACAAGTAATAATAATCACAGCAATCAAGGAGATTGTTAGTGCTTACATTCGACTATGTGAGTCAGTTTTTTTCCTGTCTCGAGGCAGCAGATCTGTGGTTTTACAAGCAGAGAACACGGGTGCTAAGTCCATATGATGTTTAGTAAGCCCAGGGGCTGTGGGTGAGTAGAGGGAGCAGGTTATTGCAACACCACTGACTTTGGTTGGATTTCTTAAATTTCAGAGGTTTCCTGCGATTTCATAGTGACAGCCATCTTAGATGGCGATCTTGGTGACTTTGGGCCAACTAATGCAACAATTCATGAAGCCACCATCTTGGACCGCCATAATTGATTGTGGCAACCATTTTGGCCTGCTATATTGCGTAACACAGTATATGGATAAAGTATTTAACTTATACTAATAGGGTGATAAATTATAGCAATAACGATAATGATCACAAACAAACAGTATTATATATCCCCTAATCAGTAGGATGACAGTCTATCATCTATGGGCACGGCAACTGATCTAGAGTAGGAGGGAGAGGGGAGGGAGATATGACAGATCATAAATAAGAGTAAAATACATCGTCTTAAAACTACGTCCTTATTGGCAGAGCCCCATCCTAAGGTGAACAATTAAAAAGTGATGACCAAGAGTGTGTACTATTCAGACATACATCATTTCAACTAAATTGGCGAATATTACGTGTACCTATTACATCAATAGAATTAGTTCCGGTTTTCAAACAAAACGTTATGGAAAAGTGTACAGCTAGTTACTAGAATCTCAGCTGAAAGACTCATTATTAAAGTTCACATTAGATAGGTCAGTTGGAAGTATGTCTGATTGATTTTCATATTTCAGCGAAACACTAATTATATAACAAGGCTAACATGATCTACACTCAGGGGTAATAATCGGCTTTTGAACAAATTAGCTGTTATTAAAATGTGTGCATGTAACAATCGGCTGTAAACGCTCTGATGACATCAGGCACAGCAGAAATTTTTGGGGGGTTACGATACAGTTACGTCAAATTTCAGAAATATAAAATGTAGAATTATTTAGCATAGTGATTAACAGATTAAAACATTAGTTAGTAACAGCTACACGCAAGTAGGTAATAATGTGTGAATTTACTGTAACTGTTACCGTCACGAATTCCAGTGTTTAAAAACACCTTTTTTTTAATTTGCAGGTATTATACCAAATACTCATTCACTGAAATGTTAATGATTTCCAGTCAGCAGCACAGCATTATTTCAACACTAGAATACGGCAGCCAAGACATGGCACAAATAACCCCATTGCACAAAATTTCTCAACATAATTAAATAGGATTATACTATTATCAATAGTACTTTACTTTGAAAACACTGCTTACTGGTAATCCGATTTAAATTCAAATTAACAAGTTTATGATTTAGAAATTCAAATAAACTTTGAAACCATGTGTCAGACGTTCACAAAGAGTGTCCCCATATTTTAAGCCTAACCGCATGCATGTATCTGCTCTTAGTTCTGAAGAAGAAAGTAACAGAGACCTTAGAACTAGAACGTGCCCCATGAACAGACATTTGCAGAGGAGAAAAACTTCATAGGAGACAGAAAGCGGAATACATCCAACAAATAATCAGGATCGTTGAGTACAAGTGATACTCTGAAATGAAGAGCTGACGCAGCTGAGAAAGTCGCGTGCGTGTTCGCATCAATGTAGTTAGAAGACTGATGGGAAAAAAATTAGTATACATTGTAAATAACACCAGCACCACTTCATTTGGTTTCAACATACATGACACAAGCCTGCATGCACCGACAGAAAAAGTAATCGCGACACCAAAAAATAATTTATGTAGGCTAATCAAACTTCGACAATAGATTTGTCTAACATCGCAAGATCACAGATTAATGTAAACACGAGATAAGCCATTGCAACTGTGAAATGCATGTGCACTAATAAACGGTGTAGTCACCAGAAGTTGAATGCAAACGTGCGTTGTACAGGTGACGGATGTCACTTTGTGGGATGGCACTCCATTCCTGTTGGACTTGGTCGGTCAATGCAGGCGCGGTTAACGCTTTCTAAGGCTGACGCTGGAGTTGTTGTCCGATAATGTCCCATATGGGCTCGAATGGAGACAGAGCTAGTAATCGAGTAGGTCAAGGGGCATCTCGACACTCTGTTCAGCATGTTGAGTCACAGTAGCGGTTTTTGGGCGAGCGGTATCCTGTTGGAAAATACCTCCTGGAATGCTGTTCCTGAATGGCGACATAACAGGTTGAATAACTAGTGGGCCACTTCTCTGGCGTGTTGCGTATCCGGCACTATCGATAGCGGCTTGTGTTTTGCCTTCCGCCCCGGCACGGAGGTGTGGTCTCGTTGTTGGCGGGCCTCGTTGATTTGGGCATTGGGCAGTGTGCCGTGTTGATGATGTGGTGTAGTGGACAACTGATGGATTCCCGCATGAGATCGCTCGAGGTTCTCAGCCTCTGAAAAGCGTGCCACGATATCGCTTGGGTTTCAGCACTCAGGAGTTGTAAGGACTGCAGGGCAGTTTTTGTGTGTGTTTGCTCTGTCCGGTCTGCGTGGCGGGGTTCGTTTCACTTTACTTCACCTTACTTCAGCTTGATCATATTTTCTGCGTGCTTCCGTTTTAGCCGGAGTCTGGGTGTCGAGTTTTCTGCTGTTGTGTACCCGGTCGTCGTCCCTGTTTTCCCGCCCGGGGGCGGCCGTATCTGTTGGTGGGAATTATTTAGCAGCGTGTGTTTTGCGTGGACCCGGTGTGCTCACACGCCCTGATTCTGAGTTGAAATTACTGTGGTCAGCCTGGCTCGGTTGCTGGAGTGTGTGTTGTTGGTTTTCTTTCTTGCTGGGGGCTGCGCGCGCGCCTGTTCCGTTTGTGATGTGGCAGCAGTCTGATATTTTGTGTGTGCTTGTTAAGTTGCTAGCAATTGCTTTTTAGCCATGTGTTTACTTATTTTATTTAAATTGTTGGGCATTGTCATTTGCCTGTCCTTCTACCTTTATTGTAGTGTCAATTAAGCCTAAGACGATGTCCAAGATGCTAGCAATTGATTTTAGCCTAGTGAGTACTTAATCCTGTTTAAATTCTTGAGCATTGGCATTTGCTTGTTCTTTTACTCTTATTTATTTGTTGTGCCAGTTAGCCCTAAGATGATGTCAGACCTTGGTATCTATCAACCTTATTTTGGCTACTATCGCTCAGGTGCAATATTGCCGGGCTTATCCCGGATTTGTCATTAATTGAGAGCTTTTTATACTGTATTTTTATTAGTAGGTTTGGCAAGTGCACTTGCGTATGGTATTTATTGTTTACCCCTCCCCCCCCCTTCTTCCTCCTTCGTGTAAACTGATTTTGACAATATTGCAAGGTGGCCTGTGTTATTACCTATGTAAGTTTGCCCGCTACTGTAGTCGTAACATGTTTTGACCGGCAAGCGGCCCATCTTGGCGAAAGTTTGTATGTGTTTGCGCTGTTAATGTTGGGCCTTGCTGTACATATATTTACTCTTGTACGTGTTGTTGTGTTAAGAATTTTAGGGCATTTTTAGCTGAGATACCTGTTGAAAATTTTATCACTCTTTTAAAGAAGGTATAGGAAGGAGTAACTTCAACTGAAAATTTTATTGCAAATTATACGTTTCTGCTTCACATTTAAAAAAAATTAACTGTATTAGGTGAAAGTATGTAGTTTAATACACAACGATTATTTGTCAAAGAATCAAATTGTAAAGTTTGTTTGGGAGTGATTCAGACCACACAAATAAGTTTCTCTGTTCACATTTCACATTTTTATTACCTCATGTTGTAAGCCGTTTGATTGTCTGTGTTACTGCAATTTGTAAACCATAGTGTAATTCATTACAATTAATTAATTGTTTTGGGGAAATAAACCTTCTATTGTATGTGCCCTTTTCATTAACCGAATCCCATCCAAATCGTCCGCTCAACTAGTTCGACGTACAAATTTGGAGTCAGGTCACTTGGGATAACCACGAGAGAGCTCTTGCTGTCACACGAAATCGCGCCGCGGACCATAGATCCAGTTGTAGGTGCAATGTGTCTATCAGGTTCAAATGGTTCAAATGGTTCAAATGGCTCTGAGCACTATGGGACTCAACTGCTGAGGTCATTAGTCCCCTAGAACTTAGAACTAGTTAAACCTAACCAATCTAAGGACATCACACACATCCATGCCCGAGGCAGGATTCGAACCTGCGACCGTAGCGGTCTCGCGGTTCCAGACTGCAGCGCCAGAACCGCGCGGCCACTTCGGCCGGCCGTGTCTATCAGGCAAACAGTTTGGTTGCAGGTCATCAGCTGGTCACCTTATAACCAACACACGACCATCACTGGCACCGAGATAGACCCAGCTTGCATCAGAAAAGCCGACAGACCAGAACCGTGCCCTCCAATTAGCTCTCGCTTGACGCCACTGAAGTCGCAAATGGCGATAGTTCTGGGTCAGTGGAATGCACGCTACAGAGCGTCTGGATCGTAGCTGTCCTTCAAGTAACCAATTTGTAACAGTTCGTTGTGTCATTTTCGTGCCAACTGCTGCTGATATTGCTGCTTCAGAAGCAGTACGGTGCACCAGAGCCATACGCCGAACACGATGGCGTTTTCTTTCGGCAGTGCCACGTGGCCCCGTCAGAAACCCGGTCTTCTTGCGACTGTACATTCTCGGACGACCGCTGCCAGAAATCATGTGCAGCGACTACATTCTTGCCAAGTCTTCCTACAATACGCGGAAAGTTTTTAGTAGCCCTATTACACGACCCCGTACAATCCCGTACATAACCTAGTAAGAAGTTGGTAATGGCTTTGGTTTTACGGACATCATCTCATCATGTTCAATCTAAAAGCTAAAGAATGCTCACGAACGTTACAGCGACTATTTAAAGGAAACCTGATTTGCATCCTCAACGTGCCGCTACTAGCTGCTCTCTTATGCGACGGGAGTAAATTGGAATAGATTCTTTCAGATGTAACTCACGCCTGCCAACTTTCGTTTATGTCGCACAACTCCTTCTTAGTGTTGCAAATGTTTCCTCGTCAGTTATGCAGACATTTGTACAAATGTATTATGTTTACAGTAATAATAGCACTCCCAGCTGCTGCTAAGTATGCATGGTTTACATTCTTCACTTTCAAATGGTTCAAATGGCTCTGAGCACTATGCTGTGGTCATCAGTCCCCTAGAACTTACAAGGGAACCTCCCCATCGCACCCCCCTCAGATTTAGTTATAAGTTGGCACAGTGGATAGATCTTGAAAAAGTGAACACAGATCAATCGAGAAAACATGAAGAAGTCGTGTGGAACTATGAAAAAATAAGCAAAATATACAAACTGAGTAGCCCATGTAAAAGATAAGCAACATTAAGGCTAATGTAAGCTTAGTAGCGCCGTGGTCCCGTGGTTAGCGTGAGCAACTGCGGACCGAGAGGTCCTTGGTTCTAAACTCCCCTCGAGTGAAAATCTTACTTTTTTCATTTTCGCAAAGTTATGATCTGTCCGTTCGTTCATTAACGTTTCTGTTCACTGTAATAAGTTTAGTGTCTGTGTTTTGCGACCGCACCGCAAAACCGTGCGATTAGTAGACGAAAGGTTATGCCTCTCCAATGGTAACCGAATACATTTGATCGCAAGGTCATAGGTCAACCGATTTCTCCACAGGAAAACACGTCTGATGTATTCTATTCGACACTGGTGTCGGCATGTGCGTCACATGACATGAATATGTTGTCGACCCACCTACCTTGTACACTTGGCGAATGGGTAAAAAGATTCTTCTACCTTGCCCGATTTAGGTTTTCTTGTGGATGTGATAACCACTCCCAAAAAAAGTGATCACATCGGACGGACAGATAATAATTGTCTGAAAATAAAAAATTAAACTTTTCACTTGAGGGAAGACTTGAACCAAGAACCTCTGGCTCGGCAGCTGCTCACACTAACCACGGGACCACGGCGCTCCTGTGCTGACATTAGCCTTGGTGTTGCCTGTCGTGTGGACGGACTACTCAGTTTGTATATTTTGCTTTTTTTTCATAGTTCCACACAACTTCTTCCTGTTTTCTCGATTAGTCTGTGTTTAGTTTTTCAAGGCCTGTCCACTGTGCCAACTTATAAGTAAATCTGAGGGGGGTGCGATGGGGATGTTCCCTTGTTAGAACTACTTAAACCTAACTAACCTAAGGACATCACACACACCCATACCCGAGGCAGGACTCGAACCTGCGACCGTAGCAGCAGCGCGGCTCCGGACTGCAGCGTCTAGAACCGCACGGCCACCGCGGCCGGCATTCTTCACTTTGCCCATAACATAATTTGTTAAGCTTTTCTGAAATAAGATTGCTTATTTACTTGTTGATAAAATGGAAGCAATAGTCCTATAAATAAATGGCAGCCTGGAATCATAACAATGATCCTATACTTGGAAATGCACATTGGCGATGAATAGAAGGTTTTATTTTTAGATGATGACGTATTTTGCCATTAACGTATCATTTATACAGAAATTAGATCACAGCTGCTATTACTCGTCTGCCTAACGACGCAAAGAATTTTGTCTGCACCCATGGAATTAATATAGGCTTTCATCGAACCAACTACTTCTACAATGATGCGCCGCAGACCAATGTGGAGTGCATGGCACACCGTTACTTCCCATTATGCAACTTATTGAGGTTTCTTCCCGCACTTTTCAGAGGAATGAACGCTTATAGGCTCTGGGCACGCTTTATTTTATATCGACGCCGCAGCCCCTATGCGGTTGTAGTGTATACCTACATTCATCACTTAAAGCTGGATTTTGGCACTTTATAAGTAGATTTCCTCGGGACAGTTCACGTCTGTATTCAAGCGTCTGTCCGTTCAGCTTTTTAGTATTTTGTGACACTCTCCTATGGGTCAAAAAAACCTGTGACAATTGCTGTTGTTCTCTTTTTTTATATACGTTCAATATCCACTGTTCGTCTTACGTGGACGAACACGTTTGAGAAATATTGTAAGATGGGCCGCACGCGTGTTTTGTAAGCAATCGCTATGAAGACTGACCGCATTTCTCTAGTTATTTACGAATCAAATGCAGTCTACGACGTGCTTTGCCTACCGTTAAGGCTGTGTGACCGCTCCATTTCATATCCTCACAAATTGCTACACGCAGGTCTTTGTATGAACTGAATAAATACCAGCTGTCACTTGTGGATACGGCAGTCATAGAATACTGAATTATTTTGTTTTGTGTGCGTTTCTGAACAGTTAACGCAAGCTGTCAGCCCTTATAACACTTTGAAAACGTGTCAAGGTCCGACTTACAACTACGCAGCTTCTTTTCAGACAGTATTTCATCATAGATAACTGCATCACCTGCGAAAAGTCAAAGGTTGCTATTAATGTTGTCTGCAAGGTCATTAATACGCAATATGAACGGCATTGCTCCCATAAAAGTCCATGTAGCACACCTGAAGTTACTTCTACATTTATCGATGACTCTCCATTTAAAATAACATGTTGCGTCCTCACTACCAAAAAATCTCCAATAGCGTCACTAATTTTGTTTGACATCCTGTAGGTCGTACTTCTGATAATAAGTCTAGATGTGGTACAGAATCAAATGCTTTTCGAAAGTCAAGAAACACTGCATCTTCCTGATTACTTTGAAGGATGTCTATCATGATCTCACTTGAGACAAGTGCGAGTTGGGTTTCATATGATCGATGTTTTCGGTATCCATGCTTGTCAGCATAGAGATGTCCTGTTCAGATAACTCAGTACGTTTGAGCCCAGAATACGTTCTAATATTCTACATCAAATGGATATCACTGATATTGGACGGTAGTCTTGTGATCACGACAGCTACCTTCTTGTAGACGGGTGCGGCCTGTGCATTCTTCCATCAATTCGGCACATTCTTTGTTCGAGAGATCTATGCTAAGTTACGGTTAAAAGAGAAGCTAGCTCTGTCTCAAACTCAATATAGAACCTGAAACGGATTCCATCGACCGCTGCAGCTTGGTTGAGTTTTAGCGATTTCAACTGTTTCTCAAGACTACTGACAACAATGTCTAGATCACTCAGCCCTTCAGTGGTGCGAGAGTTCCGTTAATCAACAGCGTCCGTTAGTGTCATACCTGCTCGAAAAAGTCATTGGACTAAAATCTACTCGTTGTGCTCATAATAATTTTAGGAAAGCAGTGACTAAAGCATCTGCTCATTTACTTTCTCTGAGCGCAATGTCGACAACTTATAAGGACGTATTGGTAATTTTCTCCTTTTTTTTGTTTTAATAAAACTACTTTAATTTAGAGAAGATATAATAACTTGAATGCAAATATGTTTTGTTTGATGATTAAAAGACACATGCATTTAAGAAATGCAGTCACAAAGCGTCATGTCTGGAGTAATCAGTTAAGAAAATGTTATCGTTGTAAAACAATATACAACTTATCTCTGTTATTCGTTATTTTACCTTTTCATCTTCCCTCCTCCTAGCTGCAATCTGTTAAGACGCATGTATCAATGGAAGATTCCTTGACTGAAAATAACACTCATTCCTGCTTAAACCTTATGCCATGTTATTTGTTTTTGTGCAAATGGCACTTTTTTTGAAACTTCCTGGCAGATTAAAACTGTGTGCCCGACCGAGACTCGAACGCGGGACCTTTGCCTTTCGCGGGCAAGTGCTCTACCAACTGAGCTACCGAAGCACGACTCACGCCCGGTACTCACAGCTTTACTTCTGCCAGTACCTCGTCTCCTACCTTCCAAACATTACAGAAACTCTCCTGCACTTGCCCGCGAAAGGCAAAGGTCCCGAGTTCGAGTCTCGGTCGGGCACACAGTTTTAATCTGCCAGGAAGTTTCATATCAGCGCACACTACGCTGCAGAGTGAAAATCTCATTCTGGACACTTTTTTTGTTATTGACAGGTTTTGCAGTGGAAATGCGTGTGAATGTGATTGTATTAGGTCTAACAACCGACTTACACGATGTCTATTTAACTGCAATTACGGCTGTCTCGTTACTAACCGCTACTAATTACCGTAATCATTCAGTACCTGCCTGCTTTTCAATTCACGAAGTCCCATTTGCAAGTGCGAACAATAGTGGCGCACTTGAGAGATTCGAAACTGTCAAGGTCGTAAAAATAAGAAACCAAAACAGTTATTACCACAAATTACGATATTTCGGGCACAATTAACATTTCTGTACCTCGTCAATTTAACTTTTCCGGTATAGAGTTAACCTGACGATCACTCGTAGGACTAGTAAAATAGACCATAAATATGCTTTATACGAAAATTTATTTCAAAATATGTTTGCTTCATGACTGTCTCTTTCCCATGTCATGCAGTAATACGAGACGGGCAATGTCGAACAACTGACCTACGATTTCTGAAAGTATAAATGTATTGAATTTATTTTTCAAAACCAGTAAAATAAAATGAACATTTGTAACAGAGCAAGAAGTCGAAACTGATAAGTTTCTACATGGGTATCATGTAAACAACTACAACACTAGATAAGGCATGTTCATTCATTCCACCGAATTCTGATTTCAGTAGCTATAAAATTTGTTTATTTGAGGCTTCTAGATGAAAATATAAAGAAGTGGTCTTTGTGATTACATGTAATTATTGTACATCTTGATAAAAGGCCCCAAGATGGCGTATAATCATAGGTAAGTGCGCGCAGCTTGTAGCAGCGATTAAAATTATCTTCCTCATTCTTTCTATATCCAAGCCACTGACTTCAAATATGACACGAGCTGAGCGTAATGGTCTTCGTGAACTCTGTAACGATCCACGCCTAGTAGTCCTGCCAGCTGAAAAGGGCAATGCAGCCGTCATTATGGAACGAGCCGACTATAACGCCAAGATTCGGTTGATGCTGGACGCGGAGACATCAAAAACTGTCAAAGAAGCCAACTTCAAGAATAATGGGGAAGACGTCGGAGCTTCTCAAGAGGTCTTTCCTGGAAGAGAATGTCTTCAAAAATCTCCTCCCTCAGGTAACTTGACCACCTACGTTGTATGGCCTTCCAAAGGTTTACAAGTAGAACACTCTTCTACGCTCCATCGTCAGCACCATTGCATCACCGACTTACAGACTCGCGAAACATTTGGCCAACTTCCTTACCCCTCACGTTGGTCACTGAATGCACCACATCAAGAATACAGCCGACTTCATCAGTCGAATTAAATGCTTGTGCCTTGGAGAAGGTGATATTATGGTCAGCTCTAATGTAGTGTCATTGTTCACGCGCGTTCCCATTAAAGACTCTATAGATCTGCTCTCCCAGTAATTTGACGAGAGTGTTGTGGATTTATCCAAGCATTCCCTGACGTCAGCGTATTTCTTGTATGATGGAGAATACTTCAACCAGACGGACGGTGTTGCGATGAGAAGCCCATTAGCTCCAGTTGTAGCTGAAGCGCCTGCTAAACCCGCTGGGCAGAACAGGTAATTAGGATTGTGGAAAGGGCAAAATAAGGTTGGGGTCAGTTTCACCTTCTAATTGTAATTTAATAACAAATTTACAACCGAAGGGGCACATAGCGAACCTTTACCAAATGCAACTCTTTCACGGCTGAAGGCCTCCAAGCAAGAAGTCCTAACAAACAAATCAACAAGATAAAAATTCAATTAAAATAGCAATAAAATAATTTTAAAAAATCTATCACAGCTAGGTGGAAAGCCTCAAAGCAAAGTAAACAGAACAAACATATGCAAGGTGCAGTACGAACGGCTGAAGGCCACAATTAAGTATCAAAATCTTAGAACATATTACCAGAGATTTTTAAAGCCAGAAGGCCACAATGCTTAAAAAGAGGAAATCTTAATAATCAACAAGATAAGAAATGCAATTAAAAAGGCAAATAAAATAAATAAAAAACATGTATCACGGCTAAGTGGAAAGCCTCAAGAGAAAGCAGATAGAACTAACATATATAAGGTGCAATACCAGTGGCTGAAGGCCACAATTAAGTTTCAGAATTTTAAAGTATATTACCACAATCTTTTAAAGTCAAAAGGCCGGAATGTTTAAGCTTGAAAGATAATTTTAAGAATAAGGTTGCAAGACTGAAAGCCCACAATTAATATTGCAAAATTTTAAGAAAAAGGGAAAATAACCCTAAAGCTTGAATTGTAAGTAGCTGAAAACAGATAATTAAACACCGGTTGGAAAGACAATAAAGACAACAACACTCAGAAGCACTCAGAAGCCCCCAGGGAGGTCGGTCTGCCCTCGTTCACTTAGGCGATACGGGGTGGTGAGCCCAACTACACTTGATCTGTCGGAACCCAACCAGGGGACAGCCACGGACCGACCGACACAACGACTTGCTTACCATCAATGAGTGTATGAGAACTGAAACAGAAAAGGTTACAAACGTGATAATCCACAATGGAGTATGTATTAGCTGTCACAATAACACACCGTGTTGGACAGCGACACCAGGTGAGGAAAGGATGCTGCCTGAATTTACGTTAGTGGCCCTGGTCCGCAGGAACCGACCGACCCCTCTCACAATGTCGACACATCAGTGGAAATAACACCAATTACACACACAACCTGACAAACACTCGCATGAAGACCTGAACGATAAGCAGCAGTAACTAAACACGCCCGAAGACAAGTCGGGAGTCTATGCATACACACACGTATATACAGCCGACTCATGAACGATCGGCGAACCAAAACGCATCGTCCAGTAGGACGAACGACCGACGATTCACCAAGACCGTGGTCCGGTTCAAGTGGCGGGTGGTGGCAATGGTCGCGTGAGTCATGTCGACGCAGACCTCACTGCTGCTCCAACCCGACTATACTAGTGCCGCATTGCAACTCCCCGACTGGCAGGTCCGGGCTGCGCTCCGGACGCATTCCAGCTGACTGGCAACCCGAACTCGCAACCCGAACTCGTTTACGACAGACCACGACCGGGAAGTAATAGCAGTCGACAAAGATACTACGAGAGGGGATATATCGATACGCGCTGCTAACGCCGGTCACGGTCAGGCAAAACAACAACTCAGTGACTGTAGTAATTTAAATTAACGTAGTGAGGTGGAAGTAAGTTAAAAACAAGGTGTAAAATACATCATGGCTGGAACACGAGCCACGCACAGCTCAGTAGCCAGTCTGTTCATGGAGTACTTTGAAAACATCGCGCTGGACACGGCTCCTAAACAGCGTAATTGCTTTTATCGTTACGTCGACGACACGTTCGTTGGATGGTCTCATGAAATTAAAAGCTGGGAGAATTCTCGGACCACATCAGCAACATCCATGACAACACCAAGTTCACGATGGAGATAGAGACAGTTGTTGCCTTGCCGTTCCTTGATGTCCTCGTCCGCCGCAAAGCAAATTGGTGTCTCAGCCACAGTGTTTACCGGAAACCCACCCAAACAGAGCAATATCTGCGCGCTAACAGCTATCACCATTCGTCGCAGAAACTTTCTGTTCTGAGGACCTTAGTGCCTCGAGCAGAAACCTTCTCAGATTCTGAAAACTTGTCGAAGGAACTGTGTCACTTACGGAAAGTATTCAAGGAAAACGACTGCAACAACCGCCAAATTTCACAAGATATCTTTTCGGGAATACGTAAGCAGAAGGACACCGAGGAGGACACTAAGAAGTGGGCGTTCTTGTCTTTCTGTGGCTCAATAACAATACAATAAGCCGGCTCCTAATAAGGCATAAAATGGATTCGGTCCTAAGGGCACCAGCAAAAATTCGACAACTCTTGAGGCATGTGAAAGACCACGTAGGCCTCAGAACGCCAGGAGTATATAAAATACCAAGTGGATGTGGACAGTTCCATATCGGACAGACTGTGCGTACCATTGAACACGAGAGATGTTTTCGTCTACGGTAGCAGCGTATGCATCAGAAAACGGTCATCGCATTGGATTCGACGAGACATTTGTTATCACACGGACTAACAGTTTTTGGGATAGCATAGTTAAAGAAGCGATCGAAATAAAAATTTGTGACAACAGGCTCAATAAAGACGGCGGCCTGCAGCTAAGCACAGCGTATGACCCGTGCATCGGAAGGTTGAAGCGAGCGCTGCTGCTGCACAACGCGAACATTATCATATATGGCGCCGAAAGATCGTGGATTTTAAACCACTTAACGCAGCTGGAAGCCCGAGAAACTTTTATTAGTACATATCGCCGTGAAAGTACGCACTCATATAAACAACAAGATAAATTGTCTAGTCACATTCAATAAATTAATGAACAGATAAAAATTCAGACTGAATAATTAAAAACCGAAGTTGCTAGTCATGTGATCAACGAGTTGCGAGCTGATCTAGAAACTATAATGAGCGAGATTACAGGCTTGAAAAAAACCATTAAAGCTATTCCTCAGTCTGTAGAGAAACTGAGTGAAAATCTTAGTTCGTTGCAACTAGAGCAAGAAACTCTGAAATTCACCCTTCAGCAGGTAGTAAGCCAAGGAGAAAGCGTCCCCACTCGTCGCGAAGGTAATTTAGATGAATTGTTATACGAAAAGGACGATCAAATTACAGAAAGATTAGACTCAAAATTACAGAAAGCCATTTACCAAAGTGTATTCCGAACAGAGCATTTCAGCATAAGGTGTTGGAGATAAATTAGGACACGCAGATACAGCCTTGAGACAAGATTTGCCTAAATTGCAAGAGGTACAAATCCACTATAATTATTAGGTAGGTAACACAGAAAACGAATTAAACTCACGAAAGAGACAAGTTTGGAATGGTCTATTACAGGACGCTAAGATAGCTGGGCTTATGACGTTTATCATAGTCCAGTAGCCAGTTAAATTATTTATGTTGATGAAATTCAGTGTTGTAACCTGTCGCCACATAATCATATGACTAGGAGTAAGAGGCCAATGTTAACTTTCTGTTATTCTTCCAGGGAAAAGTCTATTCAAATACAGCTTCACCTTAATGACGAGCAGCAATCGGTTGCAGGGCGAGGTATTTGTTGCAGCTGCATGTGAAGTTTTGTGGGCGTGCTACGTCACGAGAGACAGGCGTCATTTTCCTGACACAATCGATGAAACAGCGATAGCAAAACAACACCGAAAAGAGAGTGGGCCACTTCGTATCATTAAAATAAGATTGACGGAAATGAATATGGTTATAGTTCTCCCGATTATTACACAATATACTGAACAAGATATATTACACGTGATATTTCACATTATACAAACAACGAACCACCGGAATCGATGGGGGCAACAGAATTGTAATTGAGACAGTTGTTAGCGTATTCCACTACCAAAAAGTTTAAAGAACACTATTCACATAGCCCGCATCTCGTGGTCGAGCGTTCTCGCTTCCCACGCCCGGGTTCCCGGGTTCGATTCCCGGCGGGGTCAGGGATTTTCTCTGCCTCGTGATGGCTGGGTGTTGTGTGCTGTCTTTAGGTTAGTTAGGATTAAGTAGTTCTAAGTTCTAGGGGACTGATGACCATAGATGTTAAGTCTCATAGTGCTCAGAGCCATTTTTGAACTATTCACATAGAGACCTTAAGAAACACTTGCACCGAGTATGGAAACGGAATGTGAACCACGTGCTTTGAAATTACAATGATTTTTATTAGGTGTAAGGTGGAAGTACTGTGCGCCTTTCAGAGAGCTTTTCCTTCAATATTACTCAAATAAACTACGACAAAGAGATGTCATATTGGTTCTAATGCGTTACTGGATTATCTGTTTGACCTAAATTTACAAGTACACTTAACTTAATTTATATTAAACTTCCTGGCAGATTAAAACTGTGTGCCCGACCGAGACTCGAACTCGGGACCTTTACCTTTGGCGGGCAAGTGCTCTACCAACTGAGCTACCGAAGCACGACTCACGACCGGTACTCACAGCTTTACTTCTGCCAGTACCTCGTCTCCTACCTTCCAAACTCCGCTGCAGAGTGAAAATCTCATTCTGGAAACGTCCCCCAGGCTGTGGCTAAGCCATGTCTCCGCAATATCCTTCCTTTCAGGAGTGCTAGTTCTGCAAGGTTCGCAGGAGAGCTTCTGTAAAGTTTGGAAGGTACTAGCAGAAGTTAAGCTGTGAGTGCCGGGCGTGAGTCGTGCTTCGGTAGCTCAGTTGGTAGAGCAGTTGCCCGCGAAAGGCAAAGGTCCCGAGTTCGAGTCTCGGTCGGGCACACAGTTTTAATCTGCCAGGAAGTTTCATATCAGCGCACACTCCGCTGCAGAGTGAAAATCTCATTCTGGTTAATTCATATTGTTTGTGCATGTTGGGCAGAAGCAATCTGTACTAGCTCAGTGTAAGAAAGAATGGGACCGCATGCTTATACCAAGCAGTATTCCTTCCGGGAGAGCTCTTGAGACACACAGCCGTGGGAAAGACTAGAGGTCCGTCGCGGCCATCTTCGTAGAGATCGGCAGTGAACAGGGGCAGTGGTTACAGAGTCCCTAACCCTGAGACATGGTGGCGTCCAGCGCCTGACCGTCGGGACCGTAGACAATACAGCGGATTCCGTACGGCTTGAAGCCCACCGCCAAGGCGCCACTAGCCATTATCTTGATGAGCAAACAGACACGGCATGTTCCCGCTGAAAGTGTAACTGACTGGATGTGGACTGGTAGGTCCACTTTTTGTGGATGAAGTGGGAAGACGCCAAAACCAAAATCCATGTCGCAGATTGGTCAGCGCACGCAAGAAAACGACTTCGAGAAATACGATTTGCCACCCACATTTAAAGGAGAGTGTAACCGAGACGTTGTAGGACTAGCAGTGGAGAAACGTACTGAGCATTTCATCTGTTGTACAACGAAGTTACGATGTAGCATTCGTTTAGTAGTATCCGGACCGCAGTTAGCCGTCCTTTGTTGTCGAGTCACGCACCAACTGTGTGTTTGGCGCCGACCCCTTCGAGAAGCAGCGCTTTGTATTGCCGCATTTCTGCGATTACGGTGATATAGCATATACTCTGTCAGTCTTGGGCTGTAATGATAACTGCTCAGATGACAAGTACTATTCTTTCTGCACTGGGATTTCACACTGCTTATTGGGTAGTAATTTTTTCTGATATTTCGTACAATGGTGAAGTCAGTCATTCCGTGTGTATTAGCAGGTCACGTGTTTAGAAAGGGCAAAGAAGAAAGGGGAATCTGAACTCTATATCATACCTGGGAATATGAATTTAGTCTATGATTTCATGATCTATGTGTTTAATCTTAAATAAATGTGATATGTCCTGGTGATTTAATTTACTGGGGTTTGATTATGATATGTAGCATCAGAAGTGAACAGGCAACTTGTCTGCATATCCCGAATAACTCATTATCTGCAGGATAACTGCAGGTAATGAATAAGCAAATCATGGGAAATTTGCTAGATCAATATAAAGAAGATTAACGATGTCTTACTGGGGGTACATATAAATGCCAGGGCACCCATCACATTGCTTTAAATAAATCACTTGTATAACCCTATGTCGAGTCCCCACCATCATTAGCAGCTACAGTGTCTGTTAGATGTGGCGAACCTGTCACGATAAGTGCTCTGAATCTCCTGAGAGACAGTCAGTGAAAGTTGGTTGAACAATAACTGATTTGTAATCTCAGTGACCAAAAATTTACAGAAAAATATAAATTTACGGGAAATTTAATAATGATCTTGAGTTTGCTTGATCAAGCACAGCGTTGCCATAGGTAGCCAAGTGAAATTAATTAATTGTTGTGTGAAAGATAAATTCAGTGACTGTATTAGCATGTGAAAATTCTATACGTGAGGGATTGTGCTGGATGGTGTTCATTTCCCGTAAATAGGGCTAAAGCTCGTTTAGCAGACCAGAAAAGCGTAGGACGTAGAAATACAGTTGAAATGCCAGATGCACGTGGCAGTAAGGAAAGTATGAGGAACGAGACACAATTACGAGTGCTAGGAGAGCAGAAAAGTGATGAGATAAACGCCGACCCCTGAGATTTCTGAAAAACGGTAGACATAGTCAGGCCATGGTTGAAGAATCTGATGGCGAGGGCGAAGCACAGACTCATGTTGAAGAAATTGTAAAAATATGAAATTTTGAGGTAAGTAGTCCACGGGGAGATAAAAGTCCCATGTGTTACTACACGCTGTCATAGTCTAACGCTGCGGCACATAGTTGCCCACCCGGCGCTCACAGGCACAATTATCATAGGCACACAGACATTGACAGGGAAGAGGACATAAATTTGCGTGCTAGTTCAGAACGAACAGCCCAAATAACATGCAAAGTTTAGTGGCGACAGAACTGTCACAAGTCCTGACTTTTCTTAAAGAACAGAGTTGGGTTCTGCAATAGATGGCCTGAAAACGGAACTGTGTACAGCTCTAGGTGACCAAATAACAGAACTGCGTACTGCTGTACATGACAGCAACGAAGAAATCCGAAAAGACAGGAAGTTAATTATAAGTAAATACAGTACTGAATTGAAGGAGGACATTAATGAAACTAAAAATGAAACCAGAGGAGTCAAAGACGCGGCACGTGAATCGAGATCTAACCAAGAACGCGAGACAGCAGAGGCAAAAGAATGGCGTACGAAGTGAAACTGGTAGCGACAAGCAGATACCGCTCGTGATACTAAGAAGGTGACGCAAAGTAGTGGAAAAATAACAAACAGGGTGGTACATAAATAACAGACAAGAGTAAATCGACAAGAAGAGACGCAGTAACGTAAGAAAGAGACTGCATTTACTGCAGAATTAGAGCAATTTAAACAAAGGTTAGAAAACGAAGTGAAACAACTAGCTGAGAAGTAAAATCACAGACGGAAAGTTCCGCGATTGCGAAAACCCAGAGGGAAGGTGACTGGCAGGCAGCAGCCACTACATCAGCAAGTCCAAAGTCGTTGTAGCAACATCTTGTACAGATTGAAAGGAACGTATTAGACAACAGCGACTTACACAGAGTACAGACATTGTGTTAGTAGGCTGTTTAGATTCTTATATTGGTAACGCCACCGCCACGTAGCGCTCTCTATGAAAATCACTGGCTGTGCTGTGTGCAGCCTGAGGCTGGTCGGCATTGTTGCAATAGTCGCTATTGTAGTTTTGGGCAGTTGCGCAGTTGGAGGTGAGCCGCCAGCAGTGGTGGATGTGGGGAGAGAGGTGGCGGAATTTTGAGAGCGGACGATCTGGACGTGTGTCCATCAGAAAGAGTAAATTTGTAATATTGGATATCATAGACTGATATATATATATATATTATGACTTTTGAACACTATTAAGGTAAATACATTGTTTGTTCTCTATCAAAATCTTTCATTTGCTAACTATGCCTATCAGTAGTTAGTGCCTTCAGTAGTTTGAATCTTTTATTTAGCTGGCAGTAGTGGCGCTCGCTGTATTGCAGTAGTTCGAGTAACGAAGATTTTTTTGAGGTAATTGATACATGAAAGGTATAGGTTAATGTTAGTCAGGGCCATTATTTTGTAGGAATTATTGAAAGTCAGATTGCGTTGCGCTAAAAATATTGTGTGTTAGTTTAAGCACAGTCATGTACAATTTTTCTAAGGGGATGTTTCAACTGAACACATTGAGGGAGTATATGTAGGCATCTTTTGGCATGAATCAAGCATTCACACAGCCGGACAGCTTCACAAATAGCGAACTACCCTATCAGTAACTAAACATACAACATAGACAACCATAGCCTATTAACACGCATTATTGTACACCTATCTAATAGTACAGAATGCACAGTAGAAATCACGAGAGACTCCACCCAGAACAGGGTACGTCCGGTGACTCGCCGAAGATACGAAAATTCAGTAATGAGAACAGTTCGACACCTGGAAGAGAATATCTAACTCAAGCATTTTATTTCGGTCAGGAAATTCCAACGCTATAAAGACTACAGAAACATTTTACTTCCAAAAATGTTTGTAGGACGAGTTAGACTTTGCTCACATACGGAAAGCGCAACAGCAGAGGTATGTAACCAGTGCATGTACATCATATGAGGAGTTCCGCTCGGCTTTTCTCAGCTGGTACTGGTCTAGCGAGACCCAAGATAAGAGTCAGACAAGAATTCATGATGAGTAGAGATTTCAGAAATTCAGGGTTCTGCAGTCCAGTAAAATATTTCGAAAATAAGACCAGGGATAATCAGTATTTAGACGACCAGTGTAACCATGCAAAAATTATTCGGCTGTGTTCCACGAAATTACCAATAGCATATGAGCAGATACCAGCTGTTAGTTGCGGTGACAATATAGAATTATTGAAAGGAACGTGAAGTAAACTGGAGCTTGCTTTCAATGAACAGCAGGCAAGAGCCAAAGAAGTCAGAGGGAGACAGAAGACTGTTGCACGCAGCGACTTATTGACTTGTAAATAATAGAGTTCAGCAATCAGTTGTCCTTTTGAAATTTTATTGGCAGATCATTGAATACTACTGCGGATGAAGCCACACCAACTGATATTGCATGCATTGATCAAAAATGATAGTGCATTGACAATGCTAAATTTCTAGCTGAAATCTAGATCTGCCGATAAAATTTCAAAAGGACGACTGATTGCTGAAATCTATTATTTACAAAAATAGGGAACTTGTTACTTCATACTTTATAAACGTAAGATAATTGTAAGCTGGCCTGGGGTTGTTGGTCTTGCTAGAGGCGAAGGTAATGTACCACAGCAAACGTATTTGATCATAAACAGGATTGCTGCAACGTCATATACAGGCAATTTCGAGTATTGTGCATTATGAAATATAACATGGCTGTGGCAATGTTGTGAGGGAGGTTGGTTCGGTACTATGTAGAAATAGTTAAAACAGCAGTGTTCAAGCAGCAGTGTTCAAGCAGCAGCGTGTCACTGGCTTCTCCAAAATCAGCAGCTGACCAAATGTTTAATGTACACTCGACAGCAAAAAAGTGGGTAACACTTGAATGCCAACGTGTAGGCTGCACCTGAATGTATGCAACCAACATAGCATATCTGTGTTGCACATCGTCGCAACCCTCCACAGTACAGTCGTTGTAAGATACACAATGGCTACCACTAGAGAACACCAGTCTTCATGAGAGTCCATCCAGACGTAAAGTAACACCACGATAGTACAGAACAGACAATGCTTAACATTTGTAAACTAAACTTAATTACAATAAGTGACATTTGAAACGTTATGGGACAACTAATTTTATCACATAAATCGTTCAGTAATCCTTAGGGACAATTAAGTATTTGAGACAGTATATAGATTTATAAAGTTGTATGGCAATTGGAAACAATTTCTTTGCTGTCTAAAAGGTTTACCCAACAACGTTCAATGGGGTGTGGTTTTGCATCAACCTTATGCAATATTAAGCAGTTAAAAGAAAACGTGATTAACGGCGGCAAGCACTCTACGGAACTCCCAACATTAACAGTGAATCACAAGTAATATCTTGTTCACATTACTCATCAACAGTTACTTGTACACAAAGTTGTACTTTAAATGACATGACCAACGTTTTCATTCGGGATCCGGATGCAAACCCAGAACATAAGGGCAATGTTAACCAAGCAAAGCTTTGTGCCTTATCGAGACTCGATCACTAGGCAGAAAGAGACGTCAAATACTGACGTTTCCACCAGTATCAGTTATCAATTCTCAACTTGAACATAAATAACGATAATGTTTGTACGAAACCAGGAACCCTAACATGACAATTACCTTATTGGTAATTAACCTCGAAAGACGTTTTATATTTTTGCATTGTCAAGGAACAAAGGATGCACATGTTTAAAATTGAAATGCCATCATGTATTGCTGGTGACAAGGATGCGAAACCAGCACCTAATCGGATTGCTCAATAAATACGTAAAATCAGAATGTAGATAACACAGTTTGTCTCCAGTAGTGAGGTTGGAACCTTAAATAACGTCTGAAGTTATATTGCCTGACTGGGATTCGAACCCGGCACCTACCGCCGTCGTTGTCTAACCAGGAACGGACGAAAAATCTCCAATGCAGGTCCACCATTAGCGAGATGTACGCACGTTTAACTATAAATAAGGTGACGAAACGTCTATGCTGACTGAGAGTCGAACGCCGCACACATGGGTGTGAAGACTCGTTAATAATCAAATTCTTATTCAGTAGTAGCTAGGAGCAGCATGTTTAGTTGCAAACTTTAAGGCCTTTCTCATCCCTAGTAACGTGTTGCCTAATATCTGCGACATCATGGTGTTAATTTACAAGTGGATTGACTGCCGTAAAGAGCAATGTTCTCCAGTAGTCGTGTATCATTGAGATGCAAATGAAGTGCCTCAGCAGAAAGTAATTTTCGTCGTGCAGCACGTATTGTGACACTGAGTACATGTTATAAGTGCACAAAACGTGTATTATATACTACGTATACACTATTATTTGGAGAAGCTGCCGCCAAACTTGTTTACTTTTACATTCGGCTTAAAATGGTTCAAATGGCTCTGAGCACTATGGGACTTAACTTCTGAGGTCATCAGTCCCCTAGAACTTAGAACTACTTAAACCTAACTAACCTAAGGACATCACACACATTCATGCCCGAGGCAGGATTCGACCCTGCGACCGTAGCGGTCGCGCGGTTTCAGACTGCAGCGCCTAGAACCGCTCGGCCAATCCGGCAGGCCATTCCGTTTAGTTGTCGTGGTTGAATACAGGTTTTCTTGAGGTTACATCTAATGCACAGCGCTTACAAGAAAGAATAGTTTCCTGCGTCATGCTATTGCTAGCTAGGAGAAATATTTTGTGGTAGCTATGTTTCAAATGAATTTATTTTTGAACGTATAGTTCGTCAAATATTTGAATGAATCGTCAATTTTAGGTGTGCCTGCACATGTTATAGCATAATAGCTGTAGCTGCGTTAGTTTGTACTACAGACTTGGGTAGGTTAGGTGTAACTTTTGATCCTTCAAGGGGTGATCGTGGCCTTGCGGCCCGTGTCTGTACTAGCCGCGGCTCGTGAGCTACGGGCCAGCTAGGCTGGCCGAGGCGAGACGGAAGTGAACGAGCTGGCGATGGCGTTGGTGGGCCAACAGCACGTCTGACGTAAATATGTTTACCTCCTCTCCTGGCATCAGTGTAAGAGCGGCAAGCAGAAATACACATCAGGCTGTCTGCCGTAATGGCTCACTGGGAGAGGTCTATTCGAGGTAGAGTCGTCGCTCTCATTGAAGGATGTTCCTTCAGAGAAGCCGCCAGACGGTATGGCGTACCACATACCACTGCAATGAGATGGTGGAGGATCGGCCTTGAAGGAGGCACCACCAACAGGGCTCCTGGCTCAGACAGGAAGAGAGTGAGCTCACAGCGGGAAGACAGGGAGCAGAGAAAATCCCTTTCTGAACGCGAAGCAGTTGCGGCGGGAGACCAGCTTCCCCGGCTCCAGTGACACGATTCGCCGAAGGCTGAGAGACGCTGGACTGCATGCACGACGATGCGCCGTGAAACAAGAGCGCAGCGAAGGCAATGTTTTATACCGGCTAGCATTTGCGGAGCTCCATCTGAGGGCGTCGTGCGGCAACGTCAATTTCACTGATGAGAAGGTGTTTTACAGCAGTAACGACGGTCCACGAATCGTTTACAGGCCGCAAGGAACTCGCCATCGACGAGAATATGTAACCACGACGAGAAGAAGTGGCCGGTTATCTGTTACCTGCTGGGGTTGGATTTTTGCGAGAGGGGCGGGAATTTTTCACGGGATAGAAGGAAATCTGGACAGCGTGCAGTATGCCCACATATTGGAAAATGTGATGCTTCCGTCAGTGCGAATGCTGTACGCAGAAGGGGACGTCACATTGCAAGAGGACCGTTCTCCCATTCACAAGTCTGCATTTGTTCAGCAACGGCTCTCCACGATTGTCGTCAACGTAATGGACTGGCCGCCACGGACGGCTGATATTAACCCCATGGAAAACATGTGGGCTGAGGTCGCCAGAACACTAACAGAGAACTGTCCACGAAACCAACCAACTACTGCGGACGCTCTTTGGGACTGCGTCATGGAAGCCTGGGAGGAAGTTGCTTCTTCAGGCTGTTAGGTCCGACGGCTTATACATTCTATGCCAAGACGCATGACAGAAGTACAAAATAATGAAGGATTCTGGATAAAACATTAGAGTCCTTAAAATGTTTTGTTATGTCTTCTTTTTGGTAATTTTTCCTCATTGGGAACTAGTGGAAGATCGCGTGGCAACGGTAAAGATACAATGGGGGTTAGTTTAGTGGGTTTCTTTGAATATGCAGTTTGTTAAATATTCTATTTTGATTTCATTTGTACCTTGTGTAGATACTTACAAACTAATCAGCGTAGATGCACTCTGTCACAGTAGTTCTTGTTATTTCAAATACATCTTTCTCTTCCCCTCCATCCATGAATACACCCTCCGTCCTCCACACAATACGCAAACGATTTATGTTTACTCATTGTTAATATCTCCTCTATTCTCTGTCACACACTCTCTCTCTGACACTATCGCCACAAGTGCCCTTCTATTCCATTACCCCAAAACTTTAGAAAGAAATCTAGTGGTTTCCATTGACGCTACACTTTCTCTATTAATTGCCGCTGTCTTTCTATCATTAATCTCAACACCTAAGAAACTGTATTCTTTGATCTCCCCTTCCCTATAACCCACTCTTCGTTCTGAAAACAGTCCTTCCTTATCTCTCGGTCCTAAGATAAAACGAACTGTGGCACACATCTAAGTAAGCAATATTTTGCAAGCATTTCACGTTTATATTTTGCACTTCTACACTTCTATCTATTTCTAGATCCCGCCCTCCTTCCTGTTACCCGTCGCTTGGCATCTGAATCTACAGCTAAATGAATACTCTGCATTTCATAATTACGTGCTTGGTAGAGAGTTCTATGGTCGGATGGATTAATCTTGTATTGATGTGTAAAACGTGTAGGTTCACATCTCACGTCAGGCGTAGATTTTTAACACACACAAGTAACTCTCCTTCACCCCTAGTAACGCCAGTAAGCTCCATAGTTTAATATCCGCAGTAAAGATAACATCCCTTCGCCGCCGACTGGGGCAGAGCGGCATTCGTTTGAGCTGTGACAGAGGGAGAAACCCCGGAAGACAGAGACTCTGTCACCAGCAAGCCGCCGTAAACTAGAAAACGTATTTCATTTAATGAACCAATGGTCCAATGGCCATGTAAGTTCACAAGGCTCTTACTTTATTTGAAACTGAGACGTTGAGAATTGTGGTGCTGGACTGGGATTGGAATTCGATTTCACTGTGTTCCCCAAGTTGCAGACTCTTCTAGGCCTCCTCGAAAGGTACCTATCTGGTTTCGAATCCCGATGAGCACAAAATATTCATTATTTCATTTCAAGTCCCAGCATGTGTACTCCGAACTACTAGTGAAAAATAGTTGGATTTTCAACGTCTCTTCGTGCGTTGTCAGCTGTAACGTGTCCGTTTCAACTCACAGCCACATGATAAGCTTTTTATCACAACATTACAAGATCAAACGTTTCCTAACATCTTTTCAAGTTCAAAGATTCTTCTCAATCCTACTGGCGAAAACGGATTTGGGTTTGACGTTGTATTCGTTGTGATCACCAACGACGATATGTTGTGCATTCGCCGGCCGCGGTGGTCTAGTGGTTCTAGGCGCGCAGTCCGGAACCGCGGGACTGCTACGGTCGCAGGTTCGAATCCGGCCTCGGGCATGGATGTGTGTGATGTCCTTAGGTTAGTTCGGTTTAATTAGTTCTAAGTTCTAGGCGACTGATGACCTCAGCAGTCAAACCGCATAGTGCTCAGAGCCATTTGAACCATTTGTGCATTCAACTTCTAGCCAGCAGAGTATTTTCCATCACATCATTGAAAGTACAAACATGCCACTCCTAGCTATTATTGGAAAAGAGTTTGATAGTTAAAAGTGTCGTCATGACCACGTGTGCGGGGTTTGAATTACATTCAGCACAGAACTATTCGTCACCTGATGTCTAACTAACATGCGCACATCTCGCTACTGGTGAGTCAACAATAGCTATTTATCGTCTGTTTCTTGCTAGAAAATGACGGCGCTATACGCTGGGTTCGAATCCCAGTCAGGCAAAAACAATTATCTCGTCATTTAAGGTTCCAACATCTCGCTATCGGTGAAAACATTTGATATTTAAGTTATGATTTTACACACTTCGTTAACAATCCGATTAATTGCTGGCTTCGCATCCCTGTCACAAGCTTTACATAATGGCATTTTAATTTTAAACATGAGCATATCTTGTTCCTTATGAATGACACCATATTAAACGTCCTTGGGGGTAGTTCTCAGGAAGGTAACTGTTATGGCAGGATTCCCAGTTCAGTACAAACATTTTCGTCATTTATTTTCAGGATCTGAACTGATAACTGATACTGCTACAAACGTCTATACTTCACGTCTCATTTTGCCTAGTGATTGGGTCTCAATAAGGTGCAAAGAAAGCTTAGCTTATTTAGCAATGGCTATAGGTGCTGGGTTTGAATCCAGATCCAGAACGACGACGTTGGTCATTTCATTTAAAGTTTAAATTTGTGCACACGTAGCTGTTGATGTGTTACGAGAATAATGATATTACTGGTGATTCGCTGTTAATGTTGAATGTTGTTGCCGTTAATCGCGTTTTTTACTGATTCGACCAATATCCAGTTTCCAGAGCCACTCGCCGTTGACCGACTTTCAGCACGTGGTTGGAAAACCTTTACGAGAGCGAAAAACTTTTTTACAATTGCTGTACAGCTTTGTAACTCCATATATTGTCTCAAATATTTAATTTTGACTAGGGATTACTGTAAAGTAAAGCTTTAGAGTCTCTTGAAAGGAGGATATAAGATGAACATCAACAAAAGCAAAACGAGGATAATGGAATGTAGTCGAATTAAGTCGGGTGATACTGAGGGAATTAGATTAGGAAATGAGACACTTAAAGTAGTAAAGGAGTTTTGCTATTTGAAGAGCAAAATAACTGATGATGGTCGCAGTAGAGAGGATATAAAATGTAGACTGGCAATGGCAAGGAAAGCGTTTCTGAAGAAGAGAAATTTGTTAACAACGAGTATAGATTTAATTGTCAGGAAGTCGTTTCTGAAAGTATCTGTATGGAGTGTAGCCATGTATGGAAGTGTAACATGGACGATAAATAGTTTGGACAAGAAGAGAATAGAGGCTTTTGAAATATGGTGCTACAGATGAATGCTGAAGATTAAATGGGTAGATCACATAACTAATGAGGAGGTATTGAACAGGATTGGGGAGAAGAGGAGTTCGTGGCACAACTTGACAAGAAGAAGGGATCGGTTGGTAGGACATGTTCTGAGGCATCAAGGGATCACAAATTTAGTATTGAAGGGCAGCGTGGACGGTAAAAATCGTAGAGGAAGACCAAGAGATCAATACACTAAACAGATTCAGAAGGATGTATGCTGCAGCACGTATTGGGAGACGAAGAAGCTTGCACAGGATAGAATAGCATGGAGAGCTGCATCAAACCAGTCTCAGGGCTGAAGACCACAACAACAACAACAAGGATTACTGTAAGATATATGTATGATAATCCGTTTTCTCAGAACTTTTGGAATGTCACATGTTGTCATTAAGGTTAGTTTATGAGTGTTATGGGGTGTCTCATCGCTAAGAACCTGTTTTCTAATGTGTTTTGTATGACGATTGTGAGCATGTGGGTGCTATTCTGTCATTCTGCGCAACGGATTAATCTGAGGTGTACCCTTTACCCTGTGGCTCCTGCAATATGCAATTTCCACCCCCACACTACTCCAGAAGTCAGACAGACGCTTCTAACGTTCTAAAGAGAAATGCCTGAAAAACATTCAGCAATAAATATTTCCTTGAGTCGTCCGCTGTATGGAAATAACACAAAAATTCACAAAATTTGTTACGTAGCTAGTGGTATATTTGGGTACTGGAGTAGTGCTAGCAAGTGTAATATGAACATTGAACTAACGAAAATTATTATTTATTTTGCAAAAATTCAGAGAAATCACAATGGAATTAGTTATGAACTGAAAAAGTTATTTCCGGGTTCTTTTCGGAACGTGAAGTTACCTCTTAAGGACAGAATTCGCTGATGAAATTTCTATACAAAGTTTAAGATTGTTATTGACTTGGCAGAATGGCTGAGAGCCACGGCTACTCAACTTAAATAATTATCCCTTACAATGTTGCTAGGTATACTCGAGGCTGTCGCATGTGGAATGCAGTGAAGTGTATTGTTGTGGAGGAAATATGGGGCTTGCAAGAGCTGTAGTGCACAATACCATAAGCTGCGATGACTGCTGTCTGCGCCGCTCGCTGCTGACAAATAAAATAACTCTCTATCTGGATTGACCTTCGCCAATCAAACTCTCCCTACGCCTTGATGAAGTCAAGGACTCCTATTCGCCCCTACTCTAACTATTGGCGTGGTACACCGGTCAGATAACCAGTCCACCGCATTGCCACTCAAAAATTCGCCTGCAGGAGTTTAACTATAACTCTGTCGTATCACACCACACCATAAATGTGGTGGGCAACACAGTGAACAACGCTTAATCGCAAGGACTCAATATAGAGTCGCACTCCAATTCACTCTCGACAGAGGTGCTCTCCCAGTGAAGTACTGAGCAGAGACTTGTTCCTCGCTCTTTGAGTACACATACGAGCGCACACGCTCTCGTTACGTGTTCTCGCTCCAAGATCGACAACGGAACGGCCTGTCTCCACACCAGACGTGAAGGGGTGTGTCTTATGGTCTCTTCCATTACTCCTTCAGCTCAAGGCGTTAGGAATATCGTTTGCCACTCAGCATTGCTCTTCTAAAACGGGAGAATGACGTTGTGTTTAAGGCGATCAATCCAGAAATCCGTAGCATCTGCGTTCGGCGTCTGCTGTCTTCCTGTGAAAACCTCTGAAACTGCTTATGCTGGGCGCTCCCACACAGGGTCGATCTCCCCTTTCACTCGGGCAAACGCTGTATGCTCCACGGGCGGTCGCCATCCAACATAGATAGGCTAATTCGTCCTCTGGAGGGACCGGCCTCCTGGCGTCCAGTCTACCTCTCCCGAACTAAAAGCTCTTGTGACCGTCGTTTCTTGAATGTGTGTGTGTGTACGCCAGCCTTGAGTATCTCAACCCCGGTGCACACTTGTTATTTGCGTATCGTTCACATGAATTCATACAACACTGACTTTATCTTATCGAGTTTGGGTTCAAATGAAGCATCTTGATGTGCGGACTATGATTGTGAGGGCGGAATACGTAAGCAATGAAGGTCAGTAGACCACGACATCTTACACAATAATAGTTGACGCTTAGACTGACTACCATAAAGACCTTTGATCTCCAGTAGTCTCTTGCAGTACCCACTGTGTGTAGTCAAACGACTGTACCCCACGGGGGTTTGGTGTTTAGAGGACCTGCAACACAGATACGTTATATTGGTTGTATTCGGCAGTGGCCCACTTTTTATTGCTGTCAAGTGTACATGCCAGAAGGTGTAGCACAGACCAAACATGCGAAGCATGGAAGAGTGTGTGCTCCTAAGCCATTTGTACTAGAATACCTTCTGTCAGTAGCGCAGCTCAACCACCGCGATTGCTGTGTCGCCTGGCCACTGTACGGAATGATGATCTACGACTGCAGTATGCATCTTCGTTGGGCCAGCCCGTCCTTAAGCTCTTCAATCTTGGAGCCTCCGCCATGGCGGGCCCTGAGTAGGCGCCGCATCCATCAGCATGGTGAGGCTACTGCCTCACCGCCCGCTATGTCACCCGTCAGCTGCCCTCCGATACCGAGGAGGGGCCCCCCTTCTAACAGCCGTGTACCGCAAGTCTCTAGCGAAACGGAAGGTTCCAAATGATTGGAAAAGAGCACAGGTAGTCCCAGTCGTCCAGAAGGGTCGTCGATCTGTTGTAGAATTTTAGAACATGGTGTTTGCTCGCGTATCATGTCGTTTTTGGAAACTCAGGATCTACTATGTAGGAATCAACATGGATTCCGGAAACAGCTATCGTGTGAGACCCAACTCGCTTTATTTGTTCATGAGACCCAGAAAATATTACATACAGGCTCCCAGGTAGATGCTATCTTCCTTGACTTCCGGAATGCGTTCGACACAGTTCCGCACTGTCGCCTGATAATCAAAGTAAGAGCCTACGGAATATCAGACCAGCTGTGTGGCTGGATTGAAGAGTTTTTAGCAAACAGAACACAGCATGTTGTTATCAATGGAGATACGTCTACAGACGTTAAAGTAACCTCTGGCGTGCCACAGGAGAGTGTTATGGGACCATTCCTTTTCACAATATATATAAATGACCTAGTAGATAGTGTCGGAAGTTCCACGCGGCTTTTCGCGGATGATGCTGTAGTATACAGAGAAGTTGCAGCATTAGAAAATTGTAGCGAAATGCAGGAAGATCTGCAGCGGATAGGCACTTGGTGCAGGGAGTGGCAACTGACCCATAACATAGACAAATGTAATGTATTGCTAATACATAGAAAGAAGGATCCTTTAATGTATGATTATATGATAGAGGAATAAATACTGGTAGCAGTCACTTCTGTAAAATATCTGGGAGTATGGGTGCGGAATGATTTGACGTGGAATGATCATATAAAATTAATTGTTGGTAAGGCGGGTACCAGCTTGAGATTCATTGAGAGAGTCCTTAGAAAATGTAGTCCATCAACAAAGGAGGTGGCTTACAAAACACTCGTTCTACTTATACTTGAGTATTGCTCATCAGTGTGGGATCCGTATCAGATCGGGTTGACGGAGGAGATAGAGAAGATCCAAAGAAGAGCGGCGCGTTTCGTCACAGGGTTATTTGGTAACCGTGATAGCGTTACGGAGATGTTTAGCAAACTCAAGTGCCATACTCTGCAAGAGAGGCGCTGTGCTTCGCGGTGTAACTTGCTCGCCAGGTTTCGAGATGGTGCGTTTCTGGATGAAGTATCGAATATGTTGCTTCCCCCTACTTATACCTCCCGAGGAGATCACGAATGTAAAATTAGAGAGATTCGAGCGCGCACGGAGGCTTTCCGACAGTCGTTCTTCCCACGAACCATACGCGACTGGAACAGAAAAGGGAGGTAATGACAGTGGCACGTAAAGTGCCCTCCGCCACACACCGTTGGGTGGCTTGCGGAGTATAAATGTAGATGTAGATGTAGACGAGGACAGAGCGGCCACCGCCACGGCATGCCTCAGCGGCGCCACGGTGGCCATGGTCAGCCGCCGCCGCGTTTCCTTTAGCAGTCCTGGGGGTCAACAATACCCCAGGCAGCAGAGTTTCTCAGCCAGTTTCCACTGTCCTGTACTTGACTGCGGCAACATCCATTTATATAGAGTGTTAAGAATTTCCATACTTTGTCCCTGGCGCTGACTGGCATCTAACCAAAACAATCAACTCTTGTTCATAGAATAGGATAACCACTAAGGAAGTGCTGAATAGTATCGGGGAGAAAAAAAATTTAGAGTACGATTTGACTAGAAGAAGGGTGTGTCCTTGGACAGCAGTTAACTTCCTAATGGAGAACAGTCTCTGATTTTGTGTGTGTGTGTGTGTGTGTGTGTGTGTGTGTGTGTGTGTGTGTGTACGCGCGTGAGCGCGCTTGGAGGCAGTTCATGAGAAACAGGACATAAATGTACTATTGTTATTTTTTTCTTCTTCTCGATCTATGTATTAAATTAACTCAATGTTTCATCTTTTGGCGTCGATTCGATGTCAGCATTTGGCCTGTATTCGCGATATCTCAGACTGTGTAGTTCCTTTACCGTTATTTTCAGAGTATGTAATTGTATACAGGGTGAGTCACCTAACATTATCGCTGGATATATTTCGTAAACCACATCAAATACTTACGAAGCGATTCCACAGACCGAACGTGAGGAGAGGGGCTAGTGTAATTATTGGTTAATTCAAACCATAAAAAAATGCACGGAAGTATGTTTTCTAACACAAACCTACGTTTTTTTAAATGGAACAACGTTAGTTTTGTTAGCACATCTGAACATATCAACAAATACGTAATCAGTGCCGTTTGTTGCATTGTAAAATGTTAATTACATCCGGAAATATTGTAACTTAAAGTTGACGCTTGAGTACCACTCCTCCGCTGTTCGATCGTGTGTATCGGAGAGCACCGAATTACGTAGGGATTCAAAGGGAACGGTGATGGACCTTAGGTACAGAAGAGACTGGAACAGCTCATTACGTCCACATGCTAACACCTTTTTATTGGTCTTTTTCACTGACGCACATGTACATTACCATGAGGGGTGAGGTACACGTACACACGTGGTTTCCGTTTTCAATTACGGAGTGGAATAGAATGTGTCACGACATGTCAGGCCAATAGATGTTCAATGTGGTGGCCATCATTTGCTGCACACAATTGCAATCTCTGGCGTAATGAATGTCGTACACGCCGCAGTACATCTGGTGTAATGTCGCCGCAGGCTGCCACAATACGTTGTTGCGTATCCTCTGGGGTTGTAGGCACATCACGGTACACATTCTCCTTTAACGTACCCCACAGAAAGAAGTCCAGAGGTGTAAGATCAGGAGAACGGGCTGGCCAATTTATGCGTTCTCCACGTCCTATGAAACGCCCGTCGAACATCCTGTCAAGGGTCAGCCTAGTGTTAATTGCGGAATGTGCAGGTGCACCATCATGCCAGTACCACATACGTCGACGCGTTTCCAGTGGGACATTTTCGAGCAACGTTGTCAGATCATTCTGTAGAAACGCGATGTATGTTGCAGCTGTTTGGGCCCCTGCAATGAAGTGAGAACCAATGAGGTGGTCGCCAATGATTCCGCACCATACATTAAAAGTCCACGGTCGCTGTCGCTCTACCTGTCTGAGCCAGCGAGGATTGTCCACGGACCAGTAATGCATGTTCCGTAGATTCACTGACACGTGGTTTGTGAAACCCGCTTCGTCGGTAAACAGGTAGAACTGCAACGCATTCTCTGTTAATGCCCATTGACAGAATTGCACTCGATGATTAAAGTCATCACCATGTAATTGCTGATGTAGCGACACATGAAACGGGTGAAAGCGGTGACGATGCAGTATGCGCATGACACTACTTTGACTCAGTCCACCGGCTCTCGCAATGTCCCGTGTACTCATGTGTGGGTTCATGGCAACAGCAGCTAACACCCCAACTGCACCCGCTTCTCCTGTTACGGGCCTGTTAAGGACCCGTTTGCGTACTACGACCATGCCTGTTGCATACAGTTGGCGGTAGATGTTTTGCAATATGCGGCACGTTGGATGCTCTCTGTCCGGGTACCGTTTCTGCATACACCCTGCAGGCTTCAGCTGCATTTCGTCGACTCGCCATAGATGAGTATTATCTACGCCTTTTCAAAGTGCGAATACACCATGGTCACAGTTCCTACAACACTACACTATCACAGACGTCTGGTAACACGGTGTACTACAGTTGGTCTGCGTGCGGAGACGAATGCAGAACAATAGCAGCAAGCGCTACATGCGGACACTGCAACAGCTAAAGCAAACCACAACAGTGCACTACAGCCACACTCGTAAACACGGTCGTCATCGTAAACATGTCCCTGCAGATGCTGCTCGCCGACCGTGGCCCGTGTTTGTTACAACACGCAACTGAACGTCGGAGGTTTCAAACGTCAACTTTAGGTTACAATATCTCCGGATGTAATTAACATTTAACAATGCAACAAACAGCACTGATTACGTATTTGTTTATATGTTCAGATGTGGTTCCATTTAAAAAAACGTAGGTTTATGTTAAAAAACATACTTCCGTGCATTTTTTATGGTTTGTATTAAACAATTACACTAACCCCTCTCCTCACGTTCGGTCTGTGGAATCGGTTCGTCAGTATTTGATGTGGTTTACGAAATATGTCCAGCGGTAACGTTAGGTGACTCACCCTGTATGTGGCTTTCGGTTTCGTTTTCTGCTTCTTATCTTAGCCATGGTGCTATGATGTTCCATTTTCTTGTTTCGACGTCACTGGTATATGTATCAGGACAACAGCACAAGGGCTGCTGATAAAACGTCAATGTATCTATACATTGATATTCTCTCCAAAAAGTATCTATATTTGTAGGCATATATTCTTCCGCGATATATCGGAATCTAGGTATCGAAATGGCTATATCAGGTGCCGATATTTTTATTTTATTTTTTTCTCAATTTTCGGTAAATATTTGAAATTATTTTTTTGAAATTGTAGTAGACCATAATTCTACTGTCACTGTGTGAAGGAGTCTTGCTACTTTTAGAGCTTTCTCGGTTACTGTGTGGAGCAAGTCCTGTTAGCACAAAGAAGAAGTGCGATTGCACTGGGGCTGGCGGTGTGAACGGAATAACAAGATTTCCAGTGTTAAGATATAGCACATCAGTTGCATTAAGAAACCAATTTTTAATGCAACTGATGTGCTGTTTTTTCACACAACCCATCTTCAAAACAATTGCAGAAAATAATGAAGAAAAACCTGAATGAAAAGGTTGCTCTCTGCGATGGGCAGAGGCATGTGAGGGGAAATCTGACTTAATCGTCCATCGGCGCTACCAACAGAAACCGGAACATTTCCCGTCACCATGTAAGTTTGGCTTTAGGACTTCTATGTCACTGGCGTTTGCAGAAATAAATTAAACACGTTAGTCGAAATGAAGTGTTCTGGACACATTCGATATGTGATGAAACCGAACGACGGACCCATCGGACACCTTTCATTGTTTATTGTAGCATGCAGTTACCATTGTTAGTAAAGTGGTTATCGCCAAGCGTGAACGTGCGTTGGTTTCCTTTCATTTCTTGTTCTATGGGCGATAACCCGGCTCCTAGGTTGTTGATGCACAGAATCTCTAATAATGAATCAATACTTAAGTATACACCTCTAAAGTCGGCGGTATATTTACAATGTGGAGCCGATAATTTTATAGGCCGATAGGTTTATATTATTTACATCGGTATGTCGATACTGTTTCCGACATATCGAAGACCGAGAGTTATATTTTCTCAAATTTCGATGTAATGGTTTCTCGATATTTTTTAAACATCAACAGTCCTAGTGTACACCAAGGTCTCTGTGCCTAGGACAATAAGAAGTTGCAGCATGTGGCACACCTAAATACAATATTGTTGGCCAGTGCACGCTAACCGAGATATCCTGCAGGCAGCTGTCGCGCAGACACACGTGACAAACACAGGGTGTCCCAGGGCGAGTCGTCAATACTCTGAGTTATGACAGGAGCGGTCTTTCGAAGCCAAAAGGTATAGTAAATATGGGTTGTAATACGTAAATCTTAAGAGCTATGAACATCTGCTCATCTTCGATAGTGTGAATGAAATCTCTTCAACTACAAGCTGTTTGCTTTACATATTTTGAAAGGTCGTAGTATGGACCGAAACAAGAAAATATGTCCAGCAAGCATGAAGATAAATATGTTCTCTAACGTGCACACCTTAGCAGCTATGAGCACTTTTTCATCTCTTCTATTGAAAAAGTGGTCATAGATCTTAAGGTATGCATTTTGGAGCCCAAACTTAGCAGACGTTTCTTGACTGGAGTGATCGTTTCCGTCATATGCCCGAATACTGACCATTTTCCTGCGACACTCGGGCACCGATGGTTCCACGGAACAAGAGCAGGGAAATAAGCATAAAGGATAACTTCCTGGCAAGGTTCCAAGAGAGTGCATAAAAGACGCTATACTGCATCCACTACCTCTTTTGCTACCGTTCGAGTCCGGCACATGCAGTTACGCGTTTCTTGGAGGCTTCAATATGCTTCCTCTGCCTGAATTGACCACACTTTCCATGCAACACATGCAGGAGCTAACTGCGCTCACGTTATTAAGTCACAGGAAGTCTAGCAGATAAGTAGCTGTATCCGCTGCAGATGTATGCGCGTGTTGGACAAATTACTTTCAGCGAAGTGCTTCTGTCGAGAAATTAAAACAGGTTGTGCTGCACCGCTAGCTTCCGCTGGACGCCAAAGATCCAATATCGCGGATGCGGTCGATATCCATTTTTTTCGTATTTTTTTCCGGAGGAAGTCGTTGCGGCAGTATTCCTTGTAGCAAACCAGCTCCGTACCAACTCCCCATTGCGATAAGCTTCATCGGTAAGTCTCAGTTGTGCATACTAATTAGAAAACAGGATTCAGAAAGTTGTAAGCTCGATCTTGTCATACGAACGTTAGCATACGCTAAAAAACCGCTTCAAATGAATGATTGTGCATCAGCAGTCATGTCTTTAATCATAGTATCGTCTGCACAGACCGACTATGGTAGCTGAGACAGAGTCAGAATCGAGTCGGTTCTCTCTTTGTATACGCAATCCACTGGCCGGTGCTGGCTATCAACGGGGTTGCGAGGACAACGGCAAAATTTGTAGCCGTGGGAGTGAATGATCGTGTTTCTTGGGTGAAAAATGTACCTATTTTTCGACATAGTTTCTTTAAATATGAAAGACTTCAATCATAACAGTCTTCTTCCTGATATATCTGAAGTGTTACCTCTTCTACGCACCAACAAATGACTTCATCTACCGAACACCGTATTGCACACTTATTGAATGTTTTGATCTACGGCTGCAGTTTTCATGTGTGCTCCAAAGACATCGTCTTCTACAGAAATTCTCCTATTTTTGAATCAGTGGATCACACAGTTTATGAATAAAAAGGAAACATAAATAGCAGGATTCGTTCCATATCGATGTAAACAAAAATGAACTGTACATGTTAACATTTGATATATAGTAGATCTAACAGTCTCAGAATTCTGTCACTGTACTAAATAAGGTGATAGCCTTTTACTAGGTCTGTATGTTACAGAGGAACACATTCCAGCTTAATAAAAACAATAACTATTCATTAACGAAGTCACCGAAACAGTCTGTAAAATGATATAATTGCTTAAACATCCAATTTCCTGTCTCATTACTCTTGTTGAACATAGAAAATAGCTTTCCAGTTGGAGCAGACAATGGTCAGTGGTGCTCATGATACCATTTTAATACAAATATGTAATACCTCTGACCGCCCACAATTGTAGTTGTTACTGCAGTGAATTATCTGAAAACGTCGCACTTCCAGCGAGATCAAAGAAGCAGCAGTCCAGAATCTCAACATCATTACGTTTTAGACTGTCAAGGTGGGACCGTAAGTTCTTCCAGAAACGACCAACGATGCATTGAGTAAACAACAGACGAAATAAAGAAACATCACAAAAGCCCACAAGTTGAAGTGAACTGAAGAAAGACAGGAACCGTTCTAACACTCGGACCACTAAGCCAGAAGACGAATAACAAGGCGACCATGTGTACCTACAGCAAGTATTATTTTAGCTTGAACACAAAAGTGTTCACTAACATACCGTCAGTATCCAAGAAGTCCTGTATACTTCTGCATGTTTTATAATCAACAGAAAAGAGCCGACAGAAAAATCAGATGTCCAGGATAGGAAGTGTTTTACGCGATCTAGGACGTTATCAAATAGCAGGAAGAATTTAATATAATCCATTATGGAGTCAAGGTAGCAGTTGTCGTTATACTGGTTGTCACTGTTAGCATTCAACCGCGATTCTTATACATATATTTTAACAACGCGTTTCAAGAGACAACGCTCTCATCATCAGGTTGTAAAGTCTATGTCTTGAAATTAAACGGACTAAAAAGACAAAATACCATCACAAATAGTTGGGAAGTCCATAGAGTAAAACAGAATTAAAAGTATATTGAACTGTGTGTCCTCGTCTTACATTCAAGTTGTTGACACAAGTCGATGGCCGTCCCATAGCTACCAAGTATGCTGTCGCACTGTGCCGGCTCGGGAGCTGTTGTGGACTGACGTGCCTAGGTATTGTGGCGTGGTTACAGCCGTGTGCTTGACGGTAACGCTACGCTATTGGGCGCCTTATTTCCTTATTGCATTGGTCTGCCATCGTTAGCCTCTGACAACTCCGTCAGTGACATGCTACAAGTTTAAAGTCGCATACCTACCCTAAAATGACCTACAGAAATTGGCAAATTAAATAATAATGAAACTGGGCATGTCGGTCATAAGCTACATAAAATAGTAAAAAATGAACTAAATAAGCGAAATAGTGTTAATCATAAGACTAGAGCAGACCGACTAACTGTCGATTCTATAAATAAAAAACTTAATGAAGAGAAAGCTATTGCCACGAAAGCGGATAAGGGGAATACGGTCGAAATATTAAAAGAGGAGGAGTACGTTTCGAAGACCTTAGCGTTTTTTGTCGAAAACAGCATTACGGAAATTCCGAAAGACATAACAGCCAATTTCCAAATTAAACTAAAAAATGTTCTTAAACGCACACACTTCCTACTGACAGAAGCCGAAAAAAGATGATGTGTTATCATGAATCCAACGGCCCCCAAATTAAGATCACAGGTGAAGATACATAAAGATCTGCATCCGGTTCGTCCGATTGTTAACGGTAGAAATAGTCCAGCATATAAAATAACGAAATTGTTGAACCAAATTCTGAAAAATACTTACGTGTATAAAAATAGCTATTCGGTGCGTGGTAGTATGACCATGATAGGTGAAATTAAAGACACGCCAGTCACTGACACTTCCCATTTGGTTTCGTTGGATGTTAAGAACTTATACTCCAGTGTTCCGGTTAACGAAACTATAGAAATCATTAAGAGAAACTTCCTTAAATACGGTAAAATTTCAACGCAAGAGACAATTGAATTTATTGAACTCCTACAGCTCATTACTAGTTTTAATTATTTTACGTTTAATAACAAATTTTATATTCAGGACGATGGGTTAGCCATGGGGTCCAGTATTTCAGGAACTACGGCGGACATTTTTATCAACGACCTTGAAGATAAAGTTCTAAATTCTGACGATAACATTATGGATAAAATTATTTATTACAAACGTTATGTTGACGACACTCTGTTACTTGTCGATGGTTCCCGTGAGGACATTGAGGAAATAGTAAAAAAGTTCAACGACGCACATAATAAAATAGAATTTACCGTGGAGTATGAAACTGACAATTGTTTACAGTTCCTGGACCTGAATATAAAAAAGCAGGGCAACAAACATGCGTTCTCCGTTTATAGAAAACAAACTACGACTGATGCCGTGATCCCGAATGATTCATGCCATCCGCAGGCTTATAAAGAAGCTGCTTTCCGTAGTCTCGTGCATAGGGCAGTCAATATACCTATGAGCGAAAAAGATAGGGAGACTGAAATTAATACCGTTAAGAGAATAGCGATGAATAACGGTTACAGAATAGATATGGTTAAAAAACTGTTACGGAAAAGTAATAAGCCCAAAAAGAAAAAACCTGATGGAGAGAAAGTGAAAATTATCACGATGCCATACTACGGAACAGTCTCACAAAAGATAGCAAATATTTTTAAGCCATACTATGTTAAAATAGCTTTTTAGACTAATAACTTAGTGAGGTATAGCCTTAAGCACGATATTGGCGAGAAGAGAAATAAGTTTGAAAGATCGGGAGTTTATAAGATTCAGTGCAGAACTTGTGATGCAAAATATATAGGGCAGACAGGAAGATCATTCGCGATCCGGTATAAAGAACATAAAGATGAGTTCAGGTTAGGAAATTATGACAAATCAGCTGTTGCGAACCATATATATGAAACAGGCCATCCCCTTAATAGCATAGAAGATAACGCAGAAATATTGCATGTAGAAAGAGAAAGGAAGGAAACTTGATTTACTAGAGGAATTCGAGATAGCTATCCATGAAAAGAAACAAAGCAATATTCTAAATGCACAAGATAATTTTAAAGAAATGAGATTTTTTAGCGGGTTTTTAGAATTATTTTAGGGTAGGTATGTGACTTTAAACTTGTAGCATGTCACTGACGGAGTTGCGAGAGGCTAACGATGGCAGACCAATGCAATAAGGAAATAAGGCGCCCAATAGCATAGCGTTACCGTCAGGCACACAGCTGTAACCACGCCACAACACCTAGGCACGTCAGTCCACAACAGCTCCCGAGCCGGCATAGTGCGACAGCATACTTGGTAGCTATGGGACGGCCATCGACTTGTGTCAACAACTTCAATGTAAGACGAGGACACACATTCCAATATACTTTTAATTCTGTTTTACTCTATGGACTTCCCAACTATTTGTGATGGTATTTTGTCTTTTTAGTCCGTTTAATTTCATGACATAGACTTTACAACCTGATGATGAGAGCGTTGTCTCTTGAAACGCGTTGTTAAAATATATGTATAAGAATCGCGGTTGAATGCTAACAGTGATAACCAGCAGGAAGAACGTAAGAGAAAGCACAGCCAGAAGAAGCTCTGAAAAATTAAAAGCTCAAGATTATTAATTGGCATGTGAAATATGATGCTCACATGTGCTATCAGAATAAATAAAGGTCTTTTCACTTTTTTTAAGGTAAAAGCAAAACACTTAAAGTAGGATACAAGTTTTGTTATTAGGACAACAAGGTAATTCACGGCAGCTGAAGTTAGAAAATATGATGTAGACTGTTAAAATGAATAAAATACTTTCTAAAAACTAGAATTCTGTTATCCACAAGCATAAATTTAATCTTAGGGAGAGTTTTCTGAATATAAATGTCAAGAATGGAACTTACTGAACCAAATGCGGATGGTGAAAAGTACAGGCAGGAGTATAAAAGCAACTTTTGAAATGTGACGCTTCAGAAATGTGTTGTTCAATACTTGGGTAGATCGAGTAATTAATTGAAAGGAACTAACCTAAATGAAGAGAAAAGGGCGCTATGGCACAACCTAAATAAACGAAGTACTCGGTTGATATAACGTGTATTATGTATTGATTTTTTTAACCTGAATAGATTGCTTCCTTCAGGCCCTCTCTGATATCAGACTAGTGTTCCACACATACAATACTTTTGTACATCACACTTACCTAAGAAATAACATAAATCTTAATATGACAAATAGTGATAAAATACTACTAATTGAATTAAAAATGATTAGTCTGTTTACAGAGATATTATTGATAAATAGTACTGACTAACTGTAAGAATAATGAAGTTAATCATAGCAGTACTGTTACAACTGCTGCTGTCATTGATAAGAATAGCAATGAAAATAATAAATAATTATAGTAATAGCGGCAGACACAGTATGCAATTACAGGCGTACAAAAATGATATTTCCTGACACAGTGAGTACTGAGGGAGAGAAATGTACGTTGACTGTAGGGCATATCAGTTTAAACCAGCATCCAACATCAGGTAGGAAAGAACCATTGGAAGGTATGTCATATGTCTTACAGCTGCAACTGTGACGTTTGTGAACCGAGTGAAGCTAGCTTCTAGTCTTGATAAGCACGCACTTATAACACTAAGCTATGCAAATTAATGTCTTTTCAGTTTTCAAACTTACCTGAAGAATTATACGTACTTTTGTATCATCAGTTTCTTAATCTCTGTGAATTTCGGTTTTGTACCCAACTTAATTCCAAAGTTACTAGAAATTACCTAAAATTAAAAGTGTGGAAAGCAGATTTACGTGAGTTCTTTTCCAAGAGAAGAATCAATAGTTTATTGAGTGTGTAACTATTTATACAAAAGAGTTAAAGCTACTTCTCCGAGGCACACTATTTTTGTTAATAACACATTTTTGTTTCACAATAATTACTATTTTACTGTTTACATAGTATATTTCATAATATGGTCAATTTCACTTTATTTCTGTAAAGTGTGATAGGGACAAGTAAGAGACGGCTGAGTATGTTGAAGTCAAACAAATGGTAATATAATTTACTGTATGTGTGTGTGTTAGAATGAGAGAGATAGAGGGAGGGAGATTTTGTGTGTAGAGACTGACGTGGCGAATGAAAATATGCAGCAAGTCTGGGAATCGAACAAAGGTCTCCTGCTTATTATGCAGGTGCTACAGCCATTTAGCCAACTTCACACAGCGCTTCACACTACTCGTTGATCCGAATTCTCACTGAACCGTGAATTTACTTTCAAAATATTTTCTTAAGAATTTACTTTATTTACTAGCGATTCATCAAGGACATTAACATATTTAATCACACTATGTGAGCGTGGAAGTAGTTGTCAGTGGGTAACTGATAAAAACAAATGGAATTTCTTTCAACAAATGGAAATTTTATTCCTAAAAACACATTTTTTAAACAGGTTTAAAATTATAATCAGAAAGCTGCCTCTAAATATCAAGTTACAATTTATTCAAAGGCACAAAGAACAAATTTTTGACAGTATGAGCTTTCGGGCTGAGAACCTTGCCGCTCCCTTTTGACACGGCCGTAGTCATGACTGCTCACAAGAACCTCTGAAAGACTCCACTGGTGCAAATCTGCAACACACCAGATAACCTTAAACTAAGATTTTTAACAATTTACACAGGCACACAAACTATGCACCCTCCGTAGGAGGGATGGAAATGGTACAAAACACTAACAATTAAAATATTAACCTTGCCACCGAAGGTGCAACCTGATTTTAACTTCTAAAAAACTTGGCAACTTTATATACTAAAATGATCTTATATAAAATTCTACAAGGTTGGCCAAACAATAGTTAAGATGCTCTACAGTACACAGATACAGCCTCTCAAGATCATAGGCAAACATATTTCAGGTATTAGGCCGTTACACTCCAAGCAATAAATTCGTTAGCACACCAATTCCGACAAACATGACAGAGGCAGCTACTAACGCACGGTAAATTGATAGGGAGATTACCGAACAACCCGAACCGCAGGTTGCTCTAACCCGCCCCTACTCCACAAGCGATGAACGGACCACCCAATTTATAAACCACCACCTTCCCACGGTTGGGCAAACGGAGAAGAATGATGGGACGACCCCAAAACAAAGCGGCTGGTGACCTCATCAAGAATACATGTAGAATTTAACAAGTAAATGAAACAACATATCTCCAATCACTTAACTTCTAATAAACTGCAAATTCTGGCGAAGACCTGGCGTAGCACGCCTAAAATCGCTCTCCCGAACAGTCCGCTGCCAGCCGCTTCAACGGACGCAAGAAGGCGCGCCGATCTCCCGTGTCACGGCGTCGCAGCTCGTACCGGCCAGACCGATGTCGAGGGTTGACTCCTGTTGCCCTAGTGTCGGCCGCGAAGCCACTATCCCTCGCTATACGTCTCGGCCCACTGGACTCACGTGGCGACCTCACATGCGCCGACGCTCAAGGCGGACAAGTCATCTTGTGTCTCAGTGCGCGACCGACCAACCGATCGATCCAACCGCCAATGACCATTGCCTGAGAAAACTCGAGCAGACTGGTGGCCTAACGCGCAGACTCAGATGCAGGAACTAAGCCCCGACTGGGCGACCACTAGCTGAGTTCTCTTACTGGCGGAGTGGCAAGACTCTCATTTTGCCGGCTTTAAAGGCTGATCCAAACAACAGACATACTAGCACTCCGAACGACAGACAGACACTAACTGCCGCACAAATGCGAACGAGAGACAGACCTGCAACTGGTGACGAGTGACTGACCCAGACTCACTCCGACTGACCAACTGCCGAGTTTTTTTTTTTTTTTCTTTATTGTATTTCAATTCCCCATCGGGGCGGGCTGGCAGCAGCATATGCGCTGCTCTTCAGCCGAAAGACATAGAACAAAACAATAGGAGACATTTAAAAACAGCAAAGGAGAGAATAAGGTGAACATAGATATAAAAAAGGGGGAACATCATGGAAGGCAATAGACAAAAAAACGGGGTGACTGTAAAATGGAGATAAAAAACTGTTTAAAAGTAGCACACACAAAAAGCCACACACTGCGACGATTAAAAGGGCACAAGGCACAGTATGACTGCAGCAGAAAGGTGGTGACGAATGGCATAGCACATAACGTAACACTGACGGCGAACCTCAAGGCAGTACACAATTAAAATCACACCTCTTGATTCACATGAGAAACAGCACTAATCACAACACTGATGTGGCACACTGATGATGATCAATACAGAGGATCTGCCAGGCGCTAGAAGATGAGGGAGACCTGAAGAAGGGAGGGAGGGGAAGAGATGGGGGAGGGGAGTGGGGGGCGCGCGGTAGAGGGCCAGGTAGGAACGGATGTGGGAAGGAGAGAGGCAAGAATGGGGTGCAGGGTCTCAGGGGAGGGAGAAGGAGGAAAGAGGAAAAGGGGCCCTGGGGTGGGGGGGGGGGGGGACAAGGCCAGGTTATAGTTGGAAGGAAGGGTAGATGTCACAACGAAGTTCGTCATCTGGGAGGGGGAGGCGTTGGAAATTGCCCTGATGAAGGAGATGGAGGGTGTGGAGGTGGAGAGATGGAGGGATACAGCGATAGAGGCGCGGCAACGGGCATGGGGTGGAGAAGAAGGAGGAAACCAGAGGATGGGGGGGATCAAGACTGCGAACAATGTAAAGGATGCGGAGATGTTGGTGGAATGGGAGGAGGTGGGGGAAGGGGAGCAGTTCATACAGGAGCTGTGTGGGGGAAGGAAGGCAGGTACGGAAGGCAAGGTGGAGTGCATGGCGTTCAAGGATTCCAACTGCCGAGCTCATAGCGCCCCTTAAATGCACGTGAACAGGCAACTTTCCCCTTTCCCACCAGAGTGCGACACCAAAGCCGCGATTGCCACAGTGGCACCACCACCAGAAACGGAGGGCGACTGCATCACACAACGCGCTGCAGTGCGCTCTTCAAAACAGCGATTCTTACCACGCTTCACTCACTACCACTCCGGTCTACTTTAAATTCTTCCTTACACAGGAAAAGAATTGCCGATTCTCTTCATGTTATGGGAAAGGACAGCAGCATCGAACTTAAATGGGGGATCCACGCTGAGAACCAGGTGCAGATGCTTATAAAAATCAAATGACTCAATTTCAGGGTCTGTACTGATATCTTACAGATGTAAATCGGCACTGTCGTTGGCGCCGTGGCAGAGCGTTCCATGCTCTGATGACTCCCGATGCCTCTTCCATAAAGCCGATGTGAGGTTTCGAATTCATCTTCTTCCAGGGCAGCAGCACGTTGACACCTTTACTGCGGAACGGAAAAAAGATGGTGGCAGTTCATTATGCTCTGCGGAACATTCACGTGGACATTGTTGTGTCCAGTGGAGCTCGTGCAAGGCACCATGATAGCCAAGGAGTATCATACACTGGCTGCAGACCATGTTATTCCCTTCCTGTTATTCATATTTCTCAGTGGCAGTGGCATTTTTCAACTACATAATGCAGGATATCACATGGCCAGGACTGTGATGGAGTAATTCGAGAAACACAGTGACGAATTCCAATTGATATGATAACCCTCCATCTTGCCAGATCTGAATCCGATCCGGAATGTGATTGAATGTAGCGTCAAAGCTTATCGTTGCGTACAGAGAGAGGGAGAGCATTAGTTTGCTTTGCAGATGACATACGAACTACCATGGCATATTTCATTTCGCCATGGGCTCTAAGCAGCACCAACCTTCCAGGCGCACTATCTTGCACTGCATTTATGAACTGCTTCAGGAGTTATTAAATCTGGTGCGGAGTATCACATCTTGAAGATGACAGAAATGTTGCTTCAGGAGTAGTGCCAATGGAAAATATTAATTAAATCCTATAATCTGACATAATTTTCATAAGGAGTGTTACCATAATATAACTTAAACGTTTGTTTGACACTACAATAATGAAGTCACAGCACATAAAATAATTTTTTTTAAAAAGTGGTTACCCCCATTTTTCAAGAAATTTTTTTCTGATGTGACAATGGCTTCACCATTTTAGTGTTTATTAATTAAATTGTTAATATAGCGTTTAAATAATTTCTGTTACACAGTTTAAAGCTACTCGAAATATCGACACTGCACAGTAGTCTGCATGCATAATGAACATTGTTATGCTTTTGACAAGAAATTTCAGTTATGCTTTTGACAAGAAATTTCATTAAACAATAACAAACCATTATTATTTGACGTCTCCACTGGAAGCAGTGATGTATGAAATGATAGTTGGAATTTCAAATTTTGACGTGAATTTATACCGTCACAGCTATAAAGTTTCCGACTACTACAGGTCTGCTAAGCGTACTTTCCACTTTAAAGAATTCCTAAGTTCACTGGTTCCCTCCGATATGCAGAAACAGAGAGGGAAGGGCCTACCACGTGAGGGGATAGTAGTAACATCCTATACAAGACAGAGTCCACTGCGATGCATTGAGAAGCGCTGAACACAACACACACTTCAACCACCATCCAATCCGTAGTTATATGATGACCTGGCTAGATGTCAGAGGTCGATAGTAGTCAGGAATTTGACGTCGCGATTGAAGTTCTAAAGCACTATAGAATTCCTAAATTGGTTCCCTCCACTACACTCGGAAGGAGAAAGGCCTACTGCAGGATAGAGACAACTTCAAATACCACTGCAAGACAAGAATCTACCGTATGGAGAAGCACTAAACACGACACACCTAAACCACGACCCAGTCCGTAGCAATAGTTGCCCTAGGTAGATGTCAGAGATTGCTGAAAGACTCGCACATCCCGCACACTCACCTTCCAGACTTCTGCACACAGTACATCCGCCCTCTCGTACACTGCCAGCGCCGACGGTCAGAGGTCGGTGGAAACTACCGCCCCGGACGCAACCACAGTCGTGGACTCGCTGTATAGCAAGTGTGCGCCACCCCGGCCATGAAGGGCATCCAGGCATGATTTGAGAGGCAGGAATTCGGATATTATCAATACATCCAGTGCATATTTCCATGATTTTGAATCCAGGGATGATTTGAGTGGTAGGAATTCGGATGTTATCAATACATCCAGTGCAAATATCGATGAGTTTGAATCTTCTATCCCGCAATACACACCCGTCCGCTTCTATCGCGCTCATCCAGTCCTCTGGTCACATCGCCCGCCATTGCTGCTGTGGGCGAGGTCAGAGACGCCAGTGCTTTCGTTGTATCTGGCCCGGGCAGTGCCAACCTGTTACTTCCGGTTGCCAACTCCTCGTGACCGTCGCTGCAGCCAGCCATGGTGCACTGCAAAATAAGCAGCTGCAGCTCGGACGTATACAGTAGTTCGAAACAATTCCACCTAGATATAGACCTACCAGCTTAAAAAATCCACTTTACTCAAACCTAGGCAGTGATGTTCTTGACCATACACCTCGAATATCCCACACGACATGTAGATTCCTCCATTTTATCGATTTATTTTCGAAAATAGAAGAAATCGGACAATACACACGTTTTCAAATCACTATTGTTACTTGTTGTGAAAATCCTATGCAGGACTTTGACATAGGCTATATTCCAAGGGAGTGAGGCAAGGTTGTAGCCTCTCCCCGATGCTATTCAATCTGTATATTAAGCAAGCAGTAAAGGAAACAAAATAAAAGTTTGGAGTAGGTATTAAAATTCATGGAGAAGAAATAAAAACTTTGAGGTTCGCCGATGACATTGTAATTCTGTCAGAGACAGCAAAGGGCTTGGAAGAGCAGTTGAACGGAATATACAGTGTCTTGAAAGGAGGGTATTAGATGAACATAAACAAAAACAAAACGAGGATAATGGAATGTAGTCGAATGAAGTCGGGTGATGCTGAGGGAATGGGATTAGGAAATGAGACACTTAAAGTAGTGAAGGAGTTTTGCTATTTGGGTAGCAAAATAAATGATGATGGTCGAAGTAGAGAGGATATAAAATGTAAACTGTCAATGGCAAGGAAAGCGTTTCTCAAGAAGAGAAATTTGTTAACATCGAGTATAGATTTAAGTGTCAGGAAGTCGTTTCTGAAAGTATTTGTAAGGAAATAGTTTAGACAAGAAGAGAATAGAAGCTTTCGAAATGTGGTGCTACAGAAGAATGCTGAACATTAGAAGGGTAGATCACATAACTAGTGAGGAGGTATTGAATAGAATTGGGGAGAAGAGGAGTTTGTGGCACAACTTGTCTAGCAGAAGGTATCGGTTGGTAGGACATGTTCTGAGGCATCAAGGTATCACCAATTTGGTACTGGAGGGCAGCGTGGAGGGTAAAAATCGTAAAGGAAGCCCAAGAGATGAATACACTAAGCAGATTCAGAAGGATGTAGGCTGCAGTAGGTACTGGGAGATGAAGAAGCTTGCACAGGATAGAGTAGCATGGAGAGCTGCATCAGACCAGTCTTAGGACTGAAGACCACAACAACAACAACATATTACCACTAAGTAGTCTTCATCAGGTAGAAAAATATCTTTGTTTATCTGTTACGTCCTGTATCACAAGACTAGAACATTAAACTCATTTTTGGCTTATGATGGGATTCTAAGATCTACCACTGTCACAGCATGTCTCCTCACTTTTGGATTCTCTCGTAAGGTAACAGCACAGAAAAGAAATACTGTATAAGCTTCATACTACGTATCACTTTATAAATTCGGTAATACATCTAATTTTATTACGATGGTCGTCTTACCCTGTGTAGGTGAGAGATTCAAATATCGTTAAAAGATTTCGCCGCAATGAAGAATACGCAAAGTCAAAAATCATATCCGTGATTCCCTAGGCATCACCTCTACCCACTAGGCAGCATGCCACTGATATCAAATTGATAAGTTAGTTAATTAAATTGATCATGAGAGTCGCTTCGTATGGCGAGTACGTTTTCATTTTCAGTAGTCATATTACATTCAACAGACCGTTCTAACGGAATCGCTGGAGGGGGAGGACGTTATTTTCGAGGAGCGCTATTGAGAATGGACATTTGCAACTGACCACAGTTGAACGCTACCGCTGGCAATATATCGCATAAGGACTGCGCTAGTAGAAACACAATCACCACGATTGTTTTCGTCACGCTGCGTAAAAAGCAGTCATGGTTCTACAGTCACACACAAGAGTCGCTGATACCGTTGCACTTTCTGGTAGAAATGCTGTCAGCCATTTGGAATGAAGTCCATTCAGTCAACCACATGCTTGTGTTGGATCCTATGGAGACGTTTCTTAATGATTACAGCCACTGGTGAGTCATATTAATGCCAGTCTCGTATCTCGTAACGAGTCACCTTTCTCGAACATTTCCGCATCTTGCAACTGTTCTTCAGTAGTCTCTGCCCTGCCCTCCCTGCAGCTCTGTCCACGTGAGTCTCAATTTAAGTCAGAACTGAATTCGGAGAGTACTATACCAAGGGTAACGATCCAACGAGCACCTTAAAGTCAATTAAGAAAGAACATGAAGTAGGGAAAGTTACCTTGGCAGTTATGACATCTTTGCCGATGAGCTAACACGGATGAGTTTTGTCAACAACTACATTGTACACCACTGAGCATATTTGTTAGCGAAAGCGAAGAAACATCGTATTTCAGCAATGGACAAATATCCATGTGACAAATGTGAAATTAATATTTCCAAAGTTAAGTCCAAAGTAATGTCACCAGCGATGACTTTTTTGTGGAAAAGCGCAACAAAGAAATTCTATGCGCCTACAACGCTCTTCCACAGAAGCAGTCGCTTGCTAGAACTCTCCAGTGCAGACGTACGAGAGCAGTTCTGATCTGAATTATTGAGATTGCGAATCGTGGCGAGATTGTTTTCGGCTTTAGAAGTGTTTGTTGTGTGACGGGATTCACGGCTTAAGAAATTGATTTTATGAATTGAGACAGGAACAGATAGACTTATTTAACCGTGCACTACGTGTTAATTGAAATCTAATGACGGAATTAGTGAACATTGGACTTGATTTTGAATTAGTTGGACCTTAAGGAGAAGTGAACATTCTATGAAAGAATACACGCAATTAGTCTTGAGTAGGATCCAAGTACACGACATCATGAAGATAAAACAATTACGCTAAAGTGTTGAGTTGTGGTAATTGCCAAGAAACTATAACTCAATCGGACTGACTTAACTAAACTATTCCGTGTGCGTGTGGTACGGGAGTTATAAGTATTTAGTGACAGAATAACAATAAACTGTTCGTTACCAGTTAAATACCCGGTGTGGACTACATCATTAAGTAGTTTGATAAATGACAAAATCAACGACTACTAATGAAAGACTATTTCATTGAAGGGCAAATATTCACGTCATTAGTTGAGAAGTGAACTTTAAAATAATTTCGTATTACGACGCAATCTTACAAAAACTGAATCAAAGAGTATCTCTGGATCAGGTTGCATACCAGCACAACAATTCCATAGCCACGAGACAACAGCGTAAGAAAAAACTGTTAACTAAAATATTTCCTCGCAATCAGTGGTGTGTGCTATGCGAACGAGAGAAGAATTAATAACTACTGCAAATCCGGGCAATTAACAATACAATATTAATAATAAAAAGCATCAATTATACGAGTTCGCATAAGTGGAAACGCTGCGGACTTGTGATTGAGATACAACGACTACGCGAGGAACGCCTTTTCGGAAGTTTTTCAGGTTTTTTCTCCTGTTAATCTATGGGGACTGACGTTATATCGCATCGTGTCTCTACTCTGCCGCGATAGCTGTGGCAGTAGCAGCTCTACGGCGTCGACTACATCAGCACGCGGTTGGAGTCCGGGGGCACACGCCACACTACCACCTCGTGCACCCTGTGGAGAAACGGATTGACCTGAGTTAATGCGACAGGACTGTCTTTCTTGACCACTCGGTGGACATGCGGACATTTTGTCATAGCTCCGCCAACAGTGTACACATATAAGGCAGTGCCAGATTCCCAATGCAGCACGAGGTAGTATAAAAGACAGTATGGGAACTGAAACATGGACAAGGATTTTGCTACTGCATTGCTGTGCATCTCCAAACCACATATAGGTACTACAGTCTGAAGGTGCTCTGCATCCCTAAGGCTGCGTTCCCATCTGTCACCCAAACATTCTGTGTATCATCGTTAATTTACATCATCCAACTGAGAAAAACTACATCATCTCACAGAGAAGTTGACAAGATTTTACTGTATGTATCTCCTCCAATATAACGAAATATAAACATCCTCTGTGTGCTGGCATTGAGTGTATGTGGCGATCCTATCAATCAATTAATTAAATTATTACTTATAAAGGTATTCCTCAATTATATCAGGTTGCCAGTGGTGGAACTTTCTTGCACAGAACAATGTAAAGTTTCATTTCTCATACTGTAACAGGGCCACGTCATGCAGTCTACCATTAGCAAGAGACGGTCCCTGTTTGGCTGTCAGACGCATTGTATTTTCTGCTGTAAAACATGCCAAGAGTGTATAACTACAGCTTTGTAGACCACCAGTCGTTTTGTTTTTTCGCCACGATTTCGAGATCTGTGTCAGGTTCTAAAGTGACGTTAACAGGATTTGATCCATTGGCTCTCGCAGATAATTGTAAATCGCATCATATAAATCATGATGCTGCTGCAACACACACATCGGATGATTAGGCTGTTACAGTATAAGGGAACTGGAAGAGTTTTGCGACACTGTGGTGCGTTTCCAAATATCTTTCCAAAGATAATTGATGACCCCTACATTCAAACTCATCTTTCACAGTGACAGGGTAGCAGATGCCTGGTGTTCTGTTTGTATTGATTCCCCATATTGCAGTTGTGTACCCGATGATGTCTCAGTGTTGGCCATCTACAGAAGGTGCTGTTCCCACCAAGACTCACTCTCCTTCTCGAACAAGTGATGTCAGTCAACAATTATGTGGTAATCAGCAGCATACCATTGGACGAATGGGATGGGAAAGATAATGTCGAATTACTGTAATTAGCACATCATTTGATAGTGCTGTCAGTTTTAGCAGTTTTGCCACTTTTGCCAGTTTTTTTGTCTATTTCAACGCCGAACTGTGACAGAGCGGCATGGGGAAACGAACTGGCGGATGTGGCTGCCGAAGATGCATGTTCCCTCCCTCACGTTGTTGAATGTGCCGTCCCCCTCCATGCTGTTACCTCCCTTTTGCGTTTTCGTGTTATGCGTCAATGGGAAGAGGAGTGACTGTCAGTCGGTGAAAATAAGCTGCGTTTGGTCAAGGCCACCACGCGGCCATGGTGTACGTCCTACCAGTCATGCAGGCGGGATGAGGTTCTCCTCACTCGCCTGCGCATCGGGCACAGTCCCTTAACGCACGGTTTTTTACTCCGGCGGGAGGACCCCCCCCCCCCCCCCAATCTGCAGTGCTTGTGGCGTCCAGATAACTGTCCGCCACATTTTACTTGACTGTCCTTTATTCTCTGACCAGAGGGCGGTGGTTCCCTTGCCACCGGATTTGCCCTCTATTTTGCAAGACGACGCAACGAGTGTGGTTAACGTTTTACGGTTTTGTGTCCTGTCCAATTTGTTGCCTCGGATTTTAGGGAGAGGATTTTAATGTGCTGCTGGGTGACTGGCTCACCCAGGCTTTAGGTAAGAGGTCCGTCAGTCACGATTATCTACTTGTTTCACTTCGATTTCTGTTCTCTTTTCCTTGTGTTTCCTTTCCTTTTTTAGTGCGTTTCTTCTCCTCTTGTTTTGCCTCTGTATGTGAGGATTTGTAACTGCGTCTGGTCTGTGTCTTTTAGCCGTTCTCCTTGTTCGCTGTCCGTCTTCGTCCCTTCACTGCATGTGTTCCGCACTCGGCTTCGAATAGGCCACAGCTCTATGACGCATGGCTTCCTGCTCCGGCGAGAGGACCCTCCAATGTGTGGTGCTTGCGGCGTCCAGGTCACTGTGCGCCACGTTTTATTGGATTGCATTTTATTTTCTGACCGGCGGGTCGCGGCTGACTTGCCAGCGGACCTGCCATCTCTTTTAGCCAACACTCGGACGAATGTGGCTAAAGTTTTAAAGTTCTGTGCCCTGTCAGATGTTTTTACAAAGATTTTAGGGAGAGGATTTTAATTTGCTCACTGTGTAACAAGCTCGCCCATATTTTATGTAAGTGGCCAGCCAATGACAATTTCCTTTGGCATTCTTGCTGCTATGTTTCCCCTTTCCTTAGGTTTTAATTTCTTATGCAGCATTTTCCTTCTTTTCCTGCTTTCTTTGAGTGTGTGCTTCAGTTTTCTTAGGTCTGCCCACATTCGTTCCTTTTAATGTATGTCAGGGCGCTGATGACCTCGATGTTGAGCGCCCATAAGCCCCAACACACCACCACCACCATCTATGCGTTTGGGCGCTGATGACCACGCTGTTTAGCACCCAAAAACCTCAACCCCCCCCCCTCCCCCCCCCCCCCACACACACACACACACTTCACCGTTTCTGTGACATCACTAAACCGCCCTCCACTACGTTGCGAGTACCATTGTCTATGTACACTGTGCAGTTCGTCCATTCATTCTTCATTCTCGAACATATACACCAGAATATAGCAGACGGCGATCTATATACACTCCTGGAAATGGAAAAAAGAACACATTGACACCGGTGTGTCAGACCCACCATACTTGCTCCGGACACTGCGAGAGGGCTGTACAAGCAATGATCACACGCACGGCACAGCGGACACACCAGGTACCGCGGTGTTGGCCGTCGAATGGCGCTAGCTGCGCAGCATTTGTGCACCGCCGCCGCCAGTGTCAGCCAGTTTGCCGTGGCATACGGAGCTCCATCGCAGTCTTTAACACTGGTAGCATGCCGCGACAGCGTGGACGTGAACCGTATGTGCAGTTGACGGACTTTGAGCGAGGGCGTATAGTGGGCATGCGGGAGGCCGGGTGGACGTACCGCCGAATTGCTCAACACGTGGGGCGTGAGGTCTCCACAGTACATCGATGTTGTCGCCAGTGGTCGGCGGAAGGTGCACGTGCCCGTCGACCTGGGACCGGACCGCAGCGACGCACGGATGCACGCCAAGACCGTAGGATCCTACGCAGTGCCGTAGGGGACCGCACCGCCACTTCCCAGCAAATTAGGGACACTGTTGCTCCTGGGGTGTCGGCGAGGACCATTCGCAACCGTCTCCATGAAGATGGGCTACGGTCCCGCACACCGTTAGGCCGTCTTCAGCTCACGCCCCAACATCGTGCAGCCCGCCTCCAGTGGTGTCGCGACAGGCGTGAATGGAGGGACGAATGGAGACGTGTCGTCTTCAGCGATGAGAGTCGCTTCTGCCTTGGTGCCAATGATGGTCGTATGCGTGTTTGGCGCCGTGCAGGTGAGCGCCACAATCAGGACTGCATACGACCGAGGCACACAGGGCCAACACCCGGCATCATGGTGTGGGGAGCGATCTCCTACACTGGCCGTACACCACTGGTGTTCGTCGAGGGGACACTGAATAGTGCACGGTACATCAGGGCCAACACCCGGCATCATGGTGTGGGGAGCGATCTCCTACACTGGCCGTACACCACTGGTGATCGTCGAGGGGACACTGAATAGTGCACGGTACATCCAAACCGTCACCGAACCCATCGTTCTACAATTCCTAGACCGGCAAGGCAACTTGCTGTTCCAACAGGACAATGCACGTCCGCATGTATCCCGTGCCACCCAACGTGCTCTAGAAGGTGTAAGTCAACTACCCTGGCCAGCAAGATCTCCGGATCTGTCCCCCATTGAGCATGTTTGGGACTGGATGAAGCGTCGTCTCACGCGGTCTGCACGTCCAGCACGAACGCTGGTCCAACTGAGGCGCCAGGTGGAAATGGCATGGCAAGCCGTTCCACAGGACTACATCCAGCATCTCTACGATCGTCTCCATGGGAGAATAGCAGCCTGCATTGCTGCGAAAGGTGGATATACACTGTACTAGTGCCGACATTGTGCATGCTCTGTTGCCTGTGTCTATGTGCCTGTGGTTCTGTCAGTGTGATCATGTGATGTATCTGACCCCAGGAATGTGTCAATAAAGTTTCCCCTTCCTGGGACAATGAATTCACGGTGTTCTTATTTCAATTTCCAGGAGTGTATATATATATATGGTGATTGCTTAAGTATGTGTGTTTTCTCTACCTTGCACACTCTTCTTTACGATGTTTCTTTCCCGTTCTTTCCTACTTCGAATGTCAGAAACAGTGAATGTGGTTGTGCAGTGTGTCTTCAAAGTATTCGACTGTATGTGTAGCTACTGTGTGCTGCTGTGCCAGTTTAGTCTACTGTTACGATTAGGCAAATAAGTTTGGTCCCCTCTGAACGAATTACTATTGAGATAATGGTGGCACAGTACAGGAAGCGTTTCTCTGACCACTTCCGCTACCCATGTACACCCCTACTTTGCTATCTTACCCTGGAATTCATCCCTGTAATCTTGGTCATTTAGGTTGCTAAGTTGCTTGTTATAGCTCGTCCACAGCAGCATCAGTATGGTGACAGATTCTGTAGTTTCCAGCCCAACTGAAGTTTTAATACGATCCTTTTATAGTCTTACGCCTTTATAATCATTCAACACAGGGAGCGACAGGATTTTGGCAGCTATTCGATTTTTATAAGAAGTTGCTTTGTTCAGCCGGAACCATGGAATGTCGAAGCAGGGTGAGCGAACTATGATTCGTTTCGGGTAGCAGCCTTGTTTCCCCAGTGAGAATATGTGTGTGTTTGTGTTTCTTGCGTTATAATTCTTCCATTAGCTTCATTTTACTCTGCAATGTTTACCTGTTTAGCACCCGTGCCTTTGTCTATTTGGAACTATATATTCGTCTATGGTTCAAAGTACCTCCAGTTCTCTGACCACATTTCATTTGGCGATAACGTTGTAGCAGTTTTCTAATGAGGATAAATCTTTCTCCGAAGTAGCTAATTTTTCTGGAATTTTATGTTTCTCATAGTCTTCCTTTGTGTAATTTGGACTATGTGGTTAACAAACGAATCAGCATTCAGTTCGTTGTTTATCAAATGGCTCAGAGCACCATGGATCAAATGGCTCTGAGCACTATGGGACTTAACGTCTGAGGTCATCAGTCCCCTAGAACGTAGAACTACTTAAACCTAACTAACCTAAGGACATCACATACAGCCATGCCCGACGCAGGATTCGAACCTGCGACCGTAGCGGTCGCGCGGTTCCAGACTGTAGCGTCTAGAAGCATTCGGCCACTTCGGCCGGCGTTGTTTTTCAGTTCCTTTCATTACCACTAGGCTTCTAACATTCTACTCCTTTCCACATTCGTCATACACTAACAAAGAAACCCTGTAACTGCGTTAGAGTCACTAGAATAAATTTTTGTGATTAGGGTGGACCCCCATTCTATCACAGAGCACATTCGTCTTTAGCTGTAATTTTTTTTTAAAATTTCTCTGTTGTTGTCAGAGAAGCACACAGGTTTACATAGCTTGTGACATGACAATTTCAGGACAGTTGTCAAGATAATGTATTACGTAATATTTAGCAGAAATAACACTGAACACAACAATATGACATTTAAATAGAAGGTTCTATGCAAGATTTTTCTTACTTCAAGACAGTGAAGCACAGTCTAAGGTGGTCAATGTAACGACAAATCAGCCGAGTCCGGTTCTAAGTTCGGTACTATTTAAGATGACAATCAAGTCAATGGAGGATGGTTAGTTTTGGTGACAAGATGAGCAAAAGATTACCCAAGGTTGCTCATGTTCACAGTGGACGCAAGCTGGTGATCCAACAAATTTACGCCCCTGCCAGCGGCATTTACTTTTAGCTGCGACATGCTGACGACTGCATGGCTCCTGTCGCCCTCTGAAAATTGAAATCTTTACTGATTTTATCAGATGAAACTATCCTATGTTTCTCGTTAGGCGAGAAAACATACATTCATCCCTAGCCTTGAAAATATGGCGATATACACGTGTATAGATAGAGCAGTGTATATACTTCATCGCCCCCTCAGTTCTTTCAAGAATAACTAACTACATGGCTGTATCGTTATGTGCCCTGTTCTACGCTTGACGCTGGTTCAGAGAAGTGTCCAAATGGTGCAAATGGCTCTGATCACTATGGGACTCAACATCTGAGGTCATCAGCCCCTAGAACTTCGGATTACTAAAACCTAACTAAAGGACAGCACACACACCCATGCCCGAGGCAGGATTCGAACCTGTGACTGTAGCAGTCGTGCGGGTCCAGACTCAAGCGCCTAGAAGCGTCGACCACAGCGTCGAGAGTCGCCGAAGTTTTCGGTGTTGTGTCTTTCCTAGCAAAATTGTCCCCCACCTGTGTTTCGTGCCTCACGTGATTGCTTTTTCAGACCAATAGGAGCGTTCCTTTCATCTTATGGAAACTACCCCTGCCAATCGGAAAGGGCCTACCTTTAAACTGCGTCGAAATATCGTCACTTTTACTCCTTCTGAGTTTATTTCAGCCAATGGGAAATTTTGTGATTGCTCCTGCCGCCTCAAAGTTACACTCGTATATCACGAGGATACCACGGGCCTTTCACATAGTCGACTGCAGCTCTGGCTTGTTTGTACCTATCTGGAAATTCCCCAACACAGTTTTCTAAAGAATTTCTCCTTCGCAAGCAGCGCTGGGCCGCTACCTGCTCCGCTCACTATATCGCCCGGAGCGTCCTTTGTCTCTCTCACTTCGGGTCACCAACCCTTGTTAGGAGCCTTTTGTTGTATGGGCGCCGTGATGGCGCAGCTCACATCTGTCCCCAAAATAACGCCTCTTCCAGCAGTTTTTTCACGTTTAGCTCAACGACATGCAGGGTTTGGGTTCAGTGTGTTAATACCGTCGAATCGAGTGTCATCCCTTTGCCTTACATACTGCAAATTTTGATAGGCAGATGTGCTCACGATCGCCAAAGTATGTCAGGTGACATATCCAGATATTTGTTACGACGTATAAAATCTCATGTAAGGTGCGAAATTAACATTTATTCAAGCTGACACCTTAGAGACTTAAAATTAAATTCCATTCTCATGTGTGTCACTTGTGCTCTATACTTCTGACCGTTCATGATTTACCATGATTTCTTCTTTGTGGGCGTGCTTAGTATTATTGTATCACCGGATGTGGCTACTCCACTTTTGAGGTTGTGGCTATTTAAGTATTTCATTGTTCCTTTACTCTTGCGATTGAATCTCAGTTCTTTTCCGAAGTTGTGGAATTGTCACGGTTTATCCCGTATGTTAACCCGTTCAATCATATGGTTCTTTTCTGGAAGTTTGGCAAAATCCGCACTTCTGTACAGTATTAATTCGTTAGGCCCCAGTGAACATATCATTTTGAGGACTGTATGTGTGATCCTGTTGTGTTTTAACTGTTCTGTTTTTTTTTATTTTTTTATTTTATTTTTTTACTTTTATATGCGTGGGGCTAGTCTGAATGTGTTGCATGTCCATCGCGTGATCCCTATTTTACATGTTATTAATTGTTCATGAGCAAGTGAGGCAAGGTATTTTATTAATTTTAGTACTTGATTAGTCAAAACAGGTGGCAGCAATCCATTACATTTTAATGTAAATGTGTTATGCTTCGTATCTCAGAGTCTTGAATTATTAAATGTTTAGTCAGATGTTAATGGAGTTTCAACATTATAGCTAGTAAAATATCCAACACATATCAGTCTATGTTTCTTAGCGCACGTCAGTGTTTTTCTTTGCGTAAATGAATGCAGGTGCTTCATTTTCTTTATTAATAAGAAGATTGTTTTCTGATCCTTGTGATAGAGGCATATTGGTTATCTGATTAGTGTTGCGCCTAAACTCTTAGCCACCTGCTATTAGTCTTCTATACGTCCCTAAAGATACGCTTATTGTCAAGGTGCACAGTATTCAGCTAACAAAGGCTTAGCGCTTCCTCGTTGATTTTCATTATCAATTATTGAACTAAGGGAGGGGGTTTTAAGATATTTCAAGTCTATTCCTAAAAATTCATTGATAAGTTGTACCACTGGTTGGGTTTATCTAGCAGTTTTTGCTAACTTCAGTGAACAATTTTAAAATCAACAACAATCTTTTATGTGTCCAATCACAGAAGCATCTATATTTTATATACCCGTAGAGCAAATGTCTTTTAGAATGTGGACAGAAAAAAATTAAAATATACATAATTGAAAAACGTACTACGAATGGTTACGATCTACCAGCAGCCAGGTAATGAACCTGATAGAAATCTTATGTGTGTGTCTGGAAACGTAAATTGCGATAAACTAAAACCATCAGACGTGAAGTCATCTCTATTTAGTGCTTGCACAAAATTAATTAATTGTCAGAAAATTACGGGTATCGGTATCCCAAGGCTTCATAATGCGAGTCGAGCGTTTTTATTGGTGCTGTTAATATGCTAACATGTAAGTCGAGAGAGAAAAAGAGAGAGAGAGAGAGAGAGAGAGAGAGAGAGAGAGAGAGAGAGGGAGAGGGACAGAGTCAAACAGAGGTTAGGGGAACAGCAAGAAGCATGAAAAATTTTCGGAGGGCACTAGCCGACCGTAGTATGTCGACATGAGAATCTTGCTTATTAAATTAGCATTCTGCGGAACACATGCCATTTACAGTAATAAGGGGCAAGTAACACTGCTCTTCACTGAATTAATATTCGTATTATTACCTGCAATTAAGATAAGCATTCCGCTTGGTTCAAGTTGAAGTGGACTGACAAGGCAGCCAGTCCACAGTGACGGGTAGCCGAAAGAAAGGCACGCGTACACACACGCCGACTGGCGTGAAGTCTGGAACAGGATAAGTATTGAATGCTAATAAGAAAAGTATGCAGCTCCTCGAATACTTAACTTTTATTTATCCTTGTTGTATACATCGTTCTTCTTGTTGAGACATTTCATACGATAACTATCAAACTATGTAAGGCTAATGGCGCCTTGCTAGGTCGTAGCCATGGACTTAGCTGAAGCCTATTCTAACTGTCTCTCGGCAAATGAGAGGAAGGCTTCGTCAGTACAGTCGCTAGCAATGTCGTCGTACAACTGGGGCGAGTGCTCGTCTGTATCTCGAGACCTGCCTTGTGGTGGCGCTCGGTCTGCGATCACACAGTGGCGACACGCGGGTCCGACATGTACTAAATGGACCGCGGCCGATTAAGCTACCACCAAGCAAGTGTGGTGTCTGGCGGTGACACCACACAAGTAACACTTGAATTATTAATGAGGGAACTACTGACGACATAAGAAAATGGATGCAGCAACGACTCCTGACTACAGTCTGTAAGATTTCTTGTTGCAGCTGCTGTCAACGAGGAAAACAGAACGGAGCACATGGATCCTGTCAAGAACACATACTAATAATCTTTCTGATTTTGCAGTTCCTGCTTGCAACGTATTTACTGGCGAAAGTGCCAGAAACAGCGCATTATGGCTTTCTTTGAGTCATCAGTCTTCTGACTGGTTTGATGCAGCCCAGAACTAATTCCTCTTCTGTGCCAAACTCTTTATCTCAGAGTCGAACTTGCAACCTATGTCCTCAATTATTTGCTGGATATATTCCAATCTCTGTCTTCGTCTACAATTTTTGCCCTCTACAGCTACATCTAGTGCCATGGAAGCCATTCCCTGATGCCTTAACAGACGTCCTAAGATTCTGTCCTTTCTCCTCGTCAGCGTTTTCCACATATTTCTTTCCTCGCCGATTTTGTGCAGAATCACCTCATTCCATATCCGTCCATCTAATTTTAAACATCCTCCTGTAGCACCACATCTCAAATGGTTTCCTCCTTTTCCATGCCGGTTTTCTCATATTCCATGTTTCACTACCGTGCAATAGTGTACTCCAAACGTAAATTCTGAAAAAATTAATCCCTCAAATGAAGTCCTACGTTTGAGAGTAGTAGACTTGTCTCGGCCAGGAATGGCATTTTTGCCAGTGCTAGTTTGTTTTTGATGTCCTCATTGCTCCACCCGTCATTGGTTATCTTGCTGCCTAGATAGCAGAATTCCTTATCTTCGTCAATCCTGATGTTAAGTTTCTCGATGTTCTCATTTCTGATACTTTTCATTACTTTCGTGTTCATTCGATTTACTCTCAATCCATATTCTGCACTGATTAAACCGTTCATTCCATTCAGCAGATCACGTAATTCGTCTTCACTTTCACTGAGAATGGCAATGTCATCAGCGAATCGTATCATTGATTTCCTTTCTCCCTGAATTTTTCTTCTACTCCTTTCTTTTATTTCCACCATCGCTTATTCGATGTACAGACTGAACACTAGGCCGAAAACCTACATCCCTGTTCTAGACCCTTCTTAATCCGAGCACAAGTTCGCGGTCGTCCAGTCATATTATTACGTCTTGGGTCCTGCGCATATTGTGTTACCAGTCTCTCCCTATAGCTTACCCCTATTACTAACCGCAATTTCAGAATTGCCTCTCTGCTACCTTTACCATTCCTTAAGCCAAACTGATCGTCATTTAACACACCCTCAATTTTCTTTTCCATTCTTCTGTGTATCGTTCCTGTCGGCAACTCGGATGCATGGGGTTTAACCCGATTGCGCGATAATTCCCATACTTGTCAGCTCTTGCAGTCTTCGGAATTGTGTGGATAATATTTGTCCGAAGGTCAGATGATATGTCCCCAGATTCATACATTCTACTTACCAACATGAATAGTCGTTTTCTTGCCACTTCTCCCAATGATTTTAGAAGTTTTGATGGAATGTTATCTATCCCTTCAGCTTTGTTTGATCTGAAGTCCTCCAAAGCCATTTTGAGTTCTGATTCTAATACTGGATCCCCTATTTCTCCTAAATCGAGTCCTGTTTCTTCTCCTATCACATCAGACAAATCATCCCCTTCATAGAGGCCTCCAGTGTAGTCTTTCCAACTATCCGCTCTCTCCTTTCCATTTAGCAATGGAATTTCCGTTGCTCTCTTACTGTTACCGCCTTGCTTTTAATTTCACCGAAGGTTGTTATGACTTTCCTGTATACTATGTCAGTCCTTCCGACAATTATTTCGTTTTAGATTTCATCACATTTTTCTTTGCTATTTATTTCATTCCTCAGAACTTGTATTTCGGTATTCCTGAATTTCCCTGAACGTTTTTGTACTTACTTTTTTCTTCGATCAGGTGTAGTAGTTCTTCAGTTGCCCATAGTTTCTTCGCAGTTTCCTTCTTTGTACCTATGTTTCTCGTCTATGATTGCCACTTTTTAGAGGCGTCCATTCCTTTTCATCTCTACTTTCCACTGAGCTATTCCTTATTGCTGTATCTATAGCCTCAGAGAACTTCAAGCGTATCTCGTCATTACCTCGTACTTCTGTACCCCACTTCTTTGCGCTTTGATTTTTCCTCATCGTACACTTCATCGCTAATAAATTGTGGTCTCAGTCTATATGTACTCCTCGGTGTGCCTTTCATTCCAATATTTGATTTCGAAGTCTCTGCCTGACCATGATCTAATTTTATTTAAATCTTCCCGTACTACGCGGCCTTTTCCTAGTATACCTCCTCCTCTTGTGGTCCTTGGACAGAGTATTCGCTATTACTTGCTGAAATCTATAACACAATTAACCTTTCTCCTTTCTCATACTTGTTCCAAGCCCAAATTCTCCTGCAGTCTGTTCTTCTACCCATTCCCGTACAGCTGCATTCCAGTGCTCCCCTTACTTGCTGTATTATTCTATCAGCATCCTCATATACACTCTCTTATATCTTCAGCTTGCGACGTCTGTATGTATATCTGAACTATCGTTGTCGGAGTTGGTTTGCTGTCAGTTCTGATAAGAACAACCCAATCACTGAATTGTTCACTGTAAGATACTCTTTGCCCTCCCACACTATTCATAACTAATCATATTCCCGTTAACCCATTTTCTGCTGCTGTTGATGTTACCCTATACTCATCTGACCAAAATCCTTGCTTTCTTTCCATTTCACTTTACTGACCTCTACTATTCTATCTAGGGTGAGCCTTTGGCTTTCCCTTTTCAGATTTTATAGTTTACCTGACACGTTGAAGGTTCTTACATTCCACCCACTGAGTCGCAGAACGTTATCCCCCCCCCCCCCCACCTTGGCAGTCGCCGCCCGGAGATTCGAATGGGGGACTATTCCGGAATCTTTTGCCAATGGAGAGATCATCATGACACTTTTTCATTTACAGGCCACATGTCCTGTGCATATACGTTATGTGTCTTTAATGCAGTGGTTTCCACTGCCTTCTGCATCCTCGTGCCGTTGATCATGGGATTATTCCGCCCTTAGGGGCACTTTCTCACCTCCAGGACAAGACAATGCCCTGAACCTCTGTCTCCTCGTCTGTCGTCTTTGGCAAGGCCGTTGGCAGAATAAGGGCGACTTCTTATGCCGGAAGTCTTTGGACGCAAACGCTGATTACTAATGAAAATGTAGCCGGCGGTGTATTTCGAATCAGAGACCAATGACGTGTTGGTTCCTAATTCTCCTAATCAGAGACGCTACCCCTAGACCACGGGTGCAATTTGACGTCCTTCACAACCTTGATATTCTCTGCAAATTCCCATTTTCCAGTATTGATCTTTAATCGGAGATACTTTGGATAGAGTCGAAATGTCTCTGGAATGAGCATTGTATTCTGAGCATGTTGTCAACATTAAGCTGGAATTGTCACGTGATATCGGGATGTTTCAGTCAAATTCACATCGGTTGTCACGTCATGTCACATCACGCTACGTCAAAACATTTCACAAAGCATTTAAAACGACCACGTCACCTCACCTCACGGCATGTCAACTATTCAATACCTCCTCATTAGTTATGTGATCTACCCATCTAATCTTCAGCATTCTTCTGTAGGACCACAGTTCGAAAGCTTTTATTCTCTTCTTGTCCAAACTATTTATCGTCCACGTTTCACTTCCATACATGGCTACACTCCGTACAAATACTTTCAGAAACGACTTCCTGACACTTAAATCTATACTCGATGTTAACAAATTCCTCTTCTTCAGAAATGCTTTCCTTGCCATTGCCAGTCTACATTTTATATCATCTCTACTTCGACCATCGTCAGTTATTTTGCTCCCCAAATAGCAAAACTCTATTTCCTAATCTAGTACCCTCAGCATCACCCGATTTAGTTCGACTACATTCCATTATCCTTGTTTTGCTTTTGTTGATGTTCATTTTATATCCTTTTTTCAAGACACTGTCCACTCCGTTCAACTGCTCTTCCAGGTCCTTCACATCTGTCAACACCTGCTTTCTTTGGGATTGGAATTATTATATTCTTCTTGAAGTCTGAGGGTATTTCGCCTGTCTCATACATCATGGAATGTTGTCTACTCCGGGGGCCTTGTTTCGACTCAGGTCTTTCAGTGCTCTGTCAAACTCTTCACGCAGTATCATATCTACCATTTCATCTTCATCTACATCCTCTTCCATTTCCATAATATTGTCCTCAAGAACATCGCCCCTGTATAGACCCTCTATATACTCCTTCCACCTTTCTGCTTTCCCTTCTTTGCTTAGAACTGGGTTTCTATCTGAGCTCTTGATATTCATACCAGTGGTTCTCTTCTCTGCAAAGGTCTCTTTAATTTTCCTGTAGGCAGCCTCTATCTTACCCCTCATGAGATAAGCCTCTACATCCTTACATTTGTCCTCTAGCCATCCCTGCTTAGCCATTTTGCACTTCCTGTCGATCTCATTTTTTGAGACGTTTGTATTCCTTTTTGCCTGCTTCATTTACTGCATTTTTATATTTTCTCCTTTCACCAATTAAACTCAATATTTCTTCTGTTACCCAAGGATTTCTACTAGCCCTCGTCTTTGTACCTACTTGATCCTGTGCTGCCTTCACTACTTCACCCCTCAGAGCTACCCATTCTTCTTCTACCGTATTTCTTTCCCCCATTCCTGTCAATTTTTCCCTTATACTCTCCCGGAAACTCTGTACAACGTCTGGTTCTTTCAGTTAATCCAGGTCCCATCTCCTTAAATTCCCACCTTTTTGGTGTTTCTTCAGTTTTAATCTACAGTTCATAACCAATAGATTATGGTCAGAGACCTCATCTGCCCCTGGAAAGGTCTTACAATTCAAAACCTGGTTCCTAAATCTCTGTCTTACCACTATATAATCTATTTGAAACCAGCCAGTATCTCCAGGCTTCTTCCATGTATACAACCTTCTTTTATGATTCTTGAACCAAGTGTTAGCTATGATTTAGTTATGCCATTAACGCTCAACAAAACTTACCGCCAGTGGCTCCGTATCCATTACACTACACACATCGTCTAACAAGGCTGACTAGGTGCGGTAAAGGGCAATATTCACCAAAAGCTTCACACATACCGTTTCCACTGCGTGTGCAGGTGCACACCCAAATGCACGGCATCGGAGCTTTAAAACATTAGTATCAATACATCCATCGGCAAAACCATCATCGGATTTCCGCTGTATAAAAAACCTGCAATACACAAGGTATACCATCTTTCAGCCATCCAATTTTGCGGTACCCTTTAACAGCCGTCAATCATGTCGTACCAGTCGCTGCCGCCGGCCGCACATGTGTTTCTGACGGCCCCCTCCTACTCTCCTCCCTTCACGGCTGCCTACCAATGGCATGCGCGTTCAGGCTAGCCCACAACACAAGCAAGGACATGAAGAAGAAATGTACGTTCCCTGGGCAGCCACGATCTCGAAAACAACTTCGGTAATTGCTTATCTTAGAAGATCACTCACGAATTCTCTCGCGTTCAAAACAACCGGAGAATAACAAACATGTTGACTATTAGTACAGCGTGGCACCACAGGGAACACTAAATAAGGTACCACAGCCTGTCTGTGTTCTGTTTCTTTGGGAAACGCTTGGGTTTCAATAGGACAAGTCTAGTCGGTGGCTGATGCTCGTGAGATCCAGGTGTGGTGAGGTGCTACAGGCACTATGGCTGAGTAAGACTTATATAGCCGGCCGTTGGTGGCCGAGTGGTTCTAGGCGCTACAGTCTGGAACCGCGCGACCGCTACGGTCGCAGGTTCGAATCCTGCCTCGGGCATGGATGTGTGTGATGTCCTTAGGTTAATTAGGTTTAAGTAGTTCTAAGTTCTAGGGGACTGATGACCATAGTAGTTGAGTCCCGTAGTGCTCAGAGCCATTTGAGCCAAGACTTATACAGAATTGAATTCAGAGACCGCAGTGCATCGCTGACATTCTGTTCCAATTGCGGGATCTTACTCTGACCTGTACTGAAATGCTTGGCGCGGCCGTATTTCTAGTATTTACGGAACTTGACTGAGTACTTTCTAAATTAACACAATACTCGTAAATTCTAGGTTTTCAGAGAGGTATGACCTTTGAGGCAAGGTACAGAAACGGGTTATACCTTCCATGTTATAATACCTCTGCTAACTGCCACTCTCGCCGACTGAAAGTGCCAGAGCCTAAAGCGAGGGGAAAGAGTGAGCACCAGAGATGCATTCTGGGAAGACAGTGGGTAGCCCGCCGGATGCCGTAGCATCGCTCGAGAATGGAAACCTTGTGAAGAGCCTGGCGGACAACGAGAAGTGTGCGGAAAACTGATAGACCGCAGAGGTCCCCTGGGACCTAGCCTGGACGCTGAAGCGCCAAGAAAAGTCCCATGGAGACGTGTGAATTATCTGGCTGGCAGCTGCTATTTTTACCTGCCTGAAATAACGAGGACGTGTCGAGAAAACAAATACCCCACAGGTTCTGAGACGGAGCGTAGTCACAAAACGCCAAGGATTTGCACAGGGATGCCTTTGAAAGTAAACAACTGCAGAACGAGGCAGCCGACACCGTGACATCGGTTACAGTAACACGCGGCGACCTGTCAGCACGTACACTTCTCAGGGCTCCCACCGCACAGCTGGGATCCACCGAGCAGGGCAGCCGACTCGCCACCGCACAGCTCCGAGGCGACGACCCGTCCCGACCCATTGCCTGCCACCACACGACCAATGACCATGAAGACTATTCATACTTGTGTCGACGCCCAGTCAAATCGGCCGTGTGATTTGTAGCTTCTTTGTTCCTGTAAAAGGCTATTTCATGTTTTAAGTCTGTTTCATTCACATAACAATCCCTTTGTCTTATAATCTTTTGCTGCTTAATTTCACTTAGTTATTGATGTTAATTATTGGCTTCCAACATCGCACAATATAGTGACTAACCTGCTTGTGAATTTATGCGAATTTCTCAAAAATGGGTTCAAGTGGCTCTGAGCACTATGGGACTTAACATCTCAGGTCACCAGGATTCGAACCTGCGACCGTAGCAGTCGCGCGGTTCCGGACTGAAGCGCTTAGAACCGCTTTTTTTTTCGGGTCTCCTTCCTCCCCTTCAACCCGTCCTTTACGCTCGCCAACTGTTGCCTTCTCGGCCCGGCTTCTTCGCCTTTAAAGAGTGAATGTAACTTGATGATGTAGAAACACGCTTCTTCTGAACGACAAACGAAGTATGCCCCTTCTGTTGCCTTTTTTGCAACATGGCTTGAATAAAAATGTAAATTCCACTGATAAGGCAGTCACATAATTGTTATGGAAATGTAACTGCATCTGTAAATTTCGTTCTCCGTGCGTGGAAAAACGGAAAGAAGCAAACTCATTATTGCTGATAAGTAAAATTTCCTTCTTCACAAGGTAATGAAGTAAAATAGGCTTCTTCTGCTTAATTTTACACATAATTAACATAAATGTGTCTTCTTGTGAGAAGAATAGGAAAGAAAGATAGAAACTAAATAAAGGGTGTATACCAGTTTCATCACTGTGCTTCCCCCAAAACAAAGTAATAATAGATACACATAGGCTTAACTGGTCTATACTGATGATCTTCACTGATTACTTTCGATTGGAAATCCTCCTTCTGTTACGTGAAGTACAAACTTTAACTAAAAATCATTCGTCTACTATACGAAATGCTTGGATGTGTAATGTAAATTACGCATTTCTATTGGTTACAGGATTGTTTTAGTTAAAAATTTGCGTAATTTTCTTTGTATTTTTTAGTACACATTAACTTGTGGTGCTCAGTTGTAAGGTATATCCAGAAGTCCTCCCTATTGCTTGATTCTTTTGTTAGGATGTAATGCATCGTTTAGTCTTTCAACCAGTTAATTGCATTTCGTTTTGTGTTAGGGTAAGGTATACCGTCAGGGTTTAAAAATTCAGCAGTCGTAATGGCATCAGGCGTAGTTCTGCTGACGCCCCCTATCTTTTGTCTTATGTAGAGCCATATTTCTTTTACTCTGTCACACAGCAATCTATGCTCTTCGGTATCTGGTATATTACATAATGTACACAGCGGTGACTCGGACAATCGAATAGAGTGAAGTTTAGAGTTCGTCGTAATTTTTCTGTTTGCAGCAAAATACCGGGTCGATTTGACATACGTTGGCAGGTTCCGGCAGTGAATATTTTTCCATATTGTTTCCCAGTTATAACAAGGATACTTTTGTTCTACGTCGTTCCTGGGTTTGTCTTTCATCATGTTATTGTAAAGTTCTTTTACTTTCATGATGTATTTTTCAGGTATCCTTGCCTGTATGTAGCTGTATTCTACGAAAAAGTATTTCAAGTGGTATAGTCCGTTGGGTATGTGTTGGACATTTATAGGTGCACTGACGTCAGCAGGAGCTATTTCGTTTAACAAATGTGCAGCAAGGGCACCACTTGGCTCTTTCCATTGTTTGTATGTGGTAGCAAGGTATAAGGCTTGCGCTTTTTTGCCGACATCGGTGAGATTTAACTCACCACATTAGTGCAGATGCGATGCTTCTCAACAAAGTCGCAGGTGGTGGCAGAACTTGGGCTACATAATTAACTTTGGATGTGATGTATACATTTGCCACTGTTACTTTTTGAAGTTCATCGAGTTTCCTAATACTATGTGCTTGTACAGAGGCGCGTATGCTGTTAAGTAATTTTCGATAATTCGCAGCAATAGTGTGCTTGATATTTCTTTTAAAATCTATGCCGAGACATTTCATGGTTACAAGCTCGCGTAACAGATCCTGCGTTTGTGTCCCAATTCCACGGCCGATGTTGAAAATCCCCGACTTTGTTCTATTAAGTTTTGCACCAAATGCCTGTTCATATTTTGTTACTGTTCGTAGTGCGCTCTCTACTTCAGCGCCATTCACGACTAGGAAGCCAACATCATCAGCGTATGCCTTGCACACGATCTTTTCTCCATGTATTTGTAGTCCTTGTAGATGTTTCATAAGGGAAGCAAGCAGGAGCTCGATGGCGATGGCGAAGAGTGCCATTGACATTGGACACCCTTGCCTAGTGGAGCTGGTGACGTCAATCGGGCGGCTAATGTGTCCATTGATGACAAATCTGGCTGAGTTGTTTGTTAATGTATTTCTTACTACCGCAATGAATCTAGGTGAGAAGCCCATTGCGCCCATGGTGCGAAGGAGAAAACTGTGATTAACCCTGTCGAAGGCTTTATCAAAGTCGAGTGAGATGAAGGCACATTTTAATTTGCGGACGTCGGCCGTTGAGATTAGGTCCCTGTAATCACAGAGGGCTGGAGAATTCTCCTGTCTTTGCCCATAGTTGTTTGATAAGGGCCAGTGACGCTGGTCATTGTGGTTTTCAGCCTGCGAGCGAGGATGCGGCCAAAGATTTTGTAATCGCTGTTTAAAAGCGTAATTGGCCTCGGAGCGCTTACAGATTTCGTATTGGTAACTTTTTTTGGCACTAACAGTACGAGTCCCTCACGAAATTCTTTTGGGATGTCATTTTCAGGGTTTAGCAGTTCGTTGCAGATGAGAGTAAACTTGCCTTTTACGAGGCCACTGAATCTGCGATAGATTTCTGCCGGAATTCCATCTGCCCCTGGAGCCTTATTTTTCGTGCTTCCATATATAGCTTCTTCGACGTCTTCTTCAGTGACTTGCGAGATGAGATTTTGTGCTTCCGCGTGGCATACTTTGCCCTGGAGGTTGATCATCAACTCTTCTTGAAGCTGTTCGTCAACCGGTTGACTAGACATTAAGGATTCAAAATGTTGTATGATTGCCTCTTTAATCTCTCTTTGCTTCGTCAGCTTCCTTCCATCATCAGTTGTTATTTCAGATAATATCTTGCGAGATGCCCTTTTGCTTTCACGAATGACATGATAAATGGAAGTGACCTCGTGTTGTGCTATATGCTGGGCACGCGACCTTATTTGGTAGCCTTCCAGTTGTTTACGCCGTAGTGCTAAAATTTTTGCTTTAATTTTCTTAATTCTTTCGTAGTTGTCCACAACTGTTGCATCGGACTTGTACAAATCCCTTAGACACTGAAAGTAAAATTCTATAGTTGATTTGTACCAAAAGTTTTTGTCTTTTGAGTAGTTTATGAAAAATCTTCGTATTTTAGGTTTGGCATGTTTCAGCCACTAGTCAGTGCCAGAGTTGTACGAGCTAAATTTGTTTTCACACTCTCTCCATACCTTGTAAAATGCCTCCTGACAAACATGGTCTTCCAGATGTGACACGTTGAGCTTCCATGTGCCTCTACCTCGGAAGGTACCTTGTTTTATCAGATTGATTGTGCATATGTATGCAGCATGTTCAGAAAAAACGGTAGGCCATACTTCGGACTGCAAAATGAGGTGTTTCAAATTGTGCGTTACATATATCCTGTCGAGACGGCTCGCCGAGTGACTTGTGGCGCGGGTGAAGCCAGGGGCTGCACCGTGCATATGTTCCCATGAGTCTATTAGTCTTAAGTCATTAACTATACGTTCCAGTTCAGTACACTTGTTGAAATTGGGAGTCTGGTCTTTGGCATGCAAAACACAGCTAAAATCTCCTCCCAGGATAAGGTGTTCATATCGAGTTCCAAATAGTGGGACAGTTTCTTCTTTAAAGAACTCCGTTCTGCGGTGCCTGTTACTGGATCCTGAAGGGGCATACACTTTAATGAGTCGTATTTTGTTTATTGTGGCCGCTATGCCTTTACTGTTTGGTAGTTTTATTACATCTTGGACTACTATGCCCTCCTTTGTGAGCAGAGCCGTGCCCATTTCCGCTCCATGCCCTGGGTTTGTAATGGCGTTGAAGCCAGGTACGTTACCAAGCTCAATGTCTGTCACTTCTTGTAAAAGTATACTGTCACTGTCAGAAGCATATATAAAATCTTTTAAGTTCTGTAGTTTAAGGGAACTATGGATCTTATTAAGGTTTACAGTCGCGATTTTGTATGCTTGTATGTCAGACATTCTTTGTTCTACTTGATCTAACTTTAAAAAACATTCTTCTGTTTTGTCTCGCAAGCGTCAGCTTTAAAACGCATTTTAATGATATTCACCGGTAGCAAATGTTTCGGTGGTGTGTCCGCGTTCTTTAGAATGTTCGTTCGCGGAGACGTCTTCGTTGAAGAAATCAGCCACCTGTGGGGATGGCTTACGGTCTTTCTTAGTTTCTGAAACTTCTGTCATTTCTTCGTCGGCATTGTTATGGTCGCTTTCGTCTGCCCAGCTGGTTGAGGTTGTCGTCATGGGTGGGACGAGTGAAGTTGCATGAGAGTGACACGTTTCTTGGGGGTGGTTGGATGCTTTCGTTGTTGGCTTTCCTTGGACGTCTCGTTTTTCCAGCGCAGAAGGGGAACGCTTCTCAGAAACTGGTGTCGCTTTCGTGTTGCTATAGATCTGTTGGCTTAAGGTACTACCTATTTCCTTCGCTTTTTGTCGGACTGTGGGAGCTGTCTCCTCTGCACCTTTGCGCGCCAGCCGGCGTTTCTTATTTTTCTTTGGAGAATTGCCTCTTGACGGACTTTCTTCAGTATCCAAGTTAGTGTCGCTTTCCTGCAAGGTGTGTCGGTCTACAACTTCCGGCGGATCTGTTGCCTTTGCAGTTGCAGGTGCCTGCTTCGGTGGAACTTCAACTGTTTCCGTAGATTGGCGGGACTCTTGTAGGTCGTCAGGTATGACGGCACTGACGTCCATCGGAATTTCAGCGTTTGGAGAATTTGTATTTGCACACGATTCAGGGGCTGAGGAGGCAGTCGGCTGTTCGCGTGCCACGGCGGCGCAAGTTCTAGGCAGTGTTGTCATCGCCGGTGGCCTGTCGGCCTCACCGGCCGGCAGTTGTGCAACGCGCCGCTGTATACATTCAGCGCGAACGTGCCCAGGATTGTTACAGGCGGCACAGATTCGTGGTTGGTAGTCAAATTACAATCCCTCTATATCCGCAGACATTGATGTACGACGGGATGTGCTTTTGTAACTACTCGAAGCTGCCGTACGCCATTCAGTACTGGGAATTATGCACGCTAGACCATTTCTCGGCAAAGTTGCTGAGCACTTTCCCGAAGGGTGAAATTACAGTATTAATTTGGTCTCTTGTAATCTCAAAAGGCAACTCGAAGATTAGAATTGTGCGAATGCCAAAACCAGCATGTGCAACGGTGACTTCACCAACGTTTCCATCTGAGTGCTTAAATTTCATGACACCTCCGGAAGACTCAACTATTTTCTCACACAACTCGGAACTACGCATTTTAACAAACACGACACAAGCTACATTCGACAGGTGGATCCCAATTACATCATTAAAGGAGAGCTTCACATCTTCTTCTAACCAATTTTCTACTTCATACGACTTGGGTCTGGCATATCGAGGATCAAAGGTAAGTTTCAATGAATCTTTTCGACTTGGTTGAGCCATCACTGCATGCTACTCATTACTTCTCGAAGTTTTCTATAAACAGAGCTTTAAGCCGCAGAGAGCGCAAGACTCACCACGCGGAAGCACAGACGGCGCAGCGCACACCACACTACGTCCTACCTCCACGCCGCCCGCCGGCGAACGCAGTCGCGCGGTACCGGACTGAAGCGCCTAGAACCGCTCGGCCAACGCGGCCGGCCGAATTTCTCAATTCACTACGAGACGAATATTATGGCACCTGAGTCCATCACGTCTGCCCTTAACAAACTTTTCAGTGCTTTCCGTTGTATACCAATTTCCTTGTGCGTAAATACTTTTGCTGTACTTGTTGTGATCCTGCGTGTGTGTTTCATGCATTTGCATTGTGTGCTCACTGGTATCATTATTCTTGCTAGAACCCAATTAAATATTTTCCTAAGAAAAAAGATTACCAAAATCATTTCTAATCCTTTCCCACTAAACCAATATTCTGATATCTTTAAGGTTGATCTGCACTTTGCAACAGGAATTGCGCTTTTTAACGCATTAGTAATGTTCATTCTGCCTTCCGCTGAGATTGTAATTTTCTCGCACTAGCACTGAGATATGATATTACATACTGTCAGGGACGACAGAAAAGGGTAAATGTATCAATTTGAGGCAAGCGGCCCTTGTCTGGAAACGACAGAGTCTAAAATTAAAAGCGAAAATGTTTGTGATACATCTGACAATGGAATACGTGTACCAGTATTGTTTTTGCTAAGACCATACGGTAGGCAACTTTCAGAAGCGGTAGTATTGAGAAAAAGAAGAAAAAATGAGCACTAACCGTGGGCCTAAAATACATACCTTAAACCGTAATATCTTAAGAGCTTTGGGCAATTGTTCATCTTCCATACTGTGAAACAAATTGTGAATTACTAGAATGGTCGCTAGCCTCCTACGTGAGATTACGTTACACTTTTGACTCTATCATATGTTTTCGGGAGTCTCAGTTTACGTATTCAAATGCTCAACTACAAAGTATTAAAATACGATATAGTAGTGCCTCTGTTATACTGATTACGATAAAAAGTTCCTTCGGACACGCATGCATGTCCAAATGTACAGGCACTGTTGTGACTACATCCGTCATGAAATACATTAAATGTATTCGCAGTTGCTGTAGAATGGAATGACGACAGTGCCCGTTCCTTCGGCGATGTATGAATGTTCGAAGGAACTTTGTAACGTAGTCAGAATAACACAGGCACTGCAATATCGTATTTACCTGCCGATACCGGGCAAGTGACTTTCAAGTACAACGTGTGACCAGTACGGGACTAAGCATAATGGATGTATCAGTACAGGTCGTACAGGTCGTAGACACCTGGTTGATGACGTGGGGAAGTCTGGGTCTGCCAGTGAGTCGTGCACGGATAGCCAGATGGACAGGCGGCTCTTAGCCGTGTTGCGAAGCAGAAGTGCGTGGAACTCTGTGCGGCCCTCCGCAATCGAGCCATTGTTTACTCGCGCGGGTAGTGGTAAATGTAAATGTCGTGTGACTTGGGCCTCCCGTCGGGCAGACCGTTCGCCGGGTGCGAGTCTTTCGATTTGACGCCACTTCGGCGCCTTAAGCGTCGATGGGGATAAAATGATGATGATTAGGGCAACACAACACCCAGTCACTGAGCGGAGAAAATCTCCGTCCCAGCCGGGAATAGAATCCGGGCCTTTAGGATTCACATTCCGTCGTCTAGGTGCTGCAGTCCGGAACCGCTGGACTGCTATGGCCGCGGGTTCGAGTCCTGCATCGGGCTTGGATGTGTGTGATGTCCTTGGGTTGCTTTAAGTGATTCTAAGTTCTAGGCGACTGATGACCTAAAATGTTAAGTCCCATAGTGCTCAGAGCCATTTGAATTTTAGACATTCTGTCGCACTGATCACTAAGCTACCGGGGGCAGACGCGGGTAGAGTTATTGCAGTGTAAACAGATCGCCTCGAACGACGATGGCGCTTTCTTACAGAAACGTCAGGATCAAATTAACCTCCATGCCCAGTACGCAAGACCTAAGCCATACGAAGTAGAGCGATTCCTGCATGAAGTAATGCATGTCGATCCATAAGAACTACTCGGTATACATCTTTCGATCGTATCCAGCACAGTTTATCTGAAATTTGTCGATGAAAGAGCGTCCCAACGGCTTATTCGCCGTTACACCGGTAGATATCGTTGCCACCACTCGGACGGCAACAAGGGTGTAGTGACTGTCGACCATGCAGGACTCGGCGTTCGGGCCATACGAATCTTCGCGCTGCCGTCTTAAGTTGCGGCCACGCTTGTCGTCAACGCGCTGCTGCCTTACGGGGAAGTACTAAGTCGTGAAACAAAAGTGGCATACGTTCGGGAAGTATCCTGCTCTGAATGGTGTGCGTCAGGTGCGAATCGAACTGTGCAAACACATCCCGTCGTATGGGAACGCTGGTGGTTGTTGAGCGATCGTCATTTATGACGGTCAACCGCGGACTTGTTCAGGGCGCGGCAGGAAGGGCAGGTACGCTCTGAATGCCTGCAGAGACGCCTCGTCCAGATGCCACGTGCAGACGCGATGCCTGCATCGCAACCGACGACCCTGCCTGTTACATACGTTGAGGCAGCGAGGAACATTACCAGCCGGCCGGGGTGGCCGAGCGGTTCTAGGCGCTACAGTCTGGAATCGCACGTCCGCTACGGTCGCAGATTCGAATCCTGCCTTGGGCATGGATGTGTGCGCTGTCCTTAGGTTGGTTAGGTTTAAGTAGTTCTAAATTCTAGGGGACTGATGACCATAGAAGTTAAGTCCCATAGTGCTCAGAGCCATTTGAACTACACTCCTGGAAATGGAAAAAAGAACACATTGACACCAGTGTGTCAGACCCAATATACTTGCTCCGGACACTGCGAGAGGGCTGTAAAAGCAATGATCACACGCACGGCACAGCGGACACACGAGGAACCGCGGTGTTGGCCGTCGAATGGCGCTAGCTGCGCAGCATTTGTGCACCGCCGAGGTCAGTGTCAGCCAGTTTGCCGTGGCATACGGAGCTCCATCGCAGTCTTTAACACTGGTAGCATGCCGCGACAGCGTGGACGTGAACCGTATGTGCAGTTGACGGACTTTGAGCGAGGGCGTATAGTGGGCATGCGGGAGGCCGGGTGGACGTACCGCCGAATTGCTCAACACGTGGGGCGTGAGGTCTCCACAGTACATCGATGTTGTCGCCAGTGGTCGGCGGAAGGTGCACGTGCCCGTCGACCTGGGACCGGACCGCAGCGACGCACGGATGCACGCCAAGACCGTAGGATCCTACGCAGTGCCGTAGGGGACCGCACCGCCACTTCCCAGCAAATTAGGTACACTGTTGCTCCTGGGGTATCGGCGAGGACCATTCGCAACCGTCTCCATGAAGCTGGGCTACGGTCCCGCACACCGTTAGGCCGTCTTCCACTCATGCCCCAACATCGTGCAGCCCGCCTCCAGTGGTGTCGTGACAGGCGTGAATGGAGGGACGAATGGAGACGTGTCGTCTTCAGCGATGAGAGTCGCTTCTGCCTTGGTGCCAATGATGGTCGTATGCGTGTTTGGCGCCGTGCAGGTGAGCGCCACAATCAGGACTGCATACGACCGTGGCACACAGGGCCAACACCCGGCATCATGGTGTGGGGAGCGATCTCCTACACTGGCCGTACACCACTGGTGATCGTCGAGGGGACACTGAATAGTGCACGGTACATCCAAACCGTCATCGAACCCATCGTTCTACCATTCCTAGACCGGCAAGGGAACTTGCTGTTCCAACAGGACAATGCACGTCCGCATGTATCCCGTGCCACCCAACGTGCTCTAGAAGGTGTAAGTCAACTACCCTGGCCAGCAAGATGTCCGGATCTGTCCCCAATTGAGCATGTTTGGGACTGGATGAAGCGTCGTCTCACGCGGTCTGCACGTCCAGCACGAACGCTGGTCCAACTGAGGCGCCAGGTGGAAATGGCATGGCAAGCCGTTCCACAGGACTACATCCAGCATCTCTACGATCGCCTCCATGGGAGAATAGCAGCCTGCATTGCTGCGAAAGGTGGATATACACTGTACGAGTGCCGACATTGTGCATGCTCTGTTGCCTGTGTATGTGCCTGTGGTTCTGTCAGTGTGATCATGTGATGTATCTGACCCCAGGAATGTGTCAATAAAGTTTCCCCTTCCTGGGACAATGAATTCACGGTGTTCTTATTTCAATTTCCAGGAGTGTACAATATGTACAACAACCAAGAGGGAATAATAAGAGTGGACGATCAAGAACGAAGTGCTCGTATTAAGAAGGGTGTAAGACAAGGCTGTAGCCTTTCGCCCCTACTCTTCAATCTGTACATCGAGGAAGCAATGATGGAAATAAAAGAAAGGTTCAGGAGTGGAATTAAAACACAAGGTGAAAGGATATCAAAGATACGATTCGCTGATGACATTGCTATCCTGAGTGAAAGTGAAGAAGAATTAAACGATCTGCTGAATGGAATGAACAGTCTTATGAGTACACAGTATGGTTTGAGAGTAAATCGGAGAAAGACGAAGGTAATGAGAAGTAGTAGAAATGAGAACAGTGAGAAACTTAACATCAGGATTGATGGTCACGAAGTCAATGGAGTTAAGGAGTTCTGCTACCTAGGCAGTAAAATAAACAATGACGGACGGAGCAAGGAGGACATCAAAAGCAGACTCACTATGGCAAAAAATGCATTTCTGGCTAAGAGAAGTCTACTAATATCAGATACCGGCCTTAATTTGAGGAAGAAATTTCTGAGGATGTACGTCTGGAGTACAGCATTGTATGGTAGTGAAACATGGACTGTGGGATAACCGGAACAGAAGAGAATCGAAGCATTTGAGATGTGGTGCTATAGACGAATGTTGAAAATTAGGTGGACTGATAAGGTAAGGAATGAGGAGGTTCTACGCAGAATCGGAGAGGGAAGGAATATGTGGAAAACACTGATAAGGAGAAAGGACAGGATGATAGGACATCTGCTAGGGCATGAGGGAATGACTCCCATGGTACTAGAGGGAGCTGTAGAGGGCAAAAACTGTAGAGGACGACAGAGATTGGAATATGTCAAGCAAATAATTGAGGACGTAGGTTGCAAGTGCTACTCTGAGATGAAGAGGTTAGTACAGCAGGAAAGGAATTCGTGGCGGGCCGCAAAAAAAAAAAAAAAACCGTGAAAACCGTGAACTACAGGCTCGAGGTCGACGGCGAAGAGAGAGGCTGACAGAGGGCATCCTTGGCGCACTGAGGGCACAAAAGCGAACGGTGGCGAGCGGTAGCGGTTGACCAGGACTGTGGAAGGGGCATCATGGATGAGACGGAGAACCACCCTGCTGATATTGGGGACAGCCCATCTTCTGTAAGACAGCTTGCAAGAAATGGTGCTCAACTCGGTCAAATGCGTGTTCTAGATCAATTGGCACTTGAGCACCACCACATCTGTATAAGAGCTTAAAGCCGTGTTTATGTTAGTGGCACCTACCAGACATGTTTGGTCGGTATGAATGGCATCTTTCACAATAGCGATGAAGCGAGCACGAAGAATGCGGGCGAAGAGCTTGAAATCCGATTTCAATAACGTCAACAACCGGAAGTCTTTTGGTCTGCCCCCCCCGCTTGGTCTTGGCACAGGGATGATCATGCCCTCCAGAAATTCGGGGGGACGCGAAAGTCTGGATCCAGGAGTTCGCAGCACATCTGCCTCCAAACTTCCCCCATCAGGTCGGAAAAGGTGCCATAAAATGCAAGCGGAAGATCATGAAGTCCAGGGGATATGTTTCTCGCGCCCAGCGACAGGTCCATGCGCATTTCTTCGCATGTGGCTGCCTCCAAGAATTTAGTGTCTCCTTGCGTCCTACCCCAAGGTGGCAGGTCGTGCAGGACTTCTTCAACGTCATTGTCACACTACTGATCTGCTGGATAGCGAAGGCGGTAATAATCTAGAGTGGCACGGGATATGGCGTTGTGTGTCTCTGCACGTTGCCCGTCCGCCGAAATAACTGCCGTGATGAGTCGTCTCTTACGATGTCTCCGTTCTCTGACGATGTGATAAAGAGAGACACGTTCCTCTGGAATGGAATCTTGCAGTCTCGCTCGACCCCAGGTGCCGTACAATCTGCCAGCCGTGATCTGCAGAAGCCGTGCCTGTGTCCGGTGGATGGCCGCTTGGCGCCCTGGCGAAGGTTGTTGCGGCGCTAGTTCTCGCAAGACCGTGTAGTAAAACTGAGAGGTCGATCACAGCCAAATCGCCCTGTCTCGTCCATGTGCCATGAACACGTGGCGAAGAGCTGGTTTAGTGCAGTATGTCCACCATCGTGTCGTGGAATCATAGGTATGACGCCGTCGCTCACATTTGTGCCAGACAGTAGTGACTCTCCTCCCGGAGAGTTGACGTAAAGAGGCCAAGGTCATCTACTGCCGCTCGTCGTGACAGAGTCACGGTGCAGATGAAGGCCTGGCGGTTGGTGATTGCAGTCGCTTCCAAGACCCCGGGAGACGTAAATCCTGTCCAGCCTGCTGGTCGAGTAGCTGGTGAAGAGTGTGTATTCGCGTCTGCCACCTTGGACGAGTCTCCATGTCTCATGCAAAGCGAGTTCCCTGACCATAGCCGGAAGGGTTGGACGTGGGAAATGGTGAGGGATCTGATCCTCATGGTGTAAGACGCTGCCGAAGTCCCGGCCCACCACGATGTGCTTTGTGGCCCCTTGATACACTCCTGGAAATTGAAATAAGAACACCGTGAATTCATTGTCCCAGGAAGGGGAAACTTTATTGACACATTCCTGGGGTCCGATACATCACATGATCACACTGACAGAACCACAGGCACATAGACACAGGCAACAGAGCATGCATAATGTCGGCACTAGTACAGTGTATATCCACCTTTCGCAGCAATGCAGGCTGCTATTCTCCCATGGAGACGATCGTAGAGATGCTGGATGTAGTCCTGTGGAACGGCTTGCCATGCCATTTCCACCTGGCGCCTCAGTTGGACCAGCGTTCGTGCTGGACGTGCAGACCGCGTGAGACGACGCTTCATCCAGTCCCAAACATGCTCAATGGGGGACAGATCCGGAGATCTTGCTGGCCAGGGTAGTTGACTTACACCTTCTAGAGCACGTTGGGTGGCACGGGATACATGCGGACGTGCATTGTCCTGTTGGAACAGCAAGTTCCCTTGCCGGTCTAGGAATGGTAGAACGATGGGTTCGATGACGGTTTGGATGTACCGTGCACTATTCAGTGTCCCCTCGACGATCACCAGTGGTGTACGGCCAGTGTAGGAGATCGCTCCCCACACCATGATGCCGGGTGTTGGCCCTGTGTGCCTCGGTCGTATGCAGTCCTGATTGTGGCGCTCACCTGCACGGCGCCAAACACGCATACGACCATCATTGGCACCAAGGCAGAAGCGACTCTCATCGCTGAAGACGACACGTCTCCATTCGTCCCTCCATTCACGCCTGTCGCGACACCACTGGAGGCGGGCTGCACGATGTTGGGGCGTGAGCGGAAGACGGCCTAACGGTGTGCGGGACCGTTGCCCAGCTTCATGGAGACGGTTGCGAATGGTCCTCGCCGATACCCCAGGAGCAACAGTGCCCCTAATTTGCTGGGAAGTGGCGGTGCGGTCCCCTACGGCACTGCGTAGGATCCTACGGTCTTGGCGTGCATCCGTGCGTCGCTGCGGTCCGGTCCCAGGTCGACGGGCACGTGCACCTTCCACCGACCACTGGCGACAACATCGATGTACTGTGGAGACCTCACGCCCCACGTGTTGAGCAATTCGGCGGTACGTCCACCCGGCCTCCCGCATGCCCACTATACGCCCTCGCTCAAAGTCGGTCAACTGCACATATGGTTCACGTCCACGCTGTCGCGGCATGCTACCAGTGTTAAAGGCTGCGATGGAGCTCCGTATGCCACGGCAAACTGGCTGACACTGACGGCGGCGGTGCACAAATGCTGCGCAGCTAGCGCCATTCGACGGCCAACACCGCGGTTCCTGGTGTGTCCGCTGTGCCGTGCGTGTGATCATTGCTTGTACAGCCCTCTCGCAGTGTCCGGAGCAAGAATGGTGGGTCTGACACATCGGTGTCAATGTGTTCTTTTTTCCACTTCCAGGAGTGTACAATGAAGCTACCTCAGTGGAGTAATAGTGTTTTCTTTCGACACTTCGCAGTATAAGACGGGGAATACAGATTCACAAGGCGAACTGCGCCGATGGTCAGCGCAATGCCTCTCGCTGACGGCAAATGCTGAATATCTGTTGGTTTGATGCCATCGCGTAGTAGTATGGCCGTATCACCACAACCATCGAAAGTTGGGTTGACCTAAGACGCGTATCCATAAATATCCAGGAGCAAATAAGGCCGTACCTCGTGAAGAAACACGATATCAGTGTCCGCCGCCCGAATTATGCCCTTTAGCAGCTGGGTTTTGATCGTGGAACTAATGCCATTGACGGTACCCATCCGATACACCTGGGTCATGGACAGTACGATGAAGTATCCTGCACTCGTTTAAGCCAGTAAGCGGCACGTCGCCCATCCGACCGTCCCTGCCACCCGCATCGTATATATTACTGATCGGCAGATACAAGATGTCCGTCCGACGATCCGCCGGCCGTGGGCATCTGGAGGTCGCTAGTCTGATATCATTCTTTCCGCCCCCATCTCGGACGCCCAATCACCAAGCAGCAGGTGTGGTACATTACACAACGCATCACGTTCATCTGATAGCTTAGCCGCAAAATCGCTAGGGGCTCGTCGGTGGGTTGAGCATCGTCAATGTGGCTTTGTTGTTTGGCGTACGTTGCCAGCAGCGAATCAGGAAGCTGGCCGCACATCGATTTTCCTCATCCTCCTGCAGCGTGTCACCATTTCGCGAAGCGTTTCCTGCATACAGCCTTCTTTCGTCGCTTGGACGACTTCTGCTTGCGGGAACGCGTATCCACGTTCTGTGGATCACGACAAACAGTAGGCACCTCCCGCATCTCCGTGTCCGAGCTCGAAGCGATCTTCTCGTGCTCTCCTTCCTCACACGGCTAGAGTGCAGACGTGGTCACTGCTATCGAACACCGCGACAGTTCCGACGGAGGCTGCGTCGTCGTGGGCTCGGAGACCTGTCCCGCGGGGGTCGGTAACTGCTACGGAACAACGTCCGCGTTCGTAACGTTCAAAAATACACTCCTGGAAATTGAAATAAGAACACCGTGAATTCATTGTCCCAGGAAGGGGAAACTTTATTGACACATTCCTGGGGTCAGATACATCACATGATCACACTGACAGAACCACAGGCACATAGACACAGGCAACAGAGCATGCACAATGTCGGCACTCGTACAGTGTATATCCACCTTTCGCAGCAATGCAGGCTGCTATTCTCCCATGGAGGAGATCGTAGAGATGCTGGATGTAGTCCTGTGGAACGGCTTGCCATGCCATTTCCACCTGGCGCCTCAGTTGGACCAGCGTTCGTGCTGGACGTGCAGACCGCGTGAGACGACGCTTCATCCAGTCCCAAACATGCTCAATTGGGGACAGATCCGGACATCTTGCTGGCCAGGGTAGTTGACTTACACCTTCTAGAGCACGTTGGGTGGCACGGGATACATGCGGACGTGCATTGTCCTGTTGGAACAGCAAGTTCCCTTGCCGGTCTAGGAATGGTAGAACGATGGGTTCGATGACGGTTTGGATGTACCGTGCACTATTCAGTGTCCCCTCGACGATCACCAGTGGTGTACGGCCAGTGTAGGAGATCGCTCCCCACACCATGATGCCGGGTGTTGGCCCTGTGTGCCTCGGTCGTATGCAGTCCTGATTGTGGCGCTCACCTGCACGGCGCCAAACACGCATACGACCATCATTGGCACCAAGGCAGAAGCGACTCTCATCGCTGAAGACGACACGTCTCCATTCGTCCCTCCATTCACGCCTGTCGCGACACCACTGAAGGCTGGCTGCACGATGTTGGGGCATGAGCGGAAGACGGCCTAACGGTGTGCGGGACCGTAGCCCAGCTTCATGGAGACGGTTGCGAATGGTCCTCGCCGATACCCCAGGAGCAACAGTGTCCCTAATTTGCTGGGAAGTGGCGGTGCGGTCCCCTACGGCACTGCGTAGGATCCTACGGTCTTGGCGTGCATCCGTGCGTCGCTGCGGTCCGGTCCCAGGTCGACGGGCACGTGCACCTTCCGCCGACCACTGGCGACAACATCGATGTACTGTGGAGACTTCACGCCCCAGGTGTTGAGCGATTCGGCGGTATGTCCACCCGGCCTCCCGCATGCCCACTATACGCCCTCGCTCAAAGTCCGTCAACTGCACATACGGTTCACGTCCACGCTGTCGCGGCATGCTACCAGTGTTAAAGACTGCGATGGAGCTCCGTATGCCACGGCAAACTGGCTGACACTAACGGCGGTGGTGCACAAATGCTGCGCAGCTAGCGCCATTCGACGGCCAACACCGCGGTTCCTGGTATGTCCGCTGTGCCGTGCGTGTGATCATTGCTTGTACAGCCCTCTCGCAGTGTCCGGAGCAAGTATGTTGGGTCTGACACACCGGTGTCATTGTGTTCTTTTTTCCATTTCCAGGAGTGTATATGACCCGTCTCTCCCTATAGTTTACCCCTACTTTTTTCAGAATCTCGAACAGCTCGCTCCATTTTATATTGTCGAACGCTTTTTCCAGGTCGACAAATCGTATGAAAGTGTCTTTAGTTTTCTTTAGCCTTGCTTCCATTATTAGCCGTAACGTCAGAACTGCCTCTCTCGTCCCTTTACTTTTCCTAAAGCCAAAATGATCGTCACCTAGCGCATTCTCAATTTTCTTTTCCATTCTTCTGTATATTATTCTTGCAAGCAGCTTCGATGCATGAGCTGTTAAGCTGATTGTGCGGTAATTCTCGCACTTGTCAGCTCTTGCTGTCTTCGGAATTGTGTGGATGATGCTTTTCCGAAAGTCAGGTGGTATATCGCCAGACTCATATTCTACACACCATCGTGAATAGTCGTTTTGTTGCCACTTCCCCCAATGATTTTAGAATTTCTGATGTAATATTATCTATACCCTCTGCCTTATTTGACGGTAAGTCCTCTAAAGCTCTTTTAGATTCCGATTCTAATACTGGATCCCCCATCTCTTCTAAATTGACTCCTGTTGCATCTTCCATCACATCAGACAAATCTTCACCCTCATGGAGGCTTTCAATGTATTCTTTCCTCCTATCTGCTCTCTCCTCTGCATTTAACAGTGGAATTCCCGTTGCACTCTTAATGTTACCACCGTTGCTTTTAATGTTACCAAAAGTTTTTTTGACTTTACTGTATGCTGAGTCTGTCCTTCCGACAATCATATCGTTTTCGATGTCTTCACATTTTTCCTGCAGCCATTTCGTCTTAGCTTCCCTGCACTTCCTATTTATTTCATTCCTCAGCGACTTGTATTTCTGCATTCCTGATTTTCCCGGAACATGTTTGTACTTCCTCCTTTCATCAATCAACTGAAGTATTTCTTCTGTTACCCATGGATTCTTCGCAGCTACCTTCTTTGTACCTATGTTTTCCTTCCCAACTTCTGTGATGGCCCTTTTTAGAGATGTCCATTCCTCTCCAACTGTACTGCCTACTGCGCTATTCCTTATTGCTGTATCTATAGCGTTAGAGAACTTCAAACGTATCTCGTCATTCCTTAGTACTTCCGTATCCCACTTCTTTGCGTATTGATTCTTCCTGACCAATGTCTTGGACTTCAGCCTACTCTTCATCACCACTATATTGTGATCTGAGTCTATCTCTGCTCCTGGGTACGCCTTACAATCCAGTATCTGACTTCGAAATCTCTGTCTGATCATGATGTAATCTAATTGAAATCTTCCCGTATCTCCCGGCCTTTTCCAAGTATACCTCCCTCTCTTGTGATTCTTGAACAGGGTATTCGCTATTACTAGCTGAAACTTGTTACAGAACTCAATTAGTCTTTCTCCTCTTTCATTCCTTGTCCCAAGCCCATATTCTCCTGTAACCATTTCTTCTACTCCTTCCCCTACAACTGCATTCCAGTCGCCCATGACTATTAGATTTTCGTCCCCCTTTACATACTGCATTACCCTTTCAATATCCTCATACACTTTATCTGTTCATCTTCAGCTTGCGACGTCAGCATGTATACCTGAACTATCGTTGTCGGTGTTGGTCTGCTGTCGATTCTGATTAGAACAACCCGGTCACTGAACTGTTCACAGTAACACACCCTCTGCCCTACCTTCCTATTCATAACGAATCCTACACCTGTTATACCATTTTCTGCTGCTGTTGATATTACCCGATACTCATCTGACCAGAAATCCTTGTCGTCCTTCCACTTCACTTCACTGACCCCTACTATATCTAGATTGAGCTTTTGCATTTCCCTTTTCAGATTTTCTAGTTTCCCCACCACGTTCAAGCTTCTGACATTCCACGCCCCGACTCGTAGAACGTTATCCTTTCGTAGATTATTCAATCTTTTTCTCATGGTAACCTCCCGCTTGGCAGTCCCCTCCCAGAGATCCGAATGAGGGACTATTCCGGAATCTTTTGCCAATGGAGAGATCATCATGACACTTCTTCAATTACAGGTCACATGTCCTGTGGATACTCGTTACGTGTCTTTAATGCAGTGGTTTCCATTGCCTTCTGCATCCTCATGTTGTTTATCATTGCTGATTCTTCCGCCTTTAGAGGCAATTTCCCACCCCTAGGACAAGAGAGTGCTCTGAACCTCTATCCGCTCCTCCGGCCTCTTTGACAAGGCCGTTGGCAGAATGAGGCTGACTTGTTATGCCGGAAGTCTTCGGCCGCCAATGCTGAATATTTATCAAAATTTAGGCAATGGCGGGGATCGAACCCGGGACCGAAGACGTTTTAGATTATGAATCAAAGACGCTACCCCTAGACCACGGGTGTAGAGAGCTTTCGCCTCCGCAACTTGCATTTTAAATGTTGTGCCTATGCGGACGGTGTAGTTTTCTTGGCGAGGTTCGCAAAATATATACGTATGGCGATCGCGTGGATCCAGCGATACGGCGAGGTGGCCAGGAGCCGTGTCAGCCTACGAACTATATGGATGTGGGCAGAGGACTGAATAAGAGTACGCCAGTGCCCTACACCATGGTCCCGGCGATGAAATGGGAGTGACCTCCCGTGGGAACGTGCTGCGTACAGCAGCAGATACGTATCGCTGACTACTTAATATGATCCGCGTGCAAGTTCGCCTCTATAACTTGACTTGATCATGCTGGTACATTTTGTTAACGTCTGCCTCCCTCCGAAACTTAATCATTACACACACGTTCAGCCAATGGCAGCCACGGTAGCTGCCAAGTTTCAGCCCACCTTAGGTGATTTCGTCAGCGAGGGTCAGGTGTTCAAGACCCGCTACGAGACGCTAACGTTGTCCACGCATGCAGACGGCGTTGTAATGATAAACGTACACAACAGTGCGCGCGCCCTCTTTCTACGGCCGATGCATCGCCTACGTGCTTCGGACAAGGACACCCTCCCTGGTACACTGATTCAGGAGGTGGTGCCTCAGTCCTTCCGGCTCCCGATTCCTGCTCGACGCCAGTACTGTGTCACGTTCGCATCTATATGGTCGGCGTGAGTTATCTGTTGAATCTCTTACTGACCACGCGGGATCTTAGAACCTAGGAGTTCTACCGCAACTTTCAACGGACAGTGCCAGCTAATGTGGTCGAACGCCGACATCCAGCGGTTGGCTGGGGCGGGATAGCAGTAACATACACTCGCCTTTCCTTCCCACCAAGGTCAGGGCGCTGTGGTATGTGATGACAACTGAAAAATTGCCCACAGGACAACGTTTGCACATGATACATCTTGCCGACGATCCTGTCTTTCCCAAATGCGCCGCTGTCGATACCGACATGCACCGGTTCTTTTGTGGTACGGTTGCTGACTGTTGGCTTCTCACAGGGCGCATGTCGGCAGTGTTGCTGCTACGGACGCCTCAGTCCGTAGAGCCCACCGCACTGATCCAATCCCGACGTCACTTACTACCGTGCTACTCGCCATAATGCCGCGATATGTGTTAAGCGGATGGCATACTTTTTTAGTGAGGGCGTTGCTGGTTGTTAGATTTTTGGCACTATTTAACGAGCAGCTACACTGATTTACTGCGAAAAGCGTCGTATGGTTTGCTCTTTGCGAATTACTTGGGGTCGTTGTTTACGCGCCCTCCAGACTATTGGGGTATACCAGTTGTGAGAAGAGATTGAGATATAGCTCATGATGGACTGATGAGAGACATTAACGGTAATTATAGGGTGTTCCACCCTTGGAGAACGAGAAGACGACCTGGACATGCCACCGTCTGGCTTCTGTGGGCACCCCTGAAAGAAGATATAAATAAAAAATAAGTGAGCCGTGCTGCGGTTCGCGTTGGTGCTGTTTGTAGTTTTCTGTCCTCTGTTGGATGCCAGACAGTATGGTGTAGTTGTCATGGTTGCAGTTATTTGTCTTCTTCTCGTGTTGACTGGCGCCGCTTGGTTTCGCAAGCGTTGCATGTCCGCTAGTGGCAGCAGCGGCGGTTATCGATATGTAGTAACTGTGGCTCATCTTCGGGGCGACGTCATTGTTCTTCTGGGTCGTGTCAGTGGGCAGTTCGGTTGGGGTCTCAGGAGGATCCATGTCCGCACAGTGCAGGAACACGCCGGGACCGCTTGCGGAGCGCATCAAAGGCCTGTGGTCACGAGGGTGCACGACCTCGTCGTAAATCGGATCCTGGAAGTTTTAAGTTGAGTGCATTTGGATTCAAGTAGAGAAACCTCCACCATTGTGAGATCTTGCGATTCTCCAGTGACTTGGGTTCGTGTTGCTGCTCGTAGTGTTGCCGAGGCGAAGAGCAGCGAGTGGAGTGCTTGGGGAAGGCGGATCTGATTAGCTTTCCTCGACTTCCAATTACTATATATTGCGTTCAGTTTGTTACTATTTGTTAAGTTCAACCAGCGGTATTTTTCCTGCTTCGTGGCCGCTAACGCCCCAGTTACCTGCCCTGGGGGTTAGTGTGTGTAAAGGCAGTGTACGTTTCCTCGCCTTGCCGCTGCTGTTTGGTGAGGCGTGTAGTTTTGACAGCTTTCTTGATTGTACGTTGGTTGGCGATTCTTCTGTTCTGGTGGTAGTGATACCATTCTCATTCCGGGTCTTCTAAGCACAGTATTCTGCAGGCGAAATCCAGACCGCTGGTTCCCGCTTTGGCGTATTTTTACATCTTTGCATTTGGTTCATTGGACGTCAGGTAGCCTTAGCAAGATTACCATTAGTCATTCGTTAGACTGCCACTAATCTAAGGGTTTTTTTTTCCCAGACCTAGTGAGAGATCGATTCCTGGTGCACCGTCTGTGACTGGCCTCTTGGTTTTATTACTGTTTTTACTGTTTTATTGCATGTTTATAAATTTTTTATGTAATTGCCATTCTTGGCGTCACAGCCGGTTTAAATGATTGTGTTACCAAGTTTACCATCATTTTGTCTCACCTGTTTGATGATCAGTTGCTTGTCCCTTTAAATTAACCTTTGCTGTTATATTTGCTGTATTACTGTATTTTTTAAAGAAATTTCCTATAATTTCCATTCTTGGCGTTACAGCAGGTTTAAATGGTTGTGCTACAAAGTTTACCATCATTTTGTCTCACCCGTTAGGTGATGAGTTGCCTGTCTATTTAAATTAACCTTGGTATTGCTTGCTGTTTTACAGTATGTTTGTTAATTTTTTGTAATAATTGTCGTTCTTGGCGTTAAAAGCGTTCAGCCGTGACTGTGGTTACTTGCCTTAAAATTCTAATTGAGATCACATTGGCTTGTTTTTAAAACATTATTTGCTGAGTGTGTATTTTATGCTCATTTGGTAAATTGTAACGCACTGAGAGCACTATTAATTACACAGCTGTTTATTCCTTCATTTATAACGTGTGATATCTTTGTTTATTGCTGAGTGTGAAATTACCGTTTTAAAATAAATGTGTGTAACTGCAAAAGGGAACCAACAGTAACTGGTTACGACCCCGTCCACAATCGTAACCGAATCCTGCCTTCCTTGACTACCAGGTTCAAATAACATAAAAAACATTACAAATAAAAACATAACACTAAGAAAACGCAAAACAATTAAATTTAATACAAATATTGTACCACTTCCTATATCTTTTTCTTCTTTTCAACAAAACGTTCAGAGGCTTATCTAATTTTTGTTCGTGGGCAGAGCCTGAAGTGGTGGCGAACTACCGTCCTAGTTAACTTTTAGGACGAAAGTAGTGATAGCACTAGCTTTGTTCTTGTATCTAGGTTACATGGGTTTTCGGGGATAGTATGAGTGACAGGGGCCAACGCCTGGAGTGGAAGAGGTCTAAGGAATAAAAAAAATAGAAAAATAATTAAAACAAAAAGTAAAAGAAAGGAAGAAAGATAAAGAAAAAATACAAATAACAGAAGAAGAAAATATAGAAAAGGTGGTAAGGCGACCGCTCGCTATAAGCGGGAAATCCATCTTCGAGTCTCAGTCCGGTACCAATTTTCATTGTCGTCAGTGCATTCTACAGCTGATGGTTGTCCATATTTGCAATTCCGAATACATTTAATGTACTAAATGACCTACTAAATATGATGGAAGAAAGAAGGAAATTAAAAAATTCTGTGAAGAAGGAAGACCAAGAGAAATACAAGAGTCTGGAAAACAGAATCTCTGTATTTCAGTTGAGGACAACATGAGGAAGGAAAATATTGACAAGGCCTCTAAATGTGTGAGACATTGCTTTGGAGACAGAAGAAACAAGTGTGGATGAAAATGGCAATATGTTGGATGACGATGATGAAGTTGCAAGAAGATGGAAACAATGTATAGGAAAACTGTACAGCGGACCAGATCTGTCTGAAAACATCATGGAAGAATAAACAGAAGTAGATGCACACAACATAGGTGAACCTATATTAAAGAAAGAGTTTGAACTAGCTCTGAAAAAATTGAAAAACAACAAATCGCCTGGTATAGACAATATACCAGCCGAACTTCTGGAGCAGCAAAACTGAATCAGGAGCTGTATAATCTTGTTTTCAACATGTAGGAGCAGGGTAAAATTCCTACAGACTTTGAGAAAAACATTATGATCCCCATTCCAAAGAAGGCAAATGCTACAAGATGTGAAAATTGTAGGACGCTCAGCCTAGGTACTCACGGCTCTAAAATAGTAACCTCAATCTTCCTAAAACGCATAGAACGAAAAGTCGAAGCTACACTCTCCGAAGACCAGTTTGGATTCCGGAAAGATAGAGGAACCAGAGAAGCAATATTTGCTCTAAAACTAATAATAGAGAACATACAAAGCTTTCGTAGATGTGGAGATAGCCTTTGATAATGTGAAATGAGATTAGATGTTTGAGGTACTCAAAAAGGTAGGAATAGAATTTAAAGATAGAAAAATTATATGGAACCTGTACAAATACGAGACAGCAGTTGTCCGTGGACGGACAAAACAAGAAGAAGTGCAGATACGGAAAGGTGTCCTACAAGGTTGCGCACTATCCCCTGTTATCTTTAACCTATACATTGAAGAGGCGCTGAAAAAAGTAAGGGAAAATTCACAGACAGGTGTAGTAATTCATGGCCAACGAGTAGATATGATAAGATATGCCGATAATATAGCTGTCCTGGCTGAAAGTGAAGAAGATCTTGTAATTCTGCTGAATAGAATGGATAAAGTTATGGCGGAAGAATATAATGTGAGAATTAATAAAGCAAAAACAAAAGTAATGGCATGCGACAAAAAAGATCAAGTGACAGTCCAAGTTCATGCAGACAATGAACTGCTTGAGTAAGTTGATAAATTTACTTATCTGGGCAGTAATATTAACAGGGGTGGAAGGAGCAAGGCAGAAGTGAGAAGTAGAATTGCTCAAGCAAAGGCTGCTCTTAACAAGAAGAAAAACATCTTAGCAGCTAAGAGCATCAGCCTTGAAATCAGGAAAAGATTTTTGAAATCATATGTGTGGGGTGTGGCATGCTATGGGTGTGAAACATGGACTCTCGGGACAGAGGAAGACCAGAAGCTAAATTCTTTTGAAATGTGGTGCTATAGACGCATGCTCAAAATAAAATGTATCGACAAGGTCACAAACGAAGTGGTTCTGGAAAGAGCAGGTGAGAACAGAAGCTTCTGGAGTTTCATTGTTAAAAGAAGGGGACAGCTATTAAGACAAAGAATTCCTGAACACAATCACAGAGGGATATGTCGAGGGTAAAAGACCAAGAGGAAGACCACGACTGACGTACATGGATAAAATCGTGAAAGATGTGGGATGTAACACCTATAAAGAAATGAAGAGAAAAGCTGAAAGACGCACATAATGGAGACAAGCTGCCCTTGTAGCTGTAGCAAACCAATCCTTGGATTGACCACTACAGAAGAAGAAGAAGACTAAAGGTCTCAAATAGCAACTTAAAACACGATGGAGACGGTCGCTACAATTCATAAGCCGCGCCGTGTCACGTAATGTCACGTACGCAGCAGGTCGCCTTCATGTATTTTCCCGCAGTTTCAGTTTAATGATGTCACGCGCGGTCGATATCATCTGTAGTCTAATATCAAAAGCACAAGCTTCACGACCTCAACACAGGCGGCACTAAAGGCAGAAGAACGCCGACAGTCACGCCATTCGGCCGCTCAACGGAACACCAACAGCGTATATAATCCGCCGCATGACAGTGCCCAGCGTGTTGCCTTCGGAGCTGACGGCCCAGCCAACCGGCTGGCGCCGAGGGACTCCGCCGCCGCTGGCACCTTATCTCGTCAGCGTCCCTCTGCGAGCTACCGCTTCGGTGTTCAGCAGCCAACTCATGGTCCGCTCACACTTGATGGAAAGGAACGGGACGGAATAGAACTTCAAAACGTCCCGCAACGCATTTCAGATGGCGGCATTCACACAGGCCGTCAACGGAACCAACGGCACGGGATGGGACGGGACGGGACGGGACGTCAATATCAGCGTCACATTTTCTGGGGAAGAAAGTTTTCATGTTGAGGCCCGATGCGTTCGTGGCCTACTAAAAGCGAATATTAACGTGCACTTGCCGCGCTGTCTCACGCTATAATCGTGAATTTCTTGCTTTTGTGTCATCTGAGTCTTCATTCTACTGTCTGCTCTGCCGTAAGGACACTTTTCAAAAATTCCACGAGGACCCTCTTTTATGATTGTACAAAAAAGGCCACATATGTGAATGCGATTACCGATATAGGTTTTACAGTACCTGTATAAAGAAAAAGCTTACAATTTTGGTAAACATTTTTGGAAACAGTGATCAATAGAGTATTATATTTTAACTAAAGTTCAGTCTTGATCACTACACTTATGTCTCAATAACATAGGTGACCGGTTTCGGTTATGTTTATGGCTTCCTTGGAGGATGGTAGGCGGAGCTCTCCTCAGCTGCTACGAAGTCAACTGTTATTGAGACATAAGTGTTGTGATCAGGACTCAGCTTTAGTAAAAATAAAAAGCTTACACTCTGGAGAATAACAAAGTAAATTAATGAAACCATTGCCATAAAATACCTTTGTTTTACACAGAGAAAGTAATATGTATTGAACGTTGTATATGATGTTATTTAGCAGATAATGGATTAGGTAAAACGCTCAGCGTATAGGTTCCCAAATATTGCTTGATATGTTTTCTCTAGTAAATGTATGTGGAAGTTTTCAAATGCTTCGACGCCACTGTGCATTCTTTCACTTGTCTACACTTTGCCATGTAAAATTTTTTATGAGTATACCATGTGATGTTTGCGTTGGCCACTTATGAAGGTAATCGTTAATGATTCCTTACTTCTCTTAATATCCGAAACTGTATGTGCCACGGGCGTACCTCATAACATTCTACAGGGTCACAGCCAGTCAAGGGTTATTTTAGGGAATTGGTTTAAAAAAGCGGTTTCAAAGACCCAGTCAGATCTTTCTTCCAGAGCAACTTCCGCTGTACCTACGTGACATAAGTTGCCTGCCTTTTAGAACCGAGGCAGTTCTGTCCAGTTAAAGCTACTGACAAGAGATGCCTTGAGCTCTCTGCTGAAACTGCTAGCGAATTCTCCCCATCGGTTTTAGCCAATAGCGAGCGTGCGATACAGATCACGTGTGTGTGCACTGGAGGATTCTGCTGTGCAGGAGACACTTGCTTCGCTCTCTTGTGATGCAGACCTCGAGAAGAAGAGACGTCTTTCTTAGGAGGCAGAGCCTCTGCGTTCCATGACCGGCCACCAACATAATTTAACATGAACTGCCTCCCCTTCCGTTGCCCTCCTATTTAGTTGTTCCTCTCCTCGACTGGCCTACACCTGGTAACTTCTACCCTGTCACACCCGTTGTATTCTGTAACCCGGAATTTGCTTTCTTTCACATAATTCTGTGTTCTGTTATTTAACGGCAAGGCTGAATGGCCACCCTCAAGTCCTGACTGCTCGACCTCCCGCACGTTGTCGTCGTAAGCAGAATCCATCAACCTTCTTCCCCTTATGCGCCCATGTACATTGGCGTCAGATATACGATTCGTTCCCACCGTTTCATCCATAGGCCGATCGTTTCCTTCCTTGATGTTGTGTGGTCGGTCAGTATTCGCCACCGTTATTCGGCTACGAACCAAGCCTGGGTGCCTATTCTGTACCTTTCCGCCATTGTGCCGGTCGTTTCGGTACTCAAGAGCACCAAACGGTCTAGTACTCGAATTAGAGTCCCTGCATTATTCAGTAAGCATTTCGGTAGCGATATCGTTCGGGTCTAGAGAACCGAAGCTCTGTTGTCGGTTCGTGTCGCGCAAGCCAATCAAAAGCAAGCGGCCGCAGATCTGCGCACTGCAACGCGCGCAGCGCCACGAACACAAAGCGGCTAGCAGACGACACAGGCGCACTATTCATCCAAGTACCAAAAATTTCGTTTACGTTGCCATAACGCATGACGCCGCATTCCATCGAGCTGACGTGTCCGCCTTCATTCCCTTGCCTCCTCCTTAACAGTATCAGGCGCAGTATAGCCATTTCCGTGATTCTCAGCTGAAATGCATGAAAATTTTTATAGTTTCTCTGACCGCATGTTTCCATGCATGCATAATAACGATAGCGTATTTGACTGAATTCTGCAGACTGTCGTAAATGCCGCATTATGTCCTCTTATTATCATTTACACTGACATCGTATTTTGGGTTTTACGTTTAGGAAAATGAGTTAGGAATAGTTTGTAGTATCACATTGTACTAATACATCTATAAAAAAACCGAAAAATTGATTCTGAGAGTTCCAAAGAATAAGAAGATAAACAGAATGTGGTTATAACTCGCTCCTAGAGATCCAGATGATTAAGTAGCCAAAATCCCTATATGATACGTCAACCATTTGGGTCTTAAAGGCAAAATTGAAAAAAAACCGCATTTCCGAGAGCTCTTGCATGTCGTTGAAGTTTATAACATGCATCTCATGAATGAAAATGTTTCGTATATGGTGCTACAGTCTAAAAATATTACAGCAGGGATCTTTCATCTCTGTCTACTGTGGTTGAGGATTTGATTGCAGATAAATGCTTGTGACACGCAAGATTATGAATATGACTGCTGCTAGTTACATTTCCAGTAATTTAAGTAGTTCTCTTAGATTCCTGACTAACCGGTTACTAAGAAATCGCTACATATTCGTGAATTATTTCTGACAGGAAAAAATATAAAGGTCACTGTCGGTTGTTTCACTCGCAGCAATGTCATCTAGAACAGTTTCATATTTCGTATTTTAAACGCACAGGAATCACGAAGTCATTACTGAGGAAGTGCGCTCTTACATGTAAGTAACCACAAATACAGCAGAAAAATCTTAACTTACACTAATAACAATGTCTCAGAACGTGTTGCATATACAAAGAGGAAATTATTTTACTTCCACCCATGCGCGAACCCGTGTCCTTTGGTATCGCATTCCTGCGCGCTAACCACTTGACCACGCCAAGCAACAGACACAGTGTTCTCAATTCTTGTAGTATTGAGTAGAGGAACGTAGTCTGACGTCGTTGCCAAACGGTGCTGCGTAAGTCATAAATGCGTAATAGTCTGGAAAGTTTCCAATATAAGGCTTGACATAACTGCTTTCCATTGTTACTTGAAAGTTGTAAACACGTTTAGATAATTACTAAGCCACTTGTGGGAAAAAGTATACAAAGGCACTAGTAACGTCGGTTCACACTCATTTAATATACATAAGCTGAGCCGATGTCTTGATATTTAATGATCTTTAAACTCCTATTTGCATAAAAATAACATGTATTTTGAGAGAATATTGACCAAAAACGTTTTTTTTATGTCATTATTCACAGTAACAACCTAACCTAACCATATTTCTAACAAAGGAAAATAGTTTATTATGAACTCACATTCCAACTGGGTGCGTCCACTGGTGATTCATTAGTAACACAATCACTAAATCCAAAGCTAAAAGAGAAAAAAGTTGTTCAAATGGCTTTGAGCACTATGGGACTTAACGTCTGAGGTCATCAGTCCCCTAGAACTTGGAACTACTTAAACCTAACTAATCTAAGGACATCACACACATCCATGCCCGAGGCAGGATTCGAACCTGCTACCGTAGCGGTCACGTGGTTCCAGACTGAAGTGCCTAGAACCGCACGGCCACACCGGCCGGCCCAAAGCTAAAACCGCTAAATATGTTTAAAATAACAAATCACAGACTTCAAGAAGAAAATATTTTTATTTCCAATCCCAAAGAAAGCAGGTGTTGACAGATGTGAAAATTGCCGAACTATCAGTTTAATAAGTCACAGCTGCAAAATACTAACGCGAATTCTTTACAGACGAATGGAAAAACTGGTAGAAGCGGATCTCGGGGAAGATCAGTTTGGATTCCGTAGAAATGTTGGGACACGTGAGGCAATACTAACCTTACGACTTATCTTAGAAGAAAGATTAAGAAAAGGCAAACCTACGTTTCTGGCATTTGTAGACTTAGAGAAAGCTTTTGACAATGTTAACTGGAATACTCTCTTTCAAATTGTAAAGGTGGCAGGGGTAAAATACAGGGAGCGAAAGGCTATTTACAATTTGTACAGAAACCAGAGGGCAGCTATAAGAGTCGAGGGGCATGAAAGGGAAGCAGTGGTTGGGACAGGAGTGAGACAAGGTTGTAGCCTCTCCCCGATGTTATTCAATCTGTATATTGAGCAAGCAGTAAAGGAAACAAAAGAAAAATTCGGAGTAGGTATTAAAATTCATGGAGAAGTAAAAACTTTGAGGTTCGCGGATGACATTGTAATTCTGTCAGAGACAGCAAAGGACTTGGAAGAGCAGATGAACGGAATGAACAGTGTCTTGAAAGGAGGATATAAGATGAACAACAAAAGCAAAACAAGGATAATGGAATGTAGTAAAATTAAATCGGGTGATGCTGAGGGAATTAGATTAGGAAATGAGGCACTTAAAGTAGTAAAGGAGTTTTGCTATTTGGGGAGCAAAACAACTGATGATGGTCGAAGTAGAGAGGATATAAAATGTAGACTGGCAATGCCAAGGAAAACGTTTCTGGAGAAGAGAAATTTGTTAACATCGAGTGTAGATTTAAGTGTCAGGAAGTCGTTTCTGAAAGTATTTGTATGGAGTGTAGGCATGTATGGAAGTGAAACGTGGACGATAACTGGTTTGGACAAGAAGAGAATAGAAGCTTTCGAAATGTGGTGCTACAGAAGAATGCTGAAGATAAGGTGGGTAGATCACGTAACTAATAAGGAGGTATTAAATAGGATTGGTGACAAGAGACGTTTGTGGCACAACTTGACTAGAAGAAGGGATCGGTTGGTAGGACATGTTTTGAGGCATTAAGGGATCACAAATTTAGCATTGGAGGGCAGCGTGGAGGGTAAAAATCTTAGAGGGAGACCAAGAGACGAATACACTAAGCAGATTCAGAAGGTTGTAGGTTGCAGTAGGTACTGGGAGATGAAGCAGCTTGCACAGGATAGAGTAGCATGGAGAGCTGCATCAAACCAGTCTCTGAACTGAAGACCACAACAACAACAAGGTGTACATAAACCAGAGCTCACCGATCGACAGTGCCAGACAGAAATCCAAAACCTCTCGGTTCAATTGTCGTAAAATCGGTGGGAGGGGCCGAAGTGGCCGTGCGGCTAAAGGCGCTGCAGTCTGGAACCGCAAGACCGCTACGGTCGCAGGTTCGAATCCTGCCTCGGGCATGGATGTTTGTGATGTCCTTAGGTTAGTTAGTTTTAACTAGTTCTAAGTTCTAGGGGACTAATGACCTCAGCAGTTGAGTCCCATAGTGCTCAGAGCCATTTGAACCATTCGGTGGGAGGACCGTTCGGTAACAAGTCTCAGAAAGCTTACTGAATAGGATATTTCGATATAGAACCGAAAATGACGTCACTACCGAGTCTAACCTACTACACCGATCGGTACGAACGATACAGAATAGGGCCCCCGGGTGCTGCAGCCCTTCGGCTACGATGCAACGCCAGATGCTGCGTCCGCACATACCAGCGCTCGGGACAATTTCTACTTCCTGCCTCTCTTACTGTGCCGCACCGACACGTGCCCGCCGACTTCGTGGAGCTGCACCTCCCAGCGCACATGGGTGCTGCGTGCGCGCCGTCGCCATACGTCAGTCGGAGCAGGCGCCACCCCCTTCCTCTGGGCCGGGTGCCGAAGCATCGAGGAAAACCGTGAGTTGCGTTCGTACCGCTCCCGTGTTACGCTGAGCGCACGGGCGCGCTCACACACCTGCTGCTGCCGCCGCCGCCCGCCACAGGCGTCGCCCACTGACGATGCCGGCGCACCAGCCGAAATGTCAGAGCAGCGCGCCTTGCTGTCGTTTCCGACTGGCTTCGCGGCCCACCTGCCGCCGTGCCGCCCCACATTCCCCACTGGCCAGCCCCCCCCCCCCCCCCCGCAGCCATCCATGTTAGAGTCCCGGCTTCAGAGAGCCCGCGGCGCGTACTTTCGCCGCTGTGCAGCCAGGATGGCGCTTCCCACGCCCCTGCTGCACGCCTACAACGTACCTACAGCTCTCAGCCGCCGAAACACCGCCTCCGCCACTTCTGAGCGTCGCGACGCGGCGACTGTATTTCGAGTGCTGGTATGTACTGAGGCACTTGCAGCCACTTGTTCAAATGGCTCTGAGCACTATGGGACTTAACATCTATGGTCATCAGTCCCCTAGAACTTAGAACTACTTAAACCTAACTAACCTAAGGACATCACACAACACCCAGCCATCACGAGGCGGAGAAAATCCCTGACCCCGCCGGGAATCGAACCCGGGAACACGGGCGTGGGAAGCGAGAACGCTACCGCACGACCACGAGCTGTGGGCCCACTTGTTCAGAGAAGAACTTAAGAGATCAGTGAATTACAATCGACAGTTAAATTTTGCGTCTTATGCTGTTATTGCCTTTGTTTTGGAGGTGTCTTTATCTAGGACGATTTGAGCTTTAAATTTTTGTGAGTCTCATTACTATGAGGTACGGTGAATCTGTTCCTAGATAAGCACTTAAGATGTTTGTTGGTTTCGTAGTTAATGAATGTGTAGCTTAAACACACTCCCATTGATCCTGTGAACTGCAGTAAATTTATTATTCTTGTTTTAAGCTCCGTTGTCGAAGTGTCATGCTTACAAGGGAACCTCCCCATCGCACCCCCCCTCAGATTTAGTTATAAGTTGACGTAGTGGATAGGCCTTGAAAAACTGAACACAGATCAGTCGAGAAAACAGGAAGAAGTTGTGTGGAACTATGAAAAGAAAGAAGCAAAATATACAAACTGTGTAGTCCATGCGCAAGATAGGCAACATCAAGGATAGTGTGAGCTCAGGAGCGCCGTGGTTAGCGTGAGCAGCTGCTGAACGAGAGGCCCTTGGTTCACGTATTCCCTCGAGTGGAAAGTTTACTATTTTTATTTTCGTAAAGTTATGATCTGTCCGTTCGTTCATTGACGTCTCTGTTCACTGTAATAAGTTTAGTGTGTGTTTTACGACCGCACCGCAAAACCGTGCGATTAGTAGACGAAAGGACGTGCCTCTCCAATGAGAACCGAAAACATTTGATCGCAAGGTCATAGGTCAACCGATTCCTCCACAGGAAAACACGTCAGATAATAATTGTCTGAAAATAAAAAATTAAACTTTTCAGTGGAGGAAAGACTTGAACCAAGGACCTCTCGTTGCGCAGGTGCTCAAGCTACCCACGGGACCACGGCGCTGCTGATCTCTCACTCTTCTTGATGTTGCCTATCTTGGGCATGGACTACTCAGTTTGTATATTTTGCTTATTTTTTTCATAGTTCCACACAACTTCTTCCTGTTTTCTCGATTGATCGGTGTTCAGTTTTTCAAGGCTTATCCACTGGGCCAACTTATAACTAAATCTGAGAGGGGTGCGATGGGGAAGTTCCCTTGTTAATTGTTGTGATGAAATGTTTTTCAAGCTGTGTTTTTGAGAGCTTTCGATTGATCTTAGGGGATGTGTGGCTTGCACAATGCGTTTGGCAAACACTGTCTCCCACCCGTTCCTGGCCTTTTCTTCCATTTCGTGTCATGATCAATTCTTTTTTCTTTCGTCTTTCCTATAAGCATCGTTTCCGTGTCCTACTACTTTCTCCACAGACGTCACGCTCTAAGGGCCGGCCGGGGTGGCGCAGCGGTTCTAGGCGCTACAGTCCGGAACCGCGTGACCGCTACGGTCGCGGATTCGAATCCTGCCTCGGGCATGGATGTGTGTGATGTCATTAGGTTAGTTAGGTTTAAGTAGTTCTAAGTTCTAGGGGACTGATCACCTTAGAAGTTAAGTCCCATAGTGCTCAGAGCGATTTGAACGGTCTAAGGGCTCTCTAACCCCGTGTGCCCCCATACCGCAACTGCAAGGTATCCCAAGTTCTTCCGCACTAAGTACTTTTACCTTGAAGGGAATTTGTTTTTATCGAAAGACCAGATACAGGCGCGGAATCAGCGTCTAGGCCTCCTAAGAAAAGCGAGAAACCGTGAATTCTGATAATCCTGGTATCCTTTGTAGTTCACCATTGGTACTAGGCGACTTGAGACCCCAACTGCGTACACAACAGTCATTACATGACTTGCACTTGTGTTGCCGAAACCGATAGGGCGCTGTGTGACGTGCCGAATTACGGAACGAAAGGAATGATTTTCTTCTTCCTTCTCTTTCTGTTCTTTCTCGTCTCTACATTCTCTTTCCCGACATTTTACTCTTTCTGTCCTTGTCTTCTGTTTTTCGTAAGTGGTAATTGCTTCACTGATTAACCCAATGGACGACCGTAATAAGACTTAAAATGAATGATGAAAGCGATTTGACTTATTGTACCCCCGTAAGTTGATAAGAGAGAATTTGATGACTTCCGGCTGCCATCCCCAGAGGGCAGCGAAGTTTTGTTGATATGACGATATCTATGAGGTTTTATTTAGGCAAAAATCAAACAATGGAAAATCCAGGGTAGAATGTAACAATACCAGAGAAGGAAAGTTGCTACTCACCATATAGTACATAGTGTTTTACCACCAGCTGTACTTCAAAGAACGTTTTCTTCGAGATCGCTTTAGCAGTCTTACGTGTGCTGTGGCGAGTGCTGAAAGTGTCACTCAACCCTCACCACTTCGCTCTTCCTCCTCTCTTGCGCCCACTTCTCCGCTCCTTCTCCTCCTGCAAGACGTGCGTGACGCAGCAGATAATACCCCCTCCATCACCCTACTACAAAAAAGTGCCATTCAAGTTTGTCGACGTCACACACGCGTATCTCTCCTTCCCCGCCGACAAGCCACGTGCTCTTCTCCCGTCAGTCGGAAGTTTGTTTACAATCAGTGCGTGTGCTTCTATCGCGCAGAACTACATTCTAGTCTTGAATCTTTTCGTATTTTATGAACTGATCTTAAACTCACTGCGTTCTATTTGCTTCTTTTATGTGAATTTTTACGAACAGGATGAGGACAATGATAGCTGTTTTGTCACTGTGGACATACATTTTAATTTTCTTTTTTTAGAAGTTTGCCTTGTGTTTCTCCATGACTATAACCTTGTTTTTGCAAGCTTATGTTATGCCAGTGGAGGTCCTTTGATAATCTGAAGACTGCAAACTCTAAGAATAGTTGACAGGACAGATAGTTTTCTTGAATTTTGCGTTTTACAGGAAAAAATAAGGTTGTAACCGATCCTCGTTTTCAGTTGACGCTCCAATAAGTGCCATCTGTGGACCTGTCTTTCTGAATTTCTAGCTGCAATTTTAGTTATAGAGATCAGTTTGTCAGGAATGATTGTAACATGTTTGCACAAAATTGTGGTTGTGTGACACTACTGGGAACAACATTACATCTGTGTGTTATACTGAGCATTGGATCTCATAATTTCTTGAAGTGTTCTCATGTTTTATCTTTCTAGATAATGTGAATTATTAATTTTTCAAGCGTTTTCTGCAAAAGGGACTTAAAGTGGTACCATGGTTTTGATCAGTTAATGAGCAGTACTTTTAAGTAACATAATGGATAATAACGATTTACGACATATCTGTTCCCTCAAATACTTTTTCCCTATGCTGTTTTTATGGTTGTAATGAGATGATACACGTTGATGATTTTATTTTGTGATTCTGGGAATTAGATAAGCATTTAAAGGAGTATGTGTTTTCTATTATTAATGAGTATAAGTCTGATAACTATCTTGAGCACTGACTTTTGAGAAATATTATAGTTACCCGTTATGAGACCTATAGTATTTGTTGTGCTAAACAGTAACCATTCAGACCACAACTCGCTCACATTTCCACCTTGTTAATTTTTATTTGTCTCAGTTATGACTAATTAATTTACATAGAAAACTATGTGGCATACGTAAGCTTCACTATTCCATGAGATAATTTAAAATGGGTTTTCAATTAGTAGGTGTACCTTTTGTTTTGCTTTTCGGAGATTTTCACTACTATTCGGCTTCCGATGATATATTCAACTTGAGGCAGTGAAAACTCGTCAGATGCTCTGTCTAGTTTATGCTACAGTTTTTCCAGTTGAAATTACTTCCTAATTTTTGCCTACGTGTAGTTTTTCACTGTCTTTCTCTCTTACTGTGTTCTCATAAGCATCCCATAGTTTTCGATGTTTTGAAATACTGTTGCTCTATAAGGTAATATAAGGTGTTTGAAACTGAATATATAGAATTTTAATAGTTCAAATTCATAGGTTTTGATGTGTAGCCTTTGCTACCACCTGATTTCATACGAATTTACGGTATTTTATCGGTACAAGAAAAAGTTTTGTACTTTTTATTGTAACATGGGTTAATGAGGTTAAAGGTTTTCGTGTGATTTATGCTACATAATCTCTTCAACTTGTTAACTGCATTCTACATATTACTGAAAATTTGTTAATATGTTGCTGCCTGTGGAACTTTATACAACCATTACCCGTAACGAATACACGGAGGAAGTACTAAGTTTTTATATTTGTTATCATTCGTTTTAAATGTAATTCACTTCCTACCCAAGACCGACGTTAACGATTGCAACGAGTTGATTTATTATGTTTTTTTACCCAGATATTTGCAGAGGCAACAGTCCGGATGATTCACTGATCTGGCCTAGTAATATTAACCAAAACGGCCTTGCTGTGCTGGTACTGCGAACGCCTGAAAGTAAAGGGAAACTAAAGTCGTAATTTTTCCTGACGGCATACAGCTTTACACTATGGTTAAATGACGATGGCGTCATCTTGAGTAAAACATTCTGGAGGAAAAAATTCTCCCTTTCGTATCTCCGGGCGGGAACTACTCAGGAGGACATCTTTATTAGGAGAAATAAAAGTGGCGATTTACGGATCGGAGCGTGGAATGTCAGATCCCTTAATCGGACTTTTTTTGTGGTTTTAGGGCGCACAGCTTCAATGGTCATTAGCGCCCAGACTACGTTAAGAATGCACCGCGAGGCACAAGTTTAAAACAACAACTAAAAGGGGAAACACGATAGAAGACAGACTGACAGGCATAGGATTAAAAAAACAGCATAATCAAATGTCAGAGAGGTTTGTCAAGTTGATAAAACGAAGAACGCGAGCAGCTGCTCGTGGGTCATCCGCTAAAATGGCATCTAGAGTACATGGCAGGCCAAGATCTAGACGCAGTGTGTTAAAATCCGGACAGGACGTTAAAATGTGGCGGACAGTCAGCAATTGCCCACATGGGCAGAACGGCGCCGGCGCAGCCGTCAGCAGATGGCGATGGCTGAACCGGCAGTGTCCAATTCGTAACCGGGCCAAAACGACCTCCTCCCGCCGAGAAGGGCGGGAGGAGGACGTCCAAGCCGCGGGAAGAGGTTTCTAGGCCCGAAGCTTGTTGTCCGTAAGTGCAGCCCAATCGGCATGCCACAGCGATAAAATGCGCCGACAAATTACCCTGCTACAGTCCGACGATGGGACACAACAAGAAGCTGTCCGAGGCCGGAGGACCGCAGCCTTGGCCGCGGCATCTGCAGCTTCGTTCCCAGGGATACCGACATAGCCAGGAACGCACATAAAGCTAACCGGAGAACCGACGTCCACCAGCTGCTGAAGAGAGCGTTGGATCCGGTGCACGAAAGGGTGAACCGGATACGGATCACTGAGGCTCTGGATGGCGCTCAGGGAATCGGAGCAGATGACATAAGCAGAATGTCGGTTGCGGCAGATGTAAAGAACAGCCTGGTAGAGGGCAAAGAGCTCAGCTGTGAAGACCGAACAATGGCCATGGAGCCAGTATTTGAAACTTTGTGCCCCGACAACAAAGGAACACCCGACCCCGTCATTGGTCTTTGAGCCATCTGTATAAATGAAGGTCATATTAATGAACTTCGAACGAAGTTCGACAAAACTGGAGTGGTAGACCGAACCGGGGGTAACCTCTTTTGGGAGCGAGCTGAGGTCAAGGTGAATGCGAACCTGAGCCTGGAGCCAAGGTGGCATGTGGCTCTCGCCCACTCGAAAGGTTGCAGGGAGTGAAATATTAAGGTGTTGAAGGAGGCGACGAAAGCGAACTCCAGGGGGTAACAGGGCAGAGACATACAACCCGTATTGACGGTAGAGAGAGTCGTCAAAAAAGGAACGATAAGACGGGTGGTCGGGCATTGACAGTAGCCGACAGGCATACCGACAAAGCAGTATATCGCGCCGGTAGGTGAGTGGCAATTCGCCAGCGTCAGCATGAAGACTCTCTAAGGGACTAGTATAAAACGCTCCGATCGCAAGTCGTAAACCCCGATGTTGTATGGAGTTGAGGCGGCGTAAGATGGATGACCGTGCAGAGGGTTATACGAAGCTCCCATAATCCAGCTTGGAGCGGACGATCGACCGATATAGACGAAGTAGGACGGTTCGATCCGCTCCTTACGACATCACTGAGAACACGGAGGACATTTAAAGAACGGGTACAACGGGCAGCCAAATATGACGCATGTGGAGACCAGCTAAGTTTCCTGTCAAATGTAAGACCTAAAAATTTTGTTGTCTCCACGAATGGGAGAGCAACGGGACAGTCTTAAGGACGGTGGGAGAAACTCCTTGTAGCGCCAGAAGTTAATACAGACCGTCTTCTCGGCAGAAAAACGGAAGCCATTGGTGATACTCCACGAGTAAAGACGGTCAAGAGAACGCTGAAGACAGCGCTCCAGGACACGTGTACACTGCGCGCTGCAATAGATGGTAAAATCGTCCACGAAAAGGGAGCCTGATACATCAGCTGGGAGGCAATCCATTATTGGATTGATCGCTATGGCGAAGAGAGTGACGCTCAAAACTGAGCCCTGTGGTACCCCATTCTCCTGGTGAAAGGTGTCTGACAGGACAGAACCCACACGTACCCTGAACTGTCGATCCATTAAAAAGGAACGAATAAAAAGAGGGAGGCGACCGCGAAGACCCCATGTATGCATGGTGCGGAGAATGCCCGCCCTCCAACAGGTGTCGTAAACCTTCTCCAAATCAAAGAACACAGCCGCGGTCGGGTGCTTCCGCAAGAAGTTATTCATAATGAAGGTCGACAAGGTAACCAGATGGTTAACAGCAGAGCGGCGCGTACGAAATCCACATTGAACATTGGAAGTAGGCGTCGAGGCTCGAGCAGCCAAACCAAACGAGAGTTAATCATACGCTCCATCACTTTACAGACACAGCTGGTAAGCGAGATGGGTCGATAACTGGAAGGCAAGTGCTTGTCCTTCCCCAGCTTAGGAATTGGGACAACAATAGACTCGCGCCAACATGCGGGAACATGTCCCTCAGTCCAGATGCGATTGTAAGTACGAAGAAGAAAACCTTTACCCGCAGGAGAAAGGTTCTTCAGCATCTGAATATGAATAGAATCAGGCCCTGGAGCAGAGGACTGTGACCGGGCAAGTGCGTTTTCGAGTTCCCGCATGGTGAATGGGGCTTTATAACTTTCACGATTCGAGGAGCGGAAGTTAGGTGGCCTAGCCTCCTCTGCCTGTTTGCGGGGGAGGAAGGCAGGGTAGTAATGAGCGGAGCTCGAAACCTCTGCGAAAAAGCGGCCGAAGGCATTGGAGACATCCTCCGAGGCCACAAGGACGTCATTCGCGACCATCAAGCCAGAAACTGGTGAGTGGACCTCAGTGCCAGATAGCCGGCGCAGGCTACCCCAGACAACAGAAGGAGTAAAACTGTTGAAGGTGCTTTCGAAAGCAGCCCAGCTGGCTTTCTTGCTTTCTTTAATAATTCGACGACACTGTGCACGTAATCGTTTATAAGTGATACAATTCACCACTGTAGGGTGGCGTTTAAAGGTGCGTAAAGCACGTCGACGAGCACGTAAAGCGTCTACATTCTGCGGTCCACCAGGGGACCGGTACGCGACGTGGAGAAGAAGTAGGGTGAGGGATGGAATATTCAGCAGCAGTGAGAATGACTTCCGTGAGGTGGGCGACCCGACGATCGCAGCTTGTGAAGGTTTGATCCTGAAAGGTTGCCCTGGAAGAGAAGAGCCCCCAGTCTGCTTTGGAGATGTTCCAACTAGATGAGCACGGGGAGGGGGTATGCTGCAGGAGATGGATAACACACGGGAAGTGGTCGCTCGAATATGTATCAGAAAGTGCATACCACTCAAACCGGCGTGCAAGTTGGGTAGTACATATAGAGAGGTCTAAATGGGAACAGGTGTGAGATGTGTCCGAAAGAAAAGTAGGGGCGCCAGTATTGAGGCAGACAAGATTGAACTGGTTGAAAAGGTCTGCTAACAGGGAGCCCCTCTGGCAGGATGCCGGAGAGCCCCAAAGGAGATGGTGGGCATTGAAGTCTCCAGTTAACAAAAATGGGGCAGGTAGCTGAGCAATAAGCTGCATCATGTCTGCCCTGGTAACGGCAGATGACGATGGAGTGTAAACGGTACAAATGGAAAATGTAAAAGTGATGAGAGTAATGCGGATGGCAACTGCCTGCAGGTCGGTGTGCAATGTGATGGGATCGTAGTAAATATCATCCCAGACCAGCAACATAACCCCTCCATGAGCCGGAATACCTACCACAGGGGGTAGGTCAAAACGCACAGAGGTGTAGTGTGCCGAGGCAATTTGATCGCATGGGCGTAGCTTCGTTTCCTGGAGGGCTACGACGAGCGGACGGTGCAAGCGGAGCAGCAACTTCAAGTCCTCTTGGTTGGAGCGAATGCTGCGAATATTCCAGTGAATAAGTGCCATCGTAAGAAGAAAAGGAAGATGAAAGAAGGGGTCACCTCAAAGGCCGCTGAGGGCCTGGCTTCGAGCGAGCACTGCCGCCGCTATCAGTAGGCGGACAGTCATCGCCCATTGGGTCTATAGGTTCAACGGCCATCTTGGTGAGATGGCCGGGAGGAGGAGCTTCCTCCGCCGGTGAACGGCCAGATGTTCGGCTACCAGCGGTGCGGCCAGGCGAAACGGATGACGGCCTGGGGCGGCAACCGCTGGGTGGCGCAGGAGAAGAAATGCGCCGTGGCGGAGAAGGAGAACTGTGCTTCCTATGAGCCTTCTTGGAAGGACGTTTGGTGGAAGTACCGGTCGAAGGCTGGGAGGTCGAGGTACGTAGGAAGTCTGCACGGGACGGTTCCTTCTTGAAGGCCCGTGCATCTGACTCCTAGGTCTTCGTCTTAGCAGAGGCTGATGAAGGGGCTGGTGTCTGTGGGGTGATGGAAGGAAGAGGAGACGTCGACCGCGCGATCTTAGCACTAGCCGAACGGACGACCGTGGTGCTGAAGGTCAGATCACATGTCTGGGTTGCCACCTCCCTGGTAGTCCGAGGAGAGGCCAGGACAGTACTGTATTTCCCCGCTGGGAGCAGCGTGGGCTTCCTACTAGCCAATAGCTTGCGAGCAGCCTAAGTGGACACTTTCTCTTTGACCCGAATTTCTTGGATACAGCGTTCTTCCTTATAGACGGGACAGTCGCGGGAGGATGCGGCATGGTCACCCTGACAGTTCACACAATGGGGAGACGGAGGTGGACAGTCAACCTCATGGGCATCCCTGCCACAAGTGACATTTAGCCGCATTGGAACAAGACTGTCGAGTGTGATTGAAACGCTGACACTGGTAGCAGCGCGTAGGTGTCGGAACATAGGGGCGAACATAAATAACCTCGTAGCCCGCCTTGATGCGCGATGGCAGCTTAACACTATCAAAGGTCAAGAAAAGTGTCCGGGTCGGTACAAGGTCATTGTTGACCTTTTTCATGACCCTATGGACAGCCGTCACACCCTGCTCAGCGAGGAATGATTGAATCTCCTCGTCAGTCAATCCGTCGAGACGAATTCAAAGTTTGGTGAGCCTCCACCCAGACAGGGAACGTGTACAGGAGTGTGGCCCGAAGCAGTTTGTGCCTGAAAGGCGCTCTCAGTTTCTAGTAATAAGGTACCATTATGCAACCTGGTACAAGATTTGACAGATCCGGCTATGGCATCTACGCCCTTCTGTATAACGAAAGGGTTGACGGAGGAAAAATCCTTTCCGTCCTCAGATCGAGAAACGACGAGGAACTGTGGGGCAGGCGGTAGTACTTTGGTCACTGGTGGCTGGTCAAGTTCCCGATTTTGGGCAGAAGTCGAGAGAGATGGAGTGAAATCCATTGCGGAGGCATCCCCCATGATTGCCAGCGTCTCCGATGGCGCGCTCCTTCCTTGTGGGAACCCTCTCAGAGGGCACTCCCGCCTTAGGTGAATGTTTACACCTCAGGTCACACCTCCCGAGAAACAGACGGAGGGACCAATCGGCATGGTCAGAAGGTATCAGCTCAGGCAATCACCCCTCCCTGGGCCTGGCCTTTACCAGGGGGTACGTGCGTGCCTTACATGTCTACCCAGGGCGGGGAATTACGCGTTACCCCGTCACCGGCTACGCGTGCGAACGCGTGGGTCGGCCTTCAGGCACGCACAGGGAGGAAGGGAGAGAGAGGACAGACTGCCTCAAACGCCGAGGCGGAGACCAGAGAAGGCAAGGAGAAGAAGACAAGGGAAAGAGTAAGGAAGACAGTGAGGTGGAGAAGAGCAAAGAAAGGAACCAACCAAAGGAAGGAAGAAACGAGAAGTGAAAAAGCAAAATGACCGCAAATAGAGGTCGTGGAACCGTCCGTCTCCGGGCACAGGCGCTAACTACCCCCTTGAGGGGGAGGGACTCCTTTTAGTCGCCTCTTACGACAGGCAGGAATACCTCGGGCCTATTCTAATCCCCGGACCCACAGGGGGGTTAATCGGACAGGTAGGTTAGAAAATTTAAAAAGGGAAATGGATAGGTTCAAGCTAGATATAGAGGGAATTAGTAAAGCTCGGTGGCAGGAGCAATAAGACTTCGGGTGAAGTGAATACAGGGTAATAACTACAAAATCAAATAGGGGTAATGCAGGAGTAGGTTTAATAATGAATAAAAAAATAGGTGCGCGGGTAAGCATAGTGAACGCATTATTGCAGCAAAGATTGACACGAAGCCCACACCTACCACAGTAGTACAAGTTTAGATGGCAACTAGCTCCGCAGATGACGGATAGATTGAAGAAATGTATGATGAGATAAAAGAAATTATTCAGACAGTGAAGGGACACGAAAATTGAATAGTCATGGGGGGGGGGGGGGGGGGACTGGAATTATTAGGAAAAGGAAGAGAAGGAAAAGTGGTAGGTAAATATGGATTAGGGGTTAGAAATGAAAGGGGAAGCCACCTGTTGGAATCTTGCACAGAGCACAACTTAATCATAGGTAACACTTGGTTCAAGAATCATAAAAGAAGGTTGTATACATGGAAGAAGCCTGGAGATACAAACAGGTTTCAGATAGATTATATTATGGAAAGACAGATTTATTAACCAGATTTTAAATTGTCAGACATTTCCAGGGGCAGATGTGGACTGTCCACAATCTATTGGTTATGAACTGCAGATTAAAATTGCAGAAACTGCAACAAGGTGGGAATTTAAGGAGATGGAACCTGGATAAATTGAAAGACTCAGGTTACAGAGAGTTTCAGACAGAACAATTGACAAGAACGGTGGAAAGAAATATAGTAGAAGAAGAATGGGTAGCTTTGAGAGATGAAAGTGTAGGCAGAAGAGGATCAAGTAGGTAAAAAGACGAGGGCTAGTAGAAATCCTTAGGTAACGGAAGATTTCAATTTAACTGATGAAAGGAGAAAGTAAAAAAGTGCAGTTAATGAAGCAGGCAAAAAGGAATACAAACGTCTCAAAAATGAGACCGACAGGAAGTGCAAAATGGCTACGCAGGCATGGCTAGGGGACACCTGTAAGGATGCAGAGGCATATATCACTAGGGGTAAGATAGCTACTGCTTACAGGAAAGTTAAAGAGACCTTTAGAGGCAAGAGAACCACTTGCCTGAATATCAAGAGCTCAGATGGAAAACCAATTGTAAGCAAAGAAGGGAAAGCAAAAAGGTGGAAGGAGTATATAGAGCGTCTATACAAGGTCGATGTACTTCAGTGTAATATTATGGAAATGGAAGAGGTCGTAGATGAAGATGAAATGGGAGATATGATACTTCGTGAAGAATTTGAGAGAGCACTGAAAGACCTAAGTCGAAACAAGGCCCCGGAAATAGACAACATTCCATTAGAACTCATGATGGCCTTGGGAAAGCCAGTCCTGACAAAACTCTGCCATCTGGTGAGACAGGCGAAATATCCTTAGACCTCAAGAAGAATATAATTCCAATCCGAAAGAAAGCACGTTTTGGCAGGTGTGAAAATTACCGAACTATCAGTTTAATAAGTCATGGTTACAAAATATTAATACGAATTCTTTACAGACGAATTGAAAAACTGGTAGAAGCCGACCACGGGGAAGATCAGTTTCGATTCCGTAGAAATGGTGGAACATGTGAGGCAATAGTGACCCTACGACTTATCTTAGAAGAAAAATTAAGGAAAGGCAAACCTACGTTTCTAGCATTTGTAGACTTAGAGAAAGCTTTTGACAATGTTGACTGGAATACTCTCTTTCAAATTTTAAAGGTGGCAGGGGTAAAATACAGGGAGCTAAAAGCTATTTACAATTTGTACAGAATCCAGATGGCAGTTATAAGGGTCGAGGGGCATGAAAGGGGTGGTTGAGAACGGAGTGAGACTGTCTTGTAACCTCTCCCCGATGTTATTCAATCTGTATATTGAGCAAGCAGTAAAGGAAACAAAAGAAAAATTCGGAGTAGGTGTTAAAATCCATGGAGAAGAAATGGAAACTGAGGTTCGCCGATGACATTGTAATTCTGTCAGAGAGAGCAAAGAACTTGGAAGAGCAGTTGAACGGAATATACAGTGTCTTGAAAGGAGGATATAAGATGAACAACAAAAGCAAAACGAGGATAATGGAATGTAGTCTAATTAAGTCGGTTGATGCTGAGGGAATTAGATTAGGAAATGAGACACTTATAGTAGTAAAGGAGTTTTGCTATTTGAGGAGCAAAATAACTGATGATGGTCGAAGTAGAGTGGATATAAAATGTAGACTGGCAATGGCAAGGAAAGCGTTTCTGAAGAAGAGAAATGTGCTAACATCAAGGAAAAATTTAAGTGTCACGAAATCTTTTCTGAAAGTATTTGTGTGGAGTGTAGCTATGTACGGAAGTGAAACATGTACGATAAATAGTTTAGACAAGAAGAGAATAGGAGCTTTCGAAATGTGCTACAGAAGAATTCTGCAGATTGTATGGATAGATCATGTAACTAATGAGGAGTTACTGAATAGAATTGGGGAGAAGAGGAATTTGTGGCACAACTTGACTAGAAGAAGGGATCAGTTGGTAGGACGGGTTCTGAGGCGTCAACAGATCAAGGAATTACTTATGGAGGGAAGCTTGGACGGTAAATATCTTAGAGGAAGACCAAGAGATTAATACCGTAAGCAGATACAAAGGATGTAGGGTGCAGTAGTTACTTGGAGATGACAAAGCTTGCACAGGTTAGAGTAGCATGGAGAGTTGCATCAAACCAGTCATGGACTGAAGACCACAGCAAGAACAACCCAAATATTATATCAGAGATTTAAGTATTCTGTCTTATTGTTGATGCATTTTATATTTTGCTATTAGTTTCACTATGTAGCAACGAAATTGATATTTGAAAGACAGGTCCAAAACGACCAGTGCTCATTCAGTTCAGCAAGCTACTTTCTATGACAATGAGTTTCGTACTGCAACAGCAGATTAATAACACCCTAATAGAAACCATAATAGTTCGTTCCTGTTTTGTGAAGCTTTCTGGCATGATTTTAACTTCGTTTACTTTAGGAATTGATTACCTGGCCGATGATGATTTTAGTTATTACAGTAGTTGATACGTGTTACAAACCGGACACCATGGGAATGACCAGGCCCCTTGGCGTTTTTCTTTTATCACTCGTTTATGACATCAGAGAAATACACATTTTAAGACAAAATTTAACTACATGAAATATTGCTCCCAGTAAAGGTTAACATAAGCAGTGACAAAACTTAGTTGTCGTAAGGGTTTCTGCTGGCAACAAATTTTAAGGAGGCAATGTGAGGTTTATATCAATTTAGCTCAAATACGTAGCTAGTGACTGAATCACGACACAGGCACTTCAACAATTTCGGTAACAAATAAATAGCGTGAATTTGTACTCACAGTAACCAACTAATCAACAGCCTTGCCATTGAATAAGTGGTAGGCCATTTGGAACGAATTAGCAACATCTCGCAACTAGGAGAGTTAATACCAACAGTCTTTAAATGTCTTGCTCCCCATTAAATAAACAAATTCACAGTAATTAAATGAATAACAAATCAAACACACTACGCTCCACTCACGCTCTTCAGTGGAAGCCAAGCCAAAATGAAGATTCCATTAACTGACTAGCACTGAAGTCACACTAAAGCTCATCTCTGTGTTCCCAGACACACGTCGGGCAAACTTATACAAGACAAGATTTTGAAGGGAACACATCAGTAAAACCGGTAGTGGAGCTAACTCGTGCCACTAAAAATTAAAGTGCTAGAGCGAGGCACAAGGTGGTATACAATGAGGTTGCTTTAGTGCTATACTGCGCTCCAAAATATTAATTCAAATGGCCAATTCAATTTAAGTACACATAAACCAGCATCAATTAACGAGGAGTGACAAGGTCGCTCGAAGGGATGACAACACTTAATTGAAAAGACAAATGCCGGAAGCGGTAGTAACATCAAACATTCTCCGAGATTTAACCACTTCCCGCTATACAAGTAAACATTTAACCAAGCACAAGGAAGGCACCCCAAAGAGAAAATTCAAATAAAACCCCCAAAAGATTATAAATGACAGGGAACCCCCACTATTTAAATTTAAGAGAATTAGTTCTCCCCAAAGGCAGTGTAAACGCGAAGGCCATACTTAAGAGGCCACCAATATTGGTTACAGAAGGTCTTATATGTTTGCTCCTTTTCTTTAAAAGAAACGCAAGGTTGCTTAACTTCTCCTGGACGTCCGGTATGGCTCGTGTAGGATAGACCAGGCAGCAACCCAAGCTAGGCGGACGCAGGGCACGGCGAGCAAAATCAGGAGAGCAGACGGGCAGGCAGCCAACAGATATCCTCCATGCCGAACCGGCAGATCGCGTACAACCAACTCCACATGTACGTGGTTGCTTCCACCTCGTACCTCAGCAGGTGGTCCGAGCAAACGTCAACTGCCACTCGCCCCGCGAATGCGGAAAACAACAAGGCAATCAAAGATAAGAAACATCGAAGGATCGATAATGGACATCCAAGAGACTGGTGCGCCAGTAACGAGCGCCACGGCTCAGTAGCTATTGTATTTCTGCATAAAATTTCAAGAGTTAATGTTAAACTATATTGTAACTCATGAAATTTCGTAAACTAGACTACATGTGAATCCTCTTCCACTTATAAACACTACATGAAATATTGTAACAGATCCCTCCCATTATATTGAGGAGCAAACCGTCTTTTCGGTGAGTGACTGACACCCTTTGGTAAACAATGTTGGTCAACAGTTCTCTGGAAGGTGGAAGGAATGTGTAGGGTGGCAGCCAGTCAACCAATATTTTAGAGAATTGGTTTAAAAAATTTTCTTCATAGGTCCAGTCAAATCTTTACAATCCAGAGCAACTTCCACGGTGTCTACGTGACACAAGTAGCCTGGCTTTCAGTACAGAGGCAGCCTTTTCCAGTTAAAGCTGCTGACAACAGATGCCTTGAGCTCTCTGCTGAAACTGCTAGCGTATTCACGCCATCGGTTTTAGCTAATAGCGAGCGTGGGATACAGGTCACGCGTGTGTGCACTGGAGGATTCTGCAGTGCAGAACACACTTGCTTCGCTCTCTTGTGATCCGGACTTCGAGAAGGGGAGACGTCTTGCTTTAGAGGCAGAGCTTCCGGCTCTGCCTCTCATGACAGGCCACCATCATAATTTAACACGAATCGCCTCCCTTTTGGTTGCCCACGTATTTAGTTGTTTGTCCTTCTACTGGCTCACACCTGGTAACTTCCACCCCAGGCGTGCCGCTTGTATACCATAAACCGAAATATATTCACTTCGTTGTACCTAATTTTCTGTTCTGTCATTTAATGGCAGACCTGGATGCCCACTCACAGGTCATGACAGCCCAACCTCCTGCACACTGCTGTCGCAAGTGGAATCCAACAACCTTCTTCCCCCTCTCTCTTGCGTTAGCACACTGGACTCGCATTCGGGAGGACGACGGTTCAATCCCGCGTCCAGCCATACTGATTTAGGTTTTGCGTGATTTTCCCTAAATTGCTCCAGGCAGACGATGGGATGGTTCCTCTGAAAGGGCACGGCCGACTTCCTTCCCCGTCCTTCCCTAATCCGATGAGACCGATGACCTCGCCGTTTGGTGTCTTTCCCCCAAACAACCCAACACCAACCTTCTCTGTCACCTCACTGTCACCGTTTGGTTGCTAGCTACGCAAAGCGACGTTGTGCAAAAGTTCTATGTAATGTGAACACATCACGATTTGGTGGTGACGACCCCTCGCGTCCTGTTTCATTCCGTTAACGTTCATTACGAATCGATCTCAGCCGCCGTCATGTCGTCTCCCGGCCGCAATCTTTGCAGCTCGGCCATTCGTCACCAGGGAACTTCGTTTGTATGAGATAACATATCATACCTCGTTTAGGTATGATGTGAGGGAACGTCTCTGAGGAACAGTTACCTGAAGAACTATTATCTGGTTTTGTTGCGGTTTTCCAGAAGCGAAGAGGCTCCTAAAGCGGAAGTTGTAACTTTCATTTAATATTTGTTCACTTTTGATAACGAAATTATTTACTTTTAACTTGAGTTACTTTATTTTCCAAAATTGATAAGTAGATAAATGATGAAGTTCAAAATGGTTCACATGGCTCTGAGCACTATGGGACTTAACATCTATGGTCATCAGTCCCCTAGAACTTAGAACTACTTAAACCTAACTAACCTAAGGACATCACACAACACCCAGCCATCACGAGGCAGAGAAAATCCCTGACCCCGCCGGGAATCGAACCCGGGAACCCGGGCGTGGGAAGCGAGAACGCTACCGCACGACCACGAGATGGGGGCAATGATGAAGTCACATGTAAACAAAATACAATTGGTAAGTAAGGCATTGCAGTATTTTGTCATTGCAATGGATGAGGCTAGTCTGCAATTTTTAGAACATAGGTAACCACATGAAGAGCAGCAGCAACTTATCTGGCAACCAGCTGCGTCGCAGTAATTACAGCAGCAACTGCAGAAGCCATTACTCTATATCTGGGCTGAAACATGTATCAAATATAACGACGTGCCCAAATACCCTCGGCGCAGCCTACCCTGAGGCCATTCCTAGTCTTTGGCAATGGCCGAAAGGAATGCAGTTCACTTGCAACAAATCTACTGTGTCACATTGGAACAGAAAATATCACGCACGGGGACCAACGTCAGGGATGCTTTCTGGTATGGCGCAGTCCAATTACCACTGCAGCGAATTATTACTCCACAAAGGGAGCCTTCAGTAATCAACCTGACCGTCTTCAGGGACTGGCTGAAAAACTACTTTGACCCGAGTGTGCACATGGTATCTTATTGGGAGCACACCAGTGTGCAAAAGAAGCATGTCAGTCGTACTCTAAAACAAAATGGTTCAAACGGCACTCAACACTATGGGACTTAACATATGAGGTCATCAGTCCCCTAGAACCTAGAACTACTTAAACCTAACGACATCACACGCATCCATCCCCAAGGCAGGATTCGAACCTGCGACCGTAGCAGTCGCGCGGTTAAGGACTGAAGCGCCTACAACCACTCGGCCACCACGGCCGGCTATATAAAACACCGAGCATCAGCGTATGAGTGCTGTTACATGTTCGGTTGTGCGTCAGACTAGCTTATGCTGAAGCTATTGTTTTGTACAAGCGTTTAAAATGATAAAGACTGCCCGATAACAGATCCTCCACGTGCAGACATGGTGTTTGGAGCATCAGTTTGTGACGAAGCAGGTTTGACCCTCACCATCCTACTTTACCTTTTATACTCATAATTACAATAATTAGGATCTATACTACTTTTTTACCTTTCTGTTATTCTTACCAAAAATCTTGATGATAGATTCCGTTATCTGAAGGTGGAAGGAGTATATAGAGGGTCTATACAAGGGCGATGTACTTGAGGACAATATTATGGAAATGGAAGAGGATGTAGATGAAGATGAAATGGGAGATATGATACTGCGTGAAGAGTTTGACAGAGCACTGAAAGACCTGAGTCGAAACAAGGCCCCTTGAGTAGACAATATTCCATTGGAACTACTGACGGCCGTGGGAGAGCCAGTCCTGACAAAACTCTACCATCTGGTGAGCAAGATGTATGAAACAGGCGAAATACCCTCAGACTTCAAGAAGAATATAATAATTCCAATCCCAAAGAAAGCAGGTGTTGAGAGATGTGAAAATTACCGAACTATCAGCTTAATAAGTCACAGCTGCAAAATACTAACACGAATTCTTTACAGACGACTGGAAAAACTAGTAGAAGCCAACCTCGGGGAAGATCAGTTTGGATTCCGTAGAAACACTGGAACACGTGAGGCAATACTGACCTTACGACTTATCTTAGAAGAAAGATTAAGGAAAGGCAAACCTACGTTTCTAGCATTTGTAGACTTAGAGAAACCTTTTGACAATGTTGACTGGAATACTCTCTTTCAAATTCTAAAGGTGGCAGGGGTAAAATACAGGGAGCGAAAAGCTATTTACAATTTGTACAGAAACCAGATGGCAGTTATAAGAGTCGAGGGACATAAAAGGGAAGCAGTGGTTGGGAAGGGAGTAAGACAGGGTTGTAGCCTCTCCCCGATGTTGTTCAATCTGTATATTGAGCAAGCAGTAAAGGAAACAAAAGAAAAATTCGGAGTAGGTATTAAAATTCATGGAGAAGAAATAAAAACTTTGAGGTTCGCCGATGACATTGTAATTCTGTCAGAGACAGCAATGGACTTGGAAGAGCGGTTGAATGGAATGGACAGTGTCTTCAAAGGAGGATATAAGATGAACATCAACAAAAGCAAAACAAGGATAATGGAATGTAGTCTAATCAAGTCGGGTGATGCTGAGGGAATTAGATTAGGAAATGAGGCACTTAAAGTAGTAAAGGAGTTTTGCTATTTGGGGAGCAAAATAACTGATGATGGTCGAAGTAGAGAGGATATAAAATGTAGGCTGGCAATGGCAAGGAAAGCGTTTCTGAAGAAGAGAAATTTGTTAACATCGAGTATAGATTTAAGTGTCAGGAAGTCATTTCTGAAAGTATTCGTATGGAGTGTAGCCATGTATGGAAGTGGAACATGGACGATAAATAGTTTGGACAAGAAGAGAATAGAAGCTTTCGAAATGTGGTGCTACAGAAGAATGCTGAAGATTAGATGGGTAGATCACATAACTAATAAGGAAGTATTGAATAGGATTGGGGAGAAGTTTGTGGCACAACTTGACCAGAAGAAGGGATCGGTTGGTAGGACATGTTCTGAGGCATCAAGGGATCACCAATTTAGTATTGGAGGGCAGTGTGGAGGGTAAAAATCGTAGAGGGAGACCAAGAGATGAATACACTAAGCAGATTCAGAAGGATGTAGGTTGCAGTAGGTACTGGGAGATGAAAAAGCTTGCACAGGATAGAGTAGCATGGAGAGCTGCATCAAACCAGTCTCAGGACTGAAGACCACAACAACAATCTGAACGCACATTACACGAATTAACAAACTGATGCAAAATAATTTCCACTGTGCAGCCTACTTACTGAGATTATATAATTCACTGTTCTCAACGTTTTGTATTGATTAGTTTTGCTGGAAATGATGTATTTCAAAATTTGTTCCATATCAAATTTTTCGATCCAGAAGGCATGAATAGAAGTCTAGTGAGCTAATAAATAGACGTTGTGTCCCATCACTCGTGCGCCGACTATAACACCACTTTACATTTAAGTATCTTGATAACCTGCCGTTGTAGCATCAGTAACCGATCTACCAACTGTGCCAGACTGATCTTGTCTTATACAGGCATCGCTGACCGCGGCGCCGTATTCTGCCTGTTTACATATCTCTGTATATCAATACGCATGTCTATACAAATTTCTTTGGCGCTTCAGTTTAATTAACCCAGAAGATATAATTAATTAAATTTTCAACCGTCGTACTTTGAGTTCATATTGTGACTAAACTATTACAAATTTCTGGTATACGTTAACTTACCATTAATGGACTAAATTTTCTGAATCCAACGACACAAATAACAAATACGTAATTTTCATAACTACAAATGTGTGATTTTAATATTCCACTCTCAATAATCAACATGGATGCCATACTTAAAAGTCAGGAATTTCCATAGTGTAAGCATAACATGGTTCTGTCTAAAGGGTGACGATAGTAGCTGAAATGTTTGTAGGACAAATGATGCACGGGACAACAGGGGCCATAATATGTTTTCTTCTTGCTAAGGTGGGGTCGCGTCAGAGCTATGAAGTTAAACTTTTTTCTTTTTTATATAATGGGATGCTATAGTTTGGTACTTATTTTCTGATAGCGGCTATAGAGACGAAGCCAACGATGTGTAACAGTAAGGTCTTTGAAGGTGAACGAAGGTCAAAAAGGTGGCACGAACGTCCATTTACAGAAGGCATTCGAAGTGATGTCCATTGGTATCAATGCAGTGCTGTAATATTCTTATAATGGATTAAGTGGCATTCCTTATCACTTCGGCACTTATCGAAGCACATGCTCTGACAATAGTAAATATTAGCCGAATACGGCGTATCCATCTAATATGTCATTGACATGTAAATGCCATTCGACGGTTTCCCAATACAACACCAATAGGAACGGTAAGACTAGTATCGTCGAATCAAGCGAATGTGAATGATCTACCAGTATTACTTCGAGGAACAAGTCGACAGGCTTTTCGTTTACGGAGAATGCCAACGAAATTCATTGAGAGCTAGAGACTTATACGATGAAAGATATCCTCAACGTACTCACTATACGCGTCGTACATTTAAATATGTGTATGATTAACTGAGAAAAACTGGATCTTTAACGCATTGGAAACATATGCGGCAAAGGAAAGTTACTAATGAGGAGACGGAAACTGGTACTCTTACCACTGTGGTTCGAGAATCTTGTGTTAGTTCGCGTCAAATCGTAAGGGAATCTGACATGAACCAAAGTAGTGTAGTTCGTGTTCTGCATCGCCATAAATATCATCCTTACCATATCAGTCTCCACCATGAATAAACTGGTACGGACTGCATGCGCAGCATTGAATTCTGCCGATATGTTCAACTTCAGATTCAGAGGGATGACAATTTATTAATTTGATTTTATTCAGTGGCTAGGCTATGTTCACGAACCATGAAAATGTTAATTTCTATAACATGCATTATTGGGCAACTGAAAATCCACGTTGGCTGCGCCACGTTGCACACCAAAACCGTGGTCGGTGACTGTATGGTGTGGGCTTCTTGAGGACAGAATTATAGGTCCCTATTTCATCGAAGGAAATCTTAATTGTAGGAAGTACACCACATTCCTACAAGAAACATTAGGTCTGTTACTGGAAGAAATACCTTTAGGAACAAGGAACGTAAAGTGGTATCAACACGATGGGTGTCCGGCACATTTTTCGCTGATTGCTAAAAAAGAGTTGCAGAGACAATTACCAAATCATATTAACAGAATCTTTCGTAAGTTCATGGTACCTCCTGATGCAGCCTTGTCTAGTACAAATTTTATTTTATTTTATTAGTTTTGTTTATTAATAGAAACTGTTATGTAGGCATGCTATTCCTATTTTGTGCTAAAGGCTATCCTGTGTACTCCATTGTTATTTATGTACTGTTCAGTTTTTAATTTTTCATTGCAAAGATGTTACTTACTGTACATTTCTACTTCAGTCTAGATGTGTTACTTCTCTTCCACTGTTGTTTGCTAACATTTAACGTCTTTGGTGATAATATTCAGTAAATGTCTGAAGATGACCTAGTAAGCCGAAAACGGGTTAACAATAAAAGTAATATTGTAGAACAAAAGCAAACTGTAGCTTTTCATTTATTAATCACCAAATCGTTGTATTGGACGAGGAGGAGATATGTCATGGCCGGCTCGTTCGCCAGATTTGACGCCTCTGAATTTTTTTCTTGTGGGGATTCGTAGAAGATATTGTTTACAAAGACGTTCCAACTACACCTGAAGATATGCGAGAGAGATTTGTCAGAGCATGTGCTTCGATACGTGCCCATGTGATAAGGAATACCACTCGATCCATTGTAAGAGAATTCCAGCCCAGCACTGATGCCAATGGTCATCACTTCGAACACCTTATGAAAATGGACGTTCATTCCCACTTTGTGACCTTCGTTGACCTTCAAAGATCTTACTGTTTGTCTCGACAGTCGCTATCAGAAAATAAGTACCAAATTATATCATCCCACTGAAAGAAACAAAGTTGACCTTCATGTCTCTGAAGCGGCCCCACCTAGCAACAAAAAACTAACGTTGGCTTATTGTCCCCGATGTCCCATGCAACTTTTAACCCACAAACTTTCCAGGTCTTATCATACTTTCGGAGTTATTCTTGGTGGCAATAGCTAGTGCCTCATCCTGTACTGTATTAGCTACTGCTGATATCGGAAATTTAATAGGCAAACTCTCACAGCTATAGCTAGTGACTTATCCTGTACTGTATTAGCTACTGCTGATGTCGGAAATTTAATAGGCAAAATCTCACAGCTATAGATAGTGACTTATCCTGTACTTTATTAGCTACTGCTGATGTCGGTAATTTAATAGGCAAAATCTCACAGCTATAGCAAGTGTCTTATCCTGTACTGTATTAGCTACTGCTGATGTCGGAAATTTAATAGGCAAAATCTCACAGCTATAGCTAGTGACTTATCCTGTACTGTATTAGCTACTGCTGATGTCGGAAATTTAATAGGCAAAATCCCACAGCTATAGCTAGTGAGTTATCCTGTACTGTATTAGCTACTGCTGATGTCGGAAATTTAATAGGCAAAATCTCACAGCTATAGCTAGTGACTTATCCTGTACTGTATTAGCTACTGCTGATGTCGGAAATTTAATAGGCAAAATCTCACAGCTATAGCTAGTGAGTTATCCTGTACTGTATTAGCTACTGCTGATGTCGGAAATTTAATAGGCAAAATCTCACAGCTATAGCTGGTGTCTTATCCTGTACTGTATTAGCTACTGCTGATGTCGGAAATTTAATAGGCAAAATCTCACAGCTATAGCTAGTGTCTTATCCTGTACTGTATTAGCTACTGCTGATGTCAGAAATTTAATAGGCAAAATCTCACAGCTATAGCTAGTGTCTTATCCTGTACTGTATTAGCTACTGCTGATGTCGGAAATTTAATAGGCAAAATCTCACAGCTATAGCTAGTGTCTTATCCTGTACTGTATTAGCTACTGCAGATGTCGGAAATTTAATAGGCAAAATCTCACAGCTATAGCTAGTGACTTATCCTGTACTGTATTAGCTACTGCTGATGTCGGAAATTTAATAGGCAAAATCTCACAGCTATAGCTAGTGTCTTATCCTGTACTGTATTAGCTACTGCTGATGTCGGAAATTTAATAGGCAAAATCTCACAGCTATAGCTAGTGACTTATCCTGTACTGTATTAGCTACTGCTGATGTCGGAAATTTAATAGGCAAAATCTCCCAGCTGTAGCTAGTGTCTTATCCTGTACTGTATTAGCTACTGCTGATGTCGGAAACTTAATAGGCAAAATCTCACAGCTATAGCTAGTGTCTTATCCTGTACTGTATTAGCTACTGCTGATGTCGAAAAATTTAATAGGCAAAATCTCACAGCTATAGCTAGTGACTTATCCTGTACTGTATTAGCTACTGCTGATGTCGGAAATTTTATAGACAAAATCTCACAGTTATTATCACACTTATTTAAAAAGAAATAATTTGGCTTGAGAAATTTCAAACAACAACCAGTTCACCAAATTCACATAATATCGTGGAGCACATCTATATAAGGACGGAACGCTCGCAATTCCGCAATTACACTCCTCGTTTTTCTTGAAGTTAAGTCTTGGTCAACATGTAAATTGCACGGGGATTTCAGTATTCTCTATACTGTGTGCTCTGATGTTTAAACTAGTATCGGGATTATTCGAGTATATGTGCAGTGAATCTTACAAACATGGCACTTTTCCAAAACGAATTGTAATCATCATTCCGTGTGCCCTGTAGGCAGTTTGTTAATCTGTTATTGGAAAAATTACTTTGTGTTCATGGTATTCATCGTTTTGGCGGAATGTAATTTGAAGTTATCCGTAAAATGTGTGTGTAAGGAGACCTGCACTAACATTTTTGATCTGAAATGAGGCCTTCTCTTTAGAGATAGGAATGAAAGTCCGTAAAAATATAAATATGCGAAGTGACTTCGTGTGAATATTTGATAAGAACTACAGGAATTCTCTTTTTATTTATTAAGAGATACAGTCCTGTCACGAACATTTTCAGCCAAAGGACCATCGTCGCCGCTGGCAACATTAACCTGCAGGTAGCTAGCTCCCCATTGTATCTTCAGAGCCTCCCCTCAGGTCTCACCAGATGCCACAGGCCACCTCACCCCACAGACGTCGCTAGCAGCTTCATTCCTGCACAGAGTGCTCCAATCGCCATTGTACTGTATTGTATTAAACCAGGAACCTAGAAACCACGGAGAGCTTTCGTCCCGCCGTAGCCTTCAGTGGTTCTCACCGCCACAACAGGCCGCAGCAGTCCACCCACCCCATCGCCGCCCCACACCGAACCCAGGGTTATTGTGCGGTCCGGCCCCAAGTGGAGCGCCCCGGGAACGTCTAATACCAGACGAGTGTAACCCAAAGTGTTTGCGTGTTAGAGTAATTATGCTGTACGCGTACGTGGAAACGGTGTTTGCGCAGCAATCGCCGACACAGTGTAACTGAGGCGGAATGAGGGGAACCAACCTGCATTCGATGAGGTAGATGGAAAACCGCGTTAAAAACCATCCACCGGCTGGGCGGCACAACAGACCTCGACGCTACTCCGCCGGGCGGCTTCGTGCAGGGGACCCGCACGCCTTCCCGCCCGGAAAGCAGTGCGTCAGACCGCGCGGCTAGCCGGCGTCCACTCGCCGTACTTGCGGGGTCTGCGCCCGCTGTCGGGTATACTCCAAGACTTGTCGACGATCAGGCCATTTCGTATCAGTCAGGACGGCTGATAAGATATCGATACACCGGTATACCGACATTTTCTCCAAACTGTATCGATATATACTTTGGCTATAGTTTATCTCCGATGTATAGATATCGAAACGACAATATCGAGAGCCAATGCTTCTATTTTATATTTTTTTCGAAATTTTCAATAAATCCTTGAAGTTGTTCTTTTGAAATTTTAATGGAACGAAATTTTACTTTCGCTGTGTGAAGGAGTCATATTACCTTCAGAGCTTTCATCACGTCCAGTTTCTCTTATTAACTGTTGAAGCAAATATAGATGGCACAAAGAAAAATTCTGATTACACTGCGTGGCGGCGGTGTGAATGGAATAACAAGATATCCGATGCGAAGAAATAACACACCAGTTGCGTAAAAAAATTGTTTTATAACGCAACTACTGCGCTATTTCTTCGCATCGGTATTCTTCAAAAACAGTTGCTGAAAGTGATGAACAAAAATCTAAATGACATGATTTTTCTTTGCTGTGGGAGGAGTCGTGTAAATAGAAATGCTGACGTAATCGGCACTCGGTGCTACAAACAGAAACTCCAATGTTTAATTTCCAACGCCATCTGACACTACAACTGCTAGGTTTCTGGCGTTTGTAAGAAATGAAAAAAACAGGGAAGTCAACATTACGTGTTCCAGACAAATCCGATATGAAGCTAAACCGAAAGAAGGACCCATCGGACACCTTTTATTTGTGGCACTTACCTGCAGTTATTATTGTTAGCAAAGTGGTTATCGCCAAGAGTGAAGGTGCATCGTTTCCTTTCAATTCTTGCTCTAAGGGGAATAAACAGGCTGCTGGCTTGTTGATGTACATAATGTCTAATAATAAATCGATACTTAAATATACAGCTCTAAAATTCGCAGTCTACTTACATGTGCAGCCGATATTGTTTTCCGGTACATTGATATCTTTCCCGTCGATGTATCGATATATGAATACCTTATACAGAATATCGAGGGCCGATCATGAGATATTTTTAAATATTTATATACCGTACTTCAGATATTTTTTTTTAAAGTATCAACATTTCTTGTCACTATCATCCCCAGAAATAGGACCACGAGGCCAACGTCACAAACGCGATTAGATGCCAGCAACATGACTGTCTTCGGTGTATCTTAGGGACACCATTAGTTTGGCGCCTCGCTGGGAGACAACGTAATTCCAAAACTGATATGCCTGATGCCTATTTTCAGGGCCTGTTGATAACAAATTGCAACAGTTTGTGGTGATTAATACAGCATTTGAGTAGTATCAGTACCACAGACTGCCGTCCGGTGTCTGTAGTTTATTGTGAATCCTTCACAGGTACACTCAACAGCTGCTGTGTGGTGTTTTTCAACTCGAAGTAGGATATGTTGGTCAACCAGCAGAGTCTGACACATAAGCCAACAGATACTGCATAAAAATCGTATACAACTGCAGGAGTTATCTGCTAATTACTATAGGCATTTCATATTAAAGGCAGTTACAATTGCAACACCATAAAATTTGAGGCGTAGCGCCGTATAAAGATCCTGCCTCGGAGGCGGTTAAGCGGGAGATGTGTCTCAGAGCTGGAGAGTGACAGATGGTGACGCGAGACTGGACGCGCACGTAGTTTATGTATCAGCCGATAGAGGACAATATTGGATAGGGGGACTGTGATTTTAGTTTAGATTGTGCCCACTAGAGTGCTCTAAAGTAATATAATGTTTTTCATAAACTATTCTAGTATTTTCATTAAGTGTTCTTATGTCTTTTTGTGTATGTAAAATGTTGTAAATGTGTTTTAGCAGTATGAATGATGCGTGGGTGTGGTTTAAGGTTAATATGAAGATAACAGTTTAACGAGTTGTGCAGTAGGATTTAGTGTAGGAACATTTCGAAGAAGTATGGATATGAACAAAGGGGATTTTTGTAGAATAGATTTGTAAAGTAAGTTTATGGTAAAGGGAAAGTTAATTCAGGTATAAATAACAATAGTAAATAACTTTATGCGTAAGCAAAACTTCAGCGTATTAGATAATTACGTCGGTAAAATATGCAATCGCTAGGTTTACTATTTTGGGATTGGTTATTGATGAAAAGCGCTGACTGACGCGGGAGAATGTGGGTTTGCTATTGGCTGTTGAGTACACTGACCAATGGTAAAGCAATATTTTTCGCGCGCCTTTCTCTGCTGATAGAGAAAACTGAGAGTGTTCTAGAGAAGAGTAAGAGCCTAGCCATGAAACAGGTCGGACGTGTGTAGTAGTAGTACCGATGGAAATGATAAGTTTCATACTTCAAAAGTGTTGGAAAGTGACGGCATAATTATTCCGATGTGTATGTAGAAATTTCGGAATTTTTAAGTGAATTTTGTGACGAGAAAAGACATATATTCCGCTTGGCGTATTGAACAGGTCGGTGGCTAAAAACTGTGACTGCATTTGGTACCGATAGACTTAATATTTGGCGACCATTCTCAAACAAAAACAATCAGTATTTTTGTAGCTATTACGTTTTCGGGAAATGCAACACCATAAACTTTGAAAACGTGAATGAAAGGGATTGTGAGTGACTGTGTTAAGACTAGCACGGGCCTGGCAGTGATACTTGTTCACCTAAGTTTCAGAAAATATTAATTGAGGACAAAATTTCCAACCTTTCATTTCTTATGAAAACTTTCTCCCGAAACGTAGATTACTGACTTTAATTGCAGCCTGGTTCACGTCGAAGTACAGTAGGTTTCGCTCGGCTTCCCTACTGATGAAATGTTGAGACAATGTTCACAAGTAGGTGCAGGTTCGTCGTAAAGGGACAGAAAGAACCGTTCCGCCGCAAACTGACTGTGTAATGTCGGTGTTCCTGTACACTAGTTCTCATAACATGAACGCACATTTTTAGGTCTAAAAAATGAATGTCCTACCCCATTCCATTAGCCACCTGGTTTCCCACTTATTCCAGTTAGCGTCATGTTCTAATATGTGGTGAGTGCAATCGTATTCCACCATGCACTGCATGGATTAATGCAAGTAATCCGCATGTATCCACAAAGCAATTGTTGCCAAACGGAGAAAGTAGCTGACGTTCAAGAATTCCACAAACATATGTTCGTGTTTCATTTGAACTGGTTATGAAAAACAAGCACCTTTTAGTAATCTTTACTGTTATTACCACATCCTCCCAGAGAACGATGGGTTCTGATATTAATTAATTACCAGCATAAGACTGTTTCTCCATCTGCAACCTATGATCTATCATGCCAGTTCAGCCTCACTGTCAAAACTACCAGAGTGGTCTGGATGGAGCTTTCGAGGAATCAGAGCATATCTGCTTTCAGATTGAATGTAAACCTCCAGCAGACGCACAGCGACACACAGACCGTAATACCTTCTGTGTCATATCTGCTGCTGCGCGCACAAAGGCTGACTTACAAGAGTAAGAGCTCACAAAAAGTAACTAGGCGCATACGTAGAAACACACAATCCTTCTGAGCACTAGGCCATTCCATCCTGTCGTTCTGAAGGACACCTCAGTTTACGGGCGCCTGCCGACCTGCTCTCTTTGTTCTCGTTTCTGTCTCTTTACTAAACAGCGCGGCACTGCAGCTTCTGCGCTCCACATGTTCGTAGAAAAGGCTCCATAATCAGGCAGGTGCTATTAATATGCAAACCCATTACATTGTCAGAAGAGGCAAACAAGGAAGCAAAAATCTCATAAAAGTTTTACTTAATAGGATTCTTCGTACTGCTACCTATTCCAAACGGACAATAAAGCGAATGAAAGAAGAAAGGTGAAAACCTTGAGTTAAATACAAGGCTCCACTACTTCATGAAAGACACGAAAGAAGGAGAAGAAAATGTTGAATGAAGGTAATAAGTTGTCAGGGTGCGAAGGCGCATGTTCTTTCTATCTACTGGATTTCCTCACTTCCCTCCGTGACATTTCTTAGTACTGCAACCTGTCCTGGGGAAACGTACAATGTCGTTTAACCTGCAAAAGCTGTTCAGAAGATAGGCTACACTAAATGTGTCAGGAAGGTTCAGGTCTAAACCGAGGCTACTAAATATAACAATTTACTGTCTAAAATGCGTGCTATGTATTCCCACTTTAACGATATACAACCTGCTATTAAGTCCTCCCTAACAGAGTTCTTGACATTAAAACGTATACTTGCTTATAGTTCATACTATCACGTTCACTGACATATCATTTTTTCTCAATAATAGCCTGACCTACTCTCTAAATAACCGTAACTTAGAAGGCTGAATAAACTATTTAAACGGTCAACAGTGGTTATCACTTTGATATTCTCGCTCAGTAGTACAATTTACACCAACATTCAGTAATTTGAAGTTCGAAATCACGGCTTTATAACACACCACGTGAAATATTTTAGGTTTTCGGAAGAAAGTCGCAAACTTCTCTGACATTCTCGAAACTTCAAAAAACGTTGATTACACCACAGTTTAATCATTTTCGAAACATTTTTCTTCTTAAAGAAATTAAATTGCAACACTGTCACGAGGAACTTCTAAACGTAGTTGCCTCTGCACAGTGTCACATTTCTTACGCTTATGTATTCTGAATGTATTAAATGAATAACTTTTCATTATAACGTAATGTACGTTGTCCAGCTGTTTTACTTGGTTTTCTGTTTCTCTGTAGTTCTCAAGAGTGACATTACTGACCGGGATCGATAGCGTGACAACACCTTTTTTGATTAATTTTGTACATCTCCGAAATTATAAGTACGGAACTGAAACGCAAACAACGCTTATTGGTGGTATTGTGAATGGCTGTGTAATGTTTCACCTCAGTTGCTGTACGATATAAGAATTTATTAATTCACAAATAGGTGTGTAATTCAAATGATCCACACGCTCATGGCTAGAGCTGCTACTAGCAGGTGAGCATGGAGCTGAGAGACGGCGTCTTACAGCTTCCTAACCGTCAACGCTTATCGCTACGCCATACACTCCCTGTAATTCCTAACTTTCTGTTGGAAATTTCTGTAATCAGGCTAAGGGCGTAGAACAACAAAAATTACAAACTACAAAACTAACATAAAGCTGTTTCGAACCAGAATCTAAACTCACTGACATGACAGGTCTGAAAACTAAACAAATCACACACTTTACAAAAAAATTTTAACGAATTCATACTTTAATATATAAGCAGTTAATAGATAAGTTTCTTTACAAAAAAAGTAGCTGAACTGAAATACCGTTTAATTTCCGATCAGAAAATTACTACATATGGCAGTTGAAATTATTAGTCTTTCTCACACAAAGTTTTAGTGATGTTTAGTTCTTTATTATTTCAAGTACTGCTACTCTCCCCAAGACTCAAAATTTTTGCTACCACGTCATAATCGTGCCTGAACATGGTATAAAGCAAGAACTATTAGTTTTACCATCGAAGAGGCACTTCACTCACTCCATTTCCTCTCTAAATGCATTGTTTCCGTTTGCCTCCATTCTGTTGCTTCGCTTCTATAACATTTTTTAAGGGTTCTCGAGGTCCAGCCGAATACGATCGTCGAATGCCCACGATATTTCGGCGAATAGTCGTTCCGCGATCATCAAGTTCTGCTGATACAATGATATTTCGGCAAATAACTATTTCATAACCATGAGGTGGTGCTGATGCAATTGCATCAGCACAACGTGCTGATGGCGGAACGATTATTCGCCGAAATATCGTCGGCATTTGACGATTGTTTCCGGCTGGAAACCCGAGTATCCTTCAAACCTCATATGTGCCGTAAAAGCCTCAGATAACTATTTTTTATTTTTTATTACGTTTAGGCTTGTATCCGTCATTAGTTTTCTCATGTTGCCTTCCGTTAGTATGAAGTTCATAACAAGTTATTTCTTATTTCCTTGACAACCCACACTCTCGTTCCTTATGCGTTTTCCCTACAAACACAATGTCGTCTAGGACGGTAACTTACTACTGCACAGGCTCTTTTACAATTTCTTAAATTTACAAATCACAATTTTTGTACGGAAAATGATTTAACAGAGAATCTAATTTACTGCCTCTTTTATTTGACACACAAAATTGGAGTTACTTGAAAAAATTGTCATTGTGAGAGTGCATTCAACTTTAGACAAATTTAGGTTGCTACTGAATGCATTTTTACTCTATTTAACGAACTCCTGAAGTTTACTTTCAGATTTTTATGCAGTTCCATTTAAATACTTAGCCCAAGAAAAAGTCATACTTACACATAACTAAAACATAGCGCAATTACCACTGATTACGTACACCTTCCCATAACCTCATACACAGTCACAAATGTGGATGATAAACAACATTTCCAGTCAAACCATCTTCACCTTCGCAAGCTTCTAGCTTACACATAATTAAATTATACATACAAAAACATAATCATCATTAAAAAAAACTTTCCATGGAGTTCTCTCTCTCACGCTTACTGTGACTCACGTGGTTCATTTCACTAAGACAAAAGCTTTTGTTCTATTTACTGTCTACTGGACTCCTTGGAGTCAAAATCTTGTAACACAATCGTAATAAGATCTCATTAGCTCGTAACCTACCACCTTTCTACACCACTAAATAGTTTACGTAAAACTCTGGGTACTCCATTAAAATATCCTCTACAACATATTTTCCGATTCATCAAAGTATATTAGTCAAAATACTTCCATAACAACATTCTGTTTTCCTACATACTCCTTACTTATTTCAAGTCAAGTTGAGAAAACTTTACATAGTTCCTTTATGAACCACTACATATTACTTCAAAATGTTATTCTTTAGTGGCTAATATTTATTACAATCTTAATGCACCACTCATTAGTTTTGCCACAAAACTGATTCTTTATAACTTTTGACAACCAATAGCATTTTATTACATCCAATCATCATAATTTATACACTGTAGCTCACTTCCGATTCATATATCACCACTTCGGTTATATGACCTTTTATCCACACCTTCTGTTTCTTGTGTACATACGTTCCAAGTTCTTCTCTATTTTGTCTTCATCGCCTCTGGTTCCGCGCACCTGAATTCTCGCAATATCTATTCCACCTTCAATCATCTTGTTTTTCCTTCTGTGTCTTACGGCAGTACTATCTGTTTAATCTGGTGTAAGTTTCTTTCTACTTACAGTGTCACAGTCACTTTTGTCATCTACCAAGAAAACTAAGTAACTGCTATCGTAAAGCAATTACATTTGTCAAATGAATGCACACCAATTAACATGTCTACATTCAGTCCTGAAATTACGACCAAATACTGAATAACAAGTGATTTCCACATACAGACTTCCCTTATTTTACATTGCCGTTTTTGTAATAGGAGACGTTGTCTGCTGTTCTAGGTGTTTTATGAGATTACCTTCTGTCAGGTCTTGGTCGAAATTGTTTACCTTCAACTGATCCTTTGTTGTGTTGGCAGAAGAGCCAACACCGTGTTACTAGTGGAGGCCGAAATGCTCGCGTTTTAGCTCACGCAGGCTGGCGTGAGGAGGGAAGAACTATACTGACGTGAGGTCTGGAACGTGACAAGGAATGAGAATTCATTAAGTGGACGTAATTAGTTTGATACTTAACTTTAATCCATTAATGATGAACGTCGCTCTTGACGTTACATGATTCACAATATTATCTGTTAGTAACTGAATATGGCGCCTTGCTAGGTCGTAGCAAATGACGTAGCTGAATGCTACGCTAAACTGTCGTCTCTGCTAATGAGAGACAGTGAACCATCGCTAGCAAAGTCGGCTGTACAACTGGGGCGAGTGCTAGGGAGTCTCACTAGATTACACCTGCCGTGTGGTGGCGCTCGGTCTGCAATCACATAGTGGCGACACGCGGGTCCGACGTATACTAGCCGACCGCGGCCGATTTAAAGGCTGCCACCTAGCAAGTGTGGTGTCTGGCGGTGACATCACATCCTTCATGTATGTGATAATTTTTTTGGGGTGTTCTAGTGAGGTAGTTCTGACTTCGAATGTCCTTTGCTTTCTCTTCTTCTTCTTCTCATTCTCCTTTTTCTGTTTTTCCATGGGTAAGTCATTTTAATTGTAAATGATAGTTGACTGCCGGATGTCCACCCCCCTCCCCCCCGGACGGAATCTGTGTACTCAGTCTGTCTGCATCTTTTGTAAGCGTTATGTTCCAGTGTGTGCTGTGGCGCACCTACTGTGGAGCATTGTTGGCTGACTGTCTGCATGCCACAAAATTCAAACACCTGCAGCTACACTTTACCGTTCGAATGAGTGAGTCAGTGAGTAGACCATTAGATGTGATGCCAACAGCCGTTCCAAAATCTGAATCGTCGTGTACAGACAACATTATTGTATGTTGATACAGACCACATTGTGCTTCCGCGACTTACCTAAGCAGCCAGTCAGAAATGATGTAGTACTCTTCACATCGAGGATTTAAGTTCCCAGCATGGCAGAAGGAGTACATCACCAGCCCAAAACCGATGATCTTCACCAGAGCTGCAGCCGTTGTCAACGTTCAGTTCATCATCCACTGCCGCTCTTCAACCAAGAGATCGTGTCCATAGGGACCAAACTCTGCGGGCTGAGCGTATCTTGAGTTTGCCTTCGTTTCGGCGATTTTAGCTTTTTCTTTACTTATTCTGGGCACGGACTTAATGTTCATGACCAGTGTGCTCCACAGTTGCCTGTCGGAACTTTAACTTATGTTCTATCCATTGTATCATCCAGCAAGGGACTAAATTACTTGCTTTCCAAATAGTGACGTCTCATAAGACTGTGTAGTCTACTATAGTGTTCAAGAACAGCTCTTCTAGTCACAGTAATGTCTATGGTTCTAACGGATTAGTTTTGACACATACTTCAAGAAGCAGTTTTGTGTTGTTGTTAATATTTAGATAAAGGCCCAGATAAGTGAGCATTCAACATACTGGTGTCAACATTTTTCCAGTTTAGATAATGTGTATCACAATAATGGCGACGAATGACAAACTGTGTTCCATGCATGCTTTTGCAGAATGTGTGCAAGGGTAATTAGGTATTGCCATTTGATTAGAAAGGCTACTGTGGACTGTAATTTTGCACCCTAACAGCAATCACTGTAAATTGTAAGCGTGTCTACGTGGCCATGCATTAGCAAAATTGATTCTGCCGTGTGACAGGATTCAGTCATCCATAATACATAAGTGACAATATTTAAAATTATAGAACACACTCATTCTCAGAATCTAAACAGGCAAGCAACATTTATCATCTGTTATGCTTACTTCGTGCTTACTTTCTAGGGGAACGTAATGTTGTTTCTGCTACTTACAAGACATTTGCGTGCACTTTTCAAATAGAATTTGCATAAATACCTGAAAAATTATCTCCACCAGAAAAGCTGTATCAAAAATTAAATCAATTTCACAAGAGAATATACAACATTACATGAAAGTAAGAGTCATAAAACATCCTTACACTCGCTCCAAAAGGGTTGAAAGGGTCCTGTGCCACAATTCATTAGTCCGGCAGCCCACTTTCACTAGCATTTCTCTTTCTTTTCCTTTTTTTTTTTCAATACAGATTGAGTGAATGTGGTTGTGTGTCACGTTGCTAGACGGTGGCGTAGTCTGCTGCAGAAAGTCTGCGATAGTCGTACAGATTCAGCAGCAGTTGTACAGAAGAGCCAACTTTCATGTTGGTCAAGTAGGCAAAGAGGTTTGCACTACTTGTGAGTTAGGTTGGTGGCGGAAATGGCATCTTTGGGTTTTCCAGACCACGCGGAGCGTGGAAGAGGCTGGAGTAGAAAAAGCGGGGCAGTCGGCCGCCAGTACGGGAAGCCTACACAGCTGTGCTCCAGTCGAAGAAGGGTGAGTTAGAATGACCGAATGGCGCGTTGTTACTTGGTGAGAGGAGAGTTGTTAGCTTTTGGTCTCGCTTTTCAACTCTGAAAGATTACTTGGCCTTGTCGGAGCAAGGAATGCAAAACTTTGGCAGATTTTTCATTTATTAAATTTCTATAACAGACTTGGATCCGCCGGAAGAGCGCCACACAAAGGTGTCACAACTATAAGAAGTGAGCCATTGCTTCTGTACGAATGCCTGTTTGCCTTCAGCTGTGCTCGTATACGGTTTTATTTTTCTAAATATTAATAACTTTGCCTTCTCGTAAATTTTCCTTGCTTTATGTATCTTTCGTACGTGGGGAGCCAACCACGTGGTGGAACATTAGAGTTTGTTGGGCTACCGTCATCACTAACTGTCCGATCTCACGTGTGTTTTGAAGAACGTTAACTGTTCATGGTTGCGTGATGTGATATCGTTGCAACTTGGCCACGATACTTAGAAATTTTGTCTCCACAATTTACGTGGGCACACGGGTGTGCTGCGAAACGTGTACCGTTTCACGAGCCATTGCAGTCAGTCATCAGGCAACCGGAATTGTAAGAATGTTTCACACCAATGCTTTTAGGTGTAGATTATAACGGTGAACGTATCGGTGCTTTTCTTTGATGTTTTAGGAATTAATGTTATCAGGAATTGTGTACGTGCCTCACATCCACGTCTTAGGAGTAAATGACTTTATCCGCCATTTTCTCTTGCATTCCGAGGTTACGTTTTTGCACCTGAGCTACTCACCTCGTAGCCTTCCCGTAAGCACATCCAACGCGTTTCCTTACGCACAGGTCCAGTGATAAGTTTCCCCTTTCATTTTAAAACAAATACTTTAGATTATGTCTTATTTTCAGGTGTGTTGCTGGGAGCTGATCTTATGCACAGCGTTCATGCACTTTCTATTTTATTTTAAATGTTTGATTCTCGTGAACAGTGCTCGGGCAATACTATTAGTTACATCGTATCCCTTACAACGTATGCAGTTTTTGATCTATGATCAAATTAATTTATTTTCCGACTCGGCCAAACCTTTGATTAGTTGTATGGCTTGAGTCAGTGGCGACCCTAATCTTCTCACGTTAATTTCACAATCAATAAGCATTTTCATTTAAATATTCGGACACAGTTCCGAGCGCAAAGTTCTGCTGACTCAAAGGTGCTCCAAGCCACTTACACAGAACGCAACAAGTACACGGCTGTCCTACACGATTTAGTCGCAGGTGCCGCACGACGACTGCCAGCAGCGACAATTTCCCTATGCTTTAGTTCAGTAGCAAGAAGTAACCAAGTGAGTTACACGGAGTCGGTGCCGACACAATTACAACGTAATAACCCGTAGAAACAGGATCCCTTGGAAAACGATTTACTTGTAAGAAGTCACAGAGATAGAAAATGGCACTAAACACACACAAATTGTCTTAGGACTGGCTAGAGCATCAAGGTACAGTGAGGTTGCACCAGAGTGAGATTTGCGTTCCACCCAGCACTTGATGTAGGAGCAGCAGCAGATGTCTGGTAGCATCAGTGCTGGGCGTGACTGACATGACACCTGGTGTGAGGAAATGAGACTTCAGTGTTAATCGATGTTGCCCAACACCTCCAACGCAGGAGGTGAAATGTCTGCCCCTGTCATGTCTCTCACGCTGGTAGCTGAAGAAGTGCAATCTCCCCTTGAAATGGGTGGTGAGACAGCATTGAATTTGATGCACAACCTGTCTCTTAGTGATAATTTCTTGACCCTCAGAGTGCCAGTAGATAGAGTGTGATGTCTCTACCAGTGCCTGTCTGTATCATAGTGTATGATTGATGGAGAAACTAATCCAGATCATGGCCATACGACTCATGCCGCGTATAGAGGGGTGTGTCTGCCTGGAGGATTTCTCCAGAACTTGTTGCAGCACTGGCTTGTTTGCAAATCCTTTGAGGATGTGGTGTGATGTCAGGGATGAACCTCCCATCCAATGGGTCCCACTCACAATGATCGCTGGGTGGCTGCTGTTGGCTGCCATTTACTCACGGACAGGCTGTCCACCAGGCTGTAAACGTGACACCAATGCAGGCTGCCATTGTCCGGCGGGTTGGCTTCATTCATAGCCACCTGAGGTAGGCTGTTTATGGCAGCCGCAGCATGTGGTGCAGTTCCCTTTCCGCTTTCATTCCTGCTAGGCTGCGAACGTGGCTGATTCATTCCCAGCTGTCCAGCATCATTCAGTGCTATCGACCGGCCCATCCCTCAGCAGCTTTCTGGGCGACCTATGCCACTAGGACTCTCATTCTAGCTACCACATGGTAGTAGTCGCCGGCTGCAGGTTGTTGCCTCACGACGCCTCGTGGGACGCCCTGATACCAGATTTGACAGCTACCAAGATCTGCACAGTCCTGATAGTATGCTTCAGTGCCAAGGTTTCACATCAATATTTTTGCAAATAGTACCTTATGAAGAGAACAACAACACATACATTTTGAGAAAATACAGTAAGAACCCATGTATGACTATATGAGTGATTTTTATAAAATTATGAGAAGAAATAAGTGTTATCGTACTGACTAAACATGACATCTTTAACAGTTGTAGTTGTCTTTATGGCATGAAGTGTCTCTCGTGTGTGTGTGACAGTTATGTTACTACCATTTCCCATCATGCATACCCCTACAATAGGTCACCACTGCATCCGCTCATCACTCAACATGCCCATCCCATACGACACTTAGTATTAACATATTATGTTTGCCCAACACCTGTCAACATTTCCGCTAAGCCCTCTATACTCTTAGATTGTGACTCTGGTACATAAACTTCCCCTGTTCTTAGTAACTCCGGTCTCATGACACCTGCTCCTGTATTCACACATCTGAAAGTTGTAAATGTCTTCAGTTCTCACTTACGTGTTGCTGTACATGTTGCGAAAGTGCCTCGTGCATTGCTCTTGTTGAATCGCCGCTGTAATAAAATGCAAAATGGTCGCCATCTTATTACTGCCGTCCTTCTCCCGACCCTCAAGTACGACAGACCACCGTGAATCATTCTGTACGAACTTACGCCTCACAATACATTTTTCCCCCAGCGCTCGTACGGCGCCAGAAAAATACAAAGCCCTCGAGAAAGGCTTCATCGCACGTCGGGCGATGGCCTAGAATCCCAGCAGACTTAGGGTCTCCACGCAGCTAATGCGTGGGCACCTAATACCACTCACTACACGCTCGAAAACCGAGACAAACACGTGCAGAGCCGTGGCTGCAACTTCGTCACTGCATAGCTCGGTACCTTCTTCAGGGCAGGGATGGTTCAAATGGCTCTGAGCACTATCGGACTTAACATCTATGGTCATCAGTCCCCTAGAACTTAGAACTACTTAAACCTAACTAACCTAAGGACATCACACAACACCCAGTCATCACGAGGCAGAGAAAATCCCTGACCCCGCCGGGAATCGAACCCGGGAACCCGGGCGCGGGAAGCGAGAACGCTACCGCACGACCACGAGCTCAGGGCAGGGATGTCGGGTTGCCTGTCGGTATGTGTTTCCTCGGCCTGGTTGGTTTCGAGCGGGTGTCTCGCTTTCACCTTTGACCTAGCAATGAGACCTGAATTAGTCATTTTGTGAATTTAAGTCAGTCTGTTCCTGGTGCACGCATGAAGTTAACCAGAGGGCGTGTTGCATCTGCATGGACGGGTCCGAGCGAGCGTCTTGTTTGCGGCTTTCTCATGCCCATTGTCTTTTGCTTTCATTTAGGAGCTGCCGGTCAATTTCATTTTGCTTTGTCACCCCCGGGTTGATGTTTGTGGGATGGAGGTTGAGGCGCACACGGCTCGTGTTCATGCCATTTATTGTTTGTCATCTATTACCATACTGCAGCCGCGTTTTCTTATTCCATTTACTGGCGTCACTAACTTCCTGGCTTACTTGCCCGTGAGCGGCAGCAGCAGCTCGTATCGATAAGCGCACCGTCGAACCAACTCTGGAGCGACCGATAGTATTTCCGGGTCGTCGTGTGTCTGGCAGTCAGTTGGAGACGGACCAGCAGTGCAGTCGGGACGCAGCTGCAGTGACGTCTGGAGAGAGCGCCGGTGAGGCGTCGAAAGCCAGTGCTCGCCGACCGCTGGCGACAGATACGAACTGTCCGATGGAGGGAGATTGGAGCGGGACGACCGTTGGTTGGCCGTTCGGTTAGTCGTGTCATCGGCCGACGTATATTTGGTCCTTTCACCATTTCCGGGCCTGGGCAGTTGGTCGGTTGGTGTGGAGCAGCGAGGAAATCTGCACGGCGCGTCATTTGGCCGAGGCCGCTGGCGGCGTCCACGCGTGGTCGGAGTGTATGTTGCTGTTCTCGTCACTACGAGGTCCGTGGCTCACTGATCCTGGATACGAAAGCTGAGATTTAACTTAATCTACCAGCAAGTCACGACTGTTCACATCGTGTCGTTTGGATTTCGTTGTCGGCTGTTGGGACATTCCCCCGAGCAACAACGTGTATTTTCAAGTTGGCAAATTTTACCCAACCTCCGGCGGAGTTTAACTGTACTTGGTTATTTTGAATTGAAGTGCACCAGCGGAATCTTTTGCCTTGTGGCAGTGAAATCAAATGGCTCTGAGCACTATGGGACTTAACTGCAGTGGTCATCAGTCCCCTAGAACTTAGAACTACTCAAACCTGACTAACCTAAGGACATCACAAACATCCATGCCCGAGGCAGGATTCGAACCTGCGACCGTAGCTGTCACGCGGTTCCAGACTGTAGCTCCTAGAACCTCTCGGCCACTCCGGCCGGCTGTGGCAGTGAACGTTCCGGTTACTGTCCTGGCCGTTGACGTAAATTCAGGTAGTGTATTTTCCTCATCGTGTTGTCGCTGTCCAGCACAGTGTGTAGTTTGGCAGCTCAATATACAGGGTGATTCAAAAAGAATACCACAACTTTAAAAATCTGTATTTAATGAAAGAAACATAATATAACCTTCTGTTATACATCATTACAAAGAGTATTTAAAAAGGTTTTTTTTTCACTCAAAAACAAGTTCAGAGATGTTCAATATGGCCCCCTCCAGACACACGAGCAATATCAACCCGATACTCCAACTCGTTCCACACTCTCTGTAGCATATCAGGCGTAACAGTTTGGATAGCTGATATCCTTAACATACCCCCATAAGAAAAAATCGCAGGGGGTAAGATCAGGGCTTCTTGGAGGCCAGTGATGAAGTGCTCTGTCACGGGTTGCCTGGCGGCCGATCCATCCAATTTCAGACGATAAGGTTTCATAACTAACCTTTTTCGTAGGACTCTCCATACAGTTGATTGTGGAATTTGCAGCTCACTGCTAGCTCTGCGAGTCGATTTTCCTGGGCTGCGAACAAATGCTTGCTGGATGCGTGCTACATTTTCATCACTCGTTCTCGGCCGTCCAGAACTTTTCCCTTTGCACAAACACCCATTCTCTGTAAACTGTTTATACCAACGTTTAATACACCACCTATCAGGTGGTTTAACACCATACTTCGTTCGAAATCCACGCTGAACAACTGTCGTCGATTCACTTCTGCCGTACTCAATAACACAAAAAGCTTTCTGTTCAGCGGTCGCCATCTTAGCATCAACTGACGCCGACGCCTAGTCAACAGCGCCTCAAGCGAACAAATGTACAACTAAATGAAACTTTATAGCTCCCTTAATTCGCCGACAGATAGTGCTTAGCTCTGCCTTTTGTCGTTGCAGAGTTTTAAATTCCTAAAGTTGTGGTATTCTTTGTGAATCACCTTGTATAATTGGTTGCGGGCGCCAACACTTTCTACGTTGTTCCATTGAACTCCCTGTCGTGTGCGGGCTGGGTAGAGCTGAAGTTATCCTGTCGGTACGTCCGTTGACTGTCTGTCAGGTGGGTTGTCGTCGGATCGAGAATGGTTGGACCGACTGCCTGTCTCACGTAAGCGAGCATTAGTGTTTGAATTCTTGGCAAACCCTCGGAAAATTCTGAGCGCCGTTGGGTGTACTGCCTTTTCTTATTTTCTCTTGTTGTTTGTATTTGTATGGGTTCCAGCCGACTTTTTGAATTACGTTTGTTTTGGTCTTAAGGCGTTAGATTGTTGCGGCCTTCAGCCTAATTTAAGGAACTGTTTTAAATAAGGCGTTTGGCCTTTTTAGAAACTTAATTTTGTTGAGTCTTAAGTGATGGGCCTTCACCCGATTTTGAATTAAAGTAGCTTTGCTCTTAAGGTGTCAGATTGTTTTGGCCTTCGGCCTAATTCAAGAACTGTTTTAAGATATGGCCTTTTGCCTTTTAAAAATTTAAGTTGGGTGTGAGTCTTCAGTGATGGGCCTTCAGCCGATTTTTTTTAAATAAAGGTTGTTTGCTCTTATGGTGTGAGATCGTTTGGGCCTTCAGCCTAATTGAAAGAACTGATTTAAGATAAGGCATTCTACTTTTTAAATTTCTGATTTTGGTTTGATTCTTGAGTTATTGGCTTTCAGCCGATTTCAAATTAAAGTGGTCTTGCCCTTAAGGCACGAGATTGTATGGCGTGTGCAACTGGTTATTAAGTTCAAAAAATTAATGCTGCGTTTCCTTTTTCAAAATTTTCTGGGCTCTTGTAATGTTTGGTCAAATAAATAAAGTTGTATGTTCGAGTGTAACTGATAGCCGCTTATTTTGGCCCCTTTACACAATTTAAACTACCTGTCCTGTCCTGTCCTGCGGGTTTAGCAGGGCGTATCAGCCATGTCTCACGAAATATTTTGATTCGCAGGTCCACGTCACACATGCGAGGCATCACAATTTTGCTATCAAAAGATAGGCTCTGAGCACTATGCGACTTAACTTCTGAGGTCATCAGTCGCCTAAAACTTAGAACTAATTAAACCTAACTAACCTAAAGACATCACACACATCCATGCCCGAAGCAGGATTCGAACCTGCGACCGTAGCAGTCCCGCGGTTCCGGACTGCGTATCAAAAGATAGCGTCTGAGTCCTACTGTGAGTGGATCGCCTGGTTACAGAAACTGTACTAATGAAGCTTTTCGTCAGTCTTGTGCTAGTTAGAGGTATGGTGTTAGTGCATGCTCCTGACGAACTGTGACATTACCTGCTTAAACTCAAGGACCTGTCCTTTAGGCGTGTCTCCCAGTTCTTCGTGCATATGAACAGTTACTCTGCTCTATGATGGCCTTTCAGAATACCGCCTTGGTGTTTGTGTCCAAGCTGGGCAAACCTGCCCATGGACTGCATTGTCCATCGGCCACTAAGGCCGGCACGAACAGCAGCGCCTCTCATCATGTGCGGAACCTTTCGTAGAACACGCACTCAAGTAAAGTTGTATTCGAGGGAAAAGATGTACATCTGAGGACAAAACACGACATAATGCCACAGGACATAAAGCCATTCCTCCTCACATGCGAATGTGGATTGTACTGAAGTGGCACAATTTGTGCAGGTCCAGGAGTCAGTCCTCATCTGTCGGGACTCTGAAGCGAAAGCTCAGGTGGTCACGGACTCATACCCAGTCCCCAAAGTTGAAAGTATTATGACTCGTCTGCCTGGGGGTAGAATCAGTGAAGACTGGCATAAAGCATGCTTATCTGCTGCCCCCCCTTGAGGACGAATCTAAGAACTTACTAATGGCCATTTGGACGTTTATGATATAATCGATTGCCTTTCGGCATGTCCAGTGCACAGGCCATATGCGAAAGACGTTTAGAAACATTGTTCAGACAAGTTACTTGTAAGATCGAATATCTGGACTCATTGTCGTATCGAGAAAAACTAATGAGAACCTCACTCATAATTTAGAAGCATTATTTACTATTTTTGAAGAAGTGATAGTACATTGCAGGTTGGACAGATGTGAATTGCTTCTTTATCAAGTGGAATACTTGGGACATGCTGTCAATGTCTTGGGTATGCACCCCACCCCAACTTATTTGGAGGCAGTCCAAAAAGTAACTACTCAAAAGGACATCTTGCAACTGAAGTAAGTCCTGGGTCAGATAAATTACTACCACCGCATCTTCACCCAGGTGGCAGCTGTAGTTGATCTGTTACATCAGCTCGTACGAGAAAACATACCATAGAAACAAACAGACAAACGTGACCAAGTCTTCGGCACTTCGAAGCAGTCTCTTCTCAAACGTGCTTACCTAATAGCATCTGATCCAACAAATCAAATGGCTGTCGCAGCTGATTATGGGCTGGAGGCAGTGCTCTCACACATTGTGAATTGGGTGGGAACCCTATAGTTTTGTTTGCAAAACACTGAATCGTCCTTAGAGAAACTACAACGAGTAGGAGAAGGGGGATCTTGCTATCATATTAAGCACTAAGAAATTTCGTGACTCTGACTATGGCTGTCAGTTCACAATCCCCACATACTACAATATGCTCCTTCTGCTCCTACACTCCCTGGCATCTCTTCCCACTAAGACTGCTTTACACTTACAATGTTGGGTCCTCTTTTTACTAAGTTACTCATACGACATACAGTTACGTTCAACAGCATACAATGCTAGTAAGGATCTTCTCTCCTATTAACCTGTAGGATCAGCTCCTTCCCTCTGGACACTGACACTGTGAAACACAGAACAGCACAGGACTAAGTCTCCAACAAGGTCTTCAAATGCATGTACTTTGGATGACCAGTTAGAAAGCGACTGCAGAACGCAGAATTCTGGCCTTTTGCGATTGGTGCCATGAACTTTCTACACTACAGAACAGAGGGCCCTTAAACTACTTCACCACGGAATGTGAGGTGAGGAAGTGGGGGAGCATGGTTCTCACAAAATAGCTGGAATGACCTCACATGTAACGGTGGGGAGTGGACATAGGTACGGCAAACATGCTTTCTGATTGTACCACTTGCCATTCCAAGCAAGGAGCACCTTCCTGTAGATATTTCCCACGGCCATCCACCACAAGTAATTAGGCAACGATTTATCCGGATTTCACTAGCTCCATTCGGGAGAGAACTTTGCTCGTTGTTGTAGATGCAGGCTCTGGATACCAATTTATCTCGCAGTTTCCATCCACCAATTTTGTAGCCACCATCCAGACCTTAGCCAGGATAATTTCCTTAGAGGGTGTCCTGGAAACTCTAGCAACAGATAATTGTCCCCGATTATCATCCATTGAGTTCCAGAAATTTTATTGTTAATGAAATCATCCAGATGGTCCCCTTCCACAGAGCTTCAGATGGCCTATTGGAACATTTTATAAGAACTTCCAAAACTCAGATATCTAAACTGTGGCAGCATCACTCTGTCACTGATGTAAGCTCCCTTTTTCTGTCACATTTACAGGGAACGCCCTCACGAATAGGTTTCGCCCATCAACAAACTACATGGACGCTAGTTATGTTCCCAACTTTCCATGATCCAGACAACACTTCTATCACGTCACCCCTCCTACCTACGTCATGACAGACATGGTCCGGCAAATCTATATTTCAGAGGTAGGCCACGATGGGTCCCAGATACACTGCCTCCTAGGAAAGGCTGTTGTAGGCACCATCTTAACCAGCGTCGCACACAGTAGGCAGTGTAACAACTAGCAGAAACTCTGATACCACTGTTTGTTCCAGAAATCCTAGCTCCAGCAGCTCACGTTGAACAGGCACCGGACTACACCTGAGGGACTCCTAATGGACGTCGATCCATCACCGAACTTTCACCCACCGCCCTCCCCTTCACCGCTGTTGGAGAGCCCGGACGTCAGCAAGGTTGCAAGCACCTGTCTCCACCCCGATGCCACGGTGCTATGGAAGGAGGGAAGCTGTGGCAGGCCTCCCATGGAGTTTCTGCAACTAAGCGTTTGCCACCTGCCCAATTCAAACTACCGTGGCTCCACTCGAACTGTGGCAGGGCCAAGAGGACAGCTTATCGCGCCCGGGTTCCCGGGTTCGATTCCCGGCGGGGTCAGGGATTTTCTCTGCCTCGTGATGACTGGCTGTTGTGTGATGTCCTTAGGTTAGTTAGGTTTAAGTAGTTCTAAGTTCCAGGGGACTGATGACCATAGATGTTAAGTCCCATAGTGCTCAGAGCCAAGATGACAGCGAGCAGAGCATCAAAGGGTGACACCGGCAGCCACACCAACTGTCAATCGTCACAAGCACCTAGGATTGGCGTGTGCCAATCTAGACTGCGATCTGGCTCCGAGAGCCAGCCAAACAGCCAGTCAGAAAGATGTAGCCCGCAGACTCCATTTGAACTGTGGCAAGGCCAAGAAGTCTGCAAACAGACCATCAGGGGGCAATGCTGGTGACTGCGACAAAATCTTGATAGTCGTGCGCAGTTAGAATCGGCGCGCGCTGATCAGGATTATGTTCGGCTTCTGACACCCAGACAGTCAGAAAGACGTAGCAGTCCACACATGGAAGGTTTAAGCTTGCGCCAGGGCAGGAGCAGCAGTGACATCAAAAACCCAGAATCTATTAACTTCACCAGAGCCACAGCCGCTGTCCTTGTTCTGTTCACCATCCTCTGCCGCTGATCAACTAACACATTGTATCCCTCGAGATCAGACTCTGCCAGATGAGACCATCAGGACTCTGTCATCGTTTCAATGATGTTAGGTAGCAACATTGAGGTTTCCATTACCTGTACGCCTGCGCACAACGATGGCTTGTCGAAATGTTAACTTATGTTCTACCCACTTTATCGCCCACCAAGGGGCTAGATTACTTGTTTTACAAGTATTTTTTGTTTTGATTTGATTACAGCTGTGCTCAGGAATAGGCCTTTTCGCATAGTAAATTATCTGAAGAAATATTCCATTTATATGGTATTAGTTAATTAATTTTGGAAGACACTTCAAGAAGCATTTCTTTGTGTTATTTATATTTCGATAAAGATCCAGAAAGGTGCGCATTCAACATAATGGTGTAAAGAAACCTTTTTTCCGATCCGTGTATCAATTATGTCAGATGTAACAGTGTGAGAACACTGTCTGAGTGATTTTGTAGTGGGTATTTGGTTTGGGATGTTGGTACCAATAGAAGATTTACCTACGTGGAAGTGAGAAACCGTCTAAAAACTACATGCAGGCTGGAAAACTCACTAACCCTCGTCGTTAATCCACAAGGGAATTCGAAATGGGGCAAGCCAGGCTCCTCAAAAGACTGAAGTGTGGCACTTACATGCTCGACTATCTGGACGGGTTACAGACTATGAATTTCTGTATCTTTCGAATTATTGATCACACCGACGTAACGTACTAATATACACTGAAGCACCAAAGAGACTGGTACTGGCATGCGTATGCAAACAGGTGGAATACGGCGCTGCAGTCGGCAACGCCTATATAGGACAACTTCTGGCGCAGTTGTTAGATCGGTTGCTAATGTTAAAATGGCAGGTTATCACGATTCAAGTGAGTTTGAAAGTGGTGCTACAGTCGGCTCACGAGTTATGGGACACAGCATCTCCTAGATAGCGATGAAGTGGTGACTTTCCCGTACGTCCATTTCACAATTGTACCGTGAATATCAGGAATCCGGTAAAACATCAAATCTCCGACATCGCTGCGGCCGGAGAAAGATCCTGCAACAATGGGACCAACGATGAGTGGAGAGAATCTTTCAACGTGATTGAAGCGCAGCCCTTCTGAAAGTTACTGCATATTTCAATGCTGAGCCACCAAGAAGTGTCAGCGTGCAAACCATTCAACGAAACATCATCCATATGGGCTTTCGGAGCCTTGGCCCCCCACTCGTGTACCCTTGATGACTGCACGACAAAAGGCCTTAAGTCTCGCCTTGGGTAGTCAACACCGACACTGGACTGTTGATGACTGGAAACATGTTGTCCGGTCGGACAACTCTCGTTTCAAATTGTATCGAGCGAATGGAGATTGGAGGTGCACAGGTATGGAGGCAACCTTATGAATTCATGGATTCTGCATGTCAGCAGGGGACTGTTGAAGCCGGTGGAGGCTCTATAATGTTTTGGGGAGTGTGCAGTTGGGGAGATATGGGAGCCCTGATACGAGTATGTCTACATACTGCTCTAACAAGTGACACATACGTAAGCATCCTCTTTGTATACATTCATGTCCATTGTGCATTACGGCAGACTTGGACAATTTCAGCAGGACAATGTGACACCCCACACGTACAGCATTGCTACAGACTTGCTCCATTGACACTCATCTGAGTTAAACACTTCCGCTGGCTACCAAACTCCGCAGACAATCAACATATCGGGGATGCCTTGCAACGTGCTGTTCAGAAGAGATCTTCACCCCGTCGTTCTCTTACGGATTTATGGACTACCGTGCGGGATTCATGATGACAGTTCCCTCCAGCACTACTTCAGACATTAGTCGAGTCCAGCCATGACGTTGCGGTACTTCAGCGTGCTCGCTACACGATATTAGGCACGTGTACCAGTTCCTTTGTCTCTTCAGTGTATTATTTGCTAACTCCCTAGCTGTTCCTCATATGTCATACGAAACACATGCCTTACAAAGGCTTCACCTATCGAACTAATCATCCCCCACGCCGTTGTTGCCGTTCGCAACAGAGCCTTCATCACTACCGTTGTTCCCTTCCCTACCGTGTCGCCTGAGCAGGTATGGGCAACATTCTTTTGTGCGCACAGTATGGGCCGGTATACATCGACTGGTTGTTTTAGAAGCGTTGGACGCGCATTCCGATGGACCAGTGCCTCGATTGGAAACGCATTCGTCGTTGGTGCGTCTCATTAAAATGGAAAGTGCTTTGGAATGTCATTGTACTTGTTTTGCGACTCTTTATTCACATCCTACGTGAAGAGGCAGCTAACAGGCGTCTTCTCAAATCCAGCGCGGGAGGGGGTAGGGGGTACGGGGTAGGGGGTGGGGTGGCTGGGGGTGACATGAGACGCGGCCGCTATTGGCAAACTGAGTGGTGGTTGACGCGACAGAGCGGCTAGTCTTGATTGATTGTCTATCTCGGCACAAAAGAAATACGGCCACTTATAGGGGCAGTGTCTGAGCGAACCGAGATACGAAAGCGGACTTCACAATTAGAGCTGCCCGTCAAGTTGGACTGATTGGAGCTGACAGGCGGCGCGGCGAGCGGCGTCTTTGATGGCCAGCCGTCGAACTTTACGCAGCACGCGTCCCACATGAAAGGCGGCGCCGCCCACAGACCATAGGTGGGAAGCCGCACCGAAGGCGGGCTGCTTGTCACGTCACGGCCGTGGCGGCGGTGACGCGGACACGCCTCTCTGGTCCACACACACCACAGTGGCCGCCGTCCGCTCTGGACATCGCCCTGGAGGACGGCGTGCATAGTTGGTATGGCGACGGCATTGCCATATGTACTGCACCGTCCGCGCCGCGTAACATTTCAAAGTAGTCTGTCCTCTAATCATCCTACCCCTTTAATTGGTTCATAACTTAGCAAGTACAACTACACTGAATAGGAGTGCTCACACTTCCACCTGCCGTGAATCACCACTTACGCATTAATAACAGCCTGAGACAGCCTACACATTGTTCACATCACTTACTTGCATCTCAGACGCGACATTGACAATTAGGTAGTTACCTTTCCCTCGGATCATATTCACTTTAAACATTTCCATATACGGTGTGTTACAAAAAGGTACGGCCAAACTTTCAGGAAACATTCCTCACACACAAATAAAGAAAAGATGTAATGTGGACATGTGTCCGGATACGCTTAATTTCCATGTGAGAGCTCATTATACTTTCGTCAGTATGTACTGTACTTCCTCGATTCACCGCCAGTTCGCCCAATTGAAGGAAGGCAATGTTGACTTCGGTGCTTGTGTTGACATGCGACTCACTGCTCTACACTACTAGCATCAAGCGCATCAGTACGTAGCATCAAGAGGTTAGTGTTCATCACGAACGTGGTTTTGCAGTCAGTGCAATGTTTACAAATGCGGAGTGTGCAGATGCCCATTTGACGTATGGATTAGCACGGGGCAATAGCCGTGGCGCGGTACGTTTGTATCGAGACAGATTTCCAGAACGAAGGTGTGCCGACAGGAAGACGTTCGAAGCAATTGATCGGCGTCTTAGGGAGCACGGACCAATTCCATGGCCTACACGCTCTCCTGACCTCAACCCTCTTGACTTTCATTTATGGGGCCATTTGAAAGCTCTTGTCTACGCAACCCCGGTACCAAATGTAGAGACTCTTCGTGCTCGGCCGGCCGCGGTGGTCAAGCGGTTCTAGGCGCTTCAGTCCGGAACTGCGCGACTGCTACCGTCGCAGGTTCGAATCCTGCCTCGGGCATGGATGTGTGTGATAACCTTGGGTTAGTTAGGTTTAAGTAGTTTTAAGTTCTAGGGGACTGATGACCTCATATGTTAAGTCCCATAGTGCTCAGAGCCATTTGAACCATCTGAACTCTTCTGGAGTTCATACCTCAAATTCTCTTGGTGAAAGAGGGGTCAAGTGTTGTGGATAGCCCTTCCGCTAGGGATGATTTTTGTGCCCAATAGAATAATCGTCTGAGAGTCACTACGCTACAGTACAGGGTCAAAATATGAATATTAGTCCACGCTTCCTCCTGCTTAAGCAAGTTGAGCATATCGGTTAGTGCTTTTGCATTTGATGTGGTCTACTGTGAGACTTAAGGGGCTTATGACGGCGCCACTAGCTCATGGATGGTTCCTTAGAGAACCCCAAAATTAGGTTTTTATCACTTTTACGCACTAAAACCGAGTCGCAATTTCGAAGAGGTCTATGCACGGCAGATATCTGGAATTTTTACGAAATGTTTCTAAGATCCCGATTTTGAAAATCTAGAAATTTTTATGATTTGTATGTTAATCCGTTTCCGAGGTACAGAGGTTCAAAAATTATTAGCTCATTGGCGTTTTCTTAAGTGGCCCGAAAAACTCGTTTCAGTTTCCATTTTTTCTCATCAGAACCGAGCCGCCTACTCTAACTCGGCTATACAACAGCAAATGGATTAAATTTTTACTATATATTGGAAGTAGGCTGTTTAGGTTCTTATATTGGTAACCTCACGTAGCGCTTTGTATGAAAACCACTGGCTGTGCTGTGTGCAGTCTGTGGCTGGTTTGCGTTGTTGTTCGCTATTGTAGTGTTGGGCTGTTGGCTGTTAACAGCGCTTAGTGTTTCGCAGTTGGATGTGAGCCGCCAGCAGTGGTGGATGTGGGGAAGTGAGATGGCGGATTTTTGAGAGCGGATGATCTGGACGTGTGTCCATCAGAAACAGTACATTTGTAAGAATGGATGTCATGAACTGCTATATATATATATATATAATGACTTTTGAACACTATTAAGGTAAATACATTCTTTGTTCTCTATCAAAACCTTTCATTTGCTAACTATGCCTATCAGTTGTTAGCGCCTTCAGTAGTTTGAATCTTTTATTTAGCTGGCAGTAGTGGCGCTCGCTGTATTGCAGTAGTTCGAGTAACGAATATTTTTGTAAGTGATTTGTGAAAGGTATAGGTTAATGTTAGTCAGGGCCATTCTTTTGTAGGGATTATTAAAAGTCAAACTGCGTTGCGCTAAAAATATTGTGTGTCAGTTTAAGCACAGTTATATATAATTTTTCTAAGGGGACGTTTAAATAATCCTAAGATCCCGATGCCGAACAAACGCGAAAATGTTCTTCATATTTCTATCTCTTTCAGAGAGACAGGGGTACAAAGTTACCTTACAAGTACACGTAAAATATGCATGTAAATTCCGATGCGAGGCGAAATGTAAATAATCTTATGAAATTGTTGTAATTTTAATGTCTAGCTATTTGTGTAGAAGTGCCATCTTCCTGTTTCCAAAAATCTTTATCCGTTATTTACAAAAACCGCAAAAACAAAGACGACTATACATTTATAACACCTAAATCTCGCACGAACTTGAAAATTTTCTTGATATCCTTATCCATTTGGGAGGTAGAGATCCAAAGCTATCGAACTAGTACACACAAAAAATGCACGTAAAATACTGTGTAGGGGGATAAATTAGTTTGTAAAATCACGCAGTATTGAGGAATATGCTCTAAAGTGGCTCTGTGGTCATCACAATGGTTCTGGAAACCCCATGTTGCCGTACTTAAGCATGAGAAAAATATTTGTGGACGTAAAATTCGGTCTGAGTTGTCACGTTAGTTTGGTGTTATTTCAAAAAATGGCTTTGAGCACTATGGATCTTAATATCTGACGTCATCAGTGCCCTAGAACTTAGAACTACTTAAACCTAACTAACCTAAGTACATCACACATATCCATACCTCAGGGAGGGTTCGAAACTGCGACCGTAGCGGTCGCGCGGTTCCAGACTGTAGCGCCTAGAACCGCTCGGTCATAGCAGCTGGCTCTTATTTCAATTTTACGTAAGTAAACTATCAAAATTTTACTGACCTATAGAGGTCTGTTCATATGAGTGAAATGTCCAACTGAGGTAGGGAAAACAAGGGAACCAGCGGGAAAAAGGCGAATATGCACCTGTTTATTGAAAGAATCTGACTGAAAAGTGGGGTTCGAGAGGCCTCATTCTACCTTCCCCAGGACCTTTAAAATTTTTCCCAAGTGTTGTGGCAAGCAAAGAAACGATAGTAGAAAGTGTTTGTGGCATACGAAGTGCGCAGGAGACAATGGCAGTGCGAGAGAAAGAGCGAGACACTGTGGCAATGGAACCTGTTTGACAGTTAAAGAACAGCGCTACGAAAATAGTGAAAGAAACAGCGTCAGAGGGAGAAGGATAAAGAAAAGGAGAGCTCAGGTAGTGAGAGACTGTTTGTGAAATAGAAAACATGGAAGAGAGAGATAGTGACAGTGAGAAGAAACTGCAGCAGTGGTAAGGAATGAAAGAGATACTAGCAATAAGAGAGACCAAGTGGGAGGCAGTGTCAGTTAGAGCAGACAGTAATAGCAGGACAGAACGAGCGAGACTGTAGCTGTGACACAGAAGACTGTGACAATTATAGAGGCACAAAGAGAGAATGAGAGTGAGTAGGGTTGAATGAGTGAGTGGGAATGGGCAAGTGTTCGTTGATCTGCCTAACGTTCCGTCTGCTAATGCTCTCTTTAGTCATCTCTTCTGGTGGGTTTTATGCGCCCAATCACGAATTGCACTCCTGTGCCGAACTCTTCATCTCAGATTAATTATTGCACGCAACGTCCTCAATTATTTGTAGTATGTATTGCAGTCTCTGTCCTCTACCGGTCTTACCAACTGCAGACGCCTCTAGTACCATGGAAGTTATTTCCTGATGTCTTAAAACATGTCCTATTATACTAGCTCTCGTTCTTTCCATTGTTTGCGATACATTGGAACTTCCTCATTCCTTAACTTACCAATCCACCTAATTTTCAACATTCTTCTCTAGCTCCACATTTCAAATGACTCGATTCTTTCCTGTTCTAGTCTTTGTTCTGCCCATGAGTCATGTCCACACTCCAAACGTAAATTTCCGGATATTTCTTCCTCTTATTAAGGCTTGCGTTTGATGGTAATAAACATCTGTCGGCCAGGAACGCGCTGTTTGCCTTTGCTGATCTGCTTTTTAAGTCCTCCTTCCCTCGCCCGTCGTGGGGAATTTTGCTTCCTAGGTAGCAAAATTCCTTAACTTCGTCTGTTTCGTAATCACTAATTTTGATGTTAAGGTTCTCCCTCTTCTAATTTCTGCTACTTCTAATTACTTCCTCCTTCCTTCGCTTTACTCTCAGTTCTATTCTGTACTCATGGGGCTGCTCACCAGTCAACAGACTAATTCTTTTTCACCTTCACTGCAGATAGCAATGTCATCAGCAAATATTGATATCCTTTCGCCATTCATTATAATCCCACTCTTCAGCCTTTCTTTCATTTTCACCATTGCATCTTCGATCCATAGTAGGAGTGTCCAACCCGAAGCCTAAGGGGCCGCATGACGCCAAAAGTAACTATTCTGCATCTACATCTACATGGATACTTTTCAAAGTGCCGGGCAGAGGGTTCATCGAACCACCTTCACAGTAATTGTGTATTCCAATCTCGTACTGCGCGCCGAAAAGACGAACACCTGTATCTTTCGGTGCGAGCTCTGATATCCCTTATTTTATTATGGTGATCGTTTCTCCCTATATAGGTCGGTGTCAATAAAATATTTTCAAATTCGGAGGACAAAGTTTGAAATATCGTGAGAAGATTCGGTCGCAACGAAAAATATCTTCGTTTTAATTATGTCCACCGCAAATCCTGTATCATTTCAGTGACACTCACTCCCGTTTTTCACCATAATACAAAACGTGCTGCCCTTCTTTGAACTTTTTCGACGTGCTCCATCGATCCTATCGGGCAAGGATGCCACACCGCGCAGCAGTAGTCTAACAGAGACGGATAAGCCTAGTTTAGGCAGTTTCATTAGTACATTTGTTATATTTTCTAAGTGTCCTTCCAGTAAAATGCAGTCTTTGGTTATCCTTCCCGACATCATTTTCCACGTGTTCCTTCCAATTTAGCCGGCCGTTGTGGCCGAGCGGTTCTAGGCACTTCAGTCTGGAACCGCGCGACCGATATGGTCGCAGGTTCGAATCCTGCCTCGGGCATGGATGTATGTGATGTCCTTAGGTTAGTTAGGTTTAAGTAGTTCTAAGTTCTAGGGGACTGATGACCTCAGATGTTAAGTCTCATAGTGCTCAGAGCCATTTGAGCCATTTTAGAACCTTCCAATTTAAGTTATTCGTAATTGTAATTCGCAGGTATTAGGTTGAATTTACAACTTTTAAATTTGACGAATTTACCGTGCAACGAAAGTTTAACGGATTCCTTTAAGCACTCGTGTGGATGACCTCACATTTTTCTTTATTTACGGTTTGTTGCAAAATTTCGTTCCATACAGCTATCTTTTCTAAATCTTTTGCAATTTGTTTTGATCTTCTGATGATTTTACTAATCGATAAACGGCAGTGTCATCCGCAAACAAGCTAAGAAGGCTGCTAGGATTGTCTCCTGAATGAGAAACAGCAAAGGGCGTATAACACTACCTTGGGGAACGCCAGAAATCACTTCTGTTTTACTCGATGACTTTTCGTCAATTACTACGAACTGTGACCTCTCTGAGAGGAAATCACGAATCCATTCACATAACTGAGAAGGTATTCCATAAGTATTCAATTTCACTACAAGCGGCTTGTGAGGTACAATGTTAAAAACTTCCTGAAAATCTAGAAAAACGGAATCAATCTGAAAACTCTCGTCAACAGCACTCAACACTTCGTGTAAGTAAAGAGCTAGTTATGTTTTACAAGAACAATGTTTTCTATATCCGTGTTGACTGTGTGTCAATAGACAGTTCGAACACAATAAATGTTCCAAAGTCCTGCTGCATATCAACGTTAAAGATTAGGCCTATAATTTAGTGGATTACTCCTACTACCTTTCTTGAATATTGTTGTGACCTACGAGCTTTTCAGTCTCTGGGTAAGGATCTTCCGTCGAACGAACGGTTGTATATAGTTGTTAAGTATGGAGCTATTGTATCAGCAGACACTGAAAGGGACCTGAATGGTATGCAGTCTGGACCCGAAGACTTCCTTTTGTTAAGTGATTTAAGTTGCTTCACAGCTCAGAGGATATCTACTTCTACCTTACTCATGTTGGCAGCTGTTCTTGGTTCGAATTCTGGAATATTTACTCCGTCTTCTTTTGTAAAAGAATTTTGGAAGGCTGTGGTTAGTAACTCTGCTTTGGCAGCACCGTCGTCGATAGTATTTCCACTGCTGTCGCGCGGAAAAGGCACCATACTTTGTCTTTCCGCTAGCATACTTCACATACGACCAGAATCGCATTTTAGTTTCTGCCAGTTTGCGAGTTTCGTCCAGGAAACTATTACAAGTGTCTCGCACTGAAATCCGCGCTAAGTTACGGACTTCTGAAAAATCGATAAACTTAGAGATTTTGCATCCGTTTAAATTTGGCATGTGTTTTTCGTTGTTTCTGCAACAGTGTTCTGATCCGTTTTGTGTACCAAGAGGGATCAGCTCCGTCGTATTTTTGCTATAAATCACTTTCTATCGATATTATTTCTTTTAATCAAGGCCACATCTGGTCTACTCTTACATTGTTAATGTGGAAGGAGTGGGGATTATCTCTCGGGATGGCGTCACGTGAATTTTTATTAGCTTTTTTGAATAGGTATATTTTTCGTTTATTTTTTAAGGATTTGAGGGTTAAAATATTCAATCTCCGTACGGCTAACCTGTGTCCACTAATCCCTTTATCCGTTTTGATGCTCGTTAGTAGCTCAGGATTATTCGTTCTAAGAGGCAAAGTGTGTCTCCACAACAGTTTAGTATTCGCGTGGGAACATGAACTAACTGCTCGAAATAATTTTCAGAGAACGCTTTTAGGACAATTCCGGATGATTTTTTATGCGTACCTCCGGAGTTAAATTTGTGTATTCGCCAACATATCGAGGGTAATTTAAAGTCACCATCAGCTGTAATTATATGAGTCGGGTACGTTTTTTAAATCAAACTCATGTTTTCTTTGCACCTTTCAGCAACTGGATGATCTGAATTGGGATATCGGTAAAAGGATCTAATTATTATTTTATTCCGGTTGCGAAGAATAACCTGTGCCCTTACTAACTCACAGGAACTATCTTATTTAATTTAGGGATAAGCTAAGCTACTTCTAACAGCAGCAAAAGCGCCACCGCCAACGATGTTCGGAACGCCGTTAGGCTCTTCGCAAAATGATCTGCTGAACTTATCTCCAGCTTTAGCCAACTTTCAGTACCTATAACGATTTGAGCATCAGTGCTTTCTGTTAGCGCTAGGAGCTCTGGTACTTTCCCAACACAGCTACTACAGTTTACAACTGTTATACCGGTGGTTCCTGTATCTACTTTCTTACTGTGTTCAGCCTGCACCCTTTGTGACTGAAGCCCTTCTTGTGTTTTCCCGAGACCCTCTAACCTAAACAACCCCCACTCCACGCCACAAAGCCCCCTCCTACCTGTGTTGCTGCCTCCTGCGTGCCGTGGACTCCCGATCTATTCAGAGGAACCCCAAACCCAACCACCCTATGGCGCAAGTTGAAGAACGTGTTGATACACGGTCGCAGAACCGTCTGAGCCTCTGATTCAGACCCTCCACTCGGTCCTGTTGACTATACTGCAAATGGTGTAAACTCTGCTTTCATCACACAACAGACAGAATCACTTCCGATACCAAGCGACACACATCATTGATACCGACGCGAGCCGCCACCTGCTGTTTGCTACAGCTTGTGGTCTTCATGTCATCCGGAATGACCCATGCCACATCTGGAATAACTCCACCCGCACACGGTATGCGCGTTGGTTTTCGTCCCCTTCTCGGCAGCCATGTCCCTAAGGGGCCTCATAAAACAACTAATATTGGAGCTTCCAACGACCAATAATCTCACCCTCGGTGATTGCCCAGATCTTGCAGGCTGGGAGGTTTCCTCCGAAAGAGGATAGGCGACTGCATCTGGCTGAGCGACATTGTCTGCCACAAACAGCACCTGGATCCAGTTTGATCATACTAATAGGAGTGGCCTTACGTGCGGTCCCCTGGGAAGTCTTTCTCCACCTGGCATGCCGCGAAGTGACCTCCTACTCGACCACAGGTATGGTGTCAGCATCAGTGAAAGCAGTAGATGGGCTGGCCACCTCTGTTGGATTCCCATGGCCGGCCCACAGCAGTGGTGCCCATCCACTGCAGCTTCAAACTGTATAACGAAAGCCATCACAGCCTGGAGCTGAGAGCAGTCATCAGCTTGGCTCGCACCCACACACAACAGTTGCTATCTGTATCCATACTACAGTCTACTGACTGGTTTGATGCGACGCGCCACGAATTCCTTTCCTGTGCTAAGATCTTCATCTCAGAGTAGCACTTGCCACCTACGTCCTCAATTATTTGCTTGACATATTCCAGTCTCTGTCTTCCTCTACAGTTTTTGCCCTCTACAGCTCCCTCTAGTACCATGGAAGTCATTCTCTCATGTCTTAGCAGATGTCCTATCATCCTGTCCCTTCTCCTTATCAGTGTTTTCCACATATTCCTTTCCTCTCCGATTCTGCGTACAACCTCGTCATTCCTTACCTTATCAGTCCACCAAATTTTCAACATTCGTCTATAGCACCACATCTCAAATGCTTCGATTCTCTTCTGTTCCGGTTTTCCCACAGTCCATGTTTCACTACCATACAATGCTGTACTCCAGACGTACATCCTCAGAAATTTCTTCCTCAAATTAAGGCCGGTATTTCATATTAGTAGACTTCTCTTGGCCAGAAATGCCTTTTTTGCCATAGCGAGTCTGCTTTTGATGTCCTCCTTGCTCTGTCCGTCATTGTTTATTTTACTGCCTAGGTAGCAGGATTCCTTAACTCCATTGACTTCATGACCATTAATGCTGATGTTAAGTTTCTCGCTGTTCTCATTTCTACTACTTCTCATTACCTTCGTCTTTCTGCGATTTACTCTCAAACCATACTGTGTACTCGTTAGACTGTTCATTCCGTTCAGCAGATCATTAAATTCTTCTTCAGTTTCACTCAGGATAGCAATGTCATCAGCGAATCGTATCATTGATATCCTTTCACCTTGTATTTTAATTCCGCTCCTGGACCTTTCTTTTATTTCCATCATTGCTTCCTCGATGTACAGATTGAAGAGTAGGGGCGAAAGGCTACAGCCTTGTCTTACACCCTTCTTAATACGAGCACTTCGTTCTTGATCGTCCACTCTTATTATTCCCTCTTGGTTGTTGTACATATTGTATATGACCCGTCTCTCCCTACAGCTTACCCCTACTTTTTTCAGAATCTCGAACAGCTTGCACCATTTTATATTGTCGAACGCTTTTTCCAGGTCGAAAAATCCTATGAAAGTGTCTTGATTTTTCTTTAGCCTTGCTTCCATTATTAGCCGTAACGTCGGAATTGCCTCTCTCGTCCCTTTGCTTTTCCTAAAGCCAAACTGATCGTCACCTAGCGCATTCTCAATTTTCTTTTCCATTCTTCTGTATATTATTCTTGTAAGCAGCTTCGATGCATGAGCTGTTAAGCTGATTGTGCGATAATTCTCGCACTTGTCAGCTCTTGCCGTCTTCGGAATTGTGTGGATGATGCTTTTCCGAATGTCAGATGGTATATCTCCAGACTCATATTCTACACACCAACGTGAGTAGTCGTTTTGTTGCCACTTCCCCAGTGATTTTAGAAATTCTGATGGAATGTTATCCATCCCTTCTGCCTTATCTGACAGTAAGTCCTCCAAAGCTCTTTTAAATTCCGATTCTAATATTGGATCCCATATCTCTTCTAAATCGACTCCTGTTTCTTCTTCTATCACATCAGACAAATCTTCACCCTCATAGAGGCTTTCAATGTATTCTTTCCACCTATCTGCTCTCTCCTCTGCATTTAACAGTGGAATTCCCGTTGCACTCTAAATGTTACCACAGTTGCCTTTAATGTCACCAAAGGTTGTTTTGACATTCCTGTATGCTGAGTCTGTCCTTCCGACAATCATATCTTTTTTTGATGTCTTCACATTTTTCCTGCAGCCATTTCGTCTTAGCTTCCCTGCACTTCCTATTTATTTCATTCCTCAGCGACTTGTATTTCTGTATTCCTGATTTTCCCGGAACATGTTTGTACTTCCTCCTTTCATCAATCAACTGAAGTATTTCTTCTGTTACCCATGGTTTCTTCGCAGCTATCTTCTTTGCACCTATGTTTTCCTACCAAACTTCTGTGATGGCCCTTTTTGGAGATGTCCATTCCTCTTCAACTGTACTGCCTACTGCGCTATTCCTTATTGCTGTATCTATAGCGTTAGAGAACTTTAAACGTATCTCGTCATTCCTTAGTACTTCCGTATCCCACTTCTTTGCGTATTGATTCTTCCTGACTAATGTCTTGGACTTCAGCCTACTCTTCATCACTACTATATTGTGATCTGAGTCTATATCTGCTTCTGGGTACGCCTTACAATCCAGTATCTGATTTCGAAATCTCTGTCTGACCATGATGTAATCTAATTGAAATCTTCCCGTATCTCCCGGCCTTTTCCAAGTATACCTCCTCCTCTTGTGATTCTTGAACAGGGTATTCGCTATTACGAGTTGAAACTTGTTACAGAACTCAATTAGTCTTTCTCCTCTTTCATTCCTTGTCCCAAGCCTATATTCTCCTGTAATCTTTTCTTCTACTCCTTCCCCTACAACTGCATTCCAGTCGCCCATTGCTGTTAGTTTTTCGTCACCCTTCACATACTGCATTACCCTTTCAATATCCTCATACACTTTCTCTATCTGTTCATCTTCAGCTTGCGACGTCGGCATGTATACCTGAACTATCGTTGTCGGGGTTGGTCTGCTGTCGATTTTAATTAGAACAACCTGGTCACTGAAATGTTCACAGTAACACACCCTCTGCCCTACCTTCCTATTCATAACGAATCCTACCCCTGTTATACCATTTTCTGCTGCTGTTGATATTACCCGATACTCATCTGACCAGAAATCCTTGTCGTCCTTCCACTTCACTTCACTGACCCCTACTATATCTAGATTGAGCCTTTGCATTCCCGTTTTCTGATTTTCTAGTTTCCCTACCACGTTCAAGCTTCTGACATTCCACGCCCCGACTCGTAGAACGTTATCCTTTCGTTGATTATTCAATCTTTTTCTCATGGTAACCTCCCCCTTGGCAGTCCCCTCCTGGAGATCCGAATGGGGGACTTTTCCGGAATGTTTTGCCAATGGAGAGATCATCATGACACTTCTTCAAATACAGGCCACATGTCCTGTGGATACACGTTACGTGTGTTTAATGCAGTGGTTTCCTTTGCCTTCTGCATCCTCATGTCGTTGATCAATGCTGATTCTTCCGCCTTTAGGGGCCATTTCCCACCCCTAGGACAAGAGAGTGCCCTGAACCTCTATCCGCTCCTCCGCCCTCTTTGACAAGGCCGATGGCAGAATGAGGCTGACTTCTTATGCCGGATGTCTTCGGCCGCCAATGCTGATTATTTATCAAAAATTAGGCCGTGGCGGGAATCGAACCCGGGACCGAAGATGTTTTGATTATGAATGAAAGACGCTACCCCTAGACCACGGGTTCCATACACTTGGCAGAGAAATGGACTACTGACACTGCTGCGGAGCTCTACTGTAGATCCCGACGAAAACATAAGAAGCGTGTTTAATCAATAGAATTAATAATCAGAGATTCAAAAACCGAACTAACGAAGGACGTAGGTGAAACAAGTAATTCGCCTCTGATTAGGAACTTGTAATAAGTCACAAAGTCGGTTTAATTTCCGACGCAAATGAAAACGCAAGAACCAGATCGAAAAAAAGAAATCCGTTGGATTCCGTTTATGTTCAGTTGTGAAGGTAATTAAATCTCATAAAAAAGTCCAAATGGGGCAATGAAGTACCTCCGATCCCATTTTTCCCTTCATGGGTTTTGTTAGTCTTAAGAATATAATGTGCAGCTCAAAAAATACTGGTCTTCTTCAAATGTGGCCAAGAAAGTTGAAAGGTTTGAACACCACTGATCCATACATTACACGGAAGGAACTGAAGACTGTCTCTTAGTCTTTTTAATCTGAGCCCTTCGTTGTTGTTGTTCGAGTCTTGTTGGCACCTCTTGTTTCGTGTGCAATGGAAGTTGGACGTTCATAGCTTTTTGGCTACTGATACAATTCCTGCGTGCGTACATAAAATCTGAGTCTGAGATATTATTGTAGCTAGTGGTACCGAGCGGACAGTTGTTTAACAGAGTTGGACGCTGCCTGGTATGGAGGGAAGCGGTGAGTCAGGGGAGACCGCAGCCAGTCCTGACCACACTAGTAGCACCGGAGGAGACTTTGGTGTTCGCATGTTTGGTAGTTTATCTTGTTGTTGCACGTAATTGTTGCTTGCGCACTGGAAGAATTTTGTCAGAATGGTGTATGCGTACATTGAGAGTAATATTCGTGTCTTTGTTGTGACCAGATACGTGATTATTGATTACAGACATTGTGCAATAATTAAAGTTCTCAAACTATTAAATGGAAAGAAAGGTCAGACTACAGTCTTTCAATGTGTGAATTAACATTTTCAGAGTATAGTAAATTAGGAGTTCAGTTTATATATAAGGAAAAAACATAGGAGTAGTGGCATCTGTAGTTGTAACGATGCACTGCACTTTGCATGGTTCGCAGTCTTTCTTTTGAATTATTTTAGCAAGTAGCTGGTCATGCAGTCACAATGGCAAGATGGGTAAGTTGTCTGTTGCATACAGGAGCATTGCAGTATAGTTGTTAGGATATGCTATAGAATATTTTGAAATTTGCAGGCAGATACTAGAGAATTGATTTATCATTATTTGTAGGAAGAGCAATTAATTTCTGTTTTTGTTCTGTATTAGAACACTGACATGTCCAATAGTAGGAGGTTCTTGAGAATGTTTGGGTACTGACATGCCTGAGTATGCATTTTCATAATAAGTGTTGTACAGCTACATATCAGATTTTATGATACCGATTATAAAGATTCACTAGATTGCCTTGAAACTTTAGAAAAATTGTAGGTAACGATAATATTCTCAATTGTTGGATGATTTTTGCAGTAGAGATGAATCGTGTTGCTACTGCATTTGAAAAATTTATGCAATTGTAGTTGGTCAGTACTTCTTACATAATTTTGTTGCTTGCTCGTTGCTCCGCATTAATTCATTTTTTTATTTTTGCTGTTTTCTGATTCAGAATTTGTTTAGTTATTTTGTATCACTGAGGTTAACACTGTTGTGTTAAGATATTTGTTTTACATTTTTGTCTCAGCGACAGAGAAATCTAGATCACAGGCAAGAATGGACAAGACTGCAGAAGTAGCTCGAAACGATGTTGCTGAAAATTCGAGACGTAGCTAGAAAATTTTGCTCAAGATGATGAAGCCAGGGAACTTTCGAACAATACGATGAATAAGCAGAGTGTAGGCTGTTATTTGCCAATCATGCATGATGAGTTGCATAGAATTATACACAATTCAGGTTATAAAAATACTGTGGCAAAATCCGATTTTGTTGTGAGAGATTCAGGTATTGCTTCTACTTTACAGCGCAAAGTAATTTTGCCTTCCCTTCTTTCAGTAATAATGTTACACAATAATACTAGATAAAACTGCTGACACAAGAAAATCCAGTAATGAAATTTGAGTATTTAGTAAGGAGATTAAAATTCTAATGACGATCTTCATGGAGAGATCAAACAGTCTATTAATAAACTGGAAGATAATTTCAAATTGTTTCCGGATGATTTTAATGACAATTTAAGTCATAAATTCGCGGAAATGTCAGAACGGTTGAAAACTCAGGCACGCTAGTAACACAAGTCTGATATTAATAATCTTGAGTACAGACTTGATCATGTGCAGTCTGTTGATATTGTTGGGTTGAGACAACAGACGTCACAACAAGAATTGAAAATAGAGGAATTAGCAAAACGTTCGAACCATTACAGTTACAGACTAACACTGAAATTTCAAATACGCTAAATCAATTGAGGAGGTTGCTAAACGAGTCGAATAATTTCCCGAGAGAGTGATGCAAACGCACAGTGAATCAGATGAAAGGGCAGAAGGCACTCAGCCTGTTCGCTTCGTTGATAACGAAGTATTTCAGTCACTGAAACACTCTGAAGAAGAGCAGATGATGGTTAATCAGGAAAATAAACACAACGTGAAAGAGAAATAGAACAACTCGCTCGTATCTCAAAAGATCGGTCGTGGCAACGATACCATTAGGTTGACGAATTATCATGTTGGAAATCTCAACCAACGCATTAATTTTGGAGATGCCCAACTGATAAACGTGATTTGTTTGCAGGATACAATGACTGGCATGCGAGTTACAGTATCAGAGGAAACTCATCCTTTCAGAAAACTATGGATTCGATTACAACCATTTTCTCACAGCTACGAAATTTAAAATTTTTCGCCATGCCACCAATAAAGTTTACCTGTAACGTTATTTAAAAATATTCATTTTGTAGTACATTGAATGAATGCCTGAACGGAGAATGCATACAAAACTGGAGTTATCGTGTAGAGTGTTGCAACTGCAAGTGGTATGCTTACTCTGTGTCATTGTTAGCAAACAACTTTATATGAATTGATTGGACAATGTAACTCCCAATACCAGTTAAGAAATACAGTAACTGCAAAATACATTCAGCCCCTTAGGTGCTGAATTCTCTGGCCCTGTTCAAAACTGATAACTTTGGTCCCTGTGCACATAACGAATAAATAAATTTGTCTTGCCTCTAAAGCGGCAACGGCGGATCGCGACGTAATCTGGTATCTCATGAAGAGGAATAAAACACCTACAGGCTCAGCGGTGTGCAATGGTGGCCGGAATACTTCGAAATATACATGAAATTCTTTTGGCTGTTAAATGAAAACATTTAAGAAAAAATTCATTGTCTTTGAAAAACATATTACCTGGACAGGGAGTGGTACTGATTTGGGTGACTTACTGACACTGACATTTTGAATAGTGAAATAGTATTCGAAGTTAGTTTGGCTTTTCAAAGCATCTGATAACTGAAATTACATAACTCAAAAAATTACGTCCGTTTTACTAACTGAGTCACAAACAACGAGATTTACACAGCAAGTATTATCTAACCTCAGTAAAAAAGCATAAAGTCAAATCATCAAATTGCGTATACTTGTGTCAACAAATCTTAGAAACGTTATAAAAGGGAAATATCTAACTAGCCTATAGATCCAATCTGTTAACGTACATAATGGGGTTACTCGAAATTATCAGCCAAATAATTTACACTAACGCGCTGGCAAAACGGAAGTCATAAAAATTTCACTTCTTTACTTTTCTCGCGAGAAGACGTCTGCTTCCAGAGTTACATACATGCACTCGTAATTCCTACATCGTAATCTAACACTTGCCGGCTTCACAGAGAACAGCACAAAAACTACCTGCTCCATCCTCTTTCGCTCACACACAGATGCCCTCTGCCGTGCGCCAAGCGGTCTCTTTCTCCAACACTATAGTCTCAGACCAGAAGCAGTATCTCTAACTCTGCGGTCGTCCACAGTGAGCGATCCGTTTTATAGAGCCCATCAAATACATCAGCTATAATAAATAATTTCGTTTTAGTTTACATTTGTATCATTACAATATTCAGGTGCCACATATAAGTGTAAGCCCTTAGACTCCTTTCACACCCAAAGAAGCAGTTACAACAATTTGATTATTCTTTGGCATCAACATGGCCAACTTGAATTCACTTGTAGTTAGCTCGCAAGAGAACCTGTGACAACAGTGAGAGTCAGAGGGCCATAGACACGCGTTCCCAGGTAGATGCCGTGTTTCTTGACTCCCGAAAGGCGTTTGATACAGTTCCCGCAGTCGTTTAATGAACAAAGTAAGAGCATATGGTCTATCAGGCCAATTGTGTGACTGGATTGAAGAGTTCCTAGATAACAGAACGCAGCGTGTCATTCTCAATGGAGAGAAGTCTTCCGAAGTAGGAGTGATTTCAGGTGTGCCGCAGGGGAGTGTCGTAGGACCGTTGCTATTCACAATATACATAAATGACCTTGTGGATGACATCGGAAGTTCACTGAGGCTTTTTGCGGATGATGCTGTGGTATATCGAGAGGTTGTAACAATGGAAAATTGTACTGAAATGTAGGAGGATCTGCAGCGAATTGACGCATGGTGCAGGGAAAGGCAATTGAATCTCAATGTAGACAAGTGTAATAGGCTGCAAATACATAGAAGGAAAGATCCATTATCATTTAGTTACAATATAGCGGATCAGCAACTGGAAGCAGTTAATTCCATAAATTATCTGGGAGTACGCATTAGGAGTGATTTAAAATGGAATGATCATACAAAGTTGATCATCGGTAAAGCAGATGCCAGACTGAGATTCATTGGAAGAATCCTAAGGAAATGCAATCCGCAAACAAAGGAAGTAGGTTACAGTACGCTTGTTCGCCCACTGCTTGAACACTGCTCAACAGTGTGGGATCGGTACCAGATAGGGTAGATAGAAGAGATAGAGAAAATCCAACGGAGAGCAGCGCGCTTCGTTACAGGATCGTTTAGTAATCGCGAAAGCGTTACGGAGATGATAGATAAACTCCAGTGGAAGACTCTGCAGGAGAGACGCTCAGCAGCTCGGTACGGGCTTTTGTTGAAGTTTCGAGAACATACCTTTACCGAGGAGTAAAGCAGTATATTGCTCCCTCGTACGTATATGTTGCGAAGAGACCATGTGGATAAAGTCAGAGAGATTAGAGCCCACACAGAGACATACAACCAAACCTTTCCACGAACAATACGAGACTGGAATAGAAGGGAGAACCGATAGAGGTACTCAAGGTACCCTCCGCCACACACCGTCAGGTGGCTTGCTGAGTATGAATGTAGATGTAGATGTAGAACGAGATCTCATGAACGTAATTATCACGTACGATGATTTTTATCACGCATTCTTCTCCGCTTACTGGTCTGAAACAACAGAAGATAGCGTGAAACATAACATTATTAAAACTCACAATTATGAAAAATCGAATTTCTCAACTCCCGAGCAGTACTTTGGAAACACGATGCGCATGAACAGATATTTAACTAATCCGTACGGTCTGCCATAATTAATCCGCATTTGTTGGACTAAATTACCTATCATAGTACACCTCGTAGTTTAGGCAAGACGCTGTAAGGATGAGTTGGAAGCTTTTCAATCTCTTATGCAAGAACTTCAATTTGACACTAATGATCACACACACAGAAACAATAATAATCAGTACTGGGAAAAATTACCGTCAGCGGCGTAACCGTAAACGTAGATGGAATTCGCGTGAGCGGTATGTTGAGAGACGTGACGAAGACAGGCATGGACTTCAGACGCTAGAGAAGTGTGTTTCGTGGCCGTCGAAATTATCAGAACAGGAACAGAGATAGCGGATCGCCTGAATACATGTTATGGCATTGAAGACAATTTTAGACGTAAGAACAATGACAGAGTAAATCGATAATAGCGAGACCGCTAAGTTTTGGTTCCGAACGTGGTGCACAGGTTGTATAATTAGGGCATCGAGCCCACTGGACAACAGTACTAGTAATAGCTATGTAAAAGTAAATAATTATGATTCTGAGAGTGGTACAGCTTCAGAAATCAGACCGCCCAACCCAGTGCAGGCGAAACGAACCCACACAACGATGACTAGAAGCCACGCCTGCAAACGAAGTTTACAGTTGCCGATTGTCTACATACGAACCGTAGTAACTTTCTAGGTTTTGATGACAATATAAACAAATTCTTACAATAAAAAGAGATTGTGAAAATACTCTGGTACTCCGTATTGTAAAAATTTCCGTAGGAAAACTTTCACTTTCTGCTGTACTTGATAGTGGTAGTCCGGTTAATGTGATTAATGACACACTGTTTAGCAAATGTGCTCAATCAGCTGTTTCTCCTCTATTATGAATTGAAAGGATTGATTCAAGGAAAGAGTGTAGATGTATATTATCAGACCTAGTTACTTTTCATGTATCAGGGACACAAGTTTTCTGCGAAATTTCTGATTGTTCCTCTTGTACCAACAGAAACAATTTTTGGTGCAAAGCTTTCACGTGAATATAAAACGATGTTAAATCTCTGCGTTTCTGAAGTAATGTTACAAGTAAATCGTGTAACCGTAACGCACAAATTTCAAGGATGGTTGTGAAAGGAAGACGAATATGTGAACGGTTTGTATTTTCTGCTGTCGCTCAAGGCACAACTCTCTCTGAATTTGTCTAACGGTTACACTAACGACATAAGAACATTTCATAGCGAACGCGAACAATCTATTAGCACAGAACAGTTAATTAAATAGAAAGTACGCAGAGATGAAGTAGATTCTGATGCAAAGGCACATGAGTTATTCGAAATTATAAAATCACGTTCTGATGTTTTTTCTGACAAGACAGGAACTACACATAATTTTCCTTATAAATTCAAAGTAAAGGAACGTAAGAAATTTTTTGCAGCATCATACGTCCGTTGACACAAAGACGAAACGTGAAACAGGAGATACAATCGACGCTACATCAGGGAATAATAAAAAATGTTGTGAGTGCATAACAAAGACCGTTACTAGTTGTTAATAAGGAGGATGATTCTTTTAGACTTGTTTTCGATTCTAGACAGCTTAACACTATAATACAACCAGAAACAGATCGACAACAAACAACAGACGAATTATTACAGAAATTTCATGTTATAAAAGTAATGTCTTCTTTAGATTTACGATCCAGCTTTTGGCGAACTGAGTTACATCCTGAATGTAGGAAATATACAGCCTTTCTGCGTTTTGAAAACTACTACCAGTTTCGAAAATTACTATTCGGTCTCAATGATTCATCGGCCTATTAGTGTAACATTGCAGGTATACATTTGAAAATGAAAAAAAAATTGTGCCGAAATTTCGATATTGTGACGATATTGCTCATGAAATACACACATTGCATGTTGTATCACCATACAGCGACACCTTGAGAGGTGGTGGATCAAATTGCTATACACTCCGGTACCTCTAATACCCAGTAGCACGTCCTCTTTCGTTGATGCATGCCTGTATTCTTCGTGGCATACTATCCACAAGTTCATCAAGGCACTGTTCGTCCATATTGTCCCATTCCTCAACTGCGATTCGGCGTAGATCCCTCATAGGGGTTGGTGGGTCGCGTCGTCCATAAACAGACCTATCCATTCTGTCCCAGGCATGTTCGATAGGGTCCATGTCTGGAGAACATTCTGGCCACTCTAGTCGAGCGATGTAGTTATCCTGAAGGAACTCATTCACAAGATGTACACGATGAGGGAGCGAATTGTCGTCCAAGAAGACGAATGGGTCACCATTACGCTGCCAATATGGTTGCACTATCGGTCGTAGTATTGGCATTCACGGATCATACAGCCTTTACGGCGCCTTCCATGACCACCAGTGGCGTCCCCACATAATACCACGCCAAAACAGCAGGGAACCTCCGCCTTGCTGCACTCGCTAGACTGTGTGTCTAAAGCGTTCAGCCTGACCGGGTTGCCTCCAAACACGTCTCCGACGATTGTGTGGTTGAAAGCATATGCGACACTCATCGGTAAAGAGAATGTGACGCCAATCCAGAGCGGCCCATTCGGCATGTCGTTGGTCCCATCTGTACCGCGCTGCATGGTGTCGTGGTTGCAAAGATGGACCTCCACATCGACGTCGGGAGTGAAATTGCTCATCATGCAGCCTATTGCGCACAGTTTGAGTCATAACACGACGTCTTGTGGCTGCACGAAAAGCATTATTTATCATGGTGGCGTTGCTGTCAGGGTTCTTCCAAGCCATAATCCTTGGGTAGCTGTAATCCACTGCAGTAATGGCCCTTGGGCGGCCTGAGCGAGGCATGTCATCGACAGTTCCTGTCTCTCTGTACCTCCTTCGCGTCCGAACAACTTCGCTTTGGTTCACTCCGAGACGCCTGGATACTTCCATTTTTGAGAACCCCTCCTGGCACAAAGTAACAATGCAGGCATGATCGAACCGCGTTATTAACCGTCTAGGCATGGTTGAACTACAGACAATACGTGCTGTGAACCTCCTTCCTGGTGAAATGACTGGATCTGATCGGCTATCGGACCCTTTAATAGGCGCTGCTCATGCATGGCTGCTTACATCTTTGTGCGGGTTTAGTGACGTCTCTGAACAGTCAAAGGGACTATGTCCGTGATACAATATCCGCAGAGAACGTCTATGTTCAGGCGTTCTGGAAACCGGGGTGATGCAAAACTTTTTTTGATGTGTTTGTTACAAAAATCTCAAACTTATATTTGCATTCATTTAGCCAAAATCATCAAAAGTGATGAGATACTTGAACCGCACCATTGTTTACTACTTAATATGTTCCGAATATATCACGTTTTTATCATCATGGGAAAATCAAATACATGTTTGCAAATTTTCACTTGGATGGCGGTGATAAACGTGAATTTTCGACATTGCGTTACGTAACGAATAGTTAATTTTAGTTAGCAGTTTATAGTTTATGCTCATTTAAGTCCCTGAAAACATATTCGAATCTTTTCGTAGCACATTCCACTTACTGAGAATTGCTGTGGGTTTTATAAGTCCACTTAAATCTCAGTTACCTGTAATTTGTAGAAACAAATCCATTTCCAACAGCATATACGATAACCTGTTGAATATTTCGGTCTCCCATTTTAGATGGTCTAGAAACACCGTATTGGGATACTGCACCTAGTTATTTAAATTAATTTACTGTAAAATTACGAAATTATAGCTAGAATATTACGTGCAGTACGGGTCTGTTTTAATAACGCACTACGCCAAGGAGGGAGTTGCATGCCAGCTTAGTGATTTGCGATCATTATCAGCGGTCGTTGGCGATGTACTGTGTCAACCGCTAGAGACAGGGCCTTTGCGCCGCAGAAACATAAAATGTCAGTCAGCGGCTATCTGTGATGTAATATACATGAGTTCTTGTACGTACAACCTCACAGCTGTAATCGATGTACTTGACACGCGCCATTCGAGAGTGGAATGGTAGAGAAGTAGTATGAAAATGCTTTAATGAACCCTCTGCCAGGCACTTAAGTGTGAATTGCAGAGTAACCATGTAGATATAGATGTAGATGTACAAATATGCACACACACACAGTCTTTTACATGTCATGCCACCAGTTCGGTCTTTAGAGATAAAGATCTAGCTGATATTTTCTTAAGATCGATGCAAGCTGTGATCTTCCATGAGGAATAATCGCAGTAAACGCCTCGAGCGACGCGGACAGAGGTTCGCCAAAGGGCTACCATGTTCTGAATCGTTACGTAACTGGCGATTCTTAGGCACGCGTCTTGTATTGTGCCCATATTATGACAGTGTACGTTATGTGATCAGAATAGAACTCGACGTGCTGTATTTCTTATGTGATCCACTGCGTTTCTGGGTATGTACGCTGTTTCGTAAAATAAAACAGTAGGAACAAATTGATTACAACAAGGAAAATTATGTTTGCCTGTTCCAGCATTGTACTCTGTTCAGAGGTGTAGCTGTGGTGAAGCTCAAATGTAGGGTAAAGATTATTCACAAAAGAAACAAAAACTCTCATTTTAAATAAAATAAATATTTATTGTTTAAGTATAGGATACATAGATAACTAACTACGTACAATTAACGGTTCTGTAAGCCACGTTAGCCAAACAATTCAAACATATACCTTCCTCACCTTTTTTTCGGCAAACTTATTTATCAATCATATCTGAAGACGATTTTAGTTTTTCGAGATGTTATGCCTCTGTAGACAGCACGGACAAGTCTGAAAACAGTTCTTGGCTCACAGAAATCCTAAGATAGTTTTTAATCAGTTTTAATTTCTAAAAACTTCTTTCAGCTGTTGTAGTTGTTACAGGATGGGTCAAAAATAGGAATCATGCTGCTGTTACCTCCGGAAAAGAGGATACAAGGTTACTGAATTTAATCAGTGATAATTCCGTGGATTACTAAATAGAATGGATTTTCTGAATTTCAGTTTTTAAGCACATTTTGACAGAAATCAGTTGTTCATACAGATCAAATGACATGTCTTTACTGTATTTAGGAGTCAGTTTTCCAGCTTCCTTATTTATTATTTCATTTAAAAATGGTAAGGGTTTTTACGGTTGCAACACTTCGGATGTATTACTAAGATCACGGACGCTTTGAAATCTTTGTTTAGTCTTAGAAATTAATATATCTAAACAGCAATAGTACACATTGACTTTGAGGTACAATTCCGGGTCTAAGATTCCCTCATCTTCTGATAACTCATCAAAATATCTCTTCATCATCTTCCGTCTTTGGCTTTTGAAAACAGTTAATACCCCCACTCTTTGGTAGGTCTACGGGCTATTTTAAGACATATAGAATGAATTTTGATTTCTTATTTCTCTCAGTCTATTCGAAACATTACTTCCTAAAATACTAGCTAGTTGTTAGCCATTAATTTCATGCCGTAGGGCTTTATAAACTGGATTTATGATTTCAAATAAAGAATTAAAGAAGGCTACAAGTTCTACAAAATTCAATTCTCTAAAATATTAATTATAGTTTTACATTCGTCAAGTTTGTCTTTTTTAGTGGAAATTAAATTTAATCGGTACAGAGCTTTCATTACTCATGAATAATTTTTCTTTATAGCCGATAAATTGGCTATCTTGAATTCCACCTAGGAGGGCATACCTTCTTAAGCGTAATTTTATATTTTAAATGGTTATCGTGATTTAGCATTGACCATCGTTTTATAATATCCCCAAAAATGTTATATATTTTTTTCGAAAGTATTGAAAAAATTTGCACTTCAGGGACACGTTTCGCAGCATCATTCAAAATGAAACTGAAAGCGTTTGCTGCACAATGAAAATAATTCGTATTTGGCGCATGCATGTTCTTTTATAAGGGCTTGTAATTCTCCATACACGCCCGAAATAATATTTGCTCCATCGTACCTCTGCCTTCTACATTTTTACCAATTCATTCCATATTCTTTTATAGTATTAAGAATTTCAGTTTAAAGCCCTTCTGCACTGCATGCAGAATTTTATTTCTTTGGGCACACGATCATCATTTTCTGCTATCGAGACGTATCGAAAAACTACAGATAACTGGTCAGATTTGACACGTCTTGAGTTGTATCCAAAATAATTGCCAGAAATGGAGCTATTCTAATTTGTAAAACAATATTTTGTGTGACTGCTATAACAAGTAAATTAACAAACACATTATGAATCGTGGGGCTTAAGTTATTTATTTAACCTCTTTGGCATTAAAAGAAGTTCTTTTAAAATATGATCATAATTCGACAGTAAACGTAAAACTAACATGAAATTTCTAGATTCAGAATTATAGCCTCTTAAAGTAAATTGCATTAAGCTAAAATAATTATGACATTAATAGCACGATGCAATACATCTCGCCCGAAAGTGATTTTGTTATTGCTTTCACTCTGCAGTAAAGTATCGATGGTATTACCATGTAACCAATTATTAAAGGACAGAGCCACGTTAATATGCTGCTGTGACTTTTCTTGGTCAGACATACATTGTGTGAAACTGCTTCTAACTGAAAAACCGTTAACCTACGTGGAGGGGTATGATTTTCACTGACAATCTGCAAACAACCAACAGAAGTGACAATAGGTTTTGTTTACAATATTAGAATAACATAGCCATGGCTTTGAAAATTTTTATGCCACCCTTATTGAAATATGGATAATGATAGGCTGAAAAGTATCGCTTTGTTTCTGGATCCTTTGGAAAGGGTCCTTATGGTTTAAATGGTTCAAATTAAAATTTTTTTTCGTTCGCAGCCAGTAAGGCTATCACCAAAATTTCCTCTATATGACGAAGATACGAAATTCCTCAGAATTATTAGGATTTTCGGTATGGGTTTATTACATGTCCCGAATCTCTGGCCGACGATGTGTTCCAGATGATTCCAAAAATAAATTGAAGTAAAACTGAAATAGATAATTTTTGGAGTATTCAAAACTATAGGGTTGAAAATGTTAAATAAACAAATCTTTAATTTTTTGAATTAATCTTTAACTAGGCCTGGTGAACCCAAATTGTTTCACGGACCTCCTTGAAGACGTGCAACGTTAAGTCATAAGATCTCTGTGGTGTGGGGGGTTGCGAGGTGCAGAAGGTGGACGAACAACTGTGCGGTGGAAGGAGTGAAATAAATAGGCCTAATCTGCCCCATCTTACTCAGTGTGAGTAAAACACACACACACACACACACACACACACACACTCACACACACATACACACACACCATTTTCCTTTAGTGCCATGCGACTGGTGTGGTAGAGATTCAACGAATACAAGTGAAATTTCGTGGAAGGACCTTCTTTGCAGAGTCATTGAAATTAGTATGTGGTACATATTTCTACCGAAGAATATGACATTAAGGTAAACCAGTTCTGATACAAATATTTCATGAGTTAGGGAAGACTGACATTTAAAAAATGGTACTTAGTAAACTTATACGATTCTGTTACTTGCTCTTGGGATGCGTTAAAGAAGTAGTCGAAAATGTGCCAGGAAAAGTTTTCTCACCCATCTTTTAATATTAGAAATTCAACAATGCGATAATCACAATAAAACATAAATGGCGTAACTGATACTGCAGCGCAACACAAATGATCACTGCATATATTGGATGATGTTTCAAAGCAGCACGAAAAGTTCTAAGCATCACGGGCGAGATTCCTTCAGAACATATGGGGATCGTAAAAAACTGAACAAATTAGTGGATTTCAGGATTTAATTCGGGCCGGAACACGCCGGACCGGCGTTTCGCCACCTTCGAGACGAAATTGTTTTGTAACCGAGTGGACCAAGTCAGCGCTGGAGATTTATTACATTTATTTTAATTCCAATCCCAAAGACAGCAGGTGTTGATAGGCGTGAAAATTACCGAACTATCAGGTTAATAAGTCACGGCTGCAAAATACTAACACGAATGGAAAAATTGGTAGAGCTGACCTTGGGGAAGATCAGTTTGGATTCCGTAAAAATGTTGGAACACGTGAGGCAATACTGACCATAATACGTATCTTAGAAAACAGACTAAGGAAAGGCAAACCAACTTTTCCAGCATTTGTACAACTGGAGAAAGGTTTTGACAATGTTGAGTGTAATACTCTCTTTCAAATTTTGAAGGTGGCAGGGGTCAAATACAAGTAGTGAATGGCTAGTTACAATTGGAACAGAAACCAGATGGCAGCTATAAGAATCGAGGGGCATGAAAGGGAAGCAGTGGTTGGAATGGCGTGGTCAGGGTTGTAACCTATCCCCGATGTTATTTCATCTATATTTAGAGCAAGTAGTAAAGGAAACAAAAGAAAAATTTGGAGTAGGAATTGAAATCCATGGAGAAGAAATAAACACACCAAAAAAATGTTTTGCATCGCCTCGATTCCGAGAGTTCCGGAACCTGTACAGAAAATTGGAACAGGGATCAACATAAACATCATTTCTGCCCTTTTTATTGCCCACGAAAATCACACAAGGCAAGTTGTAACAACATGCAGCGAGACCTCCAATTGTGGTGATCCAGACTACAGTACACGCTTTGATTTTTCTCGCCGTGGCCTTTCCTGTCTGGCTTGTGAATATCAGACAGAAGATTAATAACAATTATTAATAATAGTAGTGGTCAGTTTATACAAACTTTGCGCGCACGACAAAGGCTTTTGGCGTAAGGTCCGTTCTTGTAAGTTTGACCGTGTGTGATTCTTTATCGGACATCGTACATTGAATAATTCCCAAGCTTTGGTTTGTGCTGCAGCTTTGATATAATTTGTAGCACGGAACCTTTAACCTTGCCAAGACGCCGTTTAAATGGAAGAATAACTTGCAACATAACTGAAACACAAGATTAAATAATATCACTGTATTCACAAAATAGTATACTAAAGAGAATAACACATAAACTTACATTAATTCTGTTGTTGTGTGCAACTGTGAGTATGCCTAGTGAGATTATGTCTCAGTACATGTGATAATGGCGGTATGCCAATTAATTATCTGCAGCGATAGCAGATATGCGTCCGATCAGGTCGGCTTCCAGAGCAGAAAAGTTGCCGTGTTCTCGGCAAGACAAATGCACTGCGTAATTTTTCTAATGTTTCAGCGGTTGCACGCTACAATCGATACAACCGCTTATACTAATTAAGATCTTATGGTATTCTGTATTTATATTCAGAACTTGTGTGAATCTTTTTTCTATATATCCACGCCCATTATACAAATGTTCCTTTAAATTGCCCCCTGAATTGCGAAGGGAAAGGAATCACCTGCAGGCGAGCAATTCACCCTAAAGCACATTCAGTACAATATTTAGATACATATCCAAACACAGTTCATGGCAAACAGTATTTGAGCGAGGAGCGTGCGCCAATATTTCAATGTTAGTATTGCTGCTGCCGCGCATGCGCAGTCGCGTGAATTTTAGTCTGGCAGTAGCCGTTGGTTGAACTCGCGAAACGGTGATAACAGTTTATATACAGTTCGTATGTGCGTGTGCGCAAGACATCACTGTGACAGGACATTCCACGACGTTTTTACAAAAAATATGCACTACCACCTAAAACAAGTACAATAATCTCAAAACTACTACATATATTGAAGCAAAAAGGAGAAGTATTTCATTATTGGTCACTGTCCCTCATGCAATGTATAGCATTTACATGTCTTTCTGTTTTAGATTAGCTGTCGTCCTTTGCAGTTCATTTACACAATACATAAAATAATAGCACAAAGGTGAGCATTTTTTTGGCAGTTTGCCTAAAGTAAATGTCACTGCATATCGACGTATCTGTTAACATATTTAACAACCGGTATGTGGGTATGTTCACTCGTTGCTCTGTTTACTTTCACTGATAACACTGTTCTTCCTAGGTCGCGTGATTGAAGACTAGTGGATTTCCATTCCACAACATGGGTTTCGTGACGGCATGGATGCAAGACTTCACACGGCAAACTGCTGGCATCGAACCTCGATTTGTCCAGGTAAGATTGGCCGTCGTATTCCGAGAATATTACATTCCCTGAAGTCCTATCCAAAATTCATCCACCCGTGGAGTTGTGTTCAGTGCTTCTGTGCGTCGCGGCCGTATTTCCAGTCGTTTACCAGATCCTTATTTTGCACAGTTACCTCGTGGTAAACGCCATTAGGCGATGCACTATAAATGTTATTGCACTTTCCATGCACAGTTCCATGGCTCTCACAATTTATCTGGGACGTACAAAAAATGTTTGTTAACAAGTTTTTACATAAATATTTCATCGCGATCATTCTCATAGCGATATATGAAGAATAGTTTCAACAATTTTGCACACATACTTCATCTCGGTTACAGGCATTCCGATGTATGTAGAATGTTTTTAAAGCAGTCTCTTTCACATAAATCTCGTGGTTTTGCGCATTTTAATACATATTACAAATTCAGATCACATTTCATACCAACATATTACATTTTGCTTTTCATCAGTACAGATAATTACGCATGAATACATAAATTACATTTTGGGTTTATACAGAATACAATTATTTACATAATTTTACAGGTATTACAGATTTTGAACCAAATATTGCATTGAGCAATGATGTCACCTGAAATTGGAAAGATTAGACGCAACATCTAGTTACATCAGCAAACAAGCCCAAGCGCACATTTGCTAACGGACAAACGTCTAAAGCAACACACTAGAATCAAACCTACAGAATTCTCGAGTTACGAGTGTGTGTAGAGTGGGTATATGGCCTTGGCTTCACATAAACCTTTGGTATGCTCTATGAAGGGCATCTAATCCGTTCCTAGGTAATAGTGTTTGGTTGTAGCGTGGCCTTGTGTGTACGTCAATTAGTCATGAATAGTACTTGACCGATGCTACAGTTAGTCTATTATGTTGTCCCAAAATATTTTCATCTCGTTTGCGTAAATGTCGATTGCTTTCATTGCAATTATATGTACTGATCGACTGGTGAATGGAAAGTAATGTACTGCCCACAAATGTCGCGATTGTAATTAGGTGTCACGTGAACAGGTGTGTACAGTTGCTGCGAGGTGTGTGTTGTGTACGGAGAATACGTGTCATACCTATATTTGTTTTCATTACCAAAGAAAGCACTTTGATTATTAGTGTTATTACACTCCTGTCGTATGTCATCATTTAGTTGTTTCCGTCGTGCTGCGTTGGACTGAGTTGCCTCAGCTATGACATGTTTGTTATTTTTAACAAAGTCGGCTACGGTGTCGTGCACAACCGTCGGGAATTTTTCCTCTGTACATTGGCCAAAATAATTACTTTTATCATCAATCCAGTCATGAAGTTCTTTATCTTTGTTGGCAAAATGGTTGTCTGTGTGTAATGGCAGTTTGTAAGTTTTTTATCCATAGTGTTAATTTTGACTTCAATTACAGTAACGCTTGTTTTTATCGAATCATGAATCGACGGATAAGATTTCACATGACTGGCAACAGCTTCGCACGTAGCGTTTAAATGTTTGACTTCAGTCTGAATATCTTTTACGTCTTTTGCTGTTTATTCTTGTTGTAAGTTCAATTCGGGAAATTTTGAGCAAAGTTCCGACACTCAGTCTCGTGTTAATCGCGTCTACTCTTTCACACAAAGTGTCGTTACAAGTTTTTAGTGCTCTTAATTCAGCCTTAAACTCGTCATGTCGCGTTTATGAAACTGTCATGTGTCCGTCAATGTCTTTTTTGTTTTCAGTTATCTGATTATGTATTGATAACATATGTGCGTCTGTGTCTTACTAGTTTTTAGTCATTTGATTAGGTATTGATGTCATGTGATTTATGTTTTGAGTCATTTGCTTCATAATACTGTCGAACATGCTGGCAATATTTGTGAACTGAAACAGCTCTGCCCCCGCCACGTCGTTTGACGTGACGTCTCGGACAAGAAAGGCCTCTGAGCTAGATTTAGCTATTTGACTAGTGGTCGGTCTGTTAACGAAATTTCCGTCGCTGGGCATGTTAACTGCTGATTTATCGTTAATAATGTAGTCAACTCTGGAGTCACTGTCAATGTTTTGTCCAGTGTCCAAGTTGGATTCTGTTTGTGTGTGTTGTCTGTAGTGTTCCATGTTTGCTAATTGTTTACGCGTCACCACCATGCCACACGTAATGTATATTGCAAGAAAAATCTTTAAACACGATTGAGGATGAATTCATGAAATTAATTTCGTATAGCATCAATGTCGGCTTAAGTAAGCAAGAATTACCATTAATGGTACAAAAATTAAGATTCATGGCTGCTTGCCATTTTGCGTTACACATGACACAACTCGGCCATTTTGTGGAATGGTATGACTGTATTGTTGTGAGAAAGTGTATGAAAAAAATTATTTGGAATACGCGATCTTGCGTGAAAATGACTGCAACAGTTACGGAAAATGTTCACAGAATTAGGAAGCAAGCTACAATTACTGGAAGCGCTTGGACTAGCATGCTAATGTAAAAGTGCAGTGTCTTATCTTGGATCCAAGTATGCAGTGTGGATTCCAGGTTTCATCAACCATTTCAGTGGTTGGTCTTTTTGATTGGTCTTTACAAATATGCAATGGCAATGGCTCCTCAGATATGATCCCATTATCCATGCTACAAAGAATACAATACAAGTACCAGACACGAAGTCGCCAGTTTAATTTTTCTCTCCGTGGCTTTTCCTGTCTGATTTGTGAATACCAGACAACAGATAAATAATAATAATTTGTATTAGTAATAGTAGTGATCGGACCGAGCGAAGTGGCGCAGTGGTTAGCACACTGGACTCGCATTTGGGAGGACGTCGATTCAATCCCGTGACCGGCCATCTTGAGTTAGGTTTTCCGTGATTTTCCTAAATCGCTCCAGGCAAGTGCCGGGATGGTTCCTCTGAAACGGCACGGCCGACTTCCTTCCCCGTCCTTCCCCAATCCGATGAGACCGATGACCGCGCTGTCTGGTCTCCTCCGCCAAGCAACCAACCTAATAGCAGTGATCAGTTTATAGAAATTTTGCGCCCTTGACAATGGCTTTCTGCGTAAGGTCCGTCCTTGTAAGTTTGACCGTGTATGATTCTTTATCGGACTTCGTACAAGGAATAATTCCCAAGATTTGGTTCCTGTTGGACCTTTGATATAATATGTAACACGAAACCTTCAGCCTTGCCAAGACACCGTCTAAATGGAACAATAGCTTGCAATATAAATGAAACAAAAGATGAAATAATATCACTGTATTCACGAAATATTATACTAAACTGAATAACACACAAACTTGCATTAATTATGTTGCTGTGTGCAACTATGAGTAGACTTAGTGAGATTGTGTCTCCATACATATAATAATGGCGGTGTGCCAAATAATTATCTGCAGCGATGGCAGATATGCGTCCGATCGGGACTGCTTCCAGCAGAAAAAAAGTGGCCGTGTTCTCGGCAAGGCAACTGAACTGAGTAATTACTCTAATGTTTCAGCGGTTGCACGCCACAATCGCTACAACCACATGTACTAATTAATATCTTATATAATTCTGCATTTATATTCTGAACTTATATCTACGTTTATCCACGCCCATCCTATAAATGTGCCTTTAAAACAGCGGTATCTCTAAACCCAGTAGCACGTCTTCTTGGACTGATGCATGCCTGTACTCGTTGTGGCACAATATCAACACGTTCATCAAGGCACTGTTGGCCCAGATTGTCCCACTCCTCAACGGCGATTCGGCGTAGATCCCCCAGAGAGGTTAGTGGGTCACGTCGTCCATAAACAGCCCTTTTCAGACTATCCCAGGCATGTTCCATAGGGTTCATGTCTGGAGAACATGCTGACCAGTCTAGTCGAGCGCCGTAGTCATTCACAACATGTCCACGATGGCGGCGCGAATTGTCACCCATGAAGACGAATGCGTCGCCAATATGCTGCCGATGTGGTTGCTCTAACGGTTGGAAGATGTCATTCACGTATAGTACAGCCGTTACGGCGCCATCCATGACCACCAGCGGCGTACGTTGGCCCACATAATGCCACCCCAAAACAGCACGGAACCTCCACCTAGCTGCACTCACTCGATAGTGTGTCTAAGGCGTTCAGCCTGACCGGGTTGCCGCCTAAGATGTCACCGACGATTGTCTGGTTGAGGGCATGTGTTACACTATCGGTGACGAGAACGTGATGCCAATCCAGAGCGGTTCATTCGACATATCGCTGGGCCCATCTGTACTGCACTGCAGCCGGCCGGAGTGGTCGAGCGGTTCTAGGCGCTTCAGTCTGGAACCGCGCGACCGCTATGGTCGCAGGTTCGAATCCCGCCTCGGGAATGCATGTGTGTGATGTCGCTAGGTTGGTTAGGTTTAAGTAGTTCTAAGGTCTAGGGGACTAATGACCTCAGATGTTAAGTCCCATAGTGCTCAGAACCATTTGAACCATTTTGAACTGCACTGCATGGTGTCGTGATTGCAAAGGTAGACCTTGCCATGGTATTCGGGAGTGAAGTTGCGCATCATGCTACCTATTGCGCACAGTTTGAGTCATAACACGACGTCCTGTGTCGGCACGAAAAGTATTATTCAATGTGGTGGCGTTGCTGTCAGGGTTCGTGCAAGCCATAATCCGTAGACAGCGCCCATCCACTACAGTAGTAGCCCTTGGGCAGCCTGAGCGAGGCATGTCATCGACAGTTTCTGTCTCTCTGTACCTCCTCCGCGTCCGAACAACTTCGCTTTGGTTCACTCCGAGACGCCTGGACACTTCCCTTGTTGCGAGGCCTTCCTGGCACAAAGTAACAATGCGGCCGCAATCGCACCGCAGTATTGACAGTCTAGGTATGATTAAACTACTGACAACACGAGCCGTGTACCTCTTTCCCGGTGGAATTTCTGGAACTGATTGGCTGTCGGGCCCTCTCCGTCTAATAGGCGCTGCTCATGTATGGTTGTTTACATCTTTGGGCTGGTTTAGTGACATCTCTGAACAGTCAAAGGGACTGTGTCTGTGAAACAATATCCTCAGTCGTATGTCTTCAGGAGTTCTGGGAACAGGAATGATGCTAAACTTTTTTGATGTGTGTAAAAATTTTGAGTTTTGCCGATGAAATTGTAATTATGTCAGAGACAGCAAAGGACTTGGAAGAGCAGTTCAACGGAACGGACAGCGTCTTGAAAGGAGGATATAAGATGAATATCAACAAAAGCAAAATGAGTATAAGAGAATGTAGTCTAATTAAATCAGGTGATACTGAAGGAATTAGGTTAGGAAATGAAACACTTAAAGTAGTAGATAAGTTTTTTTTTTATTTTTGGGGAGTAAAGTAACTGATGATGGTTGAAGTAGAGAGGATATAAAACATAGATTGGGCACGACAAGGGGAAGTGAAACGTTTTAACGTCGAGTAGAGATTTAAGTATCAGGAAGTCTTTTCTATAAGTATTTGTATGGAGTATAGCAGCGTATGGGAGATGAAACATGGACGATAAATAGTTTAGACAGGAAGAGAATAGAATTTTTCCCAATGTGGTGCTACAGAAGAGTGCTGAAGATTAGATGGGTAGATCACGTAGATAACGTGGATGTACTGAATAGAACTGGTAGAAGAGAAATGTATGGCACAATTTGATTAGAAGAATGGAACGATAGGAAGAACATGTTCTGAGGCATCCAGGGGTCACAAAGTTAGTAATGGAGGGCAGCGTGGAGGTTAAAAATCGTAGAGGGAGACCAAGAGATGAATATACTAAGCAGATTCAGAAGGATATAGGTTGCAGTAGGTACTGGGAGATGAGGAAGCTTGCACAGGATAGAGTAGCATGGAGAGCTGCATCAAACCAGTCTCTGGACTGATGACAACAACAAAAACACTTTAAAACGTAATGTAAAATACAATTCGCCGCTGCACAGGCACCGGTAAATGTAACAGTGAATGGTATGTGTCTTACGAAAGAGTGTTAGCGATTTGTTTGCAAATTAAAACATTCCACACAAATATCAATTTGCGATATCTGTAAAACTGCAATGTGCGTTGACTGACCTCTCTGTAGTTGTGCTTTTCCTGCTTTATAATCCTCTGTGAGTTTGATGTATATCGGGGGACATTTCTTTTCGTTGGTGTTACATTTTTACAAAGTTTTACTTATATATGTATACTGTATTGTTCCTGTTCTTTTTCGATATAAAATGTGCCATTGTTTTCTTTCGTGAGCTATTTTTTCAAATTATCCATTTGTGGCAAATGAATGTTGTAATACATACTATGCAAGGATATTGCAGGGGCAACAGTCTGGATGATTGACTGATCTGGCCCTGTAAAGCTAACCAAAATGGCCTTGCTGTTCTGGTACTGCGAACGGCTGAAAGCAAGGGGAAACTACAGCCGTAATTTTTCCCGAGGGCATGCAGCTTTAATGTATGATTAAATGATGATGGCGTCCTCTTGAGTAAAATATTCCGGAGGTAAAATTGACCCCATTCGGATCTCCGGGCGGGGACTACTCAAGAGGACGTTGTTATGAGGAGAAAGAAAACTGGCATTCTACGGATCGGAGCGCGGAATATCAGATCCCTTAATCAGGCAGGTAGGTTAGATAATTTAAAAAGGGAAATGGATAGGTTAAAGTCAGATATAGTGGGAATTACACAAGTTCGGTGGCAGGATGAACAAGACTTTTGGTCAGGTGAATACAGGGTTATAAATACAAAATCAAATAGGGGTAATGCAGGAGTAGGTTTAATAATGAATAAAAAAAATAGGATTACGGGTAAGCTCCTACAAACAGCATAGTGAACGCATTATTGTGCCCAAGATAGACACGAAGCCCACGCCTACTACAGTAGTACAAGTTTATATGCCAACTAGCTCTGCAGATGACGAAGAAATTGATGAAATGTATGATCAGATAAAAGAAATTATTCAGGTAGTGAAGGGAGATGAAAATTTAAGAATCATAGGTGCCTGGAATTCAAGAGTAGGAAAAGGGAGAGAAGGAAACATAGTAGGTGAATATGGATTGGGGCTAAGAAATGAAAGAGGAAGCCGCCTGGTAGAATTTTGCACAGAGCATAACTTAATCATAGCTAACACTTGGTTTAAGAATCATAAAAGAAGGTTGTATACACGAAAGAACCCTGGAGATACTACAAGGTACAGATAGATTATATAATGGCAAGACAGAGATTTGGGAACCATGTTTTACATTGTAAGACATTTCCAGGGGCAGATGTGGACTCTGACCACAATCTACTGGTTATGAACTGTAGAAATGGGTAACTTTGAGGGATGAAATAGTGAAGGCAGCAGAGGATCAAGTAGGTAAAAAGAAGAGGGCTAGTAGAAATCCTTGTGTAACAGAAGAAATATTGAATTTAACTGATGAAAGGAGAGTAAATGAAGCAGGCAAAATGGAATACAAAGGTCTCAAAAATGATATCGACAGGAAGTGCAAAATGGCTAAGCATGGGTGGCTAGAGGACAAATGTAAGGATGTAGAGGCTTATCTCACTAGGGGTAAGATAGATACTGCCTACAGGAAAATTAAAGAGACCTTTTCAGAAAAGAGAACCACTTGTATGAATATCAAGAGCTTTGATGGAAACCCAGTTCTCAGCAAAGAAGGGAAAGCAGAAAGGTGGAAGGAGTATATAGAGGGTCTATACTAGGGCGATGTACTTGAGGATAATATTATGGAAATGGAAGAGGATGTAGATGAAGATGAAATGGGAGATATGATATTGCGTGAAGAATGTGACAGAACACTGAAAGACTTGAGTCGAAACAAGGCCCCCGGAGTAGGCAACATTCCATTAGAACTACTGACAGCCTTGGGAGAGCCAGTCTGGACAAAACTCTACCATCTGGTGAGCAAGATGTATGAGACAGGCGAAATACCCTCAGACTTCAAGAAGAATGTAATAATTCCAATCCCAAAGAAAGCAGGTGTTGACAGATGTGAAAACTATCGAACTATCAGTTTAATAAGTCACAGCTGCAAAATACTAACGCGAATTCTTTACAGACGAATGGAAAAACTGAAAGAAGCCGACCTCGGAGAAGATCAGTTTGGATTCCGTGTAAATAGTGGAACACGAGAGGCAGTACTGACCCTACGACTTATCTTAGACTCAGAGAAAGCTTTTGACAATGTTGACTGGAATACTCTGTTTCAAATTCTGAAGGTTACAGGGGTAAAATACATGGAGCGAAAGGCTATTTACATTTTGTACAGAAAGCAGATGGCAGTTATAAGAGCAGTGGTTGGGAATGGAGTGAGACAGGGTTGTAGCCTCTCCCCGATGTTATTCAATTAGTATGTTGAGCAAGCAGTAAAGGAATCAAAAGAAAAATTCGGAGTAGGTATTAAAATCCATGGAGAAGAAATGAAAACTTTGAGGTTCGCCGATGACATTGTAATTCTGTCAGAGACAGAAAAGGACCTGTAACAGCAGTTGTACGGAATGGACAGTGTCTTGAAAGGAGGGTATAAGATGAACATCAACAAAAACAAAACGAGGATAATGGAATGTAATCGAATTAAGTCGGGTGATGCTGAGGGAATTAGATTAGGAAATGAGACACTTAAAGTAGTAAAGGAGTTTTGCTATTTGGGGAGAAAAATAACTGATGGTGGTCGAAGTAGAGAGGATATAAAATGTAGACTGGCAATGGAAAGGAAAGCGTTTCTGAAGAAGAAAAATTTGTTAACATCGAGTATAGATTTAAATGTCAGGAAGTCGTTTCTGAAAGTATTTGTATGGAGTGTATGGAAGTGAACCGTGGACGATAAATAGTTTAGACAAGAAGAGAATAGAAGCTTTCGAAATGTGGTGCTACAGAAGAATGCTGAAGATTGGATGGGTATATCACATAACTAATGAGGAGGTATTGAATAGAATTGGGGAGAAGAGGAGCTTGTGGCACAATTTGACTAGTAGAAGGGATCGGTTGGTAGGACATATTACGAGACATCGAGGGATCACCAATTATTGGAGGGCAGCGTGGAGGGTAAAAATCGTAGAGGGAGACCAAGAGATGAATACACTAGGCAGATTCAGAAGGATGTAGGTAGCAGTAAGTACTGGGAGATGAAGAAGCTTGCACAGGATTGAGTAGCATGGAGAGCTGCATCAAACCAGTCTCAGGGCTGAAGACCACAACAACAACAACTTGGTACTTACTGGAATGAAGGAAAACGTGGAAGGGAGGACCCATCAATAACTTTCTTTTTAACAACCTGTTTATTGCCAATTTACAAACTGTGTTTTACAGATAAGCGAAGCATTTAACCATAAAATTTTCTTAACAAAATGAACCAATTTGGAAAATTTCTTTTGACCTTAAATGTTAACTTGAATAAGCTTGTACTCTTTGCAAAAGAAATCTGAAGTGCTGTATTTCAAAACAGCAAACAATATGACAATATTTACAAGTCCCCGGGCCTGCAGCCTGCCCGTTATCGGGTTAAACAGCGGTGTCTACTGCCGTGCTGGACGCAGTCTGTCTTATTAAATGCCTTGCTGCAACACATGATAACTATATTAGTACCATTGATGACAAGAGTAATTCAACTACTCAAAACAGATGACTTAGCTTTTAATTTGAATGCTGCATGTCGAAAGGTTCGGGATTAAGATGTGCCCGTGTGCTTAAAGGTTATATAGATTAGCAGACAATATGACAATGATAAGGCTTACTTCAAAGCAACCAACTTCATAATTTCAATCGGCAACTAAGGTACGACTGGAACCCAACCCGTTCCTTCTGAGATTTTCATTTTGACTAAAGTCCTGGTGACAGTTGGCTATTAATATTTTCAAAGTTAAACTGATTGCCAGTTATTAACACCGCTCTGATGGAAGGTATTAGAAGAGAACTCACTCGGCGGAACCACAAGATCCAGCTAAAACACATAAATAATGACCCGGTCCTTCAAACATAGAAACTAACAGCTCAGTACAACAGGTTGTTTTGATTATAACTAGTGACTGAGAAATGCAATTACAATCAAAGAGCTGAACCGGTTAACAGCTAAATCTAACCACAAGGTCCCTCTTTTGTTTAATGGCAATTGTCACTCATAGATATTGGCAATGTGGGGTGGGGGGGTGGGGGGCTAGAGGGATTGTCGATACTAGACCTGAGCTACAGCCGCCTGACAGAACAGTCTACTAATTCGATTGCGCCACAGCTCATTGACCTATGATGTTTCCCAAGGCGGATAAAGATAGAAACAAATATTTGTAGTAGCTCTAAGATGAAATTAATGGTATTGGGGAATATGCAACCAGCAGCCAGAAAGGAAAGTCCCTATAATACAGCTACAAATTTGCGAAGGACTACTAGTGTCTTAGTACACCACTACTGCCTATATCTAAGCCCAAAGAGACGACCGAGTAAAGCTCAATGAGGGTCGGGTACAAACCAGAAAATAATAAGAAGAGCAGGTAGACAATGAAACAAGTCACCACGAGGATTACAGAATGTTGCTCCCCTTTATCAGCAAGCAGTTCCATGGATGTACGGTGCGTAGCAGCGGCTACTGAGTGGTGCCGATGAAAGCCAGGTGTAAGAGGGCAGCCAGGCCACGAGCGGCCGTCCGACACGAATGTTGCCAACCAACAGACGGGATGTCGGTCTGCTGCTTGTAGTCGACACTGACCCCGGTGAAGTACTCCGCCATCTTCGCTCTGCGCAGGCCCTCCTTGCGCAGCTCGTGGCTTCCGTCACTCGGACCTCGTGAACACCTGTTGTCGCGATGCTAACGCCAATCCGCAAACTTCGTGCCTCCCTCTCAGGCCAGCGAACCTCGTATATACTATATCGACAAGCAAAGACCTTCTAAGGACACGCAACCCACAGATACCAACTGTCCCTCATAGATATTGGCAATGTGTGTGTGTGTGTGTGTGGGGGGGGGGGGGGGGGGGCGGGGCTAGAGGGATTGTCGATACTAGACCTGAGCCACTGTCGCCTGACAGAACAGTCTACTAATTCAATTGCAGCACAGATCATTGACCTATGATGTTTTCCAAGGCGCATGAAGATAGAAACAAATATTTGTAGCAGCTGTAAGATGAAATTAATGGTATTGGGGAATAAGCAACCAGCAAAGTCAACACATCGAAAATAACATCCTGGAATTTGTATAGCTGATTCAGACGTTTTCCTCTAACCTATAATCCACAAATTCTTCGAACTTACTCGAAAAAATCTATTATCGTCTTTACTTGTAACGAAGTTTCCATCGGGACAGTTCTCCCAAGAAAGTATTTCTTTGCTATTGAAGGTATCAGTTCTTATTTTGTTTTCAGTACGCGTGACAAAGCGCAAAACTCTGTAAAGCATACTTTTATAATCATTGCTAAATGTACCGTACACGCAGCGCGGGCTAGCCGCGCGGTCTTAGGCGCCTTCTTACGGTCCGTGCGGCTTCCCCCTTCGGAGGTTCGAGTCCCCCCTCGGGCATGGGTGTGTGTGTTGTCCATAGTGTAAGTTAGTTTAAGTAAGGTAGTGTGTAGGCTTAGAGACCGATGACCCCAAAAGACCTTTCCACAAATTAAATTTTTTTTTGGTACCGTGCACGCTGTAAATCGCTCCTCCCGACCTGCTATATCTTAGAAACGAACCAATAATTGGTAGTTTGCTCTGTATTTAAATTTCTTGCATTCATTTCGGAAAAAATGACTGTAAAATTGGAACTTTGTGTTAAAATTAAATTTAATTACGCTTGGGACCGAAAAAGAGTTCGTGTTAACCGATAAAATTTACTGTTACAACTAATATATTCCTCCCTGTACTGAATTTTTTTTCGAGTTAACTTTGAGTTCGTCTTGAGCGATTTCGCAGTAACGAGGTTAAACAGTAATGTCGTACTATATTGATCAAATTTTAAGTTTATTGAATATGTACTTAACAAAATCTACATTGACTGATTTTATTTTTCATACCCCTTTGCACACCATATGTGTTGGCGGAAGAGACCTTTTCCTTACAGAAGCCCACTATAATAAAAAAAATTAATTTATCACTATGTTGTTAATTGTGTACGATAAAAAATTAATACACTGTACACGAAATGCGTAAAACTGAACATAAATATGGGAGAAGGGGTGTGTATAAAATTATGGAATGTGTTTTCGTATAAAGATGGGTACTGCATGTGTACACGCTGCTCGCGTATATTTACTTAGTGTAATTTTTTCTATTAGACGATACACCTAGATGCAACTTCTCACAAGATGCTGCTCTCGAGTGATAAGTATAGGATGCGTACCCTTAATGTAACACTGTGGTCTGTTACCACAGTTCAAATAAAATTGAGTTTGTTGTACATTTCGGCTACGACGTGTAGTTTTATGTTACACAGCGTAGAACCCTACGTAACGTAACCTAAATTACAAACAAGAAGTATTTTCTTCCGTGGAGACAAGTAGGGTTTTAGTACTTACCATTGAAAAGTAAACCATTCATAGAATTTGGTATCTGGAAAAATGAAGAAATTTTAGGCAATTTCTTTAGAAATTTCTCCTGTTTATTTTTCTTGTCATTGCTCCACTGGGGTAATCTCTCTTTCTTTCACTCATATCTTTCACAATCAGACTTACTAACGAACAAATAACGACTAGATTTACAACGTCAAAACATCGTGAACCGCGTGCACAGATTGAAGTAAACACGTATAGATTGTTCTCATTCACATGAAAATGAGAAACACCGTAATCAGTGTTGTCTGCTACGTGCACCGTTGGAAATGTGAGACTTTCAGTGTTACCAACATGTGGACTCCCGGCTAATTAAGAGTTTAGTGTACGGCCTACGACTTAAGCGTTTACCTTCAGTGAGAGTGTGGAAACATTCTACGAATTTTTGCTGATATATATCGGGGTCCCAATACACCTGGGACCCCGTATCATTTATACGGCTGATACGGCGGTAGCTACGTCCCAGACTGCTGTAAAATCTGACAAAGATGGCCGCCTATTCCTGTTTGCCTCCTACCTCCACGACCTATGGTGAGGTGTGAACGTCCAACACATTGTCTCCTACTCCCGTTTAAAGTCACTTATGCCACTGGAATTTCCGATCTGCAGCCGTAATGGTTCACCATTCACCTCTGATCCGTTAGTTATTTCATTTTATTCTTGCTTACGTGTCCGTTATTTGATGATCCGTCACAAAGCCCGCCTTTAAATTACGTAAACTCGCATTTAATAGAGGCCACACTTCCGTAGGCAAACAAATGAAATAAGAATATGTGAAGAGAATAGATTACTGGCTTTGCATTTATTTTTTGTTGGTGGAATCAGTTTGTCATAAAGGTGCCTAAACAACTTCTATATTTTAAGAGCTTTTAGGTGTTAGTCAGGCCAAAGTTATTGTACCTATCTTGGATCTAAAATATTGTTGATACTGACATTACAATAAAATGAACTGTTTGCTATGCAAGCTTTTATTAAACGAAATGCTTTAAACTGCTTCGTGGCGAAAATTTTTCGTCGTATTTGAAATAACCGCGTAAGGCGGCTGATAGTTGTACACCAGCTATGTTCTGTTTCCTGGCGGCGCGGCAACTATACATTGATAGAAATTGTTTAATTGTTCGAAACATTGAAATCAGTGATTGGAAGGTTTCTTTAAATAACAACAAGGTTAACATTTCGTGCACATATTAACAATTAGAACGTACTCGCATGCTCAACTTAAATGACTCTTTCTCCAATAACAGCGAAAACAATAATAGAGCAGATAAAATATCTAACAGCTATTACGACCGCATTTTGATAGAGCAAGAAAAGATATTATTATCTATAATTGCAGTTGTCAGGGATGGTAGCTATGTTCTTCAGACCATGTCTCTGGCGGAAAATAGTTAACTATACACTACAGACATTTTAATAATGGTTCAAAAATCGCTCAGTGTTGAACGTTCTAATTTGGAGACTTCATACGTTTACGTACTTTCCTTAACGATCCAGGTGCCCACATCATTACCAGGGGCAATTCAGCCTCTCGGTTGACAGTGGTCACAATGGTTTGGCTCAATTTGTGCAATCGGCAAAACTGTAAGTATGCTCTAACAAGAGCCGCGTCTTTCGAAGAGAATCGCCCAGTCGTGCCTTCCGACAGTTACATAATGATTAGCAAACAGAGCTGCAGACACGGCAGTGAGACACCGCACAGTTCCTGTCCGGAACGCCTACCTACGAACGTGGAAGCGCCAGCCACCCAAACATGGTACCTTGCTCTTGCGGCCAACACACAACAGAGACACCTCCAATTGTCCAGCTCGTACACAGCACATAGTTGGCTGTCTCAAACGAAAGCTGCTGCGAAACACACATTCGGAAAAGCGATCTACGTTTGAATCTTCGTCTCACAAGCTACAGTACGGTGACTAAGAGGAGTGTGCATGGTATTCCATAATCATTTTACCTTTTTGCGATTTTCGGAATGTATGAGCCGGCCGAAGTGGCCGTGCGGTTAAAGGCGCTGCAATCTGGAACCGCAAGACCGCTACGGTCGCAGGTTCGAATCCTGCCTCGGGCATGGATGTGTGTGATGTCCTTTGGTTAGTTAGGTTTAACTAGTTCTAAGTTCTAGGGGACTAATGACCTCAGCAGTTGAGTCCCATAGTGCTCAGAGTCATTTGAACCATTTTTTTTCCGGAATGTATGGGGTTAACAAACTGTCAGTATTCCCGTGTACAGATTTGAGTTTTCTGTACCGGACAGCGTCGTGCACTCCACCAGACCCAACTGCATTCACAATCAAGGCTATGTATCGAACATACTTCGCAATAATTAGTATATGGTGTATACCATTTTGAACAGGAAAGTGCTGTGATGACCCAAAGCCGAAATCACTCACAGCAAAACTAAGTACTGCTTACTAGTAGCTTTGGTGTTATATGAGGAACGGTCAACATTCAGTGATATGACAAGAACGACCATTCGAAGCCAAAAGTCTAGTAAACAGGATATCTTGAAAACTATGAGCACTTCTTCAACTTCGACACTGTGAAACAAATCTCTTCCACTGCAAGCTCTTTGCTTTTCATATTCTGACAGGTGGCAGTAAATACCATAATAAGAAAAGCAGGCCTGTAAAGTGCATAACGTAAGAGCTATGACCACATTTTCGTCTTATTCACCGTGAAACGTTTCTCTTCTAATGAACAAGCGCTCATAACTCATGACTTTTTTTTTTTCTTGAGTGCGTCTATAGCCGGCCGCGGTGGTCTAGCGGTTCTAGACGCGCAGTCCGGAACCGCGCGACTGCTACGGTCGCAGGTTCGAATCCTGCCTCGGGCATGGATGTGTGTGATGTCCTTAGGTTAGTTAGGTTTAAGTAGTTCTAAGTTCTAGGGGACTGATGACCACAGTAGTTAAGTCCCATAGTGCTCAGAGCCATTTGAACCATTTTTGCGTCTGTACTAACTACTGCCAAAATATGAAAAGCAAAGACCGTGGGGTGGAGGAGATTTGTTTCACAGTTCCGAAAATGAAGAAGTGGTGATTGCTCGCTCTTAACGTATACATTTTCGAGCCCAAGTTTATTTAAGGTTTTGCTACGAATGGTCGTTCCTGTCCTATGCCTAAATATTGACCGTTCCTCCTGCGATATCCTGTATATAACACCAAAAGCTGCTGTGAAGTAAACATTTTTTTTGTTGCTGCGACTGATTTCGGCTTTTGCATTTTACAGCTGAAAATGGTATACACCACGTTTCTTACACCAATGTCTGCAGCTATGCTCTCCCATTCTTGTTCTGTCAGCTGCAAATGACTTAAGCCTAGATAGTGGCGAAAATGAGCGTACACAAAATTAACTCCTCCAAATTGTCTAAAACCAGAGAAGGTATGCAGAGAGATAACAAGATCGTTAGCGGTGGTCGCGAAATGTGTATCGCCGACTGAGGGGCACGGATCCATAATAGTGGTCATGTGCGGACGACGTACACAACCAACAAAGAAGTCAGAATACGTCTTATATATAATAGAAGGGCAGATATTCTTGCTGTGAGAAATTTCTTCCCCACCTTTCTTTTATCAGGGATATGGTATAAGATTATAGGTGAACAGAAATAGCGACTGCGACATTGAACTCAAGGGTTATAGCGTCCATACTTAATGCATGTTCATCAGGCATTAAGAGATTTTTAATAGAAGGTTCGCTTTTTGCATAATGTTTATAATTCAGTATCTGGACTTAATGACTATCGTACCGCAGGATGATGGTGTCACTTTTAAATCTAATAGCGAGGTAAATACCTGCTATAGTCATTAGTGGTCAGGAGTAAACACACCCGCGAGCAACGCAACTAGAATATCTGCAGCATAAACACGAGGTCTGGCCGCTTTCATTATACCTAATTTTACTTTTTGTATAAGAAATTACGTCGCGAGCGATACACTGAATTCCTCCAACATGCACTAGGGAGTTTCCGGCCGATTTAGCACTAGAAACACGTTTCTTAGTGTGAGTGCAGCAAAAACAAACTACATTCACAAATAGTTTCTCTTAGATTTCAGAAAACCCTGCAAATCTAGACTAAAGGAAATCGTTGAGGCCGAGCTTCCAACTCTTGAGCACATCAAGCTAAGTATCAACGCAAAGAAAGGTGTCTGCCTCTGCTTACTTACATCAGGTACGATAACAATGTGAAGCGCAAGGTATTATTGTTCTTTCGCTACAATAGTACAATTTCTACTCATTCTTTATGTCGCATCTTGTTTGTGCCCGTTCAATTCTCGACACCACGTAGCATTGCAACTAGAGATACTTAGCCATCTAATCGCAACGATGGCTATATTCGTTAAAGATTATTGATCTCTTCAGCGGCTTCGATTCATCGTGCTCACTCGAAATCGCACCCAAATCTCGGAAGTAGTACTTGTTATTGTGTGTAAATGGCTACAACTCTCCCCTGACACGCCAACTCTGGGGGTTTTCCATGCACCAATATTCGACTGGTACGGCCTGCGCCCACAATCTCGGACCAGCTCTCCGGCAAAAAAACAAAACAAAACAGAGTTTGTTGCTGTCCTTTACAGCAGCGAGGTGTGGAGTCTGCTAACATGATCTACATTACGAATCAAACGACATTGTATACATAGTGGTCCATTGATAGTGACCGAACCAAGTATCTCACGAAACAAGCGTCAAACGAAAAAACTACAAAGAACGAAACTTGTCTAGCCTGAAGGGAGAAACCAGATGGCGCTATGATCGGCCCGCTAGATGGCCATAGGTCAAACGGATATCAACTGCGTTTTCTTAAATAGGAACCCCCATTTTTATTACATATTCGTGTAGTACGTAAAGAAATATAAATGTTTCAATTGGACCACTTTTCTCGCTTTGTCATAGATGGCGCTGTAATAGTCACAAACGTGTAAGTACGTGGTATCACGTAACATTCCGCCAGTGCGGACGGTATTTGCTTCGTGATACATTACCCGTGTTAAAACGGACCGTTTACCAATTGCGGAAAAGGTCGATATCGTATTGATGTATGGCTATTGTGGTCAAAATGCCCAACGGGCGTGTGCTATGTATGCTGCTCGGTATCCTGGACGACATCATCTAAGTGTCCGGACCGTTCGCCCGATTGTTACGTTATTTAAGGAAACAGGAAATGTTCAGTCACATGTGAAACGTCAAACACGACCTGCATCAAATGATGATGCCCAGGTAGGTGTTTTAGCTGCTGTCGCACCTAATCCGCACATCAGTAGCAGACAAATAGCGAGAAAGGAAGCAAATGATTTTTCCTTTGCAACAATCGGAATGATCATGGATTGGAGAAATTAGTAAATTCTCTAAATTGAAATGAATGCTTGTTAGAAATTACTTTATATGACAAAGATTATTATTAGGACATTTTTTAAAACATTTACATGGGTGTTCAGATAACATTACTAGATATGCGCGAGGCTGCTTTTTACCTTATACAATAATACTCAGGCTCCGGCATCGCTGCACCGCGACCGACCAGCCAACACGATACACCATACCAGACCAGAGCAGACTCGAGACTAGCCACTAGCAACAACTTAGTGCTACAGCTACACAGTTCCTACTCAGTCAACACTGCTCTCTGGTCAGCGATTCTCTTACACCTTGCATATCGCAGGCAGCGCATGAGCAATACATCGAAATTACATCTGCTCGGACCTCTTACAATCGATATTTGTGTTTTGATAGTAATAATTTACGTTCTTTACTATTTGTTATACATAGCGCACCCGTACACAGTCTTGAAATAATTTATAATTCACACGTCTCATAACAAAAACTTCCTTTCCCTTTCTCCAAATGTCCATTTATCTGACGTACCGTCACATTCGTCTCAATTTCTTGTAGAACCCGGTTTCCCAAATCTGTGGTACGCACAGACCGCCGCCTCCCTGCGCGTTCGTCTGTCTGAAAGAACCCATGATCGCCCGGAGTCCCACAAAGTGCTCGAAATGTTGTGTGTTGTGGTTGATGTCTGTGAGGGTACTTGTTTTGGTCTAACCAACCGCCTTTCGACTGTTCCCATCTGCTTGGTCATACACAATCTGGCATGTGCATGACGCGAATACCTTACCATTCTGCCGCTTACATTCCACTGCGTCAATCACACAGCGTGTAGCGCACACGGAACACACGGCAGGTTGTCAGTGGAACTGACATTCGACAGCACCATCTACCGTGGCAACGATGCATTTCCAGACGCATGTTCGTAGGACATTTTTGCTCCACTTCCAGTCAGGAATCCGTCCCTGCAGTTAGTCGGTTTTATTAACTGTGACCCTTTACAATGTGAAAAAAGTTCGTGCAGTTGGATGTCAAAGCGCGATTCCTTTCGTACTAACACTGCAAAACTCCAACAAAGCCTTGTCCTATGCGTATTTTCGGTAGAAAATGGACCAAGAAAAGATAAGTATCTACAGGCAGTACTCTGTGTCTGTGGTATACAGTTAGTATTCCGGGCACAGTTGTGCTCCAGACATGCGAGGTCGAGAGTTTGTTTCCGTGCCTAGACAATTTTTCTTTTTTTTTTTTTTTTTAATTTCTGCTTTTGTACTTCTTGAATCTGTATATGGTTCTTAACAGGTATGCTGCAATCAGAATTGGTCCTGTAAGAAACACGTGCCATTATACAGGTTGTCCCAGCTATCTTGTCCACCCAAAATATCTCTGGAACAATAACAGCTATTGGAAAACGACTTTCACCGGTATCAATGTAGGGCTGGGGCCCATGAATGTACATATTTGGAAACATTCTAAAACGAAAGCATATGTGTTTTTAACACAAATTTATGTTTCTTTAAATGGACCTCCTATATTTTTTCTTCAGCAACCCATAGCATGACAAAGTACGTACACAATGGCGTTGATTGCATCGCAATATTCCCATTACATCCCGAGATATTGAGACGCGAAGTTGACGCTTCAAACACCCAACATGCGCTGCTAGCGCACGTCCTGAGGCTCAGGCGTGAACCCTATGCTGCCCGTAATCGCGATGTGATTGACATGTGTAATCACACCTCCATACTTATCAAGAGGTCCGAAACGAATAATACGGTCTGCTGCCATCAACTCTCATAAGCACATAATGGTTTCCCTCTAGCACGTTTTACGTATCTACGTACACAATATGAACCAGTACCGATTGGTGTACACCCGTCAGGTTGTCTTATTTATCCTGCACACCCAAAATAAGGTTTATCTAATGCGTTATATGACCCATTGTGCCTGTCGCGCAGGGCCTGGCTCTACCTAGTCAACTGTCCAACGTAGTTCCCATTACTGCCACAGTTACCACTTCGCCTTGTTTATGATTTGCGACCCATGCAAACTCCTGTACTCCACCACCCTCCGAGCATCCCATTTGTTGTTGCTTTGGCGTGCAGTACACCGCTTACCAGTGTAGTCGTGCATCAGAGTAATCTAGTGATGGCACGGAGGTGGTACACATTGTGAATAAACGTTGTGTTGTGGAACTTATACTGTACAGTATAATGTACACACATGAAGATATGGTAGAAATGCTGCTGATCTATGGAGAATGTACGTTGACGGGAAATACGTTATGAGATTGTTTGTTTGTTGATAGTACTATTAGCGAACATTATGATTATTAAGTTGATATGTCTGTTTTCTATCCTACTTTACCTACCTGTACTGTACCCTGTTGTAGGTGGACGAAATGTTGTTCAGGCAGAACGACTGTACAGAAGACGATTCTCTGACAAGCCATCGCCTTCGCGCCGGATGTTTGGTCGTTTCACATCTCGTCTACCTGAAACGGGAAGCTTAAATCCAAGACCTCCACGTCGTCCTAGAACACGCACAGATGAACGTGCTGAAGTTGCTGTGCTCGCTACCATGGCTGTGAATCCTCAGATCAGCACACGTCAAATTGAACGTGAAGTTGGTATGTCGAAATCAGGTGCACAGCGTATTCTTAAACGTCATAAATTTCATCCTTACCATGTTCATTTACACCAAGATCTTCATGGAAATGACTTCCGCAATAGGGTAACATTTTGTCGGTGGGCTCAGCAAAAACTTCTGACTAATCCAAATTTTTCTGCAGATGTTCTCTTTACCGACGAGGCATCATTCTCCAACAAAGGAATTGTCAATATGAGGAATATGCATTATTGGTCCGCAGACAATCCAAAATGGCTCCGTCAGGTAGAGCATCAACGTCCGTGGAAAGTTACTATTTGGTGTGGGATTATTGGAGATACCATTATCGACCTTTCTTTGTAAATGGCATCCAAAATGGCAGACAGTACTCCAGATTTATACGACACAATCTTCCTGTTCTCTTGGACACTGTACCTCTGAACCGGAGAATGGTCATGTGGTATCAGCATGACGGATGCCCTGCACATAACGCTTTACGAGCACGACGACTTCTGAACCGTAAGTTCCCTGGTAGGTGAATTGGACGAGGTGGCCCAGTTAGTTGGCCTGCCCGATCTCCGGACCTTACACCGCTGGATTATTTTCTTTGGGGAGCAGTGAAGGATGCTGTTTACCAACATGAACCAACAACACCAGATAACATGAAGCAACGCATTATTGATGCTTGTACAGCCATCAAAGAGGAAACAGTAGCACGAAGTAGGGCATCCTTCATCCGCAGAGTGATCCTATGTATGCAAGCCAATGGGCATCACTTTGAGCGTGAGATGTGAACGCTATGTTTAGTATGTAGTGCTGGTATCACAGTGGAAGTTTCTACAAAGGGCCATTTTGCCCAGGGATGTTAAGAAACATTTGTTTGCAACAATTTGTCATTTAACGCATTAGATAAACATAACATTGATAATTATGTGATAATAAAACTAATTGGTTATACATGTTTACATTCATCTTCTATGTCCTACCTAAACTTCCCAAATCAAAACATTTTTACCTAAACAACGGTAAAACTTTTAGTCGACTTCCTCGTTTCACTAAAACCATCAACATGAACTTTACTATTACGAGTGAATGATTAACTGTCACTTGCGCCAGATCTACAGTAAAGTAAAGTTTTAACGTAGAACGGCATTACCTTTTTAGTAACGGATTAACGATAAGCGAAGTTAACCTTTTTCACTAACGTTGCGGTACACAGATATGTTACAGAACCGCATCATCCCTAGCCTATGGGATAAATACCTGCTGGAATGTACGACGTTAATGCAGGATGGCAGCTGCCCGTATTATTCGTTTCGGACCTCTTGATAAGTATGGAAGTGTGATTACGCATGTCAATCACATCGCGATTACGGGCAGCATGGGGTTCACGCCTGAGCCTTAGGACGTGCGCTAGCAGCGCATGTCGGGTGTTTCAAGCGTCAACTTCGCGTCTCAATATCTCGGGATGTAATGGGAATATTGCGATGCAATCAACGCCATTGTGTACGTACTTTGTCATGCTATGGGTTGCTGAAGAAAAAATATAGGAGGTCCATTTAAAGAAACATAAATTTGTGTTAAAAACACATATGCTTTCGTTTTAGAATGTTTCCAAATATGTACATTCATGGGCCCCAGCCCTACATTGATACCGGTGAAAGTCGTTTTCCAATAGCTGTTATTGTTCCAGAGATATTTTGGGTGGACAAGATAGCTGGGACACCCTGTATAGAAGTGAAACCGGTATGAGAGTACAATAATTTCCGTTGTTCCGTTTTTGGAGACATATTAGGCCTTTAATCTTTTACGCATTCTCTTGCATGCAAGGAGCCTTCCTTTGTCAGTACTACTTTCTTTTTTTTCTGGGAGATTGTAACGTCCCCTTGGAAAAATTTATGAATGATTGTGCTGGTAAACGTCTTACGTTATTTGAATTTCAAACAGCTGAGCAAAACTGAACGTACTGCGACATTTCTCTCTTTACTTATTCTGATCATCACTAAACAGACACACTATTTTTAGCGCAACGCAATCTGACTTTCAATAATCTCTACAAAAGAATGGCCCTGACTAACATTAACCTATACCTTCCACAAATCACTTACCTCAAAAATCTTCGTTACTCGAACTACTGCAATACAGCGAGCGCCACTACTGCCAGCTAAATAAAAAATTCAAAGGCACTGACTATTGATAGGCATAGTTAGCGAATGAAAGATTTTGATAGAGAACAAACAATGTATTTACCTTAATAGTGTTCAAAAGTCATAATATATTAACAGCCAACTGCCCAACACTACAATAGCAAATTCTAACACTGCAAACCAGCCATAGGCTGCACACAGCACAGTCAATGATTTACAACATCCCCTCTTCCAAAGTAAGAAGACTCCGCGTCGTTGCCTCTTGCTTTGTCCCTTTCATTTCTTTTATCTTACACATCGCTGCATCGGAATAAATCACATACCCACAGCGTCAGAGTCTGATGTTTCGCACTGCTTCCTCAACTACAGTCGAAAATATTTTCGTACTTATCACTTACTAATCCATTACATATCTTCAGGACATTGCGTCACCAGTAACTCTAGAAACACGGTTTACGGGTAATTACTGACCTCTGTTACAATACGTATTACCATGTTGTAATGACTAATTATGACTTTTATCCATGACCACATTTCCTTCTTACATTTCTGTGTCTGTCTGTACTTTTTGACCGTGAAAATTCACGCTACATGTGTTAAGTGTTGGACAACATAAAGTAAAAACTCAGTGAAACTTCACTAATCTGTGTTATTCGTCATTTTATCCATAGTCTTTTATGTCTGTGAAGTACGTATCTGAAGCAAACTGGAAAGAGAAGTTTTGACAAATTCGAAATGCTGCGGTGTAGATACAATTACGAAATACAAAGGGGATTAAAATGAAAACCTTAAACGTGTAATTGAAAATCGATATTACGCGCCATTATTGTGTAAGTTGGCGGTACTGTTACCAGTTACGTAAGGAATATCTTCCAGGCGGCAGCATTCTGCAGGCAACCGGAATGCTATCCCGCTTGCTAGACAACACAGTTTTTTAATACGTTTTCTGCGCAGTGAAGATACGAAACCCATTCACATCCATCGATGAATGAAGGTGCAGTGAAGTGATGCATTTCTATCACTTCAGAAAGTATACAAGGGCGAGGAGAAAGTTCGTAAATGACGCTCAGCGACCGTATCAGGCAAATCGCGTCGTGTCACAAGAGTGTACCGCTGTAGCTGAAGCCATTGTAATGGAAAGTCGCAGTTGGACGGTAGATTAAACAGCCACAAATCAAATCATTAGTCATGGTTCAGTACATTACATCGTTCATGAAGTGCTTACGTTTTACAAAGTATATGCAAGATATGTGCCACTGCAGGTCACTCTAGAACCGAAAGACCAACGCGTTTGCACCTGTGAAGAACTTCTGCGGCACTTTGAAGGAGAATGTGATAGCTTCTTCGCGAGAATCTTTACAGGAGACGAATCCTTGGTACACTACTGCCAACCCGAAACAACGACATTGAACATACAATGGTGCCATTCTTTATCACCAAAACCCAAAATGCTCTGGACGCAGCCATCTATAGGGAAAGATTTGCTGATACCCTCTTGGGATGCGCCGGCCGGGGTGGCCGATCGGTTCTAGGCGCTACAGTCTGGAACCGCGCGACCGCTACGGTTGCAGGTTCGAATCCAGCCTCGGGCATGGATGTGTGTGATGTCCTTAGGTTGGTTAGGTTTAAGTAGTTCTAAGTTCTAGGGGACTGCTGACCCCAGAAGTTAAGTCCCATAGTGCTCAGAGCCATTTGAACCTCTTGGGATGAACGTCAAAGTGTCTATGAACACAACAGCACACAAAGAAACACCGTCGCCAGTGCGTCATATCGCAACACATTAAAAAATCAGCTTCGACCTGCAGTAAGATCAAAGCGATGTCGATTTCTGACAACAGCTGTAATTTGGCAACATGACACTGTTCGGCATCATACTGCAACACTTGCAACCACCAGTGACCTGCCGTTTGATAGTCTGCGACATACGCCATATTCACCAGAACTCGCACCGAGTGATTTCCACATGGTTTGGTCTCTCAAAGAGGCGACGTTTCGATGAAAAGATGCTGCAGGCGGTGCACGAGCGGCTGCTCATACTACCAAATTCCTGCACTCCCTAAGCATTGGAGGAAGTGAGTAGATCGACAAGGGGAATATGTCGAAAAATATTACACTTGTGTTGCACTTTTGTTAAATGAAAAAGAGTTTTAAAAATAATTTAACGTCTTAATTTGCCTCCCCCTCGTAATAAAGGTTTCTGAGACCTAGTAAGACTGCTATTCGAAAGAGCCAAGAATTCATTAGTCAGCTGGCAAGGGTGACAAAAAGTGAATACCCTTTCTAAGCTCACAACATACAGTCCATTATGCTGGAAGAATTTTAAATTTACTAGTATTTTGAAGAGATTACAGTTACATTTAAATAATGGAAACAATATCAAGCCTTACAAGTGTAGAAATAGAACACTGTAGAATTCAATGGTAGAAAGTGATAACCCTCAGTTTAGGAAGCATTCGTCTGATCACGTAATCTGTTTTCGAATGCACTACATGCTGGTAGCAAGTTGTTCACTATTTACTTCTAGTAACCACTGACAGATACATACATTTATGCCACTGTCTTTAACTTAACTTATAACATTCACTAACTCATAGTAAGCTGTTATGTTTCAGCACTTTCTCAGCCGACCATATTAGTTTTTTACCATGTCTATGGTTAATTTAGATACTGTGGGAATTAATTTAAGAATGAGAAATGGTAGTGACACGGTAACTACAGAAACTAATTAAGCCACTGTAGTATTTTTCTAGTCACTTAGGGTCACTTGTTTTAGTTAACGAAGGTACAGAAGCTACAATAGACAGCAACTACTTCATCCCTTATTCTCTTACTAGAGGCACCAACAGAGTCAAATACTAATCGAAATAGGGTACTAGAAATTCACGCATATCAGTATTGGGAGGTCGATGATTATCATTGAGAAATCATTAACTTACAGCAGGCTATTTAAACGTATACCTACAAAATACTAGAAAACACTACACATGGCTGGCACTAACGCGAGGCAGTATAATTCTATTTGTTTTTAACATTTTCTGCGTTTAAAATGTGGAAGTGGTTTACAATAAAGAGCTTAAAATATCTGAAGTGTGATAAAATGCTTATGTCTGTATAACCATTCACTTCTGGAAATCTAATATGTGCACTATCTAACTAAAAGTGTATGGACACCTATTAGTGGATGTGTTCCCCCTTCGCCGTCTAGGACGGCATGAACTGCGCTGACATTCGAGGAATACGGAGGAATGGCAGGTCATTCTTCCCCAAGAGCCGGAAGTAGTGAAGATAATGTTGTATACTGGGGTATGGTGGGAAATCGAAGTTCTAGCTCTTCCTAAAGTGTTCGACTGGGTTCAGGTCGGGACTCTGGGCAGAACAGAGCATCACAGGAATGTTGTTTTGTGACAGGGTTTATCGCCATGTTGATACAATCATCGCTTCCGAACTGCTACTCCACTGTAAACAGTACACAATGCCGTAAATGTGCTCACTCCTTTCCTTTCTGGCTCTTGCTTCAGCTCAACAAGTAGATCACAACATAATCACGTAAAACACGCCAACACCGTAAAACCACATCTTCTGCAGTTCAATGTAGGCCCTACACATGATGACAGGTAATGGCCTCCAGACATTCTCCAAACCATAACACTCCATCGCGTTACCACACTCTAAATCGCTCGATTCCGGCCATTCACTCTCCAGTGATAACAGCACAATAACCGCTCAGTAATCGTTACAGAAATGGTGTGACTTATGAAGGGCTGCTCAACCTCTGCACCCGCTCTTCTTAACCCCCTAAGCACGATCATTGTGCTGGCTAAACTGTTGGTACCACTTCGTAAATGACGACGATTTTTTCCGCCGATGTCGTGCGAATTTTTACAACCACTCTACGCTACGCTGGGCGGTCGCAGTCATGTTGTCTGCCTGGTGCGGTTGCTCCTTCTCGTTTCCACGTCACAGTCACATCACCAACAGTCGGCTTGGGCAGCTTCAAAAACGTTATAGTGACCTTCATGGATCTGTTACTCACATCACGAACCGTTCAATGACTAGCCCACATTCGAAGCTTCGAACCTCTCCTCACCAACTCATTCTTCTGTTACTGCTTCTGTGGCGACAACACTATACTCTTTACCTGATTTTATAGTGGCGGGCCGCCCCCTGTAGCGTCTAATGGTCAATTCCGCACTACATAATGGTTTCCGTATAGAATGAGATTTTCACTCTGCAGCGGTGTGTGCGCTGATATGAAACTACCTGGCAGATTAAAACTGTGTGCCGGGCCGAGACTCGAACTCTGGACCTTTGCCTTTCGGGGGCAAGTGCTCTACCAACTGAGCAAAGATCCCGAGTTTCGGCCCGGCACGAAGTTTAAATCTGCCAGGTAGTTTCATATCAGCGCACACTCCGCTGCAGAGTGAAAATCTCATTCTGGAAACATCCCCCAGGCTGTGGCTAAGCCATGTCTCCGCAATATCCTTTCTTTCAGGAGTGCTAGTTCTGCAAGGTTCACAGGAGAGCTTCTGTAAAGTCTGGAAGGTAGGAGACGAGGCACTGGCAGAAGTAAAACTGTGAGGACGGGGCGTGGGTCGTGCTTGGTTAGGTCAGTTGGTAGAGCACTTGCCCGCGAAAGGCAAAGGTCCCGAGTTCGAGTCTCGGCCCGGCACACAGTTTTAATCTGCCAGGAAGTGTCAGTTTCCGTATAGTTTGATCATAGTCTATAATGCAGAACCACGGTAACGATTTTCCGAGAAAACATAAGGACTTGGTAAGATGAAATTCAAATATCAGATTTCTTATAAAGGTTGTTTCTAAATCTACAGAAATAACGTAAAAGCTTCTTCTTATAAAGGTCTTGCAACTATGTTTTATGAACAATTCCGGCGCTGCCACTTGTGAAAACATGTCGCGTAGGCAGGTTGAACGTAAGTCTCAGCGAAGGCGCAGGACGATTTACCTCCGTCTACATAACACGTTGTAGCCGTGATCTAGGGGTAGCGTCTATGATTCACAATCAAAACGTCTTCATTCCCGGACTCGAATCGCGCCGATTCTCAAATTTTGATTAATAATCAGCCTTGGCAGCCGAAGGTTTCCGGCATAAGGAGTCACCCCTCATTCTGCCAATGGCCTTGTCAAAGAGGGAGGAGGAGTGGACTGAGGTTCAGGGCACCCTCTAGTTCAAGGGGTAGGACACTGCTCCTAAAGGTGGACGAATCAGCAATGATCAACGGCATGAGGATGCAGAAGGCAATGGAAACCAATGTATTAAAGATACGTTACGTGTATCCATAGGAGATGTGGCCTGTAATTGAAGAAGTGTCAAGACGATCTCTCCATTGGCAAAAGATTCTAGAATAGTCCTCCACTCGGATCTCCGGAAGGGGACTGCCAAGTGGGAGGTTGCCATGAGAAAAAGATTCAATAATCAGCGCAAGGGCAACGTTCTACGAGTCGGGGCGTGGATTTTCAGAAGCTTGAACGTGGCAAGGAAACTAGAAAATCTGAAAAGGGAAATGCAAAGGCTCAGTCTAGATACAGTAGTGGTCAGTGAAGTGAAGTGGAAAGACGAAAAGGTTTTCTGGTCAGATTAGTATAGGGTAATATCAACAGAAGCAGCAAATGGTATAACAGGAGTAGCATACGATGTGAATAGGAAGGTATGGTAGAGAATGTGTAACTGTGAACAGTTCAGTGACAGGATTTTTCTTATCAGAATCGACAGCAAACCAACACCGACAACGATAGTTCAGGTATATACGCCGACGCCGCAAGCTGATGATGAAGAGACAGAGAAAGTGTATGAGGATATTTAAAGGGTAATAGAGTATGTAAAGGGTTATGAAAATCTAATAGTCATTTGAGACTGGAATGCAGTTGCAGAAGAAGGGGTAGAAAAACAGGCAACAGGATAATATGGGCTTGGGACAAGAAATAAGAGAGAGAAAGACTAACTGAGTTCTGTAACAAGTTTCAGCTAGTAAGAGCGAATACGTTGTGCAAGAATCACAAGAGGACAAGCTATACGTGGAAAAGGTCGGACGGTTCGGAAGGATTTCTGATTACGTTGTGGTCAGACAGAGATTCCGAAATCAGATACTGGATTGTAAGGTGTACCCAGGAGCAGATATAGACTCAGATCACAATATAGTAGTGATGAAGAGTATGCTGAAGTTCAAGACATTAGTCAGGAAGAATCAATACGCAAATAAGTTGGATAGGGAAGCACTAAGGAATGACGAGATACCATTGAAGTTCTCTAAGGTTATAGATACAGCAATAAGGAATAGCTCAGTAGGCAGTACAGTTGAAGAGAAATGGTCATCTTCAAAAAGGGACATTACAGAAGTTGGGACGGAAAACGGAGGTACAAAGAAGGTAACAGTGAACAAACCATGGATAACAGAAGAAATAATTCAATTGATCGATGAAAGAAGGAAGTACAAGAATGTTCCGAGAACCTCGGGAATAGAGAAATACAAGTCGCTGAGGAATGAAATAAATTGGAAGTGCAGGGAAGCTAAGACGAAATTGCTGCAGGAAAAATGTGAAGACATCGAAAAAGAAATGGTGTCCGAAGGACAGACTCAGCATACAGGAAAGTCAAAACAACCTTCGGTGACACTAAAAGCAAGAGTGGTAACATTAAGAGTGCAACGGGAATTCCACTGTTAAACGAAGAGGAGAGAGTGGATAAGTAGAAAGAATATATAAAAAGCCTCTATGAGGGGGAAGATTTCTCTGATGTGATAGAAGAAGAAACAGGAGTCGATTTAGGGGAGCCAGTATTTGAATCAGAGTTTAAAGGAGCTTTGTAGGACCTAAGATCAAATAAGAGATAAGGATAGATAACATTCCATCAGAATTTCTAAAATAATTGGGGAAAGTGGCAACAAAACGCCTGCTCACGTTAGTTTGTAGAAAGTATGATTCTGGCGACATACCATCTGACCTCTCAGAAAAATATCATCCATACTGTTCCGAAGATGGCAAGAGCTTACAAGTGCGAGATTTTCCCACAGTCAGCTTAACAGCTCATGCACCCAAGTTGCTTACAAGAATAATATACAGAAGAATGGAAAAGAAAATTGAGGGTGCGCTAGATGACGATCAGTTTGGCTTTAGGAAATGTAGAGGCACGAGGGAGGCAATTCTGAAATTGCGGTTGTGGGCTTTCAACAATATATGGTGGTGTGGTGTGGCCCTCAACTACGTACCCTCAGACTCATTGAAATATTAAAAATTTTGGCTGGTTTCGTTGTCTAGAGGCTGGGATACGTAGTTTCCGCATTACAGGCCAAATACTGCTGAGTCGACAGTATACAGTATGAATATACACATGAATCGAATGGTCGAAGGTTCCTATCACTCGGCAATTGCGAATTTTTTGTGTATAGATATTTATAAATGAAAGACTGCTCTTAAATAAAATCTGCAGGTGCTATTCTTAACAGACGTACCTATAAGAATGCCGTTTATTACTACAAAACAATTATTGGTGTCGATGGTACGGCAATTAAATGAAATATAAGTTGAATAACAGGGAAACAGTAGATTCTTACTTCACGTAATTAGTTATGAACAACAATATAGCTCGCGAGATATTCACTTCTAAACTGATACTACGTCTTCACTGCAGAAGCCACGGAAATCACACAAGAGCACAAATTGGCTATCCGAAGTATTTCCGTCTACGCGACCACGTGCAAAACGCCGCTCCCAAGACTTTCCTATGACAGTGCGTCTGTCACGCCATACTGTCCCGCACTCCCCGCTGTCCTCTCCCGTACTCCCACTTTCATCCAGTCTCCCCATTCACGAGTGCTGTGAATGGCTAGAGCGCTCCCGCCATGTCTTCAAGCCAATACACACGCACATACATAATGAAGCACATTTTGAATACTGGATTTATATTTAAATAACTTGAAAATAAATAAATATTCGTACGGATGGACCAAAAACACACTCTACACACATTATTAAAGACATAAACAAATCAAATAATCATATATCGAAGGAATAGAACACAAATAATCCTGGAGCCTAATGTCTTTGTGCTTTCTAAACCATAGTAAATAATTGACCAATTTGTTCAGAAACAGTGTATATAAGATATAAACAAAAACATAGATGAATAAATATATTTATAAGCATGCTGCTACCGATTTTTCGTGTAACTGTGGAGTAGTTATGGCCTGACGCGATTAATAGTCATCGGCCACTTTGACCTCCAATAACTCACGTACTATTCAAGTTACATGCCTGTAATTCACACCAATTTTAGGTTTACACTAATAACTTCCTAAAGGCACATCGATTGACAAAATCGGATGAACCATCTACATTTTGGAAATTCGTAGCTCGGTGTTACTTGTATAATTTATCGTCAGATACTAAACTTCAAACTAATAAAGCTATTGAAAATCTGACTATACCATCAGAATTGTCGTGCAAATAATGGTAAGGTATATGTTTCCTTTTGAGGTATCATGATTCATCTGGCTACTATTAATTTCTGTACAAGCTCTGAAATGGCTGCCATTAAGGTTTCACAAAGTCCGTGATCTTTGTCACTCCCAGCATGTCTCCTTCATCGACACAGCGTCACCGTGGAGTTCCCAGCCATGCGGTCCCTGGACCCCGGCTGTCGTTCGGCACCATGCGGCCGCCGACGAACCGCGGCTTACCGAGAAGCCCCAGCGCGGCCACGCCCACTCCGAACTTACAATGCACTACCGGCCATTCAAATTGCTACACGACGAAGATGACGTGCAACAGACGCGAAATTTAACCGGCAGGAAGAAGATGCTGTGATTTGCAAATGATTAGCTTTTCAGAGCATTCACACAAGGTTGGCGCCGGTGGCGACACCTACAACGCGCTGACATGAGGAAAGTTTCCAACCGATTTCTCATACACAAACAGCAGCTGACCAGCGCTGCCTGGTGAAACGTTGTTGTGATGCCTCGTGTAAGGAGGATAAATGCGTAACATCACGTTTCCAACTTTGATAAAGGTCGGATTGAAGCCTATTGCAATTGCGGTTCATCGTATCGCCACATTTCGGCTCGCGTTGGTCGAGATCCAATGACTGTTAGCAGAATATGGAATTGGTTTGTTCAGGAGGGTAATACGGAAGGCAGTACTGGATCCCAACGGCCTCGTATCACTAGCAGTCGAGATGACAGGCATCTTATCCGCATGGCTGTTACGGATCGTGCAGCCACGTCTCGATCCATAAGTCAACAGATGGGGACGTTTGCAAGACAACAACCATCTGCACGAACAGTTCGATGACGTTTGCAGCAGCATGGACTATCAGCTCGGAGACCATGGCTCCAGTTACCCTTGACGCCGCATCACAGACAGGAGTGCCTGCGATGGTGTACTCAACGACGAACCTGGGTACACGAACGGCAAAACGTCTTTTTTTCGGATGAATCCAGGTTCTGTTTACAGCATCATGATGGTCGCATCCGTTTTAGGCGACACCGCACTGAATGCACATTGAAAGCGTGTATTCTTCATCGCCATACTGGCGTATCACCCGACGTGATGGTATGGTGTGCCAGTGGTTACACGTCTCGGTCACCTCTTGTTTGCATTGACGGCACTTTGAACAGTGCACGTTACATTTCAGATGTGTTACGACCCGTAGCTCTACCCTTCATTTGATACCTGCGAAACCCTACATTTCAGTAGGATAATGCACGACCGCATGTTGCAGGTCCTGTACGGGCCTTTCTGGATACAGGAAATGTTCGACTGCTGCCCTGGCCAGCACATTCTCCAGATCCCTCACCAATTGAAAACGTCTGGTCACTGGTGGCCGAGCAACTGGCTCATTACAATACGCCAATCACCACTCTTGATGAACTGTGGTATCGTGTTGAAGCTGCATGGGCAGCTGTACCTGTACACGCCATCCAAGCTCTGTCTGACTCAATGGCCAGACGTATCAAGGCCGTTATTACGGGCAGACGTGGTTGTTCTGGGTACTGACTTCTCAGGATCTATGCCCCCAAAATGTAAACAAATGTCAGTTCTAGTATAGTATATTTGTCCAATGAATACCCGTTTATCATCTGCATTTCTTCTTGGTGTAGCAATTTTAATGGCCAGTAGTGTATTTTCAGGATGCCACAACTCGCCCGTTACCTCACACGGTTAATAATGGAAGCAAGACTAAAGAAAAATCAAGACACATGCATAGGACTTGTCGACCTGGAGAAAGTGTTCGACAATGTAAAATGGTGCAAGAGGTTCAAAATTCTCAGAAAAGTAGTGGTGAGCTATAGGGAGAGACGGGTCCAATAAAATATGTACAACAGCCAAGAGGTTATAATAAGAGTGGACGAACAAGAACGAAGTGCTCACATTAAAAAGGGTGTAAGACAAGGATGTAGCTTTTCGTCTCTACTGTTCAATCTGTACATCGAGGAAGCAATTAAGGAAATAATAGAAATGTTCAGGAATGGAATTAAAATTCAAGGTGAAAGGATATCAATGATACGATTCGCTGATGACAATTGCTATCCTGAGTGCAAGTGAAGAAAAATTACATGATCTGCTGAATGGAATGGTCTAATGAGTACAGAGTATGGACTGACAGTAGATCGAAGAAAGACGAAGGTAATGAGAAGTAGCACAAATGAGAACATGAAGAAACTTAACATCAGGAATGATGGTCCAGAAGTAGTTGAAGTTAAGGAATTCTGCTACCTAGGCAGTAAAATAACCAATGACGGACGGAGGAAGGAGCACATCAAACGCAGTCTAGCAATAGCAAACGGGCATTCCTGGCCAATAGAAGTGTACTAATATCAAATATCGGCCTTAATATGAGGAAGAAATTTCTGAGAATGTACATCAGCAGTGCAGTATTGTATGGTAGTGAAACGTGGACTGTGGGAAAACCGGAATAAAAGAATATTGAAGTATTTCAGATTGTGTGCTGCAGACGAATGTTGAAAATTAGGTGGACTGATAAGGTAAGGAATGAGGAGGTTCTACGCAGAATCGGAGAGGAAAGGAATATGTGGAAAACACTGATAAGGAGTAGGGACAGGATGATAGGACATCTGTTAAGACATGAGGGAATGACTTCCATTGTTCTAGAGGGAAGTGTAGAGGGCAAAAGCTGTAGAGGAAGACATAGATTTGAATACGTCCAGCAAATGGTTCAAATGGCTCTGAGCACTATGGGACTTAACATCTATGGTCATCAGTCCCCTAGAAGTTAGAACTACTTAAACCTAACTAACCTAAGGACAGCACACAACACCCAGTCATCACGAGACAGAGAAAATCCCTGACCCCGCCGGGAATCGAACCGGGGAACCGGGCGCGGGAAGCGATAACGCTACCACACGACCACGAGCTGCGGACGTCCAGTAAATAATCGAGGAGGTATGTTGCAAGTGGTACTCTGAGATGAAGAGGTTAGCACAGGAGAGAAATTCGTGGTGGGCTGCATATAGCCAATCAGATGATTGATAACCAAAAAAAAGACAAACATGTCACTTTTCACCCTCTTTGCATCTTCCGTCTCATGATGCGTGACTGAGTGTAGCGATCAGATAGTTACGAAATTATTTGTTAAGATTTAGATTACCAGTAGAAAAGTTGTAACTGTGACCGAGAAACTCGCTTACACCTGCGGGCGTCGTTGACTGTACTAGTCAACGTGAAATGTTAACACAAAGAGTAAATATCGATCTCTGCTTCGTAGAGTCACGACTTGCTGCTGATTTTTGTTGTAGGCAACAGCAGAGCTTGTACAGGGTCCACTTCGTCTGTGTATTGAGTGAAATTTAAGTTCAATTTTTGTTTAATACGATTTAATGTTGTACCGTGTTTTGCGTTTAATGGCGGTATTATCGAATAACAATTACACTCCACTCAATTGTAATAAGATGCAGCATGTAGACCAGAAAAAAGGCAATATTCAGGGCTATTACAAATGATTGAAGCGATTTCATAAATTCACTGTAGCTCCTTTCATTGACATATGGTCACGGCACACTACAGATACTTAGAAAAACTCATAAAGTTTTGTTCGGCTGAAGCCGCACTTCAGGTTTCTGCCGCCAGAGCGCTCGAGAGCGCAGTGAGACAAAATGGGAATAGGAGCCGAGAAAGCGTATGTCGTGCTTGAAATGCACTCACATCAGTCAGTCATAACAGTGCAACATCAGGAATGATGGTCCAGAAGTAGTTGAAGTTAAGGAATTCTGCTACCTAGGCAGTAAAATAACCAATGACGGACGGAGGAAGGAGCACATCAAACGCAGTCTAGCAATAGCAAACGGGCATTCCTGGCCAATAGAAGTGTACTAATATCAAATATCGGCCTTAATATGAGGAAGAAATTTCTGAGAATGTACATCAGCAGTGCAGTATTGTATGGTAGTGAAACGTGGACTGTGGGAAAACCGGAATAAAAGAATATTGAAGTATTTCAGATTGTGTGCTGCAGACGAATGTTGAAAATTAGGTGGACTGATAAGGTAAGGAATGAGGAGGTTCTACGCAGAATCGGAGAGGAAAGGAATATGTGGAAAACACTGATAAGGAGTAGGGACAGGATGATAGGACATCTGTTAAGACATGAGGGAATGACTTCCATTGTTCTAGAGGGAAGTGTAGAGGGCAAAAGCTGTAGAGGAAGACATAGATTTGAATACGTCCAGCAAATGGTTCAAATGGCTCTGAGCACTATGGGACTTAACATCTATGGTCATCAGTCCCCTAGAAGTTAGAACTACTTAAACCTAACTAACCTAAGGACAGCACACAACACCCAGTCATCACGAGACAGAGAAAATCCCTGACCCCGCCGGGAATCGAACCGGGGAACCGGGCGCGGGAAGCGATAACGCTACCACACGACCACGAGCTGCGGACGTCCAGTAAATAATCGAGGAGGTATGTTGCAAGTGGTACTCTGAGATGAAGAGGTTAGCACAGGAGAGAAATTCGTGGTGGGCTGCATATAGCCAATCAGATGATTGATAACCAAAAAAAAGACAAACATGTCACTTTTCACCCTCTTTGCATCTTCCGTCTCATGATGCGTGACTGAGTGTAGCGATCAGATAGTTACGAAATTATTTGTTAAGATTTAGATTACCAGTAGAAAAGTTGTAACTGTGACCGAGAAACTCGCTTACACCTGCGGGCGTCGTTGACTGTACTAGTCAACGTGAAATGTTAACACAAAGAGTAAATATCGATCTCTGCTTCGTAGAGTCACGACTTGCTGCTGATTTTTGTTGTAGGCAACAGCAGAGCTTGTACAGGGTCCACTTCGTCTGTGTATTGAGTGAAATTTAAGTTCAATTTTTGTTTAATACGATTTAATGTTGTACCGTGTTTTGCGTTTAATGGCGGTATTATCGAATAACAATTACACTCCACTCAATTGTAATAAGATGCAGCATGTAGACCAGAAAAAAGGCAATATTCAGGGCTATTACAAATGATTGAAGCGATTTCATAAATTCACTGTAGCTCCTTTCATTGACATATGGTCACGGCACACTACAGATACTTAGAAAAACTCATAAAGTTTTGTTCGGCTGAAGCCGCACTTCAGGTTTCTGCCGCCAGAGCGCTCGAGAGCGCAGTGAGACAAAATGGGAATAGGAGCCGAGAAAGCGTATGTCGTGCTTGAAATGCACTCACATCAGTCAGTCATAACAGTGCAACGACACTTCAGGACGAAGTTCAACAAAGATCCACCAACTGCTAACTCCATTCGGCGATGGTATGCGCAGTTTAAAGCTTCTGGATGCCTCTGTAAGGGGAAATCAACGGGTCGGCCTGCAGTGAGCGAAGAAACGGTTGAAGGCGTGCGGGCAAGTTTCACGCTTAGCCCGCGGAAGTCGACGAATAAAGCAAGCAGGGAGCTAAACGTACCTCAGCCGACGGCTTGGAAAATCTTACGGAAAAGGCTAAAGCAGAAGCCTTACCGTTTACAATTGCTACAAGCCCTGACACCCGATGACAAAGTCAAACGCTTTGAATTTTCGGCGCGGTGGAGATCATGATCAGCAATTCATGTCATGGCCTCCACGCTCTCCCAACTTAACCCCATGCGATTTCTTTCTGTGGGGTTATGTGAAAGAGTCAGTGTTTAAACCTCCTCTACCAAGAAACGTGCCAGAACTGCGACCTCGCATCAACGATGCTTTCGAACTCATTGATGGGGACATGCTGCGTCGAGTGTGGGAGGAACTTGATTATCGGCTTGATGTCCGCCGAATCACTAAAGGGGCACATATCGAACATTTGTGAATGCCTAAAAAAACTTTTTGAGTTTTTGTATGTGTGTGCAAAGCATTGTGAAAATATCTCAAATAATAAAATTATTGTAGAGCTGTGAAATCGCTTCAATCATTTGTAATAACCCTGTACAATAAATAAAGCCCACAAGAGCACCTGGTATGCTTCACAGAACAGTAGAACTATTTGTAATTTCTGATATTCATTTAGGTGAGGATTCTTAATATACTGTTTTTCATTATTATTTTTGCTAGAACAGCACATTCAGAATTCTTTATGCTTATTAACATTTAATAAAAGTGTCACTACAGATTCAAATGTATTCCTGCAACGCGAATCGTTTCAAATTCTCAAAAATTAAGTGTACACGACGAATGATTAATCCAAGTAAAAATCACAGTAACATCTGCCTGTTGTTAATAATTCATTGCAAACTCTACAACAGCTTTTTCGCTTCAAAATTAACAGGAAAACTTTAAATTGGACTTACTTCATTACTTCATAATCAGAGAACCTGAACGAGTTTGGATTACCACTTCGTATGTCATTAGTCTCTGTTGTTAATATAGAAAGAACTTGATATTACTTTTCTATAAAATCTATACCTTGTTAAAACCAATGCTTCCTTGTTGTAAACTGCTTACTTTTCGTAATATAATATTAAATAGCTTGACTATTTCGTAGAAATGCTCAGCTTCTGTGAATGAAAATTATATATTTGCCTTTTGTTTATAATAGCAGTGTTAATAGAATATTTAGCCACTTCATTTTATTTATGCCAATAGTATGTATGAACTCTGAGGACATATTATAAAAAATGAGACAATTTAGTTTATTTTCTTATTCCGAAATAATTATTGCAGGAAGCCTGGTTTTGGTATTTCTCAAGGTAGTCTATTTCCTACCTTCGAGTCCGATAGTCGTAATTAAATAAGTCACCCAAATGTCTTTGCAGTGTGTCTCATTACGACGGAAGCACTGGTACGAAATCGCTTTAACTTTCTTGAAAATTATAGGTTAAAATAAGAAATGCTGATTTGCGGTTTTTGATTTCTGTAAGAACTTATTTTACGTTTGTACTTTATTTTTGTCAATTAAGTTCCTTTTACAAAATGTAGTGAGACCAAGTGACAGCAGATGAATTTAATTCCCTCTAATAAAGTCGAAAGAGCAACTGAATTAAAAATAGAAAATCCTAAGTATCATCGCTAGCTTACACAAACCTTAAGGTAATTAATAGACAGAGCCAAGTCACTACAGGGTTGGACAGATAGTGAATCGCACTAATGAGCTCAAAATTAAAAAAGGTCATTTCTCACTCCATCAATTACCAAAATGCAGCACAGACACATGTGATTTCGTAATACGGTTCCGAATTTCAATGGAAATTTGTTATCATAGCTAGGAAAGATCACCGCTATACCACTGTTCAAAGCTTCCTGCAGTCTTTCATCATAAATTTCCCCGTTTTACTCATTGCTATGGACTGTTATATCAAATGCAATATCCACTTACACTCCTAGAGATGTCATCTTGCTCGAGTAATCCCGAGGCACCAACAACCATTAAATCAAAAGTAAGCTGACACTCAGTTTCCCTTGAGCGAGCCAACAGATCCATTAGCCTTTTTTTAAAAGAAATATATCGAATCCTCCATCCTATAAAATCCACAATACCAATCAAAATTAAAAAAAAAACTAAAATGAATAAGAGCTGCAGAAGCTAAACTTGTTGTATGAATCTGCTTTTTCGCATCAAAGCGTAAGGAGATCTTCCTAGCTGTAACATCTGCTATCCCGCACCAACTCTTCCGACTGTAAATAAAAGGAATCTGTTCTCTTGGAATCAGACAAAACTTACAATAGGCAAATTCGTGCCTAGCGTGCTAACGTCAACCTGCATAAGCGTAGTTAGACTTACCGCTCCTGAACTTAAAGTTCTTGACACAAGTCTACAACCTAGGACATTCTGCAGGGTGTAATAGTCAATGTTGATTACGTTACGAACCATATTTTCAGACAAACATGTGCCGATACTGCAGTTTTACAATAAACACTTCACTGTGTCTCAATTTTGTAGCGACCAGATCGTAGCGCCAGTAAATGATCTCGGACTCCGCAATTATCGTTTCATACGCTCTTTGCTTTGCTGCGTACGTTTTTTATAAGCAGTCATCTTCGTACTGGATTTATATAACAGATTTTGGTACAAATTTATTATCCGTATTCAAATTTAAATTAATTTCATTGTAATTTACGATTATTTAAGTAACTTTACAAACATATGAACGTGAGAATTAGACTAAAAACACATGTCAAACATTTTGACACAGTGTACACTCTAAGGAGACAGAACGCCACACTTCTAAATACGGTGTCGGATGAGCGCTAATAGTATCGTATATATTAATCTGTAGAATAGTTTTTATGATAAGGAGCGTACATAGGGCCATAAACCAAAAATGACACTGCACTGGTCTTTCTTAAGTATCCTAAGGACCCTGGTAGGGATGTAACGGTACATAATCCATTATTTAAGTTACGTTTTGCTACAGGCACTGGACCTCATGGAAATATTTTTCTAACAGTCTCTAAAAGTTAGCCCTGGCACAATTCTAAATCGGTCAGTCCCTAATGAATACGATCTATTGGTTGACTATTAACGTGTGCAAAATTTTTCCTTTTTTTGTGACAAGGGCGGGTTGCGGACGTTGTGTCTCTTAGAGCATTGCTTGTCGTCTCACCCACATCCACTGTCACCTGCTTACGTTTCAAATTAGTATTTGAGCGAGGAATAAAAAACGCCATGTAACTGGATGGTTACAAGGATAACCACTCAGTCCTAAAGCTTCCTGGTATATTAAAAGCGTGTATCACAACGAGACGCTACACAGAACCTTGACTGTACGATTGAGCTGTTGGCTAATGAGTCATGATCTGAGTCCTAGGTTTCAGCGCTCCTAAACTTCCAAAACTAATTGTAAACTCTGGCATACGTCACGTGACTGCCTATCTACGAACACAGTAACCACCAAAAGTGTATGACTTGCTAGATAAATGTTCGAACTGGTCAAACCCGCGGAATTTTAGTGAAGAACCAGTGTTCCATAGAAACGGAAGTAGCATCGAATATTTCGCAAGGAAGAGCAACAAGATTTCATTTGTTCTCAGTGTACGCGATATGGGTATTAGAAACACTGAGCAGCATTGTCGGATTGTTCACTCATGACGCTGTTGCCTGCAGAAAATGTAGTACTTCGTTCCCTGCAAGGAAATCCACAACGAGCTGTGCAGTTTGTCGACTCTGTGTTCCGTATGACAAATCACTAAATGTGTATGCACACAAAGTAGAACACGTAACAAAGAGACGGAACATAATAGAATAAGATTGCAAGATTAGTGCTAAGTGCTTCACCCCTGTGAGACTGTTGGAATACCTATGAACAATACTAAGAAAATTTATGAAATAAACGTGCAACGAGCAACAGGAGTGAAAAGTGGAAGAGTTTCTGAAAAAAGTGTGCTTCATGTGTAACAGATATTACTTACAAGACTCTAATATGATTTTTTATCCAGAGCTCTACTTCATTATTTTGATTTATACATTTTTTATCAAATAGGCACGAAAACAGAACTTCAACGAATATGGAGACGCACTGCTAGTTTATGGGTCAATAGCCCATACGGAAGTGTAATAGAGGGGCTCAAGGAACCTCAGTCGGGATCATTCAGAAAAATGGGCCCAGTTCGAGGGAAGTCACGGGGAGGAGGGCAGGGACAGAAACCGAGAGGGGAGAGACAGAGAGTGGGGAGGACCAGATGGGCAAACATAGGGAGATGTAGGATGCAATGAATTAACAGACAGAGAAGGAAGAGGGCATGGTGAGAGAGAGGTGGAGGAGATTTGTACAGAGAGAGGTGGAAGAGGATATAGTCATAGGTAATTGTTGGAGCAGTTGGACAGACAAGATCGGAGATAGAGACAGGCATAAAAGTTGTGAGTAGGAGATAGAAGTAAATAAGAGGAAATGGAGAGAGAAGTGGTGAGGAGTATATGGATAGAGATAGGGGAGTGGAGGAAATGGACAAAGGGTTTGTAGTAGATGCGGATGGGCAGAGAAATGGGGAAGAAATTGATGGACAGAGAGAGGTAGAGAAGGGAGAGGAGGAATGGACAGAGAGAGTGGGATGAGTGGCTGGATAAAAAGTGGAGGAGGAACGGAAAGTTGAAGGTTTATAAGCATCTGGACCGATTTCAGTATTATCACACAAAGAGTCAAACTCACCAGTATTAGTACTGTGTGTTTTATTACCTCCTAGTTTCATTAGTAGTGGAGATTTGATAAACATTTTTCTTTTTAGTCCCTGATGTACAAGCTGTTTTGCATGAAGGTGTGTTGTGTGGGAATAGTATTGACCTTCATTATTAGCCTGCTTTGGAGCGCAGCCAACATGTCAGGGATAGAAACTAATTTCCAACCCCAACTGCCATATTGTTTGGAGTAGTATTGGCCTTTTAGATCAACCTGTTGTGTAGGGACTGCATGTGAGGATCGACATGTGTGGGGTGCAGTTAGAATGTATAGATGAGACGATGGCTAGAGAAGGGGCAGGAGGTGATGGACAGAGAGTGGAAGAGGTAGGAGGGCAATACAGAGTGAGGACATAGTGGAGACAGATGGGGAGAGAGGAGAGGAGGTGATCAATAGGGAGAGGAAGGAAGAAGCATTGAGAGAGGAGGAGGAAGAGATGGTAGTGACAGCCAGGTGAAGAAGGAGGAGGGGAGGACGAGATAGACAGAGCGAAATTGAATAGGAGCAGAAGGTGGACGTGGAGAGAAGATGGGAAGAGTGAGAGAGATGGGACAGTGGTTGAGATGGATGGAAAGAAAAACATAGGCAGAGAGAAGGGTGAAGAGTGGCAGCAGAAGAAGAGAGGGGGACATGGAGGTAGAGAGAGAGGAGGTAGAGGGAAGAAGAGGGAGAGTGGGAAGCACAAAGTGTGGGGTGGACATGGATATGCCAGAGGCGCATGGGAAGTATATATTCAAAGTGGACCTGTGGAAAAGGAAGTTTCGGAGGAGGAGTTAGACTAAGAGAGGGGGAGGAAGTGGACAGAGGAAGGGGGTGAAGATATGGTCAGCTGGATGGTGTGAGGAAATGGACAAAGACAGGAATGAGGGGAGGTGAAGCTATGTACCGAGTTAGGAGGAGTAAGGTAGATGGGGATGTGAAGATAAGCGAAATGTGGGCAGGAAGGAATAGACACAGAGCGTGTGGAGGGGTCGATATATATATATATATATATATATATATATATATATATATATATATATATGTGCTGAACGTTTATACAGACGAAAGTGTGTTCCTCCAGTCTCTGGCATAAAGGCTGCCCTGCATAACAGATTTTGTCTTTGCTGCTTGTTTAGTCTGTTACTTTGGCCAGAAGGGTAGTTGGATCTCTTGCAAATTGACAACATTTAGGTCATTAAAGGCAGGGCTAGCCAACCATATTAGGATTTTGACGACCTAACGCCTCAATTTGACATAATTTGGCACGATACCCCCCATGAGGACATCCATCAACTCTGTGAGCCAGTTGCATGCCGAACAAGTGTTTGCATACTGGCCGGAGGTAGACCGATGCCTTACTGACTTGCTCAATTTTTGAAGCTCCTTCTCGTGAATAAACCATCAAATTTTTCTGAAATTGTAATCATTTGTTTGTATGTTTGTATGTTTGTGAACATTACATCTACCGATTTCCTTCCTATTCGAACAATTCCTTCGTGCGTCGTTTTATATTATCTTAGAGTGTATTATGGTATAGCCTGCTTCCTTTATTTGTGGCAGTACTTCAGCATTCATTCAATCTTTCTGTTTAATTCTGCGGCCGGATGCTCTCCCTCTTGCCGCAGCCGTCAGTTACCTAAGGGGGGGGGGGGGGAAGTCGTGTGCTCCACCTGCCTCTTGTCTGTGAATCGTGTAAAGTTCGTCCTGTGTGGGATGGTAATTTAATGATGTGTGTATCATGTTTTCTGTGGGGTCCTGCTCTCTTGTCGCTTACAGGGTGCCTAAACGATGCGCGGTTTCTCCGACAGCTATGCAACAATTCAAGAAAATCAGATTACTGTAACAGTTTTTATTGCAAAACAGGAGACTGGCAATACCTAAATTTGAATTTAGAACGGTGTCGCAAGCGCTGGGCGACATGCAAATAATTAAAGTCCTTTACTGTATACAAGGTGAATGTAAGCAGTTGATACGGATCACACGTCACTGCTATCGTAGTGGTCTCTGCTGGTACTTTGCTGGCCCGCAGGTCCCGGTTGGTACTGTGTCACTACTGCGCGTCTGAGTCTGGCAGGAGAGGTGCTTATATTCTATTCGGCTACAGTGCGCTCCTGACGTGGTACGGTCCTTGTCAGCGGGCTATTGGCTGACGTCGTCTCACAGTCTTCTTTGCTCTTGCGTTATTCCTCTTCGTGCCGTCGCTTATCGTTGGGCCGGAACGTTTTCTGAGGTTCATTTTGTAAACATGCTCAGTACTTGCCTGAACGATTACGAGACAAATCACTCTTGGGCTGGTTGACGCACGAGCCGCGATCATTGATCCGCCTCGCTGATTAAGCTTCCCGTCTCGCAAGCAAGCGCGCCTCTCATTATGGTATATGGGCAGGTACGAATATATTGTGACAAGCGGAAAAATGCTTCTGTCGGAGCATTAAAAGGCCAATATGTCCCAGTTTTACAAGACTCCTGCTGGCCGATGTGACCGAGCGGTTCTGGGCACTACAGTCTGGAACCGCGCGACCGCTACGGTCGCAGGTTCGAATCCTGCCTCGGGAATGGATGTGTGTGATGTCCTTAGGCTAGTTGGGTTAAAGTATTTCTAAGCACTAGGGGACTGATGACCTGAGAAGTGGTCCCATAGTGCTCAGAGCCATTTGAACCATTTTACAAGACGCCGACTGAAAAATGGGTTACCAGCTGCCTCTTTCTACCTTCATTAGCATCTTCAAAAATTCTCCTCCCAGAATTTTGACTTGCAAATATATTCACGCTCTTTTTTAACATTCAACTCACATCTCACTCCTACAAGCTCCGTTTATTTTAGCTAATTGTAGGTAGCCCAGAGGTGTAAGCCGCTCTTACCCATCCAGTACCACTTGCCCATTGTTTCTTACTTATTCAGCCCACCCCATTATCATAATCTCTTTGTGTCTCTCTGTCAATGGCTCCTGTTTCGTAGCCACGATCTCGTTCATTCTGTCCTGCTACTACTCTCTCCTTCTTGCGCTCTCTTGCTGCTACTGTCTCACCCATTCTTTTCCGTGGCTGCTGTTTCTGGTAAATATCTTTATCTCTCTCTTCCGCGCTGTCATTGTCGTAGACTCTGTGTTTCATTATCACTTCACCCACTTCCACATTCTCTTCTCTTTATTCCTCTCCCACTGGCACTGTGTCCTTCACTCTTTCCCTGGCACTGTCATTGTCAGCTACTTTCCACTGTCGGTGTTCCCCTCTCTCACACACATACACACTGCCATTGTCTCCTTCGTTCTTTATCACAACAAGTATCTACGGTCTTACACTATTACTTTTCTGTCTCTTTCCCACTGCCACTTGTTGCATACGGCTCCGTACACAACAGTAAGGAGCGATGGACGACAGAGCTGTACGACAACTGTCGTTGTAGGAAAGCTGGACAGGAGCAAAAATGATTAGTGTTGTACTGTATTTTCCCAAACGTACGAAGGCTCAATACGAATACTGCAGCACGAAACAGAGTCCAGTTCATTCAATAGCAACATCGATGACACTGTAGGCACAACTAGGCGGTGTCTGCGTGTTGTCCCATAGTGAAGTCACTCCAGACGCATGTGGGCTGAGGGGCTGAGGCGCTGCCGCTGGCCCTCCTATAGTGTGGCGCCAGAGGACGCTGGAAGTACCGACCCGCTAGTGGCGTGATTCAGCCGGTGTGTTCCACTGATTCCGACGGATCGCGCAGAAACGCTGTCGGCGTCTCACGAATACTTACAATTCAGCTCAAAATGGTTCAAATGGCTCTGAGCACTATGGGACTTAACATCTGAGGTCATCAGTCCCCTAGAACTTAGAACTACTTAAACCTAACTACCTAAGGACATCACACACATACATGCCTGAGGCAGGATTCGAACTGTAAATAGGCTGTTTAGGTTCTTATATTGGTAACGCCACCGCCACGTAGCGCTCTGTAAGAAAATCACCGGCTGTGCTGTGTGCAGTCTGTGGCTATTTTGCATTGTTGTCTGCCTTTGTAGTGTCGGGCTGTTGGCTGTTAACAGCGCGTAGCGTTGCGTAGTTGGAGGTGAGCCGCCAGCAGTGGTGGATGTGGGAAGAGAGATGGCGGAGTTTTGAGAGCGGATGATCTGGACGTGTGTCCATCAGAGACAGTAAATTTGTAAGACTGGATGTCATGAACTGCTATATATATATTATGACTTTTGAACACTATTAAGGTAAATACATTGTTTGTTCTCTATAAAAATCTTTCATTTGCTAACTATGCCTATCAGTAGTTAGTGCCTTCAGTAGTTTGAATCTTTTATTTAGCTGGCAATAGTGGCGCTCGCTGTATTGCAGTAGTTCGAGTAACAAAGATTTTTTGTGAGGTAAGTGATTTGTGAAACGTATAGGATAATGTTAGTCAGGGCCATTCTGTTGTAGGGATTTTTGAAAGTCAGATTGCGTTGCGCTAAAAAATATTGTGTGTCAGTTTAGTGTTGATCAGAATAAGTAAAGAGAGTAATGCCTGAGTACGTTCAGTTTTGCTCAGCTGCTTGAAAATCAAATAATGTAAGAGGTCTATCAGCACAGTAATTCAATAATTTTTCTAAGGGGACGTTTCATATGTCGACCCTTAGCCGAGGATACCTCACTGGAATATTCTGATTTTTTCTTGTAGTTTGTGTAATTAGTGTAGCTTTTGTTCATTGCTAGCGCGTAATTGTAGAGAGAATCTCCTTCGTAGTTGCAGTCTTTCATTGTTGTACAGTAAAACAGTTGTGGCATGCATGTAGATTTGCATCAAGTATTTCACAGCTGCGCTTTCAATTAACTAGATATTATTTTCAGTGCTATGTTAATGTGTTCTCTTATTTTTGCTCTTCAAATTGTGCTTTTCTGTGTTATCGTGTGAAATATTGTGACAATAATGGCGTGTGAAAAACGTAACGCTAGGCTCCAAAGTAAACTGAGAAATAATAGTGACGACGAGCGTAGCTTATCAGCACCACTGTGTAATGAATTAACAGACATTCAAAGTAGTAATTTGGTAACTGTGCATAAGGAAATGGAGCGGGCGTCAAATAATGGTGTAGACAATGAAACAAGGGAAGCATTATCGATCAATCGGCCAGCAACAGCTCGCCTCAGGAATCCGAAATGACAGACCACAATATTGAAAATACCGTAGACTCAGGTTTTGGGTCCTCACCGTTTTCTGAAATGAGTCGAGACACATTTTCAGCTTGTCAAAATGTGAATGTTGCCGGTGAAAATGCACTGCCAAAAAGCATAGAGAAACAGATTCCAGACACTAATACATTATTATTGCAATTAATGCAACAAATGGAACAAAATCAGAGACAAACACAGCAAAAGCTTCAAAAGTTAGACTCAATGGAACTAAATCAGAGACAAACACAGCAAAAGCTTCAAAAGTTAGACATAATGGAACAAAATCTTCGGAAGTTAGACACCACACTTGAACAAACACGAGAAGATTTAACTACTGAGTTACATAACATTGAACCGAAATGTCAAAAAGTCTGTAATGACGTAAAAACACAAATTTGTGAGCATTTTCAACCTATTTTTTCGAGGCATGAAAATGCATTACAGAATCACGAAGCAGCCATAAAAGAACTGCAAACCATTGTTCATGAAAATCATGAGACCTTGCAAGCTAAAATTGACTCAGTTGCATCTACCGATTCGGTTACGCAACTTGCAGAAACTCAGGAAAACTTAAAGGACACAGTAGGTAGTCTGAAAATTGGTTCATAAAGACACATGGAGGAAATTAGTTCATTATCAGAGAAAGCAGTTGAACTTTCGGATCAGCTAAATAATTTATATACGGAGGTAGATGATAATCTGAATGACACAAAACCGGTAGTCTTTAATGATACAGAAGAGTGCGAATACTTTAGGAAATTCAAACAAAATCAGAATCAAATTAATACGCAACACCAAAGAGAAATTCGGGAAGTACAAGATCAGCTGACACAGGTAATACAAGAATTACCTATTTCAGAGGACACTCGCACTCCAATACGGGAAGAGGGACATAGAAATACGGAACAGCCACAAAATAATAACACGGGGTGCTTCGGAAATTGGCAAGGTACACCGAATTTTGAGATGGAACCGCCGAAACGAAGTACCAGTGAACGATATGCGACTCGCCGACATGATGATTTTGATTATAAGCTGTTTATTACTACACGTAAATTCAAAACATTTAAGAATTCCGGCAATGACATTCATCGACAAGCATGGCTTCATCTATTCTATCATTATTTTCCTTCCAACTGGTCATTAGAGCGCAGATTAGAATTTATGTGTGGCTATTTAGAGAATGAAACAGCTGTAAGAATGCAATCGGTCATTCACGATTGCCACAGTGAAGGAGAATTTTATCATGCCTTCCTCTCAGCATATTGGTCTCAAGCTACACAAGACCGAGTAAAACATGGCATCATAATGGTGAAACATTTCGAACAATCTGAATTTTCCAGTCTTGTGAGATATTTTGCAGACATGTTGCACAAGAATCAGTACCTGTCAAACCCTTACAGCCCCTCAGAACTCATCCGCATTTGCTTAATCAAATTACCTGAACATTTACGACATATTATTTTGGCAGGACGTTGCAAAGACGACATTGAAGCTTTTCAGGGACTCTTACAAGAATTAGAAATTGACACTGACAATCGCAGAACGCGAAAACAGGAATACAACAATTACAGGTCACATCCATCGCAATACCGCGATGAAAGAAATAATAACTGGACACGACAAGGCTATTCTCACAACACAAATCGTGACCAAACCAGACACCACCCGTATGACAACCGTTGGCAGAGTAGTAATAATTACAGGGAAAGATCACCTCTCCGCGGTAATGACTATCACAGAGACAATCAGAGAAACAGACAATTTGGGAACCAAAATAATTATTATCAAGGGAGATAGAATAACTTTAGACGCAACGGTCCAGCGCGCATTTACTATGCAGGGAGAAATTCTCCACCATGTGACTGACAAGAAAGAAACTATGGAATCTACCGACATGACGACAGACGATATGATCGTAACGACAGTCCTGAATAGCATCAGAACTGGCGGGATTCAAACAGGGCAGGGCCCGCTCAACAAGGTCAATTTGTAGAAGTTAGATCTCCTAATCCCAATAACGACGCGCGCGAACAAAGAGATAGACTATGACTCGCACCGCAGGCAGCCACGTGCGCAGGTTGGCTCATAGAAAAATAACATAGACGCTAACCTAGAGAAAAATTTTAGCTTTCCTTACCGACGTATACCACATGATAATTGTGTTGAAGTTGAAACTCTGCTTACTAGGAAGAGTAAATGTTTACACCATATTCCACATGTAAAACCGTTTTTGAAAGATAATCTGCTTTTCAACTTAGTCTTTGCTATAAAATTTTTCACTTCACGTTACTAGTATGCTTCATCAGACTTAGAAACTGTTAACATGCAACAATGTTTTAAAGTTAACTATCCAGTCTAGAACCTCAGGAACGTATTTAGACAGTAATTATGAGTGCATTGTTATAGTGAACAGATGACACAGTGTTATTGTGTGTGTACATTCTAGTTCGTTAGTTGTACAATTACGTAATGACTATAAGGCTCACATACTTAGAACATATACCAGTACTGCTAATGAGATTATAATGCAACATTTTGGTTAACTTGAGCATACATTCTGGATTTAAAGTACTTTCTGTGAGATTCAAGATGACTTAACATTTGGTTTCTTTGACAGCTACATGATTATATCACGACACTACTAATGTGTGACACAATTTACAATGTTGCTTTTGCGGTGTTTCTGTTTTATATCTGCACAGTTTTTCTGTATTATTGTGGAAAGTAAAACATGTTTTAGTAGTAACTTTTGTGTTATAGCTACAATGAGACAGCCTTTTCCATAGCACAACAACACGTTACAGCCCAGTACTTTCTTCATCACGGCAATAAGCGTAATAACTAAGATATCTATACGCAAAGCATTTCACTTTTCTTTATCATGAGGTAAGTACATTGACTTCTGCAGAACTTAGCTTTCGGAGGACGATAACTACGACACTTCCACATAGATTATCTTACAAGACGCCCAGTTTAGCGCTACAGTACACGTATTTGAGTGATTAATTTTGTACTTAAAACATTTATTTTTAAAGATTTTTGAATTACAATGATACAAAGGTTTTCCGTGATACATTTCATTCCATTGCTGTAATCTGTAACACCTGAGGGTATAATTACATAAATCCTCAGGGGGGTACACGCTTACTTTTTGTACCATGTGTCTGGCAAGCACAAGGAGCCCTAGCTAATATGGTATTTGCTTATACAACTTTACACATCGGTACCATATTTCTCTAACACATAAATTACACAGCTATCTGATCATTTAACTGAGAGAGACCAACATTTTTCTTTTACTACATCAGTGACAGATGTTTACGTAATTACACAGTTGGATAACTTCACACTTACGAAATTGTATTTTGTCTGTATTTTGTGAACTGTTCATATTTTTTCGGAACCATTGTGATACTATGAGACCTTTGAATTATGTATTTCATATGGGATCATGATTTTAAAGTACGTTTGAGATAGATGACACTAATGAAATGAGAAGAGAATTTTTTTTAGGTTTTGAAATTATTACAGAAAGCTACGACGTTTTTGAGATTTGACTGAGGTGTTATAATATTATTATTATGACGACGATGTGTATTGTGCTGTTGAGGTATGTTTATGATCAATAAGCTGATGCTATATGAGGAATTTGATTATGCTATGTATTTATTATGATGAAATATTGAAGAAGAATCGACGAATATGTATATGTGTAATAAGGTAAGGAATAATGTGTAGTGATTAGGGACTGTGACTTGTGAAAAAGGATGTTGAAAACCAAGAATTGTACTTTGAGAGTTATGAAATGTGAGTATTTGCGAAAATGTTTTGGAAACTGTTATATTTATATGAATTTGTTTCTACAGATTTATAACGCAAATATTTCGACCTGTGAAATTTTATTTGTATCAAACGGTCACTGTAGCGGAAACTGATGTATTAAATATTTCGGTAAGGAAAGTAGGTCACTGTATGCACCCAGCTGCAGTATAGTCGCCTGGAGAAAAGCCATTAGTGTGTGCCTTTCAGAGTTACAGGTTGAGAAAAAAGGAGGCCATTATCCTCGCTATTGACATTTCTTTGTAGAAAGCTTTGCAAATACAACACGCTCAAACTTGAAAACATATGATTACACTGTGAGGCTCTTAATTTATGATGTTTTCTAAAATGCCTAATGAAATGATGAGAAACATCACCTTTGATGGCCCACCAATACCATAATTTCTACAAGGACTACAGTGGGTCTACACCTTTGATGACTCATCTATACCATTATTTCTACAAGGACTGGAGTGGGTCTGCACCTGTGGTGGCCTACCAATACCATACTCTCTGCCAAGACTATAGTGGGTCTGCTCTGTGATGACCTACCTACCAATATTCTTCAAAACTTCGACTGACTCTGGTGTGGGTTTGCTCTGTTGTGGCCCATTACCTGCCTGCATGTCAAGAGTCAGCACTGTCTTTCCGTTGGAAGGAGATCACTACTTCTTCAAGACTGCATGGAAATCCACTACTTCCGTGTGAATTTTTTTTACTGCTCAGACTTTGAGAAAAACACTGCAATTTTACTATGATGAACGATCAGGACTGTATTTATGGACTGTGAGAAAATTTTATCTTTTGACCAACGTTGTATCAATAAGTGTGTGCATTTGATTTCTTAGTTATCGTAATTGTGAAAAAATTTTAACAAACATATATTGGCCAATGCCCAAAACAATTTGTAAAATTTTTTATGGGGAGCATGGGGGCGATTTAATTAGGCTGTTTAGGCTCTTATATTGGTAACGCCACCGCCACGTAGCGCTCTGTATGAAAATCACTGGCTGTGCTGTGTGCAGTCTGTGGCAAGTTTGCATTGCTGTCTGCCACTGTAGTGTTGGGCTGTTGGCTGTTAACAGCGCGTAGCGTTGCGCAGTTGGAGGTGAGCTGCCAGCAGTGGTGGATGTAGGGAGAGAGATGGCGGAGTTTTGAGAGCGGATGATCTGGACGTGTGTCCATCAGATGAACATATATATATATATATATATATATATATATATATATATATATAATGACTTTTGAACACTAACAAGGTAAATACATTGTTTGTTCTTTATCAAAATCTTTCATTTGCTAACTATGCCTATCAGTAGTTAGTGCCTTCAGTAGTTTGAAACTTCTATTTAGCTGGCAGTAGTGGCGCTCGCTGTGTTGCAGTAGTTTGAGTAACGAAGAATTTTTGTGAAACATATAGGTTAATGTTAGTCAGGCCCATATTTTTGAAGCGATTTTTGAAAGTCAGATTGCGTTGTGCCAAAAATATTGTGTGTCAGTTTAAGCACAGTCTTGCACAATTTTTCTAAGGGGACGTTTCAGAACCTGCGACCTTAGTGGTCGTGCGGTTCCAGACTGAAGCGCCTAGAACCACTCGGCCGCAATTCAGTTGCTAATGGCTCTGAGCATTATGGGACTTAACATTTGAGGTCATCAGTCCCCTACAACTTAGAACTACTTAAACCTAACCTAAGGACATCACACACATCCATGTCCGAGGCAGGATTCGAATCTGCGACTGTAGCAGTCGCACGGTTCCGGACTGAAGCGACTAGCACCGCTCGGCCACCGCGTGCGGCTAATTCAGTTGCTATGGCAGACGTGGGGTTGTATCGACATGCGATGCCACGTCACCGACTCTTTCTCTCTCAGCATAAAAATGCCCAAATATGTTCGCATGAAAAAAATTTTCGGAAAAAAATAGCGTCAGCCAGCTGGTACCCCATTTTCAGTCAGAGTCTCTTAAAACAAGAGCATATTCGCCTTTTTTGTGCTCTGATAGGAGCATTTTTGCTCTGGTTCCCTTCTTCTCCCTGTTACAAGACGGATCGGCACTCATATGAGTAGAAATGTATGTGTCAGTAAAATTTTGATAGTTACTTTTATGAAATTTAAATAGCGCAAAACTAATTTTACACCTGAGACCGGATTTTAAGCGAACAAAAATTTTGCATGTGCTTCAGTGCTGTAACATGGGATTTACCGAAGTCTTCTGATGATAACGGACAGACTTTATAGCACATATGCTGGTGCCACGTGATTTTATAAAACAGGCTTTTACTTTACACTGGATGTTACGTCCATATTCTGAGCCTCCACATCTCGGAAGCGGATAAAAGTATCAAGAAAATATTGTAGGTTATTCGAGATCGTGCAACAGCCGCCGTTGCGAGTAAGGACATCAGCGCTCGGAAAGGTTAAGCGGCAACTGCAACGTGGGGCACGTCGCGCACGCTTGGGTGTGTATTGAGACGGGTTTATGATAAGCGACGTGGTGTATGACAGAGAAATCTGCCTGTCGCGCACACGGTTTCTGTGATCTTCTGACAGGCTTCTTGCGCTGATCCATAATAAGCTGTTCCTGGCGGCCCCTTGCGCTCATGCAGTTACAAGAAATGCTCCTTCAGATGTAGGCAAGCGAAAAGAGAACATCGTGTTTAGAAGAGACAGTAAAATTAACGTTTCATACTAAGGCATTCCGCGTCGCTGTTCCGATTTACTACAGAAAGACAAGGCACTCTTCGAGCGGGCGGACAGCGGTTCTATGGCGCCGCGAGTTGCCAGTGTACGAAGAGGACAAAAAATGTGCCTCCGATCAAACAAAAATTGCTTTCTACAGGTGACAATTAAAACGTGCTGAGTAACTTTTTTTATTACGCATTGTCATACTCATAACATTTCTTCCGGTACGCCGGCCAGCGTGGCCGAGTGGCTCTAGGCGCTACAGTCTGGACCTGCGCGACCGCTACGGTCTCAGGTTCGAATCCTGCCTCGGGCATGGATGTGTATGATGTCCTTAGGTTAGTTAGGTTTAAGTAGTTCTAAGTTCTAGGGGACTGATGACCTCAGAAGTTAAGTGCCATAGTGCTCAGAGCCATTTGAACCATTTATTTCTTCCGGTACGCCCCTCCTATCCGCATCCTCCACTGAGGATGACACGGCTGTCGGATGGTCCCGGTAGGCCACTCGTGGCATGACGTCGGAGTGCTTTTTATTACTTGTTCCACAAGCGAGTCTCCTATTACTGTAAATACCATTACCTTGTCAGTTCTTTTAGTAAGTATTCCCATAGCACTTTCGGAAGTTGTAGCTAGGATTTGGGTGATGTTGGGTTCTCGCTGGGATTCTGCAGGCGTGAGCTCTGTTTTACAATCAAAAAATTTGCTTCCCCGGAACTGACAATAAGCAGTGGCACTAAACGTAATCTACAGCCCAGTTACATTATTGAATTCATGGCTTGGAATGAGAGGATAACAACATGAAATCCCTTGAGCACAAAATAACAAAATTTAATTTAGCCTTTGCCCTAGTAAGTAAAATCGTTCAATCAAAACAACGGTTCACAACATGTGACCCTTGGCCACAGATACCGAAATGGCAGACGGCAGTAACTTCCACAAATAATCAGAAAAAAACACTAAAAAGACACAGAATACTATTCATTTGCATCATTAGGACTTCCTTAGATTATCACTAACCTAAATCTAGATATCGAGCAGTCTCATCACCAACTGGTCACCAAACGTGACGTCCCCTCTCCCCTTTTGTTGTCGCTGTGCTGTTGAGCCGCTACTGCTCCGTGGAATAGATACGCGACACGCAGTGGTGGTTGTCCCCGTCGGATAACGTGGAACAGCACGTGAAAGTCTCTAAAGAAAAGTGTTCCTCGCGTAATGTGTGAAAGTCCGTTTGCGAGTCCGCACAGACTTCTCAGCGATGCGAACTGCTGATTTTAATTGTCTGTTGTGGTCTTATGGTCATCTGCTATACTCGATTAGTTAGTTATTGCAGTATTGAGTGGATCATTCATCACCGGCGTCGTTTCACGCCACTGAAGCGAGGAAAATATCATTTGCGGTTCAGTCTCAGTAATTGTTGTTACGTTGCTAGGAAGAATTGTTCACTACGGCACGACGCAAATCCAGAGACAATCTATAATGCTATCTTGCTCTCGTGCGTCGTAATATTATTTCGGCAATACACTCATTTCCGTGCTCAATATTCATCAAGTCACTCCTTCAATTAAAATGTTCGCAGTTAATTAATTTTGATCATCAACTATCACACAGTTCAGTTAATGATGGAGCCAACACGTAAGATTTCAATTACTGACGAACAATTTTTATTGTTCCTTCTTACCAATTAGTTTATAACCATCACACCACACGCACACCGATGGATCAGATCAATTACGATTCTTGTCAGTTCGGTGATAGTGAAAATTACGACAACTTTTACAATCGGCGTATTTGTATTATCTTCGTGTGGTCGTATTAATGTTTCCTACTCAAGGCTGATCAGGTATTGTAGTCATCGATGCTATGTCCATTCTTCGTTGTAAATGTTCACTTTATGGACTGGTCCCGGCAGAGGTTCGAGACCTCCCTCGGGCATGGGTGTGTGGGTTTGTCCTTAGGATAATTTAGATTAAGTAGTGTGTAAGCTTAGGGACTGATGACCTAAGCAGTTAAATCCCATAAGATTTCACACATATTTGAACATTTTTTTGAACTGTTCACTTTGATGAAGGTTGAGTCTAACAATAGTATCTCCAATAATTAGAGTTCATTAACTCGTCGTACACTGTCAGAATATCACTTCAGTTCAAGTTCTCGAGGCACAATAACTGAGAACAAAGCCTGCGCATCTCTATCACGTAATAGTACTCGTAGTGTTCCGTTTGTAGTACTATAACAAACGGTGCTCTCTCACGACTTGATAGCAAGCAAGCTAGCAAACGACCAACACTTCCATGATCGAGCATTGTAGACGCATTGAATTTCTTTTTCGCCGCGTTTACAACTCTCTTTCACAATAAATGTTATCTCTGATCGACATATTACTTTGGACTTAACTTTCGTCTTACTGATTTGCAGTTATTACTGAGATGTTTGATAGCTAATTAAAAATAACCTTTCTTTCTTTCTACCTTTATATCATGACATACTCAGTAATTATTGAAACAGGTGTCCATCAAAACTGTAAGGTGTTATATTAAAGTTGTCGTACCTGTCAGGATAACACTGTTCCCTACTTTAAGTTATCATGACATTCTTGTTAGGGTTTTCGGGTTACTTGGGGTGTTACACAGAGTAACGCTACTATCTACTCACTACAGTAGAACCCACGCAAATTTTATAATTACAGATTTATGTACAATGCCACACATAAAATCAGTCATGCTCACGCTATAACAAAACAATGATTTTCCGTATGGCACGTACTGAATCAGTCACGCTCACAGTATAAAATTAACATCATTACTGCTTTTAATTACAGAAAACAAACGCACCGCCAACGTGTCAACGCAGAATAAACACATCGCATACTAGTCACGAACCTTCCCTGTTGGGTGTTACTGACATTTCGTCACATTGAACGCACAGCCTGTGCTCTCCACTGTACACTATGTAGCACTACTTGGTTGACCGAAATGCAGCACCCAGTCAGTGCTCCTCTTGTAATCTACAAGCCCCTTCCTACGCCTCCTCTGGAATCGCCACCCTCTCGCCCGGGAAAAGACAACAACTGCCCAACTGGTTTGCTTGTGTTTGACAGCCAGCTAAATTCAGTTCGGCTGCTGGGAGCACCAGCTCTGAAGAAGGCTTCCCGTTCGTGGCTGTCCATCAACTGACTCCAGCGTCCACTTCTCCTCGCAGCCTCGTACCAGCGGCCCTCGCCTTCATCACAAGTGCGGGCTCCCTAACCTCTGGTGGCACGCATCCGCGACAAGTCGACAAGCGTAACAGTGTCTGACAAGACACAAAGTATCTCGTAATTTCATTATTGGTGAACGTCATATCCTTCCATAATATTCTTAAATGCTTGCTCCATGGGGGCCACACTCCTCCGATTACACACTACAATTGATTATCGTCTTGCAGAATGCGTTCGACAGCACTTTATGATAGACGTAAATCCAGAAAGGTAAGGCTGTTATAGAGAAATACTGGTCCCTAGTTAAATTGACCAAAATCGGTTGTGGCTAGGTAACTGGACAAAGGTTGATATTGCATTATGCGCTAATGCTGGCTTCAAAATCACAACGTATAAATTGATTAACTGATGACCACCATTGTCACTAGGCGAGATGAGACTAATGAGAGTCATTGCTTACAATCTGTTTCACATGTCCAAGGGAGATGCGTGAGCTCTACGAAAGCTAAACTGGGGCCTTAAGAATGCACAAGGAAAACCTTTCTTTGAGCCCAGCGGAAGCTTCGGTAATGATACATGGTTTCCACGCCACAGGATACCCTGAGCCACGGTGTGTACAGGAAGAAAAAGCACACTGACCTGTACCTGCATGCAGACAGCTGCCACCACCCTTCTCAGAGGAATGGAGTACTAAAAACACTAGTACACAGGGCGCACAGCATCTCAGACGCAGAGAATCTGCCCCAGAATGTGGAACACCTCAAAACCGCGCTCCGAAAAAACGGGTACTCGGAATGGCATATTAGACGCGCTCTCCGTCCCACCACCACAGCACAACCTGTGGAGACGGATGAAGTCACGGAAGAAGTGGTAGCCACTGCCTTTATTCCGTACAATGGCTCACTGTCGGGGGAAAATTGGCCGCATATTAAAGAAACACCGAGTTAAAACCGTCATCTGCCCGCCCAATAAAACACGGGCGTTACTGGAAAGCGTGAAAGATGACCTCGGTTTGAGGAAGGCCGGCATATACCAAATTCCCTGTCAGTGTGGGAAGACTTATATCGGACAGACAGTACACACCATCGAAGATCGTTGCCGAGAACATCAAAGGCACACTCGAATGCAATATCCAAATAAGTCGGCGGTAGCAGAGCACTGTTTGTCCGAGAAACACGAGATGGATTATGAGCGTACCAAGATCCTGGCTCAGACCTCTAAATATTGGGACAGCTTATAAGGGAGGCTACCGAAATTCGCACCAGGGAAGATCTTATCAACCGAGATTGCGATTACAATCTGAGCAAGGCTTGGGTCCCGGCATTGAATGTAATTAGGAAGACTCTCAGCAAGAAGTACGAACTGGTGACCAGGGCGGACGTAGCAAGTACATCGACACTACGACAGGTTCCGACGCCCACGTCTTCGCGACCGCCGGTGCGCGGGCGCCGGCGCGGACGGCGAAGAGAGCGGCCCGCGGGGGAAGGGGATTGAAATCGGCCGCCCGCCCTCAGGGGCTCAGTTAGTCAGCGCACCTGACGATGGCGACATGTCTGATCGCCGAAATATTGTGCCCGTTGGACACTATGGACCGGCAGTGTACCCGTGGACTGTTCGAGCAACAAATCGCCGGGAGAAACTGAAGACTCACATTAAAAAGCTGTTAAGCGAAAAATGTTGGCTGCTGCTGCTGACTAAATTTTTACTCAAAAGTCTTTGCCTTACCTTGTATCATGATTTGAGTGTTGAGTGGCAATGTTTTCTTGTTGTACATAATCGATGTAGTGCCTGGAGTGGCCAAGAGCATGTTTATGAAATGGCACGGTATGCCAGTGTCTACTTGCTGCTGTTGATATCCAGCAGCATAATTGGGTTGCTGAGAGTTTGTGCTCCTCTCGAAACCTACGCGATGCTGTGGACCATCGTGTCCTACTCTGTCGTTGCTCGAACTGAGAACAGGCGTAGCACATTGAATCTCATCGTGGACGATCTCTGCGACTGTACCTACTGTAGCAATCAGGACATTATTTGCACAGTCTCTTACTGTTTGCGTATTACTGAGGTGCTCTGCTGATAACATTGTGCAGTGGCAGCCCTTAATTGTTTTGAGGTCTACGTCGGGAAGACGGGAAAGGGAGTGATCACTTAATTCTGATACTTATATGCCACGGCAGAGTGCAGATGGCGCCTGATAAGGTGTGGGGTGGTAGTGATGGCGGTGGTGGTGGTGGTGGTGGTAATGACTGGCTAATCAGCACAGAGACACACTTGTGACAAAGACAAATGTCTTTCCGAACTTTAAGTACGCATGACGTCATTAGCACCGTGAAGCAGACACGCTTCACTCCTGTGACTCTCGTCGGGGTTGGCTCATGGCTGCTGCTTCCGTCCTGGCATGCAGATACTCGCACAGACGTCCTGTGATGTTGATGTCAGGCCGAGTGACAGCTGCTAACACACAGTAATCCGCGACACATGCGTCAGTGACGTTCTCCTACTTCTGCTGCGATGGCGTTCCTTTGTTGAACTGCTGCCCTCAGCGACTCGAAGCATGCACGCGTCGGACGTGCAGGTAGGTAGAGACTGATGGTCGCAGGAGATAGCCCGCTGCCCTCTGGCTGGAATCTCGTTACGACAGGCACTGACACCAGATCAGCAGCAGTGTGGCACCCTGTCCCACAGGAAGATGATGATGATGTTTATTAGTGTTTTAGGGCGCACAACAACGAGGTTATCAGCGCCCGTTCCCAAAAGTTCAATTCAGAGCCGAATTGTGAGAGAATTGGTATTGTTCAAATTGCAAGATTGGACACAACACATCAAAACAGGGAGATAAAACTAAAAAACAGTACAAACAGGTAAAAATAATTAACGGTGGCTGAGTGACCACTTACAAAGAATGGGTGACCAAACCACTGGACAGCACATTAAGACTTCAATCCCAATATTTTGGGAAGAAGGCCAGACATCACACAAAAACGTAAAACTCTAGCCACACTCGCCTCATTATTAGTTAAAAGAGAGGGCAGGTCTGGTGGGAAACTGAAATCTTCCCTCAAACCCACATATAAAACACACTCAGTTAAAATATGTCGTATCGACAGCTGTGTCCCACATGTCTGACATGTTGGTGGCTCCTCACGACGTAACAGAAAACCATGTGTCAAAGGACAATGTCCTACTCTAAGCCGTGTAAGGGCTACTTCCTCATAGCGTCGTTGTCGGATGGAGGTGAGCCACGTTCGGACAGAATCCTTCACCGCTCGCAACTTATTATCCCTCACGTCCAGCCACTGAGCCTCCCACCAACCCACGACCTTCCGAATCACGAAAGACGTAATGGCCTGCAGGGGGACGGAACAGCGAGCAGGAGGTGGGATGGAGCAAGCCTCCTTGGCAGCCGCATCTGCAAGTTCATTTCCAGGAAACCCTATGTGCCCTGGAACCCAGCAGAAAATTACATCCTTACCCTGCTGTTGCAAGAGCAGGAGTGCGTCCTGCACCTCTTGCACCATCCGATCTGCTGGGTACATCTGTTCAAGAGCGTGTAGAGCACTTTGGGAATCGGAGCAGATGATGACTCACTGCAGGTGGCGGCAGGACGGACCCAGTCTTGAACCCACGGATGCAGCTTACAGTGCATAGTCATCTCATCATCTACATAGACCTGAGATTGTGGTGGTGGTGCTGTGCTCCGAATGAACCTGCGTCAAAACTAGTACCTATTTATACAGGGTGTTACAAAAAGGTACGGCCAAACTTTCAGGAAACATTCCTCACACACAAAGAAAGAAAATATGTTATGTGGACATGTGTCCGGAAACGCTTACTTTCCATGTTAGAGCTCATTTTATTACTTCTCCTGAAATCACGTTAATCGTGGAATGGAAACACACAGCAACAGAACGTACCAGCGTGACTTCAAACAGTTTGTTACAGGAAATGTTCAAAATGTCCTCCGTTAGCGAGGATACATGCATCCACCCTTCGTCGCATGGAATCCCTGATGCGCTGATTCAGCCCTGGAGAATGGCGTATTGTATCACAACCGTCCACAATACGAGCACGAAGAGTCTCTACATTTGGTACCGGGGATGCGTAGACAAGAGCTTTCATATGCCCCCATAAATGAAAGTCAAGTGGGTTGACGTCATGAGAGCGTGGAAGCCATGGAATTGGTCCGCCTCTACCAATCCATCGGTCAGCGAATCTGTTGTTGAGAAGCGTACGAACACTTCGACTGAAATGCGCACGCAGGTACAGTATCCCGTATGAAATCATGACAACGTGGTCCATTGAGCAGTACATACTGACGAAACTAAAACGAGCTCTAACATGGAAATTAAGCGTTTCCGGACACATGTCCACATAACATCTTTTCTTTATTTGTGTGTGAGGAATGTTTCCTGAAAGTTTGGCCGTACCTTTTTGTAACACCCTGTATAGCTCTGAGATGCCTTTCTTGCACTACCACCCAGACCGTGCTACCGTGCTAAAAAAAAAGGAGGTCTAGTCCTGGCGTGGTGACGTGGCCCTGCCTCCGTCAGCTATTATTACTGCGCAGTGCGTTTCCACTGCTTACGGCTAGCCCTTCTCTCAATGCTTTTGTGTACCTGTTATTCTAACACAAATGTCGCCACAATGCGCTTACTGGCCCACAGTTGCTACTGAAATACTTTTTGATGGATTTATTCTATCTTCTTACTAATCTTGACGTCAAAAGTAAGTGGGGAAGGAGCAAACGAGGTGACAATATTCTGAGTAGGAAGAATGCTTTGGATACCTTAAAAGGAACCTCCAGTGCCGACTTACAGAGAATGTCCATTATCGTGCCTGCGTGTGTCTGATCTCTTTTCTCTCGTGATTGAAATGCTACTGTGTGGATTGGATTCCCAAATCGCAGTGAGTGAGTTACAAATATCGGCATGGAATTTACCACAAGTATCCGAAGATATACTTTGTGGACGTAATGAGCTAATGCAACATAGTTGAAACATTACATTTTTAACTTTGTAGTTTTGAGGTGTGTAAGGTGTGAGAGTAATTACATAGAGCTCCACCACGGCTGGAGCTTGGATGGCAGGTACAGTTACGTCGTATCATTCTGCTCCGAATCTGTGCCAGAGTTGATCAATCAGAGCGGCGGACCTGCGGTAAAGTGGCAGTCCCTAGGCAAGCCCTGAACAGATGGTTTAAGCTGGTGACAGATATGGAGAAGATGTTGGCTAGCGCAGTAGTCGAACACTCTTTGTTGCGACATGCTGTCAAGCATCAGCTTTTAGAAAGATGTCACGGAGCACTCGGAGAAAGGGAGCTGCCTCGGTCTTTACACTTCAGCAACGGCTGATGTCTGAATTACCGGCAATGGGAGCCAGAAATCATCGAGTAACGTACCCGACGGCAGCTCGTAACATGATGCTAGTTGCTGGTGTCATATGACGATGATGAAAAATGTATGTGATTCTCCTTAGAGGCTCCGCACAGGGACATGTTGTCGTGATGCTGTACAAAAAACCGGGACTCGTCTCAAAAGAGAACTTGGTGCCATTCCAGTGTCCAGAGTCGTTGGTGGGCGCACAACATCCTACGAGCCTCTTCTTGCCACCGGGTTATGGGAAACCACGACAGCGGTCACCGAGCTAACATTCCGCCCTGCTCCGTACGTCAGCACATTCTCGGTGTGCTTACTTTTCTTGATGTGAACAAACCCGTTTCCTGATACAAGAATAACAGTTTAACATTTCATCCACAACGCCCTTAATGTGGAATCACTAGCTCACCTAGTAGAGGGCCAAGGACGCGCTTTGGACTTAATATGTTAAAGGAGCCATCCAAGAATTCATGGAAGAAATTTAGGATAATGCTGGAATGAAGAAAATAAGATTATCATCCAACATCCCGTCAACTACTACTTCAGTGGTATATATTACAATTCTGGCGAGCAGAAATGACTGTGTATTTATCCGAAGGACAATTGTCTCTTAGCTATTTTTGAAAACTTTGGAAAACGCAATCTGTATGACCGAACGGCCTGCCTGATCACCAAGCCAGCTGAATGCGAGCCAGAATTCTAAGCTGTTGATTAGCTATAAAATGCAAATCGTCGGAAGGGATCTAGCTTTAGGTCTCCGTTGCTCTTTATGTTCATGTTGGTGCTTACAATATACTGGGTGTTTCACAATCAAATAATCCTCAAATACACTCCTGGAAATGGAAAAAAGAACACATTGACACCGGTGTGTCAGACCCACCATACTTGCTCCGGACACTGCGAGAGGGCTGTACAAGCAATGATCACACGCACGGCACAGCGGACACACCAGGAACCGTGGTGTTGGCCGTCGAATGGCGCTAGCTGCGCAGCATTTGTGCACCGCCGCCGTCAGTGTCAGCCAGTTTGCCGTGGCATACGGAGCTCCATCGCAGTCTTTAACACTGGTAGCGTGCCGCGACAGCGTGGACGTGAACCGTATGTGCAGTTGACGGACTTTGAGCGAGGGCGTATAGTGGGCATGCGGGAGGCCGCGTGGACGTACCGCCGAGTTGCTCAACACGTGGGGCGTGAGGTCTCCACAGTACATCGATGTTGTCGCCAGAGGTCGGCGGAAGGTGCACGTGCCCGTCGACCTGGGACCGGACCGCAGCGACGCACGGATGCACGCCAAGACCGTAGGATCCTACGCAGTGCCGTAGGGGACCGCACCGCCACTTCCCAGCAAATTAGGGACACTGTTGCTCCTGGGGTATCGGCGAGGACCATTCGCAACCGTCTCCATGAAGCTCTGCTACGGTCCCGCACACCGTTAGGCCGTCTTCCGCTCACGCCCCAACATCGTGCAGCCCGCCTCCAGTGGTGTCGCGACAGGCGTGAATGGAGGGACGAATGGAGACGTGTCGTCTTCAGCGATGAGAGTCGCTTCTGCCTTGGTGCCAATGATGGTCGTATGCGTGTTTGGCGCCGTGCAGGTGAGCGCCACAATCAGGACTGCATACGACCGAGGCACACAGGGCCAACACCCGGCATCATGGTGTGGGGAGCGATCTCCTACACTGGCCGTACACCACTGGTGATCGTCGAGGGGACACTGAATAGTGCGCGGTACATCCAAACCGTCATCGAACCCATCGTTCTACCATTCCTAGACCGGCAAGGGAACTTGCTGTTCCAACAGGACAATGCACGTCCGCATGTATCCCGTGCCACCCAACGTGATCTAGAAGGTGTAAGTGAACTACCCTGGCCAGCAAGATCTCCGGATCTGTCCCCCATTGAGCATGTTTGGGACTGGATAAAGCGTCGTCTCACGCGGTCTGCACGTCCAGCACGAACGCTGGTCCAACTGAGGCGCCAGGTGGAAATGGCATGGCAAGCCGTTCCACAGGACTACATCCAGCATCTCTACGATCGTCTCCATGGGAGAATAGCAGCCTGCATTGCTGCGAAAGGTGGATATACACTGTACTAGTGCCGACATTGTGCATGCTCTGTTGCCTGTGTCTATGTGCCTGTGGTTCTGTCAGTGTGATCATGTGATGTATCTGACCCCAGGAATGTGTCAATAAAGTTTCCCCTTCCTGGGACAATGAATTCACGGTGTTCTTATTTCAATTTCCAGGAGTGTACATGGCTCTGGAAACCAGCTGTTCCTTTGATACGACGTATCAGGACTCAGCACATGAACAACTTGTAACACAGACCCCGACAATTGAAAAACTGCAAGTATGCACATGAGGACACACACTACCAAATTCATGTGAACACGGGATGCAACACGTCACTTGATCGATGCCCACAGACATTCAGATATATAAGCGTGGTCAGAATGCGCTGACATCCTTCCACAACCCTTTCCCGGAGTTCATCCACACTATCAACAGGGCTGCAACACGACAAAGCTTTTAAATATTCCCACATTCGAAATCCAATGAGTTCAAGTAGGCGGACCTGCAAGCCACATTATATGCAAGCCATATACTTGTTGCATACACTTGTTGCCGATAGTACCTGCTACGCATTCCCGAACAGTCACGTAAAAGTGTGCTGGTGAAGCATCAAGTACACACCACATACTCATCCTTTCGCCATGAGGAACATCACCCAAAACGTAGCCTTACCAGTGTTGTGACATTGGCTTGACTACACTTAAGTATACATCGTATTGGACAGATACTGGTTTGCGAACTTGAGTTTGTTCAGGTTATTTGCTTGTTTCATTGACGTCTACGCGCCCCTTCCGTTTGTACATCTGACAGGTAAACACGCGCTATAATAATGATCCAGGGCATAACGCTGTAGCTTCCGTGAAGATATTCGCGGACGATGGTGTTGGCTGTGGGAAGTTTGGAAGAACGGATATGTGTGAAATGAAGGAAGACTTGCGGAAGATGGATGACTGCTGCAGCGGTTGGCAGTTGAATCTGAACGTTAACAAAATCTACGTACTTACCATAAATGTCCGAAAAAAAGACTCTGATATTCAGTTTTTCAATTGTGTGGCAGTGCTTTATACACTATGTGATGAAAAGTATCCGGACGCCCCCAAAAACATGTTACTCATATTAGGTGCATTGTGCTGCCATTTGCTTCCAGGTACTCCATGTCAGCGACTCCAGTAATCATTAGATATCGTGAGAGAGCAGAATGGGGCGCTCCGCGGAACTCACGGACTTCGAATGAGGTCAGGTGATAAGGTGTCATACGTCTGTATGCGAGATTTCCACACTACTACGTCCACTGTTTCCGTTGTGACAGTGAAGTGGAAACGTGGACACGTACAGTACGAAAGCGTAGAGGCCGACCTCGTCTGACAGAGAACGCCGAGAGTTGAAGAGGATCGCAATGTGTAATAGGCAGACATCTATCCAGACACATCACTAAGGAATTCCAAACGGCATCAGCATCCACAGCAAGTACTATGATAGTATGACAGTTAGGCGGGAGGTGAGAATACTTAGATTTCATGATCGAACGGCTGCTCATACACATCACGCCGTTATATGGCAAACGACGCCTTATTTGGTGTAAGAAGCGTAAAAATTGGACGATTTAACAGTGGAAAAACGCTGTGGGGAGTGACGAATCACGGTACACAATATGGTGATCCGATGGCAGGGTGTGGATATGGCGTATGCCCGGTGAACGTCATCTGCCAGCGTGTGTAGTGCCAACAGTAAAATTCAGAGGTGATGGTGTTATGATATGGTCGTGTTCATCATGGAGGGGGCTTGCACTCCTTGTTGTTTTGCGTGGCACTATCACAGCACAGGCCTACATTGATGTTTTAAGCACCTTCTTGCTTCCCACGGTTGAAGAGCAAATCGGGGATCGCGATTGCATCTTTGAGCACGACCGAGCTCCTGTTCATAATGCACGGCCTGTGACGAAGTGGTTGCAGGAGAATAACATCCCTGTAATGGACTGGCCTTCACAGAGTCCTTAACTGAGTCCTACAGAACACCTTTGGGATGTTTTGGAACGCCTACTTCGTGCCAGGCCTCACTGACCTACATCGATACCTCTCCTCAGTGCAGTACTCCGCGAAGAATGGATGACATTCCCCAAGAAAACGTCCAGCACCTGATTGAACGTATGCCTGCGAGAGTGGAAGCTGTCATCCAGCATTACCGATGGAACGTGCCACGAACTTGTACGTCATTTTTAGCCAGGTGTCCGGATACTTTTTATCACATAGTGTATTTTGCGTCACATGTCGTGCCCCGCATCCCTCCATTTGAGCTGGAACAAGTGAGCCAAAAACGTAGCGCGAAATACCGCAAGAAAATCAATATGTTTTTCGCCGAACTGCTTTTCGATCTAGACAGAATCACACTATAAATATCTCTCATTGCGAACCAAAGGTGTTACTTCAATTTATCGAAACCCGTTTGGTGACAAAGGCATATGCTTTCTTGTAGCTTTAATTTGGAATTAATGTACCCCCCGTTACTCTGCTACTCGATTAAACTATTTGTTAGAAACCGTTGAAAACAGTAACAATAACAAAATAGCAGGAGGTAACCAAATGGAACGAAAGTGGAATATCCCCATGAGGCACGCTAGGTAGCTGCTTTGTCACGGTTCGCGAGGCTCCCCCAATGAGGGAATGGGTGTGTGTGTGTGTGTGTGTGTGTTGTCCTTAGCGTAAGTTAGTTTAACTTAGATTAAGTAGTGTGTAAGCCTACGGACCGATGACCTTAGCAGTTTGGTCCCATATAGCTTGCCACAAAATTCCAAATTTCCAAATGTTGTCCCCATGAAACAACTGGCAGGAAGAGCGGAAACCAGGTTGACGTTCACTAGGTGAGCCTTGAAGAAATGGAATTTATCCATAGAGGAGTAACTTACAGAACACTTTATAGAACGATAGTTGAGCATCACTCGTCAGTGTGGGAGCCTTTTCGGACAGAGAGGATCAGACTAAGACGAGCGTGTTTCGTCAGGGAATCGCTTAGTCGGCTCGAGATTACGGATATGCTCCACAGCCTCCAGTGACTGAGGCGTTATGCAGGTTAACTGCTGTAAAACCGAGGACGTACGTTTGCAGGAGAGTCGAGCAGTGCATTACTTTATCCCACAAACGTCTCGTGAAATGAGTACTATGAGGAAAATGACATTAATTAGAGCTCACACGCAGGTTTACCTGGAATATGTTTCCGAAGCGCCATTCCTTGAGGAAACAAGGAAGGCAATAAACGATATTGATACCACAAGTAACCTCCGCCACACACAATCAGGTGCCTAGCAAGCTGTGGCTGATGATGTTCTTTGAGGATTATCTCCGATAGTGGAGCTGTTACTACTGGCGACGTCAGAGAACAACGTCTGGATTCACACAGACCATTACATTTTGTGACGTATCGTTAATTGACGCGTTACGCAGCTGCGCGTGTGAGATACAGCGTCGCCGTCCGGACACGCAGTGCACGAACTGCGCTCCTGTCATGCGCTGTCGTTATACGGAGTCCACCGTCCGTGCTATCGGTTTTCTGCTGCGGCGCCCAGTATACGCCAGTGCGCTACCTCCAAGGTCGGACGACTTTGCATGTGGTAGTCAAGTCCTGTCAATGAGGCTAATAGGAGCTGACGCCGCAGCTCGTGCTGAAATCGATAAACCAGTTTCAACTTAAGCTGTTGTCTGATATTTCCTGACGTGTACAGCTTTCGCTTTGCTACACTCCTTTAGTCTAACAAGTTGTCTGAGAAGGAGCATACTTTATCGGTTGCAATCAGGTCAGTGAAGCTTTTACAATTTTTTACACTTACAGGCAGTCACAACTGCGACCACTTTACCATGACACCCCTAATATCAAGACACTTTGTTGGACAACTCATAAATAATTTCTCACACAACCTTTAAAATGTCATTTAAAATGTGCACAGAATAATTGTACTAAGTAGTGAGGAAAAATGAGGGACATGCTTCCGAAAATCATAAGGAACCGATAAGGTCTAAAGAACACATGTCCAGCACTGCATACGGTTGATTCATTTGTGAACGATTGTACACGAAATTCCTGTAGAATAACCAACAACACAGCGGTCCTAGGAACAGGTTGGATATGTGTTGAAAAACTCGTGTTTTCTCTGCTGCAGGCAACTTTCTTAATGCCCAGGTCTAAGAAAATTCCAGTGCACGCCTCAGTTTTGTGTGAACAAGAGGAGGTATTCGATAACGTCCGATCAGAAGACGAGTGGTGAGTGTCTGGTGCAGTCCACATCATAACATCATAACATCATGACGAGTGATGGCTGATGGGGTGCACATATCCGTTAGAAGAGTATCTTTAGCATCATTCACATGCCCCCAAACAGCCAGAGCACACACAAAGCGTTAGCAGGATGACTTCTTTCAACTGTCTACCCAGGGATACTTCCGTCAAGAAAACGCTAGCTGTCAAAACCACCCGTCTTGTACACTATAACAGTTGTATTGTGCTGGAGTTGTATTGCATTACAATGTTATTTAGTGTACCGTAGGCGAGCGTTCTGACTTTCGTTATCTTAAGTACAGCTTCGTACTTATTAATTCTACCAAAAATCCAGCTTCGTGACTTCCTAACAAGTGTGACACTTATTTTTACATCGTCATAAGCTGATGATTCAAATGGCTCTAAGCACTATGGGACTTAATATCTCAGGTCATCAGCCCCCTAGACTTAGAACTATTTAAACCTAACTAACCTAAGGACAACACACACATCCGTGCCCGAGGCAGGATTCCAACCTGCGACCATAGCAGCAGAGCGGTTCCGGACTGAAGCGCCTAGAACTGATAGGCCACAGCGGCCGGCCATAAAGTAATACACAGAAAACTGACCAAATCTAGCTCTCAATGCTTCATAGATACCCTAATGATCCAAGGTGTATGTAAAGAGTGGAGATATTGTTTGAGGACCTGACTTTATCCAGATGTAAACGTCTATCTCGGTTCGTCACAAGGTCACATTCACACAAGAGGTAGACAAGATCCAACGCACAACAGCATTCACTTGATCACATAGTTCACGCGAGAGCGCAGGCTGGAGTGGCCGAGCGGTTCTAGGCGCTACAGTCTGGAACCGCACGACCGCTACGGTCGCAGGTTCGAATCCTGCCTCGGGCATGGATGTGTGTAATGTTTTTAGGTTAGTTAGGTTTAAGTAGTTCTAAGTTGTAGGAGACTGACGACCGCAGCAGCTTAAGTCCCATAGTGCTCAGAGCTATTTGAACTACTTTACGCGAGAGCTTTATGCTAAACAAACTACAAAGAACGAACTTTGTCTAGCTTCAAGAGGGAACCAGATGACGCTATGGTTGGCCCGCTAGAAGGTGCTGCCGTAGGTCAAACGGATATCCACTGCGTTTTCTAAATAGGAGCCCCCATTTTTTATTACATATTCGTGTAGTACGTAAAGAAATATGAGTGTTTTAGTTGGACCACTTTTTTCGCTTTGTTATAGATGGCGCTGTAGTAGTCACAAACAAATGGCTCACAATTTTACACGAACAGTTTTTTAAATTAAAATACATAACGTAGGTACCTTTGAACATTTTATTTCGGTTGTTCCAATGTGATACATGTATCTTTGTGAACTTATAATTTCTGAGAACGCATGCTGTTACAGCGTGATTACCTGTAAATTCCACAAAATGGCTCTGAGCGCTATGGGACTAGTCCCCTTGAACTTAGAACTACTTAAACCTAACTAACCTAAGGACCTCACACACACAGATGCCCGAGGCAGGATTCGAACCTGCGACCGTAGCCTTCTCGCAGTTCCAGACTGTAGCGCCTAGAACCGCTCGGACACTCCGGCCGGCTGTAAATACAACATTAATGCAATAAATGCTCAAAATGATGTCCGTTAACCTCAATGCATTTGGCAATACTTGTTACGACATTCCTCCCAACAGCGAATAGTTCGCCTTCCGTAATGTACGCACATGCATTGACAATGCGCTGACGCATGTTGTCAGGCGTTGTCGGTGGATCACTATAGCAAATATCGTTCAACTTTCCCCACAGAAAGAAATCTGAAGACGTCAGATCCGGTGAACGTGCGGGCCATGATATGGTGCTTCGACGGCCAATCCACCTGTAATGAAATATGTTATTCAATACAACTTCAACCGCACGCGAGCTATGTGCCGGACATCCATCATGTTGGAAGTACATCGCCATTCTGTCATGCAGTGAAACATCTTCTAGTAATGTCATTACGTAGGAAATCTGCATACATTGCACCATTTAGATTGCCATCGGTAAAATGGGGGCCAGTTATCCTTCCTTCCATAATGCTGCATCATACATTAATCCACCAAGGTCACTCATGCTCCACTTGTCACAGCCATCGTGGATTTTCCGTTGCCCAATAGTGCATATTATGCCGGTTTACGTTACCGCTTCGTCGCTAAATAGAACGCGTCCAAAAAATCTCTCATCGTCCCGTAATTTCTCTTGTGCCCAGTGGCAGAACTGTACACGACGTTCAAAGTCGTCGCCATGCATTTCCTGGTCCATAGAAATATGGAAGGGGTGCAATCGATGTTGATGTAGCATTCTCAGCACCGACGTTTTTCAGATTCCCGTTTCTCGCGCAGTTTGTCTGCTACTGATGTGCGGATTAGCCGCGACAGCAGCTAAAACACCTACTTGGGCATCATCATTTGTTGCACGTCGTGGTTGACGTTTCACATGTGACTGAACATTTCCTGTTTCCTTAAATAACGTAACTATCCGGCGAACGGTCCGGACACTTGGATGATGTCGTCCAGGATACCGAGCAGCATACATAGCACACGCCCTACGTGGACGTTGAGCAACGGAGTAACGTTTGTGTGTATGCAAATGCACGCGCACTGATCTCTTATTCCCTGAGCTAGGTACACGTGGTGGAAGTAGAATTATACTGCAGTCTACCTAGAACTTCCATTCCTTAAACATAGCAGGCCGCTGTGGTCGAGCGGTTCTAGGCTCTTCAGTCCGGCACCACGCTGCTGCTACGGTCACAGGTTCGAATCCTGCCTCGGACATGGATGTGTGTGATGTCCTTAGGTTAGTTGGGTTTAAGTAGTACTAAGTTCTAGGGGACTGATGACCTCAGATGTTAAGCCCCACAGTGCTCAGAGTCATTTGAATCATTTGAATCCTAAACATATCCTACAGAGTTTCATGACAGTACATTTTCTTGCATCCAAGGAATCCCATTTAACCCAGAGATCAAAAACCATCCCGGGAGGTGTATGTTAAGATGTCAGGAACAACGTTAAACGAACCTCAGGCTGAACTGTGTACCAGACAGACGCCCAGAAATCCTATGCACATTTCATCTATACGCTCTAAATTACAATTTGTTATCCACAGTGATCTTTTTCCATATTCGACACGATACGTAAGACATGGGCTACTTTCCAAAATAACTTTTCTCTACTGCCAGTCAACACTTTCTTTTTAATTATGGCCTGCATGCCTAGTTTCGGAAAAAGATTCCCATTTTCAGTTGCGCTTCCTAAGTATTATTTGAATTATTCGTGATGATCTCGATGTGTTAACTGTTCTTTGTTCTGCTGCCTTTACTATCTTATGTGACCTCAGTATTACTGCCATCGTAGTCTATACGGAGCGTGCACTGTTGTCTACTGTAAATAGTACAGATTAGTGCAGATTAGGTAAGAAAAGGGCGGTAAATCAGCCATGTCCTTCTCTCTATATAACCATCAGTACTGCCTACTAGGGATTCCATTCCATACTGCAATGCTACAGAAGAGGACTGACAACCATAGTGTAGACAAACACTTTAGCAGATTTGCTGTATCTTATAAGTATTATGGTAACAAATCCTAGTCGATGGCTCATCTTTCCAAGTCACCAAGTGGCGGCTAATTGCGTTATTTCACCCCTTTCATGTGACTTTACAGATGCTATTTAGAACGCGAAACACTAAGCAAAGCATGGTTATTACTACCAAAATTCGATGCCTTAGGATAATTACAGACCGCACCGGACCTATTTGAGTAACTGGATTTTAATTATTAACCACCCAATACTTAGCTGCATGGGTAGATTGGTGGCACGAGGTATTAATATCTAAGCTTATTTAGTAACTGCTGCAGACTATCCACGCATTTTAAATAAAGTGTATATTATATGCTTTCGTATACATTTTAATCATGTGCTGTCGAGTGTGTCACTCCAGATGCTGCTTCAGGCTGCGGTTCGATTGCTCGAAGACACTTGCCTCTTATTGGCGTAGGGTGCGGATGGGGTGGAGCACTAAATTTGCGCGTTCAGGCGATCTACTGGGAGCTTCCCGCCTCGCGAAGTTATTCCACGCTGGAACTCGACGCCAGCCAGAGACCCCAGTAGGTGCGTGGCCCTACTGGAGAAGCTCGGTGGAGGCACGGACGAGCTGGCTGGAGTCATGGCGGCAGCGGACTGGCCGCTCCAGCGGTGCGGAAGAGTGTCTTGACAGGCACAGGGCCGGTGGGTGCCGCGTCTGATTCCTTCGGCTAAATGAAGCCGCAACAACACACAAGCAGAAGTAATTCCTTAGACATTAGAACTTTCGTGTTGCTTTACTCCACATATGTCCTTAGGCGACAGTCTTGAAAAGTAGTCCTGGTAACGATGTCTGATTTACAGCATAAGCTTCTCACAGTCACCAGGTTCTTAAGAGTTCCTACCCCACGTTTAACAGTGCTTAAAAGTTATAACACATTGAAATACATCATCAAATGCCTTTAACAAACAACCTATCTTGATTGTTCCACGAAATTTCGTGCGAACTGCCGGATGTTTGCAACTTCCTACCACAATATTTCGGCGCAGAGTCTTCTGGCCATCTTCAGGTGATACGGGCGAAAAGTCCCTGAGCTCTGGTATTCAAGGCCCCTCCGGCACGTGCGTGGTGGATTCACTTGGCGTTGCGAGTGCGCTACTTGAGCGCGTTCGATTCTGCTGCGTCGCGCGCCGTCCGTCGTGAAAACTCGCCGCATCGATATCAGTTCGATTGTCTTCCCACGGTTCCATCACAGAACTCCGCCGGCTACAGAGGACACGAAGTTTTTCGACGATTGGATTCCATACCGAATTCAAATGGAAACCGCCGCCACGATTAATAAGAGACTCATTGTCAGACAGACGTATTTCCACAGATTCATTAATAATAGAACTCCAAAAGTTAGACGTAAGGGCCACAAATTTTTGTCTCATTGTAATTCATGGCATGACCAGTGGACATAGTGTTCGGCGATAGCAGACTTAAAAGGCTGGAGAACGCGAGTATGCCGCTGATGTTCTACAATGCGATCCTGCACAGTACGCGTCGTTTGCCCAATCACACGGAGTCCTGTAAACACCTGCCCTGCGCAGCTGTAGTTCGTCTTAGGTAGATCCCAACAGCGACGAAATTTTTGCATGAGGGCGAAAGATTGCTTTCACTTTATATTTTCTTAGGATTCTGGCTATTGGCGCTGAAATATTACCAATATATGATAAATAGGCAGTCGTTTTAAAGGCCTCTTCCTCTTCTTTGTTTCCTCGTTTACAGATCTGCACAGCTCTCTCCACTTGCTGCGACGAATACCCATTCTTCAGAAATACAGTTTGCAGGTGCTCCAGTTCCGAATGCAAACCATCGGTGTTAGAGATAACGTGGGCTCGGTGAATCAATGTCTTCAGAACAACCATCGTTTATGCCATATGGTGGCAACTAGCGGCTTGCAAGTAAAGGTTTGTGTCAGTGGGCTTTCTATATACCAAATGACCAAGTGTGCCATCGCCTTTACGTCGCACCAATACCTCTAAAAACGGCAGACAGTCCTCCTTCTCGAACTACATAGTATATTTTATGTTTTCGTTTATAGTGTTCAGATGTTGTAGGAACTCTCGCAGACGATCCCAAACATGAGGACTAACTGTAAAAGTATCATCAACATATCACCAAAACACTTTTGGTTTAAAAGTGTCTCAGGCGAGTGCTCGCTCCTAAGTCTTCCATAGAAAGATTGGCCACCAGGGGTGTAAAGAACTGCCCACGGCGACACCGTCTCTCATAAAACTCGTTCATCATCATCGTCATCATCATTTAAGACTGATTATGCCTTTCAGCGTTCAGTCTGGACCATAGTCCCCCTTATAAAATTCCTCCATGATCCCCTATTCAGTGCTAACATTGGTGCCTCTTCTGATGTTAAGCCTATTACTTCAAATCATTCTTAACCGAATCCAGGTACCATCTCCTTGGTCTACCCCGACTCCTCCTACCCTCTACTGCTGAACCCATGAGTCTCTTGGGTAACCTTGCTTCTCCCATGCATGTAACATGACCCCGCCATCTAAGCCTGTTAGCCCTGACTGCTACATCTATAGAGTTCATTCCCAGTTTTTCTTTGATTTCCTCATTGTGCACACCCTCCTGCCATTGTTCCCATCTACTAGTACCTGCAATCATCCTAGCTACTTTCATATCCGTAACCTCAACCTTATTGATAAGGTAACCTGAATCCACCCAGCTTTCGCTCCCATACTACAAAGTTGGTCGAAAGATTGAACGGTGCACAGATAACTTAGTCTTGGTACTGACTTCCTTCTTGCAGAAGAGAGTAGATCGTAGCTGAGCGCTCACTGCATTAGCTTTGCTACACCTCGCTTCCAGTTCTTTCACTATGTTGCCATCCTGTGAGAATATGCATCCTAAGTACTTGAAACCGTCCACCTGTTCTAACTTTGTTCCTCCTATTTGGCACTCAGTCCGTTTATATCTCTTTCCCACTGACATCACTTTTGTTTTGGAGATGCTAATCTTCATACCATAGTCCTTACATTTTGATCTAGCTCTGAAATATTACTTTGCAAACTTTCAATAGAATCTGCCATCACAATTAAGTCATCCGCATATGCGAGACTGCTTATTTTCTGTTCACCTATCTTAATCTCACCTAGCCAGTCTATTGTTTTCAACATATGATCCATAAATAATATGAACAACAGTGGAGACAGGTTGCAGCCTTGTCTTACCCCTGAAACTACTCTGAACCATGAACTCAGTTTACCGTCAACTGTAACTGCTGCCTGACTATCTATGTAAAGACCTTTAATTGCTTGCAAAAGTTTGCCTCCTATTCCATAATCACGTAGAACTGACAATAACTTCCTCCTAGGAACCAGGTCACATGCCTTTTCTATATCTATAAAACATAGATACGATTCCCTGTTCCATTCGTAACACTTCTCCATTATTTGCCGTAAGCTAAAGATCTGGTCCTGACAACCTCTAAGAGGCCTAAACCCACACTGATTTTCATCCAATTTGTCCTCAACTAATATTCGCACTTTCCTTTCAACAATAACTGAGAAGATTTTACCCACAACGCTGATCAAAGAGATACCTCTGTAGTTGTTACAGCCTTTTCTGTTTCCATGTTTAAAGATTGGTGTGATTACTGCTTTCGTCCAGTCTGATGGAACCTGTCCCGACTCCCACGCCATTTCAATTATCCTGTGTAGCCATTTAAGACCAGACATTCCACTGTATTTGATGAGTTCCGACTTAATTTCATCCACCCCAGCTGCTTTATTGCGCTGCAATCTATTGACCATTTTCTCCACTTCCTCAAATGTGATCCTATTTCCATCATCATTCCTATCCCATTGTGCATCGAAATCTGAAACATTACTGATCGTATTTTCACCTACATTGAGCAACTCTTCAAAATATTCCCTCCATCTGCCCAAGGACTGCACAGGATTCACCAGCAGTTTTCCTGACCTGTCCAAAATACTTGTCATTACCTTCTTCCCTCCCTTTCGAAGATTGCTAATTAAACTCCAGAATGGTTTTCCAGCAGCTTGACCCAAAGTCTCCAACCTGTTTCCAAAGTCTTCCCAAGATTTCTTCTTGGATGCTGTAATTATCTGTTTGGCTTTGTTTCTTTCTTCAACATAACTTTCTCTGTCTACCTGAGTTCTAGTATGTAGCCATTTTTGATATGCCTTCTTTTTCCTTTTACAGGCTGCCTTGACTGTGTCATTCCACCAAGCTGTTTGCTTCATCCTACCTTTACACACAACTGTTCCAAGAAACTCTTTGGCCACTTCTAGTACTGTGTCCCTGTACCTTGTCCATTCCTTTTCCAGTGACTGAAATTGACTACATTCAACTAACTGGTACCTTTCTGAGATCACTGTTATGTACTTGTGCCTGATTTCCTTATCCTGAAGTTTCTCCACTCTTATCCTCCTACACATAGACCTGACCTGCTGCACTTTCGGCCTCACAATACCAATTTCACTGCAGATTAAATAGTGATCAGTGTCATCACAGCCTTCCTGAATTCCTGATCTGTTATTGTATAGTCAATGACAGATCTGGTTCCCCTGCCTTCTTAAGTATACCGGTGAATGTTCTTGTGTTTAAAAAAGGAGTTTGTGATTACTAAGCCCATACTGGCACAGAAATCCTAGAGTTGTTTCCCGCTCCTGTTGGCCTCCATATCCTCTCCAAATTTACCCATAACCTTTTCATACCCTTCTGTTCGATTTCAAATCCTGGCATTAAAATCACCCATGAGCAGAACACTGTCTTTGTCCTTTACTGTAACACCTACATCACTGATTGCGTCATAAAAACTATCCATCTTATCTTGATCTATCCCTTCACAATGCGAATATATTGACACAATCCTAATTTTCTTGCTAGACACTGTCAAATCTATCCACATCAGTCGTTCGTTTACATACCTTATTGCAACTACACTGGGTTCCATTTCTTTCGCCGGCCGAAGTGGCCGTGCGGTTAAAGGCGCTGCAGTCTGTAACCGCAAGACCGCTACGGTCGCATGTTCGAATCCTGCCTCGGGCATGGATGTTTGTGATGTCCTTAGGTTAGTTAGGTTTAACTAGTTCTAAGTTCTAGGGGACTAATGACCTCAGCAGTTGAGTCCCATAGTGCTCAGAGCCATTTGAACCATTTTGAACCATTTCTTTCCTGATGAAAAGCCCTACACCCCATTGTGCTATTCCTGATTTGACTCCTGACAGGTAGACCTTGTATTCTCCCACTTCCTCTTCTTTCTCACCCCTTACCCGAATTTCAGTAACAGCTAAAACGTCCAACCCCATCTTACTTACAGCCTCTGCCAGCTCTACCTTCTTCCCAGAGTAGCCCCCATTGATATTAATAGCTCCCCATCTCATTACCATTCGTTTGCCGAGTCGTATCTTAGGATTACCTGGTTTGTCAATTACAGCTGGGGCTCCGTCACCTCCAAAGGTCCGAGGCATTTTGCTCTGATTGTTGCCAGCTTCATATTTATAGTACCAGGGAAGCAGGTTGCTAGCCTTACTTGCCCCGGGTCCCATTGAGTTTTACCCGTAACGGTTGAGGGACTAACCGGTGGATTTGGTAGTGTTTGCCGTCTGAGCACAAAGGTGACCACGACTCGGAATACGTCGGAGATGCCCAGCCTTATTCCAAAGTAACTGGTATCCCGACTGTCAGGACCACTTACTTGGCCACTCATGCGTTGCCCGAAGTTCATGAACTAGGACATGACACCAGGAACCCACACCATGAACTCGTTGTTAAATAAAAAATATGTAGAGCAGAGGGTGTGCTCGAACAGCGCCGTAATGTCAGCTCCAAACCTATTGCCAGTGAGATGTAGTGAGTCCACAAGAGGTGCATTTGTAAAAAGTGAAAATCTCACAAACTATCTTGCATTTACGAAGTTCCAACTAGCAACTTGGATTATTAAATTTCTTTTCCAATTTTCTGTCACAATTGCTCGCTGCCTCACCTCTGAATTGCGTGGATGCTTTTCTTTAATCCCAACCACTCGAACAGTACTCAAGAATGAGTCGCACATGCGTTCTATAAGCCTTCTCCGTTACAGATGAGTTACACATTCCTGAAATTCTACCAACATAAGGAAGTAGTGTACTGGCCTTCCCTACTACAGGTGGGCAAGTGGACACCCCTCTGCATGAAGTCAGGATAGAAGCTGGGTACCTGTGAAGCGTCTCTGACACTAGCAAAACTGTGTCAGAGGTAGATTGTTGATTAACCATATTTACTGTCGTCTTGTTCCACACCGGCGTTGTAGCCTAAACCTCATTCAACTGCATGTTGGACTTCCGCTGACGATTGCCGAGCATTGTGCGATTTCTTAGGGGGTTAGTATAGTTATATATGTTACTAGCTTGGACCGTGGCGTTACGCATGGTTAAACAGTTATTTATAAATAGATGTTAATGCCGAAACTCACTATTCACGCGTATGCACTATCAGAAAAACCACTTTGTGAGTTGTTTTAGTAAACCTTCAAATTTAGATCTCTCCTGAGTTGATCAGGGACCATCATGTCTCAGTTTTTCAAAAAGATGGGCAAGAGAACTATGACTTTCAAGAAAAGCTCGAACAGCATTAAATGAGGAAGCAACCCAACGTACGCGAAAAATACGGCCTAGTTTTAATAGCTGCGAGGATAATTCTTGTGAAACACTTTGTAGTAGTCTCTCATTTTTGGGACTTCGAGAAAACACAGAATATAAGGAATCTGAAAAAAAAACCTGTATATGGTATACATCTGCTACATCATTCATAACATCGTGGACAGCTAATTCCATTTTGTGGTTCATACAATGAACGACAGTAGAGTGGCTACGCTTTTGTAAGGTGCAAGCATTGTTGAGCCATACTTTTCAAGAGCTGCTAACCGTGTGCTGAAAATGCATTCTCCTGTACCACTTTCTAATTCAACAATGTCAAAAAAAATAATCGCAAGCAACTCCCTTAAAGGACAAACGTATAAATATTATTAAACAAGTTTTATTGGAAACCATTGTACTTTCGTCCATTATGATACTAAAGTTTGTGCCCGATTCTACAAGGAAGTGAGCAAGATTCTCTTTCATTTCTTCTCCTACAAACATAATGATTCGGCATGCATGGTCAGAATGAAGGATATTACCGACTGATAAACCATTAAGCTTTTGTAGTTCGATTACTGCAGGATACGACTTGAATGATAATTTCTGTTTAGCTATTACATATGCAGATCTGAACAACGAAGCAGTTCGATTACTTTTTCTTGATACCGCTTTCCCCACAGCTTTGCACTTCAATGACACATTTTTCTAAACTTTTCTTTTCTTTTATACTCATGATTTCAACGCACTTCATGCGTGATTTACACTTTGCACGTTTCCCGATTTTATCATTTAGTTTTTTGGCGTTATTAGCATAAAGACCAGCTAAAAACGCGTTGTCAATACGCACACGTTCACCGCTTTCCACCTGAAGTTCACGATCTTGTGAACACACTAGGCATATTACTAAGTTTTTGTCATTTATGGACAGCCACGGCTTAGTCTTTTGACAGTTTTGAAAACGTGGTAAGGCAACACAATTTCCTACTATAATCGCAAGAGTACTGCTACTCCCATTCCTATCTTGAGATTTGTCAGAGTTTTCAGTCACCGGAGATTTAGCCTGTTCCCCTGTATTAGCACCATTATTACCGTTTTCTTTTTTGCATTCAGTGTCTATTGTAACTCTTTTAGCAGCACTGTTAGTATCCCGAAATGCCGAGTCAGCTCCTCGTATACAGACCCAGGCGAAGAGTGAGTGACCTCTCGCCGCGGTGAGCTGCCGGCTTGGCTATGGTCCAGCACGAATGGTCCGTACTAGCTGCTGGAGTATGTTCGATTCTACTCCGAATTCGATGTTGATCCTTCATGACCCATCCGTGATGTGGTGTTGTCCGAAGTCGTGTGGTCGGTCGATCTCCTTCCTACCAGCTACGTAGGTTTCAGCACCTGGAGGCGCCTAAGTGTTCAACAGGAACTTGGAAACCCCCAGGCACTGCTTCCGGCATCTGTGCTGAAGTTCGGTGCTGTCAGCATTCCGCGATATGGTGTTGTGGGTAGACAGTCAGCTTCTCAATCAGCAATGGCAGGCGGCGAATAGTATGAAATTCATCAGGTGAAGGTCGTATTTTCAGTTACATCTTCGGCTAGTTCATAGACTATTCTGGAGTACCTATGACATAGATTTGCTACAGTAGCATAATTATGAAGTGGAGTGCTATTATTGTGAACCTATCGATCCCAATGATCAACTCCTTGAGAGCTAGAGAGCTCGAGTATTTAAAGGGAGCTAACATGAGGCTATGACGAAATGCTCAGTTCGTAATGACCACATGTGTCCTTCTTATTCTGCTATATTCGCTTAACGGGTGAAGATTACCTGAGACTGCTTCTTATGAAATACGTACACTTTCTATCGACATCTCTAATGCGTGTCATGTTTCCGTTGCTTATCTTTCCCGCGCTAGTTTCTGTTGACACGTCCTCCGTCTCTCTCTCTCTCTCTCTCTCTCTCTCTCACTCTCTCTCTCTCTCGGCATCATAAAAAATGTCGTGTGACTAGGGCCTCCCGTCGGGTAAACCGTTCGCCGGGTGCAAGTCTTTCGATTTGACGCCACTTCGGCGACTTGCGCGTCGATAGGGATGAAATGATGATGAAGAGTACAACACAACACCCAGCCCCTGAGCGTAGAAAATCTCCGACTCAACCGGGAATCGAACCTGGGCCCTTAGGATTGATATTCTGTCGCGCTGACCGCTTAGTTACCGGGGGCGGACCTCGGCGTGATGTAAAGTAGTGAGGTCTGACCCACTTGCGACTACCGCTTATTTCCTGGTTCTGTCTCTGCCACTGAAGTAACCGCACCTTGCGTGTAGCAAGGTGAATGAGTTTTACTAAAGTTTTCTAATTTCCAACCCCTTACTATTCTGTGCCAAAACACTACTACCAATCTGACATGCTCATTCCATTTCATATCTCTATGCGACGTAGGTATTCAATCGAAGTGATTCATTGCATAATGTGACTGCCGCACGTTAATGATTCATCTAACATTCAATTTATGGAGTAAAGGCAACTTGATAGTGGCTTCCCACTTCAATGGATTGATTGAGAAGAGGCAGTTGCCCGGACTGCTTTGAGGCATGCCTCAAGAGTTTGGATTTCTACCTGCAGGTACCGTACGAATCGGATGTTCAAGTGGTAACGCCACATTATGATACTTCAGAACATTTCTAGGCTATGGTATACTATGGAGTATCTGCGCATTCTATATGTCTTCCCCAATCGATAGATTAACTGAGGAAGACCAGATGCATGGCTCAACTTGACACTACACGTCGGGCGTTTTGGGTACTACACAGCGCAGTAGAATTAAAGGCTAATAACCCCGCAGTTGTTTCTCATTGCGACGTATAAGTTGCAAATTTGGCTCAGAGGTTCCTGTCACCTGCCTACCCAACGGTGCAAAAGCGTGGCGCCTTGCGGCGTCCTCTTTGGGCTCGACGGTGCTTCAAAGAGGGAACCCTCGCCGATACACTCATACATTTGTGAATGCCACATCCCTCCATGGACACGCCACAGGAAGGGGTGAAATAGGAGCAGTTAAAAAGCATAAATACCTTTTGCTGCTTCAGATCACGTTCAGATTTCGTTGAATGGTTTTGAACGGTTGCTAGTGGTTCCATACTGCACACCAGAGCAAAATCGGCGGTCGCACTGCACTCGAAAGCGTTGAGTTTACGTTCAATGCCGTTGAGGCACCACGATGTTCCTTAGAGTAAGGTTGGAGAGTCAGGCAGATGTCAGCAGTGCAAAAGATTGTCAAGAACGTCTTTAAGTTTCTCATCGCACTGCAAACCGCAGTTTTTTCCCACGAAATGTGTGGGAATCAAAGTCCCAAGTAATGGGTATTTTCATCAGCACTGTATGCCAACTCATGAGGCCTTATCGTGTTAAATCTGAGTGATGGTCTGACTAAAAATTTCATAAGAAAACAGCGTATTTCAACGCTTGTGGTTCTGACCTTACCGCTTTTTTTTTTTTGGTCATCAGTCTACTGACTGGTTTGATGCGGCCCGCCACGAATTCCTTTCCTGTGCTAACCTCTTCATCTCAGAGTAGCACTTGCAACCTACGTCCTCAATTATTTGCTTGACGTATTCCAGTCTCTGTCTTCCTCTACAGTTTTTGCCCTCTACAGCTCCCTCTAGTACCATGGAAGTCATTCCCTCATGTCTTAGCAGATGTCCTATCATCCTGTCCCTTCTCCTTATCAGTGTTTTCCACGTATTCCTTTCCTCTCCGATTCTGCGTACAACCTCCTCATTCCTTACCTTATCAGTCCACCTAATTTTCAACATTCGCCTATAGCACAACTTCTCAAATGCTTCAATTCTCTTCTGTTCCGGTTTTCCCACAGTCCATGTTTCACTACCATACAATGCTGTACTCCAGACGTACATCCTCAGAAATTTCTTCCTCAAATTAAGGCCGGTATTTGATATTAGTAGACTTCTCTTGGCCAGAAATGCCTTTTTTGCCATAGCGAGTCTGCTTTTGATGTCCTCCTTGCTCCGTCCGTAATTGGTTATTTTACTGCCTAGGTAGCAGAATTCCTTCATTGACTTCGTGACCATCAATCCTGATGTTAAGTTTCTCGCTGTTCTCATTTCTACTACTTCTCATTACCTTCGTCTTCCTCCGATTTACTTTCAAACCATACTGTGTACTCATTAGACTGTTCATTCCGTTCAGCAGATCATTTAATTCTTCTTCACTTTCACTCAGGATAGCAATGTTGTGAATTTGCAGGAGCCAAATCACAGAGTTTGGAGGAAGCCGAAAGGCACGCGTTTAAGCTCACGCAGACTGGCGTGAGGTCTGGAACAGTTAAGGGACTTAATAGTAGCAAATATAGGACGTAGTTGATGTAATACTTAACTTTAATCCATAATTGGAGAACATCGCTCTGGTTGCTACATTAATAACAATGTCAATATAAACTGGTAATGGCGCCTTGCTAGGTCGTAGCACATGACGTAGCTGAAGGCTATGCTAACTATCGTCTCGGCTAATGAGTGCGTAGTTGTCAGTGATCCATCTCTGGCCAAGTCGGTTGTACAACTGGGGCGAGTGCTAGGACGTCTCTCTAGACCTGCCGTGAGGCGGCGCTCGGTCCGCAATCACTGACAGTGGCGACACGCGGGTCCGACGTATACTAACGGACCGCGGCCGATTTAAAGGCTACCACCTAGCAAGTGTGGTGTCTGGCGGTGACACCACATTCCTCCCCCGCAAATCGGCGTACGGTTGTGTTATAAGGCTTCCGCCCGCCGTGGGGAGGACCCCATGTTGACGTATGCGACGAGGTGGGGAGCCTAACAACAGGCGAGGCTGTGCCACCCGCACCCTGCCATTCGGTCCGAGGGGATCTAGGAAACGCCTGAAAACCTAGTCCAGGGTGCACGCCAACATGCGGTGTAAGCGCCCGTAGAGAGACAGGAGGGGCCGAAGGGTCGACCTCCATCGCGTCGGGGTACCCGACGGGCGAAGACGCCATCTGGTCCGGAGCGGGCAAGAGGTCCATGTCGGAGGACAGCTGGTCATGGGAAGCGATCGGCGGCGCGTGACCCAGGGAGGCGCTTGGCGGCTGCAGCGAAGCGTCCACTGCGGGCGTCGCCGGCGGGAGAACAGGCGGCGGCGGCTGCGGCGCGTCGCCATGGGGCAAAATTGAAGGCAGCGTCGGTAACACCTGGGGATGAGGCGAGCCAGTAGATGGGTCCCCAGGGCGCTGACCGGACGGCACCGTCGCTGAAAGCAGACGGGGAGCGGCAGAACTCGTGCGACGAGAGAGGCGCAGCTGATTGAGATGCCGACGCACCTCACCAGAGGCCCCCAAAACCAGATACATAGCGCGGCCGAGGCAGCGAAGAATGCGCCCTGCGAGCCAACGCCGTGAACCTCAATAGTTGGGATAGTATACAATGTCGCCTGGAGCAAAATCAGGTGGCTGCCGCTGCACAGGAACCTGATACGGCGGATGTAGCAAAGACATCAAGGTTCGATGAGGACGACCGTGGAGCAACTCAGCCGGAGAGCGACCATCTCGGGGCTGAGAGCGATACGAGGACAAAAAGAGCAATAATGCGTCCTCCCGAGAATGCGACTCTTTCAACTTCAACATCTGTGACTTGAAAGTTCGGACCAATCGTTCAGCGGCACCGTTTGACTGCGGCGAAAACGGCGCGGACGTTAGATGTTGAATACCATTGGCCTTGCAGAATGACTGAAATTCTGCGGACATGAATTGTGGGCCATTGTTGGAAACAATAGTCTGTGGAAGATCTTCAATGCAAAAGATAGCGGATAACGCTTGGATGGTGGCAGATGACGTCGTGGAAGACATCCGGACAACAAAAGGAAAATTACTGAATGAATCTACCACAACCAAACATCGAGCATCCAGAATGGACCAGGAAAATCGATGTGTAAGCGTTGCCAAGGGGAAGTGGCTATCGGCCATGCAAAGAATTTCCACGGCGGTGCGGACTGTTGTTCGGCACACGCCATGCAAGAAGAGCATATATTCGTAATCGCAGCATCGATTCCGAACCAAGTTCAGTGCTGACGAGCAAGCTGTTTCGTTCGCACTATACCCCAATGAACTTGGTGGAGAAGCCGTAAGACAGAGGACTGTAACGAACGTTGGACCACGACCCTGGACTGATCACTATCAGAACGCAACAGCAAAACACCACGTCGAACAAAAAGTCTCTCCTTGTGAGCAAAAAATCAGCGAACCAACGGATCCTCGATCCGCGACTTTGACAAGGGCCATTGAGTAGCAACAAAACGCAAAACGGTAGCAAGGACAGGGTCGGCAGCTGTGGCTGTAGCCACACGACGAAAATCAATCGGAAACGATTCGACCACGTCATCGGTTTCCGCTTCAATGAACATGCAAGCAAGTTCGGAGGAATCGAATGCGCTATCCTCAGCAACAGGCAAACGGGACAACGCATCGGCGTTTCCGTGCTTAGCAGTGGACCGATACAAGATATCGTAGCGGTACTGCGAGAGGAAAATAGACCAGCGAATGAATTTCTGCGCTGTACGTGGAGGTACAGGCTTGGTCGGATGAAAAAGCGATGTCAAAGGTTTGTGGTGTGTGATGATGGTAAAGTGACGACCATACAAGAAGTCATGAAACTTAGTAACACCAAATACGAGAGCCAACGCTTCTTTCTCGATCTGTGAATAATTTCTTCGCGCAGACGACAGCAATTTGGACGCAAAGGCAATAGGGCGATCATGCGATCCATCTTTGTGCGCAAGCACAGCACCGATCCCGAAATCCGATGCATCGACCATCAACAAAAGGGGTTTCTGGGGATCGAATGGCGTAAGGCAAGTATTTGAAAGCAACGCCGATTTCAACTGGCGAAAGGCGCGTTCGCATTCCGTCGTCCAGACTAACGGAACACCGTTACGGCGTAAGCGATGAAGCGGAGCTGGAATGGAAGAGGCGTGGCGCACATATCTGTTATAGTAATTGATTTTTCCCAGCACACTCTGTAGCTGCTTCAAATTCTGCGGCGAAGGCAAGTCTTGTATGGCACGGAGGTGCTCTGGACTCGGATGTATGTCTTGGGCATTGAGTACATGGCCCAGGTAGGGTAAGTCCCGAGCAAAAAACACACATTTGTCCTTCCTCAAGCGAAGACCATTTTGTCACAAGACCTGAAATAATGTTCTGAGATTGGCTAAATGTTCTTCTTCCGTCTTTCTGGAGATCACAATATCGTCCAGATATAGTATGAAAGCTTTCACGACCGGATGACATATCTTCTGGTAAACCTTCCGGGATGTAAAGTCGTGGTCCATGAAACTCTTCGGCTCCTAACGTTTCGTCCAGAGCTGCGCTGGACATCTTCAGAGGGGTGTTTCTCCTCCGGTGAGTCTTGCCGAGACTCACCGGAGGAGAAACACCCCTCTGAAGATGTCCAGCGCAGCTCTGGACGAAACGTTAGGAGCCGAAGAGTTTCATGGACCACGACCTTACATCCCGGAAGGTTTACCAGAAGATATCGTCCAGATAGTTTGCTGCAGTAGGGACCGAGGCACAAACAGTTTGCAGATATTACTGAAACAATGCCGGGGCGGATGCACACCCGAATGGCAGTCTTTTGAATCGGTACAAACCAAGATGCGTATTAACCACCAAAACGCGCTGGGATTCTTCGTCCACCGGTATTTGCAAGTACGCATCTGCGAGGTCCAACTTCGAAAAATATTTACCCGGGCACAGTTAGTCAAAAAGATCTTCCGGGCGGGGTAAAGGAAAAGTTGCAATCACTAGCTGTGGATTCACTGTAGCTTTGAAGTCCACACAAAGTCTCAACTTTCCGGAAGGTTCTGGCAAAATTACTAAGGGTGAGGCCCAGAGAGAAGCCTGCACACGTTCAATTACACCATGTGATTCCAAATCGTGTAATGTTCTTGCGACCTCATCACGCAATGCGTGGGGAACATTGCGCGCTCTGAAAAATTTCGGGTGCGCGTTTACTTTCAGTTCCAAATGCGCTTTGTAGTTCTTAGCGCAACCAAGGCCCGGTGCAAAAATGTCTGCAAATTCTTCACATAGACGAGAAACACTGCCTGAAGGCACAGTCTGGTTCACTGATAGGACCTGATTTACTATAGACAAGTTATACAACTGAAACGAATCTAAAACAAACAAGTTCACTGCAGAAGAAGAACGAAGTACGTAAAAAGACACAAGTTTTGTTTGTCCTTTGTATGTGGCAAGAAGGCTGCACTGTCCTAACACAAGGATATCCCGACCGGAATAGCTAGTTAACTTAACATTTGTGGCACGTAACGGAGATGTGCCTAGTTGTTTGTACGTGTCCTTATTGATCAATGAAACTGCAGCTCCGGTATCGAGCTGGAATGATATCACGGTGCCATGAATGTCCAAGTCTACAAAAAGTTTATCGTCCTGCTGACGACAAGAGCGACTGTCTCGTGCAACATGAACAGACACTGGTACAGAAGCACTTGCGACTTGACGGGATTTCCGTCGACGTTGACGCACACTATTTGTGGGACGAACACAGTCACTGTTAGAAAGAGTGGCACTGGGTGGAGTGGAATGAACTACATGAATGTTCATGGGCGAAGGTTCACGAGCCGGAGTATTCTTGGTTCGATTCCAGCGCGAAGCAAAGGGCCTGGAATGGTTGTGAGTGTCCGATCTAAGCTTTTTCTGGCAAACACTTTCAACATGTCCTTTTTTATTACAGCAAAAGCAAATAGCTTGGCGTGACGGGCAATTCTCACACGAATGTCTAGTAGCACACCGCGGGCATGATTTTAGCACTGCATTTGCTTGCTTGCGCGGCATACGTAGTGGAGACCTTGGCAGCAGCTGCGCAGACGGGCGCGAGGGCTGTTTACTGTTCCGTGCAGCTCGCCTGGCGGGCCGGTTAACCTGACACATGGCTGGCGAAGTTTCAGATAATTCCCAAGCAAAGTCAAGTGTGTCCTGCCGATCCAATATGTCTATCACTTGTTGAAGGGAGGGATTGACTAGTTTCAAAATCTGTTCCCTGATACAAACATCAGAAACGTTCTGTGCAATTGCATCACGTACCATAATATCTGAATAATGGAGTCCACATTCACACTCAAAAGCACAATCCCTAGTAAGGCCTTGCTAGGTTGCAACCCACTCCCGATTAGTTTGACCGGCCGTACGTTCTGTACGAAAGAACGTATACCTTTTTGCAACTACATTGACTGAGTCTTTGAAATATGCATCTAATGCCGACAAAATTTCGTCGTAGGACAGAGCTGCTACGTCGCGTCGGGGAAACAATTTCACTATCACACGGTAGGTGGACACACCCACACAAGAAAGCAAAAAGGGCTGCTGCTCAATACCTTGAATTCTGTAGGCAGCGAGATGGAATCCAAATTGGCGTGACCACTCCGTCCAGCTTTCCACTGCCGCATCAAAAAGACGAAAAGGTGGTGCAACAGCGTGGTGTGGCTGCGGTAGCGGTGGAGCGGCGGCCGCCGCATCGTTTTGCATTGCACGTTGGCCCTGGACGAGCTGTCCAAGGGCATCGAATAAGGCCTGCGTCTGCTGATTCTGCAAGCGATAAAATTCGGACGGTACATCTGGAGATTGTGGCGAAGCCATGACACAAGTAAATTAGTGCATCAATTGGTACAAACACGATTTAGCTCGTCGCGAATGTTGTGAATTGGTTGTTGTACATATTGTATATGACCCGTCTCTCCCAATAGCTTACCCCTACTTCTTTCAGAATCTCGAACAGCTTGCACCATTTTATATTGTCGAACGCTTTTTCCATGTCGACAAATCCTATGAAAGTGTCTTGACTTTTCTTTAGCCTTGCTTCCATTATTAGCCGTAACGTCAGAATTGCCTCTCTCGTCCCTTTACTTTTCCTAAAGCCCAACTGATCGTCACCTAGCGCATTCTCAATTTTCTTTTCCGTTCTTCTGTATATTATTCTTGTAAGCAGCTGTTAAGCTGATTGTACGACAATTCTCGCACTTGTCAGCTCTTGCCGTCTTCGGAATTGTGTGGATGATGCTTTTCTGAAAGTCAGATGGTATATCGCCAGACTCATGTATTCTACACACCAACGTGAACAGTCGTTTTGTTGCCACTTCCCCCAATGATTTTAGAAATTCTGATGGAAAGTTATCTATCTCTTCTGCCTTATTTGACCGAAGTCCTCCAAAGCTCTTTTAAATTCCGATTCTAATACTGTATACCCTATCTCTTCTAAATCGACTCCTGTTTCTTCTTCTATCACATCAGACAAATCTTCACCCTCATAGAGGCTTTCAATGTATTCTTTCCACGTATCTGCTCTCTCCTCTGCTTTTAACAGTGGAATTCCCGTTGCACTCTTAACGTTACCACCGTTGCTTTTAATGTCACCAAAGGTTCTTTTGACTTTCCTGTATGCTGAGTCTGTCCTTGCGACTATCATATCTTTTTCGAAGTCTTCACATTTTTCCTGCAGCCATTTCGTCTTAGCTTCCCTGCACTTCCTATTTATTTCATTCCTCAGCGACTTGTATTACTGTATTCCTAATTTTCCCGGAACATGTCTGTACTTCCTCCTTTCATCAATCGACTGAAGTATTTCTTGTGTTACCCATGGTTTCTTCGCAGCTACCTTCTTTGTACCTATGTTTTCCTTCCCAACTTCTGTGATGGCCCTTTTTAGAGATGTCCATTCCTCTTCAACAGTACTGCCTACTGCGCTATTCCTTATTGCTGTATCTATAGCGTTAGAGAACTTCAAACGTATCTCGTCATTCCTTAGTACTTCCGTATCCCACTTCTTTGCGTATTGCTTCTTCCTGACTAATGTCTTGAACTTCAGCTTACTGTTCATCACTACTATATTGTGATCTGAGTCTATATCAGCTCCTGGATACGCCTTACAATCCAGTATCTGATTTCGGAATCTCTGTCTGACCATGATGTAATCTAATTGAAATCTACCCGTATCTCCTGGCCTTTGCCCAGTATACCTCCTCCTCTTGTGATTCTTGAACAGGTCTTACCGCAGAGGTGTCTAAAGAAGACGTGAAATGTTGGTGGGACTGTGTCGGCCTTCCCATCGTGTGACACGTCCACTCCTGTGTTGGGCAGAATTTTGGCGTAATTTGGTGCCAATGTGATATCATTAACCCCTTCTCACGTCACATGAAATTCTGAGCCCTGGCCCTTTTTTCTCCGAGACCTTGCTGTTTGAAGCATCGTCGAGCCCAAGGCTGAGGTCGCAGGGGGCCACGTTTCTGCACAATTACGGAATGAGGTGGTACACGCGTTTGAGCCAAATTTAAAACGTACGCGTCTCAATCAAAGGCAATTTTAAGTGTTTGAAAAAGTGATTCCTTAATTCTGTTGCGGTTAAGGTACAACGTCAAGATGAGTCATGCAGCAGGTCCACTTCAGTTCATCTGTAAGTAGACTACTTATATGTTTGTATGTTGGCAACGCTATAGACTATATTAATATCACTACAGCCCTCTGCACCCTCAGTAAAAGACTCTGTGGTTGCTCGGACTAGCGGTTAGCAGCTAGCGAGCGGACGGCTTGGACATGTATCCTCTATGGAGATTCAGTGTTGGTAGGACATGCAATGTAAAATGAGGATGATTGATTTGTACTGTCTTTAGAGACTGTGAGGAGAATATTTATTTTATTGACCAACAGCATATTACTTAACCTTTGTGTGCATCTGATCTATTTGACATTGTTAATATAAAAAAGAGATTTAACAGCTTAGTCATGGCCACTGCCCAAATCACTTAGTAAAATTTTTTGAGGGGAGCAGGGGGTCTATAAAAGAAGAAGCCTGTTTATATGTTGGCAGCGCTATAGATTGTATTAATATCGCTGACAGCGCTCTGCGCCCTTGGTAGGAGACTCTGTGGTTGGACAGACTAGCGGTTAACAGTCAGCAAGCAGACGGCTTGAACATGTGTCCTTCGTGGAGACTCAGTGTTGGAAGGACATGAACTGCAAGTGCCCCCTAGTTTGAGCCTGTAGTAGATAGAATCCTTTTATTGAACTGGCTGTAGTTGCTGCTTGCTGTAACAGGTGTAGTTCGTGTTATGAAGATTTTCTTTGAGGTAATTGACTCATGAAAAAGTATCGGTTGCTGTTAGGATTTCTTGCAGTTCAGCGCCATTCTTTTGTGTTAACTATTTGAAGCCATGTTGTCATAGTACAGCAGTCACATTGCGTTTGGCTTATATACTGTGGACAATATATGAATTGGTTAAGCTTGAATAGTCATTGTCAGGGAAAATTCCGTAGTTCAGTGTTGAAATTATAAAAATAAGTAACGAGACAGTAGGTTCAGTTTCACTCAGTAGTTTAACCAGAAGTTACACTCGGTAGCGCCGGCCGGTGTGGCCTTGCGGTTCTAGGCGCTTCAGTCTGGAACCGCGTGACCGCTACGGTCGCAGGTTCGAATCCTGCCGCGGGCATGGATGTGTGTGATGTCCTTAAGTTAGTTAGGTTTAATTAGTTCTAAGTTCTAGGGGACTGACGCCACAGATGTTAAGCCCCATAGTGCTCAGTGCCGTTTGAATCATTTCACTCGGTAGCAGCAGTTGCACTCAGCAGTTCCCGTAAACACTAAGAAGTTTCGCACCTACTTACTGGGAAGACGTCTGCAATATGCTGATACACAATAATACACTGTAACCTAGAAATGGGCCGAAGTGTCAATGTGCCATCGACATGATCATTCCATTCACATGAGTTCTGCAGGCAGAAATCCAAATTCTTGAGGTATGCTTCAAATCATTCTGGGCAGCTAAGTCATCTCAGTCGATCCACTAAAGTGGGAAGCCATTAACAAGCAGCTTTTACTCCATAAACTAAACGTTGAATGAATCATTAACATGTGTCAGCCACATTATCCAGCTACCCACATCACTTAAATATCAAGACGTAAAGTCGCAAAGAGATATGAAATGGAATGACTGCCTCAGCACGGTAGTAGGGAAGTCCAATACCCGCCTTCCTTTCATTGGGATAGTTTTGAAAGACGGCTTATAAAACCCTAGTGTGACTCATTCTAGAGTACTGTTTGAGTTTGAATTAAAAGAAGATATCCAAGCTACTGAGAGACAGGCTGCAAGGTTTGTTACCGGTAGTGCCGATCAGCATGGTAATATTACAGTGATGTTTCCTAAACTCAAATGGGAATCCCTGGAGGGTGGCCGACGTTCTTTTGGCGAGGTAATATTGTGGAAATTTAGGGAAACTGCATTTGAGGCAGACTAAAGAATGCTTTTACTGCCGCCAATGTACAATTTGCGTAAGGAGAATCCGAGAAATTACCGCTTGAACGAAATCCTTTAGACAGTCATTTTTCCCTCGCGCTATATGCGAGTGTTACACTTTAGGAAATTAGGAGTAATGGTACGTGATAAACTCCGCCTTGCATCTCATCGTGGCTTGCAGAGTACGACTGTGTATGTAGATGTAGATGTGACTCCCAGAGCACGTGATCCAATAAATGACGAAGACGTTTCCAAGGTTTCTATGCATTACAACAAAGAAGATAGCGAAGCTTCACAGAAGCTCGAAATTTTTGCGAACTTCAATGAGAGATGTTTTTCAAAGTATCCACAAGGAATCACTGTACCGAAATCCGGCAGAAACTCCCAAGAGGTTCTGCTTGTATGTAACATACAACAGGGGAAAGACACAATTAATACGTTCACTTTGCGATGACAATGGTGATGTCATTAATGACAGTACCACTAAAGCAGAGTTACTTAGCACGAAATGTTTCAAAATTCAAATCAAGGACAACTGACAACTTAGAAGTAGATATCCTCGGTATAGCAGAGCAGCTTAAATTACTTTATAAAAGGAAGTCCTCTGGTCCAGATTACATACCAGTCAGGTTCCTTTAGGAGTGTATTGACACAATAATCCATATTTTGCAATCATATAGAACCAGTCGCTTGTCAAAGGATCTGTACCAAAGTAATGGGAAGTTGCCCAAGTCACATCAATTCCAAAGGAAGGAAATAGAAGTAATCTCCTGAATTACAGATCCTTTATCGCTAACATCGATTTGCTGTAGGATTTTGGAACATATACTGTGTTCAAACGTTATGAGCTACCTCGAAGGAAACGATTTATTGACAAACAGCCAACACGGCTTCAGATCTTCCTTCTCACGACGTAATGAGTGCTGTTGGCAGATAATGTTAATTTGATTGATTATTTTTAGATTTCCGCTACTCAACTATATATCAAATCTAATGCCTGTGGAGTATCGTCTCAGTTGTGCGACTGCATCCATGATTTCCTGTCAGCTTGTAGTAATCGATGAAAAGTCTTTGAGTAAAACAAAGGTAATACCTGCCTTTCCCCAAGGAAGTTTTATAAGCACTAAGATGTTACTACTCTACACAAACGATTTACGAGAAATAAGAGTGGCCTTCTTAGATTGTTGGCAGATAATGCTGTTATTTACCATCTTATGAAGTCATCAGATAATCAGAAAAAAGTGTGGAACGATTTAAACAAGATATATGTATGGTGAAATATGTGGCATTTGACTCTAAATAAAGATAAGTGTGTAGTTATCCACATGACTACTAAAAGGAATCTGCTAAATTTTGGTTACACATAAATCTTGCAAATCTAAAGGCTGTACATTCAACATTTACGAATAAATGGAATGCTCATGTAGATAATGTTGTGTGTAAGGAAAACCAAAGATTGCGATTTACTAGCAGAATACGTGCTATTGACAGATAATGTTAAATTGATTTATTATTTTTAGATTTCCATTCCTCAACTTATTATCAAATTTAATTCATGTAGAGTATAGTCTCAAGTGAGTGACTGGATTCATGATTTCCTAGCTGAAAGGTGACAGCTTGTAGTAATCGAAGTAATACAGAAGTAATACCTGCTTTTCCCCAAGGAAGTTTTATAGGCCACAAGATGTTTGAAATCTACATAAGCAATTTAGGAGTATTACGAGTGGCCTTCATACACTGTTCGCAAATAATGCTGTTATTTACTATCTTATGAAATTATCAGATAAACAAAACAAATTGTGGACAATTTAAACAAGATATATGTACAGTCTGAAAAGTGGCATTTGACTCTAAACAAAGATAAGTGTGGTTATCCACATGGCTACTAAAAGGAATCTGCTATATTTTGGTTACACATAAATCACACAAATCTAAAGGCTGTAAATCAACATTTACAAATAACTAAGGAAGTTTTATAGGCCTCAAGCCGTTTCAAATCTGCATCAACAATTTAGGGGGAAAATGAGTGGCCTTCATATATTGTTCACAGATTCTGTTATTGACCATCTTATGAAGTCATGAGATAATAAAAACAAATTGTGGATCCATTTAGACAAGATATATGTCTGGTTAAAAAACTGGCATTGCACTCTAAATAAAGATATGTGTGTGGTTATCCACATGACTACTGAAAGGAATCTGTTAAATTTTGGTTATACATAAATAACACAAATCTAAAGGCAGCAAATTGAACATTTACAAATAACTGGAGTGATCAAGTCGATGATGTTGTTGGTAAGGAAAACCAAAGATTGGGCTTTACTAGCAGAACATGTAGAAAGTAAAACAGTGTTATTAAAGAGATTGCTTATTCTTTGCTAGTAGTATATTCCTGCCAATTCTGGACCGAACAGCGTATCTGAGTCAAATTTCCAGAATGCCAACCAAGAGTTCAATTTTTCCGCAGTTTCCTGCAACCAAATAATTTCATTTGCCTATGTCAAAAAATTAAATTAACATTTTCTCAATCAAAATTTCTTATATGCAAAAAATTTCTCTCTTTTTTAAACAGGAACCAAAAGAATCTCATTTTCCCACATTGAAATACCAAAATTCTCATTTTCAGTTTGAATTTATACATAAGAAGCAAAAAATGTCAATGATACATTTTAACTGAGAATATTTAAGTAAAGAAAATCAAATTCCCTACTCTATAAATACAGTGGAAAAAATGCAAACAAAGCTGAACTATTTAAGTACATGGAAAATTTTAGTATAGGAAAATATGGATTGAGTTATCTGTATTTAGAAAACTATTGTAAAGAAAATGGTTACTCAAATGCAACTTGAGAGTATCTGTTCACATTTTCTCATTATTTTAATAGGAAATTACGAATAACGAAATATAGTAGAAAGAACTAAAATTTAAAATTTAAAAAGAAATTCAATCAGTTACTAAAACAGAAAAATAGAGCCAGACGCTGTGGCCGAGCAGTTCCATGTGCTTCAGAATGCAACAGCACTGCTGCTACAGTCGCAGGTTTGAATCCTGCCTAGGGCATGGATGTGTGTGATGTCTTTAGTTTAGTTAGGTTTAAGTAGTTCTAGGTCTTGGTGACTGATGACCTCAGATGTTAAGTCTTATAGCACTTAGAGCCAGTTTTGAGAAAAATTGAAGAATTATTCAAGACTTAATAATTAAGAAGTAACTGATCTTATTGTAAATAGTGTTGACAATATTAATAAAAATGATAACAATATCAAACAGAGAAAATAATCTGTAAAAGAAGTTCATCAAATCTGTAAACAAAAAATTGATTAATCTAAATTTCGAAAAAGTCATTTAATCGATCTTATAAAAAGAACTGAAGTTAAAATTAATTATAATGATAACAATTTGAGTAAATATTTTTTTTGTGAATTTCATAAAATTTGTTCAAAAATTGTTCAAATGGCTCTGAGCACTACGAGACTTAACTTCTGAGGTCATCAGTCCCCCAGATATTAGAACTACTTATACCTAACTAACCTAAGGACATCATACACATCCATGCCCGAGGCAGGATTTGAACCCGCAACCATAGCGGTCTGGCGGTTCCAGACTGTAGCGCCTAGAACTGCTTGGCCACCTAGGCCGGCCTCATAAAATCTGTAATTAGCAAAATCAAAATATTAATTTAACCTTAGTAAAAAACTATAAATCAAGCATATCAATACATCTGAGAAAAGTATTAATAACGATAATGATAAATATTTTTAAATCTTCTAGTACATAAAAAAAAGAAATTAAGCAAAAAACTTTTTAGAATAATTTAAGCCGGTTTCAACTTTTTAGACAAGGAAATCATTCTCAAATCACCTAAACACATTTATAGAAATGGTTGTGCTTGTGTTTCAAGAACAATAACTTATGGAATTAATACCACGGAAAATACTGTGTAACCACAGGAATTCTTTGACCAGATCAAAGAGAAAATCATCACCAAATTAAAGAATATTTAAATTCAAAGAAGAAGTGTTAAAGTAAATAATTTAATTTAAAACAACTGTTCAAGTAATATTACAAACATCTGAGTTAGAACAGCATTATCAAAATTCAGTGAATCAACTATTAACTGAAATGGAAGAAATGATATGGAAAACATCTGGATGGTCTTTATTTTACATAATTGTTTGGAATTAAAACTTAATAGTTACAATCTAGTTTTTGGTTCTTCTTATATCGATTTACCAAAAGTAATTAAAGATAATAAATATAGTTATTTAAGAATGAAAGACAAAAATATTTTCTTTATTCAATAAAATCAGCTTTGTATAGAGTAAATGATTATGTAGAAAGACTTAATAATTATACAAATATTAGATTAAAAATAGATAATTTTTTCAAAATGCGAAAATGTCTTTTCCTGTTCATTTAACACATATTCTAAAATTTGAAAAGAAATCATATATTTCTCATTATGTTCATGCATATGAAACTAAAATAGAAGAAAAAAATTATGTATATCCTCTTTACCATACCCAAAAAACAAGAAAAACCTGTTGATATCCTTTTTATACGAAATGAAAATAATTCACATTAATATTGCTTAAATCTCTTTTTAAATTAATTAATATGTAAATAACTAAAACTAACATCAAATTTATCTTTGTGATCGATGTTTCAGATGTTTTTATTCAAAAGAATAATCAGAAATTTATGAAAAAATAAAAGAAAATACAGCAGTAAAATAGATCAACAACTTAAATTATATTATAATCATTAATTACATGTACCTTTTGTAAATTATACAGACATCATATGTTCATTAAAATCGTTCAAACTTGTCAACCAAATAGTGAATATGCTTATATATCAAAAACATTTGTCAAGTTCATTCATGTATTATGTTAAATATTCTAATGGTGAATATAAAACTCCTGTTATGTATGATGGTAAAGATGCAGCAAGAAAAATCGTTTAAATGTTAAAACAAGACTCAAGAGAAATTTCTAGAATATATAGTCAAAAGATTCCAATGAAATTGACAAAAAAACATGTAATCAATTAAAAAATTTCAAAACTTGTCATATTTGTGACAAACAATTGACTTTAGGTGCAAAGAAAGTAATAGATCATCGTTTTTTAACCGCAAAATATCATAGATTTGCACATCAATATCGTAATCTTAACTAGCGAAGTCCAAAATTTATTCCTGTTTGTGTTCATAATTCTAAAAATTACGATGTTAATATGTTTATTCAGGAATTAGTAATTGGTAAGAAAGATATTGATGTAATTCCAATTAATGTACAAAAATATATTTTTTCTGGTAAACATTTTGATAAGTATTAACTTCCAAATTTTTAGATACATTTAAATATGTGGCCTCAAGTATTGATAAATTATCTTCCAATGTTGCAAAAGAACACTAAGTAGATTTATGAAAATATTTTGAAGATTAACAATTTAATAATTAAAAAAGGAATATACACATATGAATATTAGCATTATGAAAAAAATTACAAGAATTTAATCCGCAAAACGAATGCTTTTTTTTCAAGAGTTAATACAGGTAATACTTTAAATGATTTGCACTACAGCAAAATTTGTTTGAACCAAATTTCTAATTAATAATACAGATGAACATATGAGATTACAAAATCAATCTGACATTATAATTTGACCACATATTTTCGAACATTTTAGACATAGTAAAACTTATCAACTTGCCCATATTCATATTTTACTGTATGAGGAATTTCTTCGATAGCTATTTTGAAACTAACAAAAGTTAAATTCGATTTATTATGATACTAAATGAAGTAATAAATACATTAATAATTTTCATCCAAAAAATTAAATTATATAGAATATTTAGATGCTAATAATTTGCATGGATATCCTAAGACTCAAAATTTACAATTTAAAAATATACAGTGGTTCTATCCAAAACATTTTAATGCTGATAACATATTTAAAATACCAGATGGTTGAATATGGTATATTTTAGAAGTCCTTTAGCAGCATGAGGGCTAAATAAGTGAAACTTCAAATAATATAGGTAAATATGTATTACATTATAGAAATCAAAAAATATTTAAATTTTAGATTAAAATTAAAGAAAACTCATAGAACCTTATCATTTGAAAACTCACATTTGGTGATGCCATATATTATTTTCAACACAGGAATGAGAAAGAATGCAACTAACGAATTTGAAATATATTTCTACAAGTAAATGAATAATTCAGTGTTTGGAAAAGCAATGGAAAATGTTAGAAATAGATTAAATCAAGTACTAACAGTAGATCCAGGAAAATATTTGCAGTCCATTTGAAAACAAAACTATGACCATACTACAGTATTTTCTGAAAATTAATTAGCATTTGATATGAACGAAATTAAAATAGTGTTTGATAAACCAATTTATGTCAGAACAGATATATTTTGATAGCAAAAATGTATGAGTTTCACTATAATCTTATGAAAACAAACTGTATTTTTAAACATATCAAAAATTAAATCACCACCATCAAATTCATAATAAATATCATTAAAAGTTGTATAATATTACCAAAAAATATTTTAAAATTTTAATTAATTTCGAAGTAGTTGTTTTGGAATGTTTGAATATGGTTGAACTGAGTAAAATCAATCAATTCATTTATGTATTTCTCAATTAAAATATCCTCTGTTTATATCTCGGTTTTAAAGAATTAAATCAACAGAAGCAGAATTACCTATTTATTCATCTAATGGACTAACTTCATAATCTTTTCCATAAAACTAACATTTTTAATAATTTTATCTTCAAATCTTTCAAATCTTTTTACAAATTCTTGATACTTTTGTTGATCTAAGCTTTTTGAATAAATAGACAAATGATTAATTTCTTCCAAATTATCCATTCAGGTGCTAATATATTATTATCAGTCATTAATGTTGTTTTCACGAAACCACTTGGTCTGATGACTGCACATAAATTGAGTTTAGTAACAGTACATCATGGTTTTCTTTTTTTCTGGAATTCTTAGTTTTGGTTCTGTTATTTATTTAGATAGTTTTTACCAATATAAATGAATACATTATTTCAACTGAGAGATTACTCTTCTGTTCTGAAAAATTTATTAACAGTTCCAATAAGACTAACATAAAAATTTTGGATTCTTTTTTATTCAAGTTTTTAACTCGAAATATTACTTCAAAAAGTGATATACTTTACTATAATGGAGAACCATAGACATACCTGTTGGTCAATATATGAAAAATTTAGAAAAGTTTCATCATTCAAAAAAATCCAAATATTACAACATACAAAATTTTAAATGGATTGTTACTGAAAGTGTTAATAAAATATACATGGATGTAACAGAAAATCATATAGCAAGTTATTTAGGAATTAATAAGGAAATTATTGAATCTAATAAGAAACTGTTTTAATGATGTTCCTAATATTATTGCATTTGAACTAATTAATATGAATTTTAATTTGGATGGCATTATTTTCATTATACTTCATGACCATTTTCTTGATAAACTTATACTATTTGTCAATTTAAATCTAGTGTAACAATAATTAAAAATTTAATATTTTTTCTCATATAATTCATGAACAAAATCCAAAGTTATCAATTTTACTAATTTCTGTTAACCAAGGAACAAAACATAAATTAAATATTTCTAACCAGGAAACTGAAATTAATGTTAATATTGGAGATAGACTACTTCATCCAAAATTTTCAAAACTATATGTTATTTGGAGAGATGGAACTGTTTTTTAGCATATGATTGTAAAACAGATAATAAACTAGTTGATAATTGTGTCTTAAAATTGCTTGATGTTAATAGAATTAAAAAGAAATTTATATTTTATCTAGAATTGAATATTCTTTTATTTCTTCTTTAGCTCTTAGTCACTTAACTTTTTCCCTTTCGAATGAATTACATATTGATTGGAAAAATAAAAACTAAATAAAAACATTCTTTATCCACCAGAAATATTTGGTGGATTTTTCAAAGACTATAAGGAAATTATTTTCTAAGGTGATTTAACTGAAATTTTTAGTTGGAGTCGAGAAAATATCAAGAAGATTCACTTCTTCTTTGGAGTATTGATAATGATGATTCTACACTTTCCAAAGAAAGTAACATTGTTGTAAAATGTATGGAAATTCGACTAGACATTACTAACTATTATAATTCTATAGAATATGTCATGTCTTACTTTCTTTTTGTTGTTTTTAAAAGTAATCAATAAAATATACAATTAATTGCTTCTTCTTTATATGATCATGTTAAACTACAATATTATTTATGTTGTTAAGGGAAGAAATGAAGTTTTTCCACAAGAGTTATTGAATCTTGAACCACCAAATAACTGCTTGAAAGCTTAAGATTGCTTTAGAGAACTTAAAAGAAAAATGATCTAATAGGAAGTCCATTTAATTCCATATAAAAATACCGAATTTTGTAAATAATTTGTCTAGAAGGCAAAATGTTTTCACTGCTCAAGACACAACAACGAAATTATGTGGATTCCTTAATGAAAATATTCCAAGTGATACAACTGTGTATATTATTATGTGTGGTAAAAAGAATTTAACTTCCTATTCTCATCATAAGAATATTAACCGGAAATTTCTAATTGGAAATAAATGAATGAAGAATTAGAAAAATTTAACGAAACTTTAACTTCTTGTTTTCATTTCCTTCTTAAACATTTTTTAGAAAACTATAGAAAATAAAAACTTGAAACTTAAGATTATGAGAAATCAAAATGTTATCCAAACATTTGGAAAATGGTTTTCATTTCTTTTGTTCATTAAAATTTTTCTATATAGATAAAAAGTCCATGTCTTGTAGCAGTGAAAAGCTTTTAACTGAACTTAACAATACAGTAATCACTGTTCAGAAGTGTTCAACAAATTATCAGAACTTAAAAAACATAACTCTGATGTTATTTCAAAAGCTGCACTTTTACCAGCTAATTTTTGGGATACAATTTTGTTACTTCTCCATAAAAATATAAAAGTGCTCTTTCAGATCGGTATACTAATATGATAAATGTGATGAAGATAAATTATTTGAAATTTTAAATATTCAATTTGTTTTTTGAAGTAACTGAAGTTATTCAACTTGAATAAATTTTACCAATTTTGTAATTTTTCTTTTCATTAAGTATAGGTTTCCTATACTTTAATTTCCTAAGGTTTCAATAAGTTCAGCTTCGTTTTCCTTTTTTGTTTCTATGGGATTTTTGTAGAATTTAATTTTTCAGGTGTATGCAAATGAGACTTTTTGGTTGGGGAAAACTGCGAAATTGGATTCCGAGTTGGCATCCAGGAAAATTGTCTTGGAAATGCTCTTTGGTCCAGAATTGGCATAACTATACTATTATATATACTATACTTGAGGTTTACATTTATGAATAACCTGAACAATCATGTAGATAATGTTGCAGGTAAAGAAAACCAAAGATTACGATTTATTAGCAAAACACTTAGAAAAGGCAACAGGGTTACTAAAGAAATTACTTACTTTGTGCTTATCTGCTGCCTTCTGAAGTGATTCTGTGCGTTGTGGGATCTGCATTAGATAGGCTCGATGCAGAATGGAGAAGAACTGCCGGGCAGTTCACTGTGAATTGCAGAATAATCAAGCAAAGGCAGAGGAAGTCATCTAAAATATTATCGTGTGGTAGCTATGTGACTGGATATGCATGTGTCCTCTACATGTAGTATTCAAAATGCTTAAGGCACAGTGTCCTGACATGCCTTTCAGATGCTTCATATCAGGTCATCCACTGATTGAGGATCTACCATAACTACGAGGGTCGCCCCGAAAGCAATGCCTTCCATTTTTATTCATGGAAATTGCAGGAGATACATAAATCACTACAACACTGCTAAATAGAGCATTATTTCAGTTGCAGACTGTCATTTTTCCACATAGTTACCACCATTCATTGTGCACTTTTGCCAATGATGAACTAGAGCCTGCATGCCACGCTTAGAAAAATGGGAACCAGCTGAGGCTAAATTCTTCCTTACAACATTGGCAACAGAACCTGAGTCTTGAATATGTTCGCCACTTAGTACATCTTTCAGAGGGCCAAAGGGATGGAAGTCTGAAGATGGTAAATCGGGACTGTACAGTGGATGTGATAAGACAGTCAAGCTAAATTTTGCAATGAGCTGTGTGGTCGGGAAAGTGGTGGTGTGTGATCTGGCATTATCATGATGTAGGTGCAAGTTTGTCTTCTTCTCTGACCTTATCCTGAAAATTTCGGCTTTCAGTTTAGTGACTGTCGTCTTGCAACGTGAGGCTACAGTACATCGAAAAGAACCACACCCTGGCTGTCCCAGAAGACTGAGCACATCACATTGCCTACATATAGCTGTGTCTTGAATTTCTTCTTTGACAGTGAACTTACATGTCACCATTCCATTGACTGTCCTTTGGATTCCGGCTCATAGCGGTGACACTATGTCTCATCTCTGGTGACAGTGCTATTCAGAAAATTGTCACCTTCATATTGGTCCATCAGGTCCCGTAAATTTCCATTCGTTGAGACTTTATTTCATCTGTAAGCATCCGTGGGACTAACCTCCCTCAGACTTTGTGATAAACAAGATGTTCCAACATTGTTTCCATGGAACATATAGCCTTTCACATAATTCTTTGGTCGTTATGCCCTGATCAGCACTGGTGAGCTGATCGAGACGCTCTCTATTTTGAAGGGTGACAGCTGTGTAGGATCGACCATGACGTGGCTTGTCTAGCACACCATTTTCAGCACCTTGAAAATGCCGTACCCATCGTCTCACATTGCTCACGTCTATTCTACCGTCTCCATACATCTTTAGCAAACGTCGATGGATTTCAGTCAGCGCAATTTCTTCACGAGTGAGAAATTCAATCATCCATCGCTGTTTTATATGTGCGTCCGTGTCACACTCCATTTTGGAGCACTCCTCTGCTGTTGCCAATTACTGCAGAACAACGGAACCACCTGTAAATGGAGGATAAAGGTTCAAGCATAAGCACTCCAGCAACGACATCTGGCGTAGACATGTGAAGTCCCCACAAAACAGCAGGAGACATAACTTTCGCAACGACCCTAGTGAAAGTGGACTGAAATGCCACAGTATGGCAGCCACGTGACCCTTTACTTGACAGTGGTACCACAGGCAGTTAACTTGCGAAATGACATAAACAGAGGCTGGACAACTGTGCCATTTCAGTCGATTCACACAATGGAGAAGGTATGGACCCCACAACCTAAACATCTACATCCATACCCCGCAAGCCACCTGACGGTGTGTGGCGGAGGGTACTTTCTGTACCTCTATCGGTTCCCCATTTATTTCAGTCTCGTATTGTTCGTGGAAAGAAAGATTGTCGGTATGCCTCTGTATAGGCTCTAATCTCTCTGATTATATCCTCATGGTCTCTTCGCGAGATATACGTAGGCCGGAGCAATATACTGCTTGACTCCTCGGAGAAGGTATGTTCTCGGAACTTCAACAAAAGCTCGTAGCGAGCTACTGAGCATCTCACGTGCAGAGTCTTCCACTGGAGTTTATCTGTCATCTCCGTAATGCTTTCGCGAAGACTAAATGATCCTGTAACGAAGCGCACTGCGTTCCATTGGATCTTCTCTATCTCTTCTATCAACCCTATTTGTTACGGATCCCACACCGGTGAGCAGTATTCAAGCAGTGGGCGAACAAGTGTGCCGTAATCTAATTCCTTTGTTTTAGGTGTGCATTTAGTTAGGATTCTTCCAATGAATCTCAGTCTGGCATCTGCTTTACCGTCATATTAAGAGAATCTTCCGTCGGTTGTTGGTAGAAAAACATTATAATAAATGAAAAGCACCAGTTTGCTTTTGTTCTACAATATTACTTATATTGCTAACCAGCTTTCGGCTTACAAGGCCATCTTCAGAGAGACATTAATGTCTGATGATGGCCTTGTAAGCCGAAAAACGGTTAGCAATAAAAGTAATATTGTAGAACAAAAGCAAACTGGTGCTTTACCTTCGATTAATTTTGTATGGCCATTACCTTTTAATTCACTCCCAGTGCCTACTCCCAGATAATTTATGGAATTAACTGCTTCCAGTTGCTGACCTGCTATATTGTAGCTAAATGATAAATGATCTTTCTTTCTATGTATTCGCAGCACATTACACTTGTCTACATTGAGATTCAATTGCCATCCCCTGCACCATGCGTCAATTCGCTGCCGATCCTCCTACATTTCAGTACAATTTTCCACAGCTACAACCTCTCGATATACTACAGCCTCATCCGCTAAAAGCATCAGTGAACTTCCGATGTTATCCACAAGGTCATTTATATATATTGTGAATAGCAACGGTCCCACGACACTCCCCTGTGGCACACCTCAAATCACTCTTACTTCGGAAGACTTCTCTCCATTGAGAATGACGTGCTGCGTTCTGTTATGTAGGAACTCTTCAATCCAATCACACAATTGGTCTGATAGTCCATATGCTCTTACTTTGTTCATTAAACAACTGCGAGAACTGTATCAAACGCCTTGCGGAAGTAAAGAAACACGGCATCTACCTGTGAACCCGTGTCTATGGCCCTCTGAGTCTCGTGGACGAATAGTGCGAACTGGGTTTCACACGATCGTCATTTTCGAAACCCATGCTGTTTTCTACAGACTAGATTTCTAGTCTCCAGAAAAGTCATTATACTCGAACATAATACGTGTTCCAAAATTCTACAACTGATCGACGTTAGAGATTAGGTATATAGTTCTGCACATCTGTTCAACGTCCCTTCTTGAAAACGGGAATGACCTGTGCCTTTTTCCATTCTTTTGGAACGCTACGTCGTTATAGAGACCTATGGTACACCGCTGCAAGAAGGGAGGCAAGTTCCTTCGCGTCCTCTGCGTAAAAACGAACTGTTATCCCATCAGGTCCAGCGGCCTTTCTTCTTTTGAGCGATTGTAATTGTTTTTCTATGCGCCTGTCATCTATTTCGATATCTACCATTTTTTTCATCTGTGCGACAATCTAGAGACGGAACTACAGTGCAGTCTTCCTCTGTGAAACAACTTTGGAAGAAGACATTTAGTATTTCGGCCTTTAGTCTGTCATCCTCTGTTTCAGTACCATTTTGGTCACAGAGTGTCTGGACATTTTGTTTTGATCCACCTAATGCCTTGACATAAGACCAAAATTTCTTACGACAGTCTGCCAAGTCAGTACATAGAACTTTACTTTCTTATTCATTGAACGCCTCTCGCATAGCCCTCCTCACACTACATTTTGCTACGTGTAATTTTTGTTTATCTGCAAGGCTCTGGCTATGTTTATGTTTCCTGTGAAGTTGCCTTTGCTTCCGTAGCGGTTTTCTAACTCGGCTGTCGTACCACGGTGGCTCTTTTCCATGTCTTACGATCTTGCTTGGCACATACTCATGAAATGCATATTGTACGATGGTTTTGAACTCTTGTCCACTGATCCTCAACGCTATCTGTATTTGAGATAAAACTTTTGTGCTGAGCCGTCAAATAATCTGAAATCTGCTTTTTGTCACTTTTGCTACGCAAAAAAAATCTTCCTACCTGTTTTAATATTTACGGCTGAAATCACCGATGCTGTAACCGCTTTATGATCCCTGATTCCCTGTTCTACGTGAACTGTTTCAAATAGTTCGGGTCTGTTTGTCACCTGAAGGTCTGATATGTTATCGCCACGAGTCGGTTCTCTGTTTAACTGCTCCAGGTAGTTTTCAGATAATGCACTTCAAAAAATTTCACATTTCGCATCTCCGTCAATTTCCTTCAATAATATTGCACTTTTTATCGCTATAAACACGCCTCCCCCTTTACTGTCCAGTCTGTCTCTGCGGTATACATTCTAGTCTGAGTCTAGAATTTCACTACTGTTTACATCTGGTTTCAGCCAACTCTCCGTCCCTAGTACTATGTGGGCATTGTAACCGTTTATTAATGAGATCAGATCTGGGACCTTTCTATAGACGCTCCTGGAGTTTACTATTACCACATTACTATTGTTATTCCCTGTTGCGTTTTGCCTACTACTACCCCGTCGCGTCTCAGGTGTCTTGTCGGGCCTGGGGAGGAAATTCTGTAACTTAAAAAACCCACATGTGCACTCCACACGTACTGCACTACCCTTGTAGCCGCTTCCTGCGTGTAGTGCACACCTGACCTATTCAGGGGGACCGTACATTTCTCCACCCCATGGCGGAAGTCGAGAAATTGGCACCCCAGATCTCCGCAGAATCGTCTGAGCCTCTGGTTTAAGCTTTCCACTCGGCTCCAAACCAGAGGACCACGATCGGTTCTGGGAACGATACTACAAATAGTTAACTCAGATTCCACCCCGCGAGCGAGGCTTTCCGCCTTCACCAACTCCGCCAATCGCATGTACGAACTGAGGATGACCTCTGAACCCAGACGGCAGGAGTCATTGGTGCCTTCATGAGCATCAATTTGCAGTCGGGTGCACCCAGTGCTCTCTATCGCCACCAGCACGGCCTCCTGCACATCTCGGATGAGACCCCTTTGCAAGCAGACAGAGTGAACACTGGCCTTCTTCCCCGACCTTTCCGCTATTTCGCTAAGGGGCTCCATGACCCGCCTAACATTGGAGCTCCCAATCACTAATAAACTCCTTGCTGAAGGAGCGGTCGCATGTCCACTCACAGGCAGAACGGGCGATGCCACACGGCCAGCCTCCACATGACCCTCCTACTCTTGCGACGCGAACGCCGTTGAACCCACCACTCCCCTTGGGGAGAGGGTGGCCCAGCCGCGCCCGGTACCCGCGAAGATGTCTCGACAGCAGGGACCGTGGGTGAAGCATGTAACACCGGGGATGCACCATACGCTACCCTCCGAGGCAGCAGCCTGAAGACGGATGACCGTGGCCATCAGCACGCTCAGCTGTTCGCGGACAGTGGCCAACTCTTCCTGCATCCGTACACAGCAGTCACACATCCTATCCATCCTAAGAAATCAACAATTTACTGTAGGGAGTTAAGTAATCAACTTTTAACTAGACTCCTAATTCACTAAAGGCGGCTGATAGCTGACTAAACTGTGGTCACTAGACACTTCTTGTTGGAAACAATGAAAATAAGCACGAACTGTCTCTGTACTGTATTCAAAACAAACACGAAATCTATGGAACACTATTACTAGTACTCGAAAATTAAAGCTTCCTAAAAGCAAAAGCACAAGGAAAAAGAAGTGACAAGTAAGAAAAACACAGTTAATACTTAAATTTATGTAGCTTGCTGCACAGGATATGTGAAACAGACGGCAATTCCTCTGTCATTTGTACTGATAAATGAGAATTTTCCGCGGGAAGTGGGTACTGGACGATCTAGAAATACGCCTTACACGAGAAGCAATGTGGAAGAGATGGGACTGGCCAATAATCGCCGATCACGTTTCATGGCTGAACCGGAATTAGTAGTTCGTTGCCACAACGCCGCACGTACTGCGTAATCACTAGAGGAGTGTGATGGTGGTTGATGTCATCCACTGCATCCTACTGCAAACAGACTAGAGTCTGTACATTACATCTGAATGGTCACCTACCAAAAGAAATGGACATCTTACAAACGGTCAACGTGAAGTGGTACTGCAGCGCCTACAATTTTAATATTTACATGGATGACCTCTTGAAGGACTGGAAAAAAGCTAGATCTATTTGAGCTCAGACGTAATCGTACACTTCATACGGTGATGACAAGATTTCTAGACATAAACAAGTAATTTGCAATTTACATGTGCTTGGGACAGAAGATTAATGTATCTGCTTAGCATAATGCATAGAAAATTACATATGCAATTATGAAACGTCGTTAGATGGAGGATATTGCAATAATGGTGTTGTTTGTGTATATTAAGAGGTTAGGTTAGGTTAGTGTTGTTTAACGTCCCGTCGACAACGAGGTCATTAGAGACGGAGCGCAAGCTCGGGTTAGGGAAGGACGGGGAAGGAAATCGGCCGTGCCCTTTCAAAGGATCCATCCCGGCATTTGCCTGAAACGATTTAGGGAAATCACGGAAAACCTAAATCAGGATGGCTGGAGACGGGACTGAACCGTCGTCCTCCCGAATGCGAGTCCAGTGTGGTATCCACTGCGCCACCTCGCTCGGTGTGGATATTAAGAGAAGCTGATTGCACAGATAACACAGTCGTTCATAACTACGACAGTTACCACAGAAGATCAAATTTTGGGAACATGGAGTAATTATTGGAGTAGACATATAATACAGGAGGAAAGAAGCGTGGTACCAACTAGTGATAAGAAACAATGAAGACAGTATGGTTTCTACCCGAAAGGGCTGATTTCGAGCTCCATAAAGTAGAATCGATATTAAAGACTGTGTAAGTGGAGGCAACAAAAATCAGAGCAGCATACACAAACTGCCAACTCACTGTAACGTGTCAGAAGGCTGAATTAATCCCCTCAATTTGCACCGCAGACCACTGCGAGACGTGAAGGGAGAGAGTCAATGAGGTTCTGGAATTTTACCGACCGGGATGAGCAGCCACGCCGATACCAGCATCGTGGTCAGCTGCGCTAGGTTCCTCAGTCGGGGCCCACGGCACCCAAGTCCAACCGAGGTGGTTCCACAGAGTCTCCATTGCGTTTAAATTTGCGAAGTGTGGTGGCCAAGGCAGTACGGTAAACACAAAGCTGTGTAGCCGGTTCCATTGTCCTGCTGGTAGATGTCATCGTACCGAGGAAAAACAAACTGCATGTATTGGTGGACGTAATCCCAAGGAGAGATTGTGATGTAACAAAATAAATGTGATGTTGTTATGCAATGGATAAGTTGGAATTTGAGATTTCGCTTACTGCTTTATCAACCACAACTGGCGTAGGAATCATGGATTGACCATTATCATAAAATATTGCATCATGAAATGGGAATACTTTTACGTGCGGTTTCGCGTGGCTTGAAGCAGTCACAGCTAGTGTGCTATTGATTAAGAAACTGCATTATCATCTTTCTAATTACTTCATTATCGTAGATACGATCATACCCGGTCGTGAAGTTATTTTTATGACAAAACAATTTCCTAAGGGATCAGAAATTTCTTAAGGGCGCAAAAACAACTATAACATCACACAAAAGGAAAATTCAATATTAAAGCTCCCAGAATGAGATTTTCACTATGTAGCGGAGTGTGCGCTGTTATGAAACTTCCTGGCAGATTAAAACTGTGTGCCCGACCGAGACTCGAACTCGGGACCTTGGCCTTTCGCGGGCAAGGGCTCTACCATCTGAGCTACCCAAGCACGACTCACGCCCGGCCCTCACAGCTGTACTTCTGCCAGTATCTCGTGTCCTACCTTCCAAACTTTATATGGGGCCGGCACGGTGGCTCGGCGTGTTCGGTCAGAGGGTTACGTGCCCTTTGTAATAAAAAAAAACTGAGTTAATCGATTATCAACGAACTAAAGCGGATGTCTTACGACGTCCGCCCCGAGCAGACGCAACGAACAAAAGTGAACAAAATGAGATTAAAAAAAATGGTAGAACACTTGCCCGCGAAAGGCAAAGGTCCCGAGTTCGAGTCTCTGTCGGGGACAGTTTTAATCTGCCAGGAAGTTTCAATATTAAAGCTGATGCAAGAAGACTATAAAACAGTTTTCTTTTTGTCAATGTAACACGTACATTGGACTGCTGATCTTGGTGTCTGTACTCTTTGCAAAATGCATAATTAAAATGAAAATAATACTGAGGAGATGATAGGAATGAGCACTGCAAAATGGTTCAATATTTCTAGAACAATTATTTATTATATCTAAAACATATATGGTACCTTATGCTTAGTACTACAATGACGGTAGATTTTTATGTCCGTTTCATGTCCATTGAGCGCTCTTTTATATAGCCACTGCCCTCTTGAGTCGCTCGTGCGTCGTCACGATAAGTTATAACAGTTCTTCTTTTTACACTTCATTCAAACTTAGACGTAACGCGTTTTTATACATTTAGTAAAAATTAGATCAGACTGCCACAAATCTGCGTCCGTCTTACTTGAGAAGCTCAAGGCTTCATTTGTTCTCAAGCGAACAAAATAGTGAAGGATCGCATATCCATCCGTAGTCTTCTGTTTATGTCGCCCCCCAAAGACGACGAATTACGTTATTTAGTAAGTTCCACCATCGCTATGCGACGACTTATTAATCATTAATCATTCTTTATAAACAAGTATTTGCCTTCTGGCTGAAAGTATCAACTATTTGCTGTTTTAATGGGCCAAAAATAGCGACTATCATAAGAGCGTACACGTGTTAAACCACTGTGCCTTGCAGAACGACGGGATTACGCAGGGAATGGCAGTAAAGCATTCTCCAGACCGTAACACTTCCTCCTCTGGGTTGAACCCTTCCGACGATTGCTGCGTGGTATTTGCTTTCAGACGCTTCAGGCCGTGTACGCCAACGGCAATGTGTCGCATGGAGCATGAAACGTGACTTACCGAAAAGTCCAGCTGTCGCCACTCAGCGGACATGTAGCTGCGTGGCGTGCGAATTGCAGCCCTCGTCGCCTTTGAACAGGAGCCAGCATGGGTGCACAGCGCCTGCTGCAGAGACCTTTACGCAGGAAGTTTCGCTGAACGGTCATTCAGAAGACACTGTTGGTAACCCCTTACTTTACATGGGCGTTCAGGTGCTCTATCGTTGCGCGCCCATTCACTCGAACACATCTCCGCACCAATCGTTTACCCCTGTCTTCTATACCCCGTGGTGCACCATAGTTGTATCGGCACCGGTTTTTTATAGCAACACTGTGCCATGCACGGAATACTTGAAACACGGCGGCACAGTTTACCAACTTAGCTGATTCAATAATGCTTCCAACATTGACCTGAACTCCAATAATTGCGGCCTTCTGGATGCCTGATAAGTTGATCCGTTTACGCATTACAACAACGACAGAACTGAAACTTCCTGGCAGATTAAAACTGTGTGCCGGACCGAGACTCGAACTCGGGACCTTTGCCTTTCGCGGGCAAGTGCTCTACCTGTCAGAAATAAAGCTGTGAGGACGGGGCGTGAGTCGTGCTTGGGTAGCTCAGGTGGTAGAACACTTGTCCGCGAAAGGCAAAGGTCCCGAGTTCGAGTCTCGGCCCATCACACAGTTTTAATCTGCCAGGAAGATTCATATCAGCGCACACTCCACTGCAGAGTGAAAATCTCATTGTGGAAACAACCCCCAGGCTGTGGCTAAGCCATGTTCCCCAATATCGTTTCTTCCAGGAGTGCTAGTTTTACAAGGTTCGCAGGAGAGCTTCTGTGAAGTTTGGAAGGTAGGAGACGAGATACTGGCAGAAGTAAAGCTGTGAGGGGGCGTGAGTCGTTCTTGGGTAGCTCAGATGGTAGAGCACTTGCCCGCGAAAGGCATAGGTCCCGAGTTCGAGTCTCGGTCCAGCACACAGTTTTAATCTTCCAGGAAGTTTCATATCAGTGCACACTCCGCTGCAGAGTGAAAGCCTGACTCTGGAAGCGACAGAACTGTTTTCCGCGTCCTCCCTTCATGGTCTGCATACCCTCCACTGCCAGTGCTGCCAGCTGCCGTCTTTGAGTAATTATTGCACTTTGACGTCTATCGTACGTGATGGTAAATTGATGTGACGGGATCGTGTAGCTGCGTACTATAGTCCATTGTGTGATTAAGATACATATAACTGGAGAAAAGTAAAAGCTGACTTCCGTCTGAAAGACATTCAGATGTTGCCAGAAATAACTGGAAAGCTGAAGCTGAGTTTGTTTGCTTATTTTTATCGACTATACGGTGGTGATGTGTGCGAGATATTGCAACTGTCGGAACAACGTTAGCAGGAGAAGAAATGGTACTTTTCATGAAGCGGATTCTAGTGTGGGGATATAATTTGGAATAGATATCCGAGAGCGACAAGTGATTCTTTTGATAAATATCCTGGTTGTGAGAAAAAGCGATAAAGAATAGGTATTGAAGTTACTAGTTATGGGCTCAAAAGGACAGAAATGTTTTAAACAGTTTAAAGAAAGCTAGGACAGAAAGAGATGTGAACAGTAATGATAAATTCATGTCCATTCTAGGCGTCACATGCTGCGACATCGTCGCGAAAAAACGCAGTGACCCGTATATGTAATAAGTTTCCCTTAATTTACGTCTATGGTAACAATCTTTTGAGTTTAACAGATCACAGACCATCATCAGATTTGTCTCATAAAAACAAAGTCCTAATGCACTGCAGCCATAGTGGCATAGTCAACTGTTAAATGCGGAATGAGCACCAGCATCGTCTGATACATATAAATCACATCACATGCACGAGTCATGTTGTCAGTAAAACTACTGTTTAAAAGGATGACGTGATATATATGTGTTTGACGATGCTGGTGCTAATTCCGCGTTTAACAGTTGACTATGCCTCTATGGCTGCAGTGTATTAGGACTTTGTTTTTATGAGACAGATTTGATGATAGTCATTAAAGACCGAAACCGGTAATTTATTAAACAGAAAAGATTGCGACCATAGACTTAAATTAAAGGAAACTCATTCTAGGCGTAGTGAATGAAGTGAGTGTGAAACGAACGGCTCTTGTGACGACGTACATCAGGAGGCGGTGATTAGGGCACCACTTTTGCGGCCCTATCAATTACGATATTAACGACAGAGTCGGAGGCTAAGGTAGAGGTGGCCAACGATCTTAGGTCATGAACTGTCGAGATCAGATTAGATCTGCAGGTAATGCGAAGGGAGGTGTTGGCCTAGCTACACGAAATGATACGAGTTGAAGAAGACGAGGAGAAACCGGAAGAAGTGGAAAGCACAAATACAACCTGCACACGACAGGCAAGACACTAGCATGGAGGTTAAACGACAGTTTGACAGGCGGGCGGAGTTGTCGAGTGGCTGGCGAGATGGAGCTGTCAGATTTCAGAGGAAAACTGAGCCATTGCTGCTAGCAGTGTGTACCGACCATCACGCGAACGGCGGCGGCCATGACGGCGGCAGGTAGTCTGAAAGGCCTGACAAAGTCCGCTGCACGTTGCCACTTAAATGTCATTCATTACTGAATTTTAAAATGCCTTGAGCCTTGAACAGCGCTATCGAAGGAGAGAATTTTTGTTACATAAATAAAATTTCAGAAATGATGTGAAAAGTGGATTCTATCGATTAACCTATTGATAAACCTAATTTGAAAACAAGTATAACGGCTGTATCTATATTACTAAGCTGCCAGTACAGTCACCGAAACCCACCTGCAGTTAACCTATCTGATGGCTTCCAGAGGCAACGAAAGTCTTACATTCAGTACTTCATTTAATTATTGACCGAATTTAAAAACAAATGTGCTACCGATTAACAGATATAATCTTACGCTAAAAGTTTAACTGAATAACGCAAGTAATAAAATTAGGTGTTGTGTATGTGCTTCTTGTCGATAAGACGTTAAACCCAATAAAAACATATGTGCTACTGATTAACAGATATAATCTTGCGCTAAAAGTTTAACTGAATAACACAAGTAATAAAATTAAGTGCTGTGTATGTGCTTCTTGTCGACAAGACGTTAAACCCAATTTTCCTTCCTTCCCTTTTACTTGTCATGAGTCAGCGTATCTCATGGCGCGCAAATTACGCAGACTACATTCATCCAGTATTTGATAACGAGAGCACTTGCTAACTTCCAACAGACTGTGCACATAATTACAAACCTTTTCCGGATATTTTGTCTGACACCCAACACAAAATAATGAAAACAAAAGAAATGTTTATCGTTTATTACACTCTTGCTGTTCATGTAGTAAAACTTCAGAATAATGCGGAACCCGTGAAGAAAACTTAATTAGCGTTTTTTTTCAACCTTAAAGGTTTTACATGTCTAAAGTCAAATATGTCAGACATTAACTCATTGGTCAGACATTAACTCATTGGTGTGAACTGGTTTATACACGGGAGTTCGACTCTTTAAGGAATCATTGGGCGGGGATTGGGGTTGTTGGCAGCATAAAAAAATCAATATTACAGGCAATAGATACAAAATTCCTTGTAAGCTTAAATTCTTGACTAGGCATAATTTTGACTGAATAATCGTAATAATCTATACAAGCTATAAAAAAGGATGTGTGTTCCACGTCAACTCCCAAACCAATGGATCGATTTCCAGCTGAACTTGGTACATGTATCACTTAGCGTCTGGGAAGGACCACGGTAAGAGCAAGAACCACCTACCTATCTAAGTAGTGTACCTCACGATATGTGAATTACCACATTTTATTCATCCATTAAATGAGAATTAGAACGCTTGGTTACTTGAAACAAATTACATACATAATTTTACACGTTTTCAGGCTTTCCATTTGTTGCCACCCATCACAAAATGATGGAAGGAATAAAGTTCGTCGTCTACATTTTCGCAAAAGACATGACATATTAGTTTATTACTTCTTTACTACTAACTCTATCTGCAACACATTTTACTGATATATTCACTTATGCCACTGAATATAGTTGCAAAAGTATATCATTGTAGGATGCATAGCTCAGGGGATATGATACTGCAATCAGTTCGATGCGTGAAAAACTGACCAATCGTACATGGTGTAATAATTTATTGCTTGTTTACTACTAACTCAGTTCGGAACATGTTTTGCGTACGGTATTCAAATATACCACTGAACGTACTTGCAAAATTATATCACTCTATGGCACACATTTCAGGAGTTATGACGTCATACACATCGAGCTGCGTGGAAACGAAACTGCAGGGCGAAATTCGCTAGATATACAGGGGAAATATGTGAAGAGATATGTGTGAAACATATTACGTATATGTGAAATATATGAAGGACTTATTTCAATAGTGGTACAAGTCCATTTTTCTTCATTTTGAGATACAAAGACTTAAAGTTGAATGAGCGCTGAAAAATCTGCAGTTGAGATACCAGAAATATTCAAGCATATGATTTCTTATTAGAGATGAACCTTTCTTTCTGTTTGTTTGGACCATTAACCCCAGAAGCATTATAGACAGAAAAGTGGAGGTAATGGACTTGTACCACTGTTGAAATAAGCCCTTCATATGTGACATGTGCTGACAAGAGGCAATCCAGGGTGAAAAGCTCTTAAATTCCTGCATCGATTTCAGCCAAACTTGTAACACTTATCACTTACTATCTGGACGGAAATAAGGTGAGGATACGAAGTACTAACTTCTTGTTGGAGTGGGGATGATAGCGTGGTGGCGCAGAGTTTCCGGGGGGGGGGGGCACACAATTACAGGGAGGATGATATAGATAGACGGAGGGGAAGGACATGGATGGAGAGAGAGGGGAGGCGGAGATGGACAGAGAGAGGGAAAACGAAGAGATGGACAGAGAAAGGGGGCGGGGGAGTAGACGTAGACTGGGGAGAAGGAGATGGACCTGGACGAAGGAAGAAATGGACAGAGTGACTGGGGGAGCAGGAAGGGAGCCGATGGACGGAGACAAGGGATGAGTAGGCGAACGGAGCATATTTACAGAGAGTGGTGGCAGGAGGAGTTGGACAGAGGGGGTGGGGGTGATGGAGGAGGTGAGCAGAGAGAGAAGGTGTAGAAGACGGTGAGAGGAGAAGATAAGTAGATGGACCAACAGAAGATTGGAATAAATACGTACGCACGCAATGCCAAGCATTCAGCTAGAAGCACTCAACTAGTATGCCAAAAAACCCAAAACTGAGCGCCCTGAAAAAAATATGGGGGGAGGGACGGAAAACTGCGTCATCTCCCCTTTCATATTTAGTTTATTTTTTAATATGATTTTCGTCTACGACGGTGCATTGGAAATAATGTTCTCATCATCTACTCTGACGTCTATAGACATTAAAGGGCCTTAGTTTGTAATATTTGCCTCTGCAGGGCTCCTACGTTCCACTGCAATGAGAAACTGAGAAAAAAAATATTTCAATTGTTTGAGTAAAAAGACATTCGACATCTTGTGGCATGTAAAGGTGTCATGTAGAAGTAAGTTTGTCTGGCCTCATAGCTGCTGTTGATGTAGTGGTTTCACGAAGATCGAAAGTCAGTATCAACTTCTATAAAAATTTTCAGCTTACGTTTCCATAGATCAGCGATATTGTTTCCCGACCGCGGACGAGGCTACAAGAAAACAGCTACTTGAATACATAAGACTTTCATGGTATGTAAGACCTGTGCTAGCGATAAGTTTTGATGTATTTTTTCTTTAGCTGGGAATCACAACGAATCTGGCATGTTGTAACGTTAAGGAGCAATCAGCGAGTAAGTGTGTAGTGTGAGATATACACGGTAGCACAAAGGTCACTACACACTTATTAAAGTAATGTAAGTTACGTTAATTTTTAATATTTTGAAGAAGATACAGGCCTACCAGGAGCTTTCAGATCAGACTATTGCTTTTTATGTTCACACTGTCTCCTCTCTTCATTAACTCACCTTTGAACTCTACAGGAAACACATCGACACACATGAATAAGCAATTCAGTGTTGTTGTACAGACCGTATCACACAACTATAATATGCATCGATGGTTTTCCAACATTAATGCAAATTATTTTCCCGTCACATCGGCACAGCACATACTGTCGTCGCCCAGGCAACGCTCTGTATCCCATCAGAACGGTGGTCGCATCGCGGCCGACACCAGCCTTGACTACGAGAACTCTCTGGCCGGTATGAAATATCAAAAGATGTCGTTGATGCTGCCGTCACATGGCAACGCTATGCCGTCCGTCCAGCATAGGTTTTGTGTCTTCCGCAATCAATCATTCGCTGATTACATTTCTCACCTGCTGGCAGCCCTATAAACGCTCCATATAGGTGTATCTAGTACCCATCTGTATACAAACAGAGGCTGCACGAAAACATGGACACATCTCGAAAATTTTATGCTTGAACGAAAATGCTAGCCAATCCTCTAGGTTGTGTTGACGCATCTGAGCACGAAACGGCATCTGCGCAAAGCCCTTAACTCAGAGCAAGTGCCAGTCCTTGTCATAACATTTTTCTTTGTAATTGTGAGGTGTCGGAGCTCAGTGAATTCGAATGTGGGCAAAATGTTAGTGTTGGTATGATGCGTGCTCTCGTTACCAAGGGAACCGAAGTGTTTGGTATACCAAGAGGTACCAAATCGAAGCTCTTTACCGCATACAGGGAAAGTGGAGAAACATCCGCTAAGTCACAACACGAGTGAAACTGTATGTTGAGTGATCGTGATAGACGCACATTAAAGAGGATTGTGACGGTAAATAACAGGACGACAGCTGCAAAAGTCACTGATGAACTGAATGTCACACTCTCGAATTCTATCAGCATTAAAACAGAACGAAGGGACTTCCATAAGCAGGAAATTGCTGGACAAAATGGTATTCCAAAATGACTCACCAGTCATGAAAATGCCTGTAAATGGGAAACATGATGACAAAGCCGTAAAATCTGGGCTCTGGTGTAATGGAAGCTAGTAATTTGATTCTATGACTCTCGTTTCGTATGGTTTACAACTACCGGCAGAGTTTACGTCCAAGAGCGCAACACGGCAGTGGTTCGATGTTGGTTAGTCTGTCATATCGTTGTAGTCCACAGGTTCCATGTTTTCTCTTCAAGGTCGCATTATTGCCAAGAATTATGCGACAATTTTGGCTGATCAGCTCCATCCCATGGTACGTATGTCCACCAATGGTGCTGTTGTGTTCCAAGACGGCAGAGTCCCTTTTATTACAGCTCGCATCGTAGAGGTGGGGTTTCTTGAGTACGAGGATTGGTTATCACATCTCCCTTGGGCCATCGTAGCCATCAGATCTCGTTCTGACTCAGTCAGCGTGGTCTACTTTGGAGAGAATTGAGTGAAGTCGCTATCCTCATACATCATCTTTACCTCAAATTTCCACTGTTTAACATGAGGAATGCTGTAAGATTCCCTTCTGCTTCTACATCCATATTCCGAAAGCCACCTGACGGTGTGTTGCGGAGGGTACCTTGAGTACCTCTATCGGTTGTCCCTTCTATTCCAGTCTCGTATTGTTCGTGGAAAGAAAGATTATCTGTATGCCTCTGTGTGGGCTCTAATCTCTGATTTTATCCTCATGGTCTCTTCGCGAGATATACGTAGGCGGGAGCGATATCCTGCTTGACTCCTCGGTGAAGGTATGTTCTCGAAACATCAACAAAAGTCCGCACCGAGCTACTAAGCGTCTCTCCTGCAGAGTCTTCCACGGGAGTTTATCTATCATCTCCGTAACGCTTTCGCCATTACTAAATGATCCTGTAACGAAGCGTGCTGCTCTCCGTTCGATCTTTTCTATCAACACTATCTGTACGGGTCCCACACTGGTGAGCAGTATTAAAGCAGTGGGCGAACAAGTGTACTGTAACCTACTTCCTTTGTTTTCGGACTGCATTTCCTTAGGATTCATCCAAGACTATACAGCTGTATTTATCCAAGCCGAGATCACTGGATGCTGGTCTGAATGCTAACGGCTTTCCTACATCGTATTAGGTGTAGTAACGTGTCGTTGTTTTCACATTTTTGTCGAACCCCTGCACCTTCGCTGAGTGTGTAGCTACCGGTAGCCAGTGCAAGAGTCAGCAAAGAATCCAACATGAGGCAGTAGTATCGGTCGTCAGCGTGCGGTGTGACCTGAAGATGACCAGCGCTTTCTCAACAGGCGAGACACGACAGCGCACTACGGCAGTAAACAGCTGGGAACGCACTGGAGCAGCGCATGTCTACAAAGAGCTGTTCGTGGGAGGGGAGCTAGCTTTTCGTGTTTGTCAGTTTAACATCAGTCAAAGACCAGGAATAAATTGTGAGTGCCTACTTCGGCATTCTGAAAGGCTTGCGATAACGCAGAACACTGAAGTGGTACCTAGTGACCACCGCGTGCGTAACGCACGCTCCGTCGTCATTCAGCGTGCTACATGCTGCTGACGACGACATCGACATCCGTAACAGTCACCGGCAGCCACGCTAGCCGGCGGCTCCCACTGTGCAGTTAAGTGCTCAACTGATTGCACCACTGCCCGTTACATGGCTACTGGGCGCTGATGACGTGTCCGCTAAGACTACTTCTGACACCGTACTGGACACTCACAACCTCATAAATATTGTTCTCTTGTATACAGGGTGATTTTTTCCACTGTGTGCAAACTCGAGGGATTGCCCAATGCCGACCGGTGTGGCCGTTTGGTTCTAGGCGCTTCAGTCTGGAACCGCGTGACCGCTACGGTCGCAGGTTCGAATCCTGCCTCGGGCATGGATGTGTGTGATGTCCTTAGGTTAGTTACTTTTAAGTAGTTCTAAGTCAGGGGCCTGATGACCTCAGATGTTAAGTCCCATAGTGTTCGGAGCCATTTGAACATGTGAACCATTTTTGATTGACCAGTGACAGGCTCGGAACAAAAAGGTCTAATGCAGTGAATGGGGTGAATAAACAACACGTCAGAGTCAATTTAATGTTTACATCGAGGCGCATTGACAAGTGCAGTAGCTCTGCGCTGTCATGGTTTGTATAGAACATCTTAGTACTAATGCGGCCAACAATTCCCCTTGATATCTCTATCGCTCCTAGTACATTTCACAGTTAACTTAAGTGTCATATGTGACCAGACTGGCGCCACAACCAAATAAGATTGTTAGAAAATATAGTTTGGAGCTCCTCATCTGCGGACGAAACCAAACATTTCAAGATGGCAACTCCATATTACTTTGTTAATGCCCGATAGCTAAGTTCATGTTTCGCAGCACACTTTCGTTATTTTTTTTTCACAACATCAATGCAGTGCATATGCAGATAGTTTATGATTCATTTATGCTTTGATTGCGATCGGATCGATACGAGCACTAGCCGAGAAACGAAGGCTAAACGTAACAGAGTAGAAGATATGCTCCCTGTTCCTTACTGCGTCATTGAACTGTTACGCATCAAGAATGTGAGGGAACAACAGAGTGTAAATTTGTAAGTCTCAAGAGAATGTAATTGGTCAAGCGTACGGATGTATCAACACGAGGCAACCTCTAGGCGAAAATGTTTGGACACGGTTAGTAGCTCTCTGGAGCGGGGCATCGACGCTCCTGTATATGCGTCCGATCGAGCTCAGTGGAAAACTGTTGGACGAGAGCAGACCAACATGCCTCCGTCTCTCTTGCAACGTTGTATAAGAAAGAAACTTGATAAGAAAATGTAGCATAACGGAAGACCGCCGACAACTCGTGAAGAGCGGAACCGATTAAATCAAGACGAATGGCGTCCAAAAGTAGAGCCTCTGTTCGACTCCATAAATAAACTAGCATTAACTCCACTATGAAACCACAACTTTGGTGACATTAATTTATCCGCTCACGTGAGAGAAATGTTCAGTGTGATTAGTGACATTAACTTAACCGCTCACGTGAGAGAACTTTTCAGTGCGATACCACCAGCCTTAGTCGACCTCGCTGGACTAGAGTAAGTCGGTAAGTAGGATCGATGGCGTTCATATCGTTCGCACTCCTAACGAACAAGTCAATAGGTACAACAGAATGTTTAACCAACCAAACCAACAATTGCTGACCATCCTGCGATGACTGAAGATTCTGAGAACGTCAAGCGTTCTGAAAAGAACTAAAAATAACATAAACTCATCACTTAAGCGCTTCTCCTACAACTATACTCTGTAAAGCAATGTGCGCCAATGCATGTGTGGTACCACTGTCGTGTTCCTGCATCCCTGTTTCATACGGGACCGGGCGTTGCAGCAGCTACCGTAGGTGAGCTCCAATTTCCCTGTTTTCACGTCACGGACATTTCGCGAAACGTATGTGGGAGAAAGTTTCCTGTTTGTTGATAGTTTCACGCCGAATATATCGTTTCGAGATCTTCAGCGAGAGCTCTTGGGATATGTCTACATCTGATATTTCCACTTCAAATAATGTAGCCTGTCTAGTAGTGTCGTTGACTGATGTTCACGCAGAAGCTGTGACTAAGTTTCTGAAACCCCATAGTGATGAAACAAAGAAGTCGCATACAATATGCAGAGACCGTCGTTTGCAAATTAAAAGAGAAAATGGAAGATACAAATCCATATAATTATGAGCCAGATGATTGAACACATAAATTGTGCGTTGATGCAGACTCAGAATGAAAAATCTACAGAGAGCGGATAGGAGAAATTGCAGGAATCCGTGTCTAATTTGTAACCCTTGCTCCTGTTGATTACCATACCAGTTATTCGTATTTACATTACTGACCATTAAACGTGCTACACCACGAAGATGTGCTACAGACGCGAAATTTAACCGACAGGATGAAGATGCTGTGATATGCAAATGATTAGCTCTTTAGAGCATTCACACAAGGTTGTCGCCGGTGGCGACACCTACAACGTGCTGATATGAGGAAAGTTTCCAACAAAGGAAATCAAAATAAACAAACAGCAGTTGACCGGCGTTGCCTGGTGATACGTTGTTTTGATGCCTCGTGTACGGAGGATAAATGCGTACCATCACGTTTCCGACTTTGACAAAGGTCGGATTGTAACCTATCGCGATTGCGGTTTATCGTATCGCGACGTTGCTGCTCGCGTTGGTCTAGATCCAATGACTATTAGCAGAATATCGAATCGGTGGGTTCAGGAGGATAATGCAGGACCGCATGTTGCAGGTCCTGTGCGGCCCTTTATGGACACAGAAAATGTTCAACTGCTACCCTGGCCAGCGCATTCTCCAGATCTCTCGCCAATTGAAAACGTCTGGTCAGTGGTGGCCGAGCAACTGGCTCGTCACAATACGCCAGTCACTACTCTTGATGAACTGTGGTATCGTGTTGAAGCTGCATGGGCAGCTGTACCTGTACACGGTATCCAAGCTCTGTTTGATTCAATGCCCACGCGTATCAAGGCCGTTATTACGGGCAGAGGTGGTTGTTCTGGGTACTGATTTCTCAGGATCTATGCACCCAAACTGCGTGAAAATGTAATCACATGTCAGTTCTAGTATAATATATTTGTGCAATGAGTACCCGTTTATCATCTGCATTTCTTCTTGGTGTAGCAATTTTAATGGCCAGTATATATATATGTGTGTGTGTGTGTGCGTGTGTGTGTGTATGTATGTTCTCGAACGTTTTTAATGGTGCTACCGAACTTTGTACGGGCACTGCCTTGTTTTCTAAGGAAGGAATTCCATTACGACATTTCGAAGTACTCGATTAAGGGTGTGGGATGCGCCTTTTGTGATCACACTTAACTCCATGAGCCTTCTGGCTCTTGTCGTTCCACGGAACGTTCGTATTTTCGCATTTCAGCAAGGGGAAATGATTTACCTATCTAGCAAACACCCTAGATATATGACAGTGAATGGTGATTTTAATATTGTTCGCAGGCCATTGGGTGAATATCCTAATTTTAGTTTGGTAAAGAACTCGATGACACAGCACACTACTTTTATCCAGGTGACGCATGGGTTTGTCGGTATACTACACTTGTCTTACAGACTTATTTTACTGCCACCTCCAGCAACCAGCTTGACGGCTTATATTATTACGATTCCTTGTACAGTCATCTTTCGGGCGTTGGCGTGATACCCGTGTGTCTTACTGATCATTGGGCTTAGTCTCCACATTTAATTATGTAGAACAGCCGCTGGAATTGTATCATCGTACCTTGATGCTCAATGTAACCTGTCTACAAAACCATACCTTGGTGTTGTCATTCACGAAGTACAAGCTCGTTGCTCTTTGTCTATAGAACGCTACTTCTCTACTGTGAAGTGGTGGACACTGCACGCCAAGCCAAAAATCTGTAAAGCTCCCATGCCGCCCGGTGGGCCCAAGAGTTTTATCACTCCGTATTAGGTCACGTTTACGATAGCGCTACTCAAGCTTCTCTAAGGTTTATTTATGTTACAGTTAAAACAATTATAGATGGAAAGACTCCATGCAAAATTTCAGCAACGTTCCATTTCAGAGGATGAACTGACTTCACTATACCGTCTTATCCGTACACGGGCGTGGAGGAAACGCATTTGCGTCGCATACCTCGCTAACGCCAATGATCGAGTTTCAAGGTCCCACAATGACATTTACGGTTTAATTTTTAAATGCTTTCCTGAATTGTATTATCCTATGTTCCAGTGGAAAATTTTCCAGGCGACTTTCGCCCTTTGCGTCGTCACCGCTGTATTTAATGACGTTTTCTGTTTCGAGTGATTTCCACTAGGATGATACGTATGATGTTGTTACTGGATCTCAATCGCGGATGTCACCTGGATTGGATGATACTAGTAAGGAATTTTATGTTCATTTTTGGACTGTCATAGGTGACACAATAACGCAGATGGTCAATGATGTGATAGGGTTCCCTTTCAAGGAAGGTACAGTAGTACTCATACCGAAACCCAGGGGTCGACCAACTCTGGACTCACTTCGTTCAATTACTCTCCTAAACTTCGACTATAAAACTGTCTATCGATCTGCAAACACCCGTCTCTACACGTTGTTCGACAAAATCATTGCCTTCCACCGAAATTTTGTGCCTGGACGCAGGGTTCTAACTTCTGTTATCGAACGTCGACATGACGTTTCGGTGGCTGCGGCCACTCATATCTCAGGAGCCTCACTTTTTCTCGGCTTCCACAAGGCATTCGATCGTCTCATTCACAGTGTGTTAAACGCTTTGGGTTTTACTCACGACGCATGTCAGGTACTAACCCATCTTTCCACTGGTATCCATGTATCAGTGCTTGGGAACGGTCATTTTACCCCCCCCCCCATTTCGGTCCTACAGGATCTACCCTAGGGAAGCCCCTTATCGATGTCACTCTTTGTTTTGTTCTTAGAACCCTTGCTTCGGTGTATTGCCGTGCAACTCCTTCGCTGGACTGTACTGGGAGAACATTTCCCGGTAAGCGCTTAAGCTGGTGACGTCATGGTTTTAGAACGAAATGCAGACGTTTCCGGGCTCAAAGATACCTCGGATCCCCTTATTGACTTGCTGTTGATCTCATTAACTGTCGCAAATGCACGTTGCTGCCACTTTAACCAAGTGGCAATTTCTTGGGCGACTGTGGTCGATTGCCACCGGACTAGGCAACAAAGCAGATTGCATTCCGACCAAAATGCCGCCACTTAGGTGGCGAGAGGTTCGAACACGTGTTCAGGGAGTGATTCTTGAATACGAAAAACGTTCATTTAGCCTCCTTCACCAAGCGCTGGTTAGACACCTATATTTTCAGTAAAGTTTATTACAGTTATTTAGAGACGAATGGAAAAACTGATAGAAGCCGACATCGGGAAAGATCAGTTGGGATTCCGTAGAAATATTGGAACACGTGAGGCAATACTGACCTTACGACTTATTTTAGAAGAAAGATTAAGGAGAGGCTAACCTACGTTCCTCGCATTTGTAGACTTAAAGAAAGCTTTTGACAATGTTGACTGGAATACTCTCTTTCAAATTCTAAAGGTGGCAGAGGTAAAATACAGGGAGCGAAAGGCTATTTACAATTTGTGCAGAAACCAGATGGCATTTATAAGAGTCGAGGGGCATGAAAGGGAAGCAGTGGTTGGGAAAGGAGTGAGACAGGGTTGTAGCGTCTACCCGATGTCATTCAATCTGTATATTGAGCAAGCAGTGAAGGAAACAAAAGAAAAATTCGTAGTAGGTATTAAAATCCATGGAGAAGAAATACAAACTTTGAGGTTCGCCGATGACATTGTAATTCTGTCAGAGACAGCAAAGGACTTGGAAGAGCAGTTGAACGGAATGGACAGTGTCTTGAAAGGAGGGTATAAGATGAACATCAACAAAAGCAAAACGAGGATAATGGAATGTAGTGGAATTAAGTCGAGTGATGCTGAGGGTATTAGATTAGGAAATGAGACACTTGAAGTAGTAAAGGAGTTTTGCTATTTGGGGAGCAAAATAACTGATTATGGTCGAAGTAGAGAGGATATAAAATGTAGACTGGCAATGGCAAGGAAAGCATTTCTGAACAAGAGAAATTTGTTAACACCGAGTATAGATTTAAGCGTCAGGAAGTTGTTTCTGAAAGTATTTGTATGGAGTGTAGCCATGTATGGAAGTGAAACATGGACAATAAATAGTTTGGACAGGAAAAGAATAGAAGCTTTCGAAATGTGGTGCTACAGAAGAATGCTGAAGATTAGATGGGTAGATCACATAACTAATGAGGAGGTATTGAATAGAATTGGGGAGAAGAGGAGTTTGTGGCACAACTTGACAAGAAGCGGGGACCGGTTGGTAGGACATATTCTGAGGCATCAAGGGATCACAAATTTAGCATTGGAGGGCAGCGTGGAGGGTAAAAATCGTAGAGGGAGACCAAGAGATGAATACACTAAGCAGATTCAGAAGGATGTAGGCTGCAGTAGGTACTGGGAGATGACGAAGCTTGCACAGGATAGAGCAGCATGGAGAGCTGCATCAAACCAGTCTCAGGACTGAAGACCACGACAACAACATTATTACACTGCACAGATATTCCCCCTTCCTGCGATCATGATCCGCGATCTCAAGCAACTGTCCTGCCAAATCCTGTGGCGACATCTTTCGAGTCCAGTATCAGTTGGTGGCTATGCCCTGCAAGCTCGAAGGATTAGGTCTTCCCGATATTAAAGTGAAGGCGCCCATCTGGTTTCTATGACGCAGTGTCCTAACATGTACACAGGCGCCGTATTCCATTACATCTCTTTTATTTTTCCTGTCTCCAGCGGGTCAGTCTGTCCTCCCGTTGCTGTATTAACTCTAAATTGTGATACATCCGCAAATGTTCTCTGATTCTCAGTTTCTTAGGTGCCGATATTCCTTCAAAGACTGACGTCACTACCGAAGACTTAGTATCCTGTTGGGGTCAATCACCTCGCCTCCCCCCTCCTCAGATAACTACCCCATAAACTCCCAGAAAACTGTCTGGTCTCATCTTACAAGGAGAGGCCGCCAATTGTGAAATTCAGATTCGATTGATACTGCGCATAATAAAAGTTCATGGCCCGAGGTGTAATGTGGTAAAGCACCAAGATGCACTTCTCAGCCTTTGTCGAGAAAATCGATAAAAGAAACCGTTACGGTGAAATACTGTCTACGATTAATAATTGTATACAGTGTCGTGGCGCAGCGGTAAGCGCTCAGGTTCGTAATCCGAAGGTCATCGGATCGAATCTCGCGCCATGCAACCTTTTTTTTAGTATTTGTTTGTTGTAATTCAAATGTATACACACACACACACACACACACAGTGATTCCTCCAAAGTGCACTCCTCCCGTCCAACCGTATAAATATGTTTGTGTGTGTGTGTGTGTGTTTTATTTCAAGTATTATTTTTCCACGACAAACGACTTTCAACAACTTATTATATACATAATTGTTGCAACTGATTGCCGGGTTATATATATATATATATATATATATATATATATATATATATATATATATATATATATATGTGTGTGTGTGTGTGTGTGTGTGTGTGTGTGTGTGTGTAGATACATATATATAATTGCCGGCAATCAGTTGCAACAATTATGTATATATTCGATGTTGAAAGTCGTTTGTCGTGGAAAAATAATATTTGAAATAAAACACAATATCACAAATAATATTCAAGTGGGTACAATTTATTGAAAAGTTCGGTATACACTCGCACATAATTAACAATTAGTGACAAGAAGTAGCTGGAGTATCGCACGAACCAGAGTGATAGTTATCATAGAAACATGGGAAGCAGAGAACAGCACGACATCGAGCACATCTGATAAACGATGCGTTTTTACAAGAACAATTATTTTTTAAATTATCTGTTGGGAAACACACCTGACTGACATTCTGAAAAATTGTTCTATCGTTCGTCTGGTTTGATACGTACCACGCGTATCGTATCATATCGGCAAAAATCGGAGAAGACAATTGGTGGTGGATGATGGATTGGATTTTTATACAATCGTCTCTGGAGTTGATGTCACGGTTTCGCTCGATTAAAAAAGCACAATTTTGAAGGCGCTTGATCAAATTTATTACTTGCTGGTAAAAATACACGTCACACGGTTGGACGAGAGGAGTGCACTTTCGAGGAATGACTGTGTGTGTGTGTGTGTGTGTGTGTGTGTGTGTGTGTGTGTATACATTTGAATTGCAAAAAACAAATAATTAAAAAAGAAGTTGCATGGCGCGAAATTCGATCCGGCGACCTTAGGATTACGAACCCGAGCGCTTACCTCTGCGCCACGACGCTGTAGAAAATTATTAATCGTAGACAGTATTTCACCGCAACGGTTTCTTTTAACTCGATTTTCTCGACAACGGCTGAGAAGTGCACCTTGGTGCTTTGCCACATTACACCTCGGGCCATGAGCTTTCATTATGCGCAGTATGAATCGAATCTGAATATCACAATTGGCGGCCTCCCCTTGTTAGTCTTTCTGTATTACCCACAGAGATAGCTTCGCCGTGTACAGAGTTATACGTCGTTTGGTATCGACTGGCGACCCTTTCCCCGCCTGGGCCTTCGTCCCACTCATCGGTGTGATGAACGTCGTCACACTGGTGGCTTCGGTCGCAGGCTGGTCTCTTGTGGACGGGACCATTGGCTCTGCATTTGTCGACAGTTGTCTTCACTTCCCGAGGTCCTGAATCCGTTTTTTCCGGATGGCTTCCTTATTCATCCGGCGGTACCTTTTTTTCCTTACACAAAAATGAATACGATCTTCTGGCTCCTGGGTCACAATGTTCACTAGGTTGTTGAAGAAGGGAACGCTTCTGTCCTTCAGCAGTATCTGGAGACAGCGCGTTGGGTGAGGCTGCGGTTCCACGTTATTGCAAATTTGCTTCTTCGTGTTGTTAATCGAAAGGGTATTAGTTAAGTTTCCCTATGGTCTTTGATTCCACTCTGTTTTTGGTACCTAGTCACGCGAATTTTTGTCTTATTGTCTTTTCTTCCTCATACATATAAAAATTAATTGAAACAAAAATAAAAATTAAAAAAATAAGACAATAGGTCGTGAGCTAGTTTCCTGGTTACTCAGAAACTTTTCCTCTCCATTTGTTACTAAGAGTTATTTGTTTTCTCAATTTGCAACTTGTATCAAATCTTGGTTTTCACTGTGGTCAGCTGAATGTTCATGAAAGTATTAAGTCATTATGTCATTATGATAATGAACAGAAAGAGCGGTAGCGTGTTTGATTAGTAATCAAAACGTCCTCGATACCGGGGTCGAAACCTGAGACTGCTCAAATTTTGAATAAAAATTATCATCAATGGCGGCCGGAGATTTCCGACAAAATAAGTCACCCACATTGTGCCGAAAACCTTGTCAAAGGTAGCTTAGGTGCGCACAGAGTTTCAGGGTACTGTCTTGTCCTTGCGGTGGAAAACTGACCCTAAGGGCGGAAGAATCAGCACGAGGATGCAGAAAGCAATGAAAACCACTGCATTAAAGACACGTAATGTGTATCCACAGGACATGTGGCCTGTAATGTAAAAGTCTCATAACGATCTTTCCACTGGCAAAAGATTTCTACCTAGTCCCCCCTTCAGATCTCTGAGAGGCAACTGCCAATGAGGAGGGGGTGACCATGGCAGAAGGATGGAATAATTAACAAGATGTATAATGTTCTACGAGTCGGGGTGTCAAATATCAGACGTATGAAAGTGGTAGGGAATCCAGAAAATCCTCAAAGGGAAATGATAAGGCTCAATCTAGATATGGTGGGAGTCGGGAAAGTGAAATGGGAACTGATACAAGGATTTCTGGTCAGGCAACTATAGGGCAATATCAACAACAGCAGAATACGGTATAACAGGAGTAGAATTCGGGATATTGGATACGAATAGTTGGATAGGACAGATAGTGAGTTACTAGGAACAGTTGAGTGACAGGGTTGTTCTCATCAGAACTGACAGCAAACCAACGCCGACAGCAATAGTTCAGCGATACATGCCGACGTCGCAGTCAGATGATGAAGAGACAAATGAAATATATCAGGATACTGAACGGGTAATACAGTAAGTAAGAGGAGAGCAAAATCTATTGATCATAGGGAATAGAAATGCCGTTGTAGGAGAAGGATTAGAAGACAGGATTACAAGAGAATACGGGTTTGGTACGAGGAACGAGAGAGGATTAAGGCTGAATTCTGAAATAAGTTTCAGATGGTAACAGCGAATTCTCTGTTCAAGAATCACAAGAGGAGGAGGAATACCTGAAAAATGCCATGATATACAGGATGATTTCAGTTAGATAGGGGCAGATATATACTCAGATCACAATTTAGTAATGATGAAGAGTAGGCTGAAGTTTAAAGAATTAGTCATGAAGAATCAGTGCTCAAAGATCTGAGATACGAATGTCCTAAGGAATGAAGAGATACTACGATAAGGCATAGCTTGCTACACATTTAAGTTGAAGAGGAATGGGCATCCCTAAAAAGTTGGACAGAAAAACAAAGGTACAAAGAAGGTAACTGCGAAGAAATCGTGCGTAACAGAAGAAATACTTCAGTTGATTGACCGAAGAAGGAATACATAAATAGAAGATAGGAATGAAATAAGTAGGAAGTGCAGGGAAGCTAAGGCGAAATGGCCCCAAGAAAAATGTGAAGAATTCGAAGAAGACATGAATATCGGAAGGACTGACTCAGCTTATAGACAAGTCAAAACAACCATTGGTGAAACTAAAGGCAAGGAGGGTAACTTTATGGCACAATGGGAACAACACTGTTGAAAGCAGAGGAGTAAGTTCATAAGTGGAAAGAGTACACTGAGGGTCCCTATGAGGGGGAGGAGTGATTCGGTGACACTGCACAAAAAGAAACAGGAGTCGATAGGGAAGAGATGCGGGAGCCATTCTTAGAATCGGAATTTAGAAGAACTCTGAAAGATTTAAAATCAGATAACGCAGAAGGGATAAATAAGATTCCATAGACAGTGGCAACACAACGATTAGTTACGATGGGTGTGAAATTTATGAGACCGGCGATATACCATCAAACTTTCGGAAGAACAACATTCTCACACTTCCCAAGATTGCAGGACCCGACAGTTGCGAGAATTATCACACAATCATATTAACAGCTCATGCATCCGAGTTGCTGACAAGAATACTATACGGGAGAATGCAAAAGAAAATCGAGGAACTGTTAGATGATGATCAGTTTCCCTTTAAGAAAGTTAAAGGCACCGCAGATGTAGTTCTTATGGTGCTGGTTGAAATAAAAGCAAGACTGAAGAAAAATCAAGAAACGTGCATATAATTTGTCGACCTGTAAAAATCGTTTAACAGTGTCAAATGGTGCAAGATGTTCGAAATCCTCCGAGAATAGGCGTAAGCTCTAGGAAATGTAGAGTAATATACAATATGTTTGACAACCAAGAGAGGTCAATGGGAATGGAAGACCAAGAACGCATTGATTAAAGAGCGTGTAAGACAGGGGTGTAGTCTTTCTTCCCAACTGCTCAATCTATATGTTGAAGAGGCTACGACAGAAACAAAAGAAAGGTACACGAGGGGGACTGAAATTCAGAGTGAAAGACATGAATACTATGATTCGCTGATGATATTGACATAGTGAATATGAAGAATAATTCGAGGGTCTTTTGAACAGAATGGAAATTAAAATGTGTAGAGCATATAGATTAAGAGTGAATAGAAGAAAGATGAACGTAATGAGAAGTAGCAGAAATGAGAACAGCTACAAACTTAACATCATAATTGACGATTACGAAGTAGATCAAGTTAAGAAATCCTGCTACCTAGGCAGCAAATAACCCCAGAGAAAGGAGGACATAAAATCAGACTAGCACTCATCATTTCTGGCCAAGAGAAGTCTACTGGAACCAAATGCTGTCTTAATTTGAGGATCTAACTTCCGAAAATTTACGTTTGGAGCACAGCATTGTATAGTCATGAGACAATAGAGACGGATGAGATGTGGTGCCACAGAAGAATGTTGCAAATTAGGTGTATCAATAATATAAGTAATGAGGAGGTTCTACCTAGAACCGACGAGAAAAGGAATATTTGGAAAACAATGACAAGAACGAGGATATGGAAGACAGGACATCTGTTGTGACATCAGGGAATAACTTCCATGATATTACAATACATGAGCCTGTAGAGGGTAAAAACTGTAGAGAAAGGCAAAGGCTGGAATACACCCAGCAAGTAACAGAGACGAAACGTTTAGCGCTTTGCACAGAAGATGCATTCTTGGCGGTCCGCACCAAACCAGTCACAAGACTACAAGACTGATGACAAAAAAGTTCAAAGCTCTGCATTACATTCATAAAGTCACTCTCTCTCTCTCTCTCTCTCTCTCTCTCTCTCTCACACACACACACACACACACACATATATATATATATATATATATATATATATATATATATATAACACTCTTCGCCCTCTGCTCCAATTACAGTCTAGTACTGCACTGGAAAAAGAAAATCAAAACCTAACCCCAGCTTGGCTGTGATCAAATGTATCCGAAAGACATGAATTATTTATAAAAAAATACGTCACACAACTCTGCTTCCTGTCCTCCTATCAGAGTCCAGTATTAGTGAGACAATATAACCCCATCTGGGCTACGTTGTCCAACAAACATATAAAAAAATAACTACGTCAAAGTATTTGAATTGCCGAAAATACCAAAAGCGTTGTCTGCTACGATTGCATTACTCGTTTCCAAAAAGTTTTCTTATGGATGGAGTCTCCAATCACGTGGGTAAATTTCATAGATTCTATAGGTCATTCACTACGGTTTATTGTGACGTGTACGAGTACATAACATATTCTCTTCAAATAATTAAAAATCAGTTTTGTTTGTAAAATATAAATTCTGAATTAGGAAACGTAGCTGTCGAATAAGAGTTTCACTTCAAATAATGTTCTATAAACCTTGAAAACATGAAGTAAAACCAACTGCTCTTTTTTATCCAAGTTGCAGTAAGCAACAACAGATGTCGCTACTGTTAAAAACGTCACATTTTCGATCTCTGTACCACGAGTTGTCCCCACTGTCACAAACGGGTGTCTGTACCAATAAAAACGTTCAGAATTCGATCTATGGACCACACCTGATTTAAGACATAACCGGGCGTTAATTTAACTGCATCCCACTTCTATGTCAGTATCCTTCTCAAAGTGTCTGCAAAATAAGTGGGCAACGCAAAATTGCGATGTTAATGACGACTATTGCGGTGGTTTTCATCAAGTAATTTTCCACACACATCGATTTGTCAAACAATGTGAAACCTAATGAATGTATCAGGAGGGGAGAGTGAAGATAATGACTCCTTTGAAAAATATAATCGATAATAATTTTTGCAAATGATTTATACCTAGTTGACGTTAAGTACAAAACTTTGTAAGACTCAAATTTAATATTTTATTTCATCTATGATACTTGTCGAAAGTGTCATGATATTTTGAAATCTATCAGAAAATGTAATATTTAAGGCGCAAGAGAATCTAATTATATAAAATGTATTCAATCTTTTAATATGTGTACTGTTATAACCCATCACTCTTTTCATCGCTCGTTTGAAAAGTGAGCGAAGATAACGCAGTGCAATAAAATATACAATCGATGACAAACATCGTAAAAAATTTCTGCTGCATTCGGCCTGACGAATCGCTGAAAAGCTTGTATTAACCAACACCAATATCTAATGACAATACCACTTGAAGCAAAACAATATTTTTAGAGAGGGAATGAAGGTGTTGATGATTGAGGAATAAAGTGATTTATTACGTTATGTCACTTAAACTACAGAATGACGTGAACTGTTTATACACACACTCACGGTTGAAGACCAAAGGCGGTAATACGGACAGACGTAACATCTCCAAAGACAATATTAGATTCGATATTTACGAGACACATAACTTTTTTTATCATTTAGTGTAAAGTTTCGCTCACTTCGTAAGCAAATTAATTATTACCACATAAAAACAGTCCGTATTATTTATAAAAATGCGTACAGCGGTTCAGAAGCACTCGCTTACGAACAAACTTTGATGTTCCCACCATACTTGAACATTCTATGGACCTTGGAACTAAATATTTTTTCGCTTCTCAAAGGGTCAGTATAACTTATTAAAATATATGCAGCTTAAATGCTTATAGTAATATGCAACATCTCTACGAAAATCCGCGAAAGGGTAAAGTTGCATTATATTAAGATATGAGATACTTTGGATGCACAATGAAGCTTGAAAATAGTTAATTCCCCATCTAAACTGTCTGTATTATTTACTAAATTTCTCCCAGTTTCCATGTTCACACTACTGACAATACACTTGGTTAGCAGCACTTGTAAGAGTTGCACAGCTGTGTTGTATTTAATCCCGCTGGTACAAAAAAAATCGCTTTCCTTTAGGAGTAGTGATTTATTTTCACAGTTAACAAAGTACAAAAACGTACAAATACGTCATAACTGTTCGTTGATACTGAATCTATTAGGACAAATATACTCTTATTGGATTCTTACAGACAGTACATGAGAAAAATCCAATTGATCTAGGATTCGTCCCAATGTTTCAAGCCTCCACCACAGTTTCATATTCGTTACCAGTAGAAAAGGATCCTGCTTGACTGAGTTTGTCTAGAAGCTGCTAAACAGCTAAAGGCGAATCACAGAAATATGCCATTCTCGACTCATACATATTACATTTAATATGGACTAATCTGCCGGCCGGCCTGAGTGGCCGAGCGGCTCTAGCCGCTTCAGTCTGGAACCACCCGACCGCTATGGTCGCAGGTTCGAATCCTGTCTCGGGCATGGATGTGTGTGATGTCCTTCGGTTAGCTAGGTTTAAGTAGTTCTAAGTTCTAGGGGACGGATGACCTCAGATGTTAAGTCCCATAGTGCTCAGAGCCATTTGAACCATTTTATTTTGGACTAATCTTATGTTTTGCTTGTCATGCGTTGAAGAGCGCTACATTGTTGATTCAGGAGATGAATGCGGGTGTATTTCCATTCTAGAAGAGGATGTGTCCCACATCTTGTGTTGGGCTGTTGAAGGGAGAGTCGAATACAGAATTTTATATCCAGTTATGGATAAGCATTTTCCCATAGCGAAATATTGCATGCTTGGAGACTGCATCAATGAGCATGCGTGGACGTCTGCAAGTCTTATTATGATGTCAGCTAGGTAAGTTTAGGCGCTTTCCTACAAGCAAAAGCAAATCACTCATAATATGAATATTTGTCGTTACCTAGAAATTCACTTTGTTACTGCTACGGTCGCAGGTTCGAATCCTGCCTCGGGCATGGATGTGTGTGATGTCCTTAGGTTAGTTAGGTTTAAGTAGTTCTAAGTCCTAGGGGACTGATGACCATAGATGTTAAGTTCCATAGTGTTCAGAGCCATTTGAACCATCACTTTGTTATTAATCAATAATAAAGATTATGAAATGTATATGGAAATATATTCACGATCTAGGTCAGCGGCAACGGAATCCCCTCTGAAATTTCTTATCCCCGCCGCTTTCGAAAAAAGAATGTGTGCCTCCACACACTTCACCTGAGCAACCTCTTAGAGGAGACATGTTGTAAAAAAATCAATCGCAGCAAACCAGATAAAAACATCTATATTTACCACACGAAATCCTAGGGAGGAACGTCATTGTTCTGACAGCAAGAAAGAAAATTGTTCCACTAATTATGTTTGGAAAACAATGTTGCCCACCCTGTCAGTCTGGATGAGGAGCGCAGCGTGCTTCTGTACTTAAGAGGCATGGTGTTCTAGGGGAAGTACCGCTTCGAGCGCCGAGCAGGAAGGTTCTTGTTTATTGCACCTGCCGCAGCGTCGCTTGTGTGAAGTTTTCCTCGTTAGTGTTGTTCTGTCTGCCGAGTGAGTGGAAGCGCCTCTGCTCCGCCTTTACTGTCTGCTTGTGTTCGTCTACTTGCACCGGCGTCGGCTGCTTCGCTATGGCTCCACCATGGTTCCCACGTGTATTCCACGAAAAAGGATTGTGAGCTTCACTTTTGATAAGACAACGCCACACGTGGAGCCCGGGTCTCTATAAATCCACGATTGGCTTGTCGATACAATTCATGTGAACTCTGATCAGGTCCACACCGCTTATTTTGACGCAAACTACGTGTTTTACGTGAAATTTATGGATCCCCATCACGTTGAAAAATTACTGTCGCGACATGGTTCTCAAGTTCGGTTCAAGCATCGCGATAATTCCGTTAGTATGGTGTCACTCGCAGACGCTGAAATTGACTATACTAATGTTCGAATGTTCAACCTCCCGCGGTGGTTGATGACAACTTTCTAAAGGACATATTGACTCCTTACGGTAACGTGAAAAACGTCCGTCGTTACCGCTGGTCTACCCAACACAGATTACAGACTTATAGTGGAATTCGTTCCGTGGAAATGCATGTCTAACGCAATATTTACAAGTGAGTGGTTACCGCGTTCGTGTCATGTGTACTGGTCAAAAGGGAACCTGTTTCCTATGTAATAAAAGTGGGCGCGTTCGGTCTAATTGCCCGCTGACGGTTTTTGTATTAAAGCAGATTGAAGGTTGCCGATCTTGTTCCTTCCACTCTCGCCGTCGGACCTACTCCTGCTTCGGATCATAATGAACAAAAAGTCAGCTCTGATAATCGCGTAAATGAATATCTGCTTTTACCTCCGCGACAGGTTCAGAATCCTATTGCCCCCAGGATAGAACCTGTAACAGTGACGAACAAGCGACGTGGCAGTCAAGATGGCGTGGGTGAGGATTTGGCTTTGTCTTCTGCACCGAACTCCTTCCCATCGACTGTGTTCCCTGTTCTCCTCTTGATTGGTGGACACAGCTGGCAAAACCGAGGATCAGGCAAACTTATATACTTTTCTGAACAGTCAAAGCACGATACTTTCGTAGAATTAACGAGTATTACTATTCCATCTTCTGTGAACATTATGATGCTGCGGATCACGCTCCTCTGCGAATTGCGGATGTGAAGGTTGTAAGGGATAAATTGTTGACCTTGAAGAGAGTGCAAGTGGAAGGTGTGAAAATGCGATCCAAGCCACGTTCATTGGTGACGGAAGAACTGACTTCCTTATGTCACTTGGTTCCGCATCAGACACGTCGACGACGTGCTTATACCCATTGTCTCACGACAAATAATGGACGTGTAGTAATTGTGCAAGCTGATATAGTGCGAGTGTTACACTAGTACTACGTAGACATCTACGGTATCGATGAGTCCAGTGACAACTTTCACCACATACTAGTGGGCATCTTGGATAACACAATTGCAGCTGAACACAATGAAACGCTCTTAGCTGCCTTTCAGACTGAGGATCTTAGGGTGGGATCGCCTCCTCAAAAGTTCCCGGGTCTGGATGAATTTCCCAAGGAACTTAACGTGCGCTTTTTTTGGTGCTATCTTTACACCTCTTTTGAATGAAGTGTTACAGGGTAGATAGCGCCGACCTCGTTCAAAGTGGGTAAAATTGTTTTAATCCCGAAATGCCTTGGACTGGCTGCCCCTTATAGCTGTGCCGAGGACAATTAATAAAAGGATATCGTCTCGGCTATGGTTTTGACGATTGTTGCAAAACAATCAAAGCTGCGTACCTGCTCGTTGCATTCTTACCCCTATAGTCGAGTGTCGTGACGTGGTTTCGGTTGCTGCTATAATGTCCGTCCCTTGTGCCCTTGCTTTTCTAGGCTTTGATAAGGAATTTGAAAGTGTTAATCATGACTTTTTGTTTCGGATTCTGGGGACAGTTGGTTTTACTATTGACACACGGCGAGTGCTCCCAAATTTATTTATGTGTATTTCAGCTTCGGTGGTTGTTAATGGCCAATTGACGCCCCCCATAAATATCCGTCGGGTAGTGCCTCAAGGATGTCTTGGGTCCCTACTTCGGATGCTGGCATCCCAGGGGAAAGGTTGGACGCTTTCCGGAGAGACTGTAGCTTTTCCTGCATACGCCGATGACGTGATGGTTCTATTCCGAAATTCTGTGGAGATAACTCAAGGCTGTAGTCTGTGATTATTGTCGGAGTTCAAGTGCACCACTTAATGAAGGTAATTGCAGGCTTCTTACTTTCTTAGGTTTCGATGACGCGGTTGTTCCATAGGCTACTGCAGTGAATCGGCATACGTCTCTCGGTATCGCCATTGATCGTTGTCCACTCAAAATGGCGACGATTAGCTGGAAGTCTGTTACGCAAAAAGTTCAGGCAGCGATACTAGAATAGGAAAGGCGTTCTCTTACACTGCTACACGAAGTCCGTATAGTGTATGCATATGCCTTACGCAAAACTTATTACGCACCCCATGTTTATCCGCTTCCATCGCTGATGGTGAAGAAACTAAAATAGTTATCTGGTCGTTTCTTATGGAAGTGACCTATCATTCGCTTACGGTATGAGGCGGTGTCAAAGCCTCGTTCCTCTTTGGGGGTTGGGCCTGATTGATATACGAAAGAAGGCGCAGATGCTATATGTGCGACGTACTGTTGTGATGATAACTCAAGAAACTAAGAAATTCACGTCTCGTATATTTCTTTGCGTCCGTGCTGCTAGTCTCGACCCACACCTCACATCCCCCAATGATGTTGGTCGCATAAATTACAACACATTCGTGACTTCTACCTTAAGGTGAGCTATTTATCGGCCAACATTTTATGGAGACCCATCGTCACCATGAAATTCCTAGAGACTCTTTGGGAGGCCGTCCCTTGCCAGAACCTCGTTGAAAGAGAATTGCTGCAAACAACTTGGACGACGTATTGGTTCAACATCGGTCTTCCGATTTTGCCTATGCGTGTAGCATCCTCGTGGTATAAAGTAGTAAATAACTTGATTGCAATAAACGAGCGACATTTTCGTATTCGCCTTACCGACACGGATTTATTTAGTCGTTTATCGACTACAGATACGATAAGAGATAGCTTTATTTGTGGAGGTTATATGGCAAGTTGGCCTTCCTTACTCGGTCTTCTGAGACTGTATAGGCTACGAACATCATACTACGCCAATTTCCTTCCTTCTTTCCACGGTCAAAAACGCACACCATTGAGTGGCTGCTAGCAGACTTCGTTCATTATGTTGTAGAAGGCCAGTGATGCAGTAGATGATTAAGGCCTATTGGACATGCTTGCGAATGCCTCGATATCAGGACCTCTTCACCATCATGTAGAATCTTGTTTTCCGTCGGCAAGGAGCTCGTAAATTTCATTTTTCTGTTGTATCCTCTGTTATATACAGGGTGGTCCCGAATTCATGGTACAAACTTTAATGGTAGGTACAGGACATTGTAACAAGGATTTATTGTATAGGAATGTATAGTCGCAGGTGACGCGGTGAGGCGTAAACAGGGGAAAGAGAAATGGAGTGATCGGTTGGTGTCACTGCCGGTAGAGGGCAGTAGATGAACATGATGTATCGCAGTAGGGACAAGCGCCATTCACAATTGTGCTGCCGTAGACGATGGGTGACTTTACGTATGCAGAAAAAGCAGACATGCATTACATGTACGGCCGTGCAAATGGTAACGCCAGAGCTGCGTTACGAATGTATCGCGCGGAGTATCCTAATCGACGAATGCCGGATCATAGAATTTTTCAACGGTTACATCGTCAACTTTGTGAAACAGGTACGTTCGACGTCAACAGACATGACGCTGGTCGATTAAGAGCTGTACGCGCTCCAAGACTGGAAGAACGCATCTTGAACATAGTGGCTGATAGACCCGAGTCAAGCACAAGAACTGTTGCGCGTGACGTACATGTGAGTCATCAGACTGTATGCAGAGTGTTGAATGAAAATCGCTTACACCCCTTCCATTTTCAAAAAGTACAAGCATTGAATCCGGCAGATTATCCTCTTCGCGTGAACTTCTGCCAGTGGTTGTTGCAGCAATGTGCGTTGCAGCCGGATTTCGTAGGTCATGTGCTATTTACAGATGAAGCGACATTTTCACGCGAGGGTGTCTTTAATGCGCACAATTCCCATGTGTGGGCAACAGATAATCCACATGCAACGCGTCCACATGCGTATCAACAACGTTTCGGTATTAATGTGTGGGCTGGTATTGTGAACGACTTTTTGATTGGGCCATACTTACTACCCACGCGACTCTGTGGCGAAAGCTATCTTATTTTTCTGCAAGAAGTGTTACCAGAACTGCTGCAAGATGTTCCGCTCGCCATTCGTAACCGCATGTGGTTTCAGCACGATGGAGCGCCAGCACACTTCAGCACTGCTGTACGGAATTACCTGAATGCCACGTTTGGTGCTAGATGGATTGGGCGTGGTGGACCAGTCCCTTGGCCACCCCGATCCCCTGATTTCTCTTGCCTCGATTACTTTCTATGGGGACATCTTAAGAGTCTTGTTTATGAGACTCCAGTTGACTCAGATGAGGATCTCGTTGCTCGCATATCTGTAGCTGCTGCAGGTGTGCGTGAAATACCAGGCATCTTTGAACGTGTACGCCAATCGCTGCACCGACGCTGTCAAGCATGTATCGCTCATGGTGGACGCAATTTTGAACACTTACTGTAAACATGACACTTGTCAACAACGATTTCAATAAAATCTTTCGTTTTCCTTTCGGCCGTTATTTCCCCTGTTTACGCCTCACCGCGTCACCTGGGACTATACATTCCTATACAATATATCCTTGTTACAATGTCCTGCACCTACCATTAAAGTTTGTACCATGAATTCGGGACCACCCTGTATATTCCCATATGATTTGTTTCGCCTTGCCCTCTCCTTTTTTCCCTGCTCGTTTTGTTTTGTGTTTTGGCTCAGTATCGTTCCAGTTCTACTGCAAAATGTATATAGACGAAATACATATAAACAAGAGCGTTTACAATCCTAGAAATAAGATTGGAATTTTTCTTAGTAAGCTATTAAAAGTATAATAAAAAATAGTATATATAAGCAATCGTTTTTTTTATGTATACACATATATACAACAAAACAGTTTTGCATCATCCCACATCCCAGAACTCCTGAAGATAGGCGTTGACTGTGGATATTGTATCACAGACGCAGTCACTTTGACGGTTCAGAGGTGTCACTAAACCCACCCAAACAGGTAAACAACCATGCATGATCAGTGCCTATTAGATGCGGAGGTCCGACGGCAGATCAGTTCCAGTCATTCCACTAGGATGGAGCTACACGCATCATACTGTCTGTAGTTCAACAATGCCTAGACTGTCAATACCGCGGTTCGATCGCGTCCGGATAGTTACTGTGCGCAAGGAGCGGCTCTCAATAAGGGAAGTGTCCTGGCGTCTCAGAGTGAACCGAAGCGATGTTGTTCGGACATGGAGGAGATACAGAGAGACAGGAACTGTAGATGACGTGCTTCCCCCAGGCCGCTGAAGGGCTACTACTGCAGTGGATGACCACTAAATATGGATTATAGCTCGGAGGAACCCTGACACCAACGCCACCATGTTGGATAATGCTTTTCGTGCAACCACATGACGTCGTGTTAGACTCAAGCTGTGCGCAATAGGCTGCATGATGCGTATCTTCAATCCCGACTTGCATTGGGAGGTCCATCTTTGCAACCACGACAACATGCAGCGCGGTACAGGTGGGCCCTACAGAAAGTCGGATGCACCGCTCAGGATTGGCATCACATTCTCTTCACCTATGAGTGTCGCATATGCCTTCAATCAGACAATCGTCGGAGACGTATTTGGAGGCAACCCGGTCAGACTGAACGTCTTAGACACACTGTCCAGTGAGTGCAGCAAGGTGGGGGTCCCCTGCTGTTTTGAGATGACGTTATGTGGGGCCGACGTACGCTGCTAGTAGTCACGGAAGGCGCCGTATCAGCTGTACAATACGTCAGTGCCTTCCTCCGACCGATAGTGGAACCATGTCAGCAGCATAGTGGCGAGGCATTCGTCTTCATGGACGACAGTTCGCGCCCCCATTGTGCTCACAGTGTGAATGACTTCCTTCAGGATAACGACATCGCTCGACTAGAGTGTCCAGCATGTTCTCCAGACATGAACCTTATCGAACATGCCTGGCATAGATTGAAAAGTAATATTTATGGACGACGTGACCCACCAACCACTCTACGCCGAATCGCAGTTGAGGAGTGTGTCATCCCTTCAATCTACGTTAAACATGTTCTCAGTCAATGGTTCTTTAAACAACTTGGAATCTTTCTTGACGGCATTTTAAAGAATGGGATAATGTTTAGAAACCTAGGAGCTGTAAGTCATTCTGAGATCTAGGTGGATGGGAAGGACCATGTATGTATTCAAGTTATACATGTTTCATGATCATTTTCACTTGATATGGAGTAGAACTCATTAACAAGAAAATATATTTTTCTTGTAGAAGTGAACATCTCAGTCTGGTTTCCGTTAATAGAAGCAATTACGTCATCTGACTATAATTTCCTGTTCGTGAATCAATTGATAAATTAACCAGATACTGATCCAATAATCAGTAAGACTCGTACAAAAAAAAAGAAAAAAACACTTCTGGTACTCTTCTCCATAAATTGTGCCCTTAGCTTCCCTTAATTACAAAGGTCCAACGAAGGTCAAAACAAATGTAGCGACAGATTTCTTGGAATTAGAAAAATATGAAGAGGAAGAAGAAAAAACGAAGTGGAAGAGCCCACTGTGAACAAAAATTATTTTTTTTCTAATACGAATATATTTTGTAACATGCTACTAAAAGTTTCTTCAGGAGGTTTTCTACCAATTTTCTCCACAAAGACCCTAGATCGCGGAAAGACGAGACCCGTTACGAAACAACAATCCAAAAACTTGAAGAGATGGTTGTTGTAAACAATATTGCAGACAGAGGTGCTGCACACAGTCAGGACTACAATTATATTCTCACAAAGGATGAAACTGAAAACTTTTTGTTTTACAGATTGTTGTTGAAGACAATACAAAATAGATCCCATGACTACATCGCCGTCAGAACACCACTTTTCCACACTCATAAAAAAAAAGGCTTTGCTAAGAAGCACTATGAATTTAGAAAGGCTAAATGTGCTAGCAATGCTATCAGTGGAAGATTGTTTCAAATTGAAAATTTGTGCATTATAGGAAGTAAACTTGATAATAATTAAATTCTTTGTGGTTTTTGCCTCTTTTGAATCTTCAAATGATCTCCTCAGTAATATGAGTCAAAACGGTGTTAAACAATTGCTATGTCTGCCTGAAAGCGTCGCATAAATTTACCTCACAACAGACAAGGAGTCAGTCGATATAAGGAAAGATACACTGCATTTTAACTGAAATGTGTCCCAGCTTCAAGGTGTTTGAGTGTCGGGTAGAATTTGTTGGATTGAGATGAAATTTTTCACAGACATTTCTTTGGCAAATGGAACAAAAGTGGCAGGTGGGAGAAACAATATTCTTGCTTTCAAAAATTTGCATTAAATTAGGGGCCACCCAGTTCAACACCTAATGTTCTAATATCTCAACTTTGCATTAGCAAAAAGAAGAAACATATTCGTAGTTGTAATTCTGAAAGGCACTAATCGAATGTTGGCTTTTTGGCTATTGAGTAAAATATGAACAGTTCTGGTTTTTGTGCTCGCTGCTTGCAAATGATGTAATGTGGAGAAAAGATGGCTTTAAAAATGTAAACAAAATTAAATAAGAAAATGAAAAGTATAAACTACCAAGAAAGCACTTTGATAACGTAGTTCCACTTTAGCTTTAGAACACAGACAGGTGTACAAACTTCCAGTCAACTGGCATGTATATTTTAATTGTTAGAAAGAACCACGAAATTTGGCCAAAAAGAACAAATTGAATTTTTTTCTGATGGAATTTTTTAAATTCCCTTACAGGGACATGATGAAAAAGTGGATTCTTTAAATCCAAAGACATTTATACAACTAGTAAATTTTGCATCGAAATTAGACTGAGGATTTGATGAATCACTTAGAGACCTGTGAAGTATTCTAAGGAGTTTCTAAGACCATTAAAAGTCAGATACTTGACTACCTGTTACGAATATACCGTGAAGAAATCAGAATGAAAATTAGAAAATATGTTTCGGTACTAACATGAATGATTCTTGTTCTATGGTTGAAAGTACGTGCAGAAATGTTTGAGAAATTTTCAGGATTCCTGATTCAAGAAACTGAAGCGGCATATGTTATATAAAAACTTATTTGATAACAATTTGACATAATCCATCAAGAGTATGGACATAAACTGATAGCTCAGATATTTCTTGGTGCAATCTTATGGAAGACAAAAATGTAAGAGATAAAGCAAAGATAAAAGCAGTTTGTAATAATGGACATTTCATTCACAGCTAACCCATCAACTGAATTTAATAACGAGAAATGCACCACCATCTACTGCATTAAACATAAGAATACTTTCCTCTAACATTATGGCTATCCAGATGTTCTTCTCAAGATTACCACAGCCAGTGCCCATTCTTCTTAAGCTTACCGACCTCAGCATTCCGTGTCCAACATGTACATGGTGAAACTTCAACACATGGACCATAAACAGAGTTCATGAAAATTAGCGGCTTTCAAAAAACTGGCCTACTGAAATACAATCAACACAAAATGGACTTGGGGGCGCAGCAGCTGCAAAAAGAACGTTAGACTACTTGAATTATGATTATTTGTAGTTTTGTTTAGAGAATCTTCATCAGGTTATGTCTCACACCGAAATAATTTACAAACAAAGACAGTCTGGAGGAATTTGTGTGTTTTAAGTTAATGAACAGATGATAAATTTCAAAACTGCTGTTTTCGAATTAACAAACTCTGTGAGAATCCTTCCAAAGGCACGCATGGTACAGTGAAGGAAGTTTGTGACTATATACATGTTGATATAATGCACAGATATACATCCTCTAAACACTTAGCAGCTGTTAAACCATTCAACAAGAGATGTTTCACTTCTTTTAAGAATGAATGTCCTAGAGCAGTGACAATACTAGCAGCTGAAGCATATCCCATGATTCACAAAAAAATATGTAAACTTGTAGGACTGATATTCATGAATATGGAAAATTGATTGAGCTGTTGAAATTTAACTTGGTTTCTGAGCTAGATGATGTTATTAGTATAACTGCGAAACTGATAAAAATGATCTTGATAGTTGCCATGACTACAACTGAGTTAGAATACTGCTTTTACACAATGAAAAAAAATGCCTTTCTAAGAAGCACTATGAATTTGGAAAGACTAAATGTGCTAGCATTGCTTTCAATGGAGGGAAATTTTCACAGATGATAGAGACAATTATAGAGCTTATCACACAAATTTGAACTCCATAAATGGCTTTCAGTTTTAGATGTTTTGTTAAATTAAAAAGTGTTTTACTTCGTTCTTCTAGGATTTTATCAAGTCTCCTAATGACAGTTCTTTTGTACACATATGTTTCCTTCCACACAATTTTAAAACAAGTGTTAAGTGTTTTCATGCTGAAGCACACCCACTAGTTTTGGCTTAGAGAAGTCACTGAACTCGACTGTTAATATATACAATTTTTTTGAAATTAAGCAACTGTGATATTATACAGCAGCTGATTTTGTTTGCATTTTCAGTGTTTGTGGAATTGTACTGAAGTTAAAACTCATATTCGACAACTACATATTTCGAATTTGTTAATTAAATTTTATAATGAAACATTGGATTTAACTATTAATAGATGATATGTTATATATTGGTTAAAATATGTCACAGTGAATAATATATAGCTTCCAACGAAATTTGTTAACGTGGCTGATGGACCAGTTCAGAAACGATTTTTTGGAAATTTGTAATTCAGACATAGTACAAAACATTTTCGGTGTTGTAGACAGTTCAGTTCCTTTGAACGGTTTCTTGATAAATTATGCAGATGCTTTTTTGTGCAGCTCAGATGGGACTAGGCTCTGGTTGGAGGATAGGAGAGATTGATGTATTTTTTTTTAATAATTCAGGTCAGTCAGTTACATTTGAGGACAGCCCAGTTGGGGCTACATTGTAATGACATCTTGCATTTTAATGCTACGTCCTGAATGGAGGAGATAGAGAGGTTTTCAACGTTGTTATCTCCCCACCATCTTTGTTTCTGTATGAAATTTAGCCCAACTTCTACGTATTATCAAAACTATGTCCCCACAAACTGTTATCCAATTTAAATTCGTATTCTAACCTTTGACTAAACAGAACCTGATTTTAACCGAGCGGTAACTGATCTGAATTCAGTTCGTCTTTCTATTAAATGCGCAAATGAAGTGAAACAATTATCTCACCATAATAAAAATTTCCGCTTAACTCGCGTCTTGAAAATATCGTTGCAGATTTCTCGAAAGCACAACAACAAACAGCAGGCACGTAGCGGCTAAGTTAGATTTTTATTTATAAATAAGACATCCAACTGTTGAATACCAAATGAGGTAATGCGTAATGCAAGAAGTGTGGGGTGGGCAGAGTAACTATTCCCATGAAATGATATTTCAAGACAACAATCTTAGTCAAAAAGGACAGAATAAAACTTCTCGTGATCTTCACAAATAACGTACACCTGAATTTCTTAATCAATTAATATGTTAATGCATGATTCATGGAAGTGGGGTAGTCTTCCTCTCAGCTCTGAGTATTTTGACAAATTTAACTAGCTTTAGATAATCATTTCTACAAATTAGGTGCAGATTGTGCAGTCTTACCCCAAATATCTTCTTTTAAAAAATAATAACATTACTCAAGATATATATTTCTAACATATACATGTTATTCATCCTTGCTGTCCTTGATAATCAATCTAAGGTATGCAGTCACAAGTCAACACAGCACTGTAGAATATCTCGATCACCTACCACACTTCGACTAAGAGTGTATCAGACTGTGCAGAGGCAGTAACAGTGCCAAACCAGACCATAGAATGTTTAACAATAACGTAACTTGCTCTCTCTATGACGTGCACAACGATAACATACAAAACTACAATGATGTGACCAACTTAGAACTTACATTTCTGTAAGAAATTCAAGTTGGTCTGAAATTTTGATCACAGCCGATATGAGGCTAAATTGTAGCTGGCCTTTTTCATTTTAATAGTAGTCTCTGATTGGAGGAGTGGGGAGAGAGGAGCCTCACTATGCAATGTGTGTGTCCCTTTACATATTTAATGCGCACCATTTAAGGATGAGTCAATTTGATATTACTTTTGAGGATTATATATGTATGTAAATAATTTAATTTGATGTCAATCTTACATAGGAGTAAACATATTTCAGAGAAAATGAATCATTGATTTTAACCTTAGTTTTATGTAACTTTTATCGCATATTTGGCGCTGTTTTTAATACTGAGCTCTGATACATTTGAGCTAGGGAAGTGCACATATTAAATAATGGAATACGACAACATTTTTATAAGTCATTTAAATACTATCCTCTGATTAATTGGAGAGAGGAGAAGGCATGGGGTATAAAGTACGTAATTCGTCAATTTCCACAATCTTGGATTTTTGATACTGCAGTATGTTTGGCTAGAGATAATGGTAATCTGCGGATGTGGGAAGGGGTTTTAAATTTTGTGCAAACACGATGTTGTTACTTTCGCCATCTTGGATATCTTAATAGACCACCATGATTGGATGCAGGTAAGCAGTGAGGAGGCGAGTGGCAATGATAAATATGCTGCCACGGACAACAGCAATAACTTCACTTCTGACGTCACTAATAAGAATGATGACTTCACTAGGTCAGTGACATTGGGGCGCCAGAATGCACAATGTAGAAAAAGGTTCCAGGATTATTACACCATTACTGCTGAAATGACTGCCACAGGATGTGACACTGCCAACTAAAATAACTCGATGAAACTTTGACCGTTTAGTACGGAATGCAGCTGAAAGAAATAGGCGATGAGACGAATAGACACGACATTTTTATTTAAAGGCAGTGGTTACTCTGCAGCTACCACGATTCATGATGGTCCTCTGAACATTACAAAAGGCGAGACATGTTCGAAAATATTCCTGAGTCTACTCCATGTTCCCAACCCTTGCCATATGACGGTACGTCAAGATTTGTCGAATGTTGTCGTTCTGTAGTTCAGCTATTATGGCGTGGAGTAATGTTGCATTGCCATATTGACCCCCAAATCTTTGAACACGGTACTCTCACCCTTCAACTTACTGTAACATAGCGCTCTTTCCCCAAGTGCGTGTGATCAGCGATGCATTCGTCACTGACTAGCTCTGAGCAGCGCATTTGAGAGGGAGGTCTTGGAACGAGAGAATATTGACTCAAATCCTGTCGATAAGGTGTGAGGTGGGTTGGGGAGATGTACTGCATCGCCTTCACATGCGCCAGCGAGCAGCCAGGAGGTGTCGGCCGGTCTGGTGGAGGGACGCAGTGCCCTGCCACAATAATTGTTTACAAAGCTTATGGATAGCACGGGAGCACCTTGCAGAATATGCATTGCCGTCCATAGCGATGACACATCCTACATTACTAGCCATTAAAATTGCTACACCAAGAATAAATGCAGATGATAAACGCGTATTCATTGGACAAAGATATTATACTAGAACTGACATGTGATTTCATTTTCACGCAATTTTGGTGCATAGATCCTGAGGAATCAGTACCCAGAACTCTGGCCGTAACAACGGCCATGATACGCCTGGGCATTGAGTCAGAGCTTGGAAGGCGTGTACAGGTACAGCTGCCCATGCAGCTTCCACACGAAACCACAGTTCATCAAGAGTAATGACTGGCGTATTGTGACGAGCCAGTTGCTCGGCCACCATTGACCAGACGTTTTCAATTGGTGAGAGGTCTGCAGAATATGCTGGCCAGGGCAGCAGTCGAAACATTTTCCGTATCCAGAAAGGCCCGTACAGGACCTGCAACATACGATCGTGCATTATCCTGCCGAAATGTAGGGTTTCGCAGGGATCGAATGAAGGGTAGAGCCACGGGTCGTAACACATTTGAAATGTAACGTCCACTGTTCAAAGTGCTGTCAATGCGAACAAGAGGAGACCGAGACATGTAAGCAATGGCACCCCATACCATCACGCCGGGTGATACGCCAGTATGGCAATGACGAATACACTGTTCCAATGTTCGTTGACCGCGATGTCGCCAAACACGGATGCGACCGTCATGATGCTGTAAAGAGAACCTGGATTCATCCGAAAACATGACGTCTTGCCGCAGGTTCGTCGTTCAGTACACCATCGCAGGCGCTCCTGTCTGTGATGCAGCGTCAAGGGTAACCGCAGCCATGGTCTCCGAGCTGATAGTCCACGCTGCTGCAAACGTCGTCGAACTGTTCGTGCAGATGGTCGTTGTCCTGCAAACGTCCCCATCTGTTGACTCAGGGATCGAGACGTGGCTGCACGATCCGTTACAGCCATGCGGATAAGATGCCTGTCATCCCGACTGGTAGTAATACGAGGCCGTTGGGATCCAGCACGGCGTTCCGTATTACCCTCCTGATCCCACAGATTCCATATTCTGCTAACAGTCATTGTATCTCGACCAACGCGAGCAGCAATGTCGCGATACGATAAACCGCAATCGATAGGCTACAGTCCGACTTTTATGAAAGTCGGAAACGTGATGGTACGCATTTCTCCTCCTAACACGAGGCATCACAACAACGTTTCACCAGGCAACGCCGGTCAACTGCTGTTTGTGTATGAGAAATCGGTTTGAAAATTTTCCTCATGTCAGCACGTTGTAGGTGTCGCCACCGGCGCCAACCTTTTGTGAATGCTCTGAAAAGCTAATCATTTGCGTATCACAGCACCTTCTTCCTGTCGGTTAAATTTCACGTCTGTAGCACGTCATCTTCGTGGTGTAGCAATTTTAATGGCCAGTAGTGTATTAAGACCCATGTCCTACCTTTTCTTAATGTCCACGGGACCGTTATGAATAGCGGTAGCCACATTGTAATTATAATCTTTGAATAAAAGTGTCATTTCTTTCTATATCATTGCGTTTTTCTTTCTGGGTTACCCTGGTCCATAGCGCTATGGGCAGTGACACAACGCGAAGGTTACTTTCGTCCTCAACTTTTCCATACCAATATATAAAGTCCGCTATGTAAAAAAGGAAAGGAGGTCATATTCCATTTTTGAATACGCAGATATTTCGAAAACCTGGTGGAACTTCAGGTATGAAGTCGGTTGAAAGCCACTCACACAATTAGATACCTTCACAGAAATTCCAGTTACCATCCCAAAACAAACAGGAGTGATCAAACATTGGTGTAAATAATCTGGATGACGAGCTCAGTCATTTACAAAATGCTAATAGAAGTTATGGATAGTCCAAAAAGCGTTACATCCGGCACTACGCTCTAGAACACAGGGGGTATGTAGTGCAGATGAACCAAATAAAGATGAAATTATCCCTCAGTTCCTGAAAATAGTCACAGGTCGCATCAGTAGTATACTAATGAGACAGCGAATCGCTACAGTATTTGAGCCAATAAGAAAGGAACGCGAACTTGTGAACACTGCAAGGAACCTACATGTACAAAATTCACTGCATCATTGAAAAACACGGATAAATCGGCATTAGCAGATCATTCAGTTGGACAAGAGACCCACCAATTTCGTTTCTCCGATACTATCTTACCAAGATCTATTACTATTATTCAAGGATGTACAGAGAGGACACAGACACTCAAAAGCCCACAAGTAACTGTAACAGAAAAGAACCGGATTGAAATTAGCCAAGTCTCATGCCTTTGTGTTAACAGTGCCAACTCTTAACAGCTACAAGCTACAAACCAAACAGCACACGTCCGGACGACTCTGCTGTTAAGGCACTAGTGTTATGACGACATGAAGCGATTGCTGCTGGGATGAGTATGAACAGTACGGCTAGGTGGAGTTGTCCGCGCCTTTATAATCTCTGATGATATCTACGACGTTAGAAGGCGAAACGTTAGACGTATAACGATGCCATAAACAAAGGGTACTCAGATGGAAGCGACGAAGATGGAAAAAATAGGTAAAATGTTTATTACTTCAAATGGTTCAAATGGCTTTTAGCACTATGGGACTTAACATATGAGGTCATCAGTCCCGTAGACTTAGAACTACTTAAACCTAACTAACCGAAGGATATCACACACATCCATGCCCTTAGGCAGGATTCGAACCTGCGGCAGCAGCAGCAGCGCTGTTCCGGACTGAAACGCGTAGAACCACTCGGCCACGGCGGCCGCCATTTATTACTTCAATAGTTATCGCAAAACTGGTACTGTATTTATCCCACAATGAGATGTGGCCTTATGGATATGCGTTTGCCGTTGTTTATGGAATCATGATTGTATGCAGGCATGCTCTTTGTTACGACGTAAAGTCAAAACGCCGGCACTCCAGTTGGGAGAAACAGAGAAGAGGTGGCTGTGTGAAGACGTCAGCCAGTTGCACGCTGACCGACCCCTCTCCAGGAGGATAACGCGACTGCAGCGGCCCCTATGTAGACAGGACATAAGTGCCGCGACAGACTGGCAACTCCCCACTTGCATAGGCGCTTGAAGACAAGTAAGTTCGACAGAAGCGTCAACGGTCGTTACTTTGTTTCTACAATGAAATAAAGACTTGGGAAATGTTATACTGAAGAGATTGCTTGTTTCTTATGTCACCCTTTGCTTGTGACACATCTGTGTGGTTGTCAAAGTTAAGTATTGTCATTTACTTTTTTGTAATAAAACTCATTAATACGATTTGTTTGAACTGCTTGTCTAGCGAACCAAGTACGTAAGATTCCTAGACTGCACATATTTGACGGCGAGCATATATTGGCCACGACATCTTGGTAGATGATTGTTGCAGTCTGTGTGTTTATCGGTTGCATTTCTTCATATGACTTGTCAAGCCAATGACAGCACGGCATCTCTTGCCGCAATTGTCACAAGTGTCTCTGGCTGCTGAGGCAGGAGCAGTGGTAGCATTGCGAAGCTTTTTCTGCCTTAATCTGTCTGACAAGCCTTCATCATGCTTCGACATTCCAGATGATATATCATCACGCTACTCTGGTCTCATGCTGGCCCGTGCCTCCCATCTGTTTATGTCGATTCCAAAGCTCTCCACATTTCGTTTACAGGAGTCCTTGAACCTCAATACAGGACATCCTACAAGTCTTTCGGCTGTAGAGATCTCTTCAAGCATCACCTCACGTGGTAATCCGTCAGCATCCATACGGTGGGTGTGTCCAAGCCAGCGGAGTCGTCTCTGCTTCAAGACAGCTGAAATACTGTTGCAGTTAGTTTTAGATAGCACTGCTTCGTTGGTCACTCGGTCCTTTCACGTTACTCCGAGGATGGATCTCAGGCACCGCATGTGGAAAGCATTAAGGCGACGTTCTTGTTTGGCATAGGTAGTCCATGTTTCCGATGCATACAAAAGGATGCTGAGAATGCAAGTTTGATATACAAGAATTTTGGTGGCCGAAGAGAGTTTGTTGTTTTTCCAAACACGTGTAGAGAGTTTGCCAAAAGTTGTCGCAGCTCTTCCAATGCGAGCATCAATTTCCTTGTCAACAGACATGTTTGATTCTATAGTAGATCCAAGATAGCAGAAGTTATCTACGACTTGCAGAGTAGTGCCATCTAGTGTGATATTTGGCTTTGTGTTAGCACCCTGAACCATAATTACGGTCTTACTGCTGTTTACACTCATCGAGAACAGGTGGCATGTGTGACTAAATGTTGATACTATCTCTTGCATCTCTTCTGCGGAGTTCGCAACATTTGCAGCATCATCAGCATACAGAAGTTCACGAGTGACCATCTTGTAGCGCTTTGTCTTACTCTTCATAAGACTGACATTGAAAAGTCTTCCTTCTTTTCTAGTATGCAGATGTACTCCAACATTGCAATTCTCGAAAGCCACTTGGAGCAGACCCGAGAGGAAAATTCCAAAAAGTGTAGGTGCCAACACACAGCCTTGTCTTACGCCACAGTTCATACTGAATGGTTTAGATGTACTGCCATCGAAGATTACAGAGCCACGCATATTGTCGTGAAAAGATCTTATTAAAGACAGCAAGTTGGGGGACATCCAATTTTTCCCAATATACAATAGAGTCCCTCCCTACTGATGGTGTCAAAGACTTTGTTGAGGTCAACAAAAGCCACATGTAATGGCACTCTGCGTTCGCGGCACTTCTCTTGTAGTAGGCGCAATGTGAACATCATGTCACCTGTGGATCTGCCAGTTCTTATCAAAAAATGGTTCAAATGGCTCTGAGCACTATGGGACTTAACATCGGTGGTCATCAGTCCCCTAGAACTGAGAACTACTTAAACCTAACCAACCTAAGGACATCACACACATCCATGCCCGAGGCAGGATTCGAACCTGCGACCGTAGCGGTCACGCGGTTCCAGACTGAAGCGCCTAGAACCGCACGGCCACACCGGCCGGCTTGCCAATTCTAAATCCACACTGTGACTCAGGGTAGATCCGAGCAGCCAAGGTTTCCAGTCTCTTCAGGATTATCCTTGCATACGCCTTTCCAGCAATGTTCAAGAGAGATATTCCTCTATAGTTGTTACAATAACCTCTGTCGCCTTTCCCCTTATAGATTGTTACTATATTTGCATCTCGCATGTCTTGAGGTACTGTGCCTTCTTCCCAGCACTGCAGTAGGATTTGATATAATATCGGCAAAACGCAGTCAAGTTTGATCATTTCTGCTGGTAAGTTATCACGGCCTGTACTCTTGCCTAAATTTAAAGTGCGAGTTTTAACTCGTCAACAGTGGGAGGACCATATAGCTCAGCCATAACTGTGTGAGTTGGTGAAGTTCCCAAAGCTTCTGAAGAAATGTTGACCTCTTCTGAGTATAGTTTAGCATAGTGCTGCACCCATCTATCTAGCGGCTGGTTTTTATTGTTGATTGGGCCTCCATTTAGATCTTTTATTGCAGCGAACTTCCTGCTTGTTGGTCCAATGACCTTTTTGATGCGTTGATACATGCCACAATAATCTCCTTTGTCTCGGCAGATCTGAACAGTTTTACAAAGGTTGGTCCAATATCTATTTGCGCAATGGCGAGAAACTCGTTGCAGATCTGCTTTGCAGACCTTGTATTCAGCTATTGCTCGTTGGTCTTTAGGATTATTCATAACCTGTATATGACCATTACGTTTCTTGTCTATATACGGACGCAACTCACTTTCACATTCAGTAAACCAGTCACTTTGAGTCCCATCCTGCTTCCCAAACGTTCCGATAGCTGCCTGCTAATAATCGACGACAAGGCTGGACGTAATACTCTTCTTCGTACGAAGCAAACCAACGGCCACGAATGTCTTCCTTGAGGGCTATAAACATATGGAAATCGCATGGCGAGCGGAACTTCTGCAGCTTAGTCGAAACAATCTTATTAGCACGTGGGCCAAAGTTGTTTAGAATACACTGCAGAAGTTTCTCTCGGGATTCAAGCAATACCGACCTCTCCCCATTCGATTTCCAAATTATTGTATTCCTGAAAGAAGACATTCGTGGGTATCGATTTGCAGTTCGGACGAAGAGTTGCACGCCTGGGTACAATCATGGTTCCGAAGGCACACACAAACATTTTTCCGTGAAGGCATTGACCGTCGTGGAACAGATGTATTAACAGTTACGACGACTACTACTTAAAGAATAAACAGTATACTTAATTTCTTTCAGTATATCTCTTCTCTTTTTGACTGCCCCTTATACAAACTCCTAATGTCCACCACGGACGTGCAGCGTTAGCAGTCGTAATATGGGGCAGCTCAGGCAGTGAATTGAGAGGTTTCTCTAGGTGAACGTACATAAGATGCAGGGCATTCTATGTATCGGAGTCGTTGACGGAGGTACGTGGGGCATGAGCGGCGAATCGGCAGCACGTGTTCAAAAACACTTCACGTATTTTGGCGAAAGGTGTTATTTCAGCTGTTAACCGGACCTAAACATTTCTTATTGTGTAACGGGTGCTCGACTGTGAATGCTTTGCCTATGTTCCAACCGCTGTCACATTACAGCTTATCAATGGATCGTAATTCGGTGAGAACGATTGTTTTATTGCAGAAATTTGTGTTCTCAGATACATTTGGTAGCTGTGCGTGCTATTCACACAGTCAATGACATTTTCGAACTTAGTATAGCCTACAAGATCTCTTGGGTGACAAGTATAATAAACAAGTTTCGTTTTGTTTATTTCATTTAACGAAGTTAAGTGAAAACACAGATTACTTTCACCTAATATCAAGTAAAAAGCTTAGAGAAAATGTCAAGCCTATATGAATTGATACAATGTGTCGATATCGTCGATATATTGTCAGCGTAATACCCACACATGATACTGATATCATTTCTCAATGATATTTATGTATTTTTCGATATAATGATACAGCATCACCTCCACACAATATGTCGCCGCTGTTCGACACGTCAATCATTTACAATGTATGTTGTTTGTCCTGAATTGTATTTTTCCGGACTGGTGAGGAATTTTATAAGGCCCTTCTAGGATCTGTTAGGAACAATCTAACCCAACGAAGGGACGTAATTTATAAAATTTTCTTCCTCAGTACGTGTGACACACCATGCGTTGCCTAATATGTTACAAAACGTCTACCATAAAACAGGTTTCTTCTGGAGCTCAAACCTCGGCTTCTATTGGAAACAGAAAGATGGGATCAAGTGTTTTGCGTAGCCCTCGGGCTAGACATTATTTGTATATCCAACAGAAGGATTAGCTTGCTGTTGCCATCCTACACTACAGGGTCAAAATTTGAACATCACACACTTACTTCAGTTTTGGAAAAAGAAGCAAATCGGTTGGTTGTTTTTGCGTTATACGTAGCCTATGGTGCGCGTTAGCGGCCTTATTGAGGCACCATTTGGTTAATGGACGGTTCCTGAGAAAACCCGAATAACTATGTTTTTAAGTACCAAAACGGAGAGACGGATTGCTAGATGAGTATGCACAAATATCGGCTAAAATATCGGACAACCTTGAAAATTTTCTCGATATCTTTATCGACTTCCGGGGTACACAGGTAAAAAATTATCCTAAGAACCTTCAACATTGCAGCATAAAAAATTATCCTCTTTATACACGTAAGAGACTCACGTAAAATCCAGTTTGAGATGAAATCTAAATAGTAAACAACCGCAGGAAATCACTCAAATTTAAACGGTACGTTCTCTAGCCCTTTATCTAGAAGTACCATTTTGCTGTTTCCAAGAATATTAATCCGTTGTTAAGAAAGACCTCAATACGTGGTTTCTAAGTACCAAAACCTAGACACGGAATCCAAGACATCTATGCACAGTAAATGGCTGTAATTTTTACAAGATAAGATCCAGATCTCGAGCACACTTGAAGATTTTACTCATATCTTCATCCGCTTCCCAGATAGAGAGGTTCAATGTAATCGTATTTGCACGCGTAAAATACGCACTTAATACCGGTTGTGAGGCGAAAACGTAGTTTATTAAGCTACGTATCACGGAGAAATATGCTGCAAGGAGTCTCCGTTACTCTCAGAAGTGTTCAGGGAACATCGTGTTTTAATACTAAAGCACCTGCAAAATCACTAAAATCCGTTCTAAGGCGTAAATTTAATTTTGAATTTTTTCCATTTCACATCAAAATTTTACTGACCCGTAAAATTCTTTTCCGTGAGTGAGATTCCCTGCTGTAGCAGGGAAGGGAATCAGAGGGCAAAAGTATCTATCAGAGCACAAAAAAATTAATATGCTCATTTTTGTAGAGTTACTGAAAAGTGAATTTTCTCTAAAGTTTTGGCGTGCGAATATACTCGCGCTTCTTTATGCCGAGGGAGAAGGAGTCAGTGGCTGTGAGAAAGCGACAGAAAAATAATGAATAAACTGCTGGAAGATAACAGACTGTAGCTGTGGTACAGGAAGATCGAAGGAGACAATAGTATAGTGAAAGACAGAGAGGAATACAGTGGCAGTGAAACGTAGTTGACACTGACAGAAAAGTGTTAGGAACAGAGTAATATAGACAGTGCTGTTGGGAAAGGGATAAGTAGAAGGACGAAGTGGAAGTGAGTGAAAGCCAGTTATAATGAGACACGGAGTCTATGACGGTGACAACGAGAAAGAGACAGATAGTGACAGTGGAAGGAGGTAGCAGCTGTAGAAAGGAATGAATGACATGATATCAGCAAGAGAGAGCAAGAATAGAAAAAATCGGATAGAAAACGCTTTTTCAAGACTGAGAATCTAACACGCAAGTCACACACACACACACACACACACACACACACACACACACAAACACAGAGAGAGAGAGAGAGAGATGGAGGGGGGGGGGGGGGGAGGGAGTGAGGGAAAGTGAGAGAGTATTTGGAAAAGAGATTACATTTTGGACGAAAGACAACAAGATGAGTCACAGGGACGAGAATGAGGTCATCTTGTAACTTCAGCTGCAAAATGGTTCAAACGGCTCTGAGCACTATGCGACTTAACTTCTGAGGTCATCAGTCGCCCAGAACTTAGAACTAATTAAACCTAACTAACCTAAGGACATCACACACATCCATGCCCGAGGTAGGATTCGAACCTGCAACCGTAGTGGTCGCTCGGCTCCAGACTGTAGCGCCCAGAACCGCACGGCCACTCCGGCCGGCCTTCAGCTGCAGATGGGCCTCATAGTGTGTACTAATATCTACGATGTTGGTCGGTATTGCCCTCAGATCAGTTTACGTTACTGTGTTATTTTGCTCTTTGGCAGCGGCCTGATTCCAACTAGTTCGCAAGTTGTTCTGCACGCAAGTAGTCTAGGGTTGCTGCAAGGAGATCGGGTCTTACATAATTTGTTGCTGGAACGTTGCGTTTGCTGCTTGCGAAGGCAGAGCACCCGATTACATTTTGCCATATACCGTCACAGTCCATTTCTATGTAGCCACATGTACCCAAACGCACTTTATGCAACTCTTGTCAATGAATGGTTTTTATCACTGAACTACGGTTAGTTCTGTAAGGTATGCCAAATAGTCTGTCTACAGCTCCCACAACCTATTAATTCATTTCGAACAGTTTGAATTCATAAATTTCTGAAGTTGTGGGTATTTGTCCCAGCGTACCAAATCAATTGAACATGACAGTTATTCATATAATAAATACTGCACATCAGTTTTCCCGCTGCCGAAGATGTTTGCACGTAGGAGAATCGCTGACATGAAATTATTTTTAAACTTTTACACTTAACTTTACTTCTCACGAATTTTCTTGATACATTCCATATAAAAACTAGCGTAGTATTCGTCAATCATTGTTTTAATCTACGCAAGATAATTCATAAGAAAGATTCCTTCGTACATCTCAGAAAAATTCTGTACATAATTTTTTCAACTAGTAAAATTAACTTCGACTTCAATGCAGTGCCGGATCCATCCATTTATTCGATTTTGTTTCGTTTCTAGTGTGAAATACTAGATCCACATCTCACCCACAGTAACTGTTTAACTGTTTGAAGCACAAAGTCAGTTAGTCATAACACTGACGAAAAATTTCATTCCACGTTTTGTCTTCTCGAGCTTTCCAGAATGTGGAGCATATCGCTCACAGGACTTTCTCATACTTAACCTTGCAATAAGAACGCGTTTTGTATAACGTGAACTACCAAGGTGGGGTACACTACGCCTATCACAAAAAAATTTAAAAAATTGTTAATTGTTTTTAACTTTTATTGACAACACAGTTTTCAATTAGGAACTGATGTATAAATACTTGTTATGTGCACACCAAGGTAAGTAGTTTGTGACCAATACCAAAAAATATAAAAATACTCTTTTGAAGTAGCAAATCGTTAACGCAGCTTGGTTTTATAATAACATGTTTCTTAAATAGGTAGTGATGTATAATTAGGGGCTACAACCTAACAATAAATTTTAGCACTATCTTCGCAATACCAAACCATTTTCTGTAATGTGTACGCTAAAGGAAGGGGCACTTTATGGCCACTACATAAAAATTTATAAAACAGAAATATCTTTAATTATCGTTGACATTTATTCACGACATACTTTTTAAATATGTATATGTATATCTAAGGAGCATCGTGAACCTGAAAATACGAATATGACGTTTGTTCTAACAAGTTATATTCATTATTAAGACTAAAATTGTTGGGTTAAATTGTACTGAAACGTTTAAGAGAATTGTGCAATCTGGTGTAAGGACCCAGTGTTTTCAAAATTTAAAAATGTAAGGTACATCGCTATATTACCACATTTTCTACAGGTGTGTATAAAGTAATCGCCTCCCCCCCCCCTCCCATGCCAGTAAAGTGTCCGTACACAATGCCTACGACGTCAGATATGTCGTACACGTTTTCCGCTGACCGTCCAATAACATACTACATGAAACTTCCTGGCAGATTAAAACTGTGTGCCCGACCGAGACTCGAAATCGGGACCTTTGCCTTTCGTGGGAAAGTGCTCTACAATCTGAGCTACCGAAGCGCGACTCAAGCCCGGTCCTCACGGCTTTACTTCTGCCAGTATCTCGTCTCCTACCTTCCAGACTTTCATATCAGCGCACACTCCTCTGCAGAGTGAAAATCTCATTCTGGAAACATCCCCCATGCTGTGCCTAAGCCATGTCTCTCTGTCAGGAGTGCTAGTTCTGCAGGTTCGCAGGAGAATTTCTGTAAAGTTTGGAAGGTAGGAGACGAGATACTGTCAGAAGTAAAGCTGTGAGGACCGGGCTTGAGTCATGCTTCGGTGGCTCAGATGATAGAGCACTTGCCCGCGAAAGGCAAAGGTCCCGAGTTCGAGTCTCGGTCGGGCACACAGTTTTAAACTGCCAGGAAGATTCATATCAGCGCACACTCCGCTGCAGAGTGAAAATCGCATTCTGGAAACTTACTACACAGCTTAAAAAGTTTCTCGTGGTGGCCATTTTCGCATGAGCTGAATATAAGTAGCAATGGTTTCGAAGAAAACCTCGTTTTATATACGCGTTTTACCATTTTTATATGTTCAGCTGATGGCAGATCAACGTCTGATTCATTATTTGTAAGCCAAACAGCTTTCTCTCATGTGGAAAACCCGAGAGCGATGACTCTCACAGGCATACAAGAATGGAGGCATGGGGAAGAATCTGCTGTCGCTGTTGGCACCTCCGATCGCGATACACGTTTAACCATCATGTACGTATTTCTCTAGCAATATGGATAACTGTAACAGAGCACCGAGCAACTCCGATACAGTCATTGGAGTATTATATCACAAAACTTGAGCTCAAGTGAAGATAAACTGTTCTCGGATTTCCCACAGGTAATACTGCAACGAATGTATTGTAAAGTCCCTTTATATCTGCTGTGTTTTCCTGTGGATATGTTGTACGTTGCTAATACTGTGTGGGAACGAAGTGCCCAGATTCACTGCAAAGATTAATCTGTTTACCGTCTGAAGTGATAATAAACCTCAGGTAGCAGGCAATATTTTGCAACTTCGTCTATTTTTTGTAACGGTCTTGATCTCAACAGAGGTGCATAGCTCAAACCTCTGCATGTTTTTCAAAATACAAACAGTTCGCAAGAAAGGTGAATTAGCAGTTTTTCGGTAGAACGAACTACCACATTCAATTATATTGAAAGTCATCGGCAATAATTTGCTAGATGTTCGCAATTGTACTGAATTATTTGTTTGTAAAGATACAGGAAAAAAAGTTAACTGACAGATAAAATTTCTCTGCTGTCAGTTGCTGATGGAGGTTTACACTTGTGTGTCCATTTATTTAGTCGAATATTATTATCATTGTAGGCAGCTTGTTTTATGGATAGTATGAATCGGAACTTTATAAGAATCTAGTGCAGTGCAAACTTTGCTCTAAGCTTGCCAGAAAATCCAAAGAGGTTCTGGTGGTACGTAAGAGACAATCAATGCCTTCTCTGTGCTAGAGGAATTGAATTGCTATTGATGACAGTGCTGCTAAAGCAGAGTTATTAAGCACAGCCTCCCGAAATTCCTTCACCAAAGAAGACCAAATAAATATTCCAGAATTAGAACCAAGAACAGCTGCCAACATGAGTGACTTATATATCCTGGGAGTAGTGAAACAACTTAAAAAACCAAGTCTTGCAGTCCATACTGTATAACCGTTAGGTTCCTTTCAGAGTATGCTGATTCAATAGCTCCGTACTTAACAATCATAGACACTGAAGGGCCCAAGAAACCGGTACAGGCAAGTGTATTCTAACACAGAGAGCCATAAACAGACAGAATACGGCGCTGCGGTCGGCAACACCTATATAAAACAACAACTGACTGTCGCAGTTGTTAGATCGGTTACAGCTGCTACAATGGCAAGTTATCAATATTTAAGTGAGTCTGAACGTGGTGTTATAGTCGGCGCACGAGCGATGCGACATAGCATCTCCGAGGTAGCGATAAAGTGCGGATTTTCCCGTACGACCATTTCACGAGTGTACCATGAATATCAGGAATCCAGTAAAACATCAAAGCTCCGACATCGCAATGCTCGGACGAGCCTCGTTTCAAATTGTACCGAGCGGAAGTACGTGTACGGATATGGAGATCTCATGAAGCCATTGACCCAGCATGTCAGCATATTCAAGCTGGTGGAAGCTCTGAAAAGGAGTGGGGTGTGTGGAGTTGGAATGATATGGGACCACTGATACATCTAGATACCACTCTGACAGGTAACACGTACGTGAACGTCCTGTCTGATCGCCTGCATCCATTCATGCCCATTGTGCATTCCGATGGACTTGGGGAATTCCAGCAGGACAATGCGACACCCCGCATGTCCAGAATTGCAAGAGAGTGGCACAGGAAGACTCTTCTGAGTTTACACACTTCTGCTGGCCACCAAACACCCCAGATATGAATATTATTGAGCGTATCTGGTATGCCTTGCAACGCTCTGTTCAGAAGAGATCTCCACCGCCTCGTACTCTCACGTATTTATGGACAGCCCCGTAGGATTCATGGTGTCATTACCCTCCTCTAGCACTACTTCAGTCATTATTCGAGTAGATGCCACGTCGTTTTGCGGCACTTCTGCGTGCTCGTGGGAACCCTACACGATATTAGGCAGGTGTACCAGTTTCCTTGTCTCTTCAATGTACAATCGGTCGCTTGACGTAAGGTCCGCATCCAAAGACTGGAAAGTTGCACAGGCCAGGCCAGTATTTGAGATAGTCAGTAGGAGGAATCCACTGAATTGCAGGTCCGAATCATTAACGTCGATATGCAGCAGGATCTTGGAACATATATTGTGTTCACACATTACGAATTACCTCGAAGAGAAAGATCTATTTACACAGAGTGAACACGGATTTAGAAAATGTCGTTCTTGTGAAACACAACTAACGCTTTACTCATACGGAGGGTTGAGTGCTATTGATAAGGGATTTAAGATTGTTTCCGTATTTCTAGATTCCCAGGACGCTTTTGACGCTGTCCCTCATAATCAAATTCTGTTTTTATGTAGTATCGTCTTAGTAACGTGACTGAATTCGAGAGTTCCTTGCAGAGGGGTCACGATTTTCAGTAACTGACGGATAGTCCTCTAGTAAAACAGAACTGATCTCTGGCTTTCCCGAAGCCAGTGTTATAGGACCTTATCTATGTAAACGATTTAGGAGACGATCCGAACAGTCGTCTTATACTGTTTGCAGATTATACTGTTTTTTATCGCCTAGTTAAGTCATCGGAAGATGACAATAAATTGCAGAATGCTGTAGCAAAGGTATCTGTATGGTGCGAAAATTGGGTATTGACCGTAAATAACGAAAAGTGTATGGTCATCCAAATGAGTGCTAAAAGGAATCTGTCAAACTTCAATAACACAACACATCAGTCAAATCTGACGGCCGTAAATTCAACTAAATACCCGAGAATTACAACTACAAACACTTAAATTGGAAAGAACACATAAAAAGTTGTGGTAAAAGCGAACAGAAGACTGCGTTTTATTGGCAGAACACTTAGGAGATGTCACAGATCTACTAAATAGACTATGCTTGTCCGTCCTCTTTTGGAATACTGCTGTGCGTTTTGGGATCCTTACCAGATAGGATTAATGAAGCACATCAAGGAAGCTCAAACAATAAATAATGGAGAGAGTGTCACTGACATAATACAGAATTCGGGGTGGACATAATTAAAGCAAAGGCGTTTCTCGTAGCGCCGGAATCTTCTCACGAAATTTCATTCATCAACTTGCTCCTCCGAATGCGAGAAAAATTTTGTTGACGCCGCCCTACTTAAGGGGAAACTATCATCCTAGTAAAATAAAGGATATCAGATATCGCACGGAAAGATATAGGTGTTCGTTTCATTCGCACGCTGTTCGTGAGTAAATGTCAGAGAAATATTGTGAAGATGCTGTGATAACCTGTGCCAGGCTCTCAAGTGTGATTTGCGGAGTACCCATACAGGTGTAGATGAGAGGATGAAAAAATCTCATGTATTGTTGATAAACTCAATTATGTGAGTGGCCGTGGGTTAGCCTACACCCGCTAATACATTGTCGCTCAACCCGGGTCGATCCGAGTTCTTGTAACTGTGTGGCCTGTAGTGCGTCTGGCACCCAATCGCTGAACTACAAAAGAATGTCCAGTGGACTGCATAGCATTGACCTGTGCCTCTCCCAGTACGTCCTGAGAAATCCCTCAAGGGTGGGCCCTCTGTCTGTCTACGTGACTCCGCAGTTCACCTCAGCACTTCATCCCAAAGTCCTCTTACTTACACAAAACATGCAATTTCGAAAAGAAACATAAATGACGTTAATTTAGGGGTAGTGATACGTGTTACATTTGTCGGTGTTGATTAATTCTTCCAATCTAAGGGGTCTTCTGCTTTCATACAGGTTGTGAGACGATTTTGAAAAATCAGTTGTGTGAAAGGAACAGCCAGTTTATGCTAGAAGAAACTTGCTTCACAACCGTGCGGCCAACAAAGAATATGTAATAAACGATGGTATGAATTTTGCGATAACCACACTCTATACCGTGTTTCCTGTAGTACGGATATGTGACTGCTGATGATCAGAGCATTGGCAAGTGGACTGATACTAATTACAATGGATGAAAATAATAAGTCTCCACTGTGGTACAGCAGCACACAGGATAACGTAAGGGTCAAATTCGTTGAGATGACTGCAGAATGGTTAGCTATCTTAAACTGCTCCAGGATCTCAGCGGCATTCTGATTTCAGACGGGAGAGAACTATACCATTGATGTTGTAAACTAGAGACTTTTCGAAGATATCTAAAGCGCAATGCAAAGTCTCAGCAGATTTCCAGTAGGGTCCCACTACAAAGAGCGAGAAAATAAAACAAAATTATAACTGCATTTCAGATCACCAGTCTATACTGCTCATACAAGTTAAGTCTGAAGAGGCTGTGCATAAATAAGTTATTAAAAGTAATTTTCTGAAGCCAAATAAAGCTAGAGATAACTTCCCAGGTAAACGACTATCGAATGGGGGTGGAATAATTTTGGTGCTCACCAATAATATGATTCCTAAAGTACTCAACATGGCATAAATCTGCATAATTTCCATCGGCCATTGGTTTCAAATCCAAGCCAAGGCACCAGCGGTGTGGAGGGAAACCAGCACATAACGTGGTCAGAGATCACCAACCGGTATATGGGTCAGCAGAAAGACTAACCAAAAATCAGCATGTCCGCCACCCAGTTAATTTAGTTTCAACGCCCTTCTTCTCTCGGAGGAAGCACGATACTGCTGAGAGAAGCTCTCTCAGCCTCAGTTCGTTGGCGTTCTTGGTAGGCATCACTTTGTGTTCTAGTACTTCTAGATGCATGTGTTGATTTCCACAACTCTGGAAGCAACCATAAACCGTGCTGTTCACCTTTGGTCAAGGCGGTCGTGGCAGAATGCTGACAGCACATCCGTCTGCGAATAAAGCTGCTATATCGCGACTGGCACCATGAGAAATTAGTTTCATGATATCTTCGATAATGGAAATGTCGTGTGGCTAGTGCCTCCCGTCGGGTAGACCGCTCGCCTCTTTCGATTTGATGCCACTTCGGCAACCTGCATGTCGATAGGCATGAAATGATGATGTTTAGGACAACACAACACCCAGTCCCTGAGCGGAGCAAATCTCCGACCCAGCTGGGAATCGAACCCGGGCCCTTAGGATTGACAGTCTGTCACGCTGACCACTCAGCTACCGGGGCGGACATATCTTCGATGATAGAGTGGTAATCTTTGTCGCGTTGCGTCTGTCTGGGTGCTCGAAATTCGTTACTTTCGTTCTTTATTTGACGTTCTCAAGGCTCTTCTCTGATTATCTAATCAGTACTCTTTCTAGGGGATGGACAAGTGATCGTTATTTATAATGTGTTTCTGTGTTTTTGTGTGTACAACTGGGTTGACCAACAGCAATCCTGCAGATCGCCGTATAGTCCTAAATTGTGGACTGGTGAATTCCCACATTATGTAACGAGACTGCCTCGCCCTTTTGTTCTTCGTTAATAATGTATCAGATTTAACTGCCATTACCCGTCTGTTATTAATCTCCATCTTACTCTGTTCCCTTCATTAATCAGTACATTTATTTATTTGAGAAACTGAAATCCCGACAGCCGCTGCATCCGCGGCCCAGGGAGTAGGAGATCATCAGGTGACGTCAATTTAATGTGACGGTAGAGGAAGCAGTCACAGGCAGAACCCCTTTATTTGTAGCAATTCAGCTCCACCAATATCTAAAATATCTGCATTGTTACTAACAAGGGAACCTCCCCATCGCACCCTCCTCACATTTAGTTGTAAGTTGGCGCAGTGGATAGGCCTTGAAAAACTGAACACAGATCAATTGAGAAAACAGGAAGAAGTTGTGTGGAAGTATGAAAAAAATAAGCAAAATATACAAACTGAGTAGTCCATGTGTAAGATAGGTAGTATCAAGTACAGTCTGCTCTCAGGAGCGCGGTGGTCCTGTGGTTAGCGGGAGTACCTGCCGCCTGAGAGGGCCTTGGTTCTAGTCTTTCCTCGGGTGAAAATTTTACTTTCTTTATTTTCGCAAAGTTATGATCTGTCCGTTCGTTCATTGACGTCTCTGTTCACTGTAATAAGTTTAGTGTCTCTGTTTTGCGACCGCACCGCAAAACCGTGCGATTAGTAGACGAAAGGACGTGCCTTTCCAATGTGAACCGTAAACATTTGATCGCAAGGTCATAGGTCAACCGGTTCCTTCACAGGAAAACACGTCTGATATATTCTATACGACACTGGTGACGGCATGTGCGTCACATGACAGGAATATGTTGTCGATCCACCTAACTTGTACACTTGGCGAATGGGTAAAAAGATTCTTCTACCTTGCCCGATTTAGGTTTTCTTGTGGATGTGATAATCACTCCCAAAAAGAGATGAAAACTTAAGAGTTTGTCAGATAATAATCGTCTGAAAATAAAAAATTAAAATTTTCGCTCGAGGGAAGACTTGAACCAAGGACTTCCAGTTCCACAGTTGCTCACGCAAACCACGAGACCACGGCGCTCCTGAATTGATATTATCATTGAGGTTGCCTATCTTGCACATGAGCTACTCAGTTTGTATATTTTCTTATTTTTTTCATAGTTTCACACAACTTCTTCCTGTTTTCTCGATTGATCTGTGTTCAGTTTTTCAAGGCCTATCCACTGTGCCAACTTATAACTAAATCTGAGGGGGGTGCGATGGGGAGGTTCCCTTGTAAGTATATATGACTTCATTCTGACTGCATCATTCGACTGACCCAGTCTGACATCATATACTGTTGAAAATAAGCTATACTGTCAGTCACAAAACAGACGGTTTCAAAGGAATGACTAGAAGAAAAATATCACAGTATGGTCCTCTTGTGTCGGTGTTTACTACGCTGCAGTTGTCGAATAGAGCCTTCTATCGAGACCAGATAAAACAAGTAATAGTCGATTCTCTTCGCAGCATTCCTAAAACTGCAGTTCCTCTTAAGATGAAGTCCACAGGCATTGTCTCTTCGTCATGTATATGGGGTCAGTGGCATGAGTGCCGTCAGTACTCAAAGGAGCTTCCATTGGATTACTATTACACTTATAAAAGTATACCAGCGACTCTGATTCAACACAGCAATGAAATAAATATTTTAAAGAGCGAATACACAGACTCAGTGTGGAAAGCTGGCAAACATCCACATCTCTAAATTAGAGCCTCGGGTGGATAACGAAAAAAACAGTAAGTGAAAGAAGAGACCACCAACAGTTCCTTACGTAGCGAGGAGGTGGGTGGAGAACCATTAGAAGACGCAGAGAGACAACCGAGGTGTATCTTCTTTAATTATCCCTGCCGACTGCCATGGTGAGGTCACCCCACTTCTAAGCCAGACTAACACAATGATATAACTTGATCCATTCTCAGTAGTGAAGGTCACCCAAGACGTGGAGAGATGGCGTTATACAACGGCCACACGAACTAGTGTGGTTTCTATACACGTTATGGAGCCTGAAGACACTGTGGTTTGTGCGAGCTTCAATTCTCTGTAGACCATACAAAGAATATTCGATTCGAGACATATATCCTAAGATCAGGAAGGGTGCAGAACTGGTAGTCATAAAATAGGGGACCAATTAAATACACCAGGGAACAGAATTCCGGTTCGTTGTCCTTAACAAAACATACAGGGAAAAATTATAGAAAAGCTTCTGCAGCAGTCGTTTGTCCATAGACTTCCCGGGATTCTGTACGGCATGAGTTGGTGGCGAATGGTCCTTTGCAAACAAAACCGACCGAAGACTCCACGGGGCTTAAACTGTCTGTACATCTGCGTACAAGAACGTTATTGTAATGGGCTTCGGCTGAGGATATAATATCAGAAAGCAAAATGTGTGCAAATCGTGTTACTGAGATGAGAAAAGGGTGCCATCTCGGTATTCATCTAGTGGGATGTGGGAACATCCAGAAAACCGACCGAGCGAGGTGGCGCAGTGGTTAGACACTGGACTCGCATTCGGGAGGACGACGGTTCAATCCCGCGTCCGGCCATCCTGATTTAGGTTTTCCGTGATTTCCCTAAATCGCTCCAGGCAAATGCCAGGATGGTTCCTCTGAAAGGGCACGGCCGACTTCCTTCCCCATCCTTCCCTAATCCGATGAGACCGATGACCACGCTGTCTGGTCTCCTTCCCCAAACCAACCAACCAACCAGAAAACCGATCCTCGATGCTAAACTGCTGGGTGGATTCCATCCATTCCTAGCTCACCTCCCTGACCCACAAGGAACACTTTGACACACACAGCTGTCTTGACATTAACAGTATGCAATAGCTGTCCCTTCTGGTCAGAGAACTGGACGACTTTTCACGTCATAGTAGAACCTAAGTCAAACAAAGCCCATGAAAATTTTATCAAGCCAATTAAAATTTCATTAGCTGACACATAAGCATATAAATGGCCACAATCGCCGAAGTAAGAGACACCATTAATGACGTGGACGCAGCTCTCGGGACGTACATTTGCGAGAGCTAAGCACACAACGTTGTGAAATGATAGTGAAACGTGCAGGTGACTCTGCATGAGACACACCTTGCCTGTGCAATGACAGAGCCGTAGCTAGTAATATAGCAGGACGGATTCAAAGACAGGCATACACTGGCAGCACATCACCACATGTGATATGATGACACCAATGCTGTTAACCAGTATGTTATCAACGTAATTTCTGGCACAGATAACAATTTTACCTCAAGGTCATTAATAAGGACTTCTTGGGTTACTTACATTCATGGTCACCCCCCTTCCTATCATGAACCACCAGGAATTGATCTGTGTCATCCAGGGAACCCCATATACTTGATGCAAGTTTGAAACTAGTGTTAAAGGTCAACTAGGAGAATTCCTGTACATCACAGAAAACCTGGTCTTGTAGAGACGTAACTCTGCAACCGTGATGCGATGGGTTGAAGTTTAATTATTTCTGGTTATCTGTAGGCTTATCTGGTGGAATTATTGCTAGATTTATTTGTTTTCATGAAGTTGATTTAAAGTCTTTAATTAGCTGGCCGTAGTGGTCGAGCGGTTCTAGGCGCTACAGTCTGGAACCGCGCGACCACTACGGGCGCAGGTTCGAATCCTGCCTCGGGCATGGATGTGCGTGATGTCCTTAGGCTAGTTAGGTTTAAGTAGTTCTAATTTCTAGGGGACTGATGACCTCAGAAGTTGAGTCCCATAGTGCTCAGAAGAGCCATTTTTGAAAGTTTTTAATTGCTTATTCTTCGGTTTCTCATATAAGAATGGTTATTGGTGGATTAATAACTTTTATTGTTAGTTTTATTGATGGTTTATGATTTTGCTAATACTGTATATTTTCCTTTGTTGTTTGATTTAGGTTCTCATTATTTTATGTTTTATGTTCTTATAATTTTGCCTTTTTTTGTGGTAGCAAATCCTTGAACCAATGGGAGTAATGAAAATGATTGGAGTATCTTCCACCGGACCAATAACGCTTGACTTCCCTGTCCTCCCCCTTATGATCCTTTATAACTACTTTTATTCTGTAGGCCTCTTTAATCGAGATTCGTGCATCAGGAGGAAAGCTTCAGTTTGTTACTTACTTACTTACTTGCTTACTTACTTACTCATTGGTCATATCGGATACGAGAGTCCATTACCGCAGCAACGTATTTTCGTCATCTGTCCCTGTCTTGGGCTATTTCCTTCCATTCACCTTCAATACCTAGTCTCCTCAAATCAGCCTTCACATTGTCCTCCCATCTACGCCTCGGTCTCCCCACAGGACGTTTTCCCTCCAGGTGCCCTACCAGTACTCTGCGCGCTGCCCTGTCCTCATCCATTCGTGCTACGTGACCCGCCCATCGCAGCCTACGTGCTTTAATAATACTGATTATGTCAGGGCTTGAATAGAGTTCGTGAACCTCTTCGTTATGCAGTTTTCGCCACTCCCCGCTAATGTCATCCCATTTTGCTCCGAAAATTGTCCTCAAAATTTTGTTTTCAGGTACTCGAAACGGCTTTTCATTTTGCACAGTGAGAGACCAAGTCTCACATCAATACAGCATACATGGTAGAATAATAGTTTTGTATATTCTAGTCTTTAAATTCCTAGACAATATCCGTGATGAAAGTAATCTATTCAGTGAGAAGTATCACGCATTTCCCGCCCTTAATCTCTTCCTCAGTTCGGATTCAATCTCATTTCTCGAAGTGATGTCCACGCCTCGATACTTAATGGTGTTCACTTTTTCAAACTGCATGTCTCCAACTCTTAACATTTCCTGATCTACTGCTGTTGGCATTCTAGTAGTAACCAGGTATTTAGTTTTGTCTTCACTTATCCTTAGACCTTAGAGCTTCAGTTTGTTAGATATACTAATTCCGTAGAGGTATGGTTTGGAAATTATAAGAGTGACATAACGAATTGAATTGTGGTTTATTGTTAACAATTTGCAATGAATTTCTTTGCAATCTTTTCGTCATTGTTTATTGACAAATTTCTCTTTTATTCACAATTCTGTTTGTTCTTGCGATATACAAACAATAGTTTTCCTACAAACCCATTTTACTCTCATAAGCTATAATTTATAATTTTTTATCTGAGTATTTACACAACCATTTTTCTTAGAGGTATGTTCATTTTATTTAAAAAGTCTTTTTTCTGAAGAGTTTTGAATATCAGATACACACAAAAACTTCAACACTATAGTTCAGATTTTAGTATCTTACTTTCCATTTATGTGCAGTATTTATGTCTCAAATTTTCTTTCTGAACATTCTTTCTATACATAGTACACGTTTGGGAAATGAGGGCTAATAGCATCTGGTGAAGAAGAAATACATACACAAATATGTATAATATTTACACATGCACACAAACACTAGTACGCAGTCAGGCATGGATGCTCAACTGCACACATCCATGAGAAGTGGGTCGCCCCACTATTCCGCAACATCCATTATTTGCAAGTAAGTAAATAAATAAGTACAGAATCACACGAACGAATACTGTGAATAGGGGAGGGTACCAATCGCGTCCCCACAGATGATCTGTTTTTCAACATAACTACACAGCCCTAGTTACAACTGTAGTGCAGTGTTTAGCTCATAACCTCCCGCTCGAAAGATTACCTGATGCAACGTATGTAGAGGAGTGCTAACGCCCTCACGGAGACACCTCTTGTGATCTTCGATCGTAAGAGCCTTTGAGGCCACACAATGCAAACTTATCCCACTTCTGAGTGGTACCTGTACGGTGTGTCTACATGTTGTACATGTTCGACCCGAGCCCTACATACTCCACGATCGGCGACCCACTAGTTTCGTCTTAGTTCGAGCCCATTACCTTCTTGTTTCAAGGCGTTATTCCAAAAGGATTATTGTTCTCACATCCAGATGTGTCGAATGTTTCACAACTGTGCATAGTTGCATCTTGTGGATCAGAGATTTTCGCCCAGTATATGAAATTCTCTGTATCCATGTAAAGTAATTTGGGATCCACGAAGATTTGCTCCAGAAATCCTATACTAGAATTGGCACATGTGCTATTTGGATACCAATATAGACAAGTTTCGTTAACTGCGCCAAAGGATTGGCCATCTGCACAATGATTAGCCCTTCAATGAAGACAGTGGTCAGTTTCATATTTAGCATCCCATTGTAATGTCTTGTGCCATAACTGAATTATTGATTAACTTCAAAAATTTCTTCAAAGTCACATATCACGAGAGCACTATTTTCGGCGCTTGCATCAGTGTACCCCTTCACGCCATGGGTGATGCCCAAAAGGCCCATCACCAACTAAAACTATTGTTGGAGGTATTTATAGTGCAGAATATATCGTCGCTTAGTCCCAGCACGATCAACAGCGTTAGGACGAAACCATCTTGTGCCAGTAGGCTCTCTCGACACAGAGGCAAGTCACTATGTGCATCATGAAAGTGAGTGGTATTTGGCACTTCTGTTTCCAGAACATATGCCTTCCCAGCATTCACAGTTACATTATGGATTTTTTCCTTCAGTCTGGTAGTTTCCCCTTTGGACTTCTATTGGAAAGATCCAAATGGCAGACTTTGATGCATGGGGTACAAATAGAGGTCGTGTACACACAAGTAAAGAATGTAAATTAAATCGTAAAACAGCCTGTATATCTCATTCATTCGTGAGCTACTGTCCTCAGCATACCTACGCAAATCCTGCCTTCGAAGAGAGCAAGATGTCAATATCAATCAACAGCCCAATATCCAGATGTTGTCTTCTTAACATTGCATCTCAGGAAAGCCCTGGTGTTGTGTAACAGAAGGCATGATCCAGGGAGTAAGTGAGCAGGCATATACTCTGGAATTTCTTGAAATTATGCAAAAACAGATATAAGTGGGTATTCGTGTACAATCTTGCATTTTCTACTAATGAAGAGACGTCCAATGCCAATCAAACATTTAGTTTGTGCTTATTCTCGACATCCATTGTGGCAATGCCTGTTAGTTTATTGGAGAATGCGATTGTATCAGGCAATGTGGTTTCAAGGAATCTCCCACTGAATCCAGGCATTCATATGTCAAATCCCCATTGTCTTCCGATGCTGAAAATTTGAATAATTGGGTTATGCTGCTCTTGTGGAATACTTATCCTTCTGACACATCTTTCTAGAAAGTTTGTGAAGTGCTATGTGCACGAGTTGACCCAATTTCAGGAAGTGGAGAGTTAATTTTTCCGTGATTCTCCTGGAAAAAGGAAATCAGTTTCAAGTGCTTAACGAACGAGTGGGCGTTATTCCTGCTCAAATTGTGAAAGAAGATTCTATTACAGTCATTCAAGTTGCATATGTTGTGAAGTGCACTGTGAAAATTCCCTGTTAATTGACATTGGTCTCATTGTCGATTTTCTGCTTCTCTATCCTGTGGCAGCCCACAAATGTGACATCCAACAGTCTGCTCATATAATACATCAGTATCCCACAAGCCAGTCATGGGGATGTTGTTACAATTAATCCCATTAACTTCAAAAATGGTTCAAATGGCTCTCAGCACCACGAGACTGAACATCTGAGGTCATCAGTCCCCTACATTTAGAACTACTTAAACCTGACTAACCTAAGGACGTCAAACACAGCCATGCCCGGGGCAGGATTCCAACCCGCTACCGTAGCAGCAGCGCGGCTCCGGACTGAAGCGCCTAGAACCGCTCGGCCACAGCCGCCGGCATTCCCGTTAACGAACTACTCACACAAATTTTTGATCTCGGAAGCAACCATCTCACAGGATTATATCTGATATATGATTCGAATTAGTTGTCACTAGAATCAGACGAGCACACACCTTGACAAAATGCTCCATATGATACATGCTCTTCTGTGAAGGTAGGATGTGAGGCACATTGGGGTCACCTCACAATGCGCCAAAGGAGATAGGAGGCCCTCCAAGTCAGCATATATGACAAGGACATCGCTCCTGGTGGTCAGGATTACTGACATATATAACTTTTTATCTCAGTTTGGCATATCCGACACACCAGCTCTTGGAGTGTGCTTTTCCAGAAACTCATTCTTTGCAAGAGAGTTGAAGTATTTACGGAAAAAGGATCTTGCACATTTTCTTGTATTCAGTTGGGTGGAAAATAGGTGGTACATGTTTTTCATCCACACATACTCATAGCGTTGCTTCTCACCTTCTGGAAATTGCAACGAGTCTATATGTTTGGGACACTGAACAGCTAATTTTGAAAACTAGAGCGGTCAAGCTACTTCATGCTACACTGCTTTGCTCTGCACAGTATGCAGATAGTCATCTTCTAGCTTACCATCATCAACATCCAGGGTGAAAATGTGAACTGATTAAACAGGGTTCTGTGTCTCGAATTTTGGTTTCTCCTGGAGTTTTACAGGTAATGAGATGCTCTGGAAATTATAACTCCATGCAAGTAATATGTTTAATATTTGTTTGTATGTGTAGGATGAACACTATAATTTCTATTTCCAGTGAAAAGTTACCATGTAGAGCAAAATATAATCGGCGATATAAAAAGTTTCCATCTTAGGCCATTGCTGCATCGCATATGCATTGTAGGGCAACGCCGAAGTGCATATGTAATCACTGACATGTCGGCGAGGGATTAGTGTGATATTTGTGTCTTTCCTACATGCATGTGGTAATTGTGGAAACGTGAGCTATGCGACATTATTACCAAATGTGTCCAAACAGGGAAAATGTGCTGTTATTCTTTTCTTAGCTGCCAAAGGACAAAAACTGGTAGAAACCCACTGAACAGTGACAGATGTGTATGGGCAGCGTATCTGTCGGATACCACTGTTGCGGGATTGCGCACTGAGTTCCATGCTGCTTGCGGTTCGACACAAGGTGCAGAAATTACACCAAACATAAGTCAAAGACTTTTCAGGAACTCTTCTCTTTTACCGATCTTTTACTATGCGATTGTCATGCCTTAAGACACTTAAAAAAGCCTTGAAGAGTCGGCGATTCCTGTCAGGCGATGATGTGCAGCAGGGAGTAATGGACTGCTTCACGCAACGGTATATATTGTGTTACCAAATGGGAATCATCAAGTTGGTGTGTCATTTGGATGCTAGTCTCAACGCTCACGGCGAATTTATCTGATTGACATACCGATTCTGGACTGTATGGCCTTCGAACGAAACATTTTTATCGCACCTTATACATCATTCTCATCTACATTCTGAACATTAATACATGCGTATTTAGCTGCAGTATCTTCTGGAAGAGGGATGAAACTCCACCCTACCGTTATGTGTACTGTGGACACGTTAGCATATACTGGGGTGCAGAACATGTCTGAGTGCCTTACGATGCTCTCTCTGCATATGGGGAAAATGACAGAATGTGAACCACTCTGCAGCTGAATCGTGCTGTGATATCATCCCAGCTTTCCCCCACGGTTAGAAGATGTTCGTCTCCACACCAGAATCACTGCCTTCTTTTAGGGGTCGTATGAGTACAGAGTATAGAGTTATCTTACACTTAATTACAAGATACTGCAGTTAGGTAACAACTTCCAAAATATCTTGACAAGAATCGAACTAAATTGTAGAACCTTGGCAGCCCATATTCTTGTTATAAGTATGATTACTAGATAGTCCAGAGAGTGGCTGCATCAGCTAATGAATTGGTGTTATCAGCCCATACCAAGATAGTGATGGTGGAAAAGGCTGCTGTGATATTGGCAGTCATGGCAAGTACTTCATCGATAGCTAGGATAGGACAATCAAGGCATCATGAGAGGGTCACTGGATGGAGTAGTACTCTGTCTTCAGGCCGCGAGTGGCCTACCGGGACCATCCGACCGCCGTGTCATCCTCTCTGGAGGATGTGGATAGGAGGGGCGTGCGGTCAGCATACCGCTCTCCCGGTCGTTATGATGGGATTCTTGACCGAAGCCGCTACTATTCGGTCGAATAGCTCCTCAATTGGCATCACGAGGCTGAGTCCACCAAGAAGAATGTCAACAGCGCATGGCGGCCGGGATGGTCACCCATCCAAGTGCTGACCACGCCCGACAGCGCTTAACTTCGGTGATCTCACGGGAACCGGTGTATCCACTGCGGCAAGGCCGTTGCCTGGATTTAGTAGTACTAACATAAATAGAAAATAGTTGATAAGTATCATGCATAATTAAGAATATGATATATTATTTTAGTTCTAGTCATATTCTAAAGCAGCGTTGTCTGAATAAGTCCACAAGAGCTTCATCACAATGTCGTTTGTGGTAACGTTAATAACGTATCCCGCTAATAAATCGCAGTATTATCTTCGAGTGCATCTACAATCGAAAATCTATGACGATTGCAAGATGGTGTATGGAATGACTGTATTGGTGAACGAGTTGGTGACGTCAGCCCACACGATACTAATGATGAAGGACACTTCAGTGTGGATGTTTTCATGTGTGTTGGATGCAGCGTCGACAAACCAGGCTGACGAAGACATCATTACCTTGTCAGGTAATAAACTGGTTGTTGTTGCAGGTACAACCCTATTTCTGTACACATCCATCACATCTGATACAGAAGAGACTGAAGAAGGAGAGATTAATCAGCAGAATTCAGCTATGATGGACACATGCGCAAACATTAAAGAAACACAATAATGTTATTAACGTACATGTGCGATCAGTGGAGTCATGTTGGGGGATTACAGGGGGGCAGAGCAGATGACGGCTCCGTATAACGTTAGGAGTCGTCTGGAAGCCCTCATGGCGCTATGAAAACCTGATTATTCAGTGAATCGTTTATTGTGACAACTTTACAAAGGGTGGTGCACAGTTGGAAGTAGTTGCCTCCAGTCCTGGTCACAGACAGACTCGATGTTGGACGCCGCGCCAGTCCTTGCGCATGCGTCCTAGCCAGACGCCGTTCCTCTTCTGTTAATACGGAACGGAACGGACATCTGAGAAAATGAAGACCAATAAGACCCTACCCAAACGGTCTTTTCTAAGGCCACTTGTGATGATGTCGATAAACATTGAAGGAATATCGAGAGACAAAGAAGTTTTATTATCTGACTTGTGTAAAGAATATCAATGTGACTTCCTCCTGATTCAAGTAACTCATCGGGGCAATACAAGACCCACACCCAAAACAGATGGAGTGAAGATGATCTTAGAGAGACCGCATGAACGGTACGGTAGGGCCATCTTCGCCAGGCCAGGAATTAGAGTCACTTCTGCATCACTGACTGACAGGCGAGATATTAACCGTTCGAACTCAGCAGTATAACGTTACCTCTGTGTACAAACCCACAGAATCAGACTTTGTTTTCACTGAGCCTGGCAATTTCAGTTACCAAGACTTTAATTTTGTATTGGGCGATTTCAACTGTCGGAGAACTACATGGGGCTATAAAGAAACTAACAGCAGCGGGGTGGAACTAGAGACCTGGGCTGAGGTACACGATCTACTGCTCATACATGACCTGAAACTGCCAAGCTCCTTTAATAGTGGGAGATGGAAGAAAGGGTACAATACCGATAACATCTTTGTTAGCAAGAAACTCGCTGGCCAATGTGGAAAACTGACTGGGGAGCCAATTCCTCATACGCAGCATCGCCCCATAATTTGCACGGTCAATGCATTTGTTAAGCATGGACAAGTTCCTTTCAAAAGAAGGTTCAATTTTACAAAAGCAAATTGGAAGAAATTTAGAGAGCTCATTGATGTAGGAATAACAAAAATCTGCCACAATCTGAGATGTACGACTGTTTTGTGAAACTCGTTGAGAAGGTGTCTATGAAAACAATACCGCGAGGATGCAAAACACAGTATATTACGAGACTGTCTGAGGACGCCAAGCCACTACTGGAAAGATACCAGAAGCCCTTCGATAACGACCCATTTGATGATGAGACACTTCTAGCAGGCGATGAACTTATGTCAGTCATAGCTGAGAACCGCAAAACCAAATGGTGTGACCTCGTGGAGAACCTGGACATGAAAGTGAACGGTATGCGGGCTTGGAAACTGTTAAAGAACCTTAACGGTGACGCCACAAAGTCAAATGATAAATTTACTTACGTCACGGCAGACCAAGTCGCCACTACACTCCTTACGAATGGCAAAACCCACGGCAGAAAGTACCAGGAACCATTAGCACGTGATCCGGCAGATGAAAATCATCACCTCAAGGCACCATTTACAATGTCAGAACTTACTGCAGTCATTTCCAGCTTGAAGATTAACAGAGCTCCTGGTATCGAGCAAATTAAAAACTTTGGCAGTAATACCCTACAGTGGCTGCTAGATCTGATACACGCATGTGTGGAAAGGCTTCGTGTTCCAAAGATGCGGAGGAAAGCCCGAGTGGTTGCACTTCTGAAACCAGGAAAGGACTCTGATGATCCAAAAATCTTCCGACCTGTGTCTCTTTTATGTCAGTGTTTTAAGATCTTGGAACGCCTGACGCAAAGCCACATAGAAAGCGTCTTGGAACAACAGATCATCACACAGCGGGCAGGTTTCCGACCAGGCAAATCGTGCTGCGGTCCTGAACCTGACCCAACATTTCGAGGACGGTTTGAGAGGAAAGAGATCACGGGAGTGGCATTCATAGACCTTTCAGATGGGTATGATACTGTAAACAATCGGAGGCTCCTTAGGAAAGTATATAATGTGACAAGAGATTACCATTTAACATCACTGACAGGTAGTTTCCTGCATAATAGGAGATTTTTCGTTTGTCTTCAGGGCAAGAAGAGCAGGTGGAGAAATCAGAGGAATGGCATACCTCAGGGAAGCGTCCTCGCCCCAGCTCTGTATAATATATATGTACAAATGACCAACCAGTGCCAAACATCACGCGCCAATTTATGTATGCCGATGACACTGCAGTTGCAGCCCAAGGTAACAATTTCATGGATGTAGAGGAGACATTAACCAGTACCTTGGAAGCTCTCTCCCAGTATTATGAGGCAAACTACCTAAGACCGAACCCTTCCAAGACCCAGGTCTGTGCATTCCTTTTAAAGAACAGGGAGGCAAATCGCGAATTAAATGTAATATGGAGAGGTGAACGTCTGGAGCACTGTAAAACGCCCAAATATCTTGGTGTCACGTTGGATCGCACACTGACCTATAAACATCATTGTAATGCCACAAGGGAAAAGTCTGAACTAGAAACAACATCATCAGGAAATTAACCAGCGGATCCTGGGGTGCAAACCCAAAAGTCCTGAGAACTTCAGCCCTTGCGTTCAGTGTGTCAGCCGCGGAATACGCCGCCCTAGTATGGTCTGCATCAACACTCCAGGGAAAAGTTGATGTCGCGGTGAATGAAGTGGCACGGATTGTTACCGGATGCTTGAGGCCAACGCCAGTGCACAAGATGTACTTAATCATGGGGATCGCACCGCCCAACATAGGACGTGACGTCGCTGCCGAAGCCGAAGAAACCAAGCAAGAAAAGACATGCGTCACCCTTTATGTGGACACCAGCCTGCTGACCGACGGCTTTGTTCGAGGAAGAGTTACCTGTCATGTACCCGAGCCCCGGAAGGGTCGGCTGCAGAGAATCGTTTGAAAAGATGGGAAATCGACCTGAGAAAGCTCCATAAAAATGTAAAAGAAGAACTGGCGCCTGGTGGAGACCTAACATACACAGTCTGGAGAACCCTAAACCGTTTGAGGGTAGAAGTGCCAAAGTGCAAGACAAACCTGCAGCAATGGGATTTCCTAAAAGAGAATGAGAACACTCTCCGTGTGGTTCTGTCCAGGATGCTCAACACCTGCTTATCTGTCCATATTCAGACCAGCCCTGCACAATGAATGACTTATGGGAGGCAAATGACAAGGCCATATTGGCTGCTGATTTTTGGAAGTCTGAAGTCTAGTTCCGGACACGGAAAGTAAGTAAGTAATACGGATGCTTAGCCCTGCCTGGTACAGCATCGATAGCTGCTACCGGCTGAGGGAGTGCACTCGATCCCACTCCGTGCCTCTTCATCCCTGGGCCACCCCATCCGCAGTGTACTGTAGGCAGCAGTACTGTCAACCTGGTAGGCCCCGCACCAGGATGCGCTTAGGCGTACCTTAAGGTGGTCCGCCAGGAACCCTGGTCGTCGCCTGCCGGCCCACACTCAGAGAGTACAGTACCTGGTACTGCACTGCTGCTGGTAGTTCATCAGGTCTCCTATCAGCAGTAGTTGGTGTGACCATGAAGTTCGTCAGTGGAGCTCAGCTCTGCGGCACTCCACGGCTGGCTGGTACTGCGCTGGTTGATCTGAGACAATACTTACTAAAACAACGCGTTCATGAAACGGAATGTCGTCTACACGGAATCCACCGTTCCCATTGACATGAATCGTTCTCCCCTACTTGGAGCTGGGGCTCTGGTACGTAAAGAGCTATGAGTAGTTCTGTGACGAGCGTTTTACTAGCAATGAGCGCATGTGGTCTCGTTATTTTGCTATCCTTACCTTAATTCTCTCTTAGCAGCTAGTTAAATTGGTCTATGAGTGTTTCCCTTAGCCGTGTCTAATGTTTCCTGTGCATCCCTCCTCGCTAACGATCAGGCGTGTTATTTTGCCTAGTCGCTGTCCTTTTCTGTTTTCCCGCTGCGTGTGCTCTCTCTCACTCAGCTACTGCAAAAAATGGTTCAAACGGCTCTGAGCACTATGGGACAACTTCTGGGGTCATCAGTCCCCTAGAACTACTTAAACCTAACTAACTTAAGGACATCACACACATCCATGCCCGAGGCAGGATTCGAACCTGCGACCGTAGCGGTCGCGCGGTTCCAGACTGTAGCGCCTAGAACGGCTCGGCCGCCCCGACCGGCTGCTACTACAGATTTGCAGACTGTGCTACCCGTCTGTCTTGCGTCACCACGCTTCCTGTTCCGCCGATAATCGTGGCGTAACCAGCCTATCTTACGTCAAGGTGGCTAAACTCTGTTAAAAAAATTATAACCTGGAACCCGTATTACACTGAGCTGTAACGGCACCTTTTTACCCCTGATGCGTTGTCATTTCCTTTATGGCCTTTCTCCTCTACGATTCTATCAGCGACGTTGATGTTACTGTTGCCAAGATCGGAATGACATGTCATATTGAAATGGCTCATATTAATGGCCATAAACCATATTTCATTGCATGTTTCAACCAATGGGAAACAAGTATTATTATCTCCACTCATGTGGCTATAGCAGGAAGCTGCCTGCTGTCTGATGTCCGTATTCAGCAATATCTTATCCCACTTGCACCTGGTGGCCTACGTACAAGATTATACACTTCTGGAAATTGAAATAAGAACACCGTGAATTCATTGTCCCAGGAAGGGGAAACTTTATTGACACATTCCTGGGGTCAGATACATCACATGACCACACTGACAGACCCACAGGCACATAGACACAGGCAACAGAGCATGCACAATGTCGGCACTAGTACATTGTATATCCACCTTTCGCAGCAATGCAGGCTGCTATTCTCCCATGGAGACGATCGTAGAGATGCTGGATGTAGTCCTGTGGAACGGTTTGCCATGCCATTTCCACCTGGCGCCTCAGTTGGACCAGCGTTCGTGCTGGACGTGCAGACCGCGTGAGACGACGCTTCATCCAGTCCCAAACATGCTCAATGGGGGACAGATCCGGAGATCTTGTTGGCCAGGGTAGTTGACTTACACCTTCTAGAGCACGTTGGGTGGCACGGGATACATGCGGACGTGCATTGTCCTGTTGGAACAGCAAGTTCCCTTGCCGGTCTAGGAATGATAGAACGATGGGTTCGATGACGGTTTGGATGTACCGTGCACTATTCAGTGTCCCCTCGACGATCACCAGTGGTGTACGGCCAGTGTAGGAGATCGCTCCCCACACCACGATGCCGGGTGTTGGCCCTGTGTGCCTCGGTCGTATGCAGTCCTGATTGTGGCGCTCAACTGCACGGCGCCAAACACGCATACGACCATCATTGGCACCAAGGCAGAAGCGACTCTCATCGCTGAAGACGACACGTCTCCATTCGTCCCTCCATTCACGCCTGTCGCGACACCACTGGAGGCGGGCTGCACGATGTTGGGGCGTGAGCGGAAGACGGCCTAACGGTGTGCGGGACCGTAGCCCAGCTTCATGGAGACGGTTGCGAATGGTCCTCGCCGATTCCCCAGGAGTAACAGTGTCCCTAATTTGCTGGGAAGTGGCGGTGCGGTCCCCTACGGCACTGCGTAGGATCCTACGGTCTTGGCGTGCATCCGTGCGTCGCTGCGGTCCGGTCCCAGGTCGACGGGCACGTGCACCTTCCGCCGACCACTGGCGACAACATCGATGTACTGTGGAGACCTCACGCCCCACGTGTTGAGCAATTCGGCCGTACGTCCACCCGGCCTCCCGCATGCCCACTATACGCCCTAAAGTCCGTCAACTGCACATACGGTTCACGTCCACGCTGTCGCGGCATGCTACCAGTGTTAAAGACTGCGATGGAGCTCCGTATGCCACGGCAAACTGGCGGCGGCGGTGCACAAATGCTGCGCAGCTAGCGCCATTCGACGGCCAACGCCGCGGTTCCTGGTGTGTCCGCTGTGCCGTGCGTGTGATCATTGCTTGTACAGCCCTCTCGCAGTGTCCGGAGCAAGTACGGTGGGTCTGACACACCGGTGTCAATGTGTTCTTTTTTCCATTTCCAGGAGTGTATTTCAGGTGCGCACACTGGTCCATCATGTGGATGTCGAATCTACTGTTCTAAGCGGACAACAATTTATCCAACGCTTCGAGACGCGTTGCACAGTGACCAGTATCTGTGGAGTACTACCCGCGCACAAGGAGTGAGTGTTGCCTCCGAATACCATCCATATTTTAATAATGCGCGTTCTGTAAATGCCCACTACTACTGAAGCTATAGATTTAAGGATCGGCATTGCTCAGAGTCCGATATGTATAAAGTTATGCACTGCTTCCTCAGTGATAATCATAACAGCAATAATAATAACAGAGGACAGTGTGAACAATTATTTACTCTGCCAGCGAGGGCTCATGAAAGCCTTACAGAACGTTCAGTTATCGCAGAAAGCCCTCATACAGCTCTACAGCAGAGATCTGTACATAGAGATGCATGACTGTACCAAGACGTTAATAGCCTCAGACGTGGATTCCAAGAAATATAATAAACCTCTAATGTTTTTACCAATAGTACTTTGTAAAGTGTGTTTACAAATAGTTCTGCTGTATTTTGTATTAGTGTCTTCGATTGCCACTTTTGACACACATATCGAGAAAGTTTTTCATCAACCAAGTTCCCAGAACTCCTGAAGACAGACGTGGACTATGGATATTGTATCACGGACACAGTCCCTTTCACTGTTCAGAGATGTCACTAAACCCGTCCAAAGACCATGCATGAGCAGTACCTATTAGACGGGGGAGCCCGACAGTCGATCAGTTCCAGTCATTCTACCAGGAAGGAGGAACACGGCGCTTGTTGTCTGTAGTTCAACCACGCGAAACCGGTCAACACCGCGGGTCGATCACGTCCGCATTGTTACTTTGTGCCGGGGAGGGCTCACAAAAAGGGAAGTGTGCAGGTGTCTCGGAATGAACCGAAGCGATGTTTGACATGCAGGAGATACAGAGAGACAGGGACTCTCGATAGCATGCCTCGCCCAGGCCGTCCGACGGCTTCTACTGCAGTGGATGACCGCTACCTACGGATTATGGCACGGAAGAACCCCGACAGCAACGCCACCATGTTCAGTAATGCTTTTCGTGCAGCCACAGGACGTCGTGTGAGGACTCAAACTGTGCGCAATAGGCTGCATTATGCGCAACTTCACTCCCGACGTCCATAGCGAGGGCCATCTTCGCAACCACGACGCCGTGCAGCGCGTTACAGATGGGCCCAACAACATTGCGAATGGACCCCTCAGGATTGGCAACATGTTCTCTTTACCGATTAGTTTCACATATGCCGTCAACCAGACAATCGTCGGAGACGTGTTTGGAGGCAACCCGGTCAGGCTGAACGCCTTGGACATACTGTCCAGCTAGTGCAGAAAGATGGAGGTTCCCTGATGTTTTGGGGTGGCATTATGTGGGACCGACTGAGCAGTGCGTGGCTCGTGTTCGTGCCTTCTCTTATTTTACATCTTGTTTTTGCCGTATTACCACCTCGTTATGTTAGTTTCAATTACGTGTGTCACTGAGTTGCTGCTTTGCCTACCCGTGAGCGGCTGCAGCAGCGCTAATCGATATAAGCTCTGCTGTATTATCTTTGCTGAACTGCTATTACGTCCCAGTCGTCGTGTGTCGACCAGTCAGTTAGAACATGCCAGCAGTTAGTTCGGGCCTGGCAGTTTTGGGCTTGGCACGCGGCACAAGTTCAGTCGGGGCAGCAATGAGGTCCGGACCGCCATGACTCGCCCGACGGTTACCGACACACGTGATTGGAGTGGGGACGACTTTGGTTGGTCGTCGGTCGGTCGTCTTGCCGGGCGACGTGTATCTGGCCGGCTATCGCTTATGGGTTGGCTGTGTGTGCCGACGCATGATTCGTCCCTGTTACTGTACAGTCACTGCCGTTAGCATTGCCTAGTTCGTAGTGCAAGTGTTCGTGAAACTGTGTGTAGTTTGTGTGATTTTGACTGACAAGTTATTTTAAATGTTGCCAGCGTACTGGCTGCGAGGAGTCGGTCGATTGGTGTGGATCAGCCAGGAAATCTCCGCGTGGCGGCGTGGGCCAGGCGCGCTGGCAGTCACTACGCAGTGTCAGAGTGTGTGGGAGCTGTTCCGATTGCTACGGGGTTCGTGGCTCACCAACCCAGGACATCATAGTTGAGTGGTGATTTAATTACGGAAGCAAGACTGTGCACATACGGAATTTTCTACATTGCGGCCGTTAGCGTTCCGGTTACCTGCCCGGCCGCTGACGTAAGATTCACGCAGTGTCCTTTCCTCACTGTGTTGTCGCTGTCCAACACGTATGTGTGGTTTGACACCTTATGCATACTTGGTTGTCGGCAGCTACGCCTTTTACGTTTGGCTTTGGAGTTCCTTGTGCACTGCTTGGGTGGAAAGGGTCTTGACGGTGCCTCCGTTGACTGTCTCTTGGTGGGGTTGCCGGCGGATCGGGTATAGTTGGGCCGACTACCTGTCTCCCCTAAGCAAACCTTAATATTTCAAGCGCAGATCGACCCCCGGAAACTTCTGAGCGCCACTAGCTGCACTGCCTTTTCTTATTGGTGTTTGATTGTATATTTTAATAGCTTATAGCCGATCGTTTGAATCTGTGTGCTTTTAGTTGGGTTTAAATAATGGGCCTTCCGCCGCTTTAAAATTGAAGGTTCCTTACTTGTCAAGTCTCACGTTGTTTGGGCCTACAGCCTGATTTAAAGTATTTTTTGGATAAAGCTTTGGGCCTTCTGCCTTTTGAAAATTTTTTGTAGTTGTATTTTCCAAAAATGGGCCTTCAGCCGCTTTAATGTTTAAATTCCTTACTTGTTAAATCTTGGATTGTTTGGGCCTTCAGCCTGTGTAAAATATTGTTTAAAGATAAAGCTTTGGGCCTTCTGAATACTAAAAATTATTTTAGTTATTTTAAGTCATCAGCCTTCAACCGTTTTTAAATTAAAGTTCTTATCTTTCAAGTATCAGACTGTGTGAGGTCTTCTGCCTAATTGAAGATAAGGCCTTCTGCCTTGTGCTTTTTTTTCAAATTATTTTTACCTGCAGTCGTGAATCATGGGACTTCACTCATCATTAAATTAAACTTGTTTGCTTTTCAAGTGTTAGATTTGTAGGTCTTTCAGCCAGCTTATAGAACTTATTTACGTGAGGCCCTCTACTTTCTAAATATTCTGTTTCCAGTCTGAATATTAGGTTAATGGCTTTCAGCCGTTTTTAAATTTAAGTGGTTGTGCCCTTATGGCATAAGACAGTGTGTCCCATTCAGCTGATAACTAAGTTCAAAAAATTTTTCTGCATTGTTTGGAAAACTAAATAACGTTATATGTGTTTGAGTGTAAATGACAGCCCTTTCCACAATTCCAACCAGATGTTCTGTCCTGCGGATTTAAGCAGGTCGTTTCACCGACCTACGCCACAGATGGTCATGGAAGGTGCCGTTACGGCTGTACAATACGACAATGTCATCCTCCGACCGATAGTACAACCATATTAGCAGCATATTGGTGAGGAATTCGTCTTCATGGAAGACAATAACTTCCTTCCGGATAACGACATCGATCGACTAGATTCTCCAGACATGAGCCCCATTGAACATGCCTGGGATAGATTGGAAAGGGCTGTTTATGGACGCCTTGACTTTCCAACCACTCTGAGGGATCTACGCCGAATCGCCGTTGAGGAGTGGGACAATCTGGACTAACAGTGCCTTGGATAGTATGCCATAAAGAATACAGGCATGCATTAATGCAAGAGGTCGTGTTACTGGGTATAAAGTTACCAGTGTGTACAGCAATCTGGACCACCAATTCTGAAGGTCTCGTTGTATGGTGGTAAAACGTGCAATGTGTGGTTTCCATGAGCAATAAAAAGGGCGAAATGATGTTTATGTTGATGTCTATTCCGATTTTCTGTACAGGTTCCGGAACCCTCGGAACCGAGGTGGTGCAAAACTTTTTTGAAGTGTGTAATTAAAATTATAGACATACTGATAGTTTCTGCTTTAGATTTCCATTGTTTAGTCGATTATTCATATTAGCAACAAATGTCTATGAATAAAGACACCAGTGGTTTCCGTCATGCACTCTAGGTTCAAATGGTTCAAATGGCTCTGAGCACTATGCGACTTAACTTCTGAGGTCATCAGTCGCCTAGAACTTAGAACTAATTAAACCAAACTAACCTAAGGACATCACACACATCCATACCCGAGGCAGGATTCGAACCTGTGACCGTAGCGGTCGCTCGGTTCCAGACTGTAGTGCCTAGAACCGCACGGCCACTCCGGCGGGCTCCACTCTAGGTGTGGGTATAATTAGTATACTATAATTTTTGTGTGTGCAACAACGTGGATACCCATAGTGACAGTGATAGGTGCATTCAAACGTTAGACAAACGCTGAGCAATAGTAATTGGTGTTAGTCTAAATCATGTAAATGAAATATAGGTTACCTGCGATGAGCAAATGGGTTGCAGCGGAGATTGAGTGTTGATGTTATTATGTTCTAAACACAAAATCATGTTGTATGTCGTCTTCATGTGATTGCTCCTACCCTTGCTCCCAGACCTACTGTGAGTGGATCCTTTTCTAGATACTACCCCAGATCATATGGGAGTAGATCCACACCAAAATTGTCCCACAGTTTTTGTCCAGATGGATCCACCTGAAACATTAAACTGGATCTTACGCTGATGGATCCACTCCAACCATTATTCCAGGCTTTGCATGGGTGGATCTGTTTCCAACCATATTCATGGATGTAGTCCATGGAGGATCCACCTTGACAATATTTCTGGACATAACATGTGAATCAACGGCGAGCATTACGCTGAAGTTAACACAGGCAGTTTAATCGTTCTGACGTTACCCTGAACCTACGCCAGATAGTGGACGCTTTCGAGGGACGTCAGTATACAAAATATCATAACAGAGCTAAGAGTGTGGTGGGTTTAGAACAGAAATTGGCAACACTGAACATCCACAGCAATTCATGTACATGTGTGTGTTTTACGGTTGGCTGTGTGTTGACACAGTCAAATCAAAATGGTGCAAATGGCTCTGAGCACTATGGGACTTAACATCTGAGGTCATCAGTCCCCTAGAACTTAGAACCACTTAAACCTAACTAACCTATGGACATCACACACATCCATGCCCGAGGCAGGATTCGAACCTGCGACCGTAGCGGTCGCGCGGTTCCGGACTGAAGCGCCTAGAACCGCTCGGCCAAACTGGCCGGCTGACACAGTTAATATATGTAAGCAATAATATCATAAATGTGCTTGTGCATTTACAAAATGAGTTTGGCAAAATTCAGAAAGTAATACAAATACGACTGATCCATGGCTGGCTTGCGTCATGCCTTGTTTCTTTTTTTTTTTTATCATTCGTTGCAGTCCAGTGCTGTCTTATTTCTTCTCCGGTTACAGCCATAACGTAGCTGTCATCTCTCCGTGAGTGGCAGCAGCAGCGTGTATCGATACTAGTAATGCTGTACTATCTTTGGTGTGAGGGATATATTTTCCGGCTGTACTGTGTGTGGAGTCGGTCGATTGGGACAGAGCAGCGAGGAAGTTGTCGCGGCGCCTCGTCAGGCCGGAGCTGCTAGCAGCATTCGTGGACGGTTGGAGTGTGAGGCACATCTTGCGAGGGTCACGAAGTTCATCGCCCACCGATCCTGGACACTAAAGTTGAGTGCTCACTTAACCTACTATCAAGCATCAACTGCTATCACATCTCTTCGTTTGATCCTGGTTGTCGCTTTCTGGAAGATTCCCGCGAATAGCAACGTGTTTGCATCGAAGTCGGCAAGAATTGCACCCATCTTGCTCTGTCGTGTTTAACTCAATTTAATTCATCCCTTCATTAATGAAGAGTACCAGCGGTATCTTGTAGCTGTTGACGTTCCGGTGACCTGCCCTGGTCGTTGACGTAGTTTCCGGCAGCGCATTTCCTTCGTCGTGTTGATGCTGTCCAGGACGGCGTGCAGTTCGACAGCTGAGGTGTTGGTAGTTTTGGACGTTTATTCTGACTTGGCTGGGTTGGGTACCAGTATCCAGAGGGTTGTGCTATTGACATCTTGTTGTCGTTTTGCTGGTCGGGTGGATCTTGTTGGATGGTTGGCTTTTGATTGGGATGCCTTCCGATCAAGAGGTTGTTAGTATCGCTGCCTTTCTCACCTAATCATGCATTATTGTTACCTTCCCAGGCCAATCCTTAGAACCTTCTGAACGGCGCTCCTTGTGTTTTACAAAGTGTTTTTCTTTTTACTCTTAAGTATTTTGTGTGGCCAAGTTATAACTTATTAAAATTGCAAGGCATTTCTTCTTAGGCCTTAAGCCATAAAAAAATTTGTTTCTTATTTGGTATGTGACCTTCAGCCGAATTTAGCCTTTCAAAATTAAAATTTAAAATTCCTTGTGCCTAGGCCTTAAGCCGTCAATTTGTTTGAAGTTGTTATGTGACCTCCAGCCAAGTTTTCAGCCATTTCGAATGGAAAGTTGAAAAATTTTGTCTAAGCCTTAAGCCACAAAATAAAAATATTGTCTAGTTTGTATGGGGCCTTCAGCCCAATTTTCCAGCATAGATTAAAAATTGGGAATTTCTTAATCAGAGCTTTAAGCCGTGAGATTGTTTGGGTTTCGTATGTGGCCTTTAGTCAAGTTTTATGTGAAGCATTTTAGGATAAAGCCTTTAACCTATTTTAGTTGAAATTTATAAGCTCTTCCCTTAGGCCCTAAGCTGTAAAACGATTTTCTGCGTAGTGTGGTGCCTTCAGCCGAGTTTTAATAGCTCTTAAATTAAAAATTCAATATCCTTGTCTTGACCTTACGTCATGAGATTGTCTTTCTCTAATATGAGGCCTTCAGACGAGTTTTACACGAAATATTTTAAGATAAGGCATTCATCTTTTTCAGATAGAAAGCTCTTCTTTCTAGGCTTTAAGCCGTTAAATTGTTTTGTTCATATGCGGCGTTCAGCCATGTTTTTACCCTATTTAGATTAAACATTGAAAATCTTTGTCTCGGCCTTAAGCCGTAACATTGTTCTTGATTAATGTGAGGCCTTTAGCCGAGTTGTATGGGAACAACTTAAGATAAGGCTTTCAGCCTATTTATATTGAAGATGAAAATTTTTTTCTAAAGAAGTGAAACCTCCAGAGGAACTCCTGTACCTCAATTCCTTGCTTAGGTCTTGTGCCTTGGATTTTCGATGTGGCCTTTAGCCGATCTAGATTAAATCAAATGAGGTCTTTCGTTAAAACCTTGAGAGTGTTTGATTCTTGCATGTGTGATTATTTTAACAAATAAAGTTTATATGTTGGGTGCAACTGACAGTAACTTATTTTGGCTCCTTTCTACAAATATAACCTCATCCGCTCTGTCCTGCTGGCCCAGGGATTTCTCTGGTAGCAGAGCGTGGTTACGTTTGTGTTTTTGCCATTCCAGTTGTTGTCAGTTTCAGTTTTGTTTCTGTTCTGTGCCACCATATGGTTTGGGTATTGGTTGTTTCAGGTGTTTTGTAATGGCGGTCAGACAGTGTTCGGGTATTGGCGTGCTCAGGAAGAACCATCTTGTTTCCGAGTTGGCAATAAGGCGCCATACTATCGAGTGCAGTGTTCCGGATTTAGTGGCCCGTTTGCAGGCTGCCGTTGCTCATCCGGTTGATGCCACGCTGGTGGTGTTGAGTGAGGCAGGAACGGCCACAGAACTTTTGTTTAAGGCTGTTAGGGGCCTTGAGGACACTATTTGTGTTTTGTAAGGCACTCAACTTAGTGACAGTTAAATGGATAGGCATCGGACACAGTTAATGCATTTAACTAATTGCATAGCGGATGTGGGCACGTTACTTTTGGACGATCATCATAAAAAATTAATCGTCGAATTGGGATCTTTGGTTAGAGCGTTGCAGTTTAAGCTTTTAGAGTTGGTTGGGAAGGGGATTGAAGAGGGTGACTAGCTGTGTGAGGGAAGGGGAGAGCGCCAGCCCGCGGTGGTACAGTTACCTCCTCTGTAGATGCAAAGTTTGCCAAGTTGCCTAATCCTCTGTCGTGTTTCTTACGTGATATTACTGATTTAGTCGTGGAGTGGCTTGAACAGGTCGATAAATTATTATGGTTGTTGGTTCGCCTTGAACAACATGCTGCTGCCTTTCGCGTTCCGCACCAAGTAGTTTTGTCACTGTTGTACCCGTTAGCTAGAGGTGAGTTGCGGAACCTCCTGTCCCGAGCCATGGCGGATGGGTTCTCCTTACAGCAATTGAGGGAGCTCGTCATTAGCCAGAGATTGACCACCGGACTTCGAAAACAGCATGAGTGCCGTTACATTTGGGGAATGCAGCGGGATAAAGAGCAGTTACATCAGTATGTGGACAGAGTTCAGTCGGCCATCTTGGCCTTGTTAATCGATTTGCCTCATCAGGAGTTGGTGTCTATAGTTCTTAGGGTAATGCGCGCGGCGGATAAGTCGCACTTTGTCTTCCTTAAACAGCCTTCAACTTGGGAAGAGCTCCGTGCCACGGTTGTAGTGCGAAACTCCGAAGTGTCTACATCCGCTGAAGCCGTAAAAAGGGAACCCCGGCGTTGTTTCAGGTACAGCAGCACGGCTAACTTGGTGCGCTCTTGCGTTCAGCCTCGCGCACCCAGACCCAGTAAATGGCACCTGGCTGGGCAGCGACCTCGAGAGCGAGATCTTAGACCTCGGCGTACCCGCGCTATCGCCCCCTCACCACCGCCCTTGCCTTATGTTTGTTCTCGAGTAGCTGGCGAATCGATTTCTGCTCTTTTGGATTCTGGTAGCTGCTTTTCATTATTGGGCTACGAGTGATTTTTGGAATTTGGTCATCTTTGAATACAAAGTCACAATGCCGACTTAAGTACAGGAAAAGTGACTCTTCTAATTGTCTGTGCTTTGAGCTCCTATTGGGACACCAGTATTAGATTCCGATGCAGGTTTTTCTGTATCTCTTGGACCTATACATTCACGATGAAACACAGAATTTGCTTCAGGTTTGAATACAAAGCCACAATGCCGACTTAAGTACAGGGAAAGTGACTCTTCTAATTGTCTGTGCTTTGAGCTCCTCCTGGGAGACTAGTATTAGATTCCGATGCACCACTGCATGTTTTCTGTATCCCTTGACCTCCATATTGACGATGATAAAGAGAAATTTTATCGGGATTAATTACAAAAGACACCATGCCGACTTAAGTTCAAGAAGAGTGACTCTTCTAATTGTATGTGCTTTGAGCTTCTCCTGGGAGACCAGTAATATACTCCGATGCAACACTGCAGGTTTTATGAATCCCTTTGAATACAAAGTCACAATGCCGACTTAAGTACAGGAAGAGTGACTCTTCTAATTGTCTGTGCTTTGGGCTCCTCCTGGGACACCAGTATTAGATTCCGATGCACCACTGCAGGTTTTCTGTATCTCTTGGACCTATACATTCACGATGAAACACAGAATTTGCTTCGGGTTTGAATAAAAAGTCACAATGCCGACTTAAGTACAGGGAAAGTGACTCTTCTAATAGTCTGTGCTTTGAGCTCCTCCTGGGAGACTAGTATTAGATTACGATGCACCACTGCAGCTTTTCTGTATCCCTTGGACCTCCATATTGACGATGATAAAGAGAAATTTCATCGGGATTAAATTCAAAAGACACCATGCCGACTTAAGTTCAAGAAGAGTGACTCTTCTAATTGTATGTGCTTTGAGCTTCTCCTGGGAGACCAGTAATATACTCCGATGCAACACTGCAGGTTTTATGAATCCCTTTGAATACAAAGTCACAATGCCAACTTAAGTACAGGAAGAGTGACTCTTCTAATTGTCTGTGCTTTGGGCTCCTCCTGGGACACCAGTATTAGATTCCGATGCACCACTGCAGGTTTTCTGTATCTCTTGGAAGTATACATTCACGATGAAACACAGAATTTGCTTCGGGTTTGAATACAAAGTCACAATGCCGACTTAAGTACAGGGAAAGTGACTCTTCAAATAGTCTGTGCTTTGAGCTCCTCCTGAGAGACTAGTATTAGATTACGATGCACCACTGCAGCTTTTCTGTATCCCTTGGACCTCCATATTGACGATGATAAAGAGAAATTTCATCGGGATTAAATTCAAAAGACACCATGCCGACTTAAGTTCAAGAAGAGTGACTCTTCCAATTGTATGTGCTTTGAGCTTCTCCTGGGAGACCAGTAATACATTCCGATGCAGCACTGCAGGTTTTATGTATCTCTTTGAATACAAAGTCACAATGCCGACTTAAGTACAGGTAGAGTGCCTCTTCTAATTTATAAAATAAATAAAATAAAATAAAATAAAATAAAATATTAATTATTTTTATCTGAATGATTGGCTCTCCTATGAGTCGTCAGGTTTTGATTATTCGGTATCAGACGCTTGACAATGGCTTTTTCGTAAAGGCAATGTTACTCGTACTTGACCGTGAAATAAAACTGAAATAATCGGACTTCGTAATTAAATCGTTTCCAAAGACTGCTGCGGTAGGTGCGGACTCATAATCTAAATCTCAATATTACAATAATTTGCCAGCCATGCCAAAACATCGTACAGAGGTGACTGTCTACTAAACATAAAAAGTTTACACAGTTAGTTAAATCAGATATATTCAATGAATAAGCCTATAGTTCACAATCCTACTTACTTTTATAAATATAAATTCTTTTCAGTATCGAGTGCCTAGTATGATTGCAACTCGCAGTAATTTTCTATATCATGAAATGTGGCGGTGTGCCAGACAATAAACTAAAATACGTGCTTCTCGCACCACTTCAACGAGAGCTCTTCTTTCTTAATCAAACATACGACTAACGAAAATGTACTTTTGTTTTATCAGCGACACAGCGCTGCAGTTGTGTGCCATAGGCTTTATTTATTTGTCACTGATTATTTATTTAATTAATATCTCGCGTTTCCGAGGAAACTCACGCTCGGCATGCAAATGTGCCTTTATATTGCCCCCTGAATTGCGAGGCGAAAGGACACACCTGCAGGCGAGCAATTCACCTAAAGGCACAAGAAAATCTAAGTTATCTACAACTATTTACATGACTTACATTATACTGTATATTATACACAAAATTTGAATGACGCGCGTGCGCCGAAAAAGTTCTTATGTTGGCAAAACAGAGTGCGCGCATGCGCAGAAGCGTCTGTGTAACTACGGCATTGCCGTTATTTCGTAAATTTAGATCACGCGGCACAGTATTGCAGTTCATATTGTTCGTGTGCGCGCGCATTTCTTAGTCGTTGCACAAAGAAAATATTCCACCAAGATTACATATGAAGACTACATTCTATGACAGGTATCTTAGTTTTAAAATTACAATATTTGTTATAATACAATACAACTTTAGATTGTTGAATGTTCTTAGTTACATAGCATTGCAATGAAATGCTTCAAAGAAAAATGTCCGTATTTTTCAGGTGCGTTGACCTATACACATGGTGTCGTTATCACAGTTCATATTCATCTGCTGCACAATAATTTTTTACAGGTTAGTATCGTCGTGGTAAAGTTTTTTTGATCACAGTAACATCGTTGTATAACAACGTGATTGATACATAAGCATGTCCATTTCCTATTTCCATTATAGTCGTTGTGATGCAGTTCGTTGTGACAAAAAGCATTGTTTATTACAGATCAGACGTGACCCGTCGAGTAATTAGTCCATATGCAGTTCGTTTTCGATATTCCGTGGAAGCTTGGTTGCAGAACCTCGGACGGCACATAGCTGGCGTCGATCCTTGGACAGTCCAGGTAAGCGTGTCCGTCACATTTCGAGAACATTTCATTCCCTGAAGTTCCAACCAAAATTCTTCCACCCGTCGTGTTGTTTTCTGGTCAGGCACTTTGTGTCCATTTAATCCAGTTAACATCTTGAAGTTGGGTACTGTAGTAATGTCACTAGACGATGCACGAATTATGCACTTCACATATTTTCAGTTTTTTGCTGAATATAGCTCACCTAAATGTTCGTGGTTACTCATCGAAGAAATCGTTCATCGCGTTAACAAAGGTACGATGCATCATGAATGTCATTAACAGTTTCTTTCACATAGGTTTCTGCGTAGTTGCAGACTTAGTAATGTACGTTAATGTCCGTGAATAGTGGTTCACTACGCAATTTTTTTTTTTTTTTTTTTTTTTTAAAAAGTTTTTCACATTTTGGCACTCGTTATCGTTCAAATTTTCACACAGTAACAGTTACATTATACATCAGTTTAAAAAAAAACATAAGTAATAATACATACACACGTCACATATTTTCTTAGCATAAACATAATACAGTTGCACATAAACATGTTTACATCATCATTACATAGCTATAGGTTATTACATTGTGTCATATTTGATTACATGAATTGCAGATATTTACATCCTCTTTAGCGGTTTTGCTGGGATATTATCGATGTTTTTTGTGATGTCATCTGAAATTAAGATAGGTTAGACACAACATTCATTACATCAGTAGGCAAGACCAGGCGTTTTCGCTACTCAATAAATATTCAAAATAGTAAGAGAGAGAAAATGTTCGATTCCTCGCGTTTTGTGCGTGTGTGTAGAGTGTCTGTGTGGCCTTGACTACTGATAGATGCTTTTCGTGTTGAGAGATGTGCGTCTAATCTATTTCTCAAAGTAAAAGATCGCTTCACAGATGACGTCTGTCAGTTCGTCAGGTGTCATACCAGGTCAGTGGTACCTACAGTCACAAATGTTCCGTGAAAAATTTATATATCATTCACTGCTACGTAATCATAAATTTTACTTTAATATTCAGTCTTCTCGGTGGAACCGCGGCGTTGAAAGAAAAGTTCTTCTGTCTTCAACTGCGACTCTGGAACGCTGAAATGAAAATTTCTATACTACTTATAATCTATGTTGTAATTTGTTTTAGTTCTTGCCACACAGCAGGTCGTTGAGATAACGATACGTTATATGTCTTATGGTAGAAGATCTTGTGAGGCTTAACTTCAATCTTGTACACATACGTGTTGATAACACCTAATCGTTTGGTAAAAACTTGTAAATATTTGGATAACACTTCCTGTAGTTTTATACGTTCATGTACACTGAGAGCTGTAGCTTCACTTATCTTATGATCAAGCAATGTTTTCAAGTCCATTAGCTCTGCGTCAGATGAGTGTGTTTGCATGTCTTGAATGTCTTTGTCAAGTACTAACTGTACCTTGTACCCTGTACAGTGTTTGTCATGCTTTAGAGTTCTCCTGTCCAAATCAATAATAATTACACTGCCTTTATCATTTAAAATACATTTACCTTTGGAGAAGTCTATAATGCAGTCCTTCTCGCTCATAATATCTATTCCTAATATGCAATTAGTCACAAGGTTTTGTACAACCAGGAATGGCCATTGTACGGTTCCATTACCTATTTTAACGTTTACAAAAACTTGCTTCGTAACCCTACATGGCTTATTACCTAGTGCAGTAGTTATTTTACAGTTTTGGGCAGGAAACTCAGGCACAGGTTCGAATTGACACATCTTTTTATAAAAATTAAAAGATAAAACGCTCACAGCTGCACCTGTATCTAGGATAATAGTAGTTGGAATCCCACCTACTACACCAGTAGTGGATGCTAAAACAATTTCATTTGTGTTTAAACGACATTGTGTACTGTCTTGTAAAAGTTCATCTGATATATTGTTATTGTGGTTGTATCTTATAAATAAAACAGGTAGTTTTTGTTTAGAATTACTCGGCATATCATTATTCTGTTGTTCAAGTGTGGTGTCAAATAACTGATTAACATTGAAGCCGCCCCCCAAGGATTCTCAGCCACGACCTGGGGCAAAGTAGTGACTGTTTCTAGTTTGTTGGATTATCATTTGTACTAGGTACTGACACAGATTGAGGTTGTGCATCAGGTGTCATTTCTATTATATTCACATTCGGATATTGCCTATTATGATCTCCAAACTTTTGCGGTTGTTGTTGCTGTTGCGCATTATAACTTACCTGTCGGTCGTAAGGTATGCTCCAATTTTGACCTGGTGGCTGCTGTGGTAAAGCAGAGTTTGAATGAAAGTACTGATCGTTACGAGTCCAACCTTGATGCTGTCTTGGCTCGTAGTTATTATTATTTCTATTTCTGTTTGTGTTTTTGTTATTACCTTTGTATCCGTTGTTACCGTTGCAGTTATTACCGCGGTGCCTTTTGTATGGATTGCCGCATGAAATGTTATTACTGTTGTAACTATTGTTCGTATTGGAATACGCGTGTTGATTTTGATTTCCGTACTGAGACGGCATGTGAGTTTGCTGTTTTTGTTGTACCGCGTATCCAACTGTGGGCGCGCCAGAATTGTGTTGGCAAGCCTGCATGTTTTGCATACCACTAGTGTAAACATTGTGGCTGCTGTTTTGCCGCGCGAAGCGCTGATCTTCAAGTAACATGTCAACCGAATCTAAAGCTGTTAAAAAATAATCTGAATCGTCATCCGGGATATGTAGAAGTTTTTCCTTAATGTTGAAAGGCAATTTGGCCTTCAACGCTCGGAGTATATCACGTGTTGCGACTGGTTCGTCTAAAAAATGTCCCATGTTCAAGTATTTTTCAAAATATCTGCGTAAGTTACCATTTTTACTGTTAAAAGTTTCAGGTTCTAAAATTTGTCTCCTGAGTCGCTCCTGGACGGATTGCGACCAGAATTTGTTCAGAAAGGCACGCTCAAACTCACTGTACGTGGTACATACGTCAGCTTGACTGTATGCCCAGACAGCTGCATCGCCTTGGATGTAACCGACAATATATGAAATCTTTTTCCGGTCACTCCAAGTGCGTGGAAATGCGTTACTAAAAGATTTAAGAAAAATCACCGGATGAATGGTTCGTTTCTCTGGGATAAAAGCCTGAAATTGCCTGTGTTTTATTAAGCTTTCTTCTTCCTTTGCATTATGATATGGATTTGTTCCACTGTAATTACTGCAATGCTCAGCTGGCGAGTAATTACGATAATGTTGCTGTGGTTTACCATGATAATAGCTTGTGTTTGTGGTTGCACGTCGTGGTATGTGTTGTAGTCGTGGTGTGTTTTGTTCTTGTGTGTTTGTGGTGTGCGGTATGTGTGCGTCATACTCGAATGTATATTGGTTTCTGAACTGTACATTTTGACTGATATTTTCGTTACATTCAGACTGTGGTTGATCGGTGAATTGTCTCATGGGTGCAGTGACGGATTGTACTGCGTCACTAATCAGCTGTTTGTTATTAGTGATGTATTCCGCTACGGAGTCGTGCACAATTGTTGGTAAATTTTCACGTATGCATCTATCAAAATGTTTGTCTTTGTTCTCTACCCAATCATGAAATTCTTTATTAATATTTTGAAAATGAGCTGTGGCATCAGATTGTAAGATGTCAGTCAGGTGTTGTTCAACATCGTCAAATTTATTCTGCACGTCAGTAATTCGTTTTTCAAGGTTGTCGTGTACTGAAGGATATGTTTGAATTTGTTCAGTAAGAGCTTCACACGTGACATTAAGGTTTTTTAATTGTTTCTGTAAAAGTGCTACGTCATTTGTAGTCTTTTCTTGTCTCGTATTAAGCTTGGAAAATTTCGTACTGAGTTCAGTCATCTGTTCGGTCAGTGTGGCGTCTATAAGTTCCACACGTTTACACAAAGTGTCATTACATGCCTTGATTGCTATGAGATCAGATTTAATTTCGTCATTTTGTGTCTTTAACTGTTCATTTTGTGTCTTTAAGGTTGCCATGTTTTCCGCGTTCTGCATCCTTAAGGTTGCCATATTTTCTGCGTTTTGTTTCATTAGCATTTGTAACATGTTGGCAATGTTTACTGTTTGCAAGGTCTCTGCCCCCGCCGCGTCATTAGACGTGACGTCATGTATTAACATGGGCTCTGACTGAGACTTTGAAATTTTTGTGGTGGACGGCCTATTGTCAAAATTTCCGTTGACACTTGCGTCAATATTTGATGTATCGTCACTACCGGTTGCTGTCGTAAAGTCATTTTCTAACATTTGTCTCTCGTCCGAGTCGGATTGCGTCTGAATAGTACGTCTTTGCTGTTCCATTTTTGCGTATTGTTTTCTAGTTATTACCATGCCACACGTGCTATATATTTCAAGAAATTAATGTTTGACACTGGTTTTAAAATAAAATGCAGTTGAGCATGAATCGGTCGTAGCAACAATGGCTGTCTGTTAATTTAAAAATATAAACTGAATTTGAGATTATTGGTAATGGCTGCTGGCCATGTTACATGATATCGTACAGAAGTCGGCCATATTGTACACTCGTGTATTGGTATTGTTGCATACGTTATTGTTTAAGGAAAAATACTGAGAATGGAATTTATCACTGAAACTGTTATGCGGAAAAGAAACACTACAGAATTTTACTGAAAAGCTAATACACTGAATTATACGTCTGGTCAAGCCTGCTAATGCAAAGATGCTGCGTCTTACCTTATTTTGCTGGAAGCTTCTTTGCGTCTTCCCGCAAAATTTTATAATTGGCAAATATCTTCTGATTTTTTTTTTTTTTCTCATATAGTCAAGTCCAGGACCAGAAGGTTGATTTTTCACATGAAACAAAGAGAACAATGTAACAAATGACAAAATAACAAGTCCGACACGCAGTCGCCAATATAAAATAAATAAAATAAAATAAAATAAAATAAAATATTAATTATTTTTATCTGAATGATTGGCTCTCCTATGAGTCGTCAGGTTTTGATTATTCGGTATCAGACGCTTGACAATGGCTTTTTCGTAAAGGCAATGTTACTCGTACTTGACCGTGAAATAAAACTGAAATAATCGGACTTCGTAATTAAATCGTTTCCAAAGACTGCTGCGGTAGGTGCGGACTCATAATCTAAATCTCAATATTACAATAATTTGCCAGCCATGCCAAAACATCGTACAGAGGTGACTGTCTACTAAACATAAAAAGTTTACACAGTTAGTTAAATCAGATATATTCAATGAATAAGCCTATAGTTCACAATCCTACTTACTTTTATAAATATAAATTCTTTTCAGTATCGAGTGCCTAGTATGATTGCAACTCGCAGTAATTTTCTATATCATGAAATGTGGCGGTGTGCCAGACAATAAACTAAAATACGTGCTTCTCGCACCACTTCAACGAGAGCTCTTCTTTCTTAATCAAACATACGACTAACGAAAATGTACTTTTGTTTTATCAGCGACACAGCGCTGCAGTTGTGTGCCATAGGCTTTATTTATTTGTCACTGATTATTTATTTAATTAATATCTCGCGTTTCCGAGGAAACTCACGCTCGGCATGCAAATGTGCCTTTATAAATTGTCTGTGATTTGAGCTCCTCCTGGGACACCAGTATTAGATTCCGATGCACCACTGCAGGCTTTCTGTATCTCTTGGACCTATACATTCACGATGAAACACAGAATTTGCTTCAGGTTTGAATACAAAGTCACATTGCCGACTTAAGTACAGGGAAAGTGACTCTTCTAATTGTCTGTGCTTTGAGCTCCTCCTGGGAGAGTAGTATTAAATTACGATGCACCACTGCAGGTTTTCTGTACCTCTTGGACCTATACATTCACGATGAAACACAGAATTTGCTTCAGGTTTGAATACAAAGTCACAATGCTGACTTAAGTACAGGGAGACTGACTCTTCTATTTGTCTGTGCTTTGAGCTCCTCCTGGGAGACTAGTATTAGATTCCGATGCACCACTGCAGGTTTTCTGTATCCCTTGGACATCCATATTGACGATGATAAAGAGAAATTTCATCAGGATTAAATACTAAAGACACCATGCCGACTTAAGTTCAAGAAGATGGACTCTTCTAATTGTATGTGCTTTGAGCTTCTGCTGGGAGACCAGTAATATATTCCGATGCAACACTGCAGGTTTTATGTATCCCTTTGAATACAAAGTCACAATGCCGACTTCAGGAAGAGTGACTCTTCTAATTGTCTGTGCTTTGAGCTCCTCCAGGGACACCAGTACTAGATTCCGATGCACCACTGCAGTTTTTCTGTATCACTTGGACCTATACATTCTTGATGGAACACAGAATTTGCTCCGGGTTTGAATACAAAGTCACAATGCCGACTTAAGTACAGGGAAAGTGACTCTTCCAATTGTCTGTGCTTTGAGCTTCTCCGGGGAGACTAGTATTAGATTCCGATGAACCACTGCAGGTTTTCTGTATCCCTTGGAACTCCATATTGACGATGATAAAGAGATATTTCATCGGGATTAAATACTAAAGACACCATGCCGACTTAAGTTCAAGAAGAGTGACTCTTCTAATTGTATGTGCTTTGAGCTTCTCCTGGGAGACCAGTAATATAGTCCGATGCAACACCGCAGGTTGTATGTATCCCTTTGAATACAAAGTCACAATGCCGACTTAAGTACAGGAAGAAAGACTCTTCTAATCGTCTGTGCTTTGAGCTCCTCCTGGGACACCAGTGTTAGATTCCGATGCACCACTGCAGGCTTTCTGTATCTCTTGGACCTATACATTCACGATGAAACACAGAATTTGCTTCGGGTTTGAATACAAAGTCACAATGCCGACTTATGTACAGGGAAAGTTACTCTTCTAATTGTCTGTGCTTTGAGCTCCTCCTGGGAGCCTAGTATTAGATTCCGATGCACCACTGCAGGTTTTCTGTATCCCTTGGACCTCCATATTGACGATGATAAAGAGAAATTTCATCAGGATTAAATACTAAAGATACCATGCCGACTTAAATTCAAGAAGAGTGACTCTTCTAATTGTATGTGCTTTGAGCTTCTCCTGGGAGACCAGTAATATATTCCGATGCAACACTGCAGGTTTTATGTATCCCTTTTAATATAAAGTCACAATGCCGACTTAAGTACAGGAAGAAAGACTCTTCTAACTGTCTGTGCTTTGAGCTCCTCCTGGGACATCAGTATTAGATTCCGATGCACCACTGCAGGTTTTCCGTATCTCTTCGACCTATACGTTCACGATGAAACACAGAATTTGCTTCGGGTTTGAATACAAAGTCACAATGCCGACTTAAGCACAGGGAAAGTGACCCTTCTAATTGTCTGTGCTTTGAGCTCCTCCTGGGAGACTAGTATTAGATTCCGATGCACCATTGCAGGTTTTCTGTATCCCTTGGACCTCCATATTGATGATGATAAAGGGAAATTTCATTGGGATTTAATACAAAAGACGCCATGCCGACTTAAGTTCAAGAGGAGTGGCTCTTCTAATTGTATGTGCTTTGAGCTTCTCCTGGGAGACCAGTAATATTTTCCGATGCAACACTGCAGGTTTTTATATCCCTTTGAATACAAAGTCACAATGCCGACTTAAGTACAGCAAGAGTGACTCTTCTAATTGTCTGTGCTTTGAGCTCCTCCTGGGACACCAGTATTAGATTCCGATGCACCACTGCAGGTTTTCAGTATCTCTTGGACCTATACATTCACGATGAAACTCAGAATTTGCTTCGGGTTTGAATACAATGTCACAATGCCGACTTAAGTACAGGGAAAGTGACTCTTCTAATTGTCTGTGTTTGAGCTCCTCCTGGGATACCAGTATTAGATTCTGATGCACCACGGCAGGTTTTCTGTATCTCTTGGACCTATACATTCACGATGAAACACAGAATTTGCTTCGGGTTTGAATACAAAGTCACAATGCCGACTTAAGTACAGGAAGAGTGACTCTTCTAATTGTCTGTGCTTTGAGCTCCTCCTGGGACACCAGTATTAGATTCCGATGCACCACTGCAGGTTTTCTGTATCTCTTGGACCTATACATTCTCGATGAAACACAGTATTTGCTTCTGGTTTGAATACAAAGTCACAATGCCGACTTAAATACAAGGAAGGTGACTGTTCTAATCATCTGTGCTTTGAGCTAATCGGGGGAGACTAGTATTAGTTTCCGATGCACCACTGCAGGTTATCTGTATCCCTTGGACCTCCATATTGACGACGATAGAGAGAAATTTCATCGGGATTAAATACAAAAAACACCATGCCGACTTAAGTTCAAGAAGAGTGACTCTTCTAATTGTATGTGCTTTGAGCTTCTCCTGGGAGACTAGTAATATATTCCGATGCAACACTGCAGGTTTTATGTATCCCTTTGAATACAAAGTCACAATGCCGACTTAAGTACAGCAAGAGTGACTCTTCTAATTGTCTGTGCTTTGAGCTCCTCCTGGACACCAGTATTAGATTCCGATGCATCTCTGCAGGTTTTCTGTATCTCTTGGACCTATACATTCACGAAGAAACACAGAATTTGCTTCGGGTTTGAATACAAAGTCGCAATGCCGACTTAAGTACAGGGAAAGTGAATCTTCTAATTGTCTGTGCTTTGAGTTCCTTCTCGGAGACTAGTATTAGATTCTGGTGCACCACTGCAGGTTTTCTGTATCCCGTGGACCTCCATATTGACGATGATAAAGAGAAATTTCATCGGGATTAAATACAAAAGACACCATGCCGACTTAAGTCCAAGAAGAGTGATTCTTCTAATTGTATGTGCTTTTAGCTTCTCCTGGGAGACCAGTAATATATTCCGATGCAACACTGCAGGTTTTATGTATCCCTTTGAATACAAAGTCACAATGCCGGCTTAAGTACAGGAAGAGTGACTCTTCTAATTGTCTGTGCTTTGAGGTCCTCCTGGGACACCAGTATTAGATTCCGATGCACCACTGCAGGTTTTCTGTATCTCTTGGACCTATACATTCACGAAGAAACACAGAATTTGCTTCGGGTTTGAATGCAAAGTCACAATGCCGACTTAAGTACAGGGAAAGTGACTCTTCTCATTGTCTGTGCTTTGAGCTCCTCCTGGGACACCAGTATTAGATTCCGTTGCACCACTGCAGGTTTTCTGCATCTCTTGGACCTATACATACACGATGAAAACCAGAATTTGCTTCGTGTTTGAATACAAAGTCACAATGCCGACTTAAGTACAGGGGAAGTGACTCTTCTTATTGTCTGTGCTTTGAGCTCCTCCTGGGAGACTGGTATTAGATTCCGATGCACCACTGCAGGTTTTCTGTATCCCTTGGACCTCCATATTGACGATGATTCAGAGAAATTTCATCGGGATTAAATACAAAAGACACCATGCCGACTTAAGTTCAAGACAAGTGACTCTTCTAATTGTATGTCCTTTAAGCTTCTCCTGGCAGACCAGTAATATCTTCCGATGCAACACTGCAGGTTTTATGTATCCCTTTGAATACAAAGTAACAATGCCGACTTAAGTACAGGAAGAGTGACTCTTCTAATTGTCTGTGCTTTGAGCTCCTTTTGGGACACCAGTATTAGATTCCGATGCACCACTGCAGGTTTTCTGTATCTCATGGACCTATACATTCACGATGAAACACAGAATTTGCTTCGGCTATGAATACAAAGTCACAATGCAGACTTAAGAACAGGGAAAGTGCATCTTCTAATTGTCTGTGCTTTGAGCTCCACCTGGGAGACTAGTATTAGATTACGATGCACCACTGCAGGTTTTCTGTATCCCTTAAACCTCCAATTTGACGATGATAAAGAGAAATTTCATCTGGATTAAATACAAAAGACACCATCCCGACTTAAGTTCAAGAAGAGTGACTCTTCTAATGGTATGTGCTTTGAGCTTCTTCTGGGAGACCAGTAATATATTCCAATACAACACTGCAGGTTTTATGTATCCCTTAGAATACAAAGTCACAATGCCGACTTAAGTACAGGAAGAGGGACTCTTCAAATTGTCTGTGCTTTGAGCTCCTCCTGGGACACCAGTATTATATTCCGATGCACCACTGCAGCTTTTCTGTATCTCTTGGACCTATACATTCACGATGAAACACAGAATTTGCTTCGGGTATGAATACAAAGTCACAATGCAGACTTAAGAACAGGGAAAGTGCCTCTTCTAATTGTCTGTGCTTTGAGCTCCACCTGGGAGACTAGTATTAGATTACGATGCACCACTGTCGGTTTTCTGTATCCCTTAAACCTCCAAATTGACGATGATAAAGAGAAATTTCATCTGGATTAAATACAAAAGACACAATCCCGACTTAAGTTCAAGAAGAGTGACTCTTCTAATGGTATGTGCTTTGAGCTTCTTCTGGGAGACCAGTAATATATTCCAATACAACACTGCAGGTTTTATGTATCCCTTAGAATACAAAGTCACAATGCCGACTTAAGTACAGGAAGAGGGACTCTTCGATTTGTCTGTGCTTTGAGCTCCTCCTGGGACACCAGTATTATATTCCGATGCACCACTGCAGCTTTTCTGTATCTCTTGGACCTATACATTCACGATGAAACACAGAATTTGCTTCGGGTTTGAATACAAAGTCACAATGCCAACATAAGTACAGGGAAAGTGACTCTTCCAGTTGTCTGTGCTTTGAGCTCCTCCTGGGAGACTAGTATTAGATTCCGATGCACCACTGCATGCTTTCTGTATCCCTTTGAACTCCATTTTGACGATGATAATGAGAAATTTCATCGGGATTAAATGCAAAAGACACCATGCCGACTTACGTTCAAGAAAAGTGACTCTTCTAATTGTATGTGCTTTAAGCTTCTCCTGGGAGACCAGTAATATATTCCGATGCAACACTGCAGGTTTTATGTATCCCTTTGAATACAAAGTCACAATGCCGACTTAAGTACAACATGAGTGACTCTTCTAAATGTCTGTGCTTTGAGCTCCTCCTGGGACACCAGTATTAGATTCCGATGCACCACTGCAGGTTTTCTGTATCTCTTGGACCTATACATTCACGAAGAAACACAGAATTTGCTTCGGGTTTGAATACAAAGTCACAATGCCGACTTAAGTACAGGGAAAGTGACTCGTCTTATTGTCTGTGCTTTGAGCTCCTCCTGGGAGACTAAGATGCACCACTGCAGGTTTTCTATATCCCTTGGACCTCCATATTGACGATGATAAAGAGAAATTTCATCGCGATTAAATACAAAAGGCACCTTGCCGACTTAAGTTCAAGAGGAGTGACACTTGTAATTGTATGTGCTTTAAGCTTCTCCTGGGAGAACAGTAAAATATCCCATGCAACACTGCAGGTTTTATGTATCCCTTTGAATACGAAGTCACAATGCCGACTTAAGTACAGGAAGTGACTCTTCTAATTGTCTGTGCTTTGAGCTCCTCCTGGGACACCAGTATTAGATTCCGATGCACCACTGCTGGTTTTCAGTATCTTGTGGACCTATACATTCACGATGAAACACAGAATTTGCTTCGGGTTTGAATACAAAGCCACAATGCCGACTTAAGTACAGGGAAAGTGACTCTTCTAATTGTCTGTGCTTTGAGCTCCTCCTGGGAGACTAGTATTAGATTCCAATGCACCACTGCAGTTTTTCTGTATCCCTTGGACCTCCATATTAACGTTGATAAAGAGAAATTTCATCGGGATTAAATACAAAAGACACCATGCCACTTAAGTTCAAGAAGAGTGACTCTTCTAATTGTATGTGCTTTGAGCTTCTACTGGGAGACCAGTAATATATTCCGATACAACACTGCAGGTTTTATGTATCATTTTGAATACAAAGTCACAATGCCGACTTAAGTACAACATGAGTGACTCTTCTAAATGTCTGTGCTTTGAGCTCCTCCTGGGACACCAGTATTAGATTCCGATGCACCACTGCAGGTTTTCTGTATCTCTTGGACCTATACATTCACGAAGAAACACAGAATTTGCTTCGGGTTTGAATACAAAGTCACAATGCCGACTTAAGTACAGGGAAAGTGACTCGTCTGATTGTCTGTGCTTTGAGCTCCTCCTGGGAGACTAAGATGCACCACTGCAGGTTTTCTATATCCCTTGGACCTCCATATTGACGATGATAAAGAGAAATTTCATCGAGATTAAATACAAAAGGCACCTTGCCGACTTAAGTTCAAGAGGAGTGACACTTGTAATTGTATGTGCTTTAAGCTTCTCCTGGGAGAACAGTAAAATATCCCGTGCAACACTGCAGGTTTTATGTATCCCTTTGAATACGAAGTCACAATGCCGACTTAAGTACAGGAAGTGACTCTTCTAATTGTCTGTGCTTTGAGCTCCTCCTGGGACACCCGTATTAGATTCCGATGCACCACTGCAGGTTTTCAGTATCTTGTGGACCTATACATTCACGATGAAACACAGAATTTGCTTCGGGTTTGAATACAAAGCCACAATGCCGACTTAAGTACAGGGAAAGTGACTCTTCTAATTGTCTGTGCTTTGAGCTCCTCCTGGGAGACTAGTATTAGATTCCAATGCACCACTGCAGTTTTTCTGTATCCCTTGGACCTCCATATTAACGTTGATAAAGAGAAATTTCATCGGGATTAAATACAAAAGACACCATGCCACTTATGTTCAAGAAGAGTGACTCTTCTAATTGTATGTGCTTTGAGCTTCTACTGGAAGACCAGTAATATATTCCGATACAACACTGCAGGTTTTATGTAACCCTTTGAATACAAAGTCACAATGCCGACTGAAGTACAGGAAGGGTGACTCTTCTAATTGTCTGTGCTTTGAGCTCCTCCTGGGACACCAGCAATAGATTACGATGCACCCCTCCAGGTTTCCTGTATGTCTTGGACCTATACATTCACGATGAAACACAGAATTTGCTTCGGGTTTGAATACAAAGTAACAATGCCTACTTAAGTACAGGGAAAGTGATTCTTCTAATTGACTGTGCTCTGAGCTCCTCCTGGGGGACTAGTATTAGATTCCGATGCACCACTGCAGGTTTTCTGTATCCCTTGGACCTCCAAATTCACGATGATAAATAGAAATTTCATCTGGATTAAATACAAAAGACACCATGCCGACTTAAGTTCAAGAAGAGTGACTCTTCTAATGGTATGTCCTTTTAGCTTCTCCTGGGACACCAGTAATATATTCCAACACAATACTGCAATTTTTATGTATCCCTTTGAATACAAAGTCACAATGCCGAATTAAGTACAACAAGAGTGACTCTTCTAATGGTCTGTGCTTTGAGCTCCTCCTGGGACACCAGTGTTAGATTCCGATGCACCACTGCAGGTTTTCTGTATCTCTTGGACCTATACATTCACGATGAAACACAAAATTTGCTTCAGGTTTGAATACAAAGTCACAATGCCGACTTAAGTACAGGGAAAGTGACTCTTCTAATTGTCTGTGATTTGAGCTCCCCCTGGGAGACTAGTATTTGATTCCGATGCACCACTGCAGGTTTTCTGTATCCCTTCGACCTCCATATTGACGATGATAAAGAGAAATTTCATCGGGATTAAATACAAAAGACACCATGCCCACCCAAGTTCAAGAAGAGTGACTCTTCTAATTGTATGTGCTTTGAGCTTCTCCTGGGAGACCAGTAATATATTCCGATGCAACACTGCAGGTTTTATGTATCCCTTTGAATACAAAGTCACATTGCCGACTTAAGTACAGGAAGAGTGTCTCTTCTAATTGTCTGTGCTTTGAGCTCCTCCTGGGACACCAGTATTACAGTCCGATGCACCACTGCAGGTTTTCTGTATCTCTTGGACCTATACATTCACGATGAAACACAGAATTTGCTTCGGGTATCAATACAAAGTCACAATGCCGACTTAAGTACAGGGAAAGTGACTCATCTAATTGTCTGTGCTTTGAGCTCCTCCTGGGAGTCTAGTATTAGATTCCGATGCACCACTGCAGGTTTTCTGTATCCCTTAAACCTCCAAATTGACGATGATAAAGAGAAATTTCATCTGGATTAAATACAAAAGACACCATCCCGACTTAAGTTCAAGAAGAGTGACTCTTCTAATGGTATGTGCTTTGAGCTTCTTCTGGGAGACCAGTAATATATTCCAATACAACACTGCAGGTTTTATGTATCCCTTAGAATACAAAGTTACAATGCCGACTTAAGTACAGGAAGAGGGACTCTTCGATTTGTCTGTGCTTTGAGCTCCTCCTGGGACACCAGTATTATATTCCGATGCACCACTGCAGCTTTTCTGTATCTCTTGGACCTATACATTCACGATGAAACACAGAATTTGCTTCGGGTTTGAATACAAAGTCACAATGCCAACATAAGTACAGGGAAAGTGACTCTTCCAGTTGTCTGTGCTTTGAGCTCCTCCTGGGAGAATAGTATTAGATTCCGATGCACCACTGCATGCTTTCTGTATCCCTTTGACCTCCATTTTGACGATGATAATGAGAAATTTCATCGGGATTAAATGCAAAAAACACCATGCCGACTTACGTTCAAGAAGAGTGACTCTTCTAACTGTATGTGCTTTAAGCTTCTCCTGGGAGACCAGTAATATATTCCGATGCAACACTGCAGGTTTTATGTATCCCCTTGAATACAAAGTCACAATGCCGACTTAAGTACAACATGAGTGACTCTTCTAAATGTCTGTGCTTTGAGCTCCTCCTGGGACACCAGTATTAGATTCCGATGCACCACTGCAGGTTTTCTGTATCTCTTGGACCTATACATTCACGAAGAAACACAGAATTTGCTTCGGGTTTGAATACAAAGTCACAATGCCGACTTAAGTACAGGGAAAGTGACTCGTCTTATTGTCTGTGCTTTGAGCTCCTCCTGGGAGACTAAGATGCACCACTGCAGGTTTTCTATATCCCTTGGACCTCCATATTGACGATGATAAAGAGAAATTTCATCGCGATTAAATACAAAAGGCGCCTTGCCGACTTAAGTTCAAGAGGAGTGACACTTGTAATTGTATGTGCTTTAAGCTTCTCCTGGGAGAACAGTAAAATATCCCATGCAACACTGCAGGTTTTATGTATCCCTTTGAATACGAAGTCACAATGCCGACTTAAGTACAGGAAGTGACTCTTCTAATTGTCTGTGCTTTGAGCTCCTCCTGGGACACCAGTATTAGATTCCGATGCACCACTGCAGGTTTTCAGTATCTTGTGGACCTATACATTCACGATGAAACACAGAATTTGCTTCGGGTTTGAATACAAAGCCACAATGCCGACTTAAGTACAGGGAAAGTGACTCTTCTAATTGTCTGTGCTTTGAGCTCCTCCTGGGAGACTAGTATTAGATTCCAATGCACCACTGCAGTTTTTCTGTATCCCTTGGACCTCCATATTAACGTTGATAAAGAGAAATTTCATCGGGATTAAATACAAAAGACACCATGCCACTTAAGTTCAAGAAGAGTGACTCTTCTAATTGTATGTGGTTTGAGCTTCTACTGGGAGACCAGTAATATATTCCGATACAACACTGCAGGTTTTATGTATCCCTTTGAATACAAAGTCACAATGCCGACTTAAGTACAACATGAGTGACTCTTCTAAATGTCTGTGCTTTGAGCTCCTCCTGGGACACCAGTATTAGATTCCGATGCACCACTGCAGGTTTTCTGTATCTCTTGGACCTATACATTCACGAAGAAACACAGAATTTGCTTCGGGTTTGAATACAAAGTCACAATGCCGACTTAAGTACAGGGAAAGTGACTCGTCTTATTGTCTGTGCTTTGAGCTCCTCCTGGGAGACTAAGATGCACCACTGCAGGTTTTCTATATCCCTTGGACCTCCATATTGACGATGATAAAGAGAAAATTCATCGCGATTAAATACAAAAGGCACCTTGCCGACTTAAGTTCAAGAGGAGTGACACTTGTAAATGTATGTGCTTTAAGCTTCTCCTGGGAGAACAGTAAAATATCCCGTGCAACACTGCAGGTTTTATGTATCCCTTTGAATACGAAGTCACAATGCCGACTTAAGTACAGGAAGTGACTCTTCTAATTGTCTGTGCTTTGAGCTCCTCCTGGGACACCAGTATTAGATTCCGATGCACCACTGCAGGTTTTCAGTATCTTGTGGACCTATACATTCACGATGAAACACAGAATTAGCTTCGGGTTTGAATACAAAGCCACAATGCCGACTTAAGTACAGGGAAAGTGACTCTTCTAATTGTCTGTGCTTTGAGCTCCTCCTGGGAGACTAGTATTAGATTCCAATGCACCACTGCAGTTTTTCTGTATCCCTTGGACCTCCATATTAACGTTGATAAAGAGAAATTTCATCGGGATTAAATACAAAAGACACCATGCCACTTAAGTTCAAGAAGAGTGACTCTTCTAATTGTATGTGCTTTGAGCTTCTACTGGGAGACCAGTAATATATTCCGATACAACACTGCAGGTTTTATGTAACCTTTTGAATACAAAGTCACAATGCCGACTGAAGTACAGGAAGGGTGACTCTTCTAATTGTCTGTGCTTTGAGCTCCTCCTGGGACACAAGCAATAGATTACGATGCACCCCTCCAGGTTTCCTGTATGTCTTGGACCTATACATTCACGATGAAACACAGAATTTGCTTCGGGTTTGAATACAAAGTAACAATGCCTACTTAAGTACAGGGAAAGTGATTCTTCTAATTGACTGTGCTCTGAGCTCCTCCTGGGAGACTAGTATTAGATTCCGATGCACCACTGCAGGTTTTCTGTATCCCTTGGACCTCCAAATTCACGATGATAAATAGAAATTTCATCTGGATTAAATACAAAAGACACCATGCCGACTTAAGTTCAAGAAGAGTGACTCTTCTAATGGTATGTCCTTTGAGCTTCTCCTGGGACACCAGTAATATATTCCAATACAATACTGCAGTTTTTATGTATCCCTTTGAAAACAAAGTCACAATGCCGGCTTAAGTACAACAAGAGTGACTCTTCTAATGGTCTGTGCTTTAAACTCCTCCTGGGACACCAGTGTTAGATTCCGATGCACCACTGCAGGTTTTCTGTATCTCTTGGACCTATACATTCACGATGAAACACAGAATTTGCTTCAGGTTTGAATACAAAGTCACAATGCCGACTTAAGTACAGGGGAAGTGACTCTTCTAATTGTCTGTGATTTGAGCTCCCCCTGGGAGACTAGTATTAGATTCCGATGCACCACTGCATTTTTTCTGTATCCCTTCGACCTCCATATTGACGATGATAAAGAGAAATTTCATCGGGATTAAATACAAAAGACACCATGCCCACCCAAGTTCAAGAAGAGTGACTCTTCTAATTGTATGTGCTTTGAGCTTCTCCTGGGAGACCAGTAATATATTCCGATGCAACACTGCAGGTTTTATGTATCCCTTTGAATACAAAGTCACAATGCCGACTTAAGTACAGGAAGAGTGTCTCTTCTAATTGTCTGTGCTTTGAGCTTCTCCTGGGACACCAGTATTACAGTCCGATGCACCACTGCAGGTTTTCTGTATCTCTTGGACCTATACATTCACGATGAAACACAGAATTTGCTTCGGGTATCAATACAAAGTCACAATGCCGATTTAAGTACAGGGAAAGTGACTCTTCTAATTGTCTGTGCTTTGAGCTCCTCCTGGGAGTCTAGTATTAGATTACGATGCACCACTGCAGGTTTTCTGTATCCCTTGGACCTCCAAATTGACGATGATAAAGAGAAATTTCATCTGGATAAAATACAAAAGACACCATGCCGACTTAAGTTCAAGAAGAGTGACTCTTCTAATGGTATGTGCTTTGAGCTTCTCCTGGGACACCAGTAATATATTCCAATACAATACTGCAGGTTTTATGTATCCCATAGAACACAAAGTCACAATGCCGACTTAAGTAGAGGACGAGTGACTCTTCTAATTGTCTGTGCTATGAGCTCCTCCTGGGACACCAGTATTAGATTCCGATGCACCACTGCAGGTTTTCTGTATCTCTTGGACCTATACATTCACGAAGAAACACAGAATTTGCTTCGGGTTTGAATACAAAGACACAATGCCAACTTAAGTACAGGGAAAGTGACTCTTCTAATTGTCTGTGCTTTGAGCTCCTCCTGGGAGACCAGTATTAGATTCCGATGCACCACTGCAGGTTTTCTGTATCTCTTGGACCTATACTTTCACGATGAAACCCAGAATTTGCTTCGTGTTTGAATACAAAGTCACAATGCCGACTTAAGTACAGGGAAAGTGACTCTTCTAATAGTCTGTGCATCGCGCTACTCCTGGGAGACTGGTATTAGATTCCGATGCACCACTGCAGGTTTTCTGTATCCCTTGGACTTCCATATTGACGATGATTCAGAGAAATTTCATCGGGATTAAATACAGAAGACACCATGCCGACTTAAGTTCAAGAAGAGTGACTCTTCGAATTGTACGTCATTTAAGCTTCTCCTGGGAGACCAGTAATATATTCTGATGCTACACTGCAGGTTTTATGTATCCCTTTGAATACGTAGACAAAATGCCGACTTAAGTACAGCAAGAGTGGCTCTTCTAATTGTCTGTGCTGTGAGCTCCTCCTGGGACGCCAGTATTAGATTCCGATGCACCACTGCAGGTTTTCTGTATCTCTTGGACCTATACATTCACGATGAAACACAGAATTTGCTTCGGGTTTGAATACAAAATCACAATGCCGACTTAAGTACAGGGAAAGTGACTCTTCTAATTGTCTGCGCCTTGAGCTAAACGTGGGAGACCAGTATTAGTTTCCGATGCACCACTGCAGGTTTTCTGTATCCCTTGGAACTCCATATTGACGATGATAATGAGAAATTTCATCGGGATTAAATGCAAAAGACACCATGCCGACTTAATTTCAAGAAGAGTGACTCTTCTAATTGTATGTGCTTTAAGCTTCTCCTGGGAGACCAGTAATATATTCCGATGCAACACTGCAGGTTTTATGTATCCCTTTGAATACAAAGTCACAATGCCGACTTAAGTACAGCAAGAGTGTGTCTTCTAATTGTCTGTGCTTTGAGCTCCTCCTGGGACACCAGTATTACAGTCCGATGCACCACTGCAGGTTTTCTGTATCTCTTGGACCTATACATTCACGATGAAACACAGAATTTGCTTCGTGTTTGAATACAAAGTCACAATGCCAAAGTAAGTACAGGGAAAGTGACTCTTCTAATTGTCTGTGCTTTGAGCTCCTCCTGGGAGACTAGTATTAGATTCCGATGCACCACTGCATGTTTTCTGTATCCCTTGGACCTCCATTTTGACGATGATAATGAAAAATTTCATCGGGATTAAATGCAAAAGACACCATGCCGACTTAAGTTCAAGAAGAGTGACTCTTCTAACTGTATGTGCTTTAAGCTTCTCCTGGGAGACCAGTAATATATTGAGATGCAACACTACAGGTTTTATGTATCCCTTTGAATACAAAGTCACAATGCCGACTTAAGTACAACAAGAGTAACTCTTCTAATTGTCTGTGCTTAGAGCTCCTCCTGGGACACCAGTATTAGATTCCGATGCACCACTGCAGGTTTTCTGTATCTCTTGGACCTATACATTCACGATGAAACACAGAATTTGCTTCGGGTTTGAATACAAAGCCACAATGCCGACTTAAGTACAGGGAAAGTGACTCTTCTAATTGTCTGTGCTTTGAGCTCCTCCTGGGAGACTAGTATTAGATTCCGATGCACCACTGCATGATTTCTGTATCCCTTGGACCTCCATTTTGACGATGATAAAGAGAAATTTCATCGGGATTAAATACAAAGGACACCATCCAGACTTAAGTTCAAGAAGAGTGACTCTTCTAATTGTATGTGCTCTGAGCTTCTCCTGGGAGGCCAGTAATATATTCCGATGCAACACTGCAGGTTTTATGTATCCCTTTGAATACTAAGTCACAATGCCGACTTAAGTACAGCAAGAGTGCCTCTTCTAATTGTCTGTGCTTTGAGCTCCTCCTGGGACACCAGTATTAGATTCCGATGCACCACTGCAGGTTTTCTGTATCTCTTGGACCTATACATTCACGATGAAACATAGAATTCGCTTCGGGTTTGAATACAAAGTCACAATGCCGACTTAAGTACAGGGAAAGTGACTCTTCTAATTGTCTGTGCTATGAGCTCCTCCTGGGACACCAGTATTAGATTCCGATACACCACTGCAGGTTTTCTGTATCTCTTGGACCTATACATTCACGAAGAAACACAGAATTTGCTTCGGGTTTGAATACAAAGTCACAATGCCAACTTAAGTACAGGGAAAGTGACTTTTCTATTTGTCTGTGCTTTGAGCTCCTCCTGGGAGACCAGTATTAGATTCCGATGCACCACTGCAGGTTTTCTGTATCTCTTGGACCTATACTTTCACGATGAAAACCAGAATTTGCTTCGTGTTTGAATACAAAGTCACAATGCCGACTTAAGTACAGGGAAAGTGACTCTTCTTATTGTCTGTGCATCGCGCTACTCCTGGGAGACTATTATTAGATTCCGATGCACCACTGCAGGTTTTCTGTATCCCTTGGACTTCCATATTGACGATGATTCAGAGAAATTTCATCGGGATTAAAAACAAAAGACACCATGCCGACTTAAGTTCAAGACGAGTGACTCTTCGAATTGTATGTCATTTAAGCTTCTCCTGGGAGACCAGTAATATATTCTGATGCTACACTGCAGGTTTTATGTATCCCTTTGAATACGTAGTCAAAATGCCGAATTAAGTACAGCAAGAGTGACTCTTCTAATTGTCTGTGCTGTGAGCTCCTCCTGGGACGCCAGTATTAGATTCCGATGCACCACTGCAGGTTTTCTGTATCTCTTGGACCTATACATTCACGATGAAACACAGAATTTGCTTCGGGTTTAAATACAAAATCACAATGCCGACTTAAGTACAGGGAAAGTGACTCTTCTAATTGTCTGCGGTTTGAGCTAAACGTGGGAGACCAGTATTAGTTTCCGATGCACCACTGCAGGTTTTCTGTATCCCTTGGAACTCCATATTGACGATGATAATGAGAAATTTCATCGGGATTAAATGCAAAAGACACCATGTTGACTTAATTTCAGGAAGAGTGACTCTTCTAATTGTATGTGCTTTAAGCTTCTCCTGGGAGACCAGTAATATATTCCGATGCATCACTGCAGGTTTTATGTATCCCTTTGAATACAAAGTCACAATGCCGACTTAAGTACAGCAAGAGTGTGTCTTCTAATTGTCTGTGCTTTGAGCTCCTCCTGGGACACCAGTATTACAGTCCGATGCACTACTGCAGGTTTTCTGTATCTCTTGGACCTATACATTCACGATGAAACACAGAATTTGCTTCGTGTTTGAATACAAAGTCACAATGCCAAAGTAAGTACAGGGAAAGTGACTCTTCTAATTGTCTGTGCTTTGAGCTCCTCCTGGGAGACTAGTATTAGATTCCGATGCACCACTGCTTGTTTTCTGTATCCCTTGGACCTCCATTTTGACGATGATAATGAAAAATTTCATCGGGATTAAATGCAAAAGACACCATGCCGACTTAAGTTCAAGAAGAGTGACTCTTCTAATTGTATGTGCTTTAAGCTTCTCCTGGGAGACCAGTAATATATTCCGATGCAACACTGCAGGTTTTATGTATCCCATTGAATAGGAAGTCACAATGCCGACTTAAGTACAACAAGAGTAACTCTTCTAATTGTCTGTGCTTAGAGCTCCTCCTGGGACACCAGTATTAGATTCCGATGCACCACTGCAGGTTTTCTGTATCTCTTGGACCTATACATTCACGATGAAACACAGAATTTGCTTCGGGTTTGAATACAAAGCCACAATGCCGACTTAAGTACAGGGAAAGTGACTCTTCTAATTGTCTGTGCTTTGAGCTCCTCCCGGGAGCATAGGATTAGATTCCGATGCACCACTACAGGCTCTCTGTATGCCTTGGACCTCCAAATTGACGATGATAAAGAGATATTTCATCTGGAGTAAATACAAAAGACACCATGCCGACTTAAGTTCAAGAAGAGTGACACTTCTAATTGTATGTGCTTTGAGCTTCTCCTGGGAGCCCAATAATATATTGCGATGCAACACTGCAGGTTTTATGTGTCCCTTTGAATACAAAGTCACAATGCCGAATTAAGTACAGGAAGAGTGGTCTCTTCAAATTGTCTGTGTTTGAGCTCCTCCTGGGACACCAGTATTAGATTCCGATCCACCACTGCAGGTTTTCTGTATCTCTTGGACCTATACATTCACGATGAAACACAGAATTTGCTTCGGGTTTGAATACAAAGTCACAATGCCGTCTTAAATACAGGGAAAGTGACTCTTCTAATTGTCTGTGCTTTGAGCTCCTCCTGTGAGACTAGTATTAGATTCCGATGCACCACTGCATGATTTCTGTATCCCTTGGACCTCCATTTTGACGATGATAAAGAGAAATATCATCGGGATTAAATACAAAGGACACCATCCAGACTTAAGTTCAAGAAGAGTGACTCTTCTAATTGTATGTGCTCTGAGCTTCTCCTGGGAGGCCAGTAATATATTCCGATGCAACACTGCAGGTTTTATGTATCCCTTTGAATACTAAGTCACAATGCCGACTTAAGTACAGCAAGAGTGCCTCTTCTAATTGTCTGTGCTTTGAGCTCCTCCTGGGACACCAGTATTAGATTCCGATGCACCACTGCAGGTTTTCTGTATCTCTTGGACCTATACATTTACGATGAAATATAGAATTTGGTTCGGGTTTGAATACAAAGTCACAATGCCGACTTAAGTACAGGGAAAGTGACTCTTCTAATTGTCTGTGCTTTGAGCTCCTCCTGGAACACCAGTATTAGATTCCGATGCACCACTGCAGGTTTTCCGTATCTCTTGGACCTATACATTCACGATGAAACATGGAATTTGCTTCGGGTTTGAATACTAAGTCACAATGCCGACTTAAGTACAGGGAAAGTGACTCTTCTAATTGTATGTGCTTTGAGCTTCTCCTGGGAGCCCAGTAATATATTCCGATGCAGTACTGCAGGTTTTATGTATCCCTTTGAATACAAAGTAACAATGCCGACTTAAGTACAGGAAGAGTGACTCTTCTAATTGGCTGTGCTTTGAGCTCCTCCTGGAACACCAGTATTAGATTCTAATGCACCAATGCAGGTTTTCTGTATCCCTTGGACCTCCATATTGACGATGATAAAGAGAAATTTCATCGGGATTAAATACAAAAGACACCATGCCGACTTAAGTTCAAGAAGAGTGACTCTTCTAATTGTATGTGCTTTGAGCTTCTCCTGGGAGACCAGTAATATATTCCGATGCAACACTGCAGGTTTTATGTATCCCTTTGAATACAAAGTCACAATGCCGACTAAAGCACAGGATGAGTGACTCTTCTATTTGTCTGTGCTTTGAGCTCCTCCTGGGACACCAGTATTAGATTCCGATGCACCACTGCAGGTTTTCTGTATCTCTAGGACCTGTACATTCACGATGAAACACAGAATTTGCTTCGGGTTTGAATACAAAGTCACAATGCTGACTTAAGTACAGGGAATGTGACTCTTCTAATTGTCTGTGCTTTGAGCTTCTCCTGGGAGTCTAGTATTAGATTCCGATGCACCACTGCAGGTTTTCTGTATCCTTTGGACGTCCATATTGACGATGAAAAGAGAAATTTCATCGGGTTTAAATACAAAAGACACCATGCCGACTTAAGTTCAAGAAGAGTGACTCTTCTAATGGTATGTGCTTTGAACTTCTCCTGGGAGACCAGTAATATATTCCACTAGAACACTGCAGGTTTTATGTATCCCTTAGAATACAAAGTCACAATGCCGACTTAAGTACAGGAAGAGTGACTCTTCTAATTGTCTGTGCTTTGAGCTCCTCCTGGGACACCAGTATTAGATTCCGATGCACCACTGCAGGTTTTTTGTATCTCTTGGACCTATACATTAACAATGAAACACAGAATTTGCTACGGGTTTGAATACAAAGTCACAATGCCGTCTTAAATACAGGGAAAGTGACTCTTCTAATTGTCTGTGCTTTGAGCTCCTCCTGTGAGACTAGTATTAGATTCCGATGCACCACTGCATGATTTCTGCATCCCTTGGACCTCCATTTTGACGATGATAAAGAGAAATATCATCGGGATTAAATACAAAGGACACCATCCAGACTTAAGTTCAAGAAGAGTGACTCTTCTAATTGTATGTGCTCTGAGCTTCTCCTGGGAGGCCAGTAATATATTCCGATGCAACACTGCAGGTTTTATGTATCCCTTTGAATACTAAGTCACAATGCCGACTTAAGTACAGCAAGAGTGCCTCTTCTAATTGTCTGTGCTTTGAGCTCCTCCTGGGACACCAGTATTAGATTCCGATGCACCACTGCAGGTTTTCTGTATCTCTTGGACCTATACATTTACGATGAAATATAGAATTTGGTTCGGGTTTGAATACAAAGTCACAATGCCGACTTAAGTACAGGGAAAGTGACTCTTCTAATTGTCTGTGCTTTGAGCTCCTCCTGGAACACCAGTATTAGATTCCGATGCACCACTGCAGGTTTTCCGTATCTCTTGGACCTATACATTCACGATGAAACATGGAATTTGCTTCGGGTTTGAATACTAAGTCACAATGCCGACTTAAGTACAGGGAAAGTGACTCTTCTAATTGTCTGTGCTTTGAGCTATTCCTGGGACTCCAGTATTAGATTCCGATGCACCACTGCAGGTTTTCTGTATCTCTTGGACCTATACATTCACGATGAAACACAGAATTTGCTTCGGATATGAATACAAAGTCATAATGCCGACTTAAGTACAGGAAGAGTGACTCTTCTAATTGTCAGTGCTTTGAGCTCCTCCTGGGACACCAGTATTAGATTCCGATGCACAACTGCAGGTTTTCTGTATCCCTTGGACCTCCATATTGACGATGATAAAGAGAAATTTCATCGGGATTAAATACAAAAGACACCATGCCGACTTAAGTTCAAGAAGAGTGACACTCCTAATAGTATGTGCTTTGAGCTCTTCCTGAGACACCAGTATTAGATACCGATGCACCACTGCAATTTTTCTGTATCTCTTGGACCTATACATTCACGATGAAACACAGAATTTGCTACGGGTTTGAATACAAGGTCACAATGCCGACATAAGTACAGGGAAAGTGACTCTTCTAATTATCTGTGCTTTGAGCTTCTCCTGGGAGACTAGTATTAGATTCCGATGCACCACTGCAGGTTTTCTGTATCCCTTGGACCTCCATAATGACGATGATAAAGATATATTTCATCGGGATTAAATACAAAAGACACCATGCCGACTTAAGTTCGATAAGAGTGACTCTTCTAATTGTATGTGCTTTGAGCTTCTCCTGGGAGACCAGTAATATATCTCGATGCAACACTGCAGTTTTTATGTATCCCGTTGAATACAAAGTCACAATGCCGACTTAAGTACAGGAAGAGTGACTCTTCTAATTGTCTGTGCTTTGAGCTCCTCCTGGGACACCAGTATAAAATTCCGATGCACCACTGCAGGTTTTCTGTATCTCTTGGTCCTATACAATCACGATGAAACACAGAATTTGCTTTGGGTTTGAATACAAAGTCACAATGCCGACCTAAGTACAGGGAAAGTGACTCTTCTAATTGTCTGTGCTTTGAGCTTCTCCTGGGAGACTAGTATTAGATTACGATGCACCACTGCAGGGTTTCTGTATCCCTTGGACCTCCATTTGGACGATGATAAAGAGAAATTTCATCGGGATTAAATACAAAAGACACCATTCCGACTTAAGTTCAAGAAGAGTGACTCTTCTAATTGTATGTGCTTTGGGCTTCTCCTGGGAGACCAGTAAAATATTCCGATGCAACACTACAGGTTTTATGTATCCCTTTGAATACAAAGTCACAATGCCGACTTAAGTACAGGGAAAGTGATTCTTCTAATTGTCTGTGCTTTGAGCTCCTCCTGGGACACCAGTATTAGATTCCGATGCACCACTGCAGGTTTTCTGTATCTCTTGGACCTATACATTCACGATGATACACAAAATTTGCTTCGGGTTTGAATACAAAGTCACAATGCCGACTTGAGTACAGGAAGAGTGACTCTTCTAATTGTCTGTGCTTTGAGCTTCTCCTGGGAGAATAGTATTAGATTCCGATGCACCACTGCAGGTTTTCTGTATCCTTTGGACGTCCATATTGACGATGAAAAGAGAAATTTCATCGGGATTAAATACAAAAGACACCATGCCGACATAAGTTCAAGAAGAGTGACTCTTCTAATGGTATGTGCTTTGAGCTTCTCCTGGGAGACCAGAAATATATTCCGATGCAACACTGCAGGTTTTATGTATCCCTTTGAATACAAAGTCACAATGCCGACTTAAGTAGAGGGAAAGTGATTATTTTATTTGCCTGTGCTTTCAGCTCTTCCTGGGACACCTGTATTAGATTCCGATGCACCACTGCAGGTTTTCTGTATCTCTTGGACCTACACATTCACGATGAAACACAGAATTTGCTTCGGGTTTGAATACAAAGTCACAATGCCGACTTAAGTACAGGGAAAGTGACTCTACTAATTGTCTGTGCTTTGAGCTTCTCCTGGGAGACTAGTATTAGATTCCAATGCACAACTGCAGGTTTTCTGTATCCCTTGGACCTCCATATTGACGATGATAAAGACAAATTTCATCTGGTTTAAATACAAAAGACACCATGCCGACTTAAGTTCAAGAAGAGTGACTCTTCTAATGGTATGTGCTTTGAGCTTCTCCTGGGAGACCAGTAATATATTCCAATACAACACTGCAGGTTTTATGTATCCCTTAGAATACAAAGTCACAATGCCGACTTAAGTACAGGAAGAGTGACTCATCTAATTGTCTGTGCTTTGAGCTCCTCCTGGGACACCAGTATTAGATTCCAATGCTCCACTGCTGGTTTTCTGTATCTCTTGGGCCTATACATTAACAATGAAACACAGAATTTGCTACGGGTTTGAATACAAAGTCACAATGCCGACTTAAGTACAGGGAAAGTGACTCTTCTAATTGTCTGTGCTTTGAGCTCCTCCTGGGACTCCAGTATTAGATTCTGATGCACCACTGCAGGTTTTCTGTATCTCTTGGACCCATACATTCACGATGAAACACAGAATTATTTCGGATATGAATACAAAGTCACAATGCCGACTTAAGTACAGGAAGAGTGACTCTTCTAATTGTCAGTGCTTTGAGCTCCTCCTGGGACACCAGTATTAGATTCCGATGCTCAACTGCACGTTTTCTGTATCCCTTGGACCCCCATATTGACGATGATAAAGATAAATTCATCGGGATTAAATACAAAAGACACCATGCCGACTGAAGTTCAAGAAGAGTGACTCTCCTAATTGTATGTGCTTTGAGCTCCTCCTGGGACACCAGTATTAGATTCCGATGCACCACTGCAGGTTTTCTGTATCCCTTGGACTTCCATATTGACGATGATTCAGAGAAATTTCATCGGGATTAAATACAGAAGACACCATGCCGACTTAAGTTCAAGAAGAGTGACTCTTCGAATTGTACGTCATTTAAGCTTCTCCTGGGAGACCAGTAATATATTCTGATGCTACACTGCAGGTTTTATGTATCCCTTTGAATACGTAGACAAAATGCCGACTTAAGTACAGCAAGAGTGGCTCTTCTAATTGTCTGTGCTGTGAGCTCCTCCTGGGACGCCAGTATTAGATTCCGATGCACCACTGCAGGTTTTCTGTATCTCTTGGACCTATACATTCACGATGAAACACAGAATTTGCTTCGGGTTTGAATACAAAATCACAATGCCGACTTAAGTACAGGGAAAGTGACTCTTCTAATTGTCTGCGCCTTGAGCTAAACGTGGGAGACCAGTATTAGTTTCCGATGCACCACTGCAGGTTTTCTGTATCCCTTGGAACTCCATATTGACGATGATAATGAGAAATTTCATCGGGATTAAATGCAAAAGACACCATGCCGACTTAATTTCAAGAAGAGTGACTCTTCTAATTGTATGTGCTTTAAGCTTCTCCTGGGAGACCAGTAATATATTCCGATGCAACACTGCAGGTTTTATGTATCCCTTTGAATACAAAGTCACAATGCCGACTTAAGTACAGCAAGAGTGTGTCTTCTAATTGTCTGTGCTTTGAGCTCCTCCTGGGACACCAGTATTACAGTCCGATGCACCACTGCAGGTTTTCTGTATCTCTTGGACCTATACATTCACGATGAAACACAGAATTTGCTTCGTGTTTGAATACAAAGTCACAATGCCAAAGTAAGTACAGGGAAAGTGACTCTTCTAATTGTCTGTGCTTTGAGCTCCTCCTGGGAGACTAGTATTAGATTCCGATGCACCACTGCATGTTTTCTGTATCCCTTGGACCTCCATTTTGACGATGATAATGAAAAATTTCATCGGGATTAAATGCAAAAGACACCATGCCGACTTAAGTTCAAGAAGAGTGACTCTTCTAACTGTATGTGCTTTAAGCTTCTCCTGGGAGACCAGTAATATATTGAGATGCAACACTACAGGTTTTATGTATCCCTTTGAATACAAAGTCACAATGCCGACTTAAGTACAACAAGAGTAACTCTTCTAATTGTCTGTGCTTAGAGCTCCTCCTGGGACACCAGTATTAGATTCCGTTGCACCACTGCAGGTTTTCTGTATCTCTTGGACCTATACATTCACGATGAAACACAGAATTTGCTTCGGGTTTGAATACAAAGCCACAATGCCGACTTAAGTACAGGGAAAGTGACTCTTCTAATTGTCTGTGCTTTGAGCTCCTCCTGGGAGACTAGTATTAGATTCCGATGCACCACTGCATGATTTCTGTATCCCTTGGACCTCCATTTTGACGATGATAAAGAGAAATTTCATCGGGATTAAATACAAAGGACACCATCCAGACTTAAGTTCAAGAAGAGTGACTCTTCTAATTGTATGTGCTCTGAGCTTCTCCTGGGAGGCCAGTAATATATTCCGATGCAACACTGCAGGTTTTATGTATCCCTTTGAATACTAAGTCACAATGCCGACTTAAGTACAGCAAGAGTGCCTCTTCTAATTGTCTGTGCTTTGAGCTCCTCCTGGGACACCAGTATTAGATTCCGATGCACCACTGCATGTTTTCTGTATCTCTTGGACCTATACATTCACGATGAAACATAGAATTTGCTTCGGGTTTGAATACAAAGTCACAATGCCGACTTAAGTACAGGGAAAGTGACTCTTCTAATTGTCTGTGCTATGAGCTCCTCCTGGGACACCAGTATTAGATTCCGATGCACCACTGCAGGTTTTCTGTATCTCTTGGACCTATACATTCACGAAGAAACACAGAATTTGCTTCGGGTTTGAATACAAAGTCACAATGCCAACTTAAGTACAGGGAAAGTGACTTTTCTATTTGTCTGTGCTTTGAGCTCCTCCTGGGAGACCAGTATTAGATTCCGATGCACCACTGCAGGTTTTCTGTATCTCTTGGACCTATACTTTCACGATGAAAACCAGAATTTGCTTCGTGTTTGAATACAAAGTCACAATGCCGACTTAAGTACAGGGAAAGTGACTCTTCTTATTGTCTGTGCATCGCGCTACTCCTGGGAGACTATTATTAGATTCCGATGCACCACTGCAGGTTTTCTGTATCCCTTGGACTTCCATATTGACGATGATTCAGAGAAATTTCATCGGGATTAAAAACAAAAGACACCATGCCGACTTAAGTTCAAGACGAGTGACTCTTCGAATTGTATGTCATTTAAGCTTCTCCTGGGAGACCAGTAATATATTCTGATGCTACACTGCAGGTTTTATGTATCCCTTTGAATACGTAGTCAAAATGCCGAATTAAGTACAGCAAGAGTGACTCTTCTAATTGTCTGTGCTGTGAGCTCCTCCTGGGACGCCAGTATTAGATTCCGATGCACCACTGCAGGTTTTCTGTATCTCTTGGACCTATACATTCACGATGAAACACAGAATTTGCTTCGGGTTTAAATACAAAATCACAATGCCGACTTAAGTACAGGGAAAGTGACTCTTCTAATTGTCTGCGGTTTGAGCTAAACGTGGGAGACCAGTATTAGTTTCCGATGCACCACTGCAGGTTTTCTGTATCCCTTGGAACTTCATATTGACGATGATAATGAGAAATTTCATCGGGATTAAATGCAAAAGACACCATGTTGACTTAATTTCAAGAAGAGTGACTCTTCTAATTGTATGTGCTTTAAGCTTCTCCTGGGAGACCAGTAATATATTCCGATGCATCACTGCAGGTTTTATGTATCCCTTTGAATACAAAGTCACAATGCCGACTTAAGTACAGCAAGAGTGTGTCTTCTAATTGTCTGTGCTTTGAGCTCCTCCTGGGACACCAGTATTACAGTCCGATGCACTACTGCAGGTTTTCTGTATCTCTTGGACCTATACATTCACGATGAAACACAGAATTTGCTTCGTGTTTGAATACAAAGTCACAATGCCAAAGTAAGTACAGGGAAAGTGACTCTTCTAATTGTCTGTGCTTTGAGCTCCTCCTGGGAGACTAGTATTAGATTCCGATGCACCACTGCTTGTTTTCTGTATCCCTTGGACCTCCATTTTGACGATGATAATGAAAAATTTCATCGGGATTAAATGCAAAAGACACCATGCCGACTTAAGTTCAAGAAGAGTGACTCTTCTAATTGTATGTGCTTTAAGCTTCTCCTGGGAGACCAGTAATATATTCCGATGCAACACTGCAGGTTTTATGTATCCCATTGAATAGGAAGTCACAATGCCGACTTAAGTACAACAAGAGTAACTCTTCTAATTGTCTGTGCTTAGAGCTCCTCCTGGGACACCAGTATTAGATTCCGATGCACCACTGCAGGTTTTCTGTATCTCTTGGACCTATACATTCACGATGAAACACAGAATTTGCTTCGGGTTTGAATACAAAGCCACAATGCCGACTTAAGTACAGGGAAAGTGACTCTTCTAATTGTCTGTGCTTTGAGCTCCTCCCGGGAGCATAGGATTAGATTCCGATGCACCACTACAGGCTCTCTGTATGCCTTGGACCTCCAAATTGACGATGATAAAGAGATATTTCATCTGGAGTAAATACAAAAGACACCATGCCGACTTAAGTTCAAGAAGAGTGACACTTCTAATTGTATGTGCTTTGAGCTTCTCCTGGGAGCCCAATAATATATTGCGATGCAACACTGCAGGTTTTATGTGTCCCTTTGAATACAAAGTCACAATGCCGAATTAAGTACAGGAAGAGTGGTCTCTTCAAATTGTCTGTGTTTGAGCTCCTCCTGGGACACCAGTATTAGATTCCGATCCACCACTGCAGGTTTTCTGTATCTCTTGGACCTATACATTCACGATGAAACACAGAATTTGCTTCGGGTTTGAATACAAAGTCACAATGCCGTCTTAAATACAGGGAAAGTGACTCTTCTAATTGTCTGTGCTTTGAGCTCCTCCTGTGAGACTAGTATTAGATTCCGATGCACCACTGCATGATTTCTGTATCCCTTGGACCTCCATTTTGACGATGATAAAGAGAAATATCATCGGGATTAAATACAAAGGACACCATCCAGACTTAAGTTCAAGAAGAGTGACTCTTCTAATTGTATGTGCTTTGAGCTTCTCCTGGGAGACCAGTAATATATTCCGATGCAACACTGCAGGTTTTATGTATCCCTTTGAATACAAAGTCACAATGCCGACTAAAGCACAGGATGAGTGACTCTTCTATTTGTCTGTGCTTTGAGCTCCTCCTGGGACACCAGTATTAGATTCCGATGCACCACTGCAGGTTTTCTGTATCTCTAGGACCTGTACATTCACGATGAAACACAGAATTTGCTTCGGGTTTGAATACAAAGTCACAATGCTGACTTAAGTACAGGGAATGTGACTCTTCTAATTGTCTGTGCTTTGAGCTTCTCCTGGGAGTCTAGTATTAGATTCCGATGCACCACTGCAGGTTTTCTGTATCCTTTGGACGTCCATATTGACGATGAAAAGAGAAATTTCATCGGGTTTAAATACAAAAGACACCATGCCGACTTAAGTTCAAGAAGAGTGACTCTTCTAATGGTATGTGCTTTGAACTTCTCCTGGGAGACCAGTAATATATTCCAATAGAACACTGCAGGTTTTATGTATCCCTTAGAATACAAAGTCACAATGCCGACTTAAGTACAGGAAGAGTGACTCTTCTAATTGTCTGTGCTTTGAGCTCCTCCTGGGACACCAGTATTAGATTCCGATGCACCACTGCAGGTTTTTTGTATCTCTTGGACCTATACATTAACAATGAAACACAGAATTTGCTACGGGTTTGAATACAAAGTCACAATGCCGACTTAAGTACAGGGAAAGTGACTCTTCTAATTGTCTGTGCTTTGAGCTATTCCTGGGACTCCAGTATTAGATTCCGATGCACCACTGCAGGTTTTCTGTATCTCTTGGACCTATACATTCACGATGAAACACAGAATTTGCTTCGGATATGAATACAAAGTCATAATGCCGACTTAAGTACAGGAAGAGTGACTCTTCTAATTGTCAGTGCTTTGAGCTCCTCCTGGGACACCAGTATTAGATTCCGATGCACAACTGCAGGTTTTCTGTATCCCTTGGACCTCCATATTGACGATGATAAAGAGAAATTTCATCGGGATTAAATACAAAAGACACCATGCCGACTTAAGTTCAAGAAGAGTGACACTCCTAATAGTATGTGCTTTGAGCTCTTCCTGAGACACCAGTATTAGATACCGATGCACCACTGCAATTTTTCTGTATCTCTTGGACCTATACATTCACGATGAAACACAGAATTTGCTACGGGTTTGAATACAAGGTCACAATGCCGACATAAGTACAGGGAAAGTGACTCTTCTAATTATCTGTGCTTTGAGCTTCTCCTGGGAGACTAGTATTAGATTCCGATGCACCACTGCAGGTTTTCTGTATCCCTTGGACCTCCATAATGACGATGATAAAGATATATTTCATCGGGATTAAATACAAAAGACACCATGCCGACTTAAGTTCCATAAGAGTGACTCTTCTAATTGTATGTGCTTTGAGCTTCTCCTGGGAGACCAGTAATATATCTCGATGCAACACTGCAGTTTTTATGTATCCCGTTGAATACAAAGTCACAATGCCGACTTAAGTACAGGAAGAGTGACTCTTCTAATTGTCTGTGCTTTGAGCTCCTCCTGGGACACCAGTATAAAATTCCGATGCACCACTGCAGGTTTTCTGTATCTCTTGGTCCTATACAATCACGATGAAACACAGAATTTGCTTTGGGTTTGAATACAAAGTCACAATGCCGACCTAAGTACAGGGAAAGTGACTCTTCTAATTGTCTGTGCTTTGAGCTTCTCCTGGGAGACTAGTATTAGATTACGATGCACCACTGCAGGGTTTCTGTATCCCTTGGACCTCCATTTGGACGATGATAAAGAGAAATTTCATCGGGATTAAATACAAAAGACACCATTCCGACTTAAGTTCAAGAAGAGTGACTCTTCTAATTGTATGTGCTTTGGGCTTCTCCTGGGAGACCAGTAAAATATTCCGATGCAACACTACAGGTTTTATGTATCCCTTTGAATACAAAGTCACAATGCCGACTTAAGTACAGGGAAAGTGATTCTTCTAATTGTCTGTGCTTTGAGCTCCTCCTGGGACACCAGTATTAGATTCCGATGCACCACTGCAGGTTTTCTGTATCTCTTGGACCTATACATTCACGATGATACACAAAATTTGCTTCGGGTTTGAATACAAAGTCACAATGCCGATTTGAGTACAGGAAGAGTGACTCTTCTAATTGTCTGTGCTTTGAGCTTCTCCTGGGAGAATAGTATTAGATTCCGATGCACCACTGCAGGTTTTCTGTATCCTTTGGACGTCCATATTGACGATGAAAAGAGAAATTTCATCGGGATTAAATACAAAAGACACCATGCCGACATAAGTTCAAGAAGAGTGACTCTTCTAATGGTATGTGCTTTGAGCTTCTCCTGGGAGACCAGAAATATATTCCGATGCAACACTGCAGGTTTTATGTATCCCTTTGAATACAAAGTCACAATGCCGACTTAAGTAGAGGGAAAGTGATTATTTTATTTGCCTGTGCTTTCAGCTCTTCGTGGGACACCTGTATTAGATTCCGATGCACCACTGCAGGTTTTCTGTATCTCTTGGACCTACACATTCACGATGAAACACAGAATTTGCTTCGGGTTTGAATACAAAGTCACAATGCCGACTTAAGTACAGGGAAAGTGACTCTACTAATTGTCTGTGCTTTGAGCTTCTCCTGGGAGACTAGTATTAGATTCCAATGCACAACTGCAGGTTTTCTGTATCCCTTGGACCTCCATATTGACGATGATAAAGACAAATTTCATCTGGTTTAAATACAAAAGACACCATGCCGACTTAAGTTCAAGAAGAGTGACTCTTCTAATGGTATGTGCTTTGAGCTTCTCCTGGGAGACCAGTAATATATTCCAATACAACACTGCAGGTTTTATGTATCCCTTAGAATACAAAGTCACAATGCCGACTTAAGTACAGGAAGAGTGACTCATCTAATTGTCTGTGCTTTGAGCTCCTCCTGGGACACCAGTATTAGATTCCAATGCTCCACTGCTGGTTTTCTGTATCTCTTGGGCCTATACATTAACAATGAAACACAGAATTTGCTACGGGTTTGAATACAAAGTCACAATGCCGACTTAAGTACAGGGAAAGTGACTCTTCTAATTGTCTGTGCTTTGAGCTCCTCCTGGGACTCCAGTATTAGATTCTGATGCACCACTGCAGGTTTTCTGTATCTCTTGGACCCATACATTCACGATGAAACACAGAATTATTTCGGATATGAATACAAAGTCACAATGCCGACTTAAGTACAGGAAGAGTGACTCTTCTAATTGTCAGTGCTTTGAGCTCCTCCTGGGACACCAGTATTAGATTCCGATGCTCAACTGCACGTTTTCTGTATCCCTTGGACCCCCATATTGACGATGATAAAGATAAATTCATCGGGATTAAATACAAAAGACACCATGCCGACTGAAGTTCAAGAAGAGTGACTCTCCTAATTGTATGTGCTTTGAGCTCCTCCTGGGACACCAGTATTAGATTCCGATGCACCACTGCAGGTTTTCTGTATCTCTAGGACCTATACATTCACGATGAAACAAAGAATTTGCTTTGGGTTTGAATACAAAGTCACAATGCCGACCTAAGTACAGGGAAAGTGACTCTTCTAATTGTCTGTGCTTTGAGCTTCTCCTGGGAGACTAGTATTAGATTCTGTTGCACCACTGCAGGGTTTCTGTATCCCTTGGGCCTCCATATTGACGATGAAAAGAGAAATTTCATCGGGATTAAATACAAAAGACACTATGCCGACTTAAGTTCAAGAAGAGTGACTCTTCTAATTGTATGTGCTGTTAGCTTCACCTGGGAGACCAGAAATATATTCCGATGCAGCACTGCAGGTTTTATGTATCCCTTTGAATACAAAGTCACAATGCCGACTTAAGTAGAGGGAAAGTGATTCTTTTAATTGCCTGTGCTTTCAGCTCCTCCTGGGACACCTTTGTTAGATTCCGATGCACCACTGCAGGTTTTCTGTATCTCTTGGACCTATACATTCACGATGAAACACAGAATTTGCTTCGGGTTTGAATACAAAGTCACAATGCTGATTTAAGTACAGGGAAAGGGACTCTTCTAATTGTCTGTGCTTTGAGCTTCTCCTGGGAGACTAGTATTAGATTCCGATGCACCACTTCAGGTTTTCTGTATCCCTTGGAACCCCATATTGACGATGATAAAGACAAATTTCATCTGGTTTAAATACAAAAGACACCATGCCGACTTAAGTTCAGGAAGAGTGACTCTTCTAATGGTATGTGCTTTGAGCTTCTCCTGGGAGACCAGTAATATATTCCAATACAACACTGCAGGTTTTTGTATCCCTTACAATACAAAGTCACAACGCCGACTTAAGTACAGGATGAGTGACTCTTCTAATTGTCTGTGCTTTGAGCTCCCCCTGGGACACCAGTATTAGATTCTGATGCACCACAGCAGGTTTTCTGTATCTCTTGGACCTGTACATTAACAATGAAACACAGAATTTGCAACGGGTTTGAATACAAAGTCACAATGCCGACTTAAGTGCAGGGAAAGTGACTCTTCCAATTGTCTGTGCTTTGAGCTCCTCCTGGGACTCCAGTATTAGATTCCGATGCACCACTGCAGGTTTTCTGTATCTCTTGGACCTATATATTCACGATGAAACACAGAATTTGCTTCGGATATGAATACAAAGTCACAATGCCGACTTAAGTACAGGAAGAGTGACTCTTCTAATTGTCAGTGCTTTGAGCTCCTCCTGGAACACCAGTATTAGATTCCGATGCACAACTGTAGGTTTTCTGTATCCCTTGGACCTCCATATTGACGATGATAAAGAGAAATTTCATCGGGATTAAATACAAAAGACACCATGCCGACTTAAGTTCAAGAAGAGTGACTCTCCTAATTGGATGTGCTTTGAGCTCCTCCTGGGACCCCAGTATTAGATTCCGATCCACCACTGCAATTTTTCTGTATCTCTTGGACCTCTACATTCACAATGAAACACAGAATTTGCTACGGGTTTGAATACAAGGTCACAATGCCGACTTAAGTACAGGGAAAGTGATTCTTCTAATTGTCTGTGCTTTGAGCTTCTCCTGGGAGACTAGTATTAGATTCCGATGCACCACTGCAGGTTTTCTGTATCCCTTGGACCTCCACAATGACGATGATAAAGATAAATTTCATCGGGATTAAATACAAAAGACACCATGCCGACTTAAGTTCAATAAGAGTGACTCTTCTAATTGTATGTGCTTTGAGCTTCTCCTGGGAGACCAGTAATATATCCCGATGCAACACTGCAGTTTTTATGTATCCCGTTGAATTCAAAGTCACAATGCCGACTTAAGTACAGGAAGAGTGACTCTTCTAATTGTCTGTGCTTTGAGGTCCTCCTGGGACACCAGTATAAGATTCCGATGCACCACTGCAGGTTTTCTGTATCTCTTAGACCTATACAATCACGATGAAACACAGAATTTGCTTTGGGTTTGAATACAAAGTCACAATGCCGACCTAAGTACAGGGAAAGTGACTCTTCTAATTGTCTGTGCTTTGAGCTTCTCCTGGGAGACTAGTATTAGATTCCGATGCACCACTGCAGGGATACTGTATCCCTTGGACCTCCATTTTGACGATGATAAAGAGAAATTTCATCGGGATTAAATACGAAAGACACCATGCCGACTTAAGTTCAAGAAGAGTGACTCTTCTAATTGTATGTGCTTTGGGCTTCTCCTGGGAGACCCGTAAAATATTCCGATGCAACACTACAGGTTTTATGTATCCCTTTGAATACAAAGTCACAATGCCGACTTAAGTACAGGGAAAGTGATTCTTCTAATTGTCTGTGCTTTGAGCTCCTCCTGGGACACCAGTATTAGATTCCGGCGCACCACTGCAGGTTTTCTGTATCTCTTGGACCTATACATTCACGATGATACACAGAATTTGTTTCGGGTTTGAATACAAAGTAACAATGCCGACTTATGTACAGGGAAAGTGACTCTTCTAATTGTCTGTGCTTTGAGCTCCTCCTGGGACTCCAGTATTAGATTCCGATGCACCACTGCAGGTTTTCTGTATCTCTTGGACCTATACATTCACGATGGAACACAGAATTTGCTTCGGATATGAACACAAAGTCACAATGCCGACTTAAGTACATGAAGAGTGACTCTTCTAATTGTCAGTGCTTTGAGCTCCTCCTGGGACACCAGTATTAGATTCCGATGCACAACTGCAGGTTTTCTGTATCCCTAGGACCTCCATAATGACGATGATAAAGATAAATTTCATCGGGATTAAATACAAAAGACACCATGCCGACTTAAGTTCAATAAGAGTGACTCTTACAATTGTATGTGCTTTGAGCTTCTCCTGGGAGACGAGTAACATATTCCGATGACACAGCAGGTTTTATGTATCCCTTTGATTACAATGTCACAATGCTGACTTAAATACAGGAAGAGTGACTCTTCAAAATGTCTGTGCTTTGAGCTCCTCCAGGGACACCAGTATAAGATTCCGATGCACCACTGCAGGTTTTCTGTATCTCTTTGACCTATACAATCACGATGAAACACAGAGTTTGCTTTGGGTTTGAATACAAAGTCACAATGCCGACCTAAGTACAGGGAAAGTGACTCTTCTAATTGTCTGTGCTTTGAGCTTCTCCTCGGAGACTAGTAGTAGATTCCGATGCACCACTGCAGGGTTTCTGTATCCCTTGGACCTCCATTTTGACGATGATAAAGAGAAATTTCATCGGGATTAAATACAAAAGACACCAAGACGACTTAAGTTCAAGAAGAGTGACTCTTCTAATTGTATGTGCTTTGGGCTTCTCCTGGGAGACCAGTAATATATTCCGATGCAACACTACAGGTTTTATGTATTCCTTTGTATACAAAGTCACAATGCCGACTTAAGTACAGGGAAGGTGATTCTTCTAATTGTCTGTGCTTTGAGCTCCTCCTGGAACACCAGTATTAGATTCCGATGCACCACTGCAGGTTTTCTGTATCTCTTGGACCTATACATTCACAATGATACACAGAATGTGCTTCGGGTTTGAATACAAAGTCACAATGCCGACTGAAGTACAGGGAAAGTGACTCTTCTAATTGTCTGTGCTTTGAGCTCCTCCTGGGACACCAGTAGTAGATTCCGATGCACCACTGCAGGTTTTCTGTATCTCTTGGACCTATACATTCACGATGAAACACAGAATTTGCTTCGGGTTTAAATACATAATCTCAATGCCGACTTAAGTACAGGGAGGGTTACTCTTCTAATTGTCTGTGCTTTGAGCTCCTCCTGGGATACTGGTATTAGATTCTGATGCACCACTGTAGGTTTCCTGTATCCCTTGGACCTCCATATTGACGATGATAAGAGAAATTTCATCGGGATTAAATACAAATGACACCATGCCGGCTTAACTTCAAGAAGAGTGACTCTTCTAATTGTATGTGCTTTGAGCTTCTCCTGGGAGACCACTAATATATTCCGATGCAACACTGCAGTTTTTATGTATCCCGTTGAATACAAAGTCACAATGCCGACTTAAGTACAGGAAGAGTGACTCTTCTAATTTTCTGTGCTTTGAGCTCCTCCTGGGACGCCAGTATTAGATTCCGATGCACCACTGCAGGTTTTCTGTATCTCTTGGACCTATACATTCACGATGGAACACAGAATTTGCTTCGGATATGAATACAAAGTCACAATGCCGACTTAAGTACAGGAAGAGTGACTCTTCTAATTGTCTGTGCTTTGAGCTTCTCCTGGGAGACTAGTATTAGATTCCGATGCACCACTGCAGGTTTTCTGTATCCCTTGGACCTCCACAATGACGATGATAAAGATAAATTTCATCGGGATTAAATACAAAAGACACCATGCCGACTTAAGTTCAATAAGAGTGACTCTTCTAATTGTATGTGCTTTGAGCTTCTCCTGGGAGACCAGTAATATATCCCGATGCAACACTGCAGTTTTTATGTATCCCGTTGAATTCAAAGTCACAATGCCGACTTAAGTACAGGAAGAGTGACTCTTCTAATTGTCTGTGCTTTGAGGTCCTCCTGGGACACCAGTATAAGATTCCGATGCACCACTGCAGGTTTTCTGTATCTCTTAGACCTATACAATCACGATGAAACACAGAATTTGCTTTGGGTTTGAATACAAAGTCACAATGCCGACCTAAGTACAGGGAAAGTGACTCTTCTAATTGTCTGTGCTTTGAGCTTCTCCTGGGAGACTAGTATTAGATTCCGATGCACCACTGCAGGGATACTGTATCCCTTGGACCTCCATTTTGACGATGATAAAGAGAAATTTCATCGGGATTAAATACGAAAGACACCATGCCGACTTAAGTTCAAGAAGAGTGACTCTTCTAATTGTATGTGCTTTGGGCTTCTCCTGGGAGACCCGTAAAATATTCCGATGCAACACTACAGGTTTTATGTATCCCTTTGAATACAAAGTCACAATGCCGACTTAAGTACAGGGAAAGTGATTCTTCTAATTGTCTGTGCTTTGAGCTCCTCCTGGGACACCAGTATTAGATTCCGGCGCACCACTGCAGGTTTTCTGTATCTCTTGGACCTATACATTCACGATGATACACAGAATTTGTTTCGGGTTTGAATACAAAGTAACAATGCCGACTTATGTACAGGGAAAGTGACTCTTCTAATTGTCTGTGCTTTGAGCTCCTCCTGGGACTCCAGTATTAGATTCCGATGCACCACTGCAGGTTTTCTGTATCTCTTGGACCTATACATTCACGATGGAACACAGAATTTGCTTCGGATATGAACACAAAGTCACAATGCCGACTTAAGTACATGAAGAGTGACTCTTCTAATTGTCAGTGCTTTGAGCTCCTCCTGGGACACCAGTATTAGATTCCGATGCACAACTGCAGGTTTTCTGTATCCCTAGGACCTCCATAATGACGATGATAAAGATAAATTTCATCGGGATTAAATACAAAAGACACCATGCCGACTTAAGTTCAATAAGAGTGACTCTTACAATTGTATGTGCTTTGAGCTTCTCCTGGGAGACGAGTAACATATTCCGATGACACAGCAGGTTTTATGTATCCCTTTGATTACAATGTCACAATGCTGACTTAAATACAGGAAGAGTGACTCATCAAAATGTCTGTGCTTTGAGCTCCTCCAGGGACACCAGTATAAGATTCCGATGCACCACTGCAGGTTTTCTGTATCTCTTTGACCTATACAATCACGATGAAACACAGAGTTTGCTTTGGGTTTGAATACAAAGTCACAATGCCGACCTAAGTACAGGGAAAGTGACTCTTCTAATTGTCTGTGCTTTGAGCTTCTCCTCGGAGACTAGTAGTAGATTCCGATGCACCACTGCAGGGTTTCTGTATCCCTTGGACCTCCATTTTGACGATGATAAAGAGAAATTTCATCGGGATTAAATACAAAAGACACCAAGACGACTTAAGTTCAAGAAGAGTGACTCTTCTAATTGTATGTGCTTTGGGCTTCTCCTGGGAGACCAGTAATATATTCCGATGCAACACTACAGGTTTTATGTATTCCTTTGTATACAAAGTCACAATGCCGACTTAAGTACAGGGAAGGTGATTCTTCTAATTGTCTGTGCTTTGAGCTCCTCCTGGAACACCAGTATTAGATTCCGATGCACCACTGCAGGTTTTCTGTATCTCTTGGACCTATACATTCACAATGATACACAGAATGTGCTTCGGGTTTGAATACAAAGTCACAATGCCGACTGAAGTACAGGGAAAGTGACTCTTCTAATTGTCTGTGCTTTGAGCTCCTCCTGGGACACCAGTAGTAGATTCCGATGCACCACTGCAGGTTTTCTGTATCTCTTGGACCTATACATTCACGATGAAACACAGAATTTGCTTCGGGTTTAAATACATAATCTCAATGCCGACTTAAGTACAGGGAGGGTTACTCTTCTAATTGTCTGTGCTTTGAGCTCCTCCTGGGATACTGGTATTAGATTCTGATGCACCACTGTAGGTTTCCTGTATCCCTTGGACCTCCATATTGACGATGATAAGAGAAATTTCATCGGGATTAAATACAAATGACACCATGCCGGCTTAACTTCAAGAAGAGTGACTCTTCTAATTGTATGTGCTTTGAGCTTCTCCTGGGAGACCACTAATATATTCCGATGCAACACTGCAGTTTTTATGTATCCCGTTGAATACAAAGTCACAATGCCGACTTAAGTACAGGAAGAGTGACTCTTCTAATTTTCTGTGCTTTGAGCTCCTCCTGGGACGCCAGTATTAGATTCCGATGCACCACTGCAGGTTTTCTGTATCTCTTGGACCTATACATTCACGATGAAACACAGAATTTGCTTTGGGTTTGAATACAAAGTCACAATGCCGACCTAAGTACAGGGAAAGTGACTCTTCTAATTGTCTGTGCTTTGAGCTTCTCCTGGGAGAATAGTATTAGATTCCGATGCACCACTGCAGGGTTTCTGTATCCCTTGGACCTCCATATTGACGAAGAAAAGAGAAATTTCATCGGGATTAAATACAAAAGACCCCATGCCGACTTAAGTTCAAGAAGAGTGACTCTTCTAATTGTATGTGCTTTGAGCTTCTCCTGGGAGACCAGAAATATATTCCGATGCAACACTACAGGTTTTATGTATCCCTTTGAATACAAAGTCACAATGCCGACCTAAGTACAGGGAAAGTGACTCTTCTAATTGTCTGTGCTTTGAGCTTCTCCTGGGAGACTAGTATTAGATTCCAATGCACCACTGCAGGTTTTCTGTATCTCTTGGACCTCCATATTGACGATGATAAAGACAAAATTCATCTGGTTTAAATACAAAAGACACCATGCCGACTTAAGTTCAAGAAGAGTGACTCTTCTAATGGTATGTGCATTGAGCTTCTCCTGGGAGACCAGTAATATATTCCAATACAACACTGCAGGTTTTATGTATCCCTTAGAATACAAAGGCACAATGCCGACTTCAGTACAGGGAAAGTGATTCTTCTAATTGTCTGTGCTTTGAGCTCCTCCTGGGACACCAGTATTAGATTCCGATGCACCACTGCAGGTTTTCTGTATCTCTTGGACATATACATTAACAATGAAACACAGAATTTGCTACGGGTTTGAATACAAAGTCACAATGCCGACTTAAGTACAGGGAAAGTGACTCTTCTAATTCTCTGTGCTTAGAGCTCCTCCTGGGACTCCAGTATTAGATTCCGATGCACCACTGCAGGTTTTCTGTATCTCTTGGACCTATACATTCACGATGGAACACAGAATTTGCTTCGGATATGAATACAAAGTCACAATGCCGACTTAAGTACAGGAAGAGTGACTCTTCTAATTGTCAGTACTTTTAGCTCCTCCTGGGACACCAGTATTAGATTCCGATGCACAACTGCAGGTTTTCTGTATCCCTTGGATCTCCATATTGACGATGATAAAGAGAAATTTCATCGGGATTAAATACAAAAGACACCATGCCGACTTAAGTTCAAGAAGAGTGACTCTCCTAATTGTATGTGCTTTGAGCTCCTCCTGGGACACCAGTATTAGATTCCGATGCACCACTGCAATTTTTCTGTATCTCTTGGACCTATACATTCACGATGAAACACAGAATTTGCTTCGGGTTTGAATACAAAGTCACAATGCCGAGTTAAGTACAGGGAAAGTGACTCTTCTAATTGTCTGTGCTTTGAGCTTCTCCTGGGAGACTAGTATTAGATTCCAATGCACCACTGCAGGTTTTCTGTATCCCTTGGGCCTCCATATTGACGATGACAAAGAGAAATTTCATCAGGATTAAATATAAATGACACCATGCCGACTTAAGTTCAAGAAGAGTGACTCTTCTAATTGTATGTGCTTTGAGCTTCTCCTGGGAGACCAGTAATATATTCCGATGCAACACTGCAGTTTTTATGTATCCCGTTGAATACAAAGTCACAATGCCGACTTAAGTACAGGAAGAGTGACTCTTCTAATTGTCTGTGCTTTGAGCTCCTCCTGGGACACCAGTATTAGATTCCGATGCACCACTGCAGGTTTTCTGTATCTCTTGGACCTATACATTCACGATGAAACACAGAATTTGCTTTGGGTTTGAATTCAAAGTTACAATGAAGACCTAAGTACAGGGAAAGTGACTCTTCTAATTGTCTGTGCTTTGAGCTTCTCCTGGGAGACTAGTATTAGATTCCGATGCACCACTGCAGGTTTTCTGTATCCCTTGGACCTCCATTTTGACGATGATAAAGAAAAATTTCATCGGGATTAAATACAAAAGACACCATGCCGACTTAAGTTCAAGAAGAGTGACTCTTCTAATTGTATGTGCTTTGGGCTTCTCCTGGGAGACCAGTAATATAATCCGATGCAACACTGCAGGTTTTATGTATCCCTTTGAATACAAAGTCACAATGCCGACTTCAGTACAGGGTAAGTGATTCTTCTAATTGTCTGTGCTTTGAGCTCCTCCTGGGACACCAGTATTAGATTCCGATGCACCACTGCAGGTTTTCTGTATCTCTTGGACCTATACATTCACGATGATACAGAGAATTTGCTTCGGGTTTGAATACAAAGTCACAATGCCGACTTAAGTACAGGGAAAGTGACTCTTATAATTGTCTGTGCTTTGAGCTCCTCCTGGGACACCAGTAGTAGATTCCGATGCACCACTGCAGGTTTTCTGTATCTCTTGGACCTATACATTCACGATGAAACACATAATTTGCTTCGGGTTTAAATACAAAGTCACAATGCCGACATAAGTACAGGGAGAGTGACTCTTCTAATTGCCTGTGATTTGAGCTCCTCCTGGGAGACTGGTATTAGATTCTGATGCACCACTGCAGGTTTTCTGTATCCCTTGGACCTCCATATTGACGATGATAAAGAGAAATTTCATCGGGATTAAATATAAAAGACACCATGCCGACTTAAGGTCAAGAAGAGTGACACTACTAATTGAATGTGCTTTGAGCTTCTCCTGGTAGACCAGTAATATATTTCGATGCAACACTGCAGGTTTTATGTATCCCTTTGAATACAAAGTCACAATGCCGACTTAAGTACAGGAAGAGTGAATCTTCTAAGTGGCTGTGTTTTGAGCTCCTCCTGGAACACCAGTATTAGATTCTGATGCACCACTGCAGGTTTTCTGTACCCCTTGGACATCCATATTGACGATGATAAAGAGAAATTTCATCGGGATTAAATACAAAAGGCCCCACGCCGACTTAAGTTCAAGAAGAGTGACTCTCCTAATTGTATGTGCTTTGAGCTTCTCCTGGGAGACCAGTAATATATTCCGATGCAACACTGCAGGTTTTGTGTACCCCTTTGAATACAAAGTGACAATGCCGACTTAAGTACAGGTAGAGTGACTCTTCTAATTGTCTGTGCTTTGAGCTCCTCCTGGGACACCAGTATTAGATTCCGATGCACCACTGCAGGTTTTCTGTATCTCTTTGACCTATGCATTCACGATGAAACACAGATTTTGCTTCGGGTTTGAATACAAAGTCACAATGCCGACTTAAGTACAAGGAAAGTGACTCTTCTAATTGTCTGTGCTTTGAGCTCCTCCTGGGAGACTGGTATTAGATTCTGATGCACCACTGCAGGTTTTCTGTATCTCTTGGACATCCATATTGACGATGATAAAGAGAAATTTTATCGGGATTAAATACAAAGGACACCATGCCGACTTAAGTTCAAGAAGAGTGACTCTCCTAATTGTATGTGCTTTGAGCTTCTCCTGGGAGACCAGTAATATATTCCGATGCAACACTGCAGGTTTCATGTATCCCTTTGAATACAAAGTCACAATGCCGACGTAAGTACTGGAAGAGTGACTCTTCTAATTGTCTGTGCTTTGAGCTCCTCCTGGGACACCAGTATTAGATTCCGATGCACCACTGCAATTTTTCTGTATCTCTTGGACCTATACATTCACGATGAAACACAGAATTTGCTTGGGGTTTGAATACAAAGTCACAATGCCGACTTAAGTACAGGGAAAGTGGCTCTTCTAATTGTCTGTGCTTTGAGCTTCTCCTGGGAGACTAGTATTAGAATCCGATGCACCACTGCAGGTTTTCTGTATCCCTTGGACCTCCATATTTACGATGAAAAGAGAAATTTCATCGGGATTAAATACAAAAGACACCCTGCCGAATTAAGTTCAAGAAGAGTGATTCTTCTAATTGTATGTGCTTTGAGCTTCTCCTGGGAGACCAGAAATATATTCCGATGCAACACTGCAGGTTTTATGTATCCCTTTGAATACAAAGTCACAATGCCGACTTAAGTACAGGGAAAGTGATTCTTCTAGTTGCCTGTGCTTTGAGCTCCTCCTGGGACACCAGTATTAGATTCCGATGCACCACTGCAGGTTTTCTGTATCTCTTGGACCTATACATTCACGATGAAACACAGAATTTGCTTCGGGTTTGAATACAAAGTCACAATGCCGACTTAAGTACAGGGAAAGTAACCCTTGTAATTGTCTGTGCTTTGAGCTTCTCCTGGGAGACTAGTATTAGAATCCGATGCACCACTGCAGGTTTTCTGTATCCCTTGGACCTCCACATTGAAGGTGATAAACAGAAATGTCATCGGGTTTAAATACAAAAGACACCATGCCGACTTAAGTTCAAGAAGAGTGACTCTTCTAATGGTATGTGCTTTGGGCTTCTCCTGGGAGACCAGTAATATATTCCAATACAACGCTGCAGGTTTTATGTAGCCCTTAGAATAGAAAGTCACAATGCCGACTTAAGTACAGGATGAGTGACTCTTCTAATTGTCTGTGCTTTGAGCTCCTCCTGGGACACCAGTATTAGATTCCGATGCACCACTGCAGGTTTTCTGTATCTCTTGGACCTATACATTCACAATGAAACACAGAATTTGCTTCAGGTTTGAATACAAAGTCACAATGCCGACTTAAGTACAGGGAAAGTGAGTCTTCTAATTGTCTGTGCTTTGAGCTCCTCCTGGGACACCAGTATTAGATTCCGATGCACCACTGCAAGTTTTCTGTATCTCTTGGACCTATACATTCACGATGAAACACAGAATTTGCTTCGGATTTGAATACAAAGTCACAATGCCGACTTAAGTACAGGGAAAGTGACTCTTCTAATTGTCTGTGCTTTGAGCTCCTCCTGGGAGACTGGTATTAGATTCCGATGCAAAACTGCATGTTTTCTGTATCCGTTGGACCTCCATATTGACGAAGATAAAGATAAATTTCATCGGGATTAAATACAAAAGACACCATGCCGAATTAATTTCAAGAAGAGTGACTCTTCTAATTGTATGTGCTTTGAGCTTCTCCAGGGAGACCAGAAATATAATCCGATGCAACACTGCAGGTTTTATGTATCCCTTTGAATACAAAGTCACAATGCCGACTTAAATACAGGGAAAGTGATTCTTCTAGTTGCCTGTGCTTTGAGCTCCTCCTGGGACACCAGTATTAGATTCCGATGCACCACTGCAGGTTTTCTGTATCTCTTGGACCTATACATTCACGATGAAACACAGAATTTGCTTCGGGTTTGAATACAAAGTCACAATGCCGACTTAAGTACAGAGAAAGTGACTCTTCTAAATGTCTGTGCTTTGAGCTCCTTCTGGGAGACTGGAATTAGATTCCGATGCACCAGTGCAGGTTTTCTGTATCCCTTGGACCACCATATTGACGATGATAAAGAGAAATTTCATCGGGATTAAATACATAAGACACCTTGCCGACGTAAGTTCAAGAAAAGTGACTCTTAAATTGTATGTGTTTTGAGCTTCTCCTGGGAGACCAGTAATATATTCCGATGCAACACTGCAGGTTTTATGTATCCCTTTGAATATAAAGTCACAATGCCGACAAGTACAGGAAGAGTGACTCTTCCAATTGTCTGTGCTTTTAGCTCCTCCAGGGACACCATTATTAGATTCCGATGCACCACTGCAATTTTACTGTATCTCTTGGACCTATACATTCACGATGAAATACAGAATTTGCTTCGGGTTTGAATACAAAGTCACAATGCCGACTTAAGTACAGGGAAAATGACTCTTCTAATTGTCTGTGCTTTGAGCTTCTCCTGGGAGACTAGTATTAGATTCTAATGCACAAATGCAGGTTTTCTGTATCCCTTGGACCTCCATATTGACGATGATAAAGATAAATTTCATCGGGACTAAATACAAAATACATCTTGCCGACGTAAGTTCAAGAAAAGTGACTCTTAAATTGTATGTGTTTTGAGCTTCTCCTGGGAGACCAGTAATATATTCCGATGCAACACTGCAGGTTTTATGTATCCCTTTGAATATAAAGTCACAATGCCGACAAGTACAGGAAGAGTGACTCTTCCAATTGTCTGTGCTTTTAGCTCCTCCAGGGACACCATTATTAGATTCCGATGCACCACTGCAGGTTTTCTGTATCTCTTGGGCCTATAGATTCATGATGAAACACAGAATTTGCTTGGGGTTTGAATACAATGTCACAATGCCGACTTAATTACAGGGAAATTGACTCTTCTAATTGTCTGTGTTTTGAGCTCCTCCTGGGAGACTAGTATTAGATTCCGATGCACCACTGCAGGTTTTCTGTATCCCTTGGACCTCCATATTGACGATGACAAAGAGAAATTTCATCGGCATTAAATGCAAAAGACACCATGCCGACTTAAGATCAAGAAGAGTGACTCTTATTATTGTATGTGCTTTGAGCTTCTCCTGGGAGACCAGTAATATATTCCGATGCAACACTGCAGGTTTTATGTATCCCTTTGAATACAAAGTCACAATGCCGACTTAAGTACAGGGAAAGTGATTATTTTAATTGCCTGTGCCTTGAGCTCCTCCTGGGACACCAGTATTACATTCCGATGCACCACTGCAGGTTTTCTGTACCTCTTGGACCTATACATTCACGATGAAACACAGAATTTGCTTCGGGTTTGAATACAGAGTCACAATGCCGACTTAAGTACAGGGAAAGTGACTCTTCTAATTGTCTGTGCTTTGAGTTTCTCCTGGGAGACTAGTATTAGATTCCGATGCACCACTGCAGGTTTTCTGTATCCCTTGGACCTCCATTTGACGATGATAAAGAGAAATTTCATCGGGATTAAATACAAAAGACACCATGCCGACTTAAGTTCAAGAAGAGTGACACTTCTAATTGTATGTGCTTTGAGCTTCTCCTGGGAGACCAGTAATATATTCCGATGCAACACTGCAGATTTTATGTATCCCTTTGAATACAAAGTCACAATGCCGACTTAAGTACCGGAAGAGTGACTCTTCCAATTGTCTGTGCTTTGAGCTCCTCCTGGGACACCAGTATTAGATTCCGATGCACCACTGCAGGTTGTCTGTATCTCTTGGACCTATACATTCACGATGAAACACAGAATTTGCTTCGGGTTTGAATACAAAGTCACAATGCCGACTTAAGTACAGGGAAAGTGACTCTTCTAATTGTCTGTGCTTTGAGCTCCTCCTGGGAGACTGGTATTAGATTCCGATGCACCACTGCAGGTTTTCTGTATCCCTTGGACTTCCATATTGACGATGATAAAGAGAAATTTCATTGGGATTAAATACAAAAAACACCATTCAGACTTAAGTTCAAGAAGAGTGACACTTCTAATTGTATGTGCTTTCAGCTTCTCCTGGGAGACCAGTAATATATTCCGATGCAACGCTGCAGGTTTTATGTATCCCTTTGAATACAAAGTCACAATCCCGACTTAAGTACAGGAAGAGTGACTCTTCTAATTGTCTGTGCTTTGAGCTCCTCCTAGGACACCAGTATTAGATTCCGATGCACAACTCCAGGTTTTCTGTATCCCTTGGACCTCCATATTGATGATGATAAAGAGAAATGTCATTGGGATCAAATACAAAAGACACCATGCCGACTTAAGTTCAAGAAGGGTGAATCTCCTAATTGTATGTGCTTTGAGCTTCTACTGGGAGACCAGCTATATATTCCGATGCAACACTGCAGGTTTTATGTATCTCTTTGAATACAAAGTCACAACGCCGACTTAAGTACAGGAAGAGTGAATCTTCTAATTGTCTGTGCTTTGAGCTCCTACTGGGACACCAGTAATAGATTCCGATGCACCACTGCAATTTTTCTTTATCTCTTGGACCTATACATTCACGATGAAATACAGAATTTGCTTCGGGTTTGAATACAAAGTCACAATGCCGACTTAAGTACAGGGAAAGTGACTCTTCTAATTGTCTGTGCTTTGAGCTTCTCCTGGGAGACTGGTATTAGATTCCGATGCACCACTGCAGGTTTTCTGTATCCCTTGGACCTCCATATTGACGATGATAAAGATGAATTTCATCGGGATTAAATACAAAAGACACCATGCCGACTTAAGTTCAAGAAGAGTGACTCTTATAATTGTATGTGCTTTGAGCTTCTCCTGGGAGACCAGTAATATATACCGATGCAACACTGCAGGTTTTATGTATCCCTTTGAATACAAAGACACAATGCTGACTTAAGTACAGGAAGAGTTACTCTTCCAACTGTCTGTGCTTTTAGCTCCTCCAGGGACACCAGTGTTAGATTCCGATGGACCACTGCAGGTTTTCTGTATCTCTTGGGCCTATACATTCATGATGAAACACAGAATTTGCTTGGGGTTTGAATACAAAGTCACAATGCCGACTTAATTACAGGGAAATTGTCTCCTCTAATTGGCTGTGCTTTGAGCTCCTCCTGGGCGACTAGTATTAGATTCTGATGCACCACTGCAGGTTTTCTGTATCCCTTGGACCTCCATATCGACGATGACAAAGAGAAATTTCATCAGGATTAAATACAAATGACACCATGCCGACCTAAGTTCAAGAAGAGTGAGTATTATAATTGTATGTGCTTTGAGCTTCTCCTGGGAGACCAGTAATATATTCCTATGCAACACTGCAGGTTTCATGTATCCCTTTGAATACAAAGTCACAATGCCGACTTAAGTACAGGAAGAGTGATTCTTCTGATTGTCTGTGCTTTAAGCACCTCCTGGGACACCAGTATTAGATTCCGATGCACCACTGCAATTTCTCTGTATCTCTTGGACCTACACATTCACGATGAAACACAGAATTTGCTTCGGGTTTGAATACAAAGTCACAATGCCGACTTAAGTACAGGGAAAGTGACTCTTATAATTGTCTGTGCTTTGAGCTCCTCCTGGGACACCAGTAGTAGATTCCGATGCACCACTGCAGGTTTTCTGTATCTCTTGGACCTATACATTCACGATGAAACACATAATTTGCTTCGGGTTTAAATACAAAGTCACAATGCCGACATAAGTACAGGGAGAGTGACTCTTCTAATTGCCTGTGATTTGAGCTCCTCCTGGGAGACTGGTATTAGATTCTGATGCACCACTGCAGGTTTTCTGTATCCCTTGGACCTCCATATTGACGATGATAAAGAGAAATTTCATCGGGATTAAATATAAAAGACACCATGCCGACTTAAGATCAAGAAGAGTGACACTACTAATTGAATGTGCTTTGAGCTTCTCCTGGGAGACCAGTAATATATTTCGATGCAACACTGCAGGTTTTATGTATCCCTTTGAATACAAAGTCACAATGCCGACTTAAGTACAGGAAGAGTGAATCTTCTAAGTGGCTGTGTTTTGAGCTCCTCCTGGAACACCAGTATTAGATTCTGATGCACCACTGCAGGTTTTCTGTACCCCTTGGACATCCATATTGACGATGATAAAGAGAAATTTCATCGGGATTAAATACAAAAGGCCCCACGCCGACTTAAGTTCAAGAAGAGTGACTCTCCTAATTGTATGTGCTTTGAGCTTCTCCTGGGAGACCAGTAATATATTCCGATGCAACACTGCAGGTTTTGTGTACCCCTTTGAATACAAAGTGACAATGCCGACTTAAGTACAGGTAGAGTGACTCTTCTAATTGTCTGTGCTTTGAGCTCCTCCTGGGACACCAGTATTAGATTCCGATGCACCACTGCAGGTTTTCTGTATCTCTTTGACCTATGCATTCACGATGAAACACAGATTTTGCTTCGGGTTTGAATACAAAGTCACAATGCCGACTTAAGTACAAGGAAAGTGACTCTTCTAATTGTCTGTGCTTTGAGCTCCTCCTGGGAGACTGGTATTAGATTCTGATGCACCACTGCAGGTTTTCTGTATCTCTTGGACATCCATATTGACGATGATAAAGAGAAATTTTATCGGGATTAAATACAAAGGACACCATGCCGACTTAAGTTCAAGAAGAGTGACTCTCCTAATTGTATGTGCTTTGAGCTTCTCCTGGGAGACCAGTAATATATTCCGATGCAACACTGCAGGTTTCATGTATCCCTTTGAATACAAAGTCACAATGCCGACGTAAGTACTGGAAGAGTGACTCTTCTAATTGTCTGTGCTTTGAGCTCCTCCTGGGACACCAGTATTAGATTCCGATGCACCACTGCAATTTTTCTGTATCTCTTGGACCTATACATTCACGATGAAACACAGAATTTGCTTGGGGTTTGAATACAAAGTCACAATGCCGACTTAAGTACAGGGAAAGTGGCTCTTCTAATTGTCTGTGCTTTGAGCTTCTCCTGGGAGACTAGTATTAGAATCCGATGCACCACTGCAGGTTTTCTGTATCCCTTGGACCTCCATATTTACGATGAAAAGAGAAATTTCATCGGGATTAAATACAAAAGACACCCTGCCGAATTAAGTTCAAGAAGAGTGATTCTTCTAATTGTATGTGCTTTGAGCTTCTCCTGGGAGACCAGAAATATATTCCGATGCAACACTGCAGGTTTTATGTATCCCTTTGAATACAAAGTCACAATGCCGACCTAAGTACAGGGAAAGTGATTCTTCTAGATGCCTGTGCTTTGAGCTCCTCCTGGGACACCAGTATTAGATTCCGATGCACCACTGCAGGTTTTCTGTATCTCTTGGACCTATACATTCACGATGAAACACAGAATTTGCTTCGGGTTTGAATACAAAGTCACAATGCCGACTTAAGTACAGGGAAAGTAACCCTTGTAATTGTCTGTGCTTTGAGCTTCTCCTGGGAGACTAGTATTAGAATCCGATGCACCACTGCAGGTTTTCTGTATCCCTTGGACCTCCACATTGAAGGTGATAAACAGAAATGTCATCGGGTTTAAATACAAAAGACACCATGCCGACTTAAGTTCAAGAAGAGTGACTCTTCTAATGGTATGTGCTTTGGGCTTCTCCTGGGAGACCAGTAATATATTCCAATACAACGCTGCAGGTTTTATGTAGCCCTTAGAATAGAAAGTCACAATGCCGACTTAAGTACAGGATGAGTGACTCTTCTAATTGTCTGTGCTTTGAGCTCCTCCTGGGACACCAGTATTAGATTCCGATGCACCACTGCAGGTTTTCTGTATCTCTTGGACCTATACATTCACAATGAAACACAGAATTTGCTTCAGGTTTGAATACAAAGTCACAATGCCGACTTAAGTACAGGGAAAGTGAGTCTTCTAATTGTCTGTGCTTTGAGCTCCTCCTGGGACACCAGTATTAGATTCCGATGCACCACTGCAAGTTTTCTGTATCTCTTGGACCTATACATTCACGATGAAACACAGAATTTGCTTCGGATTTGAATACAAAGTCACAATGCCGACTTAAGTACAGGGAAAGTGACTCTTCTAATTGTCTGTGCTTTGAGCTCCTCCTGGGAGACTGGTATTAGATTCCGATGCAAAACTGCATGTTTTCTGTATCCGTTGGACCTCCATATTGACGAAGATAAAGATAAATTTCATCGGGATTAAATACAAAAGACACCATGCCGAATTAATTTCAAGAAGAGTGACTCTTCTAATTGTATGTGCTTTGAGCTTCTCCAGGGAGACCAGAAATATAATCCGATGCAACACTGCAGGTTTTATGTATCCCTTTGAATACAAAGTCACAATGCCGACTTAAATACAGGGAAAGTGATTCTTCTAGTTGCCTGTGCTTTGAGCTCCTCCTGGGACACCAGTATTAGATTCCGATGCACCACTGCAGGTTTTCTGTATCTCTTGGACCTATACATTCACGATGAAACACAGAATTTGCTTCGGGTTTGAATACAAAGTCACAATGCCGACTTAAGTACAGAGAAAGTGACTCTTCTAAATGTCTGTGCTTTGAGCTCCTTCTGGGAGACTGGAATTAGATTCCGATGCACCAGTGCAGGTTTTCTGTATCCCTTGGACCACCATATTGACGATGATAAAGAGAAATTTCATCGGGATTAAATACAAAAGACACCTTGCCGACGTAAGTTCAAGAAAAGTGACTCTTAAATTGTATGTGTTTTGAGCTTCTCCTGGGAGACCAGTAATATATTCCGATGCAACACTGCAGGTTTTATGTATCCCTTTGAATATAAAGTCACAATGCCGACAAGTACAGGAAGAGTGACTCTTCCAATTGTCTGTGCTTTTAGCTCCTCCAGGGACACCATTATTAGATTCCGATGCACCACTGCAATTTTACTGTATCTCTTGGACCTATACATTCACGATGAAATACAGAATTTGCTTCGGGTTTGAATACAAAGTCACAATGCCGACTTAAGTACAGGGAAAATGACTCTTCTAATTGTCTGTGCTTTGAGCTTCTCCTGGGAGACTAGTATTAGATTCTAATGCACAAATGCAGGTTTTCTGTATCCCTTGGACCTCCATATTGACGATGATAAAGATAAATTTCATCGGGACTAAATACAAAAGACATCTTGCCGACGTAAGTTCAAGAAAAGTGACTCTTAAATTGTATGTGTTTTGAGCTTCTCCTGGGAGACCAGTAATATATTCCGATGCAACACTGCAGGTTTTATGTATCCCTTTGAATATAAAGTCACAATGCCGACAAGTACAGGAAGAAAATCTCTTCCAATTGTCTGTGCTTTTAGCTCCTCCAGGGACACCATTATTAGATTCCGATGCACCACTGCAGGTTTTCTGTATCTCTTGGGCCTATAGATTCATGATGAAACACAGAATTTGCTTGGGGTTTGAATACAATGTCACAATGCCGACTTAATTACAGGGAAATTGACTCTTCTAATTGTCTGTGTTTTGAGCTCCTCCTGGGAGACTAGTATTAGATTCCGATGCACCACTGCAGGTTTTCTGTATCCCTTGGACCTCCATATTGACGATGACAAAGAGAAATTTCATCGGCATTAAATGCAAAAGACACCATGCCGACTTAAGATCAAGAAGAGTGACTCTTATTATTGTATGTGCTTTGAGCTTCTCCTGGGAGACCAGTAATATATTCCGATGCAACACTGCAGGTTTTATGTATCCCTTTGAATACAAAGTCACAATGCCGACTTAAGTACAGGGAAAGTGATTATTTTAATTGCCTGTGCCTTGAGCTCCTCCTGGGACACCAGTATTACATTCCGATGCACCACTGCAGGTTTTCTGTACCTCTTGGACCTATACATTCACGATGAAACACAGAATTTGCTTCGGGTTTGAATACAGAGTCACAATGCCGACTTAAGTACAGGGAAAGTGACTCTTCTAATTGTCTGTGCTTTGAGTTTCTCCTGGGAGACTAGTATTAGATTCCGATGCACCACTGCAGGTTTTCTGTATCCCTTGGACCTCCATTTGACGATGATAAAGAGAAATTTCATCGGGATTAAATACAAAAGACACCATGCCGACTTAAGTTCAAGAAGAGTGACACTTCTAATTGTATGTGCTTTGAGCTTCTCCTGGGAGACCAGTAATATATTCCGATGCAACACTGCAGATTTTATGTATCCCTTTGAATACAAAGTCACAATGCCGACTTAAGTACCGGAAGAGTGACTCTTCCAATTGTCTGTGCTTTGAGCTCCTCCTGGGACACCAGTATTAGATTCCGATGCACCACTGCAGGTTGTCTGTATCTCTTGGAACTATACATTCACGATGAAACACAGAATTTGCTTCGGGTTTGAATACAAAGTCACAATGCCGACTTAAGTACAGGGAAAGTGACTCTTCTAATTGTCTGTGCTTTGAGCTCCTCCTGGGAGACTGGTATTAGATTCCGATGAACCACTGCAGGTTTTCTGTATCCCTTGGACTTCCATATTGACGATGATAAAGAGAAATTTCATTGGGATTAAATACAAAAAACACCATTCAGACTTAAGTTCAAGAAGAGTGACACTTCTAATTGTATGTGCTTTCAGCTTCTCCTGGGAGACCAGTAATATATTCCGATGCAACGCTGCAGGTTTTATGTATCCCTTTGAATACAAAGTCACTATCCCGACTTAAGTACAGGAAGAGTGACTCTTCTAATTGTCTGTGCTTTGAGCTCCTCCTAGGACACCAGTATTAGATTCCGATGCACAACTCCAGGTTTTCTGTATCCCTTGGACCTCCATATTGATGATGATAAAGAGAAATGTCATTGGGATCAAATACAAAAGACACCATGCCGACTTAAGTTCAAGAAGGGTGAATCTCCTAATTGTATGTGCTTTGAGCTTCTACTGGGAGACCAGCTATATATTCCGATGCAACACTGCAGGTTTTATGTATCTCTTTGAATACAAAGTCACAACGCCGACTTAAGTACAGGAAGAGTGAATCTTCTAATTGTCTGTGCTTTGAGCTCCTCCTGGGACACCAGTAATAGATTCCGATGCACCACTGCAATTTTTCTTTATCTCTTGGACCTATACATTCACGATGAAATACAGAATTTGCTTCGGGTTTGAATACAAAGTCACAATGCCGACTTAAGTACAGGGAAAGTGACTCTTCTAATTGTCTGTGCTTTGAGCTTCTCCTGGGAGACTGGTATTAGATTCCGATGCACCACTGCAGGTTTTCTGTATCCCTTGGACCTCCATATTGACGATGATAAAGATGAATTTCATCGGGATTAAATACAAAAGACACCATGCCGACTTAAGTTCAAGAAGAGTGACTCTTATAATTGTATGTGCTTTGAGCTTCTCCTGGGAGACCAGTAATATATACCGATGCAACACTGCAGGTTTTATGTATCCCTTTGAATACAAAGACACAATGCTGACTTAAGTACAGGAAGAGTTACTCTTCCAACTGTCTGTGCTTTTAGCTCCTCCAGGGACACCAGTGTTAGATTCCGATGGACCACTGCAGGTTTTCTGTATCTCTTGGGCCTATACATTCATGATGAAACACAGAATTTGCTTGGGGTTTGAATACAAAGTCACAATGCCGACTTAATTACAGGGAAATTGTCTCCTCTAATTGGCTGTGCTTTGAGCTCCTCCTGGGAGACTAGTATTAGATTCTGATGCACCACTGCAGGTTTTCTGTATCCCTTGGACCTCCATATCGACGATGACAAAGAGAAATTTCATCAGGATTAAATACAAATGACACCATGCCGACCTAAGTTCAAGAAGAGTGAGTATTATAATTGTATGTGCTTTGAGCTTCTCCTGGGAGACCAGTAATATATTCCTATGCAACACTGCAGGTTTCATGTATCCCTTTGAATACAAAGTCACAATGCCGACTTAAGTACAGGAAGAGTGATTCTTCTGATTGTCTGTGCTTTAAGCACCTCCTGGGACACCAGTATTAGATTCCGATGCACCACTGCAATTTCTCTGTATCTCTTGGACCTACACATTCACGATGAAACACAGAATTTGCTTCGGGTTTGAATACAAAGTCACAATGCCAACTTAAGAACAGGGAAAATGACTCTTCCAATTGTCTGTGCTTTGAGCTTCTCCTGTGAGACTAGTATTAGATTCCGATGCACCATTGCAGGTTTTCTGTATCCCTTGGACCTCCATATTGACGAAGAAAAGAGAAATTTCATCGGGATTAAATACAAAAGACACCATGCCGACTTAAGTTCAAGAAGAGTCACACTTCTAATTGTATGTGCTTTGAGCTTCTCCTGGGAGACCAGTAATATATTCCGATGCAACATTGCAGGATTTATGTATCCCTTTGAATACAAAGTCACAATGCCGACTTAAGTACAGGAAGAGTGACTCTTCCAATTGTCTGTGCTTTGAGCTCCTTCTGGGACACCAGTATTAGATTCCGATGCACCACTGCAGGTTTTCTATATCTCTTGCGCCTATACATTCATGATGAAACACAGAATTTGCTTGGGGTTTGAATACAAATTCACAATGCCGACTTAATTACAGGGAAATTGACTCTTCTAATTGTCTGTGCTTTGAGCTCCTCCTGGGAGACTAGTATTAGATTCCGATGCACCACTGCAGGTTTTCTGTATCCCTTGGACCTCCATATTGACGAAGAAAAGAGAAATTTCATCGGGATTAAATACAAAAGACACCATGCTGAGTTAAGTTCAAGAAGAGTGACTCTTCTAATTGTATGAGCTTTGAGCTTCTCCTGGGAGACCAGTAATATATTCCGATGCAACACTGCAAGTTTAGTGTATCCCTTTGAATACAAAGTCACAATGCCGACTTAAGTACAGGAAGTGAGACTCTTCTAATTGTCTGTGCTTTGAGCTCCTCCTGGGACACCAGTATTAGATTCCGATGCACCACTGCAGGTATCCTCTATCTCTTGGACCTATACATTCACGATGAAGCACAGAATTTGCTTTGGGTTTGAATACAAAGTCCAATGCCGACTTAAGTACAGGGAAAGTGAGTCTTCTAATTGTCTGTGCTTTGAGCTTCTCCTGGGAGACTAGTATTAGATTCCGAGGCACCACTGCAGGTTTTCTGTATCCCTTGTACCTCCATATTGACGATGACAAAGAGAAATTTCATCGGGATTAAATACAAAAGACACCATGCCGACCTAAGTTCAAGAAGAGTGACTCTTCTAATTGTATGTGCTTTGAGCTTCTCCTGGGAGACCAGTAATATATTCCGATGCACCACTGCAGGTTTTCTGTATCCCTTGGACCTCCATATTGACGATGATAAAGAGAAATTTCATCGGGATTAAATACAAATGACACCATGCCGACTTAAGTTCAAGAAGAGTGACTCTTATAATTGTATGTGCTTTGAGCTTCTCCTGGGAGACCAGTAATATATTCCGATGCAACACTGCCGGTTTCAAGTATCCCTTTGAATACAAAGTCACAATGCCGACTTAAGTACAGGAAGAGTTACTCTTCCAATTGTCTGTGCTTTTAGCTCCTCCAGGGACACCAGTATTAGATTCCGACGCAACACTGCAGGTTTTCTGTATCTCTTGGGCCTATACATTCACGATGAAACACAGAATTTGCTTCGGGTTTGAATACAAAGTCACAATGCCAACTTAAGAACAGGGAAAGTGACTCTTCCAATTGTCTGTGCTTTGAGCTTCTCCTGTGAGACTAGTATTAGATTCCGATGCACCATTGCAGGTTTTCTGTATCCCTTGGACCTCCATATTGACGATGATAAAGAGAAATATCATCGGGATTAAATACAAAAGACACTATGCCGACTTAAGTTCAAGAAGAGTGACTCTTATAATAGTATGTGCTTTGAGCTTCTCCTGGGAGACCAGTAATATATTCCGATGCAACACTGAAGGTTGTATGCATCCCTTTGAATACAAAGTCACAATGCCGACTTAAGTACAGGAAGAGTGACTCTTCCAATTGTCTGTGCTTTGAGCTCCTCCTGGGACACCAGTATTAGATTCCGATGCACCACTGCAGGTTTTCTGTATCTCTTGCGCCTATACATTCATGATGAAACACAGAATTTGCTTGGGGTTTGAATACAAACTCACAATGCCGACTTAAGTACAGGGAAAGTGACTCTTCTAATTGTCTGTGCTTTGAGCTCCTCCTGGGAGACTAGTATTAGATTCCGAGGCACCACTGCAATTTCTCTGTATCTCTTGGACCTACACATTCACGATGAAACACAGAATTTGCTTCGGGTTTGAATACAAAGTCACAATGCCAACTTAAGAACAGGGAAAATGACTCTTCCAATTGTCTGTGCTTTGAGCTTCTCCTGTGAGACTAGTATTAGATTCCGATGCACCATTGCAGGTTTTCTGTATCCCTTGGACCTCCATGTTGACGAAGAAAAGAGAAATTTCATCGGGATTAAATACAAAAGACACCATGCCGACTTAAGTTCAAGAAGAGTGACACTTCTAATTGTATGTGCTTTGAGCTTCTCCTGGGAGACCAGTAATATATTCCGATGCAACATTGCACGATTTATGTATCCCTTTGAATACAAAGTTACAATGCCGACTTAAGTACAGGAAGAGTGACTCTTCCAATTGTCTGTGCTTTGAGCTCCTCCTGGGACACCAGTATTAGATTCCGATGCACCACTGCAGGTTTTCTGTATCTCTTGCGCCTATACATTCATGATGAAACACAGAATTTGCTTGGGGTTTGAATACAAACTCACAATGCCGACTTAATTACAGGGAAATTGACTCTTCTAATTGTCTGTGCTTTGAGCTCCTCCTGGGAGACTAGTATTAGATTCCGATGCACCACTGCAGGTTTTCTGTATCCCTTGGACCTCCATATTGACGAAGAAAAGAGAAATTTCATCGGGATTAAATACAAAAGACACCATGCTGAGTTAAGTTCAAGAAGAGTGACTCTTCTAATTGTATGAGCTTTGAGCTTCTCCTGGGAGACCAGTAATATATTCCGATGCAACACTGCAAGTTTAGTGTATCCCTTTGAATACAAAGTCACAATGCCGACTTAAGTACAGGAAGTGAGACTCTTCTAATTGTCTGTGCTTTGAGCTCCTCCTGGGACACCAGTATTAGATTCCGATGCACCACTGCAGGTATCCTGTACCTCTTGGACCTATACATTCACGATGAAGCACAGAATTTGCTTTGGGTTTGAATACAAAGTCCAATGCCGACTTCAGTACAGGGAAAGTGAGTCTTCTAATTGTCTGTGCTTTGAGCTTCTCCTGGGAGACTGGTATTAGATTCCAATGGACCACTGCAGGTTTTCTGTATCCCTTGGACCTCCATATTGACGATGATAAAGAGAAATTTCATCGGTATTAAATACAAATGACACCATGCCGACTTAAGTTCAAGAAGAGTGACTCTTATAATTGTATGTGCTTTGAGCTTCTCCTGGGAGACCAGTAATATATTCTGATGCCACACTGCCGTTTTTATGTATCCCTTTGAGTACAAAGTCACAATGCCGACTTAAGTACAGGAAGAGTTACTCGTCCAATTGTCTGTGCTTTTAGCTCCTCCAGGGACACCAGTATTAGATTCCGACGCAACACTGCAGGTTTTCTGTATCTCTTGGGCCTATACATTCATGATGAAACACATAATTTGCTTGGGGTTTGAATACAAAGTCACAAGGCCGACTTAATTACAGGGAAATTGACTCTTCTCATTGTCTGTGCTTTGAGCTCCTCCTGGGAGACTAGTATTAGATTCAGATGCACCACTGCAGGTTTTCTGTATCCCTTGTACCTCCATATTGACGATGACAAAGAGAAATTTCATCGGGATTAAATACAAAAGACACCATGCCGACCTAAGTTCAAGAAGAGTGACTCTTCTAATTGTATGTGCTTTGAGCTTCTCCTGGGAGACCAGTAATATATTCCGATGCACCACTGCAGGTTTTCTGTATCCCTTGGACCTCCATATTGACGATGATAAAGAGAAATTTCATCGGGATTAAATACAAATGACACCATGCCGACTTAAGTTCAAGAAGAGTGACTCTTATAATTGTATGTGCTTTGAGCTTCTCCTGGGAGACCAGTAATATATTCCGATGCAACACTGCCGGTTTCAAGTATCCCTTTGAATACAAAGTCACAATGCCGACTTAAGTACAGGAAGAGTTACTCTTCCAATTGTCTGTGCTTTTAGCTCCTCCAGGGACACCAGTATTAGATTCCGACGCAACACTGCAGGTTTTCTGTATCTCTTGGGCCTATACATTCACGATGAAACACAGAATTTGCTTCGGGTTTGAATACAAAGTCACAATGCCAACTTAAGAACAGGGAAAGTGACTCTTCCAATTGTCTGTGGTTTGAGCTTCTCCTGTGAGACTAGTATTAGATTCCGATGCACCATTGCAGGTTTTCTGTATCCCTTGGACCTCCATATTGACGATGATAAAGAGAAATATCATCGGGATTAAATACAAAAGACACTATGCCGACTTAAGTTCAAGAAGAGTGACTCTTATAATAGTATGTGCTTTGAGCTTCTCCTGGGAGACCAGTAATATATTCCGATGCAACACTGAAGGTTGTATGCATCCCTTTGAATACAAAGTCACAATGCCGACTTAAGTACAGGAAGAGTGACTCTTCCAATTGTCTGTGCTTTGAGCTCCTCCTGGGACACCAGTATTAGATTCCGATGCACCACTGCAGGTTTTCTGTATCTCTTGCGCCTATACATTCATGATGAAACACAGAATTTGCTTGGGGTTTGAATACAAACTCACAATGCCGACTTAAGTACAGGGAAAGTGACTCTTCTAATTGTCTGTGCTTTGAGCTCCTCCTGGGAGACTAGTATTAGATTCCGAGGCACCACTGCAATTTCTCTGTATCTCTTGGACCTACACATTCACGATGAAACACAGAATTTGCTTCGGGTTTGAATACAAAGTCACAATGCCAACTTAAGAACAGGGAAAATGACTCTTCCAATTGTCTGTGCTTTGAGCTTCTCCTGTGAGACTAGTATTAGATTCCGATGCACCATTGCAGGTTTTCTGTATCCCTTGGACCTCCATGTTGATGAAGAAAAGAGAAATTTCATCGGGATTAAATACAAAAGACACCATGCCGACTTAAGTTCAAGAAGAGTGACACTTCTAATTGTATGTGCTTTGAGCTTCTCCTGGGAGACCAGTAATATATTCCGATGCAACATTGCAGGATTTATGTATCCCTTTGAATACAAAGTTACAATGCCGACTTAAGTACAGGAAGAGTGACTCTTCCAATTGTCTGTGCTTTGAGCTCCTCCTGGGACACCAGTATTAGATTCCGATGCACCACTGCAGGTTTTCTGTATCTCTTGCGCCTATACATTCATGATGAAACACAGAATTTGCTTGGGGTTTGAATACAAACTCACAATGCCGACTTAATTACAGGGAAATTGACTCTTCTAATTGTCTGTGCTTTGAGCTCCTCCTGGGAGACTAGTATTAGATTCCGATGCACCACTGCAGGTTTTCTGTATCCCTTGGACCTCCATATTGACGAAGAAAAGAGAAATTTCATCGGGATTAAATACAAAAGACACCATGCTGAGTTAAGTTCAAGAAGAGTGACTCTTCTAATTGTATGAGCTTTGAGCTTCTCCTGGGAGACCAGTAATATATTCCGATGCAACACTGCAAGTTTAGTGTATCCCTTTGAATACAAAGTCACAATGCCGACTTAAGTACAGGAAGTGAGACTCTTCTAATTGTCTGTGCTTTGAGCTCCTCCTGGGACACCAGTATTAGATTCCGATGCACCACTGCAGGTATCCTGTACCTCTTGGACCTATACATTCACGATGAAGCACAGAATTTGCTTTGGGTTTGAATACAAAGTCCAATGCCGACTTCAGTACAGGGAAAGTGAGTCTTCTAATTGTCTGTGCTTTGAGCTTCTCCTGGGAGACTGGTATTAGATTCCAATGGACCACTGCAGGTTTTCTGTATCCCTTGGACCTCCATATTGACGATGATAAAGAGAAATTTCATCGGTATTAAATACAAATGACACCATGCCGACTTAAGTTCAAGAAGAGTGACTCTTATAATTGTATGTGCTTTGAGCTTCTCCTGGGAGACCAGTAATATATTCTGATGCCACACTGCCGTTTTTATGTATCCCTTTGAGTACAAAGTCACAATGCCGACTTAAGTACAGGAAGAGTTACTCGTCCAATTGTCTGTGCTTTTAGCTCCTCCAGGGACACCAGTATTAGATTCCGACGCAACACTGCAGGTTTTCTGTATCTCTTGGGCCTATACATTCGTGATGAAACACAGAATTTGCTTGGGGTTTGAATACAAAGTCACAAGGCCGACTTAATTACAGGGAAATTGACTCTTCTCATTGTCTGTGCTTTGAGCTCCTCCTGGGAGACTAGTATTAGATTCAGATGCACCACTGCAGGTTTTCTGTATCCCTTGTACCTCCATATTGACGATGACAAAGAGAAATATCATCGGGATTAAATACAAAAGACACCATGCCGACCTAAGTTCAAGAAGAGTGACTCTTCTAATTGTATGTGCTTTGAGCTTCTCCTGGGAGACCAGTAATATATTCCGATGCACCACTGCAGGTTTTCTGTATCCCTTGGACCTCCATATTGACGATGATAAAGAGAAATTTCATCGGGATTAAATACAAATGACACCATGCCGACTTAAGTTCAAGAAGAGTGACTCTTATAATTGTATGTGCTTTGAGCTTCTCCGGGGAGACCAGTAATATATTCCGATGCAACACTGCCGGTTTCAAGTATCCCTTTGAATACAAAGTCACAATGCCGACTTAAGTACAGGAAGAGTTACTCTTCCAATTGTCTGTGCTTTTAGCTCCTCCAGGGACACCAGTATTAGATTCCGATGCACCACTGCAGGTTTTCTCTATCTCTTGCACATAAACATTCACGGTGAAACACAGAATTTGCTTTGGGTTTGAATACAAAGTCACAATGCCGACTTAAGTACAGGGAAAGTGACTCTTCTAATTGTCTGTGCTTTGAGCTTTTCCTGGGAGACTAGTATTAGATTCCGATGCACCACTGCAGGTTTTCTGTATCCCTTGGACCTCCATTTTGACGATGATAGAGAGAAATTTCATCGGGATTAAATACAAAAGACACCATGCCAACATAAGTTCAAGAAGAGTGACTCTTCCAATAGTATGTGCTTTGAGCTTCTCCTGGGAGACCAGTAATATATTCCGATGCAACACTGCAGTTTTTATGTATCCCTTTGAATACAAAGTCACAATGCCGACTTAAGTACAGGTAGAGTGACTCTACTAATTGTTTGTGCTTTGAGCTCCTCCTGGGACACCAGTATTAGATTCCGATGCACAACTGCAGGTTTACTGTATCCCTTGGATCTCCATGTTGACGATGATAAAGAGAAATTTAATCGGGATGAAATACAAAAGACACCATGCCGACTTAAGTTCAAGAAGAGTGACTCTCCTAATTGTATGTGCTTTGAGCTTCTCCTGGGAGACCAGTAATATATTCCGATGCAACACTGCAGGTTGTATGCATCCCTTTGAATACAAAGTCACAATGCAGACTTAAGTACAGGAAGAGTGACTCTTCCAATTGTCTGTGCTTTGAGCTCCTCCTGGGACACCAGTATTAGATTCCGATGCACCACTGCAGGTTTTCTGTATCTCTTGCGCCTATACATTCATGATGAAACACAGAATTTGCTTGGGGTTTGAATACAAACTCACAATGCCGACTTAAGTACAGGGAAAGTGACTCTTCTAATTGTCTGTGCTTTGAGCTCCTCCTGGGAGACTAGTATTAGATTCCGAGGCACCACTGCAATTTCTCTGTATCTCTTGGACCTACACATTCACGATGAAACACAGAATTTGCTTCGGGTTTGAATACAAAGTCACAATGCCAACTTAAGAACAGGGAAAATGACTCTTCCAATTGTCTGTGCTTTGAGCTTCTCCTGTGAGACTAGTATTAGATTCCGATGCACCATTGCAGGTTTTCTGTATCCCTTGGACCTCCATATTGACGAAGAAAAGAGAAATTTCATCGGGATTAAATACAAAAGACACCATGCCGACTTAAGTTCAAGAAGAGTGACACTTCTAATTGTATGTGCTTTGAGCTTCTCCTGGGAGACCAGTAATATATTCCGATGCAACATTGCAGGATTTATGTATCCCTTTGAATACAAAGTCACAATGCCGACTTAAGTACAGGAAGAGTGACTCTTCCAATTGTCTGTGCTTTGAGCTCCTCCTGGGACACCAGTATTAGATTCCGATGCACCACTGCAGGTTTTCTGTATCTCTTGCGCCTATACATTCATGATGAAACACAGAATTTGATAGGGGTTTGAATACAAACTCACAATGCCGACTTAATTACAGGGAAATTGACTCTTCTAATTGTCTGTGCTTTGAGCTCCTCCTGGGAGACTAGTATTAGATTCCGATGCACCACTGCAGGTTTTCTGTATCCCTTGGAACTCCATATTGACGAAGAAAAGAGAAATTTCATCGGGATTAAATACAAAAGACACCATGCTGAGTTAAGTTCAAGAAGAGTGACTCTTCTAATTGTATGAGCTTTGAGCTTCTCCTGGGAGACCAGTAATATATTCCGATGCAACACTGCAAGTTTAGTGTATCCCTTTGAATACAAAGTCACAATGCCGACTTAAGTACAGGAAGTGAGACTCTTCTAATTGTCTGTGCTTTGAGCTCCTCCTGGGACACCAGTATTAGATTCCGATGCACCACTGCAGGTATCCTGTATCTCTTGGACCTATACATTCACGATGAAGCACAGAATTTGCTTTGGGTTTGAATACAAAGTCCAGTGCCGACTTAAGTACAGGGAAAGTGAGTCTTCTAATTGTCTGTGCTTTGAGCTTCTCCTGGGAGACTGGTATTAGATTCCAATGGACCACTGCAGGTTTTCTGTATCCCTTGGACCTCCATATTGACGATGATAAAGAGAAATTTCATCGGTATTAAATACAAATGACACCATGCCGACTTAAGTTCAAGAAGAGTGACTCTTATAATTGTATGTGCTTTGAGCTTCTCCTGGGAGACCAGTAATATATTCTGATGCCACACTGCCGCTTTTATGTATCCCTTAGAGTACAAAGTCACAATGCAGACTTAAGTACAGGAAGAGTTACTCGTCCAATTGTCAGTGCTTTTAGCTCCTCCAGGGACACCAGTATTAGATTCCGACGCAACACTGCAGGTTTTCTGTATCTCTTGGGCCTATACATTCATGATGAAACACAGAATTTGCTTGGGGTTTGAATACAAAGTCACAAGGCCGACTTAATTACAGGGAAATTGACTCTTCTCATTGTCTGTGCTTTGAGCTCCTCCTGGGAGACTAGTATTAGATTCAGATGCACCACTGCAGGGTTTCTGTATCCCTTGTACCTCCATATTGACGATGACAAAGAGAAATTTCATCGGGATTAAATACAAAAGACACCATGCCGACCTAAGTTCAAGAAGAGTGACTCTTCTAATTGTATGTGCTTTGAGCTTCTCCTGGGAGACCAGTAATATATTCCGATGCACCACTGCAGGTTTTCTGTATCCCTTGGACCTCCATATTGACGATGATAAAGAGAAATTTCATCGGGATTAAATACAAATGACACCATGCCGACTTAAGTTCAAGAAGAGTGACTCTTATAATTGTATGTGCTTTGAGATTCTCCTGGGAGACCAGTAATATATTCCGATGCAACACTGCCGGTTTCAAGTATCCCTTTGAATACAAAGTCACAATGCCGACTTAAGTACAGGAAGAGTTACTCTTCCAATTGTCTATGCTTTTAGCTCCTCCAGGGACACCAGTATTAGATTCCGATGCACCACTGCAGGTTTTCTGTATCTCTTGCACATAAACATTCACGGTGAAACACAGAATTTGCTTTGGGTTTGAATACAAAGTCACAATGCCGACTTAAGTACAGGGAAAGTGACTCTTCTAATTGTCTGTGCTTTGAGCATCTCCTGGGAGACTAGTATTAGATTCCGATGCACCACTGCAGGTTTTCTGTATCCCTTGGACCTCCATTTTGACGATGATAAAGAGAAATTTCATCGGGATTAAATACAAAAGACACCATGCCAACATAAGTTCAAGAAGAGTGACTCTTCCAATAGTATGTGCTTTGAGCTTCTCCTGGGAGACCAGTAATATATTCCGATGCAACACTGCAGTTTTTATGTATCCCTTTGAATACAAAGTCACAATGCCGACTTAAGTACAGGTAGAGTGACTCTACTAATTGTTTGTGCTTTGAGATCCTCCTGGGACACCAGTATTAGATTCCGATGCACAACTGCAGGTTTACTGTATCCCTTGGATCTCCATGTTGACGATGATAAAGAGAAATTTAGTCGGGATGAAATACAAAAGACACCATGCCGACTTAAGTTCAAGAAGTGTGACTCTGCTAATTGTATGTGCTTTGAGCTTCTCCTGGGAGACCAGTAATATATTCCGATGCAACACTGCAGGTTTTGTGTATCCCTTTGAATACAAAGTCACAATGCCGACTTAAGTATAGGAAGTGAGACTTTTCTAATTGTCTGTGCTTTGAGCTCCTCCTGGGACGCCAGTATTAGATTCCGATGCACCACTGCAGGTTTTCTGTATCTCTTGGGCCTATACATTCACGATGAAGCACAGAATTTGCTTTGGGTTTGAATACAAAGTCCAATGCCGACTTAAGTACAGGGAAAGTGACTCTTCTAATTGTCTGTGCTTTGAGCTTCTCCTGGGAGACTAGTATTAGATTCCGATGGACCACTGCAGGTTTTTTGTATCCCTTGGACCTCCATATTGACGATGATAAAGAGAAATTTCATCGGGATTAAATACAAATGACACCATGCCGGCTTATGTTCAAGAAGAGTGACTCTTATAATTGTATGTGCTTTGAGCTTCTCCTGAGAGACCAGTAACATATTCCGATGCCACACTGCCGGTTTTATGTATCCCTTTGAAAACAAAGTCACAATACCGACTTAAGTACAGGAAGAGTTACTCTTCCAATTGTCTGTGTTTTTAGCTCCTCCAGGGACACCAGTATTAGATTCTGACGCACCACTGCAGACCGTCTGTATCTCTTGGGCCTATACATTCATGATGAAACACAGAATTTGCTTGGGGTTTGAATACAAAGTCACAAGGCCGACTTAATTACAGGGAAATTGACTCTTCTAATTGTCTGTGCTTTGAGCTCCTCCTGGGAGACTAGTATTAGATTCAGATGCACCAGGGCAGGTTTTCTGTATCACTTGGACCTCCATATTGACAATGACAAAGAGAAATTTCATCGGGGGTTTAATACAAAAGACACCATGCCGACCTAAGTTCAAGAAGAGTGACTCTTCTAATTGTATGTGCTTTGAGCTTCTCCTGGGAGACCAGTAATATATTCCGATGCACCACTGCAGGTTTTCTGTATCCCTTGGACCTCCATATTGACGATGATAAAGAGAAATTTCATCGGGATTAAATATAAATGACACCATGCCGACTTAAGTTCAAGAAGAGTGACTCTTATAATTGTATGTGCTTTGCGCTTCTCCTGGGAGACCAGTAATATATTCCGATGCAACACTGCCGGTTTAATGTATTCCTTTGAATACAAAGTCACAATGCCGACTTAAGTACAGGAAGAGTTACTCTTCCAATTGTCTGTGCTTTTAGCTCCTCCAGGGACACCAGTATTAGATTCCGATGCACCACTGCAGGTTTTCTGTATCTCTTGGGCCTATACATTCATGATGAAACACAGAATTTGCTTGGGGTTTGAATACAAAGTCACAAGGCCGACTTAATTACAGGTATATTGACTCTTCTAATTGTCTGTGCTTTGAGCTTCTCCTGGGAGACTAGTATTAGATTCCGATGCACCACTGCAGGTTTTCTGTATCCCTTGGACCTCCATTTTGACGATGATAAAGAGAAATTTCATCGGGATTAAATACAAAAGACACCATGCCAACATAAGTTCAAGAAGAGTGACTCTTCCAATAGTATGTGCTTTGAGCTTCTCCTGGGAGACCAGTAATATATTCCGTTGCAACACTGCAGTTTTTATGTGTCCCTTTGAATACAAAGTCACAATGCCTACTTAAGTACAGGTAGAGTGACTCTACTAATTGTTTGTGCTTTGAGCTCCTCCTGGGACACCAGTATTAGATTCCGATGCACAACTGCAGGTTTACTGTATCACTTGGATCTCCATATTGACGATGATAAAGAGAAATTTCATCGGGATGAAATACAAAAGACACCATGCCGACTTAAGTTCAAGAAGAGTGACTCTCCTAATTGTATGTGCTTTGAGCTTCTCCTGGGAGACCAGTAATATATTCCGATGCAACATTGCAGGTTTTGTGTTTCCATTTGAATACAAAGTCACAATGCCGACTTAAGTACAGTAAGTGAGACTCTTCTCATTGTCTGTGCTTTGAGCTCCTCCTGGGACACCAGTATTAGATTCCGATGCACCACTGCAGGTTTTCTGTATCTCTTGGACCTATACATTCACGATGAAGCACAGAATTTGCTTTGGGTTTGAATACAAAGTCACAATGCCGACTTAAGTACAGGGAAAGTGACTCTTCTAATTGTCTGTGCTTTGAGTTTCTCCTGGGAGACTAGTATTAGATTCCGATGCACCACTGCAGGTTTTCTGTATCTCTTGGGCCTATAGATTCATGATGAAACACAGAATTTGCTTGGGGTTTGAATACAATGTCACAATGCCGACTTAATTACAGGGAAATTGACTCTTCTAATAGTCTGTGTTTTGAGCTCCTCCTGGGAGACTAGTATTAGATTCCGATGCACCACTGCAGGTTTTCTGTATCCCTTGGACCTTCATATTGACGATGACAAAGAGAAATTTCATCGGCATTAAATGCAAAAGACACCATGCCGACTTAAGATCAAGAAGAGTGACTCTTATTATTGTATGTGCTTTGAGCTTCTCCTGGGAGACCAGTAATATATTCCGATGCAACACTGCAGGTTTTATGTATCCCTTTGAATACAAAGCCACAATGCCGACTTAAGTACAGGGAAGTGATTATTTTAATTGCCTGTGCCTTGAGCTCCTCCTGGGACACCAGTATTACATTCCGATGCACCACTGCAGGTTTTCTGTACCTCTTGGACCTATACATTCACGATGAAACACAGAATTTGCTTCGGGTTTGAATACAAAGTGACAATGCCGACTTAAGTACAGGGAAAGTGACTCTTCTAATTGTCTGTGCTTTGAGTTTCTCCTGGGAGACTAGTATTAGATTCCGATGCACCACTGCAGGTTTTCTGTATCCCTTGGACCTCCATTTGACGATGATAAAGAGAAATTTCATCGGGATTAAATACAAAAGACACCATGCCGACTTAAGTTCAAGAAGAGTGACACTTCTAATTGTATGTGCTTTGAGCCTCTCCTGGGAGACCAGTAATATATTCCGATGCAACACTGCAGATTTTATGTATCCCTTTGAATACAAAGTCACAATGGCGACTTAAGTACCGGAAGAGTGACTCTTCCAATTGTCTGTGCTTTGAGCTCCTCCTGGGACACCAGTATTAGATTCCGATGCACCACTGCAGGTTTTCTGTATCTCTTGGACCTATACATTCACGATGAAACACCGAATTTGCTTCGGGTTTGAATACAAAGTCACAATGCCGACTTAAGTACAGGGAAAGTGACTCTTCTAATTGTCTGTGCTTTGAGCTCCTCCTGGGAGACTGGTATTAGATTCCGATGCACCACTGCAGGTTTTCTGTATCCCTTGGACCTCCATATTGACGAAGAAAAGAGAAATTTCATCGGGATTAAATACAAAAGACACCATGCCGACTTAAGTTCAAGAAGGGTGAATCTCCTAATTGTATGTGCTTTGAGCTTCTACTGGGAGACCAGCTATATATTCCGATGCAACACTGCAGGTTTTATGTATCTCTTTGAATACAAAGTCACAACGCCGACTTAAGTACAGGAAGAGTGATTCTTCTAATTGTCTGTGCTTTGAGCTCCTCCTGGGACACCAGTAATAGATTCCGATGCACCACTGCAATTTTTCTTTATCTCTTGGACCTATACATTCACGATGAAATACAGAATTTGCTTTGGGTTTGAATACAAAGTCACAATGCCGACTTAAGTACAGGGAAAGTGACTCTTCTAATTGTCTGTGCTTTGAGCTTCTCCTGGGAGACTGGTATTAGATTCCGATGCACCACTGCAGGTTTTCTGTATCCCTTGGACCTCCATATTGACGATGATAAAGATGAATTTCATCGGGATTAAATACAAAAGACACCATGCCGACTTAAGTTCAAGAAGAGTGACTCTTATAATTGTATGTGCTTTGAGCTTCTCCTGGGAGACCAGTAATATATACCGATGCAACACTGCAGGTTTTATGTATCCCTTTGAATACAAAGTCACAATGCCGACTTAAGTACAGGAAGAGTTACTCTTCCAACTGTCTGTGCTTTTAGCTCCTCCAGGGACACCAGTATTAGATTCCGATGGACCACTGCAGGTTTTCTGTATCTCTTGGGCCTATACATTCATGATGAAACACAGAATTTGCTTGGGGTTTGAATACAAAGTCACAATGCCGACTTAATTACAGGGAAATTGTCTCCTTTAATGGGCTGTGCTTTGAGCTCCTCCTGGGAGACTAGTATTAGATTCTGATGCACCACTGCAGGTTTTCTGTATCCCTTGGACCTCCATATTGACGATGACAAAGAGAAATTTCATCGGGATTAAATACAAAAGACACCATGCCGTCCTAAGTTCAAGAAGAGTGACTATTCTAATTGTATGTGCTTTGAGCTTCTCCTGGGAGACCAGTAATATATTCCTATGCAACACTGCAGGTTTCATGTATCCCTTTGAATACAAAGTCACAATGCCGACATAAGTACAGGAAGAGAGATTCTTCTGATTGTCTGTGCTTTAAGCTCCTCCTGGGACACCAGTATTAGATTCCGATGCACCACTGCAATTTCTCTGTATCTCTTGGACCTACACATTCACGATGAAACACAGAATTTGCTTCGGGTTTGAATACAAAGTCACAATGCCAACTTAAGAACAGGGAAAGTGACTCTTCCAATTGTCTGTGCTTTGAGCTTCTCCTGTGAGACTAGTATTAGATTCCGATGCACCATTGCAGGTTTTCTGTATCCCTTGGACCTCCATATTGACGATGATAAAGAGAAATATCATCGGGATTAATTACAAAAGACACTATGCCGACTTAAGTTCAAGAAGAGCGACTCTTATAATAGTATGTGCTTTGAGCTTCTCCTGGGAGACCAGTAATATATTCCGATGCAACACTGAAGGTTGTATGCATCCCTTTGAATACAAAGTCACAATGCCGACTTAAGTACAGGAAGAGTGACTCTTCCAATTGTCTGTGCTTTGAGCTCCTCCTGGGACACCAGTATTAGATTCCGATGCACCACTGCAGGTTTTCTGTATCTCTTGCGCCTATACATTCACGATGAAACACAGAATTTGCTTGGGGTATGAATACAAACTCACAATGCCGACTTAAGTGCAGGGAAAGTGAGTCTTCTAATTGTCTGTGCTTTGAGCTCCTCCTGGGAGACTAGTATTAGATTCCGAGGCACCACTGCAATTTCTCTGTATCTCTTGGACCTACACATTCACGATGAAAAACAGAATTTGCTTCGGGTTTGAATACAAAGTCACAATGCCAACTTAAGAACAGGGAAAATGACTCTTCCAATTGTCTGTGCTTTGAGCTTCTCCTGTGAGACTAGTATTAGATTCCGATGCACCATTGCAGGTTTTCTGTATCCCTTGGAGCTCCATATTGACGAAGAAAAGAGAAATTTCATCGGGATTAAATACAAAAGACACCATGCCGACTTAAGTTCAAGAAGAGTGACACTTCTAATTGTATGTGCTTTGAGCTTCTCCTGGGAGACCAGTAATATATTCCGATGCAACATTGCAGGATTTATGTATCCCTTTGAATACAAAGTACAATGCCGACTTAAGTACGGGAAGAGTGACTCTTCCAATTGTCTGTGCTTTGAGCTCCTCCTGGGGCACCAGTATTAGATTCCGATGCACCACTGCAGGTTTTCTGTGTCTCTTGCGCCTATGCATTCATGATGAAACACAGAATTTGCTTGGGGTTTGAATACAAACCCACAATGCCGACTTAATTACAGGGAAATTGACTCTTCTAAATGTCTGTGCTTTGAGCTCCTCCTGGGAGACTAGTATTAGATTCCGATGCACCACTGCAGGTTTTCTGTATCCCTTGGACCTCCATATTGACGAAGAAAAGAGAAATTTCATCGGGATTAAATACAAAAGACACCATGCTGAGTTAAGTTCAAGAAGAGTGACTCTTCTAATTGTATGAGCTTTGAGCTTCTCCTGGGAGACCAGTAATATATTCCGATGCAACACTGCAAGTTTAGTGTATCCCTTTGAATACAAAGTCACAATGCCGACTTAGGTACAGGAAGTGAGACTCTTCTAATTGTCTGTGCTTTGAGCTCCTCCGGGGACACCAGTATTAGATTCCGATGCACCACTGCAGGTATCCTGTATCTCTTGGACCTATACATTCACGATGAAGCACAGAATTTGCTTTGGGTTTGAATACAAAGTCCAATGCCGACTTAAGTACAGGGAAAGTGGGTCTTCTAATTGTCTGTGCTTTGAGCTTCTCCTGGGAGACTGGTATTAGATTCCAATGGACCACTGCAGGTTTTCTGTATCCCTTGGACCTCCATATTGACGATGATAAAGAGAAATTTCATCGGTATTAAATACAAATGACACCATGCCGACTTAAGTTCAAGAAGAGTGACTCTTATAATTGTATGTGCTTTGAGCTTCTCCTGGGAGACCAGTAATATATTCTGATGCCACACTGCCGGTTTTATGTATCCCTTTGAGTACAAAGTCACAATGCCGACTTAAGTACAGGAAGAGTTACTCGTCCAATTGTCTGTGCTTTTAGCTCCTCCAGGGACACCAGTATTAGATTCCGACGCAACACTGCAGGTTTTCGGTATCTCTTGGGCCTATACATTCATGATGAAACACAGAATTTGCTTGGGGTTTGAATACAAAGTCACAAGGCCGACTTAATTACAGGGAAATTGACTCTTCTCATTGTCTGTGCTTTGAGCTCCTCCTGGGAGACTAGTATTAGATTCAGATGCACCACTGCAGGTTTTCTGTATCCCTTGTACCTCCATATTGACGATGACAAAGAGAAATTTCATCGGGATTAAATACAAAAGACACCATGCCGACCTAAGTTCAAGAAGAGTGACTCTTCTAATTGTATGTGCTTTGAGCTTCTCCTGGGAGACCAGTAATATATTCCGATGCACCACTGCAGGTTTTCTGTATCCCTTGGACCCCCATATAGACGACGATAAAGAGAAATTTCATCGGGATTAAATACAAATGACACCATGCCGACTTAAGTTCAAGAAGAGTGACTCTTATAATTGTATGTGCTTTGAGCTTCTCCTGGGAGACCAGTAATATATTCCGATGCAACACTGCCGGTTTCAAGTATCCCTTTGAATACAAAGTCACAATGCCGACTTAAGTACAGGAAGAGTTACTCTTCCAATTGTCTGTGCTTTTAGCTCCTCCAGGGACACCAGTATTAGATTCCGATGCACCACTGCAGGTTTTCTGTATCTCTTGCACATAAACATTCACGGTGAAACACAGAATTTGCTTTGGGTTTGAATACAAAGTCACAATGCCGACTTAAGTACAGGGAAAGTGACTCTTCTAATTGTCTGTGCTTTGAGCTTCTCCTGGGAGACTAGTATTAGATTCCGATGCACCACTGCAGGTTTTCTGTATCCCTTGGACCTCCATTTTGACGATGATAAAGAGAAATTTCATCGGGATTAAATACAAAAGACACCATGCCAACATAAGTTCAAGAAGAGTGACTCTTCCAATAGTTTGTGCTTTGAGCTTCTCCTGGGAGACCAGTAATATATTCCGATGCAACACTGCAGTTTTTATGTATCCCTTTGAATACAAAGTCACAATGCCGACTTAAGTACAGGTAGAGTGACTCTACTAATTGTTTGTGCTTTGAGCTAGTCCTGGGACACCAGTATTAGATTCCGATGCACAACTGCAGGTTTACTGTATCCCTTGGATCTCCATGTTGACGATGATAAAGAGAAATTTCATCGGGATGAAATACAAAAGACACCATGCCGACTTAAGTTCAAGAAGAGTGACTCTCCTAATTGTATGTGGTTTGAGCTTCTCCTGGGAGACCAGTAATATATTCCGATGCAACACTGCAGGTTTTGTGTATCCCTTTGAATACAAAGTCACAATGCCGACTTTAGTATAGGAAGTGAGACTTTTCTAATTGTCTGTGCTTTGAGCTCCTCCTGGGACGCCAGTATTAGATTCCGATGCACCACTGCAGGTTTTCTGTATCTCTTGGACCTATACATTCACGATGAAGCACAGAATTTGCTTTGGGTTTGAATACAAAGTCCAATGCCGACTTAAGTACAGGGAAAGTGACTCTTCTAATTGTCTGTGCTTTGAGCTTCTCCTGGGAGACTAGTATTAGATTCCGATGGACCACTGCAGGTTTTTTGTATCCCTTGGACCTCCATATTGACGATGATAAAGAGAAATTTCATCGGGATTAAATACAAATGACACCATGCCGACTTATGTTCAAGAAGAGTGACTCTTATAATTGTATGTGCTTTGAGCTTCTCCTGAGAGACCAGTAACATATTCCGATGCCACACTGCCGGTTTTATGTATCCCTTTGAAAACAAAGTCACAATACCGACTTAAGTACAGGAAGAGTTACTCTTCCAATTGTCTGTGTTTTTAGCTCCTCCAGGGACACCAGTATTAGATTCTGACGCACCACTGCAGACTTTCTGTATCTCTTGGGCCTATACATTCATGATGAAACACAGAATTTGCTTGGGGTTTGAATACAAAGTCACAAGACCGACTTAATTACAGGGAAATTGACTCTTCTAATTGTCTGTGCTTTGAGCTCCTCCTGGGAGACTAGTATTAGATTCAGATGCACCACTGCAGGTTTTCTGTATCACTTGGACCTCCATATTGACGATGACAAAGAGAAATTTCATCGTGGGTTTAAATACAAAAGACACCATGCCGACCTAAGTTCAAGAAGAGTGACTCTTCCAATTGTATGTGCTTTGAGCTTCTCCTGGGAGACCAGTAATATATTCCGATGCACCACTGCAGGTTTTCTGTATCCCTTGGACCTCCATATTGACGATGATAAAGAGAAATTTCATCGGGATTAAATATAAATGACACCATGCCGACTTAAGTTCAAGAAGAGTGACTCTTATAATTGTATGTGCTTTGCGCTTCTCCTGGGAGACCAGTAATATATTCCGATGCAACACTGCCGGTTTAATGTATCCCTTTGAATACAAAGTCACAATGCCGACTTAAGTACAGGAAGAGTTACTCTTCCAATTGTCTGTGCTTTTAGCTCCTCCAGGGACACCAGTATTAGATTCCGACGCACCACTGCAGGTTTTCTGTATCTCTTGGGCCTATACATTCATGATGAAACACAGAATTTGCTTGGGGTTTGAATACAAAGTCACAAGGCCGACTTAATTACAGGTATATTGACTCTTCTAATTGTCTGTGCTTTGAGCTTCTCCTGGGAGACTAGTATTAGATTCCGATGCACCACTGCAGGTTTTCTGTATCCCTTGGACCTCCATTTTGACGATGATAAAGAGAAATTTCATCGGGATTAAATACAAAAGACACCATGCCAACATAAGTTCAAGAAGAGTGACTCTTCCAATAGTATGTGCTTTGAGCTTCTCCTGGGAGACCAGTAATATATTCCGATGCAACACTGCAGTTTTTATGTGTCCCTTTGAATACAAAGTCACAATGCCTACTTAAGTACAGGTAGAGTGACTCTACTAATTGTTTGTGCTTTGAGCTCCTCCTGGGACACCAGTATTAGATTCCGATGCACAACTGCAGGTTTACTGTATCACTTGGATCTCCATATTGACGATGATAAAGAGAAATTTCATCGGGATGAAATACAAAAGACACCATGCCGACTTAAGTTCAAGAAGAGTGACTCTCCTAATTGTATGTGCTTTGAGCTTCTCCTGGGAGACCAGTAATTTATTCCGATGCAACATTGCAGGTTTTGTGTATCCATTTGAATACAAAGTCACAATGCCGACTTAAGTACAGTAAGTGAGACTCTTCTAATTGTCTGTGCTTTGAGCTCCTCCTGGGACACCAGTATTAGATTCCGATGCACCACTGCAGGTTTTCTGTATCTCTTGGACCTATACATTCACGATGAAGCACAGAATTTGCTTTGGGTTTGAATACAAAGTCCAATGCCGACTTAAGTACAGGGACAGTGACTCTTCTAATTGTCTGTGCTTTGAGCTTCTCCTGGGAGACTAGTATTAGATTCCGATGGACCACTGCAGGTTTTCTGTATCCCTTGGACCTCCATATTGACGATGATAAAGAGAAATTTCATCGGGATTAAATACAAATGACACCATGCCGACTTAAGTTCAAGGAGAGTGACTCTTATAATTGTATGTGCTTTGAGCTTCTCCTGAGAGACCAGTAACATATTCCGATGCCACACTGCCGGTTTTATATATCCCTTTGAATACAAAGTCACAATACCGACTTAAGTAAAGGAAGAGTTACTCTTCCAATTGTCTGTGCTTTTAGCTCCTCCAGGGACACCGGTATTAGATTCTGACGCACCACTGCAGGCTTTCTGTATCTCTTGGGCCTATACATTCATGATGAAACACAGAATTTGCTTGGGGTTTGAATACAAAGTCACAAGGCCGACTTAATTACAGGGAAATTGACTCTTCTAATTGTCTGTGCTTTGAGCTCCTCCTGGGAGACTAGTATTAGATTCAGATGCACCACTGCAGGTTTTCTGTATCCCTTGGACCTCCATATTGACGATGACAAAGAGAAATTTCATCGGGATTAAATACAAAAGACACCATGCCGTCCTAAGTTCAAGAAGAGTGACTATTCTAATTGTATGTGCTTTGAGCTTCTCCTGGGAGACCAGTAATATATTCCTATGCAACACTGCAGGTTTCATGTATCCCTTTGAATACAAAGTCACAATGCCGACATAAGTACAGGAAGAGTGATTCTTCTGATTGTCTGTGCTTTAAGCTCCTCCTGGGACACCAGTATTAGATTCCGATGCACCACTGCAATTTCTCTGTATCTCTTGGACCTACACATTCACGATGAAACACAGAATTTGCTTCGGGTTTGAATACAAAGTCACAATGCCAACTTAAGAACAGGGAAAGTGACTCTTCCAATTGTCTGTGCTTTGAGCTTCTCCTGTGAGACTAGTATTAGATTCCGATGCACCATTGCAGGTTTTCTGTATCCCTTGGACCTCCATATTGACGATGATAAAGAGAAATATCATCGGGATTAAATACAAAAGACACTATGCCGACTTAAGTTCAAGAAGAGCGACTCTTATAATAGTATGTGCTTTGAGCTTCTCCTGGGAGACCAGTAATATATTCCGATGCAACACTGAAGGTTGTATGCATCCCTTTGAATACAAAGTCACAATGCCGACTTAAGTACAGGAAGAGTGACTCTTCCAATTGTCTGTGCTTTGAGCTCTTCCTGGGACACCAGTATTAGATTCCGATGCACCACTGCAGGTTTTCTGTATCTCTTGCGCCTATACATTCACGATGAAACACAGAATTTGCTTGGGGTTTGAATACAAACTCACAATGCCGACTTAAGTACAGGGAAAGTGACTCTTCTAATTGTCTGTGCTTTGAGCTCCTCCTGGGAGATTAGTATTAGATTCTGAGGCACCACTGCAATTTCTCTGTATCTCTTGGACCTACACATTGACGATGAAACACAGAATTTGCTTCGGGTTTGAATACAAAGTCACAATGCCAACTTAAGAACAGGGAAAATGACTCTTCCAATTGTCTGTGCTTTGAGCTTCTCCTGTGAGACTAGTATTAGATTCCGATGCACCATTGCAGGTTTTCTGTATCCCTTGGACCTCCATATTGACGAAGAAAAGAGAAATTTCATCGGGATTAAATACAAAAGACACCATGCCGACTTAAGTTCAAGAAGAGTGACACTTCTAATTGTATGTGCTTTGAGCTTCTCCTGGGAGACCAGTAATATATTCCGATGCAACATTGCAGGATTTATGTATCCCTTTGAATACAAAGTCACAATGCCGACTTAAGTACAGGAAGAGTGACTCTTCCAATTGTCTGTGCTTTGAGCTCCTCCTGGGGCACCAGTATTAGATTCCGATGCACCACTGCAGGTTTTCTGTGTCTCTTGCGGCTATACATTCATGATGAAACACAGAATTTGCTTGGGGTTTGAATACAAACCCACAATGCCGACTTAATTACAGGGAAATTGACTCTTCTAATTGTCTGTGCTTTGAGCTCCTCCTGGGAGACTAGTATTAGATTCCGATGCACCACTGCAGGTTTTCTGTATCCCTTGGACCTCCATATTGACGAAGAAAAGAGAAATTTCATCGGGATTAAATACAAAAGACACCATGCTGAGTTAAGTTCAAGAAGAGTGACTCTTCTAATTGTATGAGCTTTGAGCTTCTCCTGGGAGACCAGTAATATATTCCGATGCAACACTGCAAGTTTAGTGTATCCCTTTGAATACAAAGTCACAATGCCGACTTAGGTACAGGAAGTGAGACTCTTCTAATTGTCTGTGCTTTGAGCTCCTCCTGGGACACCAGTATTAGATTCCGATGCACCACTGCAGGTATCCTGTATCTCTTGGACCTATACATTCACGATGAAGCACAGAATTTGCTTTGGGTTTGAATACAAAGTCCAATGCCGACTTAAGTACAGGGAATGTGGGTCTTCTAATTGTCTGTGCTTTGAGCTTCTCCTGGGAGACTGGTATTAGATTCCAATGGACCACTGCAGGTTTTCTGTATCCCTTGGACCTCCATATTGACGATGATAAAGAGAAATTTCATCGGTATTAAATACAAATGACACCATGCCGACTTAAGTTCAAGAAGAGTGACTCTTATAATTGTATGTGCTTTGAGCTTCTCCTGGGAGACCAGTAATATATTCTGATGCCACACTGCCGGTTTTATGTATCCCTTTGAGTACAAAGTCACAATGCCGACTTAAGTACAGGAAGAGTTACTCGTCCAATTGTCTGTGCTTTTAGCTCCTCCAGGGACACCAGTATTAGATTCCGACGCAACACTGCAGGTTTTCTGTATCTCTTGGGCCTATACATTCATGATGAAACACAGAATTTGCTTGGGGTTTGAATACAAAGTCACAAGGCCGACTTAATTACAGGGAAATTGACTCTTCTCATTGTCTGTGCTATGAGCTCCTCCTGGGAGACTAGTATTAGATTCAGATGCACCACTGCAGGTTTTCTGTATCCCTTGTACCTCCATATTGACGATGACAAAGAGAAATTTCATCGGGATTAAATACAAAAGACACCATGCCGACCTAAGTTCAAGAAGAGTTACTCTTCTAATTGTATGTGCAATGAGCTTCTCCTGGGAGACCAGTAATATATTCCGATGCACCACTGCAGGTTTTCTGTATCCCTTGGACCCCCATATTGACGACGATAAAGAGAAATTTCATCGGGATTAAATACAAATGACACCATGCCGACTTAAGTTCAAGAAGAGTGACTCTTATAATTGTATGTGCTTTGAGCTTCTCCTGGGAGACCAGTAATATATTCCGATGCAACACTGCCGGTTTCAAGTATCCCTTTGAATACAAAGTCACAATGCCGACTTAAGTACAGGAAGAGTTACTCTTCCAATTGTCTGTGCTTTTAGCTCCTCCAGGGACACCAGTATTAGATTCCGATGCACCACTGCAGGTTTTCTGTATCTCTTGCACATAAACATTCACGGTGAAACACAGAATTTGCTTTGTGTTTGAATACAAAGTCACAATGCCGACTTAAGTACAGGGAAAGTGACTCTTCTAATTGACTGTGCTTTGAGCTTCTCCTGGGAGACTAGTATTAGATTCCGATGCACCACTGTAGGTTTTCTGTATCCCTTGGACCTCCATTTTGACGATGATAAAGAGAAATTTCATCGGGATTAAATACAAAAGACACCATGCCAACATAAGTTCAAGAAGAGTGACTCTTCCAATAGTATGTGCTTTGAGCTTCTCCTGGGAGACCAGTAATATATTCCGATGCAACACTGCAGTTTTTATGTATCCCTTTGAATACAAAGTCACAATGCCGACTTAAGTACAGGTAGAGTGACTCTACTAATTGTTTGTGCTTTGAGCTCCTCCTGGGACACCAGTATTAGATTCCGATGCACAACTGCAGGTTTACTGTATCCCTTGGATCTCCATGTTGACGATGATAAAGAGAAATTTCATCGGGATGAAATACAAAAGACACCATGCCGACTTAAGTTCAAGAAGAGTGACTCTCCTAATTGTATGTGGTTTGAGCTTCTCCTGGGAGACCAGTAATATATTCCGATGCAACACTGCAGGTTTTGTGTATCCCTTTGAATACAAAGTCACAATGCCGACTTAACTATAGGAAGTGAGACTTTTCTAATTGTCTGTGCTTTGAGCTCCACCTGGGACGGCAGTATTAGATTCCGATGCACCACTGCAGGTTTTCTGTATCTCTTGGACCTATACATTCACGATGAAGCACAGAATTTGCTTTGGGTTTGAATACAAAGTCCAATGCCGACTTAAGTACAGGGAAAGTGACTCTTCTAATTGTCTGTGCTTTGAGATTCTCCTGGGAGACTAGTATTAGATTGTAGTGGGACGAAATTAAACGTCACCCATCCACCAAGTCAGCCCAGTTTGCAGGTGACTATGAGTTTAATTTAGTTTTGTTTGTGTGTTTTCTTATTATTTGTAATAAGTGTGAATTATCTAAAAGTTTGTATTTTTTTTATGTGTTTCATGTACGGGGAGATCGGCGCAACGAACGGGGACAGCATCTTCGTTGCCGCGACCAGAGAGGAAATTGCTGGCCGCTATACGTCGCGGGTCGACAGCCAAGGAGCAACAGAAGATCCTGGAACCGAGTTGTTGCGTCGTGTTTCTAAAAATTAAAAACGAATTTTTATACTCTTTTTGTACAACAATGACGAGCTTAATCTTATTGAAATGTTAGTCACTGTCTGTCAACGCTCAAGTTCACATCTGTATGTGTAGGAAGCTAATAAAATAGTGTATGCTACTAAAGTTGAAACACGTGTCTTGAAGATTTATTTATGAAGAGTTATGTGAACGGATTAATAATATATTTGACAAGATTATTGATTCAGACAGCGTTGGCCGAAACTTTGAATCTAAAAAGTTTATTTAATGTGTGATTCTGATATCGATTAAATCAAGATAACGTGTGTCGATATAATTTTCTGAGGAGAAACAAACGAAATTTAAATTCGAAAAAGTTACGAAAACCAATTGGCCCAAGTGATGTAATTCTCTGCACACGACTCAACTGATGTTTTACAGTTTCGTTCAAGAACCATCCTATGACAATTTAAAAGAATATGAATCATTTTTGAAAGTGGGTTGTAACTGACGTAGGTGACGAAGTCTGCACATGGTCATACATATATCAAACGGAAATTTAATACGTCGTTACAAAGCAGATTCCGATGGACCACTGCAGGTTTTTTGTATCCCTTGGACCTCCATATTGACGATGATAAAGAGAAATTTCATCGGGATTAAATACAAATGACACCATGCCGACTTATGTTCAAGAAGAGTGACTCTTATAATTGTATGTGCTTTGAGCTTCTCCTGAGAGACCAGTAACATATTCCGATGCCACACTGCCGGTTTTATGTATCCCTTTGAAAACAAAGTCACAATACCGACTTAAGTACAGGAAGAGTTACTCTTCCAATTGTCTGTGTTTTTAGCTCCTCCAGGGACACCAGTATTAGATTCTGACGCACCACTGCAGACTTTCTGTATGTCTTGGGCCTATACATTCATGATGAAACACAGAATTTGCTTGGGGTTTGAATACAAAGTCACAAGACCGACTTAATTACAGGGAAATTGACTCTTCTAATTGTCTGTGCTTTGAGCTCCTCCTGGGAGACTAGTATTAGATTCAGATGCACCACTGCAGGTTTTCTGTATCACTTGGACCTCCATATTGACGATGACAAAGAGAAATTTCATCGGGGGTTTAAATACAAAAGACACCATGCCGACCTAAGTTCAAGAAGAGTGACTCTTCCAATTGTATGTGCTTTGAGCTTCTCCTGGGAGACCAGTAATATATTCCGATGCACCACTGCAGGTTTCCTGTATCCCTTGGACCTCCATATTGACGATGATAAAGAGAAATTTCATCGGGATTAAATATAAATGACACCATGCCGACTTAAGTTCAAGAAGAGTGACTCTTATAATTGTATGTGCTTTGCGCTTCTCCTGGGAGACCAGTAATATATTCCGATGCAACACTGCCGGTTTAATGTATCCCTTTGAATACAAAGTCACAATGCCGACTTAAGTACAGGAAGAGTTACTCTTCCAATTGTCTGTGCTTTTAGCTCCTCCAGGGACACCAGTATTAGATTCCGATGCACCACTGCAGGTTTTCTGTATCTCTTGGGCCTATACATTCATGATGAAACACAGAATTTGCTTGGGGTTTGAATACAAAGTCACAAGGCCGACTTAATTACAGGTATATTGACTCTTCTAATTGTCTGTGCTTTGAGCTTCTCCTGGGAGACTAGTATTAGATTCCGATGCACCACTGCAGGTTTTCTGTATCCCTTGGACCTCCATTTTGACGATGATAAAGAGAAATTTCATCGGGATTAAATATAAAAGACACCATGCCAACATAAGTTCAAGAAGAGTGACTCTTCCAATAGTATGTGCTTTGAGCTTCTCCTGGGAGACCAGTAATATATTCCGATGCAACACTGCAGTTTTTATGTGTCCCTTTGAATACAAAGTCACAATGCCTACTTAAGTACAGGTAGAGTGACTCTACTAATTGTTTGTGCTTTGAGCTCCTCCTGGGACACCAGTATTAGATTCCGATGCACAACTGCAGGTTTACTGTATCACTTGGATCTCCATATTGACGATGATAAAGAGAAATTTCATCGGGATGAAATACAAAAGACACCATGCCGACTTAAGTTCAAGAAGAGTGACTCTCCTAATTGTATGTGCTTTGAGCTTCTCCTGGGAGACCAGTAATATATTCCGATGCAACATTGCAGGTTTTGTGTATCCATTTGAATACAAAGTCACAATGCCGACTTAAGTACAGTAAGTGAGACTCTTCTAATTGTCTGTGCTTTGAGCTCCTCCTGGGACACCAGTATTAGATTCCGATGCACCACTGCAGGTTTTCTGTATCTCTTGGACCTATACATTCACGATGAAGCACAGAATTTGCTTTGGGTTTGAATACAAAGTCCAATGCCGACTTAAGTACAGGGACAGTGACTCTTCTAATTGTCTGTGCTTTGAGCTTCTCCTGGGAGACTAGTATTAGATTCCGATGGACCACTGCAGGTTTTCTGTATCCCTTGGACCTCCATATTGACGATGATAAAGAGAAATTTCATCGGGATTAAATACAAATGACACCATGCCGACTTAAGTTCAAGGAGAGTGACTCTTATAATTGTATGTGCTTTGAGCTTCTCCTGAGAGACCAGTAACATATTCCGATGCCACACTGCCGGTTTTATATATCCCTTTGAATACAAAGTCACAATACCGACTTAAGTACAGGAAGAGTTACTCTTCCAATTGTCTGTGCTTTTAGCTCCTCCAGGGACACCGGTATTAGATTCTGACGCACCACTGCAGGCTTTCTGTATCTCTTGGGCCTATACATTCATGATGAAACACAGAATTTGCTTGGGGTTTGAATACAAAGTCACAAGGCCGACTTAATTACAGGGAAATTGACTCTTCTAATCGTCTGTGCTTTGAGCTCCTCCTGGGAGACTAGTATTAGATTCAGATGCACCACTGCAGGTTTTCTGTATCCCTTGGACCTCCATATTGACGATGACAAAGAGAAATTTCATCGGGGGTTTAAATACAAAAGACACCATGCAGAAGTAAGTTCAAGAAGAGTGACTCTTCTAATTGTTAGTGCTTTGAGATTCTCCTGGGAGACCAGTAATATATTCCGATGCACCACTGCAGGTTTTCTGTATCCCTTGGACCTCCATATTGACGATGATAAAGAGAAATTTCATCGGGATTAAATACAAATGACACCATGCCGACTTAAGTTCAAGAATAGTGACTCTTATAATTGTATGTGCTTTGAGCTTCTCCTGGGAGACCAGTAATATATTCCGATGCAACACTGCCGGTTTCATGTATCCCTTTGAATACAAAGTCACAATGCCGACTTAAGTACAGGAAGAGTTACTCTTCCAATTGTCTGTGCTTTTAGCTCCTCCAGGGACACCAGTATTAGATTCCGATGCACCACTGCAGGTTTTCTGTATCTCTTGGGCCTATACATTCATGATGAAACACAGAATTTGCTTGGGGTTTGAATACAAAGTCACAAGGCCGACTTAATTACAGGGAAATTGACTCTTCTAATTGTCTGTGCTTTGAGCTTCTCCTGGGAGACTAGTATTAGATTCCGATGCACCACTGCAAGTTTTCTGTATCCCTTGGACCTCCATTTTGACGATGATAAAGTGAAATTTCATCGGGATTAAATACAAAAGACACCATGCCAACATAAGTTCAAGAAGAGTGACTCTTCCAATAGTATGTGCTTTGAGCTTCTCCTGGGAGACCAGTAATATATTCCGATGCAACACTGCAGTTTTTATGTATCCCTTTGAATACAAAGTCACAATGCCGACTTAAGTACAGGTAGAGTGACTCTACTAAATGTTTGAGCTTTGAGCTCCTCCTGGGACACCAGTATTAGATTCCGATGCACAACTGCAGGTTTACTGTATCCCTTGATTCTCCATATTGACGATGATAAAGAGAAATTTCATCGGGATGAAATACAAAAGACACCATGCCGACTTAAGTTCAAGAAGAGTGACTCTCTTAATTGCATGTGCTTTGAGCTTCTCCTGGGAGACCAGTAATATATTCCGATGCAACACTGCAGGTTTTGTGTATCCATTTGAATACAAAGTCACAATGCCGACTTCAGTACAGGAAGTGAGACTCTTCTAATTGTCTGTGCTTTGAGCTCCTCCTGGGACACCAGTATTAGATTCCGATGCACCACTGCAGGTTTTCTGTATCTCTTGGACCTATACATTCACGATGAAGCACAGAATTTGCTTTGGGTTTGAATACAAAGTCCAATGCCGACTTAAGTACAGGGAAAGTGACTCTTCTAATTGTCTGTGCTTTGAGCTTCTCCTGGGAGACTAGTATTAGATTCCGATGGACCACTGCAGGTTTTCTGTATCCCTTGGACCTCCATATTGACGATGATAAAGAGAAATTTCATCGGGATTAAATACAAATGACACCATGCCGACTTAAGTTCAAGAAGAGTGACTCTTATAATTGTATGTGCTTTGAGCTTCTCCTGAGAGACCAGTAACATATTCCGATGTCACACTGCCGGTTTTATGTATCCCTTCGAAAACAAAGCCACAATACCGACTTAAGTACAGGAAGAGTTACTCTTCCAATTGTCTGTGTTTTTAGCTCCTCCAGGGACACCAGTATTAGATTCTGACGCACCACTGCAGACTTTCTGTATCGCTTGGGCCTATACATTCATGATGAAACACAGAATTTGCTTGGGGTTTGAATACAAAGTCACAAGGCCGACTTAATTACAGGGAAATTGACTCTTCTAATTGTCTGTGCTTTGAGCTCCTCCTGGGAGACTAGTATTAGATTCAGATGCACCACTGCAGGTTTTCTGTATCACTTGGACCTCCATATTGACGATGACAAAGAGAAATTTCATCGGGGGTTTAAATACAAAAGACACCATGCCGACCTAAGTTCAAGAAGAGTGACTCTTCTAATTGTATGTGCTTGGAGCTTCTCCGGGGTGACCAGTAATATATTCCGATGCACCACTGCAGGTTTTCTGTATCCCTTGGACCTCCATATTGACGATGATAAAGAGAAATTTCATCGGGATTAAATATAAATGACACCATGCCGACTTAAGTTCAAGAAGAGTGACTCTTATAATTGTATGTGCTTTGCGCTTCTCCTGGGAGGCCAGTAATATATTCCGATGCAACACTGCCGGTTTAATGTATCCCTTTGAATACAAAGTCACAATGCCGACTTAAGTACAGGAAGAGTTACTCTTCCAATTGTCTGTGCATTTAGCTCCTCCAGGGACACCAGTATTAGATTCCGATGCACCACTGCAGGTTTTCTGTATCTCTTGGGCCTATACATTCATGATGAAACACAGAATTTGCTTGGGGTTTGAATACAAAGTCACAAGGCCGACTTAATTACAGGTATATTGACTCTTCTAATTGTTTGTGCTTTGAGCTTCTCCTGGGAGACTAGTATTAGATTCCGATGCACCACTGCAGGTTTTCTGTATCCCTTGGACCTCCATTTTGACGATGATAAAGAGAAATTTCATCGGGATTAAATACAAAAGACACCATGCCAACATAAATTCAAGAAGAGTGACTCTTCCAATAGTATGTGCTTTGAGCTTCTCCTGGGAGACCAGTAATATATTCCGATGCAACACTGCAGTTTTTATGTGTCCCTTTGAATACAAAGTCACAATGCCTACTTAAGTACAGGTAGAGTGACTCTACTAATTGTTTGTGCTTTGAGCTCCTCCTGGGACACCAGTATTAGATTCCGATGCACAACTGCGGGTTTACTGTATCCCTTGATTCTCCATATTGACGATGATAAAGAGAAATTTCATCGGGATGAAATACAAAAGACACCATGCCAACTTAAGTTCAAGAAGAGTGACTCTCTTAATTGTATGTGCTTTGAGCTTCTCCTGGGAGACCAGTAATATATTCCGATGCAACACTGCAGGTTTTGTGTATCCATTTGAATACAAAGTCACAATGCCGACTTAAGTACAGGAAGTGAGACTCTTCTAATTGTCTGTGCTTTGAGCTCCTCCTGGGACACCAGTATTAGATTCCGATGCACCACTGCAGGTTTTCTGTATCTCTTGGACCTATACATTCACGATGAAGCACAGAATTTGCTTTGGGTTTGAATACAAAGTCCAATGCCGACTTAAGTACAGGGAAAGTGACTCTTCTAATTGTCTGTGCTTTGAGCTTCTCCTGGGAGACTAGTATTAGATTCCGATGGACCACTGCAGGTTTTCTGTATCCCTTGGACCTCCATATTGACGATGATAAAGAGAAATTTCATCGGGATTAAATACAAATGACACCATGCCGACTTAAGTTCAAGAAGAGTGACTCTTATAATTGTATGTGCTTTGAGCTTCTCCTGAGAGACCAGTAACATATTCCGATGCCACACTGCCGGTTTTATGTATCCCTTTGAATTCAAAGTCACAATACCGACTTAAGTACAGGAAGAGTTACTCTTCCAATTGTCTGTGCTTTTATCTCCTCCAGGGACACCGGTATTAGATTCTGACGCACCACTGCAGGCTTTCTGTATCTCTTGGGCCTATACATTCATGATGAAACACAGAATTTGCTTGGGGTTTGAATACAAAGTCACAAGGCCGACTTAATTACAGGGAAATTGACTCTTCTAATTGTCTGTGCTTTGAGATCCTCCTGGGAGACTAATATTAGATTCAGATGCACCACTGCAGGTTTTCTGTATCCCTTGGACCTCCATATTGACGATGACAAAGAGAAATTTCATCAGGGGTTTAAATACAAAAGACACCATGCAGAAGTAAGTTCAAGAAGAGTGACTCTTCTAATTGTGTGTGCTTTGAGCTTCTTCTGAGAGACCAGTAATATATTCCGATGCACCACTGCAGGTTTTCTGTATCCCTTGGACCTCCATATTGACGATGATAAAGAGAAATGTCATCGGGATTAAATACAAATGACACCATGCCGACCTAAGTTCAAGAAGAGTGACTCTTATAATTGTATGTGCTTTGAGCTTCTCCTGGGAGACTAGTATTAGATTCAGATGCACCACTGCATGTTTTCTGTATCCCTTGGACCTCCATATTGACGATGAGAAAGAGAGATTTCATCGGGATTAAATACAAAAGACACCATGCCGACCTAAGTTCTAGAAGAGTGACTCTTCTAATTGTATGTGCTTTGAGCTTCTCCTGGGAGACCAGTAATATATTCCGATGCAACACTGCCGGTTTCATGTATCCCTTTGAATACAAAGTCACAATGCCGACTTAAGTACAGGAAGAGTTACTCTTCCAATTGTCTGTGCTTTTAGCTCCTCCAGGGACACCAGTATTAGATTCCGATGCACCACTGTAGGTTTTCTGTATCTCTTGGGCCTATACATTCATGATGAAACACAGAATTTGCTTGGGGTTTGAATACAAACTCACAAGGCCGACTTAATTACAGGGAAATTGACTCTTCTAATTGTCTGTGCTTTGAGCTCCTCCTGGAAGACTAGTATTAGATTCAGATGCACCACTGCAGGTTTTCTGTATCCCTTTTACCTCCATACTGACGATGACAAAGAGAAATTTCAACGGGATTAAATACAAAAGACACCATGCCGACCTAAGTTCAAGAAGAGTGACTCTTCTAATTGTATGTGCTTTGAGCTTCTCCTGGGAGACCAGTAATATATTCCGATGCAACACTGCAGGTTTTATGTATCCCTTTGAATACAAAGTCACGATGCCGACTTAAGTACAGGAAGAGAGACTCTTCTAATTGTCTGTGCTTTGAGCTCCTCCTGGGACACCAGTATTAGATTCCGATGCACCACTGCAGGTTTTCTGTATCTCTTGTACCTATAAATTCACGATGAAACACAGAATATGCTTTGGGTTTGAATACAAAGTCCAATGCCGACGTAAGTACAGTGAAAGTGACTCTTCTAATTGTCTGTGCTTTGAGCTCCTCCTGGGACACCAGTATTGGATTCCGATGCACCACTGCAGGTTTTCTGTATCTTTTGGATCTATACATTCACGATGAAACACTGAATTTACTTCGGGCTTGAATACAAAGTCACAATGCTGACTTAAGTACAGGGAAAATGACTCTTCTTATTGTCTGTGCATTGAGATCTTCCTGGGAGACTAGTATTAGATTCCGATGGACCACTGCAGGTTTTCTGTATCCCTTGGACCTCCATATTGACGACGATAAAGAGAAATTTCATCAGGATTAAATACAAATGACACCATGCCGACTTAAGTTCAAGAAGAGTGACTCTTATAATTGTATGTGTTTTGAGCTTCTCCTGGGAGACCAGTAATATATTCCGATGCCACACTGCCGGTTTTATGTATCCCTTTGAATACAAAGTCACAATGCCGACTTAAGTACAGGAAGAATTACTCGTCCAATTGTGTGTGCTTTTAGCTCCTCCAGGGACACCAGTATTAGATTCCGACGCACCACTGCAGGTTTTCTGTATCTCTTGGGCCTATACATTCATGATGAAACACAGAATTTGCTTGGGGTTTGAATAGAAAGTCACAAGGCCGACTTAATTACAGGGAAACTGACTCTTCTAATTGTCTGTGCTTTGAGCTCCTCCTGGGAGACTAGTATTAGATTCAGATGCACCACTGCAGGTTTTCTGTATCCCTTGGACCTCCATATTGACGATGACAAAGAGAAATTTCATCGGGATTAAATACAAAAGACACCATGCCGACCTAAGTTCAAGAAGAGTGACTCTTCTAATTGTATGTGCTTTGAGCTTCTCCTGGGAGACCAGTAATATATTCCGATGCACCACTGCAGGTTTTCTGTATCCCTTGGACCTCCATATTGACGATGATAAAGAGAAATTTCATCGGGATTAAATACAAATGACACCATGCCGACTTAAGTTCAAGAAGAGTGACTCTTATAATTGTATGTGCTTTGAGCTTCTCCTGGGAGACCACTAATATATTCCGATGCAACACTGCCGATTTCATGTATCCCTTTGAATAAAAAGTCACAATGCCGACTTAAGTACAGGAAGAGTTACTCTTCCAATTGTCTGTGCTTTTAGCTCCTCCAGGGACACCAGTATTAGATTCCGATGCACCACTGCAGGTTTTCTGTATCTCTTGGGCCTATACACTCATGATGAAACACAAAATTTGCTTGGGGTTTGAATACAAAGTCACAAGGCCGGCTTAATTACAGGGAAATTGAGTTCTTCTAATTGTCTGTGCTTTGAGCTCCTCCTGGGAGACTAGTATTAGATACAGATGCACCACTGCAGGTTTTCTGTATCCCTTGGACCTCCATACTGACGATGACAAAGAGAAATTTCATCGGGATTAAATACAAAAGACACCATGCCGACCTAAGTTCAAGAAGAGTGACTCTTCTAATTGTATGTGCTTTGAGCTTCTCCTGGGAGACCAGTAATATATTCCGATGCAACACTGCAGGTTTTATGTATCCCTTTGAATACAAAGTCACAATGCCGACTTAAGTACAGGAATAGTGACTCTTCTAATTGTCTGTGCTTTGAGCTCCTCCTGGGACACCGGTATTAGATTCCGATGCACCACTGCAGGTTTTCTGTACCTCTTGGACCTATAAATTCACGATGAAACACAGAATATGCTTTGGGTTTGAATACAAGGTCACTATGCCGACTCAAGTACAGGGAAAGTGACTCTTCTAATTGTCTGTGCTTTGAGCTCCTTCTGGGACACCAGTATTAGATTCCGATGCACCACTGCAGGATTTCTGTATCTCTTGGATCTATACATTCACGATGAAACACAGAATTTACTTCGGGCTGAATACAAAGTCACAATGCTGACTTAAGTACAGGGAAAATGACTCTTCTTATTGTCTGGGAGACTGGTATTAGATTCCGATGCACCACTGCAGGTTTTCTGTATCCCTTGGACCTCCATATTGACGATGATAAAGAGAAATTTCATCGGGATTAAATACAAAAGACATTATGCCGACTTAAGTTCAAAAAGAGTGACACCTCCAATTGTATGTGCTTTGAGCTTCTCCTGGGAGACCAGTAATATATTCCGATGCAACACTGCAGTTTTTATGTATCCCTTTGAATACAAAGTCACAATGCCGACTTAAGTACAGGTAGAGTGACTCTACTAATTGTTTGTGCTTTGAGCTCCTCCTGGGACACCAGTATTATATTCCGATGCACAACTGCAGGTTTACTGTATCCCTTGGATCTCCATATTGACGATGTTAAAGAGAAATTTCATCGGCATGAAATACAAAAGACACCATGCCGACTTAAGTTCAAGAAGTGTGACTCTCCTAATTGTATGTGCTTTGAGCTTCTCCTGGGAGACCAGTAATATATTCTGATGCAACACTGCAGGTTTTGTGTATCCCTTTGAATACAAAGTCACAATGCCGACTTAAGTACAGGAAGTGAGACTCTTCTAATTGTCTGTGCTTTGAGCTCCTCCTGGGACACCAGCATTAGATTCCGATGCACCACTTCAGGTTTTCTGTATCTCTTGGACGTATACATTCACGATGAAGCACAGAATTTGGTTTGGGTTTGAATACAAAGTCCAATGCCGACTTAAGTACAGGGAAAGTGACTCTTCTAATTGTCTGTGCTCTGAGCTTCTCCTGGGAGACTAGTATTAGATTCTGATGGACCACTGCAGGTTTTCTGTATCCCTTGGACCTCCATATTGACGACGATAAAGAGAAATTTCATCAGGATAAATACAAATGACACCATGCCGACTTAAGTTCAAGAAGAGTGACTCTTATAATTGTATGTGCTTTGAGCTTCTCCTGGGAGACCAGTAATATATTCCGATGCCACACTGCCGGTTTTATGTATCCCTTTGAATACAAAGTCACAATGCCGAATTAAGTACAGGAAGAGTTACTCTTCCAATTGTCTGTGCTTTTAGCTCCTCCAGGGACACCAGTATTAGATTCCGACCCACCACTGCAGGTTTTCTGTATATCCTCGGCCTATACATTCATGATGAAACACAGAATTTGCTCTGGGTTTGAATACAAAGTCACAAGGCCTACTTAATTACAGGGAAATTGACTCTTCTAATTGTCTGTGCTTTGAGCTCCTCCTGGGAGACTAGTATTAGATTCAGATGCACCACTGCAGGTTTTCTGTATCCCTTGGACCACCATATTGACGATGACAAAGAGAAATTTCATCGGGATTAAATACAAAAGACACCATGCCGACCTAAGTTCGAGAAGAGTGACTCTTCTAATTGTGTGTGCTTTGAGCATCTCCTGGGAGACCAGTAATATATTCCGATGCACCACTGCAGGTTTTCTATATCCCTTGGACCTCCATATTGACGATGATAAAGAGAAATTTCATCGGGATTAATTACAAATGACACCATGCCGACTTAAGTTCAAGAAGTGTGACTCTTATAGTTGTTTGTGCTTTGAGCTTCTCCTGGGAGACCAGTTATATATTCCGATGCAACCCTGCAGGTTTTATGTATCCCTTTGAATACAAAGTCACAATGCCGACTTAAGTACAGAAAGAGTGATTCTTCTAATTGTCTGTGCTTTGAGCTCCTCCTGGGACACCAGTATTAGATTCCGATGCACCACTGCAATTTTTCTTTATCTCTTGGACCTATACATTCACGATGAAATACAGAATTTGCTTCGGGTTTGAATACAAAGTCACAATGCCGACTTAAGAACAGGGAAAGTGACTCTTCCAATTGTCGGCGCTTTGAGCTTCTCCTGTGAGACTAGTATTAGATTCCGATGCACCATTGCAGGTTTTCTGTATCCCTTGGACCTCCTACTGACGATGATAAAGAGAAATATCATCGGGATTAAATACAAAAGAGACTATGCCGACTTAAGTTCAAGAAGAGTGACTCTTATAATAGTATGTGCTTTGAGCTTCTCCTGGGAGACCAGCAATGTATTCCGATGCAACACTGCAGGTTTTGTGTATCCCGTTGAATACAAAGTCACAATGCCGACTTAGGTACAGGAAGTGAGACTCTTCTAATTGTCTCTGCTTTGAGCTCCTCCTGGGACACCAGTATTAGATTCCGATGCACCACTGCAGGTTTTCTGTTTCTCTTGGACCTATACATTCAAGATGAAGCACAGAATTTGCTTTGGGTTTGAATACAAAGTCCAATGCCGACTTAAGTACAGAGAAAGTGACTCTTCTAATTGTTTGTGCTTTGAGCTTCTCCTGGGAGACTAGTATTAGATTCCGATGGACCACTGCAGGTTTTCTGTATCTCTTGGGCCTATACATTCATGATCAAACACAGACTTTGCTTGGGGTTTGAATACAAAGTCACAAGGCAGACTTAATTACAGGGAAATTGAGTCTTCTAATTGTCTGTGCTTTGAGCTCCTCCTGGGAGACTAGTATTAGATTCAGATGCACCACTGCAGGTTTTCTGTATCCCTTGGACCTCCATATTGACGATGACAAAGAGAAGTTTCATCGGGATTAAATACAAAAGACATTATGCCGACTTAAGTTCAAAAAGAGTGACACCTCCAATTGTATGTGCTTTGAGCTTCTCCTGGGAGACCAGTAATATATTCCGATGCAACACTGCAGTTTTTATGTATCCCTTTGAATACAAAGTCACAATGCCGACTTAAGTACAGGTAGAGTGACTCTACTAATTGTTTGTGCTTTGAGCTCCTCCTGGGACACCAGTATTATATTCCGATGCACAACTGCAGGTTTACTGTATCCCTTGGATCTCCATATTGACGATGTTAAAGAGAAATTTCATCGGGATGAAATACAAAAGACACCATGCCGACTTAAGTTCAAGAAGTGTGACTCTCCTAATTGTCTGTGCTTTGAGCTCCTCCTGGGAGACTAGTATTAGATTCAGATGCACCACTGCAGGTTTTCTGTATCCCTTGGACCACCATATTGACGATGACAAAGAGAAATTTCATCGGGATTAAATAAAAAAGACACCATGCCGACCTAAGTTCAAGAAGAGTGACTCTTCTAATTGTATGTGCTTTGAGCTTCTCCTGGGAGACCAGTAATATATTCCGATGCACCACTGCAGGTTTTCCATATCCCTTGGACCTCCATATTGACGATGATAAAGAGAAATTTCATCGGGATTAATTACAAATGACACCATGCCGACTAAAGTTCAAGAAGTGTGACTCTTATAGTTGTTTGTGCTTTGAGCTTCTCCTGGGAGACCAGTTATATATTCCGATGCAACCCTGCTGGTTTTATGTATCCCTTTGAATACAAAGTCACAATGCCGACTTAAGTACAGAAAGAGTGATTCTTCTAATTGTCTGTGCTTTGAGCTCCTCCTGGGACACCAGTATTAGATTCCGATGCACCACTGCAATTTTTCTTTATCTCTTGGACCTATACATTCACGATGAAATACAGAATTTGCTTCGGGTTTGAATACAAAGTCACAATGCCGACTTAAGAACAGGGAAAGTGACTCTTCCAATTGTCGGCGCTTTGAGCTTCTCCTGTGAGACTAGTATTAGATTCCGATGCACCATTGCAGGTTTTCTGTATCCCTTGGACCTCCTACTGACGATGATAAAGAGAAATATCATCGGGATTAAATACAAAAGAGACTATGCCGACTTAAGTTCAAGAAGAGTGACTCTTATAATAGTATGTGCTTTGAGCTTCTCCTGGGAGACCAGCAATATATTCCGATGCAACACTGCAGGTTTTGTGTATCCCGTTGAATACAAAGTCACAATGCCGACTTAGGTACAGGAAGTGAGACTCTTCTAATTGTCTCTGCTTTGAGCTCCTCCTGGGACACCAGTATTAGATTCCGATGCACCACTGCAGGTTTTCTGTTTCTCTTGGACCTATACATTCAAGATGAAGCACAGAATTTGCTTTGGGTTTGAATACAAAGTCCAATGCCGACTTAAGTACAGAGAAAGTGACTCTTCTAATTGTCTGTGCTTTGAGCTTCTCCTGGGAGACTAGTATTAGATTCCGATGGACCACTGCAGGTTTTCTGTATCCCTTGGACCTCCATATTGACGATGATAAAGAGAAATTTCATCGGGATTAAATACAAATGACGCCATGCCGACTTAAGTTCAAGGAGAGTCACTCTTATAATTGTATGTGCTTTGAGCTTCTCCTTGGAGACCAGTAATATATTCCGATGCCACACTGCCGGTTTTATTTATCCCTTTGAATACAAAGTCACAATGCCGACTTAAGTACAGGAAGAGTTACTCTTCCAATTGTCTGTGCTTTTAGCTCCTCCAGGGACACCAGTATTAGATTCCGACGCACCACTGCAGGTTTTCTGTATCTCTTGGGCCTATACATTCATGATCAAACACAGAATTTGCTTGGGGTTTGAATACAAAGTCACAAGGCAGACTTAATTACAGGGAAATTGAGTCTTCTAATTGTCTGTGCTTTGAGCTCCTCCTGGGAGACTAGTATTAGATTCAGATGCACCACTGCAGGTTTTCTGTATCCCTTCGACCTCCATATTGACGATGACAAAGAGAAGTTTCATCGGGATTAAATACAAAAGACATTATGCCGACTTAAGTTCAAAAAGAGTGACACCTCCAATTGTATGTGCTTTGAGCTTCTCCTGGGAGACCAGTAATATATTCCGATGCAACACTGCAGTTTTTATGTATCCCTTTGAATACAAAGTCACAATGCCGACTTAAGTACAGGTAGAGTGACTCTACTAATTGTTTGTGCTTTGAGCTCCTCCTGGGACACCAGTATTATATTCCGATGCACAACTGCAGGTTTACTGTATCCCTTGGATCTCCATATTGACGATGTTAAAGAGAAATTTCATCGGGATGAAATACAAAAGACACCATGTCGACTTAAGTTCAAGAAGTGTGACTCTCCTAATTGTATGTGCTTTGAGCTTCTCCTGGGAGTCCAGTAATTTATTCCGATGCAACACTGCAGGTTTTGTGTATCCCTTTGAATAAAAAGTCACAATGCCGACTTAAGTACAGGAAGTGAGACTCTTCTAATTGTCTGTGCTTTGAGCTCCTCCTGGGACACCAGCATTAGATTCCGATGCACCACTTCAGGTTTTCGGTATCTCTTGGACGTATACATTCACGATGAAGCACAGAATTTGGTTTGGGTTTCCATACAAAGTCCAATGCCGACTTCAGTACAGGGAAAGTGACTCTTCTAATTGTCTGTGCTTTGAGCTTCTCCTGGGCGACTAGTATTAGATTCTGATGGACCACTGCAGGTTTTCTGTATCCCTTGGACCTCCATATTGACGACGATAAAGAGAAATTTCATCAGGATAAATACAAATGACACCATGCCGACTTAAGTTCAAGAAGAGTGACTCTTATAATTGTATGTGCTTTGAGCTTCTCCTGGGAGACCAGTAATATATTCCGATGCCACACTGCCGGTTTTATGTATCCCTTTGAATACAAAGTCACAATGCCGACTTAAGTACAGGAAGAGTTACTCTTCCAATTGTCTGTGCTTTTAGCTCCTCCAGGGACACCAGTATTAGATTCCGACCCACCACTGCAGGTTTTCTGTATCTCCTCGGCCTATACATTCATGATGAAACACAGAATTTGCTCTGGGTTTGAATACAAAGTCACAAGGCCTACTTAATTACAGGGAAATTGACTCTTCTAATTGTCTGTGCTTTGAGCTCCTCCTGGGACACCAGTATTAGATTCCGATGCACCACTGCAATTTTTCTTTATCTCTTGGACCTATACATTCACGATGAAATACAGAATTTGCTTCGGGTGTGAATACAAAGTCACAATGCCGACTTAAGAACAGGGAAAGTGACTCTTCCAATTGTCGGCGCTTTGAGCTTCTCCTGTGAGACTAGTATTAGATTCCGATGCACCATTGCAGGTTTTCTGTATCCCTTGGACCTCCATACTGACGATGATAAAGAGAAATATCATCGGGATTAATTACAAAAGACACTATGCCGACTTAAGTTCAAGAAGAGTGACTCTTATAATAGTATGTGCTTTGAGCTTCTCCTGGGAGACCAGTAATATATTTCGATGCACCACTGCAGGTTTTCTTTGTCCCTTGGACCTCCATATTGACGATGATAAAGAGAAATTTCATCGGGATTAAAAACAAATGACACCATGCCGACTTAAGTTCAAGAAGAGTCACTCTTATAATTGTATGTGCTTTGAGCTTCTCCTGGGAGACCAGTAATATATTCCGATGCCACACTGCCGGTTTTATGTATCCCTTTGAATACAAAGTCACAATGCCGACTTAAGTACAGGAAGAGTTACTCTTCCAATTGTCTGTGCTTTTAGCTCCTCCAGGGACACCAGTATTAGATTCCGACGCACCACTGCAGGTATTCTGTATCTTTTGGGCCTATACATTCATGATGAAACACAGAATTTGCTTGGGGTTTGAATACAAAGTCACAAGGCCGACTTAATTACAGGGAAATTGACTCTTCTAATTGTCTGTGCTTTGAGCTCCTCCTGGGAGACTAGTATTAGATTCAGATGCACCACAGCAGGTTTTCTGTATCCCTTGGACCTCCATATTGACGATGACAAAGAGAAATTTCATCAGGATTAAATACAAAAGACACCATGCCGACCTAAGTTCAAGAAGAGTGACTCTTCTAATTGTATGTGCTTTGAGCTTCTCCTGGGAGACCAGTAATATATTCCGATGCACCACTGCAGGTTTTCTGTGTCCCTTGGACCTCCATATTGACGATGATAAAGAGAAATTTCATCGGGATTAAAAACAAATGACACCATGCCGACTTAAGTTCAAGAAGAGTCACTCTTATAATTGTACGTGCTTTGAGCTTCTCCTGGGAGACCAGTAATATATTCCGATGCAACACTGCCGTTTTCATGTATCCTTTTGAATACAAAGTCACAATGCCGACTTAAGTACAGGAAGAGTTACTCGTCCAATTGTCTATGCTTTTAGCTCCTCCAGGGACACCAGTATTAGATTCCGATGCACCACTGCAGGTTTTCTGTATCTCTTGGGCCTATACATTCATGATGAAACACAGAATTTGCTTGGGGTTTGAATACAAAGTCACTAGGCCGACTTAATTACAGGGAAATTGACTCTTCTAATTGTCTGTGCTTTGAGCTCCTCCTGGGAGACTAGTATTAGATTCAGATGCACCACTGCAGGTTTTCTGTATCCCTTGGACCTCCATACTGACGATGACAAACAGAAATTTCATCGGGATTAAATACAAAAGACACCATTCCGACCTAAGTTCAAGAAGAGTGACTCTTCTAATTGTATGTGCTTTGAGCTTACCCTGGGAGACCAGTAATATATTCTAATGCAACACTACAGGTTTTATGTATCCCTTTGAATACAAAGTCACAATGCCTTCGTAAGTACTGGAAGAGTGACTCTTCTAATTGTCTGTGCTTCGAGCTCCTCCTGGGACACCAGTATTAGATTCCGATGCACCACTGCAGGTTTTCTGTATCTCTTGGATCTATAAATTCACGATGAAACACAGAATTTACTCCGGGCTTGAATACAAAGTCACAATGCTGACTTAAGTACAGGGAAAATGACTCTTCTTATTGTCTGTGCATTGAGCTCTTCCTGGGAGACTGGTATTAGATTCTGATGCACCACTGCAGCTTTTCTGTATCCCTTGGACCTCCATATTGACGATGATAAAGAGAAATTTCATCGGGATTAAATACAAAAGACATTATGCCGACTTAAGTTCAAGAAGAGTGACACCTCCAATTGTATGTGCTTTGAGCTTCTCCTGGGAGACCAGTAATATATCCCGATGCATTACTGCAGTTTTTATGTATCCCTTTGAATGCAAAGTCACAATGCCGACTTAAGTACAGGTAGAGTGACTCTACTAATAGTTTGTGCTTTGAGCTCCTCCTGGGACACCAGTATTAGATTCCGATGCACCACTGCAATTTCTCTGTATCTCTTGGACCTATACATTCACGATGAAACACAGAATTTGCTTCGGGTTTGAATACAAAGTCACAATGCCAACTTAAGAACAGGGAAAGTGACTCTTCCAATTTTCGGCGCTTTGAGCTTCTCCTGGGAGACTAGTATTAGATTCCGATGCACCACTGCAGGTTTTCTCTATCCCTTGGACCTCCATATTGACGAAGAAAAGAGAAATTTCATCGGGATTAAACACAAAAGACACCATGCCGACTTAAGTTCAAGAAGAGTGACTCTCCTAATTGTATGTGCTTTGAGATTCTCCTGGGATACCAGTAATATATTCCGATGCAACACTGCCGGTTTCATGTATCCCTTTGAATACAAAGTCACAATGCCGACTTAAGTACAGGAAGAGTTACTCTTCCAATTGTCTGTGCATTTAGCTCCTCCAGGGACACCAGTATTAGATTCCAATGCACCACTGCAATTTCTCTGTATCTCTTGGACCTATACATTCACGATGAAACACAGAATTTGCTTCGGGTTTGAATACAAAGTCACAATGCCAACTTAAGAACAGGGAGAGTGACTCTTCCAATTTTCGGCGCTTTGAGCTTCTCCTGGGAGACTAGTATTAGATTCCGATGCACCACTGCAGGTTTTCTGTATCCCTTGGACCTCCATATTGACGAAGAAAAGAGAAATTTCATCGGGATTAAACACAAAAGACACCATGCCGACTTAAGTTCAAGAAGAGTGACTCTCCTAATTGTATGTGCTTTGAGCTTCTCCTGGGATACCAGTAATTTATTCCGATGCAACACTGCAGGTTTTGTGTATCCCTTTGAATACAAAGTCACAATGCCGTCTAAAGTACAGGAAGTGAGACTCTTCTAATTGTCTGTGCTTTGAGCTCCTCCTGGAACACCAGTATTAGATTCCGATGCACCACTGCAGGTTTTCTGTATCTCTTGGACCTATACATTCACGATGAAGCACAGAATTTGCTTTGGGTTTAAATACAAAGTCCAATGCCGACTTAAGTACAGGGAAAGTGACTGTTCTAATTGTCTGTGCTTTGAGCTTCTCCTGGGAGACTAGAATTAGATTCCGATGGACCACTGCAGGTTTTCTGTATCCCTTGGACCTTCATATTGACGATGATAAAGAGAAATTTCATCGGGATTAAATACAAATGACACCATGCCGACTTAAGTTCAAGAAGAGTCACTCTTATAATTGTATGTGCTTTGAGCTTCTCCTGGGAGACCAGTAACATATTCCGATGCCACACTGCCGGTTTTATGTATCCCTTTGAATACAAAGTCACAATGCCGACTTAAGTACAGGAAGAGTTACTCTTCCAATTGTCTGTGCTTTTAGCTCCTCCAGGGACACCAGTATTAGATTCCGACGCACCACTGCAGGTTTTCTGTATCTCTTGGGCCTATACATTCATGATGAAACACAGAATTTGCTTGGGGTTTGAATACAAAGTCACAAGGCCGACTTAGTTACAGGGAAATTGACTCTTCTAATTGTCTGTGCTTTGAGCTCCTCCTGGGAGACTAGTATTAGATTCAGATGCACCACTGCAGGTTCTCTGTATCCGTTGGACCTCCATATTGACGATGACAAAGAGAAATTTCATCGGGATTAAATACAAATGACACCATGCCGACTTAAGTTCAAGAAGAGTCACTCTTATTATTGTATGTGCTTTGAGCTTCTCCTGGGAGACCAGTAATATATTCCGATGCAACACTGCCGGTTTCATGTATCCCTTTGAATACAAAGTCACAATGCCGACTTAAGTACAGGAAGAGTTACTCTTCCAATTGTCTGTGCTTTTAGCTCCTCCAGGGACACCAGTATTAGATTCCGATGCACCACTGCAGGTTTTCTGTATCTCTTGGGCCTATACATTCATGATGAAACACAGAATTTGCTTGGGGTTTGAATACAAAGTCACAAGGCAGACTTAATTACAGGGACATTGACTCTTCTAATTGTCTGTGCTTTGTGCTCCTCCTGGGAGACTAGTATTAGATTCAGATGCACCACTGCAGGTTTTCTGTATCCCTTGGACCTCCATACTGACGATGACAAAGAGAAATTTCATTGGGATTAAATACAAAAGACACCATGCCGACCTAATTTCAAGAAGAGTGACTCTTCTAATTGTATGTGCTTTGAGCTTCTCCTGGGAGACCAGTAATATATTCCGATGCAACACTGCAGGTTTTATGTATCCCTTTGAATACAAAGTCACAATGCCGACCTAAGTACAGGAAGAGTGACTCTTCTAATTGTCTGTGCTTTGAGCTCCTCCTGGGACACCAGTATTAGATTCCGATGCACCACTGCAGGTTTTCTGTATCTCTTGCACCTATACATTCACGGTGAAACACAGAGGTTGCTTTGGGTTTGAATACAAAGTCACAATGCCGACTTAAGTACAGGGAAAGTGACTCTTCTAATTGTCTGTGCTTTGAGCTTCTCCTGGGAGACTAGTATTAGATTCCGATGCACCACTGCAGGTTTTCTGTATCCCTTGGACCTCCATTTTGACGATGATAAAGAGAAATTTCATCGGGATTAAATACAAAAGACACCATGCCAACATAAGTTCAAGAAGAGTGACTCTTCCAATAGTATGTGCTTTGAGCTTCTCCTGGGATGCCAGTAATATATTCCGATGCAACACTGCAGGTTTTATGTATCCCTTTGAATACAAAGTCACAATGCCGACTTAAGTACAGGGAATGTGGTTCTTCTAATTGCCTGTGCTTTGAGCCCCTCCTGGGACACCAGTATTAGATTCCGATGCACCACTGCAGGTTTTCTGTATCTCTTGGACCTATACATTCACGATGATACACAGAATTTGCTTCGGGTTTTAATACAAAGTCACAATGCTTACTTAATTACAGGGAAATTGACTCTTATAATTGTCTGTGCTTTGAGCTCCTCCTGGGAGACTAGTATTAGATTCCGATGCACCACTGCAGGTTTTCTGTATCCCTTGGACCTCCATATTCACGATGACAAAGAGAAATTTCATCGGGATTAAATACAAAAGACACCATGCCGACTTAAGTCCAAGAAGAGTGACTCTTCTAGTTGTATGTGCTTTGAGCTTCTCCTGGGAGACCAGTAATATATTCCGATGCAACACTGCAGGTTTTATGTATCCCTTTGAATACAAAGTCACAATGCCGACTTAAGTACAGGAAGAGTGACTCTTCTAATTGTCTGTGCTTTGAGCTCCTCCTGAGACACCAGTATTAGATTCCGATGCACCACTGCAGGTTTTCTGTATCTCTTGGACCTATAAATTCACGATGAAACACAGAATATGCTTTGGGTTTGAATACAAAGTCACAATGCCGACTCAAGTACAGGGAAAGTGACTCTTCTAATTGTCTGTGCTTTGAGCTCCTCCTGGGACACCAGTATTAGATTCCGATGCACCACTGCAGGTTTTCTGTATCTCTTGGACCTATACATTCACGATGAAACACAGAATTTACTTCAGGCTTTAATACAAAGTCACAATGTTGACTTAAGTACAGGGAAAGTGACTCTTCTTATTGTCTGTGCATTGAGCTCTTCCTGGGATTCTGGTATTAGATTCCGATGCACCACTGCAGGTTTTCTGTATCCCTTGGACCTCCATATTGACGATGATAAAGAGAAACTTCATCGGGATTAAATACAAAAGACATTATGCCGACTTAAGTTCAAGAAGAGTGACACCTCCAATTGTATGTGCTTTGAGCTTCTCCTGGGAGACCAGTAATATATTCCGATGCAACACTGCAGTTTTTATGTATCCCTTCGAATACAAAGTCACAATGCCGACTTAAGTACAGGTAGAGTGACTCTACTAATTGTTTGTACTTTGAGCTCCTCCTGGGACACCAGTATTATATTCCGATGCACAAATGCATGTTTACTGTATCCCTTGGATCTCCATATTGACGATGATAAAGAGAAATTTCATCGGGATGGAATACAAAAGACACCATGCCGACTTAATTCAAGAAGAGTGACTCTCCTAATTGTATGTGCTTTGAGCTTCTCCTGGGAGTCCAGTAATATATTCCGATGCAACACTGCAGGTTTTGTGTATCCCTTTGAATATGAAGTCACAATGCCGACTTAAGTACAGGAAGTGAGACTCTTCTAATTGTCTGTGCTTTGAGCTCCTCCTGGGACACCAGTATTATATTCCGATGCACCACTGCAGGCTTTCTGTATCTCTTGGACCTATACATTCACGGTGAAGCACAGAATTTGCTTTGGGTTTGAATACAAAGTACAATGCCGACTTAAGTACAGGGAAAGTGACTCTTCTAATTGTCTGTGCTTTGAGCTTCTTTTGGGAGACTAGTATTAGATTCCGATGGACCACTGCAGGTTTTCTGTATCCCTTGGACCTCCATATTGACGAGGATAAAGAGAAATTTCATCGGGATTAAATACAAAAGACACCATGCCGACCTAAGTTCAAGAAGAGTGACTCTTATAATTGTATGTGCTTTGAGCTTCTCCTGGGAGACCAGTAACATATTCCGATGCCACACTGCCGGTTTTATGTTTCCCTTTGCATACAAAGTCACAATGCCGACTTAAGTACAGGAAGAGTTACTCTTCCAATTGTCTGTGCTTTTAGCTCCTCCAGGGACACCAGTATTAGATTCCGACGCACCACTGCAGGTTTTCTGTATCTCTTGGGCCTATACATTCATGATGAAACACAGAATTTGCTTGGGGTTTGAATACAAAGTCACAAGGCCGACTTAATTACAGGGAAATTTACTCTTCTAATTGTCTGTGCTTTGAGCTCCTCCTGGGAGACTAGTATTAGATTCTGATGCACTACTGCAGGTTTTCTGTATCCCTTGGACCTCCATATTGACGATGACAAAGAGAAATTTCATCGGGATTAAATACAAAAGACACCATGCCGACCTAAGTTCAAGAAGAGTGACTCTTCTAATTGTATGTGCTTTGAGCTTCTCCTGGGAGACCAGTAATATATTCCGATGCACCACTGCAGGTTTTCTGTATCCCTTGGACCTCCATATTGACGATGATAAAGAGAAATTTCATCGGGATGAAATACAAAAGACACCATGCCGACCTAAGTTCAAGAAGAGTGACTCTTCTAATTGTATGTGCTTTGAGCTTCTCCTGGGAGACCAGTAATATATTCCGATGCAACACTGCAGGTTTTATGTATCCCTTTGAATACATAGTCACAATGCCGACTTAAGTACAGGAAGAGTGACTCTTCTAATTGTCTGTGCTTTGAGCTCCTCCTGGGACACCAGTATTAGATTCCGATGCACCACTGCAGGTTTTCTGTATCTCTTGGACCTATAAATTCACGATGAAACACAGAATATGCTTTGGGTTTGAATACAAAGTCACAATGCCGACTCAAGTACAGGGAAAGTGACTCTTCTAATTGTCTGTGCTTTGAGCTCCTCCTGGGACACCAGTATTAGATTCCGAAGCACCACTGCAGGTTTTCTGTATCTCTTGGATGTATACATTCACGATGAAACACAGAATTTACTTGGGGCTTGAATACAAAGTCACAATGCTGACTTAAGTACAGGGAAAATGACTCTTCTTATTGTCTGTGCATTGAGCTCTTCCTGGGAGACTGGTATTAGATTCCGATGCACCACTGCAGGTTTTCTGTATCCCTTGGACCTCCATATTGACGATGATAAAGAGAAATTTCATCGGGATTAAATACAAAAGACTTTATGCCGACTTAAGTTCAAGCAGAGTGACACCTCCAATTGTATGTGCTTTGAGCTTCTCCTGGGAGACCAGTAATATATTCCGATGCAACACTGCCGGTTTCATGTATCCCTTTGAATACAAAGTCACAATGCCGACTTAAGTACAGGAAGAGTTACTCTTCCAATTGTATGTGCTTTTAGCTCCTCCAGGGACACCAGTATTAGATTCCGATGCACCACTGCAGGTTTTCTGTATCTCTTGGGCCTATACATTCATGATGAAACACAGAATTTGCTTGGGGTTAGAATACAAAGTCACAAGGCCGACTTAATTACAGGGAAATTGACTCTTCTAATTGTCTGTGCTTTGAGCTCCTCCTGGGAGACTAGTATTAGATTCAGATGCACCACTGCAGGTTTTCTGTATCCCTTGGACCTCCATACTGACGATGACAAAGAGAAATTTCATCGGGATGAAATACAAAAGACACCATGCCGACCTAAGTTCAAGAAGAGTGACTCTTCTAATCGTATGTGCTTTGAGCTTCTCCTGGGAGACCAGTAATATATTCCGATGCAACACTGCAGGTTTTATGTATCCCTTTTAAATCAAAGTCACAATGCCGACTTAAGTACAGAAAGAGTGACTCTTCTCATTGTCTGTGCTTTGAGCTTCTCCTGGGACACCAGTATTAGATTCCGATGCACCACTGCAGGTTTTCTGTATCTCTTGGACCTATACATTCACGATGAAGCACAGAATTTGCTTTGGGTTTGAATACAAAGTCCAATGCCGTCTTAAGTACAGCGAAAGTGACTCTTCTAATTGTCTGTGCTTTGAGCTTCTCCTGGGAGACTAGTATTAGATCCCGATGGACCACTCCAGGTTTTCTGTATCCCTTGGACCTCCATATTGACGACGATAAAGAGAAATTTCATCAGGATTAAATAGAAATGACACCATGCCGACTTAAGTTCAAGAAGAGTGACTCTCATAATTGTATGTGCTTTGAGCTTCTCCTTGGAGACCAGTAATATATTCCGATGCCACACTGCAGGTATTCTGTATCCCTTGGACCTCCATATTGACGATGATAAAGAGAAATTTCATCGGGATTAAATACAAATGACACCATGCCGACTTAAGTTCAAGAAGAGTGACTCTTATAATTGTATGTGCTTTGAGCTGCTCCTGGGAGACCAGTAATATATTCCGATGCAACACTGCCGGTTTCATGTATCCCTTTGAATACAAAGTCACAATGCCGACTTAAGTACAGGAAGAGTTACTCTTCCAATTGTCTGTGCTTTTAGCTCCTCCAGGGACACCAGTATTAGATTCCGACGCACCACTGCAGGTTTTCTGTATCTCTTGGGCCTATACATTCATGATGAAACACAGAATTTGCTTGGGGTTTGAATACAAAGTCACAAGGCCGACTTAATTACAGGGAAATTGACTCTTCTAATTGTCTGTGCTTTGAGCTCCTCCTGGGAGACTAGTATTAGATTCAGATGCACCACTGCAGGTTTTCTGTATCCCTTGGACCTCCATATTGACGATGACAAAGAGAAATTTCATCGGGATTAAATACAAAAGACACCATGCCCACCTAAGTTCAAGAAGAGTGACTCTTCTAATTGTATGTGCTTTGAGCTTCTCCTGGGAGACCAGTAATATATTCCGATGCACCACAGCAGGTTTTCTGTATCCCTTAGACCACCATATTGACGATGATAAAGAGAAATTTCATCGGGATTAAATACAAATGACACCATGCCGACTTAAGTTCAAGAAGAGTGACTCTTATAATTGTATGTGCTTTGAGCTGCTCCTGGGAGACCAGTAATATATTCCGATGCAACACTGCCGGTTTCATGTATCCCTTTGAATACAAAGTCACAATGCCGACTTAAGTACAGGAAGAGTTACTCTTCCAATTGTCTGTGCTTTTAGCTCCTCAAGGGACACCAGTATTAGATTCCGACGCACCACTGCAGGTTTTCTGTATCTCTTGGGCCTATACATTCATGATGAAACACGTAATTTGCTTGGGGTTTGAATACAAAGTCACAAGGCCGACTTAATTACTGGGAAATTGACTCTTCTAATTGTCTGTGCTTTGAGCTCCTCCTGGGAGACTAGTATTAGATTCAGATGCACCACTGCAGGTTTTCTGTATCCCCTGGACCTCCATATTGACGATGACAAAGAGAAATTTCATCGGGATTAAATACAAAAGACACCATGCCCACCTAAGTTCAAGAAGAGTGACTCTTCTAATAGTATGTGCTTTGAGCTTCTCCTGGGAGACCAGTAATATATTCCGATGCACCACAGCAGGTTTTCTGTATCCCTTAGACCTCCATATTGACGATGATAAAGAGAAATTTCATCGGGATTAAATACAAATGACACCATGCCGACTTAAGTTCAAGAAGAGTTACTCTTATAATTGTATGTGCTTTGAGCTTCTCCTGGGAGACCAGTAATATATTCCGATGCAACACTGCCGGTTTCATGTATCCCTTTGAATACAAAGTCACAATGCCAACTTAAGTACAGGAAGAGTTACTCTTCCAATTGTCTGTGCTTTTAGCTCCTCCACGGACACCAGTATTAGATTCCGATGCACCACTGCAGGTTTTCTGTATCTCTTGGGCCTATACATTCATGATGAAACACAGAATTTGCTTGGGGTTTGAATACAAAGTCACAATGCCGACTTAAGTACAGGGAAAGTGACTCTTCTAATTGTCTGTGGTTTGAGCTTCTCCTGGGAGCCTAGTATTAGATTCCGATGCACCACTGCAGGTTTTCTGTATCCCTTGGACCTCCATTTTGACAATGATAAAGAGAAATTTCATCGGGATTAAATACAAAAGACACCATGCCAACATAAGTTCAAGAAGAGTGACTCTTCCAATAGTATGTGCTTTGAGCTTCTCCTGGGAGACCAGTAATATATTCCGATGCAACACTGCAGGTTTTATGTATCCCTTTGAATACAAAGTCACAATGCCGACTTAAGTACAGGGAAATTGATTCTTCTAATTGCCTGTGCTTTGAGCTCCTCCTGGGATACCAGTATTAGATTCCGTAGCACCACTGCAGGTTTTCTGTATCTCTTGGACCTATACATTCACGATGATACACAGAATTTGCTTCGGGTTTGAATATAATGTCACAATGCCGACTTAATTACAGGGAAATTGACTCTTATAATTGTCTGTGCTTTGAGCTCCTCCTGGGAGACTAGTATTAGATTCCGATGCACCACTGAAGGTTTTCTGTATCCCTTGGACCTCCATATTGACGATGACAAAGAGAATTTTCATCGGGATTAAACACAAAAGACACCATGCCGACTTAAGTCCAAGAGGAGTGACTCTTCTAATTGTATGTGTTTGAGCTTCTCCTGGGAGACCAGTAAAATATTCCGATGCAACACTGCAGGTTTTATGTAACCCTTTGAATACAAAGCCACAATGCCGACTTAAGTACAGGAAGGGTGACTGTTCTAATTGTCTGTGCTTTGAGCTCCTCCTGGGACACCAGTATTAGATTCCGATGCACCACTGCAGGTTTTCTGTATCTCTTGGACGTATAAATTGACGATGAAACACAGAATATGCTTTGGGTGTGAATACAAAGTCACAATGCCGACTCAAGTACAGGGAAAGTGACTCTTCTAATTGTCTGTGCTTTGAGCTCCTCCTGGGACACCAGTATTTGATTCCGATGCACCACTGCAGGTTTTCTGTATCTCTTGGACCTATACATTCACGATGAAACACAGAATTTACTTCGGGCTTGAATACAAAGTCACAATGCCGACTTAAGTACAGGGAAAGTGACACTTCTTATTGTCTGTGCATTGAGCTCTTCCTGGGAGACTGGTATTAGATTCCGATGCACCACTGCAGTTTTTCTGTATCCCTTGGACCTCCATATTGACGATGATAAAGAGAAATTTCATCGGGATTAAATACAAAAGACATTATGCCGACTGAAGTTCAAGAAGAGGGACACCTCCAATTGCATGTGCTTTGAGCTTCTCTTGGGAGACCAGTAATATATTCCGATGCAACACTGCAGTTTTCATATATCTCTTTGAATACAAAGTCACAATGCCGACTTAAGTACAGGTAGAGTGACTCTACTAATTGTTTGTGCTTTGAGCTCCTGCTGGGACACCAGTATTAGATTCCGATGCACAACTGCAGGTTTACTGTATCCCTTGGATCTCCATATTGACGATGATAAAGAGAAATTTCATCGGGATGAAATACAAAAGACACCATGCCGACTTAAGTTCAAGAAGAGTGACTCTCCTAATTGTATGTGCTTTGAGCTTCTCCTGGGAGACCGGTAATATATTCCGATGCAACACAGCAGGTTTTATGTATCCCTTTGAATACAAAGTCACAATGCCGACTTAAGTACAGGAAGAGTGACTCTTCCGATTGTCTGTGCTTTGAGTTCCTCCTGGGACACCAGTATTAGATTCCAATGCACCACTGCAGGTTTTCTGTATCTCTTGGGCCTATACATTCATGATGAAACACAGAATTTGCTTGGGGTTTGAATACAAACTCACGATGCCGATTTAATTACAGGCAAATTGACTCTTCTAATTGTCTGTGCTTTGAGCTCCTCCTGGGAGACTAGCATTAGATTCCGATGCACCACTGCAGGTTTTCTGTATCCCTTGGACCTCCATATTGACGATGACAAACAGAAATTTCATCGGGATTAAATACAAAAGACACCATACCGACTTAAGTTCAAGAAGAGTGACTCTTCTAATTGTATGTGCTTTGAGCTTCTCCTTGGAGACCAGTAATATATTCCGATGCAACACTGCAGGTTTTATGTATCCCTTTGAATACAAAGTCACAATGCCGACTTAAGTACAGGGAAAGTGATTCTTCTAATTGTCTGTGCTTTGAGCTCCTCCTGGGACACCAGTATTAGATTCCGATGCACCACTGTGGGTTTTCTGTATCTCTTGGACCTATACATTCACGAAGAAACACAGAATTTGCTTCGGGTTTGAATACAAAGTCACAATGCCGACTTAAGTACAGGGAAAGTGACTCTTCTAATTGTCTGTGCTTTGAGCTTCTCCTGGGAGACTAGTATTAGATTCCGATGCACCACTGCAGGTTTTCTGTATCCCTTGGACCTCCATATTGACGATGATAAATAGAAATTTCATCGGGTTTAAGTACAAAAGACAACATGCCGACTTATGTTCAAGAAGAGTGACTCTTCTAATGGTATGTGCTTTGAGCTTCTCCTTGGAGACCAGTAATATATTCCGATACAACACTGCAGGTTTTATGTATCCGTTTGAATACAAAGTCACAATGCCGACTTAAGTACAGGAAGAGTGACTCTTCTAATTGTCTGTGCTTTGAGCTTTTCCTGGGAGACCAGTATTAGATTCCGATGCACCACTGCAGGTTTTCTGTATCTCTTGGACCTTCATATTCACGATGAAACACAGATATAGTATCTAGATTGAATACCAAAGGCACAATTCTCCGGAGTGGAGATGTCGGGTGGTCAATGGCCAGGTGTTGCCTCTGCATGTTTGTGTCTGTGGGGGGATTTTTCCTGGCCCTTGTCTTTGGCTGTGGTCAAGGAGCTGCCGCTCGATCTAATTTTGGGTTGTGATTTAATCTATAAGACTGGGTTAGTCTTAGATTATTCTGGGCGCACCTTTGTCTTTAAGTTCGCTCCTGTAGAGAAGTTTGGTTTCTGTGAGTGCGCTAAACGTATTGTGCATCGACATGCAGACGCATTGGCCGTTGAAGCTGTGGCTAATGTGTTTTATCTTACCCATCTCTGGCCGCATCTGGCTTCTCAATTATGGGATTTGTTACAGAGTTCTCCCGCGCTTCTTAGTGATAACTTAGCCGTCACTAATGTTCTTAATTACCATATCCGTCTATCCGACGATATTCCTGTCAGGCAGTGAAGATACTGAAGGCAAAAATATCACAAATCCTCCAACAAGGAGTTACTAGGCCTTCAACATCTGCTTTCCCATATTACTTGTTCCTCAGGATCAGGGGCAAGATTTCAGACCTGTGGTTGGCTACCGGCACTTGAACGCTTTGTTCTCGAATCTGTGCTTCTGCGAGACCTGCTTCACTCTTTTACCTGGTTTGCGGGTGCTAATTGGCTTACCGTTCTTGATTTGAACCAAGCCGCCGGTCGCCGTGGCGGAGCGGTTCTAGGCGCTTCAGCCGGGAAGCGCGCGACCGCTGCGGTCGCATGTTCGAATCCTGCCTCGGGCATGGATGTGTGTGATGTCCTTAGGTTAGTTAGGTTTAAGTAGGGGACTGATGACCCCAGATAAGTCCCATAGTACTCAGAGCAATTTGAAACATTTTTGAACCAAGCCTATTATCAGATTCCATTATCTGAAGAATGTAAACATGTTACCACATTTTGTACTGATAGGAATCTGTTTGAGTTTAACAGATTTTCCTTTGGTTTGGCAACTGGTGAGGCTGTTCTTACTCGTTTTGTGGATAATGTTCTTGGGGACTTGAAATTAGTGTATGTGTGTAATTATTCGGACTACTTAGTCATCTATAGCCGTTCGTTTCAGAACCATTTGGATCATATCCATCAAGTTCTTGTGCGGTTACAGGGGACCGGGACGACTGTTAAACCCAGTAAAATGACGTTAGCCAGGCAGCAGGTGTCCTTCTTAGGTCACCTAGTGTCAGGTCAGAGTATTCGCATCGACCAAGAGCGAACTAAGGCCTTACGGGCTTGGCGTCCGCCTACTGATAAACGCGGAATTGCTAGGTTCATAGGCATGGCGAACTACTTTAGGCGTTCTGTCCATAATTTTGCTCAGTTGGCGGCGCCCTTGAAGAAACCGCGCCGGAAGGGAGTGCGTTTTGAATTGAGATCTGCCCAGGAGGCCGCGTTTGAGGATATTAAGGCAGTTATAGCCAATCCTCCGGTCCTCGGAGTACCAGACTTTAATAAAAGGTTTAGTGTACAAACTGACGCATCTAATGCTGGTATTTCAGCTATCCTCTTCCAGGAGTTCGAAGGTCAGAGGCAGCCATTAGCTTACGCGTCTCATCGGATAACTGGCGCCCAACTTAAGTACTCCGCCTACGAGTGCGAGGCGTTGGCAGTTTCGTTAGAATTGGAGAAGTACTGCTTCTACCTTGAGCATCGGGTCTTTCAGTTCGAAACCGACAATCAGGCTTTGAGCTGGGTGTTGGCGAGGCCGCGTAAAACTGGCCGTATTGCCAGAGGGCTGCATGCATTTCCAGATTTCAGTTTGAAGTTAAACACGTGAGAGGCACTGAAAATGTCGTTGCGGATGACCTCAGCCGGATGTTCGCCGAATCTACAACTAATGAGAGAACCCGGGAAACAGGTGGAGGCAGTCTTAGTTGCATCGTGTTGGGTGAAATTTCTCTTTTGTTTTATGATGTCGCTGAGCATCAGGATCACGCCCCTATTTGGGGGCCGATTATGCAACACCTTTTGACTGAGGAACTGTCGGAAGAATATATTATTAGCAGTGGCATTTTGTGTAAAAGGCTGGGGCATGCGAAGCAGTTCACGACCTGTCTGTCAGTAGCTCTTGTGTGCCCGGTTTTTCTTTACTTTCATGATTCGTTGGTAGGTGGCCACTTAGGAACTTATATGAGTCAGCAATGGACCCGTGGTCTAGGGGTAACGTCTTTGATTCATAATCAAAACGTCTTCCGTCCCGCGTTCCTTCCCCGCCACTGCCTAAATTTTGATAAATAATCAGCATTGGCGGCCGAAGACTTCCGGCATAAGAAGTCAGCCTCATTCTGCCAACGGCCTTGTCAAAGAGGCCGGAGGAGCTGATAGAGGTTCAGGGCAATCTCTTGTCCTATGGGTGGGAAATTGCCCCTAAAGGCGGAGGAATCAGCAATGATCAACGACATGAGGATGCAGAAGGCAATGGAAACCACTGCATTAAAGACACGTAACGTGTATCCACAGGACATGTGGCCTGTATTTGAAGAAGTGTCATGATGATCTCTCCATTGGCAAAAGATTCCGGAAGAGTCCCCCATTCGGATCTCCGGGAGGGGACTGCCAAGGGGGAGGTTACCATGAGAAAAAGATTGAATAATCAACGAAAGGATAACGTTCTACGAGTCGGGGCGTGGAATGTCAGAAGCTTGAACGTGGTAGGGAAACTAGAAAATCTGAAAAGGGAAATGCAAAGGCCCAATATAGATATAGTAGGGGTCAGTGAAGTGAAAGCAAGGAAGACAAGGATTTCTGGTCAGATGAGTATCGGGTAATATCAACAGCAGCAGAAAATGGTATAACAGGTGTAGGATTCGTTATGAATAGAAAGGTAAGGCAGAGGGTGTGTTACTGTGAACAGTTCAGTGACCGGGTTGTTCTAATCAGAATCGACAGCAGACCAACACGCGACAACAATAGTTCAGGTATACATGCCGACGTCGCAAGATGAAGATGAACAGATAGAGAAAGTGTGTGAGGATATTGAAAGGGTAATGCAGTATGTAAAGGGGAACGAAAATCCAATAGTCATGGGCGACTGGAATGCAGTTGTAGGGGAAGGAGTAGAAGAAAAGGTTACAGTAGAATATGGGCTTGGGACAAGGAATGAAAGAGGAGAAAGACTAATTGAGTTCTGTAACAAGTTTCAGCTAGTAATAGCGAATACCGTGTTCAAGAATCACAAGAGGAGGAGGTATACTTGGAAAAGGCCAGGAGATACGGGAAGATTTCAATTAGATTATATCATGGTCAGACAGAGATTCCGAAATCAGATACTGGATTGTAAGGCGTACCCAGGAGCAGATATAGACTCAGATCACAATGAAGTAGTGATGAAGAGTAGTCTGAAGTTCAAGACATTAGTCAGGAAGAATCAATACGCAAAGAAGTGGGATACGGAAGTACTAAGGAATGACGAGATACGTTTGTAGTTCTCTAACGCTATAGATACAGCAATAAGGAATAGAGCGGTAGGCAGTACAGTTGAGAGGAATGGACATCTCTAAAAAGGGCCATCACAGAAGTTGGGAAGGAAAACATAGGTACAAAGAAGGTAGCTACGAAGAAACCATAGGTAACAGTAGAAATACTTGTTGATTGATGAAAGGAGGAAGTACAAACACGTTCCGGGAAAATCAGGAATACAGAAATACAAGTCGCTGAGGAATGAAATAAATAGGAAGTGCAGGGAGCTAAGACGAAATGGCTGCAGGAAAAATGTGAAGACATCGAAAAAGATATGATTGTTGGAAGGACAGACTCAGCATACAGGAAAGTCAAAACAACCTTTGGTGATATTAAAAGCAACGGTGGTAACATTAAGAGTGCAACGGGAATTCCACTGTTAAATGCAGAGGAGAGAGCAGATAAGTGGAAAGAATACATTGAAAGCCGCTATGAGGGTGAAGATTTGTCTGATGTGATAGAAGAAGAAACAGAGAAGTGATAGGGGATCCAGTATTAGAATCGGAATTTAAAAGAGCTTTGGAGGGCTTATGGTCAAATAAGACAGAAGGGATAGATAACATTCCATCAGAATTTCTAAAATCATTGGGGGAAGTGGCAACAAAACGACTATTCACGTTGGTGTGTAGAATATATGAGTCTGGGGATATACCATCTGACTTTCGGAAAAGCATCATCCACACAATTCCGAAGACGGCAAGAGCTGACAAGTGCGAGAATTATCGCACAATCAGCATAACAGCTCATGCATCGAAGCTGCTTACATGAATAATATACAGAAGAATGGAAAAGAAAATTGAGAATGCGTTAGGTGCCGATCAGTTTGGCTTTAGGAAAAGTAAAGGGACGAGAGAGGCAATTCTGACGTTACGGATAATAATGGAAGCAAGGCTAAAGAAAAATCAAGACAATTTCATAAGATTTGTCGACCTGGAAAAAGCGTTCAACAAAATAAAATGGTGCAAGCTGTTCGGAGATTCTGAAAAAAGTAGGGGTAAGCTATAGGGAGAGACGGGTCATATACAATATGTACAACAACCAAGAGGGAATAATAAGAGTGGACGATCAAGAACGAAGTGCTCGTATTAAGAAGGGTGTAAGACAAGGCTGTAGCCTTACGCCCCTACTCCTCAATCTGTACATCGAGGAAGCAATAATGGAAATAAAAGAAAGGTTCAGGAGTGGAATTAAAATACAAGGTGAAAGGATATCAATGATACGATTCGCTGATGACACTGCTACCCTGAGTGAAAGTGAAGAAGAATTAAATGAACTGCTGAACGGAATGAACAGTCTAATGAGTACACGGTATGGTTTGAGAGTTAATCGGAGAAAGACGAAGGTAATGAGAAGTAGTAAAAATGGGAGCAGCGAGAAACTTAACATCAGGATTGATGGTCACGAAGTCAATGAAGTTAAGGAATTCTGCTACCTAGGCAGTAAAATAACCAATGACGGACGGAGCAAGGAGGACATCAAAAGCAGACTCGCTATGGCAAAAAAGGCATTTCTGGCCAAGAGAAGTCCACTAATATCAAACACCGGCCTTAATTTGAGGAAGAAATTTCTGAGGATGTACGTCTGGAGTACAGCATTGTATGGTAGTGAAACATGGTGAAAGGTCTCTGTTGGATTCCTTTCATGTTAATTTCTTAAATATGTAGTCATTTACAGCATACATTCCACTTCTAAATTTACTGTTGTGTTTCTGACTATCTGGGAGGAGACTGAGCAGTGAAACTTTTACACATAAACAAGACCGATCTGTCACACTACTACACTTTAAAACACAGTTTATATGTAATTCATGTCACACAGTCTCATACGGAACCTACATCCGCTTTCTTTTATATACTGTATATGATAAGATACTGTCATCCACCTTCCCTTCTGTGTGAGAGGATGAATGAGCAAATGTATTTCTAGTTGCATGCTGGATGGTAGCAGACAAGCCTGTCTGCTAGAGAACAGTAGGATCAACGTCGGAACAGGTAGCTACGCTTTCTAAAAGCAAAAAGTTTTCTATCCATAGTACGGTCCTGTCCATCCCTTGTTATGTTGGTATAGGAAGCTGCCTCTCTGGCCACTTCCGTTGGTATTTGTGAGCCACCCTCAGGAAGGGACCAGGTCAGTCTGTCCGCAGGGAGCGTCTGAAGTGGTAAGATCTCCGGCTAAGCGCGTGTCTGCTAAGTCCGTAGGACAATGGATTTCTTAAGTTCAGCCTAACTGAAAATTTAATCACCTTTATTTCAGGTTTAGCTCTAAAATATCTAATGTTATCTTAAATTTCAGTGCAGTGTAATTCGAGTGTGAAGTTCACAATGTATTCCGGTAGTTGCTTTGTCACTACTTTGTGAGTAAAGCGGAACCACGTGTTGATCAGTAACTCTAACTAAGATCATCAATCTTAAATGCGAATGTGCGTGAGATTATAACGTCTTGTCTTGACAATACTTTTCAATATAGCAACTTTTCTTTATGTTCAACCCACGTGGTGTGTACTTTGTGAGACCAGTACCACGTGCTTATACAATTGTTTGACCCATCAGGTTAATAGTAAGACGATAGTAACCAGATCTAGGTTTTCATTTGTAAATTGCTTTTCGATCTAATTTATTGTAATTATCAAAATTATTGTGGAGTTACACTCTTTGTGTAAACCAAGTTGACCACGTGAAGCATGTGGTGTAATCATCAAAGTAGCCCTCAGCTATTCTTTTCGGGAAGATATCACAGAGAGTTATTATGAATTTAGTATATCAGTGTGTGGTAATTACATGACGGACAGGATTGCGCTACGAACGTAACTTCTTTGGGTGAAAATTGAATCGGTTGTTTGCGGTTAATTTCCTCTTGCATATGTTTCAACGTTCTTCGTGTGTTATTTTATTAATGCAGTGTTGTATGCAGTCTGATGTTTGAGTCCCCCCCCTGCCCCCCCCCCCCCCCCTGGAATCATGTTTGAAGGGCGGAGGTTGAGCCGTGGCTGGCTCGCGTGATCCCTTTTTTTTTTTTTTGTATTAGTTGCAGTCCAGTGCTGTCTTATTTCTTCTTCGGGTACAGCCGTAACATTGCTGTCTTCTCTCCGTGACTGGCAGCAGCAGCGTGTATCGCCGGCCAGAGTGGCCGAGCGGTTCTAGGCGCTACAGTCTGGAACCGCGCGACCGCTCCGTAGCGGTTCGAATCCTGCCTCGGGCATGGTTGTGTGTGACGTCCTTAGGTTAGTTAGGTTTAAGTAGTTCTAAGTTCTAGGGGACCTCAGAAGTTAAGTCCCATAGTGCTCAGAGCCATTTGACCCATTTGAACCAGCTTGTATCGATACTAGTACTGCTGTACTATCTTTGTTGTGACGGATATATTTTCCGGCTGTGCTGTGTGTGGAGTCAGTCTGTTGGGGCACAACAGCGAGCAGGTCTCCGTGGCGCGCGGTCAGGCCAGATCTGCTGTCAGCGTGCACGCACGGTTGGAGTTGTAAGGCGCTTCTTACAAGAGTTACGAAGTTCGTCACCCATAGATCTTAGACACTAACGTTGAATTCGCACTTAACCTACTATCAAGCATCAACTGCTATCACATCTCTTCGTTTGACCCTGGTTGTCGCTTTCTGGAAGATTCCCGCGAACAAAAACGTGTGCGCATCGAAGTCGGCAAGAATTGCACCCGCTTGCTCTGTCGCGTTTCACTCAATTTAATTCCTCCCTTCATTAATAAAGAGTACCAGCGGTATCTTGTAGCTGTTGACGTTCCGGTGACCTGCCCTAGTCGTTGACGTAGTTTCCGGCAGCGTATTGCCCATGTGGTGTTGATGCTGTCCAGCACGGGGTGTAGTTCGACAGCTGCGGTGTTGTTGCTACTTTGGACGTTTATTCTGACTTCGCTGGATTGGGCACCAGTATCCAGAACGTTGTGCTATTGACATCTTGTTGTCGTTTTGCTGGTCGGGTGAGCAGAACTGATCTTGTTGGATGGTTGGCTTTTGATTGGGTTGGCTTTCGGTTAAGAGGTTGTCGGACTGGCTGCCCGTCTCACCAAAACTTGTGTAAGTGTTACCTTCCCAGGCCAATCCTTAGAACCTTCTGAACGCCGCTCTTTGTGTTTTACAGTGTTTTTCTTTTTAGTCTTAAGTATTTTGTGTGGCCTTCAGCCAAGTTTTAGCTTATTAAAATTGCAAGGCTTTTCTTCTTAGGCCTTAAGCCATAAATAAATTTGTTTCTTATTTGGTTTGTGACCTTCAGCCGATTTTCAGCCTTCCAAAATTAAAATTTAAAATTCCTTGTGCCTAGGCCTTAAGCTGTAAATTTGTTTCAATTTGGTATGTGGCCTTCAGCCAAGTTTTCAACCTTTTCAAACGAAAAGTTGAAAAATTTGTCTAAGCCTTAAGCCATAAAAAATATTGTCTAGTTTATATGTGGCCTTCAGCCCAATTTTCCAGCTTAAATTAAAAATTAGGAATTTCTTAATCAGAGCTCTAAGCCGCGAGTTTGGTAGGGTTTCGTATGTGGTCTTCAGCCGAGTTTTATATGAAGCATTTTAGGACAAAGCCTTTAGCCTATTTTAGTTGAAATTTAGAAGCTCTTCCCTTTAGGCCTTAAGCTGTAAAAATTTTTTCTGCATAGTGTGGGGCCTTCAGTCGAGTTTTAATATCTTTTAAATTCAAAATCCTTGTCTTGCCCTTAAGTCATAAGATTATTATTCTCTAGTATGAGATCTATAGACGAGTTTCACACGAAATAATTTAAGATAAGGCCTCCAGCCTTTTCAAATTGAAAGCTCCTCTTTCTTGGCCTTGTTGTTCGTGTTGTATTCTGCAGTCCAGAGACTGGTTTGATGCAGCTCTCCATGCTACTCTATCTTGTGCAAGCTTCTTCATCTCCCAGTACCTACTGCAACCTACATCCTTCTGAATCCGCTTAGTGTATTCATCTCTTGGTCTCCCTTTGCGATTTTTAGCCACCACGCTGCCCTCCAAAACTAAATTGGTGATCCATTGATGCCTCACAACATGTCCTACCACCCGATCCCTTCTTCTAGTCAAGTTGTGCCCAAATTTCTCTTCTCCGAAGTTCTATTCAAAACCTCCTCATTACTTATGTGATCTACCCATCTAATCATCAACATTCTTCTGTAGCACCACATTTCGAAAGCTTCTATGCTCTTCTTGTCCAAACTATTTAACGTCCATGTTTCACTTCCATACATGGCTACCCTCCATACAAATACTTTCAGAAATGATTTCCTGACACAAATCTATACTCGATGTTTACAAATTTCGCTTCTTCAGAAACGCTTTCCTTGCCATTGCTTAGGCCTTAAGCCGTTAAATTGTTTTGTTGATATGAAGCCTTCAGCCGAGTTCTATGGGAAAAATTTAAGATTTATATTGAATATAATTTTTTTTAAAGAAGTGAAACCTACAGAAAAACTACTGTACCTCAATTCCTTCCTTAGGTCTTGTGCCTCAAAGGAGGTCTTTCGTTAAAACCTTGAGAGTTTTTGATTCTTGTTTGTGTGATTGTCTGTTTTAAGAAATAAGGTTTATATGTTGGGTGCAACTGATAGTAACATATTTTGGGCCCTGTCCATAAATATATCCTCATTCGTTCTGTTCTGCTAGCCCAGGGATTTCAGCGACGTAGTCATAAAGGACATCTGCATTTTCACTTACGAAACAGCTGAAATTATGTGTCACATACGAACAAGATCAAAGTGCCTGGAGATATCTTGCACAGTTCCCTTTAAAGCTAAGAGTGTGTACCAAGTAAGAGAGAGCTATTAGAATCACAGCACTATTTGCTTAAAAAAAAAAAAAAAAAAAAAAAAAAGAAAATTAAATAAATAAATGAATAAAATAAAATAAAAGTTCGTGGGCTCCTTTGAAAAGAATGTATAGCATTTGTTATTAATACAGAGAGAGGGAAGGAGAGACCTTGTGAAACACATACACTTAGAAATAAAAAAATCATTGTACTGGAACCCAGCCGTTTTTTGCTGCTTGTACTTTCCGTATAGTTAGAATTTGGCTGACATGATTTCATTTTTCATCTAATACAATGTGAAATTGTTTCCTGATGGTGGGCATTCAAGATTTTTATAGTGGCTACCACTCATGCTACTCTCTCTGATTTAACGCTTGGCGCTAATAATAACTGGGAAGGGGTTGCAATGGGAGAGGGCAAGCAGTCAAACAAGGCAGCTGAACGAAGCCATTAGCACTACCGTGTGTCGCGATCAACAACCACTGCATTTATGATTTATTTAATGATTTCTTCATTTTTATTTTGGTCCCAAAACTGCTCAAGATCGCATTATCAAAAGGGGACGTGGGTGGGGAATCAGGCAACCGAAACTACTATCGTGAACAATGACGAAGATTCTCTTTAAGGTACATTTTATTATGGGATTCTGCCCAATTCGCAATCGAGAGCAAAGCATAAGTAGCATGTTTCATCTGCTGAGAGTGCTCAGTATCTAAACCTAAGCAGTCTCATACGTTATTATTCACGGGACTGCTAAGAAAATTGGGTTAATTCTGTGATTTAGGTGGTTTTCCCACATAACTTCCATTCTCATGTCATCCATACACTGACTAATGGATTTTGTTCTTAACACTGATCCGCACAACATGGCTATTGTGTAGATGAATAGCTTTGGTGGAAATAATCAATATGTAATTTCACATTTTAAACGTGGGAAAGTGGAGGTCAAACAGACGAAAATACACGTTATGAAATAGATCAAAATCGTGAGTGCTACCATAAAATCCATCACACGATCACACGTTTAGCCTGCGTGAAATGCCACATAATCGACAGTCTTCAGTGACTCGACAGGCAACAGTGCATGGGCTATTGAAGTCAATTCCAGAAATAAATACTCACTATGTGGGATCGACCTTGGATTAATAGAAAACATGGAAATCAGTAGCACAAATAAATTCTCGTCAAGTCGGATCTTTCTTGAACTAACAGCTAAGCTTTACACGCATCGCACGCAGATATTATCCCTATTAACTTAGGAAGCAGAGGGCCATGTCTCCTTGCAGTTACGCTCTCGTGGGAGTACCGACACGATGACCAATGGAGTAAAACAAAAAAAATCAAATAAATCCAAACGAATACCGAAATGCTTCGGAGTATTCACTCGGTTATAATCATAAATTGAAACAAATACGCTTAAGTTACCACTCTTTGTTGCAACTTTTGCGAACCCGTCGCGGACTGATGCACAATTACTGTGGCCACTTAACGAAGAGAAAACGTAAGATATTCTGTGGCCTTTTAATGAAACTAAGTAAATACACGTGGAGGGAAAAATGGATGCAATAAATATCAGTCGTGTTGGATGGTCTACATGATTTACTTCGTAGTACTGGATTTGAAATGGGGTCTGTGTGCTCAATAAAAGTCTAAGACCTAACTTCTGAATTTACTGAGAAAATAATTACGAAAGGTGTTTGCAACATGGTCCTGACGAAGACGGAGCTGAAATCGAACGGATTACGAGCTTTAATCACGACATACGTCATATTCTTAATTTTACCAAACAGCCTCAGCAGATCTACACAGTGTCCGTCCATCCTCTAAACCACCCAGAAACCGATTGCTCAAAAACGGCGGAGTATCAGCTAACGGTCACTCTGACAGTCCCTGTTGGGAAAAGGGAGAGGCTCCCATCAACCCCAAAGATTCTGCCTCACAGGCACACAAGTTTAAGTAAAACCCGTATCTTCGCACTACAGCTGCCATGTTAAAGAGGGCTCCCTCGTTCTATAACTGGGAGCAACATAATACGTCTGGGAAAAGGATGTGCAACACGACATAAATAAGTACATGAACACAGTCATGTCCATTCCTTCGCCATAGGCTCTCAGCACTCTAAGAAATATGTGATGTGATCAATGTGTCGTTAGTAATAAAGAACATGGGTACCTTGAAGTGAGGCAGTGGGGCGGAACAATTTGTTCCATCTCGATATAAATGGAGCAGCTGGCAGACGATGAATGAAACCACATATGCTCTAATAGAGGAAAGGCACTAGGCACTGCATAATAGAGAGACATGGCAACAAGACGATATAGCCATACCCCCACTAGTGGTGTGTGTGTATGTGTGTGTGTGTGTGTGTGTGTGTGTGTGTGTGTGTGTGTGTGTGTTAAGAAATGGCGATGATATTCTGAACTTTGCGGTATTCCTTCCCAATAAATTCGAGTTGCAAGTCATATCTATTTGCAATCATAAAAAATGTTGTGAAGCCGTGTGCACTAGTATGAGTCCAGACCCAAAAAGCGGTACGAATGGATTGCACATTAACACAACGATAGATGAAATCGCGTGTCAATTGCTCATAATAGGTAACCTACAATTTATGTGTTTTATTTACTTTAGCACTTAATACTATCACTTGCCGTATGTCTAATTTCTGAAAGTAATTATACTACAATTTACTTTGTTCTCTACTACAGAATTGTGGCAAACTCACTGGTTTCGACACTTGAGTCTTTTCGAGGGAAGTGAATGTACGTTTGAGTGAGACAGTCGAAGATGCAGTCAGTGAAGATACCACTAATAGCTCATTACTACACTGAGGTACGTTAGATCTACACTTCCACATCTGTATCTGAGGGCTGCCCCGTGTCGTTATCCTGCAGCCTGTGAATTCCTGTTGCCATCCAATGGTTTTAATGTGTAACGTTTAACTGCCCTACATAATTCATATTTAAAAAAGCAATTACACACTTGCTATAAAATGAATCTGAAAGGCATTAAAATGATTATCTCAAATGCTACGCATCTTGAGTAACAGTATGCATACAAAAAATTCAAATCTACTATACCATTGACCCTTTGGTTGTCCAAAGCGTAGAATACACAGAAAAAAATGTAGTAATTGTATCCACACCTAGAGCGTATGATCATTATTACTGCCTCCTGGTGTGTTTACTCGTAGGATTTTGTTAGCGACGTGGATAATCCACTCATTTTGTTTGACCCGAGGATATCTAGTGGAAAATATCATCATCGGTGTATAATTTTAGTTACTGAAATAGGGAATCGATTACCCAAAGTCATCTTTGCACACAATACCAAAGAATGATTTATAAATACTCCTTTTAAAGAGGTAAAAACCCTCGCTAGTCGAGTAAAAAATTATTCTCAGTACCTTTGGTTAATAATAATATTTTATTATTTTGTTATTGTTGCAGAAGCAGTGCCAAACTTTCAGGAAACATTCCTCACACACAAAGAAAGAACATATGTTATGTGGACATTTGTCTGGAAACGCTTACTTTCCACGTTAGAGCTCATTTTATTACTTCTCTTTAAATCACATTAATCATGGAATGGAAACACACAGCAACAGAACGTACCAGCGTGACTTCAAACGCTTTGTTAGAGGAAATGTTCAAAATGTCCTCCGTTGGCGAGGATACATGCATCCACCCTCCATCGCATGGAATCCCTGATGCGCTGATGCAGCCCTGCAGAATGGCGTATTGTATCACAGCCGTCCACAATACGAGCACGAAGAGTCTCTACATTTGGTACCAGGGTTGCGCAGACAAGAGCTTTCAAATGCCCCCATAAATGAAAGTCAGGAGAGCGTGGAGGCCATGAAATTGGTCCGCCTCTACCAATCCATGGGTCACCGAATCTGTTGTTGAGAAGCGTACGAACACTTCGACTGAAATGTGCAGGAGCTCCATCGTGCATGAACCACATGTTGTGTCGTACTTGTAAAGGCTCATGTTCTAGCAGCACAGGTAGAGTATCCCGTATGAAATCATGATAACGTGTTCCATTGAGCGTAGATGGAACGAAACTAAAATGAGCTCTAACATAGAAACTAAGCGTTTCCGGACACATGTCCACATAACATCTTTTCCTTATTTGTGTGTGAGGAATGTTTCATGAAAGTTTGGCCGTACCTTTTTGTAACACCCTGTATATATAAATTGGTGTAAGATTTTATTGTCTAAGCACAGATAATGGAAGGCACTATCATGCCTAAAACTCACGTGACTGGAGATATTACTACTCGTTTTGAATTAGTTAAAATAACCAAGGAACCAAGGGAATATGCTTTTTGCCAATAAATATCAGTCGTTTTGGTGCGAGAACTCATTCAGGTCTGAGTCTTGCTAACAATAGCACGACAGCACTGACAGAATCAGCAGAGATGAAAAGCCATAAAGGAAATAAAGGTTCATCAGGGTGTAATAAGCCACTGCAATTTGACTCCAGTGATCTCACAGGTATGTATTTAAGATGAGTGTGCTTGTCTCTTTCAATGTCTGTGCGTGTGTTCATCGCAGCTGCATTCTGATGACAAATTTTTACCTCTTTTGTTGAAGATGTCATGAATATGTGTGAATTTAGGGTTACATCTGCAGTAACAACTAGTCCATGACCTGAATAGGTGAAGATGCGTTCATAGCCCCAGCTTGGTTCGTCAGTGCACTGTTCACTGCACGTGCTCTGGTCCTTGATATGAACTGTGGTATGGACTGATGACACCAACTCGTAAGCCAACACTGACATTGACTGGACCATGTCACTATCTTCATGAGTCTTCATTTGCAGAAGCACTCGATGATAATATGATATTACAGGCCATCACCGCAAATAACAATTCGATGAGGCCCTGCGGGTTTGTGCACATTCCACTAATTTAGAACGTGAGTGGAGCTACTGGAAATGCCTGCCTATATTATTTGTTTTTAAATTGTGGTTATACTTATTAATCCCTTTTTCTTTCTTTGCAGATGAGATGCCAGCCGTACGCATCTGGAACCACTGATCCACCTCCTGACCCAACTATGATGCACTCACCACCCCAGCATGGTTCGTCATCAGTGTATTTGGCTCACCTGCAAACCCCACTGCAGTGATGTTCATCATCGTCAACACGGTATGGGATGATGACACCAGCTCACTCCCAAATGCACTGAATTGCAGCTGTCATGGATCTTCACAGTATTAAACGTCATTTCGACATAACTCTGGGTGTATCAGCAGGAGTACCCCTTCCCAGCTTGTTATGGATCAGCAAGTAAACCCTACAGCTGCGACCGACTACTCTATGGATGCTAACACTTGTGGGTACAGGCTCTTACAAGGAAAGGTAACACAAAAAACAGGCTGCAGATATCCTGTAGCTTTTCTCGATGCCTGTCATGGTGTTTTGGAATGGATTCTCCCTAAAGTTGTCAAGATCCATAGTATCCGCCATTAAGTATGACGCACTTCTATACTGTGAATTCCCACAACCCATGAATAAGTGCATTAATATTGAGAAAGATAAGAGCATTGTACAAACTCTATTTTTCTTTTTTTGATGTGTACGTGTGTGGGTGGGGAGGGAGGAGGAGGAGGAGAAACTGGCCTTATTTTGCAGTGTGATTCAGTTGTAGAGAAGTTCGGAACTCGTGTCTGAAGTCTTACTATCGGCTAATATTCCAACATGGAGACATAGTTGGGAAAGGCACTCAACTGTATACAGACTCCCATGTCTACGAGCCACTTAATGGGGGGGGGGGGACTATTTTTATCTTATGGACGATATTGCCAATAAACATGCTTGTATTCCAAGATATCTCATTTCTCGTAAAACTCTAAGACCTACGAAAATTCGAGTGACAGAGCCCTGATTGTTCACTTTAGTTTTACAACCTTGATACTGATGATAATAAGGCTAAAGACGATCATGACCAGACTGTGCAGAAGAAGGAAGTCAGCGTAAAGTAGTTGGGCTCCTCTATTTTTCAAAATTATTCAGTCAGCTTCCCAAAAATGTAGAATCACTGCTATTCTTCAAGGGCGAAAAGAAACACAATGCGTGGATCAATGGGTGCCTTATGTCCTTTCTACCGAATTCAGAAGGCGAAAATGTGCAAGGTATTTATACCATAGATGCCTCAGTTCCTTTACAAAGAGCGAGGTTCCAGAATGGCACGTCACTGACTGCTTCAACCTACAGCCAGTATTTGTGGAAGTGCCCAAACAAGCCAAAAACGTCCTAAGGTTTAAGAGCGCTTACCACCAGGAGCGATGTCCTTTACTTGTATACACAGACTCCAAGTGCCTCCTAGCTATTATTTGTGCTACACTTCCCACACTACCATCACAGAACGGGACGTAGTGTATATGGCAGTGTATCAAGTTGTATGTTTGTACAGTTCTAGTTGCAACAAGTTCGAATCATTTGTCGAAGACAATACTTCGAGATATTCGCACACCAATGTGGAAAAACTTAAATGGAAAGTTGATTGGGTTTATTGCACCAGGTTTCCCGCGATTGACTCACAGGAAAATAATGCCTTGTATGAGCAGGCAGTTGTGTGACACATTTATGGGCTTCTACTGGACAGAGGAAGCGGACGTTCCACATATAGGCCATTGTCACCTAATGGGGAAGTCCACCCTGCAGCTCACAATGCATGTAACTTAAAGTACCAACAGCAGTCGCACGTACGTGCCTTTCATTCACAGGTTGAGCGGGAATAAGGCCCTAGTTCTCGTTTACTACTTGGGTGTTTTCGCCTTGAAAGGTGATACCGTCAGAGTGACTCCTGATTCCACGGAAAAGTACATTCCTCTTTCCAAGAGAATCATGCAAAAATAACTCTCCCTTCGTTTGACTTCATGCACACTGTATTTACACATGAAGACCTTAATTCTATGCAGGAGCTCCATAGAGCCGTATTGAATGACATAGCCACGTTCTCAAGTAAAAGCAGTATGCGTGAGGTGAATATTTGGCTGATTTTCGAAATTCCTGATTTAGGAGAAATGTAAGATTGTACACGAAGAGCAATGTAGCCTGGTTGGAAATTTTCGAAGAATTTCAGAGTTTATGCCTGTGCACACAATCTACACCATGTCAAGGCTTTCGTGGGGCTTGAAAAAACTTCAAAAACTTTTTATAGCAAAGATCACATCAATTAATATTTATTGCTGGCGAGTGGTTTCGACAACTAAATATATCTTCCGACTTTCAAATTAATTTTAGTTATAAATCGTACTCATGTCATGTAAACATGAACCTTTGCACAAAGGTGCATTTTTACTCTATATTGTGCATTGTCAGAACTAACAACCGTAAGTGGAGTGCCATGTGTTTAGATTTGCCCATCTGCACAAGTCGATTTTTATCTGTGTATAGTTTTACTTTTGACAAACCTATGTGTAATGCGCTGTAGGTTCTGCACCATAAGGACGATATCGCATGAGTAATAAAGTCATAATGGGACACGATTTATAAGCAAAAAGTTTTTGAAGCCCAGAAGATAACAGTTTTAACAGTCAAACCAGTGTCTCAAAAATATATAAATTATTTTGATCTTTGCAGTAAAAAGTTTTTTTTTTCAAGTTCAGTCTTGATTTGTCTTTACATTTTCGCAATATGAGGAACTTCAATCCTTTTGTGGAACGAAATGCTAGAAGAACACACGTCAACATTGATCTTTTGGCTGATGTCGAGTTGCTGCTCTTTTTCAAACGTGGAATTCACTTTGACAGGGCTTGCTTATCAATCAAGCATACTTATCAAAATGGAGATTTATTAGCCAATTGAAGTTTAAATTAAGTAATAAATGCACAAATAACACGGCAGAAAAATCTGCCATTGTAAATGCGCTTGAGATAGTAATCAATATAAAGAATATTGACAGAGTTCCTACAGAGCAAAGTGCCCCAGATTGCGCATTTAATGTTTGATTATTTAACTAGCGATGTCCTGAAGGAAACTTCACAAATTACAGTGGCATTTCATCTGACTTTGGCTTATAATTCAACAGAAACCGAAACTCATATGTAAAATTTTAACTGTGATGCGCACTTAGTAAAAAAAAGTAACACTAATCTACAGTCTTGTCCGACCGTGAGGTAAGAGAGCGTTTCTAGTCGGGTACATCAGCGCATTATTATGAAAATGGGAAAAACATACATGCCATTTCATTCTACTTAATCATTTAATTTATGGCATACATATACATAACGTACCGTGTATCAGGGTTATTTTCACACTGTAGTGTTACTTGAAACCAGAACACTGAAGTGATTTAAGCTGTTCCCTGTACCAGTTTATTACTATGGCGCACTCCACGTATTCCCACGACTCTATGCTAGAGTTTAGTGGAGGCTATGTTAATAGTATAAGAAATGTACTGTCTTACTCAAAGTGCAAAGAATCTATATTTTGACTGCAGTAAGTTCACAGTTTTATTGCTTAAACAGTACTTTCTGTAATTTTTATGTAAATGGTTAGTTCTTTATAACCCTCCAAGTGTGAGTCATCAAAGTATATGCTGATGTACTGAAAACGAAATACATGTCCTACTTGGATCCACGACCGGCTTGGGTGCAGGTAAACCTTAGATACATACATTTCCCAACTGCCACAAAATAAAACACCTGTTAAAGTTTGCGACAAGCTGTTTTCTATTCGTACTTAACACAATATATTTTTTAATTTATTTATGTTTTTTCTTTATAGGTTTATGACTCAGTAAGCTGTCTAAACACAGAAGATTGCCTGGGACACGTAAGTACAGATCTTTTGTTGATGAACAACTGAAAAAGTGCTTGAATGTTGGAAATATCAAACAAAGCAGTACTCGGGAAAGGGAAGAAGAATATAAAGACAAATAAGAAACCATCAAAAGAAATCGACATTAAGTCTGTATCAGAATACGCTGATGATTTCAGTGTCTAGCCACGAGGAGAAATGATTTTAGTTTTGTTTAACAATGAGGATGAAGAATGTGACCTGAGGGACGTTGATTTACCATCTACTAGCAGGACTACAGATGGCAAAGCTAAGATGGACAGTGCAAAAAACTGAAAGAAAAAAGAGACAGTAGTTTAGAAGCGAGTAGCCTTAAACAGACTGGCAAAAGGCAAATCTCTAAACGTTTTATGGCAGAATACTAAATTGTCTGGCATTGTGTTAAGTGTAGATGACAACAGGTCTTTCATGAAGTGTATGCAGCAAACTAAAACTTTTACACAGTGAAACTTCCTGGCAGAATAAAACTGTGTGTGAGAATCTCATCCTGGAATCATCCCCAAGGCTGTGGCTAAGCCATATCTCCACAGTTATCCTTTCTTCCAGGAGTGATTGTTGTGCAAGGTTTGCAGGAGAGCTTCTGTGAAGTTTGGATGGTAGGAGACGAGGTACTAGCGGAAGTAAAGCTGTGAGGATGGGTCGTGAGTCATGCTTGGGTAGCTCAGTTGGTAGAGCACTTGCTCATGAAAGGCAAAGGTCCCGACTTCAAGTCTCGGTCTGGCACACCGTTTTAATCTGCCAGGAAGTGTCACAACATCTCACACTCCGCTGCAGAGTGAAAAATCTCATTCTGGAAACATTTTATTGGTTTCCAATTTTTAAGGGGTGTTGGAACAACACAGGAAATTTTAATCATGTAATCTTAAAGCAACAAAAGGAGGTCTTGAGATTTAATCAGTTAATTGCGGAAGAGCATGTGGTACTATATTATTTATTTGTTCATTTTTCATATAAAATTTGAATATTTCTAACATACATCAGACACAATTTTTATATATCTATCCTTAATTTTACTTAGATCTTTTAAGTATTTTATTTGATGTTCACAGAGTTGTTTTACATTATTTGTGTTTTCAATTTATGGTAAAGTTTCTTCATAAATCCAATTTACAAAAATTTCTGCAAAAAACATTTTTTCTTCATAATACACATGGTTCATCTATAAAATTTGTATATAAATGTTAGTGGAGGCTGTGAAACATCCCATAATTCTTTATATTTTTTATATATTTACTTTTAGCATTGTCTTTCAAAGTGTCTCCCAGATTAACATATTCCACAATATCATATACATCTATTGCTTTAAATTGTGAATTAGTTTTTCACCAAACTTATTAAAACTTCTTTATCCTCATATATAAGTTTGATACTTTTTAGATCACAAAATGGCTCTATTGATATGTAACAAAATTCATTAAATTAATTTTTTTTAATTCTGATAAGTTTTTCTTTCTAAATGGAAAGTGAAAACAAAATGAATTGTCAATTGGGAGAAAAAAATAGAAATTCATGAAGAAATAAAAATTAAAAATAAGAATACACCTTCAAAACCAGTTGTAATGATTGTATAAAAAACATAAAAAATATAACAAAAATAAACATGAACATATCAGGGAACTTATTAATAACTGGAAAAATCATTTACTTTTAAGAAAAAAATAAATAAAAAGCATATGACATATATATATATATATATATATATATATGTCATAAGCTTTTTATATATAACTCTGTCTATAATCAATCAAAAAATAACTAGCTTTCAAATATCAAAAATGGAAAGAAAGATATGTCAAAAAGTGGAATGTTTTTGTAGAAAATTTCTTTGTATGCCTCAAAACACACAAAAATTACCATATCATGAAAAATATTAAACACCGATCAATTTTTATCTTATAATTAGTTTTTAGTTAATATTCTATGCAATTGTTTAATTCAAATAAGAAATAATTGTTATCATGCATTGTTTTATTTGAGTTTCATTTGTAGTATCCATTAGCTGATGCATTGATACCATCTTGTAATATAATAAGTTTTCCATCATCAAATGTAACACAATTTTATTACATACATTTCATATTAAAATGATCTAATTAAAATCATTTTTGTATTTTGATACCTTAACCATTTTTATAATCATCAAACCTGATTTCAGTTTTTCAACATACTTTATAATCATACATTTTTGATCTGAAACGAATGAGCTTCAACATAATTTTTCGACAATTTTTATACTTTCAGTTTTCCTATAACTTTTATATTAACTTGTGAAACTCATTAAACATTATCTTTTGAAGAATCACTTGTGTTCTTCATTTATAAAGATCTTTAATTCTTGTATCATAAATAAAAGAATCAGTATCCTTTTCACATAAAACAATATACAACATAAAACAATATTTTCACTATATTTTGGCTACAATAAAAACCACACATTGTTATTTTGGAAAGGTTCCAATATGAATTGGTTTGTTGAATTTTACTATGGTATTTTTTCATATGAACAGCAATTATATTTTCTTAAAATACTTTAGTACGTTCACAATTTGATTTTGAAATATATTTCAATTATTTTTCTGGATCTGTTACTCTTTTAATATTTTGTCGATTTCTGATATTTTACGTCATTTTTCCAAATACTGAATTATTCATTAACTTATAGGAATCTTTACCTAATTTTATCTCATTTCTGGTCTAAAATCAATGTATTTTTCCAACCAATCTGATTATTCAGATGATAAGATTCTATGAATTTTCGAAACTGGGTCCAAGTTTTAAGCATTATTTAATATTTCCATAATGAAAAACATATTCTTCTTTATTATTTAATGTTGTTAATGATTTATGTCCTCCTTCTTGTGCTAAAAGTTAATTATTGTATAAATAATATAATTTTATAGGATATTCTAAATCACCTTGCTACATATAACAATGCTTATTATCCCCTTATATTTAAGATTTTTTCATGATTGAAACAATTACTGCTCTAACAAGCTGAAATGTTTTAATTGTAAAAATGGAGACATTGCCCAATCACATAAATTTTTTGCATCTAACTCTGCAATACAATTTGTTTATTTTTCTGGCTGAAAATTTTTCATATATATATTATTTGGTTTAGTATATCTTTTAATACAAATTCCACCTCAAATTCCTTTATTTTTACCTCTTTATGTTCTTTGCAATAGTTGTATGTCTGTCTAATTATTCTTGAGATAACAAATATCTTAACCATGTATTATAATTATACATTTGATCTCCATTTTCATTTAGTTGTGAATTAATTAATATAGATAGATTTTTCATCCAACAATATTGAGATGTACTTTCCTATCCCATTAAAAGAATACTGATGTGTTTTCCTGTTTTTTGTTGTTTGGTAAAGAAGATACATAAAATTTTTTTAACCATTATCATAAAGCAAGAAGTATGAGACAGGCGAAATACCCTCAGACATCAAGAAGAATATAATAATTCCAGTCCCAAAGAAAGCAGGTGTTGACAGATGTGAAAATTACCGAACTATCTGTTTAATAAGTCACAGCTGCAAAATACTAACGTGAATACTTTATAGACAAACAGAAAAACTGGTAGAAGCTGACATTGGGGAAAATCAGTTGGATTCCGCAGAAATTTTGGAACACGTGAGGCAATACTGACCCTACGACTTATCTTAGAAAATAGATTAAGGAAAGGCAAACCTATGTTTCTAGCATTTGTAGACTTAGAGAAAGCTTTTGACAATGTTGACTGGAATACTCTCTTTCAAATTCTAATGATGGCAGAGATAAAATACAGGGAGCGAAAGGCTATTTACATCTTCTACAGAAACCAGATGGCAGTTATAAGAGTTGAGGGGCATGAAAGGGCAGCAGCGATTGGGAAGGGAGTGAGACAGGGTTGTAGCCTATCCCTGATGCTATTCAATCCGTATATTGAGTTAGCGGTAAAGGAAACGAAAGAATAGTTTGGAGTAGGTATTAAAACCCATGTAGAAGAAATAAAAACTTTGAGGTTCGCCGATGACATTGTAATTCTGTCATAGACAGCAAAGGACTTGGAAGAGCAGTTGAAAGAATGGACAGTGTCTTGAAAGGAGGATATAAGATGAACATCAACAAAAGCAAAACGAGGATAATGTAGTCGAATTAAGTCAGGTGATGCTGAGGGTATTAGATTAGGAAATGAGACACTTAAAGTGGTAAAGGAGTTTTGCTATTTGGGGAGCAAAATAACTGATGTTGGTCGAAGTAGAGAGGATATAAAATGTAGACTGGCAATGGCAAGGAAAGTGTTTCCGAAGAAGAGAAATTTGTAAACATCGAGTATAGATTTAAGCATCAAGATGTTGTTTCTGAAGGTATATGTATGGAGTGTAGCCATGTATGGAAATGAAACATGGACAATAAATTGTTTGGACAAGAAGAGAATAGAAGCTTTTAAATGTGGTGCTACAGAAGAATGCTGAAGATTAGATGGGTAGAGCACATAACTAATGAGCATGTTTTGAACTGAATTGGGGAGAAGAGGAGTTTGTGGCACAACTTGACAAGAAGAAGGGACCGGTTGGTAGGACATGTTCTGAGGCATGAAGGGATCACAAATTTAGCATGGGAGGGCAGTGTGGAGGGTAAAAATCGTAGAGGGAGACAAAGAGATGAATGACTGAGCAGATTCAGAAGGATGTAGGTTGCAGTAGGTACTGGGAGATGAAGAAGCTTGCACTGGATAGAGTAGCATGGAGAGCTGCATCAAACCAGTCTCAGGACTGAAGACAACAACAACAACAAAATCATAAACATTAATTGGAACATTGGAGTCCTTTTGAAATTTTGGAGTATCTGTTAACTGAACAGGAAATTGAGTTTTTCTTTTTTAACAAATTTAATCTAATTCTGATACAATATTTTTTATTTAGTATCTTTTTCCACATTATCATTAGCTGCATATAGAGCTAATTTTATTGAACAAAGAGAATAATTTTGAAATGTGCTTTTTGCATTAATTGCAGCTTTTTATCTTCCAATTTTTTGGTATAACAATACATGTAGAACCAAAAATTGAATTGTGTGTTTTAACACTTAATTTCAAACTATTTATACTGAACAATGACCAACCAGATTCTTTCTTTTGCATTTCTCCCACATTAGTTAATAGTTTATTTGTTGACATTTGAAAATTCTATTTTACATGCTTTAAAATTAAATTCCTATGTTTGGTTTTTAGTTTTAAAGTTACTTTGTGTTAAAATCTTCTTGTACTTAGCAATTTCTTTTTCTTTCATTTAACTGAAAAATTCTTGTCATTGTATAATGTTATTCACTTTTTATATTTCGTATATTATTATTCTGAATTTAGAAGCGGAAGCTTTTCAGTTAATTCCTTTAATAAAGTTCCCACCATCCAGAAAATTTAAACAGGGTACATTTTTCGGATAATTTATTTTGTTTAATTTCTTGATATTTACCTATGATAAGCTTTCGAAAATAATTGTCATTATCATTGATATTATTGATATTCTCCTCATCTGTAATGATAAGTTCGATTAATTGTTGTTTATTAAGTCTACAAGGGTTTTTTAATTTTCTGTTTTACATATTTGATGAAGCTCTTTCAAACATTTTTTATTAAACTTATTATCATTATTATTAATATTGTTGTCAGAGTTTTTGAAAACAGTTATCAATTGCTATTTATTAAGTTTAGAGGCCTTTTTAATTTTTTTGGATTTCAGATTTCATGAAGTTCTTTTAAAGAATTGTTTCTTCAATTTGTGATCATTATTACTAACATTGTCAACATAATTTAGAAGAAGATTAATTTTTCTAGATTAAGTTTAGACTAAATTTTATTTTTCTCCTTTTAAAAATTGTTGAATTTTTTATATATTTATATCTTAATTCTTTTTTCTTCGGTTCTTTCTTATTAAACTGATCAGTAAATTTCTATAGATCTTGTCCAGCTACATTTGAATAACCTTTTTCATTAGAATAATCTTCTAGATGATCATAGTTTAATCCACACTTTTCTTATACATATTTCAGAAGTTTTGAAATAGCTCAACTTTGGAGTTAATGTTTTTGCTTTTATTCATATGGAAAAAAGTTTTTTGAGTTTTCAGTTAAAATTTAAATCGAAGAAGTAGATAGATATGTTGTAACAGAGCTTATTTATAAATAGAAAAATTTATTATATTTTAATTTTTGAAATAAAAATTCGGTTGAAGTATATGGATAAACATAATCTTTTGGAAGTTGTTTGTAAAGGAAAGAAATTACTATATTTTTATTTTTTAAATAAATGAATATTTCGTTTGCGGATTTATAAATTTTCAAGTCAGGGAAATATAAAACTAAAATCTTGTTTTATATTAGAATATTTCTAAACAATATGCTTTTAGAGCCAGAGTTGGCATATAGACACTACTCTGGCGGTATATGATGTGTCACTAGGACTGCCATTACTCATCCGCAGAAAATAAATCAGTAAATCTCAACAGCAATATTTTTGTAGCCCTTTGATCGCTGCCCTTCAAGTGATCCTCTTTCCCTTATAACATTTCCATGTCAATGGCTTTCCTCCAGAATCGACCAGTCGAAGTCTTCGCCATACAAGGCATCAGAGTGGCTATTACCGCATCTTTTGACAGTCACCTCGTCTCTGCCAAAATTATCCACAGTAACTGGAATCACCCATTCCCCATTAATGTCACTCACATGGGCCAAACTCCTGCATTTTGCGAAGTCTCAAACTCTTCTATCCTTAAGGGTGGTTCAACCATATGTATAACATTTCGCTCATCAAATCAGTAGCCACTGAAACTCGCGCTATCTTACATGTACCTGTGAGCCATGGATACAATTGTTGTTTTGAAGAGCTCACCACAGCGCGTTGTGTGAAGCAGCCACCCTCCGTTTCTCGCGATGGCGCCGCTGTGGTAATCGCGGCTTTGGTGTGTCCCTCTGGTGGAAAAGGGGAAAGGTTGCCTGTTCACGAGCATTTAAGGGGCGCTATGAGCTCGCCAGTGCTCGACCTCATAGAGCATGGGTGGTTGATGTTTCTTTGGAAACGGAAGATACTGCACGAATGTCGTGTCCTGCCCGCTCTCCCGATTTGAATCCAATAGAGCATGGCTGAGATGCACTAGGGAGACGGGCTGCATCGCATCAGCATCCACCAACTACTTTCTAAGACTTGTGAGCAGCTCTGCAAAATGAATGGGTAGTTATTGCTAAACATGGGACTGATGACGTCATTCACAAAATGTCCTGTCGTTGTCAGGCCTGTATTGGTGCCAGAGGTGGTCACGTCCCATACTGAGCACATTAATCCGTTAAGTTGGAAAAGAGGGAAGAACTTTTCTGTCTACCATTACGCACGTTGCAGTTGATTACATTCTGTATTCTTTACATTTTTACTACTTTACTGTCACCTGTTTATACTGATTTGTGGGAAAATAAATGCAACATTGCAAAATTTGCATTTGTTGCTTTAATTTTGGGCGCGATTCGCCCCTGCCAGATACATACTAGCAACATTCTGCGTTATTTCGTCTGTGCACCAATGCGCTTCTGCAGCGTCCCTAACACAGTTAACCAAAATTGCCACCTCCTCCGTTGCCTTGCTCGAGAAGGGGTTAATTAATGCGAACACTGCCTGGTCACAAGGAGCAGGAGGCGCTATCAGTTCAGACTTATTGTCGTTTGGCTCCACCTGCGGCCGAACCTGATTCGCTTTTCCATCTTATAACTCGCTACTAAGTTTGAAATGTCCCTGCCTCTGGTGCTCCAATTACAGCGCTCAATGAATTAATGCAAAAATTCCATCTGCAGTAGCAGTAGCGTACGTTTCCATCATTTTGCGTCCTCTACTTCTACCTTAATTCAATTGTAACAAAAAAATATCCCGTTTTACCACCCCCCTCCCCCCCCCCCCCCCACACACACACGTATGAAATTCTTCAGGCGTGCCATCGCCATCTATGCTCAGTGCAGCTCGTAGCCAGATGAGCAATTCGCCTACGTGCAGAACAAGTAACTTTTACAGCTCTGGTACAGGGAAAATCGTGCCTAGACAAATTACAAAATGAGCACCTCATTGGTACGAAAATGTGGAGTCCAGGGGTTCCTGTGACTTCAAAAAAGTAATCCAGAATCCTGCATATCGTACTCACACAGTAAACTCTGATACCAAGAAAAAACATAAAAAGTAATATAAATAAAACTAAACTCACCACACCACATTGTGCTGAGCTGATGCCGCTGAAGCCATGCCACAGCTTCAGGCACTACTCATCAGAACCAGTTTCGTCACCAAACTCAACACAGATGTGGTGCTTCCATGCAGCAGGGCTTGGCGGTTGATTCAGGTGATTAGTTGGTCATCAAAACTCATCACCCGGAGGTCGTCGTGGGTGGCCAGCCACTTAATTAATCGTCACTCACTCCGGTTCCAGCGGCAGGAAAAATGGCGACACAACTGCCTACCTCAAGCATCTGGGCTCCCTTATTCATATTATTTCTCTTACGCCTCTGACGCAGTCCCTCTGGGGCCGAGGAATAGAGTATTCCTTAATAATTACAACGTCGGCTACTTACAGTTCACTTCAGCCCTCAAATACAGGTGAGCTATTTCATAGCATGTCAGTGCCCTGTGTAGCGCTTGATTAATCCACACCCCTGTCCATTCTTGTTTATAGTGCCAGCCGGGCCATGCTTCCTCGCCTGCGACCGGTAGCGTAAACCTGCACCACAGAACCGTTTGCTTAATAACTACATATTCAGTGCTTACCATCCTAAGTGCCCATCTGTGTCTTACTTTGTACATTCTGGTCGTTTCTGAGTAAAATTTTCAAGAATTCCCCAAAACCCATACTGTACTTATTTGAGGAGCATCAGTTGTGTTGAAAACAGACGGGCCATGCTTTCGATCACACGCAGTGTTGCTTCCGACCCACGGCGAACAGCAACAACTCTATAGGCTTGAGGCGCTGGCCAGCTGATTTTGAAAGGTAGAGGGGTCCACCTATTTTATTCCTGACTTCTTTGTTCTGCTCAGTGTGCTCATGGTCATAGTTTTCTCGATTGCTTTCATCAACCTCCAGTGTTACGTGAACTGCATAATCAATGTTCTGCCTCTGGATTTTGGTAGGACCTGCAGTTTTATGGGGAACAAGATGCCTTGGAAACCGTAACTCCTACTGGCATCAGATGTTTCTGATTTACTTCAAGGCTTTGCATCTTTTGAGTAATTTCTATCAGTAGCTTGAAGTTACCATGGAAAGCAGTATACGTCTTTCTCATCTAGATGTCTACATTAGTACATGCTTATTTCGCGGGAATATCTTTAGAAGAGGGATGGAAATGGGCCCCAAGGAAGTGAAGTGTACATCGGTGCACACATGGCGATCTCACGCCAGGTCTCCCCTAAATTTGGAGAATGCTTTTCTCCTTGCCAGCATCATAGCCCTTGCTTGGTCTGATGCGTGGTCTAACAATACTGAACTGCGTTACACTTAATAACAAAACACCGTGAGTTGTTAAGAAATTCAGTGGGCACCCTTTCCAAATGCAGTGAGCACTCTTTCCAAAATAGCTAGAAAAACATCTAGAAAAGTTGAAGGAGCTCGGTTGCCTGCATTCGAGTTATCAACGCAGGAAAGTGAGATCCTGTCCCTAAATCGTCAGCAACCGCAGAGTAGACCAATACGGCTGCAAGGCTTACTTAGTTATCTGTAGCAGGTCACGGTTACTGCTGGTGTGAGGCCCACTGTGACGTTAGCGTGATGTCCGACGCCGTGAAGTTCCATGATGATTGCGAGATGGATCAGGGGAAAGCTGCATCGTCAAACGAGCCTGTACCACGCCGACCACATCGTCGACGAACTAGGCTGGAGCGACAGACGAATCATAGTTGAATCAGTTGGTCTACCAGCAGTTTCAGGTGCAAGTCTACTCCTGCATGCGGCCTTCATCTGATTTGCAAGGAACGAAAAAAGGTAAGTAATATGCATACCCTAGATAAAATGATAGATGGAGTCGTGTATAATAGTTCTATACATGTTCTAAATGAGGTGCACTTGAGTATGTCACTGATCTCTTCGTCAAATCGTTATGTGCGGCGATGGCTGTAACATCCATCGCAATATTATCATCGAGTGCGTCTATAAACGAGAGTACATGATGATTGCAAGATGGATCATGCCTTGACTGTCTGGCAAACAGATTGCTGGTATCACCCCATACCATGGTGACGATGATGGACCGTGCTGTGGTAGTGTTCACAGGCGCAACCCCAAGACCCCACAACTCCTTAACAGTTGCAAGATAGGAAGAAGAAGATGATGAAATTAATCATCAGAATGCTGCCATAACGAGCGCACACGCAAACAGGGAAGAAAGAAAAAAAAGTTAAATACTAGCGAACAACTTTGCCACAGATGTCTACATCTGCACCTACATTTATACTCGGCAAGCCACCCATCAGTCTGTGGCGGAGGGCAGTTTACGTGCCACTGACATTACCTCCCTTTCCTGTTCCAGTCGCGTATGGTTCGCGGAAAGAACGACTGCCGGAGAGCCCCCGTGCGCGCTCGAATCTCTCTAATTTTACATTCGTGATCTCCTCGGTAGGTATAAGTAGGGGGAAGCAATATATTCGATACCTCATCCAGAAACGCACCCTCTCGAAACCTGGACAGCAAGCTACACTACGATGCAGAGCGCCTCTCTTGCAGAGTCTGCCACTTGAGTTTGCTAAACATCTCCGTAACGCTATCACGCTTACAAATAACCCTGTGACGAAACGCTCCGCTCTTCTTTGGATCTTCTCTATCTCCTCTGTCAACCCGACCTGGTACGGATGCCACACTGATAAGCAATACTCAAGTATAGGTCGAACGGGTGTTTTGTAAGCCACCTCCTGTGGTGATGAACTACATTTTCTAAGCACTCTCCCAATGAATCTCAACCTGGCACCCTCCTTACCAACAATTAATTTTATATGATCATTCCACTTCAAATCATTCTGTACGCATACTCCCAGATATTTTACAGAAGTAACTGCTACCATTATTTGTTCCGCTATCATATAATCGAATGGACAGTGTCTTGAAAGGGGGATATAAGATGAACATCAACAAAAGCAAAACGAGGATAATGGAATGTAGTCAAATTAAATCTGGTGATGCTGAGGGGATTAGATTAGGAAATGAGACACTTAAAGTAGTAAAGGAGTTTTGCTATTTAGAAAGTAAAATAACTGATGATGGTCGAAGTAGAGAGGATATAAAATGTAGACTGGCAATGGCAAGGAAATCGTTTCTGAAGAAGAGAAAGTTGTTAACATCGAGTATAGATTTAAGTGTCAGGAAGTCGTTTCTGAAAGTATTTGTATGGAGTGTAGCCATGTATGGAAGTGAAACATGGACGATAACCAGTTTGGACAGGAAGAGAATAGAAGCTTTCGAAATGTGGTGCTACAGAAGAATGCTGAAGATAAGGTGGGTAGATCACGTAACTAATGAGGAGGTATTGAATAAGATTGGGGAGAAGAGAAGTTTGTGGCACAACTTGACTAGAAGAAGGGATCGGTTGGTAGGACATGTTTTGAGGCATCAAGGGATCACAAATTTAGCATTGGAGGGCAGCGTGGAGGGTAAAAATCGTAGAGGGAGACCAAGAGATGAATACACTAAGCAGATTCAGAAGGATGTAGGTTGCAGTAGGTACTGGGAGATGAAGAAGCTTGCACAGGATAGAGTAGGATGGAGAGCTGCATCAAACCAGTCTCAGGACTGAAGACCACAACAACAACAACATCATATAATCATACAATAAAGGATCCATCTTTCTATGTATTCGCAATACATTACATTTGTCTATGTTAAGGGTCACTTGCCACTCCCTGCACCAAGTGCCGATCCGCTGCAGATCTTCCTGCATTTCGCTGCAGTTTTATAATGCTGCAACTTCTCTGTATACTACAGCATCATCCGCGAAAAGCCGCATGGAACTTCCGACACTATCTACTAGGTCATTTATATATACTGTGAAAAGCAATGGTCCCATAACACTCCCGTGTGGCACGCCAGAGGTTACATTAACGTCTGTAGACGTCTCTCCATTGAGAACAACATGCTGTGTTCTGTTTGCTAAAAACTCTTAAATCCAGCCACACAGCTGGTCTGATATTCCGTAGGCTCTTACTTTGTTTATCAGGCGACAGTGCGGAACTGTATCGAACGCCTTGCGGAAGTCAAGGAAAACGGCATCTACCTGGGAGCCTGTATCTAATAGTTTCTGGGTCTCATGAACAAATAAAGTGAGTTGGGTCTCACACAATCGCTGTTTCCGGAATCCATGTTGCTTCCTATAGAGTAGATTCTGGGTTTCCTGAAATGACATGATACGCGAGCAAAAAACATGTTCTAAAATTCTACAACAGATCGATGTCAGAGATATAGGCCTATAGTTTTGTGCATCTGCTCGACGACCCTTCTTTAAAACTAGAACTACCTGTACCTTTTTTCCAATCATTTGGAACCTTCCGTTCCGCTTGCGGTACACGGCTGTTAGAAGGGGGACAAGTTCTTTCGCGTACACTGTGTAGAATCGAATTGGTATGCCGTCAGATCCTGTGGACTTTCCTCTGTTGAGTGATTTCAGTTGCTTTTCTATTCCTTGGACACTTATTTCGATGTCAGCCATTTTTTCGTTCGTGCGAGGATTTAGAGAAGAAACTGCAGTGCGGTCTTCCTCTGTGAAACAGCTTTGGAAAAAGGTGTTTAGTATTTCAGTTTCACGCGTGACATCCTCTGTTTCAATGCCATTATCATCCCAGAGTGTCTGGTTATGCTGTTTCGATCCACTTACTGATTTAACGTAAGACCAGAACTTCATAGGATATTCTGTCAGTGTAACACCGGTTCCCGTCAAATCACCGTAGTTAAGCGCTGTTGGGTTGGCTACCGCTTGGATGGGTGACCGAAGAGGTCTGCGCTTTGGACCAGTGGGGCGTACTCCACCCTTTAAAGCCAATTGGAGCTTTTTATTGAGAATCAGGTACTCCAGTAAAGAAAACTGACAATGGCTGGGAGAGCCATGTGTTGACCACATGCCCCTCCATATCCACATCTGATGACACCAATGGAAGGGGTTGATAGGTTCATTGTCTCCTTTCTCTTATCTACCTCGATGAGTCCTGTGTTGCTCCTTCGAAAAGGTAAAAGTCAATGGTTGGTAATGTGTAATTCACTGGACAAATAAAAGAGAATGTGATGTCACCTCACTGCCATGTACTACAATTATAATACATGGAAATACATGTTAATATGTATTTCAAAGTAAACTGTCGCCAGCAGTATGTAGCCATAACTAATCTTTATAAACATTCGAGTTAAGATGTGTAAATACCCTTAATGTTATAACCTCCCTATTAATCCCATGAAAACAATCCAAATTGATTTACTCACAACATATAACCAAAACACAATAAGTATAGGAGACTGGAGCTAGTAATTACATGTTTCTTGGATAGCTCCTATACCTCGACACAAAACATTTTGGATGAAATAAATCCGTAAAGTCCCTTCTTAGAAACACAAAGAAAGGAGGGATTGAATCTTCACACGCATTTACAGCCGGGGGAACAGTAAGTAGAATTACTCTTTCCCCCGAGGTTACATACCAACCTGTTTCACTACCTTCCTTGGCACAATTTTGTAAGCCATATGCACAGTTGTGACGGCAGTCTTGTCCACATTATGCAGGTGTGGACACTGAAATTTATATCGTTTATAGATATCAATCAGATTTGTAAAAAATCACCTGCATTATACCTGTTGAAACTTGTAACCCTGCTTAAGCTGTTAGCCTCTGGTGTGCGTATGGAAAGCGTTTTCTTTCTTTTGACGGTTGACATTATTGTTCATGGCACACTGATGTGCTAGAGACTTCTCACTTCCTTCGCAAGAAGTCAGCAGTAGAGCTTAGCAGCTTTCTGAGTGTGTTCTTCAAGCTTTGCTTCCTGTTCGACGGGGTAGACTTGCCGAGGTTGCTTACAACCAATGTTTGGCACAAGCATCTCCCCCGATTCTGAAAGTAAACAGACAGGAAAAATTTTAACAGGCCCGTGAATGTTTTTCTGTGCACAGCTATTATGATCGAAGAGATTAGTTTATTTTAAAAGTATTGATGTATTTGCACGTTATATGACAGCAATAATCCCAGTGGGAGCCTCTAACAATGCAAAATAAGCTGTCTACCTTCCTCTGCCTCCCCCCCCCCCCCCATGAACCATGGACCTTGCCGTTGGTGGGGAGGCTTGCGTGCCTCAGCGATACAGATGGCCGTACCGTAGGTGCAACCACAACGGAGGGGTATCTGTTGAGAGGCCAGACAAACATGTGGTTCCTGAAGAGGGGCAGCAGCCTTTTCAGTAGTTGCAGGGGCAACAGTCTGGATGATTGACTGATCTGGCCTTGTAACATTAACCAAAACGGCCTTGATGTGCTGGTACTGCGAACGGCTGAAAGCAAGGGGAAACTACAGCCGTAATTTTTCCCGAGGACATGCAGCTTTACTGTATGATTAAATGATGATGGCATCCTCTTGGGTAAAATATTCCGGAGGTAAAATAGTCCCCCATTCGGATCTCCGGGCGGGGACTACTCGAGAGGACGTCGTTATCAGGAGAAAGAAAACTGGCATTCTACGGATCGGAGCGTGGAATGTCAGATCCCTTAATCGGGCAGGTAGGTTAGAAGATTTAAAAAGGGAAATGGATAGGTTAAAGTTAGATATAGTGGGAATTAGTGAAGTTCGGTGGCAGGAGGAACAAGACTTTTGGTCAGGTGATTACAGGGTTATAAATACAAAATCAAATAGGGGTAATGTAGGAGTAGGTTTAATAATGAATAAAAAAATAGGAGTGCGGGTTAGCTACTACAAACAGCACAGTGAACGCATTATTGTGGCCAAGATAGACACAAAGCCCATGCCTACTACAGTAGTACAAGTTTATATGCCAACTAGCTCTGCAGATGATGAAGAAATTGATGAAATGTATGACGAGATAAAAGAAATTATTCAGGTAGTGAAGGGAGACGAAAATTTAATAGTCATGGGTGACTGGAATTCGTCAGTAGGAAAAGGGAGAGAAGGAAACATAGTAGGTGAATATGGATTGGGGGGAAGAAATGAAAGAGGAAGCCGCCTTGTAGAATTTTGCACAGAGCATAACTTAATCATAGCTAACACTTGGTTCAAGAATCATGAAAGAAGATTGTATACCTGGAGGAATCCTGGAGATACTAAAAGGTATCAGATAGATTATATAATGGTAAGACAGAGATTTAGGAACCAGGTTTTAAATTTTAAGACATTTCCAGGGGCAGATGTGGATTCTGACCACAATCTATTGGTTATGAACTGCAGACTGAAACTGAAGAAACTGCAAAATGGTGGGAATTTAAGGAGATGGGACCTGGATAAACTGAAAGAGCCAGAGGTTGTACAGAGTTTCAGGGAGAGCATAAGGGAACAGTTGACAGGAATGGGGGAAAGAAATACAGTAGAAGAAGAATGGGTAGCTCTGAGGGATGAAGTAGTGAAGGCAGCAGAGGATCAAGTAGGTAAAAAGACGAGGGTTAATAGAAATCCTTGGGTAACAGAAGAAATACTGAATTTAATTGATGAAAGGAGAAAATATAAAAATTCAGTAAATGAAGCAGGCAAAAAGGAATACAAACGTCTCAAAAATGAGATCAACAGGAAGTGCAAAATGGCTAAGCAGGGATGGCTAGAGGACAAATGTAAGGATGTAGAGGCTTGTCTCACTAGGGGTAAGATAGATACTGCCTACAGGAAAATTAAAGAGACCTTTGGAGAGAAGAGAACCACTTGTATGAATATCAAGAGCTCAGATGGCAACCCAGTTCTAAGCAAAGAAGTTAAGGCAGAAAGGTGGAAGGAGTATATAGAGGGTTTATACAAGGGCGTTGTACTTGAGGACAATATTATGGAAATGGAAGAGGATGTAGATGAAGATGAAATGGGAGATAAGATACTTCGTGAAGAGTTTGGCAGAGCACTGAAAGACCTGAGTCGAAACAAGGCCCCGGGAGTAGACAACATTCCATTAGAACTGCTGATGGCCTTGGGAGAGCCAATCATGACAAAACTCTTCCATCTGGCGAGCAAGATGTATGAAACAGGCGAAATCCCCACAGACTTCAAGAAAAATATAATAATTCCAATCCCAAAGAAAGCAGGTGTTGACAGATGTGAAAATTACCGAACTATCAGTTTAATAAGTCACAGCTGTAAAATACTAACGCCAATTCTTTACAGACGAATGGACAAACTGGTAGAAGCGGACCTCGGGGAAGATCAGTTTGGATTCCGTAGAAATGTTGGAACACGTGAGGCAATACTAACCTTACGACTTATCTTAGAAGAAAGATTAAGAAATGGCAAACCTACGTTTCTAGCATTTGTAGACTTAGAGAAAGCTTTTGACAACGTTAACTCGAATACTCTCTTTCAAATTCTGAAGTTGGCAGGGGTGAAATACAGGGAGCGAAAGGCTATTTACAATTTGTACAGAAACCAGATGGCAGTTATAAGAGTCGAGGGACATGAAAGGGAAGCAGTGGTTACGAGAGGAGTCAGACAGGGTTGTAGCCTCTCCCCGATGTTATTCAATCTGTATATTGAGCAAGCAGTAAAGGAAACAAAAGAAAAATTCGGAGTAGGTATTAAAATTCATGGAGAGGAAGTAAAAACTTTGTGGTTCGCCGATGACATTGTAATTCTGTCAGAGCCAGCAAAGGACTTGGAAGAGCAGTTGAACGGAATGGATGGTGCTTGAAGGGAGGATATAAGATGAACATCAACAAAAGCAAAACGAGGATAATGGAATGTAGTCGAGTTAAGTCGGGTGATGCTGAGGGTATTAGATTAGGAAATGAGACACTTAAAGTAGTAAAGGAGTTTTGCTATTTGGGGAGCAAAATAACTGATGATGATCGAAGTAGAGAGGATATAAAATGTAGACTGGCAATGGCAAGGAAATCGTTTTCGAAGAAGAGAAATTTGTTAACATCGAGTATAGATTTAAGTGTCAGGAAGTCGTTTCTGAAAGTATTTGTATGGAGTGTAGCCATGTATGGAAGTGAAACATGAACGATAACCAGTTTGGACAAGAAGAGAATAGAAGCTTTCGAAATGTGGTGCTACAGAAGAATGCTGAAGATAAGGTGGGTAAATCATGTAACTAATGAGGAGGTATTGAATAGGATTGGGGAGAAGAGAAGTTTGTGGCACAACTTGACTAGAAGAAGGGATCGGTTGATAGGACATGTTTTGAGGCATCAAGGGATCACAAATTTAGCATTGGAGGGCAGCGTGGGGGGTAAAAATCGTAGAGGGAGACCAAGAGATGAATACACTAAGCAGATTCAGAAGGATGTAGGTTGCAGTAGGTACTGGGAGATGAAGAAGCTTACACAGGATAGAGTAGCATGGAGAGCTGCATCAAACCAGTCTCAGGACTGAAGACCACAACAACAACAACCTTCCTCTGTCACTTCCAATGGCACACAAAACCTGTGCAATGTCATGCAATTTATATTGTACTTTTGGGCTGCTTTCTGCAGTGAAGATGAGCCACTCAGCACACCATTTGCTGCTCAGCATATGTTTCCTAGAGCGCAGTGCCTCTATCAGTCTTCTTAAAATCATGCATAAACACAATTTTGTAAATTAAGAGAAGTCAAAAACACTTCGGGGCAATTTGTTACGCCACTTCTCCCTGCCCCTTTGTAACAACAGACCCCATGCTACACCACCACGTCTTATTGTGGATAACAATAAACTAAATCCGTCCTTTTTTTATTTGACGTATATCATTACGTACCTGAATGTTGTACGCTTTTTTTTGGTCATCAGTCTACTGACTGGTTTGATGCGGCCCGCCACGAATTCCTTTCCTGTGCTAACTTCTTCATCTTAGAGTAGCACTTGCAACCTACGTCCTCAATTATTTGCTTGACGTATTCCAATCTCTGTCCCACTCTACAGTTTTTGCCCTCTACAGCTCCCTCTAATACCATGGAAGTCATTCCCTCATGTCTTAGCAGATACCCTATCATCCTGTTCCTTTTCCTTATCAGTGTTTCCCACATATTCCTTTCCTCTCCGATTCTGCGTAGAACCTCCTCATTCCTTACCTTATCAGTTTACCTAATTTTCAACATTCGTCTATAGCACCACATCTCAAATGCTTCGATTCTCTTCTGTTCCGGTTTTCCCACAGTCCATGTTTCACTACCAAACAATGCTGTACTCCAGACGTACATCCTCAGAAATATCTTCCTCAAATTAAGGCCGGTATTTGATATTAGTAGACTTCTCTTGGCCAGAAATGCCTTTTTTGCCATAGCGAGTCTGCTTTTGATGTCCTCCTTACTCCGTCCGTCATTGGTTATTTTACTGCCTAGGTAGCAGTATTCCTTAACATCATTGACTTCGTGACCATCAATCCTGATGTTAAGTTTCTCGCTGTTCTCATTTCTACTACTTCTCATTACCTTCGTCTTTCTCCGATTTACTCTCAAACCATACCGTGTACTCATTAGACTGTTCATTCCGTTCAGCAAATCATTTAATTCTTCTTCACTTTCACTCAGGATAGCAATGTCATGAACGAATCGTATCATTGATATCCTTTCACCTTGTATTTTAATTCCACTCCTGAACCTTTCTTTTATTTCCATCATTGCTTCCCCGATGTACAGATTGAAGAGTAGGGGCGAAAGGCTACAGCCTTGTCTTACACCCTTCTTAACACGAGCACTTCGTTCTTGATCGTCCACTCTTATTATTCCCTCTTGGTTGTTGTACATATTGTATATGACCCGTCTCTCCCTATAGCTTACCCCTACTTTTTTTCAGAATCTCGAACAGCTTGCACCACTTTATATTGTCGAACGCTTTTTCCAGATCGACAAATCCTATGAGAGTGTCACGATTTTTCTTTAACCTTGCTTCCATTATTAGCCGTAACGACAGAATTGCCTCCCTCGTCCCTTTACTTTCCCTAAAGCCAAACTGATCGTCACCTAGCGCATTCTCAATTTTCTTTTCCATTCTTCTGTATATTATTCTTGTAAGCAGCTTCGATGCATGAGCTGTTAAGCTGATTGTGCGATAATTCTCGCACTTGTCAGCTCTTTCCGTCTTCGGAATTGTGTGGATGATGCTTTTCCGAAAGTCAGATGGTATATCCCCAGACTCATATATTCTACACACCAACGTGAATAGTCGTTTTGTTGCCACTTCCCCCAATGATTTTAGAAATTCTGATGGAATGTTATCTATCCCTTCTGCCTTATTTGACCGTAAGTCCTCCAAAGCTCTTTTAAATTCCGATTCTAATACTGGATCCTTTATCACTCCTAAATCGACTCCTGTTACTTCTTCTATCACATCAGACAAATCTTCACCCTCATAGAGGCTTTCAATATATTCTTTCCACCTATCTGCTCTCTCCTCCGTATTTATCAGTGGAATTCCCGTTGCACTCTTAATGTTACCACCGTTGCTTTTAATGTCACCAAAGGTTGTTTTGACTTTCCTGTATGCTGAGTCTGTCCTTCCGACAATCATATCTTTTTCGATGTCTTCACATTTTTCCTGCAGCCATTTCGTCTTAGCTTCCCTGCACTTCCTCTTTATTTCATTCCTCAGCGACTTGTATTTCTGTATTCCTGATTTTCCCGAAACATGTTTGTACTTCCTCCTTTCATCAATGAACAAGTATTTCCTCTGTTACCCATGGTTTCTTCGCAGCTACCTTCTTTGTACCTATGTTTTCCTTCCCAACTTCTGTGATGGCCCTTTTTAGAGTTGTCCATTCCTCTTCAACTGTACTGCCTGCTGCGCTATTCCTTATTGCTGTATCTATAGCGTTAGAGAACTTCAAACATATCTCGTCATTCCTTAGTACTTTCGTATCCCACTTCTTTGCGTATTGATTCTTTCTGACAAATGTCTTGAACTTCAGCCTACTTTTCATCACTACTTCATTGTGATCTGAGTCTATATCTGCTCCTGGGTACGCCTTACAATCCAGTATCTGATTTCGGAATCTCTGTCTGACCATGATGTAATCTAATTGAAATCTTCCCGTATCTCCCGGCCTTTTCCAAGTATACCTCCTCCTCTTGTGATTCTTGAACAGGGTATTCGCTATTACTAGCTGAAACTTGTTACAGAACTCAATTAGTCTTTCTCCTCTTTCATTCCTTGTCCCAAGCCCATATTCTGTAACCTTTTCTTCTACTCCTTCCCCTACAACTGCATTCCAGTCGCCCATGACTATTAGATTTTCGTCCCCCTTTACATACTGCATTACCCTTTCAATATCCTCATACACTTTCTCTATCTGTTCATCTTCAGCTTGCGACGTCGGCATGTATACTGAACTATCGTTGTCGGCGTTGGTCTGCTGTCGATTCTGATTAGAACAACCTGGTCACTGAACTGTTCACAGTAACACACCCTCTGCCCTACCTTCCTGTTCATAACGAATCCTACACCTGTTATACCATTTTCTGCTGCTGTTGATATTACCCGATACTCATCTGACCAGAAGTCTTTGTCTTCCTTCCACTTCACTTCACTGACCCCTACTATATCTAGATTGAGCCTTCGCATTTCCTTTTTCAGATTTTCTAGTTTCCCTACCACGTTCAAGCTTCTGACATTCCACGCCCCGACTCGTACAACGTTATCCTTTTGTAGATTATTCAATTTTTTTCTCATGGTAACCTCCCCCTTGGCAGTCCCCTCCCGGAGATCCGAATGGGGGACTATTCCGGAATCTTTTGCCAATGGAGAGATCATCATGACACTTCTTCAAATACAGGCCACACGTCCTGTGGATACACGTTACGTGTCTTTAATGCAGTGGTTTCCATTGCCTTCTGCATCCTCATGTCGTTGATCATTGCTGATTCTTCCGCCTTTAGGGGCAATTTCCCACCCATAGGACAAGAGAGTGCCCTGAACCTCTATCCGCTCCTCCGCCCTCTTTGACAAGGCCGTTGGCAGAATTAACTGCTGTGAAACGTGAATTGAAATCTGCAGTTTTTCGGGAACTGTGAAGAAATACACACAGCGTTTCGTCGTGACGTATCGCCTCGGAATGTGGTACAAGTCGTGTTCTACGCTTATTGCACCGGCATGGATTTCACCCGTTTCACCTCTCATTACATCAAGCACTCACTCTCCGGTGTGGATTTCGAACGGTGCTAGGAATTTTGCCGGTTTGCTCTGTAGCGCCTACAAGATGATCCTACCCTTTTTTCAACGGGTGCTTTTTACTGATGAAGCCACTTTCACCAACCACGATAATGTGAATTTGCATAACATGCATTACTGGTCAATAAAAAACCCTCATTGGCGTCTATAGGTACAGCATCAGCAACCGTGGAGTGTTAACGTGTGGTGCGGCATCATCGGAAATGTGATTTTGGGACCGTACGTCATTCCGTGTATACTAAATGGCAATAACTACGCACAGTTCCTGCGAAACGTTCTTCGAATTTTGGGAGAATAGGTACCACTAACTACACGTCAGTGCATGTGGTTTCAAAATGACGGGAGTCCTGCTCACTCTTCCCGTCTGACTACAGAGCTGTTAAATGAAAAGTTCCTGGGTTGTGGGATAGGACGATGTGCTGAAGTGAAGTGACCAGCCCGGTCTCCTGATTTGACCCCTCTTCATTTTTCCTGTGGGGAGCAATCAAACATAAAAGTGTATGCTCAAATACCAACTACGCCAGACAATATGAAGCAACGTATCATCGATGCATCAACGTGACACCCTCATTCGAAAGGCGACTACAAATGTTCATTTCAGCAGAGGGGAAGCATTTTGAGCACATGCTGCAGTAAAGTTTTGTATCATGCACAGTATTGTGATCAATAGTAAATATTTTCAAATAAAAAACAAATACGTACAAAATAATTGTGACGAATAAGGGTCTTCTAATTTACATTTGTGTTTCTGTTACTTAAAATGTATTAACATCTTGTATATTAGTATTGTATGTTGTCTACTATTTTGGTATCACAGTTGTCAAATAACTGAATAATATTTGCACGACATCAGTTGATTTTTGCGCAAAATATCGCAATATGTATTACTATTGTGGGGTAAATGGGCGTGTTTGTGGAGGAACGGACTCCGGACGTTTATCATGTACTCTATACAACAGGAAAGGTCGCATTTGACAACGCAGCTTCGAGGGACGAACACGATACGAAAACATATCTGTGTCTCAAAAACTATTCACCTAAATATTATGATATACACATATTTGAAACCGTCTTTTTAAGCCCATTATGTTACGCTAAAATTTAACATAGGGTTCCATTTTTAAAAAAAATCTAAGACGGTCTCATATCCCTGTAATAAAAAATAAAAAAAATTGCGCAAACGTGAAATGTGATGTATTCAAGTAGCCCCTGTCACTGCAATTCATTGTCCAAGCCGCATCTTTGTCTCTATTACGGTTGGGGAGATACAAGGGGTGTTATGTCTCACGCTGTATGTAAATTGAAGGAGGAGATGGGAATAAAGGAAACGAAGGGGACCACTGCTATAATGTGTCCTGGAACGGGTGTTCGAACCCGGCATCCCCTGTATACCGCCAAGGTGCGGTAACCACTGCATCATTTCTCTATCTCTCTCTCTTTTTTTTTTGATTCCTCTCATTCGTCTTCGTATTTCAAGAAAGCAAACTGCGGTGTATCATGTATCAGATGAAATATTTAACATAAAATTTTCGCTCGAACAAGGAACTGAACACTGGACCCTTTGAGTAAAAGCCTAATGCTCTACCGTTTCTTTTCTTTTTCTTTTTAAAGGTATAGATCAGGGGACAGGGTGAGCAGGGTTTGTGCTCGGAGGCGTCACCACGGTGTCTCCTTCTCCTGACAGGATAAGGGAGAGGCAGTGGGAAGGAAAGATTGCACATTTGTGTAATTCTTCATTTATTTATTTTTATTCATTTATTTTAATGTCCCGGAAAGTAATTACATATGAAAAAGAAAGGAAAGAAATATGTATGGCCGGAGTGACATCCTCGTCACTTCACTGGGAGTAATATCGTGTCCCGCGAAACTACGTAAGCTTGGGGTAAACGGGACTCACCAGCGCTTGGGGAGGGGGGGGGGAAGTGTCATGAAACATGCCTTTTGTGTCTAGAGTGACGCCGGGTGATTTAGTGTTCTTCTAGTAGATAATGCCAATAGTCCGATGTCCGATATCGCTGTCCGTGAGAGCACGTAGTGCGGTGCGCGTCCTCCAAACCAGCGGATTGCCGACGTTTCCTGTGAGGGGAAAAAGAAAGCGTCAGGGAAAAATAAAGCGTCCGTCGTGACCGTGGAGTCGTCGGAGCGTCGAAGGAGGGCCATAATGCGTTGCCTCAGCCGCCAAACATCCTTTGCCTCACCGCACTGCAGAGAATGTTCGTCGGTGTCCCACATGCCACACATAAAGCAGAGGGAGAGCGGGGGGAAGGGGGGGGGGGGAATCTACCACGTGAATGTCGTACAATCGTCGGCGGGTGACTGTTTTTCGGTCGATTCATGTATACCAAGACGATCTCGCTGGAGTGGTGAGTAGAGGCCTATGGACAACTCGCCGCATCTGTCGCCAGTCCCTCGTGGGGTATTTAAGTTCGACAACATTGCTGTGATGATGACGCTTCAAGTATCGATACATCTCACGGGTAGTAGGGATCCTTGTAGAAGGTATCTGTAACTGAACATAACTAAAATCAACAAAGAATCGCGCGACGTGAGAACAAGAAGGCGAAGTTGTGCCTACAGCTACCGGTGGTTCTAAGGACGGGGGAAGCAGAACATCCAGGATCGCCGACGTGATGGCATCTTGCCGTTGGTTCCAAGTCCGGAGCGTCGCTCGCAGGTGTAGAGAGAGAACCTTGTCCCGCCCGTTGGTGAGGTTAAGTCCTCCAGAATGGTGTGGGAGAGTTAAAGTCTTGTATATGACCTGAAACAACATCCTTCGGCTGACATAGTACCCAAAGGCCGCCATTAACCTGTCAGCAATACCATGTGGCATTGGAAGTACCTGTGCCAGGTGCGGCAATCGCGAGGCCAGATGAACATTAGTGTATTCCACCCTTTGTAGCAGGTCGTGGGTTCCGAGCGAATTGTTGCGTATGTGCAGTCGGACGTGCTGGAACAGACGTCTGCAGCTCACCGCCGCTGATTGCCGTAGCGATCGGGAGAACAATACTCCTAAGCATCGCAACATGTCCACTGTGCAGAGCGTCCAGCCCTCGTTCGATGTGCCTAATCTTGGTTTTATGAATGTTGATCCTCCTACCCGCCGCTACTCCGTACGCAGTAAGAAGGACAATCACCTTACGTGCTTCGTTCTTCGGTCATGAAGTCGTCGGCATATGCACGACACTTGAAAGAACTCGCACGGAGTCGGACGCCTGTAAGAGTTCGTCTAAGAGTCTGCATCAATGGTTCGAGCGCTATTGCAAACAGCGCCATCGACCAGAGACATCCTTGCCTAACTAAGCTGCAAACAGGCATTGTTCCCATCTCCCTGCCATTGGCTCTCACCGTCGAAGGAGCGCCGCATAGGAGGTGCATGAGGACCTTAACAAATTCCTGAGGTATCGCCATGCGTCACATGGTCGAGTCAAGGAAATCGTGGTTGATCCTGTCAAAGCTACGATCAAAATCCACTGTTGAAAATTTTCAAATACGGGTGAGTTCTTTAGGGACCAAACTGCAGAGGTCATCGGTCCCTAGACTTACACACTACTTAAACTAACCTATGCTAAGAACAACACACACACCCATGCCCGAGGTAGGACTCGAACCTCCGGTGGGAGGGGCCGTGGAGTCAGTGACATGGCGCCTCTAACAGTGCGGCCACTCCGCGCGGCAAAATCCACTGATACGAATGCATACATCAAGCTTCCGTCATGGTATTGATGTCAGGGTAGATGGAGTGGATGTTGCTCCGAATCCATAGACAAGCCTGGTCTGGTGGTAATGTCTTGGATATTACAGTCTTGAGCCTTGCCGCCAACATTCGCGCAAAGATTTTATAGTCAGCATTGAGCATTGTGAGCGGTCGCAATAGATGGGCTCTGACACTGCCTGCAGATTTTGGTACTGCTATAGGCAGTCCCGCCAAGAAGTGTGACGGAACGTCCGCGTCAGTGCTCAATAACTCATTATACATCAACACCAATTCGGACATCATTAAGTCCGCAAATTCACTATAAAATTCAAATGTCAACCAATCTGGCCCGGGGGATGTATGCACCGCACCATTCGCGAGTGCCCTCCGTACCTCACTTAAGTTAATGGTTCCAATAACGCCTCTGCATCCGGACCATCCACCTCCGTTTGATCTGTCACAAAAGTTCTTCTGATATCCGATTTTCTGTCGGCGTCCCAGAGGAAAGAAGGCGGTAATGCTCCAGAAACCAAGCATCAATCTGTTGTGATGTCAATGGGCGACGATCACCATCATGGAGCACTGTGTCAAGGATAAGCGATTCCGCGCATGTCCCTTGGACACATGATGCACGCTAGTACGTTCTCCATCGACGTTGTCGAAGTACCGAGCACGGATCGACCTTCGAATCGACGTCTCGTGATCGATAAAATGCACGCCTGAATGCGATGGGCTTCGGCTTGACGCGGGGGTGATGGAGCCCTGGAGGACAGGTCACAGAGCACCATGTAGTACTCATCTCGGAGCCATTTCACTTTTCCTTGCCATACGTTATGAGAGCTCTTCGAATCACGGGCTTACACATTGAAGCCACCATGAAATAACTCTATGGTGCATCGGCAGACGGAGAGAGTATGTCTGGCATGTTTCTTCGATCCGCTGGTGACATTCGGGATTCACAAATGAGGAAGAATTAAGTTTGCACCAGCTACGGCTCCGCCAGACCCTCTGCCGTGGGAGGGTTAACGTGCACAAATATGTAAGGTGATCCAATGTTCAGCAGCCAACACGTGATCTATTAAACCGTCAGAAAAAATACGTAAATCCGATCCGTCCTGCTCGCCGAGTATCTAGTAAAACAGCGTATAGCCCATGAATCTTTTCCAACGTGTCCATTAGTGCCATGTCCCGACAGATCGTGTGCAATGCGTAGCAGGAGCTGAAATTAGGGGTTGGAGCCTTCTGTGTGAGAATACTGTTAAAATCCCCTCTTAACAAGGTATGATCATATCTACCATGGAATAGGAACGCAATCTCGTGTGAGTAGAATTGCGCACGCCCCCGTCGATTGTCAGATCCAGAGGGTGCAAATATGTTGACAATACGAATGCCGTTCACGGCCATCGCCAAACCCCGAGCCGAAGGGAGGTAATCGAGGTCACACACCGGTATCCCTGCTGCCAGCTCAGCTCAGAAAATGCCTTACGTATGTCAGTAAGTCGCCTTTTGCAGGAATCCGCTAGTGTGGAATCCATCGAGCAAAGAATCAGGTGTCACTGAAAATCTGGTAGCTATCACGCAACGAACTGCTTGCACAATAATAATAATAATAATAATAATAATAATAGTAGTAGTCAATGGCATACAAATTATTATCAAAAATTCTCCTCAACAGAGTGGTAGATACGTTAGACAAACAACTAGGAGAATATCAGGGTGGTTTCCGAAAGGGAAGATCCTGTGCAGAACAAATTTTTAACTTAAAGTCAATAATTTGCCGTGGAATGTTAACCAGCAAACCAATACTAGTGTCATTTATAGATATCAAGTAAGCATTTGCTTGTATGGACAGAGAAACGATAGATTAGGTCATTAGAGAATTTGGTGTTAAATCAAAACTAGCAAACATAATTCGGGAAACACTAACAGGTACAGTATCTAAAGTCAAATTTATGGGAGAAGTATCTCAGCCTTTTGAAATAAAAACTGGTGTTAGACAAGGTGATTGTTTATCACCTTTACTGTTTAACTGTGTTCTAGAAAAAATTGTAAGGATCTGGAATTCGGAGCTAAAAGTCACAAAATTGAACCAATAACTCTGGGAAGGAAAACAAATGGAATTAAGGTAAACTGCTTGGCTTTTGCGCATGATTTAGCAATACTTTCAGAAAACCTGACAGAAGCAGTTACTCAAATAAATATTCTGGAAAAGTTAGCAAACAGAACTGGTCTCAAAATTTCAGCTGAAAGAAAAACCAAATTCATCACAAATATAAAAAATGCACCAAAATACATAGAAATACAAATAGGTAAAATAGAGCGAGTAAATAAATTTAAATATCTTGGAGAAACTATACAACAAAATGAACTAGAAAAATCTGCAACAGATGTAAGAATTAACAAAACGGAAAGAGCATATGGTTTGAGCAACAATATTTACAACAAGAAATATATATCTAGAAAAACGAAACTAGAACACTACACCACAGTGGTACGACCAGAATGTTTATATGGATCTGAATGCCTAACGATGACCTATAAGATGGACAAACAAGAGGTACTGGAAAGAAGGATTATTAGAAAAATAATGGATACAATGAAAACTGCAGATGGTTGGAAAATAAGAAGTAATGAGGAGATCTACAAAAATATAGAGAAAATATCTGAAGGTAAACTGCTTGGCTTTTGCGCATGATTTAGCAATACTTTCAGAAAACCTGACAGAAGCAGTTACTCAAATAAATATTCTGGAAAAGTTAGCAAACAGAACTGGTCTCAAAATTTCAGCTGAAAGAAAAACAAAATTCATCACAAATATAAAAAATGCACCAAAATACATAGAAATACAAATAGGTAAAATAGAGCGAGTAAATAAATTTAACTTTCTTGGAGAAACTATAGAACAAAATGAACTAGAAAAATCTGCAATAGATGTAAGAATTAACAAAATGGAAAGAGCATATGGTTTGAGCAACAATATTTACAACAAGAAATATATACCTAGAAAAACAAAACTAAAACACTACACCACAGTGGTACGACCAGAATGTTTATATGGATCTGAATGCCTAACGATGAACTATAAGATGGACAAACTAGAGGTACTGGAAAGAAGGATTATTAGAAAAATAATGGATACAATGAAAACTGCAGATGGTTGGAAAATAAGAAGTAATGAGATCTACAAAAATATAGAGAAAATATCTGAAGTAGTGGCCAAACGAAGATTAACATTTTTTGGACACCTCTACCGAATGGATGAAAATAGACTAACAAAACAAATACTCCTATATTTCTGGAAGAAGAAATCGACAACAGCATGGATTACAGAAGTAAGAAAAGATCTTGAAAGGAACAACATGAGAGAACCAGAAATAGCAGAAAGAAACAGTTTGAAAAACAAAATACTAAATTTGGAAGGCTTTCAAAGCAGAAGAAATAAAAAATCGGTAACAACATGGACAGAAGAAAGGAAGAGACTTCAGGGGGAGAAAATGAGGGAATACTGGAAAAATAGGAAACAACAACAAAGGAAGAAGAGGAACTGAAGTTGTTATCGTGATCCTAGTTGGTCAATACGATTATTAAAAAAAAATAGTCACGGAAAGGAGTGGGAATAATTTTATACTCATCCAGCGAGGACTGAGGAGATCGTTGCAGAATGTCCAGTAGCATTAGATAGACGCTATCGCTCAGAGCTCAACTATGGTTCTGTGGCAATATATGGAAACAGAGGCACTTGGCTGTATCGATACATTACTTGCCTCTGACGTGGTTTTAAAAATATGATAAATATCCGAATGTTTCTACCAATAGCACTATGTGAGGAGTTTATATATTATTCTGTGGTATTTTATACAAAACAGGTTTATGTAATCGATTTCCACGTTATATAATTTTATAGACTCACGGATAGTATTCTGAATTAGAGACCGACATATTAAACACAGCTTAGTCGATTATCTGTACTGCTAGCAAAAACCCATGAAAAAGACACCAGACTACTTTCCATCACGCTCTCTAGGCATGTATGTAATTACACAAGTTCATTTTTGTGTGCTATGACGTTGACATCCCTAAGGCAAGGGGTAGGGTGGATATGATAGTTTTTTGTATGCGTAGTGTTACTCAAAAGACACACTAATGGAGGAAAGTCAGTTTTCAACACCGTCCAGATCCACTATATAGCAAGAGTGTATTTGCTCATTTAAAAATTAATCATGTGCACTTCATAGAAAGAGTATATTTGCTTGCTTAAAAATTAATAATGTGTACTGGAAAAATGTTGAATTTTAAAACCGCTGCATAATGACAGCAGTTTACTGGCTGATGCATGACGATACAGGTGAGCCACGCGATAGAGATATCGCGAGTAGCACATACGACATTCCACAGCGCAGCAATGAGATGTGAGTAGGAGCTGTGTTGACCTCATCTTCTGCTATCTCTCTCCAACATGCGTTCACTCTCTTCCAAAACACTCAATAATGTACTTGTCGAAAGCAGTAAATTTCGAACAAACGATGCTGTGAGAGAAAACTAGAAAAAATGGTCAAATGTAGGAAAAATGGTCTTAAAAATTAGGCAAACGTCGATCAATAGTATTAAATGCCCATCTGTGTAACGTAAATGGAATGTATACTACTTGTGATCAGCAAACTTCTTCTGATTTCATCTGTTGCAACAGCACTATGCATCCCAAGTGTATCGCTTTTCGGTTCTGGAACCACACCACTTTCATTGTATAAGACATGCAGCTCACGCGTATCGGGAGAGAATAACACTAAATTCAGAGAATTAAAACAACATTTCTGTTTCCTCATGAAAGATCTTGTGGGAGTATGACAATTGTGTCTTGTCGCCATGTCTTGCAGAATGCACCGTCTTACCACAATTAAATCATGTGTGTTGTCGTTCTCAGTCTTATATCTCGTCGTTATAGCCCCTCTCTAGCTACTACTTCATCTGTGTAATGCTTGTATTACGTCTAAGTGTATGTGCGACGTATTGTCTCCCCCTCCCTCTCTGTATATAAATAACTCACCCTGTATACTTTTTCCATGTGCTCTGTAAGCTCTGTTAACGTTTAGGGCAGATTTCTATCATTTTGATCTAGTGCCTTTACCACAGCAAAATTGGTAACTTCCAAAGTATATAAACGGATATTCTGTATGAATATGTCGTATGCTGTGAGAGAAAACTAGAAAAAATGGTCAAATGTAGGAAAAATGGTCTTAAAAATTAGGCAAACGTCGATCAATAGTATTAAATGCCCATCTGTGTAACGTAAATGGAATGTATACTACTTGTGATCAGCAAACTTCTTCTGATTTCATCTGTTGCAACAGCACTATGCATCCCAAGTGTATCGCTTTTCGGTTCTGGAACCACACCACTTTCATTGTATAAGACATGCAGCTCACGCGTATCGGGAGAGAATAACACTAAATTCAGAGAATTAAAACAACATTTCTGTTTCCTCATGAAAGATCTTGTGGGAGTATGACAATTGTGTCTTGTCGCCATGTCTTGCAGAATGCACCGTCTTACCACAATTAAATCATGTGTGTTGTCGTTCTCAGTCTTATATCTCGTCGTTATAGCCCCTCTCTAGCTACTACTTCATCTGTGTAATGCTTGTATTACGTCTAAGTGTATGTGCGACGTATTGTCTCCCCCTCCCTCTCTGTATATAAATAACTCACCCTGTATACTTTTTCCATGTGCTCTGTAAGCTCTGTTAACGTTTAGGGCAGATTTCTATCATTTTGATCTAGTGCCTTTACCACAGCAAAATTGGTAACTTCCAAAGTATATAAACGGATATTCTGTATGAATATGTCGTATCAAGACATCAGTGTAATTTTAAAATTTCTTACTATTTACCACATTTTCCCATTTTTTACGATTTTTTACATACTTTTCCGTATTCTGTATGTAAATGTACAATTGTGTATACGCTGTTATTACGAACACTATCAAACAAATGTGGTAGAGTCCCAAACCAGCCATGGTATTTATAACCAATACTTCTTCCAAATGCCAACACAGATAACAGCAAGTGCCAAAGCCAACTCTAAAACACATGCACTTACAAGGATTGCTATGGGGGTTGGGTGTTGACGTTATTCTGTTGTAAACACTCACATACAACTGAGATACGCAATTTTGAGTGTTAGCTTCCTGCACGAGCCTCACTCAACCTCATACATTGTCCCGAAATTTTTGCGCAGATGTCTGCACCTCGAACATTATCTCAGAATTTCTTCTGATGGCTCTATCCCAACGATTATACCAGATTTTGTGCTGGTCGATTCACCCTGATCGACAGTCCCAGATATAGTGCAGGTTGGATACCCGTCCATAGTATTCCAAGAACGTACTGTGGGTCCAACATGAGCAATATACCGCAAATAGTGCAGGATGATCCATCTTCGCACGCTGCTCCAAACCCATCTTGGACCGTGGATAGTATCACCTATGCATAGCCGCAAGAGGGTGCCAACATGCCTACAAACACGTAACTGAAGATAAAAATACTCGTTCGCTATTGGTTGAAATAGGCAAACGAATGTGGTTTCGGGCTACAAATACGAGTCGTTTCGGTGCAAGAAGACATCCCATTCTGAGATTTGCTGACCGCAACATGAACAGCGCTGACAGAATCAGCAGAGATTAAATGCTATACAGAAAATTACGGTTATTTCGGGGCTAATGAGCAATTTGACTCTAGTGATGCTGTAGATACGTGTTTCAACTCTCCATCTGAACAAGTCTTGAAGGCCAATGGTACAGAACGACTGCCGTGGAGATCTCTCAGACATTTACTTTGCATTAAGCCCTGCAAAAGCGTGACTGTGCCACTTATACCACATAAAATGCAACATGCTGTCGGGCGCGAGTATCCACAACACTGATATAACGATGGGAGGTGCACTTGTATTCTGGTAGCTGAATAATACGACAACGAGTTTATGTACAGCTAGAGACCACTAGCCGGCGGCGTGCATATTCTGGCCAAAGATACGTAAGTAAGATAAAGTTTTGTTTTGGGAAAAACGTTATCAATTATAATGATGGTGACGTTTGGTTTGTGGGCCGCTCAACAGCGCGGATATCAGCACCCGTACAAATTCTCAACCTTTGCTCAGTCCAATCTCGCCACTTTCATGAATGATGATGAAATGATGAGAAAAACACAAACACGCAGTCGTCTCGAGCCAGGTGAAAACCCCTAGCCCCGTCGGGAATCGAACCCGAAACCCGTGCTCCGAAAGCGAGAACGCGACAGCGAGACCACGAGCTGCCGACATTATCAATTATTCGACAGTTGTACAGTCAATTTGTAATTCGAGAGAGTTTAGATAGAAATCTAGTTGTGTAAATCTATTAATAACCTCTTTATATATATATATCCGTGAACAATAAACATGAAACACAATTTTCTGTTTGGTTTTTGGCGCTTTTCGAGATAATGTGGCGAGATGTGGCTTAAGAGGCAATGTGTGGCGGCCTTAAATTTGAATTGCATATTGCGCCATAATATGAGGTGGGTACAGTATTGGCGGTCTTAAGTGCAATTGTTGTGACGAGTTATTACCATTAAACGACGACACTGCAAAAGGACTAAGTTTAAACGATGTGTGTTTACAGCATATTTACTATGTACAATGCAACGAAGAAATGGTGTGAAAAACGTGGCTTCTCTATGTCTGGCCTAGCTAATATTGTTTGTGACTATAATTAAGTCGACTGGAGGTCGTGTGGATTTTTTACACCACATTTGAAGACAGTAGCTACTCAAATACTAAACTACTCATTCAGTATGCACCGTTCCCAAAGCAAATGTACAATTCTTCATTTGTTACACGACATTTCAAGACTGCAGCTACCCAAATAGTGCCGGCCGCGATGGCCGTGCGGTGCTAGGCGCGTCAGTCCGGAACCGCGTGACTGTTACGGTCGCAGGTTCGAATCCTGCCTCGGGCATGGATGTGTGTGCTGTCCTTAGGTTAGGTTTAAGTAGTTCTAAGTTCTAGGGGACTGATGACCTCAGATGTTAAGTCCCATAGTGCTCAGAGCCATTTGAACCATTTGAACCCAAATAGTAAACCACGCATTCGGTATGTAGCCTTCCCAACGCAATTGTACCATTCTGCAGTTATACTACAGCTATACTGTCTGAAAGGTTATTAAGACCTTCAGAAAAGTAAATGCAGTTGATTCTTTGATACAAAAATTAATTAGAGACTGTGTAATTCATATTTGATACAAGAGGTAGATGTTAATTACTCTAGTATCCTAGTAACGAAGAGCTATTTCAGCTTTTCTGGGCAATTAAAAAGAATAGATGTACCTAAGTATTATGAAGTTATAGCTACAGGAATCTCAAAGAATACTAGTAAAATAATCAAATGACTCTCTTGCTGTATGATAGCGAAGTATAGATTTCAACTAAGTGCAGGCTACTTTGTTTTACAGGTGATATAGTGAGTGGATACTGGTATAAACCGATCTGAGACTAATTATGCTTGCACATAGAAACAAGTGACACTAGTTTTCCAACTAATAACAAGAGTGATATTTAAAGAAGTGTTGATACCAGTGCAGTTGGCAACAGTACTCAAAGTTGAATTAGTGTTGCTCATCCCAGCAACAAAACTGATACTTGTTTTTATCAAATGACACACCAAATGGTTCAAATGGCTCTGATCACTATGGGACTTAACTTATGAGGTCATCAGTCCTCTAGAAGTTAGAACTACTTAAACCAAACTAACCTAAGGACATCACACACATCCATGCCCGAGGCAGGATTCGAAGCTGCGACCGGAGCAGACTGTAGCGCCTAGAACCGCCTGGCCACTCCGGCCGGCAATGACACACCGTCACATGTAAATGTATCGATTTTGCTCTAGCCACATGGAAACAACTAATGAATTGTTCATATGATATAATCAGAGACTTTTCTAGTGCTTATTAGTAAATTCATCAGTGTTTTATCCATACTAATGTAATATTTGGTATACTAAGTTTCTCGAGGGAGACACACGATAAACAGGGGAGACCGGGGCTAGTTGTTACACAGGGCAGGTTGTTACTTGACAGTAAAATTTTATATGAATGCGTGTTGTCTGTTCTTTCACACATGTTCCAAAGATCAGACAATACTCATTCATATGATAGGCCTAGCTGGGCGGTGGGCCACTATCTTCGGTGCAGCTGCACAAATATGTCCGACCTCCTGTGCATATCCCAGAGGCCGAACGTGGAGGAAATGGGTGGAGACTGCGGTCAGGTGGCGCTCGATGGGAGTGTGGGTCGGCCGTGAGGCGTGCCCAGACAGTCCGTGCGGTTGCGCAAACGTTGTGTACCGGATGGCAGTCTGCTTTAGGCTGCGTCGCGGCGCGGACGTGTTGTCCCGGCCGCGGGCGCTCGTGGAGGACGAAGTGTTTACACTGCTGTTACTCGCCCGTGTTGTTGTCGTCTAGATCGCCATGGCACACAATTTTTGAAAGATTACGCTCCAATTTGCATTTGTCATCGAATATGCCAGACCCAAGACTTTTGAAATGGAGAGTTTTCTGAGGGAAGAAGTTCGTTTATCTGCTACAGACATAACTGGAATACACCTGTTGTGTACATAGTTTCGCGTAGTGAGCGCGTACACAACTTTCCCACTAGAGCGCGCCCCGCTAAGCACAACAGCGCAGGCGCAGCGCTCGTCCGTCTCTGCACTACGAGATGGCGCTGCCATAGAGACAGACCAAATTCTGCTTCCGCCGATCCGTGAATTAATATGTAACGCAGCTATGAGATTGCTGCTTACGCAGAACCTTTTCTCCTCGTGGATCACACTCGTGCAGTGATACATGAAAGCGCGAGGTATTATAACAAGTGTACAGACTTCTGATTAGTCAGTCTGCATTTGTCTGCACTAGTCTGTACCAGTCTGCATTAGTCTGTACCAGTCTATAGTCAAGTTTCAGTCTGCACCTAATAAGATTACCATATTCCGGTACATAGCCATGAAGACAAATGTCTAGACAATTTTGTCAAGTAGCAGAGATATATGTGAGAATAAGGTTAACGTACCAATACCAAAGGAACTCCAGATTGTCAGTTGTAAATAGCATCCCGAACCAAGTTAAGTAATTTTTAAGCTTATTATTATTTTAATAAATGTGTCTGAAAATTAATCAAGTTCTGTTTAAAGTCACTGTCAATCTGCTACTCTAAGTGTGCAAGTGGCATTTCTACCGTCTGACCTAACAGCAGAAGATAAACACGCCATGATAAGACCACGAGACATATTGCTGACACTCGCCTACTTCGTTAGAGCGAGGACTCAAATAATCTGATGGTGTGTGTACTGAAGGTCTTACAGTACGTGCACCACAACACCTATCCATTGTCAGGAGTACAATGTACACGAAGAAGACCGATGAAGCTGTGTGTGAAAGAACTCTCGTCGATGCCCAAAGATGATTTAAATTTCAACACTCTGATGGCCATAGTAGCTCCTTCAGGCTTGGGTATGGGGGTAAAAAAAAAAAATGGTTCAGATGGCTCTGAGCACTATGGGACTTAACTTCTGGGGTCATCAGTCCCGTAGAACTTAGAACTACTTAAACCTAACTAACCTAAGCACACCTCACACATCCATGCCTGAGGCAGGATTCGAACCTGCGACCGTAGCGGTCGCCCGGTCCCAGCCTGTAGTGCCTACAACCGTGTGGGGGTCATTCGGATCTTTGAATTGCGGTTTGAGGTATCAGAATCGATGGTTATTGAATCGCTGCGAGCACATGCAACGGTACTCAGTCATACGCCTGAACGCTGGACGAGTTTTAGCACCTGTTGTGTTGGCAGAAGAGCCAACACCGTGTTACTAGAGAAGGCCGAAATGCACGCGTTTTAGCTCATGCAGGCTGGCGGGAGGAGGGAAGAACTATACTGACGTGAGGTCTGGAACATGACAAGGAATTAGAATTCAGAAAGCGGACATAATTAGTTTGATGCTTAACTTTAATCCATTAATGACGAATATCGCTCTGGATGGTACATGATTGACAATATTGTCTGTTCAGAAATCATTCTAATTACTGAATATGGCGCCTTGCTAGGTCGTAGCAAATGACGTAGCTGAAGACTATGCTAAACTGCCGTCTCGGCAAATGAGAGTGTATGTAGTCAGTGAACCATAGCTAGCAAAGTCAGCTGTACAACTGGAGCGAATGCTAGGAAGTCTCTCTAGACCTGCCGTGTGGCGGCGCTCGGTCTGCAATCACTGATAGTGGCGACACGCGGGTCCGACGTATACTAACGGACCGCAGCCGATTTAAAGGCTACCACCTAGCAAGTGTGGTGTCTGGCGGTGACACCATGGCACCTATCCTGTGCTAAAGGGCGTCCGACAGGTGCGGATCGTCCTTAACAAACATATCGCTTCATATTTATATAGCGGAGGATTTAGAGCTATTGTGATTTACGATCAGCCACGCACATGTTCTGGCTGTGGTGGAAAAGGACATATGCGTTCGGAGTGCATGCAACGGCGCGTTATGCAACTACCGCACGGAGAAGCGACACAGTGAGCAATTCCCCCGCAACTGCAGATGAGGTACGTGTCGGTAGCCCGCGGGAGGTGTTGCCAAATTTTGAGCGTGACAAGGAGATGTTGATGAAAGAGCAGACCGAGTTAGGGGTGCTGGGAGATGACACGGAGAATGCCTCTAGACCCACGTCACGTCAGATGAGGGAGGAACCTTCCGCATCCTCACATGTAGCACGCGGCGCGGAAGTGGAGGTCGAGACAGTGGCGGCAGCTACGGACCAATAAACGCTCGACGAATACAGTGAGGCGTCGGCTACGGCGGCAGAGGGCAGGGCGCGCAAACAACTATCGCCGAAGCGTGGCAACAAGTGTCGCCATAGTTCCTCCCTTAGCCTAGAGGACTCGGAAGTTAATCGAACCGAAGAAATGTCCGACACGGAACACGTGCGTTTAGAGGACGCTGACAGGATTCCTTCACATGGTGACCGGATGTCCTGCTTTTCTGACGGCCCCTCTCCATTGACACCGCTTGATACGGTACTGCCGACGGAGGAGTCAGGGACAATGTAACGGCAGCCACATCGAAATGCATCAGAGGACGTTACTGCGATTGATGACCAATGCGACTGGGCAGAACCAGTGGAAGAGATACAGGAATAGTCACTCCCTCCTAATGACGACTCATTTATAGGCTGCACACCACAGAACGAAAACAACGGAGTGCAGCCCGTTGGCGGGCACCTCTGTGAGCAGGAATAGTGGACTAAAGCCCTTGGAGATCACAGTGACACGACATGAGCATGACAACGACAACGGACCAAGCAGATAAGCTGGGCACAGTGAACGTTAACACCGCACGATCGTTCACAAAGATGCAACTTTTCCGGAACATGATTTACGCCACAGACGTGGCTGTCTTTCCCGTCATGAGTGGTTGCTCTGCAGATAGAGATCGCGGAGGGCAGCGAATCTCAAAGGATCGGTAAATATTTCTTCTCTTAGAATAGCTGATGCCTCATCCATGTGAAGAAACAGCACGCAGAAATACACTGATATATAAATCATTTTATAACAACATCGGCAGAAATGATCTGTGCCCTACGCACAGCCACGAGCAATCGTCATTTTGCCTAAAGCCACGTAGTTACAGGTACCATACTCGTTAACAGTTGATTGAAATAAGCAAAGAAATGTGATTTTCGGCTGCAAATACCAGTAGTTTTAGTGCGAGAAATCATTCCTGCCTGTGAGTTACTAGCAACAGCATCACCAGCGCCGATAGAAGCAGCAGAGATTGAACGCTGTACTGGAAATAATGGTTGCTGAGGGGCTAATAAGCAACTCCAGTTTCACTCTAGTGAGCCTAAATGTACATGATTAAGATGATTTTCTTTGTTGTTTTTCCCATGTTTGTGTGTGTGTGATCGTTATAGCTACATTTCGATGTGCTGGACTTGTGCAGATGCGGGGTTGCACCTGCAACAACTACTCCAAGATCTGACAAGACGACGATGTGTTCGTCGCTCCAATAAAGTTCGTCAGCACGGCACTCACCACATCTGCAAACACCACCACAGCCCTATCCGTCACCTTCACTGTGTTACTGGCAGATGCCAACACTATCATGCTGTGGTCCATCTTTCAATCGCTACGAATCTTCATTTCTAAACACACTCGATGATAATATTGGGATGGATCGGCAAGATCCGCTAGTAGAACCCATTTCTGCAAGTAACCACGAGGGGCTCGGGGATGTATTCGGACACCGCTAATTTACAACCTGAGCAGAACTGCTATCGACAATTGAATATATATGTTTTTCAATTATGCGTCATACTTTTCAATTTTTTCTTCCTTCGCAGGTGATATGGACGCCGCTTGTCTACGTGGGCTAGCACTTGGAACTGCTATCCCACCATCTGACCCCACTATGATGCATTCATCGACACAGCGTCATTCGTCGACTATGTCTTCGCCACGTCCACAAACACATAGTTGGATCCACCATCACAAATGAGGTACAGACTTATGACATCAGCTCATTTGTCGATGCAGCCACACCATGGAGCATCTAGCAATCATCTTTGACCACCACGCCAATGGACCTCACTTCGACACCACTCTGATCGTAGCAACAGTAGTACCCTCGCCCGTTCTCTTACGGATCACCAAGAAGTCCTGCAACCATGAGGGGCTACTCTGTATTTGCTGTCGCTTTTTGAGCAGGATCTCACTTTCTCGCCTTGGTAACTCGAATGCATGTTACTGAGATCCCGGAACTATTATCGATGCAAGTTACTGTGTTTTGGAAAGTATATCTCATTCTCCGTGAAGCCGCAGGATCTTTGAGAATCGGAGATCTAGGTGTTCATTGTTCAGTTCACGTATACACCTTGGGTGTTGATGATACCAAGCCAGAAGGATATGACCACGAACACACACTGCAAAAGAAAGAAGTTAGGCATAAAGTAGTTTGACCTCTCTACTTTTAAAAATTAGCTAGCGAGGGCCCCAGACACGTTGACTTGTTGTTATTCTCGGAGGTTGAGAAGCAATACTATATGTGGACTGAAATCATGTTCCCCATAGTTTCAGCCCAGTTGATTTAAAAGAATGGTTCAAGGTATTTTTGTCCTACATGTCGCAACTTGTTTACTAATAGGGAGCATCTTGCAAGACATCTCAACGGTGGTTCGCGTCAAGAACCGGTGGAAGTGGACATGTCTACAAAGAATAAAACGGTCTTCATGTTTAAGAACGCCCATCACCAAGAGCGACGTTCCTTCACTGTAGAAACCGATTTTGAATGCCTCCTTGCTCCTGTGGCGCATTTTGACGCTAATCCTAATGCCTCCTGTACTACCTTAACAGAACGGCACGTACTGTATGTGGCACCATTTGTAACAAATTCGAATCATGCGTTAGGGATAGCCTTGCGAGACGGTAGCTTGTTGAACTCTAAAAACTTGCGCGGGAAGTTGGTGGAATTTATCGCAACAATATTACCATGAGCAACTCACACAATGATGCAGTATACGGGAAGGCAGCAGAATGGTATAGTTGTAGGCTGCCGTTGGACAGAAAAGCCGAAACTCCTTGCAGAGGTCACTGTCATCCGGCGGGAAAGTTCCGCTGTACGGATGACATTTCGTGCAATTACTAACTGCAACTGCACACACCTGTCTAGATCCACAATTTGAGTAGGTACAATGCTGACTTCATTGTTGAGCACTTAGGTGATTTCGGCATCAGATATGATAAGCTGAAGTAATTTCTGATATCGTACCGAAGTACATGTGTTTTTTCCAAGCGAATCGCTCCAAAAATATCGTTCCGCTTCCTACATTAACTTCACTTCATCCACACATATCTTCAGAAACTTTCTGACACAATGCATCAGGAGGACGCCTATATGCCCAGAGCCACATAATCTGATGATACAAAGTTTTTGCTTATGACGAAGAAAGAGGTCATTCCATACAAATACCTCCAGTAAGTTGACAGGCACTGCCATAATGTATGTGGAGTACAAGCATGTGGTGAATGTTTGGCAGGTGATCGGCATTCCTAATTTAGGACAACATGCTAGATTGAACATGAAAACTGGTGTAAGCTCCGACAAATTTCTGTAGCGCAAAGTAATAAAAGTTGAGGAGGAGCTCCTCCTCTCGTCCCTGTCACCACCCCCTCCCCTCCTCCACCCCTCACAAAATCAGCGGATCTCGAAGTGTCAGTCTGGTATAGGAAAGTTGCGCAGTTCACATAAACAGCTGGACGGTCACGCAAAGAAGCCTCGTCTTCGCTACTACACCACACCGCGCACGATTGTGCACAGTGCCCTTCTCGCGAGGCGACTTGTCTTTTCAGCGGAAAATGAGGCCGGATTAAGACAGTGGATATATAGTCTTCCGGGAACAGGGAAATTTCTGAACCGAACTCTGTATAGCAGGGAGTGAACAATGTTTCTGCCGGTTCTGTGCGCTCAACTCGTTTGTCGTACAAACAGTTCCTCTGTGGTTAAACGGCACGAAAATAAATTATACCGGAAAATCGCAATGTTAAATTGCAGTTTGACAATAGTGGTTCCGTTACACTGCTGAATCGTACAACGTACAAATATTTAGGTAGCACGCCACTAAGCAGCCACTTGCTACACTTACTGCCTTTATTGGACAAGATGTCCCTGTGTTAGGTGTGTACAGTTTGCCTGCTACTTTCCATGACGTCGTGGAAGTGGGCCACCAACAACATCGCAGGCTTACTACACGTTGGCTATGCCTGTTGCGAGAACACCGTTCTCCGCAGCATCCTAAGGAGAACTTACCTTCTCCAATCCAGCAAGTCAGGTCATCGTATTCCACGTAAAGAGGAACGCTGGAAATAACATATTCATGTTTAGCATGCCCACAAGCCGAACAACGTGACAACACAATAACACATTCATGTTTTGCCTGCCTACAAGCTGAATAACGAATGCTCGACAAATCAGCGTTACCGTCATCTCGACGAGCAGTCTTAGGTAGCACCTAATGAAGACCGCGAATTACATTGTCGAACTGTTGTGCACCTGATGAAGAGCCACTTTGTCGAACTGTTGTGCAAGAAGGACGCTGATATACGGAGGAATACCCTACGCCTCAAGACGTCAATAGGTCGCCGGGAAAGTGAGAATTAAGTCCTTGAAAATCATCGCTTGAGTTTTTGGTATGCCACAAGTCGTCGATGACATCAGGATAAACAGCTGAAAACTGCTCATCACTGTCATTATAAAAATGGAAATGCAGTGTGGCTAGGGCGTGCCGTCGGGTAGACCGTTCGCCTGGTGCAATTCTTTCGACGTGACGCACTTCGGCGACTTGCTTGTCGATGGGGATGAAATGATGATGATAAGGACAACACAACACCCAGTCCCTGAGCGGAGAAAGTCTGTGACCCAACCGGGAATCGAACCCGGGCCGTTAGGTAAGACATTCCATCACGCTGACCACTCAGCTACCAGGGGCAGACATTTTCATTATGTTAGTGTCAATGTCATGTAACACGACAAACAGTTCACTATTTGACGGAGAAAAACAGCGAATTATCGTCTAATTTCCAGTACTCTTCTGATTCATCATATAACGACTTATTACATTACATTCCGTTAAAAAATAGACGTGAGCAGCGATTTTTTCACTTCAAGAAACTACTGAATCGTTGATAAACGTACACCGAACTGATAACCGGAGAATATTTCTCAGGAAAACTACACGTAAAGTTGCATGCAGGTAATTATCAAAATGTTGAGTGGTAACAGTAGAAATAAAAAGAACTATTGTAATCTATTTTCAAAAATGGCTCTGAGCACTATGGGACTTAACGTGTGAGGTCATCAGTCCCCTATAACTTGGAACTACTTAAACCTAACTAACCTAAGGACATCACACACATCCATGCCCGAGGCAGGATTCGAACCTGCGACCGTAGCGGTGACGCGGTTCCAGACTGTAACGCCTTGAACCGCTCGGCCACTCCGGTCAGCTAACCTATGTTCAGATTCAGTGTACAAGGACAATGAAGTGACTCACAATTACTTACATAGACATAAATTTGATCTACTGTTACTATCGACAAATTGTACCAGAATAATCAAGTGAATCGTTTACTGTGTATTTAGCTTTAACAAATGACGAGACCACTGCAATCTGTTATGTGGAAAGTCTTGGAGAATACGCTTTCAGATCTTAGCTTACAAAATACAGCTCGATGAAAGTCAGTTCATGTGCAGAACATTCAAAATCCAAATAGTGTCTAATACGCATGGTCAAACTGAGAGAGTCGCTTGTTTCAAGAACCTGGCCGAGGTCGTCGCTCCTATTGGGGAAAAAAATTGCACAGATAATACATTTACAGTTACTCAAGACGGTCTAAGGTAAAACTCAGACATCTACAAGATTTCCATCCATAAAGAAATTAGAGATTACAACACAGTTATAAAACCACGATCCCTGTATCCCAGGGAAAATGTCAGTCTTCACGTGAAAGGCTGTATGAAAAGGATCCTGACTGATTAACGGAAAGCGAGCAGATTCTCGGCCCAACCAGTTAGGGAGATGGCTACAACGGAGACATCAGAAGAATTACCCAGGTTCGCGGTAGACATCAGAAACAGAAGACGAAAAATGTATGTAACATCCACAGCCATCCAAGAACAGCATTTAAAAACAAAATTCTGTAATACATGGAACGACTAAAATCTGTAGCCTGCATTTAACAAAAAAATACGGAGAAAGGTTCAAATGGCTCTGAGCACTATGGAACTTAACTTCTGAGGTCATCAGTCCCCTAGAACTTAGAACTACTTAAACCTAACTAACCTAAGGACATCACACAGCCGGCTGGGGTGGCCGAGCGGTTCTAGGCTCTACAGTCTGGCATGGATGTGTGTGATGTCCTTAGGTTAGTTAGGTATAAGTAGTTCTAAGTTCTTGGGGACTGATGTCTTCAGAAGTTGAGTCCCACAGTGGTCAGAGTCATTTTTTTGACATCACACACATCCATGCCCGAGGTAGGATTCGAAACTGCGACCGTAGCGGTCGCGTGGTACCAGACTGTAGCGCCTAGAACCGCTCGGCCACTCCTGCCGGCTACGGAGAAAGGACCCAGGAATATTCCTCGTATGTTTCAGACAGAATGTTGCACAAATAAGAAACCGACAAATGGGGACTGCCGTCTGATAACGAAATTGAGAAGAAAAATGGAAGAAAAGCTGACTGAAGAAAGGAAGAGAATTAATTACATCCAATGCGGACGATGAACTCTAATTTTGATTTAAATTTGCGATTTTTGTCCGAGTAACAAGCACTCAGTCGCACTTTAAATGTAATACGATTCATTCTACAATTAACTACATTTCGTGGTCCATCAGGGGCAAAGGACCACGTGCGGCTAGACACTAGGGTCGCGATGCTGACTAAAATGTAGACATGCCTATTCAAATGTTGACGAATCGAAAAGATCATCATATTTTAGAATGCCTACATTGCAGTGCCCCGATGTATCGATGACAAAGACGCACATCAAAGAGAAGTCACGGAGAAAAAGTGAGAGATTGATAGGAACTCAGGAAATTGAATCATGCACTGAGGTGACAAAAGTCAAAAAATGGTTCAAATGGCTCTGAGCACTATGGGACTTAACATCTGTGGTCATCAGTCCCCTAGAACTTAGAACTACTTAAACCAAACTAACCTAAGGACATCACACACATCCGTGCCCAAGGCAGGATTCGAACCTGCGACCGTAGCTACCACGCGGTTCCAGACTGAAGCGCCTAGAACCGCACGGCCGACAAAAGTCATGGAATAGCGATATGCACGCTTATAGATGGCGGCAGTATTACGTACACAGGGTACAAAAGGGCAATGCCCTGGTGGAGCTGCCATTTGTACTCAGGTGGTTCATTTGAAAAGGTGTGCCACGTGACTATAGCTGTACCACGGGAATCAGCAACTTTGAATGATAGTCGGAGCCAGATTCATGGGGCATTCCATATCACAAACAGTTAGGGAATTCTACACTCCTGGAAATTGAAATAAGAACATCGTGAATTCATTGTCCCAGGAAGGGGAAACTTTATTGACACATTCCTGGGGTCAGATACATCACATGATCACACTGACAGAACCACAGGCACATAGACACAGGCAACAGAGCATGAACAATGTCGGCACTAGTACAGTGTATATCCACCTTTCGCAGCAATGCAGGCTGCTATTCTCCCATGGAGACGATCGTAGAGATGCTGGATGTAGTCCTGTGGAACGGCTTGCCATGCCATTTCCACCTGGCGCCTCAGTTGGACCAGCGTTCGTGCTGGACGTGCAGACCGCGTGAGACGACGCTTCATCCAGTCCCAAACATGCTCAATGGGGGACAGATCCGGAGATCTTGCTGGCCAGGGTAGTTGACTTACACCTTCTAGAGCACGTTGGGTGGCACGGTATACATGCGGACGTGCATTGTCCTGTTGGAACAGCAAGTTCCCTTGCCGGTCTAGGAATGGTAGAACGATGGGTTCGATGACGGTTTGGATGTACCGTGCACTATTCAGTGTCCCCTCGACGATCACCAGTGGTGTACGGCCAGTGTAGGAGATCGCTCCCCACACCATGATGCCGGGTGTTGGCCCTGTGTGCCTCGGTCGTATGCAGTCCTGATTGTGGCGCTCACCTGCACGGCGCCAAACACGCATACGACCATCATTGGCACCAAGGCAGAAGCGACTCTCATCGCTGAAGACGACACGTCTCCATTCGTCCCTCCATTCACGCCTGTCGCGACACCACTGGAGGCGGGCTGCACGATGTTGGGGCGTGAGCGGAAGACGGCCTAACGGTGTGCGGGACCGTAGCCCAGCTTCATGGAGACGGTTGCGAATGGTCCTCGCCGATACCCCAGGAGCAACAGTGTCCCTAATTTGCTGGGAAGTGGCGGTGCGGTCCCCTACGGCACTGCGTAGGATCCTACGGTCTTGGCGTGCATCCGTGCGTCGCTGCGGTCCGGTCCCAGTCGACGGGCACGTGCACCTTCCGCCCACCACTGGCGACAACATCGATGTACTGTGGAGACCTCACGCCCCACGTGTTGAGCAATTCGGTGGTACGTCCACCCGGCCTCCCGCATGCCCACTATACGCCCTCGCTCAAAGTCCGTCAACTGCACATACGGTTCACGTCCACGCTGTCGCGGCATGCTACCAGTGTTAAAGACTGCGATGGAGCTCCGTATGCCACGGCAAACTGGCTGACACTGACGGCGGCGGTGCACAAATGCTGCGCAGCTAGCGCCATTCGACGGCCAACACCGCAGTTCCTGGTGTGTCCGCTGTGCCGTGCGTGTGATCATTGCTTGTACAGCCCTCTCGCAGTGTCCGGAGCAAGTATGGTGGGTCTGACACACCGGTGTCAATGTGTTCTTTTTTCCATTTCCAGGAGTGTATATTCCGAGATCCTTAGTGTGAGGAGTGTGCCGAGAGTACCACATTTCAGACATTATGTCTCCTCGTCACGGACAGTATAGCGACCGGTGGCCTACGCTTAGCGACCGTTCATAAAATTTTGAAATATGTGTGAAATCTTATGGGACTTAACTGCTAAGGTCATCAGTCCCTAAGCTTACACACTACTTGACCTAAATTATCCTAAGGACAGACACACACACCCATGCCCGAGGGAGGACTCGAACCTCCGCCGGGATCAGTCGCACGGTCCATGACTGCCGCGCTTGAGACCGATCAGCTAATCCCGCGTGGCGCTTAACGACCGTGAGCAGCGGCGTTGGCGTAAAGTTGTCAGAGCTAACGGACAACCAGGACTGCGTGAAATAAAAGCAGAAATCAGTGTGGGACGTAGGACGAACTTTGCGTTAGACGGTGTGGCGAATTTAGACTCTAATGGGCCATGGAAACAGTCGTCCGACGCGATGGCATTGCTAACAACACGACATCGCTTGTAGCGTCTTTTCTGGTTTCGCGGCCATGTCGGTTGGACCCAAGACGATTGGAAAACGGTGGCCTGGTCAGATGAGTACCGATTTCCGTTGGTAGGAGCTGACGGTAGGGTTCGAGTGTGGCGCAGACCGCACGAAGTCATTGACCCAACTTGCCTACATGACATTTTGCGAGGCGGTGGTAGCTGTATAATGTTGTGGGCTGTGTTTACATGAAATAAACTGGACTGAACAGATCATTGGCTGGAAATGGTTATGTTCAGCTACTTGGAGACAGTTTGAAGGGAGCAACGTCAGACTTGTTTTGGACGACAATTCGCTATGTTATGGGGCCTCAAGTGTTCAAGTTCTTTTTTTTATTATTAAAAACAGTCTCGATCACTACTTGAGAAGTGATTCTCCAGCTGAAGAGGTTCCTACTCAGTGGTCTGAAGATGACCACAGCAGTGGTCGAAACCGGTCACCTTAATAAATATATCGTGATCGAGACTGTTTTTAATAGCAAGTATTTGTGACACATTGATGACTGCCACTCCCATAATGTATACAAAAGTAATGTTCAAGTTTTGGTTTGAAGAATGATTTTAATAACAAGAACGAATGGGTTGGCCACCCAAAACACCGAACATGAATCCCATCGAATAGAGAGGTCAGTTCCCGCAAAAGATCCAGCACCGGCAACGCATTCGCAATTATGCGTGGCTATAGCATTTGTAGACTTAGAGAAAGCCTTTGACAATGTTGACTGGAATACTTTCTTACAAATTCTGAAGGTGGCAGGGGTAAAATACAGGGCGCGAAAGGCTATTTACAATTTGTACAGAAAGCAGATGGCAGTTATAAGAGTCGAGGGGTATGAAAGGGAAGCAGTAGTTGGGAAGGGAGTGAGACAAGGTTGTAGCCTACCGCCGATGTTATTCAATCCCTATATTGAGCAAGAAGTAAAGGAAACAAAAGAAAAGTTCGGAGTAGGTATTAAAATCAATGGACAAGAAATAAACACTTTGAGGTTCGCTGATGACTTTGTAATTCTGTCAGAGATAGCAAAGGACTTGGAAGAGCAGCTGAACAGGATGGACAGTGTCTTGAAAGGAGGATATAAGATGAACATCAACAAAAGCAAAACGAGGATAATGGAATGTAGTCTAATTAAGTCGGGTGATGCTGAGGGATTTAGATTAGGAAATGAGACACTTAAAGTAGTAAAGGAGTTTTGCTATTTGGGGAGCAAAATAACTGATGATGGTCGAAGTAGAGAGGATATAAAATGTAGAATGGCAATGGCAAGGGAAGCGTTTCTGAAGAAGAGGAACTTGTTAACGTCGAGTATTGATTTAAGTGTCAGGAAGTCGTTTCTGAAAGTAGTTGTATGGAGAGTAGCCATGTATGGAAGTGAAACGTGGACGATAAATAGTTTAGACAAGAAGAGAATGGAAGCCTTCGAAATGTGGTGCTACAGAAGAATGCTGAAGATTAGATGGGTAGATCACGTAGCTAATGAGGACGTATTGAACAGAATAGGGGAGAAGAGGAGCTAGTGGCACAACTTGACTAGAAGAAGCAATCGGTTGGTAGGACATATTTTGAGGCATCAAGGGATCACCAATTTAGAATTGGAGGGCCACGTGGAGGGTAAAAATCGTAGAGGGAGCCCAAGGGATGAATACACTAAGCAGATTCAGAAGGATGTAGGCTGCAGTACGTACTGGAAGATGAATAAGCTTGCACAGGATAGAGTAGCATGGAGAGCTGGATCAAACCAGTCTCAGGACCGAAGACCACAACAACAACAACATAGAGCCGGTATGGCTCAGTATTCTTGTAGGTGAATTCCAACGAGTTGTTGGGTAAGAGCTGCTGAACGACGCTGGCAAACGGATATCCGACCCGGTATTGGCAGCTATCGCGTGACTTCCGTCACCTCAGCGCAAGGTTTCCCGTAACCCAAATGAGTCTAGTAGCGCCTAATAATAATCGTGATAAATTATCCGAGAAAATGAGATTTTAACTCTGCAGCGGAGCTTGCGCTGATATGAAACTTTCTGGCAGATTAAAACGGTGTGCCGGACCGGGACTCGAACTCGGGACGTTTGCCTTTCGCGGGCAAGTGCTCTACCAACTGAGTTACCCAAGCACGACTCACGGCCCGTCCTCACAGCTTTACTTCTGCCAGTACCTCGTCTCCTACCTTCCAAACTATACAGAAGCTCGCCTGTGAACCTGCAGAACTAGCACCCCTGAAAGAAAGGATATTGCGGAGACATGGCTTAGCCACAGCCTGGGGGATGATGTTTCCAGAATGAGATTTTCACTCTGCAGCGGAGTGTGCGCTGATATGAAACTTTCTGGCAGATTAAAACGGTGTGCCGGACCGAGACTGGAACTCGGGACGTTTGCCTTTCGCGGGCAAGTGCTCTACCAACTGAGTTACCCAAGCACGACTCACGCCCGGTCCTCACAGCTTTACTTCTTCCAAAGTTGCAAGTTTGGAAGGTAGGAGACGAGGTACTGGCCGAAGTGAAGCTGTGAGGACGGAGCGTGAGTCGTGCTTGTGAAGCTCAGTCGGCAGAGCACTTGCCCGCGAAAGGCAAAGATCCCGAGTTCGAGTCTCGGTCCGGCACACCGTTTTAATCTGCCAGAAGGTTTCATATCCGACAAAAGTCTGAGCGCCGACGAGAGCATGTCTAGAAAAGGCGACAAAGTGAGTGTCAAGAGTGGTGATTTGGGTGAAGGTGATGGTCCGGTCACTAGCGAGTGGAAAAATGGTGCGAGCAGGGGCGGTACTCGAGTGACCTCGGCCCCCAGCAGCGGGCGGGAGGTGGGCGGCGCTGCGAGAGAGAGATGGAGACACTCGACGGAGGGAGGGAGGGAGGCAGGGAGGGGTGGGGGGAGGCGGCGCGCCTGAGTCCGCCTGCGCGGCAGTCCGGCGACCGCTGCCGCGACGCTCCGACCGGCCACCAGCCACGGGCAGCCTCTGCCGCATACAGCGCACGCAGGTAGGAGGGTCCGCGCGCGCGCTCACACACCCGCTACCTGCTACAGCGCACTCGGCGGCCGGCGCGGCGCGGCGCAGAGCCTCCCCAGCGTCGCAGTCCCGGCCGGCGCTCCTCCGTTTCGGCTTATCTACCTAACAGCGAGCAGCTGGTCCGAGCGCGCGCGCACCCAGACAGTGCAGTGCAGAGGAAGGTGCTACAGGTTCTCGTCCTGTTGTTCTCTTGTGAAGTGAACCAAGTCCCCGTGACACATTCGCCGCTGCGCCGGACACTTCCTACATCGGTACTGTTAAAGTTTCCACCTTACGTGGAAACTCGTTTATACAACAGTTCGGAAAATCTCCGATTTTCTAAATGGTGTCAAGGTATTATCTATTTAAATTCCTGTGCAGTTGCCCATTTGGAGAGGCTGTGATTCCAGAATTATTCCATTTTTCCCTTCCTCTCGAGGACATTTATTAGTTTTAATTCAAAGAAAACTATTTTTTTTTTAAATTCTGTAGAGTATAGTTTGCTGATGCCATTCTTTCATTTTATTTCCCGTACGATGTGGTATGTGAAAAACTTCCCTTCATCAAGCGTGTTTTCTGTGCATGATGGGATATATATGTGATGTTTTTGGTATGCTCCGTGGTGTACTTTTCTTATACAGAAATAAGACAAGAAGAAACACGTAATCGGAAGGTATTTTCAAATACATCGTTATCTGTAGGGAAACTTACATTGACAAAGCTGCGCCTGTATATACAAGGTGTGCCATTTACCCAAATAACTGTTTGTCCAGATGCAAATTACAAAATGTTTCAAGCAAATGTTGTTTAGCAGTCAGGGGGACATCAATCAGCATGATTTCCTTCGTTGTAGCTTTGTTTTTTACAAAGATATCAACAGCGGTAAGACTTTTTAAATGGCATCCCGTATTTTTTTATTCGGTAATTCACCTCCACTCCTAAAGACCTATTCAAAAATGTATCACAGTGTACCACTCACTGAAACACAACGTTATTAATTACATAACACAGCACTGACGTTGACGCTCCCAGCGCTTAGTGCAGGTACTCGGGGTAATGGAACACATCCACGTGCTGTCGTTGACAGAGGACAAATGTAAACATAAGCAGAATGCACACGCGTCGTTGCGTCAACCATCGTCAGCTGAAGAGTTGTGTGAGTACAATGTATACCAACGAAGAGAAGGTAGAAATGTCAGTAATTGCAATTCTGTTTTCTTATGTACGGATACATCTAGTACAGTAGTTTAGTCCTTTACTGTGTAGAGTAGGCATACAGTAAAGGCTGTCCTTCCTACAAACTGCATCGACATAACGCTTCCTTTATTATTGTAGTTGTTGTTGTTGTTGTTGTTGAAGGTAGGCGAAATGCTACGCAAGCAGCGGAACTGTACAGAGAGCGATATCCTGACAAGAACGAACCGTCCCGACGGATGTTTTCTCGTCTTGTTGCGACGCTTCGGGGAACGGGAAGTTTCAACCCACGGCAATGCAATCGTTGTAGCACTAGCACAGACGAAGACAGACGAAGCTGCCGAAGTTACTGTTCTGCTTCCGTTGCTATGAATCCACATGTGAGCACACGACAGCTTGAACAGGAGGTTGGCATTCCTACAAGCAGTGTACATCGTATTCTTACACGTCACCCGTTCCATCCTTACCATGTACACCTACACCAAGAATTGCATGGGGATGATTTCCAGTCAGTGGGCGCAGCAGCAAATCCTCGCCAACCCGAACTTCTTCTCCAATGTTCTATTTACCGATGAGTGTTACTTCTCAAACAAAGGACAGATAAATACAAGGAACATGCGTTATTGGTCCAGCGACAACCCACAAGGGAGTAGACAGGTGGAACATCAGCGTCAATGGAGAGTTAACGTCTGGTGTGGGATACTTGGTACTGCAATTATTGGCCCTTATTTCATCAATGGTAGTCTAAATGGCACAGCGAATGCCAACTTCCTCAGACGAATTCTTCCTCCTCTTCTGGATGAAGTGCTGCTAAGAACCAGAAATGTGGTATCAACACGATGGATGTCCAGCAGATAATGCCTTACGTGCTAGTCGTGTTTTGAAGCGAAGGTATCCTGCCAGATGGATTGGTCGAGGAGGAACATTTACTTTGCCTGCTGGGTCTCCTGATTTAAATCCTCTGCACTTTCTCCTTTGGGGATGCATTAAAGACTTTGTGTATTGCCCTATTCCAACAACTCTAGAGGCAGGCAACACTGCAAGTAGTAAATAATTCTTTCATTCAAGGAGTGCACCAGTGTATCGGTGTCCAGGGTCACCACTTCGAGCACCTTTGAGTGTTCTACTCCTGGACAGTGGTACAGGAGAGTCGAAGTCAATTTTGTGTTATTTTTTTATTTGGTTTTCATTTGTTTTCTGACAACTCCAGCAAGAGGACGAGTTTGTGATCCCGGGCTCAGTGTTGTGTTATGTAATTAATAACGTTGAGTTTCAGTGAATGGTACACTGTGACACATTTTTGAATGGGTATTTAGGAGAGGAAATGGATTACCGAATAAAAATTACAAGGTGCCATTTAAAAAAGTCATACCGCTGTTCATATCTTTGTAAAGAACAAAGCTACAACGAAGACAGTCTTGCCGATTGATGTCCCCCTGACGGCTAAAGAATATTTCCTTGAATTTTTTTTTTTTAATTTTCATCTGGACAAATAGTTATTTACGGTGGTCAAGATAAGTGGGACACCCTGTATATTGAATTAAAGCCATAAACGTACGATACCAATGCAGTAGATAACACTGCATACGTCAGGCATAAACGTCATAATACACGGACAACGCAGTTCATAATGGAAATTATTTCCCGAAACGCCTCGTGCAAGAATGAAATAAAAGAAAATCGTGACTGCCAGCTGCAAAAATTTATTTTGTAAACCAAAAAAGCCATTCTTTTTATATTTGCAGGCTTTCACCAACCATTTATGACGGAAAAAATAAAAACATTTCATTTATCACTTTCAGCTTCGTTCTGCAGCCATCATAAGCTCAGTGCGATAAGATGACAACGCTTGCGCGGCTATATAACGAGACTTGTTATGTTGCAACAATGACCAGTGTCAGTGAAACAAAGTGTACGAATATTAATTTTATAAAATTATTTTGTATTCGTATCCTCTGTACAAGCTACCTACACCTTAATTCTGCCACTTGTTCCTAAATCTTATGTTTGTTTGTATCGACCACTGTCTGAACCCACTCTAAATAGCAGAAATTGAAAATACCTCTTCAGTTGTCTTTATATTCACATGAACGGTTTCGGACTGTTATAAGCCCATCCTCAGGTGTCGTAGCTGTGCTGCGTTCCCCGAGCGCCGCGTGTACCAGGCGCAGTGTGCTGCCTATGAGCGCAGAGCACCGGTAATGTGAAAATAAAGTAATTTAGAACTGTAGCGATATTTTCAACCTCTGCTATAATGCTCAGTTGCGGATGTTCTTCCACCAGGACAGTTTGCATTCTAAATAAGTGAACAAATAAATAAAAAGTGGGCTGTAGACCGCAGCTGAAACTGATCATTGAAAAACAAAGATAGTCGTCGCAATGAGGTGCAATACAAGAAGTTACAAGTAGTTAGTTTTTTTTATATACTTGTCTTTGACGCCACTCGGCACAGTTCTACTACTGTGATACTGAATTCAGTAAATTTCTTCTCTTTTGTCTTGTGTAAATGCGGGCGTCTGCTAATAAACAATGCCCAAGTTAATTCATCTTTATAACTTCTCTGAAAACATTGAGCTTTTACATCATGAGGTTCGTGCACATTTTGCATTGTACGTGGTGCGTATTTCATTTCAAAGTGAACCGAAATAATAAATTTGATTATCAAGTGTAACAGAGCAAAAAAATTTTAAGAGATAACGCTGACATGTCTCGAAACTAAATATTTATAGTTTTGGTTTTCTTTGTTAAATTTCCCCGATGCGACGGACGTTAATGCATGTTGAAGTAAAATGAACGGTGTACATTTTTTTTAATGAAACACCGTTTTTCGTGTGACGTGTGTTATTTATTGTAAACCAAAATTGATGTCTTGTAAAACGAGTACCATATTTCGTCTCCTGTCGTAGAGCAACTATCGCTACTCCCCTACGATGTGTGACCACTTCCTAGGGCCATATGTGGAGTCATATGATAAATTACGGATGCAGCGCTTTTCTCGGACGTTGTAGATCAATAGTGCGTCTGAATATTTGTGATAGCAACTGCTCGACAATGTGAATTATATTACCAATACGTCTTCGAATTCCTCAGAAGGTAGCGATGTCTGGTATTCAGCCGCCGCCTTGGCCAGGGCTATGAATTGTTCCAGGATCAAGAAACAGCGGCAATCGATTAGTATCTGGAAACACGGAAAAAGAACGTTAACACAGTAAACATGCTGTGGAATTTTCCCGTTACTAGTGCAATGACTAATAACAATATCAACAGACTTCAGTGGCACCACCTCGTCCACGCATCCTATTGGTACAGCAAATGCGATGTGCGTGCTCCTAGAAAGTTATACAGTTGGGGCAATCTAGTGATTCAGCATTGACTGGAGTACGCTAAGGTGGAATATTAACTGCCACTATACCTTGAAGTTGCAAACAGATACGGAGGAAGTGTGAGAAGATCTCTGCTATGTCCCGGTACTCATAGTTTGCTAATAGATGCTCTTATAATTCCAAACCTCTGTTAACGTTTTCTATACACTTTTCCTCATACGTTCAACGCCCATCTCACAAAGCCAAAGACTTCTGGTTTCAACAACTTTTCAACGTGTCATACATAAATCGTGGCCAGCTTTACAGGTCATTGCTCGCTAATGGCGCACAATGTTTATTAGGTTTACATTACATCTGCGAAATATTAATTTTGAAAACCGTAAGAACGGAGGTTAGAAATTAATGTACGGTCGACGACGAGGTGATTAGAGACAGAGCACGAGGTCAGCGAAGGGGAAAAGACACGAATGTGTTTTTTTTCATTTCTCCAGAAAACTCTAAGTTACTTAAAATTTTATGACGTTACATTCTTCTAGAGTACACCTAGGAAGGACGTTTCTTTGCAAAACAATTTTGCAATAGTTAAAGATCATTTAATACTTACTGTGGTTCTCTTCCATCAAACGATTCTGAAGTAGAAATCTTTGTTTCCCAATATACAGAGTTATAGTATCAGCGAATTCTTTCGTATCTAGTGTGGCTCAGTTTTGTTGACAGGCGCATACGTATGTATGTCTTTACTGTACAGTAGATTTTAAAGTTTATTTTACGGTGACCGAATACTTATCATTCAATAATTTTGGTAGGAATACAAATTCCTACGTTATCCCTAACCGTGAGTTATACTCTTCTATTTACTGGTGTGTTTGTAGAGTACGTTTCCATTTAAATAGAGAAGTATTTTGTGAATTTGGATAAACGACTGCTGTTTGCGACAATATGAACATTTGTGGCGGACTGCGACTCGTAACGGGTTTTCCGCTTATCACGACCGTTGGCTTAACAACTTCGGTTGTCTGAACACGTCTCGAGGTCTGACCCAAGCATCCGTATGCCACGAAATCCACAGTACTTACGCTCGCAAATTTTGTGACTCCCGCACAGGGAGAGACAAATTTTTTATCGTCCTATTAGCCTGTCGATGCGTGTATACATCACTGACGCTCAAAATGTCTGTGTTCACACAGTGTCTGTATGTTTATGTTACAATGTCCTTCAGACATGCTTGTGTGTTTGAAGGACGTGAGCATATGGACACTGAATAAAAACAGTCTTCATAACTATCAATGATGTGGGTGAAATGTGTATCTCTGACTTGTGGATGACTGGCAACTTCTTGTGCAGTTTGATGTTGATATTGAGTTGCCAAGGTTGATTATCGAAATGAAGGACAAAGATACGGTGTAATACAGTGGCCGAAACGTAGGTTATTTCTGTAGAATAGCACCAATGGAACCGGCGAGTTCAAACAACCACTTGATACCGACGGCCGCTGAGGAACAGTCTCATCCACTCTCAGTGCGCGAGACACCACAGAGAGGTTTCCTGTTACACCAACCTGAAACCATGATGGTGTAACTCCGTGTGGTAGCCCAAAATTATAAAGCAGAAATCATCGTCTCCAAATATGACGAATACTGGTGGGTAAGTTTCTTAATGCAACAGTCACCTTCGAGTCTAGTGTCAACCTACAAACGGACTTTTGTCACAGCGGCGACAAAAGAGGTCCTACATCCATTAAGCGAAGCATAATTTTCAGAGGAGGAGGAGAGGAGGAGATTATTGTTTAACGTCCCGTCGACAACGAGGTCATTAGAGACGGAACACAAGCTCGGATTAGGGAAGGATGGGGAAGGAAATCGGCCGTGCCCTTTCTAAGGAACCATCCCGGCATTTGCCTGAAGCGATTTAGGGAAATCACGGAAAACCTAAATCAGGATGGCCGGACGCGGGATTGAACCGTCGTCCTCCAGAATACGAGTCCAGTGTGCTAACCACTGCGCCACCTCGCTCGGTCGCATAATTTTCAGATTTCAAAGTATATTTTTTATCTCTGTTTATGTTGGCGTTTAGTTTTATGGCCATACAGCCATTCACAATTTACACGTATCAACATTAGTCAGCTATATGTGTCCAATGCTATACACACACTAACTACAATATTACTGTAATACTGCAAACAAAAATCATTTAAAAATAAAAGGTATAATTCCATACAGTTAAAGTTCACTGTAATTTGCACTGCAGTGTGTACGCCCAATTCATTGTCTTCCCTTCTGCGTACGCTTTAAGCCCGAAGTGCGATAAATATCTTCATTTTGGTTGTTTTCCACCATGATGTTAGTTCAAAAATGGCTCTGAGCACTATGGGACTTAACATCTATGGTCATCAGTCCCCTAGAACTTCGAACTATTTTAACCTAACTAACCTAAGGACATCACACAACACCCAGTCATCACGAGGCAGAGAAAATCCCTGACCCCGCCGGGAATCGAACCCGGAATCCCGGGCATGATCTTAGTACCTGAGGTATTCGGAAGTGGCCCACTAGCGAGCCGGAGGTGATATGCAGTGCGAGACCACAAGCGAACCCGGCAACTGCAAGCTGTCACAATCAGTATGGAAATCAACTGAAACGTACAATAACGTCGCATTTCACGGAGAGTTCGGCTACCCAAAACAGAGACTTAATTTCAGATACAAGTACCCTTCGATAACGGCATCATTCATCTGCTGATATTGTATCGACTTGATTTTGTCTTCCCACATTTCATTCAACGGCGATAATATATCTTTTCTTCTACTTTTTAGACAGACGTATAAACGTAACAGAAAAGAATTTTTAAACATTTGACCACCAAATGTCTGTGGTGTTCTTAAGAAATCGAGTGAAGTAATACGCTTTTGATCTTGGTTTGAATACTCTCGAAACCATCCGGACTTGCAAATTCGGTCAGACATTGGTTGTGTCACGTGGTGTGGCGTTTAATTAAGCGTCTACATCTACAGACATACTCCGAAAGTCAACGTAAGGTGCTTGGAAGAGGATGTCCTGTACAACGTCTAGTCATTTACTTTCCTATTCCAGCGACGAGTAGAACGAGGGAGAAAAGACTGACTATAAGCCTCCGTACGAATCCTAATTTCTCTTATCTTCGTTGTCCTTAAGCGAAATGTACTTTGGCGGCAGGATAATCGTTCTGCAGTCAGCATCAAATGCCAGTTCTATAAAATTTGTCAATAGTATTCTGCGAGAAGAACGTCCTCTTCCCTCCAATGATTCCCTCTGATTTCACCAAGCATCTGCGCACACTCGCATGTTGATCGAAGTTACAGGTAGGAAATGTAGCAGGCCGCCTGTAAACTGCTTCGATATCTTCCGTTAATCTGACCTGCTGCGATCGCAAACAGTGAAACAGTATTCAAGTATGGGTCGCACTAGTATTCAACATGTGGTCTGCATTATTGAAGAGCTACACTTCCTTAAAATTCTTCCAATAAACTGGACTATTCAACTTCGCTATCGGAATCCATCCGTACTCGTTGGATTTCATGTCGTTTTGCAACGTCTAGATATTTAATCGACATGACTTTGTCATGCAGTCCATTACTAATGCTGTAATACGAATATTAAGGGATTGTTTTCCAGTTCATCTGCATTAACTTGCATTTTCCTACATTTAGAGAAGGCTGCTGTTCATAAAACCGACTGGAAATTTTGTCTAATTCATCGTGAATCCTCCCACCGCGACTCGACGACACCTTCCACGAACTACATCATCAGCAAACAGCCGTACATTGCTGCTCTCCTATCCGTTAGAAGATTTATATACAGAGAGAGAATACGAGCGGTCCAATGACACTTGCATGGGACACTTCTTACGACACCCTTGTCTCTGATGATGTGGTCGATGTAGATGAATGATCCGAAGAACCTTAATTAGGGAGTACTGCGTATACGTCAGTCCGTTTCTGTCTCTTCTAATTTCATCACGATTTATTCACAAGATAAAGAGTGCTTGATCAAATCTTGTGGTTGTGAAATCAGGACTGGTGATAAAAAGCATTTAACGTAGCTATTAGTAAAATTTAAGAAGGCGCGACGGTTTCGACCCACTGAAATGAAACATTTTGAGATTGGGCATGGCAGTGAATGAAATTAACGCTCATTATTTAAAATAGCTTTCATTTATGTAAACAGACAGTCAGAACTAGAGAAATAATCGGAGACAGAAATCTTAAAATCGTATTTACATTGCAATGCAGTGTAGCGATTCTCAATTCTAGTATCTCGACTGTGTTATTAGTCAGCTCGTTGGCTAGGATATAGTTTTTCTGCATTAGGCCACATTCTTGAGGCGTCTTCTTTATCGGTTTCCTACGTGATCATTTGTAATTCCGTTGAGATGTCTGTTTGTCGGTTAAACGCTGCTGAGTTCTGACGGAGATTCCAAAGGTTTTCATGCGGCGGGAACAGCGGAGGAATTAATTCATCAACATACAACACACCTCGACATGTAATCACCGTTAATCTTTTGGCGTACGAACGTCGCTATATTTTTCCGCTCGCTCTTTCAAGCGAACAGCATGTTAACTTCTGTATTTCAGCTCGCGTGTGTAATTACCTCGCTGTGTTTCATATGAATAGGGGAAAATATCTCATTACGGACACTTAACGTTTTTCATTATGGACACTTAACGCTTTAGTTTCTGTTTCTATTCCACTTCCTTTCTTTTTAGATTTATTAACAGGAGTCAGTCTTCCCAAGATGCCTTCTTCATTACAAAGTGAAGGAGATTTTTAAAAAATATTAAAATCCGTATTTTTATCTCTTTTCTTCTTGGTGTTGTGTAACTGATTGCTTGTAAGAGACTTGGGTCTTTATGGAGCAATTAATATGTTTTCTGTGTAAAAAAAATTGTGATTTTTAATTGTGTCTTAGAGTGGATACAGACTGATTCGTATCTCTTTGTGCAGAATAAACCAAAGTACGACATTCTCCACAAGAACCAGCACTGGTGCGGTTGGTACGCTCTTGACGCATGGTGTTCTAAAAGCAACTGATATTGGCGATGAAGTAGATTTCATGTTTATAGACTATCAGATAATTACAGCAAACTACGTTCGAGCAAGATGTCTACCCAGATTCACAAATATATAGAGGACTTCATGCAATATAGCGCGTCATGTGGCCCCACTCTGACAATCAGCCATAGGCACGTAAGTTAATCACGACATGTCTTCGATAAAGTTTATGACACATATCTTAGCGAACGGAAAAATGATCCTGTCGGAGCACAATAACGACGAATACGCTCGTATTTATTAAAGGACTCTAACATGAAAATCAGGGTACCAAATGTCTCGTTCTAGAGTCCTCAGCACTTTTAAAAAAATTCCTAAAATTTTCTCGAATGAACTTATTCGCGCTGTCTTTAATATGCAAATCACCTATCCGTCCCATGAGCTCCCCTAACTGTAACTCGCTCACACACACACACACACACACACACACACACACACACACACACTCACACACTACTCCACCGCTGTAAGTCTCAGATGCCCACTCACTCTGCCTTGACCATTCTCACTGACTCATTCAGCCCAACTCATTGTTATTATCTCTTTACATCTCTCTGTCAGTGTACCCTGCCTCTCACAGTCATAATCTCCTTCATTCTCTGATACTAATACCGTGTCCTCTGACTGTCACAGTCCATAACTTGCTCTCTCTTACTGCTACTTCATTCCATCCAGCTGCTGATGTTTCCTCTGTCACGAGCTCTATCTTCCATGTAGTCATTGCCATAGGCTCTCATTATCACTGGCTCCCACCCAGTTGCACTTTCTCTTTTCTCCTCTCGCATTGTCTTCTTCACACTTTTCCTATCACAGTTCTGTCGCTGTCAGCTATGTTTCATTACCACTGTGCCTCTCTCTTTCTCTCACACTCCCATTTTCAAGGTTATCCGAGAGCGGAATGTTAGGAATACATCGTAAGATGTATAGCCGTCCAGGAATCCGTGACTGTGTTTTGGTAAAAAAAAAGTAGACACATTTCTTGACAAAGGATACAGATTTTTGAAAACAGGAAGATGGGACGTCTATATAGAAGCCTACAGAATATATCGTAAAAATTTGAGCAATTTCTTGACGGTATTTATTATTTGAATTTCGCCTCATGTCGGATTTTACGAGTGGAAGCAGGGTAACTCTGTAGCTTGCTAAAGTACAAAGATACAAAAAATATACAAGTGTCTTCGAGATCGTTGTCGCAGGATCTGGCAAAAATTACAAACATTTAGTGTGCATAGCCGTCTTGGAATCCGCAGCCGGCTTTGGTACCCAAAAACCTTACTTTTTTGGAGTTTTTCTAAAATGGATGAGGAATTTTGAAAATGGGAAGATAGCGCTTCTTGATAAAGTCGTAGAGAATATACCGTTAAAATTTGAGCAATCTGATACTGTCATTTATTATTTAGATATCGCCTCACATCAAATTTTAACAGCGTATTGCACTTGTACAACTAGGGTAGCTTTGAACCTCTGTACCTCGGTAACCGATAAAGATATAAAGATAATTTTCATATTTTTTTGCGATCAGGAAGTTAGAAATATATCGTAGAAATTTCAGCCATTTGCTGTGAATATCCAATTTGGAATCCACGGCTCGGTTTTGGTACCCAAAAACGATGTTTTTCTGGTTCCTCAGGAACCGTCCATTGACTAAATGGTGTCTCCAACAGCCTCTTCAGCCACACTGCAGACAACACGTAATGCAGAAAGAACGAGCTGGTTTGCTCCGTTTGTCTAAGCTTAATGAAGTCTGCAGTATTCATATTTTGACCCTGGACTATAGGACAGTTACTGTAAGACAAACCTTCCGCTGGGTATAAAAACGGTCCCTAGTCCGAGGACTATCCAAAATACTTGACCCTATCTTTCTACCACCAACAGGATGCGAGTTGTGAGTATCGGAAAAAAGATCTTTTCTATGTGCAGGGCTTGGGAACATTTTCGGTAGCGCACGCTATCACATGCGTACCTGTCCTTCAAATTTGTCATCCAGACAATTACAAAAACAGACCGAGATTTAGTTATGTCGCTTGCATTTTCCGTTTCCGCTTGAACACCGCTTGTCCATTTGCTATCGAGTTGAACGACGTAAGTGTGCCAGCACACTTACAGGCAATGCGGAAATTACGCTGCTGCCTCATTTTACCACCCACTTCCTGCGCTCGATTTCCACTGCTTGCCGTGGGTGGAGGAGAACTGGTTGCGGCTGTGAGCATGTCGTCGGTAAAAGCGGGATTCAGACCCCCATCTGGCGACCGTAGTTTACTTTTCAGCCCTTCTGTAGGACCACTGCTGGCGAGCTACGGGGCACTTCCTTTAAGGGGCTCCGGAACGCCCTATACTTGCAATGTTAAAATAACGCTTATAAATTACGTCTTTCCTCACAAAGTATTTGAGGTAGGAAGTTGAACTTTTTACAGATTATTAATTGGAATATGGGCTACAACTTAACACAGCGATTTTACAAAATTTTAGTTCAGTTATTAAAGATGATTTTTTTCAATTGTAATGAAAATTCACAACATTTTTTTGCAATTTTTTATTTATATATTCAAAAATATACAGTTTTTTGGAAAAAGGCTGTGTTAAATTATGAAGAAGGTATTGTGTAACATTTACTGAAAGTTTGAAACAAATATGTTTGGAAGATCCTTAGAAAACATGTAATTAGTATGAGAAAATAAAAGTTTTGGGAATCGAGCGACAAAGATTGGATTAACTTTTTAGTGCATTCCAGGTCCATAGGATGGATTATCTTCATCCTCTGCAAACTCCTCCTCCAGCTTCCTCTTGTTCCTCCTCCTGTTTACTCTTGCTTGTATTTTTAGACTCTTTACAGCCCTGTCTGCAGCCCGAAGGCGTTCCTTGTCTAAAGCAAGCATCGCTCGTTGTTGTGTTCGTAGATTTTGCTACCATTTTCTTCAGTTGCAGTTACTGCAACACTGTTCCAAAAGGTGGTCATGTATGAACACTTATCACATTTCAGTTGTATTTCACTAGCAAGTCCTACGTGCTTTATTATGGAGAGTTCCAGACCAACTTCGCTACAATGAATACATCTTACACAGTTTGAAAAAAATTCCTTTGAAAACCGACATATCAAATATTTCATTCACATCCGATTCGCCCAAAAAACATTCATAGTTTTCACTCATTGAACCAAGCTTCTTCTGTGAAGTATTTTCTTTCCCACTTTGACTGCTATGGGCAGGTGTACTTGAGAGGTTAGGTTCACTCACTTGGTTATCGTCTTTATTGTTTACAGTAATAACACATACCTTTGGCTTTCCAACATTTCTCCTTTTCTTAAAAGCCTTCAGAGGATTTCTAATAACTTTACTTTTACTCATTATTATACTTCAACAAAACAGAGACTCAAGAAACAGAATTAATTACGTATATTTTCGAGATAACGACAGAGTAAATAAACATGAAACAATCGACAATCACACCAGCGATATATATTGAACCATCACAGGTTAGCCACAACACATACTTTATCTCACATCACTAAAATGTACCTGATGAACACGGACGTTAATAATAACTCCATTTGACAGCAGTTTAACAGCGCCACAGTGGGTCACGCCCATGTAGAACACATTTCAAAAAAAAAAAATTTAAAAATAGTTGTAGTCTTCGGAATTGAATAAATTATATATCTATTAAAAGGTAATAGTCTGCAGATTCAGAAAACGCAAAAAAGTAAAAATTGAACTCTTCATGATTTTGAGCCTTTCCGGAGCCCCTTAAGCCTCTTCCCTTCCTTCTGTCCCGACTCACCCGTGATGCAAGTCCGCGACAATGCAGAAGACGTTAATTTTCAATTTCTGTCACTTACAGAACTATCGAAACCAAGTAACGTGCAGAGTCTCAGCGTACTGCATTGCAACATATTACAGTAGTTAGCTGTCTCTGCTGCGTAGCCCAGTGCTATGTCTGTGAACGCATACAAAACAGCGATGGTCTGTAGCAGTAAAGAAGAGTATTCACTTATTTATATCTATTTTCATTGTAATTCTACATCCTTACTCCACACGCCACCTTGCGGTGTGTGGCTTAGCCCCCCTAGTCTGTTTCATTCATCCAAAATACTGTATGGGAAGCAGGAGCGTCGCTAGGCGTCCATTTGACCTCTACTTTTCCTGTCGTGGTAATTTCATGAACGCATACAGCAGACGCATATCTCTCCGTGGAATTTCAACAGTAAACCCCACCGCGATACACAAAGTCACTCTTGTAGCGCCTGATCATCTTTGTAAGGTCCTCGCGGATGCTAAGCAATTTGGTCACGTAATATTCCTCCCTGGGAGTTCTCTGCCTTCTATCAAATTAAGCTGTTAAGAGTCCCTGAAGAATTAGCAATACTCAAACCTAATTCATACAAGTGTTTTGTGAACCACTTTTCTCAAGATTTCTCCAATCAGCCAGCAACTGCTTTTCATTACACTTTAAGTGGGTGGTTGGTCCTAGGTACTCTGTAGTTCTTACTGTCGCCAAAAGCGTAATCAGAGAGCAGTGGGGCCCTTCGCTTATTTTTATACTGTTGTGGCATTGATTTAAGTTCGGGGTCGACAAAGCGTCATAACGTGTTTATAACTTTGTAAGAGGTAACTCAGCTGCTATGAACTTGTTAACATTATAATACAAAGTTAAGTCGAATAATGCATAGTTAGTAACGCTGTGTACTTCAAACCAATTTCATTATAGTAAGTAATGCATCAATAACCAACGGCCTTGCCACGTTGGTAACACTGGTTCCTGCTCGAGTACTAGCCGGAACGATAGTTCAGCAGGTTTGGCGAGAGGGCTGGCTGCCCTTCGTAATAAAACAACTGAGTGAAATACAACAATGAACTTGGAGGATTGTTATAGGACTTTCACCCAGACCATACTACGACAATACTGAGAACACTGACGATCAAAGTGAAGGTGAAAATAGAAAAAAAGATACTGGAGCTAAAGAAAGTTAAGCCCGGCTAATACTTGGATGGGTGACCGTCCGGTGAAAATCGGCTGCAGTTCGTTTCAAGGACGCGTAAGTAACCCAAATGGCTTCCAATTGAAAGAGTTGCACAAGGCCGTCGTGCAGCACAAATTTTTTTTTTTGGTATGGATTAACTTAATCTTCTGCAGCATCTTTGAGATATATCTACGGTGGGGGACTGATGACCTTCGCTGTTTAGTCCCCCTTAAACATCCCAACAACCACCATATATCTACGGTTTACCACTAAGAGTCCGAAGTTTCAACGTTCACTCGCTCTCACGGAACTTGCTTGGATACGGATGACCCGTAAAACGAAAGAGCCCAGGCGTTACCTTCTGCTCTGTCAGCTCGGTTGCAGTTTCTTCTTTGCGACTGCGTAAGAGAGAACTGCATCGAGCGTGACATTGGCGCTTTTTCTTTAATGAATTTGTTCTGTAGTCAGAGCTCTGCAGCCGTCGTTAGAATGTCAGTCTTTTTAAGAAGTCGACCAATGCTCTGATGATAAATTTAAAGTTTTTACTATTACTGTTTGTGATAAAAATATCATTGTAGTAGGTGTGGCTGATTCATTAACCAAAATCACATTCTTTGAACCACTTTGTTTGACAGACAGCAGAGGTTGTTTAGGAGTAGACTTATGCGCATAATACTGATTTTTCAAATGTTGTAAGCAGGCTTTAACGGGAAACTTAGCATCTATCTTAGAGCAGTTCATGGTTCACGATTTTCAGCATATCCGCGATGCTCTCCCGTGAGAGGAAAAAACCTGTGTCCATGTGTTGTAACGATAACACCAACTGTTCGTTTATTAATAGGGAACCGGTTTCGGTGTTTTGGAACACCTTTTTCCGAACCTTCTATGAATCTAAGTGATCGCATTCATAACGGGTATCATCATACATTTTTAGGAGAAGTTCAAAAAGCTTCGGCGTCCGCAGACTTTTTTATCGTGTGTTTTGCTGGCTGCTCCAAATTTTGTTTCGGACCAAGTGCTCGCTGAGCCTTCTCGGCGTTGTTAGGCGCTCTTTAGAGTTCGCCGGCTCCGGCACGACGCGATTTCACGGAATCAGCAGAGTCTGCTAACCGGCCGTGCAGCGTCCTTCCTCTAACCCAGTAGCTTGTTACAGGGATTCGTAATAAGAAAACCTTAAGGTTGAGTATCTCTAAGCGGAGAGATATCTTAGAAGCGAATTCTGCTCGTTCTGCCGTCTTTCACGTGGAGCAGTGGAGTGGATGTTAGGCAGTACGCAATGCTTGCGTACGCCGCAAGTGTCTACACGCTGCCGCCTCTCAGGGGCGTAACCAGCATTTGGCTGTATTCACATGACGGAAACCTGACGCGCGTTTTCTAGTCGCCTGTTTGGATATCACGTGCAACTTACAACCGACCACATGAGCGCGCATTAACGTGTACGCAGAGTCTCTAGACGCAGACAAACGCCTGTTGCCACGCGGTTAAAAAGTTAGATAGCGATCGTGCGCTGTTCAGTAGACCCCGCGTTTCCATCGTGAGGGGGCGTATTTTAAGTGAGTGTGTCTTACTTTTGCTTGTTGAACGTAGCGCAAAATGACTGCAACCGTAGGTGAGAATACTGACATCGAGCTATTAAGAGACGAAGTAGAAAAAGGCCAATAATTTTAAAAAGAAAGTCGGAGTCGTATAAATATTAACAATTTTGAGATGACGAGCTCGGGAAGAAATGGGTTTTCCCTTGTGTGAAGGAAGTGACAAGAAAAAAATATAGGTAAGAGAAACTCAATCGTTAACAATTACACATTCGTTCGTATCACGTGGTATGTATGTTAAAATCTGTCTTCGTTAGAAAAATTCTTGGTAAATTTAGCCCGAACATTATTCGCTGACGAAGTGGTCGTCCATTATGGGTAGCATTTATACTTGTGACATTTACGTCTAAGATCTCTTCCTGAGTAAATACATTTATCATTCCAACATAGTTGTGAAGTACTGTAGTCGCTTTCATGATGTGTTCAGCACAAGTCACACCGACATCTAATCGGCGATGTAACATTCTCACTATCACGCGCTATACCAAATGTGCACTCAGCATACCTAACTATAAACTTAGTCGGTAGTAAAGTAATAATTCGTTCAGAAATCAGCTTCTTTGCGCCATGCAGTCTGATTAAATTTCTCATCAGCCCAAATATTTCATCACCTACAATGACGTAAAGAAGTGTCATGTGGTGGTTTTCTATTAAAGATTTTTGTTTCGCCATGTACAAGGATTTGCCATTGAGTTTTTCAAATAGAACGCAACCACTGAAACTTCCAGAGTTGCTGTCGTTTCCATAAGCGCGAATGACTACGCAGTCAAAACGGCTGTCGGAGTCACATATCGCCAACAGCACTGTAGTCCGTTTGAAATTACCTTATGGCAATTAGCGACCAATGACTGAACTGCGGCAGACAAGGTGTTTTGCAACCCTGAACTTAAACTCATTCCCTACGCTAATCACAACCTTGTGATACGTAATGTATCTGAGAAAACGTAAGTCAACGATCTGTGGCAGCACTAACATCACGATGGCTTAGCACGCGGCGATTAAAAGTAACCTCTACAAGCAAACTCATTGCAGAAAAAATTCAGTTTCAGCGCTAAAAGCAAACCCTAATTTCTCTCAATCATTGGCCACCTGGATCTATCTTCACACTGGCTACGTGAGCCATCACGTTAACAACCGATGAGCAGTCGTCGTTCGCACTTGCTTGCAGATTATAGGCGACACAGGCAGATTCTAAACAAAAATGGAATGCTGGGAAGAAAAATAAGAGCAAATAAGCAATAAGATGATGAAAATGGCACGGCAAAGAATTAGAAATTAAAAAAATTACATCTAAACAAATTAACTGAGTAAATATAATAATCAAACTTATTTATTGGATTTATAAATGAAAATATTCGATGTTATTGATGAGAATCGAACCTACGACCCTAAAATGCATTTTATAACATACTTTATTGCTGTTAAATCTCACTTTATGGAAATTCGGTTTCACACGATGTTCTGCAATGCTTATCTAATGTAATCCGGTTTCTGTGGTTACGATAACTGTATATGTGACGCTGAATCGCGTCTTGTGCGGAAGTATCCAGTAACATTTGATTAGTGCTGTGTATGAAACGTATTTATTTCGTTAGCATCGTGTTTGTGTTGTGTGTGTGTGGGGGTGTGTGTGTGTGTGTGTGTGTGTGTGTGTGTGTGTGTGGGTGTGTTTGTGTTGTGTGTATGTTGTTATGATGTGTGGTGAAGTAAGCTTCATGGTTAGGGAACTAAACACATGGAGAAAGAATGAAGGACAAGGAATTGGAAGTGCATTGACCAATTGTTGTGGCAGTTTGCAACAGTGAACGTTTTGGGCGTGCATTTGAGCACTGTGAGTGGAAGGAACCATCTCCAACGCGTGAAGTGTCAACTACCAAGTAATTTTAATCGGTCTGTAGGGATAAAAATATTTGTGAATTATGAGACGAATGTTCTACATTATTAATGCTGACATGTTTACCAGCAAGAGCTCCGATGCAATAACGATGCACCATTGTATTTTCTTCAAATCGTTAAAATATTTCCTCTTTCTTTATCTAATGTTAGCAATACGATCTATTTTAGTTCCCTCCAGATAACTATGCATACTAGACGAATTATCCCAGATATTCAGAGATTTCTCTGCGCAATGTTCTACTGTAACGTAATATACTGGTACGCTGCAGGTCCCACAATAAAGAAACTTATCTCAGATTTCAAGAAGAATATAATAATACCAATCCCAAGGAAAGCAGGTGCTGACAGATGTGAAAATTACCGAACAATCAGTTTAATAAGTCACGGATGCAAAATACTAACACGAATTCTTTACAGACGAATGGAAAAACTGGTAAAAGCCGACCTCGGGGAAGATCAGTTTGGATTCCGTAGAAATATTGGAACACATGAGGCAATACTGACCCTACGACTTATATTAGAAGCTACATTAAGGAAAGGCAAACCTACGTTTCTAGCATTTGTAGACTTAGAGAAAGCTTTTGACAATGTTGATTGGAATACTCTCTTTCAAATTCTGAAGGTGGCAGGGGTAAAATACAGGGAGCGAAAGGCTATTTACAATTTGTACAGAAACCAGATGGCAGTTATAAATGTCGATGGACATGAAAGGGAGGCAGTGGTTGGGAAGGGAGTGAGACAGGGTTGTAGCCTCTCCCCGATGTTATTCAATCTGTGTATTGAGCAAGCAGCGAAGGAAACAAAAGAAAAATTCGGAGTAGGTACTAAAATCCATGGAGAAGAAATAAAAACTTTAAGGTCCGCCGATGACATTGTAATTCTGTCAGAGACAGCAAAGGACTTGGAAGAGCAGTTGAACGGAATGGACAGTGTCTTGAAAGGAGGATATGAGATGAACGTCAATAAAAGCAAAACGAGGCTAGTGGAATGTAGTCTAATTAAGTCGGGCGATGCTCAGGGAATTAGATTAGGGAATGCGACACTTAAAGTAGTGAAGGAGTTTTGCTATTTGGGGAGCAAAATAACTGATGATGGTCGAAGTAGAGAGGATATAAAACGTAGACTGGCAATGGCAAGAAAAGCGTTTCTGAAGAAGAGAATTTTACTAACGTCGAGTATAGATTTAAGTGTCAGGAAGTCGTTTCTGAAAGCATTTGTATGGAGCGTAGACATGTATGGAAGTGAAACATGGACGATAACTAGTTTGAACAATAAGAGAATAGAAGCTTTCGAAATGTGGTGCTACAGAAGATGATTAGATGGGTAGATCATATAACTAATGAGGAGTTATTGAATAGGACTGTGGAGAAGAGGAGTTTGTGGCACAACTTGACTAGAAGATGGGATCGTTTGGTAGGACATGTTCTGAGGCATCAAGGGATCACCAATTTAGTATTGGAGGGAATCGTGGAGGGTAAAAATCGTATAGGGAGACCAAGAGATGAATACATTAAACAGATTCAGAAAGATGTAGGTTGCAGTAGGTACTGGGAGATGAAGAAGCTTGCACAGGATAGAGTAGCATGGAGAGCTGCATCAAACCAGTCTCAGGACTGAAGACCACAACAACAACAACAACAACAGCAACAACATCTCAGATATAGTCGGTTTCCCAGTTTTACATGCCTATTGTAGCTCCAGCGCTGGACAGTCGCGTGCAGGTTATGAGAAACAGAGTGCGAGAGACCGTAGCGCCTAAAGCGCTCTGCCGCTGGCCATCCGAACTCTCTTGAAACTCGACGGCGCGTTAGCGTGCGTCACGGCTCCTTACGCCTCCACTTAGCCCCAAACGACGCCTCGTGTCAGCGGAACCGAAAGAGCACTTTTTTATTTCCAAAAAAAGCTGTTTTCCGTGACGTAATCTAACCAGTAGTCACTGAACTACTGCCCCCGGGCAGGATCCTGCGCGCCATGTCAGTTCGTCCCGCCCACCGACAGTACATAAATTTCATTAACAAAACGTGCGGAACACGAAACGTTGTGCTACAATTTAAATTTTAGCATTGTGTTTACAATACTACATCTTAACACATGTTGAGTTCTCCTGTCTGCTACGTGCCTTACGTTTATTATTTCGACGATCGGGGCTCAGTTTCCAAAGTCCGCGCGCTGTGTTCATACACTGTATCATTCTTGAGCAAGCGTTCTTTTGGGAACACTTAGACATTTATTGTGTACCGAAACCAGTCCCTTTTTTTTTGAGAAATTGATTTTGAATTCTGTGACTGGCTTATAACACAGCAGTAATGGTGCTCAGCTACGGTAAATTACCGTTTCGTTGTTACAAGCTCGGTATGAAACACATGCTTTTCTCGTTAAAAAAATTAAAGTTGATCCACAGCTGTCAGATCCCACCTGTCTATCTAAGTTGTTATTTATGGTGAATTGAACTTGAAACTTTATGGAAAGGATAACTTCGACTGTGATCTCTGCAGGACAAACACAGGATTCCGGAGAAAACTGTCATTCGTTGTAGCACAACTAGAATTTAAAAAGTTTTCACATTTTCGGTGCATCAAGTTGCTTTGTAACTCCCTGGCAGAGTAAAACTGTGTGCCCGACCGAGACTCGAACTCGGGAACTTTGCCTTTCGGGTGCAAGTGCTCTACTATCTGAGCTACCGAAGCACGACTCACGCCCGGACCTCACAGCTTTACTTCTGCCAGTATCTCGTCTCCTACCTTCCAAACTTTACAGAAGCTCTCCTGCGAACCTTGCAGAACTAGCACTTCTGAAAGAAAGGATACCGCTAGTCTCGGTCGGGCACACAGTTTTAATCTGCCAGTAAGTTTCATATCAGCGCACACTCCGCTGCAGAGTGAAAATCTCATTCTGGAAACATCCCCCAGGCTGTGGCTAAGCCATGTCTCCGCAGTATCCTTTCTTTCAGGAGTGCTAGTTCTGCAAGGTTCGCAGGAGATCTTCTGTAAAGTTTGGAAGGTAGGAGACGAGGTACTGGCAGAAGTAAAGCTGTGAGGACCGGCCGTGAGTCGTGCTTCGGTAGCTCAGCAGTCTGGCTTTAGCTGTCGCAGCGGTCGCCCGCTCCTCGAGTTTGCTCCGTGAACATTCAGTGCTTACACCAGTGTTTTCGTGTTTCGTGCTCGTTTATTGACGTTTTGCACGTGAATTAAATGGTTCAAATGGCTCTAAGCACTATGGGACTCAACTGCCGAGGTCATTAGTCCCCTAGAACTTAGAACTAGTGAAACCTAAGTAACCTAAGGACATCACAAACATCCATGCCCGAGACAGGATTCGAACCTGCGACCGTAGCGGTCTTGCGGTTCCAGACTGCAGCGCCTTTAACCGCACGGCCACTTCGCCCGGCCGCACGTGAATTAAGAGTTATCAATTGAGCATTTGGTCTTCGTTCGTGTCATCTTTCTAAGTAGTGCCGTTGGGATTTCGGCGTTGTCCGAGATTTCTTCGCTGCAGAACACCATGGCAAACTCCGTGAGAAAAAACACCGTGATTTTCACCTTCGACAAGTACACCCGTCGAGTACAGCCCTCTGCACTTGAAATACACGACTGGATTACCGAGGTAATTGGCCTTCATTCTGAATCTGTTCATACCATGCTGGTAGACTCTGATGAATACTGCATTTTTGTAAAGTTTAACGATTCCGTGAGTGTAGACCGCTTTCTGGAAAAATTTGGTTATGAAACGGAATTTACACACCGTGATGGTACTAAAAGTTCTGTCAAACTCCGGAATTCCGAGTCTGCAATTAGGAATGTTAGGGTTTTGAATATTCCCATAGAAGTAGACAACTCGAAAATTAAAGATGTCCATTCAAAATATGGGGTTGTCAGGCAAATAGTCAACGAAAGGTGGGCTTCGCATTTCAAGCTGCAGTGCTTTAACGGCATTCGCTCCGTGGAGATGGAAGTGAAGGAAAACATTCCCTCCCACATCTTTGTTGACGGGCACAAGGCGCATGTTATGTACTCAGGGCAAACCCCTACATGTCATGTATGTAACGACTCTGGTCACTTCCGTCAGGACTGCCCTCGCCGTGTTTTAGTGCTAAAAAATAACCTTACGCAACGCCGGAAATTAACACTCAACGATTTGTTGCCAGCCAGTAATACAACAGAGCCGGCGGCTGTCGTGGATCCTGTTACTACCTCTGAAAATGTTGCACTTAATGTTAATGACTTTCCGTCTTTAAAACATGCATTAACTGCTGAAATTCCGTCCCGTGACAGCGAGATTCCCACTAAAAAGCGTCCTCTAGAGGACACTGAAAAAAATGTTGATGAGGACTCTTCCTGTGAAACACCCGCTGCCAGGAGGCCGAAGCCCAGTCCTGAAGATCTGTTGGAAGTGGAAAAAGGAGATGGAATGCAGGTCGATGTGGCTCCAACTTCCGCACAAGGACTTATACCGCCACGAGCAGATAGTGACGTAGCTGGTAGTGACCTTTCACGGAAATGTGACCCTGAGCCTGAGGTCACGGCTGATATAACCGCATCAAGTGCACATCCCGTACAGTGCGAACAGTACGAGGAAGTACCACGTAAACAACCTGCTGACTCCGAAGCACAACGCCGTGCCGAAGGAGGAAATAGACAAGCATCACCGCCTCGCCAGCAAGACAACACAACAGACACCACGCCGGAACCAAACATTGACGACCCGCAAGCCACGGCCGTTGCCCCATTCAGCCACCGCCGGCGGCTGCGACCGACACCGGGTCTTGCTGTCACGCGTCATCAAGCGAAAGCCACACCAGAGAAGAAAGGCATCAAGAAAAAGAATATTAAATATGAAGTCATCAGGGCCAAAACTGACGAGGAGAAAGAGAATGGCCACAGTGACTTATAGCAATGCATTGTCAGGATTTCAGGATACTTTTCTTCTCAAGTTCTTTGTTTAAAAGCAGTGCAAATTTTTCTAGGAAGTTATACATGTAATGGGCACACAGCTTGTAAAGATCGTGTCTTGTAGGGAAGCACGTTGCTGCTATAATCAAACCGATCCTCATCCCAAATAGCTTCTTCTGGTATGTCTGTGATGCAAGCTTATAGCATTACTACTGTTAACATTAATAAAATACAGTCACCCTTGAAATTGGCAGCACTAAAAGAATTCTTGTACCAGTTCGGGACAGATATCGCGTTGCTACAAGAAGTTGCGATAACGGAATTTCGGATCCCAGGCTTTTTTGAAATTGTTAATGTTTCTACGGAAGCCAATATCGGTACAGCCATTCTTATAAGGGAAGCCATTCCGGTGACTGAAATCGAACGACTAGAATCAGGAAGAGCCATAGGCATAAAAATTTTCGATGTGACAGTGCTTAACCTTTACGCCCCATCAGGAAATTCCCACAAATTGGATCGTGCGAAGTTTTTCCAAGATGACCTGATTTATTTATTGAGGAAAAATCCGTGTTCTCTTATACTAGGTGGAGATTTTAACTGTGTTTTAAAGCAGAAAGATCAACAACCCAATAAACTACTCGCCACAGTTAAAAAAGTTAGTAAGTGATCTACACCTTAAGGATGTGTGGGAACTTCAGCTCCCGACGTCAGTCGGGTTCACGTATATAGCTAGCCACTTCCACAGCAGACTAGATAGAATTTACGTGTCACCAAATTTGCAAAACTATTTATTAAACGTTGAAACTATTCCCGTGTATTTTAACAATCACAGTACGCTTCTAACTTGCTTTAATTTAAGTGTACAGCCAACCCGTCGATTCAGAGGTCAATGGAATTTAAATATCTCTGTTCTAACTGACGAAGAACTGGAACAGGAAATAAGTGTAGCGTGGACTATGTGCCTCCGCACAGTAGACAAGCACCCAACAGTCATTGACTGGTGGACTAGGAGGGCTAAACCATGGCTGCGGAAAGTTGTCATGCAGTATAGTGCAGCGTGGCACGGGGAGTTGAGGAATACAATGGAGTTTTATTATAAAGTTTTAAGAGACTTATATCAACAGGCCATGATGACGTAATTCGTCTGAATGGTATCAAAAAAATAAAAGCCAAGTTATTAAGCATTAAACGGCAACAGATGGAGGGACTCAAAATTAAATCGAAAGCCACATCAGTCGTAGCAGATGAAACAGCTTCTCTGTATCACTTGGTGCGGCATGCTTAAAACAGACATCTAACTGTAATTGATGAAGTCCAGAAGCATACTGGTACGAGGCTCACATGCCAGAAACAAATACTGGACGAAGTCCACAGGTACTATGAAACCTTATATGCCCCTACCACAGTGGAAGATGCAGCTCTCGAGGTCCACAATTGTCGGGAACAGACAACGCTGACATCCTGTCACCTATTACTAAAAATGAAGTGCATGAGGCAGTGCGTAACTCACCTCTTAAAAAATCTCCGGGACTTGATGGCCTCCCTGTGGAGTTTTATGCCCGCTACTGGTCTATAATTGGGGACAAGATCACTTCCATGGCAAATGAGGTCCTGAACGGAAAACCGGTCCCTGCAGAGTTTAAGGAAAGTAAAATAGTACTGATTCCTAAGAGTAAAGGCAAAACCAACTTAAACAATTTTCGGCCTCTTTCGCTACTAAATTCTGATTACAAAATAATTTCGCGTATTATCAAGAAAATACTCTCTGCCTTTTCCAACAAAATATTGAGTCATCATCAATCTTGTTCTCCGACCAGAACGATATTCGAAAGTCTATCTGCATACAGAGACGTCATTGCAATTACCTCAGTGACAAGTATAAAATGTACATTAATCTTTATAGATTTCAACAAAGCTTTTGACCGCGTTAGTCATAGATACCTCTTTGCGACGCTGTCAAGAATGGCTTTCCACCCCCAGATCGTGAACATGCTAAGGAATATTGCAACAGGTATAAATGCGAAAATAGTAATCAATGGCCAAACTTCTAAACCCATACAGATAAGGCGAGAGGTTCCACAGGGCAGTCCCTTATCTATGTTTTTATTTTCCGTACCTTTAGAGACCTTCTTCCGCAATGTCCCGCAAGATTAACAGGCATAACATTGAGTGGTGAGAAAATTGTCATACGAGCTTATGCTGATGACGTGTGCGTTGTAATAAGGAAGAGACAGTTACATTGGAAAGAGAAATCCAAAGGTATTGTCTAGCGTCAGGAGTGACAGCAAATGAAAACAAAAGTCAAATATTGCATCTACGGGGCCTAGATCACCTTTGACTGGCATGGGCAAAACAAGACAACAAACATAAAACTTTGGGAATAACCTTAACGGCATGTCCGATGCGGATGGCTGCTTTTAACTGGACGGAAACTAGGAGGAAAGTTCATGGTGCTGTAATGGAGAACATCCATCGAACTATGGACCTGGTGCAAAAGGTCAGATTCATCAACTCCTGCGTTTTGTCTAAAGCGTATTTCACTGCGCAGGTATTTCCAATCCCTAAACTAGTAGCGAAAGGGATCATGTCCACTGTTACCAATTATTTATGGCGAGGAGACATATTCAGGGTTGGTGCTACTACCGTTACTCTGGATGTCAGAAGCGGGGGCCTCGGTTTGGTGGATATTCGCAATAAAGCGTCTGCTCTGTTCCTCAAACGGACTTTCCATATACTCAGACAACTTCCACAATGTATAACCGCAAAGCTCTTTGAGGCTGTGACATCCCATAGCCTGCAAGCACCGATTGATGTGCGAAGGATTAATGCCCATCTGCAGTATGTGAGGAACTTTTTCCTCGAAGCAAGTTATCTTAGTGACGAAATCAGAAGCAACACACGTATCACAGCGCGTGACATCATACTTGATAGGAAGTTAAATGGGGGTAGAAACAAAATTAAAACGAAATTCCCAAACTGTGACTGGAAAGCTGTATGGCGGAACATCAACAATGCCGGGCTATCTACAGACGCTATTTCCGCATGGTACAAAACAGTTAATAATGTCATCAGCACCAACGAGAGACTATATGGGATCGGTTTAAGCCAGACACACTTTTGTGGAAAATGCAATCTGGTGGATACACTCAGCCACAGATCCACCTGTGGTGGCAATGTGCATAACTGGAATTGGATCAGGCAACAAATCGCCTTTCTCACCAGATCCTCTACGGAATATGTAACGCCATCGCTCCTCCTGAGACCAGACATGACATGCTTTCCGAAATTAAAAACCAACGCCATTAGCTGGTTACTGGGAAAATATGTTAGTTATGTCATCCACACACTTGGGTCGGACAACGAGATAGAATTCCGCGTTTACATGAAGTGTGAATATGCAAAAATCAGCACGTATCGCAACCACAAGAAGCACTACGGCAACATGCTGAAGATCATTTTTGAAAGAATGGGTGTTGGTTAAATATGTGGAACCACTACAACACCTTGAACGAGAACGAACAGAAGAAAAGTAAAAGTCACTTGGTTTCTTGTTATTATTTACTATTACCTTGCTTCCGGACCATTTTTTTTAAAAACATTTTGTTCAAAATTACTCGTGTTCGACTTCCAAAGTATTTGTGTGATTCGAGAAGAATTGTTAAGTTTTTTTTTTTTTTAATCAGTGTTCAGTTTCTACTCAGAGAAGAGTTTTCTTTGTCTTTCTTACATCGGAGAATGGGAATATTGTGTTAAGATTCTTGCACACTTAGTGCTATGACCCAACAGGGAACATGAAAAAGGGGTGGGAGGGGTTTGGGCCTCGACGCACTGGCAGTGCCGTGAACAGACCCCACTGCTAGTGCGGCGTGTACCACGCGCTGACCATCCTAAAAATACAAAATAAATAAATAAATAAATAAAAAAGAAAAAAAGAAAAAAGAAAAAGAAAATAAAAATGGTTAATAAAAATTGGATTGCTGGAAAAAAAGGATGGATAAAAAAAGTGGATAGAGAAAAAAAGTGGAAAAAAAGCCAAAAAGAAGCTGGTAGAGCACTTGCCCGCGAAAGGTAAAGGTCCCGAGTTCGAGTCTCGGTCGGACACACAGTTTTAATCTGCCAGGAAATTTCATATCAGCGCACAGTCCGCTGCAGAGTGAAAATTTCATTCAAGTTGCTTTGTGCTACAATCACTGAAGATGTCATCCTTTATTTTTCAACAAAAAAAGTAATAATATTCGTGGGTTGTAGAAGCACGTTTTGGAGAGATTTTCAGATTTGCGAGAGAAATGAGAGAGACATTTTTCTTTTCTAGAATCCATTTGATTTTAACCTTGACGATGTGTCAGCTGAATGGCAGTTGGAGCTTACTGATTTGCAAAGAAATGTCGTGTTGAAAGAGAAGCACAGAGAAGGAAAACTCGTGCAATTTTACTGCTGCCTATCTGTTGTAGTACATTTTCAAAAATGTTAAGTCAGCACATCGAACTGGATTGACTGATTAACATTCGAAAGCAGTTCCCTTGGTTGGAAGCAGTAATACCAAATGAAAAATTGACGATACCTTGAAAGCAAAACGTCAGTTTTTCAAATCTCACTAACGAATTTTTCTACTTAGTTTATGAAGTTAGAATATGTACAAACTAGTTCTGATGTAGGTATCTTCTCATTAACGTCACCTAGTTGGTAAGTTTTTTTAGTAAATACATAAGTTGCTTGTCTTTGTTTTGCGTAGATTGCATTTCTTACATCCATGATTAACACGGAACGCTGAACTTAACTTTTTCGTCTTTTTTCCCAGAGATTTCATTCAGACTTGAAAGTAATGTAAAAAATGATCATGCTGCGTTCGTCATTTTGTGTGCTATCCGGCCCGCTGTATAGCTTTATTCTCATGTATTATCAATTTTCAGAGAGGCAACAGCAGCGCTTGATTAGTCGACAATACACATAGCATTAATTTTCGCCGGCCGAAGTGGCCGTGCGGTTAAAGGCGCTGCAGTCTGGAACCGCAAGACCGCTACGGTCGCAGGTTCGAATCCTGCCTCGGGCATGGATGTTTGTGATGTCCTTAGTGTGGTGTCACCGCCAGACACCACACTTGCTAGGTGGTAGCTTAAATCGGCCGCGGTCCATTTAGTACATGTCGGACCCGCGTGTCGCCACTGTGTCATCGCAGACCTAGCGCCACCACAAGGCAGGTCTCGAGATACGATATTGCACTCGCCCCAGTTGTACGGACGACATTGCTAGCGACAAGACGGACGAAGCCTTCCTCTCATTTGCCGAGAGACAGTTAGAATAGCCTTCTGCTAAGTCCATGGCTACGACCTAGCAAGGCGCCAATTGTAACAGTGCATGTATCTTACGAGTCGCATTTGTATAGTCAAGAGAGATGTATCACAAGGAGACATTAAAGTTAAGTATAAAGCAGCTACGTACTTTTCTTGCTACCATTCAATAGTTATCCTGTTCCAGACTTGACGCCAGTCGGCGTGTGTGTACGCGTGCCTTTTTTTCGGCTACTTCAGTGTGGCGTAACAGTCTTGTTACGTCACAACACTTAGTTTAGTTAGGTTTAACTAGTTCTAAGTTCTAGGGGACTAAAGACCTCAGCAGTTGAGTCCCATAGTGCTCAGAGCCGTTTGAACCATTAATTTTCCCACCAGTAACACTTTCTTATCTCCTGAGCATACACCTTTAGAGGGACTTACCTCAGATTCTAAAATCTAAGTTGAGAGGATTTCTTAAGGAGTATTCCCGTCGTTCAATTCCATAGATGACACACAACAAACGATTTACTGTATTCGCTATGTTACAATATCTGTGCAGGTGTACTGAAACGAATCTCTCGTGTTTCTTGATTTTTCTTAATTAGCATTATTTGAACTACATATTTTTTACCCGTTCCGTGACCAAGAACTTAATGGGTAAGAGATTTTATAAAACCTCTGAAATAAATATAAGTAATTTAATGAGAATTAGAACCGCGTGTACCGAGAGAAAGTCGAAACGGAAGCGATTCAGTCGTTCATATATGTCAACAGCGATTTCTCGGCATTACTGCATCCGCTTCGTTCCTCTCTCATTATACAGTAACAGTTTCTAAATACGGGACTCGTCTAAGCCTCGGCGAACGTATCGCGCATACGCAACCGTGCAGAACGCTCTGTGCAAAAAATGGTTCAAATGGCTCTGAGCACTATGCGACTTAACTTGTGAGGTCATCAGTCCCCTAGAACTTAGAACTAATTAAACCTAACTAACCTAAGGACATCACACACATCCATGCCCGAGGCAGGATTCGAACCTGCGACCGGAGCGGTCGCTCGGCTCCAGACTGTAGCGCCTGGAACCGCACGGCCACTCCGGCCGGCCACTCTGTGCACAGGTCAACGTAAGGCATAACTCTCCATATTAACTGATACTGTGGCAACAGGTGTCACAGAGCGGCAGTGGCACGACGGTATATACCGGTATTAGTTATGTTAGACATGACGGGGTTTCATTTGCACGACAGAGTTTTATGATGACCAACGGAGAACGGACCTCATTATAGCAACTTACACACTTGCTATCCAATATGTTTTCTTACATGTAGTCGTAAGAGAGCTCAATGATCATTAAAACGCCACTTCGGCCTTATTTCTCTCACACACACGCGCGCACACACACACACACACACACACACACACACACACACACACACACACATACAGTCACACACACTGAGAGTGGATAAAGAGTAATAAGGAACAGAACGGAAAGATAGAGGTAAGCAGTAATGGGAAGCTGAAGAGAAAGCTAGTCTGAACTGGTTCCATGTGTTCAAAGGCGTGGGCTCACCGCGATCGTTCTACGATTTTATGGTACGCTCGGAATGTTTTGTTGTAGATCTCATCTTCACATGATACAAATTCTGCATTGTTGTTACACTCACAGAGGGCTACAAGGTGCCATCCATGAAGTGCAATTGTGAAAGCTCGCAAGACACCTACTTGTGGTTGCTATATCCTCTTCACAGGTTCACAAGATATTTTATGACACTAAAAATAAGAAAGTATGCGACGTTTTTGCCGTGTAGCACCGGCTATCCTCAGGACACAGACTGTAACACTATTAGCATTTTCGGTTTCTTTATGCGACGACTCGGCCTTATGGACACAAAGATTTTAAAGAGACTGACATCCACCGCTGTAGCCTACTTATTTGTACATTGATATTTTATTGAGACTCGGTGAATCTATGAATTTCCCAAATCTTGTCAATAGAGAAATTTTCAGGCTATTTTTCTTTTTGAACACAAGTCTTTCGTGAAGATTTTTGTTCTTTTATCCAGTTGCTCTGGGAGACTAGCATTGTATTCATTAGTTCTTTTTTTTCCCTATATACAGTATGATCTGTGCCACCAGATTTCATCATTTCTTCTGTTGTAGTGAGAACTGGCGGACACTAGCAAATCTACGTATCACAGAAATATTCACCTTCCCACATGTTTTTCGTCAGCACAAAACAAATTCGGAGCCATTTTGCCACGAAACAGTACTCAATTTATTGAGCAAGATGTGGCATATACTAACGTCAGAAGTACGTTGGGCGTTAGCTATGTTTTGTACATTGCAGGTGAGCTGCTGTTTTAGAAGATTTGACTATTAATGCAGGTAGTGTCTCTAAACATTGATTTACTGAAACAATTCCTTAATGTAAACAGATTAATGACCAAGTAAATAATGTCGTTACTTAGAATGACCTTGACAATGGCGGAGATACTAATTCACACTTACAATGAACTCCTGCGACTAATAAAAAGGCATGCATAACTAGTACAATTCAACATCAGCCACTGTGAAAGTCACTCGTAATATTGTACATAAAGTACAAGAGAGTAACAGCGACCAATTTATAGTTAAACGCTATGAAATGGGGATCTTGGCCCATGTTTAAAAGCACAGTGCTTAGGTATGGTAAGGACTAAGTGTTAATAATACTTCACCAGGTTATTTCAGTAATGATATGGTTCGAAAGAACTTAATGTACAAGAACTATTAAACGATACTGAATACATCAAGGCAATGCACTGTGCAAGTTATTTCACTGAACATAGAACACACCATAGAAAATGTGCCACAGTGGTTCTGCATTCGTCAATTGACGACAAACATATTCTCACATCTCAAACTTTGCGTGTGGAGAACGTCCTATTTATCACTGTTAATGTGGGAAGACTATGTGAAATCCTAATCTGTTCATCATATGCATTATTTAAATTGTTAATAAACGTAAGAGGGTGCCTTTCAACATGTGTGCAGAAGATCTTGTCAGACAAAGGCTCCACCAGAAATATATGTTACCATTCAATAAATGGCTTACGGAAGTAGTAAATAGTAACAGAAGATGCAATTAAATGACCTGTATTGAACTCAAATTAAGTAAACAAAGGACACGAGCAACCTGAATTTAAAGGTTAACGTGGAACAAGAATTTCGGAAATCTCACAGACTCCAATTTATGCGAACAACTTCTAGAAAAATACAGGAATTTTAGGAGAGAATGGCCAAACTGTGTGCATAACGCTTCAGACTGAACAACCAGGGTACGACATTCGAACCAGCTTTAAGCACACGAGGAAAACAAGAATTCAGAACTTCTGTAATAAAATGGTTCAAATGGCTCTGAGCACTATGGGACCTAACTTCTGAGGTCATTAGTCCCCTAGAACTTAGAACTAGTTAAACCTAACTAACCTAAGGACATCACACACATCCATGCCCGAGGCAGGATTCGAACCTGCGACCGTAGCGGTCTCGCGGTTCCAGACTGCAGCGCCAGAACCGCGCGGCCAGTTCGGCCGGCGTATACGTGGTTGCAAGAAATGTAACAGTGAAAATGCGTAAGCGGAATGCATGTAGATCCTGCAGTGAACAAGTCAGAAAATCGGACGAATGGAAATGTAGGAAGCGAGACGTCGTAGAAGGAAATATGGGCAAAGGAAACGGACACAAATTTTACAGAGCAAAAGACTGGAAGTGATACTCCCCTACAAGCTGAAACAAAAAAAAATGTTCTTTGTAAAAAATTCTCAGGGTAGATTGTTTATCAGAATAGCAAGTAATTACAAAATGAAAAATAGCAAATTGTTGAATGATGATCGAACGAATATGCATCAGCAGCAGTGCTCACTGAGAAAATGAGTCAGTCGCTTGCTAACTTTTATATTTTTATTTTTTGCAGATGATTATTTCCTCCTTTTTACAGGATTTCCTGTTTATATGAACGATATAAGTTGCAACGGATTACTTTATTTTTGCTGAAATTGGACTGTTTTTTGTTTCAAGTAAATACAAGGTTATATATACTTGTACCATGCTTTTGTTGCCATCGGTAACAAATATTTGACAATAAGGGTAGTAAAATAGGGGTCGGTAATTAAATTATTAACGAAAAACAACTCTATGAGGACGAATGATAAAAATATAGTGTAAGGGAGAGAGTTTAAATGTCTTTCGTATCGAGTACCACAGCCAGAAATTTATTAAAAAACAATTCCGGTTCCCTTGGTTTTTATACAGTCGCTATTATTTACATTGTGAAATCAGGTAGTTTCCCACTTTGTCATTTTCTAGCGCTACTCTTTTCTTCTTAACTTTACAGCATACCCTGTACTCGTATATAGAAATGCGCGTTTGTCATTTTAATACGTAACTGCTGTCGAAGTACACGCGAGCGAGAACAATGTCGGATCAACCCGCGTAGAGCGATGTTCTGCGCGATACATTACGCATTTTGTGTTTACGTACGTATGGCACTACGGTAGTAATGTTACTTTACGTTGTTGTTGAGTATGGAACGTTATTCTCGTCCGTGTCTGCTAGACAGCAGTAACACCATACGACAACAGATTTACATTTGTTTACACCAAAATAAGATGACGACCAAAAATTACGACAGAAGTATCATGTGAAATTGGTAGAGCGCCGAAACCAGCTGATCATGTGATAAATGACAGAGATTGTACAACAGCCAAGATGGAAAATGGAACTATCTTTTAACATAGCTGATTCACAGGACCCGATATCTTACGAGTCTGACCTGTTCTGTTGGCTTTATCAGCATGTGATTTAGACGGGACTACGTCATTATTGTTGCAGTTAATGTCAATGGATGTGCTAATTACTTGTTCTGGCACCTAGATTTTACGTCAAAGTATAGATCCATATTGTCAGTACTTACTCAGAATTTCGGTGCTATTGCTTAAGTGATTCGGGTGACATGCTGATACCTGTTACATGTGTACAGGAGCTCCAGCACTGAACAGTGGAGACTACTCGTTGCTCGGCGTCATGTCAGTATACGACAATGCAATGTTGCGGTGATGCACTACTGATATCGGACCAACCAGACGCGCACTCTTGATGGTGCACTTGCTGCGTTCTCCGCATGACACCACCTCGATATTACGATAGTCTACACCACTGAAATTCTACTGTGGCGTTCTCTCCGATACTCCCATAGCAGATTTCCGGAGGTTTTATAGCGATTTTATGTACATTTCTCAAGGAAGTTGAGTGTCTGTCATTGATAAGTGTTAATGCAAGCTTGTCAAAGCTCCGCGTCACGGAGTTCTAGTGCCTCCACACCGGCTGGTCCGTTGCTGGCTGTGTTTGATTCACTGCCGGTCAAAATCAGGACCGGCCACGGAGTGCCAAACTTCACGCATAGTGGATGTGATGATGATGTTTGGTTTGGGGGGTCGCTCAACTGCACGGCCATGAGTGCCCGTACAAATTCCCAATAATTACAAAGTCCAATATTTTTTCGCAGTCCAGTCTAGCCACGGTCATGAATGACGATGATAATGAAATGATGAGGACAACATAAACACCCAGTCCCCGGGCAGAGAAAACCCCCAACCCGGCCGGAAATCGAACCCGAGGTCCCGTGAGTGGTGGTAGATGTGTGGGCAGCTTGTGGGTTAAGGCTCCGCCTATTGCGGTTTTTATCGGAAGTAAGTACCCGGTAGAGCGCGTCTTTTCGTTTAGCCTAGCGGTGCGGCATTATTCAGTCGGCTGAATAGTGGTGTCAGTGCTGTTTACCACTTGGTATTAGTTCACTGTGTGACAGACATTCACAGGTCCAGTGGCTGTTTGCGGAAAAAGTGTCAGTCTAGCGATTCATCAGCTAATTATTTAAAAATGAATGGGAATGACTAAAAAGAGGGATAGAAATCTCAACATATATTATGCAGTCTCATAAGTGACGGATACTGCAAATTTACTATGACAGTACAGTACCGTACGGAAGGAATTTAAAGATTTAGTTAGCAATAAAAGAGCAAATATTTGCAACTATCGTTAGAAGGGATTCATTGTTCTGTGCATCAAGAAACACTTTGTGCATGCCGTACACGAATAAATATGTGGTACGAATAGTAAAACTTCAGAGGGCGCACGCAATTTTCTAGCGTCAGTTACAACGCTTTTCGATTGTTCACACTATTTCGTAGTTCGGGCAACCGCAGATTAGGTTATATACCGTTACTGCGAATGGATTTCCAAAATATTGGCGAAAAATCTTAAAAATCTTTTAAAAAGATTTCTGGAAAGAAATGAAAGATTCTCAAGGCCACATTGACTATATGGAAGTTCCTTTTTTTTCAGCACACCCATTTTCACATTGTCATAGGTGTATCTTCACGTGATAATGTGTATTGAATACTAAAAATCTTTTTATAAAATTGTTTTAAAACAAATAATGGTTTTATTTACCTGACAGTGACGTCGTATGTGCTGACTGCACTTCTCTTTTAATGGGGACTGCATTTTAGGACCATGTTTATTAAGAAGACCACTTCTTACCCCCTGAATCTATTATAACTTAGTGTGGTGAATGACATCTCCAACTCCGTGGTCTTCATTCTCAAAATTTTTGTTCTGTACGTGTTAAATCCATGTATTTGCTCTCGTTCCCTAGGTTTCTTATACATGGCTTACGATGCTTTCGACGTTCACATTACGGTGTATAATTCTGATGACCTTTTTAAGAGGTTATGCAACTAATCGGTTTATCAATTTCATACGAAAGCTAAACCCACTGGGCAGAACAGGTAATAGGATTGTGGGAAGGGTCAAATAGGTTGAGCTCAGTTTCTCCTTCTTATTGGAATTTATTGTAAATTAATAACTTTCACAACCAAAGCGGCACATAGCAGGACCTTTACCGAATGCAACTCTTTCACGGCTGAATGCCTCAAAACAAGAAATCTTAACAAATCAACGAGATAAAAATCAATTAAGATAGCAATAAAATAATTTAAAAAAATGACAGCAAAGTAGATAGAACAAACACATGCAAGGTGCAATACAAATGGCTGAAGGCCACAATTAAATTTCAGAATTTTAGAGTATATTACCATAGGTAGACCTTTAAAGGCAGAAGGCCAGAATGTTTAAAAACAAGAAATCTTAAACATAACAACATAAAAACTGCAATTAAAGAGGCAAATGAAATAAATTAAAAACATATTATGGCTAAGTGGAAAGCCTCAAGGCAAAGCAGATAGAACAAACATATGCAAGGTGCAATACCAAGGGCTGACGGCCACAATTAAGTTTCAAAATTTTAAAATATATTAGCATAATCTTTTAAAGGGAGAAGGCCTCTGTGTTTAAGCTTGAAAGATAAATTTAAGAATTAATTTTCAAAATTTTTAAGAAACAAGAAAAATAGCCATAAGCCTTAAATTTCAAATAGCTGAAAAAATAATTAAACACCAGTGGCCCTCAGAAGCCTCCAGGGAGGTCGGTCTGCACTCGTTCACTTAGGCGAGACAGGTGGTGAGCCCAACTACACTTGATCCATCGGAACCCAACGAGGGTCAGCCACGGACCGACCTACACAACGACTTGCTTCCCGTCAATCAGTACATGAGAACTCAAACAGAAAAGGCTACAAACGTGATAATCCACAATGCAGTATGTATTAGCTGTCGAAATTACACAGCATGTTGGACAGCGACAACAGGTGAGGAAAGGACGATACCTAAAATTACATTAGTGGCCAGGACAGATAACTGGAATACCAACGGCTACGAGTCAGAAAATTCCGCTGGCAACTTGAATTTGGAATACGGTAATATAGTTAACTTCACCCAAAAGAACACTGCCTGAATTTACGTCAGTGCCCAGGGCAGGTAACCAGAACACCAACTGCCACAAGACAGAAAATTCCGCTGATGCGCTCGATTTGTAGTCAACCAAAATAGTTAATTGCACCGCATGGCGGCTAAATTTCAGCAGTAGAAACACTCGATGTTCCTCACATGAAAACCTCCCCAACAGCAGACCACCGAAACGAACCACCACAACATGAATGGACGTGGCTTGGGTAGTTGAAACCACTACTCATCTTCGAAGTCCTGGCTCAGGTGACCCACGAAACTCGTAGCGATTGGAGAGCTCCACACACGCTCTGACACTGCGCAGGGGCTGCCAGCGGCCACAGCTGACTGCACCGCGCGGAGATAACTTCCCTCGTCCGCAACAACCGACCGACTGACTGCTGGTCCGTCCGCGACTGCTACTCCATCGCGACTGCGCTGCTGGTGCGTCTCCAACTCACTTTCAGACACACGACGGCGGAAATATTGGCTCGGACCCAATCATGCAGAGGAAACACGCTCACTGACTAAACGACATCCCTACACCAGGAAAGGACCGAGCCAAGTTGCACAAGAAGGTAATCGAAGGGGCCCAGAAGCGCTCGGAGAACCAGTTACACGTTGCCCGATGACCTTTCAGAGGCAGTACGCCGACAACATTCAAAATAACGTGTCAAAGGAAATAACACGAACTACACACACAACCTGACAAACACTTGCACGAAGACCTAAACGATAACCAACAGTAACTAAGCACACACGAAGACAATTTGGGAGCCGGTGCGCACACATACACACACACACACACACACACACACACACACGCGCAGGCGACTCATGAACTATCGGCGAGCCAAAACACGTCGACCGGTAGGACGGCCGAGCGACGATCCACCAAGACCGTGGTCCAGGTCAAGTGATGCGTGGCGGCAATGGTCGGGCGAGCGATATCGACGCAGAGCTCACTGCTCCAACCCGACTGCACTATATACCTATATGGATATGGTGTCTGTTCTTTCGGACACGTTTCAAGCAACAGATACCATTGAAGACCTGCAGCTGTCTAGAACGAAATTAGAATTATATTAGTAGCTTCATCTGCTAACGGGCGTAGGTATATATCAATGGGGACAGGTGAAAATGTGTGTCCCGACCGGGACTCGTACCAGGGATCTCCTTCTTACATGGCAGACGCTCTGTCCATCTGAGCCACCGAGGACACAGAGGATAGCGCGACTGCAGGGACTATCTCGCGCACGCCTCCTGCGAGACCCACATTCTCACCTTGTATGTCCACACACTACATTCGTAGTGTCCCACCCAAACACACTCATTACTCGTGGAAGACATTCTTACCAAGTCTCGTAAGATTTCGGGGAATATGTGTGCATCCGCACAGAAGAAGAAGGTCATGGCCGGTGTGGCAAGAACTATATACTTATATGGATATGGTGTCTGTTCTTTCAGACATGTCCCTCCTCGCTTCCCTCCAATACTAAACTGGTGACCCCTTGACGCCTCAGAATGTGTCCTACCAGCAGATCCCTTCTTCTAGTCAAGCTGAGCCACAAATTGCTCTTCTCCCCAATTCTGTTCAATACCTCCTCATTAGTTATGTGATCTACCCATCTATACTCGATGTTAACAAATTTCTCTTCTTCAGAAAAGCTTTACTTGCCACTGCCAGTCTACATTTTATATCCTCTCTTCTTGAACCATCATCAGTTATTTTGCTCCCCAAATAGCAAAACTCATCTACTACTTTAAGTGTCTCATTCCCTAATCTAATTCTCTCAGCATCCTGTGATTTAGTTCTACAGCATTCCATTATTCTCGTTTTGCTTTTGTTGACGTTCATCTTATATTCTCCTTAGAAGTCACTGTCCTTACCGTTCACTTGCTCTTCCAGGTCCTTTGCCGTATTTGACTGTATAACAATGTCATCGGCTAACCTTAAAGTTTTTAATTCTTCTCCATGGATTTTAGTTCCTACTCCAAATTTTTCTTTTGTTTCCTTTACTGCTTGCTCAATATACAGATTGAATAACATCGGTGACAGGCTACAACCCTGTCTCACTCCCTTCCCAACCACTGCTTCCCTTTTGTGCCCCTCGACTCTTATAACTGCCATCTGGCCTCTGTAGAAATTGTAAGTAGCCTTTCGCTCCCTGCATTTTACCCCTTATACTTCCAGAATTTGAAAGAGAGTATTCCAGTCAACTTTGTCAAGAGCTTTATCTTAGTCTACAAATTCCAGAAACGTAGGTTTGCCTATGCTTGATCTATCTTCTAAGATAAATCGTAGGGTCACTATTGCCTCAACTGTTCTAACATTTCTACTGAATCCAGACTGATCTTCCCCGAGGTCGGCTTCTACCAGTTTTTCCATTCGTCTGTAAGGAATTCGAGTTAGTATTTTGCAGCTATGACTTATGAAAGTGATAGTTCGGTAATTTTCACACCTGTCAACACTTGCTTTATTTGGGATTGAAATTATTATATTCTTCTGGAAGTCTGAAGGTATTTCGCCGGTCTCATACATCTTGCTCTAGATGGTAGAGTTTTGTCAAGGCTGGCTCCCAAGGCTATCAGTAGTTCTAATGGAATGTTGTCTACTCCCGGGGCCTTGTTTCGACTTAGGTCTGTCAGTGCTCTGTCAATCTCTTCACGCAGTATCATATCTCCCATTTGATCTTCTTCCACGACCTCTTCCATTTCCATAATATTACCCTCAAGTACATCGCCCTTGTATAGACCTGCTATACACCCCTTTCACCTTTCTGCCTTCTCTTCTTTGCTTAGAACTGGTTTTCCATCTGAGCTCTTGATATTCATACAAGTGGTTCTCTTTTCTCCACAGGTCTTTTTAATTTTCCTGTAGGCAGCATCTATCTTACCCCTAGTGATATATACCTCTACATCCTTACATTTCTCCTCTAGTCATCCTTGCTTAGCCATTTTGCTCTTCCTGTCGATCTCATTTTTGAGACGTTTTTATTTCTTTCAGGCTGCTTCATTTACTGCATTTTTATATTTTCTCCTTTCATGAGTTAAATTCAATATCTCTCTCTTATACAATGATTTATACTAGCCCTCGTCTTTTTGCCTACTTGATCCTCTGCTGCCTTCACTGTTTCATCTCTCAAAGTTACCCATTCTTTTTCTACTGTATTTGTTTACCCATTTCTTGTCAATCTTTGCCTAATTTTCTCGCTCAAACTCTCTACAACCTCTGGTTCTTTCCGTTTATCCATATCCCATCTCCTTAAATTCCTACCTTTTTATAGTTTCTTCAGTTCTAATCTACAGTTCATAATCAATAAATTGTGGTCAGATTCGAGATCGGCCCCTAGAAATGTCTTACAATTTCAAACCTAGATCCTAAATCTCTGCCTTACCATTATATAATCTATCTAAAACCTAGCATGTCTCCAGGCCTCTTCCGCATATACAGCCTTCTTTTATGATTCTTAAATGAGTGTTAACTATGATTAAGTTATGCTCTGTGCAAAATTCAACCAGGTGGCTTCCTCTTTCATTCCTTACACCCATTCCATATTTACCTACTATTTTTCCTTCTCTTCCTTTTCATAGTATCGAATTCCAGTGCCCAATGGCTATTAAATTTTCGTCTCCCTTCACTATCTGCGTAACTTCTTTTATCTCATCACACACTCTTCAGTCTCTTCGTCATCTGCCTAGCTAGTTGGCACATAAACTTGTAATACTTGGGTAAGCGTGGGCTTCGTGTTTTTCTAGGCTACAGCAATGCGTTCACTATGCTGTTCATGATAGATTACCCACGGTCCTATTTTTTTACTCATTAGTAAACCCACTCCTGCATTACCCCTATTTGGTTCTGTATTTATAACTCTGTATTCACCTGACCAGAAGTCTTGTTTCTCCTGACACCGAACTTCAGTAATTCCCACTATATCTAGCTTTGCCCTACCCATTTCCCTTTTTAAATTTTCTAACCTACCTGCCCGATTAAGGGATCTGACATTCTACGCTCCGATCCGTAGAACGCCTGTTTTCTCTCTCCTGATAACGACGTCCTCCTGAGTAGTCCCCGCCCGGAGATCTGAATGGGGGATTATTCTACCTCCGGAATATTTTACGCAAGAGGACGCCATCATCATTTAAGCATACAGTAAAGCTGTATGCTCTCGGGGGAAATTACGGCTGTAATTTCTCCTTGCTTTCAACCGTTCGCAGTACCAGCACAGCAAGGCCGTTTTGGTTAATGTTACAAGGCCAGATCAGTCAATCATCCAGACTGTTGCCATTGCAACTACTGAAAAGGTTGCTGCCCCTCTTCAGGAACCACACGTTTGTCTGAGACTCTCAACAGATACCCCTCCGTTGTGGTTGCAACAACGCTACGATTATCTGTATCGCTGAGGCACGCAAGCCTCCCCACCAGCGGCAAGGTCCATGGTTCATGGGGGGAGGGGCAGTTAATTATGTGTGCAGAGAGTCTTAGCGTTGTGGCACTCGTGCCAGCGCACGGCTCACGGACCAAGTTCCTGGTCTACATCTACATGTACAGCCAGCTTACGGTATGGGTATCACTGTAATTCCCCCTTCCCTGTTCTATTCACAAAGGTTGTGGGGAAAGGACGACGACGTACAGGCAGCCTGTGTTTGAAAGTACATGAATTCTTTCCAGATGTTGAACTCATGTAAGCAGTTTATTTGCCAATACTCTGTCAACTCCCAAGATGGACGAGCTATATACCACTGTACTGGCTAAATGTACTTAGTTTCCGTTCGAAGACCGCATAGTCCATAGTCCGTATGTCAGTTAGGCAAAATCCCCGTGATCATTGAGGAAGTTATCCCCATCGACACAGAATGTATGTGATAACTGTTTGGTATAACACCGTGTGTTGCTGCGTTAAGAATTCCGTAAGTGCCCGCTGCACATCCTAGTCCGACAGGAATCGTTGATCCTTCAAGGCCTTTTTTAAGGGACTGAAGACGCGATAATCACCTGCGGAGAGATCAGGGCTATAGGTAGGAAGGAGGAGGGGGGGGGGGGGGGTGCCCGAATGTCTTGCACGTGAATTGGAGTGACTCACGTGTTACGACATTTGCGATATGGGGAAGTGCATGATCATGAACCAACAGCACCCCTCGTCGCTGTTTTCCCCAACTGTGGTGCTTGGCAGAAATGTCCCATACACATTCTCTGATGGATGTCTGCCGGTGGTTGTCCTTCGGTGGCTAGGAAAAAAAATAACAGTACGTTGATGCTGTTTCTGCACATTTGGTAATAACGTCACCGTGGCTCAAGTTTTCTCATTCATCGCACTCACTTTGGAAAGACACGAATGCTATACTCATCCGTTACCGTCAAGTCGGTTCTTACACAACCGCACTGGAGTCGCGCTAGATTGCATGTACGCTGCAACTGTGCGCTCGAACGGAAGCTTCTAATGGCCCATTATAGTATTACCTTCACTGTGAGACTAGAAAACAGTAATCCAAACTTACCGAAAGTAGTCATCGGTGTACAAACAATTGCGATCTCGGTAGCAAACATAGTGTTTTTATAATTATTTTTTATATTTCTTTTACAATGTCTCTAACAAAACGAGCTTAGCTCATCTGTGCTGTAATCAGTATTGCTATTTTTTCTGTGTTGTTTTACCTTAATAAAATGAACTACTTGCATTTACGGATTGTTACCTAACAGCCGGCTGGTGTGGCCGTGCGGTTCTAGGCGCTATAGTCTGGAACCGCTTGACCGCTACGGTCGCAGGTTCGAATCCTGCCTAGGGCATGGATGTGTGTGATGTCCTTGGGGTAGTTAGGTTTAAGTAGTTCTAAGTTCTAGGGGACTGATGACCACAGATGTTAAGTCCCATAGTGTTCAGAGCCATTTTTTGTTAGCTAACAAATTTGAGATCAGTGTGTCTGATTGTCATGCATGAAGCCGGTTGTTCTTGTGCTGGCAAGGATTTTTCCTCAACTGAGTAGTAGCAGCTCGAAATTTTGGAAAGCTGATTACAGCCGGGAGAACCGTGTTCTGACTGCATGGCCCTCCATACGGTATGCGAATGACGCCATCTTGCACAGGATGAGGCGGCGGGCGGTCAGAGTCGAGCTCAAATGGATAATCGATTTTTCCTCTTTATTATAAAATTTACTAACAGTACTTGACATTTGTGAAAAACAGAGGGTACCGAAGGCACACCATACAGAGACTATCCTCGAAAATTGTGCGTTCGAGATATGACGTGAAACTGTGGATCAAACTGGAGGCGGAAATCTACGTGCGTGGAAAGTACTGACAGCTGCAGAAAGCTGGGGTAACTTCAGAATTATAGTCGGTGATAATTAAAAATTTAATATCATGGAACCAGGCTTTTAAAAATGTAGAGCAGGAGAAAAAGTTTTCTTGTCTCTAAAACGTTAAAAAGATTATTTAAGCCAACTATTGCACTACGAAATTTCCTCTTTCTTCTCTAGAGCGTTCATCGGCTCTTACGTGCAAGGAAGACATTTCTTTTCGGCTCAAGATAGAAAGCACGTTCCCCTACGAAAGTGGAACTTTGAATACGCACAAATGTGTACAAGTTGTTTCACTACCTGAGACTCATAGACTATCGCCACTGATGTAGTGCACTTCTCGATTTTGTCTTGATATCCTGTTTACTTTAGCACTATTTAATTATTGTAGAGACTTTTATTTTTATGCGCCTGTGGGGTTACCAGAAATTTAATTTCGGAATAGGTTGGCGTACAGGGATGCAACAGGCCAATTGCCCCTGCCCTTCCCCATGATCTTATTTCCCATCACATTTTTGTTGTTGATATCCATCCACACTTTGTCACGAAACTAAGTACAAAACTTACTTATAAATGGAATAACTGACGGTTCAAAAGATAGTGAAACCCTCATACTTCTAAAACAATTGGTTCTTGTGTATGCCCATGAGGGAATGCAACATATCGTCAGATAATATCTTCAGTAACTACAGACGCTGTGTTCCTGAGTTTAACTACTCCAGTCGTAGACTGACAAACCTTGCTAGGAAGTAATAAGTAGCAAGTAGTCATACGAAAACAAGTAAAGTACCGGTATTATGGACACTTGTGTTTACTCTGCACGGACGAAACATATATTCTACGGTCTTATTTTTACCTAAGCTGAGACACCTCCGTATGTCATATATCGTTGGTAAAATTTCGAGAGAAAGTGTTAGTTGTAGGCGGCGTAAGCTTAGTAAAACCAGGAATCTAATATTAGTAGGTCTATCGGGGCACAACTGGTGTAACAACAGCCGTCGTAGCGCTCGGTAAGAAGTGCTCATCTTGAGAGAAAATTTGTGCGCTTACTCGCTGAAGGTGATGTAGGTACAGCTTTCTGTGCCTGAACGATTGTTTCCGTAATGAAACGAGCAGGTTTAGCCTGTTTTAGTTGAGACATAAATCTTCTCGACGACCGTAACGAAATGTTCTTACCACATCTGTGCTATAACTAGCGGTTCAATCTTTTCTGTTTTCTTTTTTTTTTTTTTTTCTCCTTGTAACTTCATGTCTTCGCACGGAATTTTCTCCAATAAAAACGTACAGACGCAATCACTGTAGACGTCTTTATTCAACGAAACTCGAGATATCGAGATATTTAATCTGTACGGTGTTACAATTTGCTTTTACAGACTTGTACTTAACAACTTTGTGATCATCGTGTGTTGCTGCCTTGCGGAAACCACGGGTTCGGTCTCAAGTATTGTCAAGAATTTTTCCTTGTTGGGGGGCCTAGAACGAGACGCTCTTAGTCTAGTTGAATAGCAAGTAGCGACTCCAGTGTCCAGAACGCGGACAACGGCCAGGAGAGCTGGGTGTCGACCCCATGACCCTCCATACCGCAACCGAATGGCGCCACGTGCCATCGGATGACATGACGGGACGTCAACGTCACCGGGTTCTCTCGGCCTGATCGTGGAGATAATTACCTAACAAAATTGGACAATGGAAAATATTAATGTGATCGGAGGTAAAATCTTCTAAGTTTTTAGGCCATGTCATGTTTCTTCGAGACAATCAACGTTTCGACCCCTCTTCAGTCATCCTCTTCAGGATCATGTGATGTTCAAAGTTAGCTGTGGTGTTCAGAGAGCTCTGAAAACCTCAAGACCCTGACGAAAAACACTGCAGGGGGGTCGAAACCCCGAACGTGTAGAAGAAACATAACGCGGTCTAAGAAAGTAGAGGATTTAATCCTCTTATGGTATTCCACTAAGAACTGCGCTAGTTCCCTTACTCGATATGTTGCCGGAGTGCTCAGATGATGGTGATCCTGAAGAAAATCCCAGTAGAGGGGACGAAAAATCCGTTGTGTAGAAAAACTAGACGCGACCTAACAATCTAGAAGATTTTACTTTAAATGAGAGCGATCGCGAAAGCCCGCAGACCAACACAAAAAAATAGTAAATTCTAAGATAAATGCGGATCTCATTTCCAAAACTATTTATCCAAGCACAGTCAGAAATATTTTGTTCACAAGAAAAGCAATTCCGATCCCTTCATTATAAGGTGAATTCAGTTACTAGCATGATCATAAAACTCTCTCCATAAATCATTTGACGTGATACCAAAAAATCTCGTTTTCCAAAACAGTTCGTTTCTCAACACTTGTACATTGCCATAGTCTTCTGGGGCCAAAGGCTGGTGCAAAGATACGCTGCATTCCTTATCTCTTTGGAGCAACTTTAAATGTGAGCACTTACGGGGACACCATAAACTACTGGGTGCATTCAGAGGCTAGCCTGCTCTGCCTGTACCGGAGAGAGCCATGTTCACAGTACGACTAGGTGTATGATGCCAGATATCCTCTGAAAACTCCCTCGGGTGGGTTCGAACCGCTATGGCGAAGCAAAGTCTGACGAAGGCTGAGGAGAATTAAAAAGGTGAAATGAGCGGTAGCAGCTCCCACAATTGGCGAAATAAAATGTCAGTGGCGACCAAAGACAGAAATCTTAGGGAAACTTCTGTACTTGGAGGGAAAGACGAAGAGAGCCCGAACGGTTAATAGGCGCTACACGTGGAAGAGGGTTGGGAGGTAATGGCGGAAGGTGAGCGGAGGGCAGGTGACGAGTCGTACTTCGAAGGTCAGTCGGTAGAGCACTTACTCGCGGAACGTAAAGGTGTGAGATGCGAGTCCGCGCAATTCTCCAAGATGTGTGCGTGCATCAGCCACTAGAGGTCGTTCGGCAGATGAGTAGCTTCCATGGTGTGTGGACACGCACCTTAACGAGAAACAGAGCGTCCGGCTTGCGCTGCCCAATACCTTCACGACGTCCCGCGCGACTCTGTCGATTTAGCGATCAATGGGGACCACCTACTCACATCTGGAAGAAGGCGCGTAACATTTTCACTGTAAACGACAAAGCACTCAGCTGCCCGACCAACATTCATAATCTCTCACCACTTGCATTCAGGAAATCTATGTGGAATACATAATATGCAACTTATCTCTCGTCTAGTTCAAGTGACTGACACGTATTATTATTTTTTCTTTATTTTCTTGATGCATGGAAAGTATAAATTTATAATGTATGAGTTTGTTTTAATGTTTGCAGTTCACTTTTATCAATTTTTCCTTTTCTAATCCGTTCCCCACTCTACAAATTATCAGCAGTCTGACGTTCATAAGTCATTAAAAATGGGTGATAGGGCAGGAGGGGTCACTACATAGAAAGTTCCCAATGTCAGCGTGCTAAGGCAGCCACTAAAATACAAGAGGCTTCTACAGCCGTCTCTGAGTACTGACAGTGACTACTAAGTATACAAGCCATCTTCTTCAGATAATCGGATCTGACAAACCGTGAAAAGATTCTGGTATTGTACGATCATGGGAAATTTTCTTGTGAACATTTAGTCATGAAGTGCAGGCGAATTCGATAAGGACAACAACTTCCTATTAAAACTCCAAAGCCGGTAATAAGCCACAACATTATGACCACTGCCTGTCGCGAGGTTGGATAACGCCTGGTCGCGTTTGGGGGAAGTGACACTGAAAGGTAAGTATATAAGTGGATGAAAGGCGGATGAAAACTCATTCTAGAGACTACACGGGCTGCAAGTGGGGTAATGTATTTACATAAGCGACTTCGACTAAAGTGATATTGTTATTATTATTATTGTTATTATTATTATTATTACTCAGAATCTGTGAACGAGTATGTGGGCAACGGCGAAGCTGGTCGAATGTTCACGTGCTACTATCGTGAGCATCTACGGAAAGTGGTAGAATGTCAGTAAAAGTACCACCAGGCAGTAAGTTGTTGGACGTGCACGTCTTCACAGAACTTGGGATTTCGTGGCTTACTTGCTCTGTAGAGCAGGATAAGTGGTGATCTGTCGCATCTGTGATGAAAGAGCACAGCGCCGGTCCCCGCACAAGTGCTTTGGAGTACACCGTTCATCGTACACTGTAATCATGGGGCTCCACAGCAGATGACTCCTGCTTCTTCACATGTCAGCCCAACGACATGGTCGGTTACGGTTGCAATGCCAACAGGATAGTCGAGATTGGACCATGTATCAATGGAAATGTGTCGGTTCGTCGGATGAATCACAGTTTCGTTACGCCAGGTCGATGGTCGTCATGCACGCGAATGTGGGTTCTGAAATGGTTACCGCGACAAGGACGCAGGCTGTGGGAGCAGTATTATTCTGTGACAGACATTATTCTGAGCTTGCACAGGACCTGTGGTAGTAATCCAAGACACGCCGACAGATATGGTCTACGTACAACCCTTCATGCTTGATGTCTTCCCCGCCAGCTATGTCATCTTCCCGCAGGAAAATTGCCCGTGCCTCAAACCCATAACCGTGCTGCAGTGGTTTGAGGAGCATAATAGTGTCCTCATGTTGACGTCTTCGCCACGAAATTCGCTTGTCGTGAATCTAGTGGAACCCATTTGGGTCGCTATCAGGCTCCATCGCAGCGTACACGAATCAGCGGTCCTCTGTTTAAGGAAATTGTATGACTTGTGCGTGGATATCTTGGGCCAGAAACCTCCACAAATTTACCAATAGACTGTGGAATTCCTGATACGTAGAATCGGTAACGTGTTGCGTTCCAACAAGTTATTGAACAGGCGGTCATAATGTTTTGGCTTGTCAGTGTGTATTTGTTGCACAGCATTCACTAGGGAAATTGGTAAACATGGACGCAGACGACGAAATCTGTCTTAATATGTTAGTAACACTTTTAATTTCCGATTTAATAACTTTAATGCTTGACTCAGTACATTTGAGAAAATTGCTTGGCGTTTGTGTCATTACGTATCAATATGTTCTTTCAAATACCAAGAATGTCAATGAGAACGCTACAAGCTTGTACTCTGGGAGCACTTATTGTCGAACCGTGCAACTTTGTGAGTACAGATATCAAAAATTGTTGGACGTAAGGTCTAACGGATTACTTATGCCTTTGTGTATGTCATTCCGTGTTTCAGTTTCTTGTTGATGATCAGGTAACTAGAAAAAGAATTCAAACTTGAGGGCTTGCTTGTGTAAATGGATCGCACAGTTGCTTTACCATGTTGAACTGCCTACGCTATCATCAAGCTGTCAGGATACAGAAAATAAGAAAGTAAATTATTTGTACTTCATGAGTAGCTCACCAGGAAACATATTAAATTTCAAATAGGATAAATGCGACACTTAGGATTAACTATAAGAGAATAGGAAACGGTACGAAGATAAACAATTCGGTATTTCTGGTGCCGAAACAACCTGGAACAAAGGAGAAACGAAAGGTACGCACTCTAGTAGACAACGAAGCTAAAACCGTTATCTTGCCACTCGTTGTTACAACACTTAGTGGCTTGCCTTCCACGAAGCAGCCGTGTCAGTCAGAGATAAAAATAGAAAAACAAGACCTTGTAAGTCCTTGTCAGTGGCTACATTCATTACGAGATTGGTTAAGAAGATTACATCACAAGCTTCACGTCATTTCTGTGCCACGTAAAGAATTTGACAATGATTTAAGAATAATGTATTCAAGTATCAAAGCAAAATAAATATATAACGTAATTATAATGTATGAAAAATGTAATATACCTTGACCAAACCAGTCGATATCAGTGGTACAACTTGACCCTCAAAGATTGCCCCAACATTTTTTTTTTACTTTTTGTTTTTTGCTGAAACAAAGCCGTATGGCTACCAACCACGGGTAATCTTCTCGAATTAATTTCACTTCACCGACTCAGGTGTCAATTTCGCTGTTTGTTTGCTCAAACAGCTACTCATTTACTCTCACGAGGCCTTGTCTACATTTCCGCAACAAAAAGATCTGAGGTCACCGGTAATCGAGTCCGGACCCTCCGTGTCAGTAACCAGTGTCGCTAACCGCTGGAGCAGCGATATTTTATGCGATAAGGCTCCTCCTTTATCTGGCTCTGCAAGTTGAAACAATGGCTACTCAGCTGCTAAGGAAGGGAGTTCAGCGTTCTGTCGACGATGGAGTCATTGAGACAGCACAAGAGCATATTTTTCAAGAATGGGGATGAAATTCACTGGTGTCATTCCCAAATGTAACATCCTAGTCTTTAACTTAAGCATATTACGACCGAATTACAGTATTAGAGCGCACTACAGTGATGACTTTAGCACCCATACTGGAGAGAAGATTGTGATGAAAATGAGGAAAGTGTTGAAAACTAAAGAATAAAAGGATAAAATAATTCCTAAAACTGATTTTCTACAACGCACATACAAGCGTACCATAAAAGCTTTTAAATTGTCTGTTCTAAAATGGTTGATAAAAGGAAAGCAAAAACTCAGGAAATTGTATTAAAAGATTTTATATTTAATGAGCGTAACAACACTGAAAACGCAGAGGCACTAGGAGAACGGAGCAGTGTGAATGACAGGTGCGAGTTTGTCGATGTCAACGAAAGAACTGACGGACACCGATCCGCTGCCACCTCCAGGTATAAACCTGGGTCAGCGGTTCTGCCCATACAACACATCGCGTACACCATCCGTGATAGCTTTCCACTCTACTCCGCTCCCTCACCCATGCTAGCTCAACTGCATCCTTATCGATATCTGCTGGCGGAGATACTAAAAATGTTACATGTCTGCCGGCCGGAGTGGCCGAGCGGTTCTAGGCGCTACAGTCTGGAACCGCGCGACCGCTACGGTCGCAGGTTCGAATACTGCCTCGGGAATGGATGTGTGTGATGTCCTTAGGTTAGTTAGGTTTAATTAGTTCTAAGTTATAGGCGACTGATGACCTCAGAAGTTAAGTCGCATAGTGCTCAGAGCCATTTGAACCATTTTTTTTTTGTTACATGTCGCTTGCTGATCACTAAACAGAATAGGATAACCAAGCAGTCTGCAATGCTAAAGGCGTATACGGAAATCACAAACGTCTGTATCTCCGTGGATGGGGTGTGGTATGTACTCAGCGTTCACAAATTTGCGACCGTGGGTGACCATAGTAACATTTTGACAGATCATTGCAATGCTGGACGCACTCGGTATCTGTTGCAAGTTCACACGTATTGTTACCTGGCGAGGAATGAGTGCCGGTCAGACACAGGCACGGTGCATTTAGCGTCAGTGAGCGTGCTGTCCATGTATGGAATGGGGAAGGCGCGCGATCTGTCGGAGTTCGACCATGGGAGGATTGTGAAGGCTCAGAGGCTCGACACTAGGTATCGGAATCTACATGACTTGTCGGGTGCTCCAGGAGTGCTTTGACTTGTGTCTTAAACACATAATGAAAGCAACGTGAAACCACATCCAGACTCACGGAGCTGAGCGGCCACCCCTCATTGCGTATGGCGGACGTCGTAGGCTGGGCAAACTGCTAAAACAGGACAGGCGGCGAACTGTGGCGCAACTAACATCAAACATTAATGCTGGGCAGAGTACAAGTGTGTCTGAACAAACAGTGCACCGAATACTCGTAACAATGGGTCTCCGCAGCCGACGACCCATGTATGTACCTAGGTTAACACCACGACAGAAATGGGCACGTGACCATCGGAACTGGATGTTGGCACAGTGGCAGGGCGTTGTATTGTCTTCATCATAGCGGTAGGAAGGCGCGAATAGGTTAACTTCAAGCGGAACAGCTCCTTGAAACTGCACTGCGGGACGGCAACAAGCCGATGGCGGCTCTATTATGCTCTGGCATCATTCAAATGGGCATCCATGTGTAGAGTGGAGCCCATGCAAGGTACTAGGATGGCCATGGAATTTCATACACCTGGCTGCATACCACGTCTTCACAGTGATAATACTTCCCAGCGATATTACCATTTTCCAACAAGATAATACGCAATTTCACAAGGCCAGGAGTATGATAGAGTGGTTTGAGAAACACAGTGGCTAGATTCAATTGATATGCTCTCCCCCCCCCACCCCCAATTGGTGAGTTGTGAACCCGATCGAACACATCTGCGATTCGACTGAACGTGGCGACGTTGCGTTGGAGCTCATCCCACCCCCCCCACCACGGAATTTAAGGGAATTATATGACTTATGTGTGCAGATGTGGTACCATTTCTCTCCAGCGGCCTACCAAGGGGCCGGCGGCTGTGACCGAGCGGTTCTAGGTGCCTCAGGCCGGAAGCACGCAGCTGATACGGTCGCAGGTTCGAATCCTGCCTCGGGCATGGATGTGTGTGATGTCCCTAGGTTAGTTAGGTCTAAGTAGTTCTAAGGCTAGGCGACTGATGACCTAAGATGTTAAGTCCCATAGTGCTTACAGCCATTTGGACCATTTTGAACCTACTAAGGCCTCATGGACATACAGGCTATTAAACTGGTGGCCATAATGGTCTGGCTGACAGGGTATATAAAGGATGTACGAATACAGGTTGTAGACACATTGTTGACGACACAGATAAGGATGGGTCTGGCAGGGAGTCGTGGTCGGCTGACGAAATGGTAAGGTGAACGCTGCCTGTTCGAGTCCCAGCCCGAAAAATATTTTCATGGTCGTCATTCCATTATACAGCTGATGGTTGTCCATATTCGCAACTGCAATACATGAATGGGTTAGAGACACGTGAGATAGGCCAAGCATCCAAACGTTAGTGGAAACCCTCACTTGGGTTTATTCATTATTAACACGACAAATTCCGTTAGACAAGTAAAATACAAAGTACAATGAACAAAACTGGTCCCGCTATTAATAAACGATAACAGAACGTTCAATCGGGTTCACAACTCACGAATTGGGGAGGGAGGGGTTGGCGGTTAAGTATATCAATTGAAGCGGTTGTAGTTGCCACAGTACCTGTTCCTTTGGACGTGCATTCATGTCTGAAAGAACATTGCATCGTAATTCGGACTAACACAGGCACTGAAACAACGTATTGTACATTTTGTGTTTGGATTTTAGTCAGCTTCCTTGTAACACGACCGCGTGTCGTCCAGATAATCCGCAAGCATCCGTAATATCAGCAGAGAGTCTCGTGTTCATCAGTCAATCGTGTGCAGTCTTAGGAGATGATCAAACTAGCGGTTTTCTGAGATACGAGGGCTGTTCAGGAAGTAAGCTACAATTGATCGCGAAATGAAAATCACAGTGGAAAGCAGAAATGTTTCATTTGTAACAGTTAGCTACACCTTTCAGCTACTTTTCTACGTAGTCGCCGTTCTGACTCAGACGATCGTCGTAGCGTTGTACCAACTTTCCAATATCCTCATCATAGAAGGCAGCCGCCAGTGCTTTCCGCCAATCCTCTACGCTAGCCTAAAGCTCGTAGTCTGTGCCAAAATGTTGTCTTCATTGTCAGCGGTTCGTTTGAGCAGAGATGAATCTCAGTGGGAGACAATTACAGGCTGTATTGTGGGTAACCAAACATTTCCAATTGAAACGATGCAGGAACATCTTCATTGCCCCTGCAGAATGAGGCTGGGAATTGTCTTGAAGAAGAAACCGCACGACAGTTATGTAATGTTGGTTGCATAGCTTCAGGGGAAAATTCTCACCAGGCCCTCGTACTTGGCGGGAAACACTATTTTCTATAACACCTTTACGCTCTCACTAAGAGCTCAGGAATGAAAAGAGCTACATAATTCTACCTAGAGTCATACTAGAGACACTGCCCAACACATCTTTGCAAAGCTTTATCGGATTTTCATAGTCGTTTCCATTTCGCGACCGATCTTAACTTACTTTCTGGACAGCCCTCGTATAACTGCATTTTCCGGAAGTTAGGCCATTTCATTGTTTGGCACGTTATTGCCGTCTGTCTTCATTTCATTGTATTACACGCTGTAGAATTGCAACAGACATTCCATTTATAGTGACCCATTGAATACATGTACGAATGTTTGATTTTACACGTGTTTCTCATCCCTATATCCTGATTATGCTATCGATTCTCACCGTGATCATGTGTAGGAGGATCCCTCCTCATAGTTAACGTTCTGTTATTGTTTATTAATTGCGGGACCAGTTTTGTTCATTGTACTTTGCATATTACTTGTCTAATGAAATTTGTCGTGTTAATGATGAATCAAACTCAAGTGAGGGTTTCCACTAACGTTTGAATGCTTAGCATATCTCCCGTGTCTCTAACCCATTCATTACCTTGGTTCAACAATTTACATCATGTATCCCAAGCTCATTTAAATGTATTTGCTTTTGTTTCAGTGAAGTCAACACGTGCATACCACCAATCCGGCACGAGCCTTATCAGAGAGCTATTTACGGGAGCTAAGAGGAATTAAAGGCAAATTCATTTCCGTTATGGGCCATTAATCAAATCTGTGTTTTTAATAACTTGTCCGAGAAGCTTCTCTTTAATGCCTAATAATCCCTCCTCCCTCAATCTTCGATGAAAATAATTTAGATTAAATTAAAATTGACATACGACCATCATACTTACCGTTCCCATCATATTTATGGCAATGTATTATCCTGGTAATCCACTGTTTTACAAACAGGTTACTTATATATGTCTGAGTCTACCAGGATTGCCGGCCCACGTAATAGTCCACGGAAACGAGAGCTTATAAAATTTGTGGCACATACTCTCATACGTAGGGTAAAAATGGCGTCGCGTGTCGTCGTAGTTACACCAAGTACAACAACGGAAAAAATTACAACACCAAAAAATAACTAATTTAGAGCAATGAAATTTTGTGAATACATTTGTCTAGGACACATATTTAAATGATTAAAACTGGAAAATTACAGGTTAATTTAAGCGCGAGGAAAGCCATTGCAAATTTGAAATTCTGGTACACTAACAACCAGTGTACCCGACAGAATGTTCAATGCAAGCATACCAACTGGCATGCATTGTGTTGTACAGGTGTCGGATATCAGTTCGTATGTTGGAGTTCCATGCTTGTTGCACTTGGTCGGTCAATACAGGGACAGTTAATGCTGTTTTAGCATGACGTCGGAGCTACTATGCGGTGACGTCCCGTAAGCGCTCGATTGAAACAGACCTGGTGATCGAGCAGACCAAGGCAACATGTCGACACACTGTAGAGTATGTTGCATTGCGATATCGGTATATGGGTGAGCGTTATCCTGTCGGAAAACAACTCCTGTAAAGCTGTTTATGAATGACGGGTCGAATCACCATACTGACGTACAGATTTGCAGTCAGGGTGCGTGTGGTAACTACGACAGTGCTCCCGCTTTCATACGAAAGAGCAGCCGAGACAATACTTACACTACTGGCCATTAAAATTGCTACACCAAGAAAAAATGGTGATGATAAACGGGTATTCATTGGACAAATATATTATACTAGAACTGACGTATGATTACATTTCCACGCAATTTGGGTGCATAGATCCTGAGAAATCAGTACCCAGAACAACCACCTCTGGCCGTAATAACGCTCTTGATAAGCCTGGGCATTGAATCAAACAGAGCTTGGATGGCGTGTACCGGTACAGCTGCCCATGCAGCTTCCACACGATACCACAGTTCATCAAGAGTAGTGACTGGCGTATTGTGATTAGCCAGTTGCTTGGCCACCATTGACCAGACGTTTCCAATTGGTGAGGGACTTGGAGAATGTGCTGGCCAGGGAAGCAGTCGAACATTTTCTGCATCCAGAAATGCCCGTAGAGGACCTGCAACATGCGGTCGTGCATTATCCTGCTGAAATGTAGGGTTTCGCAGGGATCGAATGAAGGGTAGAACCACGGGTCATAACACATCTGCAACGTAACGTCCACTGTTCAAAGTGCCGTCAATGCAAACAAGAGGTGACAGAGACGTGTAACCAATGGCACCCCATACCCTCACACCGTGTCATACGCCAGTATCAGTATGGCGATGACGAATACACGCTTCCAATGTGCGTTCACCGCGATGTCGCCAAACAGAACCTGGATTCATCCGAAAAAATGACGTTTTACCATTCGTGCATCCAGGTTCCTCGTAGAGTACACCATCGCAGGCGCTCCTGTCTGTGATGCAGCGTCAAGGGTAGCCGCAGCCATGGTCTCCGAGCTGATAGTCCATGTTGCTGCCATCGTAGTCGAACTGTTCGTGAAGGTGGTTATTGTCTTGCAAATGTCCCCATCTGTTAACTCAGGGATCGAGACGTGGCTGCACGATCCGTTACAGCCATCCAGCACGGTGTTCCGTATTACCCTCCTGAACCCACCGATTGCATATTGTGCTAACAGTCATTGGATCTCGACCCACGCGAGCAGCAATGTCGCGATACGATAAACCGCAATCGCGATAGGCTACAATCCGACCTTTATCAAAGTCGCAAACGTGATGGTCCGCATTTCTCCTCCTTACACGAGGCATCACAACAGCGTTTCACCAGGCAACGCCGGTCAACTGCTGTTTGTGTATGAGAAATCGGTTGGAAACTTTCCTCATGTCAGCACGTTGTAGGTGACGTCACCGGCGCCAACATTGTGCGAATGCTCTGAAAAGCTAATCATTTGCATATCACAGCGTCTTCTTCCTGCCGGTTAAATTTCGCGTCTGCAGCACGTCATCTTCGTGGTGTAGCAATTTTAATGTCCAGTAGTGTAATCCGAGGCGCAGGTCCAGTGCGTCTGGTGCGTAAACTGGTGGTTTTCAGGTCCTCAACCAGCCTCCTGCCAACCAACACGCAGCCGTCACTGGCACCGAGGCGGAACCAGGTTCCGTCATAAGACACAAGACCTCCACCCTGCCATCGTTCAAACTCAGTGAGGAGTTGATAATGACATCTTTGTCGACTCAAATACGTTCTTCACTAACATTAGCTCACCACGTCGAATCACAAAGCTAGCCAACACTCACGACCGTTAGAGCTCGTATCCAAACCAAACGCTATTTCCATCCCCGCAACAGCACTGCTAGTGCCACTCTTACGCGTCCAGGGCGAAATTTGGGCTGAGTCATCTTTTGAATGTAGAAACAGGCATACCAACTTTCATTTACTTCGCGCAACCCATTATTGGTGTTGCGATTTTTCCATCAGTGCACTTCTAAGTTCTGCATTGGTGACGGCCTCCAATAGCGCGGCTAATTTTCACGCTCAGAAATTGCCGTTAAAGAGCAAGTGTTAATTTGCAGAATTACTGCTAATTTGCCGCTCGAATTAATGTACCTATAAATCTGTCATCCACGGTTATGGCCCACACACTGACACTAGAGCGAAAGTGATGCCTTGCTTCGATGATCACTCGCGTATTTGCATCTGCCCACATGTGGCTATCGTTGTAATTTATTAACCTGTTCTGCGGTATAACCCGCTTCATCCCTACCTAAAGTCCGAAGTGCGAGCAGCAGCTTTTTAGCACTTCTTTTGTATTTATTTTTGTTTGTTTATGCCAATAAACATCTCCCAGGTTCGTCCTGTTGGTTCAGTGCGTGTTTAAATCTTATTCATCTACATCTACATCTACATTTATACTCCGCAAGCCACCCAACGGTGTGTGGCGGAGGGCACTTTACGTGCCACTGTCATTACCTCCCTTTCCTGTTCCAGTCGCGTATGGTTCGCGGGAAGAACGACTGCCTGAAACCCTCCGTGCGCGCTCTAATCTCTCTAATTTTACATTCGTGATCTCCTCGGGAGGTATAAGTAGGGGGAAGCAATATATTCGATACCTCATCCAGAAACGCACCCTCTCGAAACCTGGCGAGCAAGCTACACCGCGATGCAGAGCGCCTCTCTTGCAGAGTCTGCCACTTGAGTTTATTAAACATCTCCGTAACGCTATCACGGTTACCAAATAACCCTGTGACGAAACGCGCCGCTCTTCTTTGGATCTTCTCTATCTCCTCCGTCAGACCGATCTGGTACGGATCCCACACTGATGAGCAAACTCAAGTATAGGTCGAACGAGTGTTTTGTAAGCCACCTCCTTTGTTGATGAACTACTTTTTCTAAGCACTCTCCCAATGAATCTCAACCTGGTACCCGCCTTACCAACAATTAATTTTATATGATCATTCCACTTCAAATCGTTCCGCACGCATACTCCCAGATATTTTACAGAAGTAACTGCTACCAGTGTTTGTTCCGCTATCATATAATCATACAATAAAGGATCCTTCTTTCTATGTATTCGCAATACATTACATTTGTCTATGTTAAGGGTCAGTTGCCACTCCCTGCACCAAATGCCTATCCGCTGCAGATCTTCCTGCATTTCGCTACAATTTTCTAATGCTGCAACTTCTCTGTATACTACAGCATCATCCGCGAAAAGCCACATGGAACTTCCGACACTATCTACTAGGTCATTTATATATATTGTGAAAATCAATGGTCCCATAACACTCCCCTGTGGCACGCCAGAGGTTACTTTAACGTCTGTAGACGTCTCTCCATTGATAACAACATGCTGTGTTCTGTTTGCTAAAAACTCTTCAATCCAGCCACACAGCTGGTCTGATATTCCGTAGGCTCTTACTTTGTTTATCAGGCGACAGTGCGGAACTGTATCGAACGCATCTACCTGGGAGCCTGTATCTAATATTTTCTGGGTCTCATGAACAAATAAAGCGAGTTGGGTCTCACACGATCGCTGTTTCCGGAATCCATGTTGATTCCTACATAGTAGATTCTGGGTTTCCAAAAACGACATGATACTCGAGCAAAAAACATGTTCTAAAATTCTACAACAGATCGACGTCAAAGATATAGGACTATAGTTTTGCGCATCTGCTCGACGACCCTTCTTGAAAACTGGAAATATCTGTCCTCTTTTCCAATCATTTGGAACCTTCTGTTCCTCTAGAGACTTGCGGTACACGGCTATTAGAAGGGGGGCAAGTTCTTTCGCGTACTCTGTGTAGAATCTAATTGGTATGCCGTCAGGTCCAGTGGACTTTCCTCTGTTGAGTGGTTTCAGTTGCTTTTCTATTCCTTGGTCACTTATTTCGATGTCAGCCATTTTTTCGTTTGTGTGAGGATTTAGAGAAGAAACTGCAGTGCGGCCTTCCTCTGTGAAGCAGCTTTGGAAAAAGATGTTTAGTATTTCAGTTTTAAGCGTGTCATCCTCTGTTTCAATGCCATCATCATCCCGTAGTGTCTGGATATGCTGTTTCGAGCCACTTACTGATTTAACGTAAGACCAGAACTTCCTAGGATTTTCTGTCAAGTCGGTACATAGAATTTTACTTTCGAATTCACTGAACGCTTCAAGCATAGCCCTCCTTACGCTTACTTTGACATCGTTTAGCTTCTGTTTGTCTGAGTGGTTTTGCCTGCGTTTAAACTTGGAGTGGAGCTCTCTTTGCTTTCGCAGTACTTTCCTAACTTTGTTGTTGTACCACGGTGGGTTTTTCCCGTCCCTCACAGTTTTACTCGGCACGTACCTGTCTAAAACGCATTTTACGATTGCCTTGAACTTTTTCCATAAACACTCAACATTGTCAGTGTCGGAACAGAAATTTTCGTTTTGATCTGTTAGGTAGTCTGAAATCTGCCTTCTATTACTCTTGCTAAACAGATAAACCTTCCTCCCTTTTTTTATATTCCTATTAACATCCATATTCAGGGATGCTGCAACGGCCTTATGATCACTGATTCCCTGTTCTGTACATACAGAGTCGAAAAGTTCGGGTCTGTTTGTTATCAGTAAGTCCAAGATGTTATCTCCACGAGTCGGTTCTCTGTTTAATTGCTCGAGGTAATTTTCGGATAGTGCACTCAGTATAATGTCACTCGATGCTCTGTCCCTACCACCCGTCCTAAACATCTGAGTGTCCCAGTCTATATCTGGTAAATTGAAAACTCCACCTAAGACTATAACATGGTGAGAAAATTTATGTGAAATGTATTCCAAATTTTCTCTCAGTTGTTCTGCCACTAATGCTGCTGAGTCGGGAGGTCGGTAAAAGGAGCCAATTATTAACCTAGTTCGGTTGTTGAGTGTAACCTCCACCCATAATATTTCACAGGAACTATCCACTTCTACTTCACTACAGGATAAACTACTACAAAGAGCGACGAACACTCCACCACCGGTTGCATGCAATCTATCCTTTCTAAACACCGTCTGTACCTTTGTAAAAATTTCGGCAGAATTTATCTCTGGCTTAAGCCAGCTTTCTGTACCTATAACGATTTCAGCTTCGGTGCTTTCTATCAGCGCTTGAAGTTCTGGTACTTTACCAACGCAGCTTCGACAGTTGACAATTACAATACCAATTGCTGCTTGGTCCCCGCATGTCCTGACTTTGCCCCGCACCCGTTGAGGCTGTTGCCCTTTCTGTACTTGCCCAAGGCCATCTAACCTAAAAAACCGACCAGACCACGCCACACAACCCCTGCTACCCGTGTAGCCGCTTGTTGCGTGTAGTGGACTCCTGACCTATCCAGCGGAACCCGAAACCCCACCACGCTATGGCGCAAGTCGAGGAATCTGCAGCCCACACGGTCGCAGAACCGTCTCAGCCTCTGATTCAGACCCTCCACTCGGCTCTGTACCAAAGGTCCGCAGTCAGTCCTGTCGACGATGCTGCAGATGGTGAGCTCTGCTTTCATCCTGCTAGCGAGACTGGCAGTCTTCACCAAATCAGATAGCCGCCGGAAGCCAGAGAGGATTTCCTCCGATCCATAGCGACACACATCATTGGTGCCGACATGAGCGACCACCTGCAGATGGGTGCACCCTGTACCCTTCATGGCATCCGGAAGGACCCTTTCCACATCTGGAATGACTCCCCCCGGTATGCACACGGAGTGCACATTGGTTTTCTTCCCCTCTCTTGCTGCCATTTCCCTAAGGGGCCCCATTACGCGCCTGACGTTGGAGCTCCCAACTACCAGTAAGCCCACCCTCTGCGACTGCCCGGATCTTGCAGACTGAGGGGCAACCTCTGGAACAGGACAAGCAGCCATGTCAGGCCGAAGATCAGTATCAGCCTGAGACAGAGCCTGAAACCGGTTCGTCAGACAAACTGGAGAGGCTTTCCGTTCAGCCCTCCGGAATGTCTTTCGCCCCCTGCCACACCTTTATGTGCCACATCTTTATGTTCACTGACTGCAGTTTAGATTATGCAGCTCCCCTGTGCAAAATAACAATTTGTTTTAACTCTTATACTCAATAAGATTTATATTTACAGCGTATTACCCGTGAGGTGTACTTTGTGTTCTGCTGATTGTTGTTAACCACTCACTATTGCACTTAGTAGATAACCACACATAACACTAACTAGATTCAGGTGAAGCTGTTTCAGATTTTTACTCATACTAGAGCTTAAATTAAAAATATTAGCGGCATAGAACCAAATTTATTTAGCAGTAGCTTTGAACCTGTAGCCAAAATGCAACTTTGACCATGGATTTAATTGTACAATGCAAACAGTCATGTCATTAGTGAACATGACGGATACTGAGCTGTTTCTGTGCACACCAAGAAAAATGGTTTTTATCATGGTTATAAATTCAAAAACTAGAGGAGCAACAAGTAGAATATGGAGAATGTACATCCAATGAGTAATACACTGTTAATATAAAACTCACAATGTGTACTAGTTAAACAGAACTGTTTTGCACAGGGCAGCTACAGAATCCGAATAGCTGTTTTTAACAATGTGCTAACTGAAGATTTAAATATATATTGTGGCCTGTAATTGAAGAAGTGTCATGATGATCTCTCCATTGGCAAAAGATTCCGGAATAGTCCCCCATTCGGATCTCCGGGTGGGGACTGCCAATGGGGAGGTTACCATGAGAAAAAATTGAATAATCTACGAAAGGATAACGTTCTACGAGTCGGGGCGTGGAATGTCAGAAGCTGTTCAACGTGGTAGGGAAACTAGAAAATCTTAAAAGGGAAATGCAAAGGCTCAACCTAGATATAGTAGGGGTCAGTGAAGTGGAAGGATGACAAGGATTTCTGGTCAGATGAGTATCGGGTAATATCAACAGCAGCAGAAAATGGTATAACAGGTGTAGGATTCGTTATGAATAGGAAGGTATGGCAGAGGGTGTGTTACTGTGAAGTAGGGCAGAGGGTGTGTTACTGTGAACAGTTCAGTGACCGGGTTGTTCTAATCAGAATCGACAGCAGAACAACACCGACAACGATAGTTCAGGTATACATGCCGACGTGGCAAGCTGAAGACGAACAGGTAGAGAAAGTGTTTGAGGATATGGAAAGGGTAATGCAGTATGTAAAGGGGGACGAAAATCTAATAGTCATGGGCGACTGGAATGCAGTTGTAGGGGAAGGAGTAGAAGAAAAGGTTACAGGAGAATATGGGCTTGGGACAAGGAATGAAAATGGAGAAAGACTAACTGAGTTCTGTAACAAGTTTCAGCTAGTAATAGCGAATACCCTGTTCAAGAATCACTAGAGGAGGAGGTATACTTGGAAAAGGCCGGGAGATACGGGAAGATTTCAATTAGATTACATCATGGTCAGACAGAGATTCCGAAATCAGATACTGGATTGTAAGGCGTACCCAGGAGCACATATAGACTCAGATCACAATATAGAAGTTCAAGACATTAGTCAGGAAGAATCAATACGCAAAGAAGTGGGATACGGAAGTACTAAGGAATGACGAGATACGTTTGAAGTTCTCTAACGCTATAGATACAGCAGTAAGGAATAGCGCAGCAGGCAGTACAGTTGAAGAGGAATGGACATCTCTAAAAAGGGCCATCACAGAAGTTGGGAAGGAAAACATAGGTACAAAGAAGGTAGCTGCGAAGAAACCATGGGTAACAGAAGAAATACTTCAGTTGATTGGTGAAAGGAGGAAGTACAAACATGTTCCGGGAAAATCAGGAATACGGAAATACAAGTCGCTGAGGAATGAAATAAATAGGAAGTGCAGGGAAGCTAAGACGAAATGACTGCAGGAAAAATGTGAAGACATCGAAAAAGATATGATTGTCGCAAGGACAGACTTAGCATACAGGAAAGTCAAAACAACCTTTGGTGACATTAAAAGCAACGGTGGTAACATTAAGAGTGCAACGGGAATTCCACTGTTAAATGCAGAGGAGAGAGCAGATATGTGGAAAGAACACATTGAAAGCCTCTATGATGGTGAAGATTTGTCTGATGTGATAGAAGAAGAAACAGGAGTCGATTTAGAAGAGATATGGGATCCAGTATTAGAATCGGAATTTAAAAGAGCTTTGGAGGACTTACGGTCAAATAAGCAGAAGGGAGAGATAACATTCCATCAGAATTTCTAAAATCATTGGGGGAAGTGGCAACAAAACGACTATTCACGTTGGTGTGTAGAATATATGAGTCTGGCGATATACCATCTGACTTTCGGAAAAGCATCATCCACACAGTTCCGAAGACGGCAAGAGCTGACAAGTGCGAGAATTATCGCACAATCAGCTTAACAGCTCATGCATCGAAGTTGCTTACAAGAATAATATATAGAAGAATGGAAAAGAAAATTGAGATTGCGCTAGGTGACGATCAGTTTGGCTTCAGGAAAAGTAAAGGGACCAGAGAGGCAATTCTGATGTAACGGCTAATAATGGAAGCAAGGTTAAAGAAAAATCAAGACACTTTCATAGAATTTGTCGACCTGGAAAAAGCGTTCACCAATATAAAATGGTGCTAGCTGTTCGAGATTCTGAAAAAAGTAGGGGTTAGCTATAGGGAGAGACGGGTCATATACAATATGTGCAACTACCAAAAGGGAATAATAAGAGTGGACGATCAAGAACGAAGTGCTCGTATTAAGAAGGGTGTAAGACAAGGCTGTAGCCTTTCGCCCCTACTCTTCAATCTGTACATCGAGGAAGCAATGATGGAAATAAAAGAAAGGTTCAGGAGTGGAATTAAAATACAAGGTGAAAGGATATCAATGATACGATTCGCTGATGACATTGTTGTCCTGAGTGAAAGTGAAGAAGAATTAAATGATCTGCTGAACGAAATGAACAGTCTAATGAGTACACAGTATGGTTTGAGAGTAAATCGGAGAAAGACGAAGGTAATGAGAAGTAGTAGAATTGAGAACAGCGAGAAACTTAACATCAGGATTGATGGTCACGAAGTCAATGAAGTTAAGGAATTCTGCTATCTAGGCAGTAAAATAACCAATGACGGACGGAGCAAGGAGGACATCAAATGCCGACTCGCTATGGCAAAAAAGGCATTTGTGGCCAAGAGAAGTCTACTAATATCAAATACCCGCCTTAATTTGAGGAAGAAATTTCTGAGGGTGTACGTCTGGAGTACAGCATTGTATGGTAGTGAAACATGGACTGTGGGAAAACCGGAACAGAAGAGAATCGAAGCATTTGAGATGTGGTGCTATAGGCGTTTGTTGAAAATTAGGTGGACTGATAAGGTAAGGAATGAGGAGGTTCTATGCAGAATCGGAGAGGAAAGGAATATGTGGAAAACACTGATAAGGAGGACAGGATGATAGGACACCTGCTAAGACATGAGGGAATGACTTCCATGGTACTAGAGGGAGCTGTAGAGGACAAAAACTGTAGAGGAAGACAGAGATTGGAATACGTCAAGGAAATAATTGAGGGCGTAGGTTGCAAGTGCTACTCTGAGATGAAGAGGTTAGCACAGGAAAGGAATTCGTGGCGGGTCGCATCAAACCAGTCAGTAGTCTGATGACAAGAAAAAAAAAGCCAATTAAAGACTAGCGAAAACCCGAAATGCGTACCACCATGAAGATTTTTTGAAAAGTAGCTTGTTGCTATGTTTCTGGATTTACAGCAAGATAGATTACACAACTAAATTATGACTGTTCTCGACGTAAGTAAAGTAGCCCGCATCTCAACAAATATTTACATCCGGACATGCGCTTACAGCAATATTTCTCTAGTCTTCATCTATCGATGGGTAATGGTAACTGAAAATAATGTGAAGTTTGCATAAACGACATGATCTCAGACAATCCAACAGCTTTATGAAGTTATTTATTTCTGCAGTGAGTTGTGCTCTTGGATCATTCTTAAAGGATTACTAAATGATAAGTTTAATAGTACAACAAACGGTCATACACTTGTCAGTCTGACAATATTATTTGATGTAGACCTTCCTACATGTCAGTGGATTTGAGAGGATCGGTTATGATGATGTATCACCTTTCTTGTAATACTATGGAGTGGACCACAGGTTCATCATCATAAATGCAAGGCCGTTTCTATCACTAGGCAAGACTCGGCGGCCTCCTAGGGTGGAAAAATATTAGGGACGGCAATGAGTGGAAAAAAAAATTAATTTCAAATCAAACAGAGAAGGAATGAGCAAATGGGAAAAAAATGGAAAAGAGGAAAAATTAAAACATCGAAATATTTTGAAAGGCCTACGGAACAGTTGCTTACTAAGTATTTACTTGAGGAAAGTAAACACATTATCTCTACCTGCCTCAAAACTCAACCAGCCACTACTGAATACGAAACGGAAACAACTGATCTTGAGTCTTCTCTGTCCAACGCTGGAGGGGGTCACGTGCACTGGTTTGCGATCTGTTGCGACCAGATACCGTGCCTCCCTCAGTCCCTTTTTTTGTTTTTGTCTCTGCAGATTATCAGTTGTACTGAGTGGTCCTGTTGGCGTTTTTATTTCTACTATTGTCCGCTGCGGATAACCGACGAATAATTCACAAGCTAGGATTTGTACTTCCATTTCAACATTCTGTGAAAAAATTATAAGACAAATTTAGTGATACCCGAACATGAAAAAGAGTTTGTGTCTGTTTGTAACTCTGTCTGTGAGTGTTGGCGACCTAGCAACGGCATTGCACAAATATAAGAGTATCTAGAATTTACAGGGGGCCGTTCATATGATCGAGAGTTAATCTGACTTACCACAGTAGAAAACGTCTGAAAGTGAGTGTAACAGGCAACTATACGAAAATGTAGACTTTCACGGCCGGAAATATCATGTCCATTATAATTATTCGGGCTGTTATGCCGTGGTCGGTTGATGAATTCTGTGGTGATTCCCAACGTTTCGTCTCCGACTGCGGGAGACATCTTCAAGGGGGTCCGTAGCTCGATGGAAGGTCCAACACACACACTGGCTCGCTACTGACTGCTACACCACGAAGATGACGTGCTACAGACGCGAAATTTAACCGACAGGAAGAAGATGGTGTGATATGCAAATGATTAGCCTCTCAGAGCATTCACACAAGGTTGGCGCCGCTGGCGTCAGTAGCGAGCCAGTGTGTGTGTTGGACCTTACATCGAGCTACGGACCCCCTTGAAGATGTCTCCCGCGGTCGGAGACGAAACGTTGGGAACCACCACAGAATTCCTCAACCAACCACGGCATAACAGCCCGGATAATTGTAATGGACATAAAATGCAACTATGCAGTACACGAGAGGGAAAACAGCTCGCAGACTCCTTACGATGACGACCATCCGTGCATGCATGACACTCGATTGTACAGTCAGGCTCTCTGCTTTTCGCACTGAGCCGAAAAATACGAGATATGTAGGCTACAAGCAGATTTGTTACAAGTACGTTCAGTTTTCTGGTCATAGTAGGCCGTGTTTATACACCTGTATATGAACAAATTTAAGTAATACCACCCTCTACAACGGGATCAGGATAGCTTGACCCTTTACTGACCTCGCTATAGGTCACGATGGCAACATGAACAAATTTACGTAGTACCACCCTCAACAACAGGATCAGGATGGCTTGACCCTTTACTGACCTCGGTATAGGTCACGATAGCGACGTGAGTGTGTATGGAGGAGCAGCAGGTATCTAGAGCCGGGTGGACTGCCGCACTACACCAGTCGAAACGTCTTGTTGGTGCAGACAGTGACCGACGGCGCTGGCTGTCCCTGGCCGGTGGTGTGTGAAACGGTCAGCACTTGGCCTCAGGGGAGGTCGGTTCGTGGAGTCGCCTGCTTGGTTTGGCGATGGCGATGGGGCAGTGACCAAGTGACGTCACCACCCCGGCGAGTGTAGCACTGCATCACAGGAAACAGAGGGCACTCTCTGCAGCGACAACGTCGGCCACCCCAGTGGGTGCAGATAAATGACCAGCCGAGAGTCTGGTACGATCGCAGTCCACGGAGCATCCGAGCACGGACGCGAAGCGAGGACCGCAGATTAAGATACAGAATCAGCGGCATGCAGACTCGTGTGGGCAGCAGCGGAGCGCGTGTACGCAGAGTAGACAGTGGTTCGACAGCAAATCAGGCGCAGGTGCGAAACATGTGATCCATACCGTCGCAATGAAAATGCGACACAAATATACATCAGATTCACCAACAAAATATTTTACTGTAAACAAAGTACACCACTGGCCATTAAAATTGCTACACCACGAAGATGAAGTGCTACAGACGCGAAATTTAACCGACAGGAAGACGATGTTGTGATATGCAAATGATTAGCTTCTCAGAGCACTCACACAAGGTTGGCGCCGCTGGCGACACCTACAACGTGCTGACATGAGGAAAGTTTCCAACCGATTTCTCATACACAAGCAGCAGTTGACCGGCGTTGCCTCGTCAAACGTTGTTGTGATGCCTCGTGTAAGGAGGAGAAATGCGTACCATCACGTTTCCGAGTTTGATAAAGGTCGGATTGTAGCCTGTCGCGATTGCGGTTTATCGTATCGCGACGTTGCTGCTCGCGATGGTCGAGATCCAATGACTGTTTGCAGATTATTGAATCGGTGGGTTCACGGACAGTTAATGCTGTTTTAGCATGACGTCGGAGTTACTATCCGCTGACGTCCCGTAAGCGCTCGATTGAAACAGACCTGGTGACCGAGCAGACCAAGGCAACATGTCGACTCACTGTCGGAAAACACCTCCTGTAAAGCTGTTTATGAATAACGGGTCGAATCACCATACTGACGTACAGATTTGCAGTCAAGGTGCGTGTGATAACTACGACAGTGCTCCTGCTTCCATACGAAAGAGCAGCCGAGACCATACTTACACTACTGGCCATTAAAATTGCTACACCAAGAAAAAATGGTGATGATAAACGGGTATTCATTGGATAAATATATTATACTAGAACTGACGTATGATTACATTTCCACGCAATTTGGGTGCATAGATCCTGAGAAATCTGTACCCAGAACAACCACCTCTGGCCGTAATAACGCTCTTGATAAGCCTGGGCATTGAATCAAACAGAGCTTGGATGGCGTGTACCGGTACAGCTGCCCATGCAGCTTCCACACGATACCACAGTTCATCAAGATTAGTGACTGGCGTATTGTGATTAGCCAGTTGCTTGGCCACCATTGACCAGACGTTTCCAATTGGTGAGGGACTTGGAGAATGTGCTGGCCAGGGAAGCAGTCGAACATTTTCTGCATCCAGAAATGCCCGTAGAGGACCTGCAACATGCGGTCGTGCATTATCCTGCTGAAATGTAGGGTTTCGCAGGGATCGAATGAAGGGTAGAACCACGGGTCATAACACATCTGCAACGTAACGTCCACTGTTCAAAGTGCCGTCAATGCAAACAAGAGGTGACAGAGACGTGTAACCAATGGCACCCCATACCCTCACACCGGGTCATACGCCAGTATCAGTATGGCGATGACGAATACACGCTTCCAATGTGCGTTCACCGCGATGTCGCCAAACAGAACCTGGATTCATCCGAAAAAATGACGTTTTACCATTCGCGCATCCAGGTTCCTCGTAGAGTACACCATCGCAGGCGCTCCTGTCTGTGATGCAGCGTCAAGGGTAGCCGCAGCCATGGTCTCCGAGCTGATAGTCCGTGCTGTTGCAAACGTCGTCGAACTGTTCGTGCAGATGGTTGTTGCCTTGCAAACGTCCCCATCTGTTGCCTCACGGATCGAGTCGTTTCTGCACGATCCGTTACAGCCATGTGGATAAGATGCCAGTCATCTCGATTACTAGTGATACGAACCCGTTGGTATCCAGCACGGCGTTCCGTATTACCCTCCCGAACACACTGGAAGAACGGGACCAATGAAGACTGAAGAGAATCGTTCAACGTGACAGATGTGCAACCCTTCAGCAAATTGCTGCAGATTTCAATGCTGGGCCATCAACGAGTGTCAGCATGCGAACCATTCAACGAAACAGCATCGCTATGCGCTTTCGGAACCGAAGGCCCACTCATGTACCCTTGATGACTGCGTGACACAAAGCTTTACGCCTCGCCTGGACCCGTCAACACCGACATTGGACTGTTGATGACTGGAAACATGTTGCTTGGACGGACGAGTCTCGTTTCAAATTGTATCTCGTGGATGGACGTGTACATGTATGGAGACAACATCATGAATCCACGGACCCTGCATGTCAGCAAGGAACTGTTCAAGCTGGTAGACGCTCTGTAATGGTGTGGGGCGGCTGCAGTTGGAGTGATATGGGATCCTTGATACGTCTATATACGACTCTGACAGGTGACACGTATGTAAGCTTACGTAAGCATCTTGTTTGGTCACCTGAATCCATACATGTTCATTGTGCATTTCGATGGGTGATTCCAGCAGGAGAATGAGATACAAGTCCAGAATTGCTACAGAGTGGCTTCAGGAACACTCTTCTGAGCTTACACACTTCCGCTGGCCACCATCTCCTCTGACCTGAACATAATTGAGCATATCTGGCACGCCTTTGATAAGTGTTGTTCATAAGAGATCTCCACCCCCTCTCACTCCTACGGATTTATGGACAGCCCTGCAGGATTTATTGTGTCAGTTCCCTCCAGCACTACTTGAGACGTTAGTCGAGTCCATGTCACGCCGTGTTGAGGCACTTCTGCGTGCTCGCGGTGGCCCTACACGGTATTAGGCAGGTGTATCAGGTTCTTTAGCTCTTCAGTGTATGATAAATGTATTACATGGTAAATACAATACGTTACTATATTACATTTTGTCATGTTTTCCTGTTGCTTTTGTGGTGAGAACCCTAATTTTATGATGTGAAATTATGGTTCGGTATTACAATTTCCAGCGCTGTTAGCCAATGTGTGTGGTCCTGGAGATGTGTTCATTAGTCTCCGTGCTCCTGTTGTCCGATTTCCAGCGTTCGTTCACGCACATTTTTTTCAGCACATCGGATATATCACTTGCACTTTACATTTTGTGTTCATCATGAAGATATTTCACAAGTAAAAGAAGTGAAGCGCTTATGACCGTAAATAAACGGTACTCAATTATTTGCATATACGGAACATACCTCCAGGAAATAGAACAACACAAAAGATCGGCAATAGGGAAGGTGGCTGGTCGAAATCGATTAATTGGTACAATTTTAGTAATGTGTAGCTCATCTATAAAGGAGATCGCATATAGAGCGCTAATGCGACCCATTCTTGAGTACTGTTCGAGTGTTTTGGGGTACCCATAAGGCCGAATTAAAGGAAGACACTGAAGCAATTTAGAGGGGTGTTGCTAAATTTGTTACCCGTGATTTCTAAGAACATGTAAGTAAGATGCAAATGCTTCGTGAGCTCATGTGGCAATCCCTGGATAGATTGAGAGGTTCTTTTCACGAGACATTATTGACAGCCGCGCGGGATTTCCGTGCGGCCTCTGGCGCCTTGCCTAGCTTCGCGCGGCTGTAGGGTTTCGCAGGGATCGAATGAAGGGTAGAGCTACGGGTCGTAACACATCTGAAATGTAACGTCCACTGTTCAAAGTGCCGTCAATGCGAACAAGAGGTGACCGAGACGTGTAACCAATGGCACTCCATACCATCACGCCGGGTGATACGACAGTATGGCGATGACGAATACACGCTTCCAATGTGCGTTCACCGCGATGTCGCCAAACACGGATGCAACCATAATGATACTGTAAAAATAACCTGGATTCATCCGGAAAAATTACGTTTTGCCATTAGTGCACCCAGGTTCGTCCTTGAGTACACGATCGCAAGCGCTCCTGTCTATTATGCAGCGTCAAGGGTAACCGCAGCCATGGTCTCCGAGCTGATGGGCCATGCTGCTGCAAACGTCATCGAACTGTCTTGCAAATGTCCCCATCTGTTGACTCAGGGATCGAGACGTGGCTGCAAGATCCGTTACAGCCATGCGGATAAGATGCCTGTCATCTCGACTGCTAGTGATACGAAGCCGTTGGGATCCAGCACGAAGTTCCGTATTACCCTCCTGAACCCACCGATTCCATCTTCTGCTAACAGTCATCGGATCTCGACCAATGCGAGCAGCAATGTCGCGATACGATAAACCGCAATCGCCATAGGCTACAATTCGACTTTTATCAAAGTCGGAAACGTGATGGTACGCATCATCGCCAGTCAACTGCTGTTTTTAGTATGTGCAATCGGTTGGAAATTTTCCTAATGTCAGCACGTTGTAGGTGTCGCCACCGGCGCCAACCTTGTGTGAATGCTCTGAAAAGCTAATCATTTGCATATCACAGCATATTCCTCCTGCCGGTTAAATTTCGCGTCCGTAGCACGTCATCTTCGTGGTGTAGCAATTTTAATGGCCAGTATTGTACGTTTCCTTATTATAGGTTAATCCCGTACATAGGTAGAATAATAAATCATTTGTTCATAGTTTAAAGGTTTCCTTGTATAAATTGGGTTATTTCAGGCAAACTGTTATTTATATAATATATGGAATTTTTGTTTCATTTTGTCGCTAAACGTCTTACATACATAATGCTGCTGTACATGTTACTGAATGAAGGTACTTCCGAGTCCGAGTGGAACCGAAAGATAGGTTGACGACCGGACAGGAGAGTGAGTGTCGGAGTATGTTGGCAGTGCGACGTCTTCTGTTACCTCCAGTGTAACGAGTGCCATAGGAGGCAGAGGGAATATCGGAAGGAACGGAGAGGGCAGTGGGTGCTCATTTGACCGGAGCAATAGTGGTAGGAACCGCCGAAAGAAAACAATCGATATTGTCGGCTGTTGGTAAAATATCGTCTCTGTGGTTGTAGTTTTACTTCTCAGTTGGTTTATTAGTCATTCATTTCTTTCAAGCGAATCCATTCCATTCCTGCAGGGCTGTCCATAAATCCGTAAGAGTACGAGTGGGTGCAGATCTATTCTGAATGGCACGTTGCAAATCATCCCATGTTTAGGGAATCTGGTGGCCAGCAGAAGTGTTGAACTCGGAATAGTGTTCCTGGAACCACTCTGCACCAATTCTGGACGTGTGGGGTGTCGCATTGTCCTGCTGGAATTGTCCGTCGGAATGCACAATGGACATGAATGGATGCAGGTGACCAGGCGGAATGCTTACCTACTTGTCATCTGTCGTATCTAGAAGTATCAGGGGTCCCATATTACTCCAACTTTTCCTGTCGCACATCGTTACAGAACAGTTTGAACAGTGCCCTGCTGACATGTGTAGTCCATGTATTCATGAGGTTGTCTATACATCGGTACATATCCAACGTCTCGATACAATTTAAAACGACACTCGTCCGACCAGGCAACACATTTCCATCATCAACAGTCTAATGACTGTGTTGATGGGCCCAGAGGAGGTGTGAAGTTTGGTGTTGTGCAGTCATCAAGCGTACACGAGTGGGCCTGCGAGTCCAAAATCCCATATCGATGATGTTTAGTTGAGTGGTTCGCACGCTGACGCTCGTTGATGGCCCAGTACTGAAATCTTTAACAATTTGCAGAAGGCATGCACTTCTGTCATGTTGAACGATTGTCTTCAATCGTCGTTGGTATCCTTCTTGTAGGATCTTCTTCCTAGCGCAGTGATGTCGGATATTTGATGTTTTACCGTATTCCTGATATTCAAGGTACACTCGTGAAATGGTCGTACGGGAAAATCCCCGCTCCATTGCTACCTCGGAGATGCTGTGCCACATCGCTTGTACGTCGACTACAACACCACGTTCAAACTCACTTAAATCTCTATAACTTGCCATTGTAGCAGCAGTAACCGATCTAACATCTGCGCCAGATATTTGTTTTCCTATATAGGCGTTGCCGACCACAGCGTCATTTTCTGCCTGTTCACATATCTCTGTATTTGAAAACGCATGCGTAAACCAGTTTCTTTGGCACTACATTGTATGCATAAAAGGAAACATGTATTACAGGCCACTGAAGATGTTCCACAAATGAAAGAAGCGAAACGCGTGTAGCAATAAACAAACTCTCTCCACGAGTTTTGAGACAACTAAGGAACGACTGAAAACAGATGCAAACAACGATTGTTCCATTTGATTTCGCTTTGCTACGGTACGCCTAGATATTTAACAGACGTGATTGGGTCAAGCAGAAACCCTTAAAACTGTGCTCAAACATTACACAATTATTTTTTCTACTCATTTTTCCACGTTCAGAGCAAGTTAGGATGCGATTAATGCCAGTGTTACATTCCTTGTAATGAGCTGGCCAGAAACATCGGCATAATAGTAAATAATTAAATTTAAAAAACGTCGCCTATCAATTATATGGAAGCTGAGGAGAGCAACGCATCAGAAATGTCTGGGTGTAAGGAACTTTTCATACCACAACCTTTTCAGATGGGCATGAAACAGAGAGATGTTGTGACGTCAGAACCGACTACGCAGCCTGGCGGATATTTAGGAGTAGTGTTACTCGTGGGCTTCCCCGCGGAACGCTCGGATGAAGACCCCAGCGGAAGTCTCTGGCATCACCTGCAACAACGCCAACAAGCGAGCAGCGGCAGCTCCGAAATCCGACCTGCACCGCTCACCTGCAGGCCGCTCTGACCCACACGGAGAACCCGGCCTCTGCTACACACACCTCACAGCAGTCCGCAGCCGTTCGCAAAGCACGCACAGCAACGAGAGAGAAAGTTGGCTCAAGGTCTAGAGTCCTGGTCACTCGGGAAGGATCAATACGTCGAGCGGAGGATGAAGGCAAGAAAATCAGCCCAGATCACTTTGAAAGAACCGTCCCATCGTTCGTCTTGTACAGTTCAGGGAAACCACTGTAAACCAGCATCTGGATGGTAGGATGGGAGTTTGAATTCCTGTAAGGTATACGAGTCCTTGAGTGCTTTCTCATCCGTACTATGCCCGTCGCAAAAAGTGCTACTTGTCAGCTCTGTGAAAGGGTTGGTTCATTGGAGTACAAAAGTTAAGTTCTAGAGTCACTCTCACGTGATATGTCACTATCAAGGAACATACTGTAGCTCTATAAAACGGTAAAAGCTGGACCGCACAAAGAGGGGACTGCTAAGATATGCCAGGGTCACTCCACAAGAAATACACAATATTTTTGTAAAAATAGTTTTCATTCTGCATGTGTGAAAGTTTTACAGTGTGTAGATACATCGTTGCCGCTTGTTTTCAAACTTAGCTCGACCTGTTCCCGTGAGTGGCGCCGCTACAGCAGGCCTCCAAGATGGCTGCTACACTTGACGTTCGTCAGAAGCAACGTGCTGTAATACAATTACTGTGCTGTGAAAACGAGACAGTGCGAATCATCCACAAGAGGTTGAAAAGGTGTTTGGAGATACTGCTGTCGATCGCAGTACGGTTAGACGGTGGGTAAGCAGGTTACGTGATGAAAGCGGGCACGGCAATATTGAGGATTGTCCTCGCAGGGGCAGCCCTCGTACTGCAAACACTCCAGACAATGTGCAGAGAGTTAACGAATTGGTGACTGCTGACAGACGCATCATAGTCAACGAATTGTTACGCTATGTTGGGATAGGGCAAGGATGTGTTTTGCATAATACTGGAAGCGTTGGCGTTAAAAAAGGTTTGTGCCAGGTGGGTTCCCAGGATGTTCACAGTGGCTCACAAAGAAACAAGAAAAACGGTATGCAATGAACTTTTCGAACAGTATGAGAATGGCGGAGATGAATTTCTTGGAAGAATTGTGACAGGTCATGATACGCGGCTCCATCATTTCTTACCAGAGACGAAGAGGCAATCAATGGAGTGACATCATGCAAATTCACCCCAGAAAAAAAAATATTCAAAACCACACCTTCTGCTGGAAAAGTTATGGCTACGGTATTTTTCGATTCCGAAGGACTCTTGCTTGTGGACATCATGCCAAGTGGAACCATCATAAATTCTGATACATGTGTGACGACACTGAAGAAACTTCAAGCTCTACTGAGTCGAGTTCGACCACATCGGCAAAAGCAGGATGTCTTGCTGTTGCACCACAATGCACGGCCACATGCCAGTCAAAAAACCATGGAAGCGATCTCAAAACTCGGATGGACAAGACTGAAATACCCGCCTTACAGTCCTGACCTGGCTCCATGTGACTATCATCTCTTTGGGAAACTGAAAGACTCTGTTCGTGGAATAAGGTTTGAAGATGATAACTCCCTTGTGCACGCTGCCAAACAGTGGCTCCAACAGGTTGGTCCAGAATTTTACCATGCGGGAATACAGGCGATGTTTCCAAGATGGCGTAAGGCAGTTAAGAGGGATGGAAATTATTTGGGGAAATGAAGATATTGCTTCTAAAAGATGTATCTACACACTGTACAACTTTCAAACATGTAGAATAAAAGATGGATTTAAAAAAAAATAGTGTGCATTTGTTTTGGAGTGACCTTCGTAGTACAGAGAGTAACCGAAAGAAATACGAATAAAATGACATTTTCATTCAAAGACAACAATTATGCAGGAATCAAAGAAGTCATCGCTACTTATTATGGTCCCCTGGACATTACAAAAGGCGGGACATGATCCTTAATGGGGTTTTGATCACCACAGGCACCACTGCATGCTCTGCTACGTACTCCCTTGATGGACAGATGGTTGGTAAGGAGTTATTTTTGTACAGTGTTCCATTCCTCGTCCAGTGTGCAACTGTTGTATTCTCGTTGGTGCACTTGGACGCGCCGCAATACTTCACCCTACAGCATTCAACACGTGGTCCACGGGATTTATGTCGGGGTAACAGGCAGGCTAATCCATTCACCGAACATCCTTTCATTCCAAGAGAAACTACAGCTGCGCATTCTCACTTTGTCACCCATAAAAATGAAGTCAGGGTCAAATGCGTCCCTAAAACGCCGCACATGTCGAAATTTTACAGTGTTCGTGACGTACGGTTTGTGGGGCGTTCAACTTCGTGGTTATCAGCACCCGTACAAATTCGCAATATTTACTCAGTCCAATATCGCCGCTTTCATGCATGATGATGAAATGCTGAGGACCACACAAACACCCAGTCCCCAAGTGGAGAAAATCCACAACCCGGCCGGGAAACGAACCCGGAACTCGTGATCCAGAGGCAGCAACGCTAAACACCAGACCACGAGCTGAGAACAAAATTTTACAGTGTCACAATACCGGTGAGTGTACCGTGTTAAAATATTTGGAGCTCGGTACGGCCATGGAACACTATGTCTCACCCTACTGTAACACCTGGACCATCAAAACGGTGACTTGCGACAGTATTCCCGGGTGTTTCACGTACTATAATATGACAAGAGGAAGGAACACGTAAAGCATCCAGGAACAGTGTCGAACATGGTCATTTCAACTGACTAGGTATTAAGGTATACGGAGGCATACTGTTCCATGGGCGTACTGAAATCGAAATCTTTGAACACCTGTCAACAGTACTGTGACAGTGTCCACCTTCCACATATGCGTCTTTTCAGCGAACCATTGGGCGCTGCCTTAATTTCTATGGGTGACAATTCACTGATGCGCAGGCGGAAGAGAACGAGAAGATATTCGACCAATTGACGGGCTTCCCAGTTCCCTGACTTTTCTTCCATCGAGCAAGAGTGGGATGCGCTGGGGAGACGCAGTACTTCGACGTGCACCAGAAACCACCCAGCTGTTTCCAAGCGCACTTGTGGAGGAATGGCACACTCTACCAAAAGAACTCCTTACATCCATGAGGACATCGTGCGAGGACGAAGCCGCGAATGCATTGCCGTCCGTGGTGGTCACACACCCTGTCCATAGCCTTGTCCAGCTTTTTCTGCAATCCGGGGGCCATAAAAAATTCAGGTGTCAAATGCGTAATTATTCTCTGTGAATAAAAGTGTCATTTCTATTTTTCCCACTATCTATTTCTTTCAGTTACTTTTTATACTAAACTGCAGCTATTTTTCTATGCGTGATCTAGTTTTAATCAAGGCACGTCACCTGGCACGTTCTGTGAAAGTCCTTTAGTCCTGACGTTTTCCACAGCAGTGTATTCCTAACGAGGAATCACCGGAGGCGGGGTTGTGATGTCCTCTGTATGTCCGGGTGCAATCTTGGAATAATACGATCCCAAGTAGGAGTTATTAGAAACCGGTTGAAGAACGGTGGTTTTAGGGCAGAGAGAATTGAAGTGCCACAGCACTGGGAAATTCTAGGTGGGTAGTAGCGCTACTGACGGACGTGCGCTCTCACCAACGATATTTCAGGCATGGGTGGCCGCATCTCGTGGTCGTGCGGTAGCGTTCTCGCTTCCCACGCCCGGGTTCCCGGGTTCGATTCCCGGCGGGGTCAGGGATTTTCTCTGCCTCGTGGTGGCTGGGTGTTGTGTGATGTCCTTAGGTTAGTTAGGTTTAAGTAGTTCTAAGTTCTATGGGACTGATGACCATAGATGTTAAGTCCCAAAGTGCTCAGAGCCATATGAACCATTATCTTTCGGGCATGGGTGCAGAGTCGCGCTAGTGGTGGGACCGACGGTGTATGCTGCGCAAGCTTCAGCGTCAGCATACCTGTAACAAGGCAACGGTCCCGTTACAGAGGTCAAGTCAATCATGAGGTCGGTCGCTCAGTGTAACTGCAGAATGAATGTCATGCTGCTTTTGTTTGCGTTTGTTGCGTTCGAAATCCCTGTTCGTGGCCGGTCTGTGGACTGTATGAGCGCTCCTGCCGGTAGCACTCAGATTTCCAGTGGTACAGGGACTCGCCTACGCAGAGTTGTCCGTGTGCTTACTTTAAGGTTGCCATTGGTTGTTATGAAGCTCTGAAGAAAAGAGTTTATAGGAATTGCTACCGCGCCACCGCGATCGCTACTAATTTATCCCCTGAAGATAACATTTTTATGGACGAAGCAAATCTGCCTAAAAACGCCATATGGATGCTGCCTACAGCTACGATTCTCCCTATATATTTGATAATTACAACAATAAATTGTATAAACTGTAAATGAAATAGGATTTTCTACGTTATTATTTTTTTTCTGAACAGTTTTTCGGTTTACCACACCACCGTCTGAATTTGATTTTTTTCATCAACAGTGAGAAGATGATGAACATACTCCGCCGGCCGAGGTGGCCGAGCGGTTCTAGGCGCTACAGTCGGGAACCGCGCGACCGCTACGGTCGCAGGTTCAAATCCTGCCTCGAGCGTGGATATGTGTGACGTCCTTAGGTTAGTTAGGTTTAAGTAGTTCTAGGGGACTGATGACGTCAGAAGTTAAGTCCCACAGTGCTCAGAGCCATTTGAACCATTTGAACATACACAGTGAGGGGCAAGCACAGAATAAATATCACCTTTCACAGTGCTGTGATGACGCAACTGAAACCGTTAACCAGTTTAATAAATACAATGTTTTAAAAAAGCGTTACGTGTTTCTACATGAGATGGAACGGGTCAGAAACAGAACAGAATTTCCTATACTGGTTGAAATGGCTCTGAGCACTATGGGACTTAACATCTATGGTCATCAGTCCCCTAGAACTTACAACTACGTAAACCTAACTAACCTAAGGACATCACACAACACCCAGTCATCACGAGGCAGAGAAAATCCCTGACTCCGCCGGGAATCGAACCCGGGAACCCGTGCGCGCGAAGCGAGAACGCTACCGCACGACCACGAGCTGCGGACTTTCCTATAATGATGTGTACGAAAATCAATACATGTTGAGATATGGGCTAAGCTATCCTCTCATTTCCATCTGTCTGTTGCGCTGACATACACTACTACAGGCAAAGCTGCATAAGATTTCCACTGACCCTGGCCCATCCTTCAGCTTTTATTCGCAGTGGTTCACGCACTCTTCCGAATACACTTGGCTCTATTCGGCTTGCGTCACATGCATTGGCCTGCAACGCGTGCACATCGGCGATGGGTCGCCTATACAACACAGCTTTTAAGTGTACTCACAGCCAGAAATCCAACGGATTCAGGTCTGGTGAAGGGACAGGCCACTAAGACGTATCAGTCGCCGGGGAATAGTTGCGGTGAGATGCCGCCACACGTTCTGTTGAAAATCTGGTGGTAACCCATCGTGTATAAACCACAGCCGTTGTCTCCCTGCAAGGGCTACGCCCTACTTTACCGCCGGCAGCTCGTAGCTGTGATACACAGCACCTCTTGGTCAGTTTGATGAAGTGTATGGACGCCTCCCGGTCCCCTGCGATTGCTGCCAACACACTGGTACTCAAACGACCCTCACGCCTCGCGATAATTGCTCGAGAATTTGCGTCTGCAGAAATGCGCATACTGCAACGATTTACTGTGCCGTACCTTGTGAATTCTGCTTCATACTTCGCATATTTCATCTTTAGTAGAAGAGCCCATACCTTAACAGTAACGTTAGTTTCTGGATCTACAATTATAGGAACTTTTTTCCCGTATTCTACCATGGATTCCTGCTATAGGAATATGTGATACTTTTTTGAAATACCAAGTTTAATGGTAACAAAAACAGGAAAATGTAAAACTGGACAAATATCGGTGGCTGTGTGTGTGTGTGTGTGTGTGTGTGTGTGTCTGTGTGTGAGGGGGGGGGGGGTGGCATGTGTGTGCGTGTACGCGCGTAGGCGAAGATTAAATGGTGGAAGGGAACAGGATAACATTAGCAAAGAATTACACTCATTAGAAGAGTTCTATGCAATAGCGTATATAACATTTTAGATTAAACTAACAATCACTACAAAGTAAAATTAATACAAGAGTTTGAAAACTATGACGCATGTAAGGTGATGCAGAAACGGAGCAAAAGATAGAACTGGCACTATTGTATTGGAAGTACGTAAGCTAAATTATGTTCCGTGGTCTGCAGAATTTTACTGCGAGGAAAAAACACACATAATAAAACAACAGAATATATATAGTACAAACACGAACAGTTTAAAATAAATAAATACTGGAAAAATGTTGGAACAGAATATGGAGACTGTGTTCCAAGAGTTGGAGAGGTTTATGTCAGAACGCTGTAGAGCATGCACACTTTGGTCCTTTTCATTTATAATTATGAAGTTTATTTCAATACCCACAGTTGTGATCACATTTGAGTTGTATATCTATATTTTTAGATCATCGGTTTCGACCTTCTGAGTGATCATCTTCAGATCCTCGTTGCTGACAGTAGGAGTCGTTGACGTGGAACAGATCCACCTGTGCAGACGTGTATAATTCTACTTAGATCGCTGTTTCTCCCGGAACAATGTTCCAAAAAAAAAATTGAATTACGAAGTTTTCCTATCATGAAGTGAGGGAAGAATTTGTTAACAGGTTTCGAATGTATTATCTTTGAAATATAATGCCACCATTCTACAGTTTATGACTTATTTTGCCCCCAGCGCTTGTATTTACGGACATGTTGCACACAAATGAGAGGCAAAAGTACATAACGATTATGATACGTAAACCGAATAGTCGAGACTTGAAAGCCAACTCATCTTTTAAGGATTCCCAACTTTCATTTACTTTAACCACGTACAGCGGAATTAACTTCTAGAATAAACGCACATTCGTGACCAGGTTCTTGAAGGGGGGACTATTAAATGTAAGCATTATATAAGAAGATGTAATACCAGAAGTAATACAACAAACGATTTTGTGTAAAGTCCTGCAGTAACGTGTGCACACTATTGATTTCTATTTATAAAGTACTTGTCTAAATTATTGTGGCTGCTCGCCCATCGAATGTGGCACGTAATCACACTCCTATACTAGCATAAAGTTTTCTGTGGAATCTGGAGTGGCCCCTTGCCGTGTGTCTGGGGAGTGTGTTTCACGTATATTTTTGTGCTACATCTTATGCAGATGCTCCCTGAAGAACTCCCTTTCGTCATACTACGGTAAATCTCCCTTAAGCTATAGGTGGGTGGGGGGCAAGTTATAAAGGGTTTCTTGCCTCAGAGTCACTGATAAGACTTTCGGGATGTAATGTTACACTTGAGACAGTTGCGCTAGTTGCATTCAGGGGCCCCACACACCTCCCCTCCACCCCTCTTTGGGAAACCCCCTTCCTCACCTCCCCTGTAACCTTCACCTTTTCCTCTTCACCCATAGGAATCGAGTTCCTGTATCTCATCTCTCACTTTTATTACTAGCACAAATTCGAAAGGCGCGTCGTTGAGAGTTCTCTACAGTGTGGTGGAAGGATCGTCATAAAATAGTAGTAGAGCCCAGCTCCAGACCTTCCACCCAAACAGAGTAAAAATATAAGAACAGATATCTGTACAATTAATTCCCACTTCTCACAGTTAATTGCTATTTGTAGCACTTACGGACACTGTTGCTGTTCTAGCGATTTTACAAATACCTACATATCTAAGTCAATATCAAATAAATACAGTGATAAACAGGTATCGTAGCGCATTATTTAACAGATTATATCGGTATCGAAAGTTAAACCACGACCACAACGCATTATTGAATAAATTACGCCTATATACCGAGCTAAGCAATTTATAAAATTCATTATATAAGGACAAAAGCGCGCTTGACAAGACATTAAATTTTCATCAAATACCATAGGTTGATATTTAAGCAAATTACTATATTCTGCATTAAACAATTTCCACAATGCATATTAACAGCAAATACACTTTTGCTGAGACTTTAAATGTTAAACAAGTTCCATAACATGATATTTAAACAAATAAACTCTTGCTGCGTACCTAATCTACCTCATCCATATACTACTAGTTTGTGTGAGACATCATAGTGTGTGTATTAAAACGCCTGCATTGTCCTGTTGGTATAAATATTGTAATACAATGAAGTTTTCACGTATTCTGCAAAATCTCGGTAAATTTTAGCAAAAATTATGATGCAGTGTCATTTTGGCGCAGCTGAGTTACTATAATGTGTGATATAACGGCATATTTTGTAAGGATTCTGACCTACCGTTATTAGTGACATTTTAGACCGATTTTCCTGCAGATACCTAGACTTTTATTTCAAGATATACGTAAATACGACGTCACGTTATATTCTGAAAGATGGTGGTAAATATTAACCTCATTTATGACGTAAGATATTTTGACATTGCTTTGTACAGTTGGATTAATATAATTTTATTACCTCAGGGAACATTCTGGAAAATGTAGGTAAATATTAACAAAATTAATGACATACAACACTTTGACAATACTGTTTGTGACTGTGACATTGCTAAGGTCCTAAAATACTCATGACATAGAAAGATATGTAAGTACTATGACCACCCATTGTCATGTACTAATTTTCAGTAGTTAATTTTTTAGCAATTTTCCGACTTACCCCCAGATTTCAATATTGTCAGCCAAAGCTGTACATCAATATTGTGTAAATACCAACTAGCAGAGTGCAATATATCAACAAATACACTCATATTCCTTGATAAGCAAATACTACACTACCACAAATACACATCTGCGACATTAGTTTGTGACATGACCATAAAGTTGCGTTGGAGTGTTGTGGGGAGGACCATTTGTAAAATAGCGATTACAGTGTGTTGTCTGTCATGTCACTATAAAACTGTGTTGGTGTGGGACACAATAGAATTATAGTAGACTTGTAAAATAACAATGAAAAAATTCGAAGTATGTACACAATTTGCAAAATTTACGCTTATAAACATTACTGCCACCACCATTGGCATCGCAATCCATTTAAAACAAAAGAGATATTTCCTTGTGTATTCTGGAAGGTTAGAGATGAGTTACTGGCAGAAGTAAAGTTGTGAGGACAGTTAGTAAGTCGTGCTTGCATGCGAATGCCAAATTTCCCGATTTCGAGTCTCGGACCAGGCACATATTTTTAATCTTCCAGCAAGCTTCACATCAGCGTATACTCCATTACAGAGTAAAAATGTCATTCTGGATGCTACCTGTCTGATCATAGTTTTAAATATTTTACGTGGTAATCGATTATAAAACTCACACATTTGATGTACTTGTACAAAATAATATATTCTGGGTCGTGTGCTACAGAGTGTGTGTAAGCGTGATTTAGGTGATGATATGGGGCTGGGGTTACAAGAGTAAATCGCCTGTGTCCTTCTCTAAGAAAACTGTCTGGTAAAGTTACCATACCGCACAGCAATACCTTAGGTCAAGACAGACAGTGCTAATAGTTTGATGCATCTTCTAAGAGTTTCACAGTCCACCGTCTGCTCATCCACATGACCGAGACACTTTTGTACAGGAACTGGTATCACTTCTTGCAGTATGTGGCTTTAGTACACTATTTTGCGAGTCTATGTGTGTGAGCTTATACCAAAGACCAGATGATCGTATTATATTGTCAAAGTACCTGTCTTACTTCTACATAAAACGACGTCAAAGTCATCCATACATTATGCTGACCCTGCATGCTATGGTAACTTACAAATTGGGGACTTTTTCTCCTTAACCTAGTTAGTTACTTCCGTACCTCTATATAGTTACTGGCGTGGGAAGTACTGTTAACTTCTGAGAGACATCTGACATTTTAAAGGCACCAGAGATGATAGTTTTTTTAAATATATGCCACTAAATTTCCTCCCTTAGTATGCGTTTTGATGCACAGAGTAAAACTAAGCATAAAAAATACGCATACAAGTTGCTTGTATATTCTAGTGGATCCACTCCTGGACCACACAGCTGCCTTGAGGTTTGAGCGATGTAGCAGTCTTACAATACTACGTAAATGGGCTAGTAGTTTACAGTCGGGCCAACAGCCCTGCCGCGGTGGTAACACTGATTTCCGTCAAATCACCGAAGTTAAGCATTGACAGACTTAGCTAGCTCTGGGATGGGTAACTGTATGGGTCTGCTGAGGTTTGTTAACAAGTGGAGTGCACTCAGCCCATTTGAGGCAAATTGAGGAGCTACTTCATTGCGAGGTAACGGCTCCAGTCACGAGATCTAACAACAGCAAAGAGAGAATTGTCCAGACCACATGCCCCTAAAAACCCGCATTCAGTGACACGTGGTAATTGAGGATGACACGGCGGTCAGTCTTTACGGTTGGGCCCCCTGGTCCCTGTTTGGATGAAGTTTAGTTTAGAGTAGTTAGTTTACAACTGGATTGCAAGAACAACCAAACTTAGAAAGTATGCCCCAAAGATCACGTGACAGGATGTTTTGCCATCTTTGGTCCTTAGAGCATCAGGTGCATGTGTGACACTACTGCTGTTCTGCAGTTTGTCTACTGGGCGAATTCGCTGTCTGTTTACATTTTTGTAATTTTGTATCCATAAACTAGGACGACGGGATTGTTAACAAAGATGACGTAGTTGTTCATAGAACTGTTTATACTGGGTACGTTCCTCATAGAGGACAGTCCAATTAAACTATAGTCAAAGTCGCAAAGGCTGGTTTCGAGTGGTAAAGGACTGTGAGGCACCTGGAAATTAATTTATGTGGGTTGTGTGTATTAGAAGTACAGGAGGAGAACTATGTACTGGATACATAAGGATGTTTTAACGTAGAAGTATCATAGAAATGCAGGATATTGATGGTTAGAGAGTGGCTTTTGTTAGTATGCGCTATTTCTGTGCTGATGGAGTAAATTTGGTTAAGATGTTAATTTTTAATTTCGTCATGCTAAACAGCTCATGTGCTGAGCGTAGCAAGAAGTGCACCGTCTGAACAATTCACTGTTGAAGGTCGTTGTCGAGATCTTTTTCTTAATCCCTTGAATTAGTGTATTTAACGAGCATTTGCTTTTGGTGCAGTCAGTCTTAAGTCTGTCCGAATACCAGATTTATGGATCAAGATAACTTCTTGGGCTAAAATGATACAATCATATTTAAGTGTTCGTAATTTTTTTTAAAAGGAGAACAACTTTTCAGAAGGATCAAGTGGTGAATTATTCTTGTGTTTTATTTGAATACTGTTTAGTTTGACCTGATACTAATATCAGGTTATCAGTTACGCAGGCTGGGCTAGGTGGCCACATTATATGCTGACCCAGCTCCTGGTTGTCCGACCGGCCAACAAATTGTTCCGGTGTGCCTCAGCAAACGGCCTACTTGACGACGGGAGAGGAAATGGGAGCGGTTCAGGGCGCTACTAACGCCTCACTGGGACCGCTATTCCGTGCCGAGTTGCGGTTGCGGATCTTCGGTCACTTAAGATAAATTGTTGTGCTTATTAAGCGGCTCTGTCCCGGGGATATTCTTAATTTTCCGTTCCTCGTTAAATGTGCGCTTGCCTGCCTTCGTCTCTCGGTATCAGGCCTCAAAATTGTGCGAATGGGAAGGTTTGAAGCCATCAGACAGTTACTAAATTTCACCAAGTTCAACAATGCTAATTTACCAAAGGCTTAACCCCAAGAGGCCTGCTTGGTGTCACTGTTCTTACATTTGTTGTATCGCTGGTAGCCACCACCGTGACCTACTTGTTTTGAAACGGGGCATTTACTCTCTTAAACATATTTTTTTTTTTTTTGTGGAAGAATTATAAAATATTTTGATCTATTTCTGTCGAAACGTGTTTCCTAATTTTTTTTTATGGGAATATTTCTCAGCCTTCTGGGGTCTGAATTGGTCTTCACTTTGTTGTAATATTTAAAAATCTCAAGGCAATTTCGAAGCTGTCTGGCACTTGTTGATGTTGTTGTAAATTTTTTCAAAAAGGTTAAATTCCAAGCCTTCTGGTGCTCTTTGATTGTTGATGTTAATCATGCAATGAAATGTTTTAAATGTTTTCACGAAATAAATATAAGTGGTTTCAATCGCAAGTGATATTCAACGTTGGGCTTGGTCCTTCCATGAATTCCTGTCGCCACCAATGAAAGCACATTACAGACACTAATAATGGCAACCACTGTTCAGAAGAAAGAATAAACTGTGGAATTGTTTTGGAGCTTGCATATTATTTACGCTGAAAATGTCACTGCATTTATTTTCACAACAGGTACACTAGTCCAGATTTGGTGGACATATTAACCAGCTATAAGACCTTCGTTATCGGCACAATGCGGCAAGAGAGGGAGGGGTTCATTGACTTCCTAAAAAAGTAAAAACTGAAAAAATGAGAATACATAAAAGCGTACAGAGGCAAGCAGATGGTAATGAAATGGAAAGGCGAAAGAGATGTTGTTATGGTCAGCACCTTCCTTGACGATAGGAAGGGAATCATTCAAAAGCCACTATTGTCATTAATTACACTAAGTATGTGGGAGGAGTGATAGGTGACATTCTCAGGTACACGGCTAACAGGTGGCTAGGAGGCGGCAGAAAATTTTTTATTAGAAGCTTTTACACCATTTGTTGGACATGGCATGCTTCAGTGGATACGTTGTGTACAAGAAGCATAGTGGTGACCAGTTTGGAATGAGCTTCATGATTAGTCTTCTTACACAGTTGGCCATATCTTCACAACAACAAGGTCCATCAACAGGAAGCTCTTCTCGGACACCGAAAGCAACACGCCTTACAGCTAGGTTTTTTCCAGACTTTCTTCCAGCTACAACGAAGAAAAGACCAACACGGAGGTGTGTAGTGTGCACGAGAAGAGGCTTCGGGACAGACTTCATACAGGTGCGCAGAATGCAAAACTTCCACGTGTGTAGCTTGTTGCTTTAAAATGTTTCACACTGAAAAGAATTGTAATATCGTGGAAATAAACTTTCGTTAATGTCTGCAACATGTTTTATTCATTCCGACCAAATATCAATTTAAATTCAAAAACGAAAACATGAATAAAAACTTTTAGGTGTGAGAATAGCACACAAAACGACCACTTCATGGCACTCTGGTGCAAATTGGCCCACTGAGTAAGAGGCGCGCACACACAAACTACACAGTTAACAGGTTAAGTAAGCAGACAACATAACATCACTGATGTTTTGTTTATATAGTAGAATTATTTTCAGTTTTACAAGTGACTATTTACTTCCCTTTGTTAAGTGACTTCCACAGATGAAACTGTCAACTGTCTACCATAGTAAAGAGCTCGTCCCAAGTGTAAAAAGCTGGCAAAATGTATTTAATTATCTCCACTGTCAGTGACTAGAATATCTTTCGTAATACGAGGAATATCAAATGCGTCAGCTTTTCCAACACCTGAAGAGACCCAGAGCCTTATACTAGCTTCCTCAGTAACAGATGTGGGTCACCTAGTTGTTACTGAACTTCTGATATATGAAGATTAGTCAAGCAATGCATTATAGCAGATTGGCGGTCTAGACCTGAACAAGACAAGTTTTGATCCTTCAGACATATTGACACCAGTCCTTGAAAAATGAACTGTGGAGGCGCGGTAAGTGGCTACGCGCAGTGCAGACCACTCTACACTTAATAACAAGAATTCCTGGCTTAATAACACAGTATGTATGCAATCTACGATTAACATAGTCGTTAGTGGCCAGAGAAGCAGAGAAACCTTCTAGTTATTCGCCACCAAGTGACTACAACAGTTAAACAGCTAAACTGCTATCCCTTTCTCTCCAACACTAAATAGATCACTGACTACATCACACTTAGAAATTAAGTACTTCCCAGCCATTGTTTAAAATAACATATTTTAGATAGAAACTTATTTTGTAACTGCAGGTAAATACTCACTTTATAAACTGAAAACAATTCCATTACATAAAGACAAGCTTAGTGGAGATGTTTTGTATCCTTACATAAGGGAACTGGACAGGAAACGCTAGGAAAGCAGAGCCTGTTGCTAAACTGTAAAGCGAGCCTCGACTGCAGTGGGAGAAGTTGTCTTAAGGCTGCAGCTGCCGTACAGGGTGACTAAGAATCAATTTTCCCTTTAGCAGCGAAAAACAATGTGCTGAAATTTACTAAGAAACTCTCCGTATGCTTTTCGTGCTTTAGGAATATAACTCCATTTAACGACTCAAATACGCACTGGATGCAATATTAACACACTCTGTGCAAAATAAATACCCCATCCGCCACGGTAGTCCACACTGCGTCGCCACTAAATCATAAGGCGAACTGCGGAAGAGATCGGTTTATCTTTGTGAAATATCCTGTAGTGACTTTTTGTGACGTCGTGGTGTAGAAGGAGTGGGAAATCGCCTGCTTGATCTTTATTTCGCAGACCCAGAATGGAGGGAAGTGCATGACCCAATTTGGGGATCAGTCTTTCCTCATACGTCTTCTCTCCATACACTTGCATCCCTCCGGCCCGTCAGAGAACAGAATTAATTGAACTATTAGTCCTAGAACAAACAGGACCTCGATTAATTTTTCACTGGGCAACATTGTGACTAGAATTCACGATCTGAGATAGACAAGGATAACATGCGCAACCACAACCACCGCCAAACTCACACCTCACCGGTGAGGTCTCCCTTACCCCCTTACAACTGTACAAAAATTTGTGCCTACACTAATCTTTTCCCCTTTCTTTTGTCGTATTGGTCTGCGCTACTCGCTTAGCCGCAGTGGTTCTACTACTTTTGTTCCATGGGAACTGGTGTTGCTTGGTTTTTGGTGTACTGGGCAGGTCACATGCCGTACGTTGCCTTGCATTTTAATTTTAGTATCAATTAATAATTAAATATACTCGTATTTCAGCTCTTGTTGTTACCCGTTGTTGTGTCCTGTGGTTAATACAGAGTTATTACAGGAAAACATTTTACTAGTTAATTATGATACAAATTACACATGCCAATGAGAAATGATTGTTTACAACTCCACATATGTAATGGATCAACGTGGCTGTGTCACAGGCTTTGAGCACCATTGTCCAGGACCGAAACCTGGAACCAGTGAAGTACATTGTAAAAGGGAAGTTTCAAATTGTTTGATTTTTTTAAACCATTAGGTTCTCTAAATTTTTGTTTTACTGTCGTTAACCTGTATTTTTTAAAATGCTCTGATGTTTAGATGGTTGTCAGTCTTCTTGAGTTCTTAATGGTTGGAGTCATTTGTCTTGTGAGCTTTGTTTTTACAGTCGTTCGTCCCTCTTGTCTCTGGTTACTTAAGCTTGAGTGAGAGGCATTTGCTGTGATGCTCTGTAGACTGATCTAAAGTAACTGGTATTGGTTTTCAAGCAAGTTGTGATTTATTAAACGTACAAAGTTTGGTACTGGTAACTCAATCAATCGACGCACCCTTTCATCCTGTTACCTAGTACCGCCGCAATGTACGAGACATTTAAAATGTCTACAGATTATTCTCACTCTTTCCCTCATAGTCCTGATTTCCATCGATACGACGTCTGTTCTGGAGGCGTACATTTTTGGAACGAAGATCTGTGTTTCCTTGTTGAATTAGGTAGCACTAACGATCCTTATTTTAACGAATTCTTTCTTGATATCGACTATTAATTATCCTGCGTCGGAGATTTTTAAATTTGTTATTATTATTATTACTGTCATTCGGGTACACCAGTGAAGTCGATTCGAACTTACGGTGCTGCGTTTCCATAGGAGGCACCAGTCTACATCTCCATAAAGTAATGAACTACATAAAAGTCTCTGTTGTTTTGGCTAACAAACTACTTACCCAAAGTAAAAAAAAGGAGGAACATATACATCATTATTCTCTGCGTGTCTTCCATTCTGTTTCTCTTAGACAGATTCACACACACACACACACACACACACACATACAAACAGAGAGAGAAAGAGAGAGAGAGAAAGAGAGAGAGAGAAAGAGAGAGAGATGGAGACAGACAGACAGACAGATCAGTTACAGTCAGTTACAGTTTAAATTTGATTTTTAACACAAATCTCCCAAGCAGTGTATAAATGTATTCAGGGCTGCTGGGAGTATAGGTGGGTTGGATGGAAGCTGTTTCGTTTCGTCTAGCTCGATAAGGAGGCATACCGATTCCGTGTCTACTGGAGCCAGAGTCAGCCTGCACATGGTTCACGTATATCTCCCTACAGTTTCAGTGTAAAGAGGGACCGATGTGAATTTAGGACAGGTGTTGTCGGTAGCAGCCTTGGGTAAATTGGAGTTTGGCAACGCTGATTACGAACCGCATTACCGCCTCTATTTGTTCTTATGTTTTTGATTTTCCTTGTTTTCCTAAATGCTGCAATCGGTAGGTGATATGATTTCTTCTACGATACGAAAAGCATTTCCTTCCTACTTCTTTGCCCTACAGTGCTACTAGTCTGTCCACAAAGACGCCTTTCAGACGTGCCTTCCAAGGGTAACTATTGTTCTAAGCACTGTTTTCCTGTTTCTTTACTGCATCTGGCTGCAAAGCTGCGGACCGCGCGATAAGTTGCTGATATGTCTATCGAGTTTCTTCGGAGAAAGGAAGCCGTAAGTGGAAACTACTCAGACGGCCAGGGACAGTTACGAAGTCGCTTGAATAAATAAGCAGCGGCGTCGCGACGCGAAGCAAACCCATTTTTTTTTTAAACAAAACGACAATATTAAAGAAACAAAATGTGTGCCCCCATCGATGTGTTTCACACATACATTTTAACTTTCTAAGCGGGTGTATTTTTTTAGTCTAGCTACTGGTGAGAGAGTCTGTGGTTCAACTTGACGTGACTGTTAAAGATCTTCAGTCGGTCAGTTTCATATCAGTTCGGGCGATGTGCTCCATTGTCAGAAATTACGACAGTGCTGAAGGACACCGACTGTCAACGCTGTCGGGTTAGCTATTCCGGAACTGTAATAAGTTCCGTTAGTTCACTTCAGTGGTTGTCACAAAGATAAACTTATGGCCACATAAGAATGATTAAATTTTCTTTTCGGTGTTACGTGTATCAGAGTAGGCCTTGATCTAGAGTTGTCTATATGATTACTAAGCGCTTTGTTTCTCATCAGTGACGCTTAGTCTTCGATATTACCATATTAACGCCATTTCCGATCTTGCCCTAGGCATCTGACTGCTGTCGAATGTCTGTGATGAAGATGTTACTTAATACGCTTTGGTAAAAAAGGTGTGCCAAATCAATTGTATCAGTCGTTTTTATCAATCGCTATCTTCTTTTTCTTCTTTTTCGTTTGCCTTCTTCTTGTTTCTTCTGCAGAGTCGGCATTCTCATACGGGCTGAAGCAACGTCAGCGACAGACAGTTGCCAGATACCTTTTCCGATGCCACCATTTACACTGGGATGGAATCCCTATATCCCATTTGACTGAGTTCAACTGTGTCAGTGTTTTTTAAATGAATATGTAGCGTGCAACTGAGGCGGAACGTGGGTACCAGGCCGCTATTCACCTAGCTGGGTTTAAAAATGAGGACAAAGAACACATCTAGGCTGGTCGGCTCATGAGCCCTAGTCATTGATCTGCGAGGGGATTCTATTCGGGCTAGGCTCCCTTCCATGTACCCCTGAAAGTGCGTTTTAACACGCTCGGGTTATTCGGGCAGATGTTTGTCGAATACGATGCTCCTGCAATTTTCCTGCTAAAATGCATTTTAGAAAACTCAAGGATGTCACAGAATTTCAGTTTTGAGAGTTCTGTCCAAGGAGATTAATTTTACACTCTCTTCCAATTCGAAATTTACAAGACTTTTTCGCTTCTCACACTTGCTAGAAGATTCCAGTCAGTGTGGATTGTCAGGGAGAAATATCTAATACTGTATTTAGATCTCGCAAATGTGCACGAATGTATGTAAGTTGAACACCTGTGGTCAATTCGTTGGCAAATACGAAATTCAAAGCTTCCGGTCAGGTGATATACGTCACCCAGTTACGGAGAACAGGTTCACATAATCAGGTCCACTGAGGGTCGTGCGATGTTAAGTTCGTTATTTCGAAAACTAATAACTTTTTACAGCTTGCCATTCCAGGATACGTAAAATCAGTACATCAAAAGAGACCTAAAAAGAGTATACACCGTGTATACAACCCACGCAGAGCAAAGGAAACAGCTCGCGGCACGTTGTGATGCATAAAATTTGGGCAACAACTTACTTTGGCGAACTGCTGTAAGGTAGAATGTTTGTCGTCGTGGAAACCGAGCTGTCTGGTTTTGCACCTGTTTCCTTCTCATCTCTCTCTCTCTCTCTCTCTCTCTCCCTCTCTCCCACTCCCCCCCCCCCCCCACCTTCTCTCTCTCTCTCTGCCTCTGTTACCGACATACACATAATGCAGTAAGTAGTTAACATCTTCCTGTCCCTATCAGTTTTCTCTCTCCTCTTACCCACATCTCATTTCGCCCTGCCTATATTGGATCATTTGTTTCTCTTTCACTGACTGTATCTGTTTCTACATCTTTCTTGACTATCTCTCCCTCTCTTCCGTCTTCTAGAAATTTATGTGTACCCTGTCCCTAATAATTCGATATTATTTTCAAGAGATCACAAATATGATATGTTTATATTATTCATAGCATAACACTCACTTATCAGCTTACATTACGATGTGACTAACGATACTTTCATACGAAACGAGATGTTAAGAAGAGTAAAAGTGTCATATGCTCCTTGAGAAGGCATCTGGCAGTAACAAATCCTATTTTCTATCATGAAACACACTTTTTTTCATGGAAAACACTATGCAGTAGAGGAATAAGCTTGTCAGTGATTAATTTGAAGCAATTTGGATAACAGATGAACTTAAATTAATCAGGGTAAAGTTTCAGTGAAAACCAACAGCTTTTGTCGCGCCGTTAATATAATCAAAGCAATTACAGCTTGTTTTACTGAGATCGATAGAAGCAAATGACATTGAACATCTTGAGACAGATAACACTGATCCGGCAGCAAAATATTAGAAAACAGCTGTGCATGCTAGCCACAGAGTTCGCAATACCTGGCAGTCCGCCGCCTATGTTGCCTTTAGAGATGGTAATAGAATTACCAGAAACAGAGAGAATTACTCGACCGTTGAAATGAACATCGCATGAAACTTGTTGGGTACGGGGACGTAGCTCATGGAGCAAGAGATACCTGTAGTCGAACAGGAGCTCTAAAGAAAATCGAGCGAGGGATAGAATAGTATTCGAGAGGATCCTTAAATCGAATCCTTGTTTGACTACTATGATTAGAGTTTTACGTGGTTTCCGCAGATACTTCGTTTGTATTCCACGGGCGATTCACAGCCACTTCTCAGCTATTGTTATTCGGCGACTAAAATTTTCCTATTATAGCCGTCGTGTTAACTTTCCGTGGTTAACGGCAGATATCCTTCGCACGGCTCGCTCGAACTCTGTTACAATGACTGCGACATATATTCAGGATCGATTGTGTGGAATCTTGCTCAGCCGTGTCTCTCAGGGTGCCTAGGAAGCTGTTTTCTGAGACAGCTAGACAACAGACAAGCAGATCATGTTAATGGAGTTTGTTACAGCAATCGAATTGACAATACTCATCTTTGGGTCGCAGTCAAATGGTGACATGCAAATAATCAATGTCCTTCGCTGTATGCAATGTCCATGCAAGTTCATCACATAAGGTGACATGGATCACAAGTCACGGGCCTTCTAGTGCTCTCTGCTAGTGCGGGTCCACTACTGCGTCTTCTACCGTCCGGCCGCGGCTAGGCGGGAGCGTCTCTTCTATTATCTCCGTACAGATGCCGCTCCTGCCTTGGTGTCGTCCTAATCAGCGTACCATTGGCTGACGTCGTCTCACAGCCCTCTCTGTTGTTCCGTTCCGATCTTCGTGCCGGCGTAGTTAAGCCAGAGCAGACTGCGTCTCGCCAACGATGGAGGGTATGTAACGCTTAACGTAAACAGCTTAAATGCTAATTACAAGCATATAAAGTTTGAATGAGGTTGTTTTGTGCTGCATTTCATCAATCGGTTACTCAACCGATACACGGCGAGTGCAGTTTTTATAAAAGTAAATTATGAAAATTTGCATGTAATAAAATGATATTTGTAATTCAGGAGCGTCATCTGCATAAATGGGAAGACCCTTAAGTTAGAAACTACTTCTGTTAATCTCTTTTCTTACGCTGATTACACCATTATTAGTTAAATTTTATACTTCTATTTGGCTGGCGAGATTCGTCTAAAATTATTTAGCCCAGCAAACAACGTCAAGAGGAAGTGCAATCTGCATGTAAGACAGAGTTGATTTCCATCTATTTTTTCATTTTATTTAATCCTTTCTGCGTCGCTTTCTCCACGTATAGCTTCTACCGGTCGTTGGGACAAATTATAAAAACATAACAGCATAGGTAGTCTTTGGGCTGTTGGGAAAGACCCATACGCAATAGAAGCTATCACAAGAACGTTGGGAACTCTCACGGACAGAATTTAAGCACGGTAAACACCAATGACAGGGTACGAATATATCACAGAATATGTAGTTAATACTGATGAGTATAACCACAAATTAGGAACGTGTCCATGGCAAAAAATTGGAACTAGAGTCCCTCCGTTAAAGCCAAGCACAAATATCAATACCATATGCAGCAGTGCTTGGATAAATTTTTCGCATTTATTACACACTGCCTTGAATTCATCAACGTAACGCTCCTAAAATGTGTGAGAGCCAGGTCAGCACACTATTGCCGAATATAATACCAAGAATATAGTTGAAATAAATTCAAACAGCGTAAATAACCGATGTGACTTCATCTCGCTACACTGACAGGACTGTGTTAGTAATTACTTTCATGTCTGAGATTCTGACATGAAACAAATGAAATTAAATTTGTTGGACAGTTCTAAAGCAATAAAGCCGTAGTCATATACTTGCCTCGAAATTTATCAAAGCGTGGAGGACCAACACAACTGAATGAACATTACTCCCTCGCTTAAATACAGTCGCTACAAGTGTATAGTACTAATGTTGCTAAATAATAGGTATACATCCACGCACAAGTGAACTCAGTACGAGGGTCGTTCAATAAGTAATGTCCCACATACTTTTTCTCTGAACATATTTATTGTTAAGAGTCAGAACCTGGTAACAATGTACATCAACATGTATTGTCCATGCCCTATATTTCTACGTAGTCTCCATCACGTTCTATGGCCGTACGTAAACGCTGGAAGAGCATGTATTCCCTGCTGCTAAAAGTTCTTGTCCTGCAGGCGTGGACATGTTTTCACTGCATGACTGACACTCTCGTCATCTTCAAAGTGCGTTCTATGTAGAGAATATTTAAGCAGCCCAAAGAGATGGAAGTCCGAGGGTGCCAGGTCTGGACTGTAGGGTGAATGAGGCAATGATATCCAACCCATTTTGGAGATGTGTTCTCGGGTTCTCAGACTTGTGTGTGGGCGTGCATTATCGTGTTGGACCAAGATTTCTGCTGGATTCTTGTCCGATCGAACACGTCGTAAAAGGTTCTTGAGTTTATTCAGGGTCTTCACGTATGCCTCTGAACTGATGGTTGACCCTCTTGGCACCACATCCATGAGAATGACTCCATCACAATCCCTGAAGACTGTCACCATCTTTAAGTCTGCCACATTTCGTGACACTGGTGATAATTGCCGACGACGTCCGCCACCGGTAGCGAGAGGTCAGCACGACATAGTGTCAACCCTAAGGGCCCGGGTTCTATTTCTGGCTGGGTATGAGATTTTCTCCGCCCAGAGACTGGATTTTGTGTTGTCTTTATCATCATCATTTCATCCCCATCGACGGTCAAGTAGCCGAAGTGGCGTCAAATCGGAAGACTTGCACCCGGCGGTCGGTGTACACGACTAGAGGCCCCTAGTCACACGCCAGTTATATTTCACCGAGGACAGCGCTATTAAGGGGAGTACGTACGTCCTACATTCACAGTGTTAAATTTGCAATATTGATATTGATATTGTGACAGATAGAGATCTGAAATATTTGGGATGTATAGTATCACTCCTTTTCTGTTTACTGAACCAGAATCATAATATATAGAGAAACAATTAGCTAGTTATGATTTTTTTAAAATGTTATTCAATATTTTCTTTTAAAAGTCCACTTTTTCTTCCGTAAGTAAAAAGCCGTTAGAGGTAAAGATGTTTTGCGAGGTTCAGTAGCTGCAGTATACTAAGTGGTAACACAGCGTAAAATTAGAGTTATGTATCAGTAATAGTTCCTGAGATAATGGGTCAAATAATTTTAAAAATGTCATATCCGGCAAATCAAGTTCACACATTTTATTTGATATAACTTACACATGGAGGCATGCCATCTTCTAGAAACAGCCAGGCGCATAATCAGCATTATCTGGATCCTGTTCTTGACTATCCTGCAAACCTAGAACCTTCCTTCTTTTCCTGCCTCTTGCTTCTTTAGTCATTTCCTCTGCTGCACGCTGGGCTTTCATGATCAGGTATAAGAGCGTATAATAAAACACCAAACCACTACGTTTTCAGTTCAAAACTTATGAAACACGACAACCAAAAAGTGAATAAACAAAATGCATGTGCTATTCCGCCATTTCTGTTTGCACAGTGCATCCAACCTCTTAACACGAACATTAACATGATTTCAAGCAATAAATAGCTGAAAACCACAGCCTTCAAGATTGAATAGTTCAAGACATAGAGATACTTAACAGTGCAGAACGACCGGATAATTTTACACACGCACTATTAACTTTGAAATGATAAAAGCTACACTTCCAATTGGAATTTTTCGACAAATAATGCATCAAATTATTCATGAGAGATCAAATATTAATAAGAGATAATAATTCGAAAAATGTCACTTTTTGACCAATTGCGCCATACGTACTCCCCTTAAATTGCCGTCCCCAGTCACTATTTTCCGAAATTCTTTCACCAGAAGACGCAGTAAGTATTCCAGACTCTGGATCAGCAATAGCCTACAAGAGATAACCTTAGTGAAATAAAAACAACTTAAGTCGTTCGAGACTAGTGTCTTATAGTCCAGAAAATATACCAATAAGTTCACTTTCAGAGTACACTGATGGAATAGTTGCTTTATTTTATTTTTTAGCAATTGTATACAACTACTCGTTCGACGAAAAATCCGTACCTGAAGACTCAAATCACCCCCCCCCCTTTCACAATAAAGGGAATATAAGAAATTCGCTTAATTATAGACCCATATGACGAAATCGATTTGTACCACGATTTTGGAGCGTAAACTGTGATCGAAAATTATAAAATGAATCGAAGAAATCTATCAATTAACACATACCCAGCTTGGATTCAAAAAATACCATTCTTGTGAAACATAAGTGGCTCATTTTTCACACGAAGTAATGAGTCTTATTGACAAGGATCCTCAAGTTCATTCCATGTTTCTAAAATTCCAGAGGTATTTTGACAACATTCCTCGCAAGAGTGGCCCCACGCGGTGTCATCTGAGCTGTGAGACAAGATTCGTAATATCCTACCACAAAGATCCCACAGCAATTAACGGAAATTAATACAATTAAACTGAAGTTATGTCAGGGGACTGCACAAGGAAGCGTTACAAGTCATGTGGCGTTCTTAACAAAAGCTAAGAGGCGGCCGGAGTGGCCGAATGGTTCTAGGAGCTTCAGTCTGGAACCGCGCGACCGCTACGGTTGCAGGTTCGAATTCTGCCTCGGACATGGATGTGTGTGATGTCCTTACGTTAGTTAGGTTTAAGTAGTTCTAAGTTCTAGGGGACTTATGACCTCAGAAGTTAAGTCCCATAGTGCTCAGAGCCATTTGAACCATTTTTTTTTTTTAAAGCTAAGCAGCTCTTTTACAGTCTGTTAGGCGACATTACACACAAACAGTAAAATATCGCCTTAGCTTTTTCACAACCCAACTTAGAGAACCTTTGGCCTTCATCCAATATCCATAAAGCGTTATTTTTCATTGAATTCTCGAGTGAGATACGTAAGACGAAGCTCGAGTGCAGATCATGCGTCACGGTTATCTCAAGATGTTTGATGCCGATTCCCAAACGTTGGTTCAGTGACAAAAACAAAGACTGGATACCAAAGAAGGACAATGTTGCGAAGCACCGCACAAGCCATCGCTGCGACTGGAAAGACGAAAAATGAGTGCAGATACTTTATTGGCACTCACAGTTGCCTGACCGTAATACTATTGAAAATGTATATCTTAACAGAAAGAAGTACCGAAGGAAATAGGAGCTTCATTTGAAATCTGTCGACGCATTTGGAGGTCTCCTCCACGTAAATACGCTGAAAACTTCGTTTCAGGCATGCCTCGGAGATGCCAAGCAATTATAGACGCTGCGAGTGTCTTGACGTATTATTAACTATTACTGTATTCTTCTTTTGGTCACATAAGATGTATGTTGTTAGATATATTTTCGAGTGATTAACAAGACCATGATCTTACTTAGCAGACTGTAGATGGTTTGCAGATAATACCGCCTTAGTATTTAGTAGAGTCATCAGAAGGTCAATACGAATTATAAAATAATTTGGAATAGATATCTACGTGGTGCGAAAATTGACAACTGTCTATGAAGATTAAAAATTTCAGGTCTCCAATTGAGTCCTAAGAAAAATCCTTAAATTTAGGTTACAAGGAAAGTTACAAAACTGAATGGTTATCCATTCAACAAAATAGCTACAGATTACAATTACGACAAACTTAAACAGGATCTATCACCTATAATATGTTGTGGGGGAATGGAAGACAAAGTCTGCGCTTGGTAGGCAGAACTCACATAAGGGGCAAAAAAGGTACTAGAAATACTTATTAACCTATCATCGTCAATTACCTTCTGGAGAATTGGCAGAGGATATCTAAAAAGTTCAAAGAGGGGTGGGGGGTTTTGAATTAACACACAACAGCAGAGAAAGTTCTAAGCGTAATATGATAACTGTGGTGGATATCGTTAAAACGAAGACATGTTTCGTACAGCATATCTTTTCGCGAAGGTAATTATCAGCTTTCTCCTCCAAATGAGAAAATATTTTCTAGACACCCGCCTAAAGGAGACGAAAATTATGATGGCGCTAAAATAAATCAGAGCTCGCATGAAAGACTTTAGACAAGCATTTTCTCACGTGATATTCGAGAGTGGAAAGATCGAGAAACAGTCCGAACTCTCTGCCTAGCACTTAAGTGTGAACTACAGAGTATTTAAGTAAATGTAGATACAGTGTTCCACCAAGCAGGTATTGGTACTAACGATATCTTCTGATGTCAGTCTTTAAATGAACTTCTTGTGCTTCCACAGCTGAAGTTTTTTTTTGGTGACTGAAGATGTCAAAGTATAATCCGTCACTCACTTGGACCAGTACCTCAGGGCCCCTCAGGGTACTCTGTAACACACTGTCACTGGTGTGCCGCTTTCTACCTGTGGGCGCGTGAGAGTGGTGTGACTGCATGTTGGGAATGAAATGGCATTTGGCAAGAGAGGGGGCAGAGGTTCGTCGCACCGGAGTCTACTTGAATATTATTCTCCTACTTTGACATAATTTGTGGCAGCCGCCGCCAGCCGGCATCGCATGGTCAGTGACACGCCGTTACAGTGGCTTTCACCTGCTCCGCCTGTACTACCCAGTAACACTCAATTACAACTGACATACATGGAGGACATTTACCCCCTCTCCTCCTCCTCCTCCTTCCTGTTCTCTCTGCTTCCTACACAACCCCACTTTCACCTTGGGTGGCCAGAGGAACTACCCAGATCTCGTTACATGCACTGGCATTGCATCAGGACGAGGGCTATATCATGTCGCATGTATTCGTTTCTGACCCGAAACACCAAATGGGCGCTGCACAACATGTTTATTTATTCACATGTTCATCACCTCCTATACATTTCGTGCCCCGCTCAGGCTGACTCAGTAATTTCCGTAGGCGATTTCGTTCTCTGAGACGAGCTGCGTTACGGTGATTATTTTTTTCAGGCTCTGGAGACGTCGACATATTGACTCTCTTACGCTACGATGTAGTCGCACTACCAAAAGATTTGTGTTAAGACAGTAAAAACCCTGCTCGGTAAAATGCTGCTGCCTTTAAGACTGCTCGCAACGTCCCCGGAATTTATAGACAACTTGTAAGAGGTCGTTTCGAAGTCTACGTCTACATCTGTATTCTGCACACCACTGTGAAGTGCATGCAGGTGGTACGCCTCGTTTTACCTGTTGCTGCTGCTTTTTCCCGTTTTATTCACGTACGGATTGCGGAATGAATGACTGCTTAAACGCCGCTATGCACACCATGACTGGTCTAATTTCGTCTTCGCGATAGCTATGGGAGTTATACGTGGGAAATTGCAATATGCTCCTAGAATGATCACTAAAAATTGGCCCTAGAGCATTCTATGTACGTTTTCATGGAATAATTCGTGTTTATACTTGAAAGTCTGCCATTTAAGTTCTTTAAGCATCGATCAATCAAGTGACAACGAGTTCAAAAAAAAATTGTATAATCATCAGCAATAAATCTCCGTGACGGATACACATTCAAACCGTCCGCTCGCGCTAATACAGCAAACCTCCAGCACTGCTAATTATTAACCTCTAACCTCTAACCTCTAACCTCATTCCCAACTTCCATCACTGCTGAATGTTCACCTCCAACTTCCATCACCGCTAACTGTTAACTTCCAACTGCTAATCCGACCAGCCACAGAGTCGCACAGGGCTGTCAGAGTTATTAATGCAGAGCGCTACATAACACTGCCAACATACAAATACATAAACAGGCTACTTACATAGCAACCCCCCCCCCCCCTTGCTCCTCTCAAAAAAAATTTAAAAAATAGTTTGGGCAGTGCCCAAGACTAATTTGCTAAACTATTTTTCACATTAACAATATCATATAGATCAAACCTCCGACCACTCTTGCTGCCCTTGTTCGTACTCGTTCAGTATCCCCCGTTATTCCTTCCAATATCTGACAAGATTTGTGCAGCGTTTCCACACAGTACACCCTCAGGGATAACATTACCTGCGAAAAGTATGACGTTTCAATTCTTATCGTCTTCAAGGCCACTAATATACGAAATGAACAGCAAGCGCCCCTACACGCTTGCTTGCGGCATGCTTCAAGCTACCTCTGCGTCCATCGATGACTGTCTATCCAAAATTATATGCTGTGTCCTCCTGTCCAAGACATCCTCAAATCAGTCATAAAGTCATTTGGTACCACATAGCATAGTATTTTCGACAGTCACGTAAAAAGAGCTATTCATGAAGCGTTCAAGGAATTGAAAGTAAGGTTCTACCGATCTGACAGAATATCATAAGAAATTTTGGTATCAGGGTAATTCAGTAGAACGGATCGAATCCATCTATCCAGTCACTCGGTATCGATGCTGGTATCCAACCGAAGAATGACACATTGAAGTCTATATACTAAACTCCGTCTTCTGAAATTGTTCTACGAAGAAGTCTGCTTTAAAATGTCGCACGATCACCCAAATGTCAGATGTTAAGGTAAGAGGTCTCTGGACAGAAAATCAACTAAAATCACTCAACATAGGAACGTCAACTTTTCTTTATATTATACCTATACGATTTCCTTAGAATTTGGTGAAGAATGCATGCCCTTTTAGCTTAGTGTTCGTCTCTGGATAAAAGGAGCGTTTCAGGTGATTAGAAAAAATGGGAAGGTCATTCCTGTTTCCAGGAAGGACGGTTAAACAGATACACATAACTATAGATGTATATCCATGGCTTCAGCCTGTTGTAGAGTTTTGGGGCACGTTTTATGGTCGCGTACTTTGACGAAAATTTCCGTTTTGGTAATCAACATGGATTCCACAGACAACGAGCTTGGGAAACGCAGCTCCCTGTATCCGTCCACGCTACCAAGAAGACAGTCCTCAATATCGTCCACCGGGGCCTAGGTTGATGACGTGCTCTTCAGTTTTGAAAGCCTTTAGAACAATTCCAACTCTCACATAATGAACAAAATGTACATGTACGGAATGTTGGATCAGCTTTTTGATCATATTGAAGAGTTTATAAGAAAAGGTTTACATGTACCGCCGGCGATGCAAATCCAACGGTGTCGGATCCAGTGAGCGTTGGAGCCACACTATGTGGCCTCCGCATCCAATCCTTTTACAAATGTGTCATTCAAGTGGCAACGTAGCACCCTGTTGAAGTGTGCTGGAGCATGATCATGCTGGAAGCACGTGGCACCAAGAATGCTCAACGGCACTTTGTCCAGCAGTCCCGATAAGACTTCTCGCAGAAATAGAAGGTAATTGGGATCGTCAATAATCATGAATTTGAGGTATAGACCTATGACATGGTTATCAATGAGACCTGCCAACATGATGTCTGAAATATGGAGTTGGAGGCATCGGACATGCAGCCTACGAGGATTTTCTTCCCATGCAAACATTGCTGTTTCTGATGTTGAGCAAGCTGTCCCTGGTAATGGTGAATTCTCCATAATACAAGATACATCGTAGGAAATTAGAAACCTATCCACTTTGTTCTAGCAGCCGTTGGCGAAAGCTGAAGGGATGGGAAAGTCATCCTGATTCATCGCAAGAACCTTCTGGAGTTTGTACGGATGGAGGTTCTTACCGTGCAGAACGTGCCACACTGCAGTATGGTGTGTGGTACATCTGGGGTCCTCACGAAAGGCCTCTCTGCAAAACGCTGACGTACGCTTCTACAAACACTCGAGTACGGCGTATATGCAGGCGTCCAGTGTAGTGACCGTTAAGACTTAAGCTGTCCATTTCACTTAAACGACTCTCCAGTGTTGCAAACATGGTGCAGTTTGGGTGACGCCTGATGGTGTAACGTTCTCCATAAAGCGGGCAAGCCCCTTTCCATTCCTTTGGGCTTCCCCATACACGAGAAGCATGTCGGTGTGCTCCGTAGTTGTGTACACGACTGTTATTGTTTATTCCAATTTTACGATAGCCACATGTATGACTGAAATGAAGTACAGTATTTAACTACAGGACACAAGACAGTACTCTAGTCTAACATTTCTACATAATACTTTGAAGTGCTATGTGTGTCATGTAACACATAAAGCAGTGCCACTGTTAACTTCTTCAGCCTCACAGAAAAAAGAGTATGCTCTCTGCTGTTTGTCTGTGTTGGTTTGCTTACCTACTGTCTTGTTTCTGAAGCTCTAGTGCGTGACCTCTTTCAGAGTGACTGTAATTACTGCTTGCCCATCTTGCGTGATACAAACTGCCTACGTTCTGCTTCACAGCCCAGAGTCGTAAGGCAGCAAACTAAGCGTATTTTAGAATACATCTACATCCATACTCCGCAAGCCACCTGACGGTGTGTGGCGGAGGGTACCTTGAGTACCTCTATGGGTTCTCCCTTCTATTCCAGTCCCGTATTGTTCGTGGAAAGAAGGAATGTCGGTGTGCCTCTGTGTGGGCTCTAATCTCTCTGATTTTATCCTCATGGTCTCTTCGCGAGATATACGTAGGAGGGAGCAATATACTGCTTGACTCCTCGGTGAAGGTATGTTCTCGATACTTCAACAAAAGCCCGTACCGAGCTACTAAGCGTCTCTCCTGCAGAGTCTTCCAGTGGAGCATATCTATCACCTCCGTAACGCTTTCGAGATTACTAAATGATCCTGTAACGAAGCGCGCTGCTCTCCGTTGGATCTTCTCTATCTCTTCTATTAACCCTATTTGGTACGGATCCCACACCGGTGAGCAGTATTCAAGCAGTGGGCGAACAAGTGTACCGTAATCTACTTCATTTGTTTTAGGTGTGCATTTCGTTAGGATTCTTCCAATGAATCTCAGTCTGGCATCTGCCTTACCGACGATCAACTTTATATGATCATTCCATTCTAAATCACTCCTATTCCGTACTCCCAGATAATTTATGGAATTAACTGCTTCCAGTTGCTGATTGCTATATTGTAGCTAAATGATAAGGGATCTTTCTTTCTACGTATTCGCAGCACATTACACTTGTCTACACTGAGATTCAATTGCCATTCCCTGCACCAGGCGTCAATTCGCTGCAGATCATCCTGCATATCAGTACAATTTTCCATTCTTACAACCTCTCGATATACCACAGCATCATCCGCATAAAGCCTCAGTGAACTTCCGATGTCATCCACAAGGTCATTTATATATATTGTGAATAGCAACGGTCCTACGACACTCCCCTGCGGCACACCTGAAATCACTCTTACTTCGGAAGACTTCTCTCCATTGAGAATGACATGCTGCGTTCTTTTATCTAGGAACTCTCCAATCCAATCACACAATTTGTCTGATAGTCTATATCTTCTTACTTTGTTCATTAAACGACTGTGGGGAACTGTATCGAACGCCTTGCGGAAGTCAAGAAACACGGCATCTACCTGGGGACCCGTGTCCATGGCCCTCTGAGTCTCGTGGACGAATAGCGCGAGCTGGGTTTCACACGATCGTCTTTTTCGAAACCCATGCTGATTCCTACAGAGTAGATTTCTAGTCTCCAGAAAATTCATTATACTCGAACATAATACGTGTTCCAATATTCTACACCTGATAGACGTTACCGATATAGGTCTATAGTTATGCACATCTGTTCGACGTCCCTTCTTGAAAACGGGGATGACCTGTGCCCTTTTCCAATCCTTTGGAAAGCTACGCTCTTCTCGAGACCTACGGTACACCGCTGCAAGAAGGGGGGCAAGTTCCTTCGCGTACTCTGTGCAGTATCGAACTGGTATCCCATCAGGTCCAGCGGCCTTTCCTCTTTTGAGCAATTTTAATTGTTTCTATATCCTTCTGTCGTCTATTTCGATATCTACCATTTTGTCATCTGTGCGACAATCTAGAGAAGGAACTACAGTGCAGTCTTCCTCTGTGAAACAGCTTTGGAAAAAGACATTTTGTATTTCGGCCTTTAGTCTGTCATGCTCTGTTTCAGTACCATTTTGGTCACAGAGTGTCTGGACATTTTGTTTTGAGCATTATGGGCAGGCCCCCCAAACAGCTTGGCATTTTGACGATCTAAGGCGTCATTTGGAATCTGGAACGATATGACTCAGGAGGACATCCAACAACTATCAATCAAGGCCAAGCCAAATAGCTGCTTACATAAGAGCCAGAGGTGGATCAGCGCATTATTGACTTGCTCAATTTGTGAAGCCCTTTCTCCTGAATAAAGCACCTAATTTTTTTAAAATTGTAATCATTTGTCTGTTTGTACATGTACAGCACACCTACCGATTTCCGTCACAGTTTGAATTTTGTTTTGTTTTGCTTTTTGGTTTGTTTTGTTTTGGGTTGTATTTAAGAAAATCACAAATGGCTATGAATACAAAGGGGTCTTTCGGTCAAATTGCCTTTGCAGTGGAAGACTTGTTTTCTCTTGGGCTTCATGCCTGGTGCCACTGCACTGTAGCCAACCTAAGCATGCTACGGTCGCAGGTTCGATCCTGCCTCGGGCATGGATGTGTATGATGTCCTTAGGATAGTTAGGTTTAAGTAGTTCTAAGTTCTAGGGAACTGATGACCACAGATGTTAAGTCCCATAGTGCTGAGAGCCATTTGAACCAACCTAAGCACCAGAGACCTTCCCCTGCCACCCCGTCTAAAAAGTCACATGAGTGGTCAGCGCAGGCCCCAATGTAAAGTAGGCTGCAGGAACCACGAGTATTTATCATCTGCGGAAACTGTGTCTTTGCTGAGGCAGTAAGACCACGAAGACGCTCTCCGTTACCTACTGAGAACCAGTTTCTCGACGGTGCCATTCGGTTGTTAAATCGCTAGAAAGAAATAACGAAAAAGTTACCACCATTTTTTGCTTAACATGTCCTAGGACCAATTACTTTGGAATCACTTGTGTGTACAATCACATCGATAAGAATGCAGTCATGTCCGCGAGAATTTGCACACGCCTACAGAATCGCCGTAATTACGTGCGCACAGGCACTACCACACGCATTTCATCAGTGCTTCTTGGATAAGAGTTGCAGTGCATGCTGTCCTTCATTTTCGTATCTTGTTTCTCTCACGGTTAACGGTATCTCCCATCTTCCAGCCAAGACAGTGTCTCCCGTCTTGATAAAACTCTCTAGGGAATTTCTTGTTTGATGAAGTTTCTCTTGCATCTTCAAACTCCCTTGAAGTACAGGCATTACTATGAGCTGTGGCGGCCTTTCGTTCTGTAAAGGCTACCTCTCATTTTCTTGTATTTAAGTGAGCAATATACACTCCTGGAAATTGAAATAAGAACACCGTGAATTCATTGTCCCAGGAAGGGGAAACTTTATTGACACATTCCTGGGGTCAGATACATCACATGATCACACTGACAGAACCACAGGCACATAGACACAGGCAACAGAGCATGCACAATGTCGCCACTAGTACAGTGTATATCCACCTTTCGCAGCAATGCAGGCTGCTATTCTCCCATGGAGACGATCGTAGAGATGCTGGATGTAGTCCTGTGGAACGGCTTGCCATGCCATTTCCACCTGGCGCCTCAGTTGGACCAGCGTTCGTGCTGGACGTGCAGACCGCGTGAGACGACGCTTCATCCAGTCCCAAACATGCTCAATGGGGGACAGATCCGGAGATCTTGCTGGCCAGGGTAGTTGACTTACACCTTCTAGAGCACGTTGGGTGGCACGGGATACATGCGGACGTGCATTGACCTGTTGGAACAGCAAGTTCCCTTGCCGGTCTAGGAATGGTAGAACGATGGGTTCGATGACGGTTTGGATGTACCGTGCACTATTCAGTGTCCCCTCGACGATCACCAGTGGTGTACGGCGAGTGTAGGAGATCGCTCCCCACACCATGATGCCGGGTGCTGGCCCTGTGTGCCTCGGTCGTATGCAGTCCTGATTGTGGCGCTCACCTGCACGGCGCCAAACACGCATACGACCATCATTGGCACCAAGGCAGAAGCGACTCTCATCGCTGAAGACGACACGTCTCCATTCGTCCCTCCATTCACGCCTGTCGCGACACCACTGGAGGCGGGCTGCACGATGTTGGGGCGTGAGCGGAAGACGGCCTAACGGTGTGTGGGACCGTAGCCCAGCTTCATGGAGACGGTTGCGAATGGTCCTCGCCGATACCCCAGGAGCAACAGTGTCCCTAATTTGCTGGGAAGTGGCGGTGCGGTCCCCTACGGCACTGCGTAGGATCCTACGGTCTTGGCGTGCATCCGTGCGTCGCTGCGGTCCGGTCCCAGGTCGACGGGCACGTGCACCTTCCGCCGACCACTGGCGACAACATCGATGTACTGTGGAGACCTCACGCCCCACGTGTTGAGCAATTCGGCGGTACGTCCACCCGGCCTCCCGCATGCCCACTATACGCCCTCGCTCAAAGTCCGTCAACTGCACATACGGTTCACGTCCACGCCGTCGTGGCATGCTACCAGTGTTAAAGACTGCGATGGAGCTCCGTATGCCACGGCAAACTGGCTGACACTGACGGTGGCGGTGCACAAATGCTGCGCAGCTAGCGCCATTCGACGGCCAACACCGCGGTTCCTGGTGTGTCCGCTGTGCCGTGCGTGTGATCATTGCTTGTACAGCCCTCTCGCAGTGTCCGGAGCAAGTATGGTGGGTCTGACACACCGGTGTCAATGTGTTCTTTTTTCCATTTCCAGGAGTGTATTAATATCCAACTATTTTTTGGGTCATGTTACGTGTTAGTGGCTTTCTCCCTGTCCCTTATTCTATAACTTCGGATAGCTTGAACACATACTGTTTGATCCCCATACTGTCATTGTCTTGGTGACAGAAGATCTTCAGATAACCTAACTTTTATCTGGAGGTAGGGAAACGGTAACAGAAGGGGCAGCGGGTTTAATTAATTCTTAATTCAAAGGAATTATCTCTTTGGTCATATACGATTGAGTGACACTGCGCATCGTTTAATATTCAATTATGTTTTACGTAACACTGCCACATCCCCACATCACTGTGCATAAGTTGGCGATAAAGCTTGGTATTTCTTCGTTGTGAGTTTGCCTGACAGTAACTGCAAGCAAACTCATTCATTAAATGTTGGGGAGTATGCATGAAGAGCACTTAAAATCGAACGACCACATAAAACTAATCGTTGTAAAAAGAGATGCGAAACTGAGTTTCAATAGTAGAACCATCAGAAATTGTTGTTCGTTGATGAAGGACGTAGCTTGCAAAACCGTAGTATGAACTCTCAGTCTGGGACTCTTACCTGGAAGGATTGACAGACGCCATAGAGAAAGTACAAAGAAAGCAACTCGTTCCGTCAAGTGTTAGTTTAGAAAGCACTAAATCGTCACGGGAATGATCATTCAACTCCCAAGGTACACGCATTAGGGGCAATGTGCATGGCGGTGTGGTTTACTATTAAGCTGGCAACAGAGTACGTTCCTAGATAGGTCAAGCAGCATATTGCTTGCTGCTGCATGTATCTGGAAGTAAAGAAGCTTACCAAAAGGCCTTATTCCTGCACACGATTCGTGACTGGAAAAGGAAAGGCGAGAAGGAGTACGTTTTACCACAGACCTTAACGTGGCTTCAAGAATATAACTATTGAAGTAGAGGGTTCTTTGCGTTTCAGTCATGCGACTGATTAGATGCTGCCCACCACGAATTTATCTCCTGTTCTTCTCATGGTGCCTCTTGCATTATATGTCCTCAATTGTTTCTCGAATGTATTCCAGTCTCTGTGTTTCCCTACAGGTTTTACACTCTACAGAGCTCTCTAGTATCATGGAGTTATTCCCTGAAGTCTTAACATGTGTCCCATCAACCTGTCCCTTCTCCTTGTCAGTATTTTCCATGTGTTTCTTTCATGGCCAATTCTGCGAAGAGAATCCTCATTTTATGTCAGTCCACCAATTTTCAACATACTTCTATAGCATCACAACTAACACAAATTTTCTTTTCCGATTTTCACAGTCCATGTTTCACTACCACACAATAGCGTCCTCCAATAGTACATTCTCAGAAATGTCTACCTCAGATTCAGGCCGATGCTTAATACTAGCAGAGTGCCAGGAATTCCCTGATCTTATCTGATTCTTGTGCCTCCCTGCCTCGTCCGTTATTTATTATTTTGCTTCCAGATATATAGTTGTAGCTTCGTATACTTCATGTCCCACACTTTTGACGTTACGACTAGCCTCATTTCTCCTACCCATAATTACTTTCGTAGATGCTATGGTCCGCCAACTCTTCCGCGTCCTGAGGGTCGACGAACCTCGGTCGCCATTGGGACCGAAGAACGACATACGCTGTGCTATGGACATGCTTGGTATTCTCCTGTTCATTACTGTGTTTATAGGGCTGCATTTCGGAATGCGTTAATAAGCTTAAAAAGCTTCCGAAGAAGACCAGGTACATTAACGAAGACCACCCAAGACCATCAGGGAAAACGCGTTGTCTTGCAGGAGAATCTTTTTCTAGCAGATGGTACGAGGTTGCGAGAGCCGAACGCCGCTTGGAGTGCCTTCCAGGAATTTGGACACACACTCACACACACACACACACACACACACACAGCCAGCCAGCCTGCTGGCGGCGACGGCGCTCTGGTAGTCACCTCACACGTCGTGACACCGCTCTTCAAAATCTGCAGCCGCAGCAAAGTGAACATAAAATTTCTTCACGTGCCCGCCAAATTTCAAACTCGCGGCGTACTCTCTAAGCGTGTATTCGCAAGGGAAAATGATCACTACTCAGGCATAGAACAATAACGATAAAAATGCTGAGAAAAATTATTGAGCATGCTTGAACTGAGACCACGAACTGTAGACATGAACTACGATCCAGCAAGGAAAAGTGGCACAGATCAATCCAGGAAAGAATGAACGTCGACGCTCGTTTCCTCATAGCGTAATCCCTTCGGAGAAGAGGGAAAACAACAGAGGCAGCGGTTAAATGCTCTATGCATTGGCGATAGATGTCTTCCTTAAACGATTGCGGATTAGAGTGTGGTTATTTACATAATTACAAAACGGCTTACAGCTGCTTGTGTTGTGGTCTCAAGTAAACAAAAAATGCCCTTAAATTATGACAGTCTGAGCGGAGCGGAATAGTATAGGTCTAATACCAACTGCTGCCAAAGGAGTTCGTGCTGTAAGATTAGATTCTCCAATTCTTCCTTACAGCACTTTCTGTACAGCTCTTCCAGGGGTATTAAACTTCTACACTCGATACGAAATCCCTTGTGACAGGAAAGAACATCAGAATTCTATTCAATAGAGAGCTGGGAAATGAAAGAATAAAGGATTCTAACAACGAAGCGAAGAACCCTCTGCAATTGCTATTGGCGTTATTCACAAAAAGTTCTAAAAATAGGATTCATCAAATGCTGATAGCTAGTGTCTCCATGCTGAAGTGGGATTGTGCTCTTCGAGTGGCTCAGTTTTGTTATTACTACTAAACTGTTCTCTTGCATGTCACTTCAGTGTATAAGGGGCAATGAAATGAAAAAGAGATGCATGGTAAAAATAAAGTAAACTGTTTTTATTTCAAATGAAATCTCCATAACTCTCAAGAAATTTATACCACTGTGAAACAAGAAGGTCCATATCTTCATGGAAAAATGTCTGCAGTCGCCTACGGAACGCCTCTCCGTCAGAAGTAAATCGACAGTCACAAATGCCTTCCTCGTCGAAGCGATTTCCGTATTTTTTATCCCTGAAGAAAGACATTCATGAACTTCGGACTGAAAGGTTCAATCATGAGTACGATCATGCTCCCGTAGGCAACCGAAAACATATTTACATGAAGACACTCACCGTCTTGTCTCACAGTGAGATAGATGTATCAACAGATTTGGATTCTACTCTGAAACAGTAAACAGTTTACTTACTTTTTTCCATCTGTCCATCTGCCCTGTTTCAATTTCACAGTGTTATAAATCCTGGTCTCCGCAATAATTTTAACACACTTGTAGTGGCAAGAGAAGTGCGCATACGAAAATAAGTAAACAAATATAAAAACCTTCTGGAGGGTTTGGATATCTCTCCAAAATGTGTGCTTCTGGAAGATTGGGATTTCTTTCCAAAATGAAACTAGGAATTTAGAAACAAGCTCCACTGTGACTGGTAACTATGTTTTACTTCCGTGTTAAATATTATAGTGCTATGGAAGTTATTTCATGTTATCTTAACACATGTCCTGCCATCCTTTCCCATACTCTTCCCAGTGTTTTCCATATGCTCCTTTCTTCACTGATCTTCGGGAGAACCTCGTCCTAATTTGCCTTATCAGCCCTCACAGCAACACATCTCAAACGCATCGCCCCTCAGTCCTTGATTCACCTCCATACAATGGTGTGAGCCAAAGCTATATTGTGAGAAACGTCTTTCTCAAATTAAGGCTGACATTTGATACTAGAAGACTGTTGATGGCCAGGAGTGTCCTAATGGAGACCCAGCACGCTCGCAGTTCTATGGAGACGACCACAAAAGCTCTACTGTCACCTCTTCATTGGCTAATTATTTGAGTCGAGGTTACCACACGATGCAGAACTGTTGTGCTGTCTGTTCGTCTGGGTAAGATTTTCCTGTAATACTGGCCAATCTGGAGACAGGAAGTGTACGAAGACATTCGAACAATTACGTATTTAAGGGCACACGGAAAAAGCCTATACGATAGTCTGGACTGGCAGTAGATGTCTTCCTTGCTACCTGCGACAGATCATGCATATTAGTACACTACTATGTCGATACCGGAGTCGTAGCCATCCGTCAGATGTCATCCATGCGGCAGCGCCGTGCGCTGTTGTGGTTGGTGCCAGGGGTGCGTTGTTCCACCACTCCTCCAGTTGGATGACAGAGCGCAGCTGCCGGCCCCTCGTGGTTGCGGACGTTCCCCAGCACCTCCTCTTCAGGTAGTGCCGCCAGCCGCGACAGCTCGCCCTCTGCTCCAGTGGCTCAGCTCTGCTTCCTTTCGAGCCGTTCCGCTATTTCCAGATATCTTTCGCTGTGGTATGGAGGGTTGTGTACATAGTTCCGCGTAGTCAGCGCGTACACAACTTTCCCACTAGAGCGCGCCCCGCTAAGCACAACAGCGCAGGCGCAGCGCTCGTCCGTCTCCGCACTACGAGATGGCGCTGCTTCCGGCGATCCGCGTATTAATTTGTAACGCAGTCAATGAGATTGCTGCTAACGTAGAACCTTTTCTCCTCGCGTATCACACTCACGCAGTGATACATGAACGCGCGAGGTATTATAACGAGTGTACAGACCTCCGATTAGTCAGTCTGCATTTGTCTGCACCAGTCTGTACCAGTTTACATTAATCTGTACCAGTCTGCATTTGTCTGCATCAGTCTGTACCAATCTGCATTAGTCTGCAACAGTCTGTACGAGTTCTTCATTTGTCTGTACCAATCTATAGTCATGTTTCAGTCTGTGGGCAATAAGATTACCATATTCCTGTACATGGCCATGAAGATAAATGTACAGACACTTTTGTCAAGTATCAGAGATATTTGTGAGAATAAGATTAACGTACCAATACCAAAGAAACTTCAGATTGTCAATTGTAAATAGCATCCAGAACCAAGTTAAGTAATTTGTATGCTTGTTATTATTTTAATAAATGTGTGTGAAAATTGATCAAGTTCTGTTTAAAGTTGGTCACCGTCAATCTGCTACTCTAAGCGTGCAAGTGGCATTCCTATCGTCTGACCTAGCGGCAGAAGATAAACACGCCACGATAAGACCACGAGACATATTGCTGACACTCGCCTACTTCGTTAGAGCGACAAGTCAAATAATCTGATGGTGTGTGTACCGAAGGTCTTACAGTACGCACACCACACGGAGGTTGACCACAAGTGTAGTCTGCCGACAGGCTTCCACAGACTCTGCCACGGAGGTGACCTTGTTTGCATTCCTCTCTTCTACCAATGCGGGCTTCCCATTTGACGGCATTTCTTCTTGGTCGTGGCGTTCTCGACCATGGCATCACCGGCCAGCCATGGCAGTTTGCAACAAGTGGCTTACCGCAGCCAGCACTTGATGGAAGAAAAAAAAAAACAAAAAAAAAAAAAAAGAAAAAGTGTGTGGATTCTTATGGGACTTAACTGCTAAGGCCATCAGCCCCTAAGCTTACACACTACTTAACCTAAATTATCCTAAGGACAAACACTCACACCCATGCCGAAGGGAGGACTCGAACCTCCGCCGGGACCAGCCGCACAGCCCATGACTGGAGCCCCTGACCGCTCGGCTAATCCCGCGCGGCTTGTCGGAACCTCTGCTTTTCTTCTCCCACGGATACCTTCCCGGAAACTTGGTGCTTCTCAGCGCACTGCAACAATAGTTTATCACATGGCCCTTTCCTGGAGCATTGGGGCGTAGAGTCCAGGCCTGGAGGAAGCCTTTGACTGGGAAGCCTAGGAGCTTCCGCAGCTAGAAGGTGTCGTCTGCCGTTTGCACAGCTACGACGAACAGCAGCGGCTCCTTCCTGTTTGTTTGGCTATGCAGCTTGACTGCCGCATCCCAGAAAGCAGTACTCAAGAGCCCTTCTTGTACTGCCGCCTCGTCACAGACACAAGGCAGTCCACGAGGGAGCTCCCTGGACGTCTTGTCGCGCCTCGGTGATGTGGCCGACCACAGCTCTCTCGACTGCCCTGTGGTAGGCCATACTGCTGCTTCCACCTAGACCGTGGCATCGGAGTCAACCGACTCGATGCCGACCTCGTGCTTACAGCAGCTGGCTATCTAGTCGTATCTCTGTACCTCTCTATTGATGTAGAGACGACAGACAGGTGTACGGTCGCTTTGAAATCAACCTTGCTCTGTCTGACACATCGCCCATGCTGTGGCGCAAGAGCAGGAAAGTGTGATAGTGTCGTTAGAACCGCACACGACAGTTTGCTTTCGCAAACACTAGAGCACAAGCATGCTGTTACACCCCTCTGCCACTCCAAGCCCAAGAGAGCGGACCAGCAACGAAGCGCACCCAGCATCGATGGGATCGCTTCGGCTGTTCGCGCTGAACTCCCACCATAAATGCTCTCATTACTGTGCTAGCCTGCGTTTCTTGTCGTTCTTCCATAGTGGTTTCTTTCTTCCAAGAGCCGGCCGGGGTGGCCGAGCGGTTCTAGGCGCTACAGACAGGAACCGCGCGACCGCTACGTCGCAGGCTCGAATCCTGCCTCGGGCATGGGTGTGTGTGATGTCCTTAGGTTAGTTAGGTTTAAGTAATTCTTAGTTGTAGGGGACTGATGACCTCAGAAGTTAAGTCTCATACTGCTCAGAGCCATTTGAACCAGTTTTTTCTTCCAAGATAGCAGACTCCCTTATCATCATCTAATTCGTGATCTCTTATTTAAAGTTTTCACATATGTCATTCATGCTACTGCTGATTCCTTTATCTTTCTTCTGTTAACTCAAAATATTATATACTCGTCTGACTGTTCATTCCATTCAACAGACACTGTAATTGTTCTTCATTTTCATTTAGGAGAGTAGTATCGTCAGCGAATCTTATCATTGATATCTTTTCACTCTATATTTTAATACCACTATTTAATCTTTCTTGCATTCCCGTCGCTGCTTCCTTAGTGTCTAGAATGAACAGTAGTTACGCAAAACAACACCCCTGCCTTGCATCCTTTATCCGAACTCTTCGTTCTTCGGCTTCCATACTTATTGCTCCGTTTTGGATCTTGTACTTATTAAATATTATCGATCTTTCTCTAAAGCTTACTCATATTTTCCTTAGGCTTTCGAACATCTTCCACCACTTTACGCTGTCGAACCTTCTTTCCGGATCGACAGATTGACTGCACATGTGTTCACGTTTCGTAAGTTTTGCTTACAATGTCAAAAATGCGTCTGTTGTACCCTCACCTTACCAGAAGCAAAACTCATGGTCAACTAACAAATGCTTAATTCTGTTCTCCTACTAAACACTTTCTCTCAGTTCACAATACAAGAACTCCATGTTAGCCCATACGTGTAAGAACCAGCTTGGGCGTTGGATCAAGGCCTCATCTTCCAACGAAGTGCTGAGGATTTCTGTTATTCAGGTACGCGTGTTGACTTAGGACGTTTGGTATTGAAGTGGGATGCTACATCGTCGGTCTAAGGCGCTGCGGTCATGGACTGTGCGGCTGGTCCCGGCGGAGGTTCGAGTCCTCCCTCGGGCATGGGTGTGTGTGTTTGTCCTTAGGATAATTTAGGTTAAGTAGTGTGTAAGCTGAGCGACTGATGACCTTAGCAGTTAAGTTCCTGAAGACTTCACACACATTTGAACATTTTGATTTCTGCTACATCGTCGTGTTGAGATCACAACGTCTGGCGTAGAAGAGGTACAGTCACCATCAACTGCACAGAACATACCGAATGGATATCACGTATCGCGTCCAGTTGAAACTTGGGAGTGGCAAACTAAATCTGATTATCTGATTTTGAACATTTACACATTGAACAAGTAGACAAAGAATCTTTACTGAGGATCCGAGAAGGGCGTGGAATTTGAATTTTCCTCACGGCACATGCAACTGTTACTCCACTTAAAAACACGATAACGCATAGAAGAGTCCTCATTCTTGTAAAATACAAAATCCTGGTAGTACAGCATTGCAGCAGTGCGCTACTCAATCGACAGAGGACTCAACTCTGGAAACCTAAATCTTTTGGGTCTATTGTGTCTGTAGTTGTAGTTGGCGGATTCGACTTAGGCGTTTATACTATGAACACAAAGACACAAAGCCCTTGCATAAAATCCACTTTCTTTTATTAACAGTATTTACAAGTAGCCTAAATGGAAAAGATAAAGAATAAGAGACAGCCAAATGAAAACGAGACAGATGGAAAAAGTAGGTTAACTGGTAGCTATTTGAAAGTAATCGGAATAGCTGTCAATTTATCCCGCTATGAGACGACATGGTTAATGTCCTCATGGAACCATTATTCCATCGAGACAGGGACTTCTTCGCCCGATGCAAATCAGCGGCCAAGAATGTCTTTCTTATGGGCTCCAAAACTATGAAAATCGCATAAAGAGAAATCGGGACTGTATTCAGCATAAGTGAGGGCCCACCCACTTGTTGCCAAAGTTGTGAGCTTGTGAGCTCTGCAACATCCATGTACTAATTTATATTTACATGACAAACCCTATTTTTAGGGCTATATTTTAATTTGGACAAATGGATCTATGCAGACATTTGTAAAAACGGCGATGATTCATCAGTCCATACTAATGTAAAATTACCACCTTCTGAAGAAGACAAATTTAAATTTGTTGAAACCTAGGTAAAGATTTCTTTATCCATTGGAACTGGTCGGCTGTTTATAATTTTATTAAAAGACTTTTTCATAAAAATGGACGAAGAACTCAAGTGAAAGCTAGTTGGAACAGTCCTGCACGAATAATGAATAGGTCACTTAGTAAACTTTTCAGTTGGTGAATGAATGACTTTAGTACTACGCGCTTCGGGTAAATCCATCATCAGATACAGCGAGATGTACAAATGAACTGAAATTATTACATGCACAAGTGTCTGAGGCAGTTATGAACGTAACATATAACTTCACTTGACAAATATATTTCGCACAAAGTACTTCCGACAAGTGACTGTATATGCTTGAAGACAACAGATTAAGTGACCATACAATTCAAAAGATGATGGTGGAAAAGCGCAATAATAAAGTTGATCATTCACCAACTGATGACGTTTTACTAAATGACCTATTCACCGTGTATGGAGAACTGTTCCAATTATATAATATGGTCGCGTGCTTCGTGTACGACGTCTTGTTGCATCTCCAATTAAAAGCTACTTATTGGTACTCAATAAAAAGCTAATTTCTGTACAGCAGTAACGGAGATGACAGATTATAACACAGTGCAGTCGACAGTAATGTTTAATAGGAGAACCTTAAAATATTTCCTTTTGAACTTGGTCTAAGGGGGGGAGGGGGGGGGGTACGTCACTGTTTTCATTTGATTGTTTCCACTGACACGTTTCACGCGAGAGACGATTGAATAATTCAACCGACATGCAAAACTGCAGCCGAATGAGTCGATTTTGAGCAACAGGCGACTGAACGATGAACGATTGTTTTCATCCGGTCGTTCCCCTCACGGGCTGCCAGCCTGGCGCTACCACACACGCGCGCGCACATACACACACACACACACACACACACACGGCCCACACTGGACCGGCGCACCGCTAGCGTCTTGTGCGGCCGTCATAAAGAGCGCCGATAGCGCAGGACCTGTTTTTGGCACGCTATTATTATGATGCGCATTAACTGCTGCTTCGCTTTGCCTCTATAAATTGTAACTGTTGGAAGGAGGTGACGCAATAGTGAGATGCCGCCCTTAATTTCGGCATCACGGTGCTTCTAGTCCCGATTAGCGTTTCGGGCTTACGTTTTCAGTGATTTTCCTACATCGCTTAAGGGAAGATCCGGTATGGCTTGCTAGAAATAAACGCGGCCAATTTCGTCCCACTGTAATATCATACCTCTTTCTGCTACAATATGATGCAATCTGTCCAGTTTCGTGTTTCTAACAGTTGTGTTTATTACACTGTTTTTGTTTACCTCTTTTGCAATCCATTGATACTGGTTTCTCTATCTTAAGTTTACAGCATATTCCTTAACTGCAGTAAGTTCAAGAATGAAAATTCAAGTTATAATCTACAGCGTTGTTATAGTTAAACATTCCCTATTTAACATGTTATAATATGGAAAGTAATTACTGTACGAGCACCAAACTTGGAAGCATTAGTTGTCAAGGACATGGAGAAGAGAAATAAAGCAGAATCAGTGCAACTTAAACACTAGTAATGTGCATCTACGGTATATCATACCGTTACGTACCGGTATCATTACAGCTACAAAATTTGGTTAATATGGCGCCCATCAGTGTGCAGAGAGAGTCTGAAAGCGCAGGACTGCATTGTGCACAGCAGAACGAATCATATCTGTAGTAGGTATTCTGGCGACCTCTCTTGATATACTGCGCTTCAAATCAGCATATGTGTGAATGTTCCACTGGTAAATCCTGTCCTTCAGGTAGCCCCACAGCCAGAAGTTACAGGAGTGAAATCAGGTGATCGTGCCGGCCAAATGTGTTTTGGAGAAGCAGGTGCACTGCACGAGGGCTATGCGGTGGGGCCTCATCTGAAACCTGCTGAGTTCAATCTGCTCTCTCCTGTAGGGCGAGTACGACATGATGGCGAAGCGTATCGCAATAACGCTGGCCGATCACACTGCACGTCTTTCCTCGTTCACCATACAGAGGAACTTCTTGCGCAGTGACTAGAGGTGGAGATCCCCACACTCGGTAGTTCTGTGTGTTCACCCGTCAGAGAAAAATGAGCTTCGTCTGTCCATAGGACGGTCCAGGGCCAACCCTCGTCAACTTGAATCCTTGAGAGAAAGTGGAGAGCGAAGTCAACGCGTCGTTGTGCGTCGTGTGGTGCAAGCTGCTGTGCGATATGGATCTTGTACTGATACCTTTTGAGATTTGAAGCAGCTTCCGTACAGTGGACCGTTGGATGTACAACTGTTGTGACACTGCACGCGCATGGCTGACGATCAGGAATTGCGCGCAGCGTTGTCTGCCACAGCAACAGCGATTTAATCAGTCACCTGTGGTGCATCCGGTCGTCGGCCTCTTCTCGGAGCGACGCGCAGTTCTCCAGTTGACTCGAACTTCTTAATCGTGCTCGGCACCCCACGTGGAGAAAGAGGACCTTCCGTAATCCTTTCATCCGGCGATATTCTCGAAGTTCAGCTGCAGCAGTACTGTTGTTTTGATAACACAGCTTTACCAATACAGCCCTGATCCTTTCTCCAAGCTCATGTTGACACTGCGTGCACTGCGACTGGCCAGGCGTGTGAGACTACGAATCACGATGACTCATCACGGACATAGTTGGAACTGGCAGGTGGTGCTGTGACGCACGGAAATCATGCCCCCGTTCTCTGGACATTAAAGCTACCAAGTTTGGTACTCGTATGGTACTTAGTTTCCGTGTTATAAGGTGTCAAATAGGGGCAGTGTAATTATAACCATCCGGTATATCACAAAACGGCTGAACGGTTTTTACACTCAGCAATTCCAGCTGGAACTTGTCCATCTATGGGCTGCAGGGACATCCAAAATTTGGGTTTTCAGTATTTCTTACAATTACATACCAAATTTAAAAACTCTAGATGGTGTCTTAACCTACTCATGAAGATGTATAATGTTACGTTAAATGTTGACCACGGTAAGTCAAACGTTAACGTCGCAAATTGTGTATATGTATCGACGCAGCGTAATTCATGGCACGCGAATTACTCGGAATACAAAGATATGGAGAAAGATATGGAAACACTAAAAAGGCAACACTTTATCGTGCGTAATATTGTGTTGCACAGCCATTGCCATTGAATTCAGCTTCCATTCGTCTCAGAATTGATAAATACAGATTCTGTATGGTTATCAAGCGAATTGTATACCATTTTCACTCAAATTAGTGGCACATTGAGGTTACGTTGAGGTAGGCAGCTAGCCATCACGCTCCCTTCTCACCTATCAGGAACAAAAGGCTCAATAATATACACATATGGAGGTTTAGATGGCTGGGGAAATGCGACAGTTCACCCTCGTGCCCATAATCTCAGTCCTAGACGATGCGAGCTGTGTGGACACAGGACTCAAATGGCTCTGAGCGCTATGGCACTCAACTTCTGAGGTCATCAGTCTGGACAGAGGGCCTTTGCCTTGGAACGCATATCACCACCGGGAAACAAACACTGTACAATGGTATGTATCTGATCATCCAAAACGGTCACATAATCCTTGGCAGTAATTTGACGTCACACAGTAACCATTGGTTTCATAGAATACCACGATGTGGCTGTCCTATCATCACCGAAACCCCCCCCCCCCCCCATGTTCCACTTGTGCGGCCGGCGTAAGTTCGGCCCTAAATTAGGAACAACGTGCAAAAAGGCTCATGCGACCAAATGGCTTTCTTCTCTTGCTTCATAGTCGAGGTCTTATCGCTTCGGCGCCACTTTATCCTGTTACAGGCTTCTGAATCACTAGTGAGTGGCTTTCGAATTTCAGCTCGCAGTTGCCTGCGTCTGGAGCTCGCGTCGCGTTGTTTCGATGCCGACAGGGTTCGCGAGTGCGACATTCAGATCTGCAGTGAGTTTTGCAAATGTTGTCCTCTCATTTCTTGCCACAGTCCTCTTCAATGACCGTCTACCACGAGCTCTAAACACACAAGCTGGCCCGCGTTGTGACTTTGCGTATGATGTTTTCCCGCTCTCTCAGTATACGTTACAAATCTTCGATTGGTGCGTGCTGAAACACTAAGCTCTTCGGTTATCTTGGTTGCAGACGCATCCGTCATACGAGCAGCAACAACTCGCCCACGTTCGAATCTACTTAGCTCTGACATAATGCAGTGAAAACTACACAGAACGCTGTTCCGCCCAAGACTGACGATCGCAGCGTGTTGAAGATACTGCACACGTGTCGTTCGCGGTCAGACACAACAGCGCAACTAAAGTGCGCGTCATTTATGACGGCGGCCGAGTTTAGGTTTGTTCTGCGCATCTGACGTCACAAAACACAGTCAGCCAATGAACAGAGAACGACGTTGCCAGAGCTCGACTGCAGTGCAGAGAAAGGACGAATGTCTTCAGTTTTAGTAACGTTCAGTCATAAATAAAGTAATTGAACAAAAGCAATGTCTTGATAGCAGACTTTCTTTTATAGAAAGTTTGGAAAAAACATTATTTATACCAATTGCTTCATATTCTATTAATTAATTAAACCAAACAAGCAATAAGCCGCCTAAGTCAGGCGATAGCAAGGAAAGGTGTTTGTATAATTCTCACTAACCGTTTTTTCGCAATAAAGAACAGCGGTAATTGGTTTAATTGTTTATTTCCTATTGTACTTCGACGAAACGTGAGTAATTCATAATCATACCAACAGTGTTTGTCGGTATTTTGCGTGATATTTAAAGTCCTTCGGTAGATATATGAAGGACGAGCTGCGTTAGCGTGATGGTTACAGTGTATGGCTGCTAAGTGAAAGGTTCTGAGTTCAAACCTTGATCGATGCTTAATATTTTCTTTATTTAAAAACAATATCGAAGTGTCTTACTTCATGAATTTTATTCGTTTGAATGTAATTTTTTGAAATTTCTAGTGGCAACTAAAATCGACCATACGCTATGGACTTTTACCTCTGCAATCTCTTCAAAATTTTGTGCAATGGTTTACTACATCTATAACTGCGTTGATCATCGAAACAAAATTAAGTCATTTATGGGGGGAAGGTATCAGTCAAGAAGATGTGTAAAAATCAAATTTTTGGGCGAAATAGTTTTTGTGAAATCGAATGATAAAGTGTGTCAAAGCAGTCAAAACACCATGTGTCTGCACAGGCGAGCAGTGCAATCATGACAAAATCACGCACATCGCGGAATGCGGGGAGCACGTCTCTGTACCAGCGAAAGGGTTAATGCGGCCGTGGTGGCTTTACTTCATAAACTGCGCGCTCCCCCCCTCCCCCCCACAAACGTAAGTTTGCGAACTATACTATGGCGCTGCTTCTCTTAACGTGTACAACTGGCAACGCAGCAATCTCCCGCGTCTGGGCGGGCATGCGCGAACCGCCAAGATAAAAGAATTGAGCTATAGCAGGCTTTGCTAGAATCAGCATTTATAACTCTTTTCTCTCTGTCTGTCTGTCTGTCTGTCTCTCTCTCTCTCTCTCTCTCTCTCTCTCTCTCTCTCTCTCTCACACACACACACACACACACACACACACACACACATTTACACAACAAGACACACATTTACACATTACATAAATACATACATTCTGCCCTCTCCCAGCAGCCACACCACACTAGTTCTGACGAAACATTCAAAATTAGCATCACAAGAAACTCAAGGCCAACGATGAAGAAGCGAGCAGTGATAGTAACATGACACCTCTGACTGAATATGTAGTCAGAAGTGTCTACTCAGATCACATTCCGCCACATTATGTAAAAGTACATGTGAGGTGAAGTAGTAACCGGAAATATGTGAAAAACTGAATGAAAACAATGCACTAAATAGAAGTTGATCGAAACTCCAACCAGAGACACGAAACATGACGAAAAATTTAATTACAGAAACGTATATAACCTCTACGCTCGGAACAGTTCTTCACAAATACGCAAAATTTTCCTCGTGGATAGTTTAGATAATATCCTGAAAAAAAAAAGAAATGACCTACAGAAGTTGACACATTGGTGTCGAAACATGTCTGGGTGAATATAAAAGTAAAGTAATTATGTTAGCATGAGGCCGATTTACAAACTACCCAGTTTCTAAATCTCAAACGTGGAAGAACAAAAAGAGGAGCTTCAAACTTTAGTAAAATGAGTATCAGCATTTATGTTCAACCATGCATTCCCGTATTTTTGGCCAGCGCTTATTCATCCAGTATTTGAGAATGAGAGTACCTAGTGACTTCCAACTAACTTTACAGATACTTTAAAACATTTTCGAAACCTCTTCTGGCTGATAACACAAACAAAATAGCGAAAGGAAAAAGAATCGTCACTTACTACATTTTCGATGTTCATGAACTAAAGCTTCATCATTACACATGACGATTTAATTTATTACTTCTTACCTTTAACTCTATCAGCAAAATGTTGCGGAATGTATCTGTAAAATTATATCACTGTACGGCACGTAGTTCAGAATATATATGAAGGCATAAAAATTGCGATGCGTCAAACAGATTTTTTTATACACGCTTGTCGGATTGTTTAAAGAATTTGGGGGGGGGTTGTTGGTTGTTATTTATCATGCGCTGTGGGGCATAGCCTCGCAAAGAAATGTATTAGCTTTTGGACCGGATGAGGCATTCAACTGAGGAAGATATATGTCTGCTGCTGTGTGGTTCTCTGTGTCAGACGTGCTGAACAGACTCGATTTTACACGCACTTTCTTGCTGCAAATGGTCCAAGATATAAATTTAAGTTTCATTCCGTTGTGTACCTAGTTCCGCGTAGTCAGCGCGTACACAACTTCCCCACTAGAGCGCGCCCTGCACAACAGCGCAGGCGCAGCGCTTGTCCGTCTCCGCACTACGAGATGGCACTGCCATAGAGATGGACCAAATTCTGCTTCCGCCGATCCGCGTATTAATATGTAACGCAGCCAATGAGATTGCTGCTAATGTAGAACCTTTTCTCCTCACGGATCACACTCATGCAGTAATGCATGAACGCACTAGGTATTGTAACGGGTGTACAGACCTCCAATTGGTCAGTCTGCATTCGTCTGCACCAGTCTGTACCAGTCAGCATTAGACTGTACCAGTCTGTACGAGTTCTACATTTGTCTGTACCAGTCTATAGTCAAGTTTCAGTCTGCGATTAATAAGATTACCATATTCCTGTACATAGCCATGAAGATAAATGTATAGACACTTTTGTCAAGTATCAGAGATATATGTGAGAATAAGATTAACGTACCAATACCAAAGGAACTTCAGATTGTCAATTGTAAATAGCATCCAGAACCAAGTTAAGTAATTTTATGCTTGTTATTATTTTAATAAATGTGTGTAAAAGCTAATCAAGTTCTGTTTAAAGTTCGTCACAGTCACTCTGCTACTCTAAGCGTTCAAGTGGCACTTCTATCGTCTGACCTAATGGCAGAAGATAAATACGCCACGATAAGACCACGAGACATATTGCTGACACTCGCCTATTTCGTTATAGCAACAAGTCAAATAATCTGATGGTGTGTGTACTGAAGGTCTTACAGTATGCACACCACACATTCGTACTGGAATGACCTATATTACTGAGAACACGCTATTCCTGTTTCCATATTTTGATGGGACGATAGTGACAGCTATCCCAGCAAACCAGATATCAAAATAAAACACTAATTTGGGAGGATCGCGTTTATATATTGTACCACAACCTTCCACAGTCCAAGCTTGCATCCCGTCCCTAACAACCCAATTGACGATGGCGCTTTGAATCATAATATTGCTTCCTTAGATCAAAGTATTTTCCCAACTTTGCTTTTGATGGGCGCTTATTGTTCTGTCTTCTCTCTCACCGTCCCACACAATTTACTCAAATTCTACCAGGTGGAAATTCTTTTGTCAGCAATCATTGGTCATCACCCTGCAGTGCGATCGACTCAATTTCTAGTAAGTTTCGATCGACGGCAATACATTTCTTCCTATACGGATCACCTTATTGAAAGATTTTATCTTTGCACATTATTTCGACTTCTCACACATCACATCTTGCCGCACCAAACAGTAAATATATGTCAGGTGCTCAAGTAATGGTCAGTATTCAGTTTTCACCAAAGAGTTGTGAAGTACACTGCACAACACATCTGAAAGACCACGTATCGAAAGTCGCCTATTGAGATGCAAGATTTTCGAATTTGGATGCTGTGTGAAGGGGCGAAAGATTGGCACTCCGCGACGCTTCGGACGGCGAGGTGATAACACATGTGAAAAATATGGTCAGGATTCACAAATTCAGGTGACGTGTGCATTCCGTTAACCATGTCGCTTTGTCACCGAATTCCTCCAAAATTCTGCCCAACATCGCAGTGGGCATGTCACACGATGGGAAGACCATCAGACCCCTCTTTACCCATATTCTAGCTCTTCCTTTGACACCTCTACAATGTATATTTCAACTCTTCTTTGACACCACTCCAATGGATGTAGAACCGCAACACCCAGAGCTGAAATCACGCGGTTTTCTTGTGGATGGCCGAGGAAACGATATCAGACTCACCGCCGCTCAGAATCGACTCGAAAAGCCATCGGAATGGAGCGAAAGTGGCGTCGATGAAACCACCCCCTTCCACTGTGGCATTGATTTCCACACTTCGCATCTGAAAGCGACAGGTCTCTGAGTGATGAACAGCTGTTTCGCGGCCTCACGTATGCGATCACGGATGTGCAGCATTGACACGACCCCGAGTTCGGCAAAACCCTCATTCCATCCCATACATCGCTCTTTACCATATTAAAAATATACCTGTAGGGAGACTTCGGCACCCGTTCAGCTAAGTAGCTCCCTGCTGCTGCTCTAGCGCCGGTTTTCTGGCGTACAGAATACAAGCGGTGTCGAGGGCGTTGCCTCCCCTAACGGGCTATGGGAACAGCAGAGCACCACTTCACCGAATGGGTATCAGACTCTCAGAACCGGTACATTTTTAATGTGGTCGAAAAAGGTGCGTGGATTGCAACGAGGGTGTTGCGAGACTGAGGGCCTTGGAGGGTTCCTTTGTTATTGTACTCACATGTCAGTGTAGCACCCTCCTGTGACCACTGCACGGATGGATACGAAAGAGGAGGGCAGGTAAGGCATAAAAACCCTTTGATGTTTCGGATTTCGTTAGAATGTTGTCGAATGGCTTTGAATGGTACCTAGTTGCTGTACCCTGCACACCAGAGCAAAGACTGCGATCTTACTTGAAAATTCAGAATAAGTTCGAAAGGACAGCAGCCCATCGATGTCCTTACAGAGGGGATGAATCTTCCGACGGTTGTCAGCAGTGTCGACCATTGTCAAGAACTACACCCTGTTGCTCACCACACAGTAACCTGTCGTTTCCAACTGCGAAATGTGTGGGAATCAACGTCCCAATGCAAGGGGTGGTTTCACTGACGTCCTTCATGCCACTTCCTGAGGCCTTTTCCTGTCGATTCTGAGCGGCGGTGCGCCTGAAACATTTTCCTTGGCCAAATATAAGAAAAATACGTTATTTAAACTCTGGAAGCGGCGGTTCTGACCTCCATTGCAATGTAAGAGGGAGAGTGACGACCTACCCACTGTGAGACACGTTCGCCATGGCTTTGAGCAGATTTGTGGTGAAACTTGGTGCCAATGTGACATCATTGGCCCTCCTTACACCTCACATGAACTTCCGAATTATGGACTTTTTTCGGCATCTGTCGATACTTTTCTGTTTGAAGCGACGTCGAGTTCGAGGGTGACGTCATAGGGTGCCACGCTCTTGCACCACTACAAACGAGTGTTTCAAGTACCTATCAGCCAAATATAAAACTCTTGCGTCGCAATGGGCGACAATTAATGGTTTCGAAAAATTGGTCCTTTAATTGTGTTGCGCAACAATAGCAAGAACCATAATGCTTAACTTTGTCGTTTTTCGAGGTAGCTACACCAAGGTCGATGAAACGGGCAGTTCTTTGTTAGGAAATGCAAGCAACTTACAAACAGTTCGCCGTCCAGTATTGCTTTTCCCAGAGCATGTACCACCAAGTTCTCACATTCGATCATTTATTAATTATTTCGCATGTGAACTACTCTAAGGCTATATGAATACTGCGATAATGGATGCTACAGTGGGCAGTTCAGCCGATGGGCTATAGACATCTACAAAAGGGCAAGCCACAGAAGCTGGACAGACAAACACAAGTAAGGTAAACTACAAGGGGATCTTGTGTAACAGAAGGAAATGATCGACGAAAGCTCAGGGGATACAGCAATACAAATTCCTTAGGAATGAAATCATTAGGAACAGCTTGTCAACGAAGTCCAAATAGCTGCAGTAAAGATGTGAAGAATTCGAAAGGAAATGATCGTCGGAAGAACAGTCTCAGCATATAGAAAAGCCAACACAACCTTCGGCGAAATAAAAAGCGAAGTTGGTAACATTAAGACTATAACGGGAATTCCACTATTAAACGCAGAGGAGAAAGTGGGTAGGTGGAAAAGATACATGGAAGGCGTCTGTGAAGGAAAGAACATGTCTGATATGGGGAAAAATTGGAGTCGATATGGGAGACAGATCCTTAAATACGGAAAATTTAAGAGAGTTTTGGAAGTCTTGGTATCAAATAAGGCACAAGAGATGAATAACATGTTATCGAAATCCTTAAAATCGTGGTGGAACTGTCAACTAACGACTAACCAAATGTCCAAAGCTCGTGGTCGTGCGGTAGCGTTCTCGCTTCCCACGCCCGGGTTCCCGGGTTCGATTCCCGGCGGGGTCAGGGATTTTCTCTGCCTCGTGATGACTGGGTATTATGTGCTGTCCTTAGGTTAGTTACGTTTAAGTAGTTCTAAGTCCTAGGGGACTGATGACCATAGATATTAAGTCCCATAGTGCTCAGAGCCATTTGAACCATTTGACTAACCAAATGGTTGAAATGGCTCTGAGCACTATGGGACTTAACATCTGAGGTCATCAGTCCCCTATAACTTAGAACTACTTAAACCTAAGTAACCTAAGGACATCACATACATCCATGCCCGAGGCAGGATTCGAACCTGTGACCGTAGCGGTCGCGCGGTTCCAGACTGAAGCGCCTAGAACCGCTCGGCCACACCGGCCGGCCTAACGACTAACCCAAGTGGTTTATAGTATCTATTGCAGTGCAGACATAGTAACAGATTTTCGAAAAACTGACATCCAGCAAGACAGCCCGGTCACCTAAGTGCAACAGTGATCGGACAGTCAGCTTAACGTCTCATGTATTTTAGTTGTTGACGAGAAAATGTAGAGCAGAATATAAAAGAAAATCTGGGAGCTGCTACATGATGAGCAATTTGGCTTTTGGAAATCAAAGACACCTTTAATGTTGCTCTTGATAATGGAAGCAAGAAGTAAGAAAAAACAAGAAACGTTCATTGGATTTGTCGACCAGGAAGAATTAACCGAATATTTAGAATGGAAAATTTTCTAAGTTCTGAAAGAAAAGGTAACAAGCAATTGGGAAAGACGGATAATATATAATGTTTAGAAAACATTAACTTTAAGCTCCTCTTCCGTATGCATAATTTTGGGCCTGCTCGGAACTCAGCAAACTAATTAATTTCATATTACGATATTGTTACTTTCATGTGATGCCGAAATGTTAGAAATATAAGTCGCTTAAGTGGATCTATAGAAATCCCATTTATTTTCTGTGCCGTGTGAAAAGCTATTTCCTACTAACGATACACAGCCTGTCGAATAGCTGTCTGGGAGATGAAGACGTGCCCAGTTGATTAGCTAATGCACTGAGAGGGCACCGCTTCTCTTATCTTGATACAGCCCTGAGCTGCACACTTAATTACACACGGTCTTATCTAAAATAAGATTGTGCGCTTTCGCGGCTTCACCTGATAACTCAAGTCTGATGATGAAATCGCAACGGACCATACGGTGGAAACGAATACTGCCACCCTCCACCCCGAAAAAATACTGTAATGATTTACTTATTCCTATACCACTTTTGCACTTAATTTCTTAATGTCTGTGAGACGTCAGCGTGCATTCAGCACTAGTTCGGGCTTGAATTTAAAAAAAAAGGGGGGGGGGGGGGAAGAAATCTATATCAGCTTCATCCTTCTCAGTCGGAAGCTATTCACGAAATATCACAGACCACAGTGTACACATGCAACGTTCGCACCATAACATCGCAGCCACTGCTCATATTCCGCTGGAAACCCACATTACACAAATGTTACTTTAAACAACACAAACACGAAGCGTAAACGTGACACACAATATTTTTCAACAACATTAATGCAATTATGGCGACTCCTTTGAAAAATTCCGCATCACATAACCATAATGGCCATAGGAAGTCTTAGTTGTGACGCTTCAGTTACAGGTTGCTGGACAGCACGGACGAACTACAAGTAGTGTAAAATAAGTAATGCTAGAGGAGTAAATGAATGAAAAACCAAGGTAACTTCAGAGTAAAGACATTTGGCAATGTGTTAGCTGAAAGTTGCGCCAGAGCCATTTCCTCTAGATAAAAAAGCATTACTCTTTCGGAACAACGTAATTATCTTCCAACGCGACACATAAGTTTGAAATTTGACTCAAAGATGCCTAATGTCTACTTTTGTAATAGTGCAAAAATACGATACCCTGGAAGGTCATCCTCGGACTCGGCGATGCTTAAAACCGCGATGTGTCGACACACGCGAAAAACAGGCCGTAGTTCGGAAGTGTACGTGAGGTGTAATGCCCAAAGCCACACTGGACGTGTCACAAGGTGGCAAGGTCGTCAAACCGCTTCTTAGCTACATTGCACCCTTTCTTTTGACACAGCTGCGATGGAGGTCTGAACCCGACATCCAGCTTTGAAATCGTGCCGTTTTGTTATAGGTTTCCTTCGTTTTAGGTTGCCGATGAAAACATTTGAGACACACAGCTGCTTAGAATCTATGCGGAAACCCTTCGAGATGTTGCACATAGGGCGGCAGTGAGACCAACCCTTCCGTTGTGGCGTTGATTCCACGCATTCCACCGTCGGAGACGGTAGTCGGCAGGGCGTTGAGTAACCGGACAACGTTCTTGACAATATTCAACACAATATTATTCTGAGGACATCGTGAGGCTGAGACCCCATTGAACGTGATCTGACCCCTCTTGAAGCGTAGTGCGACCGCAGTTTTAGCTTTGGTATGCAGGGTAGAAGCACTAGGGACCATTCAAAACCATTCCACGAATTTTGAACGTAACCTGAAACAGCAAAGAGTGCTTATGCTTTTACACCCCTCGTGGTTCGCGTTCTTCTGGGGCGTGAGCACCGCTGTTTCCAACGTTGAGTATCTGTGAATAAAACAGCAAAGGATCTCTCTCAGAACCACACATTCTGGCGAGACCTTTCGTGCCACCCACACATTAAAAATGACTTGTCAGAGATTACGAAACCTGTGCTCTGGTACCACCTTAGGTGGGGCTGCCTGCCCTTAGGCACCAGGTAGCAGTGTGTCAACACTCACCTGAATGCATGTTGAAGTCCCTAACAGGTACGTTTTTAATGTGCTCGACAGAGGTGTGTCGGTGGTACCAATGTGTTGCTGAACCAGAGGGTGCTAGAAGAACCCTTTGCTGTTTTATTCCCGCAATATCAGTGACCACCCCACAGGAAGGTGTGAAGCACTAAGGTCTTGAAAGCACAAACAATCTATGCTGCATAAAACATCGTTCATGTCTCATCGAATGATTCTGAATGGTTCCTAGTGGTTTCAACGTGTATGACAGAGCTAAAATTGCAGATAAGTCGTTCACGTTAAATGTGATTGCAGCCCACGATATCCCTAGAGTAGGGATGAATCATTCATGGGAGTCAACAGTGTCAAATGTTGTCAAGAACGTCACCCAATTGCTCATCGTACTACGAACTGCCGCTTGTGACAATGTAATGGGTGGGAATCAACGTCACAAAAGGGAAGGGGTGGTTTAATTGCCACCCTTTCTGTCCCCTTGAGACGGCTTTTTGTGTCGATTCTGACGGAGGGTGTGTATGGAATGTTTTACTTGGCCACCCATAAGAAAACAGTGTGATTTGAACGCTGGGTGTCGCGGTTCTGACCTCCATTGCAGAGGTGTCATGAAGTGTTGAAATGTGGGTAAGAAGACGTGTGACGACCTTACCACCGTGTGACATGCCCACAAGTGCCTTGGGCAGGTCTGTGTTGATATTTGATATCTATGTGACACCATTAATCACCTTACAGCTAGCACGGACATCTGAACTGTGGCCTTTCTTCACTTTTCGCAACACCGTGGAGTTTGGAGCGTCGCTGTGCCCGAGGGTGTCGTCACAGGGCGCCACACTTTTGTTCCATTACACAGAAAGATTCTTGGCACTCTTGAGTTAAATTTCAAACTTATGTGTCACAATGGGAGTCAATTACGGTGTTTAGAAAAATCATCGTTTTTTTTCTTAGCGTATATTACTGTACGACTAAAACACTCATCTGATCACCATGTCACACGTTCCATTTGCATGTTGCCAATCTAGTGGTATTATTTCATATAATTATTGACTGAATAAAAAAATGAACGCTGTCATATTCTACTCGTTAACAAGCGTAATCTTTCTTTAAAGGTTTAACATACACTACTGGCCTTTAAAATTGCTACACCAAGAATAAATGCACATGATAAACGGGTATGCATTGGACAAATATATTATACTAGAACTGATATGTGATTACATATTCACGCAATTTGGGTGCATAGATCCTGAGAAACCAGTATCCAGAACTGCCACCTCTGGCCGTAATAACGGCCTGATACGCCTAGGCATTGAGTCAAACAGAGCTTGGATGGCGTGTACAGGTACAGCTGTCCATGCAGCTTCAACACGGTACCACAGTTCATCAAGAGTAGTGACTGGCGTATTGTGACGAGCCAGTTGCTCGGCCACCATTGACCAAACGTTTTGAATTGGTGAGAGATCTGGAGAATGTGCTGGCCAGGGCAGCAGTCGAACATTTTCTGTATCCAGAAAGGCCCGTACAGGGCCTGCAACATGCGGTCGTGCATTATCCTGCTGAATTGTAAGGTTTCGCAGGGATCGAATGAAGGGTAGAACCACGGGACGTAACACATCTGAAATGTAACGTCCACTGTTCAAAGTGCCGTCAATGCGAAGAAGAGGTGATCGAGATGTCGCCAAACACGAATGCGACCATCATGATGCTCTAAACAGAACCTGGATTCATCCGAAAAAATGACGTTTTGCCATTCGTACACCCAGGTCCGTCGTAGAGTACACCATCGCAGACGCTTCTGCCTGTGATGCAGCGTCAAGGGTAACCGCAGCCATGGTCTCCGAGCTGATAATCCATGCTGCTGCAAACGTCGTCGAACTGTTCGCGCAGATGGTTGTCGTCGGGCAAACGTCCCCATCTGTTGACTCAATGATCGAGACGTGGCTGCTCGATCCGTTACAGCCATGCGGATAAGACGCCTGTCATTTCGACTGCTAGTGATACGAGGCCGTTGGGATCCAGCACGCCGTTCCGTATTACCCTCCTGAACCCACCGATTCCATATTCTGGTAATAGTCATTGGATCTCGCCCAATGCGAGCAGCAATGTCGCGATACGATAAACCGCAATCGCGATAGGCTAGAATCCGATCTTTAAAAACGTCGGAAACGTGATGGTACGCCTTTCTCCTCCTTACACGAGGCGTCACAACATCGTTTCACCAGGCAACGCCGGTCAACTGCTGTTTGTGTATGAGAAATGGGTTGGAAACTTTTCTCATGTCAGCACGTTGTAGGTGTCGCCACCGGTGCCAACCTTGTGTGAATGCTCTGAAAAGCTAATCATTTGCATATCACATCATATTCTTCCTGTCGGTTAAATTTCGCGTCTGTAGCACGTCATCTTCGTGGTGTAGCAATTTTAATGGCCAGTAGTGTAATAAGGCAAATATTAAAATTAGAAATTCTGCCTTTGTCTTGAGGCACAGAATATTCATTCTTTAGTTGAGAAAGAGCGCATTTAGCGACTTCCAACAAACCTTATAGATAATCTCAATCCTTTTCGCGGCTTTCTCTCGCTGACATCCTCTACATTATCATGGAAAGGAGAAAGCATATCGTTTTGCTCTTAATGCAGTAAAACTTAACCGTTATACGTGACGTTATAATTTGTTACTCCTTTACTAAAAACTCCACTCGCAACTCGTCTGTGTGACACTGAATGTAACTGCCAAATTATATCATTTCATGAAGATGTAGTTCAGGAGATACGATTCCACAAACATTCAGATACGTTGTATACACGGGAGTTCGATTCTTTAAAGAGTGAGAAGTGGGAAAGTAGTGGTTTATGTTCCATTGCTGACGAAAATTATTACCAAGATCCGCTGTAGAATCAGCAGTTATGCAGTAAATTTGGATATGTCGGCAGGTGCGAGTTTCAGCAACCAGAAATTTGCTACATAACAGTGGCTGAATTTAACAGTGTACCCTCGGTGCTTGTCATAAAATCCAATAAGTAATTTTGCCGTTGAAATGAGATGCAAATGGTGTACCTTGTGGCCGGCTTCCACATGTGTGTGTGCCAGCTCCCTACGTCTGCCGTCCCCCTAATTGCTACTCTTCATTACGGGTATGTTAATTGTGGTTTGGAATACTGCCCACTGTTTCGCCAAGAGCGGCTAGCTGGATCACGTCAGTGGGACTTTCGATTTGAACAATACAGACTACGGATGTATGCCAGGGAACATTATGTCTTGAAGTAGTTTGCCATCAGCTGTCACGCCAGTGAATGTTTCAGCATAAGTCGCGTGAGAAATTGCCATTTATTTCTGATTTCTGCCTTTGGTCGCTTAAAATGTCCCCACAAGACCACAGAGTCCGTAGATGGCAGCTAATGTCACACTGCCGTTGTGGTCGGTAAATTGAGGTTTAGTAGCTGTTTTGTATTCCTACGCAACCACGCTTGTGCAGAGACAAAGTGCGCAGTAATATATCAGCTTAGCACCACGTAAATGCTACATACATGCAGTACAAATTCTCGTTCATGTAATAAGTAAAACTCAGATAAAACGTGTCCGATAGTCCTTTTTCCCGTTACATTTATTCCCCATAAGACATGCAAGAAAGCCACGTTTACACGTAACCACGCCGTACGATAATCAATTTTGAATCAGAAGTACTTGAGCGAAGTAGCAATTGCAAAATAGAGTCAGCTGTACTAAGCTTCCTGCTCTTACTCCAAAATTTGCAACTCGTATTCCTCTATTCCATTGCGTCACATTATTGCTCTTTCACCTCGGTGCTTCTTTCCTTCCACAATGTTTCTAGCTGCGCCCGCTTGTTATCACTCCAACTCGTTCCTAGTACAATGGTACGTGCGATGGACACGATGTAAGATGAATCACAATAAGTTGTCATCTGTTTATTTACATTGAAAAGATATCACCACGTGATTATGGTGAAGTGTAAGTTTACACTAATTATGAGCGAAAGAATTTTTAACACGCGCCGCTTTTATATGGCTACTGCCGTTTAAGTTCATACAAAACCATTTTAAGAAACTTTTTTGGCATAAATCATTATATGTTCCTCAAAATCCTCATCTTTAAAATTCAAACATTTTTACATGCTTTCGAACGTATTCTGTAAGTACTTTCCTCACACTGATAAAACAGAAGTAGTGTAGGTTCCTGCTGTTCCCAATGTATACAAACGATTTAGAAGACGATTTGAGCAACCCTCACGGTGGTCATTTACAGTCTACTAAATTAATCAGAAGGCAACGGCTTTGCCGCAGTGGATACACCGGTTCCCGTGAGATCACCGAAGTTAAGCGCTGTCGGGCGTGGCCGGCACTTGGATGGGTGACCATCCAGCCGCCATGTGCTGTTACCATTTTTCGGGGTGCAGTCAACCTCGCGATGCCAATTGAGGAGCTACTCGACCGAATAGCAGCGTCTCCGGTCAAGAATAACCAGCATAACGACCGGGAGAGCGGTGTGCTGACCACACGCCGCTCCTATCCGCATCCTCATCTGAGGATGAAACGGCTGTCAGATGGTCCCGATTAGCCACTTGTGGCCTGAAGACGGAGTGCTTTAATTCAACTAAATACATTGGAATTACAGATATGAACAACTTAAATTGGAACGATCACAAAGAAGCCAATTCAGAGACTGGGTTTTATTGGCAGAACGCTTAGAAAAATCAACAAATCTACTAAAGAAACCGTCTACAGTGCGCTTCGTCATCGTCTTCTGGAATAATGCTGCGCGGTACGAGATACTTACCGGATAAAATCGTCGGAAAATGTCGTAAGCGTTCAGAGAAGGCCACCTCGCTCTGCGTTACCACTAAACAGGGGAGGGAGTGTTGCGGATTTGATAAGCGATTTGGAGTGGCATCTTTTCACGAAATGTCAATCAGTAACTTCCTCTTGTGAATGCGACGGGTAGAAATTACCACCGAAATAAAACGGCGTTCGCACGGAGAGATTTAAGTGCTTGCTTTTCCCTCGTGCTACTCGAGATAGGAACAATCGAGAGACAGTCTGAAAATAATTGGATGAACGTTCCGCCAATGACTTCAGTGTGAAATGTTGTGCAGTTATGCAGATGTAAATGATACCTCAAAAAAGAGGTTTCGGAAGGATTCAGCAGCCGCTAAAGGTGATTAAGACAGCTGTCTTCGCAGTTATTTTGCCTGGCAACAGAAAGACGTGATGCCATAAATCAACTGAACACTGACATCGAGACATCTCCGTTTTGTAATCTCTTATATAATCAACTGTTTTACGTGGTGTGAGGCAGCCGACAATGTCGTGGTGTAAAAGGTAGCAAGTTTCCGATTATATTTTTTCAGTGGCTTATGGCAAAGAATTTGTAGTTTCCATTCACCACTGACTGTTCTTCTATCTTGTAAAACTGGTCGCAAAATTTCTAGTGTAACCACAGAAACAAGTGATAATTTTCTTGGAAATGCTTGTATTCAGTTCATCTTAGAGCACTTAGAAAGATGGTTCTACTTAGCCAACAGCGAGTACTAATATATCCAAATTTAATCTACTGCTACGATGGTGTATACGTATTTTGCGAACAGCCAACCGAGACTGTGCGCGTTACTTCTGGAAAGCTATTGAGAGACAGGTCGCACCTCCGTGTACTCAGCTACTAAATCAATTGCTGTCGAGCAATGCATTTAACGACTTCAAATAGGTAGCTTCGGTAAATGAGTCATGGGTATTGGCTTTCAAAACATCACTAACACTACACTGCATGAAAAAGCGATTCAGTAATTACTAAATTAAAATCTAGGCCCATATGAATCCAGAGTTAATTCCATTCTTATTCAGTTTGCACTAGTCAGTCAGTGACTTTGAAATAATGTTTAATTCAGCACACGACAAAAGAAGCATCTAATAAAAGCTGGATACTAGCTTTAATTAGTTTGGTAAAACTTTAAGTTAGGGAAAAGGGGATCAAAAGCAATTAACATCGAAACATATTTGTTGTCTGAAACACAGCTACGATAGACACGCAGTGGTTGTAAGATTGTATGTCAAGTGAAAATTACATGTAAGAACACCCACTCGCTTGCCAACGGCTTTGCCGCAGTGGTAACACCGGTTCCCGTCAGATCACCGAACTTAAGCGCTGTCGGGCTGGGCTAGCACTTGGATGGGTGACCATCCGGTCTGCCGAGCGCTGTTGGCGAGCACTCAACCATTGTGAGGCAAACTGAGGAGCTTCTTGACTGAGAAATAGCGGTTCCGGACTCGTAAACTGACATAAGGCCTGGAGAGCGGTAAGCTGACCACATGCTCCTCCATATCCGTGTCTAGTGACGCCTGTTTGGTGAGGATGACACGGTGGCCGGTCGGCGCCATTGGGCCTTCCAAAGCATGTTCGGGCGGCGTTTAGTGTTTTTTCTTTTTTTTTTACACCTGCTCTGATGATTTAGGATGGGCCTTCATGAACCTTCATGAATTATCAGAAAAGGCCTAACTCTCCTCCTTTTTAAGCAGCCGATGCCGCTCGATAATCTCACTACAATTATTGTGTCGAAACGCAGGCTGTGGATGGTGCATGTGGCTGTCACTGTAACTCGCCAGGCAACACTCAGGCCGACTCTCAGTGTTGGAGTTTTGCATCCTTCCACATCCCAGAGAATAATGCCTGCTTTAAATCTAGAATTGAAAATATTTACGGAATATTTCGCCGGTTCTGGGAGGAACACAGACTGAATAATTTCTTTAATACAAAGTATTACTCTTCCATAATTTTTACGAAGCCGAAAGCCTCTTCATACCGAAGTATGAATTAAATACAGATCCCAAAAAATTATTTGCATCACCGCGGCTCCCGGAACTCTTGAAGACAGAAGTTGACTTTGTATATTGCATCACAGACGCATTCTCTCTCTGACTGTTCAGAGACGTCACCAAACCCGCCCAAAGATGTAAACAAGCATGCATGAGTAACCCCTATTAGACGGAGGGGGTCCGATAGCCGAGAAGTTCCTGTGAGTCCTCCAGGAAGGAAGTACACAGCTCATGTGGTCTGTAGTTCAACCATGCCTAGACGGTCAATACCACGGTTCAATCGCGTCAGGAAGGGCTGTCAACATGGGAAGTATCCAGGCGTCTCGGAATGAACCAGAGCGATGTTGTTTGGACATGGAGGAGATACAGAGAGACAGGAACTGTCGATGATATGTCTCGCTCAGGCCGCCCAAGGGCTACTACTGCAGTGGATGACCGCTACCTATGGATTATGGCTCGGATCCTGGCAGGGTCACCATATGAAACGTCCCCTTGGAAAAATTTATGAATTACTGTGCTGGAAAACCTCTTACGTTATTTGCTTTTTAAACAGCTGAGCAAAACTGAACGTACTCAGACATTACTCTTTTTACTTGTTCTGATCAACACTAAACTGACACACAATATTTTTAGTGCAACGCAACCTGACTTTCAACAATCCCTAAAAAAGAATGGCCTTGACTAACAATAACCTATAACTTTCATGAATCACTTACCACACAAAAACCTTCGTTACTCGAAGTAATGCAATACAGCGAGGGCCAATACTGCCAGCTAAATAAAAGATTCTAACTACTGAAGGTACTAACTACTGATAGGCATAGTCAGCAAATGAAAGATTTTGATAGAGAACAAACAATGTATTTACCTTAATAGTGTTCAAAAGTCATAATATATATATATATCAGTTCATGACATCCAGTCTTACAAATTTACTCTCTCTGATGGACACACGTCCAGATCATCCGCTCTCGAAACTCCGCCATCTCTCTCCCCACATCCACCACTGCTGGCGGCTCACCTCCAACTGCGCAACGCTACGCGCTGTAACAGCCAACTGCCCAACACTTCAATAGCAAATTCGAACAATGCAAACCAGCCACAGACCGCACACAGCACAGTCAGTGAGTTTCATACAGAGCGCTACGTGACGATACCAACATAAAAACCTACACAGCCTACTTACACCCTACAGAAAGGCTCGAATAATGCTTTTCGTGCAGCCACAGGACGTCGTGTTACGACTAAAACTGTGCGAAATAGGCTGCATGATGCGTCCATGGCCAGGTCTATCTTTGCAACCACGACACAATGCAGGGCGGTACAGATGGGCCCAACAACACGCCGAATGGACCGCTCAGGATTGGCGTCACGTTCTCTTCACCGATGAGCCTTCAACCAGAAAATCGTCGGAGACGTGTTTGGAGGCAACCCGGTCAGGATGAACGCCTTACACCCAGCAAGGCGAAGGTTCCCTGTGGCTTTATGTGCGCTGACGTGCGCCGCTGGTGGTCATGGAAGGCGCCGTAACGGCTGTTCGATACGTGAATGCCATCCTCCGACCTACAGCGGAACCATATCGGCAGCATATTGGCGAGGTATTCGTCTTCATGGACGTGGGTTCGCTCCTCCATCGTTCACATCTTGTGAATGACTTCCTTCAGGATAACGACAGCGCTCGACTAGAGTGGTCAGCATGTTCTTCAGAGATGAACCCTATCCAACATGCCTGGATCGATTGAAAAGGGCTGTTTATGGACAACGTGACTCACCAACCACTCTGAGGGATCTACGCCGAATCGCCGTTCAGTAGTGGTACAATCTGGCCAACTGTGTCTTCAAGAACTTGTGGATAGTATGCCACGACGAATACAGGCATGCATCAGTTCAAGAAGGCTTGCTACTGGGTATTGGAGGTGCCTGTGTTCAAATGGTCAAATGTGTGTGAAATCTTACGAGACTTAACTGCTAAGGTCATCAGTCCCTAAGCTTACACACTACTTAACCTAAATTATCCTAAGGACAAACACACACACCCATGACCAAGGGAGGACTCGAACCTCCGTGGGGACAAGTCGCACAGTCCATGACTGCAGCGTCTAAGACCACTCGGCTAAGGCCACGCGGCGGTACCTGTGTGTACAGTAGTCTGGACCACCACCTCTGAAGGTCTCGCTGTATGGTGGTACAACACGTAATGTGTGGTTTTCATGAGCAATAAAATGGGCGGAAATGGTGTTTGTGTTGATCTCTACTCCAATTTTCTGTACAAGTTCCGGAACCCTCGGAACCAATGAGATGAAAAACTTTTTTTGATGTGTTTATTAGAGTGGAACATTAGCACTTTGCATTCATGATATTAACCTAGAATTGAAGGTTACCGCCCTTAGTAATCGACGAGTCTGTAGTGTCCTGAGCTTGAGAGAGAGAAGAAGTGTGTGGAAACGGTGTCTCCTATACCATCTGTCTGTCGAGATCGCACCAAAAATTTCATTCACGAATGAAATAATTCTGCACAACACTGGACAAGGTGTAATTGTGAAGTTGCTGTTATTATTCCACCAAAGAACTGTGTAAAAGGCGCCTGTGCACTGAGAACATTCTGGGCCGCGAATTTATGTTACTGACTCTCTTCTTTGCCCACCAATGTGCGGTGCTGCCATGCTCAAATTTCAGAACATCTCAGTCTCAACAGTAATTTTAATAATGTGGCGTAATATCGTTTCTTGCTCGTTTGTGGAAAACTCCTCCATCCCACGAGGGCTTGGCGTCAGATGGACAGAACATGCTTTTACCCCGCTGGCGAAAACGCACAGGAAAGAAAACTAAATAACTCGACTTTCTTTGCGTCCTGTAGGGAAGTAAAAAACTGTTTAAATGGTTTCTCAAACCAACCAGTACTTCGGGAAGTCGAGAAGTCGCTGAACTGTACACAATATCAACTGCAGAGCGCTTCGACGCACCCACACCTACTTGTAAAAGTGCCGATTTATTTACTAGGGGGTCATCGTTGTGCACTACATTCCTACAGCTCATTAGGCCGCATAAGGCACAAAACAATTACAGGCATTGGCTGCAAGCGGGCAATGATTGAAACTAATGGGAAGAGTTGAAAATTTGTGCCGGGCTGTGATTCGAAAGTAGATCTGCAGGTTACTAGGCGGATTCTCTTGCCACTAAGCGATCCGGATAGTGGTCATTGCGACATCACAGATTACTCTAGCACGCCTCCCGTCAGATCCAGATCCTCAACTTACACACATACTACTAATGTAGTGCCCCCTGGCCACTGTCCTCCTTCCTCTTGGTATTTCACCGATTTCATTAAGAGTGTATATATTATATATGACCCGTGAACACACGCCTCTAGTAAATAAATCGCCACTTTTACAAGCAGACTCATGTGCGTCGAAGCGCTCAGCAGTTGGTATTGTATTACCACATTTGCATACAATAATAAGGGTCGGCAGATTAGGTGAATCATACGGTCACGGCTATTACACCTCCCTTTGTCGGCGGCGTCTCACAAATGTACCTACGACCATAGGGAGTATCACAGTGGTAATCCCGTCCTATCGTCCCACTGGGTCTAACTGTTGGCTTTCCAGACCTCAGATCGCAAACATAATCTAATATTAGACAGGCGCAGATTCCCAGTCGTAATAGGTAAGATTAATAAATAGAAAAAGAGAGCTTGACACTGACTGTCAAAGATATCATTGCTGTAATTAGCATTAAAATCAAATTGATTGGTAGAAACATGAATCATATGGTGGTTAATTGAATTAGTACGATAAAAATTAGATGTGTCGAGTCGTGCAATTTTAGCATTTGCTGTTACCAAACGACAAGAGCGTGTTTCTGAGCTTTGATGAAAATGTTCCGAATCCATCAGGAATAAGTCATTCGCAATTAAATTTTGACGCCAAAATAATGTTCTTGAATATTCGGTACGACAAAGGATGACCCATTCTCGTGCTCAGAGACGTGCCGATGCTATTCAGTTATATATGGTGCCTGAAAAGTTCGCTGAATGGTCTCAGAAAATAAAGGAAACAAGAGTTATAAAGCTATTTGAAACTGTCAGCTTCTTGTGGAATCACTCGAAGCACCGGAGTCACGCATTGTTGTTGCATATCTGCTATGTCTACGAATGTTTGTGAACATTATTGCTTTCGCTGTCTGCTTACCTTCAAGCCTTCTGATCTCATTCTCAAAGACCGCCGCCGATCACCATCATGCATCAATCGCACTCGTGTCCTTGCTTAATGGATCATAAAATTAGGGAAAACGGCGACAGAGCCCCATGGAATGTTATTGTAATGTACGGTGTTGAAGCAATGAGTTCTTGGGGCTTAAACGCTTTAGAGACGGAAAAGACGGTGTCGATGATGAGGTGCGTTCGGGTCAGTACGCACAATCCGAGACAACATCGAGCGTGTGCGACGGACGCTGGTGGATGAGCAGGCTCTGAATGTGGCACTGATGGGGAAAGATATCGTCCGTGCTCTTTGAAAGGAAACATCCCGGCATTTGCCTCGAGAATCGGAAATCCTAATACTCCATGCCCGAATGTGGATTTGAACCGTTGTCCTCCCGAATGCGAGTCGAGTCTGCTCATCTCCGCAGCACATAGCTCGGGAAAGGCTCCCGAGGATGACACAGTGTTTCGCTTTTGCAGGTACAATAACAGCGTCTGGAATCTTGGAAAGAGGACCGCAATGACGTACGTACGAGAAGGTGGGCCCACCACCACCGATCCGAATGACTTATTACGGCGCGACGGCCGCAACAGGTTTGAGACTGTCGCTCCCGCCTCCGTACAAGCGCTATTCATTCCTCTTGGCTCCCGCTCGATTTCCAAAGCACGCCGCCATGCCCTACTAACGTAATGCACTGACAGAAAAAATTCGCAACGCCAAAAAAAAAAAAAAAAATTTACGTAGGAATACATTTGTCAAGGTAACATGTTACAGTAATTAATGTTGCAAGATCACAGGTTAACGTAAGAGCGAGATAAGCCAATGCAAATATGAAACGCTCGTACAGTATTAACCGTTGAAATCGTCAGTATGTGGACTGCAAGCATGAAAACTTGGCAATTATTGTGTTTTACAGGTGCCGGATGTCTGTCTGGCTGTTGGTCCGTCAACACAAGGGCGGCTAACGCTGTTTGTGGATGACTCTGGATTTGTCGTCCGATGATATCCCATATGGGCACGATTGGAGACCGATCTGGTATTGAACAGGGCAAAGCAACCTGTTGGCACTATGTAGAGTGTGTTGTGTTACAACAGCGGTATGTGGGAGAGCGGTATCCTGTTGGAAAACACTCCCTGGAATGCTTCTGATGAATCGCAGCACAACAGGTCGAATTACCAGATTAAAGTACAGTTTTGCAGTCAGGGTGCGGGAGGTAACTTCATGTGTGGTCCTACTGTCATCCACGCAAGAGCATAACTACTGGTGCAGATCCAGAGTGTCTAGCATGCAGACAGGTTGGTTGCTGGCCTAACCAAAGCACAGGCCACTGGCACCGACACAGAATCACCTTTCATCAGAAAACACAATGGACATCCATCCTGCCCTGCAATGGGCTCTCTCTGAATTCGCAGATGGTGGTGGTTTGGGTCAGTGGAACGCTGTGATGCCGGCTGGTGCTCAAATTGCTGTTGCAGATGTAACGCGTTGCGCGAGGGCCATGCGCCAAACGCACGGCTCTTTCACGTCGCTAGTGTGACACGTCTGCAATTCGAGTGGTAATAGATCTGGGTAGACATCATCATTCATGCGCAGAAATACGCCTGCCAACTTCCGTTCATGTCGCACTGCCCCTCCTTAGTGTTGCGATTTTTTCCGTAAGTGCATTTCAGCGAGGAAAATGCATACGTGGAAGATATCAGACCCCTGCAACTGATCCCAAGGGAAAATTTGGCCCATGTTTTCGACGGTACCTAGTTATGACCAACTGAATATACAGCTTTTGAACTTCGCGGGCACACAATGTTTCTCACTCACTCCGCCTCACTGCAGTCAGTGAGTGCCTGGAGCGCGAAGCACTGTACAGCGGGGTTACAGCCAGCGCCCTTATATTCGCGGAATGTTAACGGCAAGGATGACAAGAGGGGGGGGGGGGGGGAGGCGTTACTTGAAATATTTTTCGAGAACACGCTGTTTCACATGAAAAGAGTGTCTAATATTTCAACCTCACGAACATGTATGCTCAATATTACTTATACGTATATACTAGCTGAGCACCTTGTGTTGTCATGAACTGTTCTAGGCAAATCCGATAGGTGAAAAACCCGAACGACGGACCCATCGGGCACCTTTTCTTGTGCCACTTACATGCAGCTACCACTGTTAGCGCCGGCGTGATAGCCACGCGATCTGAGGCGTCTTGACACGTTTCGCGGTGCTCCCTCCGTCGGATGCACGAGTCCTCCCTCGGGCATGGGGGTGTATGTTGTCTTTAGCGTAAGTTAGATTAAGTAGTGTGGAAGCCCAGTGACCGATGGCCTGAGCAGTGTGATCCCGTAGGAACTTAGAACTTACCACATATTTCCAATTTTCCTACTGCTCCTTTATCACTCTGCTCCTCTCTCCATCTGCTCTTCTCTATCCGTCTACTCCTCGCCACTCTAGTTCCAACGCCTCCTCCACCCTCTTTGTCAAACTCTTCCTGCCCTCTCTCTGTCCATCTCCTCCTCGCCATCTGCTCACCATTCCTTTCTATATCCATCTCCTCCTTAGACCTCTCTCTCTTCATCTCCCTGTTCTCTGACATTTCCTCCTATCCTTCTTTTTCATCTCCTCTTCCCCCATCTCCCCACCAACTTTCCCAACTGTCCATCTCCCTCTCTTTTGTTTCTCTGTCCATCTCCTCCTTCCCTCTCACTATATTTTGTTGTTGTCGGGGTCTTCAGTACGATGACTCTTTGACACAGTTTTCCATGCAGCTCTGTCCTATGAAAACCTCTTCGTCTCCTTCTACGACTTTTACTCCCCACGTTTCCCTCCAGTACTAGAAAACCACCATCAATAGCGTGCAGTCAGAATCTACTGTCATCGCTGAAGTGATCCTGACGGCACCAGTTGAGCCGTGCGCGTCGATGGTATGGCGTGAATGGAAGATGGGCTGGAGACGTGCGTACCTGTAGTGCAGTTCGTATTTACACGTCTGGGCTAACAAACCCTCTAAACAGTGCTGGGGCAGCTGTGCGATATGTCGCTGCTGCCCTTATAGTTTTACGAGCCTAGCAGGCGTCTGTGCTGCGTGGACGTCCAGAACATCGTCTACGAATATGCGAGTGTTCACGTGACCACTGATAGCAGCATCGTTGCACAACTGACGCACCACGTCCAGCGTTTGTGGCAAAGCTCTGAAAAGACCAAGGCCACAGTTTGAGCGGATTCAGACTCACCCAGTTGGCTGTATGAAGCACTAACGCTTCTACGTGGCTTGATTGTCTTCTTGCTTCACAAGTCTGCACCAGAGGGAGCCTTCTGGCTGCGAGCGCTCCCTATTAAAGGGTAGACACAGATCGTGAATTGGTACTACACTGTCTGTTGGTGGACAACTCTGAAACCATTATCAGTAAATTCATTACCACCAGGCGGTATATGCGTCATCGGATGAAAATTGATGTCTTCGTCCCAGGTGTACTAATTCTTTTTTCCTTTAGTGTATCTACGAGAGGCGTTCAATAAGCCATTCAACAAATTTTTTTCTGAAAGCAGTTCGTCGTCATGATTCCAATACATCATAGTATTCCTCGCCCTTTTGGCTACAAAACCCTATTTTCCAACATAACCTTCGTTCAGTGCAACGCCTGATTTCACCTTACTGGGAAGTTCTAAATGCTCGCATGGTGTCATTCTACTGTTGAACGTCGGAGCCAATGTCTTGTTGCATCAATAATCTCCACATCATCCACGTACTGCTTCTCCCGGAGTGCATCCTACATTGGGCGAAAAAGTTGGAATGTGCGAAATCCGGGCATTATGGTGGATGAGGGAGAACGGTCCTATGGCGTTTTTTGAACTCCTCTCGGGTGCACAGATTTGTGTGAGGCTTTGTGTTGTCATGGAGAAGGAGAAGTTCTTTTGCATTTGTGTGGTGACGAGCAAGGTGAGGTAGTTTCTCTAGTTTCCTGGCTGTAGTACAGTACACTTTTTAACCTTCCCACTATATCAAGGTTTATGCATGAAAATAGCGCAAATTTACTCCCACTCTACAAAAATCTACGTATTACTAAAACTAGGTATTCACAAACTGTTGTCCAACTCGTATGCTAACCTTTGACTAAAAAGAACCTACCTGGATTGGAACTGTCCCGGGAGACCGTCGCCCTGACTTAACCAACTGAGGGTGCGGCTTTGAACATTTTTTCGGAAGAGGCGTGGTGTAGTGTGGCGCCATTCCATGGACTGTCGTTTTGTTTACGGTTCGCAATGACGAAGCCATGTTTCATCGCCTGTGACAATGATCGACAACAAATTGTCTCAATCAGCCTCGTAACGCTCAAGTCACCCCACACAGATGGTCCTTCGTTGCTCTTGACGGTCTTCCGTTAGGTGGCGAGGAACACAGCGGCCACAGAGCTTTGAGTACCTCAACTGGTGGACGAATGAGCCAGCAGTACCAGCAGAGACGTCCAGCTGTGCAGCGCGGTGCGTGGTTGTGATCCGTCGATCATGTCGAGTGAAAGTGTCCGCACGGTACAACATTGCAGGAACCACTTGTCTACGCTGCCGGAAGGCGCACTGGAAATCAGACAGGATTGCCTGCCCTTGTCATGCTGATGACCGATGCCTCGACCAAAGACTAAGAGTGCTTTTGCTCACTACCAACTTTCTGTAGACATTCAGCAACCATCTTCGAATACCTGCGGTGCTCTGGTTTCCTACCACAAGGAACTCAATGGTGGATCGCTGTTTGGAATACATCTCCGTTGCAGACGCTAGTTTGACGGCAACGTATAGCAGCTGATGATGACATTTGGAGCTCATGGGCACTCAACGTCGACGTCATCAATACCCTTACAGTTATTGAAACAAACGAATATCGCCAAAACCTTGAAAATTCTTCCGCACTCATGCACTCGAATCGAGCACACAACTACACTTACATGCTCTAAAACAAAGGTGCAAGAGCAATAGCGACTACACATAAGATTAAGACAAAAACAAAATGACAAAGGAGTTAAAAGAAAGGTACACGCATATACGACTGGCTAACCACGTACAAAAATATGGGTCAGGCTGTCAGCCTGTTAACACACTAAAACCATCGCCCTATAATCTTGGAAAAAATGTTGAACAATTCACAAAAATTTAAAACTAGAACCACATTCGTTTGAAAGTTACTTAAAATGGGGAGCAGATCCACCTTCGTATTCACCGCGGCCCGCTGGTCGTAAAATAAAACACAGTCTAATAAAATGTAGCGCACAGTTATCTGTGTGCCCCTAGCACCACTCACTGGAGGGTTCTCTCAGCAGACTAAGGAGCCATGCGTCATGGTGCTGTGGCCTGTGCAAAAGCGAGTGAAAAGGACCTCGCCCCGTCGACGTAACTGGAAGGAGGTACCCTACGGACGAATTGTGGGCTTTACTACAAAGAGCTTGTTGTCGGACACTTCCAGCCACACTCGTCTTCCAACCGTCGCATGATTTTGTACCTCAAGAGCGAGATGATAGCATGTGGGGTGATGGCACACTGAAAGAACTGAGGATCACGACACCTTGAGTACTAGATCAGCTCTTTTGTTCTTCGCAATGCGACCTTGTATCTAGCAGAAGGGCACATCCTTACCCAGTCTTTGTAGTTGGAGGAGGGCATTCTGGATTTTCTGGATTATCTGTTGGGCACAAACGTTGGAGAGAGTGAAGGGCGCTCCAAGAATTGAACAGATAAGAAATTTAGGGCCTGAAGAACGTCTCATTTGCCCCAGTGCCCCCAAGATTGCATGCAATTCTGAGACGAAGACAGTAAATTCTTGAGGCAGTTGGACCTAGAGGACACGATCGGGGAAAACGACAGAGCAACCGACGGAGCCTGCATGCTTAGATCCATCCGTAAAGACAGGTGGTCAGTTGTTGTGCTCACATAAAATGTTAGAAAACGTCTCATCAGAAACAGAAGCAGGAACACAATCTCTCCAATACTGCACTAAATCTTCAATTACGCTCGGCTTCTGCAGTATACAGGGCGACAGACGGTTTGAGGTTGTACTTGCTCCACACTGAATGACTCCAGCACACACTCCACGCAGATCCCAAACGGCATTGTGGCTCGTGAACGATTGGAGAGAAGACGTTCCTGAGGATGACGATAAAACAGTAAGGTATGCGGGTGAAGTCGGAAGGAACTGTGAGGAACTTACATCCCTGAGAAGCTGCCGCCAGATGGCAAGTGGTGGGTGCCTGGGCCCAGCATAGAGACTGGGTGTGGGCGTTGTCCTATAAAAAAATCCTCGCAAGCCAGCTGAGTTCCCTCACGGTGGACAGTGTCATGGTCTTCAAATAAGAAGGCCCCGTCGATCCCATACACCACCACGAACGCACGAAAGCCCTATAAAACTGAAGCCCTTTCCCGAGTACCTGTGGGTAAGGCACTTTAAGATATACACTGTACGGGGCGGCGGGTTAATTATTAAAATAAAAAGCTTTGCCGTCTTTTACAAGAGCCTAAAAACTATTTTTGCGGCCAAACAGAAAGCGATGGAAAACATTCTGACCATAGTTTCCCGTCTGCAAGTCTTCTTGTGCTCACTGAAAGAAATGCTTCTACTCTCTATTTACTCAGCGGAACCGGGAACTACGATTATAAATAAAAGTTTTCCATTCTACCTCATTCATACATTCAGAAAAAATGCACACACACACAAACATACCAATAGTCCTGAAAGTAATGATAATAATAATAATGACCCTATAATAAACAGCACTACGAGCAGTTCAAAGGCGACTTCTGCTGCAGGTTTAAATTAAATGGCCTTTCGGCCTGACTTCTGATCATTGAAGTTAATTGCCCAACACAGGTGTGGGGGATAATCTCACCACTTGCCACGTGGTTTTGTCAACATTACAGGCGGCACACAAACAGTTACTTCCAGAACGGCGTAGTGTCATCGCGAGTTTACTTCCTACGCCATCCGATGCAGCCCTTAAGCTTGATTTTATTGATGCTGACCGATTGATAGCTGAGTGCGAAGTGTGTGTGTCACTGCTTCTCAGGTCCTATTTATATTTGGGCGCAGCGGAGGCTGAATGGAAAATCTGCCATCCTCCGCTCTATGTCGAGGCAGCAGCACCTAAATGGCCACTTTCTCGGACACACATTATTTTATGACACTGTTGCGTATAGATTTATAATCTTTGTAATGTTTACATGAATGGCTTTAATTACAGAAAATTTTTTCGCTCAACTGCTTTTAAACTTTGCCGACAACAGGTTTCAGAACGGAACCTAAAGCAGATCATGACCTCTGAAGTTCTTCGTTAAGAGTCCTTTTACTGACTGTTATTTGTATCATAGTCTTGAAACTTGTAATATCTTTATTATTTAATAGATGCAATCAAATGCTGTAATCAGAACATTATGTCATTAATATAAATGATAATTCATCTATTGCAAATGAGGGCATTTTTGTTCCAAATTTAATTTTTAGTGAATTACTTCAAAACTATTAGAGGTGGCTTGATGGGGTCACATAGTTAATGTTTTTATACCACAAAGTTAAGCTTCATTCCAATTTTCATCTTCCCGAGTCTAATATTTAGCGTCTTCAGTTTTTCGTAAAAAAACAGATTTTGACCAAATATTGCTCCGATGAAGTTGAGACTGGTAACATTTAATAGCGACGTACATTCGCGCACTCTGAACAGTTTTTGGCTCTCTAGCTTATTTAGCTTATTTAGCAGCACTTGTCTTTTACATAAACAATGTATTTATTGAAACATATTCATCAAATGATCATGAGATTTAGCGATTTTAATATTGATATACTGAAACATTTGTTGACAAAGTTTGGAAAAGCTATTTTAATTTTTAATTCGATTCTTAGATTGCGGTGTAATACTTTGGACGCTACGCAGAGACACGTTATGATGACGTGGCACCAGTAGCAGTGACCTGGGGTAAGTCTCGGCACACGCGCTCGCCTCTGTATCTCTCAAATGATACAGCGCTTGTTTCGCCACATCACCCCTATTTATTTTTGCAAAAAAAAAATTATTTTTGAACAAAATTAAATATTTGAAACAGGTGATGTTACTATTGTGGCCCTCTTTTGAGAGAAATTGGTTCAAATGGTTCTGAGCACTATGGAACTTAACTGCTGAGGTCATCAGTCCCCTAGAACTTAGAACTACTTAAACCTAACTAACCTAAGGACATCACACACAGGCAGGATTCGAACCTGCGACCGTAGGAGTCGCGCGGTTCCAGACTGTAGCGCCTAGAACCGCTCGGCCACTCTGGCCGGCGAAAGAAATCGATTTTTGCAAAATTCCTTAATATTACACTCACAAAGTTAACAATATTCATTCATAGAAGAACATGACACGATGGATTTTTACGAATCACGTACATAAATAGCATAGAAACATGTATTGGTAATGTCGATTTTTACAAAATTATTTTTTATTTACATTTTTCAGACTTTACGTGAAAGAACAAACACACAAATTTTCACTTTTCAGTACTCACTTATTTAATCACAGTCGCAGGCACCAATACGAGCGTCCATAAAAAACACTTCCACTAAAACGTTTAAGGTAGACGGTCTGGAGTAGATTTATGGTGTGCTCTAATATAACGAAAGCGAAAGCAGACGATTCACAATGGGACGTGTCCTATTCACTTTCTTCTCTGCTACAGCTTGTAGGCTGCCTTTCATGAAGCCTCCATGTCCACGAGATAAAAGATAACGTAGCCTAAGCTTTCGTTCTCAACTTACATCTGAGGGAGGACAAATCACATTCTATATTCTTTTTCCCTTCAGTAATTTAAACAAACAATTGGGAAGTTAGCAGAAAGAATTAATTTTCTTAATTTATTATTTGTAAAATTTTTACTAACTTTTCCAAAATTATTATTGGCAATACGTTACTCCACAGAATCCTAACATTTTATTTTATTGAATCACAAACTTTCCAATTTTCTTTTCTTTTTTTAACAATTGCTGTTATATTCTGGAAGGCAACATAGGATTTTTAGCAACATTTTGGCCTAGTTTGCAGTTAAGTTTATCGTTTAAGATATTGCTTTAATTAGAAAACTGAGTAACCTCTGTAAGTTCCATTTTCATGTGGCTCCATTATCGTACGAATTAGTACGCTAAAGAAATCATTTATTTAACAGCCGTTACTTTGCTATGCCAAGCACATAATTAGAAAGCTGTTTTTATTTTTACATACCAATATTCTACAATCTGTATTTCTTAACTCATTCTTTTACCTGTATTTCGTTGTCTGTTTTTATCTGTTAATTGACCATCTGCCTTAAGCAAGAGTGCGCGTTTTTCAAACCCTTTTACGAGAGATGTGGATATACAAATTTTCCACCTATTCACCATATATGTCGGCCTACTGGCTTCATTACTCTTACTCCTCTCTATTTTCCCTTATCCATGTTTTTCGACGCTTCTTTCTTCCTTTTATCTTTGTCAGCCTACTGACCTCACTATTTATCAATAATTTTGATGTGATCCTCACACCACTTGTACACACCTCCATTTATTAATATCGAACCCTTTGGCTTGCCTGTAGTTGCACCATGTTATTACTTACCCTTGCCTTTAGACGACTTACTCCCGACTGAAAATGGAGAGTCTATCGTTCCAGTTCTTAGGAATTTCCAGCTTCAATAATTTCTCTTAATGCAAAGTGTTCCATATTTCGTATTTACTAACATCTTTAATGGAGTTTATTTATTGTTTATTTACTTTAACAATCATTTTTCTGTTATTGGTTCACAAAAGTTACTCACTGTTATTTTAACATTTAAAAATTACTATTGTAAACTATCTCTCGTATTCTCTTGTAAGTCGTCATTTGGGTATAGTCATTTTCGGGAACCTTTCTTATTCACGAGGAGCAAGTCACAAATTAGTAGCATATGTAGAACATGAAAACGTATACTCCTTGCTTACTACTATAGGGGAGAGGAAATGAATGAAACTTGGTGGGGAAATAAAGCTTCATCCTGCTTCAGTATCTTCCTGCAAGTATGCCTTACACCTCATTACTCTGGTAGGCAGTTTCCATGCTTCTTTATTATTGCCTCTATAATATCCTATGAAAGGTTATTTAATAACCCAAGAATCAGGTAATCGTAATACCAAATGGTTCTGATCAAAATCAATCCTTCCCTGATATTTTGTTAAGAAATCTGAGCAAATTATCATCTGAACACTTAAACCGAGGACGATTATATCACTTTTACCAATTAGTATTAAAGCTTGGTGCTGTACTGGTCTAGAAACTTTTCCAGTTGCACCTATTATTTTCAAACCACTTACTTTCGTTACAGCCAATTCACTCTTATTAGGAATAGAATCAAAAAATGCTTGGGATAAAGCATTTGCTTCAATGACACTGTCAATATGAAAACTCACTTTTACTCCTGAGATATAAGTTTTTATAATAGGTTGAATTATTGTAGTTTGAACAGGTTCGTCATAAAGGTCTTCTAACAAATCCTTTTCAATCTGTTTCCAGCTAAAGTAGTTTGGGGTCATCAATCTCTACATTGTCATCTGCCTTTTCCAACCGATCCACCAATGTTAAATCAAAGCACTTGACGACTTTCTGTGCCTTCATTTGCTGTACATTAGCTACACTACACTCTACCTATCAGCGACTACGTCCCTTCTCAGCTTTGCTATCTATAACACTGTCGCCGGCTTTTATAGTTTGTGGCAAGTCAATAAAGCTACTAGGTTCCTTGACCTCATTATTATTGCTAACCCTTTCAGCTATCAATTTCCCCGCTACAGTCGGAGGTTCGAATCTTGCCTCGGGCATGTGTGTGATGTCCTTAGGTTAGTTAGGTTTAAGTAGTTCTAAGTTCTAGGTGACTGATGACCTGAGAAGTTAAGTCTCATAGTGCTCAGAGCCATTTGAACCATTTACCAATTCCCCTTCTTCAAAACCCTGCAAAACTGCCTCTGCTTCCTCTACCGAAACCTTAGCCTTCAGATTGCCATCATTGTGGGACATGTAATCCTTTACAGGAGCCCTCTTATTTGCTGGGTGTCAGCACCTACCAATGGCCCATCCATTCCACTGGGAAGTGGAAAAGGAAACTTCGAAGTATCTATCTCGGTACCACGAGCATCTAGACAGAGCCCCACGTGCCTAGGTAAGCCTTATACGACTGAGGCGCGGCAGGTTCCCTAGAGGTTGCCCGCAAACAACTGTTGGACCTCAGTAGCCATGCATCTCATGAGTGCGCAACACACCTTGAGACAGAGGTCTTTTATGGTTTTTACAATCCTCGCGATCTGGGTGGTCAAGCCTGTGACACGAAACGGCAACGTTCAATTGCCACACCAGACAGTGGTAGCTGAAGCATGCCAAGAGCTTAAGGTGATAAGGGACTGGTAACGCTTACCAGTCCCTAGCTCAAGAAGTCACCATGCCTGTACCCAGAAAACGAATGCTGATCCCCTGTGGGCCTATGTATAGCACCTCCACATATCGGAGGTTCATGATACTATAAGGGCTCAAGAGGGAATATGTTTCGATGTACAGCGACAAATTCCGCATGTTTTTTCAACCGAAAGTGGCCGAGAAAATGAAACGAAAATGCGCTGCGTTGCTTACTGAACGCCCCTCGTACGCACTTATACACACACGTAAATCAGTTTTTATAATTTGTATGGATTTCTCCAAAAATTAAAATGAATAAACCTATTAAACTGAGGAATTATTATTAAATGGAGTTAATGAATTTCCCATCTACAACGCATTCGTGCCAGTCACGTAGAATAGCGAAACTTCTACATATGAACTTCACTTTAACAGCGTTAGGTTTTCAATCAAAGAAAATAACGCACAACAACGATGTTACTGAATAGTTCTACGCTAGTTCGTTAATGAAACACACATTCATTTCATTAATTTACACTACATTTGTGAACCGCAACATGAAAGTCTTCAAAGCAATTTCTTGTACAAACTACACGTTAGGAACTGCACAATTTGACATAATCAACAAAACACTACTGCTTGTCTGTTCATCTACATTATGGACACGAACCTCCTTCTCATTCTGCTGTGTAGTACTACGTCCTCTGAGACTAGTCGGCTGCAGTGGAGTCGACCGACTGACGAACAGCCGGAGTGCGCAAAATTCAAAAGATATGCAAGCAGTAGCTCATTACTGTATACTTCCAGAATGGTGACAGCGCGGTCTTCGGGGCCTTGCCCGGTTCACGAGGCTCCTCCCATCGGAGGTTCAAGTCCTCTCTCACGCATGAATGAGTGTGTTGTCCTTAGCGTAACTTAGTTTAAGTCAGATTAGGAAGTGTGTAAGCCTAGTTCTGTCGCATAGGAACTTACCACAAATTCCCACATTTTTCCACAATGATGGCCCACATCGATTACCATGGTTGATATCTTGCAAGTGTGCTTATTACTCCTTAGAATAGGAGGTCGATTTGGAGAAGTTTCTTGTAAAGCTGTATACCTGGTCGCAGTTAAAATTGTTGCACTTTATTCTCGGCCGCCTCCATTATTACGGAATCCCAATGTGATGACGCGTGGGCGAAGCCTCTGTTCTTTCCATACTGTACTTTGCCGGCCCCCAGTATTTAGGAACGACCATTCGAACCAAAAGAGTCTATTAAACATGGGCTCTAAAACGCATATCCTAAGAACTGTGAGCTCTTCATCATCTTCCATACTATGAAATGAATCGCGCACCCCGGCAACGTGAGAAATGGTATCTTTAGTTTATGTCATTTAAAAACGCGTGTGAAATTACCCAGCGTGCAAGAAAAGTATAACAGAATTGACTGCCAATAACACCTTAAATTTAAAGGAAATTTATAGCTCTTAAACATGTTTCAAAAATTTTATTTTTTAAGTCGAGTTTTCTCAAGCATTGCATTTTTAAACTGTGTCAGTGTTCTTGTCCTGGTGGGAAATTTATTCTACTACATGCTCTTTCTTTTCCACATTTTTGGGAGAGGTAGCATGGGCAAAAACAGAAAACAACCAACTATCTAGTACACATTATCTGTAAACCTCATACGTTAAGAAGTACGAACAATACTCATTGATCTTATGGTGTGCACTTTGGAGCCCATGTTTACTTGTCGTTTTTTCTTATTTTGCTACATACTACCATCCCTCAAAATATGGAAATCAGAGACCTTAACCGAATTGCATCGAAGATTACGAAATGGTCACATCTCTTATGTTATGCATTTAAGAACCGATATTTTATTGGACTTTTGCGTCGAATGATCGTTCCTGTCGTTGTCCTGAGTATTGACCATTGCTCCAGGGACAACCTGTATAAGTGGTTCACAGCGGTTTTTACTACTGATGTTAGTGGCGGAGGCACCTGCTGACAACTCGAGTGCTGTACCGCAAGTGACGAGTTTGATAACAGAGAAGATTTTATTCCGTCAAAATATTTTTGATTTGCAGTTTTTTGATTCTGAGAAGTAAGGTTAGAAGGATGTTTCCAAAGTGCAGATAATGTGTATTTTTTACTGGTCTCTCACACATTATTCTAACCTTAAAAATTTTCTAAGTTAGTGATACGCCCTGCTAAACCCGCAGCCCAGGACAAGTAGTAGGAATTGTGGAAGGACGCCAGAATGAGCGGCTGTCAGTTACACTCCAAACATATCACTTTAATCAGTTGTCCAAACATTGCAGCGCAACTTGTAAGCTTGAGTATCGACAGAAAACGTATTTAATTCTAAAACGGCTGAAGGCCCATGAATTAAATACAACTGCTATAAATATTTTTTTTAGACAAATGGTTCTGAAATAGTATTTAAGGCCACTCGATGTAGGACTTGACTAGTCAGATAGATTCAGTTTTTTAAAAGCGACTGAAGGCCGATAAATTTAAAACAACTGCAATAACCTTTCAACAAGCAGAAGGCCCAAACTTTATGACCAATAAGAAACTTTACTCCAAAGCGGCTGAAGGCCTCTGTTTAAAAAAATCTGCAACCAATTTTCCAAGGCAGAAGGCCCAAAGCTTTTAACCTTAAATGGTATTCAAGCCCAAGTGATGTAAGACTTGATAAGTAAGAATCGAAATTTTAAAGGGGCTGAAGTCCCATCATTTAAAAAAGAAAATATATAATTACAATAAATTTTCAACAGGCAGAAAGCCCACAGCTTTATCTCCCAAAAGTTAATACTTGATAAGTAGGATCCTTAAAACTTAAAGCGGCTGAAGGCCGATGCTTTAAAAAAGAAAAAGAAAAAAAAACAAAAACAATACACTGCAATACATTTTCAACAGGCAGAGAGCCCACACTTTATCTTCAGACAATATAAGACATACCCGATTTAGAAAACCTTACTTTTAAAACGGCTGAAGGCCTTTTATTTTAGAAATACAATTACAATCACACAAATTCCAACCATCGGCTATGAGCCATTAAAAATACACAGTTAAACGCCAACAGGAAAGGCAGTATTGGCAACGGTGCTCAGAAGTTTCCAGGGGGCTCAGTCTGCCCTTGAAACCTTTACGTTCGCTTAGGTGAGACAAGAAGTCGGCCAAATTATACTCGATCCGCCGGCAACACAATCAAGGGACAGTCAGGGAACCACCGACAAGACAACTTGCTAACCACCGACCAGTATACGAGAATTCCAAAGCCAAAACGCTAGAGACGTAGCCGCCCACAGCCAAAAATACATTAAGCGGTCACAAACTACACACCATGTGGGACAGCAACAACAGGTGAGGAAAGGACACTGCCTGAATTTACGTCAGCGACCAGGGCAGGTTAGTTAATTCCACCACACGGCGGCTAAATCTTCACCAATTCGAACTCTCGCTCTTGCTCCCAGGAATACTGCCAACAGTGAACCACCAACCAAGGGGCCAACGTAAACAGACGTGGCTTTGGTAATTAAATCACCACTCAACTTTCATGTCCTGGGTAGGTGAGCCACGAACCTCGTAGTACTCGGAACAGCCCCAACACGCTCCGTCACTGCATAGAGACCACCCGCGGGCGCTGCAGACTGCGCCGCGCGGAGACCTGCTTGCTGATCCGCTCGAACCGACCGACTGACTGCCAGTACGCCGACAACATTTAAAACAAGTTGTCAGTGGAAATGACACCACCTACACACACAGTTTGGCCATCACTTGCACGAAGTCTTGAACGACACTCAGCAGTGGCTGTGCAATCACGAAGACAAATCAGGAGTCGATAAAAACACACTGCCAACACAGAAGCGATCGGCGAGTCAGCTCACGTCGTCCAGTAGGACAACTGACCAACGGCCCGCGAAGACCGTCCCCAGCTCAAGTGATGCGTGGCGGCAACGCTCGGGCGAGCCATGGACATCCAGGGCTCACTGCTGCTCACTGAACAAGTGCGGCGTTCCAAATCCACTACTGGCAGGTTGGTTGGTTGGTTGTTTGGGGAAGGAGACCAGACAGCGTGGTCATTGGTCTCATCGAATTAGGGAAGGATGGGGAAGGAAGTCGGCCGTGCCCTTTCAGAGGAACCATCCCGGCATTTACCTGGAGTGATTTAGGGAAACCACGGAAAACCTAAATCAGGGTGGCCGGACGCGGGATTGAACCGTCGTCCTCCCGAATGCGAGTCCAGTGTCTAACCACTGCGCCACCTCGATCGGTCTACTACTGGCAGGTCCGAACTGCCCTCCTGTCACGTTCCAACTCACACCACGACAGACGACAACCGGGAAGTAATAGCAGTGCAGCAAAGATAACACGTGAGGGCTATATCGATAGGCGCTGCTGCTGCCGCTGACGGGCAGACAAAGCAGCAACTCAGTGACAAAAGAAATTCAAACTAACCTAACGAGGTGGCAACACATAAAAGACAGGATGTAAAGTAAGAGGTGGCACGAGCGCGAGCCAGACACGGCTCAGTTAGATCTGAAACTGGTTGGTGTCAAAAGGAGTATTTGAACTCACACTACAGTGAAATATGCTTGCTGGAAACGCTGCGCAGATCTTGCGCTTATTGAAATGAGGCCGGCCGGGGTGGCCGGACGGTTCTTGGCGCTTCAGTCTGGAACCACGCGACCGCTACGGTCGCAGTTTCGAATCCTGCCTCGGGCAGGGATGTGTGTGATGTCCTTAGGTTATTTAGGTTTAAGTAGTTCTAAGTTCAAGGGGACTGATGACCTCAGAAGAAAAGCCCCGTAGTGGTCAGAGCCATTTGAAGCTTTTTTTTTTTATTTTAATGTAACAGGAAGGAAGGAAGATAAATACATGGCTATGGAGACGATGACAAAAACGCAGCGGAAGCGACAGGCTGGCACGGCGAGTAGTCGCCCCACGGGGCTATGGAAACGTCGCGTCGGCAAAGCGCGCCAACCCCGACGGTCTGCCCGGAGTGTGCTGCTCACAGGCCAGGCTGCGAGGCGCCTGCTGCGAGCAGCACTGTGAACGACTCCGGCGCCATCTCGCTCCGGCGCCCTGTGGTTGGAGCTCCGCTCTCATTTTCTCGAAGAGTGGGTTTCAAGTACAAGTTCGCAATACTGATGCAGTTTTTCAGTAGTTCTCTTCAACACCTTAGTCTCCTTCCATTAGCTTCTTTCCATAAAATCCCCATACGGTCCTTTCCGCATCCTTGCCCTGTTCGGAGTCGGCATAGTGGCTTTAATGCCTTGGCTTCCTTCCTTTTAAATACACCGAAGAGCCAAAGAAATTGGTGTAGGCATGCATGTTAAAATACAGAGATATATAAACAGGCAGAATACGGCGCTGCAATCGGCAACGCCTACATAACACAGCAAGTGTCTGGCGCAGTTGCTAGATCGGTTACTCCTGCTACATTGGCAGGTTATCAAGATTTAAGTGAGTTTGCACGTGGTGTTATAGTCGGCGCACGAGCTTTAGGACACAGCAACTCCGAGGTGGCGATGAAGTGGGGATTTTCGCGTACGACCACTTCATGAATGTGCCGTGAGTATCAGGAATGCGGTAAAACATCAAATCTGCGACATCGCTGCAACCGGAAAAAGATCCCGCAAGAACGGGACCAACGACGACTGAAGAGAGTCGTTCAACGTGACGTAAGGGCAATCCTTCGCAACACTGTTGCAGATTTCAATCCTGATCCGTCACCAAGTGTCAGCGCGCGAACCATTCAACAAAGCATTATCGACACGTACTCTCTGAGCCGAAGACACACTCGTGTACCCTTGATGACTGCACGACACAAAGCTTTACCTATCACCTGGTCCCGTCAGCACTGACATTGGGCTGTTGATGACTGGAAATATGTTGCCTGGTCGGGCAAGTTTCGTTTCAAATTGTATCGAGCGGATGGACGTGTACGGGTATGGAGACAACCCCATGAATCTGTGGATACTGCATGTCAGCAGGGGACTATTCAAGCTGGTGGAGGCCCTATATTGCTGTCGAGCGTGGGCAGTTGGAGTGATATGGGACCCCTGACATGTCTAGATACGACTCTGACAGGTGCCACGTAAGTAAGTGAAGCATTCTGTTTGATCACCTGGATTCATTCGTCTCCATTGTGCACTCCGGCGGACTTGGGCGATTTCAGCAGAACAATGCGATACCCCTCACGTCCAGAATTGCTACAGAGTGGCTACAAGAACACTCTTCTAAGTTAAACACTTCCGCTTGCCACCAATCTCCCCAGACATGAACATTACTGAGCATTTGCCGAAATGTTATTTTCCTGTTACGTCTTTGCTGTTTTCTTGTATGTCATAACTGACGTTTTTTTTCTTTTACGTTACAAAATCTATCTTACGTTATACCTGAATCAGCTTCATTACAATTTCATGTGTCTGATTTTGAATGTACAGTAGCCTAGTTGTTTCTGCGGCTACTAGATGGCGCTCGTAGCAACACCATGTTTACTTGCCCACACTTTCTAACGTGGGCACCTCAGTTTTGTTGCAACCTGTGTTCACTCAGGTACGAGCAGCCCTTAGCAGCTCGCCATCTTACCTTATATACAACTTTTCATGACGTCGCCCTTCCCGCTTAGATTTTTTTTTTAAATATGGCTTGTAAGTACCGCATATCTTTCCAGTCGGTACACACTTTAGTTTATTAATGTCTTATATACCTATTACGTTTTAGAACAGTTAGTTTAATTCTGAAGATGACGCTCATAGTAGTGTCAAAACCTGGTCAATTTTGACTTAATATTTGTGACCGAGGGCTTATTTGTTCTAATATAATTCTGACACGGCCACTGAACCTTAGCAGCTATGTTCAAAGTATCTGGGATATCTTGCAACGTGCTGTTGACAAGAGATCTCCACCCCATCGTACTCTTACAGATTTATGAACAGCTCTGCAGGATTCATGGTGTCAGTTCCATCCAGTCCTACATCAGACATTAGTCGTGTCCATGCCACGTCAGGTTGCGGCACTCCTGCATGCTCACGGGGGCTCTACACGATATTAGGTGGGTGTACCAGTTTCTTTGGCTCTTCAGTGCATAAGGGACAAAGTGAAAAAGTGAATTCATAAACTATTTATTTATTTAGCCTGATCCGATAAAGGCATTCTGGCCCTTACATCAGACCAGGGTACACGCACACCTTCTGTGCATCATAGATACCTACGAAATAACAATAAATATAATACGTTAGACGGTAATCACATGGTTTCACTGTCGGTAGTGATGTTACTCCATAATTCCAGCCCAGTACAAAACGCCAGTACCCAAACGCCAAACGCCCACAGCATGGGCATAAGAGAAGACGATTCAGCTGGAGCACATTGAAGAGCGTGGTGAAAACTTCGATGCAGCCAATAACGATACGCTCATAAATAATGATTCTCTGCACAATTAGAGACCACAGGTCACAGAACCTGCGGGTTGACAACTGTCCGTCTTGCCCTCTCGCCACGTACCCAGACGCTTCTGAACTCCACACATCGCGGCGTATCTCCAAGATACCGCTCCAGCGATAACACACAGGAAGCTAAGGGTAATAGGTAATGCCAGCAAGGGGGGGGGGGGGGGGCGGGGGGCGCCACCAAATGAAGGGGGAAGAAAAGATGAAATTAAGCGGCCACGGTTGCCACAGGTCGGTGCTTACACACCTGTGTTGGAGTCGCGGTAAGCTCCACATGCGCTACAGTAATGCCTTCAAACGGAAACTCTTTGATCGTCCCTTATAAAAATATCGAACGGCAAGGAATTATTTTATTTTCCGTATTTAGTGAAATAGTCTAGAGAAAGTAATCTCTACGTAATTTAAAGCAGTAAGCCGCAAAACATGCAGCAAGGCAAGAAAAGCGCCAAGTACATTGCAGAGTATCTGATAAGTAAAAAGTGCGTGCTGCTAGCTCTCGTAGTGGCTGTCGGCGAACCGGTCCGCTGATACGGATTTACCGGCAGACAGCCGGCGGCGGCGACGCTAAGTCTCCGTAAGTACAGGACCATTCTCAGTGGCTGCCGCTACGAACGGATAAGGAGCACATGCCATTTGCGGAGGGCAGCAGCCTTTCTGCGCTGGCATTGGATTTCCCTCCCTCGGTCTAAATACAGGTGTTCTACGCCAACGAGAAGCAGTTAAGCGCTACAGGTGAACGCTTTTTCTTGTGTGATTTACAAGAAAACCGAGCGAGGTGGCGCAGTGGTTAGACACTGGACTCGCATTCGGGAGGACGACGGGTCAATCCCGCGTCCGGCCATCCTGATTTAGGTTTTCCGTGATATCCCTAAATCGCTCCAGGCAAATGCCGGGATGGTTCCTTTCAAAGGGCACGGCCGACTTCCTTCCCCGACCTTCCCTAATCCGATGAGACCGATGACCTCGCTGTCTGGTCTCCTTCCCCGAAACAACCAACCAACCAACTTACAAGAAAGAACTGTAGCAATGCGGACACTAACGGAACCACCATTAAAGAATGACCAACAAAGAATCATCAAAAGAAGTTGTACTCAGATATTCTACAAATGCACACTGTCATAGCTGACTTGTTTGGCCAGGACTGCCTTTATCAAAGCAGCCAAAATTCCCACCCACAAGAACAAAATCTCGGCGCAGGAGGTACGGTAGACCCCAGACAGAACTATTTACAAGGAGTCTGCACACATTAAGGAAATGCAATCCGAAAACAAAGGAAGTAGGTTACAGCACACTTGTTCGCTTGAATACGGCTCACCAGTGTGGGATCCGTACCAGATAGGGTTGACAGAAGAGATACAGAAGATCCAACGGAGAGCAGCGCGCTTCGTCACATGATCATTTAGTAATCGCGAAAGCGTTACGGAGATGATAGATAAACTCCAGTGGAAGACTCTGCAGGAGAGACGCTCAGTAGCTCGATACGGGCTTTTGTTGAAGTTTCGAGAACATACCTTCTTCGAGGAGTCAAGCAGTATATTGCTCCCTCCTACGAGTATCTCGCGAAGAGACCATGAGGATAAAATCAGAGAGATCAGAGCCCACACAGAGGCGTACCGACAATCTTTCTTTCCACGAACAATACGAGACTGGAATAGGAGGGAGAACCGACAGAGGTACTCAAAGTACCCTCCGCCACACACCGTCAGGTGGCTAGCGGAGTATGGATGTGGATGTAGATGTAGATACAACTTGAGCTCTGCCACTCATCGCCGATCTGCACTGCCATCAGAGATGGTTACATGTGTCCTTACCCAGGGACAGTGATTTTCCAGTTTTCTGCGTTGTTCCATCGACAGGCGCTTCATCGGGGTACTGAGAGGTTAGCGATCCACATCCCTGGCGAGATGGAGAATGTGAGCTATTTATAACATCAACGTCTGTACTTCAGCACCACGAGAGAACAACTCCTACACTTCACCGGCGATGGCACTTCATCTGCCAATGGATTTTTGTAATTTAACACAGCTTCTTTGATATACCACAGAGAGCATGTTTCTAACTGAAAAGTGCTTGATGTTGAAAACGTGTAAATAGTTGTGTAAATGGGGTGGGGACGGTGGAAGGAGACATCCCGAGTAGGCCGTTCTTAATGTACGCAGAACTGTCCATCGTAAGCCTGCCAGAACCCAACATAAAAGAAGTGGAAATGAACCTGTAAACACTGCATTACATTCAACACACAAATGCTGATCGAAACACAACTACGTTACATAACAAACTTTGTGACGATATCCTTCACATAATGTACATTAAACGACTGAACTTTCACAATTGAAAGAAAATAGCCCTCGGTCACTGTTTTTAACGAATTAACTGGGTTTCAACACTGCTAGGAGTGTCTTCTTCAGAATTTAAATCAAAGAATGGTCTATAACATGGTCACAGAATTATGACTAAAAACGTATGATACAGAGTACAAGTACAGAATCAGCATGAAAGGCTGGCAGTACTTTATAAAGTAATAAATATGCCAAAAGGGCATTAGTCACAAAGATATTTAAGATAAAAAATTGTGATGGCGAGCCACTAAGGGCTGCTCGTTACTTACGTGGTTACAGGTTGCAAACGGACTGAGGTGCCCGCGTTAACAAATGCGGCTAGGTGAACATGGCACTGCAACGAGCGCGCCATCTAGTAGCCGTAGATACAATTTGGCTACTTCACACTGAAATAATAGGCAGAAATGATTATAAAGGGACAGTATTTGGTACATAATGGAAAGCAATGTTTGTTTGATAGCAGCATACAGCATAACATTTTGTCTACATTGAAGCTTATAATAGTAAGATAAAACATGAAAACTGTGGTGTCACCGCCAGACACCACACTTGCTAGGTGGTAGTCTTTAAATCGGCCGCGGTCCGTTAGTATACGTCGGACCCGCGTGTCGCCACTATCAGTGATTGCAGACCGAGCGCCGCCACACGGCAGGTCTAGAGAGACTTCCTAGCACTCGCCCCAGTTGTACAACCGACTTTGCTAGCGATGCTACACTGACAAATACGCTCTCATTTGCCGAGACGATAGTTAGCATAGCCTTCAGCTACGTCATTTGCTACGACCTAGCAAGGCGCCATTACCAGTTACTATTGATATTATGAATAATGTACCGTCAAGAGCGACGTTCACCATTTATGGATTAAAGTTAAGTGTTCCACAAGCTACGTCAGTTTTTTCTAAATTCTAATTTCCTTGTCCTGTTCCAGACACGAGCCTGCTTGAGCTAAAAGGCGTGCTTTTCGGCTTTCTCTAGTAACCCGGTGTTGGCTCTCCTGCCAACCCACAACAAAAACATCATTATGGAAATGTAGATAGGACTGAATGACAACTTGTAGAAAGCAATATTGACGTGAAATACAGCCAAGAAACATTTGATAATTAGAAAACATAGGACTACCTTAGAAGGAAAAGAACATTTCGGCAACCTGCGTAAGGAGACCCGAAGTCAGATATCAAGTAACGGCTTCATGCTGTTGAAAAAATTTTTGTTACGTTGCTGTAGCTGTTCGTTAAGGTTGAGGCTATCCTTTAGAGCAAGATGTTTGAATATCTCTAATTCTTGTATAATATCTAGTCTACGCCCTTTCATTACAGTGTGCAAAATGTTGCTATTGCAGGTGGCTTTAGGTGAATGACCTGTAATTAGAAGATGGTCGGCAAAAGACGAATTTTGGAGGGTAGTGCCAATTTGTCTTAGCAACTGTTCTTTATATCTGTTAGTGAAGGCACATCTAGTTTGTCCTATATAGTAAGAGGAGCAAGTATCGCAGACAACTTTGTAGACACCCGAATTTTCTAAAGCGGAACGAATAGAATGCAAATTATGAATGAAGTTTTTTTAAAATTGTTATTAGTAGAAAGAGCAACGTTGCAATCGTATTTCTTTCGAAGAATGCGTTGGATCTGATAAGAAGACACTCCTAGCAGTGTTGAAACCCCATTAATTCGTTAAAAGTAGTGACCGAGGGCTATTTTCTTTCAATTGCAACTATTCACGGTCTCTGAACGTGCAGCCATGTACAAAATTTAGCCACTGAACTTTCATTGCATTCATATCTAATGTCTAACATTTTCATCGTGAGTATGGAATTCGATTTTCGTGGTTGCTAATACGCTCTTATAGACATGGTGACTTGGAAGCAAGTAACAAGAAATTTGTTGCCATGCCTCAAAACCATGGTTAGTCAGTACATGAAGTTCGGTTGCTCGGGGCTGGCGTGAATGTAGATGTCTCCGCAGCAGATCGCAGACATTTTCTACAGGTGACAAATCAGGTGAGCAGTCAGGCTAGTCAAAGATCCAGACTTTCCTCAAGGCGCCTGTAGTATGAACGGTAGTGATCAGTGCTGGGTTCTCCTGCTGAAATACGCTATTTGGTGAACTGCTCACGCACAATGGTTTGCATTCAGTCTCTATTTACCAACTGTGAAATCAGTGCTGTTTTCACGTCAGATAGCTCCTCACACCATTAATGGTACTGCTGAACATTGTCCATTCCGAGTTTACCTCGTGGTTAATCACCCTAACTGGAATTCTTCATTAGTATTGATTATTATGCTATTATATTCTTCATCTCCATCATTTTGATGTTACACCTCATATTCGTCTTCCACTTCTTCTCCTCCCCCCCCCCCCCCCTCCTACTTTGCCATTCGTCTTCGCGTTTCATTTTGACCTTCCTCATTTCTTTCACCTCTCACATAACAGCACCCTTATGGAAGCAGAGCTCAGGGTACGCTTCCAAACTACTGTGCACTAATTAGGTCCCAATGCAGGCGGTTTACATCCGGAAATTCTTGCAAAGTAAGTGATCATCATGAGATTGTTTTAGAAGACTTGTTGTGGCTACACTTTACATGTCTTTAATGCAGTGGTTTCCACTTCCCTGACCATTCTTATGCCCAGTGGACGTTGCTGATTCTTCCACCTTTAGGGGCAGTTTCCCATCCGAAGGGTAAAAGTTTGCCTTGAACTGCTACCCGCCCCTACGTCCTATTTTGGCTCGGCCGTCAGCAGGTTCAGTGTGACTTCTTATACCTGAAATCTTCGACCGCTTTATCTACCTATCAAGCCCATGATCTAGATGTTGTTAGATAGGTAGTCCGACGAGCATATAGTTATACACTTACAAATACCGAAGTTATGTCCCTGGTGTTCGAAGAGCGTATGGGTACAAAGTTTTTCCTAGTGGAATCCTTGAATGAAAAGCTCTCGGTTAACTTGCGCGTCAAATTCTGATAAAATTCCGAGCTTTGGATGACTGCCTCAAACATCCTCGTTATGGACTAAGTCTGACTGTCGTGGATCGGCCCAAGAGACGGCATTTGCGTGGCAAAAAACATCATGATGGCCCTCTGCTCCTCGAAATTACGTTCGTGCTGCCTGTGCAACGACGCAGAGGGCGCCATATCAGTATTCAGCATCTCCGTGCTGTCATCATGACCTAATCGAGCCATTCAGGTTCCGTCCTCTGAGCACGGAAGTGGGAGCCCCTCGTTAGTTTCACGACGTGGGAGTTCGTCTTTGCCGACAAACAAGGAGGCAGTCATCGAAAGCTTAGAACTGTTTTCGAATCTGGCGCTTCAGATTAATGGGAAACTTTCTATCCATGTGTTATTTCGGTTCACATTGTTGGAATCAAGTTATTGTTAGGTTATTCGCTATAAGGTTTGAGGCGTGGTGTTGACTTATGTTAAAAACTGAAATATTTTATATTTCCTTGTGAATCGGTTTTAGGATTTTTAGGCCATAATCAGTCAAGAGTCGAGACAGTCCACAAAACATCGGGGACAATTTCTATTTTCGTCCAAGTGCTGAGGGAATATTCCACAGACGTACATTTGTGCCCCAGGAGAGAGAAGACGCTACTGCGACCCCGCGTCTTTGGCTGACTCCAGCAGGTGCGGTCCTCACCGCTGGAGACCGCCTCCGCGGTCCAGCGTTCGCCCTTCCCTGGAGCCCCGCGCTGTGATTGGCGACCTGGAAACTGGCGTTCCACCTTGTACGTCGGTTGCTCACGTTCCCCCCCTCTCCCAACCTCCACGTATCAAGCAGGTCAAACGCGCTCCGCTTTCCCACGTCCCGCCGTGCCCAGCCCGTTGGCTGTATTTCATTTCGGAATCGGAATTAGGACTTGATAGCCCCGCCCATCACATTTACAGTGGTTTCTACTTTCGCCCGCACTGCGACAGCCGTGTTCCATCCATCTAGTTGGCTGCTTACCTTCTGATATTCTCAGTTAAGTATTCGTTCTGTGATGTCAGTCATACACAAGGTGACGAGCAACTTCGCTCGAAAGCAAAATATTGTAGAGGTTTTGATACCAAAAGAAGGAATATTTCCACCATGCTTCTAATTTCAGACGATTTTCAAGTCCACGAACTACCCTACAAGGGGGCAACCACAGCAAAAATAATACGTGATTGATGGAATAGGAACTTTCATACCACAATATTACACAAGGTGGTATTAGCAGATCAGAATTAAAATGAATGAGTCCGCAGCTCGTGGTCGTGCGGTAGCGTTATCGCTTCCCGCGCCCGGGTTCCCGGGTTCGATTCCCGGCGGGTCAGGGATTTTCTCTGCCTCGTGATGACTGGGTGTTGTGTGATGTCCTTAGGTTAGCTAGGTTTACGTAGTTCTAAGTTCTAGGGGACTGATAACCATAGTGCTCAGAACCATTTTTTTAAAGTGAATGATCACATTAAATGTTTATTGTAAGTCTTTCAAAGAGCCATGACTTCATTCTAGCAACTTCTGCACCCACATTTTCTCAGCTTGTGGATTTTATTTAGGTGTTTAACAACCTTTAGTTTGATGATAAACGTTGATAAACGTTGATGGATCACTCCTTACGTTTATACCTGCGCCTTAGAACATCTTCTCATTAGGCATGAAGTGATTACTTGTAAGTAATGAATAAGAAAACGTACGATCAATAGCAGCATATAACATTGAATTTGTAACAAAAGGTTTATTTAGCACCACGATGTTATCAATAGCTACACAGAATAGCGTATGTCGTGAAAGCTTTTTAAAATTCTTTTCTCTTTAATTCAGTTATGATTCTTTTAGAATTCCAAGATTATAGTTCGTTTAAAAACAAATGCACCTTTAACATGCGAAATCTGTCGTAGTTTTTGAAAGTTCTACAACTAATTCTAATTTGCTAATAACACACTTGCATAACATTGTGGTATGAGAGTTCCATCTTCATCAATCATAGATTGTGAAGTTCATAGCACACGTGCGTCCCAATGTAGACAGAACATAAGCAGCAGCAATGTTTTGTGATTTCTGGGAAAAACGGCTTCTGTAGAAGCTAAAATACACTGACGGAAAAGAAAACATTGGTACGTCCTTCTTGAGTCTTCTAGTTCACTCAAGATCTATTGTTGAAACTGTGCATACGAAGTACATGAAATTATTACCTCTGCGGTTCAGTATCACAGGTTCTGAGGTGGCAGGTATCGACCTACGCTGAAACACACGTATCAGCAGGTGGCGTAGATCCCACGCGCGGCACTGCAGGCATCAGGTCGATCTTACAGATGGCGAATACTATCCTAGGATACGTTTCCTATGCCTGATCGACTTGTTGGAGTAATTCTGTAGGAGATGTTGGTTGCCGAGTCGCACAGGTCACCACGGTGCTGGGATAGGTGTCGTCTATCCTACACACAGATGAGCCTACCTCTACCAGTGGTGGTACTGTGAACTACCACAACATCCGCTTGTTGGCTACGGAAAACCCACGTGATGTGGCTATTCCCAACGAAGGCCACCAATTGTGGCTCAGTGTGTGGGCGGGAATTAATGGTGCCCATCTCGTCGGATCAGCCATCCTTCCACAACGCCTCACCGGTGATGTATATCTGCACTACCAGTGGTTCACCCTACCTCCCCCAGCCATCAACGAAGACCGAAGAGGGCGACTCGATGGAAAAATCGTGTAGCTGCAAGATTTTGTTCAGTGGTTCGAGGGAATGTCATGAATAACTTACTAAAGATCCTCTCCAGTTGGTGTGAGCGGGGAGGCGGGCACTTAAAAGACACATTTGCAGATTATTAAAAATAGTTCAATCTTGTTGTGTTGTTAAGAAGAACGGTAGAATGTTCCTTTGGACATGTATGCGTGACTGACGGAACCGGCTGTGTGGCGACTACAGACATTATGAAACACATAGAATTTATTTGCGATTGCAAATACGAAAAACAGTCAGCTGTACAACGGAATGATGATACTGAAAATTTGTACCTGATTGGAACTCAAACCCGGATTTCGCGCTTTATGCGGGCTGTCGCCTTAAATTCTTTTGATATACGCGCGCTACACAGGCCACATGTAAACTCGTTCCTCCTGCATCACAACCTGTACACGTACTCACATTATGTAATTCCCGTACGGGGCAGGATATTTTAATTGAAATTCGCTGCCCGGTATCGACGGATAAATGCGATACTGCAGTGAATGCCGGCTATAGTCGTAGCAACACCTGTTCCTTCAGACATACATTCATGTCCGAAGAAACTCTGCATCGTTCTTCTTAACAACACAAGCACTGCAACATCATACTTATTCTCCGATAGAAGGCAGCGACTTTCAAATAAAACACGCGAAACGTATCAGCTGTAGAACAGAATGACGACAATGAAACGTTATACGGGACTGGGACTCGAACCTGGATTTATCGCTAACGGTTGCCTTACCATTAGGCTATCCGAGCAAGACTCACGGCCAGATCCAAATTTCCATGAGTCGTCAGCCATGTATCTTTAATCAGCACTCGTACATCCATTACGTAAATTCCCTTATAGGGGAGGTACTTTAATTCACAGTCGCCTGCCCAGTATCGCCGGATAAATACGATACTGCAGAGCTTATGCTGTCCAGGAGTACGACGCAGTTGCATCGTTCTTCCCAACAACACAGGCACTGCAGTATCGTATTCAATCAAAACGTAAGGTCATTATACTCGTTTAGTTTGTGTACGAGTACAGCTTTTCTGACAAGAACAACGACATGTGGAAGTTTGTACGTCACCGTGAGGCGTCCGAGGATAGGCAGAGCAGTTAAGGCGACTGTTCGCGTACAGCAGGAAATCCAGATTTATGGCCCGGTCCGGCACAAATATTCCGTATTACCATTCTCTCACGCAGGTGATGGTTATTCGTATTCGCAACTGCAAGTACGTTTCAAATATTGAAATTAGTGTTTTAATGCTACGAAATTAATGGTTATTATTGAATTAAGTGGACTACGAACAAATATTAAATGTGTGTACTACGTACGAGGGTAATCCCAAATGTAAGCTCTCCTATTTTCTATAAATACGTAGACCTGTTTATTTCTACAATGGTTTACATCAGTTAACAGATGCAACATTTTGCTATTTTTCGAAATAATCACCATTTCTGTCGATGCATTTTTGTAGATGCTGTGGGAGTTTTGTATGCCCATGTCATACCAGCTCGCCACCATACTGTTTGGAAAGTTATGAACCTCTTCTTTCACCTTGTCGTCGGAACTGAATCGCTTTCCCGCCAAATGTTCTTTTAACTTGGGGGAACAGTTGATAGTCACCGGGCGCCAAATCATGACTACGGGGTAGGTGGGTGATTATTTTCCATTGAAACTGTTGCAGGAGAGCAACGGTTTGCCGAGCGATGTGTGGACGAGCGTTGTCATGGAAAATGTGTACGCCCTTGCTCAACATTCCTCTTCTCCGTTTCTGAATTGCCCGTTTCAGTTTTTTTTTTTTTTTTCAGAATCTCACAGTACCTGTCAGCGTTAATTGTGCTCCCAGTGGGCATAAAGTCGACCAACAATATCCCTTTCCGATCCCAAAACACGGTTGTCATGACTTTAGCGGCAGATTGTGTTTGTTTGAATTTCCGCGGTTTTGGCGAAGAAAGATGCCGCAACTGGCGTGATTCTTGCTTGGCCTCAGGTGTAAAGTGGTACGCCCAGGTTTCGTCACCCGTAGCAATTGAGTCCAGAAACAGCATGGCGGCGAGCGTGTGTGACATGGCCATAAAAATCTCCCACAGCGTCTACAAAAATATATCGACAGAAATGGTGATTATGTCGAAAAATAGCTAAATGTTCAAGCTGTAAACTGATGTAAACCATTGTAGAAATAAACAGGTCTATGTACTTATAAAAAAATTGGAGACCTTACTTTTGGGATTACCCTCGTATAAGTGCAGTATAGTCGTATGACCTGATAAATTTTACTGTGGAGATGTAGCAGGGTGGAGGGAGAGCGAGATGGTGGAGGGTTGGGGGGGGGGGTGGTAGGGTAGAAAGACGATGGTTAGGTTCTCGCCGGATTGGGTTATGAATTTCTCTCCTTCGTAGGTCTCCAAACTGAAGAGCGAGAGCCAGACGGGGTGGCCGAGCGGTTCTAAGCGCTACAGTCTGCAACTGCGCCACCGCTACGGTCGCAGGTACGAATCCTGCCTCGGGCATGGATGTGTCTGATGTCCTTGGGTTAGTGAGGTTTAAGTAGTTCTAAGTTCTAGGGTACTAATGAGCTCGGAAGTTGAGTCCCATAGTGCTCAGAGCCATTTGAATCATTTTGAAGAGCAGGCAGCTGATTCCCCGCTCTGTCTACTCCATTACGTCACAAGAAGCAAGTACAGGATGTTTCACAATGTTACACCGACCCTCGGTGACCGTTCGGTACGGAAACACTGGCGTTCGTCTTGGAAAGCCAGCGTCCTGTACCATGGGGGTTGCCCCATATGCAAAAAAAAAAAAAAAAAAAAAAAAAAAAAAAAGTGTTTGAAATGGCTCTGAGCACTATGGGACTTAACTTCTGAGGTCATCAGTCCCCTAGAACTTAGAACTACTTAAACCTAACTAACCTAAGGACATCACACGCATCCATGGCCGAGGCACGATTCGAACCTGTAGCGCCTAGAACCGCTCGCCCGCCGGCGCCCGATTTTCCCTCTGCATGTTATACTTCCATAATATTTCCTGTCTAGTTTGAGGTGTAGCTAGCATAGATCCTTAGAAATAAATTTTTGTTAGCAGGGAAACCACAACTTACTCATTCTTGATATAATCGTGGTGGCCTAGTTACACGCATCACTCAGTAGTAACTATACATAGGTACAGGGTGTCACAAAATGGTAGTGACAAACTTCCAGGGATTATGGAGGGGTTTTGAGTAGAAAACTGAGTATAGGGATCAGTATCTGTAAAAACTGTGAACAAGAGGGAGATTGGTTGACTGACAGATTGAATGAAGAGCAACGGTACTCGCCGCGTCTTCGTCCTCTCTGCTTCTTCTCCAGTCGTTCCTGATATTTTGTTTAATGCAGGCACTGTTGAGGGTCCTTACATGAGACGTTCTATGCCTTCGTTCTCCGTGATGCCGCATATTCGCACCGTGTCCTACGCGTGTCAGACGCCTGAATACGCGAAAACCTAAACACCACTGATTAAAATGGGGACTGGTATCGGCAGAACTAAAAAAATTCTCTTTCGCAGATCATAATCATCCGTTGTGGCACCACCCTCTCGTTATCACGTGAGACAGGATTGAAATAATTATCACCCTCCACCTAGTAGTGCTGCAGACCGTTACAGACGGGACATTTATATATTCAGTTAGCTCCAAGTCCAGGGAGCATGAAAGCCTCGACAGTCGAATAACAGTCTTATGCAGTCTTATGCTATGACATATGAGCTATGAACTTAACTACATGATCTCGAACACTGTCATCTGTCTGCAGCGAATAATCGTCAAGACGACCCTTTTACCGTACAATATTAGTGAGAAAACCATTTCGATCGAAACTAAGGAGCTGATCAATCTTGGCCAGAACCAAAATTTTTTTATTTTATTTTATTTATTTTTTTTTTTTTTTACCGGCAGCGGTAATGGCAATTATGTCACCCCTAAGTTACCGCTCGAAACACTGTGACGCAGGCTTAGGCCAACCCAGTCAGTAGGCTACTGGAAATCTGAGCCTCTGCAGGTACAGAAATATTTACTGGAAAGTAAAAAATTAATACGCCCATACTGTTACAGACACTGCGTAAGACAGTACATGTTAGTAGTAAAATATAATGTACTTTACTACTAACATGTACTGTCTTACGCAGTGTCTGTAACAGTGTGGGCGTATTAATTTCTGGATAACATGGTTGTGGAGATGAAACAGCGAGTAGTATGATTAATCTATTATTCAAAGACAGTCTTAATTGAATTTATTATTATTATACCGCCAACCGGTTTCAACCCGACGCAGGTGTCATATTCTGGGCGTTTACACCACTGGTCGACTGCTGGTGGTGTCAGTCCTGTCTACATAACGGCAGGAAACTATACGTAGAGAGGAATGACACCACCAGCCGTTGACCAATGGAAGATGGCCCCTACGTCGGGTTGAAGCCGGTTGGCGGTATAATGGTAATAATAAATGCGATTAAGACTGTTTTTGAATAATTGTGGGCGTATTAAGTCTGAGAGCCAGTTCCCGAGTCAATGCGCCACGCTTACTGGCTTGCAGCTGATTATCAGCACTGAATTCCTTATGCTTCAAGACCTCCGATGCTCGAACAGCGTTTCGCATACCGGTGGCGTGCCTACTTCCGTCTGCCAGGGAATTAGAACAGCCTCTTTCCTCATTGCCCCGGAAAGAATATCTTGACTGATCCAATAGTTGGGAGCAGTGCGCGTGGCTCACTGGGACAAAATATCAGGAAGCAGCCTCTAGTTACATTCTATCAGTTTTCGTTCAGAGCCATCAGTCTTAAGACAGTCTGAGCGCCGTGATCCGGCACTTTACGTACCAGACCTCTCATCTCTGCATTCCGACTACACCCTGTGTCCCCAATAACATGCGCTACATATTCAAATTCTCGCCGTCGACTGTAATTACGTACTTCTGCTGCCTCCTCCATTACTAAATTAACTAGACTGATTACCGATACGTGACCCGCATAGCGGACCTCTTAAACTGTGCCGAGTTGAAAACGGGAATATTTTTTATATCGCTCCGATTCCTTATGTGCATCGTATTTCGACATAGAGCACCGACCGGTTGCTCGAATTAGCGATGTCGCAGCTAATGTCTGTTTTCGAGCGTTAAGCTGCTGCGCAAGTAACACGAATAGCGTGTACAGTCATCGCTTACACCTAAAACAACTGCATAAAAATTCCATGGTGTAGGAAGTTAAACAATGACATTTCAAATAAAGTGAGCAGCTTAACTTTGAAACGTGAACTTTAACGAAGGTTTGCCAACAGATGACTATTTTTGAGAAAGAAAGAAAGAGTCTATCTTCCCTTCTTTCCTGTGAGTTCCGTTGACTTTTCGTTGAAATTCCTTCTTGTTTTCCCTTCATGCCAATCAACGTATCTCTGCTCATTATTTCGCAACATTTTAATGCCCACACATTGGGGGACATTGATGGTTTCTAGACGCTCCGGCTAGGTTAGGATCCCTGCACCGGAAACGAACGACTCGAAAGTTATAACCAAAAACCGTTCTGATACTTCTGACAGTGGAATTCATGTACCGGTACTGTTGTTGCAAAGCCTGTAGGCTAGGCAACTTCCATAGGTGGTAGTACGCACCAAAACAAGAAAGAATGTACACCAAGCACGGACTCTAAAATGTATACCTTAAGAGCTGTCAGCACTTACTAGTTCATCTCTAACGTCCAAGAGGCACCCCATTAAGAATTCGCCTTCAGCAAAAGGCTTTAACGATCTGACAATCGTTCTACTCTGTAGGAAACTAGTTTTATGCTAATTATTACACCGCGTCCTCGGTTTGGCAGACATATGATGTTTCCCAAATTGTAAATTAATATTAATCAGAAAACGGACAGATTTATCTGTATGCTCGGTACAGAAACAATCCTCCATCCATTTCTATTGTTCCGGGGGGTATTCAGCATGGACTTTTCTGTTCTTAATACCAGATTTTTTTGAGAATGAATTCTGGAAGGTCTCTCGAGTAAAATGCTTGAAAGATTTCAAAAGACAGCACTTTATGCGTGAACCGACAGTTGATAACTATGTGTTAACGTAGTTATGGCCCTGGATGCCTTTGTTCGGATAGGAACATTTCACGACAATTCAGTAATCTTCGTGCCAGAGTCGCCTGGTACCAATGTCTGGGATGTATCACTGTGTAGGACTGACGTTCGCAGTAAGTATGAGAAATTACAGGGCAGTCACACTTCTGATACGATGTTATGCTGTGTAATATTCTTGGGGGAGTCGATCTTTATTACTTGGTTGCTATACCAGATACGTTCTAACTTCATTCATATACTGAAATGGTTGGCAGTAGTTAATGCTCTTGCTTGTGTTCAAAATGCTTCAAATGGCACTGAGCACTATGGGACTTAATATCTGATGTCATCAGTCCCCTAGAACTTAGAACTATATAAACCTAACTAACCTAAGGACATCACACACATCCATGCCCGAGACAGGATCCGAACCTGCGACCGTAGCAGTTGCGCGGTTCCGAAATGAAGCGCCTAGGACCACTCGACCACCGCGGCCGGCGAAATGGATGGAACAGGGGAGATAACGATCTATGTATGGAGAGCTCTGGTTCCATTCAGGTCATACTTTTAGCAAAAGACACGGCATAAACACGTGGGAAAGAGGCCACGAAGCTGAATCTCTTTTCCTTTATCTCCCTATTAATTTTTAAAGTCACTGATTGCCCCAAATCTGTGTATGCAGAGCAAGAGGTGGTCTCCCAGCCTTGAATGCCGCACTCCAGCTCGTGATTGGCTTTGGCTAAAGTGGGAGTAGTCTAAGATATAAATGTGCTAGGCTACCGAGCAGATGACGAAAGCTGAGAGAAAGAGGAGAGGATGCTCTTGTACTGGTGCTTTGCTGGTAAAGAACTGCAGGTCTTCACCTAAACGGTGAAACTTGGGTCCTTTGCTAGTGTGCCACTTAGAGGCTGTGCCAGTCATCATGTCAGGAAGAGGTATCATTCCTGTGGTGTCACCGCCAGACACCACACTTGCTAGGTGGTAGCCTTTAAATCGGTCGCGGTCCGTTAGTATGCGTCGGACCCGCGTGTCGCCACTATCAGTGATTGCAGACCGAGCGCCGCCACACGGCAGGTTTAGAGAGACTTACTAGCACTCGCCCCAGTTGTACAGCCGACTTTGCTAGCGATGGTTCACTGACGAATTACGCTCTCATTTGCCGAGACGATAGTTAGCATAGCCTTCAGCTACGTCATTTGCTACGACCTAGCAAGGCGCCATTACCAGTTACTATTGATGCTGTAAAACATATACCGTCAAGAGCGATGTTCACCATTTATGGATTAAAGTTAAGTATTCCACAGCTACGTCCTTTTTTTTTTTGCTAGTCTCATTTCCTTGACCTGTTCCAGACCTCACGCCAGCCTGCGTGAGCTAAAACACGTGCCTTTCGGCTTCCTCTCATAGTGGGTTGGCTGTCTTGCCAATCCACAACAATTCCAATGGGAGTGTTACGACAAAATGAAGTAAGTATGTCATGCCTGTGGGTTACCAAAGGTTGCTCATGCCTGGCGTAGATGAATGGGGATCAATCGGTCGCCGAGAATATTAAGATAAACATCGCATGTAATCTTGGTCTACCGCGACCATTGTTGCCGTCAGTAAAATTCTTTGAGGTATGGAACTGAATTGAAAACGTGTGTTCGCAGCCCGTGGTCGTGCGTTAGCGTTCTCGCTTCCCGCGCCCGGGTTCCCGGGTTCGATTCCCGGCGGGGTCAGGGATTTTCTCTGCCTCGTGATGGTTCGGTGTTGTGTGATGGCCTTAGGTTTAAGTAGTTCTAAGTTCTAGGGGACTGATGACCATAGATGTTAAATCCCATAGTGCTCAGAGCCATTTGAACCATTTTTTTTTGAAAATGTGTGGAAATTCTCTGACTTTCTGGACAGTGTTTCTTCATGGTCTTTTTGATAACTGCTGAACGCGAGCTGTCTTTGTTCTTACATACCGGCGGTAGAGGCTGTTATCCCTAATCTAACACGGTATTGAGAATGAGGAGGAGGAGTATTAGACGTCCTAGTTTGGTGTTTACGTTACTGCTTTTCATTGTTGAAAGCAGACGTTCTCAATTGCTTAGTTATCGCTTGCCACTGGTGGAAATAGGCGAACTACAATCGGGAGGCAGTTGTTTACCTGCCGCCCGGTGCCCGCTGAGGCGTGCCGGTACTATCTGTACCTGCAGACGCTGGGGTCCCCCGCGCGCCTCTGTGTATGTTTTGCTTCGCATGAGCTGCTGTTCCGTAGCACTATTAAGGGTGGCAGCCAAGACGCTGGATGTCTGAGGCCGTCCTCTCTATTCATGATGCGGGTCGCTTGGCCACTTTTGCCGCCTCTCTAATCATCCTCCTCAAGTTAAGAGCTGTTTCGCCAGTATGCGGGTTCTTTAAATTCTTTCTGTCGGCCGCATTCGCCCCAGTGTTCTACTACTACTGTTTTCGCGTGTTGTCTTAGTAGGATATTCAAATGCTTTAACTTCTAAGGTCATCAGTCCCCTAGAACTTAGAACTACTTAAACCTAACTAACCTAAGGACATCAGACACACCCATGCCCGAGGCAGGATTCGAACCAGCGACCGCAGCGGTTGCACGGTTCCAGACTGTAGCGCCTAGAACCGCTCGGCCACACCGACCGGCGTCTTAGTACGATACATTATTCATGTTGGTACACCAGCGCGCTTATCGGTCACGTCTCGAACCCCATTTCGTAAGCTCCAAAAGCATGTAGCTTGTCAACTGCATCTTTCGTTGAGCAAGGAATATCTTTCATTTTCATTCTCATTAGCAAAGACGCCATGGGGAAGGCCTTTGCAGCAGTAGTCGAAACATGGAAGGTTTTTGGACATTGAATATGGGAACACATAGCAGGAAGAATTTTATTGAACGATAAACATCGTAGTTCATATTCACGGTAACGTGAGAGGGCCCGAGTTCGAAAAATACCGCAAAAACATAACATAACTGCCTCCGAACTGGACGTCACTCCTCAGAAACTGCACGGTAAGGTCCTCGTTTGACTACCGATACTGGCGACCCTTGTGTTGATGTGGATACAGGCAAAATCCTGACTCGTGGGAGCACGCCTTCTGTGAACCACTGTCCAGTTTCGGTGTTGTTTGCCTCGATGAAGACGTTCAGCTTCATGTGCCGCTGTGAGCAACTGCATTTTTCGAGATACCCAACTATAACTGAACATTGTATGGAGTTCCCTTTGCAATGTCCTCTCGGATACTGGTTCGGAGGGATTTGAAATCACCTACTGCGATCATTTCTGACGGGACTAAAACCGCTTTTCATTCACAGTGCGTGACACTAGTCTCCGGTCCTCGTCATTTAGTATCTTCTCATGCCCTGCCTTCTTTCGCTGCATTACACTGCTGCTGGTGATATACCATTCCTTGTAGACACATTGCACAACCCGCATTAATACTCCAACATCGTCAGGTGCAAACCTGTCATTTCTAAACCTCTCCACCCGCACCAACTGAACTCCAGTTATTGCATGAAACCGAGTGGTACACGTATACCACTTAACTGAAATCAGCGGTGGTGTGCAGCGAGATCACCTGGTACGAGTTCTATACGATCTACGGCGCGGCAGGGCTACCAATATGGTGTTTCAGTAGGGATGACTAACATGTGAGTGGTAAACTTAGTCCACTTGGGGATGCCCAGGTCTCACGATCCGACGTTTCCAATAATACTGCATATATCCACGTTGCCAACGTAAGTTTCTATCACGAACGGACTAGCTCGAAGTGGGAGCGCGGTACTTACCTCTTCCCCCTGCCCTAAGATTCGTTCGTGGCCGGAGACTCACGCTGGAAACGTCCCCGATGTGTCTCCACCTGCCAGCTACGTCAGCTCACTATGTATGCAGAGCGTCTACTTCCTGTCCTTAGCGCCGGCCCGGGTGCCCGAGCGGTTCTAGGCGCTACAGTCTGGAACCGCGCGACCGCTACGGTCGCAGGTTTGAATCCTGCCTCGGGCATGGATGTGTGTGATGTCCTTAGGTTAGTTGGGTTTAAGTAGTTCGAACTTCTAGGGGACTGATGACCTCAGAAGTTAAGTCCCATAGTGCTCAGAGCCATTTGAACTATTTGAACTTGTCCTTAGCTCTACAGCTAGTTGTTTGACCTCTCTTTTACTTTTCCCTTTTTTTCATATCAGGAATTTCAGCCACAAGTTTATTGGAAAGCTAGAAAGCTATACAATTTCGAGTGTTGGTGGTCTTATGATGTCATATATTTCGAAGGATCAGCTGATTTCGGGGATTTGTTATTTCATAGTGCTTATATCCTCGTTATTTTACCCTCACACAAAACACCATTACCACCTTTTTGGCTCTCAATATTTTTTATGTACTTTAAAAACAGATTACGTATTTTTCATCTTTTTGTAGTCTCATTGTTCTAGCAGATAGTGACTTCTTTTCATTCCTCTGTTCCTCATAATTCAAATTTCTTTTCAGCATCTAAGAATCTTTCTATTTCGACAGTGAAATGAAGTAGTGTTGTTGTTTCGTAATTCTTTTTCTTTCATTCTATGGGTTAAATCAACATTTCTAATTGCGTTCCTTTCCTTTTCCCAACCCACTCAGATTATGTGTGCAGTGCTTCGCAACTAAGACTGTTTCTAATAATATTTTGCTGTGGAAAACTGAGGAGCTTTACATGTTAAATGTGTCACACATATTATATATAAAGAGGACAGCGATGTACGTATGACTTGTCGGATACTGTTTGTAATCTTATGTGTTCACAGGCGACAAGTTGGCTTATAGGGAATAATAAAACTAAACTCCTCCCGAACAGGCCACGAAGGCCCAACGGTACCGACCGGCCGCCGTGTCATCCTCACCCGTAGGCGTCACTGGAAGCGGTTACGGAGGGGCATGTGGTCAGCACACCGCTCTCCCGACCGTACGTCAGTTTTCGAGACTGGCGCCGCTACTTCTCAATCAACTAGCTCCTCAGTTTGCCTCACAAGGGCTGAGTGCACACCGCATGCCAACATCGCTCGTCAGAACCGGATGGTCAACCTAGGGCTGGCCCAGCCCGACAGCCCTTAACTTCGGTGATATGACGGGAACCGGCGTTACCACTGCGGCAAGGCCGTTGGCTACAGAGGATAATATCGCTAAGAAATTATGACGAAATGCAGGGACACTTGCACCTGACCTGCGTCTGGTGTAAAGATTGCCAGCTAGTTCTCATCATAGGTAAACAATAAATGTAATTAGTACTCGTGAATACAAGTAAATATTTAATAGTCCCTGTTGTTGTTGTGGTCTTCAGTCCTGAGACTGGTTTGATGCAGTTCTCCATGCTACCCTATCCTGTGCAAGCCTCTTCATCTCCCAGTACCTACTGCAGCCTACATCCTTCTGAATCTGCTTAGTGTATCCATGTCTTGGTCTCCCTCTACGATTTTTACCCTCCATTCTGCCCTCCAGTACCAAACTGGTGATCCCTTGATGCCTCAGAAGATGTCCTACCAACCGATCCTTTCTTCTGGTCAAGTTGTGCCAAAAAATTCTTCCACAATCCTATTCAGTATCTCCTCTTTAGTTACGTGATCTACCCACCTAATCTTCAACATTCTTCTGCAGCACCACATTTCGAAAGCTTGTATTCTCTTCTTGTCTAAACTATTTATCGTCCATGTTTCACTTCCATACATGGCTACACTCCATACAAATACTTTCAGAAACGGCTTCCTGACACTTAAATCAATACTCGATGTTAACAAATTTCTCTTCTTCAGAAACGCTTTCCTTGCCATTGCCAGTCTACATTTTATATCCTCTCTACTTCAACCATCATAAGTTATTTTGCTCCCCAAATAACAAAACTCCTTTTACTACTTTAAGTGTCTCATTTCCTAATCCAATTCCCTGAGCATCACCCGACTTCATTTGAGTACATTCCATTATCCTCGTTTTGCTTTTGTTGATGTTTATCTTATACCCTGCTTTCCAGACAGTGTCCATTCCGTTCAACCGCTCTTCCAAGTCTTTTGCTGTCTCCGACAGAATTACAATGTCATCGGCAAACATCAAAGTTTTTATTTCTTCTCCATGGATTTTAATTCCTACTCCGAATTTTTCTTTTGTTTCCTTTACTGCTTGCTCAATATACAGATTGAATAGCATAGGGGAGAGGCTACAACCCTGTCTCACTCTCTTCCCAACCACTGCTTCCCTTTCATGTCCCTCGACTCAGTTATCTGCCATCTGGTTTCTGTACAAATTGTAAATAGCCTTTAGCTCCCTGTAGTTTACCCCTGCCACCTTCAGAATTTGAAACAGAGTATTCCAGTCAACATTGTCAAAAGCTTTTTCTAAGTCTACAAATGATAGAAACGTAGGTTTGCCTTTCCTTAATCTAGATTCTAAGATAAGTCGTAGGGTCAGTATTGCCTCACGTGTCCCAACATTTCTACGGAATTCAAACTGATATTCCCCGAGGTCGGCTTCTACCAGCTTTCCCATTCGTCTGTAAGGCATTCGCGTCAGTATTTTGCAACTGTAGCTGTGACTTATTATACTGATAGTTCGGTAATTTTCACATCTGTCAACACCTGCTTTCTTTGGGATTGGAATTACTATATTCTTCTTGAAGTCTGAGGGTATTTCGCCTGTCTCACACATCATGGAATGTTGTCTACTCCGGGGGCCTTGTTTCGACTCAGGTCTTTCAGTGCCCTGTCAAACTCTTCACGCAGTATCGTATCTTCCATTTCATCTTCATCTACCTCCTCTTCCATTTTCATAATATTGTCCTCAAGAACATCGCCCCTGTATAGATCCTCTATATACTCCTTCCACCTTTCTGCTTTCCCTTCTTTGCTTAGAACTGGGTTTCCATCTGAGCTCTTGATATTCATGCAAGTGGTTCTCTTTTCACCAAAAGTCTCTTTAATTTTCCTTTAGGCAGTATCTGTCTTACCCCTCGTGAGATAAACCTCTACATCCTTACATTTGTCCTCTAGCCATCCCTGCCTAGCCATTTTGCACTTCCTGTCGATCTCTATTTTGAGTCGTTTGTATTCCTTTTTGCCTGCTTCACTTACTGCATTTTTGTATTTTCTCCTTTCATCAATTAAATTCAGTATCTCTTCTGTTACCCAAGGATTTCTATTAGCCCTCGTCTTTTTACCTACTTGATGCTCTGCTTCTTTCGCTATTTCATTCCTCAAATGCTACTCATCCTTCTTCTACTGTATTTCTTTCCTCCTTTCCTGTCAATTGTTCACTTATGCTCTCCCTGAAACTCTGTGCAACCTCTGGTTCTTTCAGTTCATCCACGTCGCATATCCTTTTTGCAGTTACTTCAGTTTTAATCTAAGTTCATGACCAATACTCTGTGGTCAGAGTCCACATCTGCCCCTGGAAATGTCTTACAATGTATAATCTGGTTCCTAAATCTCTGTCTTACCATTATATAATCTATCTGAAACCTTCTAGTATCTCCAGGGTCCTTCCACGTATACAACCTTCTTTCATGATTCTTGAATCAAGTGTTAGCTATGATTTAGTTATGCTCTGTACAAAATTCTACCAGATGGCTTCCTCTTTCATTTCTTAGCCCCAATCGATATTCACGTACTACATTTCCCTCTGTTCCTACTGTCGAATTCCGGTCGCCCATGAGTATTAAATTTTCGTCTCCCTTCACTACCTCAATAATTTCTTTTATCTCATGATACATTTCATGAATTTTTTCCTCATCTGCAGAGCTAGTTGGCAATGAACTTGGACTACTGTAGTAGGCGTGGGCTTCGTGTCTACCTTGGCCACAATAATGCGTGCACTATGCTGTTTGTAGTAGCTAACCTGCACTCCTATTTTTTATTCATTATTAAACCCACTCCTGCGTTACCCTGTTTGATTTTTTATTTATAACCCTGTATTCACCTGACAAAAAGTCTTGTTCCTCCTGCCACCGAACTTCACTAATTCCCACTATAACTTTAACCTATCCATTTCTCTTTTAAAATTTTCTAACCTACCTGCTCGATTAAGGTATCTGACATTCCACGCTCCGATCCGTAGAACTCCACTTTTCTTTCTCCTGATATCGACGTCCTCTATGAGTAGGCCCCGCCCGGAGATCCGAATTGGGGACTATTTTACCTCCGGAATATTTTACCCAAGAGGACGCCATCATCATTTAATCATACAGTAAAGCTGCATGCCCTCGGGAAAAGTTCCGGCTGTAGTTTCCCTTGCTTTCAGCCGTTCGCAGTACCAGAACAGCAAGGCCGTTTTGGTCAGTGTTACAGGGCCAGATCAGTCAATCATCCAGACTGTTGCCCCTGCGACTACTGAAAAGGCTGCTGCCCCTCTTCAGGAACAACACGTTTGTCTGGCCTCTCGACAGATACCCCTCCGTTGTGGTTGCACCTACGGTACGACTATCTGTATCGCTGAGGCACGCAAGCCTCCCCACCAACGGCAAGGTCCATGGTTCATGGGGGGGGGGGGGGGGGTGATAGTCCTTACTCCTATTATTATCTAAGTGTGCATAGTAATTATGACTCCAGAATAAATGTCCTGAAAGTATTCTATTTCTTGTGTATAATTTAATCCATGAATGAACAACAACACGATCTGATATTGTTATTGAAATACGAGGAAGGAAGCAAACTTTCACAACGAATTACAATATACAAAGTGGTCTGGAACGTGAGTTAAGCAAGAGAAGATCTTCGACCTCCTTAATACGCTGAGGCGAAAAAAAAGTCACGGGATATCTTCTAAAATCGTGTCGGATCTCCTTTTGACCGGGTCAGTGCAGCAGCTCGACGTTGCATGTGCTGAACATGTCGCTGTAAGTCTCCTCCCAAAATACTAAGCCAAACTGCCTCTCTAGCAATCCATAAATGCGAATGTGTGGCAGGTGCAGGATTTTGTCCACGAACTGACCTCTCGCTTATGTCCCATAAACGTTCGATGGGTTTAATGGCGGGCGATATGGGTAGCCAAATAATTCGTTCCACTTGTCCTGAATGTTCTTCAAACCAATCGCAAACATGTGTGGCCCACAGACATTTTCGGGAACGTGAAGCTGCAAATGGCCTCCAAGTAGCCGAACATAACTATGTCAATAATCTGTTCAGTTGAACCACAAGACCCAGTCCATTAGATGTAAACACTGCCCACACCATTTTGGAGCGACCAACAGCTTGCACAACGCCTTGTTGACATCTTCGGTCCATGGCTTCGTGGGATCTGTGTCACACGCTAAGCCTACCATCAACTCTTACCAACTGAAATCTGGACCCGTATGACCAAACCACGGTTTTCCAGTCGTCTAGTGTCCAACTGACAGAGTCACGAGCCTAGGAGAAGCACTGCAAGCGATGTCGTGTTATTAGCAAAGGGACACGCGTCGGTCGTCTCCGGCCATACGCCATTGACGCCGAATATCGGCCCGCTGTCCTAAAGGATACTTTCATCGTACGTTCCACATTGATTTACGCGGTTATTTCAAGCAGAGTTCCTTGTCTGTTTGCTTTGAAAAAGCTACGCAAAATACGCTGCTCTCGCTTAAGTGAAGGCCACTGCGGTGCCAGTGGTGACAGACAATGGTGTTCTCGGCATGCTCTTGACACTGTGAATATCGGAATATTGAGTTCCCTAACGACAGTCTTATGCGTCTAGCTCGGACTAACATTTCGCTTTCAGAGTCTGTTAATTCAGTTTGTGCGGCCATAATCACGTCGGAAATCCTTTCACATGAAGCACCTGTCTACAAGTGACACCTCCGTCAATCCACTGCCCTTTTATACGTTGTGAACGCAATAATACTGCCATCTGCATCTATCACTGGCGTCCAAAATTAAGACAACAAACTGAAATTTTCCAAGGTTGAGTTTAATTCGCTGCAAAACAGTACAACCAGGTGATAGTAAAGTAGTAACAATATAAAGAATACAGAACTTAATCAACTGCAACAAGCACAACGTCAGACAAAAGTGTTCTTTTTTTTCAACATAACAGAATTGCACACACCTTCCGACAACTGGTTAATGGGCTCAGTATGAGGTGTGACCACCTCTGGCAGCAATACGGAGCTGACAAGCGACGGGCATGCTATGTACGATGCTATGAAATTCATATTGAGGCATTAAAGACCAGCCTAAATGCGGTACTGCTCGCAAGTGTTGGAGAGTGGTTGGTCAATGCTGGCGAGATGGAACCCGTATCCCTAGTGCATCCCATATGTGCTCAATGGGATTCAAATCGGGAGAGCGGGCAAACCGCTCCATGTGCGCAATATCTTCCGTTTCTACCATTTGTGTTCTATGAAGTAGAGTATTATCTGCAAGCAACATGTAGCCTGGTCCCGTAGCACCTGGCAATAATCGCACATGAGGTCTTTAGATCTCATCACTATGCCTGACAGCAGGTAAACCTTGCCGACTTAGCAGTATAATTTAATGACGAGCTGTTCGAGTGGTCAACATAATCCCAGTCTACACCCTTAGGGATCATCCTCGATATTAATCTCTTTCCACAACGCTGTGCCCGAAGCCGTGTTTCACGTCCCATCCAGACGCGAATCCGTCGAGAATCACTTTCCAGACCAAATCGGGACTCATCTGTGAAAAGAACATTAGCCCACTCTTCGAACGTCTAAGTGGCGTGTTGACGGCTCAACGCTAGACGGTCCTTCTGTTAAGATGTGTCACAGGTACACGTGCAGCAGGTTTCCGACAGTATAGGCCACTCTGAAGAAGGCTAATGCACACCGTTTGCCTCGCTACAACACGTCCAGTGGATACCGTCAGGTCAGGTGCAAGCTGCCGTACAGTACTATCAAGGGAACCTCCCCATCGCATCCCCCTCACATTTAGTTATAAGTTGGCACAGTGGCTAGGCCTTGAAAAACTGAACATAGATCAATCGAGAAAACAGGAAGAAGTTGTGTGGAACTATGAAAAAAAATAAGCAAAATATACAAACTGAGTAGTCCATGCCTAAGATAGGCAACATCAAGGACAATGTGAGCTCAGGAGCGCCGTGGTCCCGTGGTTACCGTGTGCAGCTGCGGAGCGAGAGGTCCTTAGTTCAAGTCTCCCCTCGAGTGAAAAGTTTTACTTTCCTTATTTTCGCAAAGCTATGATCTGTCCGTTCGTTCATTGACGTCTCTGTTCACTGTGTTTTGCGACCGCACTGCAAAACCATGTGAATACTAGACGAAAGGACGTGCCTCTCCAATGTGAACCGAAAAGATCAGAGGGTCATAGGTCAACTGATTCCTTCACAGGAAAACACGTCTGATATATTCTACACGACACTGGTGACGGCATGTGCGTCACATGACAGGAATGTGTTTTCGACCCACCTAACTTGTGCACTTGGCGATTGGATAAAAAGATTCTTCTACCTTGCCCGATTTAGGTTTTCTTGTTGTGGATGTGATAATCACTTCCAAAAAAGTGATGAAAACGTAAGAGTTTGTCACATAAACTGCAACAAATGAATGCAACAGTTTCACAGTCGCACGGTTTTCCCTGTGCTCTGTCAAAACATATGTTTTTAAAGTTTTCAAATTTTTCCGTGTGTAGACCATCAAATCCTGCTTATGTCCAAGCAAATCTGAACATGTCCTGGAATTTTGGAGAGCGAAGTTGATTATGTGTGAATGCCTGAACTTTGATAATTGTCTGAAAATGAAAAATTAAACTTTTCACTCGAAGATAGACTTGAACCAAGGACCTCTAGTTCCATAGTTGCTCACGCTAACCACGTGACCACGGCGCTCCTCAGCTCAGACTATCCTTGATGTTGCCTGTCTTGCGCATGGACTACTCAGTTTGTATATTTTGCTTATTTTTTTCGTAGTTCCACACAACTTCTTCCTGTTTTCTCGATTGATCTGTGTTCAGTTTTTCAAGGCCTATCCACTGTGCCAACTTATAACTAAATCTGAGTGGGGTGCGATGGGGAGGTTCCCTTGTAAGGCGGTACCGTCGTGCCCTTACAGGCAAATAACGATTCTCTCTTTCTCATGTTATACGCAGTCGGCGTCGCCCTGGTCTTGGGGATACAATTTCAATTTTTATTTCCTGTCGCCACATTCGGAAAGCAACAGAACGAATCACATCAAGCCATCGGAACACATTAATTTGCGACTGTCCTGCTTCCGTTCTTCCTATGGCCCTCCACCGTAGAGAGCCTGGCACGCGTCTTCTCTGTGCCATACTGCACTGTCCGTGTGTGTGCACACAGCGATTGTGGATGTGGGACTACCCGGCAAACACTATCTGTTTGATAGGTCCCCTGATGTAATCGTTGGTGTGATCGTCCGTATACCAGAATGCCATTTTCCGTGCAGGACAAGATCGTACGGACATCTGTTGACAGTTTGTGTGATTATATCTTGAATTAGATAGAGGATGGGGATATACTGCTTTGTTGCTTTAATTTTGGCCACCAGTATATCACATCGCTGTCCCATGACTTTTGTCACCTCAGTGTAAGTCGATCTATTTCCTTGTAGAAAATTCGCGTGTACTGCAGATGTGACTGCCCTTTGTACGCTTGAGACCTATTAAGGAGAAGTATGAACCCAGAAATACAAAGGCTTGATGTACTGGTTGGTCATGACAAGTGTCGCCTTGTCTTAAATGGCTTCAAATTCTCTAAATAACCAGCAAATATTTCATCTGCAGAAGGCAGGTTACAAGGGAATTAATTCTGCTGAAGGCAGATTATTCGTAGTAAGTCGTCTTTCTACCTGGTGCTGCCGAGAAAAAAAACTCACTGAGCATACAGACTGGTAAGTAAATGCTTTACCTGCAGTACAGACAGATGGAAAAACATGTCACATCAGCTTTTTCACATCCCAACAGAGGGAACCTTTGTCTTTCATGCAATGTCCATAAAGCATGAGTTTAGTTTGAATTCTTCATTAAGATACACAAGAAACAACATAAGTAGGGCTTACGCGTCGTGTTTATCAAAGATGTTTGATGCCAATTGCCAAACTTTGGTTCATCTACAAAATTGAAGAATGAATACTGCACGAAGACAATGATTTGAAGCACGAAAGCAGGCTTTCAAAGGAGAAAAGTGTGTAAATACTGGACTGGCTCTCACAGATACCTGACGCTAATCCTTTTGAAAATGTATAGTCTTACATCAAAAAGAAGTTGCAAGGAAAATGATCTTCACTTTCAAATAGCTGTCAACGCAAATTTCGGAGCTTTCGTCCATGTGAATACGCGTAAATAGCTATCGACGCCGCCTGGTATTAGACGTGTTATTAATTGTAATTCCATTTTTCTTTGTTCATATATGACGTATTTATCTGTTTCAGTCTATTGTCAGATATATTTTTCTACTGATTAGCCTGATCACGACCTTACTTGATACACTGTATGTGCCTTTCACCACAAGGGGTCGTAAAATTGGAAAGTAATTTCAGGATAAAAATAAATTACGAGAGATATTAAATTCACTTCAGTTATTACTCTAAAAAAAGAAAACATGAGTAATAGATAAAAATGCCCTCGACAGAGCCATGTGTGTACCCAATATCACAAATTCATAAACAACAGAAAATTAATACCATACACTCGCAAAGCTCCGTAATACTGTTACTGAGTGGAATTGTAACGTGAAATTTTACCTATGTCGAGCGATTATTTTTTGAAAAACTGATGATGATCCTTGCATATTCAGACAAAGTCACTACCAGAACAAAGGCACCTAATGTTGCAAACATGAATCTACAACCGTATCTGAAAATCATGCAAAAATGTAATCATTGCAATCCAGTGCAAACAAGAAAAGCTCTCATCAAAATTGCTGGACGCTCCAGTTTAGGAAAGCCTCTCTCAAATAATTCACAAGGGAAAACGTCAGAATCTTTACAAATTGTCAACATACAATGTATTGCCGGCTCCGAGAGTAGCAAGGAAGTGTGCCTTGCCCGCGAACACGAAGGCCATTCCAATTGGAGTCTTGGAATCTAACGACCTAATTCATTGACAAGTGTGTGCATTCAAACCATTGTTTGCAGATAAGACTGCGGTAGCAGACGATAGCATCGACTCTGCGCTCCTTGCGTCTTACAGATGACTTGCAGTACACAAAATGGTTCAAATGGCTCTGAGCACTATGGGACTTAACATGTTAGGTCATCAGTCCCCTAGAACTTAGAACTACTTAAACCTAACTAACCTAAGCACATCACACACATCCATGCCCGAGGCAGGATTCGAACCTGCGACCGTAGCAGTCACGCGGTTCCGGACCGAAGCGCCTAGAATCGCATGGCCAACACGGCCGGCTTGCACTACATGATTACTAGGTTTGTGACAGACAGCTTCCAGGATCAACATCGTTTGACAACGATATCGACGATCAGTCACTGGAATAATGTACAAGTGTCTGGTATCTAAGCTTATTTTTCTGAATGAAAGACGTAAGATTAATGCAAATGTCACGCCGAAGACAAGGTCGCTAGAGACGGAAAGCATCCTGCGACTGGTGGGGAGGAGGTTAGCAAGGAAATCGTTCGAGGACTTTCAAAGGTACAATCCCGGAATTTGCCTTAGACGACTTAAGCGAATCGCAGACAGCCTAAATGTGAATTGCCGGACGGAAATTGAACCTCTGACCTCCGGAAAGGGGGTCGAATTACTTGCAACTGCGCGGCCTCATACGGATATTTGTGCGAAAAATTGAAGGTGGAGCAACAAAATGGGTTTACCCGAGGGGAAGGTTGATGCTATCCGCATTTTTACTTGGTAATTCGCCGTTTAAAATCTGATTTTGGTGATATTTGGCACTATCAGACGAATTGCAGTCGTGAATGCCGTCTTTGCCTGTAGTAGTCTGCCCTATATATTCTCCTTGCTTCGTCCATTGTGTGTTATTTTGCTTCCACCGTACCAGAGTTCCTTCAGATTTTTTTCCTCCGTGGTCCTCAGTTTTGATGATAATTTTTTCATTCATCTCAGTTCTGTTTCTCCTCGTTACTTTCCTTTCCCCACGGGTTTCTCTCGTCCTTATTTTGCGCCCTGTAGACTGTCCATTCCGGTCGGTGCGTCCTGTAATTCTACCTCAGTTTCACTGCGGATGGCATTTACATCATGCATATCCTTTCACCTTAAATTTCTAATCCCACTCCTGAACGTTTCGTTTTTTCCGTCATTGCTTCTCCGGTATAGGGTATAAACAGCGAAAGCGAAAGATTGCGTCCAAATGTTACACTTTTTTAATGGGAGCTCTTCGTACTTAGATTTCCATTGTTCGTTCTTGGTTGTTACGTATTTTTTTATGTAATCGGACTTCCTCTATGGTTCTTACCGACAAACGTACGCCATCTTTCTCAGGATGTCAATATCCCACTGCATTCCACAAACAATGTACCGGACGCTGCTCTTCAGCTTCAGTCTGTTCTTCATCTACGTTAAATAGTGATCTGCTGATATGTACAGCTTAAAATCCAATATCTAATTTCGGAATCTCTATCTGACGATGATGTAATCCATTGTGAACCTTCCGCTATCACTATGCCATTTTCTATCTCCTGTTCTTATGATTTTTGAACTGTGTATTCGCTATTACTAGCTGAAATTTATTGCAAAACTGAATTATTCTTTCTCAATTCTCATTCCTACTACCAAGCCTATATTCACCAGTAATCTTTCTTCTATTTCTTCCTCTGCTAACGCCTAATCCCCCATTATTATCAGATTATCATCGCCCGTTAGATATTGAATTATCCGTTCTAAACTGTTCATCTTCTGGTTGCGTCGTCAGCATGTATACCTAAACCATTGTTATTGATGTTGCTTTGCTGTTTATTCTGGTGAGACCAACCCTATCACTGTACTGTTCACAGAAATTCTGTGCCTTATTTTTCTGTTCATGACAAATCCTAGTACCACTATACCGAATTCCCTTATGTGCAGCCCGTATGGACGTTAGAATAATTACTCAGTCTTTTTTAGAATATACATGTGCATATCTGTTTACGATTTCCGTCCGCTCGCTGCACGTGTTTTATTTAAAAGTTAACGATGTATAATTTTATCAAATATTGTTTCGATATCTAGAAACTCTGTCTCAAACTGAATTCCCCTGTTTACTGCCACTGAATCTTATCAGTGAACACGAAAGATATCTTTGGGTTCCAAACAAATGCCTGTAGAGAAGTAATTCGGTCTCTGGTAAACTCTTCATATTCGAGCAGAAGCACTTTTTTACGATTGTCGGGTCTCGTTTAGATTTTCTGTCAGCAAACATCGGTTTCTGTTTGACTTTGCCACGCAGCTTAACAAAGTCCCTTTACATTTCGAACTCAATGTCACTAATGGTAGTGAATTGATAAACAATCCTTCGTGGCTTCACTTCTCTGCAAAGAACATGGCGCTTGCCAAGGATGGCTTCTACTCCTTTGTAACATGCGACTGACATTCCTAGGGAGTCCAGCATTTTATTCGATTCCTGTGACTACTCAGGCAATCATGATGTAATACTTTACTTCCATTACTCGTACTTACGTAGTATCGTCGCGCACCCCACACAGAAACTGCATGCGTAAACTCCTACTGAACCCATTAAAAGACGGATTAGGCTACAGTTGAACTGATAATTATAACATTAAGGCGATAATTGAATATAACGCGTGGGATTTAGTACGACTCTATGGCGGCGATAGATTCTTTATGGATTCATTAGTTTTACTGAGACTCAACACACCCCTCCATGGAACCTCTTCAGTATTAAATACAAATGAAATACACACGACCGTGGACGTTGGAGATAGAGTGAACTGGAGATCAGCTCCAGTAAAATCGACATTTACTACTTAGAGATCCTATTCTAAGAAGGAAAACAATCATTACATCACCAACAAACATCAGTTCTCCTTGGACCCTTACACAAAGGAAATATTTATCTATCTTACAAATTTAACGATTCAACAATAACGCAATATGGTCCCTGACACACAGGAAGTATTTATCTGAGTAAGTTAATCGGCAAGAATCACCTATTGGAAGAAATCAAATATGATAGTTTCGAATTAGGCGAAAAAAGGTAATAGTGAATCGCCCTAAATACTCAATTAAACAAGAGGAGGAGAAAATTTTAAGTCCGGCACTCCTGCTAAAACCCAGTTATTCCGATAAAATCTGATGTAGAGAAAGATTTTCGTGCATACACGTCGTCATTATACTCAGGATTATTAGAACTATGCCATTAGAGAGGGTAGCTGCGAATAGATGCCTGAATCAGAGGAAGTCAGCGAAAACAGAACACATTAATTGTAAGAAGACTTGATACACTAAATTATTGTGATGACTGCAGAAGTTCATTATGTTCAGTTAAGATCTCTTTAATGGAATGGATATCTAACGGTGAAAAACGGATTCGAAACCAGATGTCAGTCAATCCAGCATGAAGGACAGCTTCAGCCTATCAAACGTGTAACGCGGAAAGAAAAACTCGACGAACCACTGTTGAATGATACTAGAAAAGGTCACTGAATGTGATTAAATAAAAGACAAATAAATCGAATCTAAACTACAGGGAAACAGCTTGGGGACCATCAACCATGGTATACAAAAGTTAGTCACAACAGGAAAGTTCATTCAAACTGAATACAAGACTAATGAATACTTCATGAAACGAAAGGTTTTCAGTACCCATAGCCTGAAGTAAAACAGTGAACTTATCAACAACTTTATATGATGAACCCACGTGGATGGATACTGCCCAGCAAGTACGACCACAAGACCTTACGTTATACCCGAAATTTCTTAGATTCAAATGTGAGGATCACTATAAAAACATTATTGATTACTAACTGGATGTGAATATGCATATATTTTCATCTCTAACCTAGCTCAGACAAAACCATGTTCCAGTGGAGGAAACATACTTACCACTTTGACGAATGCAGCAAGAGTGTCTCAAAAAACCACCCTCCCGGCATTAATTGAGAACGGAACCTCATTTTTTGCGTGGAGGGGCTAACACAAAAAAGGGGAAAGCTCTGGTTCTGCAGTGTATTGTATTGCTGGACACCTACGAAGTGCAAAAACAGAAAGGTTGGTATTGCAACGTCCTGGGGGCAGAAACATTTCTGATCTTCCCCTGTCCATTTAGAAACGGTCACCTACCCATCTACATCATGCAGACAGATATTCTGCGCTGTATTATTTGCCCAAGCATTGACATGTAGTCAACTAAACATCCAAAGGAACAATATTGCGACATTAGCAATACAGGAAATCATGAATTATCAAAAGAGGCTACAGCTCTCATTGTTTTCACAGTAACTTTAAAATGTTGTTGCTGAATCATGGTGGACCTCATTTAGGGTCTCTAATGGCTCACATCTTTCTTGTGTCATCCCCCGCGGCACAGAATCACCTAGTATTCCAGCACTCCTCGGTGATAGAGAGGCAACCAATGATATGAGCGACCAGGTACCTTAAGTCATCGGTTCGATGAAAAGTGACGTAATCTTAGGCCAACCTTGTGCTGCATCTGAAGTAGCACATATAACTTCGGGGAAATGACAGAAATATATGTCAATGAAATTGGTGATCTGAGGTACAAGGGAAACATAAGAAAACTAGGTACAAAAACCACTCCAAATGTGTTTCGAAACAAATATTCTGTAGCCAGAATGCACAAAAGTTCAGTATTGGTATGGGGAAATCTTAAAATGATTGTGAGCCTTGCACAAGTCATATCTGAGCCGCACCTGTGCGATATGAACAGCTACTGCTCTGCGAGGCCGTCTGTGACAGTTGCCGCAGAAATGCTGAGAGCATACTGCAAGAGGGCAGCGCTGTGGCTCTGAGCTACGATATATGGGAGTGCATGGCATCTGTTAAAAGAGGGTTGCCTTAATGGAGACACAGAGCGCCGATGGGGATTTGCTGTTGCCACCTATGTACATACCTTCCAGATGGGCGGATCGCTGGGGCAGATGCAGCAGCCAAGCCTGAGGAGAGTTGGCGCTGAGATGCCTATCCGAATTCGAGCCATCAGACACTCAACCATTTGACGGCCGGGTACCTGGCCTGGAATTTCAACTCGACTGTAAACTGTTGGTATCTTTATGGTGAACATCTACCTTCATAACTGGGCAGCAATTGGAACTTGTTAAACGCGTACCCTGGGCCCTCGTCACCCTGTTTATGTCGCACCTTGCAAGAGTGTATTTTCGGTGCCTTGTATATAGCCGGTCAAGAACACACTCGCTGGTTAGATACATTAGGCTATTTGCTGAATTTTCTTGCTAACTCCGCTTGACACGCAGTTGCTGTACCTACAGCAGGTTCGCAGTTCGTTGGTGCTCACCCAAGCCTCACATATTATGTTGTTATTCTCATAGTTACCTGTACTATCACAAGATTTGTTTTAAAACTTCCTTGCTAATTTGCATTTTATGTCCTTGTCTATGCTGATAAGTTAATTTTTGTTTTTGTGCCTGTGTTACTCGGAACTTGATTAATATAATCTCGTATCTTACAGGAAAATGTAGGCTTTTTATTATTATAACTATTATTATTGTGTGTATATGCCAAATAATATTAGAAGGGGAACTCACTGCATAATCCCACTTGCCTGATAACAGGTGCCACAGCTGACAAGTAATTCACGACAAAGAGCCACCATGATGTTAATTTCTGAATACACAAGCCAATAAATGTATCTGTTTACTTTTGGTAAATCAGCTGGCCAGCTGGTTAAATTCTTGTGCTTCCATTGTAGTTTTTGAACATCCGAGCCACATTTTCACTGAGCTCGATCCTTTTTGACGTATTCGCTACTTTCTGTTGTTATTTACTGTTCCGCCTCCCACTCCTGCCCAAGTGGGTGAAAGTTAATTAATATATTTTGTATTTGCTATTTCTGGCCGTTCAATGGCGTTAACTGCTCTTTTTCTTTAATTTAATTAAGAAGAATTTGGTTCCAGAAGACGTTTTACTTCAGTATGTAGCTTGCAAAATCCCATTTGTAGCACGTATTTGGTACTCCATTTTTGCTTATCATGACTTTAAGGTGTTTGTTCTAAGCCTAATTGTACAAGGTCGTCTAAGGCAGTTCATGTTGGTTAAAGAAACTAAAACAAATATTTTTTGTACTTTCGTGAGGCGTTTGTGGGCGAATTTTGACTTTTAGTGGCTTCGTCTATAATCCAGTCTGGCCTAGTGTGTATGGTAAGCGTAATTTTGATGCGTCTCACTGATTGTATTCTTGTGACTGGCCTCTGCCAATATTATTTTTTAATTATTATTTCTTCATTTACCAGAAAGGTGTGCCAATTTTTAAAATTTGGGAATTCCATTTTTTTTAACATGCCATGAGGTTTACACGTCGTTATTAAGCTTTATTTGTCTGTGATGTTAAAAGAACGATAACCCACTGTCTTTCTAAACTATTTTCTGAGTGGCAAATTGAAATATTTATTTATATTTTTTTGCAAGGCGTTTTCTCAAGAACCACAAGGGATTCCACATTAAGTATTTGTTTATTTGGTAACTCTCGAAGTTAATAAATTATTGTTAAAAGTTTACGTTCTTTTATCGGCTCAGAACTCTCTCTACCAGCCCCATACCTATTCACATTACCTAAAATTTAACCTTACAGGACACTGAAATACTTCGTGTGTGGAGTTATTGGGAATATGCAGCGGTCTTCAAAAGCTGCGTAGCTAGTTTGTAACGAGTCCGGACCTGTTTTTATCTGTGAAGTAATTACATAAAGTAGCAAAATTTTCAGTTCAGCAGTGATGACCTGCTGAAGAGATTGGAATAATTTGAAACTGGTTGTATTCAAGAAGAGTGCTCGTTTATTGTATTTAAACACATATGATTGGCATCCATTTTAGAAAAAGTCAAATGAGACACCTGAAGTGAGAGATAGAACCAAGGATCTAATTACACACATCATGTCAGGGTAACAGTGGCGGCGGTAACGGTGGTGCAAGCAAATCACTAGTCGGCTGATTTATGTCGGCCTCTGCGAGACCAATCACTGGGGCTATCACATGTAAAGTGCGCAGAGATGAAGTTATTGGCGCGATGTATGAGAGCCTAGAGGGCTACGAAAATATCTAATAACGTAATGAAGGCGTTCTACGCGCTGTAATAGGTGGTGAGCCAGCGGTAAGAAATGCGGTGTTTGTGTGTATATTGCAGTTTTCTCCCTGGGATTGCTCAGTGTCAATATGAGTGGCAATAATCATAGAGTATATTCTGTGTCTGCGGTCCTTTATCTGCTGTTTTACGGGACGAATTTTATATTTGTCATTTCTTTTATCTTTAGGAATACAACGAGTTTAGGTTTCTACTTTCTACAGCTTGAGAGGTGGTGTATAAAGATATTTAAGTCCGCTATTGACCATCAGGGTACCAGTGGGCCAACTGACCCGAACCGAGGTGTTCCCAGAACGTGATGTCAAATAAATGGCGCTGTTTTAACTCCCGTTTACCCACACAACATCATTTACGTATCGCTAAGCATGAATGTGATATACGTATAAATTAAAAGAGTTGAATTTTATTATGTTAAATTGGCCCACTGTTTCATTAATATACATTTCATGGACATACTCAAGAATAAATTATGGTGCAGGGAGTACTCTAAAATGCATTTCAGTAATAGGTTTTCTCAAAATTCGTTACTTCGTTATACATCAGGTTAAATTATAGGAAAGGAAGAAGTTTGGATCTAAACGTGTTACTAATAAATTATTGTGGTCAATGATCACGAAGAGTGCACATTGGCTGTATTTAAACATGTATGTTGCCATTTTACAAAAAGGCAAATGAGAACGGATCGGCCAAAGAAACACAAAAAACAAAAATAATGACAGACTCAACTGCGTTCTCTACTCAGATATTTAATAACACGATTCATCAGTATGAGGATGCTACTATAGATGTAGCTTTTGTTCTGCACACGGTCGATATGGATGGTAGTATGTAGCAAAGGTAGCAGACACAATTCACTGACTGAGTTGTAGAGTTACTAGAAAGCTATGAGTAATCCACTACTACAGCCAAACCAACTGGGATAAAAACAGGGTGATTATTGGCACATTTCCTGTCAGGTACCGAACCGTTCAGGTGAGCTTCTGCTGACTAAAGTGCTGCGTAGCGTCAACATTAACAGACGATGAAGACTACAATATGAATGAAGACACTGAAAAAAAAAAAACCACGATCTCTGAAGGAAAACGCTGTACAAGTTTTACTAACGAACGTGTACTTAATTTAGGAGTAAGCGAATGAGCAAGACACTAAACTCATTCATCTATAAGCACGCATGGGCGTATCGCATGGACAAAAAGCTATCTGCACAAAATCCCTTCTACACACGAAATTAATCAAATACGGGTGAAATTGTAACCACAAAAATAGCTACTGGATGGTATATCTAAACCGAAACTGATTGAAAAGTGCTAGTTGATGGAATATCACTTCAGCGCTTGACTCCAAACTGTATCAGTAAGCTCAAAAAGGAAACCGCACCACACATACATACATACGTTCACTCATTCCAAATGCTCGGCAGCGTGGCTGAAATCGACCAAAATTACGCTATATGCACACGTGCCCATATCTTCTGGAGTTGAGTCTCTAGTTCACCACGGAACTTCGAAAATAGACTGATTCATGCATGCAAACATTCAGGATTATCAGATGGAACAAAAGGGAATCACTGGAAGAAAAAAACATACGCACGCTGTCCCGCTCGTCCTTCTTCCAGCGGCTCCTGTATAACGTAAAAGAGTGAGATTCAATATGACGCATGTATTTGTAATCCGCTTGGAGGTGTTAAGCACCAGATCGTATGGAACGAAGCCAATCTGTGTACCAGAATAGGTCTGCAATCGGAAATCTATTTCGCTACAAGTGCTCTTACTGGTACAGCTAGCCAGGCAAGTCCTCTCAGGTGCACTACCAACATTACCTTTCTGTTATTTGCATAACTTCACAGCTTACGTTGCTGATCTAGCCTTGGGCAAAAGATGTGTAACTCTGGTGGCGTTCTACACAGCGTGAGATGGACAGAATTTCAGTTGCCAAAAGAGATTGCTAAAGCGTAGTGAGACACTTTCTGGTGATAGTCCAGTCCACAGATTAATTTTTCCGATAATTAGACACTGCGACATTCAGTTTGCAGCACAAAATACGTCGACGCCGACTTCAGACCCTACCAGCAGCCCCTTGTCGATTTTATGGGAACGTTACAACAGGCTGCCTGCGTGATGTTGCTCAAGAGGCGCAGGCAGAGTGTCAATCATTAGATTCAGAACTATCCTTCCTTTCATTTCATCCTCGTCCATTAGAGGTCCGTCTGTACTGCGATCCCAGAGTGTCTTCAGAATATCTGCCTTCTACAATCTTAATATGGTTACGAAATTCAATATCTTTTCTAGACACAAATATCTTTTACTACAGATATAGGTGGCAGTCTGATGGTGCCAAAGCCAGTGAAGGATGGAAAGATCTAGCAGTTAATACTTCATCTTCCTCGGTTCTTTCCTCTGACGAAAAACCTTCACTGTCGGCTTTCTTAACTGAGGACTCTTCTCACAAACTGTTGCCTCCAGCTGATCAATAAAGCCAAAAGAAGAAATGGTTGAAATGGCTCTGATCACTATGGGACTTAACTTCTGAGGTCATCAGTCCCCTAGAACTTAGAACTACCTAAACCTAACTAACCTAAGGACATCACACCTATCCATACCCGAGGCAGGATTCGAACCTGCGACCGCAGCGTTCGCGCTGTTCCAGACTGTAGCGCCTAGAACCGCTCGGCCACTCCGGCTGGCGAAGAAGTAGAAATTCGCATGTGGAAGAACGATTTTCAGAGAATCTGTGTGGTGCCTCTGAACGAACATTTGAGATTTTAAAGAAATGCGTCCAGAAACCGTAGCTTTTAAGGACAGATGTGCTGCTGGCGGTGGTCTCGATTGCCCCTCCGTCTCTCGGACGCAGACCGGAAATTGCGGAATGCTGCCACACTGCCGATTTCCTGCATTTGTGCATGCGAATCCCGCCTTCCAGATAACGCCGCAGCAGCAATAGGGCTTATGAGACCCTAACTTCTCCCGGCGAATTGAATGTTCAAATAACTTACGGGTTTGCTGCCGGGTGACGTCGTCGCACACCGCCGATATTTCGACAGGAGCACACCCTGCCATTCAAGGCACAAATGGAAGGAAGAAGAAATGTGCAAGCAAATTTAATACCTCGGTTCACAGAGGAGAAACAAGGAAGACACCACACACAGAACAAGTGTCAACACAAACAAAGATAACCAACATCAGAAATATCGATAGTTACTATTAATCAACAGGTGAGGTAGCACTAATTCTGTCCCTCTGTTTTTTGATGAGAGACAGAGCCGGATTCCAAGCAGCATTTAAACGAAATCCACCATCTCTGTTGATAAGGTTGCTTGATAGTCTGATTTCAACAGCTTCCTTGATAACACTATCCAAATAGCTGGACGTGCAAGCCAGAATCTCCGTGTTGTTGTATTCCATAGGATGACCGGTGTCAAGGCAATGTTCTGCAATAGCGGATTTGCTCCGCTGTTGTAAGCGTGTGTGACACTTATGTTCAATACGCCGGTCTTCCACAGTCCTGATTGTCTGACCAATGTATGACATGCCACAACTGCAAGGAAAACGATAGACCCCAGCCTTACGCAAACCATCTTTTACGGACGCCCACAGAACCTTAATCTTAGAAGGTGGTCGATAAAGCCATTTCACACCGTATTTCCGCAAAATACTGCCAATCCTGTTGGAAAAGTTTCCTGCGTAAGGCAAAAGGGCCGTAGACTTAGATGCCACTTCGTTGCTATCCTCACTCACCCGTTGCATAGAAGGCTGATAGCGCAACGCACGTTTCATCTGCCTCTCACTATAACCATTCTGACGAAAGGTGACTTCGAGATGTGATAGCTCAGCTGCCAAACTTTCAGGGTCTGAGATAACGTGGGCTCTGTGAACCGAGGTGCGAAGTACTCCTGAATGGTGACAACTACCAGTTCGCAGATACAAGTCATTGTGGGTAGGCTTCCTACAAACAGAATGTCCCAACGTACCATTAGTCTTCCTTTTGACCAACACATCAAGGAAGGGAAGGCACCCATTCTTTCCCACCTCGATAGTGAACTGAATATTCGGGTGGATTGAATTCAGATGTTTCAAAAACCGGTTTAAATTCTCACTACCATGAGGCCAAACAACAAAAGTATCGTCTACATATCTGAAAAAACATGCAGGTTTCAAGGTCGCTGATTCCAAAGCATGTTCCTCAAAGTCCTCCATAAACAAATTGGCCACAATAGGTGACAACGGGCCTCCCGTTGCAACTCCATCAGTCTGTTCGTAGTACTGACCATTGAGTAAGAAGTAAGTGGACGTCGGCACATGTCGAAACAAATTTGTTAATAAAGGAAGCCTACTTCACTCCCTCAGTCATCGCCTGACGACGAAGATGTTGGTAACCTTCGAAAGCTAGAGTTTTAACTCCGATTTAACTCGTTCTGAAGAACGAGAAGATTTCATTCACGTTTTCTTTCAGATTTCATAACGCGTTCCAGTGACGATGACATCATGATCAGGAGATTTTTGCATATTTATTCATCATTATATCTACATGTGGCATGCACATACGTCGTCTACTTTGGCCACTCAAACGCATAGCCTAATTCCACTATAACACGTAACTGACGAACTAAACTGATAATTTTGTGCATTCATTGGTGTGATTCTGCTGTTTGCAGTCCATTCAACAAGCTTGTTTGCTTGGCTAACCACAACCTGCACTTTGTTTTCGCATTTGCTTTTGATCATCATTCTACACTGCTGACCATTCACGCTGCAACGTCAGGAAGGTCAGTAAACAACTGTAGGCCCTTTAGTGCTGACTGTGCGTATACAGTATACGTACACAGTGCACCACATTAATGTGAGCATGTGTTGGGGGGGGGGGGGGGTATTACTACATCTGTTATAAGCCTGAATAAACAATTTTCGCAGCGCGAAGACGTGCAGTAAGAGAGTCAGTGAGGCTCTGGAAGAATGTGAAGCCAAGTAGATTCCAGTGCTGTGGCCAGCTGCGCCGGGTTTCTCGGTTGAGGATCCGTGGCTCGAACAGCCCGATCGAGGTGGTCCTACATATCCTTGATTGGGTTTAAATTCGGGGAGTTTGGTGGCCAGGGGAGAACGGTAAACTGTTTCTGGAGCTCTTACAATCACGCACGTACGCTACGAACTGCGACATGCTGCATTGTCGTGCTGGTAGATACCATAGTGCCGGGGAAGAACTAACTCTTTGTAGGGGGTGGACGTCATCTCCAAAGATACTTAAAAATTTGTGTTGATCCAATGTGCCTTCCAGAATGACGAGATCACCCAGAGAATGAAACGGAAACATTCCCCAGACCAAAAGGCCCCTCCTCCGGTCTTTCAAACTTTCACTCCGTAGACAATAATGGCCATCTGTCCGTTGTAGAATAAAACGTGATTCATCTGAGAAGGCCACCTGTCGTCGTTCAGTGAACGTCCAGTTGAGGTATTGGGGTGCAAATTCTAGCCTTGGTGCATGAACCATGCAGCCGCTGAACGGTAGCTCAGAAGACACTGTTGGTAGCCTCTTGGTCCATCTGTGCAGTCCGTCGTTCAACTCTTGCACGTCTGTTTGTCCGTACCCATCTCTGCAGGCGTCGTTCACCCCTGTCTTCATGACATTGCAGTGCCTGTGTTACTGCGAAGTACGTTCCAGTTCTCCTTCGGATATGCATGCATGCATGCACTGGAGTGCCTGTGTTATTCTGACTTACGTTGCAATGTTCCTTCGCACAGGCGCGCATATGCAAAGGAACATAACATCGTACTTCGAAATAACATAGGTATTGTAACGGTCAGTAAAATGTGTTCTGTATTCGTGACCGCATTGTCAACATGTAAAACTAGCAACGTTTCGGTTACTCTTCTAAGTGACTATCTTCAGAGTGTTTAGTAAACAAATACACCCTGAAGAAGGTCACTTGCAACAGTGCCAGAAACATCTTGCGCGGCCCCTCCCGCTGGAGGTTCGAGTCCTCCCTCGAGCATGGGTGTGTGTGTTGTTGTTAGCATAAGTTAGTTTAAAGTAGCGTGTAACTCTAGGGCCCGATGACCTCTGCAGTTTGGTCCCTTAGGAATAGACACACACACACACACACACACACACACACACCGAAACGATGGTAGTTTCACATATTGACAATACGATCACTAACTCAGAATTTTTTTTTTTTTCACTGTGACAATGGCCGCAGAACCTTACGTTTATATTGATACTCTAACATCGCATTTATCCGCCGGCACGGGGCAAGCGAGTTACATTTACAATGTCTGCCCTGTACGAGAAAATTCATAATGGATGTACGAGTACACGTTGTAGGCACTTGACTGACGACATACAGATGTCTGCGTCTCGCCGTGAGTCGTGCTCGGATAGCCTAAAGGTAACTCGTGCCCTCGCGATAAGCGGGATATCCGGGTTCGGGTCCTGGTCTGCCATAAAATTTCATTATCTTCATTCCATTATACAGTTGATAGCTGTCCATATTCGCAACTGGGAATATATCTCGTGTCTGTCATCTACGGCTCGTGGTGCACCACAGTTCCCTCGTCGCCAGTCATGGATAGCGCCATTTTGCCATGCGCGGTATACTTTAACCACGACGAGCCACGTACAGTTTGCTTACTTAGCTTTGACCGTTGCTCTGTAAGACAATGACCAAGGTCGTCTCGTCGCGTTTCCGAATTAAGAGAACGACTGCACTGTATTCCGCGTCCCCCCACCACGCCTTATATACTCTCCACTGCTAGTGCTGCCACCTGTCGTGTTTGAGGGGCTATTGCACGTTGATGTCCAACATAGGCGAAGGTCACATTAACATGACTGGGCCGTGTAGTAAGAGAAACACGTGATGAAATTATATACGTAGTTTAGGAGTATACAGCGGGAGAAATTTAGTAGACAAAGCTTGCCACTTGTGGCAGCAACAAGGCTCGGCATCAACTGAGCTGGATGAATGGTACGGATATGCTATTACACGTTGTTTCAACTCTATGGTAGTAGCTGGCGATGGTCACGTGGCAATGTCTCGGACATCCAATGGCCAGAAGTTCCCAGTAAGTGAGAGATCTAGAGAACGTGTTGACCAGGGCAACAGTAGAACACCCTCTTTATCGAGGCAGGTATGGACAACACAGGCCACATGTAGTCTTTCATTAGCTTCTTGGCGGATAACGACGCAGACACCTGGCAGCCTGGAGCACAGTCGCCGGCCCCAAAACTCTGTTCTGTATTATACAGCCCCTTATTTGTACAGCTTTGGGCGATTGTTTTACTGTGCAGCATAAAACTTGTAGGAGACGTTCGCACAAGTATATTCTATGTTAATTCGTTAGACGCAGCAAAAGTAAACCTCATTCAAATGTTCTTGCACTAAAATGGGCAATTAATGAAACAGTCGTCATTCTTCAGTTTCTCCCGGCGTATTTCTTGCTCAAACAGTTTACATGTGTACCGCCGGTCCATAGTGTCCAACGGGCACAAAATTTTAGCGATCGGACTTGTCGCCAACGTCAGGTGCATTGACGAACTGAGCTCCTGAGGGCGGGGGGCGGTCTTAAATCCCCTCCCCCTGCGAGGGTTTCTCTCCTCAGTCTGCGCTCGCTGTCGCAGAGACGCTGGCGAAGGCGTCCGTGGTTGCATCGGTATAATTTCCTCTTCCGCCCTGGTCGCCCGTTCGTTTTCTTTGCTGAGCGTCTTTTTAATTAGACTCAATGCTGGTTCAAATGCCTTGCTCAGGTTACAGCCACAACCTCTGCAGATGAGACCGTCCCTGGTACTAATTTCGATAGTGTCTCTAACGAAGCTGTTCCAGTATTTAGATGTCTGTCCCAAGACGCTGGTATGTTGGTAGTCTATTTCGTGATTTTCGGACAAACAGTGCCGACTTTGTTGGGGTACCTAAGTCGAGTGTGCCTCTGATGTTGTAGGCAACGACCTTCGATGTTGCGCACTGTCTGTCCAATATACGTCTTCCCACTTCCTTCTCCAAACCGAGATCGTCTTTGACACCTCCCAATAATGCTCGTGTTTTATTGGGTTGGCAAAAGAGAGTTCCTACTCGGTGGTTCCTCAATATTCGTCCTATTTACCCCGATAGTGCGCCAGTATAGCGTATATAGGCAGTGGCTATCTCTTCCTCCGTGACTTCTTCTTCAGTTGAGATTACTGTACAGAAATTTGACGAGAAGACGACCGACATTTTTATGCACGTTCTGACCTTAACGTATTTTCTCTTTAATAGAGAATACTATGAGTAAGCAGTAAGAGTCGTAATGGGGAGCCCACTCTCGCCTGTCGTCGCGAATTTGTATATGGAGTACTTCGACGAGGAAGCTTTGGCATCATCCAAATGGAAACCTACTTCTTTCCTCCGTTATGGGGATGGCATTATCTGGCCCCATGGAAGGGACAAGCTCCTAGGCTTCCTTACACACCTAAACTCCACACATCCGAACGTCAAATTCACTATGGAGACCGAAGCAGAAGGAAGATTACCATTCCTGGACGTCATGGTCAAAAGAAGAGAGGATAGTACCATGGGCGACGGGGTATACAGGAAGAAAACGCACACCGACCTGTGTTTGTATGCAGATAGCTTCCACCACCCTTCGCAGACGAATGGGGTGCTAAAAACACTGGTGCACAGGGCACGCACCATCTCTGACGCAGAGTGTCTTCCCCATGAGCCGGAAAAACGGGTACTCGGAATGCCGGATCAGACGCGTTCTCCGCCCCACCTCCACAGTACAGCCTTAATTAGAATCTATAAACTGTCACTTTGGTGGTATGAACTCTTTCTTATTTTATTATAAAACAGTAAGTTTACCATACAAGGTATCAGCCACTCCCTTAAGGGAGCACAGTGGTCGCTTTAGAGCACTGTACATAGTATAAAATTGCCACCAGGCGGAGATGTGAGCTTGTTCCGCAGTGAAGTAGTGTGTGTGTTTGCCAGTCGGTTTTACGGAGTCAGCGTAGTAAGATGTGTCGATGTGGAAACGTAACAGGATGCCAAAAGGCATCTATCATGCACGTGACAACACTGTAGTAAATGAAGTTGCACGGATTGTTGGTGTATAAACACAAAGTGTCCTACTTGTTTACAAGAAATGGTGTATCTCGGGCAGACATTTAACACAGCACGGAAATAGAGGTTCCAACGTAACAGACAAAAATCTAAAACAAAGTGAACAGATGGTTACCACAACTTCTAGTTCAATGACGGCTATCCATCGCCCAGATTCCAATACTGTTATAAGAATGTAATGGAGGTATTTTGTATATTATCTTAGTGCACTAATTATATCAAATGCAACCATTCCAACTTAGACAAACATTATCATAACGCCAGAATGTTAAACAAAGAAGTAAATCCATCTACTTGCTAGTGTAATATGTAAATGATTGTGAAATACTTACATATGAAACGCATAAAACTCGGTCAGTTGATAGTAACATCTGAAAATGTCGTATTGTGTTTTAATTAACATATAACGAAAATGTGTTATACCATGTCGCTCGTTTTTGTGTATCGGCATAAGTACGTAAAGCAATGTTCAGAGATTATAAGAACCGCTGTTATCCATATTTATAGTCAACGCATAAATCAGAGTTTAATGATATTCTAAGTAATTAGGTGAGTGTAAAGAAATAGCGAAACCCAACACATGTACACAAGTCGTCAGAAGACACTTTGCCTGTAAAACAAAAAGTTAACTGAAAATGGTAATTGAAAGCTCTGTTAAAATGTTTTTCGAAAAAATGGTAGGGACATCGTATATAATTTTACTATTGCGTAATTAATGGAATGGTCAAATTCATTGTTTATTCCTCATATCTTACGTAAATTCAAATGTTATCATTGTTTTCCTGCTGATTTGTTTGCGTTAAATAAGTAGTAAAGTTTATACTGTTTCCATACGTATGTCAGACTGATCTGATAAAATACTTTCAAACTGTAATTACTGGAAAGTGTGAAATCAACGGTCACATAATTGTCTGAAATCGTACGCTCGTATATAAAGTTCACTGTTGAGCTGTTGTTTGTGACGCACCACCAGTGCCACACTGAGTAATAAAATGTAAAAACGTGTGAAGGTGTAGCTTTTATTTCCAATCACTTTACACGTTGATACTGTTCTTGTCAAGAACACCAGGACATCGAATATGAGGTAGTTAAGTATGTGTTTTACGGTACCCATCCGAAATGTAGAATTTCGACGACACTTATTTACTGCAATTTTATGTCTTAGCACTCCTATTAATTTTTTTAAAAAAAAGTTACGTCTCAGGGCCGTAGAGGTCCATAACCTACAGGGAAGCAGATTAGCGTCACGCCTTGCTAGTGATATTCGGTTACAAACCGGACAGGAATAGCTGGTCTATGGATGCAGCTACACCTAACCAGTTCCCGAGCGAAAACTGCGAAGGGAGGGAGCTTCATGCAGCACACTCTGGGACAGGGGTACCTCGTAAAAATCAGCAGCACATCAAACTGTACATCTTCAATTGGCCGAAAGTGAACACAGAAACTGGATAGTGGCTGTCTGTACGGGTGCGGTGCGGTCTGAACTGGCATCTTGTCAAATGATGCAACGCTTCCTGATCATCGGCAGTCCACTTCATGGTGTGAGGTGATTAATTCATGCCGGCGGTGTTTCTGTGATGTTTTACAGCTTCGGCAAACTCATCCAGGTTAACATGGGTATGAACCATGATATTTGTTTGACATTATGGAGTCATTAAAAACCCATGCTGACCTGATGGAGCCGTCTGTTATCCATTTGATGGATGGCATTCATAAATTTAGAACAAGGAGGGTTGCGTAGACACAGCCTTTACCAAGTATTGCACTTTCTCCAGCACCTTCGTGACGATACACTCCCGCTTATCAAGGAGACGACAGCCTCGTTTACAGGGCTGCATACGGGCCTCATGTGACGAACGCTTAGTCGTCCTACCGCACTTCGACTGACTCGCCAAATCACCCGACCTTTAGCCCACAGAAATTGGCTGGAGGTATCTGCAACGGCAGATGCAATGCAGCTGTCAGTATGCGCGTAATACGGTAGATCAATGTGATCTGGTGATCCATAAGTAGCTTCAGCTGAAAATTTATATGTCAGCAAACTTGTGGAAACTGTCCTCTACTGAATCGACGCTGTTGCCTAGTTTACAAGCGACCTGACGCGGTATTAGCGTCATGTGTCCTTGGGGTGCCTTAATTTTTTTTAGGTGCTCTTACGATGGCGTTTGCTCTATTTTATTGTGCTGTATATTAAACTAGACTGCCTCTAACATATTATGACCTGCCGTCCATAGTCTGCATGTTAAAGTTCACAAATTACACTCTACCGCTTAACAAGGTATTATTTTCTTCCTTGCGATTGGAGACCTCCAACTTTGTCACATGAAACATTGTCACCATTCCTGCAGAATCTTTGCTTCTTGACACAGACTGATTTCAAACGTTTATTTCTATTTCCTTCGACTTTAAGCTCATGGGGCTATCAAACAATTGAAACGTAGGTGACTTATGAAAATGAGAAACAAAGAAATTCAGTTTTAAGAAAGAATTCTTGTACTGACATGGACAGCTTAAAAATCCAAGTGATTTTTCCAAATACAAATGACGACATGGAATTTAATCTAGTTTTTCTTTAGCACTAATCGAGCTGCTTGTAAACGCGCAGTTTCACGTGGTACTATCAGAAAGAGAAGTATCCTTTGGTCAAGGTAGCGAAATCAAATGAAAATTGTCATTCATATGTTTTTTTATTTATTTCAATTTATTTCCTCTTCGCATTGCAATTGACACCGCTCACCTCCTCGTATCCAAAATTAAGGCAATCTATCTTCACAGAAATCTGTAGGGGCCTCTATGCCTGTTAAACGCGATTGGAGAACGTATTTGCTGTGAGATAACTAGAACTCAGGTGTTCAATGTTCAGATATTATTTTTTCCTGAGCTGCAGGCTCCAGCTAAAAATTACACCCATAGCCATATTCACAGAGTCTTTCAGCATGACTTCACATTCATATAATCATTCGTCTCGGCATCCCTAACAAGAAACCAAGCGGCGTCCCCCACTGCTAAAACGGTGCCAGTACTTTACTTAACTCGTTTCTAAGGTTCCTCATTACGGTTTCAGGTTATTTTCATTTTTTTCTTCCTTAATTATAACCTCTGAAATTCTATTCAAGCAGTGAAAAAGGGGAGGGGAGGGAGGGAGGACTATACGCGCTGTGAAATTATTTGTTATTTGTTTTCTTTCATTATACACGAAGAAGAAAAACATATGCAAATGATCGTGCTGCTTTTGCCTGCAAAAAGCAATACAGTTTAGAAATTGTAACCCTCTCCCAGGCCTTTAAGTATCTACACGTGGATGAACACTACATCTTTGTTTTCTCTCTCTTCGCTGAATGTTTGTGTGTGTGTGTGTGTGTGTGTGTGTGTGTGTGTGTGTGTGTGTGCGTGGATTTAGTATTCTACTTTTCACTACTGTCATCATTCATATCATCACTGGAATCCAAGAATGCTATGGAGTCAATACCAAGAAAAGCATCTTATGAAAATGGTGCCAAAAGCTGAGATACATTTCTGAATGTTTTAAATGCCTTATTGCGCAGAGATTCCCACTCACAAAATCGGTAAGCATATCTGAAATACGATAGTTTAGTTTGCGCACCCAATTTTCATGTTATTCTTACTCATTTATCCCAGTTGTTAATGCCTGTTAAACTTATTTGTGGTCAGATGCTTTCCCTCTCGCTACGAACATCCTTTAACTGAGTGGGAGAATTTCGAATGGGCCACCTATCTTGGGATGCGTAATCTTTGTTCCAGTAAATTAACTGTTTGTTTATCGTTTTTCCGACACGAAGATCGTCATCTAGCACGTATATTCCGTAGATAAATGTGGAAGGCTGACCTTTGTACGATACCAACGGCCGCCACTCAGATACGTGATATTCGTACAGCCAGCTCTGCCTCACCTCTTTCGTGCTGCATCTTATGCTATACCAGAAGGTCTCACAAGTGAACTTTTCCCTATCGTAAATTTGATAATGGCACTGCAATACGAATATGAAAGTCCGCTCCACTTATATACGGAGCTGCTCACATGAAATGCAGTTTCAGACTTCTACAACACAAGTGAGAGCAACAGATTCTCGAATCGCGGCACGCTTCTTACAAAAAAACCCAAATAGCTAGCGAATTTTTGCTTCTGAATTTGTATGAGTTATCTTAATTCAATTAAAACAGGAAAAACTCCTTAAAAACAAAGATGGACGATCCTGTTTCTTTACTATGACAGTTTAATACACTGAAAGATGTGTAATATAATGTTCAGGTCACGACACGACAACTAAAATACGTAATTTATTTTGAGATCGTTTAACCGCATTGTACAATTACTGTTATATAACTTAGTTTTCCAATTACCATGATATTCTTGGTTTTGTATAGGACGTTTTGTATGACGTGACAACTACGTACCGAGAATTTATGTTATATACACTGACCATGTACTAATTGTATTAGGTAATTTATATTTCTTTTTTTATACAGGATTCGTACTCCGATGTAAAAGAAGTTCAAATGGCTCTGAGCACTATGGGACTTAACATCTGAGGTCATCAGTCCCCTAGAACTTAGAACTACTTAAACCTAACTAACGTAAGGACATCACACACACCCATGCCCGAGACAGGATTCGAACCTGCGACCGTAGCAGTCACGCGGTTCCGGAGTGAAGCGCCTAGAACCGCACGACTACCGCGTCCGGCCGTAAAAGAAGTGATTGTAATTTTGCAAACATGATTGTGAGTTCAATTTTGTTGTATTTTGTAAGGACTGTGTTCATTTAGTTCTTTTTGCATAATATGATTCTCTATGCTCGCTAGTGACATGGGACTAAGTTATTTATTGCATAAATCTATTCTTTTCATTTTATGAAATAAGTTTGATGATGTAAGAACTAAAAATCATATTACTCTCATGACTATAAATTCACTTTCCTACATTGTATGTTAACTGTACTCTTGCGTGGATAAATTAATTGTGGTCAGAAATTGCACTAGACACTTTATTGTGTTACGTAACCTTTTATGTTCTGGCTGTCGCGGCTGAAAACGTTGTTTCATTAAGAACTTTAGTAGTGGTCATGTTTCCCTACACTTATGGTATAATTTATGCCGCATGAAGCAAGTGAGCAGTTGCCTGCGATGGTTTAATGGACAATACTAGATTAGGAGACGGTATACATGCATGTACTGCACTCAGTAGTAAACTATCGGCCAAAAAGCACTTTTCTCCTGTTTCCTTCTTCTGCTGCGAATTCAGACGAGCCTACTGCTATGTGTTGGGTGCATGCGGTCTGTTGTTTGTCTAACCGTGCGGCATTTAGGTGGCATACTTCGGCTTGCGATTTCGTTACTAAGTTACGAGCAATATGTACCTGAGACACTCGTATCATCTAAGTATAGAGCTACTTGCCTGTGAAGCTGCTTCAGCGTGTGGAAATGCACTCTACAAGGTCTTGGATACTTAAGGGTATTCAAATTTGAAGGCAAATTCGCAAATGATTTGTATTTTTATGACAGGTACATGTCTTAATGTGCGACTCCGCAACATATTACTACAGATCACCTAATGACACTGTATGAACGCAACCGGTAATGAAAACTCAAGTGATACTCTGACAGCAGCTCAAGTGGTATTTTACGTATAGGCGACTACCTTAAAATTTCCTCAGCTGTTGCAGCGTGATCCTCAGACTGCATAAAATTGTTTGATACGGAAGGAATGTGGTGTGAACCATTGTGACCCGCAGGACGCTGTTGTAGTAGTAGACCTGAGCTGCCTAGGGTGCCCCGCACATGATACGGGACAGGGTCACGAGTTAGCGCCGCGCGCCGGGGACTGCTCCTGTGGTCTGTACCACAGAGCGCTACACGTATCCACCGGGCTTGTTGCCCGTCGGTACTGGAAGTCAAGGCGAGTTCATTATCTTGTTGTTTGCAGCACGCCGCGCGTCATCGAATCGGTGTTTAGGGTCGCTTCCCTATCGAATAGAATGTAGCTGAAGTACAGTTAAATGTGATACTTAGACTTGGGCATCACCACCATTACCTACAAACAGAATACAGCTGCTTCGCGAAACAGATCCATAGCAGCCAACTCGATGTACCAATAGCAGAGTACTTCATTTCAGCCAACAATGTTCCATGAGACCTACGACGTCTCTTTTCTAAGTATGTCACAAATGAAAATAGTCACCCCAGGTGACATCACGCTAATACCGTGTAACACCGCCTCTTCCCTTTATAATTATCTATATTCGGCGAGCAAGAGGGTCTACTCATTCGTGTCATCATCAGTGTCGTACAGTTACCAACTTCCGGGAATGTTGGCAGTTAATTTGCTCCGCTGTTCCAAATAGTCTCACATATTTTGACGGGATTAAGGTCGGCTGATCTAGCCGACAAGTCTAGATGCGGTAGGTTGCTTGAATGTTATTCAGACCAGAAACGTATGCATGGAAGCTGTGAAAGCAGCTGTTAATCTTGGAAAATGAAATTGTCCACAGCGTAGGCATCATGAAGGTCGAGACGAACGTGCAGCACTTGGTACAGACATTTTCTGAGTAAACATCCTGTCATCCTGTCCATGGTGACCTGAGTGAATAGGCCAAAGTGCGGAAGACACCCTCAAATTTTTACGCGGTCATTGCCAACCTTGACTGCACCCCGCAAACGCTGCATCTGATACTCATAATTGGATATTCGGTGCAATCGACGCAGTGAATCATTTGAGAGCAGCCAACATCGCGACTCGTCAGACAACACCATCCGCCTCCAGTCCGGATTCTGTACTGTTTGCTTCAAGCAAGAGGTCTATCATCCTGCACCGCTGTGAGCCATGATTTTTCGCGATATAGCCGATTCAAAATGAAAACCGTACTCCGTTCCCTTCGTAATTCCGCTGTAGAAGTGATTAAGCTGGATCTTTACTAACAAACAGCAGCATTTCCTGTCGTGTTTGAAATCCATTATTATCGAAAAAGAGTGGCTATCACCTCTTTACACCACATACGACGCTCGAAAGTGATCAACGTTCTCTTTCAGTGGGTTTAACAATATTTTGTTCTATGAAATTATCGTCACATAAGTTCAAGAGATGACAAGCGTTCTTGTGACCTGGAACGATTATTGAAAAAATGGTTCAAATGGCTCTGAGCCCTATGGGACTCTACATCTGAGATCATCAGTCCCCTAGAACTTAGAACTACTTAAATCTAACTAACCTAAGGACATCACACTCATCCATCACCGAGGCAGGATTCGAATCTGCGACCGAAGTGGTCGCGTGGTTCCAGACTGAAGCGCCTAGAACCGCTCGGCCACAACGGCCGGCAACGATTATTAGGGTAGAACAAACTCATGTATGATTTCGCTGACGTTTCTTATGACTAGGACGATCCAGTGCTGTCGTCATATAAGTCGAGTCATTACTCAAGGTAGATGATATCCAATTCACAATGGAGAAAAGTTCCCGCAAATAGAATGACTTGACTCGGCGACAAGCCAGTGACTAATTGTGGTAGATGATATCCAGATCCCAAACAGCAAATATTGCCCCTAAGTATCCCTGGTAGTCCAGAGTGATACCCCTTGTAAGAAAATCTCAGGATTATACTCCAACGTTGCAGGCTACTCGTCATCTCCATTCACTGTTTGTCCAGCAGTACGCTTTTCTGCTTTTGTCGTCTACTTTTGAGACGAACACTCCGGCGGCACCAAAGTGCAGTGATCCCGCAAAACTGTGGTAGCTTCCAAATTTACAACAAATCTTTTCTGACCATTAACTCTTCAACTTGCTCAATACTAGTCGCTTTCTTGATGCACAGCAGCGTCATATTAGCTGATTGACAAATTAATAGTACATTCTGTCACTAGCCGCGGCTACCGACCCAACTGATACGCTTTTTTTGGCACACGCGCTGTTTGGCTTCTCACTGCAAAAGAGCCGTGGAGCCGTATGTATTGACATAGTATCATTTCTGCATACTTATTGTGAGATGGTTTCCTAGCAGGATGATGTACGAACTGATTTCAGTTGGTACAACAATGTACACTACTCTCCTTGGTCTGTAAGCAGCAGGTGCAGGCGACAGACAACGATAGTGTGGCGCCAGCAAAGTAGTCTAGACGCACCATCGTCCAACCCCGGTGAAGATAGAGAATTCCTTTCCGTACAAAGCCACTTGTTGATCCGAGTGGTTCGTCCACAAATTGCTGAAGTCTCGGCGATGGCAGGGAGATTGCTTCGACAAACTTCTAGGGGACGTGGGGAACATTATAAGGATCGAGATTTGCACAGAAGCGAATGGCTGGAAACGTAGTAATACACCGCTAGCTGGCACTGCACACTTAAGTACTGGAAAGGAACGCTCATCTGATGTATCGATCCCTAATCTCTTTCTGTGGCGAGCCGTGAGATCTGTCCTGTATTGTGATCCTGTGGAGTCTCGAATGGACATCGTCGTACGAATCGTTTGCACAGTTGTTACATTCAAAGAAATTCACGGTGTGTTCTAGCATGTCTGGCAGTCAATGCTCGTTGGCGTCGGGCATGACTGGCTTCAGATGGTGTAAACTGCGATCAGTCTGTCGTACATCATGTGTGTTCATTATGTCTAACAAATGCTTAAATGAATCATTCTCTCGTTTCCTTTCCGATCTTAGATGTCTGCTACCTACTACCGTGACGTTTGCCGTCATGGGTTGCTATGCAATTCATAATCCTTAAGGTGTGTCCCACCTCCTTTAGAAGTTCGGCGCAACACTTTTGAGACACATTGTGTAACTTGAAAGAGGACGCAATTTAAAGTAAGTACATCTGAATGGAACTTAGTAGGCTGTGTCTATAGGCAGCACCAGAAACGACGGTGTCAAAATTATTACACAGCGCCTAAATGCAGCAGGCGAGTCCGTGTCAGCAGAATAGCAGCATGGTTTCGGGAAAAGATATTCTCTGTGTATTCATATTTAATTAATCAAGATGAGAATATTGCACTAATTAAACCAATATTTTCTTCATACACCACACGAACGTACTTGATAAAGTTTTAAGTCGTAGGCTTTTGGAAATTAGGAAAGAAAAAAGCTACCAGCATCATTTAACAGAAGTTTACAACCGGCGAGGTGATCCTTCTTTGTAATAGTACTAATGCGCAGAGACAAGAGTGACCTCTATCACCTAATGTTTTAAATATCTATGTTCGCACACCTATATGCGTAAATAACTGACAAATAAATGTCTAAGCTCTCCCATTACCAGTTTTGTGAAACATGTGGCTGTTAATTAATTGAATAAAAATGCAGATAACTGCGACCAGTCACTTACAAAATAACTCTTAATGTCTATAATCTAGTTTCCGTGCCCTTCCAGGCTCATTTTCAGATAGGCCAGTCATAAATTACATACGTATATCGTGACATGACGCTGGATACTAGCTTGCGACAGTATGGACCGTGTTATACGTATCCACATTTTAGTTTCCATTTTCACAGCCTACTGGTGATGTAATTAATTACAATTCACTATAAAAACGGGTCTCACAACAAATCCATCGCCATCTATCTCCACCTGTTACAGACGATTACATAAGAAAGTAATAACGATCTTGTACAAGAAAGTAGCGCAACTGACACATCATTAAAATTCTTGGAGATGTACTGATGCAAAAACTGAAACAAATCGAAGTTTTGGCCGTGTTGAAGCAGTTCCCCTCCGGATAGAGGCTAATTAATACAGGCAATTAAGGTCATGGACCACCATGGACACGACAGTGATGAAGGTGGCAGTAACGAATGCAGTCTGAATATTAAAGAAACATCTGAAAAAGGCAAAATAGGGAGTGGTCAAGGAGTGAATAGAAAGTAGCTGGAGCACACTTCTCTGGCGCAGAAAAAAACCTGTATACACTCATGAACCAATACATTACGACCTCCTGCTTAATAGCTTCCTTTTCCATGTATGGAATGAAATACATGCCTGATTCTGCGTATCAGGGATCTGACAGTTTGTAGCTAGGTTTTTGGAGGTATGTGGCGTGAGATGACTACCCACAGGTCACGTAATTTGTGTAAATAACTAGCCGCTATTTTGCGCCCGCGGTTATGGCGCCTGATAGGTTCCCATATAGGTTGTAGGATTTACGTCAGCCGAATTTGGTCACTGAGACATCAACGTGAGTGCGTTATAACGCTCCTCAAATCACTGTACCACGGTTTTGGCTCCGGGACAAAGACAAGAATAGGCCTACTGCTGAATGATGCCATCGCCGTCAGGGAAGTCATCAAGCATGAAGGGATGCAGGTGAACCGCAGCTGTCAGCGTGTCTTTGACTGCTACCACAGGTCCCACGCAAGAGCAGGAGAATCCCTCCCATAGCATAATTCTGCTCCCCCTAGCCTGCGTCATTGTCGCGCTGCACGTTTCGAGCCGGCGTTCGCCTCTATGACGGAGTTTGTGGAGACGACCATAGAAATAGTGTAACAAAAATTTATATCACCCAGTGAGCCGACACGTCTCTATTGATCGACGGTCTAACCCCGATGGCTCCGTGCCCATTTGCAATCGTAATTGACGATGTCGTTGGGTCAACATGTGAAAACGTAGGGGCAGTCTGCTGCGGAGATCCATGTTCAGCAATGTACGATGAACGATGTGCTCCAATGCACTTGCTCCAGCATTGTGCTCTTTCGGCAGAGATGCCACAGATCATCATCTATCCTATTTTACAGGATAAGCCTCCGAATCTCATATTCTGTGAAGAGTCGTGGACGTCCAACCATTCAGCACCTAGTGGTAGTTTCACTGTCCATGTACCTCTTTCTGTAGATGCTCATGACAGTGGCACGCGAATATTCTTGCAGCTTCATCATTTCCGAGATACTCGTTCACGGGCTCTCCGTAATAACAATCTGCCCTTCGTACAAGTCGCTCATCCCAGTACAGTTCCCCAATTGTAGCCCACACCGTCGGCAGGATGATCACCCGTCCCTGTCTGCTCAGCTTATGTGCCCTTGTTACAGCGCCAAGTGTCTACAATAACGCCACCGGGCGGCATGCAAATTCGCGGTACGTAGTGGTCTGATGTTTTCCTTCATCAGTGTAGGTTTAATCGTTATGTTGGTTGAGATGATGACGAGCAAAAACTCGTTTCGTACTCGCTTCTCACATCTGACACCGGAGCAGCAAAATGATCAAATGAAACGATTAAAGAGTAGCTCTACAGTTGGCCTTCGAGATAGGAGTAACAGAATACGTCTGTACAAACTAAGAATTGCTCGTGTCTCGTTCAGTAAGAACACATATAGCGGTCAAAAAGGCAAGGCGCTGTTGATACCATCGCTTATTGAAGACGTTTCGCGCGTAGGAGATGAGGTACACCATGAGGGCAACATCAAAATGTTTAACATTAGCAGCTTTCATTACTGAAAGTGGAATTCTAGACAGACTGTAAAACACTAAACACGACTGCCTTAACTCCTTCACCGACCACTTAACATACGCCAGCTGATTTACTGATTTATGTTTGGAACAGATAGAAGTGAGAGGATACCAAATCTGGGTATTAGTTTGAACGTTCCAACAAATTCTTACCTTATCCTCCTTTGTTTTTATTTGACAAAGCATCCACATGTGCAAGTGTCTGCTAAAAGATTATTTTCCTTTTGAAAGCCAAACTTCATCCAGTTGATCCCAAAATCTCGTCTATTATTCAGTAGTAATGTTCGTACCCATTTCAAGACAGTAAATGTCAATAATCTCTGTCGCTTCGAATAATCAATATTCCGTAATTCTTAAATGATGAAATGGTGGTCAGGACCAACGGTTTCGAACTATTCCTCCGAACGCTGCTCTCTATCTGTCGTCATGTCGTGTGCCGAGGTCACATTCACAGCAACAAATCCGACCATCAAAGTGAATGATTCTACTTTACTCAGTCCAAATACTGCTCATCAGTACAGTTCCACATTTGCTTCTGACCACCAGACAGTAAAAGTGGCACTCATCTCGATTACAACTGTAATTCATCAGGTACACATAAAAAAAATTGCATCACCCCAATTCCCCGAACTCCTGTAGACAGACGTTGACTGTGGATATCATATCACAGACACAGTCCCTTTGACTGTTCAGAGACGTCACTAAACCCGCCCAAAGATGTAAAATACCGTGCATGAGTAGCGCGTATTAGTCGGAGGGGATCCAACAGCCGATCAGTTCCAGTCATTCCACCAGGAAGGAGGTACACGGCTGGTCTTGTCTGTAGTTCAACCATGCCTAGACGGTTAATACCGCCGTTCGATCGCATTCACATTGTTACTTTGTGCCAGGAAGGGCTCTCAAAAAGGGAAATCTCGGATTGAATCAAAGCGATGTTGTTCGGACATGGAGAAGTTACAGAGAGACAGGAACTGTTGATGACATGCCTCGCTCAGGCCGCCCAAGGGCTACTACTGCAATAGATGATGCTACCTGCGGATTATGGCTCGGAGGAAACCCGACAGCAACGCAGTCATGTTGAATGATGCTTTTCGTGCAGCCACAGGTCGTCGTGTTACGACTCAAACTGTACGCAGGAGGCTGCACGATACGCAACTTCACTCCCGACGTCCATGGCGAGGTTCATATTCGCAACCACGACACCATACAGAGTGTTACAGATTGGCCCAACAACATACCGAATGGACCTCTCACGATTGGCATCACTTTCTGTTCACTGATGAGTGTCGCGTATGCCTTCAACCAGACAACCGTCGGAGACGTGTTCGGAGGCAACCCAGTCAGGCTGAACGCCTTGGACACACTGTCCAGCGAGTGCAGCAAGGAGGAGGTTCCCTGCTGTTTTACCGTGGCATTATGTGGGGCTGACGTATGCCGCTGGTGGTCACGGAAGGCACCACAACAGCTGTACGATACATGAATACTATCGTCCAACCTATAGTGCAACCATATCGGCAGCATATTGGCGAGGTATTCGTCTTCATGGACGACAATTTGTGCCCCCATCGTTCATATCTTGTGAATGTCTTCCTTCAGGATAACACATCACTTTACTAGAGTGGCCAAAAAGTTATCCAGACATTAACCCTAGCGAACATGCCTTGGCATCGGTTTAAAAGGGCTGTTTATGGACGTCGTGACCCAATAACCACTCTGAGGGATCTACGCCGATTCGCCGTTGAGGAGTTGGACAATCTGGACCAACAGTGCCTTGATGAATCTGTGGATAGTATGCCACGACGAATACTGGCATGCATCAATACAAGAGGACGTGTTACTGGGTATTAGAGGTACCAGTGTTTACAGCAATTTGGACCACCAGCTCTGAAGGTCTTGCTGTATGGTGGCACAGCATGCAATGTGTGGTTTTCATGAGCAATAAAAGGGGCGGAAATGATGATTATGTTCATCTCTATTCCAGTTTTCTGTACAGGATCCGGAACTCTCGGAACTTGGGGGACGCAAAACTTATTTTGATGTGTGTAAAATGTTCTTACTGATACGAATATGTCGTCAGTTTCTTTACAAACCTTTAGTTATTGATCTTTACAGACTGTATTGTAGACTTTCCCGATGCTTAATTCTGTGTTTGCACTTTTGGAATGTCCTTCACGTTCACCATTCTCGACAGGTATGAGCTATTTCAAATTTCACTGCCAATCTGTCAGCTGTTGCGAAGGAAGAAGGAGATTGCTACACCTTTAGTAACTTGAGATTAATTTCTGTTAGCGACAAAACACCCAAAGCATCGTCGTGGGAGCGGTACTATCGATTTTATCCATTCCAAGGCAACGTACCCAACACGGTTATCTTAAAGAGAAGTACTAACTGAAGTACTCAACAGATGAAGTTAACGTTTCGCTTAGATTACCGTACTGTATTTTCCGGCGTAAGAAACATCCGTTTTGATTTATATGAACGCCCTTGCTCCTGCCATGGTACCTTTCACATTGTGCTCGTATATCGATATATTTTAGTAATTAAATTGTGGTGACAATCTGTGGTGTCACATCAGTAAGTAGTGTACGAGGAGGAAGGGAGACTAATGTTGACAGACGTACTAATTTCTTTTGTAAGTAGAAATTCCGTAGTTATACAGAATACAGCTCTGACTACTGATGGTGTCAGGTTACAGATCGACAGCTTGGTTGTATCCATGGATGAGCCTTGAGAACGATTCCCAGAACATCTAATTGAAACGGATAGCTCGAAACATCTATCGATGAATATCACACTAAGACAGTATGACGCAACAGTCAGACCGTCAGGCCTCGTTGCTGCAGAGTGTCCACCCCCTAAGCCGAGAAGACCGTAGAAAGAATTCTCGAATTAACGGAAAGGGAATTCCTGCTAAAGATACAGGAACCAACGATCCTACAAGATGGTAGACGATGATAGAAACCTAATCGTGTACTCTACCAACAGAAGTTAAATGATGCTGTCAGAAGAAGACGAATAGCTTTTTGATTCCACTTATACAGAATGTCCCTCCACAGGCTGTCCTACAAGTCATGGACTGTGCGGCTGGTCCCGGTGGAGGTTCGAGTCCTCCCTCGGGCAAGGGTGTGTGTGTTTGTCCTTAGGATAATTTAGGTTAGGTAATGTGTTAAGTCCCATAAGATTCCATACACTTTTTGTTTGGCTGTCCTACAAAATTCTTCAAGTAACCAACGAGGGTAAAGCCACTGGATCTATGTGGACCAAGCAAATAGAGAAAGACATTTCAGAACTTCGTATTAGTCAAGACTTAATCACTAACAGGATTCACTGCTGTTTATCTGTTGAAACCGGGCCCATCCTTGCATCCATTACAGGGGGTTAAACACAACGAGAGCAGAAAATGATCGAAGGAACGCAAGATTGAGTTCAGGAGAAAGCTGAAGGAATACTGGGTTAACAGGAAAACTCAGGGTATCAGCAAGAAAACAGTTACCGAACTTCAGCAAGAACAGCTGAAACGGCAGACTGCAACAGCGCAGTACAAACACAAGCACTGTGGCCCACAGGTGGCCCAAACCAGTTAAAAAAAGTAAATAAAAACAGAAGCATAGTTTAGCTATGTAACTCCTATTTCCAAAACAATTACTTTATCAGCTATTGACACATTTCTCCTTTGCAAATAACCAAGCATATGATGAAAAGGACGCACTAACTACGTGTCTGAGATTATCTTTTCATTTGCTCTTATTTTTGACAATTTCTCAGACATCTCACACATAACTAGAATACCACTTTTGATTATGGGTTCAAGAAATGGCTATGAGCACTATGGGACTTAACTGCTGTGGTCATCAGTCCCCTAGAACTTAGAACTACTTAAACCTAACTAACCTAAGGACATCACACACATCCATGCCCGAGGCAGGATTCGAACCTGCGACCGTAGCGGTCACGCGGTTCCAGACTGAAGCGCCTTTAACCGCACGGCCACACCGGCCGGCTTGATTATGGGGTATATTGGCGGATCCACTGTTTCCCACACATGTATTCCGATACACAAACGCATACTCACATCAAAATACTTAACGTAGAGATCGTCACAGAGATATTATTTAGGCTCGACGTAGATAGCTAATGGCATCTATCCACGTCATCTGCAGCAACGAAGTTCGTTAGTAGTTTGGAGACTGTGACGTGGACACTTGCGTTACGATGCTGCGAGGTACCTCTCTTTGTGTTGCTTCTGATGACTTACCTAAACACAATGGCACTGTGAATGGGTAATGCAGTTCCGCTAAATCCGTTTCCTCTATTATATGTTTTGCCTTGATAGCATGGAAATGTAGAATTAGCGTCTGGATTGAACCGTGTTTTCGCTTATTGAGCACAAAGGGACGTCTTAAACATTCACTGCCGCAGGAATTGTGGTGTTATTTTTTCACCTTTTAGACTGTATTAGCTGTAATCTATTGGAATGAGAGGGAGGGAATTCTTTGATAATGGTTTATTTATTATTATTCTCTACGTTGCCGAAAATCTCGTGCGACTATTTGTTCTTCCGCTTTTCTTCGTCCGGCGATTCCTGTTAATTCGAGTAATTGTTCAGTTACGTTGTATTCTTCACTTTTCGGAGTTCGGAAAGAGTACCTGTGTTCACAGTCCCTCTCAAGCTTCTAATGTCATTTAGATTCTGAAGTATCGGCGCGTTTGCATTTCCATTCTGACGGTGCGTATTTGTAATCCTTCCAGTAACTATGCGATTCACGGTATCTTGACGTTTACTTCACCTGTGGAGACGTATGACTCTGTTTACGCCTTCCACCTCTTCTCCGGTTCCGTGTTCTCAGTCGTGAAAACTGTCTGGGCCCCGATATATTTAACCTATTATCTTCCGCCTGTCCCGCCCCCCTTCGGGGGGAATTGAAATTCAATAAAGAAAAAAAAACCGATTTTATCGCCTGTTTTTATTATTTATTCTCTTCATCTTTCTCATAAAGTCTGTAGGCTGAAGAGCGGCATACTAAGCTGCTGCCAGCCCACCCCCCTTCGGGGGGAATCGAAATTCAACAAAGAAAAAAAAAAAAAATTCCGCCTGTCCTCAAGTCGACGTCGGATGCGTATCTAATTTTCCTCTTGGCTGACAGCGCTTAAGGTACTCTAATGCTGTATCAGCACCAGCACCGACCGGGGCACGATTCCTCACCGCAAACTCGGCTATGTTGTTCGTATTCCTGGCACTGGTTCTTTTTGTTGCACTGTCAGGTAGGGTACAATTTGCACAACGTGATACGTCCGAAGCCGAAAACACTGAAGGATGGGCACACAACACTGTCGCTGTTATTGATGCAGATTTGTTGGACAACAACCCGTTATTCATGTGAATTTATCAAACTCTGTTGTCAAAAGCGCCTGATATTCCTCTCAATCAACGGATACGCTAACAAGGACAGTGACTTTCTACTCGAGTTGCAAGTCGGGTGCGGCCCATGCCTTTACGTAATTGCCCCTTGAGTAAGCCCCTGCCCGTGGTAATCTATAAAGCTGCTGCAGCCATTAAAAAAAAAAAAAAAAGAGCGTTAACCAGTTCCTGTTCCTCCCTCTCCCTCTTTCTCGTTCTTCGCTCTTCTTCTCTCTTCATATCTGTGTGTATGTGTGTGTGTGTGTGTGTGTGTGTGTGCTTGAGGAAGGAGGTCCTGAGGGGTTACAGTTTCGTATCCTCTTCCGGTCATCGCCATGCAACGTCATTTTCCGTTAATTCCATGTTACTTGCTGATTGTCGGGTTGACTGCTCGATTAAAAATGAAGTGTATTGCTTTTTTCTGCTGTGGATACGTCCATTATATAGAACTTATTTTCTTTACCTATTACTGCTCAGATCGAGGTGGTTAGCACTCTGGACTCGCATTCGATAGGTCGTCGGTTCAAACCCGCGTCCGGCAGCGGTTTAGGTTATCCGTGATTTCCCTAAATCGCTCCAGGCAAATACAGGGATACTTCTTTCCCCATCCCTGACACAATCCGACGTCTCTAATGACCTCGATGTTGACGGGATGTTAAAGCAAATCTTCTTTCCTTCCTTGGCATGTACGTCACTTAGTGCTCAAGAAAAGTTCCCTTTTAGGAGGACAGGGGCCAAGATCCGCACAGAACCACCTACATTTAGGTTCTAACCTTTTCCGGGCGAAAGACAGAATCGTTCTTTTGGACAGGATACGCTACCTTCTTTCTTAACAGTTTTCCTATTACACTAATTGGCAGCTCCTTTTGTACAAGTGCAAGACAATTAAATGGTATCGATGGAATGAAGTAAATGCCATTAATTTTAATTTTGTGAGCCTCGCCTGACATTCTTTTCATAAAGTAACTAAGCTTATATTCCAATTACATGACGCTCATCATTATTTATTTATATAATTCACATTTATATTGTAACAATGTCTGGAGCGTGGAGACTATAACTGCATCAGAATTGGTGCCTCTACCGCTATAGTCATGGTATTTTAGTGCTAACAGCTCATGCCTTTGGTCAGTGAAAGTTACGCGTACACCCGACTTCCTAGAAGGTCATCTCCACGTGTCACTTCTGAATGTGTTGGGACAGATACATCGTTTGTAACTAGCGTCCCTTGCTTTCCCTGCTTTCCTTCAGTTTTACACTTACCTCCTCTATTCCTCCATTTCCGAATAGTGTGAAATCATTAGCCTTTTCAGCATGTGATCGTTTTTGTATGAGTTTGCCTTTATGAGATTTGTCCTTATGACATATATATGAAATGAAATAATACATCGTTTGTCTTTTTCTAGAACTTGCTGTCTCGAGTGGCAGGCCTCTCAATGATGAATAACGTCCCTCATGCAGCTTCTGCTACTAGACTAAAATATCTTTGATGCTTACTAGAAGAACCAGTGAGGAACACTGAATAATTTCTGTTAATTTAGCGCGGTAATCGTCCAGACTGATGAGCTATAGTCACCCAGCGGAAAAACGCTTCTGTCAGAGCACACAAAATACGAATGTGTTCCTGATTATTTAAAAGACTGTGAGTGAAAAGTGGAGTACCAGCTGCCTCTAGTACCTTCCCCAACATCTTGATATGTAAATCACCTCAAACTTAAGCTCCCCTAACACTAACTCACTCGCACCCACTAGTCCATCGCTGTAAGCCGCTCATACCCACCCATTATCATTTGCCCTTTCTCACTCACTCATTCAACTCAACTCAATGTCATTATTTCTTTGTGCCACAGCCCCACTCCCCTTCGTTCTGTCCTGCTACTACAGTCTCCTCCCACTGTCACGGTCTACTGCTTGCTGTCTTTCACTGTAAATATCTCAGTCATTCCTTAACTCTGCTGCTCTCTCTTCTCACTATCTTTCTCTTCCTCGTTGTCATTGTAATATACTCTGTTTCTCATAATCACTGGCTCTCATACACTTCCACTTTCTCCTTCTCTTCATTCCTACCCCCTGACACAATCTTCATCATTCTTTTCCTAACACTCTTCTGTAGCTGACAATCAAATGCCTCTGCCACTGTGTCCCTCTTTTTCTGTCACATCGTTATTGCATCCTTCGCCTTTCTATATCACAACCATTGTCTGCTATCTTCCAATATCTATTAGTTTTCTGTCTCTTCTCCACTGCCACTAATTTCTTCTCTCTCAGCATAAAAAAGCATGAATGTATTAGCTCCACAAAATTTTTGAGAAAATGTTTTAAGGTGCCGAGAAAGCCGAATGAGGCAGTTGGTACGCCATATTTCAGTTAGAGTCATTTAAATGAACAGGAATGTTATTCGCATTTTTTTGTACTCCGATAGGAGCATTTTTCCGCTGATTCCCATCTTTTCCCTGCTGTAGCAGGACATGTAACACGTATGAAGAAAAATGTATTGGTCAGTAAAATGTAGATAGTTTATTTATGTGAAACTGAAACAACGCAAAACAAATTTTTCACCTCAGATCGGATTTTACGTTAACAAAAATTCTGCTTATGCTTCAGTACTACACCGTTAGGTTTCCAGATGATATTGGAGACACTTTAAGCTTATTTCTCGGTGCTACGTCACTTTATAAACTATTTTTCCGTCTCACACCGGTCTACGAAGCTCTGTATCTCGGAAATAGATAACGATATGACGAAAATTTTCAAGACAGTTCAACATCGGTGTCTTAGAAATACATTGCAAAAATTACAACAATTTGTTGAGCGCTGCCGTTTTGGAACCATCGGCTGGGTTTTGGCCCGCTGGTGACAGCAAATACACTCCTGGAAATGGAAAAAAGAACACATTGACACCGGTGTCTCAGACCCACCATACTTGCTCCGGACACTGCGAGAGGGCTGTACAAGCAATGATCACACGCACGGCACAGCGGACACACCAGGAACCGCGGTGTTGGCCGTCGAATGGCGCTAGCTGCGCAGCATTTCTGCACCGCCGCCGTCAGTGTCAGCCAGTTTGCCGTGGCATACGGAGCTCCATCGCAGTCTTTAACACTGGTAGCATGCCGCGACAGCGTGGACGTGAACCGTATGTGCAGTTGACGGACTTTGAGCGAGGGCGTATAGTGGGCATGCGGGAGGCCAGGTGGACGTACCGCCGAATTGCTCAACACGTGGGGCGTGAGGTCTCCACAGTACATCGATGTTGTCGCCAGTGGTCGGCGGAAGGTGCACGTGCCCGTCGACCTGGGACCGGACCGCAGCGACGCACGGATGCACGCCAAGACCGTAGGATCCTAGGCAGTGCCGTAGGGGACCGCACCACCACTTCCCAGCAAATTAGGGACACTATTGCTCCTGGGGATCGGCGAGGACCATTCGCAACCGTCTCCATGAAGCTGGGCTACGGTCCCGCACACCGTTAGGCCGTCTTCCGCTCACGCCCCAACATCGTGCAGCCCGCCTCCAGTGGTGTCGCGACAGGCGTGAATGGAGGGACGAATGGAGACGTGTCGTCTTCAGCGATGAGAGTCGCTTCTGCCTTGGCGCCAATGATGGTCGTATACGTGTTTGGCGCCGTGCAGGTGAGCGCCACAATCAGGACTGCATACGACCGAGGCACACAGGGCCAACACCCGGCATCATGGTGTGGGGAGCGATCTCCTACACTGGCCGTACACCACTGGTGATCGTCGAGGGGACACTGAATAGTGCACGGTACATCCAAACCGTCATCGAACCCATCGTTCTACCATTCCTAGACCGGCAAGGGAACTTGCTGTTCCAACAGGACAATGCACGTCCGCATGTATCCCGTGCCACCCAACGTGCTCTAGAAGGTGTAAGTCAACTACCCTGGCCAGCAAGATCTCCGGATCTGTCCCCCATTGAGCATGTTTGGGACTGGATGAAGCGTCGTCTCACGCGGTCTGCACGTCCAGCACGAACGCTGGTCCAACTGAGGCGCCAGGTGGAAATGGCATGGCAAGCCGTTCCACAGGACTACATCCAGCATCCCTACGATCGTCTCCATGGGAGAATAGCAGCCTGCATTGCTGCGAAAGGTGGATATACACTGTACTAGTGCCGACATTGTGCATGCTCTGTTGCCTGTGTCTATGTGCCTGTGGTTCTGTCACTGTGGTCATGTGATGTATCTGACCCCAGGAATGTGTCAATAAAGTTTCCCCTTCCTGGGACAATGAATTCACGGTGTTCTTATTTCAATTTCCAGGAGTGTATATAGTAAAAAAAATTTTTGTGGGTTTTCCGAGGAACCACCAACGAACTAATGGTGCTTCCGTAAGTCCCATCAAGCCCACTGTGTAGCACATCAAATGCGAAAAAGAACCAACTGGTTTGCTCCATTTGGGTAAGCAGGAGGAAGTGTATAATATTTATACTTTGACCCTGTGCTGTAGGATATCCACAATTCTAATGACCTGATCGTCTCAGGGATATCTCTTCTTTTCTTTTAAAGAATTGGCGGAAAAGCCTTTTGTATTTTAACTCCTTAGCAGATGAATTAATTTTTTCCCAGCAACCTCCTCTCAGTCTGACATCTACCTATCCTTCCGTGTTATCTATCTGTGATTGGAGCCTTAATGCTCTACATTGTCAACTAGAATCAGAAACTTTCAATGTTCACCGCAACTGTAAATAATAATAACAGTCATCAGTGTGTCGTAACAATTCCCAGTGTCCTGTAAATGCGGGCAAATTCCCAGGACATCCAGTACGACAAAGAAATTTACTAGGACACGCCAAACGTACCAAACCACTTAAATTCTGTAAAACAAGTATTATAGTTTCCTACATCGTGAAAGTAGAGTCGCGACATGTATTGCTCGTTATTCGTCGAGACAAATTTACTCATTTTCTCAATGTTTTATTGCGGCAGCCCTACGCAATCCAATTCGTGACTTTGCTGTTGAGACACGTCCCAAATCGACTTTGACGCTGTGATGATGATGATGATGATGATGATGTGATGATGTTTGGTTTGTGGTGCGCTCAACTGCGCGGTCATCAGCGCCCGTACAAAGTCTCCATTTATTTCATTCTCCAATGTTTTACGCCGTCCAATCTAGCCGTATCACGAATGATGATGATGAAATGATAAGGACAACACATACATCCAGTCCCCGGGCAGATAAAATCCCCAACCCGGTCGGGAATCAAACCCGGGACCCCGTTGACGCTGTAACTTATAAAGTAGCATATCTAGCCAGATGGCCACATAAAACAAGTCTGTCGATTAGAGACAGCCAATTAACTGATCAACTGCTTTGATGTTATGATACTTCACGCAACCTTAATGGAGAAAAACTGGCAGTGGTCTTGGTGACTGGCATACACAATTGCAAGAATCAGCCAATAACACCTCATCCATGATCCCATCGTAGATGTGAGGTAATGGTAAGCAGTTTCATTCAAAGATTAGGTAAAAAAGCTTCACTCCATCGCTACGTTCTTCTGTATGTATGCGCCCTACAGTGTGTTTTGAGAGACAGGCTAGCCAAAAAAGCGGCCAAGGTGTGAGTACGAGGTCCACTTTGTAGTGTCTTCACAAAAAGTGCCTGGAAGAGCACACCTTCTCTATTTTCTCCCTGTGGCGGAATCACTTACAAGACGAAGGGGTGTTTGCGTGGTTTAGCAGCCAGCCAGGCCGCTGCTGAAGCAATAACGGCTCGAGAGATGTTCTGTCTCCTTTGTAGAGGTGCTCTTTGGTCATGCTCTCACAAGTGGAACAAGTACGAGGCTCTTGTCCTTTTACCATTGCTCATATTCCTGAAATTGTCTCTATATGTGTTCCTGGAGGAGAAAGGACAGCAGAGACGCCCACCCAAGCAACAGCCAGGTAGCGGGACGATGCTGATGTCCGTTGCATAAGTTATCATTGCGATATAATGACATCACCTAAGTTGGTAAGTAACAACTCTCTCACCAGTGGGCGAAAAATATGATTAGTCACTCACGAAGCTCCATCTGGAAGGTGACAGCAATTTCGCAGTTCTCTCACGTGATTGGTGGACTGATTATTGTAGGACTTTGATTGGACGAAGCAAGTTGTGAGCTTTTATTACGAGAGGCTCAATGAGATTCAGATGGAAGATGTGAAGGATAGTCTTGCGTTAGACTTGAATTGGAAAAAAAGTAATTTCTTGTGATAGGCTCCGAGTGCAACAGGAGAAAATTCTTGAATTCTGGAGCTCAAGTGGACCCTGAAAGCAGAGTCAGATGGATGCTATGCTGCCTTCACTCCATGAAGGCAGTCGTCGGTTTTGACGAGCGTGGCGCCATTAAATAGGACGCTATGCCTGAGCCATATTTGACAACGTTTGTGGTACTTTACTGTGCCGTGGTTTCACTCATATTCATTCTATCGATTCAACAGCGTGCCTCTCTTAAACTTGTGAGTAGAAGATAGATACATGACTGCTTACCCATTGCCGAGCAGATGTAATTTCGCCTCACGCATGCTCAACTAACTTTTCTACAGTATATTTTGGTAAAGCAGCACTTTGTGTATCATCGCACCACCAAGATTACGTCCGAACTCTTTTCCAGTGATATACACCACTGGCCATTAAGATTGCTACACCAACCAGAAATGCAGATGATATACGGGCATTCATTGGACAAATATATTATACTAGAACTGACATGTGATTACATGTTCATACAATTTGGGTGCATAGATCCTGAGAAATAAGTGCCCAGAACAACCAGCTCTGGCCGTAATAACGGCAATGAGTCAAACAGAGCTTGGATGGCGTGTGCAGGTACAGCTGCCCATGCAGCTTCAACACAATACCACAGTTCATCAAGAGTAGTGACTGGTGTGTTGTGACGAGCCAGTTGCTCGGCCACCATTGACCAGACGTTTTCATTTGGTCAGAGATGTTGACTCAGGGATCGAGACGTGGCTGCACGATCCGTTACAGCCGTGCGGATAAGATGCCTGTCATCTCCACTGCTAGTGATACGAGGCCGTTGGGATCTAGCACGGCGTTCCGTATTACCCTCCTGAACCCACCGATTCCACATTCTGCTAACAGTCATTGAATCTCGACCAACGCGAGCAGCAATGTCGCGCTACGATAAACCGCAATCGCGATAGGCTACAACCCGACCTATATAAAAGTCGGAAAAGTGACGGTACGCATTTCTCCTCCTTACACGAGGCATCACAACAACGTTTCACCAGACAACGCCGGTCAACTTCTGTATGTGTATGAGAAATCGGTGGGAAACTTTCCTCATGTCAGCATGTTGTAGGTGTCGCCACCGGCGCCAACCTTGTGTGAATGCTCTGAAAAGCTAATCATTTGCATATCACAGCATCTTCTTCCCGTCCTTTAAATTACGCGTCTGTAACACGTAATCTTTGTGGTGTAGCAATTTTAATGGCCAGTAGAGTATTTCGATGAGTCGTGCTAGTTTTCCTTGATGCACGATGATCGTTTCTTTTAAGGTGACATTAATATTCAGATGTTCCTTTGAGATGTAAATAACTTGTAGAATCCTTACTGCTACTATGATGTTTATGAGAAACATTAAATAATATACTACATCGTCTTACAGTTTCCTTTACACGGTTAAACTCAGCAACCAGCCCCTTTTCACACGTAACGAATATTCCTATCGCCGAATGTATGATATGACTTTATTCAGAATCATACATTGCGTTTGGTGTATGTGCCATGAAATGAACTGGCCTATACTTGTATCGAAAACAAATCTCATGCTATCATATGTTCTTCTCAGTACAAATACGAACAATAGTCTTTCATATGAAGTGAATGCTGAATCTCTGCTCACTTCTGATTGGTTACCATATTTTGTTGCAACTACAGCAGATTCAGTGTCAACGGGAATCAGTCAAGAGTTAATCCTAACAGTATTAACAGTAGTTGAAGGATACTTTAAAGGTAATGGAAGACAAATTTTGTCAGACCAAGCTGTTGCAGTGATTGCAGTATGAAAAATCTAAAAATCAGGTTTAAGTGAAAGTTGTACTTATATAATGAGCTTGATAAAGAGCTCCACCGAAAGAGCGATGTTGAATTGGAACCACTCATGGCATTTTACTGTGAACAGATTATACATACGTGTTCTGATGCAAAAAATTCATGCAAATTTTAATGATTGCTTGCAACGGTACCAAGCACCCTTAGCACAGAAAATTGTGGCAAGTAACATTTGGCGCCTAGCTCTGATACTTTGCAGTCGCTGGAATTTAACCTGCGAAGAGGCAGGTGCGAGGCATATGTTAAGAGCTTGCAATATTACAGACTCATCTCGCTTTCCGACACTGTGTTATGCAAAGGAATTTGCTGAACAGACCTAAAAGTGAAACTACGCGTCGAAAACTGGACACGAATTTTCTTAAAAAGTTCTTCCCCCACATCCTCCCCTCCTTTTCCTTCTTTCCGAGTCCTAAAACTTCAAGGGCGAAGTAGTGCAGATGCTAGCGTATTCTAAATTGAATTCATGTGGAACGAATGATGGTAGGTGAAATTTCACTCTATAGAATGTCTTCAATGAATTGTGCATATAGGTCTCGTGATTTTAACCTGCTTATTTTTCTATGTTTATGTATTGGTGGAGGCGCATTTTCGAAAAAGAGTATACAATAGTTTTTGATATGTCCACGATGGATTTAGTCCTATAGGGTAGAAAATCCTTCTCTAACTATGCAACGTGGGAGAGTGCAGGGTACACAGAGTGTGTCAGGAGGACGCAGTCGCTGTCGTAATGTAGAAACGGAGCGATTTATCTGACGTCCAAAATGGCACGATCATTGGCGTTTGGACCAAGGCTGGAAGCATTTCGGAACCGGATAAATTAGTAAACTATTCGTGTGTAGCCGTGGTCGAGGTATACTGCGCACGGAAAAATGGCGCTATCCAAAACCAGCGCCGAGGCAAATGTGGTGCGTCACAACTCATAGGCGACAGACGTGGACGACGGTTGCAGAGATACGTGCGAGCAAACAGAGGTGCAACTCTTGAGCTACTGACCGCCCAAGCCAACCAAGGGCGTAGAAATAGTGTATCCTTAATTACCGTACAGTGAAGGTTGCTGCGTACGGGTCTCCGTAGCAGGCGTCTGGAATTTGAATGCTAGTACAGCGACTGCACGTCCGCTGAGTAACGAGAAGTAGCCTTTTCGGATGAATCACGCTGTATGCTCCAACGTGCAGACACCTGTTCACGTATACGTCTTGAAACGTCTGAAGACCGGATGGTCTGTGGTATTTTCTGGGTGATCTCGTAATTATGGAAGGCACAATGGATCAATACAATTATGCAAATATCCTTGCTTGCTGTTTGTTTTTCCTCGGTACTATGGGCTCTGTGCGTGAATTGAAGAGTAACGGCAAGAGTTCACTATGCTCCTCTGACCACCAAACTCTCCGCATTTAAACCCAATCCAGAATCTGTGGTACCATTTCGATTGGGCTGTTCGCGCCATGGATCCTCAGTCGAGAAACCTAGGACAGCTTGCCGTGGCACCAGAGTCCGTATGTCTTCGCATCCTTGCCAGTAGTCTACTTTCCAAAACCACCGCATGACGCCGAAATGGCGTCAACTCAAAAGACTTGCACCACGCGACCGGTCAACCCGACGGGAAACCTTGGCCACAGGACATTTATTCCAGAACGTCAGCGGCCCAAGCAGCAAAAGGTTTATTCAAGCTTTTGAAAGGCGCTCACATAAATGTGAGTGGTCAATCTATATACACTGACTGAATGGAAACATTTCGGAGATCTTCACCATACAACTTGCATTAAACGATTAATCTATCATTCCATTCGAAATCTGTGTCCATCATCAACATCAGTACAAGGTGTGACCATCACAGTAACGAATATATTGTAGTATTCCATATGAAATGGAAGTAGGCAGTCTTCAAAATATTCTGGGGAATATCTCACCACATCTAAAACACATGCATGAAGATTGCTGGCTGGACGCTGGTATGAGAGCATACGACTGCCCATAGCATACCTCACATGCCGTATGTGTGTCAAATCAGAGAATCGGCTGACCAGCCATAGATCCGTACATTTGTCAAGGCGTCAGTGGTGTGGAATAAAGTGAATGGTCTTGCATAATCCTGCTGGAATATGATGTTTGGCACCCTGTTCATGAAGGGCATGAGAACAAAGTTTACCATGCTTGCTCATACTGGCGAGCATTCAGCCTACCTTCAATCGTCACCAAATCAGTCCTGTTGTCATGTCTACAATCTGGCCACAACATGATTCCAGCAGCTGGAGAGATGTTAATCTCGAGAGTCGCTGCTTCCTGTGGCTTTCACAACGTCGGGGTCGATCTGAGCGCCAAGAGTATAGACGAACAGTTTTCTTTTTTCAGCTGAGGTTATCCATATTTCATTACAATAGGCGCTGAGTACGTCGAGTTCCCCTCCATTACGTATCATGTGCTTCACGCGTTACAGGCGTATGTATACCAGAAGATCTGATCTGATATCACGAAACGAGTCGTCTTCAAATTAAAAAGAAAAATCATATACAGCTGACAGCGTTGTATTTCTGAAAGATCACTATAAGATGTCTCTTTGCTGAACGCCACTCGCTGTACACCGTGTAAATCTCTGTTGTCTGTGGCGTGGAGTCTGCGATAAACGAAGCACTCCAACTCCCAGTAATCGGTTCCCTACAGTTTGCGGTGACGCTCTGCCTGTAATCTCCCACTATTGTCATAAGTCTGCTCCTAGGAGCCAGTCGAAGAAATCTATAACCTTCTAGTGGTGCAGCTACCAGAAGGATCAGTGCCTACACGTCTTGCCACGCTGATATCTAGAGTCCATTTCGCCACCATACATTCTACAGCCAACTGTCTGTATGACACATCGGTATAACATTCCTATATACCTGCGTCTAATGATTCGACCTTTCCAACAGACAGATTGTGATACACTAAATGCGTGTGTCCTCTGGACATGCCCTGTAACGATCCCCACCTCAAAAGTTGTTGATGTAGGATTAGATACATCCAGTAGCTATCCTGTATACACGGAACTCTTCATCTTTAGAAATGTCGTTTCTCTCTGTTGCAAATTGTAAAATAGTGCTCGCACTATGATGAAATTTTAATCAAGAAATCTGAAAGGCATGGGAATACTGGAGTGTCGCTTTTGTAGACTTCGGGCAGGATGTAACGTAATGCTTTACTTCTGCTCATCTCACTCGTTTAAGGCACCATTGCGGCGGCATATTACTGAGGTAATAGTAATTATTCAAATTACCGCATACGAAATATGAATTTACTTCGTACTTCTTTCAAATTTACCTGTTGTGTTGATTTACCTATCCAAACGTATTGGTAGTTTAATATACGCAAGCACTTGTGTGGGCACTGTACCACCTAATTAATGGCCTTGATTTGCTTCTTTTTTTCTCGGAGGGGTCGGTTGTGTACTGTTGCTTAAAGTCCATATGTTTAGTACAGAATTATTCCTAAACCGGTTTTTATTAAGTAGACACATTAGCGAATAATATAAATAAATAAGAAAACAACTGTATAAATACTGTAGGATTAATTATGTTAACAAAGCAGCTACATTTCAGACCAAATATATATTTATTAGGTATCTTTTACTCAAATGTTAGTGAATGGCTACGTTACATAACTGAAAAACCGAAGTGCAGTTTCCCACCATAAATCACAACTTACACTAATTTCCGTTTCCCTAAATTCCACTATGAAACTACAGAAGCCATTAGTGATTACGGCTGCCTCAAATCACGTGAACAAATAGGAGTCCATACAGTCACACAACATCTATCACCGGAAACACAGTGAAATAATGAAAGTCGAGTAAAAAGTCTGAGTCTGTAGCTGACGCTCACGAAATTATTCCGACGAGACGTTAGAACATATATCTCATCCGCACAGCCTCTCTACAAAAACACACTCGTCAACACCAAACAAACTCATAAGACACAGAAGAAAACCGCCACCAAAAACTACATCTATCCTACCACTCACGCTTAAAAACTTCCTGTAGTTCCACACATTTTGAATTCGGGTTGCGTGCTTAAATAATGACCACATTTCAAATTCAAACCTAATTGTGCATACAAGTAAGTTACCCGGGAACAGCGAAGATTAATGTGGTGTTGTGACCCCTCATTAAATAAACAGTACAGTATTGAAGCATACCTATAAGCGGTTTTACAGTGTCAGGAAACATTATGTAGGCCTAAAATTATAAACACATACTCAATTGTCAATACTATTTCTCATCCTCTAAAAAAAATTACGTAAGAATGTGGGAAATCAATGCTGCCTTCATACCATATATAACTGTGGAGACTTATAGCGTCGGCACATTTCCATATAAATTTTGAATAGAAAGTTGTGGAAGTGTTTACTGACGTTGTAAGCTTTCAAATGCTTCAAGTGGCTGCAAGCACTATGAGACTTAACATCTGAGGTCATCAGTCCCCTAGACTTACAACTGCTTAAACCTAACTATCCTAGGGACGTCACACACATCCATGCCCGAGGCAGGATACGAACCTGCGACAGTAGCAGCAGCGCGGTTCCGGACTGAAGCGCCTAGTACCGCTCGGCCATAGCGGCCGGCGTTGTAAGCTTTCAAATGGTACATCATACGAACATATTGTTCAAATGCTTTAGTTTTTATTAATTTTATAATATATCACTTTTAGAAATAATTTTAATTACCTTAATATTAAACATAATATCATGTTTGTAGTTGTGATGAGTTTTCTTAGCCGAAATTCTTCTGGTGTACTCCGTATGTTTGTATCATGTGTAAGGTACTTCCGTTAAAATATACAATATTCATCTTTTATTCAGTCCTTCTCAGCTGCCGATGTGTCGTCCCCACCCCTTCAGTCAAGCTCGTACGCTACGGCCTCGGGAAAAACCGGTACGAAGCGCGCAGCTAGCCTGCGTTCCTCACACAGCCGCCAGGCCGCCACGAGCTGTCAAAACCCTCACCACTGCCTCTCGTTTCTTGTAATGTCACGTTGTTTCTTCAACGATATTAAACTACAACACGAATCTACAGTATAATGCTTTAGTGTTACACATAAAAACCATGAAATTCTACAAACACGAGTTGTTGTTACTGCAACTGTTTGAAAATATCAAAGCCTCACAATTTAGGTATTAATAATTACGTAGTTATCAATAGAACATCGAGTACTCACATTCCACTCTTTTGCTAGACATAAGAGCGATACAGATTGATCACATGTAAACGCGTGTGCACGTAGTACTAGTAATACGCAGAGCTACGCTGCATAGCTGTTGTTGCGTCAAGATCGAAGATATCCCTGTGTCACTAGCTGAACAAAGTTGTCCAGACGGTGTTTCACAGCCGAGATCAGCTTTCCCCTCTCCTTGCACATTTCTCGATACACTTCATGCCTGATTTACCAGAGAGCCGGCCGGTGACAACTCCACTTGTTGTGTTGCAGATGATCAGAGACTTACAGAAGATACGACGCACCGGCAGCAGCCACTGAGGGCCGCCTTTCATGTTTGAGCCGGCGACAGCAACGGGACACCGCTCCAAGTACGTACCAACCTTTTTCCAGATTAAGCCACGATTCCTTGGAAAACCAGTGAAGGTAGGCCTGACACAATGCTGAGACGATTTTCTCAGTTACGCACCCTTGGCTCATTCCTGGAAATCTATCGTAAATGTAACTGGCCTTCAGTTCGTATTAACACCGCTAAGTGGATATGGGGCTGACGTGAAATGCCACGTGGACCACTCCACTTGTTCAATGATGAAGCAGTTATCAGTCTTCAAAATTCCAACTTGACAGGTTGATCATAGTAGGTCATTTTACCATTCGATAAGACAGCTGAGGGAACATTACACGCTCAGCGCATTCGAATGTGAAAATATTAAACTGTGATACAAAGGACTGGTGACATTATATAGTTGGAAAAAAAAATTTGTTATTCGCCTGAAGAAGTCTTTTCCTTACATGATCGTTTAAGCAACGGTGATCGTTTTTTCACGTGACACTGCGTCGTAAATCCCGAGTTATTCTGGACTGCAGTTTTTGAATTATGAACTGTTTTTTTTATTAGTAAACTAAAGATAGTAACCGGAATCACGGGATAATCTTCGATCTAACTTTACGCGTTTAAATCAGTTACATTCTAGCTATCTTTGCAGCCAGATGAGAAATCTTGATATTTCAAATTACATTAAATTCAAATAGGTGTTACTCTTTTACAGCAAATGAGGTTGAATAATCAAAGAAATTTTCTATTTACGTGCCAATAGTTGTAAGTGGAATTTATTAATATCACCGAGATTGTTACATCTTTCCCGTAAAAGCTGTATACTATAAGGCTAAAACAGTAATCCAGGTTCAGAGTCAGGTTGCCCATTTAACGGCTTCGAGGGGCAATAAAAACTCGATTTTCAGTAATTCATATAAGTATCAAGGTTAAGGGGTACGATCTCACGTTAAAACTTGAACAAATTAAGTCACGTATTAAAATCAAAAACTTCGTAGATGTCCTGAAGCAGCGCAGATCACGCAGACGGTATTCACTCAATGTCCGAGAATGGAACCCCATAGCGTCTTCAACAAACTTTACACATAATTTCAATCGTTTTCGAAAATGTTTCTCGCTGAACAGCGTCCACCAAAGAATGAAAGGACAAAAGTTTATTGCTTACCACATTCAGCAACAGACATGAGGTGTTGTTAATTTACAACTTTATGACCAACTCTGTCGTAGAATATTCTGCAGACAGTATCCACATATACCACTGACTGTATCTGTAAGATTCTGCAGTTGAGGACATGGAAAACTAACATTTTTTAAAAAAATGGAGTGTAATTTACCCAGATTACGGAGCTCTCAACCGCATATTTTTACATGCTTAACCCGTTCCAAACTGACATACACTGATTTGTTATCTGTATCGAAAAGGCGACAGTCGATCTCGACTATCAGTACTCCTGTATAGGCTCATAGTCTGATTGTATGTATTGAACCCGGGACCTAGAAACGACGGAGGGGCTTCGCGCCTCTGTAGCCCTCAGTGGTTCACAACCCCACGACAGTCCACCCACCTCACCGCCGTCACACACACACCGAACGCAGGTTTATTGTGCGGTTCGGCCCCCATTGAACCCCCTCAGGAACATCTCACACGAGACGAGTGTAACGCCAAATGTTTGCGTGGTGGAGTAAATATGGTGTACAGGTACGTGGACACAATGCTGGCGCAGCAGTCGCCGACGTAGTGTAAATGAGGCGGAATAAGGGGAACCAACTTAAAAACCATCCACAGGCTGGTCTGCACACCGGACCTCGACACTAATCCGCCTGGTGGATTCGTGCCGTGGACCGGCACGCCTTCCTGCTCGGGAAGTAGAGCGTTAGACCGCGCGGCTAGCCGGGCGGGCTAGTATGAACGTAGTCGAGGCAGCTAGCAGGCTAGAAGCACTTGAACAAGACAACAGGGACGGACTATCGTGTGTCAAATTACTATCGTCAATCTTACTGAGAAACCAAAACATTAAAAAAAGTCCTCACGTTTCGCACACCGTAAATTTCTCTTGCACTCGAAGGCCAGTGATAAGTCGAAATGGGGAATGCTCTCCAGGCACATATGTTACATTTCGTTTTTCAGCGACCAACTTAGTCTTGGTTCAAGTGTTAATGGCGCCTTGTCGTTGGGGCTTTCAGTTTCTGACCTTAAAATAGCTGTTATTTCCCGTTACTAGATGTTTTTGCGTCGTCTTACACTTTACTTCCGTCTTCAACAGCAGTATACGGGATGTACCGAAAGGTATATTAGAAGGCGTGGTGAATGGTAGATGTGTATCAAATGAGCATATTTTCTAATAAACGCTTCTTCTTAAACACTTTGTTTGCACGCTGGCGTCCCTGAAATGTGGAGAACGACGCAGTTAGATTCGACAACTCAAGCTGGCTTAGGAGCAAAGGAGACAATGTAAATAGTAGTCGCTATGAGAGTCTTCACGCAATTACAGCGCCCGAAACGCGAGTCGATACACAAACCAACCAATAGAGGCAGCGGACATCATATTACGTGTACTGTGAAGTCGCAGTCCTTACCAGTAGTACTGTTTTACTTGTTATATGACACAGAAAGCAGGCCACAGCCTTAAGTAGACAATAGTAGACTATAGTATCGTTTTGTTTGCCGTAATTTCACGCAATACGTTATTTGCAGTCATTCATGTGGCTATCGTAAAACGAAAATCAATAAATGCAGTCGCTTACACAACTGCACAGCGCGCCGACATGCTTCTCGTGAAGGGGCAGCTCAGAGGAATGCAAGAGATGTTTCGCAATATGAACATTTCCCAGACAGGCGTCGCATAGTGAACACCACGTTTCCAAGACTGCAGCGGCGTTTAAGCGAAATGTGCAGCTTAAGGCCTACGGTCTTCACACTGGACAACCCTAACACCAGAGTCTGAAGAAGCTACACGTCAGCTCTTTTCAGAACAGCCTTCCTTCTACGAGCCCACACGACACGTGTGAACGACGAGGCGGACGGACACGCTATGCACGATGAACACCTTCATCCCCACAAAAACCAGTAGGCTTTTGCGATGACTCGGGGTGACTTCCCTCGTCGTCTCAACTATTGCCGACGGCTACACGAGCAGAGTAAACTGGCTCCTCTCTTCACACCACGTTTCCTGTTTCCTGAGGAATGAGCCATTGTCAGGAACGGAAACACCAGGAACAGCCATATTTGTGTGGGTCTTTACCGGCTGCTTATCCGAGGTCAGCGATGTCGCTTTCTTGTGAATGTTTATGGAGGTCCCATTGATGACCATGTCAAGATCTGTACCTCATGCCCGTCCATGTTAATGATCCCATTACCTACTATTTCTGCCAAAGGGCTCATCTGGGTTGTTGGATGAGGTACCTGTTGATATCTGCGGTGCGATGTGGTTCCGGAAGGATGGCACTCCAGCTTACTTCGACAATGGGGTACGCGGCCACTTGAACGAGGCTTTTTGGACAGATGGTTGCGACGTGGTGGCCCAGTGGCGTGGTCCCCTCGCTTACCAGTCTTGACACCACTGCACTTTCAATTCGGGGGCTTCATGAAACCCATGGTGTACAAGACACCCGTGGAGTCACCACAACATCTAGTAACCCGACCACAAGTATCTGCTGGAGTCATATGTGGGTAATCTTTCCAAAGATTCACCACGATATGATCCGAAGATACACAAAATGTATCAAACATGTGGCGGTCATATTGAACGCCTTCTGCAAGTGAATTAAACTTATTTTTTTCTGAATGTAATGTAGTTAGTCTCATGTACATCTGCTCACACTGCCTACATCCTCCTCCACATTTCAAAGACTCTAGCACGCGAACGAGGTTCTCCAAATTATAAGTTTATTACAATTTTAAAAATGGCTGCCAGCAGCAGCCTTAAACTTTAAATAAGTGGTGTATACAGACCAATCGGCTGCATAAACTTCATTGTAATCAACTGCTATCACCTTGATAGGTTCCCGGGAATTACGCCGAATAATATTGTAGAAACCGCACACTATTTCAACGAGACAACTGTCCGTGCCCGCCATTCTCAGGTGCTACTGTCGTGTCGCTGATAAGCTCGCCAGTTTATATGCTGGCTTTCCAGAACAGCGCAGGCGCCAGTGGGGCATAACGCAGTCGAAGACTAATCATAGACAGCGTCGAATACCAGAGCCCTCTGCTGGAGAAACGGGTGGCGGTCTTCGGAGGCGCGCCGCGGCGCGGGAAAATGCGGCCGGGAGCGACGGACCCCGTTCGCGCGCGCGAGGTGTTGGCGCGCGATTTAAGCATCTACGCTAAGGCTTCCCATCTGCGTTGACTCGGTGCGGTTGTTTAGCTGCGGCTGACGATTCCTTAGTGCCGGCAAGGCTGGCTCCCAGGCTTTGCTCAGGTGAAACCCCGTGTCTCTGTTTATTAGGTCACTGCTTATATGTATTTCGACCGCCTCTTTGGTGATGGAGTCCCAGTATGTGGAAGCTTGCGAGAGGATCTTGGTTTCTTCATAAATCATGCCGTGTCCCGTGTCAAGGCAGTGTTCAGCAACCGCAGATTTCTCTGGTTGACCCAACCTCGTGTGACGTTTATGTTCGTCGCGTCTGTCTTTGACCGTACGACCCGTCTGGCCAATATAAGACATCCCACTTTGGCAAGGGATTTTATATATTCCTGGTCTCCTCAGGCCGAGGTTGTCTTTAACACAGCCCGACATTGACTGCACTCTTGCTGGAGGCCGGAAAATACATTTTATCCGGTATTTCTTGAAAATTCTACCCATCTTAAAAGACATGCCACCGACATACGGTAGAAAAACCAAGCCCGTGGTGTTCTCTGCTTCTTCAGGCTGTTCTTGAGGTTTGGAGCGTGCTGGTCGAAATGCGTTCCGGATCTGCTTCTCGGAGTACCCGTTCTGGGCAAACACAGAGCGGAGATGGCTAAGCTCTGCCGATAAGCTGTCCTCATTTGAGATGGCTCTAGCCCTATGCACTAGCTTAAATCGCGCGCCAACACCCCGCGCGCGCGAACGGGGTCCGTCGCTCCCGGTCGCATTTTCCCGCGCCGCGGCGCGCCTCCGCAGACCGCCACCCGTTTCTCCAGCAGAGGGCTCTGGTATTCGCCGCACGCTGTCTACGATTAGTCTTCGATGGCGTTATGCTCCGCTGGCGCCTGCGCTGTTCTGGAAAGCCAGCATATAAACTGGTGAGCTTCTCAGCGACGCGACAGTAGCACCTGAACATGGCGGGCAGTTGTCTCGCTGAAACATTGAGCGGTTTCTACAATATTATCCGGCGTAATTACCGGGAACTTATCAAGCAGATGCAGCGCCGGGAAAGCCTCAAACAGCGCAACTCGTATCAGGTTTCAATACTTCTACGAGTCTGCCCCTCAGAAGGATTAAAATTACATAACTTACTTTACGTTAAAATTATAAGCTTACATAATGAGCTGCAAAGCGTATATCAAACAGAAGAAAATCGTCCATGAAAAGCGAGTGTTTTAGCTCGTAGTGTACGCTAATCATTTTAACGTAGTGTAGCTTACGTGACTCTGTTCCTTCTTCAAAACCTGCTCAAGGCTTTTGACTATTAACTTTATACAACCGATTGGCTCTATACATCATTTATTGATAAGTTTACTAGGACAACATGCTCAAGTGGTACCCATCTATCAACCACTTCGCCTTGTAATATACATGTTGATACAATCTGTACAAATGGCTCTGAGCACTATGGGACTTAACTAATGTGGTCATCAGTCCCCTAGAACTTAGTACTACTTAAACCTAACTAACCTAAGGATATCACACACGTCCATACCCGAGGCAGGATTCGAACCTGCGACCGTAGCAGTCGCGCGGTTCTCGACTGCGCGCCTAGAACCGCTAGACCACCGCGGCCGGCTACAATCTGTACAGTCCCATAGAAATTGGCTGATGTCACACAAGCTATTACTTCACCTACGATGATACTATCTTTATCAAACTGGAAGCATGGTTGGAGTGTTGTGTTTAATTCCATATGCATGATACGCCTTTCAGATATTTACAGCTCGTCGGTAACATCCATGCGTGGTGGTTTCTAGCACTCTCTATTCAGCACACTGTATCTATTTGACTGCAACAGCTGTGTACCTGCAACTCCCTCAGCAGCCGATCCACTATCACATCAACGTCTAGGTCCCTAGAACTAACATAGGGAAAGAACTTGGAAGTACTTTGTTAGGAAGATTTTCGCAAACAACAGAGAAGTGGAATGCGTGGACAAAGATTTCAACATGACTGTCCAAGAATGCGGTCCCATTGTCGTCAGCACCGCATCATTGCTGCTGTCTCAGAACTGGTTTGTGACTCAAATGTACAAAGGATTTTCTATAAAATGTGGTATTATTAATATTTTGAAAACGTTTCCATTAAGCAAAAATTAATAAACTAATCATGTATATGTTAAACGTATCCTGTAAACTGACTTATAACATTTGACAAAAATTTTTATATATCTGTGGTACGCATAAGTGTGTAACGAAATGAGTACTTGGCCTAGAGTTAACGTAAGTAATTATTACATCCATAACAAAGTATTAGTGTGTGTGTGTGTGTGTGTGTGTGTGTGTGTGTGTGTGTGTGTGTGTAGGAGGGGTTTAGAATGAGCGTTTGTACGATACTCCCTGAATCTTAGAGTATATTGATCTATTACTTATTAATATTTGAAGTCAAATGTTTCTCAAAAATGGCCAAAAATTGTAACGTCAAGTTATTATTATAATGGAATAGTTTCCAATCAGTCAAACTATATTACGTGGGAATGGAGATTAAACAGCAGCTGGATAGCTTATCAGGACATCGGCCCAATATTTCTTCGAACGCGTTTCCTCCAGATACAATTATTTTGTATAGTACATGCGTAGTTACAGAACGTAATTTTTCTATTTAGCTGTCTCATCCGCAAAGTTTTCTTAATAAGACTGTCGATTTCGGCTATCCAGTATCCATCTTGAGAACCTACAATAGAAGTAAAAGAAGAAAGATTTCCTGTCTAATATATTAATATATGCAGCACCGAGAAAATGAGAAATATGTAAAAATAACACGAGTCTAAATTGTCATGCATGTTTCAAGCAGTATATACGGGGTGTCTTTCCTAAGAGTCCTCAGGTATATTTTCTCTGGTGTTTCGGCAGGTATTTGCGATTTAGTTTTAGGACCGCGTAGCTGAAGTGAGCCCAAACAACAACTGCTTTTCACATGTTTCACGCGACGCCCAATGTGAACGGAAAGCGTCCGTTTGTTTTCCATTACAAAAACAAAATCATTTTTAAGGATGAATTTTAACCACCCACTCTATAGAGAGCTGACAAATTAATCTATTCTGGTATTCCTTTTATAGGTATGTATTCTATTTATTACAGGGAGAGTCAAGACTCGAAGAAGAAACAGCAACCCAGCAGCGACTGAGTAGCACTGCACGCTCGGCGGTAGTACTAAGCATGGGGCAGGGAAATGGTGTCACTGCTGGACCACTGGTTCTTCTTTGAGCTTTACTGTCCCAATTAATACATATAGATGAAACGAATACCGCACTAGAATAATATTGAACCGCTGTGTCGAATGAACACTTAAATTCCGATTTGAAAACTACAGTACTCGCCATTAAAATTGCTGCGCCACGAAGATGATGTGCTACAGACGCGAAATTTAACGGACAGGAAGAAGATGCTATGATATGCAAATGATTAGCTTTTCAGAGCATTCACACATGATTGGCGCCGGTGGCGACAGCTACAACGTGCTGACATGAGGAAAGTTTCCAACCGATTTCTCATACACAAACAGCAGTTGACCGGCGTTGCCTTGTGAAACGTTGTTGTGCTGCCTCGTGTAAGGAGGAGAAATTCATACCATCACATTTCAGATTGTAGCCTATCGCGATTGCGGTTTATCGTATCGCGACATTGCTGCTCGCGTTGGTAGACATCCAATGACTGATAGCAGAATATGGAATCGGTGGGTTCAGGAGGGTAATACGGAACGCCTTGCTGGATCCCAACGGCCTCATATCACTAGCAGTCGAGATGACAGGCATCTTATCCGCATTGTTGTTAGGGATCGTGCCGCCAGGTCCAGATCTCTGAGTCAACAGGTGGGGATGTTTGCAGGACAACAACCATCTGCACGCACAGTTCGACGACGTTTGCAGCAGCATGGACTATCAGCTCGGAGACCATGGCTGCGGTTACCCTTGACGCTGCATCCAGGTTCTGTTTACAGCATCATGATGGTCGTACCCGTGTTTGGCGAAATCGCGGTGAACGCACATTGGAAGCGTGTATTCGATATCGCCACACTGGCGTATCACCCGGTGTGATGGTATGGGGTGTTATTGATTACACGTCTCGGTCACCTCTTGTTCGCATTTACCGCACTTTGAATAGTGGACGTTACTTTTCAGATGTGTTACGACCCGTGGCTCTACCCTTCATTCGATCCCTGCGAAACTCGACATTTCAGCAGGATAACGCACGACCGCATGTTGTAGGTCCTGGATACAGAAAATGTTCGACTGCTGCCCTGGCCAGCACATTCTCCTGATCTCTCACCAATTGAAAACGTCTGGTGAATGGTGGCCGAGCAACTGGCTCGTCACAATACGCCAGTCGCTACTCTTGATGAACTGTGGTATCGTGTTGAAGCTGCATGGGCAGCTCTACCTGTACACGCCATCCAGTCTCTGTTTGACTCCATGCCCAGGTGTATCAAGGCCGTTATTACGGTTAGAGATTGTTCTGGGTACTGATTTCTCAGGATCTATGCATCGAAATTGCGTGTAAATGTAATCTCATGTCAGTTTTAGTACAATGTATTTGTCCAATAAATACCCGTTTATCATCTGCATTTATTCTTGGTGTAGCAATTTTAATAGCCAGTAGTGTATTTGTAAGAGGAAACAAACCGTAGCTTTCTGTTCACACTGGGCGTTGCGGGAAACGTGTGAAGAACAGTAGTTGTTTGGGGTGACTCCAGTCACACAGTCCCAAAAGCGATACTGCAAATATCTCATCAAAGACCAGAAAAAATACACCTGACTACTCATAAGAGAAACAGTGATTAGGATGCAAATGTAATCGTAGCGGTCCTTGATGCATGCAAATCATAGAGATAAGCACGGAAACTTGTTATAATAAGATTCATTTAGAGATACCGTAAAATATACTCACAATTGTATTAAAGTAACCAAGAAGCTTTTTCTTTGAAGCCTGTAAGAATCTATTAGTTTTCTAATAATTTATAGCTGATCACAATTAAGCAAATTATTTTAAAAATAAGAAAATTGATTGCATAAATCATGCTGAGACTGAGGATGATGTGATGATTTTAAAATTAGTATTTACAAAAGAAAAAAAGGAAAAGCTTGGAGGACATGTGTATTAATCTGTTTGACATTACAGTTCGTATCGTTGTTCGAAAAATAAGTAATAAAATGGGAGTGGAAATCAAACGGGACGTGGAGTAACATAAAAAAGTAATTTACGGCAACATTTCAAGAAATAAATGAGTCAGCATAATTTAAAGTGCGAAGGCACAGAAGTGCGGTGGTCCTCGCTTCGACAAATACTAATTTTAAAGTCATCACAACATATTTTAGCATTATTTGTGAAATCACGCTTTAGTTTTGAAACAATTTGCTAAGCTCTGACCTGCTGTAAATGGTCAGAAAAGCAATATATTTTTATATGCTTGAATATAAAGGTTTTTGCTGACTGCCATAAAATTGAGAATATTATTAGTGCACCTCTAAATGAATGATATTTTAATTAGTTTGCACATTTATCTGTACGTTATGCATGTATCAACGACCTCTAGGATTGAATTTCAATCCTATCTATAGCCCACTTGTGAAAGCATGAATGCCGCGCGAGGTAGCCGCGTGGTCTGGGGCTTATGTCACGGTTCGCGCGGCACCCCCCGTTGGAGTTTCGAGTTCTCCCTCGGGCATGGGTGTGTATTGTCCTTACCACAAGTTAGTTTAAGTTACATTAATTAGTGTGTAAGCCTAGGGACCAATGACGTCAGCAGTTCGGTCCCATAGAACCTGCAGTGCAACAGAATGAGAGGCATACGCAAAAATTTTGCGATCAAAGCACTTAGATAAAAACTTGTATAAAGCATATGTTAGATCTCCAGTTACCCATTTTACGGCAGATTTTATTAAGTTATAGAATGTGTTAGAAATGTGTTGTTCCGTTTCATTAACCGTAGCTTCTGCTGTATTTTGAATGGTAACAAAGTGACCAGTATTAAAATTCCTCATCCTTGCCTGTTAGCACGTATGCTGGGAAAATACAGAATATGATTTACATCCGAGTTCTTCTAACCGTCCATTTCTCTCCCAAATTGATCTTAATTATTTACATTAAAACCGACCTTAACAGTGACACGTTATTGTTTTTTTACGTGCGTATGTTGTATATTTACTGCTACAGGCCGCATCTGCCACTCACTGGTACGCTCAAACGTGTACTGCCGTCGGTATGGCACGAGGCGTGTTGCTTCAGATCGTTGAGAACTGAGAGAAGAGAGCCTTGAGATGTGCCGGAGAACGTGTGAAGCTTCGGCATGTGGGAGCTGCGGGAGAAGCGACGCCTCACGGCTTCTGGGATGTGGACAGCCGCAGTGGACAGCCGCCACTGTGACTGCTTGCCTTACGAAATCGCACGTCCATCGGACGGTCCATCTCCCTCTAATCTCGCAGACGTGACAAGAGTATCGAAACACTTCTTTTGCTGCAGCCCCCCATCTAACAGCAGGTCAATTATGTTTCCTCTGCGGATCCTTATTAGCTGGCCAGTGTCCCGTCTTCGGAGCAAACCTGTTTTCGTTGCGTTTGCCCCACAGCATTTTATACTTCAGCGCGAGATAAAGGCGCCAAGTCAACACAATTAGCACCCCCTCAATTATCTAGAACTCTCTCTTCGTGTTTCCTTATGTCACGGTTTCTCTAATTTCTTCGAACTGAAATTCGATATCTCGTATGTATCAAATACTCGTTTGAGATAATCCTCTCTATAGCTAACGACAACTTTTGTACGCTGCTTATATTCTATACTATACGTTTGCCTTCTTGTGAATAACCGTAAATGTCATGGATAAACTCATTCCGATTTCAAATTAAATATACAGGGTGTTACAAAAAGGTACGGTCAAACTTTCAGGAAACATTCCTCACACACAAATAAAGGAAAGATGTTATGTGGACATGTGTCCTGAAACGCTTAATTTCCATGTTAGAGCTCGTTTTATTACTTCTCTTCAAATCACATTAATCATGGAATGGAAACAAACAGCAACAGAACGTACCAGCGTGACTTCAAACACTTTGTTACAGGAAATGTTCAAAATGTCCTCCGTTAGCGAGGATACATGCATCCACCCTCCGTCGCATGGAATCCCTGATGCGCTGATGCAGCCCTGGAGAATGGCGCATTGTATCACAGCCGTCCACAATACGAGCACGAAGAGTCTCTACATTTGGTACCGGGGTTGCGTAGACAAAAAAAAAAATGGTTCAAATGGCTCTGAGGACTATGGGACTTAACATATGTGGTCATCAGTCCCATAGAACTTAGAACTACTTAAACCTAACTAACCGAGGACATCACACACATCCATGCCCGAGGCAGGATTCGAACCTGCGACCGTAGCAGTCGCGCGGTTCCGGACTGAGCACCTAGAACCGCGAGACCACCGCGGCCGGCTTGCGTAGACAAGAGCTTCTTTCAAATGCCCTCATAAATGAAAGTCAAGAGGGTTGAGGTCAGGAGAGCGTGGAGGCCATGGAATTGGTCCGCCTCTACCAATCCATCGGTCACCGAATCTGTTGTTGAGAAGCGTACGAACACTTCGACTGAAATGTGCAGGAGCTCCATCGTGCATGAACCACATGTTGTGTCGTACTTGTAAAGGCACATGTCCTAGCAGCACAGGTAGAGTATCCCGTATGAAATCATGATAACGTGCTCTATTGAGCGTAGGTGGAAGAACAGGGGGCCCAATCAAGACATTACCAACAATGCCTGCCCAAACGTTCACAGAAAATCTGTGTCAACACAAGCACCGAAGTCAACATTACCTTCCTTCAGTACATACTGACGGAACTAAAATGAGCTCTAACATGGAAATTAAGCGTTTCCGGACACATGTCCACATAACAACATTTCTTTATTTGTGTGTGAGGAATGTTTCCTGAAAGTTTGGCCGTACCTTTTTGTAACACTCTTTATAACGCAGAACTAAAACAAAATCACTATTTTGAAGTCCATGATCACAAGGCAGAGAAAGTAAATACTGACAGAGCTTCATATACCTTGTGTCACGACGCAGAATACTCCGAGATTTTGTAATTTGGGCCTTCTTGAAGTGAGGCTAAAGGTAGCTTAACTACATCCGCTGCATGGAATATTAGATACATGCCGAGGTAAGAGCCAATTTTGGCGGCTTAGCGCGGAGATAACACCGACGGCAATGACAATTGTGGTTCGTTAACTTTCCCCGGGTGGTAACTGATTGTATTCATGTCGGGTCACCAACCGGAACATATCGTCATTTGGCCACCATCTTGAGATGAGTTGGCCGTCGACTTATCTCGCCGGAACCGAAATCAAATACGTCGCGGCGGCTTCTTTATGCACCGACCGTGGGTTCACAGCCCGTGTGCGAGTATAAACGCCCTCTATCGACAGGCTGTCTCCCACAGCATAATTCTGCTCCCACCAGCATGCGTCGGTGGCGCGTTGCACGTTTCGAGACGCAGCTCACCCCGGTGACGAAGTTTGTTGAGACGACCACAGCCATAATGTAGCAAAACTGTGATTCATCCAATGAACGGACACGACTCTGTCGATGCACCGACCAACGCCGATGGTTCCGTGCCGACTGCAATTGTAATTGAGTATATCATTGGGTCAACGTGTGAACACGTACTAGCAGTCTGCTGCGGAGATCCATGTTCAGAAACGCATGAAGGACGGTGTGCCCCGAAGCAGTTGCACGTGCACTAGTATTGTAGTCTTTCGGCAGAGATCCACAGATCATCATCTATCCTACATTAGACACCAGAGAAGCCTCCGAACCCCACATTCTGTGAAGAGTAGTTGACGTCCAACCATTTAGCACCTAGTGATAGTTTCACTGTCCTTCTACAGCTTTCCGTAGATGCTCATGACAGTATCTCGTGAACATTCGACCAGGTTCTCTTTTCCCTAGATGCTTCTTCACTCTCTCTGCGTAATAATAACTTGCTATTCGTCCTAGTCATTTATCTCAATAGAGCTCTCCATTTGCAGTCCATATTGCCGCCAGACTCCGTTTATACACTTCTGTTACCGCGTCACGTGCCCACAACAACGCCGCCAGTGGTCATGATGTTTTTGTTTATCAGTGTATGCTGGCAAACGACGTAAGAAACTACGTAGTTGTCGAAATAGTTATCTCCTTATTCCCTTTTGAAATAGTCGCATAGAGTGAGATTGGTTCAAATGGCATCACATGTTCCTTGTTCCGAGTGGTCATCACCATGTTCATGTTGTTGACGGGACCCGACATGTTTTAGCACTTGTGAAAATGCACCGTGAGACACGGAAAGTGTTACGCCATGGACCTACTTATCTACTACATATTCTACTCGCAACACATTTTGCAGACAGTATTCGCATATTCCACTGAATTTAACTGCAACATTATATCTTTCTACGACACATATTTCAGGAGATATGACGTCATAAACATTGACCTGCGTGAAGACGAAAGAGCAGGTCGATTTTCGTTAGAGATACAAGGAGGACATGTGTACAAATATGTGGCAAATACTTCAAACGTGTGTGACAGATGCGTACACGGGAGAATCTGAGAGTAAAAGTCTCCTCTCCAACCCCTGGATCTATTTCTACTAATTTTGGTGCACATACTTACTGTCTGAAACTGTGGTGGTGAAAACTATCAATATACTACTGGGATAGGGGTAATGGGCAGAAAATTTGTGGGGGGGGGGGGAGGGAGGGAATGAAGAGACGGGAAGACAGAGAAGGGGAAGGTGGCGATGGAGACAGATAAGGATAAGGAGGAGACCGACAGAGAGAGGAGGAGAGTTGAGAGGAGGGGGAGGCGAGAAGGTGGAGAGAGAAAAAAGGTAATAAGCGATGGACAGAGGGAGAGACGAGGAGATGGAGGAGGAGCAGAGGGGCTGATAGAAGCCTGGCACAAATAAATACCCAGGCACACCGGGTGCTCAGTTAGTGTATGTGAAATATGTGTGATCTGCGTGTATGTGAGCAAAGTCACGAGTAAAAATGTTTTGATGGACATCATCTTTACGCCAGTGACTGCCATAGGTTTTTATTACACTATAGCAATTTCGGCCTTAGGTCATTATCAAGTGATACTATGGCTTTGAGCCATGTCAACGGAATGTAAGCTGACACATTTGTATGTCGTTGTCAATACTGTTAAATACACTCGTGACGCTGTTACACAGTGCGAGCACACGTGAAAAGCTGCAGCTAACACTGGATCCATTTCAACCAAGCTGAGTAGATATGTTGCCTGCTATCTGCAATGAAATACTGAATGCGAGAGAAACACCAAGGTCCTACTGGGTTGAGGGTGATAACATGGAGAGAGAGAGAGGGCGTGGGGGAGATCAACAGAAAGAGATTAGGAAGGAGGAGATGCGCACAAATAGGGAGAAGGGCGATATCTACAGAGAGAGGGAGTGGCGGAAACTGTGATAAAAGGAATGGGGAAGAGATAAACAAAGAGAGGGCAGACGTCGAGATGGGGAGAGAAAAAATGGTGTGAGAGAGGTGAGAAAAACTGAATGAGCAGCATGAGGAGATGGAGATGAGGAGGAGGAGGAGTAGGAAGAGGAGGAGGAAGAGCAGGAGGAGATGAACCTGGACGGTGTGGGGAGAACGAAGAGGGGTTGGAGAAGACGCACTTAGATTTTGCACGAACTATATTGTCTTTCTTCGAAGGATTACCATTTAATTTCGAATATTTATTTCATAAAATTCTACGAAAATTTGTAGCAACAGCATCTAGTGCGCGATCTCCTTTACAGATGCGTAACAATTCATTTCCATAGAACAGTTTCACTAAATCCAACCCTACTATTCGCCATCCTCAACAATGATTTAACGTGTTCGTCCCATTTCACATTATTTCCTGGTATTACTCCTGAATACTTAAACCATGTGATGTGTTCAGCTTGTTCACCACCAAGAACAACAACAATCACAATTCTGCGTTCTGGTCCGGCTGTGCCAATCGGTCATCTGACCACCGTGTCATCCGCTGTCAATGGCTTGGATGCGATTTGGAGGGACGTGGGTTGTCTGTTTTCTTGGCTTTGTGAAAGACACTACCCGAACCGGACGTGTCTTCTGGCAGCCGCACCGGTCTGCATCAGTTGGGCCCACCGAGAGGCCGATCACTCCCCATGGACTCAGATGATGCAATGAAAACTGTCGCGCGGATGAATAACGTGACGAAAAGGTTGGGCTTGGTAAATCAGCTCTGGTTGTTGGTATTTCAAAAAAAATAATAGTGTCAATAAAAATGGGGTTCACCATCTACTAAAGTTAAAGTTCGGTTCCATTCGACTCCAATTTGTTATTAAACCTCTGTGTTAAAAACATCTTATTGAGCGCAGTAACACACGGAGCAAATAAAAAACAACTAATCCTTATGAATAATGATCAGTCTAATCTAATGATTAATTCAGCTGACAAAGACTGCAGGAAATAAGGAAGAAAGGGATACAATCACTGATAAAGAGGAACGATAATGGTATTTGCACGGTGAATGCTCCTACCTTGCCACAGGGCATAGGACGTCATATGCAACAACCGTAACTAACTGGGTCTTTAATGAGCCTTGGAACTTCTGACCAAAAGTATCACGATTCCCGGATCTAGATAGAACTACATACCTACGCAAAGATTAATAACTCTAATTTCGGTCGTCTGTGCTGCAGATTCTCCTTCAGATTTAAGCTGTACGATGGAGAGGTATGGATGACTGCTGACAAATTGGTCAATGGATATCGCGTTCCCTCTCAGAAGTAGCCCCCTCTCCGTTCATAATCACGGATGGAACAGGAGAATGAGTGCGCTGTCGTAGAAGTGTAGTACCCAAATGTTCTTGAAGATCTGTCGAACCAGAGTGTCCTCAACCGAGCTGTATCCTCTCGGCTCTCCCTCAAGATTGCGTAATCTATTTTTTGCCAATGGAAAGACTCCGTTAAATTCTGGACAACTAAACTGTTAGTATCGAAACTTCTAAACTCACCGCGTAGAAATAGTTTCATCAGCTACCCAATAGCTAACATTTGCGCGAGCGCAGATCCTAAACGTTAACACAAAATTTCCATTCTTCACGGACGTCTTTGTTTCCGCCAGTCTGCACTTATCCTGCGTTTGTAATTTTCAGAAAGCAACCACTTTCTTAGGGGCAGCCAATAGAGCTCCATTGCCGGTGAAGATGGCGTCCTGCTGATGGCAACTCGCCTCCACGAAAGCAGGAAAGTAATGATTTAACCATGTCTCTTCCCCCGAAAAAAAAAAGACAGAAATATTTATCTGCGAGTGTTGTCCCTCTCTCCTGCTCTCTAGGAAGGCTGCCTGCCACGGCAACTGTGTAGAGTCGTATTCTGACCGATAAGCTTTGAGTTTCGAAAATCGGCAGTGTTCTACACACAGTCAAGTTTTTGCCATAGTTTCAAAGTAGTTCAATGAATTCTCATGCTTTTCTGCCACTGTATTCACGAAAGACGCCTGCAACCACTGGCAGTCCTCACGGAGCCCGTCGAGAAACGGGACGGCTCCCACCCCCCCCCCCTCCACCACCCTCCCTCCCCAACCCCTGAAGCTACTGTGGAGTCATCGAGCCTCGCCTGTTCCTTCCTTACCTCACTACGCGGCCCAGACATGCGGCTACAGCAAAATTTCACTTGCAATTGCTATCCAATGTGGAGAGAACTTTAAAATGGGAATTGCCAGCTTAATCGTTGCAATCTCAAACGTGGCAATAAAGAGTGCATATTAAGCTACATTTAGAATGCTTCTGATCGTAGCGTTAATGTTGACTTTTGATATAGCACGAAGGGGTGCCTGTCTTATGGTTCCGATGTAATTTGTATTACTATGTGGCAGTACTGCCGAATCCATGAATTTTATTATCCAACGCCATTGGTTTTCTACTTCTTAGAATGATATAGTAAATGCTTTTATGAACCTGATGATAGTCTGTGGACCGAAACGGGTCGTTCAGTAAGGACATTTTATAAGTAGCTGTCAGCGATAAATCATGACGTTATTCAAGTAAGTACGGAATGTTAAATCGAATGTTTATGTTCCTCATTTTAACGACACAGTTTAGCACACGTGATGTATTTTTATCGCTTTTATAACCATGCTGTATGTCAGTTGTGAATGGTCCACATTTTATTTTTATTTTCGCTTCTGCTATGTGAAATGTAGCAGGACATTGTTGAAATGTCGGCTTGACTACCTATTTAAAGTCCAAAAAGCATTTTAGAAAATCAAGACTTCATCAACAGAACTGTTACACGAGAATCTGTAAAAACGATCGTGATAAAATATAAATAAGAACAGAAAACTTACTTGGACACGTCCTTCGAAATTTTGGCATCCTAAGATGTTTATCGATATCGCCGTAAACGGATAAAACAGATTAGAGTGAAATGGCTTATGTTGCATCACACTAATAGATATTCATCTGCTCGGCTCGTGTATCTGCATGAAAGCCACACCCGAAAGACAAATATTGATGTAACTTGAGTAGACACTTTGTAACTATAAACAGGAAATCCGAGAGTTACCAAAGAACAAAGAAAATGCAGGGAAACTTGGATTTTTAAATCCCACGAAGAACAGAATGCCAATGGTATCACTGTAATTAAAGTCGCTAAGCAATAAGTTTTATCTTTCTAATAACAGTCTTTGCAAATGTTGTTTGTGTCACCTGTAAGCTGATAATTTATTTTATTGTGACTTTTCAAGCCATGTATAGTAATTTAGTGCATGAAAAACTGTGAGGTCCTCATCACTTCTCGCCTTAGGGTGACTAGTTTCATGAATGTGCACGGAAAGAGCTGTGATTTTAAAATTATTAAGCCAAAGAGAAAGCCTCTGTGTGTTCCCTGAACCTCAACTTCAAGGGATTTTTGAAAACATAGTCAGCGATCTTAACCCATTATTTGGCAAATGGTGAAAATAAAAACAAAAAAAAATTCAGTGCTTATATTTATTTATTATGCTTAGAGAAATACAATTCAGTCAGTTTTAGAAATTTTTGACAGAAATTATGAAAATTATCAAATGTTGCAACATTGCCAGCAGTAGACCACATTTATACATATTATAGAAAAAAAGTGTTTGCCAATTACCTCAAGCAAAAGGTTTCCTGTACGTGAATAATTTAATTTATACACACATTTATGCAGTCTTGCTATGTAATAGGACTGTTTCATTTTCCCTTCTAGTTCTTTTTGCAATGGAATTTTTGGAAACAGTTCCTCTTTGAACGAAGCACAATACTAGATTTCATTTTGAACACATGACTGTAGAATATCCAGATGGACAATAACGACAACGACCTTTGGGACCGTATACAGGTCAACGCTCCAGATTATCAAATCGTATATCTTGTGTAACAGTCGGAGCTGTCGGCTTTTTCCTTTCTTTTGTGGTGGTGTTATGTCTATTGAGGGCCTTCCTACTTTCCTTTTAGCTGAAAACATCAAACCATTGGCAATATTTGCCCTGAATGACTTCAATGAGGTCTTCTTGTCCAGAGATTCTCTTCGAAATATCAGCCAGGCATTTACTACACTCAGATCTAGCATAAATCCAAACACAGTGAGAATAAGACGCGATTACGATGGCAACCGCCGACATATCTATGAAAACACTATTTTCGTGGTCGAATTGTCATCCCTTGAGATATATTTCACAGTACACAATAATCTCTGATTATCTGATGCCTGCCTCACCGGGCTAGGACGCTGTTTCCAAGGCAACTATCGACGCACTTTAGTAACATCGTTCCGCTGCTATTACAGAAATGTTAGTTATTTTCTACGGCTGTGACATCGGAGGAGAGTAAAATTAAACGTATTTCTATGGCATTATATGAAGGGCTTATTTCAATAGTGGTACAAGTCCATTACCTCAACTTTTCTCCATATAATGATTCTGAAATTAATGATTCAAACAAACAGAAAGAAAGGTTCATCTCTAGCAAGAAGCCATATGCGTGAATATTTCTGGTATCTCAACTGCAGATTTTTCAGAGCTCATTTGACTTTAGGACTCTGTATCTCAAATTGAACAAAAATGGACTTATACCACTATTGAAACAAGCCCTTCACATAACCGTAACATATAACGTATCTCCCTCTAGTACAATCTTTGTCAGCACCACTAACGTCCACAGCGGAATAGGACACGCTGGTCTCCCATTGGCAGAGACACAGCTGGCCAAACGCCAGACTATACATCTCGCCTCTACAAAGACAAACTCATGGACAGGCTTCTACAGTCAGTAAAAGTTGTCGAGAGTTAGCAAATATGAAATATGTTGAAAGCTGAAAGTTGGTGTAAGTAATGGGTAAATTTCAGGGGATTCTATCACATGTTGCTAACTGACTCAGCGTCGTGGGCTGTGTATTCTAACATGCGAACAGGCCCATGTGAAAATAAACGATCTTGATTAAGCTTGGCGAATGTGTAGAGGGGAAAACCATGCAACACATATTTTTGTTTTGTTTGGGTGCAGTTTCACTTTGAAGGTGTAAAACACACCCAGAAAAGTAATTTTTTATAGTAAGTTTGGAGTGAATGTTTGAAATGAAAATATATAAATCTTTCTCACATAAAAGTTGCAAACTTTGTTATCAAGTATTGTAATAATTTAAAATTTAGGAAAATATTACATCAGCATTAATTAATTTTTAGAAATTACAACTTAAATAAATGAAACTTCCAAGCCACATAATGCATATATAACCAAGATGGTTTCTGAAAGACAATTTTGGAAAACGAGTTTTACACAACATGTTGTCAGAGTATGTTTAATATACCTGGTTAAAATGTCTAAACATCATTATTATTTTAATTAACTATTTTACATATATTTGCTTTAGGTTTGAAACTGTTATTTTATGTTTACATTAACAGTCATAGTTTTTAAGTTTTCGTTCGCCATATGTGATTTTTATTAATTGAAAATAATAAGTAATTCATTTTATGCTACAAAATCATTTGAATAAGATAATCTGTACTCAAATGTTTAAATTCTAACTTTTTTATACTATCAATATAAAATGAGCGCAATTTCTTCATTTAATATACATAATGGAGAAAACAATGTAAAACAAAATTTGGTAGGATTTCAAATAGTCACATGTGATCCTCTACATATCATTATCTGTATCAGCATTTTTATATTCTTCACAAATTGCAACATCTTCTAAAACTTCCATCATGCTAATTAAAGCTATAGAAGCATGGCCTTTCTGATTGTACTTCTGACCAAAGAGCAGTTTTAGTAGCTGGAGTCAGAGGTGTTTCCTAATCATGCCATTTCAGCTCTCATCATGATATTTCTGTACAAACTGGCATCCCTAACACACATTTCCTTAGAAATCTAATACCAGTTTTTGTAGATTTTGATTTAATTATCTTTTAATATGCCTGTAACACAACATTTTCATAAAAATTTTCATCTCTTATTTCACCCTCTTAGGGGTTGAATTTCCAAAGACCAGTCAAACACATTTATTTTTATTCTATCAGAGAAATTGAATACAAATTTTCAGAAATTTTGTTTTGAAAATGCTGTCACAATGAAATATTTGCAAAAGAGCTTCCACCCTGTTATACCAAATTAGGGGTTGAACTTCCAAAAACACTGAAACATGTAATTTTTCTGAGTAATCTGGTTCTAAAAATGCTTTCATTGTGAAATATATTCATAAAAATCTTCATTCCCCAGTTTCCCCAACCTTTTAATTTCCAGAAATGCTGAACCTCTTTTTCTTTAATTTTTAACAGAGAAGTCAAATTCCAGTTTTCATTGATGAGCATTTAAAAATGATTAAGCTAATATTGCTTAGTTAATTATTGCTAATGAAATTTTTAAAATACTTTCAGCTGCTGTTTTACCACTTCAGTTGATGAATTTCCAGACATGCTGAAGCAATAATTCTTTTAATTTCTGGCTGAGAAACTAATACCAGTTTTCGAAGTTCTATCTTTAAAATTGACTTACTTGTGACTTATTTTCAAAAATCTTTTCATCCCCCATATCGCTTCCTTGGGAGTGAAATATCAAAAAAATTTTAACGACGCCTATGGTATAAATTCAATGCACTCTCCAAATTTCAAGTTTCTGTTCTTAGCAGTTTGAGCTGGGTAATGCTAAGACAGTGAATCAGTCAGGCTCTGTTTCTATCCCTTAGGAATAGAATTTCCATAATACATTGAAACACAAAATTATTTTATTTCCAAACAAGACATCAAACACAAATCTTCATTGATTGTTTTAAAATATATTATAATGAAACATTTCCAGTAAAATCTTCATCCCCTATTTCAGCCCCTTAAGGGTTGAATTGTCAAAAAATACTGGAACAAGATTTTTTTAATTTTTAACAAGATGTCATATAGCACTTTTCCAAGATGTAATCTCAACAGTACACAGTAGACCTTTGATAAGGATTTATTTAAATAAAGCCACTGTATCACCTTGTAAGGGCTTGAATTTTCAAAACTGTTGAAAGCTGTATTTTTTATTTCTGATTGAGAAAACAAATAACCATTTCCATAGAGCTAGCTTGAGAAGTAAGGGGAACATAGTTTCAAAATCCGTTTTATATCCTATTAACTCCCTTAAGAGTGGAACTTTGAACAATGCCCTCTTAAGTGATGCCTGCAGTATGAGATCCACACACCCTCCCAATTTCAAGTTTCTATCCATAGCAGTTTGGGCTGCAGGGTGTTGAGTCAGTGAATGAGTCTGAACCAGTTTCACCTCTTTAGGGGTTGTTTTTCCAAAACCATTGAAACAAATATTTTTTTATTCTAAGTGAGAAACCAAATTCAAATTTTCACAGATTTAACTGCTTTCACAATGAAATATTTTATAAAACATTTCATTCCCCATTTCACCCTTTTACCGGTTGAATTTGCAAGGTAACTGAAATACATAATTTATTATTTGTAACTGAGAAGTCAAACACCAGTCTTCGTAGATGTGGCTTTAAGAATTCCTTAGCAGCTCTTCAATAAAAACTTTTACTCATTATTTCTTCCCCATAGGGATTAAATTGTCAAAAATGCTAAACAACAATTTTTTTATTTCTAACCAAGAAATCCAATCACTATTTTCGTAGGTCTAGCTTCAGAATTGTCCTAGTAACGATATATATTGAAAAAATACTTGTCATGTCGTACTTCACCCCCCCTTAGGGATGGAATTTCGAGAAATGCCTTCTTTAACGCAGCCTACAGTATAAGACTAACACCTTCTCCAAATTTCAAGTTTCTGTACTTAGTGGTCTGGGCTGGGCTATGATGAGTTGGTCAGTAATGACATTGTCTTTCATATATATTGAATGACTGCAGCTTTATTACATTGCTTTTCAGGTGGAGATTGATATTACAGTCATTCAACAGGACTAAATCTGAAAATCTTCTCACAAAGTTCTTCCAGTAGCGAAATACACATACATCCCCCAGCAGCACCTGTGCTGCCAAGCCCTTTGAAAACAAGACCTTTGAGAGAAGATTTTCAGTCCTAGTTCTGTTGAATAACTGTGATATCAGTCTCCACTTGTGAAACAATATAGTCAAGCTGTAGTCACTACACATAATCCATTCTCTTCCTCATGACTCACCACTGAACTTAAATGTACCTGATACAAATCAGGATATTTAAAGGATCACCTGTGACAATTTCATATCCTGCTGAATTTTATTTTATGTCGTGCTCTCTGTCGCGTATATTATGTGAGGAATTTCGTTCATTTTATGTGCATGATAAAAAAATACGTTTTAAGCACTTATTTACGGATTGTCATTACAGTAATAATTTTTATCATAATTATGAGTTGCTTATTATTTTCAGTTAACAAAATATATGTATGTGAATAGGTACATTAAAAAAAAACAAAGGTAAAACATGAATATGAAATGTAAAACAACAGTTTAAAACATAAAGGAAATGCAATTAAAATAAATGATTCGAAAAATAATAGGTGTTTAAATATTTTGATTAGGTACACCAAAAATACTCTGACAACGCATTGTGTACAGCTTATTTTAAATAAATTGTATTTAAGAAAGCTACTTTATTACATGTGGATACATGTGGTGTGAAAGTTTCTTAATTTATGTTGTAACTAAAGCATTCAGAATTAAGTAATGGTGGTCTGGTACTATGCAAAATTTCATATTCTTACAAAACTGGATTAAACAGTTTTCAAGAACGTTTATTACATATCAACCTTTAATAGAAAAACTTTTTATGTACAATAGTTTTGGAGATACTTCCTCTGAACATAACATGCCAAATTACATTTTGGGGTGTGTTTTATCCCTTAAAAGTGAAACTGGACACAAAAAATGTATTGCCAAGTTGCATCAAGATCGCTTACTTACACTTTAGAATGTTTAGTTGTAAATTTAGTTAATTCAGTTGTGCTCTGCGCCCTCTACTGACTCGCTTTCTGTGTTTCGAACCTGTTCGGATTGTAACAGAATCATAGTATTTCATCGGATGGATGATCCGAAATGGTCACATGTTAGACATAAAAATTCTGTTTTTGAAACGTGTCTCGCTGTCTGGGTGCAATGGTGGACGCCCCCACGTGGCAGTCCACCAGCTGGACAGACCAACAACTTGCCCCCTGTCAGTCTTGTCGTGTCCCAGGTCCATTAGCAACTACTCTATTACTGACCTTAAATGCACACGCTCAGGCGCAGACAAGCGAGTGGTCTTGTCATATGTCTCTTTCCCGTTGCAGTGCTGTTTGTACCCGATTTTGGAAGAACGGTTCGTTAACGGTCTGTAGATACCGTTATAATCTGCCGATAATTTTCAAACCAGGGCACATCCCGCTGCTGAATGAAAGATTTTCCCCGGAAGCAGTACCCCGGGCCGTGGGGATTGCTTTCAAGGGGTTAGTCTAGCAAGATATGCAAGTGAACTTGTATGGAGTTCGAAGAGTCGGAAAGAAGTGGTGGTGTTCATGAACCGTGAGGACGAGTCGTGATCTGTACTCAGATAGTTAAGTCGGTAAGTGTACTGCCCGCGAAAGGCAAGATTCCGAGTTTGGGTCCCGGTTCGACACCCAGTTTTAGTCGTCGGCGAATGACGCAGGCAGCCACAAATGCTTTTAAAATGTTTTATTTGAGTGCCATAACCAGTTTAGTGCTAGCATGCCCATTTTCAGATGTAACTGAAAATATTAGCCCTTTGTCGATGGGTGTTGCAGCGGAAAGCCGTTTGACATTGAAATAAAACGATTTAGATGAATTTGGGCTCTCATTAAACTTTGACAAAACACAGTATATACAGTCCCACACAGTAAATGGAATGACACCATTAATAAATATAGACTTCGATCAGAAATCAGTAGCTAAGGTAGAATATTCGAAATTTCTAGGTGTATGAAATGATGAGGTGTTGAACTGGAAAAAACATACTGAGGACCTGCTGAAACGTTTGAGTTCAGCTACTTATGCTATTAGGGTCATTGCAAATTTTGGTGATATACATCTGAGTAAATTAGCTTACCACGCCTATTTTCATTCTCTGCTTTCGTATGGCATCATATTCTAGGGTAACTTATCATTGAGTAAAAGAGTGTTCATTGCACAAAAGCGTGTAATCAGAATAATTGCTGGAGCTCATCCAAAACCATCCTGCAGACACTTATTTAAAGAGCTATAAAACTTCACTGTAGCCTCACAATATATATATATATATATATATATATATATATATATATATATATATATTCAATTATTAAATTTGTTATTAACAATCCGAACGAACTCAAAAGTAATAGCAATGAACATGGCTACAACACTAGGAGAAAGGATGATCTTCACTACTCTAAATGTAACTTTGGCTCAGAAGGGGGTAAATTATGCTGCCACAAAAGTCTTTGGTCACTTACCTAATAGCATCAAAAGTCTGACAGATAGCCATATAGCATTTAAAAGGAAATTAAAAGAATTTCTTAATAGCAACTCCTTCTACTCATTGGATGAAATTTTGGGTATAGTAAGTGGGTAATTTCCCAACAAAAAAAAGTGTCGTGTAATATTTTGTGTAATGTAATATCTTGTATAGACACCTTTTATTGACCTGACACTTTCCACATCATTACGAAGTGTCGTATTCATGATCTATGGAACAAGTACTAATCTGATCTAATCTAATCTAATCTCCAACCATCATAAACGCCTGAAGAGTTGACAAAATCCAGTATGGGTAAAACAACACAACTTTAATTGCCAAGAAGTTTCAGAACATCGGGCAGTTCACTCAGAATGAAATATTTCTTCCCCATGACAAATCTTCAATGTGCATTTCGCACTGCAGATCAGGTTTCGCCACAGTAGCGTATTTGTAAGGAAATATGACGTTGCTTCTGAGTCGCTCTGTGTATCATGATGTAGACGGAGTATTACACGATAGCGCCATTTTCTTTCTTCATTAATTTGGGCTAGATAACTTGAGAAATAAGTTGTGTTAACTACTACACCTCAGAGTATAACTTCAAATGGATTCGAATATCTGTGTCTGGATGACAGATATTCCCTATGACTGTCGAATTTGGACATCGCATTCCGTCACCGTGTGCCTGTTGGATATCAGCCTTTCTCAGTTCGCCTGTTACAATGTGTTGCAGCTTTCCTGTTCATTACAGCGTCTTTCCAGAGCGAAATCAGACATTAGTGAAAAATCAAAGACCGTCAACGGTGTTTGCTATTTTTTCTTCTTTTCAAGTCGTATTCTCGGATGGCAATACAGTTGTCCAAGCGGAGGGTTGCAACTAACAAGCAAGAATGTACAAGTAACACAAGTGTAGTTAGCAATGGAAAGCTACGAGGCATTACAAAGTCGCGGGTTACATAAGCGTCAGGTCTGTGCAGCCCGCTGTGAAGGTTGAGATATTTCAACCTTCTGGCGCCTGCTGCAGACGCAAACGTTGCTTTCCACTTCCTGTGTCAGCCTCCATTTACAATGCACACTATAAAGCAGTGCTTACCCGAGCAGAACGAAGGTACCCTCCGTATTACACCCGTGAAATAATGTTTGTATTTTCATGTGTGTCGTACACACAGTGCAGACCACTCTCTGCAATGGTCTACAGAACTTGCCTGATCTGGCAGCCACTTTTGAATTCTACGTTTTATTTCTACAGCTTTGTAAAGGTTTTTCGTCACGGAACATAATTCGTTGGAGGACTCAAAAATGGTTCAAATGGCTCTGAGCACTATGGGATTTTACTTCTGAGGTCATCAGTCCCCTAGAACTTAGAACTACTTAAACCTAACTAACCTAAGGACATCACACACATCCATGCCCGAGGCAGGATTCGAACCTGCGACCGTAGAGGTCACGCGGTTCCAGACCGTAGCGCCTAGAACCGCTCGGCCACATCGGCCGGCTTGGAGGACTCTTTACACTAGAAATAACGCAATTGCGAATATGGCGGTGTTTCGTTAAGTGTTTACCGAAAAAGCCACTGAAAACGAGCCAGAATCGTGTCTGTGTTTCTTCCTATAGAAGGAACGTAGGACAGACGAGGAGTCTTATCGCTGGTCCTGCTTGCAGCCTAGCACTGCTCGGCTCTTGGACGAAGCCGATAATGACGAGGAGGTTGTCATATTTGCCGCGTAACTTTTAGATGTGGTTGCAGGTAGGCGAAAACCTTCAAAACCACAATGGCGTGGAATCCGACTGATCACTGACCAATGGAAAACGTGAGCGGGGATCCAAAATGTTGAGTAACAGTGTCACGTTCTCCTGGAGCACTGTTTCACTGTGAAACAAACGGGTCTTCACAGAAAAGAGCATCTCCTATCTGGGACGTGGACTCACCGATACTCGTCCACGACATCTCCACTCTGTACATTACTCATGCACAATCTTAAGATTCTTTTGCTTTCTGTTGTACACAGCAAGAATAAGAAAAAAAATGAAGGAATAAGTTACTTGAGCGATTGTGACATTTATGGTACAGCCAAACGGGCGACGCATTTCCGGAAAATCTGTGAGATGAATATAGAAATGAGATCGGAATTTTGAAATCTGGGTGGTCTCACGACACTGTAAATCCAGGTCCTCATCAAAAGCACCACTGATTATTTTCGCTGGTATGACGAAGAAACAAAGACAGTAGATACATAGTTATTATAACCAGTTGTGTCTTCGTAGAACTATTTCAGAAATGTAGATGTGTATACATTATTGGTTTACTGAATAGAATAAAAAAAGATAAAGAAAAAAACTGGGTTTCCCTGCCCATGGCAAAGGTTTAATTTAGTGTTCAGTTCGGACCTAAACTTCATAGAAGGTATTCGGGTAAAACCTGATAACTAACGAGGAAACCATATCAGTGAAAGATAAACAACGAATAAACAACAGTTATGAAATATAAAAACTTATTTTTGTCGGTTGAAATGATATTTAGTGGAACTCAGCACTGTGGAGTATACAGTTATACCCCATACCTTTACTGGAATTGGCATATGAATTTACGTAACGTGTTTATCAAGTGTCTCCAAGTGGATACGATCTAACCAATGGACAGAACTCGGATGGTGAGTCCAATACAAATCAACGTTCCGTATGCATTTCACACGTAAGTGGATGAAAATTTGTGGTAATAATAGATAAGAGAACAACAAATATTGTTGCTTTCAAGATTACGGGATTCTGACTTAATACACGGATCGTGATTTAGTCTAAATTTGTGTCCACTTGGAACACATGCTTACCCAACGACGGCAAGAACACCACTCCTCTATGGAAGTCGGCCTCTCTTCCTTGTTCAAAGTGGAGACGCGACTTCCTGGAAGTGGAAAGTGGCGCTCTCCATTCTGGCTAATGAGGCTGCGCAAAATTTCTGGGTGAGCGAAGCTGACAAATGCAGCAAGACGTATCGTGATTCGTCTGCCTTTGGCCGCGATCATCTTTGCATCGCTAGACATGCAGAAGGGGAAACGTTTCAAATGTTGGTACTACTACTTGTATGAATAAGTAAGGGGCTTTGTCCCATAGATGACAATCGAACGAACAGACCATGCTTTTAACCTAAACGGTCCAGGCGGCAAAACGAGCCCATTATTGTTACTTGAGTCAAACTGCGGTTTTTAAGAAAATATAACAGAAATACCTTTCTCCTATCCTCTTTCAAGAATCAGTGTGTTTTTACGTATAGAAGATTAACGAGCATCTCGGGGCATGCCATTGCAAGATACTTTTGCAGAATTAAATATTTTGAAAAATATGAGTGCGGAAATCGTACTTCTTTCATAGTCTTTGATCTTGTTTGCAGATGAATTCACAAACATTTCCGGAAAGCATTTATGAAGTAAGTGCATGAAAATTGCGCTGGAGTTAGGAAAAACACTAAAAGAATATTTGTTTCAGTTGCAAATAGTCTTATGGAAAAGAATTTGAACTGCCTAATGCTTTGCTCACTATCACACACAACTGAAATCATTTTATTAAGCAGTCTAAATTTCACTTAATTTCATAGTAATATCAGTCTAGAATTGTCCTGAACCTAAGAACTATCGTAATTTAGCTCTTTTTGTGTTCAGAATCAATATTCTTCTTTCATATTAAAATCAATTTCAACATGATCAATCTTTTATTTTCTTGATCATACCTTATGGCCATATTCAGACCCATACAGACGTTGAATAAGAGGTGTTTAGTCAGCAAATTTAGGATATATATCAAATGGTACATTCATGGAATTCAACTGGTCAGTTGTTGGAAACGGGTATCCATCAATGGATCTGTACGAAAATAGTTCTTCATTTTTTCCTGATGGTGCTAAAAGTATTTCAGGAATAACCGCTATACAATACAATATAGGTTACGTGATGGGTTCTGATATTCAGCGTCACAATATTTGAAACAGTTCGAGACGAAAGTTAACCGCCCATTTATGGCAACCTTACCCAACGTGAATTTGTGATATAAGTTAATACTGTTATTTTCAATTGTAATATTATTCACAATGTACCTGTGTATATTGCCAATGTATCTCAGGAAACTTCGAGCCAGTAGGCGAAAAATATATCTGTGTAAACGTTTTACGATGAGATACAATTGAGGGGCTACTCAGCAGTGTTCACATGATCAGCTATGATAAGTCGAGATATTGATAGGAAAGGCAGGCATTTTTGTAAAGAAAAGTGTTTCTGAATAATATTGGTCGGAAGACGATGACTGGAAGAAGAGAAAGTGTCCACTCTGGATGAAATGCAGTTAGTGGAAAGTGGGGCGATGGAGATCTCAAGGTGTCCAGTCGCAAGTGTGATGGAAATCGATGACAAGTTTCATTAAATTGTGGGAAAAAGAGTGGTTTTAGCAGTGTTAAAAGAGGAAAATATATGTAGCAAGTTCGAGGCAGAAACTCTGAGACAGAGAACGGGTTTTCTTGCAGGACATGCGAGTCGAACTTGGAAAATTATAGAGCACGATCGCTGCATTATTGTTGCTTCAAAGAAGATGAATTGACTTTGGAACCGACGCAAAAGAAGAAGCGCGTGAGTAGAGGACGTCAGAAGAAAACCAGAGAAATCAAAAGCAAGAAGATTTAGAAGAATTTTTTCAAAATATATTGGGGAGAACGTATTTCAAGCAGCTGACCAAACTAACTCATGTGATAAACAGTAATATGAGAAATTGAGTCCGCCTTGATGCAAAACACATTTTTATTCGTTTATTTCTTTATTATCCCAAACTAGTTCCGGCAACAAATATCACCATAGTCAGTGGTTTTTTTAAATCTTATTTATTGCATGTTACAGCATGTCTTAAGCGATTATTGGCGCTCTTTGCGACATATTTTCTGTCCTCTTTTTTTCTGTTGCCGTCTTTTTACTTAGCGAACATCATGTCATCTGCAAACGTGTGACCCGTTTCGTTGGATGGTATGTGGCTGCTTTTATACACAGAAAAAGTTTTGCACTTTGTTTCTGATGGAGAGTATTATACCATCTGGCGTAGGATAAATGTCTGCAAAAGGAATAGCCAAACGACTGAATCCAGTTGCAGTTTTTCAGATACATTTTGCGGTTGTTGGTGGTCTTTCTGAAGCTTGAAAGTGTATTGTTAAACCTATTGCCCCTTTCAACAATGTTGGTGGTAGTTTTGTTGTCACTCTTTGTTATTGGTAACCCATCACTGGATGGATTGAGGTGAACTGCATTATAAAAAAGAACGCGTGTGATAGGAATATTGCAGTGCAAAATATAATTAACCACTGTTTCTAGCTCAACCTGATTGAATGTTTTTAAAATACTAGAATAATTTAATATCATATATTAAATATTTGATTGCAGTTATCATTTAGAATATGCAATATTTGCACTTTCAATTATGTTCACGTACCTATCAGAAGAAGAGAGTAATAAATCCTAATACTGTTTGCACAGATGATATCATGTAATAATTTTAAGCTGTTTCGCTGGGAGCTAGCATTGATTTAGTTGTGGCAGAATGATAAGGTCTCTGTGAGCACCATTAGATACAAAGTCGCTGCAAATAATACAAATCTAAATGTATCCATGAAAAGTAGATAAGACCCACCTACCAGAGGCATACGCTAAGTACACCTGGAATAATCGATGGTATTACCATACTCAATCGCATACGAATCCGATGCTATATCAACTAACTCGATTTTCTTCATGCATTTACATCAGGATTTCACTGTAACCTACAAATTTCAAACTAAGCTTGTAACTTGTTACTCAACTTTTAAGTCGGTTCAGCATAGGTACATTGCAGCACCTTTTGCCCCACAAAAATATAAAGATGGTCCACACATTTAACAGGTCCAATGATGGCAAGTTTATCCTACATATGATTAAAATGACTAAAGAAGATTTAAAAGAACTAGAACAAAGGAAATGCGTATAGTCTTATATTGTCTCACAAGGGATACCACATTAGTGGGGGAGTCTGTTACACAAGCATCAAAAGGGACTAAAATATACATGTCTCAACCATACCGACCGGAAAGAAAGACAAGAAAGGGGTGTCGCATAATTTTCAGCTGAAAATCATTCGCAATAATTCCTAATATTTCTTTTATTGTATGTACTCAGACAGAAAGATTAAAAATCTGAGAAAAGCACGTGAAGAAATTCCAGAAACTCTCCGACTGTACCAAGAAGAGTTTGATAACGCGTTATGATAATGTGAAAGGTTTGTCTGGTAACACATTCACCCAAGACAGAAGTACACAACACCTGGTCGACGAAGACTGACTGGGAACTGGGACCGATAGGCTCCAACGACAGGGAGACCCTAAGACAGATTTACGTCCGCAGTTTTGAGAAACGGCAAATGACGTACCATTTCGCGACAATAAAAGTAAAGAGAGTACTGGGAGAAAATTTGACTATACTGAATGCTGGGTAATAATGGGAGCGGATGGCGAAAGAAAAAAGAAAGAAAAGCTGGTCCACAGTACGCCATCCAAAATAATAAGTAAGAAAAGAAAACTACCGATGGCTGAGCAGTGAAAAACGTAGGCAACGTTAGATTAGAACTAAAATTTTATTTCCAGCTATTTTAGGAGTGAAGGTTGCTACATTACACCCACTCTCCTTAATATTCCGGGACATCACGTAAATAGGTGTCCAGCCCAGTTGTGATATCGTTCCTGAATGTTACTGAAAGCGGGAAGGTGTGCATGCATCTCTGTGAAAATAACTGTTACCGTCTTAGAATACAGGAGTGTCCATAGAATACTTATCATGAAGACTTAGAAGAATAGGGCAACACTGTGTCACCTACAATGTTCAAACAAACGTCCTGATTCACGTTCACGTTTCCTTGAATGAGCGCGCCCAAGACACGGTACGCAAGACACCACCAAAGAACCACAGAAACACCTCCCGCCTGGACTGCAAAGTCTACATTGTGCAGGTTAAATGTACTGAGCCATCGGTGCACTTGACAAATTGTATCGTTTGAAAAACTATGAAGTCGCGACTCGGAGGACCATTCCACATGTCTCAAGTCAGTTAGTGTTCAATTTCTGCGTCTTTCGTTCCACTGAAGTTGTATATGTTTTATATGTTTACGTGCTACTGGGAGCTATCAGCTTTCCGTGAAGTACCGACCCAGAATACCCACTGCATGAAGCTGCCTTCCATAGGCTCGACTTGTATCGGGTTTGAAACCGATGCTCATCACAAGGCGTGACACCACTCTGCGGTTCCGTTGGTTAGGATCCTCGTCACAGTTAGGATCTTTCTTAAACCGTGTTACATAGTTTGTGAGCGTTACACCAGTACTTGTAGACACGTTGGGCGTTCCGTGTTGATACACCAAGAAATCGGGCACCTTTATTCTCGGTGTGGCCATGAGCACGTCCAAACATGACAGTTGCTCGCTGTCACTTCATATCTCCATGTCGCCCTGTTCTTCTTCTTCAGTCGATTGTAGCATAAAATCACTTCATTATCACGGCACGTTATCACCACTTCACTGCCATTGCTTGCGCCAGTGGTGGAAAATCGAATACTACAACATCTGCAATGCTCAAAATAGGCATGTTTGAACTTCTTTCGATGTCTAATAATTCATCAGGGGAGCTTTCAACGTCTCTGAATATTATTATTTTCATTATTGTATCAAAATATTGGTAACGTTAAAGACAGATTCTTAATACAGTTAATAAGCAACTAAGTTCAAGGTAGGTTGTCAAAGTACTACAACAAGCCATGATCTCCACATAGCACAATGATTTGGAATCTCTTTACATTCATCTCAACCTAATCTTTGTATTCGTTCAAAACAAAAATTGACCGCCAAAGGGCATGCAACGTTAAATGACGTTAATAAGATTGCATTAGTTTATATGTCTTTCATGCGTATTTTTACGCATAAGACTGAATGTAAACAATACACGGTGCAAGGGCAAGAACACACGTCCCTTTTTTAGCGTATGCTGCAGAAAAAAAAATTAAAACAAGTTTGTTTCTCCATTCTATGTACCGGTAATTACTAACAGGCATAATTGTTTGAAAAGCGTTAAAACTATATAGCGACTTCCTTCTTTCATTTGTCGTGGAATCACCCAGATGCTATTACAAATCGATGTTAAATGTTTGAAAGTAGTTAATGGTGCATCAGATGCAAAACCTCGCATGTAAAATCAAGCACTCTGGGTATCCATATGGTAATATCAGGCTTAAGACTAACAATATCATCCGAAATGGAAATAACAGCAGGAAATACATTACAGGTCAAAAGTTTTCTATCAGTCATGATAATAGCTACGTATCTCATGTCAATGCACAAACTTATCGTACAACAAAATACACCGACAAAATCAATATGTTTTAGACTTAGCCTGTTCAAAGTATCCTCCCTTTACCCTCAGAACAGCTGCACAGGACATTACATTTTGTAGTGTACTTGCAGATGGTGCCGTCAAGCACGTCTGTAAATTATTCCAGAGATCCACGACATTAGATGACCTCAGTTTTTCTACTCCCTGTCAGGTTCATCCCACAAGACCTCGATGGGATTTGAGTCAGGCGACTGGCTTGGCTACATTATATTCTTTAGTTCCCCACGTTACTCTGTTGTACTTCCATCCCCTCTGCACAATTTAGAACCACGTCTGGGATGACTGACCGATGCAGAACAAACACACGAGCCATATCTCTCACGCCAGATGGAAGTGCATTGTTCATCAGTATTTTGTAACATAGTTCCTTAATTAACATTCCATTAATTCTCAGTGGACCACCGACTTCATCATCCGAGAAACATCCCCACACTACAACTGACCCTCTACCATGCTTCGCCGTTGCCGTCAAACAGAGACTGTTCATACGTTCTCCACGAAGTCGACAGATAAGTATTTGACGACGGCTTCCAGATACTTCAAAACCCGTCGTAAATAACACCTTGAACCATTGCAGCACACTCCATTTTTTATGTTGCTGTACACATTTAAATCTTTCTGCCTTGTTTCGTTAGCGTAATATACGTATTTTGGCCGTCATGCAACCCCTTAAACCCTATTCACAAAGAGTACGTTGCCCAGTTCAGACAGAGATTGTAACTTCTCGAACATTATTTGCTTCTTCGCGTGTATCAGACGCAGTACGAGAACTCCGACGTTTACTCTGTACACATATGAACTGATCTTCCCTGTATGATGTTACTCGGGGTCTGCCAGATCGCGGAACACTTGCACTGGCACGAGTTTGCTTGAATCACTGTCATGCATGGAACGCTGGAGACTGAGCTACAGTCCTTCTACAATAATGTTCCTGATGCAGAAATGCAGTTACGTTTTAAATTCCATTCTTCTGCTTCTGTCCCCTTAGGAAGTAATATTCTGTGAACCTGATCATTTATACAAACACATTGCTAAACGCACACAGAGTACTGTAAACTAATGCGAACTGATTGCTACACAAAGAGTTGGAGGAATTAGTCGTGTTCGAAGTGAACTGTGTCAGAAGAGGCAAGCCGGTGGTAATACGGATACTCAGCAGTGCTCCCCTATGCGAAGAACCAGTCAAATTCACGAGAAAAGTGCTTAGTCTTTATATGATTGTCCTTGTGTTATTATTAGAACGGGAACTGATAGAATATTCAAAACAGAATCCCTGATTTAACCACAAATCCCTAGTAGTGCTAAGTATTCGAAAACTTTTCACCTTAGTGTAGTGATAAATAGAGGACAGAAAATACTGCCTTTAGCGTTCAGATAGCGAATAGATTCATTACTGTACGACAGTGCAATATATTTCTGTTTAGTCGCCCCTAGGTTTTGGTAGAGAATCTCTGGTTCGAGTCCTAGTGGCTATATTGGCTTTGAGCTATACAGCAATTAGATTGGCCAACCAACAGCAGGCAAAAAATACTCATTGACACAAGAATCGGAAGCCCTATATGGGCATCACGTTTGATAACGACTGCGCCTCTGCCTAACGTGAACTGCAGCTACAAACAAGTGTGTCCATAGAGAATAAAAAATAACTTATTGAAAAAGAATACGTACTACTACAGAATACATTTAAGCAATAAATAGGTATTACGGTAGAAGGAAAGTAAGGGAGCAGTTCAAGCACTTCCTACGTGCTGCTCGTTTTTCTCATCATTATGAATATCACCAAATCGCTGGACAGGATAGGATATTCTAGGCGTGAGTATACGCGATGAGTGTAGAATCAGTTAAGTAGCGTCGGCATCTCCTTCCCAACTGTAAACAATAGAAGTTTTTTCCATTTATTTTGAATCCTCGCCAACGACCTTTGATTCCAGCAGTAAAAGGAAAAACTGGTTTCCAAAACTCCGTGACACTACGAGCAACGTCAAAGACTTGTGAGTGAAGGTCATGAAAGGCCTCTCTCCGTTGCTTGGGAGTATATGTCACTGGAGGCTTCTTAACAGATGCGTCGCTACCGCCACGTGTGATGGAAGATAACGTACTACAACGGCATACATTCTTGCTAGTGACGGAATGAGACACAAATCTGATATCCGTTAACCCTTTTCTAAATTTAATGCCAGTTTAACATTACACCATAGACACTTTGCGATACTGCCGAATGAAATGAGGTCAAACTAACAATTATATTACTCTTAAATGGAATTATTCTTATTTAATACTGGCAAATTTTAATGAAGTTTGAAACACATTACTGGATAAAAAGTGTGAGGATTTAAGGGTCTACGTCGTGGAAAAGAAATGCAAGATATTTACATCAATTTGCTCGTACATTTATCCTCATAATGTAGAAGTGCTAGATTTCAAAAGAGACTTTGACAGTGATATAGACGAATCGCTCAAACTTATAAAAATGCATGTAAATATGTTCAACAGTCCTTCTTAACTAGTGCATCAATTGCAGTTAAACATATCACTTGACATCTGGAAAGAAGCACTATTGGGGATAAGAGCCATCTACATGCCATAGGGGTGGGAATGAAAGCGGGTGAAATTGCAGAACACCTGAGGCAACTTCAACCAAAATTGTCAGGTACACGACTTATTACTCGAATAAATATAATACGGGAGTAAGATTCACCACTACCACTAGGCGTTAGGATGTGGATGAGAACGAGTAGCGTAAAAATATTTAAAAAGGACCATTCGGTATCTCTTTCCCGTATCCGGTTCACTTGAAATGCTTTTGAAAAATGAAGTGAGATTTGCCTCTTACAAGTGCTGTTCAGCGAGCCAGTACGGTCGCCAGAATGAGCACTGCAGCGAACCAGCAATTTTGTCAACATGAAATCACAAGGATGAATACGACAGATAACTTTATCATTCTCTGTGGAGTCGTGTAGTGTAAGCAGAGAATCGGGGAGAAATGTGTGCAGTATATGTCCCATACGCGTATGTTCCCTGGCTCGATTTCAACGGAAAACGGTACATATATTACTTACTATCTGGAAGGAAATACTGTGGAGGTAAAAACAATCAACCGCCTAGTGATGTGGGCGTGTTGTAGGTGGAAGGAGAAAGTGAACAGACGGAAGAAGAAGAGGAGATGGATAGACAGAGAGGGGGAAAGGGACAGGGAGACGGGGAAGTGGAGATGGAGAGGGAGTGAGGGGAAAGCTGATAGACAAAGAGAGGAGGGCGGGAGGAGATGGACATAGAGGAGGCTAGGAAGATATGGATAGAGGGAGAGGTAGTGTGGAGGGGTTGGACAAATTGAAACTCAACACGGATAATGCCATATTTGTCAGTTTACGTCACACAAGTTGTAGAATTGTATATTACCTCTAAACAGCTTGGCTTTGAAAGACAAGGCTTCATAAGTAAAATTTATGGATGGAAATAATTAAAGTGACATTCCAAACGTTAATTTGTATTACAAAACTGTGTAATAACTTAATACCCCATCCGGATCAGTAACACTTGCATTTCGTCAAAGCCCCAGTATCCCTCACCTATCACTTATTATTTCAAAATTTCACGAAAAATGTTAAATGAAACATTGGGGAGCGTAATGTTATAACACACACAGCGGTCATAAATAAAAGACGAATACACAGCTGCAAAAAAAGCCGATCAAATTCGAAATTTTTTTAAATTCATTGTTTCTGTCAGTTTCGTACTTTACTTGAGACGTGAATCCCAAGTGTGATTACGCCGAGGAACAGTGCAGCACAAATGGTATATAAACCACACTGTCCATGCCGGCGTAAATGACGTTCACTGTAAGATTATGCCGTTTTCTGACAAAGCTGCTCCCAGGACCTCACCAGCGGGGGAGGGAGAACTGGAAGACGCAAGCCAATCCCAGAACCCCTGGGAAACGTGCACGTGCATAGGAAGCTTCTGGAGACATATCAGCATCTATGTGTCCACCTCAACACCTCAAGATGTTGCAACTCACACAGAAACCTCTACTTTGTCCGGAGACATCACATTCCGGTACATTATTCGGTTAACGGGTTGTCACTCGCTTGAAAAAAAAAATGCTATGTCTTGGTGAGTGTGCATGTAGACCGCCACAGTAACATCGAATACGGTACTGAATCATCAGTAAAGCTGTCAGGTTCACAATAAGATCACAACATGTTGTTCGTTCACCGCTGTACGGTTTCTTACAAAATACAAAGCGAAAACTAAATCACTTAGTGATACAACGGGAGTAGCAAACGGCTACCGGCCACACAATGAATACATGTCATTAGCTTTCTAATTATTACATATGCTCGAAAATTCCCGAAGTAAGAAACTGAATTCGCGGAATTAATAAATAAATAATATTAAATGTCGAAGGGAAATTTTTTTTTAATATAGTGATAACTGAAGACATTCCCTTAGATTATACAGTTGCATAATCACTCCACTTCTGCTGACAGTATACATCCTTGAGGATTTAGCGTTTGTTACAAAATTTATGGAACCATCGAGTGCATTTTAAAGTACAATTTTCCGTGCTTAAGTTCATGCCGTTCATTTCACTTGTACTCAGTGTTTGTTAGTTGCCAACTGATCGATTTTAAACACGGTTTTATGGTATCGTTGACTTTGGCTACGTGAAGTCTGATGTTTTATCCGTAATTAGAACGTTATTGTTATCAGCAAATAGCCTTGTGTGTGTATCTTATATGTATAACAGAAACCACGAAGGGTGAAAGCCTACTGAGGAGAGGGGCAGTGCGTCTTACTAATAAATATCCCATTGTTGCGTAATGTAACAAGGCAGCTAGGGGTAAAACAACAGCGCTTTGAAAATAAAACGGAATTAACTAATTTGTGACTTGTGTCTGTAAGGAGAAAGGAAACTCCGCCTTGATTTACTTTTTTTGACAACAGGGCATAGAGTTGTTGTTTCTTGTCTTGCGTTATACATCAGTTTACTCCGGGCCACCAATGAGTTCTCTTCAGTTTCAGAGGGCTGATGCATTATGCACTAGTTAATATACGGTAGAACGGTTACTGTGTCCGTCCCGGTTGCTGCCCGCTTTCAGGTTGACGCTTCACCAGTGATCGAGAGAGGTTGTTTCAAGGTGTGGCAGGCAGCTAAAGACTTTCCGAGGGACCGATTGCAAGCTATCTCTAGTCCGTCTGGCAAGAGTTACAGGTGCTGTTAACTGTTGATAAAGATGCTGAGACAGATTCAGTGGCGTTTCCTTTTTCTTAGGCTTCTAGGCCTGCATGATCCGGGCAGTTACAGACGTTGGGGTAATTGATAACTGGGAACTTAAGTGCTGGGCACGTGGGCACGGAGGGAAGGGGGCGGGGGTCTTTCTGGGATATGGCTGACAAGGAGAAGAAGAGGTCAATTGTGCACTTTGTTTAGTATGGGCTCATCCCAGATGTGGAAGCGACCGTTCCGGATGCCATGAAGAGCCAAGGGTACAGCCAATTACAGGTTGTGGATGTGGGTACAAATGATGTATTTCGCTTTGGATCGGAAAAGATTGGTTTACGACCCCTATCTGAAGCGGTAAAGACTTCTTTACAAAATGAGTTCACCACCTGTAGCTTCGCCGAAATGACCGACTGCGGTTCTCGTACAGGGCTGAGTGGAGGGTTTGAATCAGAGGCACAGATGGACGTGTAGGTTGCACATGCCTTGATTTACGTCGTAGAGTGGCGGGTTTTCGGGTTCCATTTAACACTCGTAGGTTGGGGGTCCAGCACACACAGAAAGGTGCTGTACGTGTATTGGGAGATGTGTGAGGTGGACTGAGTGGTTTTTAGGACAGAAGCTCTCAGGAAAGTACAAAATGTGCTTCAAAGGGAGCAGGTCAAACAGAACACGAGGACAGACCTTTGAATCGTCAGTATTATAGCCGTGTTTTGCGCCAGAATTCCAAGCACTTAATCACTATAGGTACTGAAAGCTGGATGAAAGTCGGAGTTCAGCCGCATTATTTAAAAAAGGACTAAATAGTGTTCAGAGAAAATAAAGTAAATGCGTATTGTGGCGGCATGTTTGTTGTTGTTGGAAGTAGTTTATCTTGTAGTGAAACTGTGGTAGGTATTCCTGTGAGATATTATGGGTTGAGGTTACACTTGAAAACTGGAATAAATTATTAATTGGTTCCTCTTACCGCCCGCCAGACTCAAGTCATATAGTTGCTGAAATGTTGGAAAAAAGTGGCGTATCATTTCAAATAAGTATCCTACTCATACATTATTCATAATTGGTGGGGACTTCAGTCTACGCACAATATGTTGGCAAAAATACATGTTTAAAATCTGTGGTATGCGTAAAACATCGTCCGACACTGCACTACACGCTTTCTCCGAAAATTATGATGACAAGCTTGTTTTGGAGCCCACACGAAGTGACCTCTTTGAAACAGATAATCCCTAACGCACACGGAGCATCGTGATGGTTACAGGAATTACCGACCACGAGATCGTTGTAGCATTACTGATTAGCATAACATCCAAATCCACCAAAACTAAACACAAATATATCTATTTAAAAAAGCAGATAAGAAGTCTCTTGATACTTTTCTAAGTGACAGCCTCCTTTTCTTCTAATCTAGCTATATGAGGGTAGACCAGATGAGGCCTTAATTCAAGGAAATAGTATGTACATCAAGTGAAATATTTTGGCCAAACGAATTAATGAGCAGGAAAACTTACCCCCCCCCCCCCCCCATGTTACGCAAAAGAGGACAGAACACTCACGCAGAAGCAACGAAAAAGGAATGCCAAACGTAAAACAAAGCAAAATCTCCAAGATTAGCGATGTTTTACCTGAAGCTTGAAATTTATCATGGATTTCAATGTGACATGCTTTTAACAGTGTCCACAGTGAAAATCTGTCTTGAAATCTGGCATAAAATCGAAACAGATTCTCGCCTTACGTAAAGTACACAAGAGCCAAGATACATTCATTACCTTCACTGAGTGATGGCAATGGTAATGTTACCAATTACAGAGACAATAAAGCAGAGTTACTAAATGAAATATCTTCACCAAAGAATACGAAATAAATATTCCAGAATACGAATCAAGAACAGCTGCAAACTTGTGTAACTTAGAAGTAGATGTCCTCAGTGTAGCGAGGCAGCTTAAATTAGGTAATAAAGACAAGTCCTCCAGTAACATCCAAATGGTGATGTAAACACAAAACATTCATATTCATTAGACACCTCAGGGCTTCAGAAACTCATAACACACACACATACAGTATGTATACATATAAATATATATATACACATGTCCACCGCCCTATTCATTATGACAGAGTCATAAGCGCACACTATAGTGGAGCGTCTGTTTCCTATTATACACTACTGGCCATTAAAATTGCTACACCACGAAGATGACATGCTACAGACGTGAAATTTAACCGACAGGACGAAGATGCTGTCATATGCAAATGATTAGCTTTTCAGACCATTCACACAAGGTTGGCGCCGGTGACGACACCTAAAACGTGCTGACATGAGGAAAGTTTCCAACCGATTTCTCATACACAAACAGCAGTTGACCGGCGTTGCCTGGTGAAACGCTGTTGTGATGCCTCGTGTAAGGAGGAGAAATGCGTACCATCACGATTCCGACGTTGGTAAAGGTCGGATTGTAGCCTATCGCGATCGCGGTTTATAGTACCGCGACATTGCTGCTCGCGTTGGTCGAGATCCAATGACTGTCAGGAGAATATGGAATTGGTGAGTTCAGGAGGGTAATACGGAACGCCGTGCTGGATTCCAATGGAATCGTATCACTAGCAGTCGAGATGACAGGCACCTTAGCCCCATGGATGTAACGGATCGTGCAGCCACGTCTCGATCCCTGAGTCAACAGATGGGGACGTTTGGAAGACAACAACCATCTGCACTAACAGTCAGACGACGTTTGCAGCAGCATGAACTATCAGTTCGGAGACCATGGCTGCGGTTACCCTTGACGCTGCATGACAGACAGGAGCGCCGGCGATGGTGTACTCAACGACGAACCTGGGTGCACGAATGGCAAAACGTCATTTTTTCGGATGAATCCTGGTTCTGTTTACAGCATCATGATGGTCGCATCCGTGTTTGCCGACATCGCGGTGAACGCACATTGGAAGTTTGTATTCGTCATCGCCATACTGGCGTATAACCCGGCGTGATGGTATGGGGTGCCATTGATTACACGTCTCGGTCACCTCCTGTTCGCATTGACAGCACTTTGGACGTTACAATTCAGATGTGTTACGGCCCGTGGCTCTACCCTTCATTCGATCCCTGCGAAAACCTACATTTCAGCAGGATAATGCAAGACCGCACGTTGCAGGTCTTGTACGCGCATTTCTGGATACAGAAAATGTTCGACTGCTGCCCTGGCCAGCACATTCTCTAGATCTCTCACCAATTGAAAACGTCTGGTCGATGGTGGCCGAGCAACTGGCTCGTCACAATACGCCAGTCACTACTCTTGATGAACTATGGTATCGTGTTGAAGCTGCATGGGCAGCTGTACCTGTACACGCCATCCGAGCTCTGTTTGACTCAATAACCAGGAGTATCAAAGCCGTTATTACGGCTAGAGGTGGTTGTTCTGGGTACTGATTTCTCAGGACCTATGCACCCAAATTGCATGAAAATGTAATCACATGTCAGTTCTAGTATAATATATTTGTCCAATGAATACCTGTTTATCATCTGCATTTGTTCTTGGTGCAGCAATTTTAATGGCCAGTAGTGTAACTACACATACCGATTTCACAGATACAACTAGATTTCTCTGGTCTGTTCGACTAAAAAGTTTCTCTAACAGCTTGTCTACCTCTTTTGAGTAGGGAATATAACTCGTAACATACGTATCGTGCAGGTCAGAACCCTTTTCTCTGTTACATTAACACATGGCTTCACGCATTTGTTTTTTTTTTTTATCTAAGATGTGTGGAAAAGTAGTAGTCCCGTATTCGAAATCCGGCGTGCATCGCCGTTCTTAGCGAGGTCCTAATCTAGGAGTCTTCCCGCTGCCTTCCTCCGACCCATTATGAAAAGTCGAGTGTGTGCCTGGGTAGTAAGGATGGCAGTGACGGGTACTCGTAGAGAGATGTGTTGGGGTTGTTTCTTTGTGGATGAAAGGAAAGGAGAGGGTGAAACCCAACCTCGGCACACAACCTATTACTCTGGAACAGCACCGAGAACACCGAACAGCTTAACCAGCCCGTCTGACGTACTTACCACCACAAACAGCGTCACATACCCTAACTCCACGCTACACAGCGGAGAATGGTTGGAGTTTCCTCCAGAATGTTGGTGCAAAGACTGATGATGAGGAACCTGACGCCCCACCGCTCCATCCCTGCCTGTCAAATACTGGCAGAGAAAACTTTCCATCACCAGAACTCGAACTGGCTTACCCCCAAGTCGAGCCCCACCACACAGGCGTGTGTTGGCGATTGTGGCTACAGGGACAGATGTGTAGGATATACAGGGTGTACAACGTACGACAGTGGCGAAGCGGAAGTCGACGCGGACAATTTGATGTACGGCTCTTGTACCATGTGGAGCCGCGAAACAACTTCACACAAACTTACAAAGACCATCTAGGCCACAGCGCAAGTGCGTAGCTCGAGCTTTAGGAATATCCTCTTGCCCTTTTACGCCACGAGCTTAGTTGTGCGCATACATATTGAAAAACTGAGGATTTTCCCAGTCTTAGGAGAAACACCGGACCCATATACCCCCCCCCCCCCCTCCCTCAAAGGTCGCTGGTACTTGGCTGTAAACAGAGATTCACCACAGTTGGTGGGATTCCAAACAGTCCGCCTTTTGCATTAGTGCAAGGAATGTAAAGTCTTAAAACATATCGCGAATTGAATTCTAGTGCACAAATATATCCATTACGTCCTGCTTTCTCCAGCAGCGACCGAAACAGAAGTCACACAATTTGTGTTATAAGCTGTGAATGGTGTACAGTATGAGCGATAGTAAAATGGGATTCCTTTGAAATATCGTGCGAATTAACTAAGTGAGGTAGTTACTGCGCTACGTGAAAACGAAACGTGGATAGAGAACGGGGCAGGAGAAAGACGGACAGCGAGTGGAATGAAGGCGATGGGTATAGGTAGGGTGGAGGAGGAGGAAGTCAGGGAGAGAGGGAAGGGGAACTGGACAGAGAGAAGGGAAATGAGAGGAGAGAGATAGAAAAGAGGAGGGGGTGGACAGAGAGAGGGGGAGGAAGAGATGGGCAGAGGGGCAGGAGCAGATGGAGAGACGGGAGCAGGAGCAGGTTCTCAGAGAGGGTGACAAGGAGATGGACAGAGAGATGGGGGCGGAGATGGTAAATATGGAGAGGAAGAGGAGGAGATCAACAGAGGGAAGTGGAAGGAGGAGATGGAGAAATAGAAGATTTCATTAAATACATTCGCGAGTAACACCGTGTACTCAGCTGAGTTAGAAATAAAGTACACAACTATGATTTACTATTAAAAAAACACGCAGTAATGCGCTAAAACGTTACGACCATTGCCCACAACGAGATTCATTGCTGCCTGGTGGCGTTGTCTATGTGTAACGTGCTAAATAAACGTTATAATCTGAGAGGGGAAGGATCTGAGAGTTGAAGGAGCAATAGTAATAAATGGGCAATCATTCTAGCGCTGATACGGGCCGCAAATGGGGTAATCCGCTGACATTAGCGAAATAAAGAGCAGATTGTTATGGCCCAGCGCCTGGAGTATCTTGGAAATTACGAAACTGGTCGGCTATTAACGTGTTACTGTCGCTATCCTCTATGGAAAGTGCTTGAAGGAAGGGGATATCACCAGTAGTCGACAAGGTGTTGGACAATAACGCTTCATTACAGAACTTGGTCACAGGTTCGCTCGCTCTATGAACCAGGATAGAATGTGATCTGTGGCGTACCTGACGGCAGAGCACTAGGCTGGTGCGGACGAAAGTTGTTTGGGGTTTCGTAGCAAACGACCTCTACATGTTTCCGTGTTTGTCCAGTTGTGACTGAAATAGACAGCGGATCATCGAGATTAGACCGTGGATCAATGGAAACGTGTCGCCTTGTCGGATGAATCACGTTTGTTGTTACGCCAGGACAATGTTCGTGTCCGGATAGGCCTTTACCGAGGCGAAAGGCTGATCGAAGCCTACAGTCCGCCACGGACATGGGGTGGTGAAGGCAGTATTATGCTGAGAGGGTCATTCATCTACCCATTGAATTTGTGCTCGTAATCGAAGCTGTGCAAAACGCAAACATTATTGCTGACCACCAGCATCTCTCCAAGCTTAACGTCTTCCCTGACGTCGATGGCTTCTTCCAGCAGAAAAACTGAAAAACTGTCAGTGAACCATGGCCAGAATCGTGCTACATTGTTTTAGGTGGCGTGTTGTCTTACCCACCAAATTCGCCAGACCAGAAATCTACTGAACACACCAAGGGCGATATCAGCGCACCCACAAACCACCGGCTATAAATTGTGCGAATTGCGTGACCAGTGCTTAAGAGATCTGTTACCACATACCTCCGTAAACTTACCAAGGACCTGTCGAATGCAAGCGGTGACGAATCGTTGTTGTATTGCGCCCAGGAGGTGGAGTAACATGCTACTTAACAAATGCCGTAATTTTCTACCTCTTGCTGCATGCTACAACAGCTGTCAATAACGAGATATATTGGTATAAATAATTCGCTTTAGGATCATGCAGGTCATAATTCTGAAATAATTTTCAGAAGTTCCAATTCATTTAAGAGAAAAGTAGATCACTATTCCACTTACGTCAATAAATGCATATTTTTGATGGTGGTGCATAAATAGTGCAGTTTTTTCTTCTGACAGTCGCTTAAATACACCCAAACCAGCTACAAAATGAAACTGGTTAGGTGCAGATAGTACTCACGCGCTGAGGTTTTTGTACGAACTTAACTACGTATACAGGCCGTCCATTCATTCCTGCAGTCGAGGATCTCGACCATTTTTGCCTGTTATCGACATTGATATTTGCAACATACTAGTCCCAGGAATTCCAAGAGTTTTGAGAATATTTTAATTTTAGTAATATAGTTGTCATGCAGGATGCAATGGGCCAATATTATAGTAATCAGTAGGTCTACATTCAGGCTCACTGGTTTGCACTGGTAAACGAAAACATCAGGCCAGGAATATTTTACTTGCTTAGATGACGCGTTTCGGAATTTATCCATCAGATACCCATGAGCGACTACTTCACGTAGATGTGGCGTTTCGAATTGGATGCGAAACAGACATTCGCAGAGTAGTCATCAGATATGCAACAGCTATTTCTTAATACAGATATGGCATTTCACATGCGACTTGCAGCGCTATGTCTACGTGCAGCGATCGTTCCTGAGTGTCTGATGATGGATAATTCCGAAACGCGTCATATAAGCAATAAAATCATTCCTTGTCTGATGTTTAACTTTTACCATTCCGACCCAGTGAGACTGAATGCAGAACTACTGATAGTTTTAACTTCAAGTTTGACGTCGGATAACAAATGCAAAAAAGATATATATTTCAGTATGATGTAATTACAAATGAAATTTATATTAATTTGTCCTTTACTTGTATTGTGATACATTGCTTCTTGCTAAATATCTTGATTCCAGGTCAACGAGAAATAACCTACATGTTTTGATGAGTGAGATTGCTAGTATCAAAATATGTGACATAAACGGCCGTATCATTCGATTGCATTGACTTCGAAGCTTACATTTATTACACTACCAAGGGCCTGAGGACCTAAGTACGTGATGTATTTTTCAACTTGACGAGCGACTGAGAGACAAGAGGATATACGGTGGTATAAGGGATCCGTTCTTACCGATTGATGTACGGATCACTAATTAATGTTAAACAACTTTCGGTAAAGATCCACTACCATACACATGAACTACAAGGGTGACACAGTATGACGCAGGGTCAATACTGATGACTTTCGTCTTAATCACGTATGAAGAGCGTTTAAATAATAGCAGTTGAAATTACTTATCTCTGCTGTTTAGGGTAGTAGAGATAGAACATATGGGCGAATTGTGAAGTCTAAGTCTTCTAGCGAAAGACTGTATCGTGGATTTAAGAATTTCATTTCTCCTGTAAGATTCAAGTATTTTTTCTAGAGTTTCTCCATAGTGCGCTTCCTATTCTCGATGACTGACTGTGGTAGGTGTGCAAAGAGACAGTTGCTGCCGCCCTATACTCTTCATTGCATTCCAGATCTTTCCTTACCAGAAATTTCTTTCGATGTGGTAGTAGATAGAAGTCAGAGTTGGTGTTTCAACCATTTGACAACGAATTCCTCAGTTTCACATTGCAGAAGCACTATTGTATACAACAGCGTTTTCCTGACGGAATAAAACTTTTTCTTCTTCTCTTCCTGCATACCTCGTCTCATTTCAAATATTATTTTTCGTCTAGTTGGTTCAGCAAACGTGGGTTCATTAAGCCGGTTACAACTCTACCATTCGCAAAGCAAACAATGTGAAGAATCCCTTCCGCATCCCAGAGAACAATGGTCGAGAATTTGCTGCGGGTGAAATTAACTTTTTCATTTTTTCCTGCAGGACCATCTGCTTTCCACCTCCACTTTGAATGTTGTTTCGCCTATACCGGGAAATGGAGGATCCGTTTTTCACCCACAGTATCATAAGTACACTGACTAAACCACATTTATATCTTTCCAAATGGTCGGAACAACGCTGATAAACGTTGTAGAAGGTATATGGAACTGTTTTCCACGGTGCTTTCTCATATTTTATGCACATTCGCTGCCTCATAGAAATAAAATTGTCCACCATCTAATACAAAATCAGTTTCTTAATGTTTTGGAACGTATTTCACGTGTATCATCATCAAGCGAAATGCAGCAACATTTGAAGTCAGGCCTCAATTTCGTAGCTTTTAAAAGTTTTGCAAACCTGCCTCGTAGTTCGATCCGCAATGTAATGCTCAAGACGACGGGTTTTTCCACAGCACAGCAATTGTAAATACGTGCGGATACGCTGTAAAGTTGCATAAAGGAAGGTGCACGTTACTCTTATGTTCCAGCAATATAAAAGAAACCATTTGTGTCATCACCATCTCTTTCCTTTACCAGATGAACAGTGCACATATATGCAGTTTTGATATTTAATCTGAGTTCGATGCGAAACTCCTACCATAGCTACATACGCCATATTTGATGACCTAAACTGAATCACATTTATCGAAGGAGAAAAGCAAGCTCCATAGCAAAATTTATTTACATCTGTTATCATGCTTGAAATCAATACTTAATCTCACATATCAAAAACTTTCTTAGAAGCCACAGGGTCTAGTGTGGAATACGGACGATTTATGCCCTCCGTCATGAGTTGATCCTTTGCAGCCAACGACAGCTTGTGAAACACGTTTTTCAAAGCTATCAGAACTATTAACACATGACACGAAACGGTAACGAAATAGCTACTTTGAAAGAGCAGGCTTTTTGCATGTTGTGGTGACAGCCCATTTGTATTTGTTCCTTCTGCAGCATAAGAGGACCAGCGTCCATGAATAATGGTTGGTAGTAGCTATAAATTTACCCGATTTACGACGGTATGGCTCCGTCATAGTTTGTCTCACCCACTCTCTTAGCACGCTCTGAGCAGCCATTTGAGTTTGCTGTTGTTTCTTTATCTGCTCTTCCTTGGGCTCTTCGCACACAATGGCAGTAAATATTACTGCGTCCATTTCGAAGCTGGCCTGTCGACCTCATTATCTCAGTCCGCGCCGTTCCCCTTCCGCCAGTAAAACTGGATGATTAGTCGTCCCCTCAACCCAGCGGTGGCCCTAATACTACAGTTACCAAATAAATGAATACTGTACGTTGCGCGTACGACGGCAACCCCCCAGTCTGGAAATGAAACACCCTGCTGTCAGTGGCAAATTTGTCTGGCATGTTATTTTCCTGTTTTACTTATCAGTAAAGAACATCGGTCGAAGAGTTGTCATTAGGAGCCCAAGTGCCCCCGATTTTTACGGCCATTGCGTGACTATTGGCGGTATCCTTGCACACCGGGCAGACTGGCTCAACATCCAGTTTGCCGCCGATTTCTAAATTTCTCCGATTCCTCCCAGACCCCATATTATTAAATTTTAACCTCCTGTTACACATCCGGCAGGTTTGATACTTTGGTTCGTTTCTTTCATCCAACCGCAAGTTAAATTTTACTCTTATTCAGAAGAAAAATCTCAAAATAATTATCCCCTTCGTTCTTATGAGGCCTTTTCGTATGCCGCTGTCTTTTCATTTCTACACTCTCCTTTTACATGTCCGCTAATAGTAGTTAACATGATTCTGGAACCGAGAATTTACCATGATTTCACATTCGTATTGTTCGTTCTCCATAGTTCACGTTTAACTTCTTGACGGTACTCCAAAGTTTCAAAAACTATCACAACTCTGCATCAGTGTGCGACAGGAATAAATTTCATTTCTTGAAGACCACAAGAAATTTATTTTCATTTACGAGTATGGACAACCACCAGCTGTATAATGGAAAGATCGCAGTGAAAATTTGTGCCAGACTGGAAACCGAACCCGGGTTTCCCGCTTATCGAGTGCAGTCGCCTTACCATTAGGCTACCTGAGCACGCTTCACGGTGAGACCCAAACCCCCATATGATGTCAACAATGTGTCTACATCCTGCACTCGCACATTCATTACGTATTTATGCATATTCGCGTACAGTCGTAAATTTCGTAAATTACGAATGTGTACCGATTTCTATACTTCCGATCACACGGCCGTTTGTGGCGAAACGAAAAGAATTCTTCAGACAAAACAGATGTAGATTTTGCCGTGGAATCATAATCTCGATTAAAAAACGGGGGTTGAAGATTTCGAAGTTCCCCCCCCCCCCTCCCTCCGCCACAGACGCACGGGATGATGTGTCGATTGTGGTATCGCTAAATATCCCCCTCCGAGACAAACAAATTTAAATTGTAACTTATTTTTGGTCCGATGTGTAGTTTTCGAAATAATTCAATGTCTTCAGCTAAAATTAATACACTGTATTATTAGGGTCGTCAGAAGCACTCTGAAAGCTTGCTTTGATGCTGGAGGGTGGATTGTGATGAGAAGTAACAGTTAAGAAACAAAATCGATACTTTGCGGGTTTCCGAATTAATTGGTATCGAAGATAGCCCATCGGGACTTTGCTTGCGGAAAATCCCAGTGGTCCACCAGAGACAGTGTCGTCAAAAGAGTTCTTCGTTTGGTTTTCTACAACCGAAAAAGAGAGCGATACAAAAGTTGGGTATGGACCTTTAGTAAGAATGGAAACCGCGGCTAAGGCTGAGCCGTGTCGTGCGCTGTCGTCTATGCTGTATGAGCGACTGACAGTAATTGTGTCTGGCGGGTCGCTTGACTTTGGGCGCGCAACAGACTAATTAGCTAACTTAAATTCTAATTATCTCGGAAACGGCGCAACGTATCTGATTTTTTCTTAACGATTATTTCTCTGCACAGTTCACCCCGAAATATCCTTACAAGCATTATATACTGTTTCTGACCACAATAGATACACTGGTGTGTTTATAGAGAACTAAACTGTATCCCGCAGACCAGCATATGGCCTATCACGTGTGACATCAGAAAGAGTGAACCATTATTTGGCTGTAAGAGCACGTCGGTACCGCCTTAGTACGGCACTGTAGCTGGCCTCTGACCTCGTAGCATCCCCTGGACGTGTTGTATTGAGGCAAACGGGGTACCGAAGGCTTCAGCAGAGTGGCCATTATAGTTGGAGCCCTGCTGTCTCTTTACCTCTGACGAATCTTCACGGAAGAGAAAATCTAGAGTGGAGTTGTCAAATGCCACCTGGACGCTCGAACGGTGGGCCAATTTTATTTTCACAGATGAGTCCCTATTTACGATGGAGAGTGATTCTCGACCAATTCCCATCTGGAGGGCAAGTGGAACAAGATTTCTGGACCCAAACATTGTGAAAAGAGACCGATATCGAGGAGGATTCGTAATTGTGTGGGCAGGGATTATGGTGACCACTCGAACGCTTCTTCATGAAATTGTACGGATGAATAAGCAAGATTCAACTGTGGTCAGGTACCGTGAGAACATCTTGGGATTTCATGCGCGGTTCTTGCAAGGTACTGTGGGCCCAGACTTCGTATTGATAGACGATGATGTTCGACATAAGGCGTGGTGCTTGATGTTTTTTTTTTAAAAAAATTGGAGTTACTGCACGCATGGCGTCGCTTCCTCGCTCTCCCGATCTGAATCCCACAGAGCATGATTGGGATGCCCTAGGGAGACTGGTTGCGTCACGTCGGCATCCACCAACCACTCTCCAAGACTTGTGAGCAGCTCTGCATGAAAAATGGATGTTATGGCCCCAACATGATATTAATGACATCTTTTACAGCATGTACCGTCCCTGTGAGGCCTCTATTGGTGTCAGAGCATGTCGCACTCGGTACTGAGCACGTTAACCAGTTGTCATAATTTGTGCGCATACCCGTTAAGTTGGAAAACACGAAGAAAATTTTGTCTACCTTTGTGTATGTTGCGGTTGATTACGTTCGGTCTTTTTTACATCGTTTTTACAACTATCACCTGTTTATACTGTGCCGGCCGGGATGGCCGAGCGGTTCTAGGCGCTACAGTCTTGAACCGCGCGACCGCTACGGTTGCAGGTTCGAATCCTGCCTCGGGCATGATGTGAGTGATGTTCTTACGTTAGTTAGGTTTATGTAGTCCTAAGTTGTAGGGGACTGATGACGTCAGCAGTTAAGTCCCATAGTGCTGAGAACAATTTTTTTGTTTATACTGTTTTGTGGCAAAATAACACAACCCTGCAAAATTTCCGTTTGCTGTTAATTTTGGACACCATTGTATATTACAAATTTATAGCTGAAAGATTGTTGAGACTTTAATGAAGATATTATAGCACCAATCAATAATTATTTCCGTACTTCCGGGACCGCATTCCAGGGATGGAATTTACTCGCTGGAAAAAACATGATATATTGCACTGGCTTTTAGTGGACTTCATCGGAGATAATTGGCTACAAACGCGTATTTCACTGCCAGACCATGAACTTTTTTTCTGCTGGACACTCGTAAATCTTTCGGAAGGCGGTGAAGGACAACGACAGGGCGGAACTGGGCTGGAAGAAAGCAGCGGTTTGGAGACGACGGGGCAGCCCCGCTCAGTCAGTGTCAGGGCCTGTCCCCCTCCTCATCGTCGACAGGTGCTCCGTCTGCAGCGGGCTGGTATTCTACTGGACACGGTCCGTCAGAATACAGCACAATGAAAAACGAACAACGGGAGATAAAAGTGGGAGACAGAGAGTAGCAGCGCTGTGTGTGACACCGAGCCCAAATGTATGTGATAATGGCTGTGGTTGGACGCCTGTCATCAGGTGACGTGCTACAAGCATCCTCGATTTAACACTACGTCTTCTGCAAGACTTGCTAGGTATTTCGAATTCCCCATACCAGATACTTACACGATACTACACCAGCACGCTAGAGCAAGTGATTTTTTCCCCAAGTTTGTTTACGTCGGCTAGACGAGTTTCGATGCATGTCAGACTTATCGTACACATTAGAGTGGTTGCAGGAACTATAGGGCTTGGTCTAAATTTCGTTGAATCCACATGTGTCGCTAAAGTAACAACATTTCAGTTATTCTCTTACATGATGCTATTAGACTTATGAATACCGTTTTGTTAAACAATGGTTCAAATGGCTCTGAGCACTATGAGACTTAACTGCTGAGGTCATCAGTCCCCTAGAACTTACAACTACTTAAACCTAACTAACCTAAGGACATCGCACACATCCACGCCCGAGGCAGGATTACCGTTTTGTAATGAGGGCTAAAATACCTCTGTTTTCCAACTTAAACTGTTCCTTTCTCTAAGATAGTGCAAAGGTTGTGAAATTTTTTTGTTCTGTTTTATCACAGCATAGCAATCGTAACGATAACACTTCAACGTGGGAAAAGAATTTCTTCTCGTTGGATCGCCTCTCAAAGAAACTTTCCCCAGTAAATTCAGTGGCAAAATGGGTCAATCTCGCGATAACTCCCGACGCAACATTTGGAACTATTCATTCTGACTGCGGATCCATTATAAACAAGACACGGAGAGAAAAAAAGGAGAAGCACCGACGAAGACTTTTTTAAATGTAATGACTACTCAATATTGGAGAGTTTCTTTGAAGAAATTCATATTGTTACTTTCTGTCTCATCATTTGGAAACGTGTCATCAATCACTGTTCCATGAATGAAACTTCATAAATCTTCATACACTAAATTAAATATCTCTTTTTGTACAGAGGTATACACTGAGCCGGCCGCTGTGACTGAGCAGTTCTAGGCGCTTCAGTCGGAAACCGCACTGCTGCTACGGTCGCAGGTTCGAATCCTGCCTCGGGCATGGATTTCTGTGATGTCCTTAGATTAGGTTTAAGTAGGTTTTAAGTTCTAGGGGACTGATGACCTCAGAAGTTAAGTCCCTTAGGGCTCAGAGCCATTTGAACCATTTGCGTACACTGTGGTGACGGAAATATGCACATATGCAAATGGCGTCATTATCGCGTACACCAGGTATAAAACCGCAATGCATTGGCGCAGCAATAATTTGTTATCAGCTGATTCAGTTGAAAAGGTTTCCGACGTGATTAGGCTGCGCGACGGAAATTAACAGATTCTGAACGCTGAATCGTAGCTGGAGCTAGACGCAGTGGACATTACATTTTGGAATTCTTTGGGAAATGTAGTATCCCAAGATCCACAATGTCAAGAGTGTCACAAGAATGCCAACTTTCAGGCATGTCAGCACAGACAACGCACTGGCCCATGGCTTCATTTAATGACGGAGAGCAGCGGCGTTTTCGCAGAGTTGTCAGTGCTAACAGGCAAGAAACACTTCGTGAAATAACCACAGAAGTCAATGTGGGACGTACGACGAACCTATACGTTAGGAGAGTGAGACGAAATTTGGCATTAATGGACTATATCTGTAAACGACATCGCTTTCAGTGCCTTCAAAAATGGTTCAAATGGCTCTGAGCACTATCGGACTTAACATCTACGGTCATCAGTCCCCTAGAACACAACTACTTAAACCTAACTAAATTAAGGACATCACACAACACCCAGTCATCACGAGGCAGAGAAAATCCCTGAACCCGCCGGGAATCGAATCCGGAAACCCGGGCGCGGGAAGCGAGAACGCTACCGCATGACCACGAGCTGCGGACTTCAGTGTCTTCCCTGGGCTCATAAACCTACCGGTTGGACTCTAGAAGAGTAGAGAACCTTGGCCTGGTCGAGTCACAATTTGAATTGGTAAGAGCTGATGGTAAGGTTCGAGTGTGGCGCAAACCCGACGCAGCCATGGACCCAAGCTGTCAACAAGGCGCTGTGCGAGCTAATGCCGGCTCCATAATGGTGTGGGCTGAGTTGACGTGGAACGGACTGGGTCCTCTGGTCCAACAGAACCATCATTGACTACGTATGGTTATGTTCTGGTACTTGTAGACTATTTGCAGCCGTTCATCGACTTCACGTTCCCAAGCAAGGATGCAAGATTTATGGATGACAGTGCGCCATGTTACTGGGACACAGTTGTTCGCAACTGATTTAAGGAATACTCAGAACAATTCAAGCGAACGATCTGGCCACTCAGGTCGCTCGAATTTGGCCTCTCTGATCGCCCGACATGAATTCTTTCGAACATGTGTGGGCCATAATGTAGAGGCCTGATTGTGCACAAACTCCTGCATCAGCAACACTTTCGCTGTTATGGACGGCTACAGAGGCAGCATGATCCAATATGTCTGCAGGCGAGTTTCACCGACTTGTAGAGTCCATGCCACGAGGAGTTAGTGCGCTACTCAGGGCAAAATGAGGTCCGACAGGATAGTACGAGGTATCCCATGACTTTCGTCATCTCACTATATTTTACATAACATACATAATGGTGCAACCAGTAAATGAGTCTCATGACACTTCATAATAATGTTCATTTAATAGTAACAGACCTGATATGGGCAGCATACTCCGATTCGCGTCGTGCTAATAAATATTAGTAAAAAGTGATTGAAGCAGTAGAAAGTATTTTATAAATTAACCTTATGTTTGAATAAATTATAACTCCTTTTCAAACAATCTGCCTTGATCCTCATTACGTACTCTCCTGGCAGCTGGCGTCAGTTTTGTCAAACGTGACTATATTCTATTTCGAGTCGTTAAACGAACGGCTAATTCGGGAAATCACCTAACCATGGCAGCAGTTGAGTCAGACGCATATGCCCCTCTGCCCTTCACCAGAAAAAAAACTAATGTGGACCACTAAATCGGGCAAAAGCACTGGTCATGCGACAGCTAGACTACTGCTCGATCTATCGAACGTTATCTGCTGTCCGAGATCGACAGTTAGCTGTACTCACATTATTTCTCTCTCTCCAGCATGTCGATAGTGTGAAGTAAACTACTCCAGTGTTGACCACACATGAAATGACTGTTAGAATCAATGATGCAATTACTTTGTCTCAGAATCATGCCGTGCTTGACACAGCTTGGCAGTCATCGTTGTGCACACACACACACTGGAAGTCTACCATTTACCATCCTATTGATACCCCCACTCAATTTCCTTCTTCATTAGTCTACTCCTTTTTTTCAAATCTAGAATCATTAATCCTAATCCTGACACGATATTCGGCAGGTGTACCAGTTTCTTTGGCTTTTCAGTGTATGTTGCATCCCAATCATTTAAAGTTCCGTACATGCCCTGCTATTTTGCCTTTCATTACAATTTTGGAATCATTTAGGTTTAAACATAAAATGAGATCATCCTTTTTAGAATCATGTTGTATGAAGCTCGTATACTTTGTAGTTGACATTCAGTTGCTTTTTGATTATTCCTACCTCACCTGTTAATGTGCAAATAAGATAGTCCGGATGTTGTCTGATTTTTAAAATAAAAGACGTATGGTAGTTCATTTATTCATCACAAAACCATTTACTTTATATAGCTATTAAAATGTACAGCTGATAAACAGCACCCTTGTCTTTTACTTAGATTTCCGTTCTCCCTATTTTAATTTCATTTCCTGTAGTGAATATATGTTGCTCTCAATACATGCTTTTGATGGATTGCATTAAATGCTTAGTGGAGTGTACTGCGCCTTCTTTGGCTGCGACATTACTCTTTCAGTTTCGTTTCGTGGTTTTATGCAGCATTTTCAATTATCTCGTCAGATATTCTCTACTATTGACTATAAGCTCAGTCTCATTTTTAGTTGCCTTACTATAAATGTAAAAGAGGCGGACGGAGATATAATTTGTCTTCTCTTGGTGATGCAAAGAGAGGAGTCTCAAGATTTTGTAGCAGATATGCTGAATAAATGGCGGGTGTCAGAAGACCGTGGTGCGGACTATGGTAATTAATAACATATTCAGTGATTGTACGTATATATTGTTTGAAAGATGTGGAAGGTAAGGTATTCTTGAAGAAAAGGCAACATTTCTTCCGCCAGTCCTCTTCTCAAGTATCTGAGGAACTCGCCTGTTTCAACAAGGGCACAAGGTTTAATGAAATCAATGAAGAGAAAATGTGTTTCCTTATTGCAGTCTGTATGTTTTTCAATACTTTACTTCAGTCTAGTTATACACTATTTGTTATACATTGTGTGATCAAAAATAGCCAGCTGCTGTGGCGGAGCGTTTCTAGGCGCTTCAGTCTGGAACCGCGCTGCTGCTACGGTAGCGGGTTCGAATCCTTCCTCGGGCATGGATGTGTGTGATGTCCTTAGCTTAGTTAGGTTCAAGTAGTTCTAAGTCTAGGTGACTGATGATCTCAGATGTTAAGTGCTCAGAGCCATTTCAATTTGGTCAAAGATATCCCCACACCCATAAGTGCGTATAAATATGGGATGTGACTAGCTTCGCCTTAATGATGGCTTGAACCCTTCTGGGGACACTTTCACTGAGGCGTCGGAATATCTGTGGAAGAACGGCAGCCCATTCTTCCTCAAGGTGGTCATACTGGACGCTGCGGTCTGGAACGACGTCAACGTTCTAACTCATCCCAGAGCCAATCCGTTGCGTTCAGGTAGGGACTTTTGGTACACCTGTCCTTTTAGGGACTGTTGCTGTCGCAAACCATTGCCTCACAAACGCTACTGAATGACGGGCTGCATCGTCATTCAGTTACAATCGTCGTCTCCGAAGTGATCCTCCACTCTACGCAGTACAGACTGCTGTAGAATATGCTCATATTCTCCTCCTCTGCATTCAGCCTTTCCTTAAGTCTATCTCTGAAAAGAAGCCGCCTACCGTAACACCACCTCTTCTGCACTTCACTATTCGCACTACACGAGTGATGGCAGTGAACATTCTCCAGATGTTCACCAAATCCAAATCCTTCCATCGGATTGCCACAGGATATTGCATAATTCAGAACTTGAAGTCACAAGTTTTCTGTCATGCGTTGACGAGTGGCGTCCTTCTTTACTGCACTTGTAGCATCATGTAGCACTAAAAACAAAAATTTGTGGCTTTTGAGAACGTGTTCGAATTGTACCTTATCCATTTTAGCTCGCTAGCTCGCCTACAGGTATCACTTTGTAATTCACTAGGTATCGCTTCCGTTGACTTCATTCCATTTTTTACAACCACCCTCAGCAAATTCCAACTTTATCTGTCTCTCAGTGGGTGACGGCTACCTGATTTTGATTTGGCTGTAGTTCCTGCTTCCCATTTATCACCAGCTGTCAAATTCGACAGCCTTAGAAGGGACGAAATTTACCTGATGGATTGTTACTTAAGTGACGTCCAGTGACAATTCCACGTTCGAAATCACTGTGCTCTTCTGATCGACACATTCTGCTTTTGTGGTTCTTTTTTGACGCAACAGAACTTCCCGCCTAGATTTATAGTGGCGGGTCCACCTCTCGTGACCTCCAGTAGTGGATTCTGTGTTGCATGTGAGTGTCCGGATACTTTTGATCGGATTGGTAAATGTTTGAAATAACTGTATTTGTGGAAACGGAGCAGGACACTACAGTAGGAGACCCGAACCGTAATATTCTGGCAGTAGATCGCATCCATTTTTCAGTGTTCTGTCAAATCTTGAAGAGAGTTATAACATAAAAGCTGCCCGGGGTAGCCTCGCTGTCTAAGGAAGGCGATTTGTCACGGTACGAGCGGCTCCCTCCATCGGAGGATGGAGTCCTCCCTCGGGCATGGGTGTGTTTGTTGTTCTTAGTGTAAGTTAGTTTAAGTTAGATTAAGTAGTGCGTAAGCTTAGGGACCGATGACCTCAGCAGTTTGGTCTCATAATACCTTACGACACATTTCCAATTTTTTTCCTGTAACATAGAAAGAATGAAGGGGAATCTCCTACGTTGTTCTAAATTTTCCCTTCTTTGCAAGAGACACGTGCTCGCAACTATCAACTTTGATGTAATGATTCTCATTATCCTATTCAACAGACAGCTGCAGACCGAACCTGACTCTGGCAGGTGATGCAAGAGATTTTTTCATGCTCCTCCCGCATATAAAAGGGCGTGAGACCAGGAGCCGATACTCGTTAGCGACCACGTTCATCCTTCGTGGAGCCCGCATAGATGATATAGATGAGTGGCGGTCGTTTTCGTCTGGCTGAATATTTCGGTGTTAGCTGTTTGTACATTCTCGTTAACGCCCAGAGCCGTGTTGTTTTTTCGGGTTTTATAGAATATGTCAGGGCGCATTGTCGTTTTAAGCTTCCGCACTTCTACTCGTTTTCTGTGTTAATCTTCTTCATGGCATCTGGAATGCAGACATTAGCTGGAGATGTCACGATTACCCTATTTGAAAGCTGGCTCTCTGCAGATGACCATTTCGTACACATTTTCTTTTTTAACAGTATGTATAAAGAAGATTGTCAGTTCATATACTTACAGTTATAACTTGATTTCTGATGTGTTCAAACTGGGAAAAAGGCTCTGACGGTATTTTCCTGATATGCTATAAGGAGATTAATGTTTTCCTTCAAAAAAAAATTGTTCAAATAGCTCTGAGCACTATGGGACTCAACTGCTGAGGTCATTAGTCCCCTAGAACTTAGAACTAGTTAAACCGAACTAACCTAAGGACATCACAAACATCCATGCCCGAGGCAGGATTCGAACCTGCGACCGTAGCGGTCTTGCGGTTCCAGGCTGCAGCGCCTTTAACCGCACGGCCACTTCGGCCGGCGTTTTCCTTCTCTCCTAGGTTCATACAGAGAAGTTGAAAGATATGACAATTAGAAGGAAAATTATACACGTTGTTACCAAGGTAAACTGTAATAAAACTTTATTATTGACAAAATTCTTGTTATTTTTTAGTAATTATAATGTCTATGGCAGTTTCGTTCAAGTATAAACAGCAAGGAACGAAACCTACGTTGCACACTTGATGAAAAGATTTCGTGAAGTTCTCAGAATATAATGAAGGAGAGTACGGAAACTCACTGGTCAACTTAAAATCTTGTAAAACCTCAATTTCGCCATTAGATCCCGAAGAACAGCATGTAGTGGAATGCTCGTATAGGCTCAGTCGTAGGCAAAGCAGACAGCAGCGTTCAGTTCATAGGTAGGATATGGGAAATAATGGACAATCTACTAAAACCTCGTGTGTAATGGGTTCAGTAGGGAGCTCGAGGAGATGAGGCCAATTACTTTGTGCTCAGAAGCATTTAAGCAGTCATTATTCTCGTACCTCATACCAAAACAATTAATACAGTAAGGAAGTACTCTTTTCGTTGTACTTGAAAGTGATATATACATTTAGAGGGTGTCCCCGGAGGGCTGGTAAATATTCGAAGCAAAACGTCTAGTTGTTATGGGCTCTAAAATGCATACCTTAAGAGCTTTGAGCACTTCTCCATCTTCCATATTGTGGAACAAATCTCTTCCACTGGACGCTCTCTACTTTCCATATTTTGGGAAGAGTTGGAATGGATCAAAAGAAGAAAAACATCGTACTCTAAACATGAGCTCTAAAATGGATACTTTAAGAGCTACGAGAACTTGTTCAGTAGAAGAGACGTGGTTAACAGCAGCGAAGACGAACAAGATCTGCATTTTAGAGCCCATATTTAATGGAAATATTTTCCTTATTTTGGACCATACTACTACCTCTCAAAGTATCGAAAGCAAACGTCCTGTAATATAAGAGATTTTTTTCACAGTATTGAAGATGAAGTCCACATAGCTCTTAAAGGGATGTCTTTTGGTGCCCGTGATTTTTTTCGTTCAAGTTATCGTTGTTGTCATATTCCTAAACACTGACCATCCACTGTAGATATACTGAACGGGTAATCTCGACTACGAGTAAGAAGCCATTTCTTGCCAGAAGAAAGTCAGGCACAGTGTTGGTGCAAATATGCCTCGTATCTATTTACTGTCTTAGACAAGCAATTAAATAACTGATGTCGATGCATACTGAAACTGTTAGTAGGCACTCGAGATGATGTTTCACAATCGCCTGACCTATCACGCACTTGTACATTTTTACACAAAAAGAAGACAAGGGAGCCGGCAGGTGTAGGTTTTTGTCACACACGGTACAAGAGCGGCCTTGCCGACGGTCAGCTGCAAGGTCGACACAGCCAATTCTGTGGTCCAGCGACGTGCTTCGGCGGTGAGACGCGGAAACCAGCAGGAGTCACTCGGTGGGCTTTTCTGGCCACCTGCTCACAGGCGAAGGTGATTTGGCAGCATCTGCGCTCAAATCCTTGAGTTTATTTTGCACGGTTGCACGTCACTGGGAAGGTGGTTGCAACAGAATGGCCAGAGTCAGACCTCTCACCTGTAATCCTCCAATTGCGCTCTCTATCTCTCTGATGACTGGTTCGTGCCCTTCTGGGGCTGTTATGACCGGCGTATTTGAGCACTGACAGTTCACGTCGTTACAAAACTGTTACAAAAAAGCCAGTGGTCTTACACGTGATCAGCAGACAGACTTTATGTAATTGTGCCCTCATGATAATTCCAGTAAGTTTAAGAAAGGGAATAACATGTTTCTGATGTAAGACGTGAAACATCAAAACAATGTGAGCAAGTCGGTCCGTGGTGCACGACGCGTTTCTTGAAGTGTCTCCCATTGTGTTGAGCACATACGGAAAGAATGAAACACCTTCCACCATAAATTACCCCTGACGTAAATTATCAGCTTAGACCAAGACGTCGCGCCCTTAATTACTTGACGCGATCTGCAAATACAGAAAAAGGTCAACGTTTCAACTCATACACATCAGAACGGTAACACATCTCGAAACAGATTGTCTCGTGTACCACCCAACTACGAAGATACTGGATGCTGAGGAGCTGCTACTAGTTGTCACAGGTGGTAGCGTACCCGCCGCATGGACTGTTGGTCCTAGAGAAACACCGGCTACATTCTTTTGCACTAAATCTTTTCCTTATTTCTCAAATAAGGCTGCAGATTCCTAGGTTGTATACGAAAGTGACAAAATACAAGCTGAGTGTTATTGAACGATATGAAAAAAACGTAAACTGCTTACAAACTTCGGCGTACACACACATTATTCAACATGTAAACATCATTACAGATATTCGTATTTAGATTGTGACACGTTCGATGTGCTTGCTATCATTAGCGATGACGTGACGCAGACGAATAGCGAAATTCTGCATGATCCGCTGAAGTGTCGGAACATCGATGCTGTCGATGACCTCCTGAATGGCTGTTTTCTGCTCTACTATGGTTTTGGGGTTATCGCTGTACACCACGTCCTTAATATACCCTCTCAGAAAGGGGTCGCATTCGTTCACATCCGGAGACTATGGCGGAAAATCGAGGCCCATCCCCAGAGCCAGAATGCGGTCCCCAAGTGCTCCTCTAGTACATTAAACACTCTCCTGCTTCGATGAGGTCGACCTCCGTCTTTCAGGAACCACTTGTTGTCGAAATCATGGTCACTTTGGATAATAGGGATGAAGTTATCTTCCAAAATCTTCGCGTACCGTTCGGTAGTCACCGAACTTTCGTGAAATATTGCACCGATTACTCCATGACTGGACATTGCGCACCACACAGTCACCCGTTGAGGGTGAAGAGACTTCTCGATTGCGAAATGCGGATTCTCAATCCCCCAAATGTGTCAATTTTTGCAGGCGGCTGGAGTGGCCGAGCGGTTCTAGGTGCTTCAGTCTGGAACCACGCGACCGCTACGGTCGCAGGTTCGATTCCTGCCTCGGGCATGGATGTGTATCATGTCCTTAGGTTAGTTCGGTTTAAGTAGTTCTAAGTTCCAGGGGACTGATGACCTTAGATGTTAAATCGCATAGTGCTCAGAGACATTTGTCGATTTTGCTTATAGACGAACCCATCCAAATAAAAGTGCTCGTCGTCGCTAAGCCACGCATTGCGCATGTGCATCATGCCCCGTGGCCAACCGTGCAATCTGCATCTACATCTACATCCATACTCTGCAAGCCACCTGACGGTGTGTGGCGGAGGGTACCTTGAGTACCTCTATCGGTTCTCCCTTCTATTCCAGTCACTTTATTGTTCGTGGAAAGAAATATTGTCGGTATGCCTCTGATTTTATCCTCATGGTCTCTTCGCGAGATATACGTAGGAGGGAGGAACATACTGCTTGACTCCTCGGTGAAGGTATGTTCTCGAAACTTCAACAAAAGCCCGTACCGAGCTACTGAGCACCTCTCTTCCAGAGTCTTCCATTTATCTATCATCTCCGTAACGCTTGCGTCATTACTAAATGATCCTGTAATGAAGCGCGCTGCTCTCTGTTGGATCTTTTCTATCTCTTCTATCAACCTTATCTGGTACGGATCCCACACCGGTGAGCAGTATTCAAGCAGTGGGCGAACAAGTGTTATGTAACCTACTTCCTTTGTTTTCGGACTGCATTTCCTTAGGATTCTTCGAATGACTCTCAGTCTGGCATATGCTTTACCGACGATTAATTTTATATGGCCTTTCAATTTTAAATCACTCCTAATGCCTACTCCCAGATAATTTATGGAATTAACTGCTTCCAGTTGCTGACCTGCTATATTGCAGCTAAATGCTAAAGAATCTTTTTTTCTGTGTATTCGCAGCACATTAAACTTGTCTACATTGAGATTCAATTGCCATTCCCTGCACCATGCGTCAGTTCGTTGCACATCCCCCTGCATTTCAGTACAATTTTCCATTGTTACAACCCCTCGATATACTACAGCATCATCAGCAAAAAGCCTCAGTGAACTTCCGCTGTTATCCACAAAGTCATTTATATATATTATGAATAGCAACGGTCCTACGACACTCCTCTACAGTACACCTGAAATCACTCTTACTTCGGAAGACTTCTCTCCGTTGAGAATAACATGCAGCGTTCTGTTATCTAGGAACTCCGCAATCCAGTCACACAATTGTTCTGATAGTCGATATGCTCTTACTTTGTTCTTTAAACGACTGTGGGGAACTGTATCAAACGCCCTGCGGAAGTCAAGAAACACGGCATCTACCTGGGAACGTCCAAACACAAACGTTCAGAAGTTATGACGGTTTTATTTCATATAGTTCAATAATCGTCAAATATTAATGTATCGTTTATACACAGTCAACGAAACCTCAATCGACAAAACTTTGGAAGTTGTTCAGCAATGTCTACTGAGTGTTTTGGTACGTAATGTGTTTGTGTCACTCCTCCACTTCATTCAGTGATGCACAAGGTGCTAATTGGTCAACTCTTCATTAGTAAAGTTATCGAAATCGTTTGTTAGCAGACGACTGACACCATCGCAAAACAAACAAAAGACGGCACCTAGCAGTACTGGATGCAATCAACAAGTAGTTCGTCAGCGTAGACCCCACTACAATGTGTTGTGGCAAAATAGTTCACAATGATCAATCAAGCGCATACGAATGACATGTTCAGAGAAAGGTAAGGAAAATATTGGCGCCACATTCTGTCATTTCGAAATTCTCCTCTTCCAGCAACGGTACAGCGGGCGTGTCGAAAGTCTGTAATACTTTTACACATTGACGAAATTCTGTCTTAGTAGATGTGAAGTGTAAACGTAATAATTGATATACAATGGCTCCATTATTTGCTAAGAATAAGGAATCCACATAAAATATCATCCATGAACTTTACTTCACAGTTGTAGACAAACAGTATTTTCGTTTCTACCAATAAGATGAGGGCCACGGAATTAAAGCAGTAGTTTACATCGAAAGCGGAATACGAAGATTCGATTGTACAGATTTAAAGCCTTACATATGTTTAAACGAAGAAAGAAAATAGTGTACAATGAGACTCCCAAAATCTGGAATGCGGCTTGAAGTATGGCATGCATTCAAACGAAAGAGAAAGAAAGATAATTATTACTCACAGTAGAATTTAGATTTCAAGTACAGTAGCTGAGTACAGATGGGACAGAAAAGACCTGCTCCCGTAAAGTAACGCTCAGTGCCCTAGCTTGCCGGACAGGGGAGATCAGCCAAACAACGGTCGAATCCGTGCAGCGGATTAACGGCCGCCGCTGAGTGTGGGTTTTGAACGGTTTTCCACTCTCATTTAGGGGACTGCTGGGCTGATCCCTAATTCCCACCTAAGAAAATACGATACACAGATGAAATACTATCAGACACATAGCACAAAGATTACACATTTCACAGACTGGTTGTGCACACGATATCCCTCCGTTACGTAACTGACAACCTAGGTGACAGAGACCACATCCAGCCATAAAGTCAAATAAAATTAAAATTTCGAACTCAGTACAGCGATGAGACAGAAAACGAATAGTAAAGCTAAAGAAGAGATGGATTTAAGGTCCCATCGACAAAGAAGTCATTTGAGAGCAGACGGATGACCACGTTGGATGAGGAAATCGGTCGCGTCTATTTCAGAGAAACCATTCCGGAATTCGCACTGAGCAATTTCGTAAAACGCCAGAAGACCTAAATCCCTGTGTCCAGATGGGAATTTAATTGCTCGAGAATCTGGATCAAGTGCAACTTTCCATTCTCACTTGCCAGACAAGAAACAAGGACAGAATTATAAGAGTGTGCATACAACACTATAGTACAAGACGGATACATAACCTAGGTTGAATGTAATTATATTTCCTAAAAGTTTATTCCTGTCAATCAGGGAAGGATTAAAGAAAGACCACCGCTCTAAATACAAATTAAAATCTGCGACGGGACTCCCAGAGTAATGTGTGACAAAAGAAGAGGAAAGAAGATTAAAGTTGGATCGCCGCGCGGAGTGGCCGTGCGGTTTGAGGTGCCATGGCACCTCCCGCCGGAGGTTGGAGTCCTCCCTCGGGCATGAGTGCGTGTGTTGTTCTTAGCATAAGTTAGTGTAAGTAGTGTGTAAGTCTAGGGGCCGATGACCTAAGCAGTTTGGTCCCATAGGAATTCACACACACACAAAGTTGGTTCTTTCTCCCACGCACTCCTTCGGTCCTTCTTCATCAACAGTAACTTGTAAATAAATACCGACCATGAATTTACATATTAGATATAAGAGACACCTTTAATATCTATCATTCTGTGGGCACGACGGCTGTTTGATAAAAACTTCCAGAGCGAATGCACAACCAAGGTCAGATCTATTGCGATAGTCAGAAATTTGCGAGTAGCGCGTTAATGGGCGAAGGTCGTTGCGGTGCTGCACGAGGCACTTTAGGAGGCGTTTAGCTACTTTGTAAGCGTGAGTCTTCTCATCAAAATTCGCTAAGGTACACTAACTCTTTCTCCTCAGTCTTGTCAACAACCGTGGAAGAGCGGCTGCCCTCTATGAAAGTGCGATGGCTAGATCGTGGACCCGCCACCGAACCGGATTAACGGGATCTCTGATCGATGAACTGGTCTCTCCTCCCGAGTGCCAGCCGTGCGGTAGCACACATGTTTCTGCCTCCCCCTCACGCGTCAAGACAATTTTCATCGGATACAGTTGCTTCTGTATCGACTTGACTTGTGCGAGGAACCTTACGGCACCTGACATTTATCGCCTGGTGGTCAGGCGTTCTGTGCACCAAGTAGTCCTTGACACGAACGCTCTTGCGACCTGGTATCTGGTTGTCAATGGTAAATGGCAGCAACAACTTCGTCAACATTCCATTAACATGACAGATCCGCTGGTATGTCCCCAGTGTCACACGTCTGACAGGGCTGAACACCGACTGATGTGTGGATGTTCCGCAGGGGCTTGGCAGCGGATTCGGAAAATGCTTGGCTTTCTTCTACGTATTGCACCAAAGTCACATCTGTTCCCACATGAGGCCTATTCCCCACGTACAAAGACCAGCGGTGTAAACTGGATGGTAGGCCTATCGATCTTTTACTTGTTTCATGAAAGAGATAAGAATGTTTTTAATTTTTGGACATTTCTGCAAGATCGCTTTGCCTTTCTCAGACACAGTCTAAGACACCGTCATTGGGTAGTGCCTTCTTGGACCCCCTCCCCCTTTTTCCCCCCCTCCCCCCTACAGTTGTGTCCCGGGTATGAGAAATTGATTTCCGTTGACTGTGTAATATCAGGACCCGGACAAATGTACCGGCAAAATGGAATATTCGCCGATAAGACGTGCGCGCAACATGCCTGACTGACTTGGAATTCTGAGTGCATCTACCCACGACACAGCTGGTGGGGGCGGATGCCCTTTGGTTTGTTTCGCCAAGAGGATGTTTCTAATTCAATTTACGTTTTGTCTGCTTTTTTACGCTAAGTACGCGTTATTAGTTTGGCCTGTAGGGGGTCCTACTTAAGAAGTATACCTTCCTATCTCTTCCAGTCCCGATTCCTTTCCTTTCCTTTCATTCCAATTACTAGGTTACATTAGTTATGGTTCAAATGCCTCTGAGCACTGTGGAACTTAACTTCTGAGGTCATCAGTCCCATAGAACTTAGAACTACTTAAACCTAACTAACGTAAAGACATCACACACATCCATGCCCGAGGCAGGATTCGAACCTGCGAACGCAGCGGTCGCGCGGTTCCTGGCTGCGGCGTACATTAATTAAGTGACATGTATGTATTCTGCACCATTACCAGTCACGACATAACCATTACGCCCGATCGCCAATGAAACATGGTGTTGCTCTCGAATGTGAGAAAATTTTTCTCTTTCGCCATAGGACCACTATCCTGCTGGCCAATACGGTTCTAGGAAGTCCTGTAGCGGTGATGTGGTCCACCCTTTTTATTTCCAGAAAGGAATTCTGCCTGACCAATAGCCCCGAAAAAAGAAAGGCTGCTGCTTTGTTCTGTTCGTTGTCTCGGACATATTCAGACTACACCAGAGCGAATACTACAGGTCTACCCATATCTTATAAGTTAGTACAAGAATCCATCGGATATAAAGCATTCCTGAGAGCAATGCAGTGGCCCACAAGTCGTCGAAAAACGATAATTACACGTTAACTGATATTTTCTTGGTGTACCATGTGATTCCGCAAGACATTCAAATTAACACTTAAATCCTCCACACCATATTTAGGACGAACATAATAACTGTATATATGCTGCCATAACTATCACAGTGGTGAATTATAGGCATAAAATTCAAAAAAATGTACCGATGATTACCTAAGACGCAAAATAGACGGAAGTGGATATCAGGTATAGTAGAGAATGTGGCAGATAAATTTTTTGTTTCTTTAAAGCGAAGTCAGAAAAAAAACGCTGATTTTACCTGTGAAAAGTAACAAATATATACATAGCATTAGCCCAAGAGGTCAGATAATGTTGTTGATTACATTATAAGTGTAGAGGTATTAGCTGATGAAACGACCTTAGAGGCCTCAGTAAACAGGGTGCTTAAAAAAAAAGAAGAAAAAGTGTCACGTGTTCCTGGAGGAGGTAGTACTGGTCAAAAACAGAAGTACCTACAATGATATAACTGGAAACCAATACCTGTTGATGTACTGGCCAGTCTCTTACCTTCTTCCTGTGCTTCTGTTACGTAGAATGAGGCACTATTTACTGTAGTCCATGTGGTTATCATGCACCCTGACACATCCTTCTGCCCTTTTCCGCAGTGAATTACGAGCACTTTAAAATATAACTGCCTCATTCCGATTGTTTCACATGCGTGGTTCTCACGCTCATGTAACGTCTGCGTGTAGTCAATGGGTTGGGCATACACCAATGCCTAGAAATGTTCCCATAGCCAGAAATCCAACGGGGTGAGGATCGATGACGAGGAGACCATGCTACCGTATCTCTTCGACCAGTTTATCGCCTATGAAACGGTCCAGTGAGGTACTGTCGCACTATCTGTAGAAAATAAAGTGGTGTCCTGTTGCCCATAAACGACAATCATTGCCTTTCTTCAAGGTTAACGTTCTCAAATAGCGCTGGTAATTCATCACGCAGAAATCTGTGGCACACAGCATCTGTTAATCTCTTGAAAGACATCATGTTTACGCCAGTGACCGATAAACTTTTTATTTCCACTATTTCAGTTGCGGCCTTAGGCCATTATCAAGTGCAGATGTTTTGGCTTTAAGCCATGTCTACTTTATTCAAGCTGAGACATTTATCTGTCGTTGTCATTTTCTGTTATAAATGTTCGTAACGCTGATATGTAATGTACTTAACAGCAAATGACAACAACAGATGAATGTGTCACCTTGGCTTAAAGCCAAAACATCTGCACTTGATAATGGCCTAAGGCCGAGATTGCAATAGTGGAAATAAAAAGTTTAACGGTCACTGGCGTAAACACAATGTCTTTTAAGAAACTTCACATGACTGTGAATCCCAGTTATGAAAAGTTAATTACCTGTTAATCTGTTTGGTTAACTGGACGGCCCTATGAGTCTGTCACAAATAACTCCTACCCATACTTTGATAATGAAGCAATCCTGATGCTCACCTTCATGATTACTCTGTGTCATGGCCAGCACAAAATGGTGACGATTTCGTATGAGGGATCAGTCGGTACTACATGGCGCCTACTTAGCGCCTTAGAGGCGCCAGACTTACGATGCGGAAGTGAAACTGTACCCAGCGGGCGCTGCTAGAACGAGCTTTGGAACATATTACACAACACGACGTGTTAGAAAATAATACGGCCAACTAGGGCAACACCTGTTGAGGAACATTCAACAGAAGTTCGTATGTCGCACACAGTATTCGACGGCTTCACACATTAGCATCGTGTAATAAATAATGTGGATGAATAGTCATTTCTTGCAGTAGTTGTTATATATCACTTATTTTCGGTTGAAGCGTATAGCAGCTGAGGAGAGAGTTACATACGACGTTTTTGCTCTGTAAAAACTTCACAGAAGTGGTATCCATTGAACTTTTGCTGTCGTTTCAAGTGTTCTGCATTCATCACTCTGTGTCAAGTTTTACAGAAGTGAAATACAAAGAACACAAATATAGGAAGAGCGAAAAACCGTTTTCTAAAAGACCAAAAAAACACGAAGCGGTCAACCTATGCTAACAAAGAGAGTAAACCAGATCGAGCTTCTCTTAAACTGCAGTACCCTTAAAGTCCGGGGTTATAGAAGTTACAAGTTCGTAATGGCAGTTGCGCACGACCAAACAAATTCTTCTTGGCTGTACCGTACAGTTCGGCTACACGTGAACGGAGTTCGCTTTCCACATTTTCTGAAGCACCTCGCCGTTAAGTATTGGGGAAGCCAGCGGTCTTGGGCCACGTTTTTCCAAGCACATTCTTCATCTGGAGACTAATATCAAGGAATATTAAGACAGTCGTTATACAGATATTTGGCACAACTGGAACCAACTGAACTGTCTACATTTAGTGAGATGTGGTAACACTGAGAAAGTGAGTGAACTCCTTGGTATTTTTATATGTTGTAAATTAGTAAATTATTATACTGGACATTTATGCCGTTCCCCTAGAACTAACACAGGGAACTTTAGAATTATGTGTTACACTCGGTATCTGGCTTATTCTATCTTTTAACATAATTACAATAGTTGAAAGTGGATTTTATAAAACTGTAGCAATAATTTTCTTTCACTTTTTTTTCGGCGAAGTCACAGCTCATTCGAAAAGTTAGTTTGTTGATTTTAGTATGATGCTCCTGCTTAAATGAATATCCTCTATTAAAGTCAAATTTACTTTCTTGTCTCTAGGTACAAGGTCCGGTTCCTGCTTATATATATGTTCAATTATAATCTCCTAGGTAAACGGCAGCTCTGATCCTATAGTAAAATGCTACGGCGTTGGAACCTTTTTAAAAAATAGACTACTGTTTAAGATGAAGTCAAAAGTGTAAGGAGCCTACCTTTACGAAACATAATGAAAGAAGCGCTTCTGCGTTCACGGGAATCGGACCAACGCAGTTATGGACAAATATTTGAAACCTAGTTAGATCGAAATGTGTTCTTTTTGTGCAACAAACTCGTACTCTCATGTGAGTACTACCAAGTAATACAACATTATGTTGGACGTTTTATGTCATTCGGATGTGACGCTTCTTGTATTAAAATTATAATAATCCCAAACATTTACTCGCATTTTATTTCAGCGACTGCAACATCACGGGTAATTTAACGAAAAACAAATACTAAAAAAACTTTACGATAGAGTCATTCCATGTAGGCTTTCACGGCCAGCGTCTTTATCAGTAAACTCTTCCGGGCTAAGTTGCCGTGGCCGATCTGTAGAACTTCTTCTCCCTGACGTTTCGTTCTCAACTACGGAGAACATCTTGCGAGGTGAGTCGAGAACGAAACGTCAGGGAGAAGAAGTTCTACAGATCGACCACGGCAACTTAGCCCGGGAGAGTTTACTGATATTTACGATAGAGTGTTGTGGGGTGGCAGGAGAGCCAACACCGGGTTACTAGAGGAGCCGAAAGGCACGCGTTTTAGCTCACGCAGGCTGGCGTGAGGTCTGGAACGGGACAAGGAAATTAGAATTTAGAAAAAACGGACGTAGCTGGTGGAATACTTAACTGTAATCCATTAATGGTGAACGTCGCTCTTGACGGTACATTATTCATAATATCAATAGTAACTGGTAATGGCGCCTTGCTAGGTCGTAGCAAATGACGTAGCTGAAGGCTATGCTAACTATCGTCTCGGCAAATGAGAGCGTATTTTGTCAGTGAACCGTTCCTTGCAACGTCGGTTGTACAACTGCGGCGAGTGCTAGTAAGTCTCTCTAGACCTGCCGTGTGGCGGCGCTCGGTCTGCAATCACTGATAGTGGCGACACGCGGGTCCGACGTATACTAACGGACCGCGGCCGATTTAAAGGCTACCACCTAGCAAGTGTGGGGTCTGGCGGTGACACCACATAGAGCGGTACAACTTTGCAAGCAGGAAAGGACGGGTATCTTTCTCGATGCCGGCCAGTTGGAGCGCTGGACGCGCCTTTATCGCCTCGGCGCCTCGTGTTGTGAGAAGTACAGGGCGTGTTTGTCTCTCTCTTCCTGAGCTACGCTGTCAGCAGAGGTGATACAGTCTTTTGGCTCATACATTTGATATTGTCGTATGTCGACCTGCAATGTTCAGCGCAAAGGCGAAACTGCAGCAACATGTCGCACTCGGGTTATATCCACAAGACTCAATATCGCGAGAGTATTAGAGATATGTGAAATCGTGTCGTTTCCATGTTATATTTTTCAATTCGGACATGCCGTGAAGAAAGTTATGCCTTATTTTCGCTTGTGGTTCATTAGAATACGCGGTGATAATGTGGACCATCTGTAAATGCAAGTAACTTACCAACAGATTCTCTCACTGGCAAAGTTACTTTCCAAGAGCTAGTTAATTTATTTTACGCATCCTTGTGCTACATTGTTCACCTGTGTAATTGGTCAGCGTGGCTGACTGACTTGCTCAGGACCCCAGTTCGATTACCGGTAATTCCTTAGAACGTTCCCTGTGAGGCGAGTGTGGTGACGCCCACTCCTCCATACCGCATCCATATGGCGCCATTGGCTAGTAGATGACAGTACGTGACACGTACGTCTGACCTTTGCCGGTCTCGGCTTCATTGTTTACTAATGACTTGGCTGTCGACGATAACCAGCGCAGGCGCGGTGGCCTAGCCAGTTTAGGTTGTCAGACCACCTGATGCCCACCAGTGATACAGCAACACCTCATGACTGCTATTGCGCAGTACACCGTACGCGGCCAGGTGGCAGCTATGAAATTGGCCGCAGTGAACTTAGAGTGCCTCTGCTGCCGGGAGTGGCGTATCCATGTGGAATGTCCAGTCCAGCATCACGCAACGGAAAACACATTGCGTGATGCTTCTTCAGCTAGAAAAGAAAAATGAATTGTCTGACAAGCAACAGATTCTAAAAGGACTGAAATTTACATTTCATTATTGCTTGTCAGAATTCAGTTATAGGTAGTTAACACTGCCTGAGAAAGGTGTCAGCTGTCTTCTAAGTGATGGGAACAAAACGGGAGAGCCGCAACGCAGAAGCTACCGAATTTACTATACAGAGACGACTAGAGATCTAGGATTAAACGTGATCTATTGTTCCTAGTTTAAAAACAAGAATATCTTATTCATGTTAGCCGATTGTTTACTTTATCATTTCCATAAAAATGTGTGATGTTTATATTATGTGTATTGTAAGACACTTTTCCGACGGAACATGTTCAGCCAAAGGTTACACAGCACAATGTGTAATGCTGTTCCAAAATACTTAAAACAGATGATAATAAATTATTTTTCAAAGAAACACATTTGTGCACAATATTTGTGAATTTTACATAAAAGCCAATGTCAGGTGTTTCATTTCGCTGAGCTACGACTGAAACCTTCTGTCTATACCAATGTAAACGGAAAACCCACAAACGTGGAGGCTTAAAAGTCGGTAGCTAGGAACGAAGATTTCGTGATAGATAACGGAAGAGACAGCAACGCCGCCAGTAGGATGATAAAGCAAATATTTCCAAGCCGCTGCAGCGCCCTCTGTCGAAAGCTCGCTTCAATACGTTTGGCAAGTGATGATCCTCGTCGTTGTCATCCGAATGCTTAAGTCGTCACGGAAGCGTCATCCCTTGGATGATAAGTAGTTTTCCTTTTGTTGTCGCTGTAACTGTAATACTACCACAGTTGGATCTCAGGCTGTTATAATTTGGAATCCCGTGGCTGTGTTCACCAGATTTTTCGGGCTGCTATTTTGCATTTCGTCTTTAATTTCGCGGTCCCGGTACGAAGATACTCACTACAGAATTTTTGTACATATTGTGCTCCGCATTGATTAACGCTCCGCCACAGCAGATTTCTCTGGTTAGTCGAGAGATGTGTGTCGTGAATGTTAGGCTCTTTTGCCTTCCACGGTGCGACAGATTTTTGGATATATGACTTCCTTCAGAAACAAGGAATTGCATAAATCTTCTCAAATCAAGGTTTTCCTACACTGAGAGTTGGCTGACGGCAGCCATATTTGACTCTATGTTTCTCATGGAGTCTTTCTGCCATCGAAGAAACTCCGCCGGTGCATGGCAACACGGCCATTTCTTTTTGTTGTTCATATTGTCTGACAAGCGCCAGCTGTAAGGCAACGCCTGTCTCCCGTTCGCTACATCCATTTGCAAGAATACGGTACGAGGTGGCGTAACTTATTGAATAAGCTCCCCATGAAACTTCCTTCTGGAAGCTGCCCATGTCCGACAGAGTTCGTGGTATGCGGACCAACGCCCTGAGCACACCACTTCCTTGCGAAGGTTGATGACAACTGGTAGTCTGTAAGCATAAGGACGTGTGTTGTTCACAATACACAGCGTTGCCCAAGTTGCCATTCTCTTTTCTCCGCAGCAACACGTCCTGAAGCGGTAGTTCGCCGTTTTCCTCCACCTCTACCGTAAACCTGATGTTACGATGAAGGGAACTGAAATGTCGTAGAAATACATCTAGCGATGCAGTGCCGTGGGGTCAGAATACAAGAATGTGACGAGAAACACATAGGTTTTTACCTCCACTGATGATGCGCACTCCTCTCAAAATCCTCTACGAAAAGATTAGCCACAATGGATTACAAGGGATTTATCTACTGCGAACCGCCTTGCCGCAGTGGATACACCGGTTCCCGTCAGAACACCGGAGTTAAGCGCTGTCGGGCGTGGCCGGCACTTGGATGGGTGACCATCCAGCCGCCATGCGCTGTTGCCATTTTTCGGAGTGCACTCAGCCTCGTGATGCCAATTGATGAGCTACTCGATCGAACAGTAGTGGCTCCGGTCAAAGAAAACCATCATGACGACCGGGAGAGCGGTGTGGTGACCACACACCCCTCCTATCCGCATCATCATCTGAGGATGATACGGCGGTCGGATGGTCCCGATGGGCTTTTATATATTGCGACCCCGTCGTTCATTGAAAGTCTTGGTCACTGAAACCAGTTGTCTGTAGGATTCGTTCTTTGAGGGTACCGTACAAACTTAATCACGTGTATAGATAATAGTAATAATTTAGTGGGGCTCAGTGGCATTGCAGAAGTCACTCTATTGGACCCCACTTCGGCGACATGCGTTTCACTGACGTACCCCAGTTACCCAACTGGAGAAGTGGTACCTACAGATCAACATGGATTCCGAAGCACGTATTATTGGCGATTCCTCAAAAAAATGGTTCAAATGGCTCTGAGCACTATGGGGCTTAACTTCCGAGGTCATCAGTCCCCTAGAACTTAGAACTACCTAAATCTAACTAGCCTAAGGACACACATCCATGCCCGAGGCAGGATTCGAACCCGCGACCATAGCGGTCGTGCGGTTCCAGACTGCGGCGCCTAGAACCGCTAGGCCACTTCGGCCGGCGGCGATTCCTCACATCGTTGGATGAAAAGGCTAGATCAAAACGAAAACGAAAATGTCCGTCGTCCGACCGCGATTCAACGACGTGACCTCTCCATTTCTAAGCACGCGTTAACCACTTGAACACCAAGCCCAACATGTATATACATAGTTCATCTAAAATTTGGTGGGTGAGTTTACGAGTACCAAAATATGTGTCATATGTGGTATTATATTTAACTGCATTGAATTAGAAGCTTAAATTACTTACTCAGCCAGGGGGTCGCATTTGGCATAAATTTCAACCTGATACCTCTTCTATCCATTCCTGAAAAAAGGGGCCTTTACAGACGGTGGTATCTTTTGATCGTATTGGCCTGGAAAACAAATTTAAATTTTGTTCACAGCCAGTGACTGAACACTTACCACCTGACATAAATTTCCGCTTGGTACCTCTGCCTATTCCTGAGAAACAGAGGTCTTAACAGTCGTACAGATGGACAAACAGATAGGCGGTCGACAGTAACCTTCTAACAGTTCCGTTTTTTATCGACTCAGGTGTGGAATCCTAAAAATGTGTCCAAGTGAGCGCGCAAAACGCTCTTGAAAGTTGCTACATGTTCCTCATGACCAACAACTATCCCTGCAACGGCACTCAGGCTAGAAGTGAACCCACGCCAAATTTCACTAGTACATCAGACGGGGCGAGTCGTACTATCTCGAGCCGACGAAGGCGCGTATGTGGTGCTCTTATTTTCGTACCAAGGGTCTCAGTTTTGCTGCCAATTGTTTCTAATAGCTGTATGTTGGCTCACCGATAGTAGTGGCACACTATATTTATGAATTTCAGGCAGTCCATACACCCTGGGAAGGACGGGTATGTTGATATTACCTGAAGATTTCGGTCAATTGCAGCGCCGTAATATTCTGACGATATCACGACATACGACGTCTAGGTCGAGAACCATTTCTGCTACGGAGATTATAATTTTCACCCATGGGCATCAATCATAACAGGCAGTGTAATTTCGAAATTTGACGAAGGTGAGGAACGAAATCTGCCATGAAGTTGTTGAAAGAACAATTCTGGAAATCCCCTTATGTGATTTAGGGACAAAAATGAACTTTTCGATTCATCTCGGTGATATCGCACTGTAGCTGCTTACCTCGGTCGCAACTTCCAAGTATTATTTTTCTGGTCAACTACTTATTTGGTTATCTCAACGTACAGTCAACTGATGTCTCCGGCTGTGCTCACAATTATCCGTGATAGTGTGAAGTTTTCACACAAGACTACGGAAACATTATTCTGTCACGTTTTAAATATTTTACGGCTGCCATATGACGCAGAGAAGAAGCAATGAACTTAGAAAAGAAAGGTTCATCTGTCGCATCAACGCTTCCGATCGAAGGAATACAGTGATATTTGCAGCTGACATTTCGGTTTACTGTGACGATGAGGAAGAGGTAAATGTAGTTAAATAAAAGAAAAAGTTAAAATATGCATTGAACATGACATGCGAGGAAAGCAAAGAAAAAATAAGTTATCAAGAGGTAACTGAAATACTGTTGATTGTCAAGTTAACATTAAAATTGGGAAACAATTTGCAGATGAAGTGAAGAACTACTGATAGCTTGGAAGCAAAATAAAGCATCATGGACGAGGCAAGGAGAGTGTAAGGAACAGAACAGCAGAGGCAGGGAGATCATTCCCTTTTAAGGACGGCCTTAATTTCAGAAAGAAATCTTGAGAAGTCGCCTGGCCTATGGCATTGCCTGGAAGTGAATCGTGGACTGGAGAATAAACAGTAAAGAATATAACCGAAGAGTGTGAGATGTAGCGTTACAGAAGGACGCTGCAAATAAAGTAGAATGACAAGATATTGAGGACGTTCCCCACATAACCGACGGGAAAACGAGTATATGGGAGAGATTAACCAGGAGGAATTCGATCACAAGGCGTGTGTTAAGACAGATGGGAATAACTAGAGGGAGCCGTAGCGGGCAAAAATTTGTACCAGAAAACAATCATCATCCTCTAAAAGTTATGCCTTGTTGCTACAGAAATTCTGTGTTCTGAGGTGTCTTCTTGATTTAATAATTTCAGAACTTTGTTACTTCCAATAAATCTTCAAGTATACGCTTTCTTTGCGTCGCCTTGGTTTTAAATGCCAATGCGTTTGGTTACAATTCGTAGGTTAAAAATTATTTTTTTCTTTATACACGTACAAAAATTTATGTTTTCCTGTTTCGCGAGTTTCTCTGCTCACTGATCTCTATTCGAATATTTTCATTGGTTTTTCTTTTTTTCCACTTGGTCACCATTAGCTTTCTCCAAAGCCACGTTTCCGTCGGTTTCACAGCGATAGTTCACTCCAGATGAAGGTATGACAATTTTTTTCTGTACGTCTACATCTAAATCCATACTCCGCAAGCCAACTGTCGGTGTGTGGCGTAGGGTACCTTGAGTAACTCTATCGGTTCTCCCTTCTATTCGAGTTACGTATTAATGGTGGAAAGAAGGATTGTCGGTATGCCTCTGTGTGAGCTCTAATATCTCTGATTTTATCCTCATGGTCTCTTCGCGAGATATACGTAGGAGGGAGCAATATACTGCTTGACTCCTCGGTGAAGGTATGTTCGCGAAACTTCAACAAAAGCCCGTACCGAGCTACTGAGCGTCTCTCCTGCAGAGTCTTCCACTAGAGTTTATCTATCATCTCAGTTGGGAATGACATGCTGCGTTCTGTTATCTAGGAACTCTTCAATCCAATCACACAATTGGTCTAACAGTCCATATGCTCTTACTTTGTTCATTAAACGACTGTGGGGAACTGTATCGAACGCCTTGCGGAAGTCAGGAAACACGGCATCTACCTGGGAACCAGTGTCTATGGCCCTCTGAGCCTCGTGGACGAATAGCGCGAGCTGGGTTTCACACGATCGTCTTTTTCGAAACCCATGCTGGTTCCTACAGAGTAGATTTCTAGTCTCCAGAAAAGTCATTATACTCGAACATAATACGTGTTCCAAAATTCTACAACTGATAGACGTTAGAGATATAGGCCTGTAGTTCTGCACATCTGTACTGAGCGAAATGTTCACTGGAAGTACATTTTACTGTTGCAGTCATTTTTCTTATTTCCATGTCGCATTTATTGGACTCTGTAATTAAGGCACCTACCCTTAAGAGCCAAAGGAACTGGTAAACCTGCCTAATATCTTGTAGAAAGTTCGCGAGCACATAGAAGTGCCACAACACGAAGTGGTATGGGCTCGACTAATGTCTGAAGTAGCGCTGGAGGGAACTAACACCATGAATCCTACAGAGATGTCCATAAATCCGTAAGAGTATGAGGGGGTGGAGATCTCTTGTCAACATACGTTGCAATACATCCCAGATATGCTCAGTAATGTTCATGTCTGGGCCATAGGAAGTGTTTAAACTCACAAGAGTGTCCCTGGAGCAACTCTGTAGCAATTCTGGACGTATGGGGTGTCCCATTGTGGTGCTGGAATCGCCCAAGTCTGTCGGAATGCACAATGGACATGAATGGATGCAGGTGATCAGGCAGGATGCTTATGTACGTGTAACCTGTCCGTGTCGTATCTAGACCTATCTGGGGGGTCCCATATCACTCCAACTGTACACGCCCTACATCATCACAGAACTTCCAACAGCTTGAACAGCCCCGTGTTGACATACGTGGTCCGTAAATTCATGAGCTTGTCTCTATACCCGTAAACGTCCATCCGCTCGATACAATTTGAAACGAGACTTTTCCGACCAGGCAACATATTTCCAGTCATCAACAGTCCAATTTCAGTGCTGACAGGCCTAGGCGCTGGGTAAAGCTTTGTGTCGTGCAGTCATCGAGGGCACACGAGTGGGTCTTTGGCTCCGAAAGGCCATGTCGATGATGTTTCGTTGAATGGTTCGCGCGCTGACACTTTTTGATGGATCAGGATCGAAAATGCAGCAATTTGCGGAAGGACTGCACTTCTGTTACGTTGAACGATTCTCTTCATTCGTCGTTGGTCCCGTTCTTGCAGGATCATTTTCCGGCCGCAACAATGTCGGATATTTGATGTTTTACCGTATTCCTGATATTCACGGCACACTCGTGAAATGGTCGTATAGGACCATCCTCACTGCATCGCTATCTCGGAGATCCCATCGTTCATGCGCCGCCTATAATACCACGTTCAAACTCACTTAAATCTTGATAATCTGCCATTGTAGCAGTAGTAACCGATCTAACAACTACGCCAGGCAGTTGTTGTCTTATATAGGCGTCGCCGACCACAGCGCCGTATTCTGCCTGTTTACGTGTCCCTGAACTTAAGTGCAGATGTCTATACTTAGCTCGTCAGTGTAAATTAAAAAAGTCACCATTTCTCTATTTTATTTGGTTGCCAGGTGTTCTAACTTTTGATTTGCTTACTCACCAAAATATTTGGTTTTTTGCTCTTAGTCTGAAGTTAAGACTCCTTCATAATTGTTCGAAATTCAACAAGTATATTTCGCATATGTTTTTCACCACGAGTTCTTAATCCAGTACCGTTTACAACTATTCTGCAATAAACGACAATTGCGTTCATAGCTGCAGGTTTCCGTGCACCCGCCTTCCGATAGATCTGGGCATGACAGTTGTTACTTTGTCATTATGTCGTAGGCGTGACGCCTTCAACTGTATTCATGGGTCTTATTTTACTTGTAATCGATTTCTGTGTAACATTACGCCGTCTCGGCAGCGTATCAGCTAGATGCCAGAATTTACACCAGAAGCAGGGAAGAGGGCTCCGGACATTTGCATAGATTTCTTTGTACAGTCTGTGGGATCTATGGTGATGATTACCCGGTATTCACATGATTACGTGATATCATAGAGGGGACTGAAGATGATATGGTGCAACATCGAAATCGAACACAAATAAAATAAGACCCATGAGTAGAGCTATAACTGTCATCGCTGCTACGTCAAAATAAAAACTCGCCAAGTGTGAGTATGACTTGCCCTCTGAAGGTTTTGTGCGAGCAGACAGACAGTTCATCTCGGGAGTCGAAAATCTAGACGATATTTGTGTGTTGTCGATATCCATATTGGAATCTTACCGGTCCCGGATACTCAGAGACTTTCGAGAATGTATCTAGTGTCAGTTTTAAGTTTAAATTGTTTGGATAATTTCAGCATTAACTATTGTAATTTTTCATATGTGTTATTAATATTTAATTTATATTAAAATGCTATGATAATAATCAGCACCAGGATTTTTTCTATTTCTAAGTCAACGGGAGATACCCTGTAGGTGTTGATGAGCGCGTTTTCGAGTATCAAAATATGTTACATAATTGGCCGTATCTTTTGATCGCATTACTTAGAAGCTTAAATTATGACATAAATTTCAACTTTATACGTTCTACCCGTTACTGAGAAACAGGTTCCCTAATAATCGGAGATACAGACAGACAGGCGGAGAAAATAGCGATTCTTATAGGGTTTCGCATTTACCGACTGAGGCATGGATACCTAGGAAGAAGGAATATATTAATTCCAGATGTTTTCCTTCGAAGGTCTCAGAGCTTGTTTGATGAAGACATTAAACAAAGAAGGAGAGTTAGTGATTGAAGCACAATACAAGTGATCGAGAACTTTGGGAGTAGACGCTTTCCTGGTATGGTAGGATTTGCACAAGGCAGGAATTAGTGGGGGGAGGGGGCAGGGTCGGTATCCAACCAGTCTGACTGCTGATGACCCAAAAAACGAGAGAGAGAAGTGATTACGGCGTGAATTTAAAACACGCGATAATTCCGTTACATGCGTTTCCCTAATGAAGGGTTTTTAAATGTGCGGTTAATGAATTCCTTACGGTTCATGTGAGCGGCCAGCATCGGAATGGCTGTGTTAAGAGAACTGCGTATGTCTGCTGCCGAAACTCGTCAGCTTGTGAGGTTTATGCGTGGGTTTCTGCAGTTCTTTAGCAGCGTCCCCAAGCATAGGAAAGGGCAAATCTCTAAAACTGTCTATATATATATATATATATATATATATATATATATATATATATATATATATATATATATTGGTCGACGTTTTCATATGAAACATGTAAACAGGAATTCTTTTTAAAAAAATGATCGAAGTGACAGAAACGATTAATAAACATTAAAAAGTTGTCAAATAATTTACTACATGCAACACTAACCAATAAAAGACAGACAACGTACTATAAAATCACTTAATTACAGAGAAAACTATTAATGAAACCAATAATCATCACCCGTAGACTTCAATTTGTTTGATATGTGTCTCTGTCAGCCTACTTCTTCGGACGAAACTGGGCATATTACATTTTTGTGTAATTTGTAACAGAAGACTATCAGTCCATAACCGTACAGAATCAGAAATCTATGTCGCTGATCGAGGTATTGTTTTAGCTGAAGATGACAGTGTACCTTGTTTTCTGTTTCCAAAATACAACTATGCCTGCACCGCAGAAATTCTTCTCAGAACACGGCAGCAATGAATTCCGTTTCCTCTAATCTATGTGGTTAAAATTATAAAACTTCTGGCAACAGAAACAACTTGGCTACTCATCCGAAGCTTAAACATCGAAAAAAGTGAAATCGGTGTCACCAGGGCCAACTTCATCATCATATACAGACAGGCAAAATTTCTCCTGGACAGATACTGATCGTGCAATTTCACATGTTTTCGTGATGGCCCACATGGATGAGTCTAGTTCTGATCATGTAAGTGCTATGTAATTGTCACACAGTATTTTTGTCAGTAATCTATTTACGCTGATAGCCCAGGTTTCAAAATGGTTCAAGTGGCTCTGAGCACTATGGGACTTAACATCTGAGGTCATCAGTCACCTAGAACTATTTAAACCTAACTAACCTAAGGACATCACACACATCCAAGCCCGAGGCAGGATTCGAACCTGCGACCGTAGCGGTCGCGCGGTTCCGGACTGAAGTACGTATAACCGCTTGGCCACACCGGCCGGCCCCAGGTTTCCATTACGAAAACTTCGCTTTGATTTCCTAAGCGCATCGAGGTAATTTCCACCATTCTCATTCAGTGCTATCACCAAACGTGTGCTTTTTTACCTCTAGGAGTCATTCATAATGGTAGAAATGGCACACAGAAGAAACAAGTTTTTGTGAATATTCAATACGTATACATCCACTTTCAGATCTGGTGCTCTTTTGCTGTACTGAACGTGACGTTACATTAAGCCCATTGTAAAACACATAGTGCCATTTAGAGTCTAGTAGTTGGAATGGGCGATAAATCCACTGATGTGAAAAGTAGTGCCTATAAATCAAGAAAGGTGAGACAATAAAAATAATGCTTTCGGTATTCAATATTAAATATACATTAATCACTACATCGAGAATTTAATTGTCGACGTTATACATCGATATTATTTCGATATTTCGACACACCGATAGCCTCTCCACGTCGGCACCCTGGCCGCCTCTTGCCAGGTCCTCGCAGCCAGATCTCGGAGACAGGCTGCGCGGCGACGGCCGCCGAGCCAAGGTTAGCCGCTTCCGCCGCCGCCGCGGCTGTCGGTGAGGGCTTTTTTCACCGCCGGAATCCGACCGTAAGCGCAGGAAAAATGTCGCCACACCGTGCCGGCCGGCCCGCCTCAAATTCCCAGTCGCCTTCACATATTTTACTAACTCGAGGATGAAATACATCGTCTGTGATTTGTCGAACTTAATGTCCCTATCCGATGGACATCCCGAATCAGCCACAGATGTTGCGCCGTCCTCAGGATTAATGGTCGCATTTGCTCTCACTTCTATGGTACAATAAGAGAAATACTATGCTGAATAAACATTGGACATTGCCGGCTATACAACGACTAGCGAACCTGGCAATGCTTCGCTATTGCTAAATATGTTTGGGGATTGGATAAACGTTCATCTTTAACTGCTTCCTCCATCACCTCCTTCTCTCTGCACATCTCCTCTTCCCTCTTTGCTTTGAACAAGTTCTCCTCGTCGCATACTCTCTGTTCATTCTCTCATCTCTCTGACATTGAGCCTTATTTATTATTGTTGCAAACGAAACGTTGTATTTCAATTGAAGTCGCTTTAAATGAATGGGTAAATAGGGTCTGATAACAGATTTAAGGGATATGAAAGAGATCTCGCCAGCTGCTGTATCTGTAAGGATAGTTGCATACTTTTAATCTTAAAATGGGTAACATTGCAAAGTTACGGACGATTCAGATTCCGAAGTAATATTTTCATCATAAACCGATAAGCCATAAATACATCTCTCCAGTTTCTTGTAACGGTGAGCAAGACATCAAAACAATACATTATTGTGTAAGCAACTTTAAAAAAATACATTTAAGTAAAAGAATTCATGGGTGAAGACATTTGTATGATGGTTTAATGCCTTGCAATAGTAGCTGAAACTCACTGTGAGAGCCACCCGGGGTGGCCGAGCGGTTCTAGGCGCTACAGCCTGGAACCACGCTACCGCTACGGTCGCAGGTTAGAATCCTGTCTCGGGTATGGATGTGTGTGATGTCCTTAGGTAAGTTAGGTTTAAGTAGTTCTAAGTTCTAGCGGACTGAGCAAATGAAATGTCGTGTGGCTACGGCCTCCCGCCGGGTAGACCGTTCGCCTGGTGCAGGTCTTCCGAGTTGACGCCACTTCGGCGACCTGCGCGTCGATGGGGATGAAATGATGATGATTAGGACAACACAACACCCAGCCCCTGAGCGGAGAAAATCTCCAAACCAGCCGGGAATCGAACCTGGGCCCTTAGGATTGACATTCTGTCACGCTGACCACTCAGCTACCGGGGGCGGACAGCGGACTGATGACCTCAGAAGTTAAGTCCCATAGTTCTCAGAGCCATTGTTAGACTGCGAGAAATAAATCGAAACACACAGATTCACACTACGACACAGCATTTTCTCCCTCGTAATCAGTTTTAACAAAAAGCCTGTACATGGCCTTCTGAATGTTATTAGAGTATTGTGTAAAAGTCTGAAGTAAATCGGTCAACAACTACTCGAGACTTTTAGTATCAACACTCCCCTTCATACATTACGTATATGTTTTTACATGAAAAACATACACTCCTGGAAATGGAAAAAAGAACACATTGACACCGGTGTGTCAGACCCACCATACTTGCTCCGGACACTGCGAGAGGGCTGTACAAGCAATGATCACACGCACGGCACAGCGGACACACCAGGAACCGCGGTGTTGGCCGTCGAATGGCGCTAGCTGCGCAGCATTTGTGCACCGCCGCCGTCAGTGTCAGCCAGTTTGCCGTGGCATACGGAGCTCCATCGCAGACTTTAACACTGGTAGCATGCCGCGACAGCGTGGACGTGAACCGTATGTGCAGTTGACGGACTTTGAGCGAGGGCGTATAGTGGGCATGCGGGAGGCCGGGTGGACGTACCGCCGAATTGCTCAACACGTGGGGCGTGAGGTCTCCACAGTACATCGATGTTGTCGCCAGTGGTCGGCGGAAGGTGCACGTGCCCGTCGACCTGGGACCGGACCGCAGCGACGCACGGATGCACGCCAAGACCGTAGGATCCTACGCAGTGCCGTAGGGGACCGCACCGCCACTTCCCAGCAAATTAGGGACACTGTTGCTCCTGGGGTATCGGCGAGGACCATTCGCAACCGTCTCCATGAAGCTGGGCTACGGTCCCGCACACCGTTAGGCCGTCTTCCGCTCACGCCCCAACATCGTGCAGCCCGCCTCCAGTGGTGTCGCGACAGGCGTGAATGGAGGGACGAATGGAGACATGTCGTCTTCAGCGATGAGAGTCGCTTCTGCCTTGGTGCCAATGATGGTCGTATACGTGTTTGGCGCCGTGCAGGTGAGCGCCACAATCAGGACTGCATACGACCGAGGCACACAGGGCCAAGACCCGGCATCATGGTGTGGGGAGCGATCTCCTACACTGGCCGTACACCACTGGTGATCGTCGAGGGGACACTGAATAGTGCACGGTACATCCAAACCGTCATCGAACCCATCGTTCTACCATTCCTAGACCGGCAAGGGAACTTGCTGTTCCAACAGGACAATGCACGTCCGCATGTATCCCGTGCCACCCAACGTGCTCTAGAAGGTGTAAGTCAACTACCCTGGCCAGCAAGATCTCCGGATCTGTCCCCCATTGAGCATGTTTGGGACTGGATGAAGCGTCGTCTCACGCAGTCTGCACGTCCAGCACAAACGCTGGTCCAACTGAGGCGCCAGGTGGAAATGGCATGGCAAGCCGTTCCACAGGACTACATCCAGCATCTCTACGATCGTCTCCATGGGAGAACAGCAGCCTGCATTGCTGCGAAAGGTGGATATACACTGTACTAGTGCCGACATTGTGCATGCTCTGTTGCCTGTGTCTATGTGCCTGTGGTTCTGTCAGTGTGATCATGTGATGTATCTGACCCCAGTAATGTGTCAATAAAGTTTCCCCTTCCTGGGACAATGAATTCACGGTGTTCTTATTTCAATTTCCAGGAGTGTATATAGCCTTGAATGTTCACTGGAGTACCGTGTGGCAACTTGGAGTAAATCCATCAAATACTTCTCGACTTCGTCTACACATATTACAGGTACGTTTTTATATTATATATATTAAAAATATTTAGCCTATTCCGTTCGATTGTTCACTACAGCATCGTGTGGATAAAGCCATCAAGTATTTCTCGAATTTTTGCTCACAAAATTGAACTTATACACGGTGTTAAAAAAAGTGACGAATACTTTGAGGGGTGTTAGTACTCATCGAAACAACAATAAAAGTAGGTTCAATAAACTTGGGTCCGGAAATGCACATTATCCGAGATGAATATGTGTTATAGGAAGGGCTGCGCGACGCTTGGTTGCGGATATTAGCACAGCTGGTGCATCGGCGCACCGCCAGATGTGTAGGCAGGATATTATGATGTCTTACTCACAGTACTCTACCTAGCGTTGGGTAGTCTACAGTCAGCTATGTAGTTAGAGTCATATTGTAGGTTACGTTAGTTTTCGTCATGTTTGTGTGCCTTATCGTACAGTACTTTCAGCATTAGGTACGTGTCATGGTGTTTTACCTTCTTCCAAACGCTGATTCACTTATGTGTTTACTGTCACTGAGCTTTTTGTTCTTACAAATAGAATAGTACATTTACATTTTCTCTCTTCTGCCACTTGTTACGAATAGAAAACTACTGCCCGACAACTGAAATGGCTGATATGATATTCTGCTATAGTTCAGCAAATGTACGTAGCCTGCGAGCCCATGCCCTCTACGGTGAAAAATATCCACAGCCTAGAGTGTCCTCTAATAAGCTGATCAGCATTTTCCAGCGTCTGAGGGATGCTGGTAGCCTTGCACCTCGGCAGACTGACAGTGGAAGGCCCAGCACAGTGCGCACACCTGACATGGTGGAGCCTTTGCTACGTTCCGTGGAAGACACCCATGTGACCAGAGTGCGACGTTTAACAGCACCAGAAGGCGTTTCTCACTCGCTTATACTGGGTAATTCATGAACAATAGCCGTACCCAAACCATCTATAGCACGTTCAGGCCCTAAGGCCACAGGATCATCATGGCAGACTCCGGTACTGTCAGTGGTTGTTACAGAAGTGTGCCACAGATCCACTAAAATTACATTTACCGGTAAAGTAGGGTTCACTGGAGACAGTGTTGTGAATTTCCATAACCAGCATGTAATGGCGGATGTAAATCCCCAAGCAATTCTGGAAAGAGGGCATCAACACCGATTCTCAATCAACGTATTGGCAGGCGTACTTGGCGATAGATCAATAGGGGTCTATGTGCTACCACGAAGGTTAACTGGGGAGCATTATCTGGACTTCCTGATTAATGTATTGCCTACCTTCCTGAAGTTGTACCGATGCAGCAGCGAATACACATGTTACTAATGCATGACGGTGCGCCAGCACATTTTCGTCACAATGTGCTCGAGAAGCTGAAGAAGTGGAGAAGTGGTTTGGTTGGAGGGGAGAGGGGGGGGGGGGGCACACCTTGGCCTGCTCGTTCGCCAGATCTCAATCCCCTAGACGTTTGGTTATAGGGACACTTGAAACAATTGGTCTACGCCACGCCTGTCAGCGATGCGCTGGTACTAAAGGTCCAGTGTTAAATGCATGCCAACAACAACCGGATGTACTTCAAAGAGGATGTCATTCCTTAGGCCAAAAGGCCTGGGGGTGCATTATCGTAAATTGACACCACGTTGAACGCCTCCTCTAAACACATGTTTATCGCAGAAAGTATGCATTTCCCGACCCATGTTTATAGGACTTATTTTCCTTGTTTCGATGAGTACTACCACCTCTCAAACTATTCGACACACTTTTCTGAACACTATATTGTAGTATAGAGTATAGATTACACATTTACTGCCATACGTTCTATTTAAGAGAGGTGCTGAGGAAAATGAGCTCTCGGGTGAGCAGATGATCGCACTACGCCTCTGTGATGATATTTCGACATTTGCATCGACTATACCTCAACTTACTAAATCGACTGCTGTTTAGAAGTCGCCCAAGCAGCAGTGAGAATTCGCTAAAAGGGACATTTTTCTCGATTCGAAAATCACTACCTACCACCTCTTGCGGTTGATTTAATGTTATTTTTTGGTCATCAGTCTACTGACTGGTTTGATGCGGCCCGCCACGAATTCTTTTCCTGTGCTAACCTCTTCATCTCAGTGTAGCACTTGCAACCTACGTCCTCAATTATTTGCTTGACGTATTCCAATCTCTGTCTTCCTCAACAGTTTTTGCCTTCTACAAAGGCTACAGCCTTGTCTTACACCCTTCTTAATACGAGCACTTCGTTCTTGATCGTCCACTCTTATTATTCCCTCTTGGTTGTTGTACATATTGTATATGACCCGTCTCCCTATAGCTTACCCCTACTTTATTCAGAATCTCGAACAGCTTCCACCATTTTATATTGTCGAACGCTTTTTCCAGGTCGACAAATCCTATGAAAGTGTCTTGATTTTTCTTTAGCCTTGCTTCCATTACTATCCGTAACGTCAGAATGGCCTCTCTCGTCCCTTTACTTTTCCTAAAGCCAAACTGATCGTCACCTAGCGCATTCTCATTTTCTTTTCCATTCTTGATTTAATTAATATGTGCTAATTCTAAAAACTTAAAGACAAACAAAGAGCTATGCTCTGCGCACAAGACGAGTGATGAATTTAGTTAGCGGATGCGGTATGATTTCCTATATATTGTGTACACACTTAGGCAAAGAGAAAGGAGCAACAAACTATTGTGATGCAGTTTCGTGGAAGATTAAAACTACCGGCGACGCTGGGATTCGAAAGGATAACGTTGCCATTTGTGGGTATGTAGAGCTGTGAGATCGCGGTCATAGCTCGTGCCTGGATAGCTCAGTCGGCAAAAGCATTGATTCGAAGTGCAAGTTCCCGTGTTCAGGCCGCAGTGCTGCACACAGCTTTGGCCTCCATCAACAGCTATATTCATACTCTACTAATGACCGTAGAATCTATGAGAGACGGCACTTCCCATTGTTCAGTTATTAGGGTCCCTTCCCATTCCATTCACATATGAAGCGCGGGGATAATGATTGTTCAGACTTCTCTGAGCGTGTTGCAATTGCTCTAATTATATCTTAACAATCCCTGCGTCACTCGAAGATTAAAAGAAAAAGAGACTGATGAACTATGCTTCATAGACCCTTGCTAAGAAAAGAGGATGGAATACTATCATTTGTGCTCATAAACAATAAACGTTTAAAGGTTGCAGCCACGCAGTCTGTAATTACTGATGTAGTAGAAATAAAACCTTCGAACATTTCTATCACCAGCATCAAGAACCTGTGGCTTATAATCCGCATTTCCAAAGGCAGTACAAGGTCTCAGCCGTGTAATCCAAATGCGTGTTGTTGTTTTTTTTGAGACATTCTGTGCGTGGATGTTTCGAGCCATGTCCGCATTCCACTGGTATGAATTGCACAGAAATGATGATAGTAACGTTGCTGTTGTGTTATTATTAGCACAAAGAAGAGTCTAAGTAACTGCCACGATTTTGCTGTAGGTTTTATGAACTTCATTTGTTTGGGTATCGTATTGTTCAGGTGTAGGGCCAGAAGAGTAACGGAGAAGTGAAGATGTTCGTTATTACGGCGTGCGACTGGTTATTGTTAAAATTGTCGAGAGTGCTGCACATCCGTTCTCCTCGGTGGAGCTTATGGTGCTTCACAGTATCACGTCTGGAGACGTAATAGTCTGTCATTCATCAGAAACTAGGAGAGAGTTTCTCGTTTCGTCGAACTCGAGGTCATTACATATGTACACAAATATATATGTAGACAAAAACACACATATACATACACAAGTAGGTCCGGGAGAACTGGACCCCATCTTTCTTCAGCACAATACCTACGCGTTTTTCAACTTTTTTAATCTCTGGCAGCATTTTTGTAGACATACGGAGTGTGATATGAAGATTACTATAAGGTGAGATGGACGAGTGTTGTGGGAGAGATGGACATTTAAAAATGGATACTGGTGAAGAGCAGAGCCTATTAAAATTACATATATTTTTTGTAATATGATATACTGAAAACATAATTACACTATCAGATATTTTAGTCTAAACCATATTACCAGTCGATTATAAAGAATGAACATTACCTTTTTCAATGAGTTGCTGATTTTTTCAAGTATTAGCATATCTTTCTGTCGCCACAGCAGTTATACTTATTGCCATATATTGAACAACATTCATGTGACTAGCGTGAACGGGAAACTCACTGCATCCAATCATCATTTTTATTGCGTTCGTAATAGATTTCGATACACTCAACACATACATATTCATCGTATTCATCAAAGTTATTTTCATAATCTTCTAGAGTGTCTGCATCTGACGAAAACTTTCAACTATTTGCAGTGTTTTTCCTTTCTAGCTATTTCATTCTGCTTTCCTTTTCACTGGTATTGCCCAGTGGTGACCCTTTTGTACCTTTTTTCTGCTACCTTTGTTTTCTAACCTCCCTTTTTCTTCGAAGTGTAGATATTTTCAGCTGAGTTTAGACATTTGTCTATAGCTGCTGTCTTAAAATTCATGGTTTTATCAATAGAAGGATCAGGTGATATGCGTTTCAATAGATTTTTCTGTGCAGGCTTGGGAGTAGTCAGTTTTGAAGTGTTGTACGTTTTAAGGTTAGTAGGAGTGTAGCCCGAAGTTGTATCAGTGAATAATTTGACTTTTGCAGATAACTCTGTTCTTTTTGTGTGCTTGGGATATTAAGCTTTTTGATGAACTTTGAAGTAGTTGTTTGGCCTATGTGTGAGATTGTACTCTTCCATTTGTTGTCACGAGAATATTTTTCGACATATTAAGCAAAGTTCACGACAGTGGCCATCTTCAGTGGAATTGTTCCCCATGCCTTGAAGCTAAATTTAATTGTGCTCCATCTCTCCCACATTAAAACACGTTGTCTGTCTCTCCCAAATAACATTGGTCCATCTCTGCCTAATTTCTAGGATAGATGGAGCCCCGCGACTTCTGTCTGCAGCTAGAGAACTCGGCGTCCAGTTCGTAGTTAAGAAAAGAAACAAAAACTGTATGAATATTGTACAAACTAAGCCTTAATACTAAAATTATGCAACTACACGATAAAATTTTTCGGCTGGTCAGAATAGGGGATGTGTTTTGTCTCCAGAATTAACACGAAAGTAACAGCAAAAGTTTTGCACAACGTTTGTTTCCTCACAAATAGCGGAAGCTCGTCTCTAGTGCCGCATTTGTGAAATACGTCACTGAGCCTTTTCGGGCAGTGATCCTTGACATACCTACCTCGCACACACACAGACACACACACACACACACACACACACACACACACACACACACACACACATTGACAACAGCAGTTATGGTCATTCAGTGCACAAGCACTCTTTGTCCGACCTTTTGCGAGAAGCGACGTGGGTCTGCGTGCAATGAGGGTAGTGGAGAAGGGACACGAGGTATGGTGTGTGATAAGTTTGGAATTCGGGTTGGAAAGTAAGCTGCTCGTACAGCGGATAAGGCGACTGCTCGCGTAAAGCGAGAAATTCGGGATCGAGTGCCGGCGTGGCACAAATTTTCACTTGACATCACTCGATTTATTTCAATTGAGCCTAATGTAGGAATTCCATTTCGTCACATAAAACATTTATGTCGTGCAGGGGGAATCTGTTTGGAAATAATATGTCTCTTCGCAATGCCATCTCCATTTTTTTCCGACTTTCACACGTCAATTGTTGTCAATGGACTTACTTTCGATAAGAAAATACACTTGCAATTGGTAGGTTTTAAACACACCATCACACGTAGTATAAGGGCAATACAGCCTATTTATAGCAATCTAAATCATACGAAACTGTTATCATGATGCATGCTTGGGAAAACACGATATGAGAATGTAGATCCAGAAACAACTTTCATTGGTTCCAAACCTAGGCAACTACGTTTGTTAGACGCAACAATGCGTTTTATTGATGAGGCAGCAAGCAGCTCCGACGTCTCAGAGTTGCTAGTAATATCTCCTGTGTCGAGTATGAAAGAAAATTGAATGCATGAGACTAAAAAAAATAAAAAAAAGAAGGAGAAAGATAACAGCAAGAGGGTACGTTAAGAACCTTAATTCAAAATGGACGTTAATCGGCATGCGTTAATAGCCATAGAAGTAAGGTGGTGGTGGTTGTTGGGATGTTTAAGGAGGACTAAACAGCGAAGGTCATCAGTCCCCCACATAGAAGTAAGGCACAGATGAAGTACAGATAGGTTATAGTTAAACTTTTGCGACATGAGTCAGTTATAAGGAATCCACCTTTGTAAGACTATATATGACGGCAGTATCCGTTCCCGAAAGAACAGTTACCGTGGATGACCATGCAGCTTTGCTAGAAATGAAATGATAATTAAATGGACACCCTAGCTGCAAACAGGCGTTGATGTACTTCATTGGGGACATGTTGAAAATGTGTGCCCCGACCGGGACTCGAACCCGGGATCTCCTGCTTACATAGCAGACGCTCTATCCATCTGAGCCACCGCGAGCACAGAGGATAGTGCGTCTGCAGGGACTTATCCCTTACACGCTTGCATGATGGGCAAACATCTATTAGGCGCACTACGAATGTAGTGGTGTGGACATGTTGGGAATGTGGATCTCACGGGGAGCGTGCAAGGGATAAGTCCCTGCAGACGCACTATCCTCTGTGCCCGCGGTGGCTCATATGGATAGAGCGTCTGCTATGTAAGCAGGAGATCCCGGGTTCGAGTCCCGGTCGGGGCACACATTTTCAACATGTCCCCAATGAAGTACATCAACGCCTGTTCGCAGCTAGGGTGTCCATTTAATTATCATTTCACCTTTATAAGAAATATTTTCAGACTGTGCGCTGCTCGATTTGCGTTGTTTGTAATGTTAGTCTCACACGTTGCCGTGCTGATACGGCGAACTCGGTTTGCAACGCAGGCAGCAGTGTGAATTACATTCCACGCAATCAACATGGGTCTGGAGAAACTGAGGAGAGCCCTACTCGTAAAGCTGTTTTATCAAAACGACAGCAACTGTGCTCCTTCTTTTCGTGGTATCGACGCATTAGCAGAGTACGGAGAGATACTCTTCCCACACCTGGCTTGAAACACATGATCCAAACGTTGTTATTAAATGGCAGTTTAGGAATTGCTTCTACAAGAGGCTACAAATAGTTGAAGAAGAATACGAACTGTCTCATGACCTCTGAACATTCCTTGGTCCACCGTTCAAGAAGCGTTGCGTACGGTTGTGAAGTGTTATCCGTGTGAACTTCACATTGCTCACCAGCTTTTGCCACGTGACGCAGACGTGCGAGTAGGTTTTGCTTTTACGTTCGTTGAAAGGGTTGAAGTTGACGACATGTAGCCTTGGAACATTTTGTGGAGTGATGAAGCACATTTCTCTTCCGAATGTCCTTACGAGTGTTTCCTCAAAATTTCGTTGTCCTACTACCTCTCTCGTTTTTCACGGCTGCGTTCTCGAGTCGCGGATATTTAATTGTAACCAATTTGTACAAACTTTGCACTGAAATTTCCAGCAGTTATATTTCATGATATATTTATATATTTCTTTTAAGCGTAAGAGATCTATTTGACACTGTGGCACATATCTAACTAATCCTGACATATAATAATGGTCACATGCGTATTTGATAACTATCACGTTCCTACACGCATTTCCTATTGTGGTTCTGAATGAACTGCGCCGGGGATGTTACATAGAGCACCGCAACCTAGTGTCGAAGCCGCGTGAGGGGGTTTCATCCCCATCAGTCGCTTTAAACGCTATGCGGAAGCACACGGCTAGCGCTCTTTTCATGCAAGTGGCCGCGCCACATTGCTGATGAAACGTGGAGATTATTATGCAGCCTCGTCACAACTTAGAGGAACTGTTGGGGCTGGCAAGTCGTGGAATGTATTTAATATTGTAATTTCTTTTCAACTTTCGATATCCATGTTTCCCGCGAAGGAAGTTCATCCTGTATGCCTGAGCTCCATCAAGTATTACCACAACGACCGATTATGATTATGTATAAAGAAAAGTAAAGTGATAATCGAATGGAAGTGAAGAGCATTGTTTTATCCTTGCAACTGTAAATTTGTGTGAATTAATAACTAATGAAATAATGCTCGCATACTAAAAGCACACTGACAGTGAGACGTTTCTTTAGACACAACAAACTGGAAAAGATTCTCGGCTAAGGACGTCAGAACTGATTTGTTTATAATTATCACAAAACTTCAATCCAGCTACACGGTAGGTATAACCACACACTGTCTGCACTGAAGAGCTTATTCCACAGCTGTGCATAGGTAGCTTCTTCCCTAGATTGATATTTCTGTTTTTTTCTAATGCACTGGGGACTAGGAGTTAAGCTAATAGTCGAAGAAACGGATGAGAAGTCTCAATGGTCAGAAGTTTTACATGGAGAAGGGCGTTTAGCGACTCGGGTTGTCGTTACGTTTCTCTGATACATATACGTGAGAACTTGAGTAGACTGGAAATAAAAAAGAGAAATGTCGCCTTTCATTGGGACAATGTACTTGCCGCAAAGCCCTGTTAACGACGAATAGGCTGAGCGACCTGAAGAAGGTGTTTTCGTGGCATTCGCCCTATTCCTCAGATTTGGGACTCTCTGATCACTCCGTTTTCGCACATCTAAGGAAATTATTGATGTGAAAATACTTGGAGTCCCATCGTGGGGATACGTCGGATGTAAGTGGTTATCTTGCGTATCTGCAAGAATCGCAGTCTGAAAATGTAAAATATTCGTCTGAAAAATATATGAATAAACATAACTGGGAAAAGGGAGGACTACATAAGAGAAATAGCACTTTTCTTGGCCTGGAGGCAACAGTCTTTCGCTGTTATATGGAAAACAAGGTGCATTTGGCGTGGTAAGAAATGCAAGCGTTTAAAACCGAATTAGCTCTGGAGGCAAATGTAATCAGAAACGACTTGTGTCTTCGCAAGTCTTCCTATTCTCAGTATTAAATTAAACTTGCGTTGAAAGTTCCAAAGAGAACGTAATATCTTGGTACGGACGATAAAAGAGTAATATAGTTTTGGCCTTTTATATATAGTACTACGTTGTTGTGAAGAGTACGAGTTATATCCACAATGTGAAGAAATGTATGGCCACATCGAGCCATTCTTTTGGGCACTGATTGAATAAGGTTTCGAAACTTCCTTTTCTTGCACTTTTTTCTCCATGACAGAATGTCGTTAAATGCTTGTAGGACAAATCACTATGTGACAGGGAGAAACTGGCTCATTCATTCGAAGTAGGAAGTAGGCAAACGTGAAAGATAAATTAAATTAAACTTTGATTGCCAACGACTCTCTGCTTTCACATTGTATTGCTGTGATCTACTTTCTTAGAACTACTAGTTTATGAACTGCGTTCCCAGCATCTGGCTTCCCTTTCGTTGTGCCCCTGTGACGTCTTTTATACCGTAGCCCTCCTCTTTAAGCGTTGTACTTCTGAGCGCTTCTTTAGGGTTTTTGCTACGTGCCTTGCGTATCGCCATGTCGCCATGACGTACGATTTCTTTTATTGGACGCTATCAAGCAGGGTTCTCTGGGAGTCTGTCCCCTTAGAGAGAAACTCTGGGGTAGCGGTAGCGGGAGCCTTCTATCTGCTGGCGGCTCCGGACAGCTCCTACAACCAGTGTATCCGGTTCCGGATCCGCTCCAGGCAGCCCCCCTGGAATACTGATGGCGGACGGATTGCCTCTCCGGTTCCAGCAGGATCGACAAGCGCAATCGCATCACTTGTCCCATATAGGAAACTGTCTCGAGAAATCAAGCAAGTCGCAAGTACGCTTGCACCATGACGCTCTTCCAAAAGACGATACTGCACACTATTCAAAAAGCGAAAGCAATCAGACATCCGTTCTGTGATTATGCCTTCTATATAGACGAAATAGAGTGTGAAACTTCGCTTCAACTTCGTCATCTTGAATGTGCCTTGCATTTCCTATGAAAAACATAGAAGACGAATTTATAAAGTATTCAAAGAATAACCTCAAGGTCGAAGCATGTTGGTGGAAAACAGTCGTGTCCGTTCACAGAGGCATCTTCCCGATATCCGCCTTACGTTATTTAGGGAACACTAAGGAAAACCTAGGTCTGCGTTGCAGCAGCGAGAATTAAACCTCAGACATTCTGGTCCTCCCTGTTTATTTTAATATTTACCTGTTGGAAGGCTGATGTAGTCTTTCTCCTGAACAGTTTATGAGACACGATCTATACTGTAATTGATAATAATTAATGGGTAGTTAATTTATGTACGCTAGCTATAATCATTAAATTATTTACTGTTTCATTTACTAAACTTTTTCATCGAGATTACTAATAGCTTCGTGCTACTATATTGCGTCCTCTCTCAGCTAAAGGTAGACAGGAAGTTAATTAGCTGTCGACTGTATCGTGACCAGAAGACAGCTTCTAAAGAACAAAGGCGGTGATGACGAATCCGTTATATGATCGCTGAGCAGAATAAAATTATCTTTTATCGTAAACGTTAAATCAAAATTCAAAGTGAAGTTTATTACGAGGCTCCAGCACGGAACGATTGCCGCTTACTAAGGGGGAGGATTACAATTACTCAACAACTTCTTTCACGCGAGCCTAAACGATCGCTAACCAGCCCATCACGTCGCCGGGCACGAGTAAAAAAAAGAATTTGAAGTATTTAAGAATGCGGTTATACATTTCGTGCATTTTTTGTACAGATTTTCTTACAAATTCATCCAACGTGAATTGAATAGTGTATCTATCATTATCTGGCACTGCTGCTATTTCGAACTTCTTTTCCTGCATGTAACTGTTTTACTGGAAACAATAGGGTAATAATCCGATTAACAGCTACTAGTGACAGAAATAAGAGATGAAAACTTCGTGTTTCTCTGGAACAAGTCTGGAAATACTATCATCAATCGAATGTTTGAGAAATATACAAAAACGAAGAAAATATATAGGTTCACTAACAGATTGATGATTTCTGTCTATTCCTAAGCAATAATAATAATACTAATAAAGATTTTACTGTCTTTAGGCCATTACAGCAATTGACAACGTCAAATGAAGTTACAATTTATAATACAGTGTGATAAGGTATTGACTACTGAAATATTTTAGCTTATATTACAATAAATGTACAGTGGGTCATCTGTTGGATTACTGCATTTTACAGTTGAAGAATTCATTGATATCATAGAACGGGTGGGCAATAAACCATTCATGCAGTCTCTCTTTGAATGTATGTTCAGGAAGATCCTGTATGGCATGTGGCAGCTTATTAAATAGCTTGTGTCCTGTGACTTCATAGCTATTTATTGATTTTGATAGTCTGTGGTAAGGCGTGTATATGTGTTTGATGCTTCTTGTGTTGTAACAAAGTACATTTTCTCTACGTTTCACATCTTGTAGGTTCTTCTTCGTTAAGATTAAGACATTGTATATATAGAGGTTTATTACAGTCATAATTTTTTGTTTAGTAAATAAGGGTTTGCAGTGAGCCTTATGTGAAGAATTTGTAATTATCCTAATGGCTTTCTTCTGCAATAATAGGATGTCATGTATATGACTACAGTTACCCCACAAGATAATGCCATAGGATATTATACTCTGGAAAAATGCAAAATAAGATGATCTGATGTATGTTTCAGGTACACAATTTCTGAGTTGTCTTAATAAATAAATTACTCTAGATAGTTTACTACTAATATAGTTTACATGTTGGCTCCAGGATAACTTTTCGTCTAAATAAACTCCCAGGAATTTAACAGAACTAGGGTCATCAGATAGTGGCTTGTCTCTTAGAGTAAAGATTATCTGCTGACTTTTATTTTCATTTAGCAGGAGACCATTTGCTCTGAACCAATATGCTGCATGAGTGAGTGTATTTTCAGCACAGGTTTTAAGATCATTAAGATTGTTACTGCTATGGAGAAAAGTCGTATCATCTGCATACAATACAGTGGTGGATCTAATAAACGAGGGGAGGTCATTGATCATTATCAGAAACAGGAAGGGCCCCAGTACAGATCCCTGAGGCACACCTACTTTAACATTTTCTATGTTTGACATTTCCTTACCAACACAAACTACCTGTTTACGGTTGTTGAGATATGCTTTTAATAGTCTGAGACAGTTTTCTTTGATGCCATTGAATTCTAGTTTCTCTAGTAGTGGCATGTTCTCAACACAGTCGAAGGCCTCGCTTAGGTCACAGAATGAGACCTGAGCAAAGCCTTTGTTCTCAAAAACTTTGAGGATGTAACTGATTACCGTGTTGATTGCATCAATGGTCGACAGATTCTTCCTAAACCCGTATTGTGTAGCATTAATTATTCCTAGATTCTCAAAGTGAGATGATAATTGTTGGTAAATGATGCATTCTATTACCTTGGAGAATGCGGGTACTATTGAAATAGGCCTGTAGCTAGATGGAGAGTCTTTATCTCCCTTTTTGTATACTGGGACGATCCTAGACAGTTTTAACTCATCAGGAAAATAACCCTCAAGTAAGCACTTGTTTATGCAATGCGTTAAGGGGTAGAGAATGCGGTCACACACTTTTTTTAGCAGGTTGCATGAGTCGATATCTACGGAAAATAGAGACGAGTATTCAGCTTTCGATATCGCACTGGGTTTAAATCTGCCGTGAGGTATCATTCAACAGGTAATCTGCGGCAGACTATGAGGAACATGTTATCCTTTACTTTCCATATCCCGACAGCTTTCCTGCAGGAATAATAAGCACCTGTAAGAGTAAACTCAGCCCATTCTCATGGTCAAGCATGCACAAAACTACCACTACAACAACGTCCTCCGTACGTTGCCACCCGCATTTGATTCCAAGGTGGCACAGCTTCAAGACACGAGATTTTGTAGTTCGAAATACTGTTATTCTTGATGTTAACCCATTGTAATTTATCTGAAGATAAAGATTTTTTCCTGAAAGGCTAACAGATCTACTTTTTGCACAATATTTTCAAACCAGATGTAGTCAGAATCGTCTACTGCCCGCTCACCCTTATCCAGTTATTTTATCCTGCGCATGAGACTAATGCTTCCCCGATATTGTTCTGAAATCGGCATGTAGGAACTGGTTTCCTCTACTTTGTACTAAAGATCGCGTACATGTGGCTCCCCTTTTCGTTTGTGAGGAACATTCTGTTGTGATTGTCAAGTCACCAGGAATGTTTAGAGGGTATATTTCCTCCTACACGCTTTCCCTGCTACATTTATTTATTTACTATCCTGGCATCTAAATCTTTGATGCAGCATTTGTGTCATAAAGTACGTACAAATTAAATTAAATTAAATTAAATGACATGTGAAAAAGAGTTTGGTAAAGAATATTTATGAGAATTGTCTAGAACAATGGTCCTGACTACTGAACTATTCTTCCTTGCTGGAGGGAGAGAGGAAGTTTTAATTTGTCGAGGATACAGGGGAGAGTAAAGAGGCACAGAAAGCAATTATCGGAATATAGAAGTACGCTTGAGAAAGTTTCCTTTTTTGGTTGTAATCTCAGGTACTAGCAGACGAAATGCATGTTGATTTAATTCCATAAAATTTAGCACTATAAGACAACTGAAGACACTATTATTGATTAAGATCTTGCATATTCGTAGCTTTCGCGGATGTTATCAGTTTCCACAAAATTCTTATGAGTTACAGAACGACTCATATTATGAAATAATGAATCAACGTTTCAACCACTATAGAATGGTATCAGAATACGTAATAATATTATATTTCTATAACTACGTTGTGTAAGAAAACTGTATTAGAAAGAGATTTAAAGTCCCGAAACTTATAGGCAGAATCAAATGCTTTGGTAACAGCGTTTCGTCAGTGTTGAGTTTGCAAAAGCTGCATGGTATTGTATCCTGCAGAGTTGTACGTGGACTAGATGGAGCACGGTGTAAAACTGTGGTGTGGATAAAGACATAACTAGGGCACTTTGCAAGAATATTTTCTCAAAATATCTGAGAATAAGTACTGTCAATATTTGAATGAACACTTCAGATATAGACCCATCTATTACGAACAATCTTATTTTATCCGTTAGAAATGATTGGTAAAAACCGGTGACCGTAAAAGCAAAGGTTTCGTTTTTAGTAAAATAGCTTTCTCTGTTACCAGCCACTATTCTCTTATATTTATCTCTGGCACGGGCAATTTCGGAAAGTAATTCCTAGTGTCAAGTAAGGTTTTGTGTATTATGGTATTTATACGTGATGTTTGAGTTGTGTAAGCTGTTGCGTTATTCTGGTATCTTTACTGTAACAGAAATGAGCGCGCTATTATAGTTACTGATGTATATTTCCGTATACATAATGGCTAATTTGCAAAAAATGTTTCACTTACGGTTTCCTTGTAGTCTTCAAATGGTATTGATACGTGATGTTTGAGTTGTGTAAGGTGTTGCATTATTCTGGTGTCTTTACTGTAATAGAGATGAGCGCGCTATTATAGTTACTGATGTATATTTCCGTATACATAATGGCTAATTTGCAAAAAAATGTTTCACTTACGGTTTCCTTGTAGTCTTCAAATGCAGAAACTGACAATATTAAACATAACCTACTCAATCCAAAGAGCACGGCATAAATAAAAGACAGAGATTAAAACAGAGACATACAGTACCAAAGTCATAGAGATATTTCACATATTGGCAACAAAGATATGATCCTACAGTTTGTTCATAGACTGTGTATACTACCCATTACACAGTTTTCCGCTGAGGGTGTGTAAAATATCTTTACAACTTTATTATTGTGCCCTATGAATAAATGTACAATTGATGTCTAATATCCGTACTTTTCTTTATAAGAAAAGCGTAAGAAAAACTATTTCGTTATATCATCATAATTACAAATTTGTACGCATTAAGTTATTACAGCAAAGGCAACGGAACAATTTAACATGTGACACAATGCAAACATCACTCATGAAATAGTACCATAAAACATGAAAACCGCGCTTGAGAAAGGGAAATTTTCCCGTAACGCGTCGTGCAAGAAATAAATGAAAGTCGTGATGGGCAACAGCAAACATTATTTAATAAACAAACAAACGCCTTGTTACATGCGAACTGTCATTTTTACCTCATTTGTGGTACCAATCTATGTCTCTCTTGTGAAAAAACATTCTGAAATGAAGTTTTGAAGCTTTCAGTGATTGCTTCGCAAAAAAGCGTTGATTTAGCGTGCACAAGTCTGTTTCAGTTTTCCTAAGTTTCAAACGAAAGTTTAAGTAAGAGACACAGTGGAGAACTTATTCGAAAAACTACTACAAAGCTGACAGAAGCTGTCTAGCCTCTGGCAAATCTGCCCAATACTGCAACGTGAGAAATCAAAGCCTATCACGGAAATGTTCGTAGGACTGTCACTCCCGTACGATACAAGGTTCATATGCGGTGATGAAATAAAATCCGCTGATTAATGACATCGTTGACAGAAGCCTTCGATGTTATAGAAACTCTTCGGCCTGTTGGAAAGCGTAGAATTTTTATGGTAAACTGAAGAAACAACGACTACAGTCAAGATAATGAAGCACATTCGGTTCATTAATCTGAATGACGGTACCGTGCAGAAACTGACCATTGACAAAGTATGGCCAAAAACACGAAATTTTCCTTTATAAACAAAAAATAGTTGAATTTTTTAAAAGAAGAACGAGGCGATGGTTTCCATTGTAATATATGAAGCTGCATAACGCGGGCCGTTTAAAATAGCCTGTACGTGACTTGATCGCCTTACAGGGCTACTATTTCAGACACAGCACTTTGCTGTTGTAAGGACTGCATGAATTCCTGAGTTGTAATATTAATGTAGTTACTAAATAAAACCCGTTTTCTATTCGCTGTCTACAGAAAATATACTAGAACCTGTTCACCTAAATGCGGAAATTTCGTGGCTGCCGTAATGACAGGAATTGCGACCTTTCTATGAAATTTTTAATAGAGGCTAATGTTAAAGTTTATTGGGTCTACTGATCGAAGCCTTTAAGACGCTGACGAACCATGACATTTTGACGCTGCCTACTTCACAGATACATCTGAAGAAGTCAGTGAGATAAAATGAAATTCGTCAAGGTTAAAGATTCAATACATTCATTGCTAACTCTTTCTTCAAGCTGGTCTCTTCCAGTTTTTCAAGAGACTATAAATCTAAACGGGGACGAGCTTATACATGGAGGCTTGTCGATTTCATGTTCGCTCATCAACAAACGGAACGAATATTTGAAACTAGATTTTATGAATGTATAGGATGAAGAAAAATTCTCAAACTCGGACTTCGCAGTGCTATTCCTCACATACTGGCAATACAAAAACGCCCGTCACAAAATTTCGTGCTGCACGTATTTAGGGCAGAAAATGAACGTTAAAGATTGGAAATATGGGAACACTGCGAACACATTGAAGGCAACTAGCGACAGCAGTGCTGTGCAGTTGATGCAGTGGATAGGGTTTCGAGCTAGCATGTGGGAGATCGAGTTTGAGTCTGGATAGAGGCTTATTTGTTTTTATTTGCTAAATGTGTCCTGTGTGGTACGTTATCTGACATCATAATCGTCATACACTCCTGGAAATGGAAAAAAGAACACATTGACACCGGTGTGTCAGACCCACCATACTTGCTCCGGACACTGCGAGAGGGCTGTACAAGCAATGATCACACGCACGGCACAGCGGACACACCAGGAACCGCGGTGTTGGCCGTCGAATGGCGCTAGCTGCGCAGCATTTGTGCACCGCCGCCGTCAGTGTCAGCCAGTTTGCCGTGGCATACGGAGCTCCATCGCAGTCTTTAACACTGGTAGCATCCCGCGACAGCGTGGACGTGAACCGTATGTGCAGTTGACGGACTTTGAGCGAGGGCGTATAGTGGGCATGCGGGAGGCCGGGGGGACGTACCGCCGAATTGCTCAACACGTGGGGCGTGAGGTCTCCACAGTACATCGATGTTGTCGCCAGTGGTCGGCGAAAGGTGCACGTGCCCGTCGACCTGGGACCGGACCGCAGCGACGCACGGATGCACGCCAAGACCGTAGGATCCTACGCAGTGCCGTAGGGGACCGCACCGCCACTTCCCAGCAAATTAGGGACACTGTTGCTCCTGGGGTATCGGCGAGGACCATTCGCAACCGTCTCCATGAAGCTGGGCTACGGTCCCGCACACCGTTAGGCCGTCTTCCGCTCACGCCCCAACATCGTGCAGCCCGCCTCCAGTGGTGTCGCGACAGGCGTGAATGGAGGGACGAATGGAGACGTGTCGTCTTCAGCGATGAGAGTCGCTTCTGCCTTGGTGCCAATGATGGTCGTATGCGTGTTTGGCGCCGTGCAGGTGAGCGCCACAATCAGGACTGCATACGACCGAGGCACACAGGGCCAACACCCGGCATCATGGTGTGGGGAGCGATCTCCTACACTGGCCGTACACCACTGGTGATCGTCGAGGGGACACTGAATAGTGCACGGTACATCCAAACCGTCATCGAACCCATCGTTCTACCATTCCTAGACCGGCAAGGGAACTTGCTGTTCCAACAGGACAATGCACGTCCGCATGTATCCCGTGCCACCCAACGTGCTCTAGAAGGTGTAAGTCAACTACCCTGGCCAGCAAGATCTCCGGATCTGTCCCCCATTGAGCATGTTTGGGACTGGATGAAGCGTCATCTCACGCGGTCTGCACGTCCAGCACGAACGCTGGTCCAACTGAGGCGCCAGGTGGAAATGGCATGGCAATCCGTTCCACAGGACTACATCCAGCATCTCTACGATCGTCTCCATGGGAGAATAGCAGCCTGCATTGCTGCGAAAGGTGGATATACACTGTACTAGTGCCGACATTGTGCATGCTCTGTTGCCTGTGTCTATGTGCCTGTGGTTCTGTCAGTGTGATCATGTGATGTATCTGACCCCAGGAATGTGTCAATAAAGTTTCCCCTTCCTGGGACAATGAATTCACGGTGTTCTTATTTCAATTTCCAGGAGTGTATATCGATTACAGTGAGTCTTCTACAACTCATTTGCAATTAGATACTATGATCACAAGAAGGGAAATACAATCATTTCATTGGTCAGCTTTCACAGAAGCCTTTCGCACGTCGTGGACACGAATTTTTTCGCGCCACTGCGCTACTAGAATCCAAGCCTATTTTCCATGTACCCTTCCCCAGTGGTCACATCTAAATTATTTGCAAAGTGCGTTGCTAGTCCTACTGGTGACGTAAGGCCCCAATGAAATGTAATGGACCTGGACTTGGCAAGAATAATAGTTGGTATTAATCGACGGGACCACTGGGGGGGAGGGTACACTCAAAACAAGTTTGCAATCTAGTAGATGCAGTGGTGTGAAACAGTTCGCGCCCACGATACACGATATGCAAAAGGTTCTTTTTTTTTTTTTTAAGGCTGACCAATGAAAACGATTATATTTCCAGTTCTGTGCCCGTAGTACGTAACTGCAAATGTTTTGTAGAATACCCACTGCAATCGCTGTATGACGATAAACGACGACATACCGTACCAAGCAGACTGCTTTCAGCAAATAAAAGCAAATCAGACTCTACGCACAATCGAACCCTCGATCTCTTGCATACTAACCCAAAGCACGATCTACAGCCCCAACTGCACAGCACTGCTGCTACAACGTAACAGAGGCAGTTACCGCACACGTGATTACAGTGTTGTGGGAGTGCCAATCTTCAACGTCTATTTACTACCCGAAATATGCGCAGGACTAAATTTTGTGGCATAAATTTTTGTATTGCCGGTATTCGAGGAACCCTGCTGAGAAGTCCGAGTGCGCGAATTTTTCTTCACCCTGTATATCATTGAGATACGAGCATGCACATGTTCAATAGCTCATTTTATGTTTTTCACTTCTGAGCGATGCATCAGATCGCGAGTAAAGGGAGTAACGAAGTACTTATTTGCGAAAGACGCGACTTTACGCTTCGGTTGATGAAGACGGAATTAGTCATCGCTAAACTGGCATCTACTCATGTGGCCTAAGGAGGTCACTAATTACATACATTAACAACATCATCGTGATAAACATTATTTACCGAGCGAGGTGGCGCAGTGATTAGACACTGGACTCGCATTCGGGAGGACGACGGTTCAATCCCGCGTCTGGCCATCCCTAAATCGCTCCAGGCAAATGCCGGGATGGTTCCTTTGAAAGGGCACGGCCGACTTCCTTCCCCATCCTTCACTAATCCGATGAGGCCGATGACCTCGCTGTCTGGTCTCCTTCCCCAAACAACCCAACCCAGAAATATACATACATATACATACAACACTATTATTATTTCTCTAATGAAATCGTTAATTAGTTTTACGTAAGTCTTTTGACAATGATGGGTTAACGTGAATCTTCAAGCATTATCTTGGCAGAAAGCGAGACGGAAAAGAATCCGTTTGCGGATTAAATGCGACTGCGTTAGCTGTTGAGAGTCCCTCATAATTAACTGTGAACTACTCCCCTCGTTGACACATATGTATTTTAAAAGTGGACATTTGATTAATGCCCCGTTGAATTGGATTAGAATTTCAGCAACGGCCAACATTAGCTACAGACACAAGTCCGCCACAATCGGTCGCATGCTACAATTCGCTGTACACTTGTAACTGATCAAGGGCGTGCTCCACGTGTCGTCCTCGCATTTAACGCCAGTTAACATTTTTCGTCCCGTCACGTAGCTTCACGTCGCGCTTGAACATTACACAGCGTACGAGGCGTGTTTTTCAAGTAAGATCCGTTTGCACATAAGTACACAAAGAAAGATTGTTTCAAAAAAGTAAATTTATTTTCAGAAAGTACATAATTTACTCTATTTTTCGACATAGTTCCCAGCTTTATTCAATCACATATCATACCTCTCAACCCTTTTTAAAATACCCTCTTCATTCTAAACTTGCCGCCTGCTCCGATAACCAAGAGTTCACTGCCGGTTTCACGTCGTCGTCATCATTGAACGGTTGCACTGAGGTTTTGTTTGAGGTGGAGGAACAGATGGTAATCGCTCAGCGCAATTTTAGAACTGTAGGGTGAGTGGTCTAACACATCCCAGCCAAAAATGTGCAAATATTTGCGGGTCTGACCTGCACTGTGAGGTCTTACATTGTCATGGAGAAGGCCAATTCCCATTCTCAGCATGCCGCGTCTTTTGTTTTGAATCGCTTTCTCAGGTTTGGCAGTATGCTTCTGCACTGATAGTGGTTCCTCGCTGCATGCAGTCGACGAACAAAACACCGTGCAAATCCCAAAACACCGACGCCATGATTTTGCGCTGGGACAGAGTCTGCTTGGCCCTCACCTTTAAAGGCGGGTGTGTGTGTCTCCATTCCATGCTCTGTTGCTTCGATGCGGGCATGACATGCGAAACCAGTATTTCGTCTCCAGTTACGATCTGACTCAAGAAGCCGTCAGCTTCTTCGTTATAACGAGTCGAGAACTTCATCGCACAGTCAAATCTTTAGGAATCAGTGCTCCCGTTGGGTCCCGAAACTCCTAACAGTCGACCACAAAAACCCAGCTTTTGGTGTTCAGAAACAATGTTGTAAAGCACTGACCTCGACATGTTAGGAAATTCATTTGAGAGACCTGTTACTGTGAAGCGCCTGTTATCACGAATCCTCGCTTTAACTGAATCCTCCAAATCGTCTGTAAACAAAGAAGGGCGACCGGAGCGGTCCTCATCACGGACGTTGTCACGGCCATCTTTGAATTCTCGTACCCACTTAAGCACTTTACTTTCATTCGTAACAGTATCACCGTACACTTCGCAAATTTGTCGATTAATTTCTGCAGCAGACAGGTTCCTTGCTGACAAAAACCGTATCACTGAGCGAACCTCACACGCGGCGGACGAGCTGATAGTGTGAAACATTTTGAAAGCACAGAACAGAGCTACAGAGCTGAAACTAAGCACAGTTGTTCCCGAGGCATGCGAGTACACGACGCACACGCTCGTTGCGGTATGCAGACGAACTACTAGTGTCTACAACGGCCCGCATCTCGTGGTCGTGCGGTAGCGTTCTCGCTTCCCACGCCCGGGTTCCTGGGTTCGATTCCCGGCGGGGTCAGGGATTTTCTCTGCCTCGTGATGGCTGGGTGTTGTGTGCTGTCCTTCGGTTAGTTAGGTTTAAGTAGTTCTAGGGGACTGATGACCATAGCTGTTAAGTCCCATAGTGCTCTGAGCCATTTGAACCATTTTGTCTACAACGAAACGGACCTTACTAAAACAAACACACCTCGAATTTCAAACTGCGGCATTCACACAGGCCGCCAACGTCGCGTCACGTTTCGTAACCGTCGATGTTTCTCGGGTTGTAAGCTCTGAGGTGACGTTGGCAGGGGCGAACTGTGTAGCCGTGTGCTAAGTTAACCTAATTTCGTCGCGGCGCTCACTCATGTTTTCGTAGTGAATATCGTGCATTTGTATCTTCTTAATCTTTGTTTTAATATTTTTCTTTATTCTCGTGGCTAATTGTAAATTTTCCGCGACTATTTTTTCCACTGGACATTCTTCCTTAAGTGATCGCAGATACCTGAAAACGAAAAATGATTTAGGATGTACAATAACAAAATAGAGCTGATGCCTACACTGAATATGAATAAGAACGTAAGCAGATGAGCCATTTTTCATTAAATAATATTTTTATGTGAAAAAGTCAGTTCTATTGAAGGAGTAAAATACAGTTGTTTACGGTGCTATTTACTTCCTCAGAAAAAACCCATGATGTATAACATTAACAGGCTTCATTCATTTCCTTGTAAATATTGTTTGATGTGTTCGTACGTACATGTTTTCGCTAGATAAGAAAAACCGATCTTTTTAAAAGCTGTTACACTCATCATAAATTTTCGGCAGAAAACTGATCAAGACCATCCTTTAAAAAGTTTGCTTTGGACGTGTGTAAATTTTATCGTTGTTAGTTCCTCAAGACCGCTACTGTATCCAGATTGTCTGTATCACGGATGGTCTGATGACTGTGAGGTCACCATTCGGTACCGATCTAAGTGACCTGACGTGACAGCCAGTGCGCATACATCCTGACACCGACGTGATGTGAGATGTCGTGATGTGACGCGACCGCCCGTCCACGTCTAGTGCGGGTCCGCCATGCGTCTCTACAGTGTGTTACTAATTCCTGCAACGTGCCCCAGGCCGCCTCTTAAACCTTGACTCGACGGTAAAACTCACTGCTCCATCTCTTCAATTGTATCACCGGAGTTCTTGTACACTTCGCTATCGGGATGGCACCATACGAAAGAATACAGAGAAGTGCGGTCAGGTGATCTTTGAATCTGACGTGCAGACCCTGCCAGACGTAGCTGTCTCGCACTGAAGCGAGATCCTGTTACAGGCCACTAGGGGTCGTGGAGGGACTTTGAAGTTTTAAGAAAGAAACCATGTCAGAAATGTTGGTTTGGATGTGAAAGTTTGAAGATCGGACCAGTTTCAAATCTCTTCTTCACGGTACGCACACAAGGTGAGAAGAGGTCGCCGTCGTCGGTCCCTGTTGTAATTACATGGAATAGCGCCCGACTACAACGACGGTTGCCAGAAACTGGTCGTTCGGTACTAGGAGGATTGGTCCTGGTGCTCTGCTGATGCGCTGCACTGTCGCCTTTGAAGAGACCCAGGGGTCAAGTACTCGAAACATTGCCCATGGCATGGGCTCCTACAGCACTGTGTGCGTACCGTGAAGCGATCCGATCCCGAAACGTATTTTATATCCAAACGATACATTTCCACGTCATCGAATCTTCGTCTACTAAGTCCCATCTACAGCCCCTAGAGGCCTGTAAGAGGAATTTTGAATCGTCCTGTGTATTAGTACGTTAGATATCGACTTACATAACTAACAAAATGTGGTGGTGCCCTATCGTACATCGACCGTAACCTCTAACCATGGAGCATGGGAGATATTTGAGCACATTTAGATGAGGAATTAATCGAAAAGTGTACATTTGAACTACGCAACTCCTACAGCCGGTGTATCCGGTTCCGCGGATCCGCTCCAGGCCGGCCCCCCTGGAGAATACTAATGGCAGACGGATTGCCTCTCCTGTTCCAACAGGATGAACGAGCGCTATCATATCTCTTGTCCTATACAGGAAACTGTCTCAAGAAATCAAGCGAGAGTCGCAATTAATACCCTCTTGCAAAAGACGATACTGTACATTATTCAAAAAGCGAAAACAATCAGACATTCGTTCTGTGCTTGTACCTTCTAGATGGACGAAATAGCGTGTGAAACTTAGATTCAACTTCGTCGTCTTGAATGTTCCATTTAGATGACAAATTAATCGAAAACTTTACATTTTAAGTACACTGGTGTTCTTGATGCGTGGCACAGTTCGTATTTATTGCACACTAAAGGATATGTACTTACACAAATATATATAGCAGTTGGGCACTAAACATTCAGTAACACGTGAACAAACTGCTTCAGCGATTCAAAAGTAAATACTATCAAAGATAATCATTTACAAACACTAGAAACCTGCACTGTTACCAACATATACAGTGTATCACACGTATAATCGCTAGAATCAGAAAGTTCGCAGTTCTTTTCGAAATAGTACTGGTTTCTGTAACAGAAATAAAGGGGGCTTGGCGGAATACATGACCATAACTTTAAAATTTGGTATATATAGGTCATTTTTCGTTTGAAACCCTATAACGTATATATCAATGTAATGAGGAAAGACTATAGAATTTAATGTCACAAATAATGTCGAATTTTCCACCATTTATAAGTACCCTGTATCCTTAGGTGTTTTCATATTTGATAATCCATGCCGTCCTCTACATCTACATGATTACTCTGCAATTCATCTTTAAGTACTTGGCAGAGGGTTCATCGAACCACAATCATACTATCTCTCTACCATTCCACTAACGAGCAGCGCTCGGGAAAAACGAACACCTAAACCTTTCTGTTCGATTTCTCTTATTTTATTTTGATGATCATTCCTACCTATGTAGGTTGGGCTCAACAACATATTTTCGCATTCGGAAGAGGAAGTTGGTGACTGAAATTTCGTAAATAGATCTCGCCGCGACGAAAAACGTCTTTGCTTTAATGACTTCCATCCCAACTCACGTATCATATCTGCCACACTCTCCCCCCTATTACTTGTTAATACAAAACGGGCTGTCCCTTTTTGCACCCTTTCGATGTTTTCCGTCAATCCCACGCGGTAAGGATCCCACACCGCACAGCAATATTCTAACAGAGGACGAACGAGTGTAGTGTAAGCTGTCTCTTTAGTAGACTTGTTGCTGCCAATGAAACGCAACCTTTGGCTAGCCTTCCCCACAATATTATCTATGTGGTCTTTCCAACTGAAGTTGTTCGTAATTTTTACACCCATGTACTTAGTTGAATTGACAGCCTTGAGAATTGTACTATTTATCTAGTAATCGAATCGCAACGGATTTCTTTTGGAACTCATGTGGATCACCTCACACTTTTCGTTATTTAGCGTCAACTGCCACCTGCCACACCATACAGCAATCTTTTCTAAATCGCTTTGCAACTGATGCTGGTCTTCGGATCACCTTACTAGACGGTAAATTACAGCATCATCTGTGAACAACCTAAGAGAACTGCTCAGATTGTCACCCAGGTCATTTATATAGATCAGGAACAGCAGAGGTCTTAGGACGCTTCCCTGGGGAGCACCTGATATCACTTCAATTTTACTCGATGATTTGCCGTCTATTACTACGAACTGCGACCTTCCTGACAGGAAATCACGAATCCAGTCGCACAACTGAGACGATACCCCATAGGCCCGCAGCTTGATTAGAAGTCGCTTGAGAGGAACGGTGTCAAAAGCTTTCCGGAAATTTAGAAATACGGAATCAACTTGAGATCCCCAGTCGATAGGGGCCATTACTTCGTGCGAATAAAGAGCTAGCTGCGTTGCACAAGAACGATGTTTTCTGAAACCATGCTGATTACGTATCAATAGATCGCTCCCTTCGAGATGATTCATAATGTTTGAGTACAGTATATGCTCCAAAACCCTACTGAAAACCGACGTCAATGATATAGGTCTGTAGTTCGATGGACTGCTCCTACTACCCTTCTTAAACACTGGTGCGACCTGCGCAATTTTCCAATCTGTAGGTACAGATCTATCGGTGAGCGAGCGGTTGTATATGATTGCTAAGTCGGGAGCTATTGTACCAGAGTAATCTGAAAGGAACCTAATCGGTATACAATCTGGACCTGAAGACTTGCCCGATCAAGCGATTTGAGTTGCTTCGCAACCCCTAAGGTATCTACTTCTAAGAAACTCATGCTAGCATCATACGTATATTCGCTGGAATCAGAAAGTTCGCAGTTCTTTTCGAAATAATACTGGTTTCTGTATCAGAAATAAAGGGGGCGTGGCGGAATACACGATCGTGACTTTACAATTTGGTATAAATAGGTCATTTTTCATTTGAAACCCTATAACGTATATATCAATGTAAAGAGGAAAGACTATAGTATTTAATAAAGTCACAAAAAATTTTGATTTTTCCACCGTTTGTAAGTACCCCGTATCTTTACGTGTTTTCATATTTGCTAACCCGTGCCGTCCTAACACCGCCACAAATAACTTAAGAGCATATTTTAGAGCAATCTTAAAAGTTCCCCGTTGACGTGTATTGTTTGAAGAAGATGTTTCTCTGGCGCCTCAGGGTCCATTACAACTAAGAGTCTCCGCCATTTTATCGCTGCTATAATGAAACCGACGATCTCGTGCATGTGGGAAACTCTTTGTTTATCCTTAAACACGGAGCGCTATCTCCGGGATCCAGGTGCGTCGTGAAATTCTCGTAGAGCGGGCCGAATTTATGGGCCGAATTTTAAGCAGCCCAGGAGGTGGCGCCGCCTCCGAAAGCAATGCCGCTGGCCCGATCGGGCGAGCAGGTGGCTCGCTGGGGGCCGGGCAGCCAGACTCCAGTCCCACCGGCGAAACAGGCGGCGGCGGCGTTTAGTGGAGCGCGCTAGCCGAGATGACGAGCTGCGAGTCGGCTGCCCTAACGAGCGCCTTCTTTTTTGCTCACTAATTGGGATTCAGAGGCGAGCATAAAACGCCACGAAATTCTCCTCAGCAGAGTGGGGGAAAAGAACATGAAAACATTCCTGCGACCTAATAACCGATAATGATATTCCTGGCATGACGGCAGGCACTCACTATAAAGACAGAGCGCTCGAAGTTGGCTCAGATTATCTGAGAATAGTCGCAGGGCTGAGTCTCAATGGACAGCTGAGGAGTGGGAACTTCAAACATTCTAATGGTCAGATCTTACATTTGTCAGGAGAATCAACAACAAAATGTATTTCATTTTGCACATAATCTACTTGTATCCTAATGGATAACAATACATTTGGACATTACAAAATTATGCTGCTGATTTCATCACTGCAAAAAAGATAAGACAAACTAAAAAATACACTACTGGCTATTAAAATTAATACACCAAGGGAAATGCAAATGACAAACGGGCATTCATTGGACAAATATATTATACTAGAACTGACACGTGATTACATTTTCACACAATTTGGGTGCACAGAGCCCGAGGAATCAGTACCCAGAACAACCACCGCTGGCCGTAATGACGGCCTTGATACGCCTGGCCGTTCAGTCAAACAGAGCCTGGATGGCGTGTACAGGTACAGCTGCCCATGCAACTTCAACACGATACCACAGTTCATCAAGAGTAGTGACTGGCGTATTGTGACGAGTCAGTAGGTCGGCCACCATTGACCAGACGCTTTAAGTTGGTGAGAGAATGTGCTGGCCAGGGCAGCAGTCGAACATTTTCTGTATCCAGAAAGGCCCGTACAGGACCTGCAACATGCAGTCATGCTTCATCCTGTTGAAAAGTAGGGTTTCGCAGCGATCGAATGAAGGGTAGAGCCACGGGTCGTAACACATCTGAAATGTAACGTCCACTGTTCAAATTGCCATTAATGAGAACAAGAGGTGACCGAGACGTGTAACCAATTGCACCCCATACCATCACGCCGGGTGATACGCCAGTATGGTGATGACAAATACATGCTTGCAATGTGCGTTCACCGCGATGTCGCCAAACGCGGATGCGACCATCATGATGCTGTAAACAAAGCCTGGATTCATCCGAAAAAATGACGTTTTGCCATTCGTGCACCCAGGTTCCTCGTTGAGTACACCATCGCAGGCGCTCCTGTTGTGATGCAGCTTCAAGGGTAACCGCGCCCAAGGTCTCCGAGCTGATAGTCCATGCTGCTGCAAACGTCGTCGAACTGTTCATGCAGATGGTTGTTGTCTGCAAACGTCCCCATCTGTTGACTCAGTGATCGAGACGTGGCTGAACGATCCGTAACAGCCATGCGGATAAGATGCCTGTCATCTCGACTGCTAGTGATACAAGGCCGTTGGGATTCAGCACGGCGTTCCGTATTACCCTCCTGAACTCACCGATTCCATATTCTGCTAACAGTCATTAGATCTCGACCAACGCGAGCAGCAATGTCGCGATACAATAAACCGCAATCTCGTTGGCTACAATCCGACCTTTATCAAAGTCGGAAACGCATTTCTCCTCCTTACACGAGGCATCACAACAACGTTTCACCTGGCAACGCTGGCCAACTGCTGTTCGTGTATGAAAAATCTGTTGGAAACTTTCCTCGTGTCAGCACGTTGTAGGTGTCGCCACCGGCGCCAACCTTGTGTGAAAGCTCTGCAAAGCTAATCATTTGCAGATCACAGCATCTTCTTCCTGTCGGTTAAATTTCGCGTCTGTAGGACGTCGTCTTTGTGGTGTAGCAATTTTAATGGCCAGTATTGTAGGTGGTGTATTAAGTACACTCTAATTGCCATACCAGAGAACTGATTGGTTCTAAGTTCCAATAAGAAAGAAAAACACCTTATCTATGCCCGTTTTTGTAGACGTAGGGTTTAAAAAAGATCGTGTAAGGTTTTGTTATAAACTGGAAAGTTATTTACGGATCAGCGTACACTTCAGTATTTGCAAACGAAATTGCTTTCTGTGATGTGGAAAACCGGTTGAAAGCTTGCAGATTTTCTTATGGCCTAATTGTTTTTAAAATATAGCACTTCAACTGTTATGTTTGTTACTTGAGAGTCGTCCGTCTTTGTAAGTGTTGCCAAGTTTCACGGTTGCTACTTTCGATTATTTCTGTCAACAAACGTACAATGCGGTGGCAGGAGTCATAGCGTACCGACATGCACATATACAGAAGGCGGTAGCATCGTGTACACATGTTGTAGAGGGCCACTCCATTGGCGGAGCGGTCACTTGTTCTCACGTGATTCATGTGGAAAGATTTCCGACTTGATTATGGTTGCATGACGGGAATTATGACTTTGAACGCAAAATGGTACTTGGAAATAGGCGCACGGGACATTCCGTTTCGGAAATCGTTGGGAAATGACGAGGATACATAAATTCAGTCATTACCTCTCGCCATGGACAACGCAGTGGTCGACGGCCTTCACTTAAAGATCGAGGGCAGAAGCGATTGCGTACAGCTGTCAGTGCTAACAGACAAGAAACACACAGAAATAAATGAGGGACATACGACGAATATTTTCGTTAGGACAGTGGGGCAAAACTTGGCGTTAATGGGCTACGGCAGCATAGAAACTATGCGAGTGCCTTTGCTGACAGCACGATGTCGCCTGCAGGTATTGTCCTGGGTTAGTGACCGTATCGATTAGACCCTAGACGACTGGATATTCGTGGGCTGGTGACATGGGTCCCAATTTCAGTTGATAAGAACTGATGATAGGATACGAGTGTGTCTCAGACCCCACAGAGCCATGAACCAAAGTTCTCGATAAGGCACGTGTGAGCTGGTAGTGGCCGAATAATGATGTAGGTTGTGTTGGAACGGACAGGACCGGGTCCTGCGGTCCATTTGAACTGATCACTGACTGGAAATGGTAGTGTTAGGGTACCTGGAGGTCATTAACAGGCATTCATGGACTTCATGTTCCCAACCATGGATCGAATTTCTACGGATCAGTATGCACAATGTGCCTGGACCACAGCTGTTCACGATCGTTTTGAAGAGCGAATGATTTGTCCATCCAGATCTCTCGGAATGAGTTTCATCGAACGTACGTGGGACATAATCTAGATGTCAGTCGGCGCATAAATCCTCCATCGGTAACACTTCCGCATTTATGGACGGCTACAGAGGCAGCATTGTTCAATATTTCTGCAGGCGACTTATTGAGACCGTGTCACGTCAAGTTAACACACTACGCCGGGCGAAATGAAGTTTGGATGAGGGGGGGGGGGGGAGGGAGGGAGAGAGGATGGAGGTATCCCATGACTTTTGTCACCTCAATGTACAGTCAAACGGAAGACTGTGACCCTTCAGTGGAAGAATGCGAGGTCTGCGAAGTAAACTCCAGCGATCCAAACACAGGGAGCAGCCCACCGCTACACCTCTACACAAGCCACGATTCCTAGTCTGGCTGCGTCCAACGACGAACTCCTAGCCGACCTCCAGCCAATGGAGCTTCAACCGTTTTCGCGTTGCTGCAAAAACGGCGCCATAGGAGACTACTGAGAAGACGCAGATCAGCAACACAACCAAACAGGTTCACCATGTACCATTCTCGATATCAGGGCGCTCACTCGTAGCTCACAATCTGTGTTTCTTCTTCATAAATCGCAAGTGGACGTTGGTTCTTGGTGACGTGATCGTGGTATGCCTAGTGTAAGAAAAAGAAACGTCTTCCAGCAAGTGGTGCAGTTCAACACCATTGAGGCACTCTCCTGTTGAGACGGCGGTCGACCTGCTAGGACAGTCATACGAATATGGGATGGATAGGTTCAGGAAGACCACGCAGGGTCTCAACGGCCACATGTGACGTGTGAAGCCGCTCGGGAAGGTGAACTCACCAAGTTGCATTCTTCACCATCGTAGAGTCCTTGCACATAGCAAAAAGATAAGGGTTCTATTGGCTTCACAACTACCTGTGTTTCGCGTAAATTGGATTTTGGACATCAGGCGTTACATTTCTGACGTGGTATCTTCCAACAGCATGTCATAGGATGCTGAGGACTGTCAAGTCTCCACTGGCTAGCCACTAAGACTGAAGGACTCTCGCTGCCCAGCCGTCACAGACATCGCTACGGCCAGAGATAGCAGCTCTTTGTAGAGAATATTGTACCCTATATTTTCCCAAATTACCTATACATTTAATTGTGTATTCTTCAAACTATTCTGTTCGCACAGTAAATTTTTTCGTTTATCCATATTGGTGATGCAGTTTTAATGGCCAGAAGTGCATCGGTCACGCTTCCGTGCCGAGGAAATGAAAACTTTTAAAAATCTTCTGTCGCTCATCCGATCGTACATCTTGGAAGAGGATGTCATACCTGGTAACGTTAATCGAGAATGAGCCGAACAAGAGACAAGAGAGACGAGTATGTACCGGGCTGTCTGGGGAGTCTCTCCATATTCCTGATCGCGCTTCTGTCTTCTCCATGACCACATTTAAGTGTTTCTTGCTCCTCAAGTCACGTCGAAAACGAAAGTTATCTGTCACGCCATTTACTTCAATTATCAGTTCCGCCTTGACGTAAATCGCATGCTGCTTCCGTTTCAAACTGGATGTCCGCATTAAGAGAGACAGTCCTTGTGGTGTCACCGCCAGACACCACACTTGCTAGGTGGTAGCTTTAAATCGGCCGCGGTCCATTAGTACATGTCGGACCCGCGTGTCGCCACTGTCAGTGATCGCAGACCGAGCGCCACCACACGGCAGGTCTCGAGAGACTTACTAGCACTCGCCCCAGTTGTACGGACGACTTAGCTAGCGATGCAACACTGACGAAGCCTCGTTTATTTGCAGAGAAGATAGAATAGCCTTCAGCTAAGTCAATGGCTACGACCTAGCAAGGCGCCATAGCAATTGATAGTTATCGTATGAAGCATGTCTCATCAAGAACGATGTATACAAATGATGGATTAAAGTTAAGTATTCCAGCAGCTACGTACTTTTCTTTATACCACTCATTACGTATCCTGTTTCAGACCTCACGCCATCCTGCGTGAGCTTATAGCGTGCATTTCGGCCTCCTCTAGCAATATAACAGTCCTCTTTATCATGGTTTAGCACTCCATCGCGTCCCTGCTGGGATGTTCTAATCACGTCTTCTGTTCACCAGGCCACACTGCGGAAACTTGCCGAAGGCTTTCAAAAAGTCAAGGAACACGCCACAATATTTCTTTTATCCATAGGGGCCTGGTCCACATGAGCAAACAGACCAGGTTGCATTTCACACGGTAGGAGCTTTCAGAATGCGGATGAAAGGATGTTTACAAATGCGAAAAAAAAAAACGCGTTGCGTAAGCCCACATAAGTTTTCATTAATTACCAAAGTGAAGCATACATTTCGCAATGGATTCCTTTTACTTAATTTCTGCGTCGTTTATCGTACGTTGCTGTTGTGCTAACTCATTCTTCCTTCGCTCCTTTGTAGAGCAACTCATAATATGGAACGAAAGGCACATTATCGTGCATATGCTACACTATTAATTTAATTTATTTGCCGGTGTTCTGCTTACTTTAACTATCTTCATGGAAAAAGGTGCAATATACGTGAACAGCATTGGAAAAGATGTATACGAAAAGGCTGAGGTACGAAAACAGAGTAAATGTCTTCTTTGAGAGCGCAGTGGTAATGTAATTAAAACTGTTAAAGTTACACAGCAAAATATAAAGGAAACAAACCGGAGAACCATCAATACTGAACACGAAAAAACAGCCGCTAAATAACAATTTGACTTGGAATTAACAATACCAATAAAATAAAACTACTGTGTAAAAAGAATACAAAAGAATAAATTGAAGAGATCTTGCATATGGACGGTGATACAGAAACACCGTGCAAGATTGAATTGACAATAAGTCTAACAACACAGTTTATCTAGTACATAGACAGTGAGAATAAAATAAACGAATACAGGACAAATGGAGAAATACAATGTAACAGAGGGTGCGGGAAGGACAGGAAAACTGTGACGTTTATTTGAAGTTCAGAAAATAAACTGGACTGCGGTGTTCCTCATGTAGTAGGAAATCCTGTGGTTGCAGGACGATTCCTTGATTCCTCAGTGCATGTTATAGTAACCGATCCAGTCTTCTTGCCAAGCTGTACCAAAATTTTTTTTTTTTTCAGTTTACTTCAGTACCTCCCTTTCTCATTTATTGTTCCATCTAACCATCCAATATTCGCCGTTCTTCTGTAGCGCCACACTTCAAAACCTTCTATTCTATTCCTGTGTAAACTGTTATTCTTCAAAGTTTCACTTCCGTACAGTGCAAAGCTCTGTAAAAATGCCTTCTGCCTTCTCTACTTTGTTCATCCTGAGTTGTCTTGCTATTAAATAATGAACTTTATCTACTGTTTCTGGTGTCTCATTTCCTAATGTAGTACTGCAGCAATCATCTGACTCGCCGTTGTTCTAATTCTACTACCATTTTTTTAGAGTAATGCGTGGTTTCATCGCACCTTAAAATTTAGTGTTCACTGCTGAAGAGCTGTTGAATTATTCTTCTTGAAGTCTGAGTTTATTCAACTTGTCTCACATACCTTGGATACGTGTTATAAATTTTTGTGCCTACTTTTTACGCATGTGCCATTTCTTTCACACTTAAGGAACAGGGTTGTTTCTTCCGTTTCACTGTTCACCATACGAGAGTGCACTGTTTACTGCGGCAGATATGAGCGTTCATCCCGTTGTTACAAAGAAAAAAATTACTTGCCTCACATAAATCGTTGCGTGTGGTTATTCTCACAGCAACAGCAGGAAAAATTTCTAATTAAGCAGAAACCGCTGCTCAATTATTACTATTGCCCTTCCCGTAAATGGAATGTTTGGTGTGTTTTTGAAACGGCAGCTGCATCACAATCCTATCTGGAACAAATATTTTCACTGATTAATTTCATGTGCCATTCGGAAAGGGTTCCAAGTATACTGTACGGAGACCGCAGAATGGCCGTTAATGGGTATCCACTGCTGCGGTTACGTCGACCAGTTAACAGAACTGGTTATCTCGACTTCGTTAACGTCCCCCTAAACTCTGCAAGAAAAAAAAGAATCGTTTTCTGATAAAATCCAGCAAGTCTTCTCAGCTTACCTTTGCGATACATTACGTTAAGGCCGAAAAGGTCACGCGGCAGACAAGTTAAAATTGCGCTACGAGAAAGCCACTGTGTAGTAATCATGTTTCACTCCTTTTTTAGAGACTCGTTCACAGTGCTACGTATGAGTTACTGACCCAACGATTGCAGCGGCCCACATTAAGCGTGCAGGTTACTACGGATGATTGCCCCTGGCTATCACGTCCAGCCAGGACTGACACCAATGCTTTCGGTGATGGAAGACTCCATGTTTTGCGGGTCATGAAACAGGAGCGGCACGTGACTCAGAGGCTCTCGGCCACACTACACTGAGGTGGTTCACGATAAAGGATGACAGCCAAAACAGTTGCAGGATAAAAATTTATTAAAATTCTTGACCAAGGTTTCGGTATATGTAAATATACCTTCGTCAGAAGTAAAAAATCTAAAATTACATCATGCAATGGAGATTAATAAAACAATTGTGCCAAAGGCGTCGTCAATAATTAAGACATCTTCTCCATTTGTACAACATGACTATGGGCACAGGATCAATGCCAACAATTTAGCACCAGTACTTCGCCTATGAACTATCGAGACAAGAGTGTTTATAAGCGAAGTACTGGTGCTAAACTGTTCGCATTGACCCTGTGCCCATAGTCATGTTGTACAAATGGAGAAGATGTCTTAATTATTGACGACGCCTTTGGCCCAATTGTTTTATTAATCTCCATTGCATGATGTAATTTTAGATTTTTTACTTCTGATGAAGGTATATTTACATATACCGAAACCTTGGTCAAGAATTTTAATAACATTTTATCCTGCAACTGTTTTGGCTGTCATCCTTTATCGTGAAGAATTTCAACAGTTGCTGTTTCAGTCATGTTTAAAATCTTGACACTGAGGTGGCAAAAGCCACGAGGCACCTCCTAATGTAGTGTCGAATCTTCTTTTGCCCACACAGTGCAGTAGCACGACGTCGTTGGAAGTCGACCACTGCGTTGTGGGTGGTGGTGCCTGAAATTAAGCATTCTCCGCACAGTCTTGACACTGTAGATCTCAGAATTTTGCATTTCCTAACAATTTCCAAAATAAAATGTCTCGTGCGTCTACCTCCAACTACCACTCCGCGTTGAAAGGCTGTTAATTACCATCGTGGAGCCATGCTAACGTCGGAAACCCTTTTTCATGAATCATGCAAGTGATAGTGACTGCTCCTGCTATGCTCTGCACTTTTATGCCTAGTGTACACTATACTGCCTCACCTCAGTGTATGCTGAATATTGTTGTTGTTTGGGTAAAGCGCGTATTACAAGTGAAGCACTTCAGAAGGGGAAGAGCAAACGAAATGAAACTTCACAGGTCGATAAAGTATTTGATTTCCAGTAAATACAACATCGAGTCGAATTTACAAAGTAATTGACAGTATGAGCCCGCTAATCGGGACGTTGCACCCTGTCTGGCCCGGATGCGTGCACTGATTGGGTTGATAGGGCCGCTGTATCCTATCCTGACGAAAGCTGCCTCACATCTGCTGGAGCTGGACCCTGATATTCTTGACACTAGAACTAGGACGTAGTGGACGTCTGAGCTGGTTGTCCGCATGTTCAATTGGAAACAGATCTGCAAGTTTACTGACCACGGTTGTACTTCAACGTCACCAAGGTAGTTCTTTGCTACCACATGTGTACGAACATTGTCCTGTTTAAAAATGACACAGTGATACTGTCACATGACAAATATCACATGATGACACAGGACGTACTGTAGTGGCGTCAGGGTTCCATCAGTCACTATCAGCTGTGATCCAAAGTTACACCTGACGGCTCTCCAAACGACTACGACAGGAAACTTCACTTTGCCTCTAGAAAACATTAGGAGACTGAGAGCTCTCCCCAGGTCACCAGCACATTTACTGATGGTGATTACCGGGGTAATGCAAAACCACGATTTATCACTGAACCCAATGCAGTGCCATTCATCACCAGTCCACGCTTTCTGGACGCAACACTACTCAAAACGATGCCATTTGTGTAGTAGTGTTAACTGCAGCCATCACCTGTGTCGATAATTAATAATTGCTACTCATCGGTCAGTGCTGCGGAATGACACAGAACGCTGCGAGGAATCCATTACGTGTTCCCGAGCGTCAATCACAGATGTCAAGATTTCACGATGTGCTTGGTGCTCGGTACAGTGACCCACAGACGTGGTCTACTGGGTCCTTGACGATGAGTATGCCTGCCCACGTATTCCCATGCAGTCTGACATCAGGCCACTGTTACACAGGATTGCCCCACAGGTCTGGATAATGCGCTATTCGACTAGCCGGCTAAATCGAGATTCCCAATGAGTCCTTTTTCGAACTGTGTCAGGTGCTGATAGTGCTGTCTCAGACGAGTTTGTGGTATCTCCCTGGCATTCATAGTGACTGCTCAGTACGTGAGGATTTTCACGCCCCTTATATACCCTACCGGGCCTGGTAACAAAACTAAACACGAACAATAGTACTGCCTCTAGTGACCGTTCTTCCTGTCACAGAGAATTGCTGCATTTCCGTACCCACCGATGTTGAGCACAAGAACGAGGTTACGTTGACGTCTGACCATGTTTTCTGGGTGCTTTAAATTTTGTTAGGCATTATGTGCAGTATATACACGAGAGAGATGAGCAGAAAGTACTTTAAAAAGTATTTAACAGTATCTATAATGGGACTGGTTGACAGAAACAAGTGCCAATTGCATGCTATGCTGCTTAAGGTCACTCTAAATAGGAAGGGATCAGGAGGTACGTAATTTTATCGATTTCAGACAGTTTACGTTACTGGGAGACATAGGGGTCAACTACCACTTAGTAGGGAACTCTGGACCGCGTAATCAGTATCCAGACTTGACTAAAAGTTTTTGTTGAAGTGTTAGCCATTTTAAATGACCCAGCGGTCACGTATGCGCTTGTCGAATTTCTACAGAAGCGGCGAGCAGTACCTTTCGTACAATTAGAGACTGTTTCCCTAAACGTCTTACAGTGAAACCATTATTCATGAGTTCAGTAAGCTATCCTCTCGCCAATTGGATATTGCTGTTCCACCAATTTTGGGCACCACTAGCATCACCTGGTTTTGTAAACCATTCCACAATGAACTTAAACTGTGGTCTTATCCCTGTATGCCTGTATCCAAGCTCTATAGAACCCAACTGATGCAGTAAAGCATTAAAACCAATATATTCTCTTTAATATCTCGGTACTTAAAAGCTACGAGAATGGATCATACAGTAAAATATTCGTGCTTTTGCGAACCATGAGAACTCGAAACCCTTGTTTAAAATGTTATAGAATTCCATAAACTGAATATAAAATAAGTGACACAGCATTAAAAAATTTTTATTTTCGAAAAAAAATTCCGTTATTTCAAAACAATGCACCGTTAGTCGTCTGTATGAAACATCTAGGGATCTGCTTGCCTTCTTATGCACCCCACCGAAACGGCTCGACACTCCACTACTGTAGATTACTTCAGAAATATGTTTCAGAAGCATAGATTCTTTTGATGGGTTCACCTTCAGAAGGTTCAAACGGCTCTGAGCGCTATGGGACTTAACATCTGTGGTCATCAGTCCCCTAGAACTGAGAACTACTTAAACCTACCTAACCTAAGGACAGCACACACATCCATGCCCGAGGCAGGATTCGAACCTGCGACCGTAGCGGTCACGTGGTTCCAGACTGAAGCGCCTAGAACCGCGCGGCCACACCGGCCGGCCTCACTTTCAGAAGGATACTGATAGCAGCTTCAACGCAGTAACTATGTTTACACTTCTTAATTTTTCCCAATTTCTCTTTTTTACACATTTCCTTCATAGCATGAGCTTAGAAAATACTATTGCCTAGTTCAAAAGGTATTTTACGAACTTTTTATATAAGAACATCACCGTTTTTTTACTAAGAGCTATAATGAAACTCAGAACAAATATTACAACCTCGAACAAAGCGCACGGCGTTACGAAATTTTTCTGACACATTAAAATTGTACGCCAGATCTGGACTCAATTGATAGTTGTCTTTCCCAATTTATGCTAATGCCCAATGACCTACCCGAGCACGACTCAAGATTTTCATAATAGCGTCAATCCATAAATATCTCTGCCTTCACTTCGTAACTCTTCAGAAGCTCTGTTGCAAGCCATTCTGGATCTCCATATCTGGAAGAATGGATACTGCGCAGAAATTACTTAGCCACAGCACAGAGGTTGTAGATTAGACCTTGTTAATAGGATATAAACGTTCATGTGTTTCAGAACATAAGTTTGTAATATACTGCCACATTAGCCCATGTATGTAAGGAGTGATCGAAAATATTTCGGTTTGAGAGCGTTGCCGCAGCGTATGTGCGACGTAGTGCTACTACGATGCCGGTAAGTAGCCACCAACATGTCGGCAAGGAATTAAACGGCACTCTCGTCTTTCCGACGTATGGTGGTAAATGTGGAAACGTGAACTACGGCGAACGTTGCTACCAAATGCTCCAAAGAGGACCATCTTTCCTTGGCCGCCGAAGGACAAACAGCGGCAGACATCCAATGGATAATGAAGAATATAGATGGGGCAGCACCTCTGCCGAAAACCACCATTGTGGAATGGTGCAACGTGATAACACACGTCCCCGTATTGCAAATGCTGTAACGCAGAAGTTACGTCACTTCATGTGACAGACACGCGAACACCCGCCTTATAGTCCTCGTCTTACCACGTGCGATTATGAAACTTGTGGCCTCTTAGAAAAGACCTAGGATCGACGATTCCTGTCGAACGAGGTTGTGCACCAGGTAATTATGGACTTCTTCACGCAGCACGATACCGTGTTTTACCGAGCGAGTATCTTCAGCCTGTTGTGCCGGCGGGACTATTGCACAATGCTGGCAGCGATTTACGTGATTGGAACACCGATTCTGGATGTACGAACTTCGAACGGAAACTTCTTTATCGCTCCTCATAGGATCGTTATCGCCCTTTACTCTTCTTCGGCTGTAATTTATTCCATTAATCTTCCATGTGGTGTTTCCAAGACCATCACCATCATTCTTAACACCACCCATAACGCGTTTGTCATCGATATTACCTCATAGTTTAATTCACTTTAGAAGAATTTGTAAAGGATACTTGGCGAGATACGATCCCATGGCGCTAACGTTAACGGATAAGAGGAATTCATATATGAAATGAACAAATTATTCCAGTGTGTGTGTGAGTTCTTAAGGGACCAAACTGCTGAGGTCATCAGTCGCTAGACTTACACACTACTTCAAGTACTAAGAACAACACACACACCCATGTCCGAGGAAGGACTCGACCCGAAGGCGGGAGGGGAACAAATTATTGAAAATAATTTAACGTAGAGGTCAGTTGGGATTCAGTATTCTCCCGATTTCCAGCCTCTCATTCTATCACTGATTACAATGATCAGGTTTGACCACTGTAAGCAGTGCATGCGGATGCATATACGACTGTATGTGAAGCATGTGCTATCACATTGAGTAACAACAGCTCCAGACGCAACTAGAAACTCGGCAGGCGGTAGCAAGTGGGGCGGTGGCAGGTCTGCCTAAAAAAACAGAAAAGTGCAAATCAGCCACGTGCTCATCCTTAAAGTGGAGACGAGGACCGTGACAGGCTCAGACGTAAATCAGCCAGCAGTTAATTTAGGCTGGCACGCGCAGCGCGACCGGAAGCAATTGGTTAGGCTGACTTCACCCAGCCAGACGCAGTAATGGTGGCTCGTGCCGCGCCGGGCCGGATGCGATCTGGCAGGAGCTCGGGGCTGGAGCTGGAGGCTCATGTCGCGTGCGGACCGGGGACCGGTTCCAGCGGAAGTGCGCGACGCGTGCCCACCGGCTGGACGGTGTCCGTCTGGCCCCAGCCGCCTCCAATTAAGGGGACCGAATTCTCGGGAGGTCCCACGAATGCAGCAAACACCAGCGGTCTGTTCGATTAAATCATCCACTCTGGAGTGACACGTGCTCCCAAGTGGACCTGAGTGGACTATTCAAACTGTTGGAGGGACTGGGACAAGAATTACTTCCTGCGATTAGCACGAGAATTTGTGCAGCTGCCCAGCATTAGAAGAAGAGAGGTGGCAGATTAAAACTTCCTCAATCTGTCTGTTACACGTGGTATATATCTGACATGGTGTTCCAGATTTTGTGCTACATGCTCAACCTCAAGCTTATAATCATCCTCAAGTACGTATTTGATTTGCATTGCTCCATGATAACCACCGCTGAACTTATTCCTTAGCCGCGCTGCTCGACTCGTCGAAGGGCATGCGAGTGTGTGTTGTCCGTAGCGTAAGTTAGTTTAAGTTAGATTAAGTAGTGTGTAAGCCTAGGGACCGATGACCTCAGCAGTTTGGTCCCATAGTAACTTACGACCATAACCACTTATTCCTTTCATAACGCCTTAACCTAAATGTATTTATATGGTTTCTCGAATGTAACTGCTACCGTCAGGCTATTATGCATACTATTCTAGTGCTAATGAATAGCCTGATACATGTGCGGTTCTCGAATCTACATCTCCGAGATTTTTGCCTTGTCATACGGTTTTGAAATGTATGGTTGACATTTTGGTTCCTACTTAATTTTGGTTCCTACTTACAGAGTTACGAGTCATTTGAAAAAATGATTCCGTACTTGTCGGAATTAGTAACGTATTATAAAAATACGCAAGGATAATTGTTTTCGTCGGGTCAGTTATATAACTTTACATGAACTGCAACTGTATGTGAAAACTAAAATTTATTATGAACATGAGAGGACATTGATTCACTGTATTCTTGCGGGTGGGCGTTGGAGACCTATATTAACGGAATAACCAATGACATCCCAGAAATTAAAACGAATATACCAGATTAGAATTTTAAGGATTATACTACAGTTATGTAAGAGACATTAGGTCTTTCAAGGAAAAACAAGAAATTAAGCAAAGTATAAAGTTAAAAGCAATGTAAAACTGTTTTCGTTTAAGGAAATCACTGTATACGAAATAACCCACAATATATAATGTAATACTGATGATCATCTATTTATATAAGAAAAATGTAACAGAGGCTCTGTGGCCCCTCGCTACTTTCAAGTCATTTGATGGAGGGTGACTCGATTGGATAACTTTTCGCCTTCTACAGCGAAGTGTTAACTGCAAACAAGAGTGTCTTATTACCATTTGCAAATAAGCTGGAGTAACTCAACTCGCTGCCAACATTAAGTATTTCAGTTTAATGTCTAGCATTCGTTCCTCCATCGTTGATACGTATTGATGTTACATAGCTTCATGCTGAGCTACATCTGAAATTATTAATTTTGAATATTTATTTCGATGGGTGACCTACTGTGTAAATGTCATCTTCTGTCAGGTTGTCGTTTTCGTGTTTGGAATCCAGCAAGTAACTCTCTTGATTTACCTTATAAGTGTCCATCACAAACCCATTTCATTTTAAAATTTTAGAAAGCCTTCTGGAGCACAGTGATCGCCATAAATCCTAAAAATCAGATAAAAAGTTACAATCGCGTTTTCAGATTTTTCTAACAAATAAAAAATCTGAAAACGCCATCGAAACTGATTTTATCTGATTTTTACCATTTCATTTTCATTAGTTCTCAATTACGTCTTCCCCTCTCTTTCACTTGACCCATCTGTAGATCTCCCTGTAATCACCAACATGGATTTCTCCATTTCTCAATGAGCGGTCATGAGTTTTCAGAATGGTTTTTACGTTAGATATCTATTTCTCACCGTCACAGGCAAAATTTTATGAACACTGAAAGTTTTCTGCATATAAGTTTTAGTCCTTCGTCTTCTGAAACAAATTTCAAATTTGGTTAGATGCTTATCCTTTTAAGATAAAAATGCAAATATTTTGTAGATAAAAATACAAATATTTTGAATCACGTGAACTATACAGTGACAAAAGCTACTCTAATATCCATTGTATTCCGACTTTGGGAAGCTCACTTACGGCATTTTATGCTTATTGTGTGTTTAAACAGCTTGAAGTGGAACCTAAGTAGTAAAATTAGGTTATCAAAAGCAGTTATTACTTAAGGAGTGGACTGCAAACTGTATTACTTTCCTTTTTAATTGATGGTTCTTGGCACCTGCATTGAAAAAGGACTGATTGTTTTCCGAAGTTTGCAGTTATTACTTTTAACTTAATACGATGATTGCAGTACATATTGGTTGCTGTTATTAACGACTGTTTAACTGGCACCTATAAAACTTTGGTAACTACAAAACTTAGAGCGGCATGGTCGAGTCTCTACTGTATATTTAAGCAAAGTATGAAGTTGAAAGCAATGTAAAATTGATTTCGTTTAAGGAATTCACTGTGTACGAAATAGCCAACAATATATAACATAATACTGATGATCATCTATTTATATAAGAAAACTGTAACGGAGGCTCTGTGGCCCCTCGTTACTTTCATCTGATTTGATGGAGAATGACTCGACTGGATAACTTTTCGTCTTCTGCAGCGGGAAGTGTTTACTGCAAAAAAGAGTGTATTATCACGATTTGGAAATAAGCTGGAGTAAATGAACTCGCTGCAAATACTAAGTATTTCTGTTATATGTCTAGCAATCGTTCCTCCATCGTTGATACGTGTTACTGTTGTATAGCTTCAAGCGGAGCTAAATGTGAAATTATTAATTTTGAATATTTATTTCGATGGGTGACCTACCGTGTAAATGTCATCTTCTGTCAGGATGTCGTTTCCTTATTTGGAATCCAGAAAGTAACTCTCTTGATGTACCTTATAAGTGTCCATCACAAACCCATTTCATTTCAAAATTTTAGAAAGCCTTCTGGAGCACAGTGATCGCCATAAATCCTAAAACTTAGATCAAAAAGACTCAATCACGTTTTCAGATTTTTCTAACAAATGAAAAGTCTGAAAACGCGATCGAGACTGTTTTTATCTGAGTTTTACATTTAATTTTCATTATTTTTAAATTATGTCTTCCCCTTTCTTCCACGTGACCCGTCTGTAAATCTCCCGGTTTCTCCCTGTAACCACCAACATGCATTTCTCCATTGCTCAATGAGCAGTCATTAGTTTTTAAAATGGTTTTTACATTAGAAATCCATTTCTCACCGTCACAAGCAAAATTTTATGAACACTGAATGTTTTCTGCATATAGGTTTTAGTCCTTCGTCTTCTGAAACAAATTTCAAAATATTCAAATGGCTCTGAGCACTATGGGACTTAACATCTGAGGTCATCAGTCCCCTAGAACTTAGAACTACTTAAACCTAACTAACCTAAGGACATCACACACATGCAAACCCGTGGCAGGATTCGAACCTGCGACCGCAGCTGTCACTTGGTTCCAGACTGAAGCACATAGAACCGCTCGGCCACACAGAATCACGTCAACTATAACAGGCACAAACGCTACTGTAATTCCATTACATTCCGACTTTGGGAAGCTCACTTTTGTGCTTATTGTGTGTTTAAACAGCTAGAAGTGGAACCTAAGTAGTAAAATTATGCTATCAAAAGCAGTTATTACTTAAGGGGTGGACTGCAAACTGAATTAATTTCCTTTTTAATCGATGGTTCTTGGCACCTGCACGGAAAAATGACTGAATGTTTTCCGAAGTTTGCAGTTATTACTTTTACCTTAATACGATGATTGGAGTATATATTGGTTGTTGTTATTAACGACTGTTTTCTGGCACCTATAAAACTTTTACATAATCCGTGATCTCTACACGAAGTCGTCACTGTATAAAACCAATATAGTATTTGCGTTCATCATAAGTGGTAACTACAAAACTTGGAGCGGCATGGTCGAGTCTGTACTATATATTAATTCGATACTAAGAAAAGTTTGAAGTAGAATCGATTTCTTCCGCGATTTCAAATCAATTTTCACCTATACATCACATGATAAAGCAATAGAAGATATGGGAACATTTGGTTGCCGAGAATGTTGAATGTTAAAATAAACATTCCAGTTCATGATCACGGTTAGCTGAATGATCGGATCAAGGCGTCACTGTATGAGTAACTCTCCCAAAAGAACACAGAAGAACCTTCGGCCTTTACTGCCCACCAACCTCCCCTCGACACAAACACACACACACACACACATACACACACACACACACACACTCGCAAGTACTACAGGTTAACACGCCTCAGTCAGCCGTGGGTGCAACCGATATCCTGCTTAATTGCGAAACATGCAAAATTGCTACTCTTCATCACGCTCGACCTCTTTTTTCTTCGAATGTCTTCTGACTTGCCGAAATATTCATTGTTACACTAGCATGGGATGCCTAAATTTGTAAAAAACTATCTAACGGGATCTACTCTGAAAATACGGCAGATTTAGTTTGTATAAAAGTCAGAAGACAAAAAATAGATGAAAAAGAAATTTATCTTCGTCTTGACTTCAGAAAAATGGCAAGGCTGCAGCTGAGCACTTGTCCAATGCGAGTTTCCTCTCTCGTGACGACGCCGTGGATGATAATCGAGCATTCAGTCTGTATCGGGATGTGGCGTGCCCCACTGTCAGTCTTTCTGCCAAATTAAGTCGGTGAGTCGCGCCGGCACACGAACCGAGGCCCTAGATTTTCTCAGTACGGGGGCGGGGGTTACTGGCAGTATTGCCGTCGAGACGGTAGATCATGTGTGGACAGCCCAGCCGGTAAGAGCACTGACCACGAAAGACAAGGTTCCTCGCTAGCGCACCGTTACAGTACGCAGTTTTTATAATCGTTCCACCTTTTTGAGGTCCGCCCCCGGTAGCTGAGTGGTCAGCGCGACAGACAGTTAACCCTAAGGGCCCGGGTTAGATTCCCGGCTGGGTCGAAGATTTTCTCCGCTCAGGGACTGTGTGTTGTGTTGTCCTAATCATCATCATTTCATCCCCATCGACACGCAAGTCGCCGCAGTGGCGTCAAATCGAAAGACTTGCACCAGGCGAGCGGTCTACCCGACGGGAGGCCTTCGTCACACGATATATTACCTTTTTGAGGAAAAAATTTATCTCAAAGTGACCCACATTTTCCAGTTCTGACATTTTGTGATTCCCACTGAAAAATATAGGGTGTGCACGGGTGTGGAAGCAGCTTTCTAAAGCAAAAACCGGTGAGTATTCAGGTGGGAGAGGGGGGAAAACTTGTCGGGCATAGCACCGCGATGGCCATCTGTGTGCTCCTTGGATGCAACGCAGTTTTCAAACGTAAATGGGGTCATGTGGATAAAACTATGCTCCAATGAAAGACACAGTTATTTTGATAGTGTAAATCTCTATATGCCTGAAACGTCACACGACCCCCTTCCAGGATGGCGGCTTTCATAATGATCACCATGTTCGTAACACAGCCTCACAGCCCTTCTCCTGTGCCTTACTGCTTGACTTTAAATTTGTCCGTAGCCGCCTGTTTTGTCTTACAAGGGTGGTTCCACAGATGGACAACCCTGTAGAGTCCGTATAATAACTGTGAGGAAAGGCCCAGCATACATAGGAGCAGGCTGTCATTAAGCTATTTGCCTCACTTTGTTAAAGAGCGTAAGAAAAGCGGTTGGAAAAAGATCCTAACAGACAAGTACTGGAGACAAGTGCCACGCGTTGTCAACAGCAAACGCACTCCGAACCCGACAGTAATAGCAGCTGTCGGAGAAAGCAAGTCCGCCTCAACCAGTTTCCGAGCGAACACAGCGAAGGGAACTGCACGTAATGAACAGCTGGAGTTGCGTATCTTTAGAAGGGCAATTACTGACGTTGGTACACAAAGCTGCACGTGTTCAAAGCGACAAACGACATATAAACTGGACAGCAGCTGACGGCAGGGGTGTAATGCGGTATGTGGTTTGAGGAGCCGCGACTTCGCCACTTTTCAGGTGATGCCAGGTATCGAGTGCATCGAACGACCGATGAGAGGTAAAACCGTCCTTGTGTAGAGAGAACGCTACAGGAAAGGGGTTTTACTGTGTTGTGTTAGCGGCCTTTTTCATATCATCACTTGTGCTCATTCTTTGAAGTCACCGTGAATATGAACTAGGATGCTTACATCAGCATTATCGGTGACCACACGTTGCCGTTTCTACTTCATCTTCATGATGAGTATGTTGGGAGCACTGCTAAGACAATAACCGTGTTCACAGGGCTGCACTCACACGTACCCATTTTGTCGGCAATGAACTTCTTCGACTGGCCCGCTAAGCCAAATTATCTAAATCTTATAGAACGTGTCTTGAATATTAGGACCAGCGGATGGAACGTAGCAATCAAGATTTCCTGCCCTTCGGTAGCTACAAGGTATCTAATTTTCAATCGCTGTCTGCTGTCTGATTTAGCAGTCCCCAAGGAATTCGCCGACTATCTTTCTCGCCAAAGTGAAGCCTTGTGAACGCGGTTTCACACGGTGTTAGTATGAAGTTTTATTGCGAAAGGGAGAGAGTCTAACATTTTTTAATGTCTTGTTTGCCTAGGTGCATTGCTGAGATCTATACATATTATAAAATTCCATGTTGCGTATTTGCTCCTAAATACCTAGTGAGGTGGCGCACTGGTTAGTACACTGGACTCGCATCCGGAAGGGCGACGGTTCCGACCCGCGTCCGGCCATCCTCATTTAGGTTTTCTGCGATTTCCCTAAATCGATTCAGGCCAGTGCCGGAATGATTCCTTTGAAAGGACGCGGTCGACTTCCTTCCCCATCCTCCCCCAATCCGATGGGACCTGCAAAAACATAGCATTGTGCGACACATAACGTCATGTCATAAAAACTGAGCTGGGTCAAAACGAAACTCTGGGGCGAAAATCGCAAGAGAGACATGTGAAAAATTGAAACATAGAGGTGTTAAATATGTTGAATATGATGTGTAAGGAGGAGAAACGCGTACCATCACTTTTCCGACTTTGATAAAGGTCGCATTGTAGCCTATCGCGATTGCGGTTTATCGTATCGCGACATTGCTGCTCGCGTTGGTCGAGATCCAATGACTGTTAGCAGAATATGGAATCGGTGGGTTCAGGAGAGTAATACGGAACGCCGTGCTGGATCCCAACGGCCTCGTATTACTAGCCGTCGAGATGACAGGCATCTTATCCGCATGGCTGTAACGGATCGTGCAGCCACGTCTCGGTCCCTGAGTCAACAGATGGGAGCGTTTTCAAGACAACACCCATCTGCACGAACAGTTCGACGACGTTTGCCGCAGCATGGACTATCAGCTTGGAGACCATGGCTGTTGTTACACTTGACGCTGCATCACAGACAGGAACGCCTGCGATGGTGTACTCAACGACCAACCTGGGTGCACGAATGGCAAAACGTCATTTTTTCAGATGAATCCAGGTTCTGTTTACAGCATCATGATGGTCTCATCAGTGTTTGGCGATATCGTGGTTACGCACATTGGAAGCATGTATTCGTCATCGCCATACTGGCTTATCACCCGGCGTGATGGTATGGGGTGCCATTGGTTACTTGTCTCGGTCACATCTTGTTCGCATTGATGGCACTTTGAACAGTGGACGTTACATTTCAGATGTGTTACGACTCGTGGCTCTACCCTTCATTCGATCCCTGCGAAACCCTACATTTCAGCAGGATAATGCACGACCGCATGTTGCAGGTCCTGTACGGGCCTTTCTGGATACAGAAAATGTTCGACTGCTGCCCTGGCCAGCACATTCTCCAGATCTCTCACCAACTGAAAATGTCTGGTCAATGGTGGCCGAGCAACTGGCTCGTCACAATACGCCAGTCATTACTCTTGATGAACTGTGGTATCGTGTTGAAGCTGCATGGGCAGCTGTACCTGTACACGCCATCCAAGCTGTGTTTGACTGAATGCCCGGGCGTGTCAAGGCCGTTAGTATGGGCAGAGGTGGTTGTTCTGGGTACTGATTTGTCAGGATCTATGCACCGAAATTGCGTGAAAATGTAATCACATGTCAGTTGTAGTATATTTGTCCAATGAATATCTGTTTATCACCTGCATTTCTTCTTTGCGTAGCAATTTTAATGGCCAGTAGTGTACTATCCTTCCCATACGCCTCAGCCAGCGCATTCTCTGAGTTTTAATGGATTTTACTCCGTCTTTCCCATATATATATATTGTTTTGTGTTTCGTGACTGTACCTCACCGTCCAACTCTTTGCTTCTCTCACAGGCCCATACAATTTTCGCAGCTTTTTGCTTCCCAAAGTCCTTAAGTTCTTTATATCTGCTTGTGTTATCCTTCACGTTTCTGACTCACACGCAGCATCTCGTCGTAAATGGGAATAATGTACTCGTAACTTCTTTGTTCCCGTAAGTAGAGAATTTTTAACTTCCTGCCTGTTTGCGTAACAGGTTTTGTTTCCTGCTTATATCGTTTTTGTAACGCATTGTTTCGTAGTATGTCACTGGTTAAGAGAACACCACGGTAATGGAAGAAACTGACGGCTTTAAAACATTTATTGGAGGCTTTCATTTCATGTGGTATTCTTCTAGCCTTAGAATTGGACAGTACCATGTCTTTACTCTTGTTTTGTCAACAGCAAGTTCAATTTTCACTCTTTCTGCTTCTATTATTTCGTAAATTTCTTTCTCTTGTCTACTTTTTGTAGCGGGCTACGAAGTGCTAAGTTAAACAGGACTGCAGAGAGGCCATCTTCCCATTTCATTCCATGTGTACGTTCAAAGCTCTCGGTTATTTTGTTGTTCACCTTTACCTTTCTCTTTATATCCATTATTCTTCAATGACCATCTTAGCTTGTTACAGAAGCTCAATTCTTTCAGTGCTTTATAAAATACTGGCCTGTTAACGCTATCAAAACCTTGTTCAAACAAGAAGAATACGAAGTCGAAACCTACGTCGTATTCATAAAATTTCTCTGTTATTTGTCCCATAACAAAGCATATGTGAGAAGCGCCTTTGTTTGATCGGTAGGTACATTTGTGTTCTCCGAGGATACTTTCGCTGAAGGTGTTTCCGACAAGGCGGTGTGTAATGTGGAGTGCTCTGATTTCTCTGGTTGCTGCAGTAATGAGACAAGCAATTTTCCTGTCGCAAGTAATATAGCTTTCTGTTTTATTACTTCGAATAGTCGTTTCCCTCTTGTGGGGGAGCGGAGTCTCTCGGCACCAAGAAATTTCTGGACACGGTGATCCACGTAGCGCGCTGGCGCCACGTGACTGACCGTACAGCGAGCTGCAAACCGGCCAGTGCCTTACCTGCACGTGCGGTAAGATTCCGGTAAGGACCAGTCGCTGCAGCATTGCGTCAGTCAGCGGTGCATGTCGGCGCTGCCAGACAGCCAAATAATCGGTTACAGGGGCGTTATTTATACGTGTTGACCGAGCCAGCAGGCAGGTACGCAACAATATGGCCGCCAGCTGCCGGCTGCTGGAACACACGGCGTCCGCTGGACAACCGTCGCCAATATTACCCCACCACTCGTACGCCGGGGTCAGCGAAGAGTTCAGCGTACCTCGACTTTAGAGAAGAACTACTGATTATACGTCTCCGTACCAGCTCTGGTTCCTCTTAAGTTCGTGGTCCTTACGCGAAATGTAACAGAGGCAGGACAGTTTTGAAGTCTGACGGGATACCAATTCGATTGTACACAGAGTACGCGAAAGAACTTGCTCCCCTTCTAACAGCCGTGTACCGCAAGTCTCTAGAGGAACGGGAGGTTCCAAATGATTGGAAAAGAGCACAGGTAGTCCCAATCTTCAAGAAGGGTCGTCGAGCAGATGCGCAAAACGATAGACCTATATCTCTGACGTCGATCTGTTGTAGAATTTTAGAACATGTTTTTTGCTCGCGTATCACGTCGTTTCTGGAAACCCAGAATCTACTCTGTAGGAATCATCATGGATTCCGGAAACAGCGATCGTGTGAGACCCAACTCGCTTTATTTGTTCATGAGACCCAGAAAATATTAGATACAGGCTCCCAGGTAGATGCTATTTTCCTTGACTTCCGGAAGGCGTTCGATACAGTTCCGCACTGTCGCCTGATAAACAAAGTAAGAGCCTACGGAACATCAGACAAGCTGTGTGGCTGGATTGAAGAGTTTTTAGCAAACAGAACACAGCATATTGTTCTCAATGGAGAGACGTCTACAGACGTTAAAGTAACCTCTGGCGTGCCACAGGGGAATGTTATGTGATCATTGGTTTTCACAATATATATAAATGACCTAGTAGATAGTGTCGGAAGTTCCACGCGGCTTTTCGCGGATAATGCTGTAGTATACAGAGAAGTTGCAGCATTAGAAAATTGTAGCGAAATGCAGCGGATAGGCACTTGGTGCAGGGAGTGGCAACTGACCGTTAACATAGACAAATGTAATGTATTGCGAATACATAGAAAGAAGGATCCTTTATTGTATGATTATATGATAGCGGAACAAACCCTGGTAGCACTTACTTCTGTAAAATATCTGGGAGTATGCGTGCGGAACGATTTGAAGTGGAAGGAGCATATAAAATTAATTGTTGGTAAGGCGGGTATCAGGTTGAGATTCATTGGGAGAGTCCTTAGAAAATGTAGTCCATCAACAAAGGAGGTGGCTTACGAAACACTCGTTCGACCTATACTTGAGTATAGCTCATCAGTGTGCGATCCGTACCAGATCGGGTTGACGGAGGAGATAGAGAAGATCCAAAGAATAGCGGCGCGTTTTGTCACAGGGTTATTTGGTAACCGTGATAGCGTTACGAAGATGTTTAACAAACTCAAGTGACGGACGCTGCAAGAGAGGTGCTCTGCATCTCGGTGTAATTTGCTCTCCAGTTTTCGAGTGGGTGCGTTTATGGATGAAGTATCGAATATATTGCTTCCCCCTACTTATACCTTCCGAGGAGATCACGAACGTAAAATTAGAGAGATTCGAGCGCGCACAGAGGCTTTCCGGCAGTCGTTCTTCCCGCGAACCATACGCGACTGGAACAGAAAAGGGAGGTAATCACAGTGGCACATAAAGTGCCCTCCGCCACACACCGTTGGGTGGCTTGCGGAGTATAAATGTAGATGTAGATGTAGAAGTCAGCTTTAAATGCCGGTTGTCTGAATTTTCTCAGTAACGTTCCTCCAAAAGAACGTCGTCTTTCCTACAGTGAATCCCACTGGAGTTAACGAAGTATCTCCGTAATACTTGAGTGTTGATCGAATCCACCCACAACAAATCTAGCAGCTCACGTCCTATGTACTTCGATGTCACATTTAATCCGACTTGGTGGGGATCTCAGACACCCGAGCAGTGTTCAAGAACGGGTCGCATTGGTTTCCTAACGCTGTCTTCTTCACAGATGAACCTGAAACTGTGGTAGTAAACCGAAGTCGACCATTCGTCTTCTCCATTGCAATCATTACATGTTCGTTGCATTTCGTATCAAAAAAAGTGTTCAAATGTGTGTGAAATCTTATAGGACTTAACTGCTAAGGTCATCAGTCCCTAAGCCTTACAAACTACTTAACCTAAATTATCCTAAGGACAAACACACACACCCATGCCCGAGGGAGGACTCGAACTTCCGCTGGCACCAGCCGCACATTTCGTATCGGGTTGCAACATGGAATTGTTTGTGGGTGAAAGGACGAGGGCTAGTAGAAATCCTTCGGTAACATAAGAAATACTGAATTTAATTGATGAAAGGAGAAAATGTAAAAATGCAGTAAATGAAGCAGGCAAAAAGGAATACAAACGTCTCAAAAATGAGATCGACAGGAAGTGCAAAATGGCTAAGCAGGGATGGCTAGAGGACAAATGTAAGGATGTAGAGGCTTATCTCACTAGGCATAAGACAGATACTGCCTTCAGGAAAATTAAAGAGACCTTTGGAGGTAGGAGAACCACTTGCATGAATGTCAAGAGCTTTGTTGGAAAATACTAACGCGAATTCTTTACAGACGAATGGAAAAACTGATAGAAGCTGACCTCGGGGAAGATCAGTTTGGATTCCGTAGAAATGTTGGAACACGTGAGGCAATACTGACCCTACGACTTATCTTAGAAGAAAGATTAAGGAAAGGCAAACCTACGTTCCTTGCATTTGTAGACTTAGCGAAAGCTCTTGACAATGTTGATTGGAATACTCTCTTTAAAATTCTGAAGGTGGCAGGGGTAAAATACAGGGAGTGAAAGGATATATACAATTTGTACAGAAAGCAGATAGCAGTTATACGGGTCGCGGGGTATGAAAGGGAAGCAGTGGTTGGGAAGGGAGTAAGACAGGAGAAGAAGAAAAATTTGCTAACATTGAGTATAGATTTAAATGTCAGAAGTCGTTTGTGAAAGTATTTGTATGGAGTGTAGCCATGTATGGAAGTGAAACATGGACAATAAATAGTTCAGACAAGAATAGAATAGAAGCTTTCGATATGTGGTGCTACAGAAGAATGCTGAAGATTAGATGGGTAGATCACATAACTAATGAGGAGGTATTGAATAGAATTGGGGAGAAGAGGAGCTTGTGGCACGACTAGAAGAAGGGATCGGTTGGTAGGACATGTTCTGAGACATCGAGGGATCACCAATTTAATATTGGAGGGCAGCGTGGAGGGTAAAATTCGAAGAGGGATACCAAGAGATGAATACATTAAGCGGATTCAGAAGGATGTAGGCTGCAGTAGGTACTGGGAGACGAAGAAGCTTGCACAGGATAGAGTAGCATGGAGAGCTGCATCAAACCAGTCTCAGGACTGAAGACCGCAACAACAACAACAATTCATCTCATGAACTTGTATTTCCTTACATTTGCTGGTAGCCGCCATTCATCAGACGAGTTCGAAATTTCCTCTAACTCATCTTTTATGATCCTACTGCCACTCAACGACGCTATCCTCCTATACATTGCAGCGTCATCAACAAGCAGATCGCTGCTCACCGAGTCCGTAAGATCATTTATGTACGTAAAGAATAATAGCTGCCTTATCACACCTCCATGGTGCACTTCTGACGTTACCCTTGTCTGTGATGAACACTCGCGGTCAAGGAAAACATTGTTGTTGTTGTTGTGGTCTTCAGTCCTGAGACTGGTTTGATGCAGCTCTCCATGCTACTCTATCCTGTGCAAGTTTCTTCGTCTCCCAGTACCTACTGCAGCCTACATCCTTCTGAATCTGCTTAGTGTATTCATCTCTTGGTCTCCCCCTACGATTTTTACCCTCCACACTGCCCTCCAATACTAAATTGGTGATCCCTTGATGCCTCAGAACATGTCCTACCAACCGATCCCTTCTTCTGGTCAAGTTGTGCCACAAACTTCTCTTCTCCCCAATCCTATTCAATACTTTCTCATTAGTTATGTGATCTACCCATCTAATCTTCAGCATTCTTCTGTAGCACCACATTTCGAAAGCTTCTATTCTCTTCTTGTCCAAACTATTTATCGTCCATGTTTCACTTCCATACATGGCTCCACTCCATACGAATACTTTCAGAAATGACTTCCTGACACTTAAATCAATACTGGATGTTAACAAATTTCCCGTGTCATATTAGTTAAGAAGTCTGCGAGTCACTCGTATATTTGCGAACCTATTCCAAATGCTCTTACCTTCCTTGTCTGCTGTGAGGCACCGTGTCAAACGCTATTCGGAAATATAGGAACATGGAACCAGCCTGTTGCCCTTCATCCATATCTCTCAGCTGAGTTTCTCAAGAGCGATGCTTCCTTAAGCCAAGTTGATTTGGATACACGAACTTTCCCCTCCAAAGGAACTTCCTTACACTCGAACTGAGAATAGGTTTGAACAATCTGCAGCATACCGATGTTAAGGATACTGGCCTGTAATTTTGTGGGTCACTTCTATTATCTTTCTTATATACGGAAGTCACCTGCGCACGTCTCCAGTCGCTTTGGACTTAACATTGGGGGAGCGATTGGCGATAGATGGAAGCTAAGTTAAGGGCCAGTGCCATAGAGTACACATTGTAATACCGAACTGCTATTCTATCAGGAGATAGCGACTTCTTTGTATTCAACCCTCTCAGATCTTTTTCCACTTCGGCGATGCCCGTTACTATGTCCTCAATACACGAGTCTGTAAGTTGGTCAAACTACAGCATGTTTGTATAATTCTCCTGCGCGAACGATTTCTTAAACGCGAAATTTTCCTATTTCTGTGTTCTACAGTCACATCAGGTTGGTCAACGAATAACAGGATAGAAGCTGGAGACCCGCTTAACGACATTACGAAGGACCATAATTTTATCGGGTTCTCTGCTGGACCCTTTGCTAAGATATGCCGGTGGTAGTTGTTGTATCGTTCGCGCATCGATCTCTCTACAGACTCACGAATTTGTAATAACTTTTTTCTGTCGTCATTTGCGTGTTCGCTTTTGAACCGAGAGTGCAACACTCTTTGCCTCCTCAGCATTTTCTGGCTTTTGTTATTAAACTACGGTGTGTCTTAAACTCTCCTTAATCCATTTATTCGTCACATATTTCTCCTGAGCGCCAATCCGTTTCAACTTCCATTCTTCTACTTCCGTCATACTGGAACTAAATGTCAGTTCATTACGTAAGTGGGATGCTAGCAATTGCTTAACTGCTCTTATGATGGATTTATTAAATTTAGCAGCCATCGTTGCTATGAAGAGATCATGATGACTAATCCCTGTCTCTCTACTGACACCGTCTATAGGTCCAGCTCGTTTGTAGCTAAAAGGTCTAAAATGTTTCCATTGTATGTGACCCGTCGAACTGGGTTATCAAGGCAGCTAGGCGCCCTGTCCTCCAGCGGCGTGCGTAACCTTAAGGGACGGCCACCGCCGCTGCACCGATAGAATATGTGGTGTCACCGCCAGACACCACACTTGTTAGGTGGTAGCCGTTAAATCGGCCGCGGTCCGTTAGTATACGTCGGACCCTCGTGTCGCCACTGTCAGTGATTGCAGACCGAGCGCCGCTACACGGCAGGTCTAGAGAGACTTCCTAGCACTCGCCCCAGTTGTACAGCCGACTTTGCTAGCGATGGTTCACTAACAAATTACGTTCTCATTTGCCGAGACGATAGTTAGCATAGCTTTCAGCTACGTCATTTGCTACGACCTAGCAAGGCTCCATTATCAATTGCTATTTATCTTGTGATGCATGTACCGTCAGACCGATGTTCACCAATTATGGATTAAAGTTAAATATTCCAGAAGCTACGTACTATTTTTGCTACTATAAAGACCTTGTCCTGTTCCAGACCTCACGCCTTCCTGCGTGAGTTTAAACGCGTGCCCTTCGGCCTCCCGTCCTCGTGGATTGGCTCTCTTGCCAGTCCACAAAAGAATACGCCCTGGATCGACCCCAATCCACGCTTACTAATTTACCTGCTCTAGCTTAATATAATAACGAAGAATTTTCGTGAAAAGCTCTGTCACTACGGGTTCGAAAAATCTAAAGTTGCACATTATCGATGTCAGTACCTTCATCACCCTATACAGCTTTAGTTATTTGAGGACAGAAATTCGGTTACAGCACTCTGTTTCTCACGCACCGACGTAGTTACCTTACACGCCGCCGTATTAAATGCTAAACTTCAAAACCCTCTAGTGGCAGAGGGTCGCAAATTGTGTGAGGGCAACGGGGAAGTCGACCGAGTAACGTGCATAAAATGTAAAACCTCAACCTGTACAGAGAACAGTACAAACAATTGGGATGCATAGCTTCTCAGTAGGTCCTCGTACTTTTCCTGCCGTATGTTCGTGCGGCGACATAAAGCAGCTTCTTTTATGTAAAGAGTCAGTTTCCTTAACGACATATGAGTGTCGCAGCAACGTCACTTCCCATTTCCACTAGTGGATAAAGAAAAACAGTCATTAACTTATGGAGATATGGATTTTCAACTATAGCAAACTAGGCCACATCTAATGGTGCCGAAAAAGTATGGAAAATACTATCCAGATCCTGCAAGGCAACGTCATTTCACATATAGATCTCATTCCGTATGCGAGAGAATCCTGTTTACGATACCAGAAAAACAAAGCGTACAGCTCACTTCCAGTTACTATCGCCGAACTTCTATTGGATTTTATTTTCGTCAAGGGTAACACAGCCACGTGTCTATTGAAAGGATGAGGCGTTTTTCCCACTGAAGCTGTTATTTATTTTAAGCTTCTCTTTCAGTTCACCAGTTAGGCTATTAAAGTCTTTATTCAGTGCTTATCTAGAGAAGCTGCCATATTTAGTAAAATTGCTACGTCTTCACATTTTGCGTTTACATTCGTTTACGTTTACAAAAATTTCATTCAGATTCTGACAGATTATTCTGTGGTCAACATTATATCTTTGCGAGTTTTCCGCTTTACGCTTACCAACTGTCGGTCAAAACATCACGACCAGCTAAATCGGAAACAAAATGGAAACACAAAATGTGAAGATGCTGTCATTTCTGCACATATGGCAGTTCTTCTACGTAATCACTGGACAACGGGTTAAACAGCCGAAACCAGTTGTAAAAACAACAAACTTCAGCGGGAAATATGGCTCATTCATCCAATAGCTGTATGGCTGCTACAAACTAGTGCTGGATTTTGTATGAATATATCGGGTAATTGATGAGGAGCTGCTCAATCGTTCTTGGGAAACAGGAAATTCGTAGCATTACTTGGCTAAAAGCAAGGGTCAACGGGCAGGAGACACCCCGAGTTATTAAAAAAGGGTCTATTTGTTGCTGGTGGGAAAAAATTAGGCGTTGGCCAAAGCTTGACTGCAACAAGTGAGTTGAAATGGACGTATGTTGCAGTACTTACGCAGGGATGAAAAGACTAGCATCGAGATCTGCATCAAACCACTCTTCGGACTAAAGGACACGACAAATACAACAATGACAACAACAACAACAACAACATCAAAACCTGTTGGGGGCTACTGGAAAATTCACTGATTTTCATGTATATAAACCGTGAAACATATTTGTCTTCGAGACTAAATACCCCATTATGATTCAGCAGAGGATTTTCTGTAATTTACTGATCACTGTTTGTCATTGTAGAGGCCATCAAACTGGTCTACAGAGTGTTAGAACGTTGATGAACTGACCTGAGTCATTCGTGGCATATACCTAGCTCATGTATACCAAAAATATAGCAAATTTTTCTTAGAACACTTATATATGAATAACGTCGTTTTTTGATGATCTAATGTACCATAAAGATTTAAAGTTCCATTCGCCGTAAGATACTAGGTTTGTGCAAAAACCTAGAAACACCAAAAGCAGCACATATTTCCGTGCCTACTACGACGTAAGAATCCTGTCGGCATTCAAAGTAGCCTCCGGCCGTCGCTGAATGTACACTACTGGCAATTAAAATTGCTACACCAAGAAGAAATGCAGATGATAAACGGGTATTCATTGGAAAAATATATTATGCTAGAACTGAGTTGTGATTACATTCTCACGCAATTTGCGTGCATAGATCCTGAGAAATCACTATCCAGAACAACCACCTCTGGCCGTAATAACGGCCTTGATACTCCTGGGCATTGAGTCAAACACAGCTTGGATAGCGTGTACAGGTACAGCTGCGCATCCAGCTTCAACACGATACCACAGTTCACCAAGAGCGGTAACTGGCGAATTGTGACGAGCCAGTTGTTCGGCCACCATTGATCAGACATTTTCAGTTGGTGAGAGATCTGGAAAGTGTGCTGGCCAGGGCAGCAGTCGAACATTTTCTGTATCCAGAAAGGCCCGTACAGGACCTGCATTATCCTGCTGAAATGTAGGGTTTCGCAGGGATCGAATGAAGGGTAGAGGCACCGGTCGTAACACATCTGAAATGTAACATCCACTGTTCAAAGTGCCGTCAATGCGAACAAGAGGTGACCGAGACGTGTAACCCCATACCATCACGCCGGGTGATACGCCAGTATGGCGACGACGAATACACGCGTCTAATGTGCGTCTACCGCGATGACGCCTTACACGGATGCGACCATCAGGATGCTGTAAACAGAACCTGGATTCATCCGAAAAAAATGACATTTTTCCATTCGTGCACCCAGGTTGGTCGTTGAGTACACCACCACAGGCGCTCCTGTCTGCGATGCTTCGTCAAGGGTAGCCGCAGCCATGGTCTCCGAGCTGATAGTCCATGGTGCTGCAAACGTCGTCGATCTGTTCGTGCTGATGGTTGTTGTCTTGCAAACGTCCCCATCTGTTGACCCAGGGATCGAGACGTGGCTGCACGATCCATTACAGCCAAGAGGATAAGATGCCTGTCATCTCGACTGCTAGTGATACGAGGCCGTCGGTGTCCAGCACGGCGTTCCGTATTACCCTCCTGACCCCACCGAATTCCATATTCTGCTAACTGGCTTTGAATATCGACCAACGCGAGCAGGAGTGTCGTGATACGATAAACCGCAATCGCGATAGGCTACAATCCGACCTTTATCAAAGTCTGAAACGTGATGGTACGCATTTCTCCTCCTTACACGAGGCATCACAACAACGATTAACCAGGCAACGCCGGTCAACTGCTGTTTCTGTTTGAGAAATCGGTTGGAAACTTTACTCATGTCAGCACGTTGCAGGTGTCGCCACCGGCGCCAAGCTGTGTGAATGCTGTAAATAGCTAATCATTTGCATATCACAGCATCTTCTTCCTGTCGGTTAAATTTCGCGTCTGTGGCACGACATCTTCGTGGTGTAGGAATTTTAATGGCCAGTAGTGTATAAATACGTATCCTGTGTGGTTTTCAGCTGGTCCTGCAAAATATTGGCAAGTTCTGGTAACGGTGGTGGGGATGAATAGGGGTTACGCTGATAACAACAAACGCTATATAGTTCTATGCGGTAACTGGTGGCCGGGGGAGATGCAACAGTTTAACATCGTGCTCACAATATCAGTCGTTGGCGAGGCGAGCTGTGTGGAGAGGGGCCCTATCGTCTTAGAACAAAGCATCTCCGCTGTGGAACAAACGGTCTACAACGCGAAGGATCTGATCACGCAAAGTGGTCACATAGTGCTCTGCAGTACTGCGACCTTGCAGAGTAGCCATGGGGCTCATTGAATGAAAAAGTACTCCGTCCTCAGGCTACGAGTGGCCTGTGCTAACCTCTTCATCTCAGAGTAGCACTTGCAACCTACGTCCTCAATTATTTGCTTGACGTATTCCAATCTCTGTCTTCCTCTACAGTTTTTGCCCTCTACAAAGGCTACAGCCTTGTCTTACACCCTTCGTAATACGAGCACTTCGTTCTTGATCGTCCACTCTTATTATTCCCTCTTGGTTGTTGTACATATTGTATATGACCCGTCTCTCCCTATAGCTTACCCCTAGTTTTTTCAGAATCTCGAACAGCTTGCACCATTTTAATATTGTCGAACGCTTTTTCCAGGTCGACAAATCCTATGAAAGTGTCTTGATTTTTCTTTACCCTTGCTTCCATTATTAGCCGTAACGTCAGAATTGCCTCTCTCGTCCCTTTACTTTTCCTAAAGCCAAACTGATCGTGACCTAGCGCATTCTCAATATTATTTCCCATTCTTCTGTATATTACTCTTGTAAGCAGCTTCGATGCATGAGCTGTTAAGCTGATTGTGCGATAATTCTCGCACTTGTCAGCTCTTGCCGTCTTCGGAATTGTGTGGATGATGCTTTTCGGAAAGTCAGATGGTATATCGCCAGACTCATATATTCTACACACCAACGTGAATAGTCGTTTTGTTGCCACTTCCCCCAATGATTTTAGAACTTCTGATGGAATGTTACCTATCCCTTCTGCCTTATTTGACCGTAAGTCCTCCAAAGCTCTTTTAAATTCCGATTCTAATACTGGATCCCCTATCTCTTCTAAATCAACTAGTGTCTCTTCTTCTATCACATCAGACAAATCTTCACCCTCATAGAGGCTTTCAATATATTCTTTCCACCTATCTGCTCTCTCCTCTGAATTCAACAGTGGAATTCTTGTTGCACTCTTAATGTTACCACCGTTGCTTTTAATGTCACCGAAGGTTGTTTTGACTTTCCTATGTGCTGAGTCTGTCCTTCCGACAATCATATCTTTTTCGATGTCTTCACATTTTTCCTGCAGCCATTTCGTCTTACCTTCCCTGCACTTCCTATTTATTTCATTCCTCAGCGACTTGTATTTCTGTATTCCTGATTTTCCCGGAACATGTTTGTACTTCCTCCTTTCATCAATCAACTGAAGTATTTCTTCTGTTACCCATGGTTTCTTCGGAGCTACCTTCTTTGTACCTATGTTTTCCTTCCCAACTTCTGTGATGGCCCTTTTTAGAGATGTCCATTCCTCTTCAACTGTACTGCCTACTTCGCTATTCCTTATTGCTGTATCTATAGCGTTAGAGAACTTCAAACGTATCTCGTCATTCCTTAGTACTTCTGTATCCCACTTCTTTGCGTATTGTTTCTTCCTGACTAATGTCTTGAACTTCAGCCTACTCTTCATCACTACTATATTGTGATCTGAGTCTATATCTGCTCCTGGGTACGCCTTACAATCCAGTATCTGATTTCGGAATCTCTGTCTGACCATGATGTAATCTAATTGAAATTTTCCCGTATCTCCCGGCCTTTTCCAAGTATACCTCTTCCTCTTGTGATTCTTGAACACGGTATTCGCTATTACTAGCTGAAACTTGTTACAGAACTCAATTAGTCTTTCTCCTACTTCATTCCTTGTCCCAAGCCCATGTTCTCCTGTAACTTTTTCTTCTACTCCTTCCCCTACAACTGCATTCCAGTCGCCCATGACTATTAGATTTTCGTCCCCCTTTACATACTGCATTACCCTTTCAATATCCTCATTCACTTTCTCTATCTGTTCATTTTCAGCTTGCGACGTCGGTATGTATACCTGAACTATCGTTGTTGGTGTTGGTCTGCTGTCGATTCTGATTAGTACAACCTGGTCACTGAACTGTTCACAGTAACACATCCTCTGCCCTACCTTCCTATTCATAACGAATCCTACACCTGTTATACCATTTTCTGCTGCTGTTGATATTACGCGATACTCATCTGACCAGAAATCCTTGCCTTCCTTCACTTCACTTCACTAGATTGAGCCTTTGCATTTCCCTTTTCAGATTTTTTAGTTTCCCTACCACGTTCAAGCCTCTGACATTCCACGCCCCGTCTCGTAGAACGTTATCCTTTCGTTGATTATTCAATCTTTTTCTAATGGTAACCTCCCCCTTGGCAGTCCCCTCCCAGAGATCCGAATGGGGGACTATTCCGGAATCTTTTGCCAATGGAGAGATCATCATGACACTTCCTCAATTACAGGCCACATGTCCTGTGGATACACGTTACGTGTCTTTAATGCAGTGGTTTCCATTGCCTTCTGCATCCTCATGTCGTTGATCATTGCTGATTCTTCCGCCTTTAGGGGCAATTTCCCACCCCTAGGACAAGAGAGTGCCCTGAACCTCTATCCGCTCCTCCGCCCTCTTTGACAAGGCCGTTAGCAGAATGAGGCTGACTTCTTATGCCGGAAGTCTTCGGCCGCCAATGCTGATTGTTTATCAAAATTTAGGCAGTGGCGGGGATCGAACCCGGGACCGAAGACGTTTTGATTATGAATCAAAGACGCTACCCCTAGACCACGGGACCATCCGACCGCCGTGTCATCCTCCGAGGAAGATGCGGATAGGAGGGGCGTGGGGTCAGTACACCACTCTCCCAGTCGTTATGATGGTATTCTTGACCGAAGCCACTACTTTTCGGTCGAGTAGCTCCTCAATTAGCATCACGAGGCTGAGTGCACCCCGAAAAATGGCAATAGCGCATGACGACTCGATGGTCACCCATCCAAGTGCCGGCCACACCCAAAAGCGCTCAACTTCGGTGATTTCACGGGAACCGGTGTATCGAGTGCGACAATGCCGTTGCCGGCTCATTGAATACCGCGATATATCTGCCAGCATCAACAGCGAATCGCCACCGTGTTTGACTTCTGGGACGTAAACTCGGACCGAAACTGGAAAAAAGTATGAAAGAAGACTCATCGGACCAAATGACATTCTGCCATTGCTTCTTATTGCAGGTTTTATGGGTGCTGTGTAAAGTTTTCCAGCCACGGGCATTCGAAGCACTGATTTTTGCATTTGGAATTCCAGCTGGGCTTGTAATTCCCTATTTATGGGGCCCCCTTCATGTTGGTTTAATGCTGACAGGGTTCGCGAGTGCATCCCTGTCTTTTTTCTATATTTTCGTGACAATCCTCTTCTCCGTCCCCCTGCCACGATCACTCGACAGTGTTGTGACTTAGCGGATAACGTTTGAGGGCTTTCCTTTTCTGCAGTATAAAACTTCCATACGGTGCCTCTTGAAACACTAAACACTTCAGGCCCCGTTGGTTACGAAATCACCCACTGTACCAACACCTACAATTTTCCCTGATTCGAATTTACTTGATTCCGACATAATGCAGTCACAAGTACACACAACATTGTTCTGATCTCGACTGACACTGGCAGAGCACTGAATATGTAGCAAAGATGCCCTTCATGGTAAAATACAACAGCGCAACCTTGAAACCTTCCCTTAGAAAAATTAATGAATTACTCTGCTGAAAAACCTCTTACATTATTTGATTTTCAAACAGCTGAACAGAACTGAACGCACTCAGACATTTCGCTCTTTGCCTATTCTGATCAACACTAAACTGACACACAATACTTTTAGCGCAACACAATCTGACTTTCAAAAATCCCTACAAAAGAATGGCCCTGACTAACAATAATCTGTACCTTTCATCAATCACTTACCTCACAAAAATCTTCGTTACTCAAACTACTGCTACAGCGAGCGCCACTGCTGCCAGCTAAATAGAAGATACAAACAACTGAAGGCACTAACTACTGATAGGCATAGTTAACAAATGAAAGATTTTGATAGAGAACAAACAATGTATTTACCTTAATAGTGTTCAAAAGTCATATGTATATAGCAGTTCATGACATCCAGTCTTACAAATTTACTGTCTCTGATGGACACACGTCCAGATCATCCGCTCTCAAAACTCCGCCATTTCTCTCGACACATCCAACACTGATTCGGCTCACCTCCAACTGCGCAACGCTACGCGCTGTTAACAGCCAACTGCCCAACACTACAATGGCGACTGTTCCAACAATGCCACCCAGCCACAGGCTGCACACAGCACAGCCAGTGATTTTCATACAGAGCGCTACGTGGCGTTAACAACATAAAAATCTAAGCAGCCTACTTACGACCTTCATGACTGCGTGATATCTGCAGTCGTGTAACAGCATGCAACTCTAACGGTGTTTCCATATTTTCGCCCAACCTAGGTACACGATGGATTTCGTAATCTACTGTCTTCGATAGCAACTTCATTTTTCTGTTCTCTCCTTCAGTCATATTTTTTTCCCATTTGCTTTCGTCATCCTTTGCATGTTCCTGTAAAGAGCAATGAGCACGTTACTTCAGGCACACACAGCACAAAAAATATATATCACACCAAAACACACACATACACACACACACACAGAGCACAAAAATAAAATAAAAGTAATATCTGTTGTGTCGGTAACTGAGCCGACACCGTGAAGTAGAGATGGCTGAAGATGAACTCTAGACTAACGCTGTAGCCGATAGGGCACGCACGGCTAAAGCAGACGGGCGTGAAGTCTGGAACATGAGAACTTATAAATGAATAAGAAGAAAAGTATGTAGATGCTTATTACTTATCTTTTTATTAGTCCTTGGAATACATCTCTCTTGAATACTCGTAAGCTATAGGCACTGATACAAATGGCGCCTTGCTAGTTCATAGCCGTTAACTTAGCTGATGGCTATTCTGTCTCTCGGCTAATGAGAGAGAAAGGCTTCGTACATCTGGTCGGTAGCTAGGTTCTCGTACAACTGGGGCGAGTGTTCTCTCGTATCACGAGACCTGCCTTGGTGGTGGCGCTAGGTCTGCGATTACACAGTGGCGACACGCGGGTCCGACATGTACTAAATGGACCGCGGCCGATTTAAGCTACCACCTAGCAAGTGTGGTGTCTGGCGGTGACACCACATTCCTCCCCCGCAAATCGGCGAACGGTCGTGTGATAAGGCTTCCGCCCGCCGTGGGGAGGACCACATGTTGACGTATGCGATGAGGTGGGGAGCCTAACAACAGGCGAGGCTGTGCCACCCGCACCCGGCCATTCGGTCCGAGGGGAGCTAGGAAACGCCTGAAAAACTAGTCCAGGGTGCACGTCAACATGCGGTGTATGCGCCCGTAAAGAGACAGGAGGGACCGAAGGATCAACCTCCATTGCGTCGGGGTAGCCGACGCGCGATGACGTCATGTGGTCCGGAGCGGGCGGGAGTTCCATGGCGGAGGACAGCTGGTCACGGGAAGCGATCGGCGGCGCGTGACCTTGGGAGGCGCTTGGCGGCTGCAACGAAGCGTCGAATGCGGGCGGCGCCGGCGGGAGAACAAGCGGCGGCGGCGGCGGCGGCTGCTGCTGCTGCGGCGGCGGCGGCGCGTCGCCATGGGGCAAAATGGAAGGCATCGTCGGTAACACCTGGGGATGAGGCGAGCCAGTAGATGGGTCCCCAGGGCGCTGACCGGACGGCACCGTCGCTGAAAGCAGACGGGGAGCGGCAGAACCCGAGCGACGACAGAGGCGCAGCTGATTGAGATGCCGACGCACCTCACCAGAGGCCCCCAAAACCAAATACATCGCGCGGCCGAGGCAGCGAAGAATGCGCCCTGCGAGCCAACGCCGTGAACCTCGATAGTTGCGATAAAATACCACGTCGCCTGGAGCAAAAGCAGGAGTCTGCCGCTGCACAGGAACCTGATGCGGCGGATGCAGCAAAGACATCAAGGTGCGATGAGGACGACCGTGGAGCAACTCAGCCGGCGAGCGACCATCTCGGGGCTGAGAGCGATACGAAGACAAAAAGAGCAACAATGCGTCCTCCCGAGAATGCGACTCTTTCAATTTCAACATCTGTGACTTGAAAGTCCGGACCAATCTTTCAGCTGCACCGTTGGACTGAGGCGAAAACGGCGCGGATGTCAGATGTTGAATACCATTGGCCTGGCAGAATGACTGAAATTCTGCGGACATGAATTGTGGGCCATTGTCGGAAACAATAGTCTGCGGAAGACCTTCAATGCAAAAGATAGCAGACAACGCTTGGATGGTGGCGGAGGACGTCGTGGAAGACATCCGGACAACAAAAGGAAAATTACTGAAGGCGTCGACCAGAACCAACCATCGAGCATTCCAGAATGGACCAGCAAAATCAATGTGCAAGCGTTGCCAAGGGGAAGTGGCTTTCGGCCACGCAAAGACTTTCCGCGGCGGTGCGGACTGTTGTTCGGCACACGCCGGGCACGAAGAACACATATTCGTAATCGCAGCATCGATTCCGAACCAAGTGCAGTGCTGACGAGCAAGTTGTTTCGTTCGCACTATACCCCAATGTCCTTTCTTATTGCAGAAAAAGCAAATAGCTTGGCGTGACGGGCAATGTTCACGCGAATGTCTAGCAGCACACCGCGGGCATGATTTCACTGCATTCGTGGGCTGGCGCGGCACACCTGGCTTAGCACGCGGCGGCCGCTGTGTCGACGGGCGCAAGGCCCGGTTACCGGGCCGCGCAGCGCGTCCAGCGGGCCGGTTAATGTTACACACGGCTGGCGAAGTTTCAAAAGATTCTTGAGCACAGTCAAGTGTGTCCTGTCTATCCAATATGTCTATCACTTGTTGAAGGGAGGGATTAACTAGTTTCAAAATTTGCTCCCGTATGCGAACATCAGAAACGTTCTGTGCAATTGCATCACGCACCATTGTATCTGAATAAGAAAGACCACAGTCACATTCAAAGGCACAGTCCCTAGTAAGTCCTTGCAATGTTGCTACCCACTCCCTATTAGTTTGACCGGCCGTACGTTTTGTACGAAAGAACGTATACCGTTTTGCAACCACATTAACTGTTTCTTTGAAATAGGCATCTAATGCAGCCAAAATTTCCTCGTAGGACAGAGTTGCTACGTCTCGTCGGGGAAACAATTTCACTATCACACGGTATGTGGACACACCGACACAAGAAAGCAAAAACGGCTGCCGCTCATTACCTTGAATTCTGTAGGCTGCTAGATGAAAGTTGAACTGGCGAGACCACTCGTGCCAGGTCTCATCGGCTGCCACGTATGGTCGAAAGGGAGGTGCAACAGCGTTTAGTGGCAGCGGTAGCGAAGAAGCGGCGGCGGCCGCATCGGTGTGAATGGTACGTTGACCCTGGACGAGCTGTCCAAGGGCATCCAGTAACGCCTGCGTCTGCTGATTCTGCAAGCGATAAAATTCGGACAGTACATCTGGGGAATGTGGCGAAGCCATGACACAATTAAATGTAAGCAATCAGAAAGAACACTTTAAATCGTCGCCAATGTTGTAAACGAATTAATACAAACTCTTTTGCTCGTCGCCAATAAATGTTGTGTCGGTAACTGGGCCGACACCGTGAAGTAGAGATGGCTGAAGATGAACTCTAGACTAACGCTGTAGCCGATAGGGCACGCACGGCTAAAGCAGACGGGCGTGAAGTCTGGAACATGAGAACTTATAAATGAATAAGAAGAAAAGTATGTAGATGCTTATTACTTATCTTTTTATTAGTCCTTGGAATACATCTCTCTTGAATACTCGTAAGCTATAGGCACTGATACAAATGGCGCCTTGCTTGTTCATAGCCATTAACTTAGCTGATGGCTATTCTGTCTCTCGGCTAATGAGAGAGAAAGGCTTCGTACATCTGGTCGGTAGCTAGGTTCTCGTACAACTGGGGCGAGTGCTCTCTCGTATCACGAGACCTGCCTTGGTGGTGGCGCTAGGTCTGCGATTACACAGTGGCGACACGCGGGTCCGACATGTACTAAATGGACCGCGGCCGATTTAAGCTACCACCTAGCAAGTGTGGTGTCTGGCGGTGACACCACAATATCACACCAAAAAACACTCACTCACACACACACACACACACACACACACACACACACACACACACACACACACACACACACAAATTCATGCACGAACAGACCACAGATAATTCAATAGTTGCATTCATAAGTTTGGCAATAACATTCGATCTTTGGCAAAAACATTTGACAGTCGGCAACAGAAACCAAAACATTGCATTAAAACAAGCGTTCAGTGCATAGTGCTGTGGAATGTGGAAAAAAACCGCAAATTGGCGTTCATAAGAAGAAGAACAACACCAAAAATGCAACAGGAGCGTAATATGTAAGAAATTGTCCACGCAACCTGTAAGTACAGTTCAAAACATTACTACTTAATAGGAAATACCAACCACCAGAACTGTTTATAACCTATAGGCACAGTGACAAAAATGTAAATAAAATAGCTAACATATGTACATATTCCAGGCCACTGATGATGCCTTGCAGAAAATAAAGGCGAAACGCGTATGGCACTAAAATTGTGTTTTATTCAGTTGCTGTCAGACGGTCCATAAGTAAAAATTATCAATATACCGTAATATTACACGCAACTGAGGAAGACAGGACTACAAAAGTTGAAGAGGTCAATCCAGCTATGTCAAGCATTCCCTGTCAACATGTACAACAGGTTCAAGAAAATACATCTGAGACTCCATAAGACGATACAGCACATAAAATTCAACAAAACATGCAAAAAGAACGATTTTATTCCTTGTTACATTAATGTAAAGGTTAAAAACAGTTCGACAGTGGCACAAAAGTCGAAATCATTTGCAGAACGATATTGGGTACTACATGAAATTAAGATACTCTATTCGAAAAAATAGCACCTAAACGTGATCTATGAGACTCATCTACAATTGGCAAAAAACGTAGAGAACGCAGCAGTCTTCATGGAACTAGTAGAAAAAACTGAACACATACACAGCAACGAAACATTTACAAAACAAACATAAACACAAGATAATGAAACTAACAGTAAAAAAGACGCAAAAATACATTTACATTTTAAATATGAAACCACATGAACACCAACACACATTCCATCCACGCTTAGTTAACCTAACAGAGACAGGACTTCACGAAAATGAAAAAATGCTCTTGGAAAAATATTTGAAACACTGCAACAATAGCAAAGTGAACAATCAATACACAGAAAATCTCATACTGGAAACCGAACACATCCTTACACGTGAAGAACAACAAAATAATTGTGAAATAAACATAGGACTTACAGGAGAACTAGTAAAAGAAGAAATAAAAGGCATAATAAAACAAACACAGCAGACACACAATAAGAACAACCAAACAGAAGCAGCTACTATGAAAAGGCTAAATCAAAAGTTAACAAACAATAACGTATTAATAACAAGAGCAGACAAGGGAAATGTAACAGTACTGATGGGTAAAGAGCAATACATCACAAAAACCAAGGAATACATAAACATCAACGCCATACAAAAACTGAAGTCAGATCCAACTACACGATTCCAGGCAAATGTGAAACGAACACTGAAAAACATTGAACACACACTCACAGACAAACAGAAATACTACTTAACACAGAAAAACCCACAAGCACCAACACTCCGCAGTCAACCGAAAGTACATAAAGACGGAATGCCAATGAGAGCTGTTATCAACTTAAAGAAAGCCCCAACATACCGCATAGCCAAACACCTCCAAAAGTTACTTACAAAACACTATAAAGTAGAAAACAACAGAACAGTGATAAACACAGGAAACCTAATAGAAAACGTACAGAACATACAGGTACCACACACAGCATCACTGATTTCATTCGATATAGAAAATATGTATACCTCCATCCCTATCACAGAAACAACAGAAATCATAGAACAAAATCTCTCATCCCACAGCAACCTCACCACAGACGCAATAAAAGAAATAACAGATATGCTCAGACTGACAACTGAACAAAACTACTTTCAGTTTGAGAAAGAATATTATCTACAAACTGATGGACTGCCCATGGGATCCCCAATATGAGGAACACTAGCAAACATTTTCATCAGTCACCTAGAAAATCAGATATTTGACAAGATAACCACAAATGAAAGTTTCAAAATCATATATTGGTACAGATACATGGATGACATTATTTGTCTGGTAGATGAGCCAAGCGAAAAAATAGATGAACTCCATTCAGAAATAAACAAAGATTATCAGAACATAAAACTCACACTTGAAAGAAAAAGAAAAGCAAAGAAAATCAAATAAATTTTCTTGACATTACAATTAAAAAAGAAAATGGTAAACATACACTTAACATCTTTAGAAAACCAACAGCGACAGATACAATAATACATTCCACATCCAACCACCCCCACAGCCAGAAACTTGCAGCACTAAGACACATGTTACATAGATTAAACAGAATCCCACTCAGCAAGAGAAACTATGAACAAGAAATGAGTACAATCATACAAATAGCTAGGAACAACGGGTTTGACAAACATGTGGTACACAGGCTCAATCAAAAAATAAGAAAACAAATAAAAAACAAACACAACATAACCACAATACAAAAGAACTCACAAGCTGAAAACTTACAAACACACTCAACAAACACACACAATGACAACACCACACAGAAAAGAACCAGATGGTACACCATGACCTACACACATAAACTAACACACAGAGTTGCAAACATCCTAAAGAGACAGGGCTTCAAAATAACATATAAGCCTGGGAAAACCCTTCAATCACACCTAAGCCAGCCAGCTACCAAGAGGGACAAATTCCAACAATCAGGAATATATAAACTTGAATGTCAAAGTTGTGATGCAGTATACATAGGCATGACATGCAGGAAATTTGAAACAAGATACAAAAACATATCAGATGTTGGAAGTATGAAACAAACCATTCCACATTTGCAGAGCATTTAAAACACTACAACCATCATCCTACAAACATGGAACAAGAAGTGAAAATAATGAGAATAAGCAAACATTACAAACATCTTATACAAACGCAAGGAAACTTCCACATCCAGAAAGCCATAGCAGAAAACAAACATGTGATAAATGAACAAACACACATCAGCACAGGCCCCCTACTACACTTAATAAAGGAAATGATAACATAACACACACACACACACACACACACACACACACACACACACACAACACACACACACACACACACACACACACACACACACAGAGTACAAAAAATAAAAAAAATAAAAATTAAATAAAATGAAATAAAAGTAATATCACACCCAAAAACACTCACTCACACACACACACACACACACACACACACACACACACACACACACACACACACAATTCATGCACGAACAGACCACAGATAATTCAATAGTTGCATTCATAAGTTTGGCAATAACATTCGATCTTTGGCAAAAACATTTGACAGTCGGCAACAGAAACCAAAACATTGCATTAAAACAAGCGTTCAGTGCATAGTGCTGTGGAATGTGGAAAAAAACCGCAAATTGGCGTTCATAAGAAGAAGAACAACACCAAAAATGCAACAGGAGCGTAATATGTAAGAAATTGTCCACGCAACCTGTAAGTACAGTTCAAAACATTACTACTTAATAGGAAATACCAACCACCAGAACTGTTTATAACCTATAGGCACAGTGACAAAAATGTAAATAAAATAGCTAACATATGTAAATATTCCAGGCCACTGATGATGCCTTGCAGAAAATAAAGGCGAAACGCGTATGGCACTAAAATTGTGTTTTATTCAGTTGCTGTCAGACGGTCCATAAGTAAAAATTATCAATATACCGTAATATTACACGCAACTGAGGAAGACAGGACTAAAAAAGTTGAAGATTACTTCAGGCTTATTTCCCCGTACATAGACAATATCTAGCCTGCCACGTTCCCATGCATGTGATCGTTGCCGTTCATTATGTGTTCGCTTGCATACCGACGCTGTTATCGGCATATTTAGTCAACTGCAGCTGGACTGGCTATCTAACGGACACTCACCGGGGCGTGGTGGTGGCTGGTCGCAACACTTAATGCGTCTCTCAAATTAAGAACGACTCCGGAATGCAGCTTCTCTACGCTGGTTAAAAAATAAATAAATAAATAAAAAAAAAGGTGTTCACAGGACGCTATAGCCCAGGCTGTATCTCCAGTTGACGCCGATCAGAAATGGCGTTTATTGACTCAATCTCGTTTACTTAGCGCCGCGCGCCGCCAGCACCGCGAATAACAGTCTCCCATGGCGACTGCGTTGCGTGCAGCCTCTCGTGGCAGCGAGCCACGTCGTTACGTAAAAGCCGCCCGCCCCACTGCCAGCTCGTCGCATCACTCACCTGTAGCGTTCGCTCGGCGGGCACCTTCACACGGATCTCCTCCGACACCTGCGCTCATTTCGTTAATAACACGTGAACCGGTTCCGGCCACTGTTTCTGATCTACAGCTTTATGTGACTAACGTGAGCTGTTCCCACAATTTATACACTCTGCATAAAATTGCTGCGACATTTGGAAGTCGTATACGTTCTCCGCATCAGCTACCAAACAATTTCAGGTACCTATCTCACAGTGAGATTCTCACGCTCTGAGAGGCAAAGTAATCTGCCAGAACGTACTGCAATGTAAAAACGAATCATACTTGTCTTACGCCTCTCTCCTTACCTTTACGCGTCAATGATGCAATAAGATTATAGAAAGCAGCTACGCCAAGTACCAGAAGAGGGCGGGAGTGTACAGAGGAAACCGTCGTGGGCTCATACGTTGTGCAAATCTTTCAATTCGAAGACACTTCGCCAGCTGCGTTTTAATATAGCTGCTTCTATTATCTAGGGAGATGAAGGTGAGCAGATACCGTTCTGTGCCTTTCAGCAACAGAAAAATCGCAAATACAATAGCTGAAATCGAATGCAGTATTTCTTCTTCAGTAGCCCGCAGTCAGTAGCTCCATGCAAAATACCAAGGATTAAAATGCTTCGAAATTTGTAACAGATGATGAGGATGTTTGGTCTGTGGGGCGCTCAACTGCGCGGTCATAAGCGCCCGTACACATTCCCAATCTGTACACAGTCGAGTACAGCCACACCCAGTCGCCGGACAGTGAAACTCGCCAACCCGGCCGGGAATCGAACGCGGGACCACGTGATCCAGAGGTAGCAATGATAACCACTAGACCACGAGCCAATGATAACCACTAGACCACGAGCTGCGGACATTTGTAGTAGAACCGCCACATTAGATTCAGTAAACTTAGCAGGCACGACAATGCGGATGACAAATATAACCCTCATGTGGTGTGGGATGGGAAGACCCACGTGCTGAGAAGGCGTATTGCAACACTTCAGCGTCCTCAAACTGTCATCTCGCTGTTGCCATCCGCGCTGTTAGAGGAATGAAACGCCCCCCCCCCCCCCCCCCCAGGAGAACTCCCTATAAAAGCTAAGTGGTCAGCAAGAGAGCACGTTGCAAAGCTCGCGCTGCCACCCGTAGGGATCACACGTCTATCAAGAACCATGTCCCCCCCCCCCCCCCTGCTTATGTAATGGCCATGCAACCAACATAAACCCTCGATGACCTCAGACAAATTATTGACACTGAATAAAAATATAATTTCTGTATGTTTCATTGTGTATTTCATTCAGTTACTTCTGCAGGATACTGCTGCAATTCTTTATATGAATTATGTTATTTGACGAACTTTATACTTTCCGCATTTAATTTTACACACCAGCATACGTTTGTTTCCACCAGAGTTAAGTTTCAAGAACTGTTGCTTCTAATTCAACTGATGCTAACATAATTTTTCGAGACGGTTTACTGTTTAAAATTTGTGGAACATTTCGTCGGCCCTTGCACAAAAGTAGACAGATTGAAACTGAAGTACACAGTTGACCTATTAAATTACCCGATCGGTCTAAGGCGCTGCAGTCATGGACTGTGTGGCTGGTCCTGGCAGAGGTTCGAGTCCTCCCTCAGGCATGGGTGTGTGTGTTTGTCTTAGGATAATTTCGGCTAAGTAGCGTGTAAGCGTAGGGACTGATGACCTTAGCAGTTAAGTCCCATAAGATTCCACACACATTTGAACATTTTTTGACCTATTAAACGACCACAGTGATAGTCTGTATTTCGTTTTTGACCTGCTTCCGATTTTCGAGGCATCAACGGACAACTTAAGACTAAAGATAGTCGTCACAATATCAGAGACAGCTTCTGTCTGTAAAATGAACGTTATTTTCAGTGATATGTTACTATCTAGCTTCTGCACATCCACCCAAACAAAGCAAATTGCTGTTTTTCAATTTCACATTGGTACGTAATGTACTGAATGCTTACCACTGTCAGCCAGTAAGTGGGATTAAAGACTGATATCATTAGAATCGAAAACATTCATAGCGTTATCACAGAAATTTCTTGTTGTACTGAAGAATCGCAATTAGTCATTTCCTATAGATGTTCCAGCGTGATCCACCGATGTCGATTTATGCCAACTACAAGTTATATCTGGTCTCCAAAAGTCACGCGGTAGATTTTCAGACTTTACTGCTCGATACGAGCGAACTGTTGATCCCACTGAATGAATTACCAGCATCTTTTTATAGAAAATTTAATGTTATTAATGCTGGTACTGGGGTACGTCTTCACTGGAGGCTCCAGTTTTCGAGTTACTCAAGAAAGTGATCCTCAAACGCACCACCGCCCACGCACTCAGCCCCACCGGTCAGGACTTTGTGTATGTTCTTCATGGAACTCCCTCCTGCCACTGTACGAAAATTTGCGACTGCACGAGTTATTTCCCACATTCGACTCTCTTCGCTCTTCATCGACTGGTCTTATTACGTCACAAGCTTAGTGGAACACACAAACGGCAAAAATAACATTTGAATAAATTTCAACCAACGAATTTGTGAGTTTGATATTTTTAAAAATATGTAAACAGTTATATCGTTGCAATCGTCAGGCCTTCTGACTACGAAAGCACTGTGCCTGTAAGTCTTAACTGCGGATCGAATACTCTACAGGATTAGTTTTAGCGTTACGTCCTAACAGTGGTTTTCCTTCCATTACCATCAAGGACACGTTTGAATTAATAATGTTAACGAAATAGCCGACTACGCTGCTGGCGTAGAGACGGAAAGTCAAATATCGTGGATAGTTCGTGTAGTCGTAAATTTTTGTACAGCGGTAAGAGGGGGTGCCACGAACAGCCTACAAGAAATCCTGACTTCTGACGGTTGAGTGTGGGCAGAACGTGGGCTTGAAGGTCATTTTTGTACTCGTAAACCATGACCTCCAGAGAAACCATATGCCAGACGATAATTTGACTAAATTAAATTTCCCACAAAAAGACGTGTTCAGTTTATCTGTAGAACTAATAGTCTGCGCGTAACGAGCAAGAGAATATGAAAATTTCCCGTGAAATTTTTTAAGGCCAGATGCAACATCGCAGTGTGCATAAACGACATCGGTAGGTGTGATCCTGTATACTCGTAAAATGACGTTCGCTGTACAGACAGAAGCTCGCTCTACTGTGTTGACTGTCTGTTTAACCTTGTCTACTGACGGCGTAGGTATCCGAACGTCAGTTAAGAACGAAATGCAAAAATAAACATTAACGTGAAACGTTACTACTGTGTATTTCAAATTTGAAAGATTTACTTTTTGTTAACTAGGTGGAGTATAAACTCATTAAGGACGCATACAAAGTTTTCACGTGCCATTAAAAGAGGCGAGGCTTTCGTACTTTCACTTCAACTACGTGTAGCAACAAGACCATTATTAGGAGTTTATATAAAGTGGCGCGGATGACAACTCATACACGTTTCGTCGAAAAACAGTGTGTTGTGTGAGAAACGTTACATTTACGAATTTACTAATGCCATCCGACATTTCCACAAAATTCAGTTAATTTTATAAAGACTGTACTCCATATTCACATTCATGTAGTTTTTTATATTGGCCGACACACGAGAAAAACACCACGAAATGATGGTGCAACGCTGCATATCTTTTAGAATTCTGAGACACGTGGCATTTTCAGTTGCGAGGAGAACAGCGACGATTAGAGAACTTGTTGTGAGTTCTCACGGCAAACGCCTCTGGGTATACTTGCTATTAGTTAATATCCATTAAATTTTCGGGCTTTCTGAAAATTGTACTCAACTGATACCTCTGTCCATGTGGCTGAGTGCGAGATCGGTTGGCGAAGACCGGAATGTTTTTATTCTAGAATACAGAACATTGTTATTCTAGAATAAGACTGATGGTACGGATGGTTCAAAATGGTTGAAATGGCTCTGACCACTATGGGGCTTAGCTTCTGAGGTCATCAGTCCCCTAGAACTTAGAAATACTTAAACATAACTAATCTAAAGACATCACACACATCCATGCACGAGGCAGGATTCGAACCTGCGAACATAGCGGTCGCGTGGTTCCAGACTGTAACTCCTAGAACCTCTCGGCCACTCCGGCCGGCCAGGTGCGGATGCGAGTGTGTGTGAGATGGTTGGGAGGGGCTACGCTCCTGTGTCCAGTACTGGGTCATCCATGTATATCAACATTCATTACGACGGGTCTCACATTAGTAATGACCACTTTCATGTCTCGGGGCGTACATCGATTAAAATTTTAGCTTTTTTAGGACCTAATCAGAACACTTTGTATCCACCAGACCTTCCTTAAAGAGCTACATGGTGGTGTCGTTAACGCAGAGGATAAGCATTTAGAGGGGCGAGTTTCTAATACGATTTTTCCCACAAGTAACTAATCATTTAGCGCCAACCTCCCTTCCCGTTTTCCCTCTTACACTTTCACCTGTGTTTGTTTTCGCTACTAACTGTGGTGAGCATTATACAAATCTTTCGGCTTGGAACACCCAAGCGGCCGTTAGGAATTGTGATACAACCCGTACAGAAATATTAGATGTTGGAAGCCACTGGCGTCGATTCAACTTGGCCCGCTGGCGGCGCTTTCCTCATTTCGGCTTTAAACCGGCTGTGCGAAGATTGTCAAATTTTCCCCCCTTCCGTGTATAACCGACACATAGAAAAAGGGAAAAAAGAGGGAAAAAGAACAACTCTCCCGCCTGAAAACCACGCGATGGTGACCGGCCACAGGGTCACCCTTTGTCTGCTGGTGCCATGCGGATGCGTTATGGAGTAGGTCTGTTCATATATTTAAAAATATGAGGAATCACATATATCGATATTTAAGAAATATGTTCATCTGCCGATGATATATGGAAAAAATTATAGATAAATCACCGGAAAAAAATCAACGTATCCTCCAAAAGTCTGCACATTGTAAATATACTACCAGTTTTATAGCTGTATACTTAAGTATTGATTTATATTTTGTACATAAGCAAGCTAGCAGCCTGCTTATCCCCCTTAGACCAAGAATTGAAAGGAAAACGATGCACGTTATGCTCGGTGAAGCTACTTCGCTAACAATGGTAAAACTGGAAATTTGTGGTAAGCCTCTATGGGACCAAACTGCTGAGGTCATCGACTTTAGGGTTACACACTACTTAATATAACTAACTTACGCTACCCCGAGCGGCGCTAGACATGGTAGCTGCGTGCAAGTGCCACAATAAAAGGTGTCCTATGGCTCCGTCGTTCCGTTTCGCCACATAACGGATTTGTCTGGAACACTTCATGTCGACCTGTCGACTAGCCGAGCGGTCTAGTGCGCTGCAATCATGGTGTGTGCGGCAGGTCCCGGCGGAGGTTCGAGTCCTCCCTCGGGCATGGATGTGTCTGTTTGCCCTTAGGATAATTTAGGTTAAGTAGTGTGAAAGCTGAGGGACTGATGATCTTAGTAGTTAAGTCTCATAAGGTTTCACACACATCTGAACATTTTTTGACATGTCGACTTCCCTGTTTCTTTCATTTCTGCAAACGCCAGTGACCTAGCGGTTGCAGTGTCAAAATTGCGTGGTGAAGTTGAACGTTGTAGTTTCTGTCGGTAGCGCAGAGTGCCGATTACGTCATCATACCCCGTCACACGTGTCCGCGCACCGTAAAGGCCAATCGTGTTATTTAGATTTTTGTTCATCAGCCTCAGAAAATGTTTTTGAAGAATGCCGATGTGAAGAAGTAGCACACTAGTTGCGTTAAAAATTGTTTTATAACGCAACTTTTTTGCTATTTCGTCACATCGGATATCTTGTCATTCCATTCAGCCCCCCCCCCCCTCCCGACTGTCCAGTTGAATCGGACTTCTTCTTTGTGCCACCTATACTTGCTTCACACAGTCAAAGAGAAAGACTGAGAGTGATGAAAGCTCAAAAAGAAGTAAGACTGCTTCACACCGTCAAAGTAAAATTATGTTCTACTACAGTTCAAAAGAAAAATTTCAAATATTTACGAAAAATCGCGAAAAAAATATAAAACAATCTCCACTCGATATTATCATTTCGATATCGATAAGAAACGCTCCTTTATGTATCGATGGTTTTGGGGAGATATCAACATGTCGATGTTTTATAAACGGCCCTAGTATAGAGGGGCAATTGGTCAGCACTCTGCTCTCCAGACCGTTAACGACCCTGAAGGCCTTGACTTCTACTCTTCATTTAAGTAGCTTCTCAGATAGCATCACGAGGCTGAGTATACCTGGTTTCAGTCCTCCCACCAAGGAATGTCTCTGGCAGTACCAGGAATTGAAACCATGTCCTCCATACGAGAGACAGAGGCGCAGACCACTTTAGCTAAATGTGACACCAGTGTAACCTTTTCTGCAATGAAGTGATCCTGCGACCATCTTGCAGGATGAGCACAGCTGAAATTCAGCCTCGTTGAAGCATTCAGCTACATATGTCACTGGGACGAGGGTGAGTAACTGTACCAGAATCGGCTTTATGGAAAGTTCCATGCCGTTACTCAGGTGACATACAGGCGGAATATAAATCGCGCTTACTGTTTCCTCCCCTGTACACGTTTATGCATGCTGCGGGACGAATCACGATGGGAAACATGTGTCACCTCAGCCGCAGCAACGCCAGTACCGCTTCCAACTGCGCGCCTCTAACACTGGCGCCAGTCAGGTCCGTAGCATATTAAGTAATTACGGCCTGATCCCAATTAGCGCCTAAGGCGAACCGGTTCGTATTTCGAAGCCCATAATGGCTAGGTAGTAATCAGCATGAAATATGGAAAACGAACGCGGGGGGAGATCCGTGTGAACGCACGTGAAGTTGGCCCCTTCTACACCACAAAAGTTTTCACGTTCACTAAATTAGTTTGACATAAAGTAAAAGACCTTGTGTTACAGGAATGGCGAAGAGACTAGGTAAGTGACTTACGTGTCCGATACGTACCAGGTGATCAAAAAGTCAGTATAAATTTGAAAACTTAATAAACCACGGAATAATGTAGATAGAGAGGTAAAAATTCACACACATGCTTGGAATGACATGGGGTTTTATTAGAACAAAAAAAAACAAAGTTCACAAAATGTCCGACAGACGGCGCTGGACTGCGCATGACAATCGTGTGTAAAAGGAGCTGTAATGAGGAGAGAATCAGATGCGCCAGCAGTCGCAGCATGTTGACGTTACCTGAAAAGGCGCTTTTAGTGAACCTGTATTATCAGAATGGGGAATGTGCTAGTTCAGTATTACGATTCTATCGCCATAGGAAGGGGATTCCAACGGGTAAAGGTCCGTTGACAAATGCAGCTGTGGCGAGAATGATTTCGAAGTTCGAAGCCACGGGTTGTTTAAACGATAGACCCCGTAGTGACCGACCGAGCACAAGGCGTAATGCTGCTGAGACAGTTCAGGAAGAAATGGAGACTGTAGCAGGTTCGTCTCTGCATGGGGAAGTCATCGCACGTGCAGTCACACGTCGCACCGGCATTCCATACACTACTGTTTGGTTGGAACTGAGGCGTACCCTCCGATGCTATCCGTACAAAATCCGTCGGCATCATGAACTGTTACCTGTTGATTTAGTGAAGCGGAGGGCATTTGCGGTGTGGGCGTTTCAAAAGATGGCGGAAGGTGACGATTGGTTGAGTAACGTGTTGTGGACCGACGAAGCTCATTTCACACTCCGAGGGTCCGTCAATGTCCACAACTGCAGAATTTTGGCTACCGAAAATCCTAGAACTGTCGTGAAAATTCAATTGCACGACGAGAAAGTCACGGTATGGGTTTGATTTACCACATCTACCGTTATCGGGCCTTTTTTTCTTCGAGGAAATGCGTGATTGTGGTTTTGTAACTGCTACCGTGACGGGTGAGAGGTACGCCGATATGTTACAGAATCGCATCATCCCCAGCCTGGCTGATAAACACCTGCTGGAACGTACGATGTTTATGCAGGATGGCGCTCCACCCCATATTGCTAGACGCGTGAAAGATCTCTTGCGCGCGTCGTTTGGTGATGATCGTGTGCTCAGCCGCCACTTTCGTCACGCTTGGCCTCCCAGGTCCCCAGACCTCAGTCCGTGCGATTATTAGCTTTGAGGTTACCTGAAGTCGCAAGTGTATCGTGATCGACCAACATCTCTAGGGATGCTGAAAGACAACATCCGACGCCAATGCCTCACCATAACTCCGGACACGCTTTACAGTGCTGTTCACAACATTATTCCTCGACTACAGCTATTGTTGAGGAATGATGGTGGACATATTGAGGCCGGCCGCGGTGGTCTCGCGGTTCTAGGCGCGCAGTCCGGAACCGCGCGACTGCTACGGTCGCAGGTTCGAATCCTACCTTGGCCATGGATGTGTGTGCTGTCCTTAGGTTAGTTAGGTTTAAGTAGTTCTAAGTTCTAGGGGACTGATGACCACAGCTGTTAAGTCCCATAGTGCTCAGAGCCATTTGAACCATTTTTTTTGACATATTGAGCATTTGTTTACTTTGTTATGCTAATTATTGCTATTCTGATCAGATGAAGCGCCCTCTGTCGGACATTTTTTGAACTTTGGTATTTTTTTGGTTCTAGTAAAACCCCATGTCATTCCAAGTATGTATGTCAATTTTTACCTCTCTATCTACATAATTCCGTGATTTATTCAGTTTTCAAATTTATACTAACTTTTTGATCACCCGGTATATCCGCATAAAGAGTAGATCATCGCCTGCACGTGAGATAAGAGCTGTTTGACCAAAAATGCACTTCTCTTTCGACATTGTTGCCTTCTATGTCAAAGTACTCTGTCCAGATTGTTGACGGAGAGTATATTTCAATCCTGGAGAGTCTGTGAAATACAATTCCTACAACTACGAGGAACAGGGCATTGGACTCAAAATAAGAATCTTTTAATAAGATGGATATTCCAACAACTGGAACTAGAAATCCCTCGGCGTTCCCTTTGCCTAGGCACCTTTCTGGGGACGCGCATTCTTCCTATGACATGTTTTATTTTTTCATTTTCAATCCAGGTCCGTTTTTCACGAAATTTCATATAGATCCAGTACGTAATATACGTGTAGTGCTTGACAGTTACTGTTTTATGCTTTAGGCTATAGTCACTAACGTACAGCTCCCTTTGTTTACTAGAATGCCCTATCCATTGTTTCTTGCAGATGAGACCAACGTTTCTGTGAGCACATGCCGCCGGCCTCTAGCCACTGAGTTGATGTTTTTTCTTCCTTGTGATGTGAAATTTTGAAAGTACGTGCCACGCACAATAACCTGTTAACAAAATCAGTTTAGTTCCATGTAAAGTATCCAAAAAATTGTAGAGGAATTCGTCTGTGCTCCATTTTCCCTTGAAATGTTACCAACATACGCGGCAACTTTCATGCATATGTATCTACAACATTTGTACGTTTATACGACTGCTCTACTGTTCACAGGCAGGGGCTTCATAGAACTACTTTCTAGCTATTTCTCTGCCGTTTTACTCCTAACATAACGCACGGAAAATGAACACTTGAAATTTCGAGAAAAGACCTTATCGCAACGAAGAACGCCTTTGTTCTAACGACAGTCCCAGCAACTCGCATATCACATCCGCGAAACTCTCTGTTCTATTTCTCGATAATACAAAACGAGCTGCTCTGCTTTGAACTTTTTCGATGTCCTCCGTCAGTCCCACCTGATAAGGACCCCACACCGCGCAGCAGCGCTCCAGAAGAGGACGGACAAAACATAGTGTAGGCAGCCTTTGCAATTGCTCTGTTATATCATCCAAGTTTTCCGAGAGTTAAACGCGGTCTTTCGTTCGCCTTCCCCACAACATTTTCAATGTGATGGTTCTAGTTTAAGTTCTTCGTAATGGTAATCTCTGGGTACTTAGCTGAATTGACAGCTTTTAAATTTGAGTGATTCATTTTGTAACCGTTGGAACTTTGTTAAAGTGAGTAAATTCGAGTTCTGTTACTCCAAAAACTACCTGTTCTATGCACTTTTAAACCAACGGAAATTAATGCAAGCTTAATGAGGGTTTGTAACGATACTACTTAATTTCTAGCAGTTAAGAAATATTACATTAAACGTGTATTGAAATTGCAGTTGGTTCATGTGAAGAACCGCAGTTGATAATCTGGTATGTGTGCACAGTATCGTCTTCAACGGTGATTAACGGCGTCTGAAATTGAGGTTTAAAGTTGCTTCGATGTAGAGATTATTCGAGGCGGAGAGAAAAATGGCTCTGAGCGCTATGGGACTTATCATCGTCATCAGTCTCTTAGAACTTAGAACTACTTAAACCTAACTAACCTAAGGACATCACACAACACCCAGTCATCACGAGGCAGAGAAAATCCCTGACCCCGCCGGGAATCGAACCCGGGAACCCGGGCGTGGGAAGCGAGAACGCTACCGCACGACCACGAACTGCGGACAACGGAGAGAAAACTCTGGACGATAAGGAAGAATATTGGCCTTGTCGAAGGAACGCTTCCTGCATTTTATGTTTATGTGTAAAGTATTACCTTCTAGTAATACTTTATGAAAAGTGTCTTTCTTTCCTAGGACATTTCTGGGACGTCAGCCATTACACAGAGTGGGATGGCCCGGTGGTAAAACATTGATTCCGCATTCGGGGGGACGGCGGTTCAAATCCTCGTCCGATTATTCATATATAGGATTTGCGTCTTTTTATTAAACTCCTTAATATGCGGCCGGCCGAAGTGGTCGTGCGGTTAAATGCGCTGCAGTCTGGAACAGCGAGACCGCTACGGTCGCAGGTCCGAATCCTGCCTCGGGCATGGATGTTTGTGATGTCCTTAGGTTAGTTAGGTTTAACTAGTTCTAAGTTCTAGGGGACTAATGACCTCAGCAGTTGAGTCCCATAGTGCTCAGAGCCATTTTCCATAAAAGTGCGGGAAGCGTTCCTCCCACAAGGCCAATATCCTTCCTAATCGTCCCGAGTTTTCTCTCCGCCTCGAATAATCTCTGCATCGAAGCAACTTTAAACCTCAATTTCAGACGACGTTAATCACCGTTGGGGACGATACTGTGCACGCATACCAGATTCTCAACAGTAATTCTTCACATGAACCAACTGCAACTTCAGTACACGTTTAATGTCATATTAGAAATTAAGTAGTATCGTTAAAAGCTGTCATAAAACTTGCATTAATTTCCGTTAGTTTAAAAGTGTATTAAACAGGAAGTTTTTGGAGAAGCATAACTCGAGTGTACTCACTTTAACAAAGTTGCAACGGCACGTCCATTTTAGAAACCTGTGCGTAGTATATTTTTTGCACATATTGATACTTGCGTTGGGTTATTACGTAGCATGTACTCTAATTAACAACAATAGTCAGTGATATCCGGGAATATCGTCTCATTTATGCGAGTGGATTCGTGATTTCCTATCAGGGAGGTCATGCTTGGTGGTAACTGACGGAAAGTCATTGAGTAAAGCATTAGTGATTCATGGCGTTTCCCACGGTAGTGTTTTAGCCTCTCTGCTGTTCCTAATCTGTATAATCGATTTAGGAGACAATCTGAACAAACATCTTCGATTTTTTTGCGGATGATACAGTCGTTTATCATCTAATAAAGTCATCAGAAGATCAAAACCAATTACAAAACGATTGAGATAAAATATCTTGTGGTTCTAAAATTGCCAATATGAAAAGTGTAAGGTCATCTACAACCGCGCTAAAAGTAGTCAGATAAAGTTCGGTTACATGATCTATCAATCAAATCTGAAGACCAGAAATTCATGTAATTTCCTAAGAATTACAATTACGAACAACATAAACTGGGAAGAACACACAGAAAATCTTGTGAGGAAGGCGAATCAAAGACTTTGTTTTATTGGGAGAATGCTTAGAAGATGCTACAGATCTGCTAAATACACTGCCTCCACTACGTTTGTCCGTCCTCTTTTGGAGTACTGCTGCGCTGTGTGGATCTTTACCACACAGGATTAACGGAGTAGATCGAGAAGTTTCAAAGAAGGGTAGCGCGTTTTATACTGTCGAGAAATAGGGGAGTGAGCGTCACGGACATGGTACACGACTAGGGGTAGAAATCATTAAAATATAGACTTTTTCTTTGCGACGATGTCTTCTCACGAAATTTCAATCTTTAACTTTCTCCTTCAGCTGCGAAAATATTTTGTTGACGTCGACCTACATAGGGAGAAACGATCATCAGATTAAAATGAGGGAAATAAAAGCTCTCACGGAAAGATATACAGGGTGGTCCATTGATCGTGACCGGGCCAAATATCTCACGAAGTAATCGTCAAACGAAAAAAACTAAAAATAACGAAACTTGTCTAGCTTGAAGGGGGACACCAGATGGCGCTATGGTTGGGCCACTAGACGGCGCTGCCATAGATCAAACGGATCTCAACTGGATTTTTAAAATACTAACCCCATTTCATTACATATTCGTGTAGTACGTAAAGAAATATGAATGTTTTAGCTGGACCACTTTTTTCGCTTTGTGATTGATAGCGCTGTAATAGTCACAAGCATATGACTCACAATTTTAGACGAACAGTTGGTAACAGGTAGGTTTTTTTTAAAATTAAAATACAGAATGTAGTTACGTTTGAACATTTTATTTCGGTTCTTCCAATGTGATACGTTGAGAACGCATGCTGTTAGAGCGTGATTACCTGTAAATACCACATTAATGCAATAAATGCTCAAAATGATGTCCGTCAACCTCAGTGCATTTGCAATACGTGTAACGGCTTTCCTCTCAACAGCGAATAGTTCGCCTTCCGTAATGTTCGCACATGCATTGACAATGCGCTGACTCATGTTGTCAAGCGTTGTCGGTGGATCACGATAGCAAATATCCTTCAACTTTCCCCACATAAAGAAATCTGGGGACGCCAGATCCGGTGGACGTGTAGGCCATGGTATGTAGGGTGCTTCGACGACCAATCCACCTGTCATGAAATATGCTCTTCAGTACCGCTTCAACCGCACGCGAGCTATGTGCCAGACATCCATCATGTTGGAAGTACATCTCCATTCTGTCACGCAGTGAAATATCTTGCAGTAACATCGGTAGAACATTAAGTAGGAAATCAGCATACATTGCCCCATTTAGACTGCCATCGATAAAATGGAGGCCAATTGTCCTTCCTCCCATAATGCCACACGATACATTAACCCGCCAAAGTCGTTGATGTTCCACTTGTCGCAGCCATAGTGGAATTTTCGTAGCCCAATAGTGCAATTAAGCCGGTTTACGTTACCGGTGTTGGTGAATGACGCTTCGTCGCTAAATAGAACGCGTGCAAAAAAACTGTCATCGTCCCGTAATTTCTCTTACGCCAGTGGCAGAACTGTACACGACGTTCTAAGTCGTCCCCATGCAGTTCCTGGTGCATAGAAATATGATACGGGTGCAATCGATGTTGATGTAGCATTCTCAACACCGACGTTTTTGAGATTCCCGATTCTAGCGCAATTTGTCTGCTACTGATGTGCGGATTAGCCGCGACAGCAGCTAAAACACCTACTTGGACATCATCATTTATTGCAGGTCGTGGTTGACGTTTCACATGTGGCTGAAAACTTCCTGTTTCCTTAAATAACGTAATTATCGGGCGAACGGTCCGGACACTTGGATCATGTCGTCCAAGATGCCGAGCAGCATACATAGCACACGCCCGTTGGGCACTTTGACCACAACAGCCATACATCAACACGATATCGACCTTTTCCGCAATTGGTAAACAGTCAATTTTAACACGGGTAATGTATCACGAAGGAAATACCGTCCGCAGTGGTGGAATGTTACGTGATACCACGTACTTACCCGTTTGTGACTATTACAGTGCCATCTACCACAAAGCGAAAAATTGGTCCAACTGAAACATTCATATTTATTTACATGCTACACGAATATGTAATACAAAAGGGGGGTTCCCGTTTTAAAAAATGCAGTTGATATCCGTTTGACCTATGGCAGCGCCATTAGCGGGCCAACCATAGCGCCATCTGGTTTCCCCCTTCAAGCTAGGCGAGTTTCGTTATTTGTAGCTTTTTCGTTTGATGCTTATTTCGTGAGATATTTGGCCCGGTCACCATCAATGAACCACCCTGTATGTTCTTTCTTTCTGCGCGCTGTTCAAGAGCGGAATAATAACGAATTAATGTGAAGGTGGTTCGGTGATTCCTCAGCGAGGCACTTAGGTGTCATTTGCAGAGCAGCCATGTAAATGTAGATGATATCGACGCCATCTCTGTGCCGGGCCGTGAGCTTCCTGCCTTGATCTCGTATTTGGTAGGATCCGGGTTCAACGCCCGTTTCCTTCGGAGCACTTACCTCTCATGTGTGAGATGAATTTTGTATCTCAGAAAGCCCGGCCTGCTAGAACTATATTGAAGTAAAATTCTTCAGCAGTAGGAAAGGTCTCATTATCTGCTGTTGTGGTCCTTACAAGTGCAATGCAAGCTAACTGCATCTGCTTGATATTCGTGCTGGTTAACCTATGTACAAGATGAATACTGGACAAATCAGTCATTTTATGCTACGTGACATAATGTATTATCCGACACTACAAGTGTAGTACAGAAATTATCCTTGTGATGAAGATAAACTATACATCAGTAAAGTACTTAGGGACTAACTCATTTGGTGTTTCTACCTGTTTAGTCGACATTGACTGACTTGTAACGAATTTCCGTTGTGCATACAAAAACAGTTAAAATAGCTGGATTCCGACTACATTTCAGAGAACGAAAGGAAACGTGGTGTAAAAGTAGAGGAAATTTTAAAACATAACAATACCAGGTACAGTCACATGAGCTCTGTCCATTGGGAAGCGTTACGTCTTCTCATTCGCACATATATAGCAAGCGACAGGATTAATTATTCGTACTTTCTCTTTATGTAACAAAAAAGTATGAGACCGGTTTAGCCACTAGGAGCGGCTGTCTACCACTTTCACGTGTCCACATAATCCGAACATACGAGCTACGCAGTTAATTCTATACACACTTCGCCTTGGAATTAAAAATCGTAGTTCTCGATATTCCGAGTTGCCGAGTTAACTGCTGTCAAATACAGAAACATGTCCTTCCACTGCTCTAGTAATTTCCGTAGTGCTGTCCACGTACTCGTTATGTGTATCTATCACAAGGAGAACTGGTTTCATGCATTACTGGCTGGGCTGCTATATTTAATTTTAGGACGGCATCCAGTCGTGTTTCTTCCTCTGCCGCGCTACCAAGGTTGACGATTACACGAACCGTTGGCTATACACGCCTCTAAAACAAAGCATCGTTTGGATTGGTTACAATTTACTATCGTCGACTTCGTAGGTAGTAGGGCAAGGTGAGAATGAGCGGAGACTGTCCTCTTTCTTGTCTGTAGTGTCATATTGCAGCTGAAACAACTGCGCGTGTCATATTTGCAATATGCACTCCAGAAACTTGCATGAGGCACCTTCTGCGCCCCCTCCCACGCCACCACTCTGCAACGGTGTTTGCGTTACTGACTTCAGGGTACTCGTTTTACGACTACGGTTGGTAACTCTGATTTGAAGCTACATATCATTTGCCATTGAACGAGTAGTTGTCATATTTCTCTAAATAATTAAAAATCAACATTTACTTATAAAATACAAGTAACGTAACAGGAAGTTTTTTTGTGTTGATAATGAGTTTTTTCCCTGAAGTACTAATCCAAAAGCTTTGAAAATGTAAACAGAAGCGAGATCACTTTCACATCCTACTTGCTCCCGTGACCAGCAGATGGCTGCACTGTACCAATATTTCTCTATAAATAATTAAAAACTAACATTTGCTTGTAAAATATAAACAACTAATTAAGAATTTGTATTTCTTGAACATGCGTTTTATCTGAAATACTATTCTACAATCCCAGTAAATGTGAAATAATAGCATACCCAGTTTCACATCCCAGTTCTTCCTGTCACCAGCTGGTTGCTGCACTGTAGAGAATAAGTGCTTAGTTCCCCACAGCGGATGGCTGCATTGCAAAACAAGGAAATTCTGTCTGTAGACCATGATTTTGTACTACAACCAATAGATTGCTGCATAGTTAAAAGAACATAGCAGAGTGGTAAATTAATTATATTTCAATCTCTAAGATTTCGAAAAAATTCTAAAATGTTTGCAAAATGTCAGCACCACGAAAAAGAGCAATGTGTACATTGAATGTTCAGGTTAACACAAGAGAAACGCTGCTTGATGTCACAATATTGGAAAAAAGTCTGCAATGTAAATGAGTTAATTTCCACATATGTACATATTCACCAAATTAGTGCCCAAACTTGTAAATTACGTAACCCAATGGTAGATTTTAACACATTTCAGAAGTCTGGCTTAAAAGTTCGATGTTGCGAAACAAGCCGGACCATGTTTATAACAGCACAAAAATAAGCGTTAGCTAAGGAGGGAAACTGATAGTCTGGATGCAATTAATTAGGCCAACGCACAACACACTCGAAAATAAAATATTTCTGAAGCAGAGCAAAATGCATGACGTTTACATTGCTGGTTCAAGTTTATACGTGAAAAGAAAACCACTGTAAGACTCAGATCAATTAAAGTGATGTCACATACATCTCCAACGTAAAAAAGAAAGCGTGAGTTAACTTCCACATACAGTCATATACTCCAAATTAGTGGCCCTTAGCACTAAAGAATGTGCCCCAAAGATAGATTCCGACCCCTAATAACATCTTGTATTTTGGGAGTTAGGCTTCACAGGTTGACGTCAGAAAACTACGCTGACAGGATTGTCACTGCAGAAGAATATGTGTTAGTTAAGCAGTCAAATAGACTCACTGTATTTAACTCACTAGACCTAATCAAACACGGACTCAGAGTATACATTCCATCATTTAAAAAAGTTCTCAAATACCATTTTAGGAAGGAAAAATATAATACATTTTAAACGAATCTATTCATTGTCAGTTATTGCTAGTGTTGCAGATGACATAGGCATTCCAAAGGCTATGTAAATAACAGCACTCTGAAGACAGAAGGGTCACTAAAAGCTTTATAGACTGTATTTGTCCGATGTTATAGGCCTGTTATGTCATCAGTGCGAAAACAGCGATGTTCACGTATGTAAATAAGTAAAGTGAGTATTAGATCTGCGCAATTGCGTTTCTGGAAGCTATGGCTCACAAAAATAAAAACATGTAGAAATGGCTCTGAGAACTATGGGACTTAACATCTGAGGCCATCAGTCCCCTAGACTTCGAACTACTTAAACCTAAGGACATCACACACATCCATGCCCGAGGCAGGATTAGAACCTGCGATCGTAGCAGCAGCGCGGTTCCGGACTGAAGCGCCTAGAACCGCTCGGCCACAACGGCCGGCAATAACATGTAACCAGCCAGTAAACACATGACCAAAGCCAGTAACAGAGAGAGATGTGACATTCCCAAAGACAGTGGGAGAGTCGATATCTCAGGAAAAAGTACTTACCACAATACTGTATAGTAAGAGACCTCTCACACATCGCAAGCACAAAGTTTCAGCATTTCAATTGTATGTATAACTCATTAAAATACATTTTTATCGTATTACAAACAAAATCGCCCACGAAAGATCGCACCCCTTGCTTCCAGAAAGAGCCACCATAATACGCCTAATCCGTAACGCAAGACGTAGATGCTAAATAAGTGCCATAGCACGTGTTAAAGTGATGCTAACCTCTGAAGCTTTCTGATATGTGGACGCAGATGTAATGATCTAAAAAATTTGTGGATCACCGCCGGAAATGACGTTTGAGATTCTACCAACTCATGGTGATGCCTCATCTGAAGTATACGCTTAATAACAAGTCCTCAACCACACTTTTCATGTTCGGAGCTCCATTAAGGGAAGCTCAAAGGTAATGGCTCTAAATATTATGAGGTATGGTACCTCAACATTCCAGTGTAACGGCATTACAACGCCGGTTAGCAGAGACGAAGATATCGACCTCGCAATACACGGAAAATAACTACGAAATAATATGATTACAGCAGCAATAGCGATGAGGCATCACCAGTAATTGCTGAAGTGATGTAAGTATATTGCACAACAGAGTAGGTGAAAAGAAAGGTACAAGTCATCATGTACGTTCAGTCTTGAAAAAGGAACAAACACACCATCCATTTTGTCTCCAGCCATTTAATACCATGTTCAATCACGTGCCAGGTCACTTTTTTAAGTCTGTAAGGTGGTTAATACTAACGTTACCTTCTCCTGGGTTTGTGATTTACTTATATAATACCTATATAATTTTGTCTACAATTGGAGGTCACCCACGTAAAATAATCAACCCTAATTGTGTTATAGTATAATGTAGCCCTAGGTGTCGTTGGGTATGCAGAACTTTGTATTTGTGTATTGACTTTATCCTTTTCATCTCCTCACTTAAAGACTTCAGTTAAGTATTTAACATACATTGTCTGTGCCCCTCTTCAAGAACAGAAGAAATAGTTAACGTCATCAGTACAACGATCAAAATGCCAGCTGTCGATTGCTGCTTATATGCAAGGTCAATTGTGTGCCTCTTTGTATGCAGTAAGATCCTAATCGTCCAATACGTAAACTGATTTGTACATAGTGTCTGGAAAGTAAATTCTCTTCCTGGGGTTCATGTCTCCAGCAGACGTGGTACAGCTGTTACTGCTAAGTGGGAGACCTGCCCGTTCTCTAATTGCACCAGCAGATCCCACCAGGCATGGTGACAAGTCGTCGGTTCTTAGGTTCTCAACCTTGGCTGATACCAAGAAGAGCCTTGCAGATCCGACCTGTCTCTCGTGTGTCACCAGCAGGTGGAAACAGGCATGGTATTCCTGTGCTCAATCGTCAGCTCTCCAATTCCAGTACATCAGCTGAAATCATGCAGGTGGCAGTGTGGTCTCAATACAGTACAGTACAACATTACCAACATTCGATGAGTGGCCTCTTTTTGCTAAGCAGTGACTAGATAAGTTAAGTGAATCGTGGTACTTTTACACTGGTAACGAGGATGAAATAGTTTGTTTTCATTGTGCTAGTAGTTTGAAGCTTTGGCATGAAAATGATGATCCATGGACAGCACAAGCTCTGTCGTTGCCCAAATGTATTCGTATATTTGTGATTCGTGAAAAGGGCACTGACTTTATGGATACTATCTGTCGAACGAAAAGCGCTGTAATTACAGCAAATGATATGTTAAATATTAAACTTGAGGCAGATATTCTGAATAAAGCAGTCTCATCTGAATAGCACGTGGTTGAGGGTACTCGTCTGCGTAAAATTTCTTTCCAAATCGACGTGGGTGAAATGTTCCAACCAACTGGACACATTACTACCTGTGTTAAATATGCACTTTCCGTTTCCATTTTTTTCATTTCCTCCTGTGTTGCGTGTTCGGAGCTTGGCGTGGTAACATGTTAAGCTCCACAGTTCACAAATTAAAATGTATCTGTTGTAAAACACAATAAATGTCTTTTTTTGTAAACAAGTTCACATATGCAATCCATACCCTACCCACGAACTTGATGATGTGTTATATATAAGTATTAAAAAGTGCTACTTAACGTGTATGAATCGTATGCAGCAGTTTCAGACTATGAGGTACAGACCTTATTTGGAAATTCGCACTACTAAACAATATTTACATCACCTGCAGTGTATGCCTCCCTTGTTACATAAGCTGGTAGGCTTGCTAAAGTGCTATATACGCGAACTTTATGATGTATTATACGTAGAGTGACACGGTTTGAAAGCACTATGTCGGCCGCATTGGCTTGTTGTTAGTCACTAACACCCCTGCAGCTCCACGTTCCTGTTGCAGTTAAATCCTTACAGCATGTGAGAACTGGACGACAGATTGCAATTCACTCAGTTATAGCAGGTTCCACTCATTTTATTCGAGCACCCAATCCGGTAATGTGTCTCCTACATTTGTATACTGTGACTCCATTAGTTCTGCCAGCAATGGGTTAGAAGCTGCTCTGCTATTCGTCAGCTGGCGTACAGGTGGACCATGAACTACATTCTATCTGCGTACGACTGTAATAAGTTACTCTAAGTGCTGTTTGTAAACTGGGTAAGCGTTGTTCTCCACAATACCGTCAGTGGTACAGTCTGTCCATCGCTATTTGGTACTCAGCAACATAAATCTTGGAATTTAACATTAAATTATACCAATACGTTATCATTCACCGCCATTTTTGCCGAATATGCTGTGATGCCATTGATTTATACACAGCACCCGTGTTCTACCACATGAAACCACACTATAAATCTACATTAACAGAACCCACCTGCTGCGGAGTTCTATAAGGTTTCTTCCAGGTGGAGCATAATGTTCGGTTTGAGGCGACACCTAGGGTTGTTAATCTATACGATAAGACAGGGTTAACTGTTTAACCTCAGTGACCTCCAATTGTAGAGTAAAACTTTTAAACATATATTACTGCTCAAATGATAAGCCCACAAGTGGGCAACGTTATTGTGACCACCTTATAGACTTTATAAAGTGACCAGACCAATGACTGAACATGGTATTATCTGTTTGAAGACCACTGGCGAATGGACTGTGAGTTTGTTCCCTGTGCAAGACTCTTAGAATATGTACATAATGACTTTCTTTCCAGAAGATCCAGATTCAAGTCCTAGACTTGACCTAAACTTTAATTAATTGCTTTAGCTTCTACCCTTGACAAGGATAAAATTGGGACTCATTGTCGTTCCAGGAAAATGTAAAGTCATCAGATGAATAGATCACCTACGCTTTAAGTACAGGCAGAATCCCCCAATTTAAATACAAATTTGGGATGATATTCTAATACAAGAGAGCCTCGATAATGCTGACTATTTACGATGGGGAAAATCAAAGAAGGTGTGGATTGAAGTTTGTGTTAGGGAAGGCATTGGACTAGCGAAACCCATGCAGCCGAGTTAGTTACTCTGCCAGGCCTATTAAGCAGGAGAGCCAAGTTCAAGTCCAAGTTGTGATACAAATTTCTGTGCTTATGTAAGATAGAGTTGAGACTCAATATCTCCAGGAAAATATAATTCCGTAAAAGTGAAATCAAAAGTAAACAATGCACACCTCATAAATCAGATTCACAAGAACAAATAAAATTTACTGACAACCCGTTTCTAGGAAAAATTTCATGCCAAGTAACTAACATTTTTCGTGATACTGGTATCCAGATATCCGTAAGTACTAACAAAAGGCTACGGTAGCACACAATTTGCTGCAACAAGAAAAATAGACATTGTCACAGTAAATCAGACATTTTTTGCGACAACTGCCTACGATTCTACATAGGCCAGACAGGAGGAAGTTTCAATGTAACATACCAGGAGCACATCGATGGCTTTCACCTAAGTAATTTTGATGGAATAAGTTTTGCAACACATCTGAAAGAACATGACTACTCAGCCACAGCCATTTAAGTCAACCTGCAAATACCACATACTGTCAGCAAATGAAAGAAAACGAGTGTTCTTGAAGAGCTTGAAATTTACGTCCATAGCTCCAGATCACCACATGTAACTCTGTGAACAAGCAGCATGGCATACAAGTCACTTCTATACACCTCTAATGAAGTATTTTAAAAATAAAAAGCTGTAACTCATAGTACGTACACAAGCAGCAATTTTTTGAAAAAGAAAAAGAAGAAAAATGAAGTTTCTGTTTAACGTTATAGAATATGCCACCAACCATTCTACATATTATAAATGAAAGTGTCAGTCCACAATCATGTAACAATTTCATTTTCATAATTTGTGATACGCTATGTGATCAGAAGTATCCGAACAGCAGCATCTGATTTCAAAGTTCCTCTGGTGAAACAATCGAGAGAACCGCTCACAAATCGTCGACAGTGTTACGTAACATACAGTAACTTAGCACCGAAGACTGATATACTATGGTAGTTTGGAAAGTAATTTCCATCTGATTATGTAAAGGTGCCTAATAAACGTGACAGCTTTTTGTTATTATTCCGTATACTTTACTGCAAAACTGAGGCACTTGCCGTAACGTGGACAGGCTTTTGTGACACTTCGTGCTATAACTCTGTCACCAGTAACCTTAACCAAGATACGAACCATGATCACAGCGCCTTGACGGTCCTTGTTGTTTGCTGAACACTTTCATGATAGCCGTCTACCCACGTAAGAGGGTGGTGGCAGTCACGGGAAGGTAAACCAGGGATATACAATTCAGAGTTCTCTACTACTAGTGTAGTGTGTGATCGAGAGTTGTACAAAATTTTTTGTGATATGTAAAGGAAAAGGTCTAATAATGCAGTGACTCTGTAACGTCAACTTTCTCCTAGCATTCTAATCTTTTGCAAAATCTGATCCGCACCTATAAATAATTATTATTTTCTTACCTTAGAGCGCACAACACACCGCAGCTCATGCTTATTCAGAAAACATGTCTTCATAAATTCCACAGTTAATATCAGTAGAGTAATTTCTTTGTCGTTAACACATATGCCTGTACGCGTTTCAAAATCGAAGGACTTAGAATCTTCTGACATTCTTGTCGCACTAGACAAAAAGTGCAGCGGTCCTACCTGTTAGAACATCGTGTGTGTTACCACAACATCTGCGTACTGGAGCACAGTAAATGTGGACACGTACTTCCTTTTCCGTGCTGTGTCTAAAACTTATTTGATGAGGTGCTACAGTGTCCGTTTGTTAAACGTAACTGCGAAGTTACGACATTGGTAGAATTAACAGAATATTTTCTTCACCTTATAAAGAAGTGAAAGAACAAAATTGTATAGTCCTTTGTCTCGAAAGTCTCCGTTTGATATTCTAGTTATGATGAATCTTTAGTATCTTCTAAAATTAAGGTTATTACGTATAAAATACAGCTAAAATGCAGTATTAAGTAAAACGAAAACAAAAAATAGTAGAAAGTGAGAGAAATGTTCTCTGAGTACATCAAAAGAATTTTTTCATTAAATGTGGAAAAAGTAACGCTTCGTGTTTTAACTTTCATTTGGTTCATGGTCAAGTATCATTTTCTATCTTAGAGCTACTTCCAGAAATCTGGCACAGTTTTCCTGTTAGTCTTCGATATTACACTGAGTTGTGAGGAAATACTTCGATAGCAAAGCCAACCTAAATATTGTCATTACATTCATAGAAGCAAAGCTGATATGAATTAGGACATTCTTTTGTAAACAACAGAGGCACGATACGCCTTCTATCTTTTGTCACTTTTCCTTCGGCCTTCTCTCTTGCAGCAGCTTATCATGTGATAACTCCTAAGGAGTTGTGTACTTATAATGGTAATCTTTCATTTAAAATGTTTCATTCAAAGAGCGCAGTTGTTCCCCTTGTCACTAATAAAAATTTCGGTATTTCAATGTAATTGGGGTTGGAAGGAGATCAGTTTGGTGACGTGTCGATTTGCGCGGCAACCGCGTGCCACTATGGCCAGATATGCACACCACAGAACAGTCGAACCTTTGTAATGTAAATGTACTACACGAGGTTCGATTTACATTTATTCAACGGAACGCAGAATTATTTGTTACATTGTATCTAATAGAAATATGGTACGCCGTTACCAAACTTAAATGTTCGCTGACAACGATTCGGAGTTTGACAAACAGCTAAGCAGATAGTAAAATTAATAATAGCAGACCATCAGCAGTAGATGTCGTAGTATATCGTCATTTACTTGGCTCGGTTATGATTTTTTTATTCAGTTCCTGCTGTCGTCAGTACGACTCATCCGGACTCCCAAACGATTAACTTTCGGAAGAATGCTATATCGTGAAATTTATCAGTTCTTAAAGAAAGATAAAAGTAATTTTAACTTCCATCTACTCCCTCCTCCGTTTCATCGTATGAGCTACAGAACACCCCCAGAATTCCTTACCTTTGGCTCCTTATGACATTACGTAAATTAGATTTAGCCAGCTGACAGACTTTCTTTGGTGTTTTGATACGAAATGGTTTTCGGGTGTGCGAAGTCTGAAGATATAGTGGGACCCGGGAATCTTCTGTGATGTTCCTGTTCTCGTTTTCCAACAGATTACTGTGAAGTGTTTTCACCGTCATGGGCTCCTGGGAATTTGGGCTGGATGTAATAGAACTCGATGAAAAAATATTTTTGAATCAGTTCACTTGGAATATGTTGCACATTAATGGGAGACGGCATATTGTTCGGCGCTATTTCGTTTAACAAGTGAGCTCCTATACTGTTGGGTGACCTCCTCCTCATTTGTACATGTTACAAACATATAATGCTCGTGACGTATTTTGGGCAACAATTAGTTTAATCCTCCACCTGTCATGGAGTCTGCTAGCGTATAAAATTTAACTTTAAAATTATGCGGTGTTTTCCGTTTAAAGCTTCTACGATTTGTAGAGGGGAGTGAGTACATAATAGACAGAAGAGCCATATGCCTAATATCGTGTAGGTCCCCCGAGAGCAAGAAGAGAAGGGCGTCGGCCCCGGCATTGTACGTGGTGAGATGTGATGCCTGAAATTGGATACTCTCGGCACACTCCTGACACTGTGGATCTCAGAATGTTGTATTTCCTAAGGATTATCGAAATGGAGTGTCCCATGCGTCTAGCTCCAATTACATTCTGTATTCAAAGTCCTTTAATAACAGTGGTGTGGCCATAATCACATCGTAAATATTTTCAAATTACAGCTCCGTGAATACATTATCCTTTTATATTTTGTGTACGCGAAACTACTGCCATCTTGTTACGTGAATATTGAGATCCAACTTCAGTGTATATTAGCCAGATGTTGATGATGGTTGGTTGGTTGATTCGGGAAGGGGAGCCGGCCGAGGTGGGCGAGTGTTTCTAGGCGCTACAGTCTGGAGCCGCGCAACCGCTACGGTCACAGGTTCGAATCCTGCCGCGGGCATGGCTGTGTACGATATCCTTAGGTTAGTTAGGTTTAAGTAGTTATAAGTTCTAGGGGACTGATGACCTCAGAAGTTAAGTCCCATAGTGCTCAGAGCCATTTTGAACCGGGGAAGGGGACGAAACAGCGAGGTCATCCGTCCCATCGGATAAGGAAGGATGGAAAAGAGAGGCAGCTGTTCCCTTTCAAAGGAACCATCCCAGAATTTGTTGGAAGCGATTTAGGGAAATCATTGAAAACCTTAATCAGGATGGCCGGACGCGGGTTTGGACCGTCGATGCTGATGATTAGAGTTGTCTCTGTGTGTGTGTGTGTGTGTGTGTGTGTTACTGTGATTGTGTGGTATCTTACTCCTTGTGATATAATGGGGTATGCATGTGTGTGCTGCAGATGGGTGGTAACCGGCTGCTGGTGCGGTGGGAGCGGCACGAATCGGGCGTGCTGGCGCACCTGCGGCGTCTGCTGGCGGCCGAGGCGTTCGTCGACGTCACCCTCTGCTGCCAGGGCCACCGCCTACGCGCTCACCGCGTGCTACTCTCCGCCTGCAGCCCCTACCTGCAGGTCAGTGCTCTCCTTGTCTCTGTACACACTACTCTTGTGGACTTCCTCTGTAAGGACACTTGACTATATGATTTTATCTAGCTCACTACACAATAAATCAAACTACAGCTAGCTTCTCATTTACTCATTCGAACGTATACGTAATTCTTAACTATATGACGTACGTATGTTACTGTCATCCATCAGTTCTCTCTGACAACATGTCTGAAAAGATTCATTGCTGGTCAACACGAGGACGACTCTGTGCACGCACTGATGCGGCCGCACACTTTGGACATCGTAGCGCCTACTGCATCGGCATCCCACTTTACATCCAACCATCACGGGATGCCTGCTTCACAGTATGTTTATTCAACAGGAAAACTACGTCGTCTGTATTGTCAAAACAAACACTTACCGGCGGCCACAACACAACACACGACCAGGTCTCCACCAACGGCCTCCAGGGACTTCTACCCGCTCGCGGAGCCTGCAGAACAGCTTCACCAGAGGTCGTAGCTAACCTAGGAACTGCTTCGCTACGCCAGGCACGTGATCGCAAATAGTTCCGGCAGATACATCCGCCAACGGGCTTTAGAAGGCGACGCACTGGCGGCAAAAGGCAGTTCGATGCACCGCTCGGAAGAATACAGAGCCTCCGCCCTGACAGCCACGGCCAGACGCCTCTTCCGGCTGGCCGAACTCTTGGTATAGTCGACGAACCTCTTGACGTTGTAGAATTGTTTGTGTTCGCTCGCCGTGAAGACTAGGGGCTTTATTGTTATTATTATTATTATTCGTTATTTTGCATTTGTATCGATCAGCAGTTGGGGCCGAGTCGGTTGTTCTTTTGGATATTGTATTATTGTTTCGTTATTGTTCGTCCAACAAATTGTTTTCGGACTTGGGTTTTCCGCATTTCTATTCTGCTAGTGCAGATACTTCACATACTATAGCAAGAAGAACGCATGATTAGATTTGCAGGTACAGCGCAAGCATAAACACTGCCATTCCTTTCACAGATGCGGCAATCGAGACTGATCTACTGCGGAGTCGTGCCCTGCTAAAGGCTTTATGAGATGCTGTGTAGAGGGTTGGAGAGCAGCACACTGTTCTAACAGTCGTTACCGATTTAGCAGGCCTGGGGCCTCTTCTCAGTTGGCATTATAAGGTCGATGCACTCCGATCCAGTCCACCTCCTATTCCTTGCACTATTGCGAATCGAACCTGCCAGGTATTCAGCTGTGATGACCATTCAGCTACAGAGGCCAAGCAAATTTACAGGTGATTTTCGGGGTATAAAGAGCGTGAAATTTGGTTCACAGAAACCCCACATGTAATGGCATGAATAACTGTAACCCAGTTGGGTATGAGAGGAACTGAGCTCAGATTTCAGAAACGCTGAAATTATTATATGCTGTGTCAACTCTATGGCAGAGTTAATCATTGGAATTGCTTGGCAAGTGATGGCAGCTCAGTCTCCATGGAAAGAGTTGAACAGGTTTTTTTGAATGGCCGAGAGGCTGGACAGTGAGCTGCCGAAGGCAGTAGTCAAACACATTCCGTATCGAGACAGGCCAGGACAGGATGGACAAAAAGCTGTCTTGAAACATAACATCATGGAAACGTCAAAGATAGGACAAGACAGCTGGTCTTAAAACGTTACAAATACATTGGCATATACGCATGCTGTCAAGCAACATTGCTCGCCAAGACTTGGATGACGCACAGAGAGAACTGCTGCATTGTTGTACAAAAGGCAGATGAAAAAAGTGTGGGATGAGATGAACATAAATGACACTTTTAATCAAAGACAGTAATTAGTGCCGGGTGGTGTGCCGGAGTGGTTCTAGGCGCTTTAGTCTGGAACCGCGCGACCGCTACGATCGCAGGTTCGAATCCTGCCTCGGACATGGATGTGTCTGATGTTCTTAGGTTAGTCAGGTTTAAGCAGTTCTAAGTCATAGGGGACTGATGACCTCAGATGTTAAGTCCCATGGTGATCAGAGCCATTTGAACCATCTGAGTAATTACACTTAAGTCAACAGCGACTCTTGGTGGTCACCTGGTTGTCACAATATATGAGACCGGTTCACAACAGGGTGTGTGATCGCCACAGATAACAATGCCTGCTCCGCAACGTGTTCCCATGCTGGCCACGAGCTGGTGAGGTCTTCTTGAGGCAGGGCATTATGTTTCTCCACGAGAGGGGTGGTCGTCAGTGCATGTGGGCGTGCCGCATTATATCTCCAGAGCGCGTCCTACACGTGTTCGATGAAATTTTAAACGGGGGAATGGGCAATCCTTTCCCTTCCCCAAATATACTCTCTTCCAAGAGCTCCTCCATCGGCGCTGTTCTGTTCGGTTGGACACTGTCAACCGTAAGAAGGAAATCAGGGTCCAATGAACCCCTAAAAACACCCACTTGGTGAAGTAATACTTGGTGTCACAACGATGTTCGCGTATTAATGTATGGTACTCAAGGATTTGGAGGCCAGTGCTCCCATTCAACATTACGCTTCATGACGCCATAACTCCTGGACCGCCAGAAACATCTTGTTCGATAATGCTGGACGTACGCTCACATGGCAAGAGGTGGTAACAAGCGATGTATACAGGAACATTTTCGAACGTCTTGTTGGTCCAGGTGTTATTGCATATGGAGCCATGATGTGGCATGGGCTTACTGAACTCCAAATCTTTGAAAATGGAACGCTGCCCCATCAACGTTATTATGATATTGTGCTGTTTCCCTATGGGAATCTTTTCAGGGGTGCATTCGGTCCCAACTTCATTTTTGTGGACGACACTGCGTGACCGTATCGAGCAGTGCTGTTGGGGGAGCACGTTTGTGGGTTCTCTGGGAAGACATCTTAGAACACGTCTACATACACTGACGACTGACGACCGTCCAGCAGCTGTAAACCGCTCTGGTGGAGCAATGGATAGTCCTGCCGCAAAAATTTCTTACCAGCCTCTTGGCAGCACGAGAGCACGATGCACAGCATGAATAGCAGCGCGTGGTGTAATGTCCAGGGACCACGTCGCGTGGCGGTGGCTTCAGTGTAATTATTGTCTTTATATAATAGTGTCATTTATGTTAATCTCGCCGTGTATCTCTTCCAGTTGCCATCTTTAGTTTATTGTAGGAGCTACTTCTATGTATAGTCTCAGCTTCCTCGAGCTGTGTTTCTCGTCAGTGACACTTCATGCCAAAGTTTCTTTCGTCCTACTGTTTGCACGTAAGTGTATAACAGCAGCTAAGCAACCCATCGTCAATGTGGAGTAGAAGTGATGTGTATTGTAACGCACACTGGACTCGCATTCGCGAGGATGACTGTTCAAATCCGCGACCAGCATTCTACATTCAGGTTCTCCGTGATGTCCCAAAATCACTCCAGGCAAAGGCCTTCGAAAGGGTGTGGCTCGTTTCCCTCCCCATCTTTGAAATATTTCGAGCCTGTGCTCCAGTCGACGGGGTGCTAAACCTACATCTTTCCTCTTTATTTTTTGGTGTTGATTACACTAGGCACCCGTTACCACAACGCGAAGTGCTAAACCAGTACAGTAGTGACAAAGGCAATCTGGCAACGTAAATTCTCCTCGTACTCTCCACACGCGGGTACGTCGATCGCGATGCCGCACGAAGAAACATACTTGTCTGAAAAGACGACGTGGTGCCATCTCTGTGTAAATGGCTACCGCTGATCGCACCAATGTCGGCGTGCCTCTCCCTGCTGATGCGTCCAAGGGGAATGACGGGGTGACGGACGAAAATATTGCTCAAATTCAGGAGCTTTTTCCTCCGTACTGAAATGTAGTAGGCAAATTGGGGTTTGCTGCCACAAATAGGGCATGTATTGAAGTTTTTATTGGTATTTTTAATTGAAATATATTAATATCTTACTGTGTAATTGGGATTTTCCCGAGGCAGCTTAGCAAGGAAGTAGATCGACGTTTGTCGCTGTAACGCCGGTTGTGGTTAACTGAAACATGAAGTTTATGTCAGCCTGATCCTTGCAGATGTAATTTTAGTTCATTGCAGGGATTTGTAAAAAATATAAAAAATAACGGAGGAAATTCTCGATAGTCAAAGAAATAGCCATTTTTGAACCCCTTTTTTTGGCTAAAAAAATACTAAATATCACCATATAAATCGCCTATGATAAACAGAAGAGGATTCACTTTGCTTCAACAGACGAAAAATCATTAAAATCGGGCAAACATTGTAGGGTGGGTGGAGACAATCAAGCCTGAAAACATGGTTTTGAGAAAAACACGTTTAATGTTTGGCAAATACTTTTCATACAAAAAAGGGACAAAGCTTGAATCTTACGGAATATCATCGGAGCCTGGTCCATAATAACTTTCGTCCTGCATAGTGGATGTCCGCTTTCAGCTACGTCGACCTCTTTAGCCCTCATTTTTCCTCCTCAAAGCCCTTTTCGAGGATCGCGGCTGGCGTCTCTGTCTTCAGATAATCGGCGTAGTTCATCGCCGATTTTGATTTGTAGGGCATTTGCCACGTGCATTATTGCAGTATCGCCTACTTTGAATAGACTTATGGTCAAATCTGAAGCAATGTTAACAATTTCGCTTCTGCCGGATATTATTTTTGGAGCCTGACTCCAAATGAGGCTATTGAACCTTTCGTTCGCATTGTGAGTAAAACCGGCCAAACAACGCTCCTGCAAATCAGGTTTAGTCAGACCTGAACAAATATGGATGATGGCACGGATAACGATTTATGACAACCGGTTTTCTAACCACGAAGCGTGCCGCGCACACTCGGTTTGAAACGCTCACGCAATCGTGATATCTTGGAGTTCGCGCATAATACTTTGGGGAACAATTCTTCAATGTATATACATTCGAATACCATAATAAAAAAAATCGTGTTCCTTCGACCATCACCCTGTCGTTCTATCTATTTAAAAAACAAAAAAACAAAAAAAACAAAAAAAAAGTTGAAAGTGCTCGGCGTGCAGACAGCACCGAATGATTTTGAATTCCCACGCAACTCTCAATGTGAAATGCGATTTCTGAATGATAAAACCGTTGTGCAGAACTTTCGCAGAACAAGAACCGATTAATGCTTTAAACAATTCACTTAACACAGCACCACGTTTCGACGGAGAACGTTGTCATCTGAGACAGTACTACGAAGGATGTACAATTAAATACAGATGAGTGATCCAGTGCCACAAGAATGGACGACGAAACTTTCAGTTTCGATTCTTAATCCAAACAAACATCCGTTTAGCCAGTCTTTCAGCACTATCTTGATGTGGAAGGGAAAGGTTAAAAAGAGATTGCAATGGTTGATGGAGGGGAATAATTTTCTACCTAAGCTCCAGTTTTGATTTCGGAAGTAATACTGTCTCCTCGGTGTATTTATAGGAATAGAAGCAGATGATTCATAACAACGATTACACACGTTTGCTTAAATCATGAAAAGTTCTTGACTCACCTGTTCTGAATACGACTAAACGAACACCAACTACAATTTCTACCACGAAGAAAAGAAGTGAACCATTTACTATTTTCTTATACTAGACACAAGATGCAGTAAAATATATTTTATGCAAGCATCGATTATGGCAAAATTTCATCTTCTGTCATCGAATAAAGTGTTTCTATCAATACAAAAGTGTAACTATAGTCAAATGTATTCAGAAATTTAAATGCACTAGCGGAAAAAAGTCGCAACAACTAAAAATAATTTATGTACAGCAAAGAAATTTCGTGAATACCTTTCTATAGGTAACATATCTTAGTGATTAACTTTGCAAGGTCACACGTTCATGTAAGCATGAGACAAACCATTCCTGTCTATTGAGGTTGAATTTGAGTATGATAGTGAAGTTGCCTGGTACGCATAATTGGTCTAGGTGAAACCGAGTTAATGGTTGGATGTTTTTACCGACCGATTCCGCTGTGACAGTTCTAGAGCCATTCTGAAAAAGTATACGGTCAGTTGTGCATAAATACCCTTGATTGTGCAAAACCAGTTGGTAGCGATTTTGACCTACTGAATGCAGACTGGGATGTTCATGGATTCATTGCAGGCGGTACAGACAGACAGTCTTGTGAAGTACTTTTGAACCCGTTTTTGGAAAACTATTTTGAGCAGCTGGCTCGGCAACCCATACGCAATGGAAATACCTTGGACCTTGTAGCAACAAATAGGTCAGACCTTATCCATGGCGTCAGTATAGAGATGGAGATCAGTGATCATGATATCATCATAACGGCTATCGTTATGGAAGTTAATCAATCAGTCAAGAGGGCTAGGAGATGGTTTTGCTAGAAAGAGCAGATTAACAGTTGTTAGCATCTCGCATACACAGTCAACTGCACACATTTAGTTTCAGAATAACGGATCTAGAGGAATTACGGACAAAGTTTAAACAGACTGTAAATTGTTCTCGGGAAAAGTATGTGCTTAATAGGTGGATTAAGGACTGAAAAGACTCATCATTGTTTAATAATGAAATACGGAGAACGCTGGGGAAGCAAAAGCTGTAGCACTCTCGGCTCAAAAGAGTACCTGTAAACGACGACAGAAAAATATTAGTAGATTCGTGTGTTTGTGAAAAAAGCTGTGCGCGATGCATACCACATCTACCTCCGTCATTCCTTGGCTAATGATCTGTGGGAAAACCCGAAAAAATTCTGGTCTCTTGTATAACTGCTAAACGGGTCTAAGGCTACCATCCAGTCACTCATTAATCAGTCTGTTTTTGTAGTAAAAGATAGCAAAAGGAAGGGCGAAGTTTTGAATTCCACGTTTAAGAAACCGTTCACGCAGGGGAATCGTACAAACGTACCGCCGTTTGACCATTGCACAGAGTCCCGTATGGATGACATAGTAATAAGTAACCCTGGCCTAGGGAAACAACTGAAAGAGTTGAAAATAGATAACTCTCCAGATCCGGATGGAATCCCAATTCGAATTTACAAAGAGTAGTATACGTCATTGGTTACTTATTTAGATCGCGTTTATCACGAATCTCTCCACCATCGCAAAGAGCCAAGCGACTGGAAAAAGGGTAAAACAACAGACCCGCTAAATTACAAACCGATGTCTTTAACGTCGGTTTGCTGCAGAATTCTAGAGCATATTCTGAGTTCTAATACTGTAAATTTCCTAGAGACCGAAAAGCACATGTCCACGTATCAGCACGGCTTTAGACAGTATCGATCATGCGAACTCCAGCTTGCTTGCTCCTCACATGGTATACTGCAAACTATGGATGAAAGTTAGATTCCATATTTCTATATTTCCGAAAAGCATTCGATACGGAACCCCCCTGCAGATTGTTAACGAAGGTACGGTCGTGCGGAATCGGCTCCCAGATAAGTGAGTGGCTCGAAGACTTCTTAAGCGATACAACCTGGTGTATTGTCCTCGACAGGAAATGTTCGTCGGAGGCAGGGGAGCCCCATGGCCTTTGCTATTTTCTATATACACTCCTGGAAATTGAAATAAGAACACCGTGAATTCATTGTCCCAGGAAGGGGAAACTTTATTGACACATTCCTGGGGTCAGATACATCACATGATCACACTGACAGAACCACAGGCACATAGACACAGGCAACAGAGCATGCACAATGTCGGCACTAGTACAGTGTATATCCACCTTTCGCAGCAATGCAGGCTGCTATTCTCCCATGGAGACGATCGTAGAGATGCTGGATGTAGTCCTGTGGAACGGCTTGCCATGCCATTTCCACCTGGCGCCTCAGTTGGACCAGCGTTCGTGCTGGACGTGCAGACCGCGTGAGACGACGCTTCATCCAGTCCCAAACATGCTCAATGGGGGACAGATCCGGAGATCTTGCTGGCCAGGGTAGTTGACTTACACCTTCTAGAGCACGTTGGGTGGCACGGGATACATGCTGACGTGCATTGTCCTGTTGGAACAGCAAGTTCCCTTGCCGGTCTAGGAATGGTAGAACGATGGGTTCGATGACGGTTTGGATGTACCGTGCACTATTCAGTGTCCCCTCGACGATCACCAGTGGTGTACGGCCAGTGTAGGAGATCGCTCCCCACACCATGATGCCGGGTGTTGGCCCTGTGTGCCTCGGTCGTATGCAGTACTGATTGTGGCGCTCACCTGCACGGCGCCAAACACGCATACGACCATCATTGGCACCAAGGCAGAAGCGACTCTCATCGCTGAAGACGACACGTCTCCATTCGTCCCTCCATTCACGCCTGTCGCGACACCACTGGAGGCGGGCTGCACGATGTTGGGGCGTGAGCGGAAGACGGCCTAACGGTGTGCGGGACCGTAGCCCAGCTTCATGGAGACGGTTGCGAATGGTCCTCGCCGATACCCCAGGAGCAACAGTGTCCCTAATTTGCTGGGAAGTGGCGGTGCGGTCCCCTACGGCACTGCGTAGGATCCTACGGTCTTGGCGTGCATCCGTGCGTCGCTGCGGTCCGGTCCCAGGTCGACGGGCACGTGCACCTTCCGCCGACCACTGGCGACAACATCGATGTACTGTGGAGACCTCATGCCCCACGTGTTGAGCAATTCGGCGGTACGTCCACCCGGCCTCCCGCATGCCCACTATACGCCCTAGCTCAAAGTCCGTCAGCTGCTCATACGGTTCACGTCCACGCTGTCGCGGCATGCTACCAGTCTTAAAGACTGCGATAGAGCTCCGTATGCCACGGCAAACTGGCTGACACTGACGGCGGCGGTGCACAAATGCTGCGCAGCTAGCGCCATTCGACGGCCAACACCGCGGTTCCTGGTGTGTCCGCTGTGCCGTGCGTGTGATCATTGCTTGTACAGCCCTCTCGCAGTGTCCGGAGCAAGTATGGTGGGTCTGACACACAGGTGTCAATGTGTTCTTTTTTCCATTTCCAGGAGTGTATATAAATGATCTGACGGACAGTGTGGGGAGCAATCTGCAGTTGTTCGCTGATGATGCTGTGGGGTACAAGATGATCTAGAAAAAATCTCTTGTCAGTGTGATGAATGGAAGCTGGCTCTAAATGAAGATAATTATAAGTTAATGCGGATGAGTAGGAAAAATAAACCCCTAATGTTCGAATACAGCATAAGTAGTTTCCTGCTTCATACAATCTCGTCGTTTAAATATCGGGGCGTATCGATGCGAAGCGATATGAAGTGGAACGGCCACCTGAGGATAGTGGTAGGGAAAGAGAACGGTCGACTTCTCTTTATCGGGAGAATTTTAGTAAAGTGTGATTCAGCTGTAAATGAGACCACATATAGGACACTAGGTCGACCTGTTCGAGAGTACTACTCGGGAGTTTGGGATCCGCCCCAGGTCAGATTGAAAGAAAACATCGTTGCAGTTCAGAGACGAGCTGCTAGCTTCATCCTAATATAAGTGTTACGGCTATGTTTCGTGAACTCAAGTGGCAATCCCTGGAAGGGAGAAGGTACTGATTTTGAACAACACAACTGGGAAGGTTTAGAGAACCGGCCTTTGAAGCTGAATACAGAACAATCCTACTGCAGCCAGCGAAAATTATCATATGGACCACGAAAATAAGAAAGGAGAAATTATGGTTCATGTGGAGGCATACAGACATTCGTTTATCCCTATCTCCGACTGGAACAGGAAAGGAAACGACTGGTAATGATACAGCGCACCCTCCGCCATGCACCATGCGGTGGCTTGCAGAGCATACACAATGACTATTCAGACACTCCATATTAGGGGAATTGTGCTGCCACCTACTGCCAGGCACTCCTTATCAGCGATCTCACTAATCGTTAGAGATCGTGAGAGAGCAGAATGGGGCGCTCCGCACAACTTACGGACTTCCACCGTGGTCAGGTGATTGGGTGTCACTTGTGTCATCGTTCTGTAAGCGAGATTTCCACATTCCTAAACATCCCTAGGCCCACTGTTTCCGATGTGACAGTGAAGTGAACGCGCGAAGGGACACTTACAGCACAAAAGCGTACAGGCCGACCTCGTCTGTTGCCTGATAGAGACCGCCGGCGCCGGCCTCTGTGGCAGAGCGGTTCTAGGCGCTTCAGTCCGGACCCTGCTGCTGCTATGGTCCCAGGTTCGAATCCTGCCTCGGGCATGGATGTGTGTGATGTCCTTAGGTTAGTTAGGTTTAAGTAGTTTTAAGTTCTAGGGGACTGATGACCTCAGATGTTAAGTCCCATAGTGCTTAGAGCCATTTGAGACCGCCGGCAGTTGAAGGAGGTCGTAATGTCTAATAGGCAGACATCTATGCAGACCACCCCATTCCAAACTGCATCAGCATCCACTGCAAGTACTATGGCAGTTAGGCAGGAGGTGAAAAAACTTGGATTTCATGGTCGAGCGGCTGCTCATAAGCCACCCATCACCTCGGTAACTGCCAAACGACGCTTCGCTTGGTGTAAGGAGCTAAACATTGGACACCTGAACAGTGGAAAAACGTTGTATGGAGTGACTAATCAGGGTACAAAATGTGGCGATCCGATGGCAGGGTGTGGATATGGCGAATGCCCCGTGAACATCTGCCAGCGTGTGAAGTGCAAACAGCAAAATTCGGAGCCTCTTGTTGTTTTGCGTGCGACTGTCACAGCACAGGCCTACATTGATGTTTTAAGCACCTTCTTGCTTCCCACTGTTAAAGAGCAATTCGGGGATGGTGACTGCATTCTTCAACACGATCGAGCACCTGTTCATAATTCACGGCCTGTAGCGGAGTGTTTCCACGACAGTAACGTCACTGTAATGGACTGGCCTGCATAGAGTCCTGACCTGAATCCTATAGAACACCTTTGGGATGTTTTGGAACGCCGACTTCGTGCCAGGCTTCACCGACCGATATCTACACCTCTCCTCAGTGCAGCACTCCGTGAAGAATGGGCTGCCATTCCCCAAGAAACCTTTCAGCGCCTGATTGAACGTATGCCTGCGAGAGTGGAAGCTGTCATCAAGGCTAAGGGTGGGTCAACACCATATTGAATTCCAGCGTTACCGATGGATGGTTCCACGAACTTGTAAGTCATTTTAAGCCAGGTGTCCGGATAATTTTGATCACAGAGTGTATATGTTGATGTGGAAATGTGACATGCTGACACATTAACAACCGGTGTAATAGCCGGAATGTTGAATACAAGCATGCAATTGTGCAAGCACTGTGTTGCGTCGGATGTCAGTTTGTGGCCTGGAGTTCCATGCCTGTTGCACTTGGTTGGTCAATAGAGGGGTGGTAAACGCTGGCTGTGGATAACACTGGAGTTGCCATCCAGTGACGTCCTATATGTGCTCGATTCGCGACTTCTCTGATGATCGAGCACGAGCTGGACATGGTATCATGTCGACACTCTGTGGAGCACTTTGGGTAACAACAGTGGTATGTGGACGAGCGCTGTTCTGTTGGATAACATCCCCTGGAATGCTGTTCATGAATGGCAACACCATCGGTCAAATCACCAGATTGCGTACAAGTTTACAGTCACGGTTGGTGGGTTGACCACAAGTGTGCTCCTGCTGTCACAAGGAAACGCAGTTCAGACCATAACTCCAGGTGTAGGTTCAGTGTGTCTAGTTACGAGAAAGGTTGGTTGTAGGCCCTGAACTGGCCTCCTCCTAACCAACACATCTTAGAACCCTCTTACAACAGAAAACACAACAGACTTCTAGCTTGCCATACTGGATCAGCAAATGGTGATAGTTTGGGGTCAGTGGAATACACGCTGCAGAGCATCTGGCTCGGGGCCGTTCTTGAAGTAACCGGTTTGCAACAATTCCTTGTCTCACTATGGCGACAACTGCTGGTCAAACTGCAGCTGTAGATGCAGTACGATGTGCCAGAGTCGTAGGCCGGACACGACAGTCTTCACTCTCAGTAGCACCACGTCTCCGTCTGGAGCAGGGTCTAGCGAGCGAGTGAGCGAGCGTACATTCTCGTGACCACCTCTGACAGCAGTCATGTTCAGTGGGTACATTGCTGCCAATTACATCTGCAATATCGGAGAAAGGACATGCAGCTTCTTGTAGCCTTATTACACAGCCTCGTTAAAAGTCAGTGAGGTGTTTAGAGCGGCGCATTTGTCGCCTTTCGTGACTAACATTAACTCACCAGTCCAGTCTCAAAGGTAACTCACGCTCACGACCATTACAGCGTTAAAGCAAACCTGATTTGCGTACCTGTGCTACTTAACACCACTCTAGCGCGACTGGCCAGAGATCTGAATACACATCATCTAACAGATGCACAAATACGTTTAGCAACATTAATTTATGTGCTGCGATATTTTTTCTCCGTCTGTGTGTGTGTGTGTGTGTGTGTGTGTGTGTGTGTGTGTGTGTGTGTGTAATATGGCTGTCTGGGTACATCGTGTACATGATTTGTGGACATTCTGCACGGTGCTGTGTTTTTCACTATGTTGGTGTAATTGCTTGTAAGTAGTTTCTCGTGGTGACACCCACCATTCATTTATTCGTAGTCTACTTCTTTTAAGTAGCAATTAACAAAGGGCACAACAGGATAACTATTAAGAATTATGCTACGTAAACGTAATGGATGACATATGGCGATGGCAAAACGCGAGTAATGGAGGCAAAATGAAAATAATGTGGACTGCATAATACCTCCATACTTTGTGCAACTGCACTGAAATTCTAATCATTTACATGTCCGAACGTTTCATTTCAGTTTAATGTCTGTTGCATGTCACCTTCATGATAATGCAATTCTGGAAGCCAGCAGAATAATTACGAAAGACCTCATAATCCGCAAGGCGGCTTGCGAAATGAAAACCAGACAGGTAGGAATAAAAGTAAGTAAATAGTTTGTTATTTCAAAAGTAATCACTATAACTGTTACTATATTTATACGACTGTGAGACAAGACGGTCAGTGCCTTCATGGAAAAGTGATTGCGATTTTCTACACAATCATGATTGTACTCACGAGCGTACCTCTTCGCTCGAAGCAAAAATAAAGTCTCTTACTTCAGTGCTCCAAAAATATGTAAATCAAATGAGGAACCATCAGTACTGCGCAGAGGATGCGTAACAGCTTTCCTTTGAAACTTGTACAGCGTAGTCGAAACAACCTTGGCAACATGTGTCTGATCATTCCCCAGCAAGAATGTTGCCGTCACCACACTAGCAGGTCGGTGAGCAGGCCTGATTCACATCACGAGTAACCTACCATCACAGAGAATCGGATGGTTCGCTGTATCAGCATCGGTATGCCGGGAGACCTCGTAGTCGCTGTCATTGTGGTCTTCTGGGATGGAATGGGTAGGATGTGCAAAACCAGCGCGTTATGTCAACGCCTGACCCACTGGACATTCCACCGCCGAGTTGGTACAGGGACTCGACGTATGACGTGGCTCTGTGCCAACAGTGTACCGTAAGATACCTCGTGTCGTGGTAAACACCTGCCTCCAGCGTCAACTGCCGTGTGCAAGGAGAAAGGAGATCACTTGTCAGTTGGGTAATGGCGAGCAACAAGCAGTGAGTAGATAAATCATCGTCTTGCTATGGGGTACAGAAGTAACCACTGCCTCACACATGTGTTCCAAAATTAGTGTGACCTAGGGATACACGATATTTATGTAGCTATCCAATTAACACTCTTACTAAGGCGCACGATGAAGCGTATAACACATTCCCTGCTGGATCTTATTCAAGTTGTAATAGGGCATATTCATTGGCAGAAGGCTGCATTTTCACCATTAACTTTTTCAGGGAGAGAAAAGCAAAATCTTTCATTTCATCGCGTTCATCAACAGTGAGAAAACTATTTAATATTTTTAACAGTGCTTAGCGTCTTCCTGTACAAAAGCTAAGTCATCAGAGCACAGTTCGAAATAGGACTCATCACTAAAGACTGTTCTACTTATATCAATCAGGTTGCAAGCGGAAGACGTGAATGAGGACGCCCCAGACAGTGGTTTGTTACAAACGTGCCTGTTGCTCGCCATACGGCTCAACAATTAGGAGTGATGGTGTGTAGGAGCCATCCTGTGTTTACATTTCAGCAAGATAGTGCCCGACTGCAAACGGAGAGTTTTTACTGCTAAACGTTGTGCTTGCCAAACATTACCGTAGACCAGACCTCTCCCCAAATGAGAACTCTCGGAGCATAGTGGCGGGGTCATCCAACCACCTCGACCTTTGAATTACAGGCCATTATCCAAATTTTCACCATCTGGATGACGGCGATGGCGCATAGTTCAATGGCCGAAACCGCTCAGAAGTTAACATCGTCTGCCATCAACACTGCTTTTAAATAATTTTATCACAATACGATCGCTGTTCTCCGACAACGTTACATATATAAACAATGACTTGTCCACAGTCTTCTCAACTGAATCATGCTTACAGTATTGTCTAAAGAAACATTTTAAGGACTAAGCAGTTCAGTTGTACTCTACTTCCTCACATTGCACACAACCACGCTCCTGTGTGCCATCAACACTTTCATGCAGCATGTTGTGCAGCATGTTGTTGCCGGCAGTTAGATACAATGCACCACTTTTATGTCAAATGGTGTATTAAATCAACCATAAAACCACCAGCTTGCAATTGTCATCTGCAAAACAACTTAGGTACTATGTCACTTCATATGCCGAACGGGTTTTCTCTGTTTCGTCTCGAATGGCTTGTAAAAGACACAAACCTCTCAACCAACCCACTGAGCTGCACACTGTGCAGACCGCAGTGACCCACAAATGACAGCAACTCAGCACTCTGCTTCACGAGATCCTCGCTGAAGGTTCTGCCAACACTCTCTTTCTGGCTGCACCCTTTGGCCCTCCGCAGGTTGACACATTGGCCAGCAGACCAAACCAGCCCCTGGCGACATGTCACGGGCTGATCCATCGTGTCCACTGTGGTGACAGCACTCGTCTCTGAAAAGTGGGCTGGTTCCCTTTGCTGCAGCTGCCTGACCTCGATGCCTACTGTTCTTGCCACCTGCTTGACCACAGCAGGGCTTGCAGCAAACAGGTGTCCATGACGTCCACCTGCTGATGTCTTCAGCGTGACACGCTGTTCGGAATGACTCTCTAAAACCACGAAAATTATCCATAGAGTTGAACACAGGACAGCCTGCTCCCTTCTTGCCGATTTTGACACTCATGCCTGCTTCCCCACCAACAAACAAGGGTGACACGCACAAGGTCCACAATAAAACAACAAGAACGTACTAAGACGATCTTAATCACGCTTGGCTACAGTGTACTATACCACCATATAACTTTACACAGTCAGTCACGTTTAAAACACATCACGTCCGCAGTTAGTCAACTTTGAAACAGAATCCAACAAATCACTGCTGGGTCAATGCATGCCAAGGTGACACAAAAAGTACCTTACGAGATCTTAGCTCCTGGTGCTAACCATCAGGGAGGAACTCCCGACCAGAGACCTGGGGAACCTTGCACACTAGCACCTAATACTGCACCACTATATGTGAAAGGAACCCTGTTGAAATTGTAACCAAGTCAGGTCGCACAAGCCGTCGTATATGGAAGGCGTATTAACTCCCTCCAAATAAGAGCCACTATGCTAGTCCACTACACAAAGGACAAAGCTGATCATTCCGACTACAATACAACATAATAGCAAAACACTTACTCCATAGACCAAGCCAGCACACTACGCACCTGACCAGGAATATGACTCATCTTCCAGAAAAGAGAAATTGTAAAACAACTTTGCCTGAAGGATGACCAGTCGAAAAAGACTACAAATCATTTCCAAGCACTCTTCCACCATCAACTGCACTGGCTCAAACAGGACCTACTGAAGTTGAATGGGTATCTCCGACACCATGCTGACAGGGGCCAACCCATGGACAGTCACCAGCCACGACCGCTACTTCCTGTGCAGCCGGCACCGCCTTCCATCCTCCTAGCACAAGCACGCATCTCTGAAGGCATTGAAAAGAGAAGATACACACAGTGCATACATACAGACATTGTAAGCAAAATGATCTATTGATGCCTCACTGGGCTAAAAGGACTACGTCTCTCTGTACAGGAATCACGAAATGTGCGAGTGTAAGGATTGCGGATTCCGTGACATATGGAAGTTAGGACTGCTCATGGAGACGAGTTCGATTAGCCAAAGACGTTAAGGCTAATGGCCATGATAAGTGGAAACTCGGATTCAAGTTAGTGTTTCTCAAAAAGCAAATCAGTTTCGTAATATTCGCTAAAAGGATTATACCCTCTTAATCAGTATAATTGCAACATTGTTCTTGACATGAATACGGCGATGAAGAACTTGTTCTTTCACTTACTTAAGTATTACTCTTCAGGTCTGTGGGGAACGAACACAAGTGGGCGAACATATTAGAAAAACGAATCAGTCTCGAGTACGGAAGTTTGAATTTCGGAGCTCATGCAGTACCTTGTTCATTCGAATGGCCGCCGCAGGGCTTTCGTAAAACAGTCTGAAGAGGATCAGTGGCAAGTCGCATGTTGGGATACCCTATTGTCCCCCGAGGCGTATTGAGAGTCCATATGGACTGAGGGCCTAAGGGGTCAATACGCTATCGCTATGTCCTCCAGTAAACTGTTGGCCATTAATATTGCAACGTTGTAGAGATTCTGAGTAACTTCGCATTAAACGTTCTGCATGCTGAGGGATGTAAAAGATTAGCATTTCAGAATAACACCGCAAAAGAAGGTTGGACGATGTCATCTACATTGTGTATTCAGGAAAATATTATGCAGCAGGTTATTCATATAGAAATTGTACTTAAAGATTGACTGCACGTGGGACGACGGCACAGGATGAGCATAATGCCTTTCCCTGATTACACAGGTTTATTTCTAAGGAATATCCAGCATACAGCTGTGCTGTTTGTTGCAAACGGTAGCTTAAGTCATTAACTTATATGGATAGATTTCTGCATGTACTCACGGGCGGAGTTTCAGCCAGACGGTGTATCGCCCCACTGGTGGTGACTTTTTTCTCAGTTCTTGAATGATAGCCTTCCAGAAAGATGCGTCGGTAGAGAGCGCAATATCACGGCTAACATGTTCACCTAAACTCAAACTCTCATGACCTTTTTGTGGTGTTACGTCAAGGATAAAGTGATTTGGTCACCGGTTTATGATGCGCAAACTCTTGTGGCACAAATATGGCATGTTTTAGAGGCTTTGATGGAAGGAAAGTGGGCAGAGATGGGGAGAGAAGTTGGGCATCACCACTACGTTCTACAAACAATAAGCGGTCTTTAGTATAGATACATACTTTATTCCTTATGCACGCACACTATCTTTGAATGAAGATCTGTCATTATTTACACATGAGATTACCTTAGGAAGAAAAACGGGCACTTAGTTAATATCATAATTAACAAATCACGAGGACGTGCAGGAAAGTAATGCCTCCTATTTTGTAGCTGAAAACTCTTAAATCTCTTTAAGCAAAAGAAATTTTTTTTACATTTTACATCTTTATTCTACATTTCCACATATTTATGTCTCAACATAGTCATCCTGGCAACGAAAACATTTCTCCCAACGAGAGACCTGCTTGCTGATATGATGACTGTAGAATGTTTTACTTTGTTGATGGAGCAACGGCCTCATCTCTGTTTGGACCACTTTATCACTATCAAAATGAAGTCCTCGAAAATTTTCTTCATGTTTTGAAAACATGAAAATCGGATGAGCCCAAGTTGGAGTTATATGGGAGTTGACGGATGACAGTGAACCCAAGGCCTCGGATTGTTAAAGATGTCGTAGCACTCGTGTGTCATCTGGCATTGACATGCCGAATGAGACGGCGCTCCATGAGTGGATGAACTATTTGAAACTCGATTACAGCACGCTGTTTCTCTCGCAACGACATACGTACTTACGTCACACACCATCATCTTACACGATGCTGTTCGGAGCTCTCTAGTGGCAGGTGGCTGCAAATATATAGATATGAAGAATAAAGATGTAGAATGTTAGTAAAATCTTCTATAAAATCTTTCAGTCTTCACATTAAAAATTCGGAGGCATTACTATTCAGTGCCCCCTCGTGTAAGGAGGAAAAACAGCCAGAATTGGCAACTTTGTGTACTTCAGTTAATGTCGTAGACATCTAACAACAGTGTGTACGTGAAAGAAGTAACATGTCGTTGTTACATATTACTCTTGGTATTGTAATTTTAGTGCCATCTGTGGATTCCAGCTATGAGCAGAGATAGCGCCAGGGTGTAACAGTAGACGTATTACCATGCCAAGACGAATTCGTACACATACCCACACATACGCATTCAGACATTACCACGGCTGTCGTCGTCTGCATCGATAGTTTACATCCACATATCTACTCTGACAAGCACCCAGCTACGGTGTAAGTTGTTGGTATTATTACAGGGTGTGTAGTGCCGTTATCGAGCTGTGTATTTGAGTATCGATTCTACCACAATCGCAATCTAGCGAACCGGGATCTGCGTTATAATGCTCCTACCTAAACTTTCACTTCTATGCCCTGTTGCACAACGAGTGACTGGACATTCTGCATATTGCAGGTACACAACATCAGCAGGAATTGCTAAAACGTCAGAGTCGCCAACAGATCCCAGTCAGGAATAAATGAAGTCAGCAAAACTCTAGTCAATATTGCTATAATAATTCAACATTTACAACACAATACTGAACTTTTTCATGAAGCACACTAATCATTCACCTTAAAGCAGCTATGAAACAAACTGAACCATGAGAGGGAGACACAGCAACAATCGAGCGAGATAAGGGATACACAACATCTCACCAATGTTGTGCATCAATGCATTCAGACCATCTATTGAGGTTGGTGCGTCATGACGGTCCAAGAAAAAATGTTGTTTTACTATCTCTGTCGTCTCTAGGCAGGTTAGTTTGTGTCAGCCAATCAGAATTCGACACTTTACTCCACGTACTTTAGTGTTCAATATAGCTTTTATATTAATTGCACCACTAATGGGGCTAGGAGCTCGTCAGCCAGACTCACGGGCCTGAGTGCACACTGTACTAGTCCTTACACGAAGGAAGGTACCAGGAATCGATCCCGGGTCCCCGTGTCTCTTTCATGGCAGTCAGCAGCGCTGTCAGCTCAGTTACTAAAGCGGATAACCACTTCTGTACCATATCTATATTTTTACTACATCTGTAATTCGTTTAGCATAACTGATGCAACAGTTATAGAATCTGACCGAAAGTATTAGGACACGTACATGTAACGCAGAACTGGTTACGAGGCTTCAGGAGACGTGGGCCTGACAAAGTGAAAAAAGGCGGGGATTGCGTCGTTGTAGAGAAGCTGTAACAGGAGAACGGGCCCATCAGTACAGCTCAGTGAGTTCGAACGTGGAGGCTCCGCTGGGTGACACCTGAGTAACAGATCCAACAGTGATGTATCAGCCCTTCGAACGCTGCCCAAATCAACCCTTGTTGATGTGAGTGTGAAGTGCAAACGCGAAGGAACGACTACAGAGAAAGAATCACCAAGCAGCATTCATGCACTAACAGAGACATTCGAGGATTGAAGAGGGTGAGTGTAAAGAATATTTTGTAACCAGTGAAAGCAATCGCCTAAGAGTCGCAAAATGCTACCAGCAGTCCAACTAGCCAAATGGCTGTACCTAGGAATTTAAAAAGAATGGGTTGCAATGGTCGAGCGTTTAGTACCCGTCAGTGATTAGTATTATCCTCTTAGCCTGAGTATCAGGAGTAGGTGAGATATCCATGCTATATATTCCAGCCTCAGTGTGCTCCCAATGGGGGTGCCGCAGCCGCCACAAGTCCGTCATGTGGAGCTATCCACTGACTCGCGACTGCCTGCAAATTTCGGTCTCCGACAACTACCAGTTACTCTCACTAGATCACTGAAGCATTAAGTGTGCGCCACTGATCAGTAGAGTTTCTGTCTTGCCAGTATTATGTCTTTTATTCAATCTTAATAGCGGCTTTACAAGAGTAACAAAACTCCTCAGATGAATTGATGGAATATCGATCGTCCTTACCTACATGTAATGAATGCAATAATTATTCCGTATGCCGTCTCCCCATGAACCATGGACCTTGCCGCTGGTGGGGAGCCTTGCGTGCCTCGTGCCTCAACGATACAGATGGCCGTACCATAGGTGCAACCACAACGGAGGGGTATCTGTTGAGAGGCCAGACAGACATGTGATTCCTGAAGAGGGGCAGCAGCCTTTTCAGTAGTTGCAGGGGCAACAGTCTGGATGATTGACTGATCTGGCCTTGTAACACTAACCAAAACGGCCTTTCTGTTCTGGTACTGCGAACGGCTGAAAGCAAGGGGACACTACAGCCGTAATTTTTCCCGAGGGCATGCAGCTTTACTGTATGATTAAATGATGATGGCGTCCTCTTGGGTAAAATATTCCGGAGGTAAAATAGTTCCCCATTCGTGTCTCCGGGCGGGGACTACTCAGGAGGACGTCATTATCAGGAGAAAGAAAACTGGCGTTCTACGGATCGGAGCGTGGAATGTCAGATCCCTTAATCGAGCAGGTAGATTAGAAAATTTAAAAAGGGAAATGGATAGGTTAAAGTTAGATAGAGTGGGAATTAGTGAAGTTCGGTGGCAGGAGGAACAAGACTTTTGGTCAGGTGAATACAGGGTTATAAATACAAAATCAAATAGAGGTAATGCAGGTGTAGGTTTAATAATGAATAAAAAAATAGGAGTACGGGTAAGCTACTACAAACAGCATAGTGAACGCATTATTGTGGCCAAGATAGACACGAAGCCGACGCCTACTACAGTAGTACAAGTTTATATGCCCACTTGCTCCGCAGATGATGAAGAAATTGATGTAATGTATGATGAGATAAAAGAAATTATTCAGGTAGTGAAGGGAGACGAAAATTTAATAGTCATGGGTGACTGGAATTCGTCAGTAGGAATAGGGAGAGAAGGAAACATAGTAGGTGAATATGGATTGGGGCTAAGAAATGAAAGGTGCCTAAAAGGGTCATTTCGAAAATATCCTGACAGTGACCAGTGACCAGTAGTGAGATAAAATACTTAAAAGACTTTGATATCCGTGTATAGCTATTGTCATTTGTGGTATTTTATGGTGGAGAGCTAAGTTTAAATGTTGTCATGTAGTAGTTTTGTCATCTTTGTATATGTATTGCAACACGATAAATATAATATTGGTATTATGCTGTATAGCATGAGAGTAAGTATTACACTTCCTTCTGGCTACGTTACAAATAGGGTAACGTAATTTACGTTGTGGTCACGGGCACATACAGACACGATACCTCCGTTCTGCCTCTTCGTTACGTCTCCTTGTCGACCTCCAGTGTACCGCACTGATTGCATGCATTAGACTGGTACGTGCACATCACTTCCTCACTGCGACTTCTGTCAGAAGTGGAGGGCGACATCATCACTTGGTACCAGCTGTGCATCACCCACAGCTCTATGAGGGAATATGTATGCTCTTTTGAGGCGGTTAGTAATATGTCGGACATCGTGTGCACTAAATGCTGTGTTTCCTTCAGAAATAAACCTCGCGGCGTACGACTTCCCGTTTTGCTTTGGCGCGTTGTTAGAGTATCCGCGCCGGCCGCGGTGGTCGTGCGGTTATAGGCGCTTCAGTCCGGAACCGCGGGACTGCTACGGTCGCAGGTTCGAATCCTGCCTCGGACATGGATGTGTGTGATGTCCTTAGGTTAGTTAGGTTTAAGTAGTTCTAAGTTCTAGGAGACTGATGACCTAAGATGTTAAGTCCCATAGTGCTCAGAGCCATTTAGAGTATCCGCTGGAATTAGTAAATACTGTAGACATGCCAGATGCTGATTGCGAGCACCGTTTTGCGGAGTGAACGGAATTTCATCGAGGTAGTATTGCTAGAAGTTGCCCAAAGAGTTGGAAGTGAAGTGTCAGCGGTGTGGCAGTGAAGGAGCCAGTGGCGCAACGGAAGCCCTGGTTTTGGCTTGGACCGCCACATGAGGCGAGCTCCTCGCCTGTAGTAGCACGTCCCGTGTGGGCAGTCACGTAATAACCGCTGTCAGCAGCCGTCGGTTTCATTCCCTCTGTTTTTCTAAAGATTAGTGTGTGAATACTGAGAAGGCAGTGCAATTTAAACGAAGATCGTGGGAACCTTTGATAATTGGCTTACCTATTACTTTATCAGAAAGCTGTGGATACTTAACGAACAAACAAGCGTATACAAATACCTGTACACCTACATTTTAACTTCGTAGGCTAGGTTGGATGCGTGACGGTGTATGCGTCGTGTAAAACGATCATTCCTCTTCTAACCTATTTCTTGATTTAAGTAATTTACATAAATAAGGAAAGTATCGACAGTACCACCTAAAAAACCTCATTAAATCCCACAGTGCTCTGTTTGCATCATTGTATATTCCACAGCGCTTTGAGGAATAAATACACTCCTGGAAATTGAAATAAGAACACCGTGAATTCATTGTCCCAGGAAGGGGAAACTTTATTGACACATTCCTGGGGTCAGATACATCACATGATCACACTGACAGAACCACAGGCACATAGACACAGGCAACAGAGCATGCACAATGTCGGCACTAGTACAGTGTATATCCACCTTTCGCAGCAATGCAGGCTGCTGTTCTCCCATGGGAGACGATCGTAGAGATGCTGGATGTAGTCCTGTGGAACGGCTTGCCATGCCATTTCCACCTGGCGCCTCAGTTGGACCAGCGTTCGTGCTGGACGTGCAGACCGCGTGAGACGACGCTTCATCCAGTCCCAAACATGCTCAATGGAGGACAGATCCGGAGATCTTGCTGGCCAGGGTAGTTGACTTACACCTTCTAGAGCACTTGGGTGGCACGGGATACATGCGGACGTGCATTGTCCTGTTGGAACAGCAAGTTCCCTTGCCGGTCTAGGAATGGTAGAACGATGGGTTCGATGACGGTTTGGATGTACCGTGCACTATTCAGTGTCCCCTCGACGATCACCAGTGGTGTACGGCCAGTGTAGGAGATCGCTCCCCACACCATGATGCCGGGTGTTGGCCCTGTGTGCCTCGGTCGTATGCAGTCCTGATTGTGGCGCTCACCTGCACGGCGCCAAACACGCATACGACCATCATTGGCACCAAGGCAGAAGCGACTCTCATCGCTGAAGACGACACGTCTCCATTCGTCCCTCCATTCACGCCTGTCGCGACACCACTGGAGGCGGGCTGCACGATGTTGGGGCGTGAGTGGAAGACGGCCTAACGGTGTGCGGGACCGTAGCCCAGCTTCATGGAGACGGTTGCGAATGGTGCTCGCCGATACCCCAGGAGCAACAGTGTCCCTAATTTGCTGGGAAGTGGCGGTGCGGTCCCCTACGGCACTGCGTAGGATCCTACGGTCTTGGCGTGCATCCGTGCGTCGCTGCGGTCCGGTCCCAGGTCGACGGGCACGTGCACCTTCCGCCGACCACTGGCGACAACATCGATGTACTGTGGAGACCTCACGCCCCACGTGTTGAGCAATTCGGCGGTACGTCCACCCGGCCTCCCGCATGCCCACTATACGCCCTCGCTCAAAGTCCGTCAACTGCACATACGGTTCACGTCCACGCTGTCGCGGCATGCTACCAGTGTTAAAGACTGCGATGGAGCTCCGTATGCCACGGCAAACTGGCTGACACTGACGGCGGCGGTGCACAAATGCTGCGCAGCTAGCGCCATTCGACGGCCAACACCGCGGTTCCTGGAGTGTCCGCTGTGCCGTGCGTGTGATCATTGCTTGTACAGCCCTCTCGCAGTGTCCGGAGCAAGTATGGTGGGTCTGACACACCGGTGTCAATTTGTTCTTTTTTCCATTTCCAGGAGTGTACAAATGTTAGCATGAGAGCTATACAGTAATACTGTAAGTTTCATTTGTTGTCCATTTACAATTTTATTTCGTTTGTGTAGTTGACACAGTGCGTCTAGTGATATACTCTTGCTTGCGAAGCAGATTTTAAATACACTATTAAATAAAATGTAACACAGGATTTTCTCTTCAAATTTCCAATTTTTCATTATTTATTTACTTAGCGTACACTAATATCCACTGAATTGCAACTACCGTACATAAATTGCACAACTTTCCAAAATAAATAAAACTAAAACACTAGACCTACAAAGTAATATCTAGGTTTTTTAATACATTCAATGGCTGTCTCTGTGACTTGACGGTAAGCTCACCTGCTGCAGCTTGTTACAATCTGTTTGATGGTCTGATGTTCACTGCCAGACTCACATTGAGAAGGCGAGGCCTTTTCCCATTGACGGAGGCTTCCTTCAGAGATGCCATGTCCTGTACGGTTCCCGCTAACTGTCTTCCAAGCACGAAGTAGTAATTACATTCTGACCCGTCTTGTAAGAGGTCTTATAAGGGTCTGATATTCCCAGTGACCAAAGCTACTCCATATTTCTGACCACTTCCTCCTCACGTTGAAACCCACTAACAGCAGCGATTCCGCCAATGTGAGTGGTGACAGCCAGGATTTTAATCGGCTCAATTTAACTGCAGGCATATTATAGTGTGTTGGGAGCTGAGAATTTCAATTAGTATTTAGTATCCCCTTAGAAGAGCATTCTGTCTTAGAAGATCTGGTATCACAATGTGGCTTAGAAATGGTATTCAGCAAAAAGGAGTACACCTATTGCAACCTCTTATTGTCACCGCTTCATGTAAGTGAACGTCGATTTTTGACCACGTGAACTATTATGTCATACTGGGGCACAGTATTCGGAGACAGAATAGACGAATCCTAAGCACGGACATCGTAGTATTGCAGCTTTTGCGCCCCACGAGGTGCTGCTCAGCTTCTGCTTGATGCTATCACGCGATCTCAGCTTCGCAGCGATGCTTTCTAAGTGTTTCTTGTAGGTCCTGGTTCTGTCAAGACTCTCCCATATTATAATAAATAATACTACTCCTAGATAATCTGGGTAGTCATTATGATGTAGACTTGAGTATCAGGAGACATTTAGCTTTGTTAAGATGAAGGGTAACTTGGATCTTCGTTGGATTTCGTGTTTATCTTCACTTTTTACAGTATTCATGAATTAAATGAGTGTATCGAGTTCCTTAGTAAACAGCGAGAATGTACCATTGCAGCCTGTTGGCACCCTTTCACTCTCTCTCTCTCTCTCTCTCTCTCTCTCTCTCTCTCTCTCTGTCTCTCTCTCTCTCTTTTCCTTCCCCGCCGCCACCCCCCTCCCCCCTTCCACAATGTCATCTGAATTCGCACTACTAACATTACTTTTAACAGAACCCTTACTATCTATCAGTTTTCTTCCGTAGTTATTTCGTCAGACATGTGCTATCACATGGAGTATGTCTCTTACCTCATGTTGCAAGATCGAGATAAATTATCTCCGTCACGGCCAAGGCATGTTTCTGCAGTGGGGTTTGTTATACGACTCACAATACACAGTCATAGTTTACGTATAATTTGATTTATTACTAGCTTCGGTCGTTATAAGCACAAAACTAGTACAAACACTTGCATTTTCAATGACTGATTTCAGTGACGCTATCCTGCAAGGCCCTTCTCAGGAAAGCTCGGGGCGCCTAGAACTATTTATGATTGCTCGTGTTCGTTACATCTGTGACGTCCGACTCTTTGATCATATCGCCGGCCGGTGTGGCCGTGCGGTTCTAAGCGCGTCAGTTTGGAACCGCGTGACCGCTACGGTCGCAGGTTCGAATCCTGCCTCGGGCACGGATGTGTGTGATGTCCTTAGGTTAGTTAGGTTTAAGTAGTTCTAAGTTCTAGGGGACTGATGACCTCAGTAGTTAAGTCCCATAGTGCTCAGAGCCATTTGATCATATTTCGCCATCATATGCGCAGCTATCCTGGCTGCTTGACTCTTTTGTCTTTATCAACGAACGCTGTTCCTCACATCTCTCCTCGACCTTTACGCTCTTGTCTGAACAATATGGCAGAAACACCCTTTTCTATCAGAGCAGTATCCGTTCTGTCCCACTCCATCATCAAGCTACTTTCTCGAAATCCCTCTTAGCAGCAGGAATCTGACTCTGGAATAACTCCCGCATTTTATTAGAGAACTGAATAACACCTCCAGCAGAAGACAGTTATCTACTAGCAACAATAAGGATTACTATTGTTCCTGTACGCAGTCTTACCCTTGCACATCTTTCTTTCCAAACCGATCTTCATCAATTACCAGTATTCTTAGCTGATGCCGTCTCCTCAAATTTCTTTTCATCAGGACTCTCTATTCGGAAAATATCTACTTTATATTACCGTACATTCTTCTTTTGTCTGCCACTATCGATATTTTTGACATTTTTTTGTCATTATCATTATTATAGTTGTTATTATTATCACTATTACTGGCAGGAGCTACAGTAGCACAAGTACTTCCACCATTAACATTATTAGATTGTAGTCATATTAGTTACTAGTACTGGAGTCGGTTATGAATTTATTGTGGTAATGCATGGTTGCAAACTGTTTTTACTATTTAGTGGCACTGACGCGTTTCGTCATAGTGGGACATCTTAAGATTAACATTGATGTGTTAAATGACATTGCCAGGCGTAGGTACATTAAGGAAGGGGGTATTATGATGGAAACTTCCAGGCTGTGCAGTCTTCTCTGGAACTAAAAATAACTGTCAACATACGTACGAAGTAATGCGGTGAGCCAGCTTCCGTTCTTTAATTCCGGCAAATGGCATTAAGATAAAATTTATAAGGAAATAGCTCCGTAGCGTCATAAGACAAATTGAAGAATAAGGGACTGAAACCGGGAATAAAATGCCAAGTATAACTACGATATCTACTGGAAAGAAAAAAGTATGGTAAACCAGGAAAAATATTTAAAAGAGCTTCCATAATACGGAGCCTAACGCGTTCCATGGATCGTTGTGTACAGTGGGCGAAATGTAAATACGGCATGATGTGGTCGACAACGCTAGACACATCAGACCTCACAGCCGGCCACACGAACGTAAGTCCGTAGAGACAAATTTACACAACTGTAGCAACAGACATTAAGGATAGATGACGTTTCTTGACTAAAGTACTAATGCACTTTAGAAAATGGGCTGCACAGCTAAATTACACACGGTGATTCAGATGTAACTGGACACACTTTGTGGTTGTAATTTATGGATCAAAACAAGAGTAAAACGTTAAATAAAGTTTTGTCTGAAACTGCTTTATTTCCGCGTTATGATGCTTAATATCACGCGTGCTGGGAATTACGTCATGTGCCAGTACGGGCTTTTGGCGTATAGAGTCCACCCGCATATCGACTGATGCTGCTTTGCCGGCGGCGACCCTGCACGTTCCTGTCGTGAGGCAAGAGAGTGTGTCAGAGATGCTTATCCCGATGAGTGGACACATCGGGCAGGACCAGTCTGCTTGGTCCACCAGATCTCCAGATCTCAACCGATGACCTTTGGGACCCTCTGAAGGCGCTGGCTTATGGTATTGCAGTTCAGAGTGTAGTACAACTACAACAGAGAATTCAAAGAACCTGTGAAACTCTGCATAATTAGATGAATGGAGCCTGCAACATTCCGAGAACGGTAAGAAGTCAAGCATGTCACTGTCCTCGACTACATGGACACTATTTTGAACATGCCCTGGGGTAAGCGTATTGTGCTTTGTTGAGTTGAATTTCGGGTCCCTTCGTGACGCTGCTTTCTGAGAAGAATTAATTTTGTGTTGTTTATGTTGCTCTAATGATCCATACTCAATTTCTTAACCTGAAATAAAACAAACAAAACGTTATTCAACCTTTTGCTATTATTTTGACGCATCCTTTTCACCCACAAAATGGGTACAGTTACTTTGGAATCATCCTGTATATGCGGAAAACAGTAAGTTAGCTAAACAATATAATTATTAAAATTAAATTAGTGCAGTCACACTGATGAAATAAGTGCAAAACCACAATCTGTGTGGGTGTAAAATGACCTCGATAATGTATGAAGATAAACTGCAAAAAATAGTTCAAATGGCTCTGAGAACTATGGGACTTAACTTCTGAGGTCGTCAGTCCCCTGGAACTTAAAACTACTTAAACCTACGTAACCTAAGGACATCACACACATCCATGACCGAGGCAGAATTCGAACCTGCGACCGTAGCGGTCTCGCAGTTCCAGACTGTAGCGCCTAGAACCGCTCGGCCACACCGGCCGCTAAACTGCATAACAGCAAAACTGAAAATGAATAAAACATAATAGACCAGAACATAAAAACCAGTTAAAAGATGAGCGAATACTAGGATTGTTAAAAACCATTTTGCAGGCGCTTTATCGTAAGCCCTTTAGAAAATACGGCGTGGACGTACCTTTACCGTCGAGAAATAACTACTAAAGACAAATACGTGGACTCCGAGGTTCACAGAACTGAGTGCGTGGACTGTGAAGCTTCATACCGTATGTGGACCAGGCTGGTAGGAAACCTCGTGCAAGATTTAGTGAACATTTGCTCAACAATAAAGGACAGATTAAACAGAATTCGAATTTAACTGAGCACATTATAAAGTCTAGTGGACACCGGCTCCTGATGGTTCAAATGGCTCTGAGCACTATGGGACTCAACTGCTGTGGTCATAAGTCCCCTAGAACTTAGAACTACTTAAACCTAACTAACCTAAGGACAGCACACAACACCCAGCCATCACGAGGCAGAGAAAATCCCTGACCCCGCCGGGAATCGAACCCGGGAACCCGGGCGTGGGAAGCGAGAACGCTACCGCACGACCACGAGATGCGGGCCCGGCTCCTGACGCTGAAAAATTTAGATGTACTCCATAACGCCCGCAAAAAGATAGAAACTAAATGATTTAGAGGAAATAGAAATTCTTATGCGCTCTGCCGCTGGGAAACGTAGATTCTAGAATGAACAGTTGGTAAGCAGAAACCAATTTCATTGTGGTACTATGATAACCACTATATTAACTCTTCAATAGTTCTTTAGGCAATGTGACGCTGCCTTTTTCTTTCCTTTTTTAATTAGCTTTTTTTATTCTATTGCACTCATTTTCAGTTTTATGTTAGGCATGTTTTAACAACTTCGTACTACATTTGCCCCGACACAACTTGTGCCTTTGCAATTATTTTGTAAGTACACCAGCACTAATTTAAGTTAAATTATTTTACTGTTCACCCAATTTATTCTTTTCGCATATGTTATGCAATATTACTATCAAACTGATTTTCTTAAGTACGTTGGTTAACTGCCCTTAATGTGTGCTACTACGGTTGTATAATTATGTCTTTACGGTCATAGGCTTGTGTAGCCGGCTGCGAGGACTGACACCATTATACCGTATCCTCAACTACATTGTACTGTATTTACATTTCGCCCGGACCTCGGGGAAGATCAGTTTGGATTCCGTAGAAATGTTGGAACACGTGAGGCAATACTAACTTTACGACTTACCTTAGAAGAAAGATTAAGAAAAGGCAAACCGACATTTGTAGCATTTGTAGACTTAGAGAAAGCTTTTGATAATGTTAACTGGAATACTCTCTTTCAAATTCTGAAGTTTGCAGGGGTAAAATACAGGGAGCGAAAGATTATTTACAATTTGTACAGAAACCAGATGGCAGTTGTAAGAGTCGAGGGACATGAAAGGGAAGCAGTGGTTGGGAAAGGAGTGAGACAGGGTTGTAGCCTCTCCCCGATGTTATTGAATCTGTATATTGAGCAAGCAGTAAAGGAAACAAAAGAAAAATTCGGAGTAGGTATTAAAGTCCATGGAGAAGAAATAAAAACTTTGAGGTTCGCCGATGACATTGTAATTCTGTCAGAGACAGCAAAGGACTTGGAAGAGCAGTTGAATGGAATGGACAGTGTCTTGAAAGGAGGATATAAGATGAACATAAACAAAAGCAAAACGAGTATAATGGAATGTAGTCAAATTAAATCGGGTGATGCTGAGGGAATTAGATTAGGAAATGAGACACTTAAAGTAGTAAAGGAGTTTTGCTATTTAGGGAGTAAATTAACTGATGATGGTCGAAGTAGAGGGGATATAAAATGTAGACTGGCAATGGCAAGGAAATCGTTTCTGAAGAAGAAAAATTTGTTAACATCGAGTATAGATTTAAGTGTCAGGAAGTCGTTTCTGAAAGTATTTGTATGGAGTGTAGCCATGTATGGAAGTGAAACATGGACGATAAATAGTTTGGACAAGAAGATAATAGAAGCTTTCGAAATATGGTGCTACAGAAGAGTGCTGAAGATAAGGTGGGTAGATCACATAACTAATGAGGAGGTATTGAAGAGGATTGGGGAGAAGAGAAGTTTGTGGCACAACTTGACTAGAAGAAGGGATCGGTTGGTAGGACATGTTTTGAGACATCAAGGGATCACAAATTTAGCATTGGAGGGCAGCGTGGAGGGTAAAAATCGTAGAGGGAGACCAAGAGATGAATACACTAAGCAGATTCAGATGGATGTAGGTTGCAGTAGGTACTGGGAGATGAAGAAGGTTGCAGAGGATAGAGTAGCATGGAGAGCTGCATCAAACCAGTCTCAGGACTGAAGACCACAACAACAACAACAACAACTCAACGCTCCTTGCTGTGTACTCACATTGACATTTCAGATATTCAAATCATTTTAATACTATTTTCCAATTTGAAATAGTTATTTCTTAGGCATGTGTGACGTACGAATGGTACTGTGTGTGTGAAACACTGGTCCGATGTAAGAGAGGGCCTGATGCCACTAGCAGATCAGGTTACATAAATAAGTAAAATGCATGTACTAGCACACTTATGTTTACCACAGTTATTCTCCTGTAACTAGTTTTCCCCCTCTGTCTGTCGCTACTTTACACAACAACTAACTGAAACAGATTAGGAACAATATGGTTCAAATGGCTCTGAGCACTATGGTCAATAACATCTCACGTCATCAGTCCCCCAGATCATAGAACTACTTATACCTAACTAACCTAAGGACATCACACACATCCATGCCCGAGGCAGGATTCGAACCTGCGACCGTAGTAGTTGCGCGGTTCCGGACTGAGGGGCCTAGAACCACTCGGTCACCACATCCGGCTTAGGAACAATAACGACAGTTTTTGTCTTCCACATTTCACAATACACTCCATCACCTTCCGTTCGGTAGGCACACCCTGCCGATTCTTTGGGCATTGTGGAGGCAACTTTGGCTACATCAAGCTCTTCTGTTTGCTGCGGAGCGGGTTGTTCTGTCACTATCCTTTAAACAATGAATCCACCTACCTGGATAGGTTTCAGGTTCTCTGCTCCTTCACTCTGAAACGGTAGGTACTAGTTTAACAGACAAAAGCAGCGTTGACGAAAATTCGACTAAACACCTATCACGCAAAGACCACATAACTCCAGGGGCATTAGTTGAAAAATTAGTTAAAACTATCGGGCGTTCGGGATTCTTGCACGACTCGTTTGAACAGTGTCTAAAATGTCGTTAAGTTGGTTTATTGTCCATAGAACACATAAAATGACTATCAACTCCTTATTTAATATTCCGACACCGGTTATGCAATGTTACTGATTTTCTCCGCAACAATTTCCTACCTGAAAATAGCCAGAAGCTATTTAGTCCTACCCAATATTTTAAACGTCCGAAACAGTCGCTGATCCACGACTACGTGCGAGTTACTACATTAAGTCGTTTAGAAGGCTTCTTGTAAAAAATGTGTTCCTCATAATGTTTCGTTACCTTCACGAAACACGCCACATGAAATTTATGGGCGGAATGAAATGTCGACGTGTGAATATTTGCCAGGATAAGCTAATCACAAAGCTCAGACTTTCACAAAACCCTCAGTACTGTAGTCACTTTTCGTCAACGAGACGAGAACCGATAAAACACACGAATTTCTTCATTTTGGTACAAATTTGATCAGTGCGATTTAACATAGGTGTCAACCACAAACCGCGCGGGATTAGCCAAGCGGTCTTGGGCGCTGCAGTCATGGACTGTGCGGCTGATCCCGGCGGAGGTTCGAGTCCTCCCTCGGGCATGGGTGTGTGTGTTTGTCCTTAGGATAATTTAGGTTAAGTCATGTGTAAGCTTAGGGACTGATGACCTTAGCAGTTAACTCCCATAAGATTTCACAAACATTCGAACATTTCTTTGTCTACCACATGACGCCTCCCGAGCGACTGTCTCGATTCATAGAGCTGAGGCACAAAGTCTTACAAAAACGCGCATGAAATGCTCAATTCCTATTTGGTAATGTGTTAAGCACCCAATCAGATCATCTTGCGCTCTTCTGTACTAGCGATATTTCTAATGTCAGGAAATTTGTAAGTAATGTGGACTAGGCATTTATTAATTCTGAAGGTAGATAAAATTTAATTAAAACAAAATACGATTCCGTTTCACAAAATAAATTACTAGTGAATTTAATACTCCATGTCTCCTCTGGCTGCCTTTTACAAAGTCAAGCTCATTCGGACATACGTCACGAATTCCCCCATTGAACAACAACTTTCTCACGCATACATTTACATAATTTTAATACAATATGACATTCTCATTTTACGTATGTCCTCCATTCACTCTCACAGCCTCTCCACAAAACGCTCATAAAACCAAAACACTCACATAATCAAAACTTGATGAAATAATAATTTTCCAAACTACATTTTATTACGTCGGAAGTACGAGGTACAGTAATGAAACTAAAGAAAATTTCAGAAAATTAGATTATATGAACCTCTCCTCGTGGTGGTAGTTTCAACAGATACTGTAGATCAATACATTACAGTCCCTAACTCAGTTTCACAATGCCATCACGATTGTTATGTATTTTAGCTTATTAATTTATATCTCTGAAAGAAGTGAAGTTATAGATTTGAAATTTGAACAGTATTATTGTGTTATCTATGGAAGCTGGTACACCAAGTATTAAAAAGTTCAATTAATGTTCAATGGAATTTCTTCAGATTCATAGCGTGTAACGCATTGCACGCAGCATTAGACAAGTTCACCGCTCGCCCGGACACGTAGCCGGCGTCAGCGATGCGGGCGAGAGAACCAAAATCTGCTTTTCTCACGGCTCCACGGCAAGTTACGCTTTTAATGCAAGATGATAACTCGCAACAATTTGATACGTTACACGTTGTTAGTCGGCTTCTTGGGTGCAAGTGACGACTCTTTTGCAGTTGCTGGTGAGGATTGGAGACACTTGTCGATCCATGTCAGCCAGTTTCTAGTTCCTTTGGTGGTCAGTGCTTCCAATCTGGTGTTGTTTTTTGTATCGCCTTGCATGCGCCATTGGCTGTTTGTCTGCCACAAGTGTTGACCTTAACTGTCTTCAATACATTGCTTCTATATCTTCTCCCCTGGTGCAGTATGTCCTGAAATAGCGCCGGCGATATTGTCCAGGAAGTCCTACGTTGTCTCGCAGTGTAGTGTATATCTAACTTCGAGTCTTCCTTATCGATTCGGTTGCTGCCCGTAACGCTGTACCGCAAGGAAGCGAGGAAGAGGATGTTGTCATGGGTGACCGGTATCTTCTTCCTTCAGCACAACTGCACGCGTAGATTAATACATCTCTTTATTTGCATGAATTGTAAGTATTTACTTAACTGGCATAAAGTCTATGTCCTCTTGCAGACAATATCTGTTACTATCACAAACTTAAGTCTTACTGCTAGTCCCGCTATCGTCACTAATCTGATCGCTGTGTGCTGTTGTAACCTGTGGTGTGAATTAAGCTCGCTCTGCGATGAACTGACACACACCAAACTGTAAGAGTGAGTCAGTGCGACCCATCGGCCAGCGGAGGAGTAAATACAGGGTGAATATAATTAAAATTTCAAGCTGCTGTAGAAATAACACCACTGGTCAGATGACGTCAAATTACAACTGAATATTGTTGGAGAAGGGGGAGAACGTATGGCAGAAGAAAAATAAATAGTTACAAAATGTAGCAATAGATGACGCTGTAAGCATCATAATTTAATAGTGGTCGACTACAAATGACAAATGAATCATACATCAATGCCTAACAAGGGAACCTCCCCATCGCACCCCCCTGATTTAGTTATAAGTTGGCACAGTGGATAGGCCTTTAAAACCTGAACACAGATCAATCGAGAACACAGGAAGAATTTTTGTCGAACTATGAAAAAAATAACTAAAATATACAGACTTAGTAGTCCATGCGCAAGGTAGGCAAAATAATGGATAATGTTAGAAGCGCCGTGGTCCTGTGGTTACGAAACGAGAGGTCCTTGGTTCAAGTACTCCCTCTATGAAAAGTTTAATTTTTTATTTTCAGACAGTTTGAAAACGTTAAAAACATACGTTTTGACAGAGCACAGGGAGAACTGTGCGTCTTTGAAACTGTTGCATTCATTTGTTGCAGTTTATGTGACAAACTCTTATGTTTTCATCACTTTTTTGGGAGTGATTATGACATCCACAAGAAAACCTAAATCGGGCAAGGTAGAAGAATCTTTTTACCCATTCGCCAAGTGTACAAGTTAGGTGGGTCGACAACATATTCCTCTTATGTGACGCACATGCCATCACCTGTGTCGTATAGAATATATCAGACGTGTATTCCTGTGGAGGACCTATGACCTATGACCTACTAATCGCACGGTTTTGCGGTGCGATCGCAAAACACAGACACTAAACTTATTACTGCAGACAGAGACGTCAATGAACGAACGGACAGATCATAACTTTGCGAAAATACGGAAAGTAAACTTTCACTCGAGGGAAGACTTGAACCAAGGCCCTCTCGTTCCACATCCGCTCACACTAACCACGGGACCACGTCGCTCCTAACATCACACTATCTTGCGCTTGGACTCCTCAGTTTGTATATTTTGCTTATTTTTTTCTTAGTTCCACACAACTTCTTCCTGTTTTCTCGATTGATTTGTGTACAGTTTTTCAAGGCCTATCCACTTTGCCAACTTGCAACTAAATCCGATGGGGGTGCGATGGGGAGGTTCCCTTGTAAGGTTTACGTTAGACGTTAAACAGTGTGTATGTGCGTACAGATGTGATACTGTTACGCAGGCCGATCCACCACGGCAAAGTCGTATCAAACCGGATGGGAAAAATCGGTTTCTAATTGTCCTGAGGCCAATCACCGCATATAAAGTACCAGTCAAAATAAAATCGGGTTATTAATGTCCATGTGACTGGCGTGAACTTGTTCAATATGCTGTCCACCGTTTTCTACAAGTTGAAACCGAGAAACAGCATGCTCCACAACTAATCGAAGTGTCTTCTGGGACACTTTCAGAATGTGTTGCGCAATGCGTGCCTTCAATGCGGCCAAGTTTGCAATCGGAACACTGAACACGAAGTCTTTCAGATAGCCGTACAGCCAGAAGTCACACGGATTAAGATCAGGTTATCGGGACGGCCAGGCTGTAGGGAATTAGCGGCTGATAATTCTAGCATTTCCAAAATGGCGCTTCAGCAGCTGCTTAAGTCGACCTGCAATGTGAGGAGGTGCACCATCTTGCATAAAAAATGATCCCATCCACACATCCACGCTGTTGGAGACCTGGGATGGCGTGGTTGCGTAAAAGACACTCATAGCGCTTACCAATGACGGTACAGGTAACAGGACCGGAAGCACCTGTCTCTTCAAAAAAATCATGATAAATGATGCCGTAAACCCGCACCACACAGTGACCTTTTCAGGATGAAGTGTGCCTGGTTCATTTGCGTGTGAATTTCCGTTACCCATATTCGAGAATTCTGTGCATTGATATATCCTGTCAGATGGAAGTGGGTTTCGTCTGTCCACAAAATCTTCGAAGGCCAGTCATTGTCCACTTCCATCCGAGCAAGCAACAATAAAGCAAGGTATCTCTTGCCGGTCAACTGGAAGCAACTTGTGCACGTGGGTAATTTTGAATGGACAGCAAAGAACGATGTTTTGCAAGATCTTACGCGCCGTGCTCACGGGCTTGTCCAATATTCGGGCAATTCTTCGTGCACTACACGTTTGCACACCACCACTCGTCTCCTCCTGCACTGCATTGCTGTGGCCTCTGCTTCTACTGACGTCGAATCAATTCGTTTCCTTCCTCTACCAGGTTGCACACCAAAATAACCCGTCTTTTCGAGTTTCCGAATCATTTTCTCCAGACCCACCGTCATCCGACCAAAGCCTTTTTTCAAACACTTCATTGTCTGGAACCTGTAGAGCGAGTTGTGCACAGTCATCATTCTTGTTCAGATGTTCAAATGTGTGTGAATTCCTAAGGTACCAAACTGCAGACGCCATCGGTCCCTAGACTTACACACTACGTAAACCAACTTATGCTAAGAACAACACACACATCCATGCCCGACGGAGGACTCGAAACTCCGGCGGCAGGGGCCTCGCAATCCGTAACGTGGCGCCTCAAACCACGTGCCGTATCATTCAAAAAATGGTTCAAATGGCTCTAAGCACTATGCGACTTAACTTCTGAAGTCATCAGTCGCCTAGAACTTAGATCTAATTAAACCTAACTAACCTAAGGACATCATACACATCCATGCCCGAGGCAGGATTCGAGCCTGCTACCGTAGCGGTCGCTCGGTTCCAGACTGTAGCGTCTAGAACCGCACGGCGACTCCGGCCGGCCGTCGCATCATTCTTGTAATACAGCTTTACAAGCAGAATGCGATCCTGCATTGAGACAGTCATGGCGAACTTCGCAGACGCGGAAGAAGGAAAAGCCGTGTACCTGGCGTGTTTATGCCAACATCATTGGGTCGTGCGCCATGGGGCATGGGTCGTGTTTTCATTTACGTATTCTGACACATACAGCGCCATCTGTTGATCAATTTTCACACTATTTTTTTCTTCTGCCATACGTTTTCCCCCTTCCCCGATACTATTCCGTTGCAATTTGACGTCACTCTGACCAGTGGCGTTATTTCTAAGTGTTTTGAAAGTTTAATTCTAATCACATCCAGAGAGCATCGTCGGCAAGTTGCTTGTGCGTGTGCCTCTGGCCTTCTCGTGTTATGTGCTCTTGATCCAGCGCCTACTAGCGATCTCCGCGTTACATCTTTGCCGACTGGTGTGCTGGCGACAGCCTACGCCAGCACATTGCCGATCAACGTCAATAACATCGTCATACTGCGGACATTTCCAGACAGTATGATCTGGTGTGCCTTCTTCACCACAGACCCATTAGGTGGTTCTTCTCTGAGCCGTTCAATACCGGTAAGTAACTTAAGACCAATGACCCGTCAAGAAGTGTGTCAGACCTTCTTAGGAATTTAGGTGCCTCATTTCCAGTGTCTGCTCTATGTTTGGGACAAAAGCTAAAGTGCTCCTCGCTGTTTGCGAATCATCTGACAGAGGCGGAGGATCTGGTTTTGAATTTCCTGTTTGCCTATGCCCCGTATTCTCATTAGATTCTGCGCTTCATGTTTTGCTCTTTTTTCATTCAATCCATCTCCTACTTTTTCCTACCTAGACGTGGACTGGGTGTAACCAAGTACTTCCTGCAACGCCTCAACAGACGCAGTACCAACCGTTCCATGTTCTTCCCTGCTCTGCATTACCTACCGGTGCCGACGTTGTTAGCAGATGTCTGTGGACCAAAACACTGGCACAATATCCCATCATCGCACTTACGATAGCGTTACGATACGTTCTTATTGTTTGAGTTGATAGCTTTCAATCTAACCTTGCTAGACTAATAATTTTGTTCACCATTTCTTCAAGATGTGCAGAATATTTCTGTTACTCGTCCAAGAAGACGCCAAGGTACTGGATGACGGTCTTTCTCCATATGGGCCTGTTGCTTAATTTCATTATCGGGTGTCTTAACTGGTCACGTTTTAATAATAAGTACATGGCATTTTCATTCGTAGCTGACAATTTAACTGTTATAAATCATTCTCGATCTTCCTGTCGCGTTGGTTCAGGATAAAACCTCGTACTTTCGATGGTTACCTCCATCGGCTTCGTCAGAAGCAACTGACTCACAAAACTGCTACTGTGGTGTTCTTGTATAGCCCATAGACGTCTTGTGGTTGGTCGGGAAGTACACAGTGCTGTCAATGTCTGCGCTGGTGGCTCCCATCTTAGCGTAAACATTGCGACGAGTATCTCTGGCTCTTCTCTGACTCGAGAGTCGCTTCCCCGCACGGCTAAGAGGATATCCGCTGTAACGGTTGGAGTTATTCTCGCACAGTCTTATTTCTAAACCGTCTCTAATTACAAAATCTCAGTATGTGGGAGGCTGGGACAAAACTTTCGTTTCGTAAAATAACATTTTGTATATGTTTTTGAGGTTGTGCTCAGAAACTGTAGATTTCTCGGTACTCGAGTTTCAATATGCCGTTGATGTTCTGCAGAGCGATTGAGAACTATACAGATCGACTGACCGTTTTAATTACTTCCGCACTCAAAAGGGCTGTTAAAAAGCCCAGGGATCCTGAGGCTGAGACTCTTCTTAACTGGGTGTAGTAACTCGTTCATCGTCTTAGCTGCTCGGATAATAGCTCCTACATACTGCCTATTTTTCTGGATGTAGCTCCGGAGAACGGAAGGTTCAAATGGCTCTGAGCACTATGGGACTCAACTGCTGTGGTCGTAAGTCCCCTAGAACTTAGAACTACTTAAACCTAATTAACCTAAGGACATCACACACATCCATGCCCGAGGCAGGATTCGAACTTGCGACCGTAGCGGTCGTGCGGTTCCAGACTGTAGCGCCTTTAACCGCTCGGCCACTCTGGCCGGCGAGAACGGAAGGAATGCAATTCATGACTCATCACGTGAATGTTCAACATTTGCACGTTTCCTTGTCTTGGAGATCGCTGGCTTCATATCACAGCCATACGTTCGGATTTGGGGGGGGGGGGGGGTTGGTGGAAGGAGACCAGACAGCGAGGTCATTGGTCTCATCGGATTAGGGAAGGATGGGGAAGGAAGTGGGCCGTGCCCTTTCAGAGGAGCCATCCCGGCATTTGCCTGGAGTGATTTACGGAAATCACGGAAAACCTAAATCAGGATGGCCGGACGCGGGATTGAACCGTCGTCCTCCCGAATGCGAGTCCAGTGTCTAACCACAGCGCGATCTCGCTCGGTGTCATACGTTCGTAACGTGTACTTCAGATGATAAATTTCGGAATCCGAGTGGTGCTCGTCAGAAATTGTTTTGCTGTGTGTATTGGTGCATTTAGAGCTACTGTCTTCCGGACTGGATGGCGAAAACACTGTGCGCTAAGGTAGACATAGTGGGCGACGGCTCTCGGTGCGTGAAGTGGCCGAGGCGTCCATCCGACTTCCCTTGTACCAGGACTTGTAAGAATGACAGCCTTCCTTCCTTGCGACAGCTAACTGAAGGCTCCACGAGTACTGTTCCTATGTTGACTAAAATGATCAAGAGCTTCTACGCCGTGTAGCCGAACCACAGATATGTTGTCAACATAACGATAATTTAATGCACGTCCGTGAAAATATTGCATAAAGAAGATGGTCACTGATGGAGACAGCAGAGGACCCATAGCCATTCCATCCGTTATTTCATTAAATTTACTGTCTTCATAACATCTCGGAACAAGGTTTTCGTTTCAGGAGGAAAATACTATGTCAACAGTTTCGGTGTGCCCTGCACAGCACTAGCACTCCGTCTTCAGGCCACAACTGACCCATCGGTACCACCGAACCGCCGTGTCATCCTCAGTTGAGGATGCGGATAGGAAGGGCGTGCGGTCAGCACACTCCTCCACAGGAACTTTCGTAAATAGTGAAGTTACGTCCAGGCTGACTAAAATATCGTTTGGGCCAACTCTAATCTGCTTAATTTTCTCTGTGAACATCTTCGAGTTTTTGATGTGACGTTCGCAGCGGCCAACTATAGAGTCATCAACTTAGTTAAATTTTCTCCAGCCTCTAGGTAGGAGTACCAATAGCGCTAACAATAGGCCGCAGTGGAGTACCTTCCTTGTGGACTGTAGGTGAACCGTACGACCTAGGAGGTCTAGGAGCTCGCGCTTTAAGATTTTTGTTTATATTCTCTGGTAGGCCAGAATTCTTCAAGAGCTCCACCGTTGTCCTGCTGTGCGACAGAGTTGGATTCCGTTCTTGGCCTCTGTACGTGCGATATTCCAACAACAGTGCCTCAGACCACTTAAATCCTTACCACAGATATACTGTTTGTTTCTCACCTGTGTACTGTTCTGGCGAGCAACTTGGCTGCTGAGAGATGGCCCACAGACTGGACGCTGACGCGGCCGGTGCGGACTGTGTTGCAGCGCGTGCTGCTAGACCACCCGTGCGGCGCGGGCGAGTCGGTGACAGTGATCCTGCAGGACGTCAGCCACGAGGACATGCGCCGCCTGCTCGACCTCATGTACACGGGCGGCGCGGAGGTGCCGGCGCACGACCTGTCGCGCTTCCTGCGCGCCGCGGAGGCCCTCGAGGTCAGCCTGCTGCAGTCGGCCGCGCTGCGCGTCTGCGAGGTCGCCGCCGAGCCCGCCGCCGCCGAGCCCGCCGCCGACGCCGCCCCCGCGACCGCCCCCGCCGCCAACCCCACGTCGCCACCGGAGCCCGCGGCGCCGCCTCCCAAAGCGCCTTCCCCACTGCGCTGCGCCTCGCCGCCGCCGCCGCCGCCGCCGCCGCCGCCGCCACCCCCGCAACCTACTGACTCCGCGCAGCAGATACCTCCGGCCCGGCAGCCCACACCGCCGCCGACCTGCCAGATTCCGCTACCGCCGCCGCCCCCGCCGCCCACCGCCGCCCACGGTCCCCCGCAGGCCGTGGCGGCGGCGCAGCTGGTGCGGGTCCCGGCGGTGCACGCGGTGTCGCTGCGCCACTGCCGCCCCCCGCCGCCCTGGCTGCCGCCGCCCACGTCCGCCTTCCTGCCAGTCTCTGACCCGGTGTCGCCCTGGGCCACGGGCACGCGCCGGCGCATCCAATCCTGGACGCTCTCAGACGGTGGCCCGGAGCAGGTTCGTGATCCCACCTGTACACGTACACTTGCAACACCGAGCATAGCCTCATCGGTACAGGGACACCTTGGGCAGCAGAATGTTGTCCTTCAGTGTCAACAAACGTCAAAAAAATATGAATTTCACTAGGACTGGAAGTGCTACAGGGGTCGGTTTGGGTCTTTTTCTTTTTTCTTTTTTTCTTTATTTCAAGATTTTAAACATGGCTGATACATCAACTGTTGAAATTCTTCACGAGAAAGGATGACAGCCAAAACAGTTTCAGGAAAAAAAATTTATTAAAATTCTTGACCAAGGTTTCGGTATATATAAATACACCTTCATCAAAAGTAGTTCATAGGCGAAGTATTGGTGCTAAACTGTTCGCATTGACCCTGTGCCTATAGTCATGTTGTACAAATGGAGATGATGTCTTAATTATTGACGACGCCTTTAACACAATTGTTTTATTAATCTCCATTGCATGATATAATTTTAGATATTTTACTTCTGATTTACTTCTTATTTATATATACCGAAACCTTGGTCAAGAATTTTAATAAATTTTTATCCTGCAACTGTTTTGGCTGTCATCCTTTATCGTGAAGAATTTCAACGGTTGCTGTTTCAGCCATGTTTAAAATCTTGAAATACGTTCCTGCCCAGGTTTCAAAGGCTGTTTCGAAATACATGGACATCTCTTTCTTCACTGTTAATTTCACACCTGACACAGGTAGGCTAGCAGCGGAATATTACGCCGCTCTTCGGCCACAGATAAAACTAAAGATACAAAAGAAGACAATCGTAGAATAGACAGGGTAGATATACAGACGTAGACATACAAAATTAAGACACACGGAGCCGTTCACGGGCGCAGAGTCCAAGATAAGGATGTTCGAGCACGTGGACACGCACAGAGATGATAGATGTCACACACGAACTTTGGAGCACAAACACTGGAACACTTGAGCACGAACACGACGCCACACACAAACACTTGGCGATGATCTCCGGCGCGCGAATGTCCACGTAACGTGTGCGAGTCCGGGGATCTGCCAAGAGGGGAAGAAGCGGGTGGGGGAGGAAGAGGGGAGAGCAAAGATGCCAATGGCAGAGGAGATGGTAGGAGGAAACCTCCATACCTCCTATGGGGGTAGGGGAAGCCCGGGGGAGGAGTGAGGACAAAGGGAGGAGGGAGGGAAGGGGGAGAGAAGGGAGAGAGGGCGCCCGTAGGAAGTGGGAGGGAGGACAAAGTTGGTAAGAGGGGTAAATGGAGGGGAGGAGGGCATCATCAGGGATGGGGAGCTGGTGGAAGCCACCTTGGGAGAGACCATGGAGAGTGGAGAGATGCAGAGCAGGTGGGATGTGGAAATACATGCGTGGCAGTGGACAGGGGCGGGAGAGGACGGGAGAGACAAGCGTGTGAGGAGGATCCGGTTTAAGGGAGGTGTAGAGGATCCGTATCCATTCGAGGAAAAGGAGGAGGAGGGGAACGGAATAAGGTCGTACAGGATCCGCGTGGGGGACGGGAGACGGATACGATAGGCGAGGCGAAGAGCATGGCGTTCTGGGATCTGAAGGGATTTGTAAAAGGTAAAGGAGGCGGAGATCCAGGCAAGGTGGGCGTAGCAAAGAATAGGGCGGGTGAGGGATTTATAGGTATGGAGGATGGTGGAAGGGTCCAGACCCCATGTACGGCCAGAAAGGAACTTGAGGAGACGGGAGCGTGCCTTGGCTTGGATCGTCCGGAGGTGGAGAGTCCAGGAGAGACGACGGTCGAGGGTGACGCCAAAGTACTTAAGGGTGGGAGTGAGGGCGATAGGACGGCCATCGATGGTGATATAGAAATCGAGGAGGCGGAAGGAAGGGGTGATTTTGCCTGCAATGATCGCCTGGGTCTCGGTTTCTTCCTATATATCAATAACACTAAATGTGAGGTATGACTGAATATTTTTGCATTTTGCAGCATAATGCAAGAATTATTGTGATACATGTGCATCCCTACACATTATAAACATTTATTACATATACACGGTAGTCCATTGATAGTGACCTGGTCAAATATCTCACGAAATAACTACAAACAACGAAACTTTACCCGCTAGATGGCGCTGCCATAAGTCAAACGGATATCAACTGAGTTTTTTAAATAGGAACCACCATTTTTATTACATATTCGTGTAGTACGTAAAGAAATATTAATGTTTTAGATGGACCACTTTTGTCGCTTTGTGATTGATGGCGCTGTAATAGTCACAAACATATGGCTCACAATTTTAGATAAACAGTTGGTAACAGGTAGATTTTTTGAATTAAAATTCAAAACGTAGGTACGTTTGAACATTTTATTTCGGTTGTTCCAACGTGATACATGTACCTTTGTGATATTATCATTTCTGAGAACGCATGCTGTAACAGCGTGATTACCTGTAAATACCACATTAATGCAATAAATGCTCAAAATGATGTCCGTCAACCTCATTGCATTTGGCAATACGATTATGACATTCCTCTCAACACCGAGCAATTCGCCCTCCGTAATGTTCGCACATGCATTGACAATGCGCTGACGCATGTTGTCAGCCGTTGTCGGTGGATCACGATAGCAAATAGCCTTCAACTTTCCCCACAGAAAGAAATCCCGTGACCATAGATGTTAAGTCCCACAGTGCTCAGAGCCATTTGACCAGCCAAGAAATCCCGGGACGTCAGATCCAGTGAATGTGCGGGCCATAGTATGGTGCTTCGACGACCAAGCCACCTGTCATGAAATATGCTTACCCCTTCAACCGCACGCGAACTATATGCCGGACATCCGTCATGTTGGAAGTACATCGCCATTCTGTCAGGCAGTGAAACATCTTGTAGTAACATCGGTAGAACGTTACGTAGGAAATCAGCATACATTGCACTATTTAGGTTGCCATCGATAAAAATGGGGCCCAATTATCCTTCCTCCCATAATGCCGCACCATACATTAACCCACCAAGGTCGCTGATGTTCCACTTGTCGCAGCCTTCGTGGATTTTCCGTTGCCCAGTAGTGCATATTATACCGGTTTACGTTACCGCTGTTGGTGAATGACGCTTCGTCGCTAAATAGAACGCGTGCAAAAAATCTGTCATCCTCCCGAAATTTCTCTTGTGCCCAGTGGCACAACTGTCCACGACGTTCAAAGTCGTCGCCATGCAATTCCTTGTGCATAGAAATATGGTGCGGGTGCAATCGATGCGTGATGACTGGGTGTTGTGCGATGTTCTTAGGTTAGTTAGGTTTAAGTAGTTCTAAGTTCTAGGGGACTGATGACTATAGATGTTAAGTTCCATAGTGCTCAGAGCCATATGAACCTTTTTGCAATCGATGTTGATGTAGCATTCTCAACACCGACGCTTTTGATCATCCCGATTCTCGCGCAATTTGTCTGCTACTGATGTGCGGATTAGCCGCGACAGCAGCTAGAACACGAACTTGGGCATCATCATTTATTACAGGTCGTGTTTGAGGTTTCACATGTGGCTGAACACTTCCTGTTTCCTTAAATAACGTAACTATCCGGCGAAAGGTCCGGACACTTGGATGATGTCGTCCAAGATATCGAGCAGCATACATAGTACACGCTCGTTGGGCATTTTGATCACAATAGCCATACATCAACACGATATCAACCTTTTCTGCAATTGGTAAACGGTCCATTTTTACACTGGTAATATATCACGGAGCAAATACCGTCTGTTCTGGTGGAATGTTACGTGATACCACGTACTTATCCGCTTGTGACTATTATAGCGCCATCTATCACAAAGCGAAAAAAGTGGTCCAACGAAAACATCTTTGTTTTTACGTGCTACACGAATATGTAATAAAAATGGGGGTTCTCACATTAAGGAAAGCAGTTGATATCCGTTTGGCCCTTGGCAGCGCCATCTAGCGGGCCAACCATAGTGCTATCTGGTTTCCCCCTTCAAGCTAGACGAGTTTCGTTTTTGTAGGTTTTCGTTTGATGCTTATTTCGTGAGATATTTGGCCCGGTCACCATCAATGAACCACCATGTATATGTATGTACGTATGTTCCATATCTTATCCTAACCACCAAATTTGGTACTGATATCACTTATTGTATGAAGGCAATCGCTGTGAGGATAACAACCACAACCACATACTTAAAAAGCGACGGGGGATGGGGGGGGGGGGAGGCAGTTTAGCTCACGACACTCGAATTCGCGGACTTTATTCATCCTGTATTTGAGAATGAGGTCACTTAATGGATGCAGCAATATTTACACGCAATTTCAAATCTTTACGAAATAATTTCTCGCGGCCAATCTCCGTTATGTTTGCCGCCTTCAACATTTTCGCGTTCACGCAGTAAAACTGCTGTATAATGCACGTCGTTTTAATGTATTACTTGTTTACTACTAACTGTATTCATGACACATTTTGATGACGCTTTACACTTACATCTCCGAATATACCTGCTAAGTTATACCATTGATCGACACATACTTCATTAAATATGAAGACGTAAATATTCGTATGCTCCCTCACGATTGTTTTCGTGTTATACACTGAAGAGCCAAATAATCTGGTACACCTGCCTAACATCGTGTAGGGCCTCCGTAAGCACGCAGAAGTGCCGCAACATGTCGTGGCATGGATTCGATAAATGTCTGTAGTAGTGCTGGAGGTAACTGATTCCACGAATCCTGCACGACTGCCCATAGATCCGCAAGAGTAGGAGGGGGTGGAGATCTCTTATTACCAGCACTTTGGAAGGCATCCCAGATATGCTCAACAATGTTCGTGTCTGAGGAGTCTGAGTGTTTAAACCGAGAAGAGTGTTCCAGGAGCCACCCCAATTCTGGAAGTGTGGGGTGTCACATTGGCCTGCTCGAACTGCCCAAGTCCGTCGGAATGCACAATGGACATGAATGGATGCAGTGTATCAGGCAGGATGCTTACTTATGTGTCAGATTTAGTTGTATATAGACGCTTCAGGGGTCCATATCACTCCAACTGCACACGCCCCAAACCATTACAGATCCTCTACAAGCTTGAAGGGTCCCCTGCTGACACGTAGGGTCCATGGATTCATTAGGTTGTCTCCATACCCGTACACGTCCGTTCGCTCGATACAATTTGAAACGAGACTCGTCCGACGAGGCAACGTGTTTCCAGTCACCAGAAATCCAATGTCGGTGTCGACGGGCTCAGGCGACGCATAAGGCTTTGTGTCGTGCAGTCATCAAGGGTAAACGAGTGGGCCTTCGGCTCCGAAGGCCCATATCGGTGATGTTTCGTTCAATGCTTCCCACGCTGACAGTTGTTCATAGCCCAGCAATGAAATCTGCAACAATTTGCGGAAGGTCTGCACTTCTGCCTCGTTGAACGATTCTCCTCAGTCATCGCTATTTCCGCTGTTGCAGGATCTTTGCCGGGCCGCAGCGGTCGCAGATTTGGTGTTTTACCGGATTCCTGATATTCACGGTAAACTCATGAAATGGTTGTACGGGAAAATCCCCACTCCATCGCTGCCTCGGAGATGCTGTGTCCCATCGCTCGTGCGCCGACTGTAACAGCACGTTCAGGCTCACTTAAATCTTGATAACCTGCCCTTGCAGCAGCAGCAACCTATCTAAAAACTGCGCCAGACACTTGTTTTATACAGTATTTGCCGACCGCAGCGCCGTTTCATGTTTACATATCTCTGAATATGCGTGCCTATACCGCTTTCTTTGACACTTCAGAGTATTAATTCCTTTGCTCAAAAGTATTCTAATTAGCACTCTGTAAGCCATGTTCTGACACGTTCCATGACCCAACAGATATGACTCGCACATAATAAACAAATGGTAACAGGCAAAAAGCGCGTAATACACGTTAATCCTTTCATCGTCGTACCTCATCTAACAGCCCCAATTTCACTCGTGCTGCCGGCTGTCATGGCCGAGCGGTTCTAGGCCCTTCAGTCCGGAAGCGCGCTGCTGCTACGGTCGCAGGTTTGAATCCTGCCTCGGACATGGATGTATGTGCTGTCCTTAGGTTAGTTAGATTTAAGTAGTTCTCAATCTAGGGAACTGATGACCTCAGATGTTAAGTCCCACAGTGCTCAGAGCCATTTTGACACGTGTTGTCTGTAAGACTCCTCCATATACATCTATCAAGATAAACCCTATTGTTCAAGACATCATTGTGGTTCTACTCTGAATGCAATGCCTATCGTTACATACAAATACATCCATAGTCTGCAAACAACTGTGGAGGACGTAGTAGATGGTTCGTTCCACAATAAACAGTCATGAGGGCTACTTCCTGCTCCATTCACGTAATCAGAGCGCAGGAGAAATGATTGTTTAAACGCCTATTAGTATAACCTTACTATCGCGAACCATACTGGACCTGTATGTACTGTGTTGTAGTATATTCCCACATTGATTAGTGAAAGCTATTTCTGGACATTTTATAAGTAGGCTTTCTCGGGATAGTCCGCCTTTATGTTTTTGTCACTTCAGCATCTGCAGCATCTCTGTGAGAGACAGGGCGCCAAGTAAGCCCTTAAACTTATACGTTCAGTATCCTCTATTTCGTACGCTCGGAAGGAGCTAGATATCTCCCTGGCCACTGTCAAGCGAAGCGAAGGAATTCTGTTGCCTTGTAACAAAAAATAACGTATGAGAGACGAATCAAAGAGGACATAAAAAGCAGACCAGCGCAGGCTAAGAAAGCATTCCTAGCTAAAACAGGTATACCGGTATCAAACATTGGCCATAATTTGAGGCAGAAACTTCTGAGAATTTACGTCTCGAGCGAGCCATTGAACGGTAGTGAAACATGAACTGTGGGAAAACCGGAAAAGAAGAAATTCGAAGCGCGGTGCTACAAAACGATGTTGAACATTTGATAGATAAGCAACGAGGAGTTTCTCGGAAAAATCGATAAGATGAGAAACATGTGGAGAAACTGAGAAAGAGAAGTGACAGGATTATAAGACATGTGCTAGGCTCCAGAGACAAAACTTCCCTTGTACCAAATGGAGATGCAGAAGCAAAAATTGCGTAGGAAGAATAAAAGTGTACTATATATCCAAAAAATAATTGAGTATGTTGGGTGCCAGTGCTGCTCTGAAATAAAAAAGTTTGTACAGGGGAGAAGTAGTGTCGGTCTACATTAAACCAGTCACAGAATTATTGAAACAAATGAGAAACCGTCGTGTGACAGAATGCTTTTGCGAATGGGTGAGTTCGGAGGGTTCTCGAGGGTCGTCTACTAGAGATTCCAAAGGTGCCTCAACTCCTCTCCTGCCCTGCCGATCATGTTTCCTCTACACAAAGTCACATCAGTGCCGTGTCAGTTGTAGGGCTAGGTACAATGTACAAGAGAGAGACAGGGACTAGCGTTCCAGAAAAACTCCAGCTGCTACTCCCATCCCCATAACTAACAGATTCGAGTTGCCGTCTTCCACTGAAACCGAAACTGAGCCAGTGGAATTACCTTTACCTGTTGGGCAATCTGCTCTGTCCTGTGTCAAGAGGAGGATATCGTAAAACGATAAGGGTCTATTATGCATCAGAATTTCAGACTTATGGCGAACATTGGTACCTCTTAGGGCAGCAAAGGATGTGTAGGAAAATCAGTTGCACACGGTGAGTATGATTCAGAGTGCTTGAGGATCTCATTCAGCATGTTGAAGAATCTACTCCGGCAGCCATTGAAGGGATAGGGTGCAAATAGCTGTGATGGAGTTTGCAACAAAGTATTCCTATTGTCTGGAATCCGACACCATATTAGATCATTAGATCATTGCAGTGAGTGCCAGAGAAGTTTTACAAGTCCAGCCCTGCTCACTGAGTTACAACGAAGCTCACAATTTGCAGCATAGTCCCCGGAACGGATCATGGTTCCCTGAGTCCTAGTAGACTCGAAGGCTTGAACCAGAGCTTCAAAGTTTCTATGACAAGCTATGCTGCTACTTCCTAGACCAGTATCATGTGTTTCAGAATTGTAGGACCGACCTATATGGGTCAGGTGCCCTTACACATCTGAAGCTGTTAGCCAAGTAGCTATGTGTGAGCTACACGCAAGAAGGGTTGGATGTTTTAGATTAGACGACTCTCCATCCAATTCAGGTACCTATAGGGGAACCGGAATTGTCAATACAATACCCAAGCAAGTGGTACAGACACGAGTATTAAAATCCTAGAGATTAACAGCTGAAGACTTTGAAACAATATGTGAGGGTTTGAAGTTCTCCTGAAAGGCAGTGTTCCAGTACTACTAGATAGAGCAAGTGAGTTAAAATTTGAAACTGATTACAGTGAGATTTTTGTGGAAAATTTAAGTGTAGATTGATGATAAATGGGAGTTCCGTATTTGTCACAGTGGACAAGAAATTCAAGTCATTGTAGGTGCATGCGAGCATGTTATTGAAAGATTCAGTATCAAACGTAGGCTTAAAATTATAATAGCACATTTTAATTAACTACCAAACCCACCTCCAGGTGTAACCGAAGGCTTTGCAGAAAACTTGAATTCACAAGTAAGTACGTAAGTTCCTCAATCGTACTGTCATCATCGGGAGGGACTTACAATCATCCAGTAATCAATTTGTGAAATGACAGTTTTGTAAGTGATGTTCGAGACAAGACGTCCTGCAAAGCATTACCAAATACTTCACAAAGAAGTCTAGAACAGATAGTTTGGAAATACGTTGAATCCAATAGCAACATACAGAGCTGCTCTGTTTGAGGATGTCCACATTGAAACTGGTATCAGTAACGATGAGGTAGTTATTGCAACAACGTTTTCGAATTACGAAAAAATCCCCATACGGTAACACCACGTCCTCCGAACTGCTCCATTCTCACTGCAGATAATGGCAAGCAATGTTCTCCAGGCATAACCAAATACAAACTCTTCCATCGGGTTGTTACATACAACAGCGTGATTTATCATTCCAAATCAGTCGTTTCCACTCCTACAGTGTCCAGCAGCTTCGTTTCTGAACATCCTCAAGCTTAGCTTAGAAGTGACTACAGAAAACTGTCCGTCAGTACGAGATCTACCTGGCCTTGGTTTAACTGTGTTTGTTCCTAAGCGTCTCCACTTCTCATTCACACAGGTAGCAGTGTACGTGAGCTGCTTCATAAGAGTTTAAATATTCCTGCTGGACAAATGACCCGTCGTGCTATCACTACTTAGCTACTGAAACCCAGGACGCCCCGCCTACTTTACCACTGGCGGGTCTGTTTCTCGTGTCATCTAGTGGTCAGTCCAGCATCACGCAGACGTGGCTGGTCACATTTTATCGGATAGTTTATATACCCTGACGGGAACGATTCTCTGTGGTACAGAGGCACTGTAAATAACCTTCTAAAGAAACAATAGCAGATGCACAACAAATAATAGGGCAATAGACAGAGCGATGCTGAATGAAAAGTATTTGGCGGTAAAGAAGGCAATGTATATGTGCCGCAGTAGAATGTTAACCAAAGATCTTTCACAAAACCAAAATAAAATTTGCTCATGTGTGAGGACTCTTAGTGGTGCCAAAGTTATGGACGATGCAATGACTGAAACTCTGAAACTGAGAACAGCGAAGCAGAAATCGTAAAAACTAATGAATGATCCAGGGTCACAGTGAATTCCGGTTAGACTCTACGCCGAATTCGCTGCTCAACAAAAAACGTGCCTTGTAGTTAGAAGAAAACATAGGTAACACACATCTACAAGAAGGGAGGCCAGACTAAACTACCGCCAAATATCCTTGACATCCATTTGTTGTAGAATCTTAGAACACATTCTGAGTTTAAACGTAATGAGGTATTTCGAGCAGAATATACTCCACCGCTTACGTTTCTCACATGGCATCCTGAAAGCCATGAATAAATGTAGGGTTTATGCAGTATTTCTTGATTTCCAAAAACCATTTGCCCCAGTACGACACCTAGGTTTACTATTTCAAGTATGATAGTGGTAAAAGTTTCGTCAACTTGCTTTAATTCTTGAAAAATATAAAACTGTGCACTGCATAAAACGAAGAGTCTTGATGTCCTATGACTGTAACATCAGCTGGTCGCAATTGAATTCGAACAAATACAAAACATACCAGGGTGTTAACAATTTTTAGCGATGGGAAATGCTACGATGACTTAGACCCAGTCATAAATAAAGCGGTACATCTCGGTTTATTTCTAAGCACTGGAGAATGCAATCAGTGCACAAAGCAGATTACTGACAAACAGTCGTACAACTCATAGTGTAACATTGCTCAGTGATGTGGGACCCGTACTAAACAGGAGTAATAGAGTTCATTCTGACACTGAGGCCTGTGTGCCCTGTCTTAGGTGAACGCTTGAAGACGGTTTGCTGTGTGAATGGCCGGTTGTTGTGGGAGGGAGCGAGTTGCATAGGTACCTGGACGCAGAATGCCTATTGTGTGTACGGGAGTCGCTTATGGAAATAAATGCGCTGCGCAAGCGATAAGCTGGCCACATGTATTGGGAAATCTTTTAACGTCATTCAGCGGAAGGTTTTACTGTAGCTGGTAATCGGATTTGAGCATTTGTTGCTGCATACTGACAGCACGAGTGTGATCATTGAAATCACCAACCGTTTACAACAAATAACAGTGCAGAATAAATGACTGTTTATCACATAAATTTGGGTTCCCTTATGTCATTTGCTATATGTGTCCTCCTGTAACTGCACAGAGTTACAGACAGTGGAAGATACAGATGTCGTAGTCGGCCTCCATGCGAAGATTCTAACCAACTAATCACTATATTTCAGGATTATCGCTGCAACCGGCGTTTTCATGGCGTTTCCACACACCGAGTCCTTTCAGACTCTCTGTCCAGATTTACTAGAGCTGTTCTCGTTCGTTCCATCCTTAACGTGTGACGAAACGACTTTTGGAGCGGGAGGAGATTAGCATTTAATGTCCCGTCGACAACGAGGTCATTAGAGACGGAGTACAAGGTCGGATTATGGAAAGATGAGGAAGGAAGTCGTCCGTGCCCTTTCAAAGGAACCATCCCAGCATTTGCCTGGAGCGATTTAGGGAAATCACGGATAACCTAAATCAGGATGGCCGGACGCGGAACTGAACCGTCGTCCTCTAGACTGCAAACAACTTCAGTCTAAATATTCTGACTTGCTCTAGTTATCCCTCACACAACAGTGACGTTTTCAGTTGCGATGAGACACTTCCTGAGGATGTGCGTTTATAAATCATATCTTACGATTGCTTTGAAATAGCTGTTGTGCGCCATTGATTTCGTTTCCTGTTTGCACTTTGATATTCCATAGAAGCTACCTTTCTCATGACCAGATGTCCTCGAGAAACTGTACCCTCAAGTTTTCCACATTTCCCGGTACTAATTACGTAGACTAATGTTTGCTGGTCACTTTTCGCTGCACACTGACGTTACTACTGTTTGGATTCATTTGTTTTCAGAGTCTATTTAAGGAATCCCTCCATGTACTTGCCTATCTTCGATTTACCCTTTACTGTGCGTTATTCTGACGTATACGTATTGGAACCAGGTAACCGACTATCTAAAACACGTGAATTTCAATGTAAAAAGAAGTAATCTCATCCAGAATAGTCAGCATAAGTTACAAATAATTACATAGACGATGACCTCATTTAGACCGAATACCAAGCCTTGGCAATGCTCTTCTTTAGATTCACAAACAAATAAGGTGAAGTGCATCGCAGAGAGTGTTTATTATTGTACTATATGTCAGGATTTCTTGTGTGTGGAGAACGGAAATAATGCTAAATACCCATTTCATACTGGAATTAGCCAAATTTTGCTTTCGCAGTCCATATGGGAGCGCTGCGTAGAGGGCTCAAGATTATATCTCTGGATTCTTCATATAATACTTGTTATTCAAATGTTCTAAATAGGTTTTCGAGGGATAAATGCGTCATTCTTCAAGAGTTTGAGCAACTCTGTTTTTTGTCGTTATTTTTTTTTGCATTTCCGTAACGCACGCCCATGAGTCAAAGACTGTCACTTTTAGTACCCATTTCTTTGAATATATTCGATATTCAGTTTTAATTCTGTTTGGTTTTAGCCACGCACACCTGAGTGGTATATTAAGATGAAACGCACTAGAGATTTTTAAGCCGTCTTTCATGTATGCTGAATGTATTTTCCCAGTTTTTGTCTGAACTGAAGTCTGCCACCTGCCGTCTCTACGAGGGAGCCTATACCAGCATAGCGTGTTGTATCAACACATACGACATAGTCGTACCACAAAAGAACATGAAATCTATAAATTTCGCGCGTATAAATACAAAATGTACAGTAATTAATAGTGAAGGAATTAAAAATGGTGTCAGAAACGAAATCTAGGAATCGATTGTCTCGCTTTTGCAGATGATCTTGCAATTTTTTCTGATGCCATAGAAACAGCTGAGACATTAATGAGCTTAACGTACAAGTACAGAAGACTGGCCTCCAAATTCCATTCGAGAAAACCGAGTTTGTAACGAACATAAATTCAGCACCAAGGGAGCTTGTAGTGGGTCAAGGCAAAATTAAGCGAGTTAAAAAGTTTAAATACCTCGGAGAATGGATAACACCCACCTTATCGGAGAAAGAAGCCTTCACATCACGCACGAACAAAATGGAAATGGTATTCCATTTAATCAAAAACATGTACAATAAGAGATCAGTATCGTTCAATGCAAAGTTAAGGCATTGCTGCAGTGTTATCCGTCCGCAGGTATTGTACGCTTCTGAATGCCTAGTAATGAACAAAAGGGGCCTAATCGAAAAACTGGCGGCCAAGGAAAGGAAGTTTTTGAGAAAGATCTTAGGTCCCATCAAAGAGAATGGGGAATACAGAAGACGTTATAATCATGAACTGTATTCCCACATAGAGAGGCTAACAAGTGCCATCCGGAAAAGAAGGTTTATGTTTTACGGAAATATGACCCGAATGAGCCCTGGAAGACTCCCCAATCGTATGATCACCTACTTTCAGGACAAGAACACGCAGAGGTGAGGAAAGATCTTAAACAAGTGGGGATCACCCATGATGGCATCGTGGAGCGTATCCTGCTCACGGAGAAAATTTTATGGCGTGGTAGGGCTTCCAAGAAAAGCCAAAACGAAAATCAGGAAAGGCTTGGACCCAAGGAGAGGAAGGAGCAACACCGAGAACGAATGCGGGAGCACTGGGCAAACATCAGAACACCAGTGGCAAGATAGATGAAGTAACGTCGTCCAAATATGGCCTATATGAAATGAACGAATGAAGCGCTCCAGTCGTTTGCGATTTAGCTGCTAATGCGTGTTTACTTGCCGACACCACGAGATAATAGGGATCAAATTTCAATTATGACGAACGTTTTATTACTTCATTGTTTTCATTTCTAAACAACTAGTTTCGGCACAAATTGTATTGTTTTATATCATGTATTAAACCGTCGCAAAGTGTACCAAATGTCGCTATAAAATATACAAGTATTGTTAAGTGTTCTTGACAGATGCGATTATATTTCACACTGTTGACGATCGTAAGCAGAAGAAACAGCGACAACGTGCAGGTAGCGTTTCTCTCTAATTACGCGAAGAAGAAATAGCTCGCTAAGATTTGTAAAAATTAATTACTTCCTAATATTCAAGCATATCTGAATCAGATTATGAGTTTATGGATAGGCAAGATGCGTAAAAGGTAGCACGACGTAAGCTCCAGAGTAACTGTTGCGAGAGAGTGAAGAAAGTGCGCAGGTTTTCGGACAGAACGTGTCGATCATCTGGGACAATGTCAATTTCAGTAAACTCAAGTTATATACGTGCCTTTACCGTTATTTGGTTTGCAGAAAAGACAAAAATTCTGCATACTCTTTCGGAGGCTTTTTCCAAATCCCATACATTATTGTCCTTCGCCACACTTAGAAAATACGCGTCTCTTGTGGTTCTACTTCAACCACACTCTTTATTCCACTGAAGTCGGATAATTTATTGAAGCGTACTGTGTACAAGACATTAACCCCTACCGCACAAATGACGTTGGTTTCCGAAAGTGGCAACCAGCATTCAACAAGTTATGCTAAAGCAGATTAACGCAAGCATAAAAGTGTTACAGAGTTGAAAATGACGTGACAAGAGATACGGCCTCAGTTAAGGTACAAAGAACTTGCTGCGCATTTTGTGAATGTGGCACAGAAAATTAAGCACCAGTTACCAATGTAATCGCTATAAAATTAGTGTTGTTGTATCTCGAGGTGAACCAAAATCATACGGAGATAACCACGTCGACGGAAGTTCATTAGTCCAGCATTTCTCCCCGTAAAGCGGAGAAACCGTGATCTAAAATGCAGAGCAAGTGTTCCACATGCCGCACGGCAATAACTTACACTTCTGAAGGCCGGCGTTTTCCATCATCAGGGGCGACTATTAACGGTCTGAGGGGTCCTGACAACGTAGGACCAGGTCGCTTGTCGAAAATATTGGGACGAGTTCGGCGGGCCATACAAATAATTGCTGTAATAACTTTTCGGCGGGCTATATATATAATTGCTGTAATAACTTGCTTGACTGGCGTTAACGCGCTATGGTCATTTACGTAATTATACGATAATTATCTCGACTCGCATAATTCACCTTCTTACTGTCTGCCAAAAACTGAAACGCGAGACCACTAGCAACTGATGTCGCACGATAAACTTTCCGGTCTACTTACCCGCTTGAGCAAAACTGTAGATCTGCTGAAACGTTAGTATAAGTTTTGCTAAAAAAAACATTTTCTCAGTACCTCCTTCACTAAAAGCGTTATTTATTTATCATCACTCTGCACTTGCTCTTGTTGTGAAAACTGAAGGTAGTAAAGAACAAAATACTTGACCTCTACATATAACTGTAATGTTGTACTTTGCTATGTATCGAATATGAAAGAATCTTCTAGACCAAAATCTGTTGTTTCGAGGTCTGAATAGCGTATGTATGATCAGGTGTCACATCCACTGGCAGAACTTGTTTATGTGAAACTATCGCCTAATGTCGACTGGTAGGTTTCTTTTTCCTTCACTTAACACTTTTGATGTTTTCAGTCTGTGGAGTAGTTTATTCGCCTTTAGACGTCATTTCAGCGATACACATTGGACGTCAGTAAGAGATCTCGGTTCCCCGGGACCGAACCAAGCCCTCGCCCTCTTCCACTCCCAAATATAAAGGGCCCATCACACGAGCGACAGATCACAGCCATGCGTCGCATGGGCGACCGATCACTTCATAGATTGCGCGTGAGTGGGCAAATCACATCGATCCGTCACTGATCGCATGGAAAACCAAGGCATTCTGATGAATAGCATGCGGTTCGATTATGTAACATGGCAGCCTGTCTGGTAGCAGCGATGTGCAGCAAAGTGACCGCGACTCCTTATCAAGTGTGATTGTGCAGTTTTGCTTCGTTCAGCTACGACAATGTTAAATAAGAACTATACGTTACAACGCAGTCAGAGACAACGAACTACTCTGAGAGGTAGGTAAACTCCAGCATCGCCATTTATATTAAGTAGTATTTCAAGACCCAAACTAAGATTTTGCAATGCTTTGCATTTTAAAGATCATGCTTCAGCAGCAGAAATTTTCGGGACTTAATAGTAACAAGTGTTTATACACAATGCTCAGTCTGACGATTTTGAGTTATTTATGACACAACTATACATATTATTAAAGATTTAGCTTTTGAAAAAGATGCCTTATCATGATATTAAAAGGAAATTTTAATTTAAATGTACAGGGCAAAGCTGTTATACAATTATACTCAAGTCCCTTGTCATTTAATATAATCTAACTATCCATCACAAGATATGTAACAACTGTTGTGGTAATTAACAGTGCTGCCATTGACGAAATTTCTATACAAACATCGAGACTGTGTACTTGAAATTAAACAATAGGACTAATGACGAAAAAGAATTGACGACTAACAGACGAAAAACGAATTCTATTAATACTCAGGTAGAGGTACGTTACGTACTTGGCGTCAGTGAAAAATGTAATATAATCATCAAAGTAGCCTCGATTTCTCAAGGAAAAATAAGCTTCAAAACAAGTTTCATAAATTGCAATTCCCGTACTTAATTCCCGTAATTAATTAATTTTTACAAGTGTTCGTGGGAATACGGAAATCAGCTGCGATTGCGAGCATCTGAACGGATACTGCGATTAGTGAAAACAATGTTGTCATAGCGAGAATGAATATTGCAACCCGCAAATCCTCCAAAAATAAACGAAAATGATACCTATTCAAAAACGCAGATAAAAATTCACTTGACGCCTTTCTGAGAGACGATCTCCACTCCTTCCAAATCACCAGTATAAGTGTAGACCAGATGTGGCTTGAATTCAAAGAAATAGTATCGGCTGCAGTTGAGAGATTTATGCCAAATAAATCAACAAACAGCGGAGCTGATTCTCCTTGGTACACAAACCGGGTCGAAACACTTTTGCAGAAACAACGAAAAAACACGCCAACTTTAGACGAACGCAAACTCTCCAAGATTGGCGATCTTTCACAGTCTCTCGAAATTTAGCGCAGGCTTCAAAGAAAGACGCTTACAATACTTTCCAAAGCGAAACTTTGTCTCTACAGCTGGCAGAAAATCCAAAGAGATTCTGGCCGTATGTGAAGCATACTGGCGGCAAGATACAATCAATGCCTTCTTTGAGCGATACTAATTTGATATACCATCGAATACATTGCTGCCAAAACAGAGTTACTAAATACAGCCTTCCGAAATTCTTTCAGCGAAGAAGTAAATATTCGATAATTCGAATCAAGAACAGCTGCCAACATGAATAACGTAGAAATAGATGTCCTCGGAGTAGTGAAACAATTTAAATCACTTAACAAAAACAAGCCTTCCGGTCCAGACTGTATACCAGAAATGGTCCTTTCAGAGTATGCTGATACAATAGGTCCATACTTAACAATCATATACAACCGTTTACCCTACGAAAGATCCGTATCCAAAGACTAGAAAGTTGCCAGGTCATACCGATATTCAAGATAGGTAATAGGGCTAATTTATTAAATTACACTCCCATATCCTTAAAGTCGATATGCAGCAAGATTTTGGAACATATATTGTGTTCGAACATTATGAATTACCTCGAATAAAGCAGTGAACGCGGATCTAGAAAATATCGTTCTTGTGAAACACCACTAGCTCTTTACTTACTCGAAGTGTTGAGTGCTATTAACAAGGTATTTCAAATTGATTCCGTATTTCTAGATTTCCAGAAGTCTTTTGACACTGTAGCCCACAAGCGGCTCGTAGTGAAATTGCGTGCTTTTGGAATTTCGTCTCAGTTAGGTGACTGGATATGTAATTTCCTGTCAAAGGGGTCACAGTTCTTAGTAACTGACGGAAAGTCATCGAGTAAAACAGAAGTGATTTCTGGCGTTCCCCAAGGTAGTGTTACAAGCCCTTTGCTGTTGCTCATCTATATAAACGATTTGGGAGACTATATGAACAGCCGTCTTAGAATTTTTGCTGATGACGCTGTTGCTTATCGACTGGTAAAGTTATCAGAAGATCAAAGCGAACTGCAAAACGATTTAGAAAAGATATCTGTATGGTGCATAAAATTGTCAGTTTACCCTGAATAAGGAAAAGTGTGACATCATCCATGTGAGTGCTACAAAAATCCCTTAAACTTGGCTTACACGATAATTTATTCAAATCTAAGGGCCGTAAATTCAACCAAATACCTAGGAGTTACAATTACAAACAAATTGGGAGTAACACGCAGAAAATGTTGTGGGGAAGAGTAACCTAAGACAGCGGTTTATTGGCAGCAGAGTTAGGAAATATAACAGATCTACCAAAGAGACTGCCTACACTATGCTTGTCCGCTCTCTTTTAGAAAACAGCTGCGCGATGTGGGATCCTTACCAGACAGGATTGACAGAGGAAAAGTTCGAAGAAGGGCAGCACGTTTTGTATTTTCTCGAAGTATGGAAGAGAGTGTCACTGAAATAATACAGGATTTGGGGTGGACATCATTAAAACCAACTTTTTCGCTGCGGCGGAATCTTCTCACAAAATTTCAGTCACCAACTTCTTCTCGGTATGCGAATATATTTTTTGACGGCGACCTGCATAGGGAGAAACGATCACCGTAATAAAGTAAGGGAAATCAGAGTTCGCCCCGAAAGATATAGGTGTTCATTATTTCCGCGTACGGTACGAGATTGGAATAATAGAGAACTATTGTGAGGTGGTCCGATGAATCCTCTGCCAGGCCCTTAAATGTGATTTTCAGAGTATACATATAGATGTAGATGTAGACTGCTGGTAAACATAGCAGCTCAATTGCCTTATCAGAACCTCTCGACACAGTGGAGTTCGTAATACTGGATGAAAGTTCCTGGAAAATCGCTCGTGTGTGGCTGCAGTCCATCACTCGATATCACATGTGCACGATCGTTGCCTTATCAGATGGAACAAAGGCGTCCGGCTACATGACACCTGTCTGTTCACAGGCGGCGGGTCTGCCAAGGCATGCTCACAGTCGCGATTACGGATCTGGAGAGTAAAAATTCTTGGCGTCGGGTGAGCGGACACTCTGCTGTCGGTAAGTGTCGAAAGGGTACGGGGTCACATTTGCAAGGTGGAGACTAAAGGACGTTTACAGTTTGCGGAGGAAAGGAACACTTACTATGATTATTTTTCTTCTTCTTTTTTAAGTCAGCGCAAGACCTCTGCCTTTAGAAATGTGAGAACAATCGCCGGTCATGACATAAGTAGCAAAGATGTGAAACGTCCCCTTAGAAAAATTAATGAATTACTGTGCTGATAAACCTCGTACGTTATTTGATTTTCAAACAGCTCAGCAGAACTGAACGTACTCAGACATTCCTCTCTTTACTTATTCTGATCAACACTAAACTGACACAATATTTTTAGCGCAACGCAATCTGACATTTAAAAATCCGTACAAAAGAGTGGCCCTTAGTAACAATAACCTATACCTTTCATGAATCAGTTACCTCACAAAAATCTTCATTATTCGAACTACTGCAATATAGCGAGCACCACTACAGACAGCTAAATCAGAGATTCAAACTACTGAAGACACTAACTACTCATAGGCATAGTCAGCAAATGAAAGATTTTGATAGAGAACAAACAATGTATGTACCTCAATAATATTCCAAAGTCATAATATATATATCAGTTCATGACATACAGTCTTACAAATTTACTGTCTCTGATGGACACACGTCCAGATCATCTACTCTCAAAACTCCGCCATCTCTGTCTGCACATCCACCACTGCTGGCGGCTCACCTCCAACTGCGCAACGCTACGCGCTGTTAACAGCCAACTGCCCAACACTACAATAGCAAATTCCAACAATGCAAACCAGCCGCAGACTGCGCGCAGCACTGTCAGTGATTTTCATACAGAGCGCTACGTGGCGTTACCAACATATAAACCTAAACAGCCTACTTACAGATGGAATGAAAGGAGACGTCAGCACGTGACTCGAGAGGAGACAGGGCATCTGTTGCTAAATGGCGACATACACTAGTGGAAATGGAAAAAAGAACACATTGACACCGGTGTGTCAGACCCACCATACTTGCTCCGGACACTGCGAGAGGGCTGTACAAGCAATGATCACACGCACGGCACAGCGGACACACCAGGAACCGCGGTGTTGGCCGTCGAATGGCGCTAGCTGCGCAGCATTTGTGCACCGCCGCCGTCAGTGTCAGCCAGTTTGCCGTGGCATACGGAGCTCCATCGCAGTCTTTAACACTGGTAGCATGCCGCGACAGCGTGGACGTGAACAGTATGTGCAGTTGACGGACTTTGAGCGAGGGCGTATAGTGGGCATGCGGGAGGCCGGGTGGACGTACCGCCGAATTGCTCAACACGTGGGGCGTGAGGTCTCCACAGTACATCGATGTTGTCGCCAGTGGTCGGCGGAAGGTGCACGTGCCCGTCGACCTGGGACCGGACCGCAGCGACGCACGGATGCACGCCAAGACCGTAGGATCCTACGCAGTGCCGTAGGGGACCGCACCGCCACTTCCCAGCAAAGTAGGGACACTGTTGCTCCTGGGGTATCGGCGAGGACCATTCGCAACTGTCTCCATGAAGCTGGGCTACGGTCCCGCACACCGTTAGGCCGTCTTCCGCTCACGCCCCAACATCGTGCAGCCCGCCTCCAGTAGTGTCGCGACAGGCGTGAATGGAGGGACGAATGGAGACGTGTCGTCTTCAGCGATGAGAGTCGCTTCTGCCTTGGTGCCAATGATGGTCGTATGCGTGTTTGGCGCCGTGCAGGTGAGCGCCACAATCAGGACTGCATACGACCGAGGCACACAGGGCCAACACCCGGCATCATGGTGTGGGGAGCGATCTCCTACACTGGCCGTACACCACTGGTGATCGTCGAGGGGACACTGAATAGTACACGGTACATCCAAACCGTCATCGAACCCATCGTTCTACCATTCCTATACCGGCAAGGCAACTTGCTGTTCCAACAGGACAATGCACGTCCGCATGTATCCCGTGCCACCCAACGTGCTCTAGAAGGTGTAAGTCAACTACCCTGGCCAGCAAGATCTCCGGATCTGTCCCCCATTGAGCATGTTTGGGACTGGATGAAGCGTCGTCTCACGCGGTCTGGACGTCCAGCACGAACGCTGGTCCAACTGAGGCGCCAGGTGGAAATGGCATGGCAAGCCGTTCCACAGGACTACATCCAGCATCTCTACGATCGTCTCCATGGGAGAATAGCAGCCTGCATTGCTGCGAAAGGTGGATATACACTGTACTAGTGCCGACATTGTGCATGCTCTGTTGCTTGTGTCTATGTGCCTGTGGTTCTATCAGTGTGATCATGTGATGTATCTGACCCCAGGAATGTGTCAATAAAGTTTCCCCTTCCTGGGACAATGAATTCACGGTGTTCTTATTTCAATTTCCAGGAGTGTATATTGGCCTGTGAAGGAATTTCAACGGCAGTGAAGTCTTAGTATTGTGTCCCTTTCTTCTCGTGAGTTTTGTGGGCGGTACAAAATGTGTAACGACACTGATAGACAATAATTCGATTGGCCGGAAGAAGAAAGTGTGCTAACAAAATCGGTATGTGGTTATGCCTAGGGAGAGAGCAATGAAGAATGCAAAGAGGTTGCCACGGAGGCACACTTGTCGGTAATACACGAAAGTGGACGCCTGCCGAGACAGTAGCGAAGACACTGGCTGGCCGTCAGTCGTCTCTGCGCCGGCAACTGCCAAAGGCATGCCCACCGCTCGCTGAACCTGCGGGAGGTACCGCCGACAGACTCCGGCACGCCTTCCGGCCGTTCTCGGACATCCAGTCAGTCGTCTGCAGCGCGCCTCCCTACGCACCGGTGGCGGCCTGGCCGTCGCCCCGTAACTACAATACAGCTCTGTCATCGAAGTCTGCCTGCCCAGTTCCGGTTGTCTCACAGCAACCGTGGTCAGACCCCGATAATCTTGTTACTGGTAACAGGCAAACCATTACTTCGCTTCATTTACAATTAGAAGGAAGCGAGCTCCTGGCCCACGACTGGATGACCAGAGGGCTGTCGAAGGCCGCCTTCTTTGCGGCGTCATACGGATGTTCTGTGGAGGGGCAGATGGCAGCAGGCCGTTTTGCCGTCTTCCCATATGTGGACCGCTACTTCTCAATCGAATACCTCCGCAGTTGGCATCACGAGGCTAAGTGCACCGGTACGAGTCCTAACACGGAGGAAAATCCTTGGAAGTACCAGGGATCGAATCTGAGTCCTCCGCGTGGTAGCTTTCCATGCTGATCATTCATCTATGGAGGCGGACTTTTCGTTTATAATACTAAATAGCTGAGTACCGTCCTTGTCCGGGTATGTATTTATACAGATCTTCTCTTACGCCATCTTCCCATGCCGCTCCCTCTGTCCATCTCCTCATATCTCCATTCACTCCTTCCTCTCTCTCTGTCAGTCTGCTCTTCGACCCTCTGTCCATCTGCTCTTTCCCCCTTTGTCCATCTCCTTCTCCTGTTTTGATTCCACGCCCTCCGCCTTTACTCTCTGCCCGTCTTCTGCTGTCCCTATTTGTCCATCTACTCCTACCCTTCTCTCTGTCCATGTGCTCCCCTTCCCTGTCACTGTTCCTCTCCTCCTCCCAGTCTCTACATCTGCATCTACATGGATACTCTGCAAATCACATTTAAATGCCCATCAGAGGGCTCATGAAACCACCTTCATAATAATTCTCTATTATTCTAATCTCATACAGCGCGCGGAGAAAACGGGTACCCAATATCGTTCGGTGCGAGCTCTGATTTCCCTTATGTTATTACGGTGATCGTTTTTCCCTATGTAGGTCGGCGTCAACAAAATTCACTACTGGCCATTAAAATTGCTATACCAAGAAGAAATGCACTTCATAAACGGGTATTCTATTGACAAATATATTATATTAGAACTGACATGTGATTGCATTTTCACTCAATTTGGGTGCATAAATCCTGAGAAATCAGTACCCAGAAGAACCACCTCAGACCGTAATAACGGCCTTGATACGCCTGGCCATTGAGTCAGGAATCGAATGAACGGTAGAGCCACGGGCCGTAACACATTTGAAATGTAACGTCCACTATTCAGTGCGTCAGTGCCGAACAAGAGGTGACCGAGACGTGTAACCAATGGCACCCCATACCATCACGCCGGGTGATACGCCAGTATGGCGATGACGAATACACGCTTCCGATCTGCGTTCACCACGATGTCGCCACACACGGATGCGACCATAATGATGCTTTAAACAGAAGCTGGATTCATCTGAAAAAATGACGTTTTGCCACTCGTGCACCCTGGTTCGTAGTTGAGTAAATCATCGCAGGCGCTCCTGTCTGTGATGCAGCGACAAAGGTAACCGCAGCCACGGTCTCCGAGCTGATAGTCCATGCTGCTGCAAACGTCGTCGAACTGTTAGTGCAGATGGTTGTTGTCTTGCAAACGTCCCCATCTGTTGACTCGGGGATCGAGACGTGGCTGCTCGATCCGTTACATCCATGCTGATAAGATTCCTGTCATCTCGACTGCTAGTAATACGAGGCCGTTGGGATCCAGCACGGCGTTGCGTATTACCCTCCTGAACCCACCGATTCCATATTCTGCTAACAGTCATTAGATCTCGACCAACGCGAGCAGCAATGTCGCGATACGATAAACCGCAATCGCGATAGGCTAAAATCCGACCTTTATCAAAGTCGGAAACGTGATGGTACGCATTCTCCTCCTTGCACGAGGCATCACAACAACGTTTCACCAGGCAACGCCGATCAACTGCTGTTTGTGCATGAGAAATCGGTTGGAAACTTTCCTCATGTCAGCACGTTGTAGGTGTCGCCACCGGCGCCAACCTTGTATGAATGCTCTGAAAAGCTAATCATGTTCATATCACAGCATCTTCTTCCTGTCGGTTAAATTTCGCGTCTGTAGCCCGTAATCTTCGTGGTGTAGCAATTTTAATGGCCAGTAGTGTATTTCCGCATCCCGATGAGAAGTTGATGATTAAAATTTCGTGAGAAGATTTCGCCGCAACTAAACAGGCCTTTTGTTTTAACGATATTGACCCCAAATCCTGTATCATTTTAGTGACAATCTCTCCCCTATTTCGTGATAATACAAAACGTGCTGCCCTTCTTTGAACTTTCTCGAGGTACTCCGTCGGTCTTATCTGGCAAGAATCCCACAACACGCAACAGTTCTCTAAAACAGGACGAATACGCGTAGTGTAGGCAGTGTCTTTAGTAGATACATTTTCTGTATATACTGCCAATAAAATGCCCCACAACTTTTTCTATGCGTTCCTTCCAATTTACGTAGTTAGTAATTCCCAGGTATTTAGTTGAATTTACGGCCCTTAGATTTGACTAATTTATCGTGTAACCCAAGTGTAACGAACTTCTTTTAGCACTGATGTGGGTGACCTCACACTTTTCATTGTTTAGGGTCAATTGCCAACTTTTGCCCCATGCAGATAACTTTTCTAAATCGTTTTGAAATTTGTTTTGATCTTCTGATAACTTTACTTGTCGATAAACGACTGCGTCATCTGCAAACAACCCAAGATATAGTATAGGGCCTATAACACTACCTTGGGGTACGCCTGAAATCTCTCTGTCCATCTCTTCCTGCTCTTTCTCTCTCTCTCTCTCTCTCTCTCTCTCTCTCTCTCTCTCTTAACGTTATCACAACCACTCCAACCGCTGGCTATTTCTTTGCAAATAATAACTAAAATATGTACTAAATTTGATTGAGATCGTTCAGGGTTGAGGATGAGCTTCTACTCGTGGTTTATCGCACGTACGAATATGTGAAATATACTTCACGTCAATTTAACATATTTGACATGTATTAGTACACATGTTTCACATGCATCCTGTTGTGACTTGGCAAGACAGCCAAGCCACTACGAGGTGAAGCCGAAAGGCACGCGTTTAAGCTCACGCAGGCTGGCGTGAGGTCTGGAACAGGTAAAGTAATTATACTAGCAAAAGAAGGTACGTAGCTTCTGAAATACTTAACTTTAATCCATAATTGGTGAACATCGGTCTGATGGTACATGCATCACAAGATAAATAGCAAATGATAATGGCGCCTTGCTAGGTCGTAGCAAATGACGTAGCTGAAGGCTATGCTAACTATCGTCTCGGCAAATGAGAGCGTAATTTGTCGGTGAACCATCGCTAGCAAAGTCGGCTGTACAACTGGGGCGAGTACTAGGAAGTCTCTCTAGACCTGCCGTGTGGCGGCGCTCGGTCTGCAATCACTGACAGTGGCGACACGCGGGTCCGGAGTATACTAATGCACCGCGGCCGATTTAAAGGCTACCACCTAGCAAGTGTGTTGTCTGGCGGTGACACCACACATCCTAGTGAATTTCACCCTGCTGTTCCATATTCAAGAATGTCAGTGCTTATGACGTCATATCTCCTGAACTATGTTTTCTACAATAACACATTTTTGTAAGTACATTCAGCGTTATACATGTAGACTGCCTGCAAAATTTTTATTAAATACTTAAAGTAGTAAAAGAGTTTTGCTATTTGGGGAGCAAAATAACTGATGTTGATCGAAGTAGAGAGGATATAAAATGTAGACTGGCAATAGCAAGGAAAGCGTTTTTGAAGAAGAAAAATTTGTTAACATCGAATATAGATTTAAATGTCAGGAAGTCGTTTCTGAATGTATTTGTGTGGAGTGTGGCCATGTATGGAAGTGAAACGAGGACGATAAATAGTTTAGACAAGTAGAGAATAGAAGCTTTCGAAATGTGGTGCTACAGAAGAATGCTGAAGATTAGATGGGTAAATCACATAACTAATGAGGAGGTATTGAATAGAATTGGGGAGAAGCGGAGCTTGTGGCACAACTTGACTAGAAGAAGGGATCAGTTGGTAGGACATGTTCTGAGACATCGAGGGATCACCAATTTAGTATTGGAGGGCAGCATGGAGGGTAAAAATCGTAGAGGGAGACCAAGACATGAATACACTAAGCAGATTCAAAAGGATGTAGGCTGCAGTAGGGACTGGGAGATGAAAAAGCTTGCACAGTATAGAGTAGCACGGAGAGCTGCATCAAACCAGTCTCAGGACTGAAGACCACAACAACAACAACAATCAATAAAGAAGTCATCAAGTTAAACGTCATGCTTCACGCGGTACTTGTGCTATAAGAACGGCAAAAATTTAGTAAGCGATAAACTGTTTTCCTTTTCCTTATTTTTCGGGAGTTGTCACCCAGAAGAAGTTTCATAAAGGTTTGAAATTATGTGTAAAATTCGTTGAGAGTCATTAAGCCTCTACACTTCTGATAGTTAGGTGGGTCTTAGCCTTACAGCAATTCTTTTCGGACGGTAAGTAATATGCGTACCAAGTTTTATGAAATTGGTCTTGTGATTTAGGAGGAAATGTGGGGCATACACCCACGCCTAAACACCGATATACTGCACTATATCCGTTTTCATAATATTATATACATGGACGCAAATGCTGCCTTTGGGACTGTAGTAACGCAACGATATATTTTTGATAATCAGTCTGCCTTGTTTAGAACATCGTTATTTCAATTAATTGCACGTATTCTAACTGTATATGTAATGTGACGCAGTTACGGTACGTGACCAGCATTCACTTCTTCACTGTGCAGGTAGATGAAGTAAGCTTTTGTGATTCTTACAGTACCAGGATATTACGTGATGGAAGACCATGCCCGATCCGTCCTCTATTATTATCCAGCTGAACGTATGTTTGACCTCACACCCGAGTTTGATTTTACTTCGTTTTAGAACGCTGCTTGGGAGTGCATTGAATAGCAGTTATCCGTGAAGTATGTGAAGATCGTCAAAAATAATCGTAATCTGAAGCGGTGTATTAGCACGACAGATATAATAAATAACCATCTCCTGGTGTAGCGACAGTCTGTAGCGTTGGGACGGCACGGTGGGAAAAAAAGAAAAAGATGGGAGTTTTCTTTAGCTGGCCTTTTATATAATAGGATAATCTCCGGATAATTACTAAGAATGTGAGAGCGTAAAGGTTCTCAATACTATTGGAGGATTAGATTCTAAGACGTAAACTAGATTGACAGCGAAACGAACAGACCAAACTCCTTTGATCTTCGGTAGACTTTCCGAATCGACGCACCACGTTACAGACTGCACTGGACCGTTACATGGCAAGCTTCGTACTGACAGGCTGCTGTAGATTAGTAACGTCTCTCATGTTAAGGCAGCCCCAATATCAGTGAACTTTACTATCCGTTATATGGGACATATTACAGATATAAAAAAATGTACATACCGTAGCAAGATTCCACTTCCATAGACAGTTTCTTCCTTTCTGAAATAACGTTAAATGTGACACTCAACTTCAGCAAACGAGTGGTCTTTACTTCCCATATTGAACCTAATTCGACAGTATATTTGTCCATAAAAACCTCCACAGGTGTCTTTATACGTTCATTTATTACACCACATTCGATTCTGTTAGAAATGAACATCTCTGGCTACCCGGAAGTCAGCCGAGATAAGGCTAAGAGCTATTAGAAGATGCAAATGGTATGTGATAAGTAACACACCGAAATCTCTTCCAACAGTAATTACTTTTGAATACATTATGGGAGTGACAGTGAGCAATATGTTACAAATATTTACTATTAAAAACAGCCTTGATCACAATTTATTTAGTACCGTGACAGGTTTAGACCACTGCTGTGGTCAACTTCAGACCAATGAGTAAGAACCTCCTTCTAGAACTAGCAGAAGGAGGTTCTTACTCATTGGTCTGAAGACGACCAAAGTAATGGTCGAAACCGGTCACCGTACTAAATAAATTGTGATCAAGACTGTTTTTAACAGTAAATCTTCCAACAGTGTTTGTAGCTAATACTCACTAAGTGCATCCGCGTAATTATTCAAAAAATACTTAATCGCGAGATCAAGCGCTACAAGGTAATTGTAGAAAGACTGACCACTGCAACATCTAAATCTACCGAAAGTAAAGGCAAAGTATATGTATTTAAAAAGAGCAGCTAAAAATTCGCGTGACGCTTTGCTGAGAGATAGCCTCCACTCCTTCCCAACTAATTATGTAAGTGTAGAAGATATATGGCTTAAAATCAAATATATTAATAAACGATTGTACTGATTCCCCATGATACACAAAAGAGGCCAGGGGACTGTTGCAGAAGCAACGAAAAAACCATGCGAAACTTAAAAGACTGGCGGTGTTTTACTGACGATCCAAAATTAGCACAGAGTCCAACGCGAGATGCTTTCAATAGATACCACAATCTCGAAATATGACAGAAAATCCAAGAGGTTCTGGTTGTATGGAAGGTACACCAGCGTTAAGACACAACCAATACCTTCACTGCACGAAACCAATGGTAATATTACCGCTGTCAGCGCAACTAAAGCAGAGTTGTTAAACAAAGTTTTTTGAAATACCTCCACCAAACAACGCGAAGCAAATATTCCAAAACTCGAACCGAGAAAAACTGCCCAAATGAGTAACATAGAAGTAGATATCTTCGGACTAGCGAATCAACTTAATGTGCTTAATAAAGGCAAGTATTCCGATCTAGATAGCATACAAAAAAGGTGCCTTTCAGAGTATGCAGATACGATCGTAGACAACCACTCGCTTGACGAAAGATCCGTACCAAAAGGCTGGAAATTTGCACAGGTCACATCAGTACTCAAGAAGGGAAATAGCAATGTCCCGCTGAATTACAAACCTGTTTCACTAACGTCGATTTGCAATAGGACATCGAAATATGCACTGTGTTCGAACTTCATTAATTACTCTCAGCACATATTAAGAATATATCGATCATCTGAAGCACAGCTAGGTCATTATTCGTACGTAGTTGTCTGTTGTGTTGACAGGTGATCTGAAATTGGTTCTGTATTATTAGATTTCCGGAAGACTTTTGACACAGTTTTTCCAAGCTTCTTCTAATCAAATTTCGTGCCTATGGAGTATTGTTTCAGCTTTGGGACATTTCCTCTCAGAAAGGTAGCAGTTTGTAGTAATTGGCGGTAAGTCGTCAAGTAAAATAGAAGTGATATCCGGCGTTCCCCTACAAAGTGTTACAGGCCCTCTGCTACTCCTACTCAACATAAACTATTTTGGAGATAATCGGAGCAGCTCTCCTAGAATGTTTGCAGATGATGCTGTCAATTACCGTCCTATAAAATCATCACAAGAGAAAAATCAATTGCAAAATTACTTAGCCACTGTATCTGAATGGTGCGAAAAGTGGCACTTGTCTCTGTGAGGTCATCCACGTGAGTTTGAAAGAAAAACGTTAAATTTCGGTTACACGATAAATAACACAAATTTCAATGCTGTCAATGTGACTAAATACATTGCAATTACAATTACGATTAACTTAAATGGCAATGACAACATAGATAATGTTGTGGTAAAGGCAAACCAAAGACTACTTTTTATTGCCACAACGGTTACAAGATGCAACAGGTTCTCTACGCTGGAGTACTGCTAGGTTGTTCGTTATCCTTACCAGATAGAATTGACGGGGAGATCGAAAGAAGTTCATAGAAAGGCAGCTCCTTTTGTACTATTACGAAATAAGGGAGACAATGCCACGACTAAATACGAGTTGGGATGACCATCATTAAAACAAACGAATTTTTCGTTACGACGAAACTTTTTCACGAATTTCCGGTCACCAGCTTCGTCCTATGAATGTGAAAAGTTTTTATTATTTCCAAATGTATAGAAGAAAAATGATTATCACAATAAAATAAGAGGAATCAGTGCATGTACAGAGCTTAACCGTAGAAAAATAGACCGAAGGTGTTTCAAATAACCCTCTTCCAGTCACTTTAAGTGTGAACAGCGGAGTTACCTTGTAGATGTAGATGTAGATTTAGATACAGATGTTAAAGGCACATGCTAGATGCGTTAAGTGAATCAATGTGTTCGTCATGTTCCAGCTGTGCCTTCAGCGTTAGGTTTACCGATCATACATTTTTTGAATCACGGCACCGGAAGACTTTGTATTATTTTCGTAACTGTTGGTGAATTTTCCATGTATAACACACATTATTTGTGTCTTTTAATAGATTTTGGCATGATCTGTTCTAATTAAAGTGCTGGTCACCTTAAGATGTCAGTTTTAACAAAAACAGTTGTGACGTAATAATCGCACATATTGCTACATCTTTCGTACTTATACGACCACATTATCCAGCTGTGGAAGCACAGAACGATCAAGATTGTTAACTATTTTATATGTTCTCCATACCAAATCCGAGGGCCAAAGGCACACAACAGACTACTGTAAAAACTGTTCCAGGACTACAGACCACTTAGTTTCCTGTCTAAAGTAAGCAGTTTCTGAATGAGTTGTTATTAATGTGAAATTGAAAAATCCCCATGGAAAAATTAATGAATTACTGTGCTGATAACCTCTTACATTAATTGATTTTCAAACAGCTGGGCAGAACTGAACGTACTCAGACATTTCTCTCTTTACCTGTTCTGATCAACACTAAACTGACGCACAATATTTTTAGCGCAACGCAGTCTGACTTTCAATAATCCCTACAAAAGAATGGCCCTGACTAACATTAACTTATACCTTTCACAAATCACTTACCTCACAAAAATCTTCGTTACTCGAACTACTGCAATACAGCGAGCGCCACTACTGCCAGCTAAATAAAAGATTCAAACTACTGAAGGCACTAACTGCTGATAGGCATAGTTAGCAAATGAAAGATTTTGGTAGAAAACAAACAATGTATTTACCTTAATAGTGTTCAAAAGTCATAATGTATATAGCAGTTCATGACATCCAGTCATACAAATTTACAGTCTCTGATGGTCACACGTCCAGATCATTCGCTCTCAAAACTCCACCATTTCTCTACCAACATCCACCAATGCTGGCGGCTCACCTCCAACTGCGCAACGCTACGCGCTGTTAACAGCCAACTGCCCAACACTACAATAGCATATACTCCAACAATGCAAAACAACCACAGCCTTCACACAGCACAGTCTATGATTTTCATATAGAGCACTACATGGCGTTACCAACATAAAAACCTAAACAGCCTACTTACAAAATGTGAAGTGTTTCTGTATTATAGATAGTCTACATCTTGTTGCCGTGACGAAATATACTCTCGTGGATGCCGAATATCAATTAAATTCCCGAAGTTAGTTCAAAACCTTTTATTTTATAACTAATCAGTCTCGGCTTCCGGCTCTCGTTCGAGGGTTCCAACTGCGCTCCCAATGCCGCCTGTTCACAAGTGTTGTATTGAGTTCAGTACGTGCGCTGCTACACTCGTTGTTGTCTTCCGTCCACAGCATCTAGACGGCCCCGGGGCGCCGACTACGCGCCAAGCCGTCCATGCGGAGGAAGACAGCCCCCGCCTGAAGCGGCTGCTGGGTGGGGGACCCCCAGACAAGAAGGCGCGGCCAGACACCAACAACAACAGCAGCAGTCTGACGGCCGGGACGTCACCGCAGCAGCTGCAGCAGCGTCTGTGGGTCTACCAGCCGCCTCCACCGCCTCCTCATCCTCCTCCACCACCACCTCCACCACCACCTCCACCAACAACAACTGCACCTCTCGGCGTAACCCCACAGCAGATCCATCCGCACGCTCAGACTCTGCCACCACCTCCGCCGCCCCCAGCGGCCCCACCACCTCCAGTGATGCCCTCACAGCAGCCAGCACTCTTCCAGGAACTCCAGCCACCTCAGCCTCCGCAGTCGCAGCCTCCGTGTCCCCTTCGACAGCAGCCGCCAGACCCACCAGAGTCATCACGGAAACCTCAAGACCTGGTGGCAAACCCGGTCTCAGCCGCCGAGACCGCCGTTGATCTGCAGAGGAAACATAAATGTGAAGAGTGCGGCAAGCTCTTTGGCACCAAGACGTCTCTCAAGGTATGTACACTTGTAAACTTGTTCGCTTCACTGAATGAAGTACAGAGATGAGTGCTAAAGTAACTAGAACTGTAGGAACAAAACTATTCAGCGTAAACTAAGTAAGGGAACGACTTCAGGAGGTGAATGCTGCGCAGATAAGGAACGAAATATTCATATCATTTGTGTAAATAAAATATGAGTCTGCAATAAAGGAATCATTTGTTGCAGAGTACATTACACGATTCTCATTCTTGCCCTATCCCAGTTCCCTACGGAATCCGCAATGTAAGACACTGGTTTTGGCAGTGGTAGTGTAATTTCATGCCAAAATGCACCTCCTGATGCCACCACTTTCCAAATAACGAAATCTGTGTACAACTTCAGTCTGTAGATCTTGTGGTCTAAGGTGATAAAGTTTTATAAGTGTTTGCGGGGGGTGTGACTTAGGGGGAAGTGGCTATCGTACGGCATTTAGCAAGCTGTGTGCGGAAAACCGCTTAAAAACTACATCCAACCAGGTGAGCTCACCAGGGCTCAATCCATAACGAGGATTCGATTCAGGGCTACATAGCTCTCGATGTCAGCTGTCTGGATATATATATATATATATATATATATATATATATATATATATATATATATATATATATATTGGGTGCAATGTAAGCGCTCAGATGTTGCAAGATACATTTTCTCACTCTTTCGAAGGGTCCAAGCTGTAACTTAATAGGGTCACAGGCTATATGGACTCTCTGCTCAAGCTTCTGAGTGTGCCAAATGCCTGATAGGGAGTAAAACTTGTTATGTGTGGAGATTTTCGAGAATGAGATTTTCACTCTGCAGCGGAGTGTGCGCTGATATGAAACTTCCTGGCAGATTAAAATTGTGTGCCGGACTGAGACTCGAACTCGGGACCTTTTCCTTTCGCGGGCAAGTGCTCTACCAATTGAGCTACCCGACTCACACCCCGTCCTCACAGCTTTACTTCTGCCAGTACCTCGTCTCCTACCTTCCAAACTTTACAGAAGCTCTCCTGCGAACCTTGCAGAACTAGCACTCTTGAAAGAACGGTCCCGAGTTCGAGTCTCGGGCCTGCACACAGTTTCAATCTGTGGAGACTTTATTTATGACCTGAGTTCTTTTGTGATTTTTGAGGCTGTTCTTCAGACAATGATTTGTCCAACTCATTCAAGTTTCAGTGATCATGATCCACAATGTTTATTTCAGTTTTATGGGTGTTGTTCTCTGTTCCACGTTTTAAATGCAGTGGAAATTTCTGTCTTCCCAGACAGCAGCCATGTTCATACTTACCTGGTTCGCTGAACATTCATGAGCTCCATCGAAACTTTTCCACTACTTCAAATCTTCAGATAGTCTCCGTAAGTGCAGTGGATACCGAGTGTACATTCTACCAATATTTTTTTCATATTCTATTCGCGGACTGAGGAAGATGTGTGCATTAACCTGTCATATCATATTCTGGTAAACTTTTAGTAAGACACACGATGGTGGAAGTATAAAGGTCATACAGTGTTCTTCGAATAAGAATAAAAGAAACTTATCTCCCCCAACAGGAGCAAAACATTGCATAAAGGTCACCGACCACCGTATCGGTGTCATTCGGATGCGATATACACAGGGGCCAGCACAGCGCTCTCCCGATCGTATCGTTTAAATTTACACAACGGATTTCCCAAGCACTACTCTGCTATTCATCCAATCATTCCTGTTTAAATTCGCTGAGCATTTCTGTTACACTTTCGTGTGGGCTATAACGAAATTTTACTGTCCTAACACCTAATCTCTTCAATCTCTGCTGTCGTGTCTGCTTGGTAAGGACACTAATCACACTAACAACAGAGTAGATCGCACTAGCTTCTTGAAAGAGATTTCCTATACAGACATGTTGCATTTTCCCAGTAACAATCTTACGTCTTGCATTAGATTTCCTAATAACGGCATTATGTGACTGTCCCATTTTGTGTCGCGTCTTAATTTTACCCCTGAATACTTACATTAAGTGACGTGCTCAAGATGTTCATCGCTGGTCTTTTAGTCAGTTAGTATATTTTTCTTTCTCTCGTTGTAGTCACTGTGTTAAACTTATCCACAGTGGAAGAGAGATACCATTCATTGCACAGAGTGGAAATTTCGTCTAAATCTTACAGCAGTTCATTACGATAGTTCAACGACGGTACTCTTCAGCACACAACAGCATCACCAGCGAACAACGTGTTAGTGCCACTCATAGTGTCTGATGAATCGTTTAGGTACACAGAAAACGCTAGAGGTAGGATCACACCTCTTTAGTTGCTTTCGGTTGTGTGGAATGTTAGCCGCTCAACATAACGTGCAGCGCTCTATTCGAAAAGTATTCCTCGATCAGTCACATATACGAACATACTCTGTATAATCGTATCCTGTTTGTTTGTCCTCAATGGGATACAGTGCTGAACGCTGTTCAGAATTGCAAGACGGGTATACCCGTCCACTTGCATCTATTATTTACGAGAGGTCGTGCCTGAAAAAAATAAGCTGCTTTTCACACAAGTAGTTTTTCGTGGACCCGAAGCTACGTGTCCTACACTAACGTCATAGTGTTTACAGGCTCCGCGATCTTGCAGAAGGTAGGCATCATCAGTATTCCTATGTAATCCTGTGCATCCGGTCTTTTACCTTTTTCTGGATAAGCGATTTGTGTTCGCTTCCAAACACACGTGTTCATTCGCTGAGATTCATAGCCTCAGAAGATAGGAGCTACAGGAGATTTTGACTGCCATGTATTCGCTGCCACATGAACTGGTATTCAGTTACAATTTGATGCCGTGTTCACTTTAAGTACTTCTATTTTTTTCAGTGCCAAGGGTGCTAATATAAATTTCTACTACCTGTGAATGTGCGGCGATCGAGTACCGGGACGGTATTATCATCATGGGTGATTACATGTTTAAACGAGAAATTTAATATCTCTGTCTGCTGTCTTCATTATCAGCACCGCTAGGATGTACATCTACAATCACATCTAAATACATATTACGTGAGTAACGGTAAGGTGAGTGGCAGAGAGTACATTGTGCGAGTACTAGTCATTTCCATTCCTCTTCCACTCACAAATAGATGAAGGGAAAAGTGACTGTCTGTCTGCCTCCGTGCGAGCCTTGATTTCTCTCATCTAATGTTCACGATCCTTACGCGAAATTCATGTTGGTGGCAGCAGGATCATTGTACAGTCAGCTTCGAACACCGGTTTTCTATATAGCGTTCCTTGAAAAGAATAACGGTACTTTTGATGATTAACTTCACTCGGGTTATTTCACATTTGGAATCGAATATAAACTAATTAGATGCCAGCGAATTCTATTCTGAAATTCAGACGCTGCCGCCACTGGCTTCTACCATGCCCTTACGAGAAATACTCCAAACTGAATTTGGGATTTCGTAGCTACTCTCTTCCGGCTTCAACCAACTTTCTGTTTCTAATAAATCTGCTTTCGTCGTCATCTAGGCTACAGACGTATTCCGTCTTTGAAGTGCCCACCCAGCTTTTTCTTGGTCTTTCTAAGGATCGTTTACCTAAGGAGCTAAAGTATATGGCGTGTTTTGGTAGTCTCGAATGTGGCAGCCTTTGTAGAAGTTGTAGTTAGGTTTGTCGATTGGCCTTGATCTTCCCTTTTGTAGCACACCCCAAGGTCTTCTCTTATGCCTACCTTTCTTGGTGTGTGTAATCTTATGCAGCCTTTCACTCAACCTAGGAATTTAATTTCTGACTCGTGGATTATACTTTTCCGCGGTTTAGTATTTGCCCAAGTTCTACTTCCAAATACCATTGTGGCGGCAGCTATTATCCAATAATATTTTATTTATGTTTTCATAATTTTATTTCCCAATGTTCTATTGGTTTTTTGCATATCATTTGGTATTATGCAGTCTTGTTGGCAGTGTCGAGTTCTCATTGTTATCTGGACGTTAGTAGCTTTAATAAGCTATACTAACTGTGGGACCTTACCATGGATGCTCCTGTAATTTCCTAACATAATATTAAAATTTTCTCTTTCCTATCTGTGACGACTGACATTGTCTGAGAGTAACATGGCCGATCGATCTTTAATTTCTAGTGTGAATTTTAAGTTGTTGTTAACTTATGTATGTCACTAAGCAATTGACCAACTTATAATGATTTCTAGCACTGCCAGCGCAGATTTTACAGCAACTGTGTTAACACTAGCCTATTGTAATGGCAATATTTAATAAAAGGAAAGTAAGAATTCCTAACTTCACCTTTAGTTGACAGCTGGAGAGTTTCTTTTCTACTCCAGCAAATTAAGTGCTTTCAGTCAGTTTCGATTCCTTTTTACTATTATCGTTTTAGACAATATCTTTCATATACTATTATTTTTTGGGTATTGAGTTGTAACACTACTGTTTTTTCTTCCATAATTTCTACTGACAACTTAACACTTCTCCTTACTAAGAGCAATCTTCGTGATCAATAATGTTTTTTTTTTTTTCTTTTCACCAAGTATCTTTCCTTTTTCCCTAACATTACCTCACTTCTGATGACTGTGTTTCAAACAAGGAATCTTCCCAGCATTAATAGTTTTATTCTTTACATTTTATTTATATTATACACCTCCAGTCGTTTTTCAATAAATCTGATCCAGCATGGTGTTCCTTTGTCTTCTCAAAAGTACCAAACGAATTGTTTAATTACCCTGTTGTTTTATCTTCTATATAAGTGCCCAAAATGATCCCCAATCGTATTCCATGTATTTTGTATAATGTTTCATTTGATAATTTTCGTTAAAACCGTTTTCATACACTTTCGTTATTTACAGATATTTAATTAATTACCAAGCACTTGACTGAACTGAGATCTTCTGAATTTCATTATTGTTTTAAAATAATCAGAATCTGGCTAACTGGAATTCATCTTGACTTTCATCTACATAGGTCAGTTCTAACGTTTAATAAATGATATCTGTAAATACTTTAACGCCAACATACAGTAGAGATATTACTGACTAGTTATTATATTCTCAGATTTATTGTAAAGGATTATGTTTCTTTCTTTGCAAAATTTTGCGCTTTTTGCCTGCTTTCAAAAATTATTTGTTCATGTTTTATGCCCTTTTTGAGACTACAAAAAGTCTAATTCTTGTTTTATTTGTCTAGCTTTCATTATTTTTTTGTTACTATTGTTCATGTATCTTCCTACAGGTCCTTGTAGATATGTAGAAATCTGAATTAACTGTATGTTCCTGGGCAGTTATGAACCCTGCAGAATGTCTTGTAAATGTTTTATGATATTCAACTTTACTTAAGCCAATTACAATTTTATCAGCCTTGAAATAAAGGCATAATCGTTAGCACCCTCTTGATATGGTCATAAATGTGTCATACAAAACAACAATATCATTTTTTTCCTTTTCAACCAGACATTTTGTTGTGTATGCTATTAAGATTGCTGCTATTATAGCTGTTGTTTCTTTTGTGGTTTAAATTGTTTGTATCTTTAATTTTTAACAGGATAATTCATTTTAATCTATTCAATGCAACATACTGACGATACTCATTAACATTCTTAACTACTTTACTCTATTTTTGTTTATGGCAAACATATTGGTTCTGTGACAGTTTTTGTCGATGAGCTGATTCATGCAAATCTATGTTCACTTCATTTACAGATTCTTGAAGATCTCCTCCTGCTTGTGATGTTATCCTAAGTTGATACATTTAAGCCTTTACTAATTTTAGTGTCATTTGGACACTTTTATACACTTTCTTTAATAGTTTCACTTTAATAAATATTTTAATCTTCTTTCTAAATTAAAGTCTACATAAACACACATCTCCCCAGGGTCATTCTCGTAAGACAAATGCTACAGTGTTTCCTTTAAAAACGGTGCAGTGAAGATCTTTAATTTGATTATATTGCTTGAAATTGTCCTGCATCTCAACCAATACCATCATCAAAAAAAAGAAAAGCCCTTTCTCTCTTCAGAATCGTATTCTGTACACCAAATTACTATTGACCAGGAAGACATTTATCTTCATTTCTTCACTAAGGATATTCTCTTACAGCCTGATATAATCTTCTCAATGCTTTTCTATTTTCTGATTTCATTTGTCAAAGAATATGTCCCATAAAACTACACTAGAATAGTGTAGATTTTCTTGGAATGTTTCATTTTTGCCTGTTAAAAGACATAGAATTCTTTGACATCTTTGTCGTAAGTTTCGTCTTACCAAGCTCTGCTCACCATTTCTCTAACTAAGGTTGCTAGTATTCGTAAAACAAGTTATCAAGTATGAGGAGGATCACTATCAGAGCAGTCACTGATAATGGTATTACCTACTCTGAAGTGTCAACATTGGGTGATTTGAAGGATATGCAGCAAGATTTGAACAGAATGTAAATAGTGGTCAATGAAAACTCAGAGTGTGGTCAATGAAAACTCAGAGTGTGGTCAATGAAAACTCACTCTAAACTAATGCCCAAAATAAAGAGAAACTGTGCAATAGTATCTAGTTACATGATTGGTACTGAAGCTCTGTAGCATAATACATTGCTTAACATAATATGAGATACTGAAAATCAATATGAAATTTAATGTACACGTGAAAGCTAAAGTAAGAATTGTTAATGGAAGATTTATATTCGTTGGAAATGTTACCGAAAAATGCATGGTATCAGGGAAATGAGTGGTTTAAATGTTACTAGTTTGATCAGTGTTGGAACAACATGCAATGTCTTTATCAAGTAGCCATGACAAAAGACGTATACCGTCTTTATAGAGGTGCTGCTAAGGTCTTAATAGGTCGATATGGCCCTTACAAAAGTGTAACAGAGATATTCCAAGAACTTTAATGGGAATCGTTTGAATAAAACTCACTGGATACATTTAAATAATCGGTATTTGAGGAAGGCTATAAAATACTTATACTGTCACCACAGTTTTCAACGAGAAAAACAACAATGTTTAAGTCGATTATAGCGCCATACCAATTGTCATTTTACACTTTCTCTGTACCAGTGAAATATGAAGAGTACGAAGTATCCTCCTCCACACACTAAGAAGCGGCTTTAGTAGAATATTTGTAGATATAGAGATGAGCAAATGGTATTTTCATCATTCATGATTAATCCAAAATACTTATTTATAGACAACTATAGTCTATCAAATACATTTATTTCTGATCTCAACGTCATATTACTCTTCTAATGAATTCAAGCTGTAACATACTGCAGAGAGCGCAAAATTCACATGTATCCTGATTAATATACTATTTTATCTATGTGACTATCTAAGATTTTTTGTTCCTAATCGTTAAAGTGTCTTCAGTTGCATTAATGGTAATGACAGGACACTTACCAGAAACCAATAATTCTTCTTAAGCCACTATTTAATCATGTTGCAGTCTCTCTGTCTGCTTTAATTCTTTATAATTTATTACACATTTCACTTGTCATTATCCTCTAACTAAACAAAACCATGATTACTAAACACAGTCACCACAATCCCAGAAAGCTCTGGCCTCATATCAGTGCATTATCAGGGTGTTTAACATATACATAGTTCACTTGCACAACCGAGTCCTTATACATCATTGTATCACCTCCTGGAAAATTTCTCCATACAAACGAGAAATGCTTTAAAATTGTTGTTAAAGGAGGAGTCACTGCCTTTTCTAAATACACACATATTATTTGCCTTAATTTACCTCCACATTCATGTTTTAAAGTTTTTTCAGTGATACTGACTCATCCATAATTTATGTAATAGTACTATACATTTTCCATTTCACAGAAATGACACATAAGAGAACCAAATTCTAGATGGGAAAATATGAAATTAACTGAATATCATAAGTTTCATTTGCATTTCACTCACAATACAAACATCATATTAGCACATATTCATACCATACCATATATGAAGTCCTATTACAGTCCAACAAGTATAATGGGCTCATACTCAGATAAAAAGCTAAATAAATTCTACACAATGTTATAACTTTGATATAAACTGTAGGCATGAGTTTTATAGATAGCTTTTCCACACAAATTGTCGAGGTATTAAGGGACATTGAAGAGGTAAACTAATGAGTTCTTTGAGTCATTATGCTGACTCACGTAAAGTGCAAGTTAATATTTGCTCAGCATTGTATTTTTTTTTCGCGGTTGAAAGGTCAAGGGTTGTTGTTCTTTTGCATACCGGAGATAAAAATGTATATTGATGTCTAATACATTGTCTGTTTTCATAATTCCTTCTAAATTCATTTTCAGATAAGCGACATTTAGTGTGATATGTGTATCCCAGGCTGTTTTTGGTAGCTTTGCAGATGTACACATTCTTACATAAGATAAACTGAATGTTAAATTACTAATTTTAATATTCCTTCAATTATGAAATATTGCTGCATGTATTATGGAACCTGTGTAAGTAAAATGAGTTTTGGTTATTGAATATTTTTCCTCGGTTTCTCTAATTACTTGGAATAACTCAAATTTGTCAGACGCATCAGTTTCTTGCTTTTGATTCTCCCCAATCTATAATATTTTTGCTCATTAATAGCATGGCATTGTTAGTGCAGTGGTAGGACGTACATTGCATGCTGTTAGTTACTACACGCTAGTTGATACACTTCTGATTTGGGAACCCCACATCTGTAACAGATATTCCTCACAGTGTTTTACTTGGATTATTAAAAAATTCTAACATGCCTCTAATGGTAAATAAACACTCAATTGTGTGATAGTCCATATGTGTTCTAATTGTACAAAGAGATTTATATATGATGTCTTTAAACTTATATCTTTAAAATATAACCACTCATATTTGATTTCAACACATGCATTTTATTTAAAAATCCATACATGGAGCACATCCAGGCAATGCAAGGTGGGGCATATCAAGAGGATCAGGTGCACTGCAAAACCTAATGCATAATTTACTGTTTCAGCAATGTGCAACTGAAGTAACATACAAAATCAAAAACCTGACGCTCTTGGAAAAGAAGACTCTAAAGGAAAATACATATTATCGTCAAAGTGGCCATAATTTCACATTAAGCGACCATTAAAGAGAAAAGCAAAAGCCACAAAAAATAAAAGTGTACAACAATCATACAAATAATCAAAATTTACAGATAATAAAATTCTTTTGAAATCGCAACTCCATAGTTCAAGATAGCAAACAAGACAGCTGTCTCAATTTCAACCCCATAATCATTGTTATGCAAAGCCTGTCAATGTGTCATTAATAATACAAATTGTACTGGAGGGTGCTGAACACACATGACAGTGTACCTAGGAACACAGGGTGAGTTTTGGTTGGTTCCTCAGTCTAGCTACAGATTCTAGAACCACATTAAGGAATGAGTACTAGAGACTGCCATAAGCAGTTTTGGCCATTTCCTACAGTTGGACATGATGTTATTTTGTAGTGCATTTGTTAATACTTTGTGTTCTACATATATGTTAGAGATGTTGGAAATGTGTATTTTATTTCTCAGGCAGAGAATTTACTGGTGAGCAAATTACTAACATTTTCATGACTGTTAATATGCAGACATTTAAGTCATATTTATAAATTGTGACCCATCTCGTAATTTGAAACAGAAGAGGTCTTTGACCAAGGAAAATGTGATACTTGCAAATAAACTGAGTTTCTTGTATCCCTCAGCTATCTTACCTGTCTTGAAAATGTATTTTTTTTGTTTCCAATAGCTTTTATTTCAAAATCTATTTAGATGGTAATTGGTTTTTGGTAATATGTTTCTTTAATTTGCTTTCATGTACTTATTACTTAGTATTAGAGTAATCGGGTAACACATGATTTAAATACAATACTGACAAAATCCTATGGATTGAACGGTTTTAAATTTAAATCGAGTAGTTGTTCCTAAGTACATGACCGTATTTTCCCATTTGCATAGACTTTAATTATTCACAGTAACTTTTGAAATTTGAGAAAAAGACAGCAGAATTTAAAAAGCAAATGTCGTTATTTAAAAAAGGAATATGAAAATATATTAGTATACATTTTCTAGCCTTTCTAGGTGTCCATGGGATATAAATCTTCTCTTCCTCATTGTGTCTAATATTCGTTATATATTTTCCTTATATTTTATGTTATGCCTTAATTTCCATTTTCCATGTAATATCTTGATCCAAAGATTTTCTTGATAGTTTCTCTTCCTTGTTTTCTATTACACTAAATTTTGAACATAACAAAGGATACTCTCAAGCATAAAGAAATTGTTGAAAATGCTGTACTGACAAAGTTCTGCATTTATGGAAATAATGATGTTGTTACACAGATTCCCTGTAAATCGAAAAGCCACCTCATTTTCGTTGCCCTTATTAAGTTAGTTTCTTTGTGTAAAGTATTTGATTGAATTATTTCACCTAGATAATGAAAGTTTTTCCCCATTAAGCAGTTTTCATATAAAGTATTTTGGTTTCCTTCTTCACATCTCTCGTATACTCTGTTTTTAAAAAGATGTATGTAGTCCTGCTTTTGAAGCTGACTCTTGAAGATGATTTTTCTGCATTGTTTACCTTGTTAGGTTCAGCTAAGACTGCAAGGTCATTTCAAAAAGCTAAACAGTCAATATTCTGATTATTTGCTCTTCCACCAATTGTGAATTTGTAATTCCCTTTTCTTTATCTTGTTATGCCAGTTTTAACTCAAGAGCTGTGGAAGTTTCACCTAAAAATTAAATTTGGGGTTTTGTATTTGACAGTGTGCTTCTTGTAATTCACCACTGATTTTAACCATCTCCAAATTACTTTAAGGTGTTGAATAATGCTTCCCTGTCAATCGAATCATTTGCTTTTGTAAGCTATATAAATGTTATACAAATGGTTTTGCTTCTCATTCTTCTATATCTGATTATAAATTTCAGGTTAAACCCTGGCAATAACGATGAATTTTTCAAAATACAAAGGGGGCATGGGTTGTGCTTTATGCTCACAGCAAAGATTGTTAGAATTAAAATGTTCAGAAATTTTTTAAAAGCACTACTTTTAAATAGGTATTGTAGGTATTGAGGTGTATGTGTTGGGTCTTGATTCGGGAATTGCTATTTAACCCAATCTTAGCAATACCAACGCATTTTCCATAATCTGAACTACCGACAGGGTGTACTTGATGAGCGGGGGCAAAAAATATATAGAAACAAATAACTGATTAATTTTCTTTGACTTTTACAAAGCAGAATTGTTTTGGAGATGTTATTGATGAGTGAGAAGAGTCCTGAAACTGAAAATATAAATGACATTTAGCATGAAAACTCATTTCTACTAATAAGAATTAAATTGTAGGTTTATGTTTTACTCAACAATTTATAACAATTACAGAATCCAGTAAAAGAAATTATTAAAAACAATTTTTTCCAGTTTTTATGATATAAGGTACATAATGAGGTTACAACATCTTCAAATGTCGGCATAAGCTGACCACCCCTTGTTATGGTGAGGATTGAGATTTGTTTTACACTGGATAGCCCATTTCTCAACCCTCCTTCATACTCTCCTAACTGCATATCTTCCCAGTCTGTTTATAATGCTTATTCTGGTCAATTGTTGTGGTCAGTTTTATCACCTTTTTTGTGGATTAGGTTAATTAGTGCTGTTTACCAATCTTCTGGTAGAGCTTCTGTTTCGCAGACCTTTTGAAAGACTCCATGTAGCTTCTTGATTGTTACTTAGTTTTATTAACTGAGATTTCCATGCTGGAATCTTTGACTCGCAGGTGACTTTTAATTTCTTATCATTATCAAATTTAATAAATTGATAGTCTACCGGAATACAGGTGTTTATGATTCCATAACATAATATCTGTAACTCTGGATGTACTACTTGTTTCCATCTTCTTAAGGTGCTGGTGATGTATAAAGGAGAACCAGATCTCACCGACAATCTTTCAGAGTTCGTGGTATGGGCCGAGAAAAGGAAAAAGTGGCTCATAACATAAGTTCGAGAGTGTATGCCTTAACAGGTATGATCACTTGTTTATCTTCGCTACTAGCAAACACATCTCTGCTAGTAAAAGTTCTGTGATTCCCGTAATTGTAGAGGTGGCAGTGAAGACAGAAACAAGAAATTAATGTCCAGTAAACATGGGCTCGAATGTATGTAACTTTAGAACTATGAGCACTTGTTCATCTTCGCTATTGTGTAATACATCTTTCCTATTGAACAAGTGTTCACAGTTGCTTCATAAAACCACCTTGTTTGTCAGTATAGTTCTGGTCCACCCTGTTCTGATAGATTTTATAAAAACGTATGTGTGAATGTATGTGTGTACGTTGCACTCTCTCGCTAAATCACTCGACCGATTTCAACTAAATTTGGTAAACATATGTCACTGAGAGGAAAGAACCGGTTTCAGGATAAGAACCACTACTTATCAAAGGTGTGGGGGTATTGATGGAAAGGCGGTGTAGCCTACAATGTGCACACACGCTTTATTCGTCGAATATTTCAGAATGAGAGCTCTTAGTTACTTGCAACAGACTTTACACATCGTTTCATACAGGTTTTCCTCGCTGACAAACCCCACAAAATGATGAAAGGAAGAAAATCGCCATATTTTCGCCGTTATGGAGTAGAACTCCCGCAAGAAGCAAGACATTTTCATTTATTACTTATTTACTGCTAACTGTATTCGCCACACATTTTACAGACGGCATTCGCATATAGCACTGAGTCTAAAGCAAAATTATATCGCTGCACGACACATATTCGAGGAGATGTGGCGTCATAAATAAAGAGATGTGTGGAAAACCGTTGCATCATGCGTGATGTTTTAATGTGTTACTTCTTTGCTACTAACTGTACTTACAGCACATCTCACCCAAAAGAGACACATGTGCCCCCGGCTGTACATCGAAAATTATGTCTCTGTACGTCACATAGTTGAGGATATAGGACATTATAAGTATTGAGCTACGTGAAACTGCAACCCAGAACAAAATTAGCAGGAGATAGAGATAAAACACGTGCTAAATTAAATGTGAAATATGTGACATATATTTCACATGTGTGTATGCGCTCCAAGTCACGGGTAAAGCGCTCATCCTAAGCCCATCGAGTGATTTCACGGAGTAATGATCTGGAAAGAAATACTGTGGGCGGAACAGCAGTAGCCTCCTTTGGAGTGGGGGTCATAACGTGGAGAGAGCAGTGGAGAAGAGGGGGAAGAGGAGATGGATAGAAAGATAGTGGGAAGGAGGAGGTAGGCACAGGTAGGTGGAGGAGGAGATGAACAGAGGGGGAAAGAGGTGATAGACGGGGTAGATGGAGGTCGACAGAGGAAGGAGGAAGGAAGATATGTACTAATAGAAGATTGGTATAATAAATACATGCCCGAACACATTCTCAACTGGTATTAAATAATGTCAATGATGGTCTGATACCCTGATACACGGAAGACATACTCTTTCAGAAGCTTTAATCATAATTTTAGTGTCAGGGTACATAAACCTGATTTTAATGCAATAGAAAATGTCTGGGTCTGACTGGAACAGCACACGAAACAGAAGAATCAGTATTGGAGAATTTAGTAGCGCTAAAGCTTTCGATAAGATGCACTGGGACACATGAAGAAACTTATAGACTTTCTTTCCTGTGTGAGGACATTATCGTGCCAAAAGGCTGTTGTACATGGTAGTAGGGTGACTTTTGGTGGCGGTCACGGCTGATGACAGACATAAGGCAATGTCAGCTTTGTGTAAGTAGTTGGAAGTTGCAGCCCGTAGCAACGCCTGCAGATAGCTCTGGTGTACTTTGCAGGCGCACGCGCGCACGCACACGGGGGAGAAGCCGCACCAGTGCGCAGAGTGCGGGAAGTCGTTCAGCCAGCTGCGCAACTACAAGTACCACGTGTCGGTGCACGCGGGCACGCGGGAGTTCGCCGCCGCCTGCCCCGAGTGCGGCAAGGTGTTCAACGACCGCGGCTACCTCAGCTCGCACATGAAGATCCACCGCAACCGCAAGGAGTACGCCTGCGCCGACTGCGGGCGCCGCTTCAACCAGCGAGTCGCCTACAACATGCACGTGCGCATACACACGGGGGAGCGACCGCACGTGTGCACGCTCTGCGACAAGGCCTTCACGCGCAAGATGCTCCTCAAGCAGCACATGCGGACGCACACCGGCGAGAAACCCTTCACCTGTGAGGTACTACACGTGCCTTTCTCACGGTGTTATACTGCTATCGCTGATTCCTAGATATTGCTATGTTTTCAAGACAGGTTTATTTCAGTACTTTTTGCTATATGTAATTTTATTGGCATTCAACAAATGTAAATCACTGAAAAGAGTTACGCACTCCAAGGTGGATTTACAAGTATGCAGGGCGAATCAAAAGTCGCATCATTCTATGCTACAAACAGGTTCCTTACAGACTAACAGTACAAATGTGTGTCTAACAAAATTACGGCCAGTGCATATTTTCAGTAGAAACTGAATGTGAAAGAAACAGAGCTTGGCAACACTCAATGCCTTCCCGCAGCAACGTTTAGCTATATTTCCAGAAGGTTGTCGATACCGTTACTCATAAGCAACTTCTAATCTAACCGCGTGCCTACGGCGTATCGACTCGGTTGTGCGACTGGATTCGTGTCAGGAAGGTCACAGTTCGAAGTAAGCACCGGAAGACACCGAGTGAAACAGAAGCGATGTCTAGCGTTAAGAAAGGAAGTGTTACAGGCGCCCTCTGTTCCGAATCTAAATGAACGATTCAGAAGACAATGTCAGCAGCCCTTTTAAATGGTTTTCAGATGATGCTGTTATTTACCGTCTAGTACAATCACCAGAAGATGAAAACTAATTCCAAAATGATTTAGATATGCTATCTTTATGGTGCGAAAAGGGGAAGTTGACTCTAAATAATGAAAAGTGTGAGGTTATCCACAGCAGAACTAAAAGGAATCCTCTGAATTTCGCTTACTCGATTAATCATAAATGTAAAGGCTGTAAATTGCACTAAATACTCAGGTATTACAACCACAAAGAACTTAAACTAGAACAACCACATAGATAATATTGAGAGGATTGCGAATCAAAGATACGTTTTACTGGCGGAACGATTGGAAAATGCGAAAGGTCTACTGAACTGCTTCTGCTATGCATGTCCTCCTCTGCTTGAGAACTGCTGTGCATTTTTAGCAATTAGGATTTACGGAGGACGTCGAAGAAGTTCAAAGACGGGATCCTCGTGTTATACTATCGTGAAATAAGGAGACAGTGCCACGTATAACAACCCAACTGGGATGTTAATCATTGAAACAGAGGCGTTTTTCTTAGCACCACCGTCTTTTCACGAAATTACAATTTCCAACTTTCTCCCCTGAATGCAAAAATATTTTTTTGACGCCCACCTACCCAGGGAGAAATGATCATCTTAATAAATTAAGAGAAATAAGACCTCGTATTGAGAGATCAAGGGGTCGTTTCTCCCCCTCGCTTTTCGAGTGTGAAACGGTAGAGGAATAATGTGAAAGCGGTTTGATGAATCTTTGCCAGGCACTTACGTGTGAACTGCTGAATAGTCATGTAAATGTTGATGTACCCTGTTAGAGCAGAGTATAGAATTTTGCATTAATATACTCAATTCCGAGATTTCTACTCCGGGTCAAGCTGTAATTTTTGTTCTCATTTTTACACTATACGAAATACTATCTGGCTTCTAAATAATTTTAGAGCAACTACTGAAGTTATTAAACCCCGGAAAGTATCTAATACCAACACAGAGAATACAATCGTGTTTATTAAACCACTTTTAGGAAGTACCTTGCTTTCGACTTTCAGCCGGCCGGTGTGTCCGAGCGGTTCTAGGCGCTACAGTCTGGATCCGCGCGACCGCGACGGTCGCAGGTTCGACTCCTGCATCGGGCATGGATGTGTGTGATGTCCTTAGGTTAGTTAGGTTTAAGTAGTTCTAAGTTCTAAGGGACTGATGACCCCAGAAGTTAAGTCCCATGGTGCTCAGAGCCATTTTTGAATTTTCGACTTTTATCTGGTCTCTTGTACACGCTACACAACTTTATTCTAGGTAGTTCTCCCGCAACTACGCTGATCACGTAGTCATATTATCTAGGAGTATGGTTTTGCTCTACTTCATCTACAACATTCGAAGCCAGTTTCCATTATACTATTCTATCATTGATTCTCTCGGTTAGTGCAAACTCTTATATTTGCTACTTCCATTTCCATTAAATAACTGCATTTGTTTTGTATAGAACGTGCTGCAATTGCTGTATAATGAGTAAGAAACCCATATACCACACTGCACGGACTACAATTAGAAATATAGATTACAGCTAGTCGCGGTATCAACATCTCGAACATCGATATTCTAATGCAAATGTCTATCCACTGTACTAACTGGGTACCACAGCTAAACAGTTCTGAATGATGGCAATTGTCATTCATATGATTACAGTGTTGCCAACTTTCCTTTCGTTTACAAGTATTTTGTATCAAAAATATCTACAGAACGGAATTTTTATACAGACATTTCTGTAATGTAGGTACACAAGGAATCGCGCTGTGACTTCAGAGTGTGCCAGTTTTGGTCCATCCTCCAAATGTAGATGTATTTTTCAGGAGCTACATATTTATAACTATTTTTTCGTAATAGCCTCTGTGCAAGACGCTGCTGCTATATATGGGGGTAAAGGTTTCAGATCACTAATATGACTCCCTGATCTAATTTTCTTTCGTTTCCTCAAATCACGAATCATTGCTCAAACAATATCACTAACACTTTCATCTTCGCCCTTCAAAAAGTGGATTACTTTTCAGACTCTTAAGTTTCTCCCACTCTGCTTTCTCTCTCGTGTCCGCTTTTGCAGCAATTCCACACCCTCATTGCCCTAGCATTCAGTATTTTCATTAAGTTTGAAAACATCTGTCGGTAATTTGTTGTGGGGCTAGCAGTGTACGATAGATGGGCCCCAACTTCCACCTGAAGGAATACATCAGGTCTAGTGAGCTACACACAGTTTCCAGACTGGTACTATTGTACCGTAAATTATTGCCATGTAGAAAGAATCCATACCATTTCGGTTCACTCAGTTTTGTGGCGTATTTGAAAAGGCATACGCATTGGATATTAAACGAGTAATGGCTTCTTCATATTCCAAAAACTGATTGACGTAATAAATTAGAACTAAATTTGATATTTTCGTGCATTTTTCATTAATTTTGCTTTGTATCAAGTCTTCAGTCTTGTAGTTAAATTCATGATTGGACAGCTTAAATTCTGATGTTCTCATCACCGTTTTACAATCTTTTACCAAATCATTGGGTGTTAACTTTCAACATACGCATTTGAAACTGATATCTGAGTAAGACACTTCTGCAGTCTGGGGAATTGTAGCAACTACGGAGATAAAAGACAAAATGTCAGTGCTGTCATCTCTGAAAGACAAGGGACAAACAATCTTTTGGTTTCCATCGGTCTTCTACCTTTACTTCCTAATGTCTCTCGAATTACTTCAAGCCTTATGAATCTTCGGTGAGAATGGTCAACAAATAACTAAAGGTCTTTCCATAATACAAATGTCGCTTTACCGTATGATTCATTATTGGCATTTACCCATTTCGTATTATGCTGATTCTAAATATACCTGTTTAGCTACGGCATTTAAATACAAGAGCCAGATTTGAACTAAATTCGAACATTCACGTAGAAAATTGATGGTAAATATGGTGACTTCATTGCACCAGTGTAGTATCTCATTCGGAATTTTATGTGCGTGCTGTGTGATCAGTCCTTTTGCAGCACACGATTATTGACCAAAATAGTCAGTAACCTCTCCACTATGTCATAAGATCACCTCGCACATAATTTCTAATAGATGTTTCTTCTGTACATATGTCAACAGCATGAAAGAATGAATTTAATGTTTTAAAGTTTGAGAAAAAAGTAGACTGTTTAATATGTCGGTGGAAGATCACATCTGTGTACTATAATCTGCAATTAGTACTAACTGATTAAGTATACAAAGAGGCCCACTTTATTAATTTCGCTTAGAATTACCATGTCTCAAAAGTGTTTCCTCCTCATATATGTTTTCTTTGTTTCAACAAAGGTATGGGCCAAGAAGTGTATGTATTACTCATTTGTACTTTTTTAAAATTGTTATGGAACTAGCGAAACTTAATTATTAAGCACATCTCCGCTCTTTATTATTGTCTTCACACCTTGGTCCTACTCCATGACTATGAGGCTATGTTGTAGGAATTCAGTAGTTAAGCGCAAAGTATATTTGACTGCATGCATGTACAAAAGCTTCACTGCATTTCCACACATGCTTCTGCCTGTGTCACCTCGTTTCAACAAATCAGCTGCATGAATTTCATTTCCTTTCATTTCGCCTGCTCCATTAAATCATAATAATTAAGATCCGTTTCTATTTGGCTATGGCACATTTACACTTTATGGTGCATATTGTGACGACTGCGGCTGTTAATGAAAATGAACGAAACAGAAATCAGCATACATGTAATAAATAGTATTCTTTCTGTTGTAGATCCAATATATAAATTTTTTCACATCAAATATTGATCGCTCAATGCTACTTCTTAACGACGCAACCACATAATCCGTGTCAATGCCGTTCAGTGAGAATCATCTGTGATGCAGCACGGATAGCATTCATCTTCCACTGTAAAAACAAGTACAATTATAAACCATTTTTATACCTCATCTAGAAATCCTTGGCTAATTCAGACAATTAGTACCAGTACAATACACAACAAAGCCTCATAGCCACCACACATGCTACTCCACGAAAACCGTCAGTGCTTGGAACTAGAAACAGAGATTAAGAGATGACTTCCTCCTGATGATGGTTTGTCAAAACGATTGGTGGAGTAAATAAGAACTTCGTGACTGATGCAGGACTATATGTTTTCTTCCGTCCATATAACGTTAACCATAAGGGTCTGAAGCTGTGACGCCCCTACGAAGGTAGCATACAAACAACGGGTCAACGTTACTGTTAGTTTTTAGCGTGGTTGTAGGACATACTCAGATGTAACAAATGCTGATTTAGTACGGTGAACTTGTTAAGCAATTTCGATGAATCGAATTTCAAAGTCTTACGAGGCTGTTGAACACCAGACAAGAGCGTTAAACAACGAGCACTGTTGTTAACAAAATCTGGGTAAAGCGGCAGACTAAAATCCTTCCTGTATTGCGTTCCAATCTCTGTTATTTCTTCGTTTTCTTTTCTCTAATCTTCAGCAATTAGTAGCATTGCTACTACGAATCATGTCTCTTCGGAAAGGAAAACTAATAATAACAAATATGTTGATGCATTCATGGCGAGGTGTAATCGAGTCAATACATCCTGGATATTCCATTGTTTGATTTTTGCTTGTGGTGAATAATGTCAGTGTTAATATCTTGAATAGCTGCATTCAAACAGGTGGACGGGTCCTCCTGTTGAACTACGTGTTTCGAGAGAACGACCTCCCGCTTCACATTCAGTGCCACATAATTAAATTAACAGGCCCTCCCACTACATCATAACCAACATCATACCCTCTTCTCCACACACTAAAATATAGTGACACAACGTTTTTTTTTTTTAATTTTGATGTAGAGCATCTTCGACAGTCAGCGCACAAAAGTGACGTGAAGGCCAGACTGGTCTTCTTCGTACCACTGCTCAGGATGATCTCAGAGCACGCAGCTTCTGCTTTATATTTACTTGTTTTGCTGTCCACCATAACATTGTCCTCCATTGGGGAGGCGCTGCATATTATGTGATCATTATGAGCGGTGGTATGAAGAAGACCTTTTTGACCTTCATGTTACTTATCAGTGCTGACTGTTGTGTATGGTTCCATACACAATGGTAAGGAGAGATAGGCTAGACAGTGATGCGGCAACTGTCATCGGAGGTAAGATGGACAGGGGCAGAAATGACTAAGGAACAAGTTAAAGGAGTAAACAGCAGATCTGTAATTTATGGTTCCCAAGTTTACGAAGACTCGTTATAAATAATGCAGCAAGAAATAAGTTAAACTATTACAACAGCAACAAGGATGAGGCCCCCTGAACTAAGCACAAATGATGATGTCGAAGCTGTGACTAGACAGCGTCCACCGAGCGAGGTGGCTCAGTGGTTAGCACACAGGACTCGCATTCGGGAGGACGACGGTTGAATCCCGTCTCCAGCCATCCTGATTTAGGTTTTCCGTGATTTCCCTAAATCATTTCAGGCAAATGCCGGGATGGTTCCTTTGAAAGGGCACGGCCGATTTGCTTCCCAGTTCTTCCCTAATCCGAGCTTGCGCTCCGTCTCTAATGACCTCGTTGTCGACGGGACGTTAAACACTAACCACCACCACCACCACTAGACAGCGTCTGTGTAGCATCACGTAGCGAAGAGGCTCCAAGGACGAGTTGACGGTCCTGTGTTGTGGCATCAGAGGGCGCTCATACTGCTGAGCCAGTATTGGTGTGGCTTAGCAGGAAAGCTCCTCTGGTCCAATCAGACACCTTGTGACTGCTGTTGACGTCTCGTGGAAACTTGCAATTCTCTTGCCAACTTTGATGTGGGTACGGTAGTATTCGTAAGCGGCACTACAAACCTCCCCCTGCATCCCAAGCCTCCTTACCATCACTACGAACGACGACGGAGGGGTGGTGGGGGTGGAGAGGGGGGGGGGGGGAGGTTCGTTGCAGGTGGCTATGACGAGATAGGAGCTGAAACTAAAGCCTGTACGAAGTTCACGCCCATGCCCAGGCATATTCCCTGAATCAGCCCAGGAAGGGGACGGAGCGCGAGTACTCACATCCAGAGACGGTGCACCAAATGAACACAGAAGCATATCGATGGCCGAAGGGGGACCCAAGGCAACACGTGAGGCAGCCACCGGGAAGAGGGGCCATCCCCAGACGACCGTGGTTGTCGAGACAGTGATGACTGTAAAAAGGTATAGACTTCCGTCGCCTATGGGATTGGAGCCGATAGTGCGGGGCCCCAAGGGAAACGGATGGTGTGAGAGCTTCTGCGTCCAGGCAGGGACGGAATCTGAAAGATCAAAGCCTGCTGCTGGATTACGCAATTCACACGAAAGAAACTGATCCTTTTGGCGTATCATCGACCGTCTCGGTCCCCGAAGGAGAACATAGAATGTCCAAGAAAATGTGCAGTGGTGCCTCACTCCCACTGTCTCCATCTGCCATAAAATCTGTAAAAGACCGAATCGTTAGTGTGATACTTTGTGTGTGTGGGCGGACTGAGCGCTACGCTCTATGCGTGTGCGGCAACTCCGGCAAGGTGCTGTAGCGCCATCCATGTAATAAATCTGCTGGCGCGGGTCTGTCGTGTGTCTGGGAGCTGTGTGAATATAACAAGAACAGAGCTTAATAAACGTGACAGGCACAAAGCATGTACAGCTGTTGCATAAAAGTTCGTGCAAAGCGTTCAACCTGGGCGTTGTAGTGCAGATTGAATGGTGGTTTCGTGATGGTGCGAAACTGTTCATACTCGGTGGCAACAAACTGAGGTCTACTGTCAGCCACAATCACTTCTGGCATTCCCTTGAGGCCAAAGATCGACGACAAGGTATAAATTGTTGCAACAGTCATGTTAGAGTCCATAGGAACCACGAAGAGAAATTTGGTGAGAGCGCCAAAGACGATGAGCCAAAGTGTATGCTGCAAAATCCAAGTGCAGTCATTGTCAAGATGCTTGAGGTTGGGGCCATTCAAAGAACTGCTGAGGTGGGGCTGACTGACGTTGGTTCTGAGCACTATCGAACTTAACATCTGAGGTCATCAGTCGCCTAGAACTTAGAACTACTTAAACCTAAGTAACCTAAGGACATCACACACATCCATGCCCGACGCAGGATTTGAACCTGCGACCGTAACGGTTCCAGACTGAAGCGCCTAGAACCGCTCGGCCACAACGGCCGGCTGACTGATGTTTAACATAAGCTTGGCACTGAGCAGCCAACAGTTTAGTTTGTCTACACAGACTGTGTGAGGTGCAATGGTCTCAAGCCATCTGCTTGCTGCTTGCTGCGGCTGCGACATTCGTGTAGCAAATAAAGTATGCTAGGCTGGAGTGACTGGTCATTATCAATGGAGAGCAATATGACACTTTGGTGAACTGCAAGGGCGTGCCCACAGGCAAAATATCGGCGAAACAAGAGCTATGAATCCGTCTGACTGAATGCGTCCAACCAGAGCGGATGTAGTCAAAGTGGGTCTGCAAAGCAGGATACGCTGCTGTGGCCTGTGCATTTTTCCGTTGCTTAAGTGGAAAGCTATGCAAAGTATCCGTGCCTTGCCCGTTAATGTAGCAATAGGTGGCAGAAGGACTCGTTGAATGTGGGCCAACAGGAAGGCGAAAAAGTGCATCTGCTATGACATGCTAAGAAGAGGATCGATACACGTATTGGTAATTTGACAAGAGAAGAGCATTTCAGCATCTGCGCTGTATGAGTTAGGAATGAGTGGTAAGGGCTAAACAAAACTTGAAACGCTTATGCTCACTCGACTAGTAAAATTTTCTGCCAAAACGGTACTGGTGAAACTTAGTGACAATGGCAGGAGCCCCTTCTTTTTAGTGGACAAATTATCACTTTTCAACAACATCTGTTCAACAGTTTCGAACCAAAGACAATAGGCCTGTCAACAGCACCAACTTTATGCGACAAAACCGCACGTACACCATAAGAGGAAGCATCCACAGCCGTCACAGGTCTGGCCGGATCAAAATGAACAAGACAACAATCACCAAGCAAAGCACCATTGAGCTTCTCAAAAGCAGACTGACACCCTTGCGACCAAACGAGAGTTCTTCCTGCGCAAGCTATGCAAGTGAGCCACGATTTGAGGACGTTAGGAATAAATCGGATGTAATAGCTTTCGTAACACAGACTGCAGTTTGCGCGAATTGCATGGGGGTGGAAGGTCATGGATAGCAAGGAAATGTAACAACTTGTCTATTAATGTCCTAAGTACTCACACATTTGTGTCTGTAGCATTTGAGACCAGCTGCGGATGACACTTCAAACAGAGCGTAAAGATTGCTAATACGTTCTTCTGGAGCGTGACCTGAGACGACAATGCCACGTAAATAATTTGAGCCAAAAGGAACTTTTGCAGTCAGCGCCCCTAATAAACGCTGAAATATGGCGGATGTGAAACCACTGTCAAACAGCAACCTCAAAAATTAGAAGAGGCCCAGATGAGTGTTAATGACAAAGATTTGTTGCGACTGCTCATCCAAAGCTATTAGCAAATAAGCATCGAACAAATCAAATCAGTTTATCCGTCCGTTCTAAGTGCAGCAAGGCGTAACTGTCAGTGACGGTTTGAGAATTCACAGTTTTCCTAAAACCGGTGCACAACTGGACGGCTTCTTTAGAGTAACAAGAGCACACGCCCACTGACTGGAAGTAATAGGTGCTGCGACGTCATTGTCTTGCAAAGGAATAACTTCCTGAATCACCTCTTCTCAAGAAGCAGAGGGACAGGGCGAGATCTAACAAAACGTGTTTGTGCATTGTCTTTCATTGTGACATGGGAACAAAATTATTGGCTTTGACTAAAACCTCAGCCGTCCGTTGTGGCCGAGCGGTTCTAGACGCTTCAGTCCGGATCCGCGCAGATGCTACGGTTGCAGGTTCGAATCCTGATTCGGGCATGGATGTGTGTGCTGTCGTTAGTTAGGTTTAAGTAGTTCTAAGTCTAGGGGACTGATGACCTCAGATGTTAAGTCCCATAGTGCTCAGAGCCATTTGAACCTAAAACCTCAGAAAACAAATCCTTAAATTTAGCACATAACTTAGCAACACTCTCCCGAGGCCCACAGAAACAAACAGAATGTACCTTGTCCTGAACACTGAAGCCAAACAAATCAAAAGAGTATATGCCAAAAATATTAGCACTGTCTCGAGAGAAAAGCAGTATAAATGCCACTATCTTTGAAAATTTCTGAAAGTTTCAGTGAGGATACAAGTGCCTAAGAAAGGAATGTCTTGGCCGTTATATGCCGTCAGCATGTGGCTTGATGTGGACAACTTAGGTATGCCAAGCAATACATAAGTGCAACAGTTGAGCAAAGTAACTGAAGTTCCAGTGTCAAATTGCAAACGGACTGATCGTTAAGCAATAGTAAAAGACATGAAACATTTTTTTTTCTCACGTAGCTCTGTAGGTGAGTTGGAAGCCTTTTCTGAACGGCTATTGCAGTGTTGTTTCGCACTAACACCACTGTGGTACTTGAATCACGCAGCTCTGCAGGTGAGTTGGAAGCCTTTTCTGAACGGCTATTGCACTGTTGTTTCGCACTAACACCACTGTGGTACTTGAATCACGCAGCTCTGCAGGTGAGTTGGAAGCCTTTTCTGAACGGCTATTGCAGTGTTGTTTCGCACTAACACCACTGTGGTACTTGAATCACGCAGCTCTGCAAGTGAGTTGGAAGCCTTTTCTGAACGGCTATTGCACTGTTGTTTCGCACTAACACCACTGTGCTGCTTGAAAACCCACGAAACACTGTTTGCGTGAAGGAGGAGCAGAAGGGGATGCCTTACTTGCCTCAGGTCACAGTGACTATACGTGTCCCCGTTTGCCACATATACCCCAAATCGCTTCACCCGAGGGTCACGATCGGCGATCATGTGCTGTATTACAGCGAGTGCATGACTTCACACCATGTGCGAACCGACACGTATTTAACCGAGCGCTGTGGCTGTTGCCAACCTGGCTGCTCTCTGTGAGCGAGCTACTTGGACTGTCTGACCTACCTGTCTACAGTAAAAACAGGCGCCACATCAAAACTGTCTGCTTCGCTTTCGCAGGAATCTTAATAGTCAAGAATATGGAGAATCTGTTGGGAGGAAGGATCCGAGTACTTAAGAATCTGTTCCAGAATTCGAAAGTCGGCTACTTTTTGCGTGGTGGCATCACCAACCGTTGTATCGGCGTAATATTTGCCACAGCTATCTTTGAATATATGCTGACTTCTAAGGCCTTGCAATTCAATGTCTCAGTGACGGTGTGTCCGTCCTTGTTGCTTACATAACTGTGGTGTGCGTACTGTAAGACCTTCAGTACACACACCATCAGAGTATTTGACTTGTCGCTCTAACGAAGTAGGCGAGTGTCTGCAATATGTCTCGTGGTCTTATCGTGGCGTGTTTATCTTCTACCGTTAGGTCAGACGATAGAAATGCCACTTGCACGCTTAGAGTAGCGGATTGACGGTGACCAACTTTAAACAGAACTTGATTAATTTTCACACACATTTATTAAAATAATAACAAGCATAAACCTTACTTAACTTGATTCTGGATGCTGTTTACAATTGACAATCATAAGTTCCTTTGGTCTTGGTACGTTAATCTTATTCTCACATATCTCTGATATATGACAAAGTGTCTATACTTTTATCTTCATAGCAAAGTACAGGAATATGATAATCTTACTAGGTGCAGACTGAAACTTGACTATAGACTGGTACAAACTAATACAGACTGGTACAGACTGGTGCAGACTAATGCAGACTAATGCAGACTGACTAATCGGAGGTCTGTACACTTGTTATCATACCTCGCGCGTTCAAGTATCACTGCGCGAGTGTGATCTGCGAGGAGAAAAGGTTCTATGTTAGCAGCAATCTCATTGGCTGCATTACATATTAATACGCGGATCGGCGGGAGCAGAATTTGGTCTGTCTCTAAGGCAGCGCCATCTCGTAGTGCAGAATTGGACGAGCGCTGCGCCTGCGCTGTTGTGCTTAGCAGGGCATGCTCTAGTGGGAAAGTTGTGTACACGCTGACTACCCGGAGCTATGTACACAACAGTAACCTAAAAGAATTTGTAATGGCCAGCCACCACTTACACCCCACCCTCATAATACTTTGTGGAAAACCACAATAAGTCCTCATATTGTACTTGTTCAGGACGGAATGTGAGAAAAAGTTTGGCACAAAGCCATTAAAGTCTTATACCTGCCATGCCCAAGAAATAAGAATGTTTGTGAGTACCTTGTATGTGATGTACGTACTGCACTGTGCGCGTTATATTGTGCGGTGTACTCTGTGTAGTCTTCCCTCGTCGCGTCAAGTTCACGAAATCGTGGCACACACGCAGACGATGCAGGCGGTGGCGCATGCACTGGCTCCGGCGGATTGTGTGAAGTCATCTGCGCCGTCAAGAAGCGATTCTTCACTTAAGACAGCTGTGCCATTTGTTGAATCTGAATAAACTGGTTTCGATGCATTGCAGGCGGCGCAGCAAGGAATTGCTGCGCAATGGCAATTATCAAATAAGTAGTGCACATATACAAACAGTGAAATGCAAGAATAGTGCAGAGAGGAAAAGGAAGGAGGTGCAAAAGCAACAGCCTAAAACATAAAATGCACAAGCGATGCAAACACTGAGTGCACAAAAGGAAAGCTGTGAGGAAAACCCAAAAGACGACAGAAGAAGAAGTAATCTAGACCTGAAAATGGCCACACTCGTCGCCAGATACATTGTATACAACTTCATGTAGAATGGTAAGAGGAGGTGGACTAAAGGGTGGTGTGGCAACTATCGTTGTAAGAAAGCTGGAGAGGAGCAGAAGTAATTACTGAACAAATTAATACGACATACAGAAGAGTTACTTAACTTGCATATCTCTAACTGTATGCAGCAAGAAATAAGTCGCACTATTACAACAGCGTTAGGGACTAGGCTCTCTGTTGCAAGTACGAACGATGGTATTGGAGCTGTGATTAGGCGGCGTCCGCGTGGCATCACATAGCGAAGGACTGAGTGAGTCCCGCTGGCCGTCCTATCTCGCGGTAGTGGAAGGTGCTTGTGTTACAGAGCCACTGGAAGCGTGGATGCATTCGGTCCACCAGATCCAGCACAAGTCCTGTTGGCGTCCGACAGAAACTTGTAATTCCGTTGCCAACATTGACGCTGGTAGGGTCGTATCAATACGTGACACCACACTGGTTATTGCTAGTTTTAAAATTTTGTATGCTGGGTTTCCCCGACTTTTGAGTGCTGATTAAAGACATCCTGCGGTACGCCATGAGCTGAATTTCAAAGTATTTGACTACCAGGCCAGTACTCGGGGATGTAGTTAATTATCAATGACATATAGAGGGTGCCCTAGAAGTGATCAGGGATATGTCAGTGACGATCGATAGAAGCAACTAATCATAGACTATGAACTGAATACCTTAGGCTTCTTTGCTTTACATATTTTGGGAGGAACAAATATATACCAATACAAGAAATAATTGTCTCTTACCGCCGGCCGCGGTGGCCGTGCGGTTCTAGGCACTTCAGTCCGGAACCGCGTGACTGCTACGGTCGCAGGTTCGAATCCTGCCTCGGGCATGGATATGTGTGTTGTCCTTAGGTTAGTTAGGTTTAAGTAGTTCTAAGTTCTAGGGGTCTGATGACCTCAGATGAGTCCCATAGTGCTCAGAGCCATTTGAACCATTTTTGTCTCTTACCGATGGGCTCTAAAATGCGTACCTCAAGAGCGATAAGCACTCGTTCAGTTGAAGTGATGTACCAGGTGGCTATAATTAAACTTTCCCTACTTAACACGTCTTAACATGGAAGCTAATTACCTTATGTGTACCAGACTTGGTAGCTTTAATGTCAAAGACATGGGTAGAGAAATAATGCAGAATCAGTTCAACTGAAACCCTTCCAACGTATTGCTACGGTACATCATACCATTATATACCGGTATTATAAGTTGTACAAAAGCGGCTCAATGTACCTTCCATCAGTGTCCAGAAGAGTCTGAAAGCGTAGGATTGCATTCTGCATAATAGAACGAAGCATGTTCTTAGGTATGTTGGCTACCTCTCTATATATGCAACCCTTCAGATCAGCACATGCGGTAAACCTTGTCCTTCAGTAACCCCACAACCAGATATCACAGGGAGTGAGGTCCGGTCATTGTGCCAGTCATACATTTCTAAATGATCGGCTGATAATTCGGTCGTTTCCAAATGTGTTTCGGAGAAGCAGGTGAACCTCACGAGCTGTGTGCTGTGGTCCCCATTTTGCTTAAAAACTGTTGAGTTCAATACGTCTCTTTGCTGTAGGACGGGTATGAGATAATGGCGAAGCATATCGCAGTAACGCTGGCCAGTGACACTGCACATCTTTGGTCCTTGAGCGCTAAACTGTTCAAAAAAGAATGGGCCAATTATGAACACAGCCGTGAGGCCGCACCATACGGTGACACGCTCACCACACAGAGGAACTTCATGCACAGTGACCGGAGGTGAAGATCTCCACACCCGGAAATTCTGTGTGTTCAACTCACCCGTAGGCTAGATATGGTCAGAGGAAAACGAGCTTCGTCTGTCCATAGGATGGTCCAGGGCCAGCTCTCGTCAGCTTCAGTCCTTGCAAGAAAGTGAAGAGGGAAGTCAACACGTCGTTGTGTGTCCTGTGGTGCAAGCTGCTGTATGATATGGATACCATTTGATATGAAGCACCTTTACAGTGAACCATGGGATGTTCAACTGTCGTGACGCACCACGTACACTACCTGACGATTGGGAACTGCGCGCAGGGTCCTCTGCCATAGCAACAGCGATTTCATGAACCACCTGTTGTGCAACCAGTCGTCGGCCTCGTCGTGGAGCGGGACCCATTTCTCCGGTTGATTCGAACTTCTTCATCAGGCTCCGCACAACAGGTGCAGAAGAGGATCCTTCCACGATCCTTTAATCCGGCGATATTCTCGAAGTGTAGCTACAGCATTACTGTTGTTTTGATAGTAGAGCTTCACTAATAATGCCCTGCTCCTTTTGTCCAAGCTCATGTTGGTACGTCAGCATGTGCACTGCGACTGATGAAGTGCGTGAGAATGTGAATCACGATGACTGACCACGTCATCTGCTGACCATAGTTGGGACTGGATGGTGGCGCTGTGATGTATGGAAATCAAGCTCCCCATACTGTGGACATTAACGCTACCAAGTTAGATACTCGCATGGCAACTAGTTTCCGTGTTATGGGCAGAGAACCTTGTCGCTCCCTTTTGACAGGGCCGTAGTTACGACCGCTCATAACAGCCTCTGAAAGATTACACTGGTGCAAATCTGCCACACACCAGATAACTTTAATCTAAGTGTTTTAACAATTTACACAAGCACACAAACTATGCACCCCAGGGTAGGAGGGATGGAAATGGTACAAAACACTAACAATTAAAATATTAACCTTGCCACCGAAGGTGCAACTTGATTTTAACTTCTAAGAAAAGTGTTACGGTGAAAGGGTGGCAAATTTATATACTAAAATGATCATTTAAATAAAAGCCCATGGAATGCAAACTTATATAAAATTCTACAAGATGCTCTACAGTACACAGATACCGCCAATCAAGATCAAAGGCAATAATATCAAAGTTTCCAAAGATCAAAACATATTTCAGGTATGAGGCCGTTACACTGCAAGCAATAAATTCGTTAACACACCAAATCCGACAAACATGACAGAGGCAGCTACTAACGTACGGTAGATTGATAGGGAGATTACCGAACAACCCGAACTGCACGATGCTCTAACCCATCCCTACTCCACAAGGGAAAAACGGACCACCCAATTTATAAACAACCACCATCCCGTGCGTGGGCAAACGGAGAAGAATGGTGGGACGACCCCAAAGCAAAACTGCTGGTAACTTCACCAAGAAAACAAGTAGAATTTAACAAGAGTAAATCAAACAACATATCACCAATCACTTAACTTCTAATAAACTGCAATTTCTCGAGAAGACTTGGCGCAGCACCCCCAAATCGCTCTCCCGAACCGTCCGCTGCCAACCGCTTCAACGGACGCAGGAAGGCGCGCCGATCTCCCGTCTCACGGCGTCGCAGGTCGCGCCGGCCAGACCGATGTCGTGGTTGCTCTCGTGATGACCCTCGCTATACGCCACGGCCCACTGGACTCACGTGGCGACCTCACATGCGCCGACGCTCAAGGCGAACAAGTCATTTTGTGTCTCAGTGCGCGACCGACCAACCGATCGATCCAACCGCCAACGACCATTGCCTGAGCAAACTCGAGCACACTGGCAGCCTAACGCGCAGACTCAGATGGAGGAACTAAGCCCAGATCGGACGACCACTCGCTGAGATCTCTTACCGGTGGAGTGGAAAGACTCTCATTTTGCCGGCTTTAAAGGTTGATCTAAACGACAGACACACTAGCACTCCGAACGACAGACAGACACTACTGCCTAACAAATGCGGACGAGAGACAGACTAGCAGGTTGGGGACGAGAGACTGAGCCCAGGCTGACTCCAGACTCACCCAGACTGACCGACTGGCGAGCTCATAGCGCCCCTTAAATGCACGTGAACAGGCAACCTTTCCACTTTCCCACCAGAGGGAGACACAGAAGCTGCGATTGCCACAGCGGCGCCACCGCCAGAAAGGGAGGGCGACTGCTTCACACTACGCGCTGCGGCGCGCTCTTCAAAACAGCAATTTTTACCACTGCTCAATGGTAACCTATGTTTCCTTCCATTGTCAGTGAGTCCTGAGCACGAGGTGTGAGAGATTTTTTTTTTATCTGCTGCAGGTATGTGGGAAGCGGTTCGCGGACCGCAGCAACATGACTCTGCACCTGCGCCTGCACTCGGGCATCAAGCCGTACAGCTGCGGCGAGTGTGGCAAGGCGTTCACCAAGAAGCACCACCTCAAGACGCACATGAACTTCCACACGGGCCTGAGGCCGTACTCCTGCGACCGGTGCGGCGCGCGCTTCAGCCAGTCCAGCAACATGCGCACGCACCGCAAGAAGTGCACCGCGCCGGGGCCGCCTCCCGGGGGCGGCGGGGGTACCGGGGGCGGCGGCGGCGGCGGCGGCGGGTCCGTGGTCAGGGCGCCGGGCACCAGCGTCATCATGCGCGTGTCGGGCGAGTTGGTGCAGCACGCGCCGCAGCGCCCTGAAGATGCCGCTGCCGCCAACGGCCGAAACTTCACGCTCACCGCCGCTGCCGCCACCGGTGCAGCCGCTCCGTAAAGCGGCCACACAGCATACCACGAGATTACTGCGCTACTCGCGTTACAGATACATTCTACCTGTGTCGCCATAATATACAGTGGTAAAGACATTTACTAATTCTAAGAGACGATTTAGCAGCAGCACCCACATTAATGAGCATTATCGTATTTTACTTTTAATCGCCCTATTTCTTCGTATGTAATTCCGCTCTCCGTGGACTTGAGTCTTAACCCTTTCGCAAACTTCAGAATTTAATTAATGGGTAGTCAGAAGGAACAATGTGAAAGAACTGTATTTTCCGGCTATTCGTTTCTCAAAACGGGGATGGGAGTGGCATGCACGGCTATTCATAAGCACCTACGGGGTTTCAGAAAATGATTGTGCACAAAACTTTAATAGTAGCGAAACCCGAATCATATTAGGGGACGGAGCATTACCTCAACTTTCTAAATCACATTACAGGTGCTCACTGTGTGGTAACACTGATACGTGCAGGAGGTTCATTAACACCGGTTGTCCGGGATGGCGAAGCAGCAGCCCGATATCCAGATGAGTGTACTGGGTTGCCTATCTGCAGGCGCGGACTAATTATATACGACATTAATGAGCTGAGCAGAGGTTTAATAATATAACTTGGAGACGACACAACCATCAGGTGCAAGCTATAATTATACGTATTCAGGAAACCATTAGCATACTTCCCTCTACCAGTGCGACAGTATACAGCAGTAACGTGCAGCAAGTTCCCATAGTTGTCTGACGCATACATCCCAGTAATGTTGAAAAGATGAAACCTGTGCGTCGTTGTCGATAGTCTTGAAGGACGTGTAGTTATAATTTTATGTTGTCTGTTTTGATCGGTCCTCAGAATGGAGTCATCAGATTTTACAGTCTTACTTTGTTTTATAGAATTCTGAACATGCTGTCCATGCATCAGATGTGCCTGGAAACTCAAGTAAACTAGTTGGAAAAAGGGTACGTCTAATGTATAAATTCATATCTAGATCTTGCCGCAGTTCACAGACCGCATCAGACACAAACTGAAGTCCATCCCACCCCAACCTCGTCAGATCATCAACCCCAATTTCTTTCAACAGAATTTCCATTTAGGGCCATATAAAATAAGACGCAGTTGCGAGACATAAATAGGAGCAAAAGTAATTACGGAAAGTTTTTCATCCATGTTTTAGACATTCTAGATAAACTGTTAATGTTTATGTTTTTTTATCAGCCAGTACCGATGCTTCTGTGTTGCTTTCACTATTTTTTGTCTTCATAGTTGACAGATTATCAGCCCACTTAGTTGTAGTTCTTCCCACGGGCCTTACCACTGAACCCAGTTCAACGTATCGAATGCATTTATTATACACAGTAGACCTCGCCATCAGGCATTCAGTAAGGAACTTCATGACTGCTACGTAATCTCTTCTTCATGAACTTTGTTAGAATCTTTCAGAATCTTAGTAATATGCTTTTCGTACAATACCATTCACGAATTTCCATGTCTCACCCCCCGGAGCACTGGTAATGTGACGTCTTTGAAATTACGTTTGTACATTTCCACATTATGCAGTTAATTAGAAATGCAGAAATGCCGACCTCAAGCAGTGAAAATGTCACTATCTATTCTGATGTTGTCTCGTTCTCTATCTGTCTTTCACTGTAAATTTATTCGATGGTAACTGATAAACTGTAGAAATTGTCACCTTATCCTTATGATGCTTACAGCAGAAAAATCCTTCTGCTCAAGGTCTGTCTGATCATCTTCGTTTCATAACGTTCAAGTACACCTAATTTCACACATCCGTTTGTGTCCCCATGTCTCAGATTCTTTTCTGTTTAGTTCTTCAGGTTTTTTACTAGTCAGTTTCCTATGTTACAGAGAAATTTACTTAGAGGGAAAAGGGTTACACGTTATTCCTCAGTTTTTCAATTAGGCAACAGAACATTTCAGTTGTTACACAGACAACATCCCGCTGCTGTTAGTCTACGTTACTTCACGCTTCTTTTGTTCTGGTACTTCTTCCTCGTTTCTAGTCAACGGTAGCATGTCATAAAATATGGTTCTTTCCTTTGGCTTAGTCATTGGTTTATTTCCTTGATTGAAGCACGTAATATAGTAACCAGTCTCTTTAAGATGAAACGTCTATCTTTATATCAGTAACTTCATTTAATACCGATATTTTACGTACATCAGAACTACTTGATGTCAGAAGATGTATTAACAAAATTTTAACCTGTTAAGTATATTTTATTACCTAAAATATCTGCATCAGTGATGCAAAATAATGATGTAAATTCGGAGAACATACGGAGAGAGAAACAATTCTTATGGCTGATACTCAAACACTTGAATGAGGACAGTTCTTATTACGTTATATGACTTTCATACAAAGACCATGCTACACCACAAAATATCTCTAACATTCGCGAGATAAGAGTAGACGAGACGAGTAGTAAATGCTATTTATCATTTCCAGACTGTAACAGTGAGGTAAATACCAACATTTTATGAAAGACATCTTTGTTTCTACACTTATAACATCCCCAATAAAGTATGATGTGTATCTTGACTCTGATTATTTGTATATACGGCATTATGAAACTGCTGCCATTGTGTAATATGTGAAATGTTACACCTATTTAGGTAGAATATCATGCAAAATTCGTCAGATCGCGTGAAGTTAAATAATTTTTAATACATTCATTTCTTTTGACGATGAATGTTAATTGGAATGACATTAATAATATTTTTAACTGCGATGTATAACAGCTCTGCCAGAGAAACTGTGGCTATTAATAATTTTCCCTAATCTGTGTAGTATTATGCATGGAGCTATTTTCGCATTTATACGTGTTTCATATCCATACAAGGAATTCGGATTAGAATAATAGTCGATAGTTTAATAAAAACAGCTCGGAATTTTCTTAGTGCTAATAATGACCGACACCGAATTTCTCACGTCCGTAATTTCAAGTCACCACTTTAAAATATACAGAGTTCTTCAAGTCTAATATTCAGTACGTATAAATGATCGAATTATGCATCCATTGATACCAGTTTAAAATCACTACATCGAGCGTTATTTGCATATGGTGTACTATTTTCTGGCCTCTGTTTGTTTTCCAATTGCTTCAAACGTAGCTGTCTACGCGGCAATAAACAAAGTCTTAGGTTTCATATGCTATAATTTACTGTTTCGTCCTTAATTTCTTGAATGTACTTTCATTCACAGTTCTAGGGCATATTTTCTGTTATTTGGATGCGAAGATCGAAAACAACATTTGCGATAAAGTTATCTTGGTTCCAATTACTTTTGAGTATTTTCCAGGTTGCTGATACCTATCAAAAATTGTTCGTTTACGAAAGTTTTGTTGCTACCAGTGCTCAGAAGGAAGTGATCCACAAACGTTTACGTACCCGTAACATTCCTACAAGCAAGAAAATTTTTCCTTCAACAGATTTAAGTTCGTTTCTGGTTCATCATCAATCTGCTGCACCGTCCTTATAGCACTTAGACCACTACAGGCCGTATACAAAGTATCGATTGTTATTGTAGGTTACTGTTGTTACAACATCAAAGTGCTCATTGCTGCGAAAATGAAACTGCAACGGCTCAAGATGTGTTCTGCTGCAACAGGTTCTGTGAACTACAGTGTCCACGTCTTTACTCTTTTGTTTTTTTGTTTCTTGCTACCTCATAATTTTTATACGAGTTGTTTACTCTAATCATGAATGTTACTTATAGTCAGTTTCGTATCGAGAAGCCAGGTTAACCTATGGTGACATAAGTGAAAGTATAATTATCTGCAAGTGTTATGTCCCAACAAACTCTGTTCGCTTTCTGTAAATCGATAATAGAGCGGTATGAGAAAATTGTTAACAGCATTGTATATCCAGTTTGGGAAAACGATTATTTTCCTATTAACCAATACTATTAAATGTTCTTAATATGGATGCTGCTACTATGTCACAATTTAGTTTCTGCTCTTGTAAATATCATGAACTGTATTTTCTTCTAGCCTAAAAACGATTTGTTTCAAGTTGTGCATTGAACTATTGCGCTGAAAGGATAGTTAAGAAACTGTGTAGATATTTGCTAATGAGAACGTCCCAGAGAAGTTGTTATGCACAAGAAATGTATGTATGAGAATAACTGTTCCAGTTATTCATTATCTGGTTTTGGTAAGGCTCGTGAACAGTCCTCCATTTTAAAATTGAGGGATATAACAAGTAGTAAATTAGAATCTCGTCCTGACAGAATATGTAAGTACCTTTACAGGTAGTAGCTTATGGATTAGAGATGATGAAAGAATGGGCCGTCTACTAAAGTTAACGAGTATAAATAACCCAAACAAGAGTAATAATACCATCGCTGAAGTCACAGTTGTTCTAGAGAACGTAAAGGAATACTCTTTATGCAGGTGAAAATTGTTTTTTCTATGTGCTGCCATGTCTTGACAATGATCAGTCATCTGATGAACTGACTTGACCGTCTTATGAGAACAATGAGAGGCGGGACGAGTAACGAAGTTGCCTCACACAAAGGCAGCTACATCGTCCCTCGAGACTGTCGGAACATCAGGCAAAACTTGCTGATACCCAAGTGGCGTTCGTACAGCTTGACGATGGTATCAAGGTTCTGTTCTGCTTCTTTTGCTCATTTTTTTTTATTACTAGTTATATTGTACAATTTTAAATATTTTCCTAATTATTTTTCCCAGAGGTACTGAGCGTAATAAAAGTAGTTGTCCATCTATTTTTGTACGTTCGCCGAGTATAGCACCAAACTTACCAACATATGTGTTTTCGTCCGTCTTCCAGTCGTCTTTTCTTCGTGTTGAAGTGAACTCTACTGCTTCAGGAATGCTTTGTCGACACAGGAAAAGTTCTCCCGGTACATGTTTACTAGATACTGCAGATGGATGAGCAACTCTTATACCTGCATAATTATTGCGTGATGTATCTCTGGGAATGGTTTTAGATGTGTCACTTTGAAGAATAGATACCCCCATGTTTACTCCATGTACATATTGAATTACACTGTACTCTACCCGGATGAGGTGCTCCCATCCCATCCTCTGACAAGTGTGCCAATAGTCACTTTGAAGGACGCTGACATCTCTTGACTGATGTGTATACAGCATGCTGGTATTTATCACTTTTGTAAAATGGAAACCCTGGGGAGCAGTGAAATTTTACTTTGACTCTGAAGTCAAAACCATTGAAAGGAAGTACTGATAATGTCCAAAGGTCTTCAAGCTTTCGCAGAAATAACATGCACATTGTCTCAACGGGAACCAGGCTAGAAACTTGATTTATACGAAATTAATTTTGTTTTCTAGAGCTTTGAATTACTTTGGAAATTTTTCTGCTTTCTGGTATGTATTCTTGACTTGCTATTTCCTACGATTTTTGGCCCATTTGTTCAGAAACATATTACGATGCTACCTAGAAGCTTGACCTGTCTTACGATGGCAGTACTCAACAGAAATATGTCATCGACTGTACTACCTGGTTCCTCAACAGTTGTTGTTTGGTCCATTTACTTAAAGTTTTTGTTGAGTACTATATATTGAGTGGCTCTAGTTATCATATCACATTCATTACACTAGTTTCCCTGTAGTTTGTTATTTTTTTGAAAACCTTTTTTAACTGTTTATTATATTACGCTGTCCACAGTACACAGAATACTAGCTTAATGTTTCAAACAGCTTCCAAATAAATATTGTACCTTGTGACTACTCCACATCATAGAATAGAGGGAGCTGTAAAAAAGGACAGAACGTATTTTTTTTTTTTTTTTACTTTGGGTAGATCTCAGTAACATTTAACAAAGGAGTGAACCATCAACATAGAGGTTGTGGCGTTGAAACAATTACAAATAAATAAAGAATAGAGTAGCTTGTAAGCTATTACTTTAGGATATAGAAATGATGTGCCATGCATGGCCACATATGTGAAGGCTGACTTGTACAAGATTGAGGGCCAAGACCTAGACGATATGTATATATGTAGCTCGATGCACGGAAACTACAATTCTGTCGTTAAAGCAGCCCTCCGAAATTCAGAATTGTGGTAACAATTGGAAAATTTTATATAGTTCTTATACCACTACGTGTGACAGAAAATCATTCGTCTGCCTGATGAACGATGTACCTTTGAGAACTGCTTAGTAATCTTTCTGACAGACGTGATTATAGCTACAGAAATAAAATCATTTCCATATGTTTCCTAATAGTTTACCTTGTTCAACGTGTTTTTGACAGAAAGTACATCCAACTCATGTTTTCGTGGGTGATTAAACGAATATATTAAGACAATCTTCTTTTGTTCATAGATACATAAGTCGAGTTGCATGTTATATGCTTTTTATTTGTCACAGAAGAGTATCAAGTAATATTTATAACTAGGGCTCCCAGCTAGTCTCGCGGAGTAATGCGCTGCTTCCCGAGCAGGAAGGCGTGCCGGTCCCCGGCACGAATCCGCCCGGTTGATTAGTGTCGCAGTCCGGTGTGTCGGCCAGACCGCGGATGGTTTTTGAGGCGGAAAGCGGGCTGGTTTGCCTTATTCCGCCTCAGTTACACTGTGTTGGCGATTGCTACGCAAACACTGTTTCCACGTACGCGTACACCATAATTACTCTACCACGCAAACATTTGGGGCTACACTCGTCTGGTATAACACGTTCCCGTGGGCGGGAGGAGGGGTGGGGGAGGGGGCGGGGGGGGGGGGGGTCAACCGGGGGCCGACGAACCGCACAATTACCTTTGGTTCGGTGTGGGGCGGCGGTAGGGTGAGTGTGGACTGCTGTAGCCTGTGGTGGGGTTGTGTAACACGGAGGCTGCGGCGGGGATGGAGCCTCTCTGTCATTTATAGGTCCCTGGTTCAACGCAATACAATTTTTGTAACTTCTTTTACTAGATCTAAACTAAACTAAAGATGAAACGGTAACGTAGATTTTCTTACGCGGACAATTTTTTTCACAGTATGTCTTAAAGCTTGTAAAAGTAAAATTCATAGTTTCTTTATTTCTGCACGCATTAACTACGTTTGCATCACTGAGCTGAGAAAAGTACACAGCTACTGATGTCCTAAAAAGGCTTAAAAATCCATTTCAATATGACAAAAACTGTAATGACAAAATCCATAAACACGTTCCATTCCTAGATTTTCGCTGATGTCACTATGTGAGAAGAAATATGAAACTAAACAGTTGAGGAGATTAGTGTGAACTAGATTGAGGGCCAGGGCCTTTGGTTCTCTGTGTTGGCTCAATTCTTGCACAAGTCATACTTCAGTTTATTTTATTATTCATTATCTCCATTACACAGAATATTTTGCTTACTTTTATATAAATTTTACCAATGTTTTCAATAAAGAATTGTCAAAAATATATTGTTTTGATTTCTTTGCATTCTAGTTTACGTTATGTTACAGTGATATTAATCAGCAACAGGGTACTGGACATATATGACGAATAGCATAGTAGCGTTAAGAAAGGATAAAAAATGAAAAAGCCATACTTTAACATCAATTATTAATACTGAGGAAAGTTATAACTCATGGATTTTGTGAGTAACTGAGTCAGATAACTACACAGAATTAATGTTTGCAACTTTAATTCTCAGAGATCTCTTCACATAAAACTGTTACAAGTGATAATGTTGGAAGCCGGCCGAAGTGGCCGTGCGGTTAAAGGCGCTGCAGTCTGGAACCGCAAGACCGCTACGGTCGCAGGTTCGAATCCTGCCTCGGGCATGGATGTTTGTGATGTCCTTAGGTTAGTTAGGTTTAACTAGTTCTAAGTTCTAGGGGACTAATGACCACAGCAGTTGAGTCCCATAGTGCTCAGAGCCATTAGCCATTAGATAATGTTGGTCACAAGCATGTAGTTTTCACACATTGGAAATGCGATCATTAAAATGACTATTGTCTCTTTGGGTGATACACACAGGACATACTAGATGAAACATAAAAATTGTGAGTAAGAGAGGTTTATGTGTAAATTTCTATGTAGACCCTTACTGATTAACAGTTTATAAGAATACAACTTTAATCAGCCGACACTTAATGAGTTACAATGGTGTGGAAATATCACGAATTGTTCTATTGTACACTTATAGTTAAAAACGAAATATAACAGCCTGTGAAACACTTACCAGTTCATGTGAACTTAGCACATGGTCAATGTTTAGGACAGATATATTTGGGTCGAAAGTTATAACAGTGAGTTTATAGTTGTCCTACTATTAAAAAACGTACCTAAATGCTGTGGTAATAGCTCAACAAATCCTCCTGTTTATGTATATATCATACGAAACAGTATGAATTTCAAGAGTTTAGTTGAAATCGTGCAAATCGACCATCTGAATAAATGCACAATGTTGACATAAACTAGTTACTGCTGACCACAGCTTGCTGTAAAATGATGGTTACTACTTGATTTTAGTGCACGTTAATTGATTGGTGATTGAGATGCATCAGTTGGAGACGAGAAAACACAGATTGCACGTATGTAGAACAGAATTAAAGAACACATTCGGAACTTCAGTAGGCAGTGTACTTATAAAGAGATTGTACTCGTTTGCCATTGTGGGCAAGGAAGCGATGTATAAAATCACTAGTATCGCGTGGGTGTCTCCACTGGCGTATAGTTATTACGGACAAAATGGATTAGATTACATTAATCAGCCTACTACTATAATGAGAGGATTCGAGAATGTCCCACTTGTGAAACCTTGGAATCAGTCCTTGCTACAGTGAAACTGGAAAGTGAACATCATGTGCATTGCAACAAGGTATTAAATAATTGCAAATTAATTATATTTTGTATTACTTGGATTACGATTGCATATCATAAATTCAACAAGCAAAACTGATTGATTAAATATTATTACCACTGTGGTTTAAGGAAACTCAGGTGGACTTCGTGGTACTACATAAAATTTGCGAGAAAAATTTGTTTACTAAATGGTATAATAGTATAAGAGAAAAACAAACTTTTGTGAACGTATGAGGGTGTAGAAGAGGATTTTTACCTAAAATCCAGGTCATAAAAATAATAGCTTATGATACCGTTACGATGGTGACTCAAAATCCATGAATATTGCCACGGCAGAGTTCTATTTTTTTTTTTTTTTCAAGCAATTTGTGAGCAGTAGGATGGCGCAAAAATACTCTGGGGGTGCCAACAGTGGTTAACTTGTAACCTATCCATTAAGAGTAATATGTTACATGGTCTGATGGATATACTATAAGAGATCTGTGCAGTGAGGGATACAGAAAAATCTCAAGCAGGGAGCGATAAGGATATCTTGAGCTACCTTTACTTTTACCGTAATAAAAAGTAGTCAGGTCACACGCAGAGTTTAAGAAAGTTTTATTTAAACTGATTATACACATACAGGGTGTTTCAAAAATGACCGGTATATTTGAAACGGCAATAAAAACTAAACGAGCAGCGATAGAAATACACCGTTTGTTGCAATATGCTTAGGACAACAGTACATTTTCAGGCGGGCAAACTTTCGAAATTGCAGTAGTTACAATTTTCAACAACAGATGGCGCTGCAAGTGATGTGAAAGATATAGAAGACAATGCAATCTGTGGGTGCGCCATTCTGTACGTCGTCTTTCTGCTGTAAGCGTGTGCTGTTCACAACGTGCAAGTGTGCTGTAGACAACATGGTTTATTCCTTAGAACAGAGGATTTTTCTGGTGTTGGAATTCCACCGCCTAGAACACAGTGTTGTTGCAACAAGACGAAGTTTTCAACGGAGGTTTAATGTAACCAAAGGACCGAAAAGCGATACAATAAAGGATCTGTTTGAAAAATTTCAACGGACTGAGAACGTGACGGATGAACGTGCTGGAGAGGTAGGGCGACCGCGTACGGCAACCACAGAGGGCAACGCGCAGCTAGTGCAGCAGGTGATCCAACAGCGGCCTCGGGTTTCCGTTTGCCGTGTTGCAGCTGCGGTCCAAATGACGCCAACGTCCACGTATCGTCTCATGCGCCAGAGTTTACACCTCTATCCATACAAAATTCAAACGCGGCAACCCCTCAGCGCCGCTACCATTGCTGCACGAGAGACATTCGCTAACGATACAGTGCACAGGATTGATGACGGCGATATGCATGTGGGCAGCATTTGGTTTACTGACGAAGCTTAGTTTTACCTGGACGGCTTCGTCAATAAACAGAACTGGCGCATATGGGGAACCGAAAAGCCCCATGTTGCAGTCCTATCGTCCCCGCATCCTCAAAAAGTACTGGTCTGGGCCGCCATTTCTTCCAAAGGAATCATTGGCCCATTTTTCAGATCCGAAACGATTACTGCATCACGCTATCTGGACATTCTTCGTGAATTTGTGGCGGTACAAACTGCCTTAGACGACACTGCGAACACCTCGTGGTTTATGCAAGATGGTGCCCGGCCACATCGCACGGCCGACGTCTTTTATTTCCTGAATGAATATTTCGATGATCGTGTGATTGCTTTGGGCTATCCGAAACATACAGGCCTCCCTATTCGCCAGACATGAACCCCTGTGACTTCTTTCTGTGGGGACACTTGAAAGACCAGGTGTACAGCCAGAATCCAGAAACAATTGAACAGCTGAAGCAGTACGTCTCATCTGCATGTGAAGCCATTCCGCCAGACACGTTGTCAAAGGTTTCGGGTAATTTCATTCAGAGACTACGCCATATTATTGCTACACATGGTGGATATGTGGAAAATATCGTACTATAGAGTCTCCCCGACCGCCGCGCCATCTGTTGTTGAAAATTGTAACTACTGTAATTTGTCTGCCTGAAAATGTACTGTTGTCCCAAGCATATTGCAACAAACGGTGTATTTCTATCGCTGCTCGTTTAGTTTTTATTGCCGTTTCAAATATACCGGTCATTTTTGAAACACCCTGTAAGTAAGTCCGTGTTATTAGCCAACAGTCGCAGTTGTTCACTTTGTATCACTTCCAAGTTATCACTACGATTATGGCTTTCAAACTGACTGCCTGGCTTCTGTATATGTGGCTCGGTTGTTTCGATAACAACAGAATGTTCGCTTTGCACTCCTTTCATGGAGTGTGAACAAAAACCTACTGTGAAAGTGACAAACCAATATGTACCTTATGATGTATAATGTAAGGGCAAGTTTCCAATGATGACTTCATCCGGAAATTTATGTGTATGTGGAACCTTGTCGATTCCGTCCCTTTCTAGTGCATTCGATAGAGGGCCTATATTGTAACAATGTGTTTTTAGGAATCTTCTCGAAAGTCACTATTACCGGAGATATACGCATCAGTAGTTTCACATACGTAACTCGTAATAGGAGTTAGGTGTGGGAAATTGTTATTACTGTGATTTACTATTATTAATACTTCACAATCAACTGATCATAGTCACTGATGACTAATCTTCACACTTGCACTTGCTACAGCTAGGACCTATTATTTAGTCATTCCTCAGTCTTAATATTTCTGCTTCTGAAAGTAAACTAGCTTCTTGTTAGCCGAGTAGTCCGTTTTTACAACGTTATTTATGAAGGGAGACGAAAATTTAATAATCACGGGTGACTGGAACTCGATAGTAGGAAAAGAAGGAGAAGGAAACGTAGTAGGTGAATATGGATTTGGGGGAAGAAATGGAAGAGGAATCCGCCTGGTAAAATTTTGCACAGAGCATAACTTAATCATAGTTAACACTTGGTTCAGGAATCATGAAAGAGGGTTGTATACATGGAAGAAGCCTGAAGATACTAGAAGGTATCAGATAGATTATATAATGGTAAGACATAGATTCAGGAACCAGGTTTTAAATTGTAAGACATTTCCAGAACCAGATGTGGACTCTGACCACATGGTTATGAACTGTAGATTAAAACTGAAGAAGCTGCAAAAAGGTGGTAATTTAAGGAGATGGGGTCTGGATCAACTGAAAGAACCAGAGGTTGTAGAGAGCTTCAGAGAGAGCATTAGGGAACGACTGACAAGAATGGGGGAAAGAAATACAGTAGTAGAAGAATGGGTAGCTTTGAGAGACGAAATAGTGAAGGTAGCAGAGGATCAAGAAGGTAAAAAGACGAGGGCTAACAGAAATCCTTGGGTAACAGAAGATATCTTGAATTTAATTGATGAAAGGAGAAAATATAGAAATAAAGTAAATGAGGCAGTTAAAAAGGAAAACAAACGTCTCAAAATTGAGATCAAAAAGAAGTGCAAAATGGCTGAGCAGGGATGGCTAGAGGACAAATGTAAGGATGTAGAGGCACATATCACTAAGGGTAAGGTAGATACTGGCTACAGGAAAATTAAAGAGACCTTTGGAGAAAAGAGGACCACTTGCATGAATATCAAGAGCTCAGATGGAAACCCAGTTCTAAGCAAAGAAGGGAAAGCAGAAAGGTGGAAGGGGAATATACATGGTCTATACAAGGGCGATGTTCTTGTGGACAAAATTATAGAAATGGAAGAGAATGTAGATGAAGATGAAATAGGAGATATGATACTGCGTGAAGAGTTTGACAGAGCACAAGACCCCCGGAGTGGACAACATTCCATTAGTACTTTCAAATAACATCCGGGAATTCAGCTAGGTAACACTTTCAGCGACCGCCGATATTTCGGTTGGAGAACACCCTGCCATTTTCAAGGCAAACTGCAACGGACAGGTGGCGAACATGCAAATTTAAAACCTCGGTTCTCGGACTGAAGCAGGAAAGATAACACACACACTGAACACTAGTGCCACCAAAGATAACCAAAGTCAGAGCTATCGATAGTGAGACTATGAATTCGCAGGTGGGGTAGTATTTACTCTCTCCTTCTGTTTTTCGACAAGGGAGAGAGCCGGATTCCACAAACAGAAATCTCCATCCCTGTTAACGAGGTGGCTCCCCAATAACGCTGTCCCAATAGCTGGACGTGCATGCCAATACCTCGGTGTTATTATATAACATGGGGTGACCAGTATCCAAGCAATGTTCAGCAATAGCAGATCTACTTGGCTGCTGTAATCGTGTGTGCCGTTTATGCTCAGTACATCGGTCCTCCACGGTCCTGATAGTTTGACCTATATATGCCATGCCACAGCCACAAGGAATGCGATATACACCCGCCTTACGCAGTCCAAGATCATCCTTAACGGAACTCAAAAGTGCTCTAATTGTAGATGGAGGTCAGAAAACACATTTCACATCGTATTTCCGTAAAATACGACCGATCTTGTTGGACGTGTTTCCTACGTAAGGCAAAAAGGCAGTAGACTTAGGTGTTGATTCAGAATTAACATCAATCAGCCGATGTACAGTTGGTCGATAGCGCAACGCACGTTCAATCTGTCTATCACAATAACCATTTTGACGAAATGTAACTTCAAGATGGGACAGCTCACCTGGCAAAGTCTCAGCGTCAGAAACGACATGTGCCCTGTGTACCAAGGTACGAAGTACCCCTTCACGCTGAGCCGGATTGTGACAACTATTAGCCTGTAAGTACAGGTCGGTGTGAGTACGTTTCCTGTAGACTGCATGTCCCAGTGACGCATCATCCTTCCTCCTAACCAACACGTCAAGAAAGGGAAAGCAACCATTCTCTTCCACCTCCATCGTAAAACGAATGTTCGGGTGGATCGAGTTCAGATGTTCTAGAAAGACATTCAAATTCTCCCTACCGTGAGGCCAAACAACGAAGGTAACATCAACGTATCTAAAGAAACAGGCGGGTTTCAAAGGCGCCGACTCCAATGCACGCTCCTCGAAGTCTTCCATAAATAAATTTGAGATCACAACAGACAACGGATTACCCATCGGAACTCCATCTGTCTGCTCGTAATATTGGTCATTAAATAAAAAGTAAGTCGATGCCAACAGATGAAGAAAGAGATTAGTTAATTCAGCATCAAACCTGGCTTCAATTAACCGCAACGAATCACACAGAGAACACGAGTGAAGAGAGAGACCACACCGAAACTCGCTAAAATATGAGAGTCACTTAACCGCAGTCCCCCCAACCGACGTAAAAAATCAGCTGAGTTCCTGATATGATGTTCACACCGATCTACTTGTGGACTCAACAGACAAGCAGGAAGCTTGGCCACACGATATGTCGGAGCGCCGATGTTAAATAGGACAGATAGGAACCCCTTCCTTGTAAACCTTCGGAAGGTCATATAACCTAGGGGGAACAACACTATAGGTGTTAAGACTTTTGTAGAGTCCGGCGAGAAACCACTTTTCTTCAGGACTGAGGTTTTAAATTTGCATGTTCGCCACCTGTCCGTTGGAGTTTGCCCTCGAAAATGGCGTGGTGTTCTCCTGCCTAAATATCGGCGGTCGCTGAAAGTGTTACCTGGCTGAATTACCGGAAGTTATTTGAAAATTGTATACACCAGGAGAAACTCAGGTCTCACATTCCATTAGAACTACTGACAGCCTTGGGAGAGCAAGGCCTAACATAACTCTACCATCTGGTGAGCAAGGTTTATGAAACAGGCGAAATACCCTCAGACTTCAAGAAGAATATAATAATTCCAATCGCAAAGAAAGCTGGTGTTCACAGATGTGAAAATTATCGAACTATCAATTTAATAAGCCACGGCTGCAAACTACTAACACGAGTTCTTTACAGACGAATGGAAAAACTGGTAGAAGCTGACCTCGGGGAAGATCAGTTTGGATTCCGTAGAAATGTTGGGAACACGTGAGGCAATACTAACCATACGACTTAACTTAGGAAATAGATTAAGGAAAGACAAACCTACGTTTCTAGCATTTGTAGACTTAGAGAAAGCTTTTTACAATATTAACTGGAATACTCTCTTTAAAATTCTGAATGTGCCAGGGGTATAATACAGGGAGCGAAAGGCTGTTTACTATTTGTACAAAAACCAGATGGCAGTTACAAGAGTCGAGGGGCATGAAAGGGAATCAGTGGTTGGGAAGGGATTGAGGCAGGGTTGAAGTCTATCCCCGATGTTATTCAATCTGTATATTGAGCAAGCAGTAAAGGAAACAAAAGAAAAATTCGGAGTTGGAATTAAAATCCATGGAGAAGTATTAAAAACTTTGAGGTTCACCGATGACATTGTAATTCTGTCAGAGACAGCAAAGGACTTGGAAAAGCAGTTCAACGGAATGGACAGTGTCTTGAAAGGAGGATATAAGATGAGCATCAACAAAAGCAAAACGAGGATAATGGAATGCAGTCGAATTAAATCGGGCGATGCTGCGGGAATTAGATTAGGAAATGAGACGCTTAAAGTAGTGAATGAGTTTTACTATTTGGGGAGCAAAATAACTGATGATGGTCGTAGAGGATATAAAATGTAGACTGGCAATGGCAAGGAAAGCGTTTCTGAAGAAGAGAAATTTGTTAACATCGAGTATAGATTTAAATGTCAGGAAGTCGTTTCTGAAAGTATTTGTATGGAGTGTAGCCATGTATGGAAGTGAAACGTGGGCTATAAATAGTTTAGACAAGAAGAGAATAGAAGCTTTCGAAATGTGGGGCTACAGAGGAATGCTGAAGATTAGATGGGTAGATCACATAACTAATGAGGTGGTATTGAACAGAACTGGAGAGAAGAGAAATTTGTGGCACAACTTGACTAGAAGAAGGGATGGGTTGGAAGGGCTTATTCTGAGGCATCAAGGGATCACCAATTTGATATTGGAGGGCAGCGTGGGGGAAAAAATCGTAGAGGGAGACCAAGAGATGAATACACTAAGCAGATTCAGAAGGATGTAGGTTGCAGTAGGTACTGGGAGATGAAGGAGCTTGCATAGGATAGAGTAGCATGGAGAGCTGCATCAAACCAGTCTCTGGACTGAAGACCACAACAACAGCAACATGTATGGAAGGTTCTCTCTACAAAAAAATAGTAGAATACTCGTGATTTTTCTTAAGCAAATGCCAGACAGCATAACGAATGGAAATAACTATTAATGGCCGCTACCTTTCTCTTAAGGTATGTGTTAACTATCTATGTGCCAGACAGAAACGTATAAAATACGATGACGCGGACGCGCGTGCTTCAAAGCAAACTACAACTGCTCGATAACTCGATTCAGTCTAGTCGACTGACGAAAGAAACGAACGAATAGAGTTCGGGTTGACTGGCGTGGGCGACGAGGGTGGCAAAGCGGGTTGCCCTGCAAGGGGTGGTGGAGGGGGTGGGTGTGGGTGCCCCGCGCGCTTCCCATATGTATCCACGACTGTACCAGTGAAGTAGTTGTGAATTAACGGTTATATGGGTACTGTAGGTACACAAATCGAACAACTATGTGTAACTGGCACTCAGAGTAAACCAGGACGAACGTATGATGATCACAGGTAACTGTTTTCAAGCACAGTAGTACAAAACAACGTGTTTCTACACAAAAGGTCGCTTTCGTCTCGCACAGATAATTCTTGTAAATGTAATGATGTTGCTCACTGAGTGCTTTTCCGTACGTTTCTTTAAGATTTTTCTGCCATCCCTGGTCGACACATTCTGCATTGCTCAATATTTCCAGTCTTTCATGTGTAAGGCTCTCACGTACAGCCACTCATAGTTTTGCTAATTCCTTCTTTGCCCCAAGAAAGGTACGACGTAAATTTTTTATTATGATGGACTTGGTTTTTTAGGAAAATGAATTCTAAATCCCACTATGCGTCTCTTATCAATATCACACTCTGAGTCTCGTACGGCAAATTTTTCAAGGGTGACTTTGAGATTATTTCTTTTGCGTTTTCACCTGGTTCTTCTGGTGGACCAAAGAGACTAAAGAGATTGTTACGTCTTTCGTTCTGTTCAAGATAATCCTTTCTGCGAATCAACTATTTTTCAAGGGTACGTACTTTCTCATTAGCTTCGGCAAGGGACTCAGTAGGGCACTAATATTGTTGTTGTTGAAACTTCCTGGCAGATTAAAACGGTGTGCACGGACCGAGACTCGAACTCGGGACCTTTGCCTTTTGTGGGCAAGTGCTCTACCAAGCAGGACTCACGCCCCGTCCTCACAGCTTCACTTCTGTCAGTATCTCGCCACCTACCTTCCAAACTTTACAGAAGCTCTCCTGCGAACCTTGCAGAACTACCACTCCTGAAAGAAAGGATATTGCGGAGAGCCACAGCCTGGGGGATATTTCCAGAATGAGATTTTCACTCTGCAACGGAGTGTGCGCTGATATGAAACTTCCTGGCAGATTAAGACAGTTTTAATCTGCCAGGAAGTTTCATATCAGCGCACACTCCGTTGCAGAGTGAAAATCTCATTCTGCAAACATCCCCTAGGCTGTGTTTCATCTGCCAGGAAGTTTCATATCAGCGCACACTCCACTGCAGAGTGAAAATCTCATTCTGGAAACATCGCCTAGGCTCTGGCTAAGCCATGTCTCCGCAGTATCCTTTTTTACAGGAGTGGTAGTTCTGCAAGATTCGCAGGAGAGCTCCTGTAAAATTTGGAAGGTAGGAGGCGAGATTCTGGGAGAAGTGAAGCTGTGAGGACGGGGCGTGAGTCGTGCTTGGTAGAGGACTTGCCCGCGAAAGGCAAAGGTCCCTAGTTCGAGTCTCGGTCCGTGCACACAGTTTTAATCAGCCAGGAAGTTTCATATCAGCGCACACTCCGCTGCGGAGTGAAAATCTCGTTCTATTGTTGTTACTGATTGTAAGAAAATGAAACGGCGACAGCCGTTCTTATGATCTTATTTATTGTGTAGTTACCAGTTTTGGCACTTTAATGCGTCATCTGGAGGCTTAAGTTCATGCTGAAGTTGTTATCACGATCCATATATGCACTGCATCAGTGGCCAACATAACTGGTTTACGCAGACTATATGTACCTGTGACGTCAGTACTCCAGCCATCAACTGTATCGTGATGACCCCTTCTGCATCAACTACGACCTGAAGATGGCACATTGAAACACCGAAAGTGGCAGCTACACAATAAATAAGATCGTAAGGACGGCTGTAGAGGAATCATTTTCTTGTAATAGTGAACGGTCGTGGTCCGCAAGGCTTACAGTCAAAAGGATGCACATACAAAAACTTGTGGTTGATGAGTTCCTTGGTGTTCTTGATTTTCTTCAGCACTGTGGTGGAGAGGGGGTCGGTGATGGCTTACAAGACTAGGTCTAATGTATTGTGCTACAGCTCGGCCGTGACCCGAGTGCGGACGAGATCGCCTTAACAAAGAGATGGGACCCCTCCACGCCCGCACCAACGTGGTGACCAAACCAAAAGTTCTACTGTCATCTCCGTAAACATGTTAATTATCTAGTAAGTGGATCACAGGATGCTGGGCTGTGATGTTGTCCGTGCGTCTGGGTAAGGCTACGCATTAACACGGTCCATCAGGTGATAGATAGTGGACGAAACGCGAGTGAGGGTAGCGATTTGAAGAGCAGAGGAAAAAAAGTGCCATGGCTCGTGCCGTGGGAAAAAAACCTCTGCGACAGTGGGATGGGTAGTAAGAGCAGTAGTGGCTTACTAGCTGCGATAGTTCATGCAAGGTTGGATTTGTTAGTATAGGTATCATGCATCATTACCGTGGCAAGCGATGGCGATGTGTCCCAGTTGTTGCTGCTGCTGCATTCCTGGAACAATCAAGATCGCTATACAGTAGTGGGAGATCGGCCATAGATCATCTCACTGTGTGGGGGATGTGTGGAGCTTGTTTGCATGCAGTGTACGGTACGGCTTCCCTGTGTGGTGCCAGTTATTCGGCAGTGTATTCCAGCTGGGTATCCAGTAATGGGTCTGATTAACAGGGGCTCGCCTGTGCCGTTATGTTTGCGTATGTTTGGCCATAGATGTTATGTCCTTACAAGTATGTCTTTTGGTCTTTTATGTTTCCATCTATGGTTGTGGTCGTAGTTCCCCAGATTCAGAATAAACGGGTTCTGCGAATGTCTGGAGTTTCTGTATAGTCTTGTGGTGAGTTTGTGGATTACCTCCGTGAGAGTCTCAAGTCGGTATTCCCGGTCAAGGTCCGCGATGCGTGTGTATCGTGGAGCATTGCTTATGATTTTGAGTACTTTGTTTTGTATGAGCTGCAGACGGCGCAGACGTGTAGGCGCAGCGTATCCCCAGACAGGAGCTGCGTACGTCATCAGGGGTCGGATAAGTGTCATGTACATGGACCTCGACACCCTTCTGTTCAGTGTGCTACGCCTGTTGAGCATAGGATAGAGCTGTTTGAGCCTCGCGCTAGCTCGGTTGGTCATGTGCTGTATGTGGTCCCCCCAGAGTAATTTCCGGTCCAGCCAGACACCGAGGTATTTGACTTTCTCACGGAAACGTATTGGACGTGCATGTAGAGTTATTGGTCTGCAGTAGCGGTGTTTGCGCAGTTGCTTCGGTCTTCTAGTGAACACAACGGCTTCGCACTTGTCGACGTTTACTCTAACACGCCATTTCTCCAACCAAGGCTCGGCCACTCTTAGTGCAGTCTGTAGGCGTGACGTAATGTTTGATGGTTTCCAATCTTGCGCAAGGATGGCTGTGTCATCCGCGTAGATTGCCATCATTGTGTTGTGTGTGGTTGGGAGATCGTCGCCCATGTCTGCCGGGATGCCGGCCGGCGCGGCTGTCTCTGTCGGGTCAGGCTGAGCTCCTGCGCTGCTTGGGTCACCTGCCGTCAGATCCCACAACGCTGCTCGTCGTCTTACCATTATTTTGAAGGTACACACGTGGTAGTTCAAAATAAGTAAGTGTAGCCCTTTTTACAAACTCTCTACATGTGATATCCAGAGCTTAACAGCAGCGGCACAGTTAAAGAATACCTTCCAACTTTGAGCTCAAACAGGTGAGCTGCACTGAGAGCCGTTCATTCTCTAGACGAAATCTTTACTTACAAATAAGTAGATATTACATCCAAAGATCTATCTCACCTGCACTTGGAAGTTTCGTCAATGCTGTCTGCTGTTTCTTAGGAATAGGAGAATCACTCTTCTTGCGCACTGTGAGTAGAAGACCGCCGTCAACAGGCAGTCCTCTAAGTTTCAGTTCCTGTGTTCTCGAACCAAGACATTGGGCGACGAGACTCGACGACCATTCGTAATTAACACCACGAACAAACAACTAGACGGCCACGCTATTAGTTTTAGAGAGACATTGAAATTTTATTCCTAAAACCGCGGAATCTTCCAATCACTGAGTTTGCTTGCTCCGTGGAGCAAGTGGAGTATAGCTTTCCTGAAGACCGAGCAGAAGAAACCAGACATACGTTTCGTCGGATTCCGTTCCCGAGAAGCCTATCAAACAAGATCGGGATGTATTAAGCCTACCAGCGGACAAAGATAACACCACGAAACGATTGTGGGGACAAAATTGATCTTTTACGTAAGAATTTGGTGTACCAAACATTGCAGAACTACCCAACAGAAGAAGAAAACGATAGACGCTTTCACTTGCGAAGAAGAGTTCGTTATCCAACGGTGGACTTAAAAAATTTCGACATAATGCTGCCTTCCCGCCGAGACTATACGGTTTGCCATAAGTTCACAAAGAAGGGGTTCGACTACGTTCCACTACGAGTAATTTGGGTGCGCTCATTTACGTCTGGACTTAGAATTTAGTGTTTGTTCTTACCTCCCCCCCACCCCCCCGCAAATCAATATGTGAATGCCATATGTCGAATTCTATGATGTTTATCCAGTGGCCTTTGTGTTACTGTCTTTAGGCTTTCCTTGTGAGCTTTGATTGCATGACTCTTTATACTCTTTTCTCTTAATGAAAATAATGAAACTTAGTTATCATGTCATGACGTCGATGTACTTTTTATTAAAAATTATTTTTAAGAAACGGTTGCAATGTCTATAAAAACCATTTGTCTCCCATTGTTATAAGTTTAGTTATGGATGATTTTTTAAGACAGAGCTCTGAAAACGACGTTTTCAAAACCTACCTGTTTTTGTAGGCAGGTCGATGGTAGGTCTACAGTACGGTCACATATAATAGAGGTTCTGAACCGTTTCCTGCATCATTTTACTGGCCTTCATCCCAGCATTAAGTTCACGCTGTTCATCGGAAGGTATGGTAAGGTTCTGTTTCTAGACATATTGCTCTAGAGCGACCGATGCGACCCTGGGACACAGCATTTATCGAAAACTGACATTCACGGACCAGAGATTCAAAAAAGTGCCAACCACCCTACCAACGTACGGAGGTCCTGTGGACGTGGTGAAGAGAGTGTACGCTACCTCAGATGCAGAGGGCTTGACACAGGAGCTGAATCACCTTAAGCTCGTGTTCATGCCGGATGGCTACACAAACAGATCCATCTTACCTTCGAGATTGGACCTTCGCCAGAACCACTATAAGATGCAGATTTCTCCGTTTCCTATCAAATGTTAGGAGCGTATCTTCAAAACTAGGAAAACTTTTACAAAGATTAATGTAAAATGAGTATTTCGTCCGAGAGCTACGTTAACTATTTATTGGCCTGTGAATGTCCGGTGTTTACAAAAACCCCCGCTAATGTGCGAAATCGTATGTTGGCCACACAATTGACACCATTCAACACAGTTACTTAGAGCATCATCGCCACACACGTTTTTTGTAGCTTGAGATATCTGCGGTGGCGAAGCACTGTTTTACAAAGCGACATGGAATGTTGTGCGATAGGGCACAAATTATTGGCCCTGAGTGTCGCTACTGGGACTGTATTTCAAAGAAATCCAGAGGAATTATACTTGGTGAGAACATCATAAATATAGAGGAGGATTACCCTTTAAGAAGGATTTGGAGCAATGTTTCATTCGCCAGTTGAAAACAACGATCCTTGACTCGGTCGGTAGAATGTGTATACAGTGGTATTCGATAATTTCTATCGGCTTCCACCACTCAGTCACTGTACCTTCACTTACGTTAGAGCGCGGCGGCGACAATTTGTTCCACACGCTACGTTCGCCTTGGCAATGAAAATTGTAAATTTTAATGTATTATCCAAGAGCATAAGCGATTTATCGATTACAAAGATGTACGAGTCACTGAACGCTGTGAGGCAGCTATAGCTGAGGCAGGGTATATGTAACAAAGAGCTTTTGTTAGGTCGCGCGGTAGCAGGCAGTTGTTGCTCAGGATGAGCAGGAGAAGGGAACCAGACGCTGGCTGTGTCTGTTGCGATGCTTCGAAATGGGCAGTCACTTACTATTATATATTCAGTGTAATAATTTCAGTATTATGTATTAATGATTTATCTCTGCCTCGTGATGACTGGGTGTTGTGTGATGTCCATAGGTTAGTTAGATTTAAGTAGTTCTAAGTTCTAGGGGACTGATGACCTCAGATGTTAAGTCCCATAAGTGCTCAGAGCCATTTGAACCATTTATTGATGATTTATGAAACAAACAGATTTGACATAAAATTAATGAAGAAAATGCTAGAAATATTATTATGAAATTTTCGAGAAGAATCTTTCTACATATGTGTAGGTTACAGTCATAACTAACATGCTCCAAAATAATGAAAACTGAGAAGCCGACATATTCTCATATAGCTTTATACATAGAACATAACTGATGAAACAGTTATTCACATTTGGCACAAGATCCTTGAGAAAACCGGTGTTCAACTTCATGGTTACTTTCAAAAGTCTCATGATCCGTGGGATCTTGTGAGTTTCGTCCCGTACCTCATCCTGACCAATCAGCGATTAGCTCACTCGGCGCCATTTTCTTGTGTAGTAGTAAATATTGATGCCAGTGGAGTGTGTTTTCTGTTCTGTTCAGTTATTTTGGGGAATATAATTCAATATAGTGGTTGGAATAAAACTGATTTGAGGCACAAGGCATGGAAGAAAACGTTTCATGCATTGGAGAAAGAGGAATGGAAAATTTGTAAATTTCTTTGATCATTAAACTGAAGAAATGTACATGGTAGACATTTCTTTTATGAAATTGCAAACGGTATTCCAAACTACAGGATATCTTTTGTAAACTAACACAAGCAAAGTCTATAAAAGGTAATTAATTGGTATTAATCACAATTAACATCAGCATGTAATATTATATATACAATGTAGAAGAGAAAGCGGCTTGCAGTCGGAACCAAAAAAGTGTTGTATATCGAATCGCAACATGATAATTCCTGCGAAACCAACATCGCCCAAACAGCTCAGTACCAAAACTCACAAGATCCAAAATGGGGATTGTCAAAACTTACATGTTCCTTAGATCATTAACAAAACTCACATGATCCATAATATACCTTAAATAATTCTAATTTCTCAATAAACAAACATAATCTGAAATATACATAATGATTTATAGCCATTGTTCTTGCACATACTGATTTCAATATATGGGACATGTGCACGACGCATGTAAAACACGTAATTTGTCATTTGTGAAAATTTATGTTTTTGGAGTTTGTGAGTTATGTTTCTAACCTACTCATATTGTTACATTGATCTACAATAAGCTTATCAGTATTCATGTATTTATGCGCTTGAACGAATTCGAATGAGACCAGCGTTGTATGTAACACCAACTTTCTTATTGTACTTTTTGTAAAGACCATTGTTTGCTTAAATGTAATTTTTATGATATGGCTTAACAATTGCAAGTCAATTTCACAAAATAACAACATTTTCAAGTAAAAAAAAAAGCTGTGGCAACACTGTTTGTAGAGCATTTGGCCGCAAAAGGCAAAAGTCCCGAGTTCGAGTCTCGATCTAACACACAGTGCAAATTTTCCAAGAAGTTTCTATTTTGTATGCCCTGGTTCGTTTCCTTTTGTTGAGTTTGCGCTATTCTACATGTCTTCCTTCTAGACCCTGTTTCACTTGAATGATTCCTCGTTTCTTCCCACAAGTTAATTCACAAGCAAATCTGTACCAATCTGATTTATTATCTCAGCATGTGCAAGCCATTTCAACATTAATGTTATTGTACTTCCACACAGTAGTTCCTTCACTTGTGCTTCATGTCGGATATTCTCAATTTGTATCTTATCCTTTCTTGTTTTGTAGAGCAGTGCAGCTCTGTTCCCTGGAAGGTTTGATGCCATGCGCTACAATGCTACCAAAGTACTGCAAGTAGTCAACCTTTTTAATTTTTGTCCATTCAGGTCAATGTTCTTATATAATCCATCTTCGTTATTTGACTGCTGACTACAGTCACAACAATATTATTGTGACAGGTTTTCAAGCCGATACGCTGCAGTTTACAGTTCCACATTTACAATTTATATTGCACGTCTTCTGTGCTTCCTCACACCACTATACCACCTACAAATGCACTGAATTTCTTATCAGCTAGCCACTTCTCTCCATTCATTACTTCATCAGTCCCAGTGACGAACAGTATTGATGACAATGTTCTACCCTGCCTGGCCTGTGTGGCCGAGCGGTTCTAGGCACTTCAGTCTGGAACCGCGCGACCGCTATGTTCGCAGTTTTGAATCCTGCCTCGGGCGTGTATGTGTGTAATGTCCTTAGGTTAGTTAGGTTTTAGTAGTTATAAGTTCCAGGGGACTGATGACCTCAGATGTTGAGTCCCATAGCGCTCAGAGCAATTTGAAACATTTTTTAGCTCCGCCCTGTTGCACTCATTTCCTCCTTGTAAAACACTCGGAATAACCCATTAGTGGACTTGCCACACCATAAGAGACGGACCCTGCTGAAGTGCGTCAGCTTGCATGTCTTTACGATTCACTTAGCTGTACCACAGATGCAACTGTACTCGAGGGGTATCTGTGGAGAGGCCAGAAAAAAATCCGTTCTTTCTGATGAGGGGCAGAAGCATTTCATTAATTTTTGGGACATTGGTCTGAAAAACTAATAGATCTAACCTTGCGACTTGAGTCGACATGTCGACATGCTATGTTGGTACTACTAGAGGCTGAACCAAGGGAGTTACTATAACCATTATATCTCCAAAGGACATACAGGTCTACTGTAAGGTATTTCGTAAAATACACATGGTGATCTGTGGGGTGATGTGAATGGTTCGAAATAAAGAACACACTTCGTATGCCACAATCACAGTATAATATTTTTATTGATCGAAGATAATCAAACTGTTTTATACGAACATAAAATTAATTACTGGACAGAGGAGGGCAACGGGTCCCCTGGAAGAAAGCATGAATATCAATTTTGCACCATTTTGTCATATGACTGTTGGCAGCCATGGTTTTTTCATGTTTGTTAATTACGACTCTTCCCATTAGTAGACTGATAACTTTTGCTTGGTGAGTTTTGTTGTTTGATGTTTATTTTCGTCATGGAGCAGACGACAACTGAGCAGATTATGTAAGTGATAAAAAGTTGTTAGAAAAACAGTGAACGTTCCAAGTAAATCGTTCATGAATTGCTGCTCCAACTGAATCATCAGTTCGGAAGTTGATCTGGAAGTTTGAGACTTCTGTAAAGTTTGGAAGGTAGGAGACGAGATACTGGCAGAAGTAAAGCTATGAGTACCGGGCGTGAGTCGTGCATCGGTAGCTCAGATGGTAGAGCACTTGCTCGCAGAAGGCAAATGTCCCGAGTTAGAGTCTCGGTTGGGCACTCAGTTTTAATCTGCCAGGAAGTTTCACACCTAATTTTTCTTCCTACTGAGAAGCACCTATGGTGGATATGTTTGATTTTATTCAGAAGAACAATATTCAACCTAATTTATGTACAAGGTTTAAAGATATATGTTCCCCATTGTTTGAAGAGAAAAATGTGTACTTTGCAAATGCTATTTTCTACTTATATTTTTTATGGTACTGCATGTGGTATGGGCAACCACTCTGGAAATATAAAGAAAATAAAATTTCCACAGTATGGTGAAACATTCGTGGTGTATTGTCTAAAAATCATCTTTCAGGAAGGTAATGAAACTATAACAGTGGAAAAACAAAAGAAGATAAAATATTTTTGTGAAGATCTATGAGTGCACAAATTATAGATTAGTAGAATGTATGCTCACCACCTATTTCGTTGTATACAGAGTACAGAAAAGGAAACAAATGTACGGTAATCGCCTCAATAATCTGTTCTACTTTGTTGAGGAACTATGCACACAACCCCACAACATTGTCGACGAAACAAATCAGAACAGAAAGAAACATTAAGAAGAAATTTTGAATGAAATTAGTATAGCATCTGATCAAATTTTAATCGAAGAAGAAATAAACTCGTATCCTATTGTGTTAAATGAGTTGCCTACAGAGGGAATAGTTATAAATATTTCTGAAATCTATGAAAAATATCCTGATAAATTAATGTGGTTAGAAAAATATCAGAAGATATTCTTGAATTTAAAGGATGCAAAATGAATTTAAATGAACAAAATGAACTGAAAGAATAATGTATGAAATGAGACAAAGAACAGCACAGTTAAAATTTTAAGCTCCAGTAGTCAGTTTAATACAATATTCATAAACAATACATATTTCTTCTTCATTTAGTTGGATAAATAATTCACAATCTCATCAGTTAATTGATTTATGAATGTAGCTATATCTTCATCATGAGGATAACATCAGAAAGAGAAAATGAAATTCTTAATATTCTCATTTTCAATGTAGCCATTTATACATACAAAAATTTATCGAAATCGAAAAACGGTAATATTTGGTTCAAACTGAATGATTTTGTGGTGTATTGCGATATGGAAATAATGAGAGGAGACCACGTATCTGGATAGCATATAAGTGAAGGAGTATATCTAAAATGGGATGATTCACCAATCTTTGAAAAGAAAATTAGAAGTTTTAAAAAGATAGGGTTAACCACTGATCATTCCCTTCTATTTGCACCCAAAAACAGTTTTTCATCAACATAGCAGGATTACCTAAAGAAAATCCCTTATTTAAAGTTAAGGATGTGGCAGAGATATTGCAGTATGGAAACACTGCTGATACAATTTCAAAATATATTGACAGTGATGGTAAAGTAAAATGAAAGTACATCTAGACCCAGCCTTTCGCTTGGACTATCTTATAGTATAAAAGGACTTCTTTACCAATGGATCTCGCTTACAAGGGTTGATATTCAAATCAAGTGTATCTCTTGCTGAAAAGTTGACCAAATGTGTAAAGAAAAATTTTCACCATTTATTCAAAAATATGGTCAGTACGAACTACTACAAATCATCACTTGCAGGGAAACATAAAGATTTAGTAATTGATTAAGAAGTGGCTTGGTTTGTGCTGAAGATCTGGTGTGAATCATTTACCACTATTTGGCGCAGCCAGCAGTAAACACGTGAATTAATTCCAGAGGTAATCAATGTGTCAAAAATACATTGTAAAACTTGAAAATTTTTAGCACTAAATTAATTTTATTATTTCTTATTAAATTTTTTATCATAACAGATGGATGAGATTCAGCAAGAGCTAAAACATTCACCAGAACCAATCACATCCAAAATGTGTAGAACCTAGCAATTAGAGAAATTAACTGTTGTCTTCACTTTACAGAAATACACAAAAGATGGTTACAAGAGAATATGTAGATCATGTTTAAAAGAAAACCATACAAAAATATGCAACAGTAAACAAATTCCTTGAATGTGTGGAAAGAAATGTTTATGTATATTATTAGAAAAAACATTTACAACGAATTCTGTGTTAAGAACATTTGAAGATATTGTTGTTGATGGAAAAGGTGAACAACAAACAGAGGGTAAAAAAGCACGATAAAAAATGTATTGGTTGTCGAGAAATTAAAGATCTTGATTGTTTTTGCTCAACATATTAATGCAGACATAAGAAACATTTTGTAGAATACAACAAAAACAGGAAAGCTACTGCTAAATACCAGGTTGAGCTCAATTAAATTTATCATATAAAAGTGTATCTCTTCTAAATGAAGATCAAACTGGATCAGTACATGATTGCTGGAATCTATGATTATTGTAGAAGGAATTGTCTGACTAGTTGTAGTAAATTGACTCTAGAAGAACTGGGGATTTCGATCTACCTAGAAGGACCAACCTGTAATTTTGATGGGTACAGTTTTATTTGCCATTTTTTTAAAGTAAACACATTTTAAAAAACATCAGTTTATTTCAGTCAAGTTACACAGTTTACCAGGAGACAGTTTAATTTTTTCTGTAGAATGATATGGTACAATGAACATTTTATGCAAAAAAAATTAATCAAAACTTTATAAAACAAAATGGGGAAGGGGTAAGTTTCCATAGAAAAGAAAACCGAGTTTTTTAACACAAATATCTGAAAAGTAGAATATACTCTAGAGAAAACATTTACAGCCCTGCTTTTACTCGTTCAAAACCATATGCTGTGTCGTGACACCTCACACAGGTGTATTCAGCATTGCCTAAACATGCTCTGCAAACATACTTGCCACACTTTATACATAAATGATTGCTTCTATGCTTGCCTCTACATCCTCTAGTTTGACAAGTCTTCCAAATGTTGCGAAGTTGTGATACTGTATTAGGAAGAGTATTTTGGATCCTTGTGGCCTTTTATATTGTAGTCAACTTTTCAGCCAATTTCTGTATCAATTGTCATCTGCTTTTTTCCTGTTACTTCCTTATAGAGTACCCAAACATTTGTATCTGCTAAGTCGAAGACATTGAAAAAGCGTGGATGAGCCATCAGAGGCATCTACACTTCTCAGTGTAATAATGAGTCATTTGATCGATTACGTCAATGCCATACTTGTTGTTATTGTAGTAGGCCACTCACTATGTTAGCTTTTTAGGGTGTTGTTCACTGATAGTTACTGGGTCATGCACTGAACTCAAAATACGCACAGTTTTGTTCTTTTTACCCTGGCGGCATTTTAGAGTCATGTCACCTGACTTGTAAAGAATAGTTGTGTGCAAAGATGCTACAGCAGATTTTGTTGATCGAGGTATTTGCCTTCTAGATTTCTTCATTGTGCATACAATGCTTGTACACTTACGTTTCCAATGTTCTGCGAGGCATTTCATTGTGAAAAAACTGCCTCAGGTTATGTTTATCCCGCAGAAACTTCATAAGACTCGTTACAACATGCACTGCAAGGGGAACACCTGTGGGATGCTGCTCATCCCTCCCTAGGTAAGGAAACCCATTCACCAGATACTTAGAATTCATATCCACTGGAAGTCAAAGCTTTATTCAAAATTAGCCTGGCTTATTGCTCATTTATTGAATGAATGAGCATCTAGCCTTGCATGGAAACAACTGCTCATCCACAGTGATATTTTCACGTGGAATACAACAAGGCAAGTTATAGGCAAAGGAAGGATTACACACAGACATATCAGGTCTCAGTGCTATTTTCAAGACGTTCTGCTGTGGATACCTCCCAGAAACAGCTTTCACAGGTGTAACTGTCCATGTTGTTCCATCATTACCTATCTCACTACTCCCAATGGAAGGATATCCTTCCATCTAAATCTTTCCTTTCACTCTGCCACGAACTCCTCAAGTACTGTTAGCTGGTGGTAAGCGCTCACGGTTGTTTGACATACCCGAATATACAGTATATAATGCACACATCAAACTAAGTTTTGCATCACCGGTTCCCAGAACTCCTGAAGACAGACATTGACTGTGGATAATGTATTACAGACACAGTGCCTTTGACTGGTCACAAATGTCAAAACGTTTTTAAATATGTAAACAACTTTGCATACAGCGCCTGCTAGACAGAGAGGGTCCGACACCCAATCAGTTCCAGTCATCTATCCAGGAAGGAGGTACACAGGTCGTGTTGTCTGTATTTAAGCCATGCTTGGACGGGCAATACCGCGGTTCAATCATGTCCGCATTTTTACTTTGTGCCAGAAAGAGCTCTGAACAAGGGAATTGTAGAGGTGTCTCGGAGTCAACCAACGCGGTGTTGTTCGATCATGGAGGAGGCACAGAGAGACGGGAACTGTCGATGACATGCCTCGCTCAGGCCACCCAAGGGCTATTACCGCAGTGGATGACCATTACCTTAGATTATGGCTCGGAAGAACCCTGACATCAATGCCGCTATGTTGAATAACACTTTCGAACATCCACAGGACGTCGTGTTACGACTCAAACTGTGCGCAATAGGCTGCATGATGCGCAACTGAGCTCCCGACGTCCTTGGCGAGGTCCATCTCTGCAACAATGACACCATGCAGCACTGTACAGATGGGCCATACAACATGCCGATTGGACCACTTAGGATTGGCATCACGTTCTCTTCACCGATAAGTGTCGCATATGCCTTCAACCAGACAATCGTTGGAGTCGTGTTTGGAGGCAACCTGGTCAGGCTGAACGTCTTACATATACCGTTCAGCGAGTGCAGGAAGATGGAGGTTTCCTGCTGTTTTGGGGTGGCATTATGTGGGGCCGACGTAAGCCTCTGGTGGTCGTGGAAGGCGCTGTAACGGCTGTCCGATACATGCATGTCATCCTCTGACCGAACGTTCAACAACATCGGTAGCATACTGGCAAGGCATTCGTCTTCATGGACGACAATTCGCGCCCTCATCGTGCACATCTTGTGAATGACATGCTTCAGAATAACGACATCGCTCGACTAGAGTTGCCAGCATGTTCTCCAGAATTGAAGCCGACCGAACATGCCTGGGACAGATTGAGAAGAGCTGCTTATGGGCGACGTGACCCACCAAACACTCTGTGGGATTTAAGCCGAATCGCCGTTGATAAGTGGGATAATCTGGACCACTAGTGCCCTGATTATCTTGTGGATAGTATGCCACGACGAATACAGGTATGCATCAGTGCATGAGGACGTGCTACTGGCAATACGGACCACGACCTCTGAAGGTCTCGCTGTATGGTGGTGCAACATGCTATGTGTTGTTTTCATGAGCAATATAAAGGGCAGAAATGATGTTTATGTTGATCTCTATTCCAATTATCTGTACAGGTTACGGAAGTCTCTGAACTGAGGCGATGCAAAACTTTTTTTGATGTGTGTAGAATAATTCAGTTGCAACAAAAACAATGAATTTTAAATTATAATAGAGCAAAATGGCAAACATTTATAATGCTTGCTGAAATATCAGTTATGATAAAATATAAAATAATGATACAACGTCTGTCAAAACTTACCTGCTGTAAGTAAAGCAACATTGGTTTGCAACTTCTCGGCTTACTCTTGTCGAGAAGTTGCAACATCGATGACTGAAAAGTCACTGATTTCATTGATGAAACAGACATTTTCCTCATCATCAATAGGTCTTGCAGCGTCATCTTCTAGTAATTCATCAGCTTCACAAACATCACGAGTGTCTTCTGCTTTGGGTTCACCATCTGACACTGACAGCAAATATTTTAAAATTTCTTAATCAGATAAAGAACGTCTTTGAACAGCCATTACGAGACAACTGAAATATGGACAACACAGACTACGCCACTTGAGCAATGAAGCTTCTTTGCTCATCGCCAATGGGTCTTCAGATGGCAGTAATCAAATTAGGGTGTTAACAACAATAACTTTCGACATTTCGGTAGCAGTCGCAATGACGGACTTCGGTCCTTTTAGTAGTCGTTGTTTGGGACACTTTTCAGAACGTTCCTACTGGGTGAATTCCTTGCAGACGTATACCTAACAAAAATGTATGAAATGTCATAGAAAATGGGACCAGTAGAAGAATCCATATAGTAGAAATAAGTCTACAGAAGTAGAATACCCGTCAAAATTACGGGTACGGTCCGTGTAGTGTTACAATAGCTGATGTATATGTAAATTGAAGGGGACTGACTACTATCAGCTGCAGCAAGACGTTAAGCGGAATCAGCGGCGATGAGCGAAAATGCATACCAGACTAGGATTCAAACCTGCAATACGGACACAGCACTATCGCAAATGCGTGGTCTATCTCGGCACGCGTAATGGTCGATCTACACTGACACCTATTGCAACTTACACACAGTCCCAGCCCATTATACTCCTGCTCACTCTTGAGAGATCCCCACAGGTCAGGCGTAGTGGTACAACCGCACTGAAAAAAGTGGATTGATTGCCCTGCCAGGATTACAAATTATTTGAAGGTATGGTGTCAGTTCCTTCAAAAAAACAGACATCATGCAGATCTGGATGGCACAGTGTTTACCGCACCTATATATTAAACAGGAGATGTCGGGTTTGAATCCCTATGCAGTTCACATTTTTCCACGTCGCTGTTGATTCCGCTTAATGTCCCACTCCTTCTGATAGCAGTCATCCCCCTTCAGTTTACATATAGTGTTTCACAGGCACGGGATCAGCAAAATGTCTGTTGTTTCGAAGGAACAGACACCATGCATCCAAATGGAAGCTGATGTAGCTGCCTTCATTAATAGATATCATGAACAATTTGGTGGAAATCGTTGGAAACAATTACCTTAGCCTAAAATAGGAACCAACTATCAAATTTTGCACAATAAAGAAAGTACACAACTACAAAAAGATTCCATTTTTCTAATAATGTGTTTGGGAAATCAATAGCCAGAGAAGCAGTTAGACATTATCAAGTTAATAAAGCATTTGCTGACAGACTAAAAACTGTAAATTTCGGATATAATCTAAACTTAATTTAGTCTAATAGTTTTTCAAATGCAATGAAACCAAAAATTATGAAAATAGTGGAAAAGTATCTAAGTATTAATGGTGGACTGATATTTAATTTTCTCCAATTTTGTGAGTTCCAAGCGCAAAATGATAAAAGAATTATGGAACAGGTCTTAGACATATTATACAACCAAAAACGAAAGTGATTTGATTATAAAATATAAAAATAGAAGCAAGATGATGAGATTGGCAGTAAATAGAAGTTGGCTTGCGCTTAGGAATTAATGGGATCCATTAAGTGAATCATCTTGTACTGACATGCTAGAAACAACAAAAAAATAAGAAAGCATGTATTAATGTGAAACATAATGATCAAATATTTTTCTGTTCTATAAAATCTGCTTTGTATCCTGTAATTGAAAATGCTGAAAGAAATACAAAACATAGAAATGTTGGTCTTCGTAATAATCAAAAATTTGAAAAATTCATGGGTTTGATAATATTCCAATAATTGAGAACTAAAGTTAATGTATCTATTAACTTTTTTTCCATTTGGCGAGAAATAATTTGTGTATCAATTGAAAGTTACGAAATACATGAAAGAGAAACATACAAATTTCCATTATTTTTAAAACTGGTGTAAAATCATACACAGGTTTACATAAAAATTTATATGGGTTTCTTTCAGTGTAAATTACAGTATATGAAGAGGTAAACTTAATTTGTGATATGTATTCACAGCTCTTGAACAGCAAGGGAAAGTTCAGTACTGCCACAACAAATTGCTTAGTTAACAAATCATTAGTAGTAGAATTACCAGAGAAAGGTTTCTATGTCAGTTTTAATTACTATCAACATAGAAAGAAAGTTCCAGTCATTACTCACACAGAGTTTAAAAGTATTCTATTAAAATGCCTAATTGTCAACCAAATCCTAAAATGACAAATATGTTAAAATTAATAAAAATATCTTGTGTTAAAACAGTATAATATTCATAAGTTTTAGACAGAGAAATATTAAAATGTAGATATAAACTCAGCAACAAATAAGTAAATAAAAAGAAATTAAATTGTAAGTTGTTCACTATGGAATATCAAAAACATTAAACAAGTGCTTTTTGTTACTAAATCAAGTACATCAATGGGAGCTATAAATTTCCAGTCTAAAAATTAAATGAATGTATGAAATAACAGATAGGAAAAATTGAAAGCTTTAATTATTAAACTGAAGAATTGAGAGCATTGATGCCTGAAGAATGATGACATGCAAGATCTAAAATATGTACATTATGTAGAAATCATTATGCAGAAATAATAAAAATTATCGTCACAATAATCATTTGACTGGAAAATATATACCTCCAATAAGCAATCAATGTACTCTTTAATTGATGCATCCTGGATTAGGGCTGATTTATTTATATAATTTCACAGGATGTAATTCAGATTTATTTGGAAAAGAGCTTGGTTATGATAAAAATTGCTGTAGATTTCGAATTGGTAAGAACATTGAAAATATGAAGATGATGTCCATTGACACATTTACATTCATGGCTTGAAGCCTTGATAGACTTTCGTTAAATCTGAGGAAGGATCTTATGAAAAACATTATGAACTTTTTTCCAGACAGTGTATTCAGTATAAAAATCAAGAACAATATTTACCCCTAGATTATATGGATAACTGGAAGCTTCCATGGATATAAGACGTTTCTAATTAACTGTATGACTATGAAATAAGTGATGAGGATTGTAAACATGCAGAATTACTTTGCAAACAATTTTGTGTCAAAAATCTAGCAGAATGTCATGACCTGTATCTTAAAACTGATATTCTGTTGTTGGCTGAAGTGTTCGGAAATTTTAGAAAAACTTGTTTAAAGGCAAATATTGGGATCCATTTTTTTATTTTACTGCATCTGATTTACCTTTTGATGGAATGCTGAAAATGACCGGACAACAACTTTCTTTATTATGTGATTACAATATGACTGTAATCGTGGAAAAAGTAAGAAAAGGTTGTATATCCCACTGTTGCAAAAGATATCTGAAACCAAGTAATAATTTTATGAAACATTGTGATGCAAGAAACCTATCACATTATTTATTGTATTTAGATGCAAACAACCTACATCGATATGATGTGACACAACATTTCTCATCTGGTGGAGTCGAATGAGAAGATCCAGATTGTTCTGATTCTAAAAAGTAAGTAAGGTATCAGACAGTTCCAAAATTCGATAGATATTTGAGGTAAATATAGAATATCCAAAAGAACTGAATGATTTACATGAAGCTGTATCACATGCTCATGAAAATAAAATTGTAGCAGGAATTATGGAAAGTAAGTTCTTGACTATTCTGAATGATCATAATAGAAATGTACTTCACTATAGATATCTTAAACAGTATCTGTCTCTGGGAATGAAAATAATTAAAATGAACCAACTTCTAAAATTGAAACGATATGATTATTTGAGAAAATATATAGATTGGAATACAGAAATGAGAATGAATACAAAGGATGATTTTGAAAATGGTTTATGAAATTTGTGAATAACTTGGTCTTGGTTTTGAGAAATGTGGGAAAGTATTGGAGACAGAGTGGATACAAAATTAGTTTCAGATGCAGAACGGAAAAAAATTTAATAATTTTATGGTTGTTTCCTGAGTTGCGCCTTTATGTACAAAGAAATATTCTTCAGTCTGTGATGTATCATGTTCTGAACAAATTTAAGTTTTATTAATGAAGTCAATTCTGAAAGTATTTGTATGGAGTGTAGCCATGTATGGAAGTGAAACCTGGATGATAAACAGTTTGGACAAGAAGAGAATAGAAGCTTTTGAAATGTGGTGCTACAGAAGAATGCTGAAGATTAGATGGGTAGATCACATAACTTATGAGGAAGTATAGAATAGGATTGGGGAGAAAAGAAGTTTGTGGCACAACTTGACTAGAAGAACGGATCAATTAGTAGGACATGTATTGAGGCATCAAGGGATCACCAGTTTAGTATTGGAGGGCAGCGCGGAGGGTAAAAATCGTAGAGAGAGACCAAGAGATGAATACACTAAGCAGCTTGAGAAGGATGTAGGTTTCTGTAGGTACTGGCAGATGAAGAAGCTTGCACAGGATAGAGTAGCATGGAGAGCTGTATCAAACCAGTCTCAGGACTGAAGATCACAACAGCAACAACAATGAAATCATTTTTATATAAATGAAGCCCATACTTAAGAAGGTCAATAGCGAAATCAATAGTACTTTTTTCTTGAAAACAATACTGTGCCACAAGTAAATGTTTTGTATAATGTTACTGGTTGTGAGTACTTCAGTACTAGATATGGTGAAAAAATTTGAATGTAGTTTAAGATAATTTTGCAAGATAGACATTTGAAACTAATAACTGATTGCATTTTTAATTTTTTGAAGGTAGGAATATTAAATTGAGATAGAATAAAGAGAAGAAATTTAAAAATAATAACAACGAATTTCATGACTTGAAATTTTATGTGAATACATCTGGTACAGAAGTCGATTAAAATTCTGCTTTACCTTACTGACTTTATGTAAAGAGAAAAATATATTGGTTACTGATAATGCTCTATGCAATGTTCATTATGGAATCTTATTGTGAGTGAGGATCACACCTAGAAATATTAAAAGCAAAAAAAGTAAAAAATTAAAAAGTAAAAAATTATAAATTAAAATAAAGAAAGCATGATTGTATTAAACCTTTACAAAATTTAATTTTTTCTCAAATGATTTCTCTCGTTTATTCTGATTGTGTTTTTTTTATTTTCTCAATAAGGAAAAATTTTATAAATCTATATATAAAATTTCGTTTTCTATTTAATGAATTGACTTACCTTTTCTCTACAGCAGTGTAAGGGAACATAAGAAAAAATTAATATGAACAAGAATTGGGAAATGTGGTGAATGATCCTAAAAGATCATGAGAACATAATTTATAGTAGGATACAAATGAGCGCTGTGGGCAACTTTTTCCGAAAAACTTGGAAAAAATCGTGAAATTTCAAGGGAAACCGAGAAATTTTATTATTCTCTAATGGGAATACACTATTGATGGTATGAGTGCAAATTCTAAGCCTTGCTGGCTTCATGCGTCGTTCAAAGTGTGATTTTTGAGAAGTAAGTGTACACAAAAATTACAGTCTGTAATCTTGAGTAGAATTGTCTGAAGTGATTAGCCAATTACTACATGAGCTCAAATGACCATTGAGGATGTTTGTGGAGGCACGTGAGATAGCAGTGAATGTAACGATGGCTTGGTGTACCACTTCCATTCCTAGCAGGACCCCTTTGGTTGTCATCCTAACAACAAAGCGGAACGTTGACGACATCTTACACTTCGTTTTAGTCTGGGATTATGTTTCTACAAGATAAAGCCATGCGCCATAATTGTTTCTACGGCTTGTCTTCGTGCTCGTCAAACCGTAACACTTGCAGAAAGATCGTGGTATCCCTCCCCAAATGAGAACGTTTGGAGCATTATGCGCAAGGCTTGCAAACCAGGTGTCGGTTTTGACCATCTAACGCTCCAACTGGACAGAATTTGGCACAATATCCTTCAGGAGATCACCCAAAACTCCGTCAGTCGTTGTCAAGTCGAATAACTGGTTGCATATAGGCCAGAGGTGGACCAGCGCGTTGTTTATTTGCTCAATTTGTGAAGTTCTTTCTTTTGAATAAATCATCCCTTTTCTCTGAAATTCTAATCATTTGTTTATCTGCACATGTACATCACATCTATTGATCTTCGTTAACTGCGGATAATTCCTTAGTATTGCGTCGTCATTTTCGCCTCAGAATGTGTCATCCTTTCATACTCTGATCTCCTGCTATGCGATTTCCATATTTTTGAGCCCTGAAAAAAGATATTCGTAGATATAGGTTTGCTTCAGATAAAGACTCCTACACTTGGGTCCACTTATGTTTCTGTAGACAAAAATATTTATCTATGAAGGCTGTACACCATATTGTCTTCCAGTGAGACGAAAGTCTTAACAGTTATGGTTATCACTTTTGAAATAATAAACATCAACTTGCCTTTTTCCATCAGTGTCATTTTCGTTTGTTGGTCCCTCATAAAAACAAGTTGAACGTTACCTAGCATACAATGTATTCTGTGAAATGGTATTTGTGGCCATACAGCTAAATGTATGTTTTGGAAAGATCAGTATGAGCAGTCAGACGAAAACAAGTGGAGGGGAGTGGGAGTGACGTCGAATATAACTTACATAATTGCCTTAGATGCATGGTATGGACAGTGCTTTCCCTGGCAAAGGGAAGTGGGAGTGGCCTTCGGTACTAATCAGTTCAATTGTTTCAGGTGTAACCTGACACTGGAAATGTATCTTCATTCACCAGATTATTTATATCCCATATCAGCCTGTGTAACTACCCACTGAGACATAAATCTAAAGGCTGTCAGTTCAGCTATATACCTACCGATAACAATTGTGAATTGCCTAAATTGTAGCTACCACATAAACATTGGCGTAGAAAATGTGTATGAGAGACTTGCATTTTCCTGGGGGTGTATGTATACGACACAACAAATACTTTACAAAGGCCGCCTATACACCGGCCTTTCTAATCCCTGCTAGAGTACTGCTGTGCATTACAGGGTATTTATCAGGTAGGTTTGATGGAGGACAGTGAACACTTTAAATAAGGGCATATCATTTTATATTATCCCATAACGAGAGAGACTGTCATGGGTATTGTGCTGGCAAAAGCTGTCGCCAGCACACCAGTCGGCAAAGATGTAGCGCGAAGGTCAATAACAGGTGCTGGGTGAAGCGCTCCTATCACGGGAGCGGCCAGAGACACACTGACAAGCAATGCGTCGCCAATGCCCTTCTACAGCAAGCATTTAGGCCACCGCATCTGACCCGATGGCCTCATTAACGCACTCACTATTCCAGTTGGCGTCTGTCAGTTCAAATCGCAGGCTACGACAGTGCATAGCGATCGGATTAGTGACTACAGTTTTTAATAACAAGATTATCGATATTGCCTCACGGGGACTATTACTGATAAGCTTCTACCACGAACATGGACTCTATTTCGGTTAAGTAGCAGCTTCATGTAAATAAAAAACCATATTAATTCATGTGTGCATCTGTATTGTAGAATGAGGATACCAGCCACCTGTAACAACATCCTCTGTCTTGATTATACAGACATGATACTATAGATGGGATGGCAATCGTTATAACAAATACGTTTTCGATGTGGAGAGATTTTTTCCTGAAATTTCAGTCACTTTCATCTCTAAATTCGAAAAATGTTTTCTTGACGCCCACCCACATATGGGGAACTCATCATCACAATACAATAAGACGAATCACGCCTCACTTGCAAGGAGTCGAGTGTTCATCGCTCATGTGCTCTGTTCATGGGATAACAATAGAGAAATGGTATGAAAATGTACAGTTCAGTGAATGCGCATGAGTATGAATTATAGAGCCCACATGTAGATGCAGATTTAGAAGTGATCAGCCAAGCAAAGTTGTTCTTTAAGGTGTGACACACACAAATAACGCTTCACATACCTCTCATGGCACGTAATGTAGTGCTGCTGATACTGGTTTCAGCCACTGTTTTCAGTTACAGATAGCTCAAATAGAGATGTGTTGTGCCGGAGGCGTCTCCTTGTACTGTTCTCTTACAATTTCAGAATAATAAAGTATGCTTTTTCGAAACTAGAGAGAAAGGAAAAAAAAGTGGTGAAGTTATTATGCTGATTACTCCCATAATGGTCCAAAACTGTAATATTTTACACAGCTAATTCGATGTATAAGAAACATTTTTCGAATTTTTTCGATGAAATCGAACGACAACAGTTTCCCAATAAGTTGTCAATACTTATTGCACGGTCTTGCTTCCTTTTTGCTTCTTTATAGCGTGACAGTTACGGTAATCCCGTCTCTTTATCAGTAATTGAGTTTTTATAGCATCATGTGGTATTGTAACAACATAACTTAAATATGATAGTGAATGCATGAGTTAATTTTAGTATGTCACACTAAAAAAGTTATGAATAAAAATATGCACTCTCGTTTCAAATGGTTTTCAGCATGACAAGGAAATCATCAGAAGTATAATGGCATTGGCGTGGGTATCTCGCTTGTCTGACAATGAACAACGCAAATGTATACTCACACACACACACACACACACACACACACACACACACACACATACACACACTTAGACAGAACACTGATCAGCCAGAGCATTATGACCACCTACCCAATAACTGGTATATCCCACTCTGGCACAGATTACACCAGCAACGAGCTGTGGCATGCAATTAATGGGGAATTGGTAGGTCGCTGGAGGGAGTCTGCACCACATCTGCACACACAGGTCAACTAATTCCAATATATTCCAGATTTCAGGGGTGGGAGTCGATGAGTTCTGACACCACATTCAATTAGATTGTGGTTGTGTTCGATCAGGTTCAGCTCTCGCAGGTCGGGGGCCAGCGCATCAATTGGAACTCTCCACTGTGTTGCTCGAAATACTCCATACAGTCCTGGTCATGTGACATGTTGCTTTATCATGTTGAAAGGTAACACTGCCGTCAAGAATCGTGATCTTCAGGAAGGGACGTACATGGTCTACAGCCATTGTATGATACTCCTTGGCCGTTGTGCTGCTTTGCACAAGTTCCACTGGACTCATGGATGCTGATGTGAATGTTCGCCAGAGCATAATGGAATCGCCGCAAGCTTTTCTCCACTCCACAGTACAGGTGTCAAGGAGCTATTCACCTTAAGGCTGATGGACTCACTCCTCCCATCGGCATGATGGAGAAGTTACCAGGATTCATCAGATCATGCGCAAGTGTCCTGTACTGAAGTAACATAGCTGTATCAGTCATTGTTGCGATGTTGTGGCGTAGCATTGGTACACGCATGGGTCGTCTGCTGCAGAAACCCATCGTTAGGATTGTTCAGTGCACTGTGTGTTCAGACATATTTGTCAGCATTAAAGTCTGAGGTTAGATCCGCCACTGTTCACTGCCAGTCCTGTTTTACCAGTCTGCCCAACCTACGATGTCCAGTTATCTGTGGAGAAGGCTGGCTGCCCAATCCAATGACATATGGATGTGGTTTCACCTTGGTTTTGCCACGTATTGAAGAAATTCACCATGGGGCTACTTGAACACCCGATAAGTGGTACCGTTTCAAAATTGTTCGTGTTGAGCCTCTGGGCCATCACAGTCTGCTCTTGGCCAACCAACATAGCGCCTTCTAGCCTACTCACTGTTAGTGTGTGCACTCTGTGTGTGCCTCACTACCAGTCATTCCTCGCCAGGTGACCCTGATATCGCCTGGACGGGATTATTTCGATAGTAGGGGGATGGTTATAATGTTCTGTTTATGGAGATACAGACATGAGTCTTTCTTAACTCCCGGCCATACAAGTTGTAGGAATGTCTTGCTTTTCATGGCACACTCATGGGAAGAAATGTATTTCCATTTCACTGGCATATAGACTGTACTGCACAAGACGCATGTTGTGGGAATAATATCAGCGTGCTTTATTTACGGCTCCTGTAGGGTCTACACATGCAGATTGGAATGCCAAATGTGAGGTGGAGATGTGTGAAGGGACAGATGGAGAGATAGAAGGTACACAAAGGGACAGTTATGGGGCAAGGGGGACTGGAGCATATGAGTAAAAATGGAGGGGGCATGAGGAGATGTAAAGAAAGAGGGATAGGTGTAGGAGGAGGAGGGCTGAGAGAGGGGATCGACTGAGATAGGGGAGAACATAATGGACAATGAAGAAGAAGGAAATGATGGACAGAAAGAGAAAAGGGAAGAGGAGATGTGCTGAGAGGTGTGAGTAGGAAGTGGGCTGACAGGGAGACAGACCAAGAGATGTGCACACTTTATGGGACATACGTGTACATAGACTAAGCTGTGGGTAAAGGCTAGTATACATATATCATGTGTATGAGGCTCTGCGTATCTATGGATATTTGAGAACTCCTCCCAAGCCCCTTGACTGAAGAGTTTGAAATTTGACACACAAACCTCCAGCCCCGAAGGAGTACTGATTGGCTTTTCACATCGCCTGAGCTCTAATATTTATGGAGATACCGACGTGGGTGTTTTTAAGGCACTGTCGTTTAGGCTGTCTGCATGACAAGTGCATTGTGTGGGAATAGAATATACGTACTTACCGACCTACTCTGCAAGGCAGCCTACAAGTCAGTTTTCCGGCCACTGGCGAGTAGGATGGCCAGTGAAACAGGTATGTTGTGTTAGATCAATATAAACCCGTCTTATTGGCTTGTGTCGCAGGGCAGCCTATGCAACATGGGAATTATAAGGTTTTCAAGCCAATGGAATGGTAGTGTAGTGCGTGAGAGCCGTGCTTTGGGAGTCGCACTAGCCTACTTTATCGATATCTTTTTGGAAGAGCTACAAAGTGGATGTAAATTGATGTAATTCTGCATAAAAAAATTCTGAAAAAAGAAAGTGTCCAAATTGCTATTACAGTTATTTTTGTTAATGCAAAGCGTGACATGAAGTTATATGCTCTGAAAAAAGAAAGTGTCCAAATTGCTATTACAGTTATTTTTGTTAATGCAAAGCGTGACATGAAGTTATATGCTCTGAAGGCAGCGTAACATCGTCAACTATTGCGCGACAGATCGTCTCCACTCACCGTTCGACGTTAATAGAAGTCGTGGAGTTTGACGTTTGGTCCAGCCGCGCCTGTGGCTACAACCCATCAACCACACCATCTGTCAGGGCGTCGCGGTTGCTGTGTCCCGGGGCGTGCTCTGGGGCGGTGTGCTTTCGCTGTCTCATCCTCGCAATTCTGCATCTTGCCGATGACTGAATCTGTCGTCGTAATAGTGCTCCGGTCGGCGGTCAGGTGGAGCTGCAGTAGACCGGCCTCACTGTTACCAATGTGCCTGCTTGAGGTCGCTGCAGTAACCGTCAAGTGTAATTTGTCTGTGCTTTCCACGTTCCTTGCGCAACCTGCTACTACATCGTGTAGAATCACCTTGCTAGTCGATATTCTTTGGCTCTTTGGTTACTATTCAGTTGTCACTGTTCTTCGCGCGGGTTTTCGGATTTTCCTTTTGGGATAAACTTCGTTGATATCATTTCTACTGCCTGAAATATTGAAACTAGTCTGTTCCCTCTTACAAGGTTGTATTGCATTGTAGTGTTTATTTTTTTTAATTTTTCACACTACATTGTAGTCCACTGTCCAAATTTTGACACACGTTATTCTTCAGTTCCATTCACAGAACCTATCCACAGTAACGATAGTAGGGTATTGTGTTTCCAGATATCGTTCTTGATAGTGTATGTACACTCATAAATCAAAATGAAATCTTGGCACCAAATCGAACGTTACGTAGTGTAGTCCCCTTCGTCCAAAAACTGCAAATATATTTTCGTGAAAAAACAAGATGAAACACTCCCGATTATTTTGCATATTATTAATCACCGATACCAGCCTAATAGATGAGTTAGATTGACTGTGCCCTACGAATATAGGGCTGATCGGCTAATAGTGCTGTCGGAGTTGTTTCCCGTCAATGTCTCGGGTACTGATTCATGGATAACACAATCAATAATGGTCTCCTGCAATAGTAATCACAACAGTGTTCGGCTGTAATCAAATGCTGTATTCCTTATTTTACACAAATGTGAGGCAGTTACTCCCTTCGCATTACAACTTAATGATGGTTACATTCAGTACCGGTCGGTCTTTGATATCTTTAGACGCTGTTACATTAATTAGCATATACACTCCACAACCCTCACTGCAGACCAAATATAGGTGGCCGGCTCGGTTCATACGATACTCGTAATCACGGTACGTTTTAGATACTTAATAATAAAAACACTTCAGAATAAACTCTTTTTGTCAAGTTTGGTAAATTGCAAAACGAAAGCTCCCGTCGTCGGGGACACGCTCAAATGAGGGCAAGGAAAATTACGGGCGGCCTACTGCCATTACACCACCCTCTGCTCACTTAGCTCTCTTAGCGACTTCCCTCCTGCACGCCACTTACTAACAATTTTTGTATCTCTCTGGCTCTCGTGGCACTCGCCTGTCGATATCTAGCCTACTTCTGTGTGAGGCCAATGTACATTTACTTTAACGTAAGGGATTGTGAACCCCGTACAAAGTCTAGTCGAATATAATGCAAAGGTCAATGTTAAGATCCCAAAACTGCAGCTCACAGTATTTGTGTACTCAGTTTTCCAGTTTTAAACCTGGATGCTTCTTAGCAACCGTATACCTCACTGAAGCGTCAAAGAAACTGGTATAGTCATGTGTATTCAAATACAGAGATATGTGAACAGGAAGAATACGACGCTGCCGTCGGCAACGCCTATATAAGAAAACAAGTGTCAGGCGCAATTGTTAGATCGGTTATTCCTGCTACCATGTCACGTTATCAAGATTTAAGTGAGTTTCATCGTGGTGTTATAATCAGCGTATGAGAGATGGGACACAGCACCTCCGAGGTACCGATGAAGTGGGTATTTTCCTGTGGGAGCATTTCACTAGTGTACCGTGAATATCAGAAACCCGGTGAAACATTAGATCTCCGACATCGCTGCGGCTGGGAAAATATCCTTCAAAAACGGGACCAAAGCCGACTGAAGAGAATTCTTCAGCGTGACAGAGGTGCAATCCTTCCTCAAGTAGCTGCAGATTTCAATGCTGCGGCAAGTGTCGGCGTGCGTACCATTTAACGAAACATCATTGATGTGGGCTTTTGGAGACAAAGGCCCACCCGTGTACACTTCATGACTGTATGACGCAAAGCTTTTCATCTCGCCTTGGCCCGTCAACTTCGACATTGGAGTATTAATGACAGGAAACATGTTGCCTGGTCGGGGAAGTCTCCTGAAACAGCTCCGAGCAGATATGGGCAAGATCGAAGTGAAAGTGAGATGTGAATTGTGGAAGATGTGAAGAAGTCAAAGAGGAAGTGGAGTCAAATTTTGGGCAAAAGATCGAATAAATGGCACAGAAAAAACAACTATGTGATGCCGCTATTCAGGGCTAGAAAACTGAAGTGGCTGTAAGTGTAAAGAACTCAGTAGCAGTGCAAAGAAGAGTAGAGCATCAGAAGATTACGCCAGATGTGCAGCCCTTACAGGCAGAAATCCAACAACCAGGAACGAAAACTGATAAAACTGATATGAAGATTGGCAGTAGTGGAGGTAATCCTTTCACCAACCCCAAAAACTAGCCAGTCTGGAAAAATTGAACCGCATCCTTCTCCAGGGCTTTGATTACCTATCATCATGCTCTGAAATGATGGACATCCTACTTGAGATACTTCCCACCCCTCCTAAAGTGGTGTTCTATCGCCCATCCGACTTCCACAACATTGCTATGCCACTTCTAATCACGGCCCCTTGCCACAAGGATCATATCCCCGTGAAAGACCCAGGTGCGAAACCTACCCAATCCAATCCCCATTCCAGTCCTGTCTCAGGTTTGTCCTATCCAATCAGGGGCTGGGGCTCGTGTGAAAACAGCCATGTCATTTACCAGCTCTACTGCAATCATTGCAGAGCTTTACATTTTGGTATGAGATTTCAATTAGATTACATCATGGTCAGACAGAGATTCCGAAATTAGATACTGGATTGTAAGGCATACCCAGGAGCAGATATAGACTCGGATCACAATATAGTAGTGATGAAGAGTAGGCTGAAGTTCAAGTCATTAGTCAGGAAGAATCAATACGCGAAGAAGTGGGATACAGAAGTACTAAGGAATGACGAGATACGTTTGAAGTTCTCTAACGCTATAGATACAGCAATAAGGAATAGCGCAGTAGGCAGTACAGTAGAAGAGGAATGGACATCTCTGAAAAGGGCCATCACAGAAGTTGGGAAGGAAAACATAGGTACAAAGAAGGTAGTTGCGAAGAAACCATGGGTAACAGAAGAAATACTTCAGTTGACTGATGAAAGGAGGAAGTACAAACATGTTCCGGGAAAATCAGGAATACAGAAATACAAGTCGCTGAGGAATGAAGTAAATAGGAAGTGCAGGGAAGCTAAGACGAAATGGCTGCAGGAGAAATGTGAAGACATCGAAAAAGATATGATTGTCGGAAGGACAGACTCAGCACACAGGAAAGTCAAAACAACCTATGGTGACATAAAAAGCAACGGTGGTAACATTAAGAGTGCAACGGGAATTCCATTGTTAAATGCAGAGGAGAGAGCAGAGAGGTGGAAAGAATACACTGAAAGCCTCTATGAGGGTGTTGTCTGATGTGATAGAAGAAGAAACAGGAGTAGATTTAGAAGAGATAGGGGATCCAGTATTAGAATCGGAATTTAAAAGAGCTCTGGAGGACTTACGGTCAAATAAGGCAGATGGGATAGATAACATTCCATCAGAATTTCTAAAATCATTGGGGGAAGTGGCAAGAAAACGACTATTCACGTTGGTGTGTAGAATACATCAGTCTAGCGATATATCATCTGACTTTCGGAAAAGCATCATCCACACAATTCCGAAGACGGCAAGAGCTGACAAGTGCGAGAATTATCGCACAATCAGCTAAACAGCTCATGCATCAAAGCTGCTTGCAAGAATAATATACAGAAGAATGGAAAAGGAAATTGAGAATGTGCTAGGTGACGAGCAATTTTGCTTTAGGAAAAGTAAAGGGACGAGAGAGGCAATTCTGACGTTACGGCTAATAATGGAAGCAAGGCTAAAGAAAAATCAAGACACTTTCATAGGATTTGTCGACCTGGAAAAAGCGTTCGACAATATAATATTGTGCAATCTGTTCGAGATTCTGAAAAAAGTAGGGGTAAGCTATACGGAGAGACGGGTCATATACAATATGTACAACAACCAAGAGGGAATAATAAGAGTGGACGATCAAGAACGAAGTGCTCGTATTAAGAAGGGTGTAAGACAAGGCTGTAGCCTTTCGCCCCTACTCTTCAATCTGTACATCGAGGAAGCAATGATGGAAATAAAAGAAAGTTTCAGGAGTGGAATTAAAATACAAGATCAAAGGATATCAATGATACGATTCGCTGATGACATTGCTACTCTGAGTGAAAGTGAAGAAGAATTAAATGATCTGCTGAACGGAATGAACAGTCTAATGAGTACACAGTATGGTTTGAGAGTAAATCGGAGAAAGACGAAGGTAATGAGAAGTAGTAGAAATGAGAACAGCGAGAAACTTAACATCAGGATTGATGGTCACAAAGTCAATGAAGTTAAGGAATTCTGCTACCTAGGCAGTAAAATAACCAATGACGGACGGAGCAAGGAGGACATCAAAAGCAGACTCGCTATGGCAAAAATGGCATTTCTGGCCAAGAGAAGTCTACTAATATCAAATACCGGTCTTAATTTGAGGAAGAAATTTCTGAGGATGCACGTCTGGAGTACAGCATTGTATGGTAGTGAAACATGGACTGTGGGAAAACCGGAACAGAAGAGAATCGAAGCATTTGAGATGTGGTGCTATAGACGAATGTCGAAAATTAGGTGGACTGATTAGGTAAGGAATGAGGAGGTTCTACGCAGAATCGGAGAGGAAAGGAATATGTGGAAAACACTGATAAGGAGAAGGGACGGTATAATAGGTCATCTGCTAAGACATGAGGGAATGACTTCCATGGTACTAGAGAGAGCTGTACAGGGCAAAAACTGTAGAGGAAGACTGAGATTGGAATACGTCAAGCAAATAATTGAGGACGTAGGTTGGAAGTGCTACTCTGAGATGAAGAGGTTAGCACAGGAAAGGAATTCGTGGCGGGCCGCATCAAACCAGTCAGTAGACTGATGACAAAAAAAAAAAAAAAAAAAAGAAAGAAAAGAGTACCAACCATCTATCCCCCATACTGGACAGCCATTGCTACATTGTGGCCAGGAGCAAAATAGACCACAATGTGGCACAATAGGCAGCTGAATATAATGCACTTGATTTCAGTGGCTGCTTCACTAACTGAGCTCTCTGGATCTTTTCCTCCACCACCAAATTTTCTTATCTTGCAGATGGAAGTTATCCTTAGAACACATACTCTACCCCCATAGTTATCCTGGCCTCAACCTACAGTAACATATTGTCCTCACACCCTCCATCCAACAGTTTCGAGCCCCTCTGTCCTATCGCCTCCTCCCGATTCTACTCTCCTAAACTGTTTATTTGCAGCCCTCTGCCAACGCATCCGCCTGTTTCTCCCTACTCCTCTCCTTTTTTGTTCCCTTTTTCCTCACCTCCCTGCCCACAACCTCCACATGCTGCTCCTGTTGGCAGTGTAGTCCCTGAACACTACACCAGACAAGAGTTCGTCTGTCTCCCCACCCATACACTACTACAACTTGCCCTTCCCCTTCCATTTCTCACCGTCCCCAGATTGCTGCTTGCATCTCTCATGATGTTACATATTGGCCCGAGATGCAGAAGTTGGCGGTCATGTGTGCATGAGGTATGCTTGCTTGTGTACTGTGTGTGTGTGTGTGTTTGAGCGAATGTTGTACGTGTGTCTCTCTCTACTGATGAAGTTTGTTTGTGTCTTTCAGTCATGCCTGTCTGCAACTAGATGTGCCTTGTACTTTAGGCAGCAATGTGTCTTTTCCTACATTGTTAATGTCTTTTGTGTTACTTGTAGTCAGTAATTAGAAGTATTTCCTGTCCTTTAAGTGCTGAAATCAGGTGATAATAATAATGCTTTCGGACGACTAACGCCCTACTGAGAGAGCAGCAATGCAAAGGGGTGAGCTGTAATGATAGTGATAGCGTATTTGGAAGGCAAGCCCTGCAGAAAAGACGGCACACCCAAGGATTAGCCAAAATGAATTTGTGTTGTGTACATAGTTCCACATAATCAGCGTGTACACAATTTTCCCACTAGAGCGCGCCCCGCTAAGCACAACAGCGGAGGCGCAGCGCTCGTCTGCCTCCGCACTACGAGATGGCGCTGCCATAGAGATGGACCAAATTCTGCTTCCGCCGATCCGCGTAGTAATATGTAACGAGTGTACAGACCTCCGATTAGTCAGTCTGCATCAGTCTGCATTAGTCTGCATTTATCTGTACCAGTCTACAGTCAAGTTTCAGTCTGCACCTAATAAGATTACCACATTCCTGTACATGGCCATGAAGAGAAATGTATAGACAAATTGTCAAGTATCAAGACCAAAGGAACTTCAGATTGTCAATTGGAAACAGCATGCAGAATCAAGTTACCTAATGTCTATGTTATTTATTATTTTAATAAATGTGTGCGAAAATTAATCAAGTTCTGTTTAAAGTTGGTCACCGTCAATCTGCTACTCTAAGCGTGCAAGTGACATTTCTATCGTCTGACCTAGCGGCAGAAGACAAACACGCCACGATAAGACCACGAGACATATTGCTGACACTCGCCTACTTCGTTGGAGCGACAAGTCAAATAATCTTATGGTGTGTGTACCGAAGGTCTTGCAGTACGCTCACCACAATTTGACAAGTGTTTTTATTCTTTGCTACATTACAGATATCTAGCGTTTTATGGCACACACAAACTGGTGAAGAGAGAAATTTGTTGTCCACAACGTAAAGAATTTGTATGAACTAATACCCATTTTTCCAATAAGTCATATTGAATTTTTTGTTTAACAATTTCTGAAGAGATAGTTTACGATTGGAGTCAGAGGGAATTTAGTCGATATTTATAATTTAGGTGTGTCCCTGGATTTAATGTCTTGATTCTTCTTGACTATGTATAAACTTTTACAATATTATTTTTCGCCTCCGGCTGAAATAAAGTCGTTTTGGGTGGGGATGTAAAGGGTCTATAACCACTTACTTAAACATAATTTTGCATCACACAGGTTGAGATGGGCTACATATCTATAGTCGTGGGCCACTAGCGGCAGAGACAAACAACAGCTGTTAGTGAGTGGAGTGCAGGCAGCCTATAGGGGCAGAAGTCGCTAAGAGAGCTCTACATAATCGGAACATGGTGCAACGGCGGAAGGCCGCCCGTGATACATATTGTCAACTGAGCATGTCCCTACCGCCACGAGTTGACCCTCAGCAATTTACCAATCGTGACAAAAGAGTAACGGCCTCACATTTGTGTAAAATCAAGAATATATCACTTAATTACAGCTGAACACCTTAGTGGCTATTATTGCAATAGGACCCTACTGATTGTGTTAGTTCATTATTCAGCAGCCAAAACACTGTTATGGAAGAACTCTCACAACAGTATTAGCCGATCATCCCCTTATCCTTAGCACATGGTCAGTCCAACTCATTTGTTAGGCTGCTACTCGGTGATCAATAATATCTAAACCAATCGTGAGTGTTTCAACTTGTAATGTATGTGACTTCATAAATGAGTTTCTATTTATTCTTGGTAATATAGTTATACAGCCTTCGATGGCAATAAATTCCTCTACGATATAGAACATACGTTGTCGTTTATATGACGTTTGTTAAGAAACACTTTTTAGTTGTGACAGCTGGGCTCACTCTTCCAATAATATTATGAATGAAACATTTCACATTAGAACATCGTTCTTATGATAGAGCCAACTTTTGGCACAGATACATAGTACAAAAGGAAGATTGCTGCAGTCTTCCGATGTAAATGTTCATTTTGCTTCTGGAAGTCTCGACATGTTTGGCTCTCCTTCGACGCAGTTCTTCTCATTTAAGTACAAAGATTGCATCTTTATAGGAATTAAAGGAATTCGGAAGGAATTTTCTACGGCCTACAGTGAGGAGGAAGCTGTTTAAATTGGAAATGGGAGAACACAGAGAACCATTTCCAAGGTTGCTGGTGGATGGGTTCGAACCACCTCGCCTCTCGAATCCAGGGATTGCTAGATCAGTGCCTCAAGGTTCAGAGTTACCGCGTTCGGTGGAGAATCAGGAAAAACTGTTTGTGGTCATTGTTTCCAAATAAAATAAAATGCATCGCAACAGCAGCTGGAATTCTGATGTTGCATGTTTTTCCTTTAATGGTACATGTTTCGACATCTGACAGTGCATGATCACACGCATATATTAAGATTTAATTGTGCAGGAGATTCGTGGCTGCAAATACTACCGTATTACAAGGACCTAGGGCGAAGTGGTGAGTGGATGCGAATACGATCGGCCAGGACGAGTTCAAGCAGCCTGCTGAAAAGATGAACGAACTATTGGATATTCTGACACCGCATACTTCTTCCTCTTTCGGCAAATCCCTCCCCATGGTCCAACATCGTAACTGGTTTCGATAACTGCGTAACGGCCAGGTGACCAGATTGAGCGATATTTTGCCGCTGGGGCTAATAATTGTAGAATTTTGAGCATTTTTTTTAAAAGAAATGCAACCTTTGCACTTGTACGATTTTCTATCAACGCGATTTTGGGCGGCACAAGAATTCCAGTTGCATTTTTATGCACTGATTTCAGTTTAACGTTACTGTATTTTCAATTATATTTAACGCTTCGCTGTGTTGTGAAATAGTGGAATATTGCAACTCGCAAATTTTATCCGTTTGCAAATAATGACTCCAACGCCAACATTAAGCTACTATAGATAAGTAACTGACTAGTGGACGAATAAAAATCGATTTTTCTCTTCTTGCTTGTTACAAACTCATTTATAATTGTAATTTATCAGAGCAGCACACAGCACAAAACAATAAACGGCAGACTTATGATCAATTGCAAGTACACACTGAACTGATCAGCAAAACAACAACTAAACTCAAGTAGGGCCTACAATGCGCAATAGTTGGTCTTGGCTAAAGTATGAATAGGCGATAGCCACTATTGCTGTCGATATATCGAAAGTTAAATCTGCCGAATGCCTTGTTGACTATCGATAGCGCTTATCTCTTTTCCGTCATACGATTGAAAATCAAAATGTAAGGCGTGATCAAATAGTTTCTGTCCGAAGGTCGTGCAGTCCAGAATTGGTATGCCACACTGGGAAAATAGCCGTGGCATAGAGGCAACAATCTCACCAACGCACTAGGTTGAAGATAACTGTTTGGTAAAGTATGAAAGCTTTCACGACCGGATGACATGTCTTCTGGTAAACCTTGCGGGATGTAAGGTCGTGGTCCATGAAACTCTTCAGCTCCTAACGTTTCATCCAGAGCTGCGCTGGACATCTTCAGAGGGGTGTTTCTCCTATACGAGGGGTGTTTCTCTTATACGAGGCTCTCACAGATACCGGGGGGTGCAGGACACTGTGCGCAAGATAGCTCCCAAAACAGCTGACAGGGCAGCATAAGAAAAATCGGGTCGATAGCGATCGAGAGTTTCTTGAGCAGCTTGAATTGGAGGTGAGAAGTTTATGAGCTCTGTTGTGACTGGAGATAAGGAGTGGGTAAGTTGAAGTGTGGGTATCTCGCTACACATCTGAGGGGAAAAAAAATTGTCACAGTGGCGCCACCCCGAATCCCCATCTGCCAAATAATTCGAAACCACAATTTCGGGTACAATATCGTGGCCTCATTGTTTTGAGACCCAAAATGGCATCACTTTGAACAAATTTCTGTCCAATGGGGAGACTATCAATACAAAAAGATATTGTGAGGCCCTGAATAAACTCAGAAGGAGCATTCAAAAGTAGGGAATGCTGAGGAGAGATGTGTGCTTGATGCAGAACAACACCCATTCTAACACAGCCTCAGTCACCAATGCGCTCTTAGACTCATTCGGTTGGGATGTTTTGAACCACCCCCTGTATTCCCCTGACTTGGCGCCTTCTGATTATCACCTTTTTACCTCCCTGAAGGCGCACATGCATAGAAATAAACTTTCAACTGACGAGGTAGTGCAGAAACAGATTCTAAAATAAACTTCCTGGGAAATTAAAACTGTGTGCCGAACCGAGACTCGAACTCGGGACCTTTGCCTTTCGCGGACAAGTGCTCCACAGACTGAGCTACCCAAGCACGACTCACGCCCCGTTCTCACAGCTTTACTTCTGCCAGTACCTCTTTCCCTACCTTCCAACCTTTACAGAAGCTCTCCTGCAGAACTAGCACTCCTGAAAGAAAGGATATTGCGGAGACATGGCTTAACCACAGCCTGGGTGATGTTTCCAGAATGAGATTTTCACTCTGCAGCGGAGTGTGCACTGATATGAAACTTTCTGGCATATTAAAACTGTGTGCCGGACCGAGACTCGACCTCGGGACCTTGGCCTTTCGCGGGCAAGTGCTCTACCGACTGAGGTACTGGCAGAAGTAAAGCTGTGAGAACTGGGAGTGAGTCGTGCTTAGGTAGCTCAGTCGGTAGAGCACTTGTCCGCGAAAGGCAAAGGTCCCGAGGTCGAGTCTCGGTCCGACACACAGTTTTAATCTGCCAGGAAGTTTCATATCAGCGCACACTCCGCTGCAGAGTGAAAATCTCATTCTGAAGATTCTAAATTGTTGGAAGGAGCTGCCAGGGAAGTTCTAGCAGGACATGAAGAAGCTTATGCCATGGCTCACCACATTCATTGAATGGGATGGCGATTATGTGAATAACATAGTCAAGTGTATCAACAATTTTTGTTTTCAAATAGACTTTTTCTAACCTAAATATAAGAATATAGTACACTTACGTCCTGAACATGTCCCTTACGCCAGAATCAACAGCTTTCGTGTGTTGATTACTAGATGCATCTTAAAGACGCACTTGCAAAAGAAATAAATGGCTACAGTGTTGGTGCAACAGTAATTCTGGTAGCTACATTCACTGGTAGCTCCCACCAGACATACAAACACATGCAGGATGTCTTGATGTACATCAGGAAACATAGCCACCAGACCTGCTTATCACATTTACGTGCAATCCCATGTGCCCAAGATCATGTGGTTGGTTATGAATGACTAAGCTTCTGATGATTGACATGATGTTATAGCAGAGATGTTCCATCAAAAGCAGTTGAAACTGAATTACCTATTAATAAGAGGAAACGTATTTGGCACAGTCACTGCTGGATGCACACAATTGACTGGTAAAAACGTTGATTACTACACTTGTTTAACTTAGTAATCAAAATCTGTCCAGCTAGTATTGATTACATCCGCCAAATTACTGGATCATACTCATGATCCACCCATATCAAGTGATCACATGACATATTATTCATAGACCATTGGGATATGTTAATACACATGCACCCTGCATGCGAGACAGTAAGTGTACTAAGAAATGTTCAAGACCACTACTCATTGATACTACTACTGGATAGATGCCTGCTCCCTTTACAGACGCCATTGCCAGAAAGAAAATGGTACACTACCACATACCGTGCACGAATGCCTGGTGCCACTGAAACAGACAATCAATGGCTTATTGCATACTCACACTTACTTTTAGCAATGTTCCACATGTTCATGCACTGAATAGTAGCATCAAAGCTATAAAGTATTGTTGTAAATAAATCACGAAGAGTAGCGACATCTTCGTGTATGGTATGTGTAATGAGCGACACTAAGCTAGGGCCATACTGTGGAGGATGGGCATATAGAGCATGAGTCACATAAGATGTAATACCACTTTTGCTTCTTGAATGGTTACATATATCCGGACACGGTTTCCGGAAAATGTTAGAGCGTCGAGGGGAGCGTACTTTTTGGTTTGGTTAAAGTTTTTAAGCGTTTGTTTCAACTGAGATATATGCAAGCATGTTTCTTAAATGGAGCTGCATAGTTTTCATAACTGCATTCGATAGTTCTTGAGAATAGAGTACAGTGATATAGCGTTTGTTAATGCTGACATTCAAACCTGTCGTTCAAACCTGTCGTAAGAAAGTTCAGGAAATATCCTCGAATTTAAGAGCACGGTAGCTGGAATCTGCGTTAGCAGTGGAAACAACACCCAGCAGAGTTGTCATGCTACGTTGGGTCAGAATGTCAACACATTTGCCTGTTTACTTGTCTACACTGCAGGCCGTTCATTTTTGCTTCAACATTCTTTGCGTTGCGACATGTACAACTATTCGGAGCAGTTAGATATCCTGCTTTTATATGGTAAATGTAAAAAATAACTGCCATAAAAATAGTGCAGCGGTATAGAGCTGTCGATCCGGATAGCCACTGCCCGACGCGCTAGTGCGTACTGGCTGCTTGAACGTCAAAAATAGGACAAGAAAGAAGACAACAACTGACAGAGAAGACGAAGAAAATATTCTGGCCACGGCGATAATGTATCCGCACAGAGAATGGTACGACGTACTGCCAAGGAATGAGGAATCAGCCAGACGGGTGTCATTGGCATCTTGTCGGCAGAATTTCCGCACCTAGCATCTGTCACATCACGCACTCGACGTCTATGATTTCGAACGTCGAACAGGATTTTCAGAATTTTGTCGATGTGCCCTTCAGCAACTGAGACACGATCCTACGTTTTTTCCAACGTGTGTTCTCTAGCGATGAAGCAACGTTTACTAACCATGCTTATATAAATTTGCATAACTTGCACTACTGGGCACCAGAAAGTCCACACAAGCTCTGCCAGATGCAATATCAACGGGCTTGGAACGTAAATGTATGGTGTGGCATCATAGGATATTACACTGTGGGACTTTAATTTATCTCAGGCGTTCTAAATGGACTTTCGTACGCACGCCTTATGACGAACATTCTGCCATTTCTTATAGAAGAGGTACCGTTGAATATTCTACACTGCATGTGGGTGCCAGACGATTGTCTAGCTCACTTGTCCTATGTTGTAACGCATGAGAACTTCCATGGACGTTGGATGGGACGAAATTCTGTTGTCAAATGGCCTGTGAGGTCCCCCGACTTGACTCCTCTTTCTCTGTTTCTTCGGCGAGCCCTCAAAGATGCAGTCTATGACGAAGCCCCAACTACGTCATACGATACGTGTCGTCGAATCGCCAGTGCATGCTCTACCATATCATTCACTGTAATTAAACTGTTCATCGTTCTTTCGAACGGCGATTTCAAATTTGTCTTTCATTTCATGATCAACAGTTTGAGCTCATGCTTACATGAAAGATAAAGCTTTTTTTTAAGACAAAATTTACTTGCTATGATTTGGGTCGTTAATTAAATCATTGTTAGTAAATTAATCATTTCAGTTACGTGTGTACCAGATTGCACTGCAGTGTCAAATAGGTCGACAGGGTGTATTGCACACAGCTAGTAAGAGTCTCATTAGGCGCTTACGTTCAGCATGCAACGATATTTCGTTAGGAAGAGTATTTGTTTTGCGACGTACAATTCCTCACCAAAGTATTTTTAATGAGAGTTTTGTTCAGTGATGTATCCCATATGATATAATTTAGAGTAGGCAAAAACAGTTGTTCAAATGGATCAAATGGCTCTGAGCACTTTGGGACTTAATTTCTGAGGTCATTAGTCCCCTAGTACTTAGAACTACTAGAACCTAACTAACCTAAGGACATCACACACATCCATGCCCGAGGCAGGATTCGAACCTGCGACCGCAGCCGTCATGCGGTTCCAGACTGTAGCGTCTAGAACCGCTCCGCCACCCCGGCCGGCAGAAACAGTTGTCCGACCACATGTAGTTTATCTCTAAGAAACACACAACTACGTGCAGGAAAAAAGAGGTCAAAATCTTCCTTCTAACATTTAGATATTTAACATAGCAGTTGCTTTTTTCAGCGTATAATACCTATTTATTTTGGAAGAATAAACAGTTGATCTCTCTTTTCAGCTGACATTTATATAGGAGGAAACACAAATGTGAAACAGTTTTCCTAAGTAATTTGCGGTACTGTAGTTTCTAGCCTATGTCGTATTTCTATTTACGGGATTCATAGGTGAATCTGGATCTAGGTCGTAAGTCGGTTCAAGGGACAATAAAGCTTTATTCTTGTAGCGCAGGCCTATGTAACAGTATAAGACAGCGCAGCCTGGTCGGAGACGCCTGCTTGGCAGAGTTTATACCGAAAGTGTCGTTTCTGTCCACCATGCTCTCACATTCCAGCGCATTTCTCGTAGCTTTTTGCAAGAGGTTTCAGCGTCAACGCTCTGTCACTCTAATTGCCTTCTCAACAGCTACCAAATGCAGTTATAAGAGTTCGATAAAGAACAAGAAGAAAAATAATATCTCAGTTGACACCAGCACTAAAAATAATAACAAAACAAAAACACGCTGGCTCCTCAGTAGTCTTTTTTTTTGGAGGGGGGGAGGGTTGGGGGCGGGGGTCATCAGTTGCCAGACTGGTTTGGTGCGCCCCGCCACGAATTTCTCTCCAGTGTCAAACTCTTCACCTCAGAGTAGCACTTGCAACCTAAGTCCTCAATTGTTTACTGGTTGTATTCTAGGCTCCGTCTTCCTCTAAAGTTTTTCCTCTGTACAGCTCCCTCTAATACCATGCAAGTCATTCCCTCCACTCCCTTATGTCTTAATACACGTCCTATCATCCTGTCCCTTCACCTTATCAGCGTTTTGCACATATTCCTTTCCTCTCCTCATTCCTTACTTTATCAGTCCACCTAAATTTCAACATTCGTCTATAGCACCACATCTCAAATGCTCCGATTCTCTTCTGTTTCGATTTTCACACAGTCCGTGTTTCACTATCGTACAATGCAGCACTCCAGACGTATATTCTCAGAAATTTCTTCCTCACATTAAGGCCTATGTTTCATACCAGTACACTTCTCTTGGACAGGATTGCTGTTTTTGCCATTGCTAGTCTGCTTTTGATGTTCTCCTCACTCTGTCCGTCATTATTTTACTGCCTATGTCGCGTAATTCCTTAAATTCGTATATTTCATGACCATGAATCCTGATGTTAACTTTCTCGCTGCTCTCATTTCTCCTACTGCTCATTACTTTCGTCTTTCTTCGATTTACTTTCAATCCATATTCTGCGCTCATTAGACGGTTCATTCCATTCAGCAGATAGTGCAGTTCTTCTTCACTTTCACTCAGGATAGCAATGTCATCAGCGAATCGTATCATAGACATTCTTTCACGCTGAATTTTAATTCCACTATTAAATCTTTCTTTTATTTCCATCACTGCTTCTTCGATGTACAGATTGAACAGTAGGGACGGAAGACTGCATCCCTGTCTTACAGCCTTTCGTTCTTGGTCGTCCACTCTTGTTATTCCCTCTTCGTTCTTGAACATATTGTATATTACCCATCTCTCCGTATAGCTTACCCCTATTTTTCTCAAAATTCCGAACATCTTGTACCATTTCACACTGTCGAATGCTTTTTCCAGTCCGTCAAATCGTATGAACAGGTTTGATTTTTCTTTAGTCTTGCTTCTGTTATCAACCTCAACGTCAGTATTGCCGCCCTCGTGCCTTTACCTTTTCTAAAGCCAAACTGGTAGTCATCTAGCACATCCCCAATTTCCTTTTCCATTCTTCTGTATATTATTCTTGTCAGCAACTTGGATGCACGATTGTGCGATAATTCTCCTACTTGTCAGCTCTTGCAATCTTCGGAATTGTGTGGATGATATTTTTCCTTGAGTCAGATGGTATGTCCCCAGTCTCATACATTCAGCACACCAACGTGAGTAGTCGTTTCCTTACCACTTCCTCCATGATTTTAGAAATTCTGATGGAAGGTTATCCATCCCTTCAGGCTTATTTGATCCTAAGTACCCCAAGCTCTGATTCTAGTACTGGATCTCCTATATCTTCTAAATCGACTACTGTTTCTTGTACTATCACATCAGACTAATCTCTCCCCCCCCCCCCCCCCCTTGGGGCTTTCAGTTTATTCTTTCCACCTACCCGCTCTCTCCTCAGCATTTAACAGTGGAATTCCCGTTGCATTCTTAATGTTACCACCCTTTCTTTTAATGTCACTGATTGATGTTTAACTTTCCTGTATGTCGAGTCTGTCCTTCCGACAATCATTTCTTTTCCGATTTCTTCACATTTTTCATGCAGCCATTTCGTCTTGGCTTCACCGCACTTCCTATTTATTTCATTCCTCATCGACTTGTATTTCTGTATTCCTGAATTTCTCGGAACACTGTTTTACTTCCTCCTTTCATCGATTAAATGTAGTATTTCTTCTGTTACCCATGGTTTCTCCGCAGTTACCTTCTTTGTACTTATGTTTTTCTTTCCAACTTCTATAATGGCCCTTTTTAGAGATGTACACTCCTCATCAACAGTACCGCCTACTGGGCTATTCCTTATTGTTATATCTATAGCCGTAGAGGACTTCAAGCGTATCTCGTCATTCCTAGGTACTTCCGTATCCCACTTAAACTTCAGCATACTCTTCATCACTACTGTATTTTGATCTGAGTCTCTACCTGCTCCTGGGTACGGCTTGCAATCTAGTATCTGATGCCTATCTGACCCTGATGTAATCCAACAAATCTTCCAGTATCACCCAGCTTTTTCCAAGTCAGTGGTCTAATATGGGCCAAAAACCGCGTTTCAGTATGTGTAACCGTTCACTAAATGAAAGGAGTGTTCATCTTACCTGACTTATCATGTATATAAGCAGTATTGTGGTTCTCTGGCAAATACCGGGGTTTCCCATACATGAGTGTTTCCTCTGAGTTCCACATCTAAGAATGTTCAACGTGTGTACTTCTCCAGAGATGCCACCCAGGTCATGGCTGCCAGTTCAACGCACAACTAATGGCATTCTTCACCTTCAGTTGTACAGATCCATTAGCACACCCCCACCTTTACCCGGTAGTGCCTATGTCATGCATCTGAATGTTGAGCGGAAAATATTCCGTCTGTGAATGATTGTCCTACGTGTCCACAGTACAGATGCAGCGATTTGTATGGAGGAGTGTACATAGTAGACCCTAACGAACTGGAAGACTGTTTCCCATTCATGTTGTTGCATGTGGTCATGGTCCATTTGGCTACGAAGACATGTGCGTCATCAACAGAGGGATTGTGCCACGTTCACGCATTCATGGTATGCTTTGAGATTACTAGAGATTGCCAAGCACAGCGAGTCTGCCATGTGTGATGCCAAAGATGGCAAATGAGATACTTATTCGCTACCATTCTCACAGCATTCAACTTACCAAATGTAGGGTCCCTATGTGAAGGAACACGTCTGCAGACATATGAGTACATGCTTGTACATCAAATGAGTCTCCAACCACGGCTCTGCAACTGAGTGACTAGGTGTTCAACTGTGCATTAGGTGCTGACGAGGGTTTGTGTATGGGCATGTGTAATAAGCGATTAGTAACCGTATCTTGCTGGCGCCTCCACACTACACAGTGTACTGCACTCTGAGGGAGGTCATTCGCGAAATAAATTAAAACAATGATGACTTCCAAGTCTATGTAGATTCACAAGCACTGTAACGGCAATACCAGAGCTGGCAATGATAATTACTATAAGTCCTTGCAATCTTATTTCCACCAGTAGTAGATTTACAAAAAGGTTTTTCCCGTATGACGGTTTGCGTCTAGAAAGAGTAGCCCACCATGTTTATTCCACACACATTCCATGTGCTCATTGAGTGCCACTTGTTGGTCACCATTCAGAAGAGGTTTATGTGGATTCACATAAAATGACACATGATTCACAATATGATACTTATGGTGTTAGTTGTGTATTACACCATCCATACTGTTCACTGTGCATGACTGTATAAGTTCGGAAGTCAACGGCTGTGGCACAGGTTAGTCAGGTAAATGTATCCACCACGGCCAGGTCCTACCACATTGGATGGGAAAAAGCGGCTTTTACCTGCCCCGAAGCTAAAAATCACATAAAAAGCCAAATTTCATCAGTTTCTAATTGTCAGAGTCGTGCTGAGCATGTTTCACATACTGTCTACCGTTTTCTGCCACAAACAGCATGTTTCAGTCAGATCTTAGTGCCACAAGGGTCACGTTCAGAGGGCGATGCACAGTACTTACCTTCAGTTCAGCTATGTTCGTAGTTACAGCAATAAAGACAGCATCTTTCACGTAACTCCACAGGCAGAAGGTAAACGGATTAAGATCAGGACGTCATGCTGTAGGGAAACGACAGCTGATATGTCTAGTATTTCCGCAGTGCCTCTTCAGGAGCCACTTCACTAACTGAACAATCCACTTTGGAGAAGGGTTGAAATGACATTTTTGTGCAAAAAGCTCTAGTAACGTGTAGCAATGACTGTAAGGGTAACAGTATGTGCAAGACTCACCTCCTCGAAAAAATACCGCTCTATAATAAACGATGCCATCAAATGGCATCATACGATCACCTTTCAGCTAAGTAATGCCTGGTATCTTGCTCTGGAATTGTTTAAGGAGTAACGGGGACAGCTACAGCACTCCACGAATAGAAGAACAGAAGGCGTGGATATAGAAAACTATCACCAGTGTCGGGCGCAGTGGACCGAAGATGGAACGTCCAGGAGCAGTTTCAGCCGGCGCGGACACCAGAGGGGACATCAGAACCGCAGCGTACCGAAAGCGGAACGGCAACGCCACAGAAGATCGCAGGGAGCGGAGGTGGACAGCAGGGGGAATGCCTGGCACTTCAGACAGGATCCCAGACGCACCAGACCGAAGATGAGACACCCAGCAGAGGGTCTTGTGGCCGCGGACAACAGAGGGATCACCCAGAACCGCAATGGACGGGAAACTGAACACAACGTTGCAGAAGAACGCAGCGAGGTTGCGCGGACCGCAGAGGGAACGCTTTCAACCGCCGGTGGAGGGGTGAGCCCACAGACGTAAGTACTGGACCAGGTCCTCTCGAGGAGCAGTCTCAGGTCGCACCTGATGAAGGTTACGAGCTACATTACCCGACATATCGTGCAAGTGATGTCTGGCACAATATCCGACAATTCAAGATGTCATTAGATCGCCGGGAAAGCCTGAAGAGTTAATACAGTATGACGTTCAGGAGTAACACGGAATTTGATTAGAAACTTGGCTGGCATGCAGATATGCCGCATTGAGCCGTCGTGCACCTGGTACAAGAGGAGTTATGGTTGCATGGACTGACGTAATATTACTTGGAACTGATAATAGCATCTACTTACGGGCAGCATCTGTTTGCTTAAAAATAGGTTGGCCGTCAAATTATTTAGCAACAATGCCTTCCCAGGCCTTGCCACTAGGCAGTGATTAAGTGAGGCAACGAATTTTGTGTGACGATTTGGTATTAGGAAATGTGTTATGAGTGTTTCATTTGTATAAAATAATGTTCGTTGTCGGTGTATGACATTTCTGTCATAAAATGATATCATCTCTTTTGGAAGATATTTTAGAGTAATTGTGTTGCTAGAGAAGGACATTATTACTTGGTTTTCTCAAATGTTCAACCATTTCATGTTAGTGTTGGTGTAAACGTGTTTATTCTTTTATTCCTTTAATTGTATGCTTAGTAGTCCTGATTGGTCACTTTATCGATCTACACAGATAAATTGATCCTACATTACTAATACGATAGTTTATTAAATTTGGTGCCAGGCGTTCATCTAAGAGTACTTTGATTACACTTCATCCGCTACATTAAATCTAGTAGTGTTATGTATTAGGTATTATGCACTGAATTCACCTAAATGTAGATAGTGTAGTGTTTCACATATATGTTGTTTGTTTAACAGACTTACTTCGCTAAGAATTGTCTGAATGATTGATTTAATTCCAGCTAGAGTTTTAAATTATTATTTGTTCGAATCAGTCGGATCTGTTGCTTAGTAATTTAAAAATTTCAAAACTTAAGTGTCTTTGTTGCTCTCTAATTCACATGGAAGATGTTACATCAGCTTTTTAGTAGGTTTCTCTCTTTGAAGATAATTTCGAAGTAGTATCTATAAGGAAGGTTAAATTTTTGATATATATGTTGCCATATTTCGTTCTTGACATAGAACACAGAGCACAAATGAATATTTGGTGTGTCCTTTGAATTTGAAAATCAGTAGTTTGTTACCTACTTGTGTTATATTACTAGAATTTTATATATGTTTACGTACTAGGTAAGATGTGCACATATTGAAGCATTTGTGTCTTTTCGAATGAGTTTGCTGTGATTATGTACGATGCTGTAAGTTTTTTCGGTGTTCCTTTGGTAATTTCGCTTGTGTAAATGAAGGTTATCAGGAGAAAGAAAACTGCCGTTCTACGGATCGTAAGGTGGAATGTTAGATCCCTTAATCGGGCAGGTAGGTCAGAAAATTTTAAAAGGAAAATGGATAGGTTTCAGTTAGATATAGTGGGAATTAGTGAAGTTCGGGGGCAGGAGGAACAAGACTTTTGGTCAGGCGAATACAGGGTTATAAATACAAAATCAAATTTGGTTAATGCAGGAGTAGCTTTAATAATGAATAAAAAGTGGGAGCGCGGGTAAGCTACTACAAACAGAATAGTGAACGCATATTGTGGCCAAGATAGACACAAAGCCCACGCCTACTACAGTAGGCCAAGTTTATATGCCAAATAGCTCTGCAGACGATGAAGAAATTGATGAAATGAATGATGAGATAAAAGAAATTATTCAGATATTGAAGGGAGGCGAAAATTTAATAGTCATGGGTAACTGGAAATAGAGAGTAGGAAAAGGGAGAGATGGAAACATAGTAGGTGAATATGGATTGGGGATAAGAAATGAAAGAGGAAGCTGTCTGGTAGAATTTTGCACAGAGCATAACTTAATCATAGCTAACACCTGGTTCAAGAATCATAAAAGAAAGTTGTATACGTGGAAGAATCCTGGAGATACTAGAAGGTGTCAGAGAGGTTATATAATGGTATGCAAGACATTTAGGAACCAGGTTTTAAATTGTAAGACATTTGCAGGGGCAGATGTGGACTCTGACTACAATCTATTGGATATGAACTGTAGATTAAAACTGAAGAAACTGCAAAAAAGTGGGAATTTAAGGAGATGGGACCTAGATAAACTAAACCAGAGGTTGTACAGAGTTTCAAGGAGATCATAAGGGAACAATTGATAGAATTGGGGAAACAAATACAGTAGAAGAAGAATGGGTAGCTTTGAGGGATGAAGTAGTGAAGGCAGCAGAGTATCAGGTAGGTAAAAAGACGAGGGCTAGTAGAAATCCTTGGGTGACAGAAGAAATATCGAATTTAATTGACGAAAGGAGAAAATATAAAAATGCAGTAAATGAAGCAGGCAAAAAGGAATACAAACGTCTCAAAAATGAGATCGACAGGATGTGCAAAATGGCTAAGCAGGGATGGCTAGAGGACAAATGTAAGGATGTAGAGGCGCATATCACTAGGGGTGAGATAGATACAGCCTACAGGAAAATTAAAGAGACCTTTGAAGAAAAGAGAGCCACTTGTATGAATATCAAGAACTCAGATGGAAACCCAGTTCTAAGCAAAGAGGGGAAAGCAGAAAGGTGGAAGGAGTATATAGAGGGTCCATGCAAGAGCTATGTACTTGAGGACAATATTATGGAAATGGAAGCGGATGTAGATGAAGATGAAATGGGAGATACGATACTGCATGAAGAGTTTGACAGAGCACTGAAAGACCTGAGTCGAAATAAGACTAAGGGAGTAGTGAACATTCCACTAGAACTACTGACGGCCTTGGGAGAGCCAGTCCTGACAAAACTCTACCATCTGGTGAGCAAGATGTATGAGACAGGCGAAGTACCCTTAGACTTCAAGAAGAATACAATAATTCCAGTCCCAAAGAAAGCAGGTGTTGACAGATGTGGAAATTACCGAACTATCAGTTTAATACGTCACAGCTGCAAAATACTAACACGAATTCTTTATAGACGAATGAAAAAACTGGTAGAAGCCGACCTCGGGGAAGATCAGTTTGGATTCCATAGAAATATTGGAACACGTGAGGCAATACTGACCTTATGACTTATGTTAGAAGAAAGATTAAGGAAAGGCAAACCTACGTTTCTAGCATTTGTAGACTTAGAGAAAGCTTTTGACAATGTTGACTGGAATACTCTCTTTCAAATTCTAAAGGTGACAGGGATAAAATACAGGGAACGATTATTTAAAATTTGTACAGAGACCAGATGGCAGTTATAAGAGTCGAGGGTCATGAAAGGGAAGCAGTGGTTAGGAAGGGAGTAAGACAGCGTTGTAGCCTCTCCCCGATGTTATTCAATCTGTATATTGAGAAAGCAGTAAAGGAAATACACTCCTGGAAATTGAAACAAGAACACCGTGAATTCATTGTCCCAGGAAGGGGAAACTTTATTGACACATTCCTGGGGTCAGATACATCACATGATCACACTGACAGAACCACAGGCACATAGACACAGGCAACAGAGCATGCACAATGTCGGCACTAGTACAGTGTATATCCACCTTTCGCAGCAATGCAGGCTGCTATTCCCCCATGGAGACGATCGTAGAGATGCTGGATGTAGTCCTGTGGAACGGCTTGCCATGCTATTTCCACCTGGCGCCTCAGTTGGACCAGCGTTCGTGCTGGACGTGCAGACCGCATGAGACGACGCTTCACCCAGTCCCAAACATGCTCAATGGGGGACAGATCCGGAGATCTTGCTGGCCAGGGTAGTTGACTTACACCCTCTAGAGCACGTTGGGTGGCACGGGATACATGCGGACATGCATTGTCCTGTTGGAACAGCAAGTTCCCTTGCCGGTCTAGGAATGGTAGAACGATGGGTTCGATGACGGTTTGGATGTACCGTGCACTATTCAGTGTCCCCTCGACGATCACCAGTGGTGTACGGCCAGTGTAGGAGATCGCTCCCCACACCATGATGCCGGGTGTTGGCCCTGTGTGTCTCGGTCGTATGCAGTCCTGATTGTGGCGCTCACCTGCACGGCGCCAAACACGCATACGACCATCATTGGCACCAAGGCAGAAGCGACTCTCATCGCTGAAGACGACACGTCTCCATTCGTCCCTCCATTCACGCCTGTCGCGACACCACTGAAGGCGGGCTGCACGATGTTGGGGCGTGAGCGGAAGACGGCCTAACGGTGTGCGGGACCGTAGCCCAGCTTCATGGAGACGGTTGCGAATGGTCCTCGCCGACACCCCAGGAGCAACAGTGTCCCTAATTTGCTGGGAAGTGGCGGTGCGGTCCCCTACGGTCTTGGCGTGCATCCGTGCGTCGCTGCGGTCCGGTCCCAGGTCGACGGGCACGTGCACCTTCCGCCGACCACTGGCGACAACATCGATGTACTGTGGAGACCTCACGCCCCACGTGTTGAGCAATTCGGCGGTACGTCCACACGGCCTCCCGCATGCCCACTATACGCCCTCGCTCAAAGTCCGTCAACTGCACATACGGTTCACGTCCACGCTGTCGCGGCATGCTACCAGTGTTAAAGACTGCGATGGAGCTCCGTATGCCACGGCAAACTGGCTAACACTGACGGCGGCGGTGCACAAATGCTGCGCAGCTAGCGCCATTCGACGGCCAAAACCGCGGTTCCTGGTGTGTCCGCTGTGCCGTGCGTGTGATCATTGCTTGTACAGCCCTCTCGCAGTGTCCGGAGCAACTATGGTGGGTCTGACACACCGGTGTCAATGTGTTCTTTTTTACATTTCCAGGAGTGTATAAAGAAAAATTTGGAGTAGGTATTAAAATCCATGGAGAAGAAATAAAAACTTTGAGGTTCCCCGATGATATTTTAATTCTGCCAGAGACAGCAAAGGACTTGGAAGAGCACTTGAACGGAATGCACAGTGTCTTGAAACGAGGATAATAAATTAACATCAACAAAAGCAAAACGAGGATAATGGGATGTAGTCGAATTAAGTTGCGCGATTCTGAAAGAATTAGATTAGGAAATGAGACACTTAAAGTAGTAAAGGAGTTTTGCTATTTGGGGAGAAAAATAACTGATGATAGTGGAAGTACAGAATATATAAAATGTAGACTGGCAATGGCAAGGAAAGCGTTTCTGAAGAAAGCGAAATTTGCTAACATCGAGTAAAGATTTAAGTGTCAGGAAGTCGTTTCTGAATGTATTTGTATGGAGTGTAGCCATATATGGAAGTGAAGCATGGACGATAAATAGTTTGGACAAGAAGGAAATAGAGGCTTTTGAAATGTGGTGCTACAGAAGAATGCTGAAGATTAGATGGGTAGATCACGTAAGTAATGAGGAGGTATTGAATAGAATAGGGGAGGTGTTTGTGGCACAACTTGACAAGAGGAAGGGACCGGTTGGTAGGACATGTTCTGAGGCAATCAAGGGATCACAAATTTACTATTGGAGGGCAGCGTGGAGTGTAAAAATCGTAGAGGGAGACCATTAGATGAATACACTAAACAGATACTGAATGATGTAGGTTGCAGTAGGTACTGGGAGATGAAGAAGCTCGCACAGGATAGAGTAGCGTGGAGAGCTGCATCAAACCAGTCTCCGGACTGAAGACCACAGCAACAACACCAACAGCCAATGAAGGTTCAGTTGAGATGATGTGGACATTGTAGTTCTACTCCACGTAAGGTAGACGAAAAATATGTCTGGGAATCTCATTACAATGAAAGACAGCCCATACGCCAATTTCAAATCGACAGCGATGTTGTACTGTGATTATGCTACATTTGAACATTTACATGTTGAGTGATGTTAGAGTAAAACCAGATTGATTGTCGTGAGCGTTTGTGGCATATCGATAATTTTCATGTTTTTCAGGCTCATGAAATATGGCCTTCGGGTATGGATGTATGATTGTGTGATATTTTAATGTGACAGGATAAAGGTGAGGGACCAACCATTGATAGAGTGTAGTGTAGTTGGTCGAGGTATAACGTGATGAAAGTATGATACGGTGAATAAAAAGCATAAAAAAGACTTATATCATCATGGATAACGTTTGTGAAGTGTCTTTTCATGTCAGTTTAGTCAGGGAAGTGTAAAAGGCAGTTGAAGTATTATTGTTCGTATAACTCCGTTTAAACAGGTCTTGGAAGCCCGAACGTACGACGGACCACCGTGTAATCCTCAGTCGACAGGCTTCATTGGATGCGGATATGGAGGGGCACTTGGTCAGCAAACTGCTGTCCCAGAGGTTGTCAGCTTTCGTGATCAGAGGCATTACTTTGCGATCTAATAGCTCCTCAAGTGACCTCCCAACAGATGAGTCCATCACACTTGCCAACAGCACATAGCACCCCGTACATCACCCATCCAATATCTGGCAAAATCCAACAGCACTTAACTTCAGTGATCAGAACCGGTGTTACCACTGCAGCAAGGGCGTTGGTATCTTGGTATAAAATAATAGTTAAATTGTGATTGGGAACGCTGAGTACGGGACTTCACCGTCAGCTATGGACTCTGTTTGAGCAATAATTGTGATTAAAATCTGTTGATCTGAGATAATGTATCAAGCTGTTGCTTGGTTAGTAAAGTTTTGTGGGATAAACGTAATTTTTATATTCATTTCTTTATATCATGTTCGTGAGCGAACATTCCCACCAGTTCCATGAGTGCAGATCAACAACTAGAAATTCAAAGTTGTGCGGATACTTAATAATCTTAAATTAATTTTAAGAAGAAGATAGAAGACCGGCCACAATACATTCACTCTGCTATTTTATAGCTTTTCTGCAATTTCTTCATAACTTGTGTTGCAACTACTGCACCAACGACGTGGACGTGTGATATCTATTCTTAGCCCAGTTCAAGTATCTGAGTGTGTGAAAACGTATTCAGTGATTCAGTGACTCTGTGAGATCTAATATGACCTTCTGTGAGAATTTTCGTTCGGTTTCTATTTCTTTCTTTATATGCGAGGATTGGTCTTGCGTGTAGCACAACTTCACATGGTACGTAGTAGGAGAGTGATTCAAGTGTGGTTTACTTTCCTGCTGTATGATTTAATGATTTAGATGGTCATCAGCTATGCCACAGTCAATAATTTGGTAATTTGTGTTAATTGCTTTTGTGAATGCTAACAGACTCCATGTATTCCCGCCATTGTGTATTCGTTACGACCTGTCAGTGCAAGGCGTTGTGTTTGAATCCCTTGGTGTGGAATAACAGCACATAAAAGATAAATTGATCGATTTACCTTACATTTTAAACTTCGCAGTATCCGTATTTCTAGAGTCAATCAACACAACCTCGCTGTGTTACACGTTATCACATGCTGTGACTATGCTGACAGTGTACAAGACAACTTGTGTAGTCATCAATGTGCAGTTGTACAACACCCCTCACAAATCTGCGATTCGCTTCGTTTTTTGACAGGCTGAATACCTATCATGTAAACCCCCATCTTTGCTGTAGTTTTTACGTGTGCATGTATAAATGTTATATTGCATTCTTATACCTGGAAAGTATTCAATTTAACCCCTGCCTCTACCCTGTAGCGTGGCTGAAGTTTCCTTTTTGTGTGTAGGAGACTCAATAACGTAAAATTCTTAACTGTTGTTGGAATTCTCAACCTCCTGGGCCTAGAAGACACGGCGGCATGAAAATCAGAAGATCTCCTGGGCTTAGAAGACACGGTGGTATGAAAACCAGAGATCGGAAATCAATATTTTCAGATATGCCCACAAGAATGTGCTTCCGGAGACTTCAACAGCATCAGTAACTGCTGTTGGAAATGCGAGAAAATATCAGGAAAGCTAACTTTAAGTTATATGTGAAACAAAGTTGTAACTTGTTCACAATGATTAACAGAGCATTAAACGGCGAATCAAGAAAAGGGTAACTGAGCTTGTTGGTGACATCTCCTTGCTCGTTTCTGTGGTTCCTCGGGAGGGAAAAGTACTGTACTACTGACTGTACATTCCAATAACACAGCGCTCAACCAGAGGATGCTCTGAAGTTTCGAGTCTCCAATGGAACCCAAAAAAGCTTTTCTCCAGTTACCTTCTTCATAGCAATTTTGAACAACAAAAGACGTGTTGATTTGACGCGTTAGTGTGTTGTTGCATGTGGTACCAATGATCCATCCAGCTTTCGGACTTTCACTGTTTCCATAAATCGCTCACTACTAATACCAGAATGGTATATTTTAAATGGATATGTTCAATTACCAACTCACTCTTGGCCAATGAACCAGTCATAGAGAGGAATACAAATACTACTGTTGCTCTGGATTTCTTTTCGATTATTGTTTGACGAACGGTTGGACATAACTCTACATTATGTCGATTTGTCAGAGGCGTCAACCGTTTATTTATATCGTTCTTATTCATGCGTATCATCCATTTCACGTAAGTCTGAGGTCACTTTGTGGTGATGCAAATTTAGTGACCAGAGATTTATGCAGCAGGGCCGCGTCCTTGTTTAGTTAGGAGGTTTCACCGCACCAGGGCCCAACTGCCACGCCGTTCGTTAGGCAGTTTACTGCTGGCGCAGAGTACCTGACAAACTCACCACGTCATCTACTAGGCTCTGCTGGGAGAAAGGGCTGATTCAGTATCCGAGGGCTTCGTTAACGACTGCATACCACATCTCATACCTCGGTCCTGACCGTGACCCCCCTCCTACTCAACAAGCAGAGTAAACTTGTCCAGCTGTCACGCACCTCGTTATCCAGTCTGTTCGTTGGACATTATTTTCACCATTCCATTTAACACAACCGCATTTCCTGTTACTTTCTGCCGCAACGAGTGTCGTTAAGCTCGTTATTGCCATCAACTCTTGCAGTCAGTGATCCATTTCATTCTGGTGACATCTCCATAGATACTATTCATCGTTAACCACACTGTCTCACTTTATATATAAAACGTTTAGCATTTTATGAAATATATTGCATTTCACCATTAACACACCATATAACAAAAATCCAAAGCCAAACATCATTAAATCCAGTCTTCTGTATTTTTTAATAGTCGACGCTTACTGGAAAAGTCAGTCATTTATTCGAAGCTTCGCCTATTTCATTTATTTATTCACCACAAATTCGCGCGGCTGGTGTAAAATACCGTAAGGCCTTGTAGTATTATTAGCGAACTTGGAAAGTTTACAGTTGTGCAGGATCCTGAAATTTTAATTAAATAAAATACTTCCTGTGAAATCAGCAAGTCCCTCCATGTTTCTACATATACACTTCCATGGTGGTGAGAGCTGTGAGACGTAAATATCGCCACACATTTAATACTCCCAAAACTTTCTTTTAGCATAATCCTCCAGAAAAATATTTATTTTATGGGATAATTTATTTTTATGAACTATAGATTCAGTATCCGGTGTTTCATTCGAGTTTACGTGATGCAGCAAAGGATTTATCAGAAAATTCTGCCATTACACGACTAATGAGCCTTAGAAAGCATTTATACTCTCATACGCTGACTGCAAAAATCTCTACACTAGAAAATAATTATAGTAGTTCAAAAGAAAAACCTTTAACATGCTGCACGTTAGGTATTTTTTTATTATTTTGTGGACCTACTGGCGTTTCGCCTTAGTTACAAGCGTTCTTCAGTAGGCATTCTGAAATATTACACGACTTCGTTTGCACTTATAGGTTATCGTTTGCACAAACAGGTTCTAGATTCACAACAATATATTGAGGTTTTTACAATGAAATGGAAAGGTGATTACACCTCAGTGTATAATTCATTATAAGCCAGACTGATTTCTTTCGTGTGGCAAACTGGTTGAAAGTTGGCAGTTTTATTTTGGTCACTCTTTGAAAACTGTAGCAACTTAACTGCTATATTCTGCGTCTAGAGTGTCATTCGTTTCTAAATTTGCAAACTTTCTCAGTTTTTGCTTTACATTGTCTTTCCTGTGACTATAGCTGTGCTGTTTGTACTGCGTCAAATTTCAATTTTATTAAAATGTGTTGTTCGCCTCCACGTATGTGCTACGTCACGTGAGTTACAAAGAAGAAATACGAAGGGTTTTAAAGTAATCATGTTGTAATAGTTGCCTAAGCATATATGTTGCAGGTATCGATATCGACAAAAGGTTGCAAATCCCATCAACCGTGCAGAAAAGCAGAGACTGGGCAGCGGCGACGGCAGAAGCCCAGAGATAGTCCACCATCGCAGATATATTGTCTCTATACGACTCCGCGAGAGATATTTTCTAAGGTGTGAACATTATAATGAACTCAAGAAATCGTTGCATTTTTTCTGCGATGTGATTCCTGGAGATTGACATTGTCAGACAGTTAACAGAGTCCCCGTTTTGCCATAGGACACAGTAAATCGTCCGACGGGAGATAATATTGGTAACTGTTTGCCTGGTCGGTAAGTCCAACAGCTGAGAAAGGTCGCGGGTTGCTCGTTCCGAAATTTGTACAGTTTAGGAAATTTAGTAATGTTCCTAACCGTGGGGTTCCTATTGGTAGAATTTGATTAGTTAAGGTTCTTGCGGTTACGTGGATTAGGGCGTTCGTCTATTTGAGTTAGGAGTTGGTGAAATAAGCTGTGTTCTTATGAGGGTGGATATTTCCAGTGGAATTTTGATTATTTGGACTTTAATGGTCCTACAGCTCCGTGAAAATGTTAGTGAGTATGCTGGCCGAGTCTGAGGTGACGTAGTTCGTGCTTATTTGATGGTTTTTGGTAGTAGGATTTTGTAGTTTCCGAGCGGAGGTCTCGATGTAATTTATATTTTGTTCAGCAGTTGCTAACGGTACACAGACTGATTATTGTGTCTTATTTTGCTACTGCTCGCAGCATGTTATGTGAGGTCTGTGATGTACCCTAACGTGTAAAGAAAAGGAATTGAAGGCTAGAGAAGTTGGAACCATATATTTTAAGACTATTGAAGAAATCCGTGACGTCTCACTTCAGTAATCTGAAGTAGTGGGACCGCGTATTGTCAACGCCTGAAGTGACTGAGCTTTTAATTACCATTCTGTGGCAGTATTTAAAGTGGCCCTGACGCGTAGATTCTTTTTCTAAATGATTCCGTTCGAGGGGACATAGTCGTATTGTCACTCCATCACACGTGAATGCAAGGTGTGTCAATGATAATTGAGGTATTATAATTAAACAGAAAAAATATAGCTGACACAGGATAAAGGAAGTAAAACTTGAAAACTCGTCTTCTAATTTCCTAGGGTGAGTGTTTTAACGTGTGCTGCGAGAAGCAACAAATTTGAAACAGAGGGGATATTTGTTGCGTTACTACGTAAGTTCTTTATTGATTAGTTATTTGAAAGAGTTTTACATATGAGATTCTTTTTCCGAGTACACGTGACGTATAACAGTGTTTTGAACCAAAGGTATTAGTTATTTTATGTGTTGCGTCAAACGAACTCGTGTTAATTAAAAAGATAGGACTTGAAAGATATTAAAAGTGCTCTTATTCATTAGGGAGTAACTCCAAAGTTGAGATAAAAGATTAAAATTAAAAGAAATTATCGTAAATATTTTAGTAATTAGAAATCTAGATCAGAAACAATATTTACGTGATAGAGGAATCTGAGTGAGAAAGGTTATCATATCCTTGAGTCAACAAAAGGAAAGATATGTTTTTACGATAAATCACAAGAGTCGAGAAATAATTACATACAAAAGGTATTAAAGGAATTTAATACGAGTTATTTCAACAAGGGCGTCAATAGATTCTACAATCAGTAATAGTGTTTGACAATAAACCGACGATCTCTTAACATTTTGGTTGATTAATCAAACTGAAATACGTCGTACTATCGTTGGGTGAAGGTACGACTTCGCATTAACTACAGTGGCTTTATACTGACAATAGTTTTGTTGTAGTGATTAAAGGGGGCGGTGGTGGTCTTTGAGAGTCCTTGCAAGTAATAGAATTGCCGTTTAAGTGGTATGTTTGTCATAGTTACGTAATTGAAGCTGTTACGTATACACTGTGTGTCGGTTTAAAAATGATGACACAGACGTATACACTGTGTGTCGGTTTGAAAATGATGATACTGGCACGTTGTGTTTACCCATAAACCTAGGATGTTACGTGTTATTAAGTTTACCTTTTATTTACGTCTATGGTCACAAACTTTTTGTTAACAGATTACTGATTTCGGTCTTTATTGACCATCATCACATCTGTTTTATAAAAACAGAGTCCTAATGTACTGCAGCCATAGAGGCATCGTCAAATGTTAAATGCGGAATCAGCACCAACATCGTCCAGTTCATATAAATAACATCACATGCACATGTGATGTTTTCTTATGTATTGGACAATGCTGGTGCTGATTCCGCATTTAACATTTGACGATGCCTCTATGGCTGCAGTACATTAGGACTCTGTTTTTATAAAACAGATGTGATGATGGTCAATAAAGACCGAAATCAGTAATCTGTTAACAAAACGTTTGTGACCATAGACATAAATTAAAGGAAACTTATTACATACACGGGTCACTGTTTTTTCGCGCCGATGGCGCAGCTTGTGTTACGTGGTATTATTGACTCTTTAAGTCATTGTGAATCGCTAGAATGTAAATGAATTTGGGAATAATAGTTAAATCTTCTCAGCTGAACTAATCTCAGAACGGTTGACACTTTGCTATGTACTGGAACAGTGAAAGTGGTTCGATACGATCGCTCATCGTGTATAAAATCTATTTTAATTTTTCTGGATATGTATGTCAAATAAAAGATCGACGAGTGTCATTCTTTTAATTTGCCGAATAGTAACGCTACTTGCGTAGACTTACCGGGTACGCTATTCTAGCTAGCGAGATAACATTCGACACAGGGCAGAGGACATCATGCGCGTATCCAGTTGAACACTGACATAGTTCGTGATGAAGGTTGTGTTACATTTATATGTTTCGGAGAGAAGTGGGATTTGTGATCATCTATTGCGATCACCGTCTGTTATGTGATCAGCCAGTATAAACAGTTAGTAATGAGCCCTATTGACTGGGTCATTTAGTACTATCTTCCTTTCAGCCTTCCTTTTGTATATATGGTAATGTTCTTGTAAGGTTAGGTGATCTTCATTATTTGTTCTAACCGTTTTCATCTATTTCTGTTTTGTAGTTGGTTTGTGGTTACGTTCTAGTAAATGTTGTGGAAAAGTGACTTGTATTTCTGTGCTGTGATATGTTCTTTGCACCTGGTCTCCAATGTTCTTGTGGTATGTGCTACATATCTTCCATCACATACGTTGCATTGTAGTCGGCATATTCCTGCTTTCTGGTAGATGTCTGTACCTTTTGTTATTTTTGGAATGTTCTTTTGAATAGAACTGTCTATTCCGAATGCTATGTTGCCTTCTCTTTTGAATATGTTTGTTATTTTATGTGTGAGTTTGTGTTTTGAGCTCACTGTGTACCAGCTTCAGTCTTCCTTCTCGTTTTCATGTATTCTTAGAGTGATTATTGTTTTGCTGTTGTGTGTGCTAGTTTGTATGGTGTTTTCATGTACTGTTCTTTTTGACTGAGTATGTATCATGTGTATTGGCTGTATTTGTTGTTTGACTTTTTTCTTAATTTTATGACTTGATTTCCTTTGTATCCATTCGTGTGATGACGTCTAGTTTTCGTGGTAGTTTTCTGAGTGGAATGATACAGTTTTGAACCAAAAAAACATGTATCTGAATGCTGATAGGTTCAATGAGTGTGGGAGATTTTAAGTCAGATGTATGGTGGTGTTGACTGATGTAGTTTTGCAGTAAATTACAACTCTATACTGAATATTTTCTTTTTTAATGTATGTATCTAAGAAGTTTATTTGTTTGTTTGTTGTGGTCTTTTTCCATTTTGAATCATATCATTTTGTGTACTGTGTTTACATCTGCGTGCAACTGATCAATTTCTGCTGGAGGTTAATGAGTTAATCAAAGGATATCACTCATATATCTGATCCAGTAAAGTATGTTGTTTTTTGTTGTGATAATGGTTTTTTTACAGGTTTTCTACATGGCTTGTGAAAATGTTGGCTACTGCACCTGGTTCTGGATATCCCACTGATAGACCATCCTCTTGTAAATAGACTCATTATTAAACAGATAGTAGTTCTGTTCAGTAATAAGCTCCAGCAATATGCATATTTCTGTGATTTGTTCATCTAGTAGCTGGGTGGTATCATTCAGGTTTAGTTCTGTGATGTTTATTGTTTCTGCTGCTGGTATGTTGGACTACATATTTTCTATGTCAACCGAGAGAGGGATAGCTGTGTCTGGGATTTTGTTCTTTATGAGTTTTAACGACTGTGAAGTTGTTCTTACAGTTTTGTCTTCTTTTAATCTATAGGTTTCAGATAGTAATTTGAGCATGCTTCTTGCAAGTTTGTAAGAAGGAGCTTTTTTGAGGTTTACAATTGGATGTAATGGCAAATTTGGTTTAAAAACTTTTTTTGTCATTGGAGGTTAGGTGCAGGCCTCGTCTACATTTATTTTCCTTTTTCTCTGTAATCTAATGTGGACTACATTTTTTGTTGATTCTTCTTACCTTAGGCTGAAATCTGTTTGCTGGATCTCATTCATATTCCTTAATATTATTTTGTGAAATGAGCTCTTGTTCTTTGTCAATTTGTTGTTGTCTGTCCATAAGCTTAACTGTACTTCCTTTGTCTGCTTTCGAGATAATCATGATTTCATTTTTGAATTTCTTTCTTAGGTTGTTGAGTGTTATGGATTACGTGTTTTTATCCTTCTCTTCTTTTATGTCTATTATAATTTTATGTATACTTTTCTCTGTTGTCTTGTTAGCCCAGTGTTTACATTTTCATTTTCACACTTCTCCTGCCGTTTTAGAAATGCTACTGATTTTTTTATGAGATATTCTATCTATTCTTCATTTACTTTTGCGTTCACATTATATTTCAATCCAGTTTGTGATAGCTCTTTTTCTTCATTGTTTAGTCGTGTGTCTGGGAGATTCACCGATCTTGGGTTAAATTTGAGTGTGTCATTAGGCTGTTTATGCTTCATATTTGTGTGTTGTTTGTTGTCTCATAAGCTGTGTTATCATTTTATTACGCTTTTCTTCAATTACATTCATGACAGTGTCCGTGTAGTATTTAACCTTGTTGGCCACATAAGTGAAAACAGCAGTATTGTAAGAGTTATTTGCAAGCTACACATGAGTTTTACATAACTCTCGAGATAAAGTTAGTTTTCTTCACTGCAGAGATCTGATTTCGTATTTTAGTCATAATTTTTGTGCTGTTTGTTCTGCTGTTTGGGTGCTAGACAAACATTGGTGCGGTTAGATACAAAGTTACTGGACTGACAAAATATTCTTGACCTTCGTGTGTTCCATGGTCTTATGGATGTTACGATGTAGCCTTCCGAATCTGTGGTACAGGCCAACTGGAAATATGTGCAAAATGTATAAAGCATAACCTACATCTGCAGATGGGGAAAATCGTCTAGTATTTCAGGACATTCGTTAAATATACCTTATAATTGTGGCGAAACGCTTCCGGTTGCACAAGATAATGAAGATGTAAAACATGTATAGCACGCAAAAGGCGTTTTGTCTTGAAGTACTGTAATTTACATAAGGCTACTGCGAAAATGACCAGCACAAAAAAATTATTGTAAAAGTTTATTAATGTAGAGTAATGAGATATTGGGAATAAATTTGTCTAGGTAACAAATTTAAGTGATTAACATTCAAAAGCAGAGAATGTAAGCGCGATGTTAGCCATTACAAATGTGGATGACTAGTACATTAACAACCGATGTGACCCACGGAGTGATGAATGCAACCATAAAAACGTGCATGTTTTGTGTTGTACAGGTGCCGGATGTCAGATGGTGGGATGGATATCCATGACTGTGGCTCTTGGTCGGTCAATACAGGGATGATTAATACTGTTTGTATACAATGCTGGAGTCGTAGTCGGACGCTCGATTGGAGACAGATCTGGTGATCGAGCAGGCTAAGGCAGCATGTCGACACAACGTAGAGCTTGTTGGATTACAGCAACGGTATGTGGGCGAGTGCCATCCCGTTTGTACACATTCCCTGGAATTCTGTGTATGACTGACAGGACCATACGAGTAGATCGAATCGCCAGACTGACGTACAGATTTGCAGTCAGGGTGCGTGGGATAACCACAAGAGTTCTCCTCTTGTCATACGAAATCGCACACTGGATCATAAGTTCAGGTACAGGTCACGTTTGTCTACAAGTAGACAGGTTGGCTGCAGGGCTTCTAGCTCGGAGCTGCCCCTGAAGTAAGCGATTTGTTACAGTCAATTAGGTCGCTGCGGTACCAGCCGCTGCTCAAATTTCTGCTGCAGATGCTGTCTTTATGCGCCAGAGCCACACACCAAACACGATGGTCTTCCCTCTAGATAGCTCTACGTCCGATCCGGAGCCCGGTCATCTTGCCACGGTACATTTTCGTTACCACCGCTGCCAGCAATCAAGTGGATTGGCTACATTCCTACCCAGTCTTTTTGCAACACCGCAGAATGAACAACCAGTTTCTCGTAGCCCTATTAAACGACCGCATTCAAACGCAGTGAGGTGGTGATAATGGCATCCATGTGGCCTTGAAGGTAATCACCCCCGACATCAACTCGCTACTTCCAGTCTCTCAAGTAGCGAACGCTGACGATCGTTACAGCGTGCATTTAAAGCAAACCTGATTTGCAACCTCATAGTGAGGTTACTAGCGTCACTCTTATGCGACTGGGTTGAAATTTGAATAAACATCACCTTTCAGATGTAGAAGAACGACTACCAAATTTCGTTTGGGCGGAAAAACTCACTCTTGGTGTTGCGCTTTTTCTTCCGTCAGTGTGATTTTAATGGTATTGTAATTAAATTACGTTAATTTAAAAAAAATGCTTCAGAAATTTGTTTGGGATAATACTCGAATAAAAAACATTGGACCACTGTCTCCTTCACTTCATTTACGAAAGCTGTGTTGTAGTTGTACTGAATAACATAATAGTTTCATTCTCACGACACTGCATTTAAAGTGTTTAAAAATGTTATGTTGTCAGTCTTTCGTTCAGTTTCAATGAACTGAGGTACCCTATATGGTACCCTATGGTAAGATAAGAAATAAAAGGAAAAGGATCTAGGATCTCTTCAAGAGGTAAGAGCGAGGGTGGTGGGCGGTAGTTGTGAGGGAGCAGGGACAGAGGCCTGGCTCATATTACTTTCACCATGAAAGAAAAACGGATGAAGGAAACCAACCATGATATCTTACAAAATATAACTCAAAATTATACAGTTTCTGTGCTTATTAGTCACCTAATATAATTTCCGTACCACATAGGCGTATACTCTCTTAACGAGAGAGAATGATTTACCGTTGTAATATAATGAATATACATAATACAAGTAAGTGTACAGTGTGTGTGCCGCAAAAAATCAGAAACTAATCCCGGTACGGGCCAGGGAGTTATATGCTGTGGTAGCCCTCTATCTCCCATTGATGAAGAAGGTTTCCGTTTTTGCTAGAAGGACGTGTTTTTGAAGAAGTAAAGGCCGGGAAGTTTCACCCACTAGAAATTTCAGGAACATTCCAGAACATTAGAGTGTATTGTAGAGCATTCCAGAAGATCCCAGAATATTCCTGAATGTTCCACAGTGATACAATGATCCAGGATGTTCTGGAATGTTCAAGAAAAGTCTGAAACATTTGGAAAAATTCCACCTACCATTTGGTAGCCCGGCCAGTAGCGAACTTCAGAACACACCTGAAAGGCTTCGAATGGTCCGCCGTGTTCCAGAAAAGGAAGACCCCTCGTGGGTTCGAACGTTAGTTTCCTATCAGCGACGAAGGGAGGAACCAAAAAAGAAGTGCAGTGAGTGAATAAAAACAAACAGTTAATATGAGTAGGCAAAGCGATACAGTGACTGAACCTAAATCGAAGATAAGGCCTGAAAAGTTTGTAAAGTGTGCTTCGTGTATTTGTTAATAAGAAGTTCATTTGATACATATTTTAGGCAATGCTAAACGTAAAAGAAGAGGAGATCTTGCCAGTTCTGAAGCAAAACGGTGAAAACAAAAAGAAGTGTACTACGCTTATTAATTAATGTTCAGAAATAGCCAATCACATTCTCAACGCTCACCGTTCATTCCAAAAATTCCTGGCAGATATGTAAGCAAAAATAGAAGCGTAACGGATGCTTTATTAAGACTGAACCAGAGGAAACTACGTACAGAAGAATTCATCCTACTTGAAGACGCAATCATAAATGATTGAAGCATTGACGACATTGGAACAATGGTAATCTTAGCCCCACAATCATTGGTTTTTCGAAACACGCACGAATACACTCAAGATGCCATGACCAACATAACAAAATATGAAACTTCCTTCCAGATTAAAACTGTGTGCCCGACCGAGACTCGAACTCGGGACCTTTGCCTTTCGCGGGCAAGTGCTCTACCAACTGAGCTACCGAAGCACGACTCACGCACGGTACTCACAGCTTTACTTCTGCCAGTACCTCGTCTCCTGCCTTCCAAACTTAACAGAAGCTCTCCTGCGAACCAGCAGAACTAGCACTCCTGAAAGAAAGGCAGAAGTAAAGCTGTGAGGACCGGCTGTGAGTCGTGCTTCGGTAGCTCAGTTGGTAGAGCACTTGCCCGCGAAAGGCAAAGGTCCTGAGTTCGAGTCTCGGTCGGGCACACAGTTTTAATCTGCCAGGAAGTTTCATATCACCGCACACTCCGCTGCAGAGTGAAAATTTCATTCTGGAAACATCCCCCGGGCTGTGGCTAAGCCATGTCTCCGCAATATCCTTTCTTTCAGGAGTGGTAGTTCTGCAGGTTCGCAGGAGAGCTTCTGTTAAGTTTGGAAGGTAGGAGACGAGGTACTGGCAGAAGTAAAGCTGTGAGTACCGCGCGTGATTCGTGCTTCGGTAGCTCAGTTGGTAGAGCACTTGCAAGCGAAAGGCAAAGGTCCCGAGTTCGAGTCTCGGTCGGGCACACAGTTTTAATCTGCCAGGAAGTTTCATATCAGCGCACACTCCGCTGCAGAGTGAAAATCTGATTCTGATAACAAAATATGGACATTCACACGCAACTCTTCATGGCCTGAAAGCAAAGAGTAGCCAAGAGATGGGCAAACACCATGCATCGACAACACATAGTACAACCAGTTTTTCGAGAAAAACAATTTATTGAAGTCATAATAAAATACCACATCTTTGGAACAGTTAGATTCTGGATGTACACATTCGAATGGGAAAACGAGAACTGTCTCACTCACCCCATCTCATATGGCTACACAACAGAATGTATTCCATGGATATCACATGGATGTCGACAAAATTATCCAAGCTGAATTTTCCAATCCATTAGAAGATCCGGGACTGTACAGTATAGTAATGAAAAACGTGATTCACGGAGCATGCTGGCCATTAAACCACAATTCGCCACGTATGACTTGGGCGACACACAAATTGGAGTTGATGGCTATCCAATTATAGAAGATGATCTCCCAAAAAACGGCGGCTTCACAGCCAAAACGCAAATATGAGGCAGCGACGAACTGGAAATAGGTAATCGATGGGTAGTACCATATAAAACACTACTTTGTAAAATGTTCCAAGCACACAGAATCATAGAATACTGCAGTTCAGTGAAAACCCTCAAATGTGCCTGTAAGTACGTGAACAAAAGCAGTGACGTGGCAGTATTTCAAATAGCCAAAGACAGCGAACAAAAAAATAGAAACGATAAGATCCTCATGTACCAACTGGGAAGCTAAATCAACAGTAACGAAGCAGCGTGGTGGATTTTCGGTTTTCCCATAGATGAACATGAACCAGTTGTGCAAAATCTAACAGTACATTTGGAAAATGGACAGAGAGTTTACTTCACGAAAGACACCACCGTAAATACTGCAAGCGAACCACCTCAGAACATAAAATTAACAGCTTTTTATCAATTGTGCCAAACGTATACACTCACGAAAACATTATTCATTGTCGACATCCCTACCTATTATACGTGGTACACAATTAGAAAAATCTTTCAATGACGAAAACAAGGAATTCCAGTAGAAAATCATCCACAAATCATGTAAAGTGGCGCACAAGACCGAGTATATACCGTAAATCAGAATACCAGGAAATGTTTCTATTTCTTGATGTTCCTACACAAAATACGGGGACCAACAAGTTTCACGGACCTTTAAAGACTGTTCAGCGTCACCTATGTCAAACGTACAAAGAAACATTCCAACGCTTAGAACTACTGGAAAACAAAAACCGCTGGGAATTAGCACTACAACCGGCCTCACTAAGGCCCTCAGCTGAACATATGAGAGACTTACTCGCCTTAATTCTAACAACATGTAACCCATCGAATCCAAAACAGCCGTGGGACTCCTTCAAAGAGAGTATGAGTGATGACATACTGCACCAGATCCGACAAGATCATCCTGAACTGAGCGTCGAATACAACGACGACATCTTCAATAAAACACTCATTCACCTAGAAGATATATGTTCAGCTGTGAACAACCAGAAGTTAGTACAGCCTCGGATGCAACCATCACACTAATATGCTACCATTGTGCCAAAGTTCTAAATTACAAAGGAAAAAGGCTACAACATCAACAACTACTTCACTACATTACTCACAACAAACCCCTCCTCAATGACAATCAAAAGGAAATTTACAACGTTATCATAAACCGAATGGACAAAAACAAGGGCGGAATTACTTACTTGGGCGCACCAGGCGGAAGAAGGAAAATGTTTTTAATGAATCTGTTGTTGGTGGAAATACGTGCTACACAAGACATTGCACTTGCATCGGCATCATCCGGCATTGTAACCACACATGTAGAAGGAGGAGGAACTGCCCAGTCCTACCTACAACTGCCGTTGAATACACCCGAAGAACAATTCCCGGAATGTAAAGTCTCAAGAGCATCTGGATGGGGTGAACTTCTAAAGTGAGTAAAAATTATCTTCTGGGACGAACGCACTGTGGCACATAAGAAATCATTCCAGGGCAGGGACAAAAATTTACAAGACTTGCAAGAAAATTATGAAGTGAAGGGAGGGGCTCCACTCTTACTCTCAGGAGATTTTCGAAAAAACCTTCCAGTTACCCTCGAGTCAACACCAGCACAGGAGATCAATTCGTGCTTCAAAAATCTCATCATCTCTGACCACACACACAAATGTTTGAGTTGAACTCTCGAAAGACGAAACTAACGCACATTTTGCTCAACAGTTTTCACAAATAGGCGAGGGCACATATTCTACTGACCAGACGACCAGCCTCATTGAAATCAAGTGATTTCTCCAACACAGCCACTGCTGAAAACGAACTCATCGACCAAATTTACCAAAACATGGATCACAGCTGTACCACTCCGGACTGGTCGTTTCAAAGGGGAATTTTGGCACCTAAAAATAATATTGTCGACGATATCAACTTTAATACTCGAAAGAAAATTCCTGGTCAAGAAAGAATACACAAATCGATCGACAAGATGGTAAACGATGAAGAAAGTGTGTTCTTCCGTACAGAATTTCTAAACTACTTGCAAGTACAAGGAATGCCATTACACTGCCTTCGACCTAAAATAGTATCTCTGATCATACTACTCAGAAATCTTACCTCATAAAAACTATGTAATGGAACAAAACATATTGTGTTTTGTCACTAACACTTTATCTACCCGTCTTTGACTCAATTATGAGGATTCATCACATACTGGTAAAAAAGAATCCAATGTAGAACTCATGAATGTCTATCTCGAGGGTTTCAATTTCGCAGACGACAAGCCAGCAGGCTGACAGATATGAAAGACAGATTAAATTCTCTGAACAAAGAAGCACTGGTCTATGCCCTCCAGATAATTATAGGTAAAACAATGGAAATGAGGGTACATTCCATGAACATGGAAGAGCCCCCTTATGTCGTAGGAGTAGCGGCTGGAGACTGTCAAGTCATTCTTGTGAAAGCTGGATAGTAGACGATAATATGACGTCACATTTGGGAAGCTTCACAAACAGATGTCTCCAGTTCATCATGAACATCTGGTATGGGAAAAAATGAAGAGACCTCTAGGAAATAAACTAGATATGTTTAGAAGACCAGAAACTGTGGAGAAAGTGGAGATGTATTCGGTAACACATTGAGGTAGTCAGACGATGCAGTTGAGAGGATGAAATGGTGGAAGGAGAAGCAAGGAGCGTGGGAAAGACGTGGTGGGGACTGAGGGAAAGAGCCCACGAAAGAGATGGATAGTACGTTCTCCTGAATGACCTATGCCTCACAGGGGTCAAGTAATGCCCATGACGGAAACATCTGCTACAGTGGTACAGATTCTTACTGACTGAAGTAATTATACTGTCAGGTTTCAGGGATTCAACCCCATCTTCAACTGTATCTATAGGCTCAAATAAAACAATATCTCTAAATTACAGACAAACTAAGAGTACGTGAGGAAAGATAATTGCAGTCAGATAAATTCCTTCCTTAGAACATACTTACAAATGCAGATTTAGTTCTGGTTTCCTACGTATTACATTAAATATGGTCGCTATCCACTATATTGCTTTAAGGCTGAGTATATCTCGTACATGTGTTTTTAGTACTTTGGGCTGACTTTTGTATTTTTTTCTATGTTTTTAATAGCCAGTTCTGCTTTCCAAGTTTCGTTGTGTCTCAGAACCTTACCGTAGTTACTCTTTAGCCCGTCATGTGAACTCCGTATGCTGTATTTCCAACGATGCAATTGTGTAAGACCAATTGGAAGGCGGCTTGAGATTGGGTTCCGTGGGTATGTGGTGTTAAAGGGAGGGACATAGTAGAAAAATTAAAATTTTCTGCCCGTCTTGTTGACTCTGGGAATGTTCCTGGTGATCTCACAACTAAAGCTGCTGCATAAAGGGGATAAGGGCAGATTTATGGATCTCCTGAAATAAATTAAGATTTTTTTGTAATCAGTGATCTGTGCCACCTTGCCCTGTGAGTTGGTAGCAACGAGTAGTACCCAGTTTTAGGAGATCTCGAAAACCACCTGACTGAGAAAAAGAGGTGTTTACAGAGATCCAAAGGACACGTAACACGTCGTAAATAGGGATCCATGTTGTGATGTGTCATGGCTCATTAAGCGAGTACAAAATTCATGGTCCACGAACGAAGCTTATTAACACCCAATCCAGTTACATATGTTTCTGTATTAAAATGTGACAGTATTTTTTAAGTTAGTTTGTACGTTGTTCCTTGAGATCGTAAAACTGGTACATATACTTGACAATTGTATGTTACTCTTCGTAATGTAAGCTACGTTAGAAGAGGTAACTAAGGACTCTGTGTGCTACAGTTACCCATATTGTGTAATTTGTCTTTCACTATTAATACTGATTTAGGTTTAATACAAAAACCAATGTTACTAGTATTTGAAGTTGCACCATCTGTGTGTGGAATCTTCCTTCCGATTTTAATATAGTTACTGAATGTAATCTACTATTTAAGAATTCAGACTGTAATGTTATGCAAAGTCACCACCTTTTGCATTTTTTTAAAAAAATTTCAATTAAATGTGCAAATGTCAATAACAGCGAGGGCGTTAGTTACTACTGACGTCACATACCGAGGTTCGCTAGATAGAAATGTAAGCAGCAAGCTCAGTTTAACTGTTTGTTATCTGTAATAGCAGCCGGCCGGAGTGGCCGAGCGGTTCTAGGCGCTACAGTCTGGAACCGCGCGACCGCTACGGTCGCAGGTTCGAATCCTGCCTCGGGCTTGGGTGTGTGTGATGTCCCTAGGTTAGTTAGGTTTAAGTAGTTCTAAGTTCTAAGGGACTGATGACTACAGAAGTTAAGTCCCATAGTGCTCAGAGCCATTTGAACCATTTTTTTGTAATACCAACGAGGTACCATGTGTGATTTTGCTTACGATGGGTCATAATGATTAGGACATAATTGGTAATTAAAATTGTGTCCTACGAACTGAGGAATTTGCGATCTGGTTTTAATTTACATTTTAGTGTCCCATTCTCATAATGTTCTTTTATTCATGTACCAGTGTAGAGAGCTACATAGTAGCTGAAATCAATCTGCATTGAACAGGTTTTGAAAATTTACGACCGACTCTGCGCTTCTTCCTGTCTTGGATTCCATTAATACGGTCGTTCAGCACGCAGTTCCCGACGGAAACAAACCTGAAGAAAGTAGCACCCTGAATCCTTTCTCTTGCACTGACTAGGAAGCCAGCCCTAGGACACTTTTACACCTGTGCAAACAATTAGCAACAAGACGAAATACGGCTACATGTGTACGCCTCCTACAAAGTACGTCATGATTGAAGACTGCAGAAAGTATACAATCAACAGCCCTGCGAAATTGTTATAATAAAACGATACACATGTGTGTCATGGAAGCGGACCTGGCAGTTCTGCCACAAGTTACAAGATGAAAGTTCGTATATGGTGTGAAGCTCACATCCTCTATCAGTCTTCCATTAAACTGGAAATTAGCTCGATTACTAGCTACAGACTAGGTCATACTGGTCGAAGAAACCCTAATCTCTACTACTACTATCGTATGTACGGTGAAATCATGGGACATGTGGCAGCACAACGTTAACATCAGTTTCACAGAGGTCATGAGGTGTTAAGTAAGCGAAATTGCTTTAAAAATTCTCAGTACTCTATATGAAGTTTACACAACCAAAATATCCATGGCCCCGAGTGACGTAATGAGTCTTTACACTGTCAAAATCGGGTCGTAACTGGTATGGCTGGACCGAATTGTACACTGACGGTTTCAAAATGTAGGTGTATGTGGAGCTGCATTTTGTGACGACCAACAGGATTTGGAAAATTCCTTCCAATGCCAAAAGAAGTGAGATTTACCTGCGCTGTTGTGTGCCGACGTGTAAGTCGAAAATGTCCTCATGTGGACAGATTCAACAAGTACCGTAGAGTCTCTTACTAGAGTAGGCGTAGGAATATGTGTAAATCCCTTTGCACGTGATACACTGAGAACACTCAATCCTGCGAAAAAAGGCTGCGTCAGGTGATTCCTCACAAACGGATAACGTGCCCTATCTGAAGGGGCAACGAGCGTGGAGACAACCTTGCGAAATTGGTGCACGGTCTACTTCCCACCGACATGCCCGTACCATATTGGGATTTTCGTAGTATACTCACCAGTCAAGCAAACACGGGATGAAGAAAGTTAGTGGACATGGACCGAAACGCCGGTGGCACATTATACGGGGGGGACTCAGCAACAGATTCCACGCTGACCTTGAGTCTTCTTCTCCGTATTCGCGGGAGAATAAATTGTTGGTGTTTAGGAGACCAAGAACAGTTCACATGAATACTAACTAGCAAAGCATTTCTTGAAATTAATTCACCTTCGAAGCCGCCATTCTTCCATTATTGGCGAACACTTTTTTTGTGAACTAACAGAACGTTATAAATACATTCATCCAATGCCAACTGCACAGTTAAGGTTTATTATAATGTTAGACTACCTCCTGGTTCCGTAAATTGGTCTATGCCAGATTTATTTGCCTCATCATTCGTTCTTGTAATAGGAAACCTTAAAATTTGAGGGTATTTTCATGTTATGGTGACCATCCGGTCTGGCGAGCGCTGTTGGCAAGTGGGGTGCACTCAGCCCTTGTGAGGCAAACTGAGGAGCTGCTTGACTGAGAAGTAGCAGCTCAGGTCTCTGAAACTGACAAACGGCCGAGAGAGTGGTGTGCTGACCATATGCCCCTATCCCCATCCAATGACGCCTGTCGGCTGAGGATGAGACGGAGGCCGGTCGGTACCTTTGGGCCTTCATGGTCTGGTCGGGAGGAGTTTAGTTTTAGTTTTTATTTTCATATCACATTACGTGCATATGCATTGGGAGTCAATGTCCATTATGCAACCAGAGCTGCTCATTGTCATAAGTAATGTTCCAGGTGACCTATAGACTCAGTTCCACTGCGGTACGGATAAATACACTACAGTGTTCAAGTGAAACGAAGCGGCAACTCGAAACGTAAGGTTGAAGTGAGCCAGAGTGTACGATTTTTGCGGACAACATGACTAAATTACCCACAGGCTAACAGTAAAATTCTGGCGGTGTAACGACGAAACGCAGTCTCTCTTCCACCCGCTGTAATACAAAGCAAACAGTTTCACCAACGACGTACAGACTTTTGGGGGTGCGACTCCACCTCACAGGCCAAAATTTCCACCCCGCGATTTCCATTTTTTTCGGCAAACTCAAACAAAATCTGTGGGGAAACAAATGTTTCAACGATGATGAAGTCCACAGAGTGGTCTTAGAGTGGCTGCATTACCAAAAAGCGGATTTCTATTCCCGAGCAGTTCAACGGTAGGTCAATGCGTTTCGTCCGTTCATTATAGAAACTTGGTGATTATTTTGAATAACAATATCTTACACCTATGTCACTTTGAAGTGTAGAGTGTGATCCACTAATCATGACCTGCCACGGCAATGTGTAACCTGCGTTTTAATGTCGTCTCGTATTCTTGACTTTATGTTAAATTTGTAGCTTTGTTATAATGGTACAGTCTCGCAGTTGTACTATATCGACCAATTACTTAGCTCAATTAAGATTTATATTTTTAAAGAAGTAAGTGTTCGATGTTGAAGATGCTCTTTGTTACACAAATTTACACGCTGTGAGATATTAGAAGTTCCTGTTGTTATGCTAGAGCACAGGCGCTGCAGTAGCTACGACGAGATACTTTGTCGGAGTCAATACCGCATAATCAGCCACATAACACACTAACAGAACGCCCGGAGTCCAAAAAAATACTCTGTGTCGTCACTTGCGTTTGCTACTTATCAGGCTTCATATTACCAAAAAAGGACACTTGTCTGACAGCATGTCACGGTATAGTAGACCCTACGTACAGTTCCGTATTGTTGTTAAACCGTGGCCAAGATATCCTTGGAATGCTGTGTAGCTGCTCACTTTTCGGCTGGCTACACGTACAGGCGGCTGGCTACTCGTAAGTAGGACGCCTCGCTTGTATGGAAATGTCCGGCGTTTCAGCACCAGCTACCAGCTGCCCCGGCGGTGTGGCCGTTTAGGGCGAGACTCCGGTGTACAGGGAGCTGCCATCATCAACGCCAAGCACGTTCTCAAAGGTCCCACGCGACTACCAACTGAGAGGATCAGCATAATGATCGCTCCTCTAGATATGATTGTATGACCAAGTCACGAAACTTGAGTTAGGAAATGGGCTTTCTTCAGTGGGCTTTTTTCACAACAAACATGGATATTTACAATGGCATGTGAAACACTATAGACTGGCAGTACGGCAGACATTACAGTAGCTTCCACAGACTCAGCAGAGGAGAGACATGCGTCGATCGTGGTGTGTCCAATGGAAATACTTGACACAGGGGCGGCAGCAAGTCATCTTTTCACACGAGACACTGTTTTCCGTACAGTGACACGATGGCGTGTTCGTGAGTGAAGTCTCCACACAGAATGAACATCGTCAGATTACATTTGTCTCTGTCACGTGGGCTCAGCACCCGGTTTCATAGTATGGGAATCTATTGAGCATAAACCAAATTCTATCTGGTAATACGTACAGTATATATTACATCACAGCCGCGTTAAGAACGTTCGTTGTGGTCTATCTTCGAAGTCTTGGTGACGCTATTTTTCAACAAACTAAAGCATGACCGAATGTTGTCGACCTGTCCTGATGTACCGAAGGTTTTCAAAAAATGGTTCAAATGGCTCTGAGCACTATGGGACTCAACTGCTGAGGTCATAAGTCCCCTAGAACTCAGAACTACTTAAACCTAACTAGCCTAAGGACAACACACACATCCATGCCCGAGGCAGGATTCGAACCTGAGACCGTAGCGGTCGCGCGGTTCCAGACTGTAGCGCCAGAGCCGCTCGGCCACCAGCGGCCGGCCCGAAGGTTTTGACAGTTACCATTTCCAGCAAGTTTTGCGTATCTCTTAGCCAAGTAAGTATTTTCATTGGTTTTCGGAAGACTAACACATCATTTGTCGGCAGCCAATACGAAATATGCCGTAGAGTAACTTAACCATAACTGTCATCCAAGCAGAGTTCTTGCGGCCAGGAGTAACAGCCGTACGTACTAAATTATTCAGCCTATGCGTTTTTCTTACTCTATGTAAATTTTCATCTGATGTATTTTCTTAAGTGTCATTTTTCACGGCCAGAAGCACATTTTTTCTCCAGCAATCGAGTAACAGTTTGTGACTGTTCTTGTTCCAAAATGCTTCAAAAATAGTATTGCATTCTTCAAAATGAAAGGGTCTATCAAAAGTTTCCGTTTGATTGCGTTGCTGCACCGAATATGTAACCAAGCGCGACAATGATGTGGGTGCACACAGAAGTCATGGGATAGCAACATGCACATAGAGGGTGGCCCACTGATCGTGACTGGGCGATATATCTCACGAAATAAGCGTCAAACGAAAAGACTACAAAGAACGAAACTTTTCTAGCTAGAAGGAGGAAACCAGATGGCGCTATTGTTGGCCAGCGAGATGGCGCTGCCATAGGTCAAACGGATATCAACTGCGTTTTTTTTAAATAGGAATCCCCATTTTTATTACATATTCGTATAGTACAAAATGAAATATGAATGTTTTAGTTGGACCACTTTTTTCAATTTGTGATAGATGACCCTGCAATAGTCACAAATGTACAAGCACGTGGTATCAAGTAACATTCGGCCAGTGCGGACGGTATTTGCTTCGTGATACATTACCCGTGTTAAAATGGACCGTTTACCAATTGCGATAAGGTTGATATCGTGTTGATGTATGGCTGTTGTGATCAAAATGGCCAACGGGCGTGTGCTATGTATGCTGCTCGGTATCCTGGACGACAGCATCCAAGTGTCAGGACCGTTCACCGGATAGTTACGTTATTTGAGGAAACAGGAAGTGTTCAGCCACATGCGAAACGTCAACCACGACCTTCAACAAATGATGATGCCCAAGTAGGTGTTTTAGCTGCTGCCGTGGCTAATCCGCACATCAGTAGCGGACAAATTGCGCGAGAATCGGGAATCTCAAAAACGCCGGTGTTGAGAATGCCCGGAGATCCTGTGTACCATCGCTCGTGACCGCCTATAACACCACGTTGAAACTCACTTAAATGTTGATAACCTGTCATTTTAGCAGCAGTAACCGATGTTCCAACTGCGAAAGACACTATTGTACTCTTGATGACTGCACGATACAAAGCTTCTTTAGACCTCGCCTGGGCCCGTTAACGCCGACATTCGACTATTGATGACTGGAAACATGTTGCGTGGTCGGTAGACTCTCGTTTCAAATTGTTTCGGGTGGATGGACGTGTACGGGTATTTAGAGAACCGCTTGAAAACGTGGACCGTGCATGCCAGCTGTGGACTGTTCAAGCTGGTGGAGGCTGCCTATTGGTGTGGGGCGTGTGCTGTTGGAGTGATATGGAACACCTGATACGTTTAGATACAGCTCTGGCAGGTGATACGTACGTAAGGATCGCGTCTCATCACCTGGATTCATTCATGTCCATTGTGCATTCCGAAGGCAATTCCATGAGGACAATGCGACACCACACACGTCCAGAATTGCTACAGAGTGGCTCCAGGAACACTCTTCTGAGTTTAAAAACTTCCGCTGGGCACCAAACTTTCCAGACATCAAATTCGGCATATTTGGGATGCCTTGCAACGTGCTATTCAGAAGAGACCTCCACCCCCTCTTACTCTTACGGAATTATCGACAGCCCTGAAGGACTCATAGTATTAGTTACCTCGAGATCTACTTCAGACATTATTCGAGACCATGTCACGTCGCGTTGAGGCACTTCTGCGTGTTCGCGCGGCCCCTACACGATATTAGGCACGTGTACCGGTTTGTTTGGTTCTTCAGTGTATATCAATCAGTTCGTCGAATGAATGGCATGGTTTGCCATACTTGCCACATAGCGGTCAGCAGTCAGCTTCTCTTCGAAAATTGTGAAAACAGTCCTCTTATCCTATCCAATAGCTCCCCACACTATGATTCGACGAGATGGAATTGCTTCCTGTTGTGTTGTGCAAAGAGCGAGATGCCATATCAACGCTTGTACCTCGCAACTTAACAGCAAGAAAAGGTAGTCGCTGCAAATCTCATCGATGACTGAGCAACAGGTCTTCTAATTACGGCTGAGGGTAGCACCTCTCGCCCCAGACCGCGATCATCGATTAAAACGGCAGTATTGTTCTCTACTAGGCCAGCTCTGTGGTCAGTCTGTTAGGCAGAGCACCACGTGGGTGTTATTGTTAAATTCACTCAGAGACTTTTGCGCGTTGATATTCAGAGACAGTTGTAAACACTGAAGAACTTCTTGTGGATATGGATTGTGCTAAGTTAAGTAATTTTTCTTATACATGTTGCAGTAAAGTAAACTTTTGTGCTGCAGTAGCCATGCAGTCTCCTCCCGGAGAAAACCAAGGAACCCACTATTGCACGACGAGTGTATTTTCGTCCGGTACAACACCTCTGACATTTCACCGAGTTGCTTACGGCGTCGATCTGACCGCCACAGACAGAAACGAGGCTTGTCGCTGAACACAACAGATTGCGACTCAGTGTCGGGCTTTGGGTATAACTGTGAAATGTCCGTGGTTTGATGTCAGCGGTAAACAACGGATGGAACTCCAGATCTGAATACAACTTCTACTAATACGTTCCCGGATTTTCATGTATTTCAGGTCTTCGCCAGAGACAGTACTCCTACTAACTTCTCGTACTGAAATCGTTGCACTGTAGCCACATGTCTGTTAGACCTGTCGGTGGGATGCTTCGCCGTCCCTCATATTAAAGTCCAAAATACGATGACAAGCTGCACGTGCAGATTCTCAGGGTATATCTTGTAGCGATCCCCACCTGAAACGTTTCACTAAAGCTAGAAACACCGAACAGCTATCATTCTTCAACTTCTTCACCCCTGAACATAGTTTCGTATTAGGATGAAATTTTAACGAGCATATACTACAAGCTTGGAAGTACTATAGTACCAGTTTGATTGTTTTCGATCAAGGTGTTAGATGCAAGTTTGGTGAATGTGATGAACCGTGGCGTGAGGAGTTATTGTGTTTGTGAGTGTACAGAGCATTATGTCTCCTTTAGCGTCTGTGGAATAGAATTAGCGCTCAGAAGTAGACAGTTGAGACAACGCAACAATTTTAGAAACTTTTTGGAGTGGCAGATGGGCAGAGCTTCTCTTCGCATCCAGATGGTTCACTGGACAAATCCTCGTGCTTACTGCTTCTGTGATACTCCTTTGCTGGTTCTGAAACGTCAAGATCCCTATTGCATCAACCCGTCAGGAAGCCTTTGTGATGAAGTTGGAAACGAGCTGCAGGTTTTCACTACGACCGTTCACACAGCTCGTTCTCAGGGAGGAGTCGCCTCCAACTGGGGAGCTGGAAGAGCCTCATGACATCACATTACCATACATGTAAGGCAGTTGTCGGTGATTACACATTAATGTCCTTCGTTTTCATTTCGAAAACGGTTTTATCGTTTTTATACCTGCTCTTAGGGTGCATAATTAAATTTGGTTTTGAGAAAACTCTGCTGTCCTACTTTCATTACTATTTATCCATACTTGTTTGGACGCCCATGTATCATCTTCTGTGGATCTCCTTTTTACGAGTATATCTGGAGTGAATACACAACATTTAGCCAATAGTGTGGCGCCATAAGAAATTCTAAATTCATTTTCTTAATGAAAAATTTGAGCACCAGGTAACACTGAAGTGCCAAAGATGCAAAAAGCATTGCGTAACTCTATACACGGAACAAAAACAAATTTATTTCGTATACAAGAAGGAACTACGAGAAGACCTATTCTCACCAAAACGTATAGCTTTGGATTTATAATATTTCAACTAAAATGTCTTCAAAAAATGGTTCAAATTACTCTGAGCACTATGGGACTTAACATCTGAGGTCATCAGTCCCCTACAACTTAGAACTACTTAAACCTAACTAACTTAAGGACATCATACACATCCATGCCCGAGGCAGGATTCGAACCTGCGACCGTAGCAATCGCACGGCTGCGGACTGAAGCGCCTAGAGCCGCTCGGCCACCGCGGCCAGCTAAAATGTCATCGACTGTGTTGTGTGCCATATGCAGAGCCCGACAAAAATGCGAAACACTCTTAATTGGAGGAGGAAACGAAACGAACCTATACAGATTGGTGTTATTTCAGTCATCAAAAAATCGAGTCATATATTAGGTGTCCCATTTATCTTGACCACTTTGAATAACTGTTTGTCCAAATGCAAATTACAAAATGTTTCAAGCAAATGCTCTTTAGCCGTCAGGGGGCCATCAATCAGCATGATTGCCTTTGTTGTAACTTTGTTTATTCTAGAAATATGAACAGCGGTATGACTTTTTTAAATAGCCTGGAAAATGTGAAATATTGCTTCGGTCAGTCGTGGTGGTGAAGTAAAGACCGATCAGAAAGTTACTGCGGTTCTCTTTATTTGTGTTACTGCTAGACTACATGAGACCCTACCATTCATGAATTGCCGGCATTTGTACAGTGGACAGCACAGAGTGGAATGAGTTACCATACATCCACAGCGTGTCTTGCAAGGTCAGCATGTCTGATCGAATGAGACTTATCATGCTCCAGCCTAGAAGAGCAATCTGCTTCAGTGCAAATATCTGAAATTCCGTGACACCTACGTTATCTACTTTTGTAGAGGAAGCCAGTTTAAACCTCTGGGTCTTTTTAGAGTTTGGGAAATCTGAAGCTGGAGTGATACTTATGGTACAATTCGTGTTGCAAAAATTATCCCAGCCATTTGTAGTGGAGACAATGAAATCATTTTTATGTAATCCATATTGCCATCACCTTAGACTTGGCACATGTGCTTCATTATCGTAGACAGTTAACAGTTCTAAATGTGGAGTTTTCTTACATAATATCTCACTTAACAAGTGCAAATAAGATCTCACTTAGTAATTGTAAAATAACTCCACGAGCTCAGTGAAGTTATTTTGTCTACTCACATAAGAGAACTGGACAGGAAATGCTGGGAAGATGTAGTCTGTCTGTAAACTAAAAAACGAGCAGCGCTAACTCGTGTTGAAGAGGCCGCCATTTCAGAAGAACACTGCAATTGCTGTATAGGATGACTACGAATCAACTGCTCTTTAGGAGGGCAAAACATTGTGTACAGGTTTACGCAGATGCTCTGCGCATGTATTTCTTGTGTTAACATTATTAGGAATACAAATCTGTATTTCACGTAGTGTTAACGCACTTTGTGGGAAATCGATACGCCTGGGCATGTCTGCACGCTGTGTCGCCAATGTTTCGTTAGACGAGCAGCTGAAGGCTCGGTACCACTTCCTGAAACAGCCTGTAGCGACGTAGTGCAGCAGAGACAATGGGGACTCAGTGCTCGCTCTTCAGTTTGCCGACCTGTCACGGAGGGAAGTTCATCACCACAATCTGGAGGTCGTAATCTCCACTCCCCCTTTCTACCGCGTTACACCCCTAGAACAGTTCTAATGCATGTGATGTGGTACATAAATATAATTCCAATGGGAACCGAGTGAACCACAACGGTGTTATTGTGAATGTATTTTGGATAAGTGGCAGCATCCGTCCTAAATACTGAAATCCTTCACTTTACAAATCGATTTCTGTCACTGTTTCTGTATCTTTTGATGGTGGTTATAAATAGGCGCACACATGTGTTAAGATCCTCACATCTGATGGTTTTTAGCAAGGAAGATGGTTACAGAGTGACGGAAAATAATCTGTAAAGTAAAGGAGTTTAATATTTACGACAGATGCTGTCATTTATCCAAAATACATAAATCTAATACTTGTTCTTTATTTAACAGTAGACATGAATTTTATTTCATCAAAACACTATTTTCAATAAATGCGATTTTTCCATCCCCTGCAACGCAGAAATGACTAGTGCTAGGAAATGTAATGCAGTTTAATTTTTTTCCGGGAAATATTTTCTATGGAGGTCCCTGTTTTCGGGGCATTGAAGAAAAACTTGAATAAGTGACATTTATTGTTCCTCCAGTCACCACTCACCCTTACACTCCACCGGTCAGAGTTTTCAATATGTTGTTCATGAGACTCCCTCCGTCAAACCTACAAAAATTTGCAGCTGCATGAACCTGTTCCCCTAATTTTCCTTCGTTGACTGGAGTAACAATGACACAGGGACGGATTCGATTTCTGAGTCAGTTCTAAACACGTCTTATAAGGGACAGTTATGACGTTTCTGCTTGTCACAGGGTTACCTCAACACCACACAGACAGTTCATAGAAACATGTGCCACGTGTGTAGGAACATTAGCTTGTCACAAGAGATGTAACACATGAAGACGCAGAATGTTGCCAGCCGTGACCTGAAGCCGCAACAGACAGCTCCCCAGGTGTAACACCTGTTCCTCTCTGAATCTTGGGAAAGTCACCACCATTACCGCCGATGAGGGTCGTACTGGGTAGTGCAGAAACGCGATTCATCGCTAAGCACAATGCGACGTCATTGACCAACACTCACGAAACCACTCCAAACGGCAGTTTGTGTTGCGGTATTAACGGCTGTCCACGCATGGGACGCTAATGTCTCAGTTCGGCTTCTGCTTATCCCCGACCAAAGGTTTTGGGTGGCACAGAATGTTGCTAGGAACCCCTTACTTGTTCTGGTATGGCGGTTGTGGATGTGGAGGACTAACGATGTGTTTGGTGTACTCTCTTTTAGTGGTCAGACGTCGTCCACTGGGAATTTGACGAGGAGTGTGGCTACCCCCACGTTCTGACGCAGTGCAACCTCAGGCCTACCACACCCGAATGCTGCACCGATCGGAATAGGCATGATTCGAACACGTGGCCAAATGGAAACCCACAAAGAGGTCCATCTCAAATTTTGTCACGTGCTGATGACGCTGTCTCAGGGACATGACCGACATCTCCGTGTCCTTGTCAGTCATGATTCAACTCTTGACAGTGTTCACGCTCCTTATTTGCCGGCCGCGGTGGTCTAGCGGTTCTAGGCGCGCAGTCCGGAACCGCGCGACTGCTACGGTCGCAGGATCGAATCCTGCCTCGGGCATGGATGTGTGTGATGTCCTTAGGTTAGTTAGGTTTAAGTAGTTCTAAGTTCTAGGGGACTGATGACCACAGATGTTAAGTCCCATAGTGCTCAGAACCATTTGAACCATTTGAACCTTATTTCCCTACCACGCCCAGTAGCAATACTAAGGACCTTACACTTGGCTCATGGAGTTGTAACTGTAATCGTTTACGTACCCGTAGGTGTTGTGTATTTGTATAAAGTTATATTCACAAATTCGAATATGACTATGTCTTCTGGGTGCATCACACTTTTTGTCGGCATGTCCTGGAATGAGCTCCAAATGTGCGGTAAGCCATGCCGCAATATTTTCTGAAACTGAACTTTTATTTCTTTCTTAAGCACGTCAGTTTTGGACGCTAATATAATTACGAGTACGCTTAAAATTTAATCCTTTCCGGCTAAGGATGTCGGTGAAATAAGATTCCTCATATGTTTCATTTCCGTTCAGACACATTTCAGTACAGTTTTACTGTATTAAGTGTATTCTGTAACCGCTGTTGAATTTGCTACAAGGGTCGAGTGTTATTAAATTTCCGGAAGAACAATCAAATAAAAACATATTTTGCTATTCGTTGTTTTATTGTTTCTCAAAATATATCTTCTAAAATTAATATCTTTTTACATGTGTCTATTGAATGCTGGTAAATTTTTCCGTTCTGGTTCTCATATCTCAAAAATGTTTTTTTGGACAAGGACAGCTACAGCTACTTGAGGTGGCAGAAATCATAGTCTACGGCATTTTTTGTTTGACATAATGAAACAAATGGAAGTTTTTAATAAATCGGGAAAGTACGGACAATGAAACGTTAATTCGATGTTTGTCTTCTACAAATACACAATTATTTGATGTATAGTGTACAGCAGGCTCGCCGGCCGGGGTGCCGAGCGGTTCTAGGCGCTACAGTGTGGAACCGTGCGACCGCTACGGTCGCAGGTTCGAATCCTTCCTCCGCCATGGGTGTGTGTGATGTCCTTAGGTTAGTTAGGTTTAAGTAGTTCTAAGTTCTAGGGGACTGATGACCTCAGAAGTTAAGTCCCATAGCGCTCAGAGCCATTTGAACCATTTTCTTGTACAGCAGGCTCTAAGAAGGAGGAAACGTTTATGGATTTTTTAATTTCATATAAGCGTTCGGACAAAGGTATTTTGGTATATTATTGAGCAGTAAATGTTCTTCGGCGCTCTAAAGTAATGGTAGTGCCATACTCAGCAAAAGCAAACAAGAAATCTGTTGTTTCCTTGGAAGCGCTTCGCGAAGGAACCAGTTTCATTGGTTTCGTTTGTTTCGGCGTACCTGAGCAGTTGACTGCTGCTTATTTTCCGTCGCGACGGATTATGACAAAATCCCATCTTCTTCTACGATATTGCGTACGGATTATCAATTAACTCAGTCGAAATTTCTGCACATTTTCTTGCACCATCTGACAACAGTTCTTTTGCACTTCAGGCAAATGGTGTAATCCTTCGACAACAGATCCTAATCACAACTTATTGCTGATATAAAATGGAGAGTATTACAATCTTCGATGTCACTAATGATTTGTGTGTATCACGGCGTATTACACGTCGAATGTCTTCAACTGATTTACTCATATAACATTTATTTTTTAGGATAACAGATTTCAATTGACCCTCACGAATTCAATCGCTGCTCAGACAATAAAGTCATTGTAAACAATCTGTTATGATGGTTTCCGTTAGAAAGTATGAACAAAGCAACTAGAGGAATTGGTACGAAAATAGTAAAAAATCACCCTACGATTTTCCTTTTTGTCACAACATTCGCTTTAAGTACTCGACCACTTCCCAACCTTCCAATGATTTAGAAATAACAAATGTCAATTTTTAACGCAGAAGTAATATGAAGTGTCACCTTGTACGGTAGGCTGTAAACTGTTCAACAGCGATTCTGATATGTATTGCAAGTAATATAGGCAGATATCCGTAAATAGAGTCTTCAGCGTATTTATGTTGCAGGTTGTCCTCATGGCTGACTGGACAATTACTACATTGCTGGCCATTAAAACCGAAACGTCGAAAAGATGGCATGCACAAACCTCATACCGGCATGAAATGCGCTACATACTCTATCAGATCAAATCAATAGTATCCAGGCAAGCTTTTGTAGTACTCAAATCTGAACTATATGTCACGAGAGGCTGGCCGTCCTTATAAAAGAAGGAGGGGGGAGGGGGTGGGGGTGAGGAGTATTGTGTTGTCGGTAGCGAAACAGTAGAAGTCGTCGTTCAGGAGAGCTCATTGACCTCGATTGTGGACTTGTCATCGGACCTTTTAACCATTCTAAGACTGCCCAATACGACTGTTTGTAGTGTGACTGTGAAGTGGAAAAGCGAAGGAACAAGTACGGGTAAACCGAGACCAGGCAGTCCTCTTTATTGACGGACGTGGTTCGTCGAGCACAGCGGAGAATGATTAAAAATTATCGCTTGAAATCAATGGAAGAAGTGAGAGCTAAAGTGCTACTAGCATTCCAGCTGGCACAGAGATCGTGCTCAGAGAAATTAAAAAGAACAGCGTACAAATGTCGAGCAGCTCCTCATAAGCCACACGTAATTGCAGCCGATGCTAACTGACGTTCGAGATGATGTAAAGAGCTACGTCACTGGACAGCGAGTGACTGGAAATATGGTTTGGAGTGATTCTGTCTCTTTCCGATGACATGGTTGGGGTTGATGAATTCCTCGGGAACGTGTCATCATGTTTAGTGGCAACAGTGAAGAATGGAGCAGGTGCTATTCTGGTATGGGGCGGTAATCGTGGCTTGGGTATGGCCTCATTACTGCACTGAAGAAAACGCTAAATGCGGAACGATATGAACACCTTGTAGAGCATTGTGTACTGCACACAGTAGAGGAACGTTTCGGAGACGATTTTTTGTATCAGCATGACGAAGCATCCAGTTGTAAAGCAGCATCTGTGAGGCAACGATTTCTGAACAATAATATTCCTGAAACAGACCCGCTCAGTGTCCCGACATCTTTGAGATATCTCAAGCGCCCAACGTCGCTACCTCTTTAGTTTTTCCACAGACATTCAGGCATCTCATTAAAGGTGTCCACCAGCAGAGTTGAAGACATTATAATGACGAAGGATGGACACACCCCATATTAATGTCTGCTAATGCGTGTCCAGTATCTTCTCATTAGATACAGTGTACCACAGAAGACTACGCCATGGGCTTCTGATTAAGATACTGCATTTCTGTGTCGGTTGTTGATGGGAAGCTCGTGTTACGCTTCTCGTGTAATGATGATAGGTCAACCAGCGGGTGTCGGTTCCGATAGCAAAGGTACTGTGATTTATCGAGACTGTACCACCGTGATATCGCTGCTCGTGCGGTCGTGATATATCGACTGTCTAGCGAGTATCTAATTCATTTCAGGAGAACCTTAATCAACTCTATGAATGGTTTCCTTGGCCGCACACGATTAGTGGCCAAGAGGATAGACGTTTTCGTCTCTCGCCCTTGTAGAATCGTACAGCCAAGTCACACACCTTCAGTCAGAAGATGGAACCGTTTTCAGCAAGAAAAGTATCGACAGGTACAGTTCTTGGACGTTTAGGTCCTCAAGGATTGTCAGCATGGGGACTGTAGTTGTCGATTCCCATGCACGGCAACAGAGGCTCGTCGACATAGTTGATACCATGCTCTGCAGTCATGGAATGTGCGGCTGGTCCCGGCGGAGGTTCGAGTCCTCCCTCGGGCGTAGGAGTGTGTGTTTGTCCTTAGGATAATTTAGGTGAAGTAGTGTGTAAGCTTAGGGACTGATGGCCTTAGCAGCTAAGTCCCATAACATTTCACACACATATGAACATTTTTTTGCTATCAGTGGGAACTCTGGACTCAGGAATACCACCATGTCGTCTTTTCAAATGATTCCCGCTTCTGTGTATCATGGACATGTGCGTGTGTGGAGGCTCTGAGCGAGATGACGTCGCCGAGTGGCAATCGTCACCTTCATACGGGCTCAGCACCTGGCGTAAAATGTGCTTGCACATCACGATCACCTCTGGTTCAGGTATGTTATTGACGGTGGCTGTGTCGCATTTTCGAGGCTTCCATGACTTTATCTGTCAGCAAGATAACAGGTAACCGATGCATGTTGCCCGTGCTCTCCTGACCTACCGCGATACACATGGTGTTCGACTGTTACCATGGTGACCAATATCTCCGGTTTTGTCACCCATTGGAAACTTGTTCTCATCGGTCGCCGCAAGGTGGGAACGCTAGCCTTTGCTGTTCATGAACTATGGGATGGATCTGAAGCAGCATAGGATGACGGACTCGTATCTGTCATAGATTCATCGACACTCATTTCGTTTCGATGCCCAACCTGGTTAGAGCCGTTTTTGCCGCCACAGGTGGGGTCCATATGTAAAACATTTTTCGTCCGGGATATCTTCAAATTTCCGACGTATTTACTTTTGTGTTTTATTACTAAACTGTAAACGCGTTATAAGTAGAAAGTGAGGCGCGGGAACTTCCTTTTCTTGAGACACTTGGTCACACAGCGGTTATTACTCGCTGTTGTGTGGTGTTTAGCGCAGTCTAAAGGATATAACCTAACTTTTATTTAAGGTCAGTTTAGTACCGATCATGCAATGGTCGTCAGCTGAGCCAGCATTCCCTATAGCCACTTACTTTTCCAGTGACTATTCGGTCAGAGCAACTCAGTGTGCATTCAGGGAACTAATAATGCGCCTGCAGGTCCAGTTACTAATCTAAAATCGGTTGTTACGTATGTGGACCCACTTATGGGTACTGGTACTGGGCCGAAAAGAAACCAGGAGATCCATGAACCACCAGAACACAAGAAAGCCCCGAGAAATTAAGGCTTGTGATTGCGAATTTCGCCAGTCGATCTGAACGCCAACATGCAGCAGTTGTTGCAATTTCTGACGGAATACTGATACCAATTCTTCATTCGGACTTTAAATTTTATACACACAAACTGAAAGTGTCACATACACTTATTCTACGAGATTTTTTATCTCGAGGAAATCATATGATGCCTTGCTCGAAAACCTGCCTCTTAACAGTCTGTGTTCTTCAACAACGAGGCACATTTTCACATTTTCATTTGGCTGGATGCGTGAAAAAAAACAAACAAATATACTAGAGTGGAACGAACTCCCGAGAACATCATGAGCACTCCCTTTATATGGAACATGTGATTGCTTGCTGTGTATTATACAAAATTGGAATTGAAGAAAGCTATAGGATAATTACTGTTACTTGTGAGCATTATGTCAAAGTGACTGAGGTGTATGTTGCGGATGTCTCCTTCCAACAATACAGAGTCATGGCTCACATGGCATGAACGTCAATGACTCTCTTACACGAACACTCTCATCTCTTTCTGAGCAACGTAACGGACAGTTCGGTTTGGGAAACGGAAGAGACAACATCGCCGCTCTATAGTATAAGTACACACATCAAAAAACGTTTTGCATCACCTCGGTTCCGAGAGATCAAAATTGGTTCAAATGGCTCTGAGCACTATGGGACTTAACATCTATGGTCATCAGTCCCCTAGAACTTAGAACTACTTAAACCTAACTAACCTAAGGACATCACACAACACCCAGTCATCACTAGGCTGCAGCACGACCACGAGCTGCGGACTTCCGAGAGTTCCGGAAAATGTGCAGAAAATTGGAATAGAGATCAATATAAACATCATTTTCGCCCTTTTTATTGCTCACGAAAACCACACATTGCATGTTGTAGCACCATACAGCGAGACCTTCAGAGGTCGTGGTAGACATTGCTGTACACACCTGTACCTCTGATACCCAGTACCACGTCCTCTTGCATTGATGCATTCATCAACGCCTGTTGGTCCAGATTGTCCCACTCCTCCATGTCGATTCGGCGTAGATCCTCAGAGGGGTTGGTGGGACACGTCGTCCATAAACATCTCAGGCATGTTAGTTAGGGTTCATGTCTGGAGAATATGCTGGCCACTCTAGTCGAGCGATGTCGTTATCCTGAAACAATTCATCCACAAGATGTGCACGATGGGGTCGCGAATTGTCCTCCATGAAGACGAATACCTCGCGAATATGCTGCCGATATGGTTGTACTATCGGTCGAAGGATGGCATTCACCTGTCGTACAGCCGTTATGGCGCCTTCCATAACCAACAGCGGCGTACGTCAGCCCCACAAAATGCCACCCCAAAACGGCGGGGAACCCCCCACCTTGCTCCACTCGCTGGACATTGTGTGTAAGGCGTTCAGCCTGACCGGGTTGCCTCCAAACATGTCTCCGACGATTGTCTGGTTGAAGGCGTATGCGACACTAATCGGTGAAGAGTACGTGATGCCAATCCTGAGCTGTCCATTCGGCACGTTGTTGGGCCCATCTGTACCGCGCTGCGTGGTGTCGTGGTTGCAAAGACGGTCATCGCCATTGATTTCGGGAGTGAAGTTGCGCATCACGCCGTCTACTGCGCATAGTTTAAGTCGTAAGATGGAGTCCTGTGGCTGCACGAAAAGCGTTTTTCAGCATGGTGGCGTTGCTGTCAGGGTTCCTCCGAGCCATAATCCGTAGGCAGCCGTGATCCACTGCAGTAGCAGCCCTTTGGTGGCCTGAGCGAGGTGTGTCATCGACAGTTCCTGTCTCTCTGTCCTCCTCCACGTCCGAACAACATCGCTTTAGTTCACTCGCAGACGCCTCGACACTTCCCTTGTTGAGAGGCCTTTCTGGCACGAAGTAACAATGCGGACGCAATCGAACCGCGGTATTGACCGTCTAGGCATGATTGAACTACAGACAACACGAGTCATGAACCTCCTACCTGGTGGAAAGACTGGAAGTGATCGGCTGTCGGACCCCCTCCATCTAATAACCGCTGCCCATGCGTGGTTGTTTACGTCTTTGAGCGGGTTTAGTGACATCTCTGAACAGTCAAAGGGACTGTGTCTGTGATGCAATATCCACAGTCAAAGTCTAATTTCAGGAGTTCTTTGAACCGGGTTGATGCAAAACTTTTTTTGATGTGTGTACATCCCACTCGGCTAATGCTAGCGCAATGCACTCTCTTACAGTTCGTTCCGGTACTTTTCATGCGTCCATAGGGTCTAGCACAACCTTAAAATTTTTGCTAAGCTGCGAACACCACCATTTACGACAGCTATTTTAGCCCCCCTGCTTGACGAAACTTTACAAAACGTGCTGCACAGTGTGGCAACGCATACTGATGCACTTCACGCACTCTTCAGTGATGTGATTAGCGACGTAGTCATCGGATCCTACGCAGCAGATACACACCAGTTCCTCCCACCTGTCGATTCAACTACAGCATGAGGCCTGCAGTCCTCGCAGAAACGCCTACTGGACAGCACGAAGAGGAAGAAAACAACGACATCTAGGCAAAATGGAGAAACTGCTACGTGCGGATGCCACCCAAGAACGTTCCGTAACCCACTAACTTACGTGAATCTACATCTAAATCTACATTTATTCTCCGCAAGCCACCCAACGGTGTGTGGCGGAGGGCACTTTACATGCCACTGTCATTACCTCCCTTTCCTGTTCCAGTCGCGTATGGTTCGCGGGAAGAACGACTGTCTGCCTCCGTGCGCGCTCTAATCTCTCTAATTTTACATTCGTGATCTCCTCGGGAGGTATAAGTAGGGGGAAGCAATATATTCGATACCTCATCCAGAAACGCACCCTCTCGTAACCTGACGAGCAAGCTACACCGGGATGCAGAGCGCCTCTCTTGCAGAGTCTGCCACTTGAGTTTGTTAAACATCTCCGTAACGCTATCACGGTTACCAAATAACCCTGTGACGAAACGCGCCGCTCTTCTTAGGATATTCTCTATCTCCTCCGTCAACCAGATCTGGTACGGATCCCACACTGATGAGCAATCCTCAAGTATAGGTCGAACGAGTGTTTTGCAAGCCACCTCCTTTGTTGATGGACTACATTTTCTAAGGACTCTCCCAATGAATCTCAACCTGGTACCCGCCTTACCAACAATTAATTTTATATGATCATTCCACTTCAAATCGTTCCGCACGCATACTCCCAGATATTTTACAGAAGCAACTGCTACCAGTGTTGGTTCCGCTATCATACAATAAAGGATCCTTCTTTCTATGTATTCGCAATACATTACATTTGTCTATGTTAAGGGCCAGTTGCCACTCCCTTCACCAAGTGTCTATCCGCTGCAGATCTTCTTGCATCTCGTTACAATTTTCTAATGCTGCAACTTCTCTGTATACTACAGCATCATCCGCGAAAAGCCGCATGGGACTTCCGACACTATCTACTAGGTCATTTATATATATTGTGAAAAGCAATGGTCCCATAACACTCCCCTGTGGCACGCCAGAGGTTACTTTAACGTCTGTAGACGTCTCTCCATTGATAACAACATGCTGTCTTCTGTTTGCTAAAAACTCTTCAATCCAGCCACACAGCTGGTCTGATATTCCGTAGGCTCTTACTTTGTTTATCAGGCGACAGTGCGGAACTGTATCGAACGCCTTCCGGAAGTCAAGAAAAGTAGCATCTACCTGGGAGCCTGTATCTAATATTTTCTGGGTCTCATGAACAAATAAAGCGAGTTGGGTCTCACACGATCGCTGTTTCTGGAATCCATGTTGATTTCTACATAGTAGATTCTGGGTTTCCAAAAACGACATGATACTCGAGCAAAAAACATGTTCTAAAATTCTACAACAGATCGACGTCAGAGATGTAGGTCTATAGTTTTGCGCATCTGCTAGACGACCCTTCTTGAAGACTGGGACTACCTGTGCTCTTTTCCAATCATTTGGAACCTTCCGTTCCTCTAGAGACTTGCGGTACACGGCTGTTAGAAGGGGGGCAAGTTCTTTCGCGTACTCTGTGTAGAATCGAATTGGTATCCCGTCGGGTCCAGTGGACTTTCCTCTGTTGATTGATTCCAGTTGCTTTTCTATGAATCTACCGACAAACAGAGTTTTCTATTATTTGTTGAAAGCAGAGAAAGAATCACAGGGAGGCTCCATTCTACGGCACCAGGCAAAGTAGTCGGACGGGAATGTGAGCCGTTATTCACGAACGTAGTTAATATTTCGAATGGCACGGAAAAAACTGTGTAAAAACTAAGACTGTATCACGATTAACTGCCAGTATCCTAACATTCTTTCTAAGACAAAGCAAATTAGGAGGTCTATATTCGAATGTTGAAACGTGTCTTACGCAGGACAAATGACTAATGGAAATGTCGTCATTCCCCTTAAGAGATTTAGCGAAAGGTAAGAAAGCCGTGCCTAGTTAGCGTTGTGACTCTTAGATTACATAATTTGTTTACATTCATGGAGTTCGCCGTGGTGTGGACGTGTATGTACCCTCCACCGTACATTGCTATAATTGCTTGCGATCAGGGCATGGCAGCAAACAGTGCATAAGTAACACAAGGTGAGCGTACTGGGCAGGACCTGTGCGAGGACCAACCAACCAACGTGCAGTCCTTGTACCTAAGGTTACAGTGACCTGTCTCGAACCTTCCCATTGTATCTCAAATACAAAGAAATTAACAACGTTATGTCTCTCAATAATATTACCTTCCGAGAAGGAGCAGCTGTGTTTGGTAACGGGCCTCATGCGAATGCTTCTTCCCGAAACAGTACGAGAAAGGGTACAGAATCCCGGCCCTTTCCCACTCAACGGCGGCCACTTATTATCCGCAGAAAGCAACCAATCCCATGACGACAGTTGCTTAGACGTCTGGAACGGTGGCTCCATTGATTCACCGCCAGTACCAACGCTCCCTCCTTTCAAACAGCATGCCCAACTGTATCATCAGCAATGTGTAAATTCTACGGAACATAGAGAGCCCCACCAAAGCATCGTCCCCCAAACCCATTGTACCAATCAGAAGTCTACCTTCCTCTCGCTCCAGTGGGTACCAACCCCTACCCACGACAATTTCACACACTCAGCCAGCTAAGTGATATTGGTAACTAACTCGTTAACAACATTACAAGTATAATTATGGGTGTCATGAATGATATATCGTAGCAGCAAGCTCCTAATGGGCCCACTCCATTTATACAAACAGATTCTATCAGGATGTCAAACCAAAATATATTGTCGCCACTCCTTACTGCCCAAAATTATCTATAGAATCATCCATTGGAAAGCACGGCGCTCAAGGCAAACAATGATAGGCTTCGACATTTTCTGCTTGAAACTAATATAGGCACTTGTGCCATCACCGAAACATGGTTAAAACCGGAAGAACAGTTCACACTCCAGGGCTAATCTGTCCTTAGGAGCGATGGAGATGATGGCTACGACAGTGCAGAGTTGTTGGTAAAACAAGACATCCACTTTTCCCTTGTCAGTACTGACACTAAACGTGACCCATTGCAGATAGTGGATATCTGCCGTAGATCAAGGACCACCATCTGAATTTGGTCTCAGCACACGAAGCACCCAACGACAATTTCCAAACAACAATCAACAACATTCACTGCCTTCATCGGGAAGCAGTTTCTCCTAACAGGTGACTTTAACGGCCACAATACTTTGCGGGGCTGCAGAAATGCTAACGCAACAGGAAAAATACTAGTGAATGTATTACATTCGGAAAACCCTATAGTACTAAATAATGTCTCATCCACACGAATAGACCGAGGAAATGAAATCCCGACGGAAATTGATTTGTGCATCGCATCCCCTGCACTGTTTACCAGAACAACAAGGGATGTTCGGATCACCTATCAAATAAAATAATACTAAACGCACTGTTTAGTGAGACTGTCAAACACGCAATCATCCGGAAATGTATCACAAATGAGGCCAATAGAAACCTATTCGAAAAACTACCGGAAGGAAAACTGCAATTGATCATCGAAACTGACGATCCAGAAGGAGAGTCTGGGGTCTTAGCATTGCTTGCCAATGGAGCAGCGGAAGTCTCTGTACCTAAAAAAAAAAAAAAGATCGTAGGCAGCTACTCATCGGCCATCAACCTGTTGGTGGAATTCAGAGCCTGACCATGTCGTCACAGAAAAATGGGAGGCATTGAAAAAATTCAAAACTCTCTCTAATGATACGAACTTTTTTTGTCCCATGGATACTCTACAGGCTCGCATTACGGCCAAGGATAATGTGACCATTGTGGCTGATCAGATCCATACCGTGATACCGTCTTTGTTCCCCAGTGGTGATGATGGTTCCAAAGCTACAGGATCGCCGTTCACACAGTTCGAACTGTCCAGGTCTGTGTTTGCGAGGACGAGGATGAATTGTTGCGTCTCCCCTTGCCAGCACAGCCACCAGATCTCAACATTATCGAGCCTTTATGGTCCACTTGGTGATAGGGATGTGTGATCATTATCTACTTCCATCATTTTTACCCGAATTTATCTCTATTTTGTGAAAACCATACGGCATCTTTATTTATTCACTGAGACTAATGCTGTTTTTAATGCCATCCGTTTTCCTACACCGTATTAGTTATTTAATGTGTTGTATTTTTGGTGTTCGCGTATTTTGTTCCCTGCCTGTACTTTTTCATAGATGAATAAGGTGTCTCACCACGGTATGTTCATCAGACGAAAATGAAACCAAAACTCAGCCGAGCAGGACAAGGTGAAGACGAAGAAATTCATGCTAAATGCACGTGACCCGACATTACGCGCGAGTGCAGGCGCCTGTAACATTAGAACGTAACAGATACAAGCTCACAAAATAAATAAACCGAAGAACGAACCGAAGACTAAACAGAATTTGTGAAACTAAGCGAATAATTACTAGCAAGAATGAAATGTTGCAGTAGCGGAATAAAACGTTATGCATGGTTAGCGTATCATGTAATAAATATTAGAGAGGGGATGGATGAGACTGGGTAAAAGATTCCAGAATTAGTTAAATATTTACCAATATAGTCACAAAGAAATGTAACTAACTGAAATCTCATCGTTGCGGTGAAGTCCCTGACATTGCTAGTGATGAGACACTTGCTGCAGGAATGCACAGGTTCAGGAAACAAACTCTGGAGTAAGACATACAATAAATAGTGACTACGGATACATAAATTTTTGATTCTCAATAAATTAAAACACAGATATACCAAAGGCAGAAAGGGAGATTTGGAACTAACGTTTCGTCGACACCAAGTTCATTAGCGACAGATTGCAAGATAGAACTGGGGCAAGATGGGGCAGGAACAGGCTATGCCGTTTCAAAGGAGCTTTCCCGGAATTTGTGTTAAACTATTTCCAGAAAAAAATGAAAAACTTTCATCTGGATGGATGAAATCGAAAGAAACGTAGACTTATAGATAAGTCATGGATAATAATTGTTACGACTTACACAAGAAACGAGTAGCATGTATAACAAAACACAGAGCAGGCCTTGTATGAAATAAGATTCCTCCCGGGAAAGGATTACGTCCTTTCAGTGAAACAAATTTAAATAATCGTGTCTGATGTTACTGTTGAGATCTTCAGTCCGAAGACGGGTTTGATGCAGCGCTCCACGCTGCTCAATCCTGTGCAAGCCTCTTCATCACCAAATGGCTACTGCAACCTAAATCCATTTGAATCTGCTCACCTCACGCTCTCCCTCTGGAGCTTTTACCCCCGACACTCCCATTCAGTTTTATACTGACGAATCCTTGGTGTTTCAGAATCTGTTCCACGAAATTATTCCATCCATTACAGACGTTATGCCACCAATTCCTTAACTCCCGAATTACAATCAGTAGTTCCTCGTTACTTACACGATCTACCCTTGCAATCTTCTGCATTCTTCTGTAGTACTATCCTTCAAAAGTTTATATTGTCTTCTTGTCTGAACTGCTTATCATTGATGCTTCACTTTCTTACGCAGCTGCACTTCAGGGAAATACCATCAGAGTGCACTATCTAGCATGTAAATTTATTTTTAATGTTAAAAAAATCTGTCTTATTCAGAAACGCTTTTCTTGCCATTGCCAATCTACATTTTATACCCTCTCTACTTTGGGCAACATCAGCAATTTTGCTGCCCCATTAATGCTTTTGTTGATGTTCATTCAAGCCATTATCCATTAAATTCAATGCACCTCTAAGCCTTTGCTGCCACTGACAGAATTACAACGTCATCGCCAAACCTCAAAGCATTATTTCTTCCCCCCCCCCCCCCCCTTCCATTTTCATTCCTTCTCCAAATTATTCCTTGGTTTCGTTTAGTGACAGCTCAGTACAAATTGAATAACATTGTGGATAAGCTGCAACACTGTCTCATTCCCTTCTCAATGCCTTTAATGCCCTTCGATTCTTGTAACTACTGGCTGATTTCTGTGAAAGTTATATGTAATACTTCAGTTCCTATACCTTCAGAATTCCAAAAAGTGTATGCCAGCCAGAATTCAGAAGCTTCTCCTGAGTCTACAAAAGCTATAAACGTAGGTTTTCCGTTCTTTACGTATGTTCCACGAGATCTCATAGGGTTACTATTGCATCCCGTGTTCCAACAATACTCCGATATCCTAATGTTTGTGCATATCGGCTTTTGACTTTAAACATTGAAAGTTAATGTCTCATTTTCAGGATTACAAGACAGACACCAGACATGTAAAGAGAAATGTTTCGCAGTCTTCGTGATCATTTATACACTTGCGATGCAGATGCAACGATGCCACAAGAGGCGAACAATAAATTTCAACTCGACATCCCCTGATACAAAGTGCTGCTAAGAAAACACCGTCCCAGACAACCCCTCAGGCACTGCATTCATAACCACAGAGGGAGTGATCGTATCGGACGTGGAACGGATGGAAAATGCATAAGAATGTCGTGCCTTATTAACGGAAGTAGAGTTATTAATATGTAGACCCTCTCTGGAATTCATAATTAAGCAAAACGAGCCCAGTTCTTTGCAGATGAGATGCTTTATGTCCTACGGCAAGATTTCGAGGAAACGATGGTTGGAGGATACCGTAATTGTGTCACATAACTGAAAGACTATAGGTCAAACTTTAACAAATGCTCAATACTCCCGGAAAATACGCGCCATTTACAATTCGACGTCACTTTGTAATAAAGGAGAGCAACAATGCTTTACGTATCATACAACTACAATAGCTATCCGACTCTACAGAAATATGCGGGAAATCACCCGCGGCGCCAAATTAATTGCAGCGGAAACGTGGGCAATATAATTCTTAGACCACTTAGCATACCATTGCACATTCGAATGAGAAAACAAAATGTTCCGTAGAAGAAGTGGATGGATATTAAACGCCGAAATTCTCAAAGGGCGAGAGTTACGTGAATGAGTGCAACAAATATGGGAGACTAGTTGCTACCGATAGCAGACATTTCTATCGGTAATGCTGTGGCTGTGTAACTACACCGACTGCTACGGTCGCAGGTTGGAATCCTGCCTCGGGCATGGATGTGTGTGATGTCCTTAGTTTAGTTAGATTTAAGTAGTTCTAAGTTTTAGGGGACTGATGACCACAGATGTTAAGTCCCATAGTGCTCAGAGCCATTTGAACCATTTGTAACTACACCACAACTCGAGTAATCAGCTGTATGAATATTAATGAAAATAATCTGTTGCAGAAGTAAACTTTTGAAAATTACTTTCCATTCCTTCGTGAACTGTATTCCACATCATCTCTAACAGAGGGAAATTTCACAAAAATCAAAAGAATTAAGTCAAAATTATCACTATTTAAACGAAGACAAGTAGAAGGAATTTAGATCCGTTCCAAAGACAGTAACAATAGTTCCGAGGAAGCTCCATCATCGTTCCATTTCTGGGAAGAGAAACGCAAGAAAAAAATAATTAACTCATTAAAAAAAGAAGAATGCAGATTTGTTGCAACCCAAGCCTGATTACGGGAATATGTCACACAACCTGGGATGATGAAGCAGTGAATACCCTGCAAACTTGTCTTTCGTCCTGCTAGACGAAAATGATCAACTATTAATAACTGAAGTAACCGTGGAAGAGATTTGGGAGCACTGAAGAAGCCTCTAGCTAATAAATCGCCTGGCAATAATGGTCTCGCAATTGAGTTTTCAGCAATACAGTTGGAATATGTATGCTTTGTATGCATATAAAACGAATTTGTAGCATGACAGCAAATACCGGTAGGTTTCAGTTATAGCCTCATTGTACTGATTCCGAAAGAACACCCACACGAAGATTTAAATAAATTTCGTGATTTTACTTCCTGATCTCTGATTAAAAACTTGTGGGCCCCCTCATAGTAACTAGAATAAGGAATGTCATAGAGAATATCACACAAAATCACCCAGACAGCAGCAGTACCAGGACGAACTCTTTTAAAAGTCTATCTGATGACAGACAGACCACATCTTACAGCATACACAACCAGAAGATGGAATTTTAGCTTTAAGTTGATATAATGCCTTCGTCAAGATTTCTCACCACTACATAGTTCGAGTGCTGAACCATCTTGAATATGGCGTCAATTTCATTTTGTGATTAAAAATATAAGTAAGCGCGCCAGTTCCTAGATTAGCTTTAATGAACGACTCAACTGACAAATACCTATCGAGAGGTCGGTTCGACAGGGTTGCCCCATGACAATGCCGCTCATCGTTGCTGCAGCTTACCCACTAGTCAGAGTGATGAACTCCAAACTTCAAGGATTAAATCTGGTCTCAAGCATAGTTAAGTGTCGAGCATATGCAGATGACGTTGGCGTCCTCACAGAGTCGGAGCAGGACCTTGAAGAAGTCAACAGCAGCATGTATGTCTGAAACACTGTTTGGTTATAAGCTAAACCTTAGAAAAAATAGCCCAACTCCAACCGAGAGAGGATTTAAAATTGGCAAAAACACTCCATTCAATACGAGATAACCAAACTGCTAGGAGTAGCGATGAGTAGCTTTCCTCTAAAAATAACGATGGGAATCTGGGGAAAATATTTGGCTCTTTCGATGCGGCGAATGATACAGCTGTGCCAGAAATATCTAGACAGAGGGCTGAATGGGGATATAAAGACATATAAGCCATACGACATCCTAGTACCAATAAATGTGGGGGAAATACACTACAAGGCGAAACACATCAGAATGTTTCACCCGGAAATTAGCTGCCTCAGAGAGAAAGCAAACACACTGCGAGGTCAAACGACCACTCAACTAAACCTGTTAGAGAAGAAGAACGAAGGAGTTAACCATATGCAGTTAAAATATACTTTTAAGGACTGAAACATGGCCTGGAATAACGTCCACAACGAAGTCATAGGAACAGACGTAAGATCAACCTGGTACAAAATAGTTAATGGAACAATGCCAACGAAAGATAAACATAACTGAATACATTTTTCGGAGTCTGACAAATGGAGAGAGCGTAATTTTATCGACGCCCTACCACACAAATACGTCTACGGAGAGAACAACATTATATGGGAGTAGTGTATAAGGAAACTGGCTATTATTTGCAGACCAGCAGGACTGCATATCACAATAACATCGGTCTACAAATAGGTCAAAATTACTGTTCCGCAATCAAGAAAAACACTTGGACATAGTTAGTAGGACATACCCTGCGTTACTTAACCTGTAAGCACAAAGAATAATCCTGTCCTGGCTATACATCGCAACCTAGCTGCAACTATTAACGAAAGATGCTAAACACTGGTGCAAGTCTGCAAATATCTCAATACGGGAGCCAATGAAAATATGAGGTGAAGAATGGTCAGAGATAGGTACAAGAAAGCGGCAACTAAGGTTTACATTTGGTCCATTGGTGAAATTGGTAAGAGGGCAAGAGACCATCCTCCTCAACGTTAAAAACAGAAATAGACTGCTAAGGAAAAACTGATCTCATAAACTCGGCTCACAGTTAATCGCTGAAGATGATGGCAGTGAAGATGCTGCAGGTTAAGAAGAAGAGGACAGTCGGACTACAATAAGGCAGCCAGAAAAATATTGATGTAATTTTGGCGACAATCACCAATAATTGTAAATGTTGTGTTTGATTGTGTGTGTAAGAGAGAGAGAGAGAGAGAGAGAGAGAGAGAGAGAGAGAGAGAGAGAGGTGAGGGGACTTTAAGTAAAGAGTTAAGATTTAGGACATAGAACACTTATCTTCACTGTACAAAATGATGAAGAGAGAAATGAATATTATTTAAAAGAATATTTTACGGAAAACGATGCCATCATTATTTAATCACACATATACAATCTTGGACATAGTTAGTAGGACATATCCTGCGTTACTTAACTTGTCAGCACAAAGAATAATCCTATCCTGGCTATACATCGCAACCTAGCTGCAACTATTAACGAAAGATGCTAAACACTGGTGCAGTGAAGATGCTGCAGGTTTAGAAGAAGAGAAGGACAGTCAGATATTCTTTTAAATAATATTAATTTCTCTCTTCATCATTTTGTATAGTGAAGATAAGTGTTCTATGTTCTAAATCTTAACTCTTTACTTAAAGTCCCCCCGCCCCCTCGCTCTCTCTCTCTCTCTCTTTCTCTCTCTCTCTCTCTCTCTCTCTTTCTCTCTTACACACACATATGTCTTGAAAGGAGGAAGCAAAACGAGGATAATGGAATGTAGTCAAATTAAATCGGGTGATGCTGAGGGAATTAGATTAGGAAATGAGACAAGTAGTAAAGGAGTTTTGTTATTTAGGGAGTAAAATAACTGACGATGGTCGAAGTAGAGAGGATATAAAATGTTGACTGGCAATGGCAAGGAAATCGTTTCTGAAGAAGAGAAATTTGTTAACGTCGAGTATAAATTTAAGTGTCAGGAAGTCGTTTCTGAAAGTATTTGTATGGAGTTTAGCCATGTATGGAAGTGAAACAAGGACGATAACTAGTTTAGATAAGAAGAGAATAGAAACTTTCTAAATGTGGTGCTACAGAAGAATGCTGAAGATAAGGTGGGTAGATCACGTAACTAATAAGGAGGTACTGAATAGGATCGGGGAGAAGAGGAGTTTGTGGCACAACTTGACTAGAAGAAGGGATCGGTTGGTAGGACATGGTTTGAGGCATCAAGGGATCACAAATTTAGCATTGGAGGGCAGTGTGGAGGGTAAAAATCGTAGAGGGAGACCAAGAGATGAACACACTAAGCAGATTCATAAGGATGTAGGCTGCAGTAGGTACTGGGAGATGAAGAAGCTTGCACAGGATAGAATAGCATGGAGAGCTGCATCAAACCAGTCTCAGGAGTGAAGACCACAACAACAACAATACAATCACACATGACCAACATTCACATGCAGTTTCTGAGTGATAAATCTACCGTATAATCTTTTCCTGTACACAGAATGTGGACGATCGTACTCCCACCTACCTATTGCTCTTGCACTCCAACGCTAATCATCTGATATCCAGACATGTAGTACTCTTCATGCCAATTTGACGTTTGTCACCGTCATTCTCCATAGTGTCACAGTTCTGACGCTGGCAGCGTAATTTCGAGAAGGAGAGCACAATAAAATGTCTACTGTGTGGAGAGAGATTTGGGAAACTAGCGTCATAGTGCTAGTGAGCACCTTCGGTTATCGTTCAGCTGCTCAGTTCTGGAGGTTGTTGTCGACTAAGACATCCGTACTGGGACGGTTACTGCACGAAGGCCACTGTTACTGCGTAATTATTCTACCATAACCTCCACAATACCTCACTCGGTAGTTTTTATTTCCTTGTGACTGCAGAGTGTAGAGACACACTATCAGTTGTGCAAGATGAATTAAGAACAAAAGAGAAAACGTTCGTACCTTTGAGTCCGTAGACATGACATAGATGAGTCTGCTACTATATAACGAGGATGTTCTTGAGAAACTACTACAATTGCTGAGCCGTCAAACGAATGGTTACACGTTGATTAAGCTTTCAGCTATGCGAAGTAAACGGGCGACGACTGTTGTTTTAGGAAAAAGTTACGTATACCGACATGGTATACTTTGGCAGACGAACGGATCGAAGCATTCTATAGACGAGACACGAATAGCCGATTTTACACAAAAAACGAAACATTTAGAATATAAAGTTCTTATAGACTGTAGCACACTACAACAGCCATATGTGACAAAGTACCGAGGATGTGTCCTTTTGGAATTAGAGAGGCATTTCACGTTTTTAGAGGCCTGTGACGTCATTTCGGTGCTAGATAATGGCGCTGTGCCAATACTGGGGCTGCGCGGGTCTAGCCGAGCGGTCTCAGGCACTGCAGTCATGGACTGTGCGGCTGATCCCGGTGGAGGTTCGAGTCCTCCCTGGGGCATGGGTGTGTGTGTTTGTCCTTAGGATAATTTAGGTTAAGTAGTGCGTAAGCTTAGGGACTGACGAACTTAGCAGTTAAGTCCCGAAAGATTTCACACACATTAGAACATTTTGTGCCAATACTGGCATGTCACGATAGTGTGACCACGTCGAAAATTGCTACAGCAAAGAAAAGACATAAAACCTGGGACAAACAACGTTGAGTTACAAAGTAATCGTTAAAGTAGCAACGTTTCCTACTACGCTTTGACAAAAAACATTAGATGAGGAGGCGTCTTATTGGAATTAGGGATAGACTTTCAAAGATTTTCATTTTGAGAAAGATCTGTTAACAAATTCATGATGTTATAAGCGCCGTAAAATGTGCAGAGACATGAGCACCAATAAGAAAAAATATTTCTGCCCATAAAATTGCAACGCCAGGAAGGGTAGAAAATAAAGAAATTATTATTTATGAAGATATACTTGTAACAGAACCAGGACATGACTATATGTTGGTGATTTGGGGGTGCAATAATGTCGGCAATTCACACATCACTATAAGTCAGCAGGGTCGCTTCTGATCAGGAATGGCGTACGCAGGAACTGTGTGTCGTGGTCTGCCACTATCAGGGCGACTGCGGAATCAGCAGAGCTCATTCATTTTTAACATTTTTGCTCTGCACGACTTCTGTTCCGAGGTAGTTATCGGCATCCCTGTTGTGTGTGTGGTGAGCCAGGTAGCGGAATGCCACCTCAGCGTAACTCCGCACTTTGTGCGTGGCCTTGCAGCTGTGTGTTTGTACGCTAGGCAGCGGGTGCTGGCTCAGTGGAAGAGCTGTGGCTGGCGATGTATCCTTGCTGATGCTACGAATGTGCCCGCCGCAAGCAGAGAACTTAAACGTCAGCGGGAGTCAGCAGGAAGCAAGGTGCTCAGATGCACCACGCCGAATCCAGAATACTTGGACTCACCTGCAGTGCCGGACAAGGACACCCAAATTGTGGTCACCATTTGGCGAGACTGTTTCGTGACAAGGAACCGTCAGGTCTGGTGGTGGTTAATAGACCAGTGGCTAGCTTCGCCCCACATTGGACTGAAATGGGTTGAGCTATGGGGCCAGCTAAGTTGTAACAGGAGCCAGTCTCTGGTCACGTAGGTGACCACGGAAGCGCATCGTTGTACCACGGAATGTGGGAACTTACTCCACTTCTAGGGCAGAGGGTGATATTGCAACAAGCTGTGTTGTCAAGACTCCAGCATCCAGTGGTAGTATTTCATATGCTGCTCGCCTGAATGCCCGTAGTTTGCAAAGCCTGTTCTACGGTTGTAGTTGCAACAGGGGGCTACAGATTACGCAATTAGAGTCCTGAAGAACCACCCCTGGCACCAATATCGCAACTGTACATCGAATTGAACAGAACGTTGATAACGGTTTGTTAATGTCTCTACGCCAGAGCTCGTAAGTTGTACTGGCTGAGAAGTAGTATATGTTACTCTCTCCGTAACTTTCCTGAAAGATGTGAAGAAGACCTCGATAACAGAGTGCCGACATGGCCTTAACACAACTCAGAATCAGCTATGCGAACCAGAGTTGGTCGTGTCCTGTACTTAGTGTCACACTATACCACCACAATAGGTGAAGAGTCCATATGGAGAACGTAAATGTAATCTGACAACGTTCGCTTTTCTCAGAGCCTTCACTCACACGTAAGACCACCGTGATACCAGAAACAAGACTCGTATCAAAAGGTGACATGGTGCCTCTCCTGCACCTGATATTGTCGCTTAGCTGACCACTGTACGCGCGCTTCTCTGCCACTACGTCAAGGGGAGCCCCAACAAATGGTTCCTGCTAACAGTCCACTTTGGTTTATGTGTCGTCGGAGTGTTTGTATGGGTACTGGTCTTGCTGTAAATCAGTGATTTCCTGATTAGAGTTACTAAAGGTGCATGTACGATACTGCACAGTTGGACAAGTAATGTATCTGCCCTCTCGGCGCTAGTCGTGTACGGCATTGAAATCAGGCATGCCGCTGATTACGATTCGCCTGAAATCATCGATTGCGTGACAATTGTGCGATCCGGCTAACGTGAGCTCCGCTGTCGAGAAACGGTAAACTGCAGTCTCAGTAGGCGACGATTCTGTCGTAGTCAAGTTTACAAAAAGTGCTCATACGTACTTTCTCTTCATACACGACGCATAACTCGATCTTCTGACAAAGCACCATCATTACAGTGCGACTGCCGTAATGAGAAAACCGCTATGTAATCCTTTCTTACGTGTATAGCGTTACTCGTACTGGCTGCACTAACGCTGAATCGTTTTGATATCGAAGCATGTAGTACATTTCGTTCAAATTTGGCGTTTGTCTTCATGGTGTCAGCAGGGTCAGCAGGGTCGATCAGTTTGGATGTAGGAAAGGTAAAGGCGCCAAAGAGGCAGTTCTGACGTTCCGCTTGTTAATGGACGCAAGCCATATGATTTATCGACAAGGAAAAAAAATTCGGCACTGTAATATGGTGCGAGATGTTCCAAATTCTGACAAAAATAAGAGTAAGCTAAAGGGAAAAGCAGGTAATACATTTCACGCACGAGAACTAAGTGGAAACAATAAGACTGGAAGAATAAGAACGATTAAAGAAAGTGGATCAAAAAAAGAGTAAGACAGGAGCACAGTCTTTCTCCCCTTATGTTCAATCTATAAATAGAATAAGCAACGGCGTAAATAAAACAAAAGTTCAAGAGTGGGATTAAAAAGACGAGTGAAAGGATATTCATGAAAAAATTCGCTGGTCACATTGCTATCCTCAAAGAAAATGAAGAGTAGCTACACAATCTGCTGAATGGAGTGAACAGCGTAATAAGTATAGAATAATGATTGGGAGTAAACCGGAAAAACATAAAGATAATGAGATGTGGCAGGAATGAGGAGAAAAGCTTAACATCACAAGTTTGGTGATCACGAATTTGGGGAATTCTGCTACCTTGGAAGCAAAATTATCCATGACGAATGAGGGAAGGAGGACACAAAAAACAGATTAAAGCAGTCAAAGACGGCATTCCTGACCAAGAGAACTCTACCAGTATCATACATAGGTTCTAATTTTAAGAAGAAATTTTTGAGGATGTGAGTATGGAGTATACGAGGGTATGGTAGTGAAACATGGACTATGGGAAAACCGGAACTGAAGAGAATCGAAGCGTTTGAGATGGGGTGCGATAAAAGGATGTTGTAATTAGGTGGACTGAAAAAATAGAGAGTGAGGCTCTTCTGCACAAAATCGGCGAAGAAAGGAATATATGGAACACAATGACAAGCAGAAGGGCAGCATGATAGGGCATTGATATGACGTCATGGAATAACCTCTATGGTACTAGTGGAAGCTGTAGAGGGTAAAAACAGTAGAGGAATATAGGAATTTGAATTAGTCCAACAAATAATTGAGGATGTAGGGTGCAATTGCTACTCCTAGATGAAGAGGGTAGCACAGGATACGAATTCTTGGTGGACCGCGTCAAACCAGTCAGAAGAATGATGGCTCCAAAGGAAGGGATAGAAAACACATTTTTCAATAAAGTAACTACAGTCTTTATAAATACTACAGTGAGCGCAGCCTACAATAAAACATTGCATATTAAAACTCCTTTATCACTAAGAAAGAAACCTTTAAGGATCATCTAGTTGATTAGTGTCAATCTGAAGTACGTGTAAGTGATAAGAAAATGTGCCAAATTACTTGTACAGATTGTAATATCAATTTGCTTTATTGACTTGTGAGCATTAACTATTGTAATGCAATAAAGAATGGTTAGATATACAGGAAAGATGAATATCTGATTCCATGTACTGGGCACTGAAGAAAGAAAAACGAAACATTGTTGTTCACCTCTTTTGGATAACATATTTTGCAAAAATATTTAGGAAAAGAAATTGTACAAAATGGTCAGAGACAGACGTAACACAATCATACTCAAAAATGTGTGCAAATGAATTAACTGTAGCAAACAAAATGGCATGGGGGTTGGTGGATGCTGGAAAATGTAGGGGAGATGCTGTGTTGTCGATGTTGCAATTTAATGGACGAATATACCCACAAATATTTAGTTATATTATACACAGGATATACTAGGCAATGCTGGACTGCACTGGTTCCACTACTTCGTTGTTAATCAAAAGTAGGTTACTAGATTTATAAAACATGCATTTATTGTAATCAAGAATGGACTGCATCTATAAGAATAAAAATAAGAAGATAGCACATAAAGAAGTGAAAGCTACGGCGTAAGTTACTTGCAAATATATTCTATTAAAATCCATAAAAAAGTTAAAACTACGGTTTGTAAGAGAGAAAATCGATAAAACTTAAAAATGTGTTAAAGGATAACGAACATGATATATGGTCACTGATTTAGATAAAAAAATAAGTGATAAAAAATAATCTTCATATCTGCATAGCATCAGTAATGATGAACAGATATATACCTGCAGGCTAGACGATTAATTGAAGAAATCGTAGAATATGTATGGTACATAGGGTTGGAAAATATGTCTGTATAAGGAGGGCAACAGACACATGGAATCTAAGAACTCTGACCTGAGTTGTCGAAATCACAAGGAAGAAGAAAACTGTACAGATAGAGAAGGATTATTGAGTGAAGGAAGCAAAAACAATTACATTAGATGTAACGAAATACGTAATGTTCATCATACATTGGATACGCGACATATGACATGTCTGCACTCGAGAGTGAGTGGTAGACAGTGGTGTGTTCCCATTTGATGCCACACAGGATGTCTCCCTTGTTAGGTCAGTAGCCCAGTTCGGGCAAATCTAGAGAGTCGGTATGCTAGTGTTATTGGAAGCTCCAGCGTTATGCACTTAATGGAGTCTCTCAAGGCAATGCCAGTAGGTCGGAAAAACTTGCTAGTGTGAACTCGGTACGTTTGCTGGAAGGTCTCTTGCGTGACGCGGAGGACGTTTTGCCAGCGGCTACCGAACGCTGTGGGCGCAACTGGCTGCAAGTCATTGCTCACGTCGACACGAATGACCCGTGTCGCATCGGTTCTGAGGCCATACCCGAGTGCTTACGTACGGTTGGCTGATTTGAAGAAGGCGGCTAGTTTCGCACGCGGGATGCTGTCTAAGCTCATTATTTGTATCAATGTACCCTGGTTTGGAGGAGAGTGATAGAGGTTCAGACGAGTCTGCGACAAGGTCGTACGCAATTTACTCGACCTCCGCGACTCGGTGAAGAATTGTTGGGCCACCGTCGTTAGGTCAGGCATTCGCTGCACACAGGATTCGACTACCAGGATAGTGGAGTACCTGTGGCACGTATAGCGCGTTTTTAGAAGGACAATCCCCACCCCCCGCTGGGATCCAAAATGAACTGCCTGCCAAAATCGAAGACATGTCAGCCACATCATTCTCAGAGAGTGTTCGTCATCACAAATCGGAAACAGGAATCGTTAATGCAATGTTGGACATATGCAGGAGCATCCATAGTAATACCAAGAAATATTATCACTTCTTAAAGTAATAACTCCCAATAGTTTTATGGGCTGAACGCTGGTGTTACCAGAAGTGTATAGCAATAAAATCCTAAACACAGATTGAAATATTTATTGTAAGAATAGTTTAGACGCCAACTGCTGCAGCGTGTTTATTGCAGTAAAGGATTCGATAATCTCTAATGGAGTATAACGGATACTGTATAACAAATAATCTGCATGAATCTGAGCATCAAAGGTGGGACAAAAGTGGTATTCGGTTGCTTTTACAGACTCCCTGCGTCAGGAACTGTAATGGCAGAGCGCTTTAGATAGAACCAGTAGAGTTTAGAGAATACGGCTGATCACACTGCCTGACATCTACAGAACGGGAGAGTCATGTGATCAAAATTGGTGCCAGAGACAGGGAGTCTCGTGACAATATTGCGAATGTCTTCTCGAAAATTTCCTCGTATGGGTGGAGAAGTAACTCGTGACGCTTAAGTCGTAGATCTCCTAGCAAAAGGCAGATCAAAACATTCCGCATCAGTTAACGCAGACGAGGGCTCCAGTGATCTTAAGGATGGATAGAATCAATGACCTAGGGTGTTTCTAATACTGTTAATGAAGGTAGAATGGCATTCTTGCTTGGAAAGAGAGGCAACACGTAAATCGTCGAGTATCTGAGTTGTCAGTATCAAATATTCATTGCTGAGGACGAAGGTATGAAGCTCAACTAGATCAAGATTTAGAACACCGTTCAATACGGCTGCAAGCAATATTCTAAGTAATGGGAAAGGCCCACCATGGATAACCATGTGTAAACAATGTCTGCAACAGTCTGAAGAGAAGTCTAAACCAAGCTGGCGAAGCAAATCCAAATGAAACGAAAATAATCGCAGAGAGAGTATTGAGAGAAGCGTCCACAGACTCTCAAAGAAAAATTTTGACAACTGATGTGCCTTATAACCATAAGAAATTTTGACATTTTCCTTATAACTAAAAGAAATTTTTATCTTACGTGAAATCAGTAAGCGGAATGAAATTATACATGCAGTCACGCGACGACCATAAACGCAACGAAGCGAAAGATGTCGGATAGGAGGTCAAAGTGCTGAATTCAGTCTTCCGAATCTGTTTCATCATGGGTAAACGTTATACAGTGCATTCTTTCAATCACTGTACAAACTTAGAAATGGAAGACATTGAGATAAGTGGTCGCGGAATAGAAAAGACACTACAGTCGCTTTTTAGTGCACCAAATGAGATACCGGTAAGGTACAACAGAGATTATGCGAAACAACTTGCTCCCCTTCCAGTAAAAGCTTGTCTTAGATAGCTGGAGCAATGATGGGTACTTAACGACAGGAAGAGAGCGCATCTCATTCCCCTTTTCAAGAAGGGTCGTAGTTTGACGAACATATTTTCACCCCATCAATTACTATGCAACAGCCTCACCAACGGATTAATTTTCCATAGCAACCCATTGTAAACTAGTATTGGAATTTTAATTTTCTTTCTTTTCTTTTAATTATTCCACAATTACGTTTATGTGAAGAAATAGTTATTTAATGTGTAACATTATTTTCGAGGCAAATGTACATAGCCTCCGTGTTTTTCTGGAAGCCTTGGCGACTGGTAGGAAATAGTAATGGACCTGTGTAACAATAGAAATTTATGAGCGAGGAAGTGACATTTGAATTTGATGATGCAGCAGTCTAACAACGGTGGGACTTAGAAGCGTTAAGTGGTCGGGTGCAAGTGTCGAATAAATTTGCGAAGCATCGGCTTGTTTGTAGAAAGAAGTGCAGTGTCAGTACCTGTGGCAGGAGAAGCGTGTAACATTTCTGGGAAAGTGTCTGCGACTGAGAACGCCGTAATTCTATGTCGACGGGCAAGTACTGTAGAAGTCAGAACGTCGTGGAAAACTATTGCTGTAATATACTAATACAGCGGAGACAAACTTTTATTTCCCGGCTAGAGGCAGATGGTGAAGACCTTGAAGAAGAACCAAGAACTACGTATAAAAGAGAAGATATTCCAAGATTACAGCAGAAAACGACAGGCAGAAGGAACCAAAATACATCCAATAGTCAGCAGCCCAAAGCAGTCTCATTAAGAGAGCACTATTAAAACGTGATTTATTAGAACATCGAAAGAAACTATTTTTGTGATACTTAAGGCAAAATAGTGACTGTCAACTGTAAAGTTTCACGGAGTTAAGAGTGCAAAACTAACCAATATTGTGCTGTGCATCAAACTGTGAACTGTTTCAAAAGTGAGTTTCAGTTGTGCCATTCTTTTACAGTGTGTTTTGGTACCAAACAGCATGATGCAGCCGCTACAATGTTTTATTTGAATTTTCATTAATCATGTTCTAATGAAAGAGATCTCGGCCACTATCTTGCTGTGGCCAAGCAGTCTTCGTAGAGCAACAGCATCGCACCCCAGCAAGGAATCTACCACGCTGCAGTCCATCAGAGGCTGAATAATATTAGTGACTCAAAGATTATGACACAGCCACCATCTTTTTTGCTGCATCGTGTGACAACAGATTTTTATTAAATTGGTAAGTTAAAGTACTGTTAGTTAAATGAACATATCAGTTACATTAACAGCGATAGAATTCTCCCTCTGTGTCACAGTGAGAATCTGAAGTCACATGTTATAACGCAACTGTCTGTACCACGTCAACAATGCACTTTGTCATTGCTGGAACAGCTTTCTTAAATATGTACCGTAGGAGCTATGAACGATTACAGATGATGATAATTTCACTTATAAAGGCAAGATGAAAGGTGGGATCTCTTTAAGCAGATTTGAACTTCCTTGTGTTAAGTTCTATCCATCAAGGAGGCGTTGTCCTTCGAATGAACTTCGTTCAATGAAGTATTATTGATATGACCACATTTTGCATTAAAGTATTAAATATCTGTGAGAGTATAATGAACTTTTAACGGAATAGTGTAGAGAATAAGATAAAGGTATTAAATATGGTAATGTTTATCAGCTAAATCGAAGGTATTGTAGCTTTCGTCAAGAATTTACAGCCTGAATTAACCTTTGTAAACCTTACCTAAGTAACCAATTAGCCTCAGCCAGCTGGTCAGTTAGTTACAGAAGGTATGTTAGGACCATTTTATGTAGTGAGCATGACGAGACTGTCGTCATTATATAACTTACAGCATCTGCGACCAGTTCAACGATATTTGAACAAGGAGTACTACTTAGGTGATGGTTAGTAGAGGAGACACTGCAGGTTGTGGGTAGAAAGTTGTTGACGTTATCAACGGCATTTCTGGAACTGATGAAATCAGCATCGGCTCATTTCCTAGTATCGCTGTTACCACCATCAGAGCCCCAGACAATAATATTATTCAAGGATTTTCCACCCTAATCCTCCTTCTTATGGTCAATGGCGTCACCCGCTTTTGCAAGGATTCAGAATGGTCAATGGCACACAAGCTTGGCACTCTACCATTCATGTAATTTTAATTTTTATTGTCTACTTGCATCACTTTCTATGTGTAAGTCCATGTCTCATGTGTTCAACTAAAGCTTGCCTTGAGCAAAAGAAGACTTTAATAACTCCAGTTGTTGTGAACACGTATCACAGAAATGTGTTCACAACTTCCTGCATCAAGAAAAGAAGGGCGTGTTAACTATGACTGTAGACAGAACGAATATTATTCAACAATTAACGGCAATGCAATGCACATGAGAAGTAGTGAGGTCGAAATACCTATCAGTAAGTATTTCATCCATCTCTGCTTCACTTTTAACACACACACACACACAGACACACACACACACACACACACACACACACACACACACACACACACACACCCATGAACCATGGACCTTGCCGTTGGTGGGGAGGCTTCCGTGCCTCAACGATACAGATAGCCGTACCGTAGGTGCCACCACAACGGAGGGGTATCTGTTGAGAGGCCAGACAAACATGTGGTTCCTGAAGAGGGTCAGCAGCCTTTTCAGTAGTTGCAGGGGCAACAGTCTGGATGATTGACTGATCTGGCCTTGTAACATTAACCAAAACGGCCTTGCTGCGGTGGTACTGCGAACGGCTGAATGCAAGGGAAAACTACAGCCGTAATTTTTACCGAGGGCATGCAGCTTTACTGTATGGTTAAATGATGATGGTGTCCTCTTGGGCAAAATATTCCGGAGGTAAAATAGTCCCCCATTCGGATCTCCGAGCGGGGACTACTCAAGAGGACGTTGTTATCAGGAAAAATAAAACTGCCATTCTACGGAACGGAGCGTGGAATGTCATATCCCCTAATCGGGCAGGTAGGTTAGAAAATTTAAAAAGGGAAATGGATAGGTTAAAGTTAGATATAGTGGGAATTTGTGAAGTTCGGTGGCAGGAGGAACAAGATTTCTGGTCAGGTGAATACAGGGTTATAAATACAAAATCAAATAGGGATAATGCAGGAGTAGGTTTAATAATGAATAAAAAAATGGGAGTGCGGGTAAGCTACTACAAACAGCATAGTGAACGTATTATAGTGGCCAAGATAGACACAAAGCCCATGCCTACTACAGTAGTACAAGTTTATATGCCAACAGCTCAGCAGATGATGAAGAAACTGAAGAAATGTATGATGAGATAAAAGAAATTATTCAGGGAGTGAAGGGAGATGAAAATTTAATAGTCATGTGTGACTGGAATTCGACAGTAGGAAAAGGGAGAGAAGGAAGCATAGTTGGTGAATATGGATTGGGGCTAAGAAATGAAAGAGGAAGCCGTCTGTTAGAATTTTGCACAAGCACAACTTAATCATAGCTAACACCTGGTTCAAGAATCATAAAAGAAGGTTGTATACATGGAAAAATCCTGGAGATACTAAAAGGTATCAGATAGATTGTATAACTGTAAGACAGAGATTTAGGAACCAGGTTTTAAATTGTAGGACATTTCCAGGGGCAGATGTGGGCTCTGACCACAAACTATTGGTTATGAACTGTAGATTAAAACTGAAGAAATTGCTAAAAGGTGGGAATTTAAGGAGATGGGACCTGGATAAACTCACTAAACCAAAGGTTGTACAGAGTTTCAGGGACAGCATAAGGGAACAATTGACAGGAATGGGGGAAAGAAATACAGTAGAAGAAGAATGGGTAGCTCTGAGGGATGAAGTAGTGAAGGCAGCAGAGGATCAAGTAGGTAAAAAGACGAGGGCTTGTAGAAATCCTTGGGTAACGGAAGAAACATTGAATTTAATTGATGAAAGGAGAAAATATAAAAATGCAGTAAATGAAGCAGGCAAAAAGGAATACAAACGTCTGAAAAATGAGATCGGCAGGAAGTGTAAAATGGCTAAGCACGCATCGCTAGAGGACAAATGTAAGGATGTAGAGGCTTATCTCACTAGGGGTAAGATAGATACAGCCTACAGGAAAATTAAAGAGACCTTTGGAGGAAAGAGAGCCACTCGTACGAATATCAAGAGCTCAGATGGAAACCCAGTTCTAAGCAAAGAGGGGAAAGCAGAAAGGAGTATATAGAGGGTCTATACAAGGGCAATGTACTTGAGGACAATATTATGGAAATGGGAGAGGATGTAGATGAAGATGAATTGGGAGATACGATACTGCGTGAAGAGTTTGACAGAGCACTGAAAGACCTGAGTCGAAACAAGGCACCGGGAGTAGTCAACATTCCATTAGAACTACTGACGGCCTTGGGAGAGCCAGTCCTGACAAAACTCTACCATCTGGTGAGCAAGATGTACGAGACAGGCGAAATACCCTCAGACTTCAAGAAGAATATAATAATTCCAATCCCAAAGAAAGCAGGTGTTGACAGATGTGGAAATTACCGAACTATCAATTTAATACGTCACAGCTGCAAAATACTAACACGAATTATTTACAGACGAATGGAAAAACCGGTAGAAGCCGACCTGGGGGAAAATCAGTTTGGATTCCGTAGAAATGTTGGAACACGTGAGGCAATACTGGCCTTACGACTTATCTTAGAAGAAAGATTAAGGAAAGGCAAACCTACGTTTCTTGCATTTGTAGACTTAGAGAAAGCTTTTGACAATGTTGACTGGAATACTCTGTTCCAAATTCTAAAGGTGGCAGGGGTAAAATACAGGGAGCGAAACGCTATTTACAATTTGTACAGAAACCAGATGACAGTTATGAGAGTCGAGGGGCATGAAAGGGAAGCAGTGGTTGGGAAGGGAGTGAGACAGGGTTGTAGCCTCTCCCCAATGTTATTCAATCTGTATATTGAGCAAGCAGTAAAAAAAACAAAAGAAAAATTCTGAGTAGTTATTAAAATCCATGGAGAAGAAATAAAAACTTTGAGGTTCGCCGATGACATTGTAATTCTGGCAGAGACAGCAAAGGACTTGGAAGAGCAGTTGAACGGAATGGACAGTGTCTTGAAAGGAGGATATAAGATGAACATCAACAAAAGCAAAACGAGGATAATGGAATGTAGTCGAATTAAGTCGGGTGATGGTGAGGGAATTAGATTAGGAAATGAGACACTTAAAGTAAAAAAGGAGTTTTGCTATTTGTGGAGCAAAATAACTGATGATGGTCGAAGTAGAGAGAATATAAAATGTAGACTGCAATGGCAAGGAAAGCGTTTCTGAAGAAGAGAAATTTGTTAACATCCAGTATAGATTTAAGTGTCAGGAAGTCGTTTCTGAAAGTATTTGTTTGGAGTGTAGCCATGTATGGAAGTGAAACATGGACAATAAATAGTTTGGACAAGAAGAGAACATAAGTTTTTGAAATGTGGTGCTACAGAAGCATGTTGAAGATTAGCTGGGTAGATCATGTAACTAATGAGGAGGTATTGAATAGCATTGGGGAGAAGAAAAGTTTGTGCCACAACTTGACTAGAAGAAGTGATCGGTTGGTAGGACATGTCCTGAGGCATCAAGGGATCACAAATTTACATTGGAGGGCAGCGTGGAGGGTAAAAATCGTAGATGAGACCAAGAGATGAATACACTAAGCAGATTCAGAAGGACGTAGGTTGCAGTAGGTACTGGGAGATGAAGGAGCTTGCACAGGATAGAGTAGCATGGAGAGCTGCATCAAACCAGTCTCTGGACTGAAGACCACAAGAACAACAACACACACACGTACGCACGCACACACACACACACACACACACACACACACACACACACACACACACATGGCGTATTTGCAGCGTACATCGGCATAATATTTAACACTGGTAGATACAATGAAATTACGCCATCTACATTAGGCTGTATACACCTAGGCTCATTGCTTGCTACTTTGCCTTTTAGACACACAGAAGCTACTGCCAGTACACACCTAGTGCTAAGGTAACAAAGATGACTACATTTAGTGTAAGTGATAATAGCACTATTCATAGTACCACAACTTGCATATTTACAGCTAGTGATAACCTTTTCAGTCAGTCATGTGGCAACTCTCAATAGGTGAACATGTCAAGGCAAATAGCAGCAAGGCAGTCATCGTGGAAGTATCAGCATAAATGATAAATGAAAAGTGTTGATGATAATGAAGATATAATATGTCTACTAATTTGTTCTACTCACATGACATCAGCAGCAGTTGCCCAATGTCCAAATAATATTATGTAACCATACATACCTTTTAAACAAGTATGGCACTAAATGAGTAAGTGTTGATATGAAGTTTGATAATGAATTCTACTCATTGGTGGTATCTGAAAAACCAAAATATAGTGACATCAAAGTAACTTTATCCCTGGACGAGTGGAATTGTCTGTGTGGTGATTAAAGGCTGGGTTTTACATTGTGCCATGGAAATGCACTCTCGCCCTTGATGATACAGGGTGAATATACAATCTCTAGAGGGGACTTCCTACGAACATTTAAAATATTTAACGAAAGAAAATGAACACATTTACAGGGGCAGATCTTTATAAATCTAATTCTTACTACCTACGCAATACATAATGGCCTACAGAGTTGGATAAGCTGGTAGTCATATGTTTACTGGATCTCTGATTAATTGTGAGCCAATCTGCTGGATATCGCAAGAGAAACTTGTCGACCATCAGAAGACACCATCATTCAAGTCTTTGATTGATACTGTGCATTGAAGGAAATGGAAATAAATGATACAACAGTGCTGTTATAGCCACAGAAATAGACTTTCGTTTGATTATTTTCACAAAATATGCTATATAAAATAAGGAATGTATAACAGATGCATTATTTATTTCTGTATAAAATTCACATATGCTTAAGTAAATGAAAAGTCATCATTGTGACCTAGTGGACAAAGCAAGCTCTACACAAGCGTATTATAGTATGTGAGTGGTCCTGCAAAGACACTGGAAAGCAGGAGAAGAACAAGAGGAATAATTCACTACTTCCCATTAATATATGTGCTTTGATTGTTGGACCATATGACTATGGGAAGAATTTTCCCATTCTGTCACTGTTAAGATATCCTGAAGGGATTTGCTTTGAGCATGCGTATATATTTTAAATAACCTATTTCAAATTAAATATGAAGCATGAAGAATTTAATATCAACTATTACAGGAAATTTTACATGACATTGGTGGAGTAACGTACCAGACATTCAGCAAAAGTGTGGTAAGTTTATTCGTATTTGATGGCACTTAGCGAGGAATCAAATATTTTAGTTTCAGGCATCATATGAAATCAGATGTATTTTAGTTGAATCATATACCATAACAGTTCATGAGCGACAATGCAAACTTTATTATCACGTTCAAATAGGGCAATACAAATTTAAAACATGTTTACGAAGTGCACGCTGGAGCCAAAATAACATTCAATGAATCCATTAGCATATGCACTGATTGCTGGAAATAGATGCAGTATGGTTTTCTGATGAGACATAAAACAAGAACATTGAATAATAGTCGATATAAACGAGACTTTCAGGAGTTTCTAAAAGGTAGTGCACCAAAATGCAACAGTATCAGTATACTGTAGACTATGGATATATATGCAAGTGTTTCGAACAGTATTATAGTTCCAAGGGTGTGGAGCACTTGTTTCAATAAGTTGACAAAAAAATCGAAACAATCAACGCAAAAAGAAGCAAATGGATCCCAGCAGTAGCTAGAAAACGAGATGTTGGATAGGTTGAATATCGGAATCCAGCAGTGTTAACTATACGTCAGTTAGAAATTTGAAGAACTCAACACAGTACTAAATGATATGTATAGATATACTGACCTGATAGCTAAAGCATTTGACCCCCATCACCACCAGTATTCTCAGAGTATATGTAAATTGTGTACTATCACAAAAACTTGGTAAATATACAACAGCATATAGGTGACAAAGAGTAAAGTTACTGACAAGGAAATCTCCCCATCGCACACCCCTCAGATTTAGTTATAAGTTGGCACAGTGGATAGACCTTGAAAAGCTGGACACATATCAATCGAGAAAACAGGAAGAAGTTGTGTGGAACTATGAAAAAAATAAATAAAATATACAAACTTAGTAGTCCATGCCAACATAAGCAACTTGAAGGAGAGGTGAAGTTAAAGAGCGCCGTGGTCCCGTGGTTAAAGAGAGCAGCTACGGAACGACAGATTCTAGGTTCAAGTCTTCCCTCGAGCGAAAAGTTTAATTTTTTATTTTCAGTTTATGTGACAAACTCTTATTTTTTCATCACTTTTTTGCGAGTGATTATCACATCCACAAGAAAACCTAAATTGGGCAAGGTAGAAGAATCTTTTTACCCATTCGCTAAGTGTACAAGTTAGGTGGGTCGACAACATGTTCCTGTCATGCGACTCACATGCCGTCACCAGTGTCGTATAGAATATATCAGATGTGTTTTCCTGTGGAGGAATCGGTTGACCTATGACCTTGCGATCAAATGTTTTCGGTTTCGATTGGAGAGGCACGTCCTTTCGTCTACTAATCGCACGGTTTTGCGGTGCGGTCGCAAAACACAGACACTAAACTTATTACCGTGAACAGAGACGTCAATGAAAGAACAGACAGATCATAACTTTGCGAAAATAAAATTTTCAGTTGAGGGAAGACTTCAAACAAGGACCTCTCGTTCCGCAGCTACTCACACTAACCATGGGACCACGGCGCTCCTGACCTCATTTTCTCCTTGATGTTGCCTATGTTGTGCATGGACTCCTCAGTTTGTATATTTTGCTTATATTTTTCGTAGTTCCACACAACTTCTTCCTGTTTTCTCGATTTATCTGTGTTCAGTTTTTCAAGGCCTATCCACTGTTCCAACTTATAATTAAATCTGGGGGGGTGCGATGGGGAGGTTCCCTTGTGAAATGCAGAATGCTATTCGACAGATATAATGACCGCTAAAATTAACACAGCGGAAACGAGAAAGTGTCTCTCAAAAACATTTAAACCAGTAACAGAAGGTCTAAAAGTGTTCTCGCCAGCTATTGATGGCGGTAACAGAGCAGAATAAGAAGAGGGAGGACACACTTCAAGGGATACAGCGCCGTAGTTCAATCGTTTAGTAACCGGTTCGTAATACTCATCGGAAACAGATGAAGCACATATTCCCAGTGATGTGGAGATTTCCAAAGTGTTATGATCATTTTGCGATTCACTAGTCGGGATATCTTCCACTGAATCACCTTCTGCTTCGTCTTCATGGTATAGTACTTCAGAATCAACAAAAGTCATTTCGTTCGTCAACTCCAAAAATCGCTCGACCATAGCCGCTCCTATCAATCTGGAACGCCGAGAAACATAACTGCCTGCTTCCGGTAGTGCTTTGATAATGCATCTCTCTTGCAACACTTTTACAAACCAAAACAGAGCGTCGGTAACTTCCCGCTTGCCATCGTCTGTGACAGGCTCCCAACTATACAGGGTGTTACAAAAAGGTACGGCCAAACTTTCAGGAAACATTCATCACACACAAATAAAGAAAAGATGTTATGGGGACATGTGTCCGGAAACGCTTAATTTCCATGTTAGAGCTCATTTTAGTTTTGTCAGTATGTACTGTACTTCCTCGATTCATCGTCACATGTGTGGGCTGACGAGAATCCGCACGCAATTGTGCAATCACGTCATCAACACAGATTTTCTGTGAACCTTTGGGCAGGCATTGTTGGTGTTGTCTTAATTGGGCCCCATGTTCTTCCACCTACGCTCAATGGAGCACGTTATCATGATTTCATACGGGATACTCTACCTGTGCTGCAAGAACATGTGCCTTTACAAGAGCGACACAACATGTGGTTCATGCACGATGGAGCTCCTGCACATTTCAGAGGAAGTGTTAGTACGCTTCTCAACAACAGATTCGGTGACTGATGGATTGGTAGAGGCGGACTAATTCCATGGCCTCCACGCTCTCCTGACCTCAACCCTCTTGACTTTCATTTGTGGGGGCATTTGAAAGCTCTTGTCTACGCAACCCCAGTAACAAATGTAGAGACTCTTCATGCTCGTATTGTGGACGGCTGTGATACAATACGCCATTCTCCAGAGCTGCATCAGCGCATCGGGGATTCCATGCGACGGAGGATGGATGCATGTATCCTCGCTAACGGAGGCCATTTTGAACATTTCCTGTAACAAAGTGTTTGAAGTCACGCTGGTACGTTCTGTTGCTGTGTGTTTCCATTCCATGATTAATGTGATTTGAAGAGATGTAATAAAATGAGCTCTAACATGGAAAGTAAGCGTTTCCGGACACCTGTCCACATAACGTATTTTCTTTCTTTGTGTGTGAGGAATGTTTCCTGAAAGTTTGGCCGTACCTTTTTGTAACACCCTGTATATTACAGTGCTAGTCGAAGGGTGTACATCCTCCATTATTCAGATTATGCACCTGAAAGATATGACACAACAAACAATAAATAGTTACTGCGGCATAAACAGACGAGCTAATTACTACAAACTACAAACAGTACTCGTCATATGTTACTTGCGGAAGAACACTGTATTCATTCACACAACGTATTTCTTCCGGCGCATTAACGCTGGATAATCACTACATGTATCCGTGAGGTTCGCGGCAGCTTAATGACGGAAAACAACTCTTTACGATTGACTTCTATAGGGCTCGTGCTGGACACCTTCACTTTTCCAGGTTCACAACTATGATATGACGAAGAGGCAACCGGGCCAACATAACTCTCCCCGCGTGCATTCGGTCCCGTGCTTCGCTGTAAACGAGCGTGGCGCGGTTGGCTATCTGTGATCCCTCGTGAGGAACTCGCAGTTGTTTTCATGTGAAAAGGCTTAAAAGTTTAATACTTTACTAACTCACGGCGTTTGGGAAATTATTTTGGCTTCATTATTATTATCATTCTCTATTGATTTACTTACTTTATTAACCCTCCTATCCCTGTCAATTGAGATATGGTAAAATACGAACGAAAAGAATAACATCCGGTAGGTTTTTTCGCCATTCGAACCCAGGTTTACCGATTACCCAGCCAGTTACCTTGGCCATTGCGCTATCGGTACTGTCGGTGAAAAGCGTTTACCATGTGGGCACAATAGCGGCAGTTGTAAAAGTTTCTTTCCTCGATTTATGGAAGAGTTTGCGTTTGCGGACCCCATACCTGATGATGAAAAATGCTCTGTTTACAATTATCTATCGAGACCGCAAATTTTGAGTCGATTGCTCGTCATAAACTTTAGGGGTGATTTTCTCAAAAACGTGGGGGAATTGACCCAAAATATCTTAGATTCCTTCGTTTTAGGTTGTACACAAGCGACCTGCCAAATTTAAACCGAATCGGTTGGCCGTGTCTGAGGCCTTCCCCTTGTCAGACATTTTCATCTTTCCCTTATGTTAGCATAAAACATCATTTCTACCCACCAATAACGATACAGGACAGGAACGGCTGGTGTTGTTCACGATCCATTTAATGACAAGCAAGCAGAGTGCACATGTGGACACCTGCTGATTTATATAATTTTGGCTTCCAGCTTGCGGTACCCGTAGACTCAATTTTTCAACCTTCGCCACTGCTTGCAAATGTCGCACAATGGTGGAATGATCTCAGTTCGCAGCATTTGCCAGTTTCAGAGTAAAATGACGTGGTTCATCGTACGAGATTAATGTCTTTAAGCGGTATCCATCAAACCCCAAATGTATTACTGATCATGGAGAGTCACTAATGTCAAAACAATCCTGATCAAAAGGCGAAAACCACTTTCTTGCCATGGTCTGTCCAATGACATTGTCCCCATACGTAGTGAAAATGTTTCTGGCTGCCTCCACAGCTGTCACCCCTCTATTGAACACAAACAGAAGAATATGTCGGAAATTTTCTGATTCCTTCACTTGGCACTCTACTTTCTGGCCTCCACAGTTCCACTCATCATCTCAAATTGTTTCAAGTAGCTCTAAGCTCTATATAAGCACTCTAAGACTTAACATCTGATATCATCAGTCCCCTAGACTTAGAACTACTTAAACCTAACTAACCTAAGCACATCACATACATCCATGCCCGAGGCAGGATTCGAACCTGCGACCTTAGCAGCCGCGGACTGAAGCGCCTAGAACCGCTCGGTCATGGCGGCCGGCCCACTTACCATCTCCAAATGACAAAAACATAATATGTAAACTCAAATAGCAACAGATAACTACAAATTCAAAATGACAGTCGATAAATAAACCCATAGCAGCCAGAATATCAACATGCAGAACAAAAATGCCACAGACGTATGCGACAGACTTATATAGTGTAAAAGTGGTAGTGTTTCCAACATGTTTTCAAATGGTTGTAGTACAGAAACGGTACATTTCTGGACATGGGTTCCAGTTCAACATTTTATGTACTCAGTCCCCTGTACAAGTCCTGGAATTCTGTAAGGAGAATTTTATAGCATCCTTTATAACCCTGTTTTTATCCTTGTTTTATGAAATGCACTTGAGATCCATAGGGGTTACATGGATGCCCAAACTGTGAATGATCCATACTGTTGCACTGTGGTATGACACAAAATTAGTAAGGGTTGAGAGAGTAAAAATTTTTCCATGTTCAGAAGAGCTAGCCTTACACAGCCACACAGAAGTATCGCCAATCACCAGCTGGGAAGCATAAACACTGCAACGTCGTTACTTGGTTGGGTAGAACAACCACATCACCACTCTTAAGAGAGACTGCGAGCAACTCAGCAGACAACTGTTAGAACAGTGCTGACAGAACTGCTTTCGTTACTTCCGTAATTTTACGCAAGAGACACTAGCGATAATTTTTTTAAGCAGCACAGATCCTGCAAAAAATTCGTTAAGCAAATGTAGCAGAGCTGGTGACCGCTGATGACTCGGGAAGCACAGAATCATTCGGTCTACCCATCTGCCAACACTGATGGGTAGTCTGAGGGTTTACCAATACCTCTCGAATCCATAGCGGAAGCTGCTTTAAAATCCATCGTCACAAAAGACCAAAAATGCAAACTGACTAACTGATACGGATTTCCAGTCGAGCTGTGGGCGATCCCTAGAAATTGGTGTACACAATTCCTCCAGCGAAGCACCAGTAAGAGCTGGATATCCTCCAGCAATCCACCACTGCAACATCATCAGCCCTGTTGCGTTTTTGCCTTCAGGCTGACAAGTACTCTTCATTGATATGTTCAGATACTGCAGTCTTAACTGCTAGTATTTATGAGTCCACGGGAACTTAATATTAGCACTGATGATGGTCACGTAGTGGTGGAAATCGATTTGCAACAGAAATCAAGATTTGTACTTACACGGCCAATGCGGATCCTCGTTTTGTTATTAACACTTGTGTAGTAAACGTGGTGCACAGAACTCCTGATGGAATCCTCATTCAAAATAAAGAATTCATATTGTCCTACACTGCAAGCAACACAGTTTCAGGCGTCATTTGAAGTCAAACTATAGATGAACAAAAACGTGCAGTAGGTTATCCGTCTCGACTGTTGAAAGAGGTTGAGTGCAACTATTTTGCTACTGATAAGATAATGTTAGCTTCGATATAAGTATTTCGTATTCCCGTTGCTTTCTATATGGCTGTCAGTTTAAAGTAGTCACAGATCACGAATCCTTGAAGTGGTTGTTAGGAATAGAAAACAGTTCATCTCTGTTAAGAAGGTTGGCACTGAAATTGAGTGAGTTTCAGTATGAATAGTTCATAAGCCTTGTGTTAAGAATATGAATATGGATACGCTCAGTAGTTAAAATGCAGTGTTGGAAGTACTGGGATTTAATCTAGTAGATTTGAAAAAGGTACAAGCTGTGGATACAGAATTATCAGTGACAGTAAATAACCACAGTACCCTTCACAAGGCTGTATACTCTGTAAATCAACTGAATGTGGACCATAAATTTTCGTTCCTCCAGCACTGCAAACCAAAGTGTTAAATCAAGTATATGACCATGCACTATTAGGACATGCTGTTGGAAGAGCTGCTGACAAATGAGTCGCAGAGATTTTGGTGGAGAACACAATATGGTGATGTAGAGAAATATGTAAAAATTTGCATTCCTTGTCGTCAACAAACGGATTTGAGTGACCAAAAGATACAAATTCATAAATTACCAGAATCAGAGAAACCTTTTTAAATGACAGGAGTTGATGTATTGGGACCGTATAATAGAAGTTCAGTCGGTAATGAGCATGTACTGACGTTGATTGACCATTTCCCAAGATACCTTGTAATGACAGCAATACCACATCAGAAAGCGAACACTATAGCTCAAGCCATGGTTAACAATTGGTTACTTGCGTTTCTTTTACTGCAAACTACAGTCACATATCAAGGAAAGAACTTTATGTCTAATCAGATGAGGCTGTTTTGTCGTCTATTGAGATTAAAAAAATTGCACACTAGTCCATTCCATCCACAAACTAAAGATCGTACGCAACAAGCACACTGTACCAGTGTCAAGAAATTAAGGCACTACATGAACAGTTAATATTCACACTGAGACATCTATTTAGGCTATATTGTGTGTGGGTATAACTAACATATCCACAAGTGGACAGAGAGTGTTTCACGGGCGAAAGATGCAATCACCTGTTGATGTAGTGCAGCAAAGATGGGAACTCACGGCGAACATGTGAAGCAGTTTGCATTACCACTAAAAGTAGTTTAGCAAGGAGTGAAACATGCAAAAACAAAGGTATTAGGCGTCAAGAGCAGTCTGAGAGGGGCATGAGTAGATCACCTCAGTACAGAGTAGGACAATTGGTTCTTCTAGCAAATCCATATACCCCAAACAGTAGAACAGGGAAATTCTTGACAAAGGTTAGTAGAGATGACTTCACTGTCCAGTGTCGAGTTGGAAATACCGACGGAGACATCGGTTGTACATGTTACTTGAGTTAAACCTTTTAAGGATATAGTTGATGCGTTACCACAAATGCCTCTACCATTACCCGTCCCAAATAAAAAAAAAATGTACCGCATGGAAGGAGTGGTACACATACTCCACGATTTTAGGTCTAGGGATAAGCGATAAAACGGCAGTGGATTTTGTTTAATTTTTTGTTGGGTTACGCAGATTAATATTAAATTTTTTTAGTTTGCTACAGTAGTAGCCGTAAGATGCTCTTATATCTAAGGAGAAATGAATTCTTTCTCCTAGGTGGTGTCAAAGATGGCGTTGCAATATATTGCCATGGGATAATGTTTTTGCATGTATGTCAAGCGGATGTAACCCTTGGATAATGGAATCTTGTTCTCACGAATCATTGGATCACAACTGAAAGTTATATACACTCCTGGAAATGGAAAAAAAACACATTGACACCGGTGTGTCAGACCCACCATACTTGCTCCGGACACTGCGAGAGGGCTGTACAAGCAATGATCACACGCACGGCACAGCGGACACACCAGGAACCGCGGTGTTGGCCGTCGAATGGCGCTAGCTGCGCAGCATTTGTGCACCGCCGCCGTCAGTGTCAGCCAGTTTGCCGTGGCATACGGAGCTCCATCGCAGTCTTTAACACTGGTAGCATGCCGCGACAGCGTGGACGTGAACCGTATGTGCAGTTGATGGACTTTGAGCGAGGACGTATAGTGGGCATGCGGGAGGCCGGGTGGACGTACCGCCGAATTGCTCAACACGTGGGGCGTGAGGTCTCCACAGTACATCGATGTTGTCGCCAGTGGTCGGCGGAAGGTGCACGTGCCCGTCGACCTGGGACTGGACCGCAGCGACGCACGGATGCACGCCAAGACCGTAGGATCCTACGCAGTGCCGTAGGGGACCGCACCGCCACTTCCCAGCAAATTAGGGACACTGTTGCTCCTGGGGTATCGGCGAGGACCATTCGCAACCGTCTCCATGAAGCTGGGCTACGGTCCCGCACACCGTTAGGCCGTCTTCCGCTCACGCCCCAACATCGTGAAGCCCGCCTCCAGCGGTGTCGCGACAGGCGTGAATGGAGGGACGAATGGAGACGTGTCGTCTTCAGCGATGAGAGTCGCTTCTGCCTTGGTGCCAATGATGGTCGTATGCGTGTTTGGCGCCGTGCAGGTGAGCGCCACAATCAGGACTGCATACGACCGAGGCACACAGGGCCAACACCCGGCATCATGGTGTGGGGAGCGATCTCCTACACTGGCCGTACACCACTGGTGATCGTCGAGGGGACACTGAATAGTGCACGGTACATCCAAACCGTCATCGAACCCATCGTTCTACCATTCCTAGACCGGCAAGGGAACTTGCTGTTCCAACAGGACAATGCACGTCCGCATGTATCCCGTGCCACCCAACGTGCTCTAGAAGGTGTAAGTCAACTACCCTGGCCAGCAAGATCTCCGGATCTGTCCCCCATTGAGCATGTTTGGGACTGGATGAAGCGTCGTCTCACGCGGTCTGCACGTCCAGCACGAACGCTGGTCCAACTGAGGCGCCAGGTGGAAATGGCATGGCAAGCCGTTCCACAGGACTACATCCAGCATCTCTACGATCGTCTCCATGGGAGAATAGCAGCCTGCATTGCTGCGAAAGGTGGATATACACTGTACTAGTGCCGACATTGTGCATGCTCTGTTGCCTGTGTCTATGTGCCTGTGGTTCTGTCAGTGTGATCATGTGATGTATCTGACCCCAGGAATGTGTCAATAAAGTTTCCCCTTCCTGGGACAATGAATTCACGGTGTTCTTATTTCAATTTCCAGGAGTGTAGCATCCTTCTTTGATGTTTCTACAGTTAAAGTTTATTCAGATGAATCTAGGTTGTATAGTAGCATACAATTTCCAGTTGCAAAGTTTAAATTTCCGTTACCAATGTTTCACGTTCCATTCATATCCAGTGTGATATACGGCGCCGTTGGTGCCAGTCGCTTCTGGCCACGGTTTTCCTCTTTGGTCGCTTTTCGGTTATTTAAGCGCACGACGCTGTGGGGAGAGGGCTGTCTGCCTCATATGTAATTTATTAGCACCATCAACCCTTTGCTTTATGTTTTAAGTTCTACGATTTTTCCGCCATGTTACCATTTAAGAGTCCGATTTTACCGCCTCTTTTTATTATTTATTATCTTCATCTTTTCAAAACAAATTCTGTATGCTGTAGAGCGGCATACTAAACTGCTGCCAGCCCGCCCCATGGGGGGGAATCGAAACTCAATAAAGGAAAAAAAAAACGTGGGGAGAGGGCTGGTCTTGGTCGGTTGGTTGACGCCCCGGTGTGCAGTCTGGTAGTCGGCGGTCGCTCTTTGCGCATTCTCTGCCTCTTCCTGTCACGTGGGCAGTAGGACTGCGGACGAAGGCGTGAGTGCAGTTGGCGACAGTGTACCACGTCCAGTGAGAGAGCGAAATCGGGACTCATCTGGCTAGACTATGGTTTTCTAGTCCTCTAGGATTCAACCTATGACACGAGCCCAAGTGAGGCGTCGCGGGCAGTATCTTTCTGTTAGGAAACGCACTGGCGTCGATTGTATGCTTCCCATTTCTCTGCAATGTTCTAACGGATAGGTTGGTCGTATGCGCCACATAGGTTTCTGTGCTTATTTCATGAAACGTTGCTTGTCTGTAAGAACTGACAGCTCTACGCAAACGCCGCTGCTCTCGGTCGTTAGGTGAAGGCTGTCGGTCGCTGCGTTATTCGAGGTGAGAGGTAACGCCCGGGACTTGGTATTCTCGGCGTACTCTTGACATTGTGGATCTCGGAATACTAAACTCACTAACGGTTTCCAAAACAGAATTGCCCAGGAATCTAGCTCCACTTACTATTCCGCATCTGTTCATGATCGTCATGCGAGCATAATCACGCTGGAAACCTTTTCACATGAATCATCTGAGTCTAAATGACAGATCCGCCGAGACACTGTCCTTGTATACCTCGCGTACTCTCAGCTACCACTGTCTATACACCGGTGTACTGCTGTCCCATGACTTGTGTCACTTCAGTGTACGTCATTCACAAATGTTCGAGATTATTCTTATTTTAAATTCAGTGCACTGAGTTTACAGAACAGCTTCCAGATCTCATTATCTTAAAAGAACTTTACATTTTTCTTAAACTGTGTTTAACTGGGCTGGTAGACCTCTGTTATCACATTTCCGGCTGTGCTTTTGAGCTACCTTGCATTTGTCTTTTAGAAGTGTCTGGTGTTTTCGTAACCCAATAACTGTGTAGCGTGCTTCGCCCAGACAAGTGGGCGACGTCGAAGTTTGAATCCCATCACCCGAGGTGTAAGATAAGAGGCACAATAATGGATATAAATTCTTTGTAAGAGTTCTGTTCGGAATTCCAGTGTCCAGATAATTTACTGCGGTAAGGAATACACGAAAAATCAGTTTATAAAGCTTGAGGACTACATATCGTATACCCTGCAACATAACAGCGATTTCTCAAGAGTCTGAAACTTATGAAGTAACAGCTTCCAATCGAAATTCATTTGCAGAGATTGTTAACTCACAGTTGTAAAAGAAAATTGTGAAAGGACCTAGAATAAGCGAATAATCTGTTGAAGTGTTACAAGAGAAGGAGGTATACTTGAAGTGTGTGTGTGTGTGTGTGTGTGTGTGTGTGTGTGTGTGTGTGTGAAACCTTATGGGACTTAACTGATAAGGTCATCAGTCCCTAAACTAAGACACTACTTAACCTAAATTATCCTAAGGACAAACACATACACCCATGCCCGCGGGAGGACTCGAACCTCCGCCGGGACCAGCCGCACGTATACTTAGAAAAGACTGGTTGATACCGGAAGACTCCAGTTAGATTTAATCATGGTCAGGCAGAGATTCAAAAATCAGATACTGGATTATAAGACATGCCCAGGAGGTAATATAGATTCATATCACAATGTACGAGTGATACAGAGTATGCAGATGTTTAAAGCATTAATCAGGAAGAATCAATACGCAAAGAAATGGGATACGGAAGTACTAAGGAATAACGAGATACGCTTGAAGTTCTCTAAGGCTATAGTTACAGCAATAAGGAATAGCACAGTAGATTTTCGATTCCCTGCTAGGTCGGAGATTTTCTCCGCTCAGGGACTAGGTGTTGTGTTGTCCTCATCATCACCATTTCATCATCATCGACGCCGAAGTGGCGTCAAATCGAAAGACTTGCACCCGGCGAACGGTCTACCCGCCGGGAGATCGTAGTCACACTACATTTACATTAGTAGACAGTACAGTTGAAGTAGAATGGCCATCTCTAAAGAGAGCACTCACCGAAGTTGGAAAGAAAGACACAGGTAGAAAGAAGGTACCTGCGAAGAAACCACAGGTAACAATAAATACTTTAGTTGATAAATTAATGAAGGAAGTAGAAAAATGATACGGGAACTTCAGGAGTGTCGGAAGGACTCATTCACCATATAGGAAAGTCAAAACTACCTTCGGTGACATGAAAAGCAAGTGTGGGAGGAAAGACTTGTCTGATGTGATAGAAGAAAAAACAGTAGTCGATTTAGAAGAGACAGGGGATCCAGTATTGGAATCAGAATTTAAGAGTGTTTTGGAGGACTTACGGTTAAATAAGACAGAGGGAATAGGTAGCATTCCATCAAAATTTCTAAAATCACTGGAGGAAATGCCAAAAAAAAACGACTATTCCCGTTAGTGTGTAGAATGCATGAGTCAGGAGTTATATCGTTAGACTTTCGGAAAATTGTCATCCATACAATTCGGAACACTGCAAGGGCTGGCAAGTGCGAGAATTATTGCACAATCAGGTTAACAGCTCACACGTCCAAGATGCTGACAAGAATAATATGCAGGAGAATGTAAAAGAAAATTGAGGATGTGTTACAAGACGATCAGTTTGGCTTCAGGAAAAAAAAATGGCTCTGAGCACTTTGGGACTTAACATCTATGGTCATCAGTCCCCTAGAACTTAGAACTACTTAAACATAACTAGCCTAAGGACATCACACACATCCACGCCCGAGGCAGGATTCGAACCTGCGACCGTAGCGGTTACGCGGTTCCAGACTGAAGCGCCTAGAACCGCTCGGCAACATCGGCCGGCTACTTCAGGAAAAGTAAAGGCATTAGAGAGGCGATTATGACGAAGCAGTTGATAATGAAAGCCAGACTAAAGAAAAAGTAAGACGCGTTCATAGGATTTGTCGACGTAAAAGAAGCTTTCGACAGTGTAAAATGGTGCAAGATGTTCGAAATTCTGAGAAATATATGGGTAAACTAGACGGAGGGAGGGGTAGTATACAATATCTACATGAGCCACTCGGAGTAATAAGAGTGGAGGACCAAGATCGAAGTTTCCGTATTAAAGAGGGTGTAAAACAGGGATGTAGTAATTTGCTCCTACTGTTCAATCTGTACATCGAAGAAGCAATGATGGAAATAAAAGAAACGTTCAGGAGTGGGATCGAACTTCAAATTGAAGGAGCGCCATTCACACGACTCGCTGACGTTGCTATCCTGAGTTAAAGGGAAGAAGAATTACATGATCGGCTTACGGAATGAGTAGTCTAAAGACTACAGAATACTGACTGACAGTAAGTCGAAGATATACAAAGTTAAAGGGAAGTAGCAGATATGAGAACAGCGAGGAACTTAACATCTGAATTAATGGTCACGAAATAGAGGAAGTTAAGGAATTATGCTACCTAAAGAGCAAAATGGGAAATGACCGACTGAGTAAGGAGGGTAACGAAAGGAGACTAGCACTGGTAAAAAGCGCATTTCTGGCCAAGAGAATTGAACTAGTATCAAACGTAGGCCTTAAATTGAAGAAATTTATGAGAATGTACGTTTGAAGCAATGGATTGGAAGCATTTGAGTTGTGGTGCTGCAGAAGAATGTTGAAGATTAGGTGAACTGATATGGTAAGAAATGAGGATGTCTCAGAAAGGGATGTGTGGAAAACACTGACAAGAAGAAGGGACAGGATGATGAGACATTAGGGAATGACTTCCATGGTACTAGAGGGCAAAAACTGTAGAGGAAGATAGAGATTGGAATACATCCAGCAAGTAATTGAGGACGTAGGTAGCATGTGATAGTCTGAGATGACACAAGAAAGAAATTCGTGGAGGGCCGCTTCAAACATGTGCTAAGACTGACGGCACAAGAAAAGAACCACGGCACTTTTTAACAGAAGTCGGAAATGCAGTGCACGATGCATTTTCGCAGGTACTGGAGGACTGACAGTCCCGCAGGCGAAAGCGGTCGCGTGAGAACTACATTGCTAACAGTTGCGAAAGTACAGGTGTCGGAGGCAGAATACGTCTGCTTGATGGTATTTTGCTGCACGGAGGCCACCGAGGTGCCCGAATTTGCGTTTTCGCAACTGCCAGCGACTTGCCACGCGACAGCGTGCGCCTGCCGTAAAGTCAGTCCTCCACTATTTCATATTAAACGCATCGCGCAGTGAGTCTCCAGTAACTGTTAAAACTCTCCGAGCTGTTAGCTCTTCTGCTCCATAGTCTTGCAGAATTTCCGTGTAGAATCTTAACAATTTTAACAAAAAGAAGTACCATTACAAGGTGATATGCCATCGGTTTTAAACCCTGAAAACACTTTCTCTATTGCTAGGTATTCAACATCTAGTCCGCAAGCGTTATAAACAGATGTTTTCGTATATCCTTCAATGCAGTACGTGATCTAGATTCCGGCATTTTTGAAAAGAACTCCAACGAATGGTTCATTTCCATTACGGATTTAAATTCTACAGACAGTAATTTGACGAGTACAAAGAAGCTACGTTGTCTTTTACTTCTTGTCTCCTGCGTTGGATAATCCACATAATTCTACATTATTCTAGAATTACCGTGTAGAATTTTAAGAAACCATTTATTCCTAGGTTTTAAACTTTACAAAAACTGTCTTGTGCTGTTATCGCAAATGATTTGCGCACTGTCATAGAATCTAGCAACATGTTTGTCACTATGACTATTATTATTACTGTTATTACTGGTTATGTGAGAAGAAGCGGTGTATAGCAAAGCAATTCCAATTTCAGTAACGGCTCGTTCTGGCTGGTTATCTTCGCAACGTCGAGTATTATTCTCGGAAGCAAAACTGCGTGTCCCTTAAGTCAGAGATGGCTGGAGTGCTTGCGTACTTGCCCCCTTTATGTGTGAGTGCGTGTGTGTGTATGGGGGTGGGGAGGCAGAGGGTGGGGTAGGGGGAGTTGACATGGCAGCTGAGCGCAGCACTGACTTTCAGTATAGAGAGCGCATCTCTCATTACTTGTAAAGCAGAGAAAAGATGTTGTGTAAATCAGCAGTTGTGTATCTAAATGTTACAGGGCTAGGTTGCAGAGTTATTATTATTGTCATTTTTCGAATGTATTTCAAAAATTCTCTCACCTGCAAGCCCATGATATAAACTGATAGCATTCTATCAACGGCTGGAATCCGACAGAGACAGTTGTATTAAGAATATCAGTATTGATGGGAATGGAATGGAGCGTTTTTTTTTTGTTTTTTTTACCCTGTGCAACACTCCTTTGCAGCATTTACAAATGCTCCACTCTGCTCTGTGGCATTTGCTTCCACGTGGGGTCAGTTAATTAATAACTTATAAAACAGCTTCTGTGAGGTGTTTAACAACGCTCTGTAATTCGTATTGTGGTGTTCAGGTAAACCATGAACTACATTCTACACTATCGAATCACATTAATGCGGCGAACTGTTAAAATCCTGGATAACCGCTTTTTCCAGACTGGACCCCTGCGAGACGAGCAGAAAGAGTTTCAGTAAGGTTGCGGAAGCTACTGGCAGGGATGAGGAGAAATGCCGACTCCAGTGTTGTGGCCATCTGCATTAGGTTTCTCGGTTAAAGATTGATTGCACGAACAGCCCAACTGAGGTCGTCCCATAGAATCTCGATCTGGTTTAAATTCGGGGAGTCTGGTAGCCAGTAAAGCACAGTAAACATAGCCTGCTGTTCTTCGAACAATGCACGCGAATTGCGTGCTGTGTGGCACGTTGCATTTTCCTGCTAGTAGGTGCCACCGTGTCCAGCAAAAGCAAATGTTATGTAGGGCTGGACATGGTCTCCAAGGTTAGATGGGTGCATGCGTTGATCCTGTGTGTCTCCCAGAAAGACTAGATCACCCAGACTGTAACACTCCTTTGAAAGGGCACAGCCGACTGCCTTCCCGATCCTACCCTATTCCGATGGGCCCGATGACCTCGCTGTCTGGTCACCTCCATCCCGAATCAACCAACCAACCAATAACCATACACTTCCTCCTCCAGCCAGGATCCTGACGATTATTGTTCCACAGTGTTTGCTTTCTGACATTTCATACCGTTCACGCAAACGGCCACGTAACTGACGGAGCGTAAAACATGATTCATGTAGAAAGTCTATCTAGCGCTACGCACAGGACGCTGTTGCGGTGTTGGCATGGAAATTCTAGCCTTCGTCGCCTATGAACTACAACGGGCATGGAAGCATGAACGAGGTGCCTGATGAGGCGCATATGCAGCAATCTTCACTCGGGAGACACTGTCGGTAGCCGCTTGGATCATCTGGCGGTCAGTTGCTCGACAGTTGCACGTCTAGTCGGCCATACGCATCTTCGCAACCATTGCTCTTCCCTGCCATCTGTGGTCCATGGTGCACAACACTTGTCTCTGCAATAAATTTAGTTACTGCCGTTTTCCCACGTGTGGTATACGTTAACCATGACGGCACGCAAACAGTTAACAGACAGACGTATCAGAAAATGCTTCTACACTTGGACCGAAAGCCAATGGTCATGCCCTTTTGGACGTCACATAAATCACTCTGGTTCGCATTACGACAACGAGTGCTATGTTTTCCGTGTCCGCCAACATTCTCCGCTGCTAGTGCTATTGCATGTTGACGTCGAATGTAGGCGGTGGTCACATTAAAGTTTCTGGACCGTGTATCAGCATACAGGAATAATAAACTACACTCGCTCCAATAAATACGACACAGAAGTGGTATGTTAAAACTGGGGAAACACTGTTTTCCACAATATCACCAGCGGCACAATCTGTCCACAGCAGTCTGGCACTCTGTCACACACATTCGATGGGGTTTGCGACATCCTTTCATGTAATACCAGACACCAAATACCCTAACACCCGCTGTGTGGTGTTTAACAACTTTCTGTAGGTTGTCTATTGGTCCACAGGTAAACCATGTTCTGCCAGCATACAGATTTAGTAAACTGTACCGACTCCAACAAATACAACACAGAAGTGCTACATTTAAACATGGGGGAAACATGGTTGTTCATAATATTTCCAGTGCCGTAGTCTAAATGGTTGAAATGGCTCTGAGCACTATGGGACTTAACACCTGAGGTCATCAGTCCCCTATAACTTAGAACTACTCAAACCTAACTAACCTAAGGACATCACACACATCAATGCCCGAGGAACGATTCGAACCTGCGACTGTAGCAGTCACGCGGTTTTGGACTAAAGTGCCTAGAACCGCTCGGCCACCGCGGCCGGTGGCATAGTATATCCATCGCAATTTGGTATTCTGTCACAAATAGTTCGCGAAATTTACCATTCAATTACTCCTTTACTCGCTCCCGCTATGGTGTACCATTTGGTGCATGCATGGCGCGGGAACCACTTCTCTTCAGCAGTATCGCTGATCAGTGTACAGAGAGGTCATCAATACTGCCTCCTGTCCAAGAGGAGATCGTTTCATATTTCCCTCCATTCGTCCTGTCTTAAGTTTCCTGTGATTTCCCTAAACGACCTAAGGAGAGTACTGGATTGGTTTCTCAACAAGAGCATGATCAATTTAGTCCCATATCTTTGTTATATGTATTTACAATCCTGTTTCCAATAACCTCCTTGCATTAACCGCATAGCCTTCGTTAATGTTTCGTATAGTACATCTTAACCACTATTTTACATAATGGGTTTCGTAATCAATTTCCATATCAGATGCACATATACAGGATGATAAGAAGTATCGAACGTTTTGAAAAGTAATACTCATAGAAACTGGAAAGACGTCACAAAAACCATGGATCCAGAAATGGATAAGTTTTCAGAGCTGATCAAACTTCATATTACGGGCTAAACGCATATCCCATGTCTGACACTTATTCACAACAACCGCTCTATGTTACATCTATTCGTGACTACAGAGGCTCTCCCTATACGCAGGGCACTACTCTTTTAATTTGACCCAGCTGTTAGTGAATGTGACGGCATGTGTCAAAGTGTCTGCACAGTGTTCTCTAGAGTCCAATCTTTTCAAGTGCCCCCACAGCCAAACTCTATGGGACTAATGTGTGAGGGACCAATGCAGTGATCCTGAAGTGCCAGAATCAGATGTTCGCACACATTACCATGAAAATGTGCTGGTATGCATGAGTCAAGATGTGCTCTTTACTGACATGGCATTGTCTCCCACAAGACAGAAGATACATCAATGAGAAAATTCTAATAATGACACCGACTTTGTGTCTGTCAAGAATGCCATACGTTGGCCGAAAAAACGGTTCTGACGCCCTCCTTACGCACTTGCATTTGGAAAGAATATGGAACAACATCACTCCACTGGCCCACTTTGTTAATAAATAAAATTATAAACACAAGCAGTGGACTTGCACACAGTTTTGCAAAAACCATTGCATAGCTGCAGTCTGTAACGGTGTTCTCGTGACCTCAAGGTTTCGAAGCGATGAACTGTAGGCGGTCCCGTGGTCCCGGTCGCCTACGGTGGACTGGAGGCCGATCGGTGACCTCTTCAGTTGTCAGGATGCTAGGAAATGACTGTGGACGCGTCAGAAAGGCCAAAGAAACATGATTAATTCATGACACCTTTATTCCTGCCGAGTACAATGTAGCCCACGTAAGACAGGTTGGTTGAGTTTAGTGATATCAACGACGTTCCCCGAGTCCTCGCTGACTCGTACCAATGACACCAGCTCCGGGCCACACTAGTCTTCCTAGCGCAGCGCCGCGTGCTGTGACGTAGCGTGGAAGGCCCTTACTTCGGCCGCACGTTGCTGGCGGCGCTCGGCTGGCCGGCCGGCTCAGACAGCAGGCCGCTGCACGTAGGAGGCTCCGGGTTGGAGTCCCGGCGCTGTCGGCACGAGAGGCGTTCTCGTAGTGCGGAGAGTGTCCCATCCCGTCTTCTTCCCTGTTCCTCCTGGTGGCTCGTCCGCAGTAGACGGGCGGAATGGGCTGCAGTCCCCCAGCATCGTCGGCTCACCCGGCTGTGACGACGGATGCACAGGGCCTAGGCCCCGCATGATCTCGACGACGGCTCACTGATGTGGTCAGCATTGGCGGCGAGCGAGTCTGCCGCGATGTCTGCTAATCCTGGGTTGATGATTGACAGCGGCAGCAGAGAGGACCAGAGCTGGTACTGTCCCCTAACGTCTGCTGCTGGATGGGCTGCCCTTACTGCAACATCTCCTTAATAAAGATTAACATGTCGATCACTGAGCTGAGCGCTACGCAGCGACCTAGTACACATCTAACTGCAAGACTAAGTGTGAGTGCCTTGTTGCTATCAAAGCTGGCGTATTTAAAGGAAGCACGAGCGACGTCCTGACGTCATGCTCGTTTGTAATGACCGCATTCGTTCCACTTACACCGCTGATTCATCTGTCGTACTCGCCCCTAAGGTGTTCTTGCGACAGAGTTACGTGTTGTTACGGCAGACTTACGCGAAGTTGTGAAATGCAGTACCTCTGTCTTACACTCTACGAAAGCCTCCGTCTAACACAAACCCGCGTGCTAAGCAATTCTCCCTCGCCTATTGTGTGTAACCAGGCCATTGTCCCCGCGTGACGACACATCCCGATGTATGTGCAGTCATCTTACCTCTTGGCTAACCTACGAGGTGCATTCAAGTTCTAAGGCCTCCGATTTTTTTGCTCCGCACTGGAAAGAGATAGAAACATGCGCATTGTTTTAGAATGAGGACGCGTTCATTGTCAATACGTCCCAGAGATGGCAGCACCGTATTGCAGATGGAATTTTACCACCAGCGGCGAGAATGAGAACTGTTTTAAATACTTAAAATGGCGACGTTTTCCTTACTTGAACAGCGAGCAATCATTCGTTTTCTGAATTTGCGTGGTGTGAAACCAATTTAAATTCATCGACAGTTGAAGGAGACATGTGGTGATGGAGTTATGGATGTGTCGAAAGTGCGTTCGTGGGTGCGACATTTTAATGAAGGCAGAACATCGTGTGACAACAAACCAAAACAACCTCGGGCTCGCACAAGCCGGTATGACGACATGATCGAGAAAGTGGAGAGAATTGTTTTGGGGGATCGCCAAATGGCTGTTGAGCGGATCGCCTCCAGAGTTGGCATTTCTGTGGGTTCTGTGCACACAATCCTGCATGATGACCTGAAAATGCGAAAAGTGTCATCCAGGTGGGTGCCACGAACGCTGACGGACGACCACATGGCTGCCCGTGTGGCATGTTGCCAAGCAATGTTGACGCGCAACGACAGCATGAATGGGACTTTCTTTTCGTCGGTTGTGACAATGGATGAGACGTGGATGCCATTTTTCAATCCAGAAACAAAGCGCCAGTCAGCTCAATGGAAGCACACAGATTCACTGCCACCAAAAAAATTCCGGGTAACCGCCGGTGTTGAAAAAATGATGGTGTCCATGTTCTGGGACAACTAGGGCGTAATCCTTGCCCATTGCGTTCCAAACGGCACTACGGTAACAGGTGCATCCTACGAAAATGTTTTGAAGAACAAATTCCTTCCTGCACTGCAACAAAAACGTCCGAGAAGGGCTGCGCGTGTGCTGTTTCACCAAGACAACGCACCCGCACATCGAGCTAACGTTATGCAACAGTTTCTTCGTGATAACAACTTTGAAGTGATTCCTCATGCTCCCTACTCACCTGACCTGGCTCCTAGTGACTTTTGGCTTTTTCCAACAATGAAAGACACTCTCCGTGGCCGCACATTCACCAGCTGTGCTGCTATTGCCTCAGCGATTTTCCAGTGGTCAAAACAGACTCCTAAAGAAGCCTTCCCCGCTGCCATGGAATCATGGCGTCAGCGTTGTGAAAAGTGTGTACGTCTGCAGGGCTATTACGTCGAGAAGTAACGCCAGTTTCATCGATTTCGGGTGAGTAGTTAATTAGAAAAAAAAAATCGGAGGCCTTAGAGCTTGAATACACCTCGTACTGCCTCTGGCTCTCGGCATAGGTAACGAAACTTTCACAATATTCCACGTTTCCAACTCTTTACTATTCTACGACACTGCAGAACATAATATTAACACAGCAACTGTTAATAGACTATTACCCAGACAAGAGGATAACACACACACAGTCTACTCTACTCATCGTTAGACAGTGCTTCTAAGACTTTCGGTCACGCTGCTCCACATAGATTTTGTAAAACGATTGATGCCTTCCACTATTTTTTGCCGACGTAGGAAACCCGTGTCACTAAGAAGGTGGAAAGTCCACTGAACAGCTTATTACACCGTTCTCTACAACACGGATATTTTTCATTGTACTGTCTTCCAGGCTACTTCAGTTTGCAAAACCACATCACAAAATTCATCTCGGAACAGTGTAAAAAAAGAGGAGAAACTAGAAAAGAAAATGTACTGAACTATTCTTACGTGTGTACAACACAATAAAAATAGAAATGTAGTCCCCATGATGAGATTTTCACTTTGCAGCGGAGTGTGCGCTGATATGAAATTTCCTGCCTTTAATCTGCCAGGAAGTTTCATATGGGCGCACATTCCGCTGCAGAGTGAAAATCTCATTCTGGAATCATCCCACAGGCTGTGGCTAAGCCATGTCTCCGTAATATCCTCTCTTTCAGGAGTGCTAGTTCTGCAAGATTCGCAGGAAAGTTTCTGAAAAGTTAGGAAAGTAGGAGACGAGGTACTGGCAGAAGTACAGCTGTGAGGACGAGGCGTGAGTCGAGCTTGGATAGCTCAGTTGGTAGAGCACTTGCCCGCGGAAGGCAAAGGTCCCGAGTTCGAGTCTTGGTCCGGCATACAGTTTTAATCTGCCAGGAAGTTTCAGAAATGTTGTCGTTTGAGTAAATAGTTACTTCACAATTAACTTCCTGTACAATATTGCATACTAGTAACTGAAACCGCAGTACAACACGACTAGAATCACATAGCTAACTGCAGTATTCCTAATTTTCAGTCTAATATGGACGTAAAATATTGTGATACAGAGAGACAGCAAAATATTCTGTCCTACTCGTTCACTGAAATTCGTCTCACTAACTGCATACATATCCAAACAAAACGTCTTACAGCTCCTTTTATGAACAAGTGTTCAGGACCCAGAGAGTACCTGTTTCCAGACCTACCGCATGTTTCACGATTCATGTTACACCCTTTTAGAGGTTACAGGGAGGAATCAGTAGATCAAGTTTTACATAGGGATCCGCGACTGGAAGTGGTTCGTTTCTATGTTACAAGGAAAACAAGTCGTTCAGATTTCAATAATTTTTACTGTGATATTAGAACAGCTGATTGATATGACGACGACAGTTCGGTGCACATAGTGTAGCTGCGCACTGAGTTTGCATAGATGCCGCCCGCTGGTGGCCGAGCGGTTCTAGGCGCTTCAGTCTGGAACCACGCGACCGCTACGGTCGCAGGTTCGAATCCTGCCTCGGGCATGGATGTGTTTGATGTCCTTAGGTTAGTTAGGTTTAAGTAGTTCTAAGTTCTAGGGGACTGATGACCTGAGATGTTAAGTCCCATAGTGCTCAGACCCATTTGAACTATTTGAATTTTGCATAGACCCGGACGAAGGTGCGCCGTGTATGGTCTTCTGCAGCAGCCATAATTCATACAATTAGGTCTTCCTCTGACAGAACAGAGGATCCGTAAACAAAAGAAGGAAAGTAAAAAAGGACTTAAAATCTGGCGATCATTGTGACCAATGATGTGGTCCATCTTTGACTGAGCCACCTGTCCCGTAGGTTACGTTCAGATGATTTTCGAGTGAACTGCAGACTGTAGTGTCGCGTCATCATGCTGGATGCGCAATTCGTGCCGAATGTCCAACGTAACATCCTCAAAAACTCCTCCAGCACTTGTTGCTGGAATACCGAGTACCTGCACGCGTTTGGTGGGGACGAAGGATATACAGCCCAGTCATACGACCTACTTACACGTGGCTTTGGGTTTTCTTGATCCAAAATACATTCCTGGAAATTGAAATAAGAACACCGTGAATTCATTGTCCCAGGAAGAGGAAACTTTGTTGACACATTCCTGGGGTCAGATACATCACATGATCACACTGACAGAACCACAGGCACATAGACACAGGCAACAGAGCATGCACAATGTCGGCACTAGTACAGTGTATATCCACCTTTCGCAGCAATGCAGGCTGCTATTCTCCCATGGAGACGATCGTAGAGATGCTGGATGTAGTCCTGTGGAACGGCTTGCCATGCCATTTCCACCTGGCGCCTCAGTTGGACCAGCGTTCGTGCTGGACGTGCAGACCGCGTGAGACGACGCTTCATCCAGTCCCAAACATGCTCAATGGGGGACAGATCCGGAGATCTTGCTGGCCAGGGTAGTTGACTTACACCTTCTAGAGCACGTTGGGTGGCACGGGATACATGCGGACGTGCATTGTCCTGTTGGAACAGCAAGTTCCCTTGCCGGTCTAGGAATGGTAGAACGATGGGTTCGATGACGGTTTGGATGTACCGTGCACTATTCAGTGTCCCCTCGACGATCACCAGTGTTGTACGGCCAGTGTAGGAGATCGCTCCCCACACCATGATGCCGGGTGTTGGCCCTGTGTGCCTTGGTCGTATGCAGTCCTGATTGTGGCGCTCACCTGCACGGCGCCAAACACGCATACGACCATCATTGGCACCAAGGCAGAAGCGACTCTCATCGCTGAAGACGACACGTCTCCATTCGTCCCTCCATTCACGCCTGTCGCGACACCACTGGAGGCGGGCTGCACGATGTTGGGGCGTGAGCGGAAGACGGCCTAACGGTGTGCGGGACCGTAGCCCAGCTTCATGGAGTCGGTTGCGAATGGTCCTCGCCGATACCCCAGGAGCAACAGTGTCCCTAATTTGCTGGGAAGTGGCGGTGCGGTCCCCTACGGCACTGCGTAGGATCCTACGGTCTTGGCGTGCATCCGTGCGTCGCTGCGGTCCGGTCCCAGGTCGACGGGCACGTGCACCTTCCACCGACCACTGGCGACAACATCGATGTACTGTGGAGACCTCACGCCCCACGTGTTGAGCAATTCGGCGGTACGTCCACCCGGCCTCCCGCATGCCCACTATACGCCCTCGCTCAAAGTCCGTCAACTGCACATACGGTTCACGTCCACGCTGTCGCGGCATGCTAGCAGTGTTAAAGACTGCGATGGAGCTCCGTATGCCACGGCAAACTGGCTGACACTGACGGCGGCGGTGCACAAATGCTGCGCAGCTAGCGCCATTCGACGGCCAACACCGCGGTTCCTGGTGTGTCCGCTGTGCCGTGCGTGTGATCATTGCTTGTACAGCCCTCTCGCAGTGTCCGGAGCAAGTATGGTGGGTCTGACACACCGGTGTCAATGTGTTCTTTTTTCCATTTCCAGGAGTGTATGCATATTCCGGGCGTTCAAAACACCTTTCGCGTTGAAATACCCTTCACCGGTGGACAAAATTCGTCTTGGAAAGTGAGGAAAATCCACACAACACAAGTACATAAATTGACACGTGGTATGAAGTCTGCCGGGACCATGGCATTTACCTTCTGAGGGAGACGTTGGTGCGGTTGTTCTTCATGAAGAATAGGTCAGACAGGCAAATGAGACAAACGCATGTCAAGTCAAATGACTAAAGTACTCGTCGACAGGTTCTCTCCAACTTGATGAAACACTACCTCTTCAAATACGACATTGCGCTGCCTTCTTGGAGCACCACAGTTTGCTCCATCCCTTGTGAATTTTCCACTTTCCCACAGCCGTTGTTAAGTCAAATGACTAAAGTACTCGTCGACAGGTTCTCTCCAACTTGATGAAACACTACCTCTTCCAATACGACATCGCGCTGCCTTCTTGGAGCACCACAGTTTGCTCCACCCCTTGAGAATTTCCCACTTTCCCACAGCCGTTGTTTTATTCTGGGAAACAGGGGATGAGATGGTGTCCCATGGTTTTGGCAAATACTTGTGGCACAGACGTTCAGCTTCGATTACGGCGAGCTCCACAAGGCAGATGGGAACACAGAAAACCAGGTGACTTCTCGTCGTCGTACTATTCATGAGAATGGGTAGCCTATCATAACGGGAGAAATGCGTAAACCTATCACATGACTGAGTACCTTTTGTTTTCCTTGTAACATGGAAACGAACCGTTTCTGGACATAGGTTGCCATTTAAAATGTGATCTACTAATTCGGCTGTACAACCTCGAGAGGAGTGTAACATCAGTCGTAAGGAATATTATACACTCCTGGAAATGGAAAAAAGAACACATTGACACCGGTGTGTCAGACCCACCATACTTGCTCCGGACACTGCGAGAGGGCTGTACAAGCAATGATCACACGCACGGCACAGCGGACACACCAGGAACCGCGGTGTTGGCCGTCGAATGGCGCTAGCTGCGCAGCATTTGTGCACCGCCGCCGTCAGTGTCAGCCAGTTTGCCGTGGCATACGGAGCTCCATCGCAGTCTTTAACACTGGAAGCATGCCGCGACAGCGTGGACGTGAATCGTATGTGCAGTTGACGGACTTTGAGCGAGGGCGTATAGTGGGCATGCGGGAGGCCGGGTGGACGTACCGCCGAATTGCTCAACACGTGGGGCGTGAGGTCTCCACAGTACATCGATGTTGTCACCAGTGATCGGCGGAAGGTGCACGTGCCCGTCGACTTGGGACCGGACCGCAGCGACGCACGGATGCACGCCAAGACCGTAGGATCCTACGCAGTGCCGTAGGGGACCGCACCGCCACTTCCCAGCAAATTAGGGACACTGTTGCTCCTGGGGTATCGGCGAGGACCATTCGCAACCGTCTCCATGAAGCTGGGCTACGGTCCCGCACACCGTTAGGCCGTCTTCCGCTCACGCCCCAACATCGTTCAGCCCGCCTCCAGTGGTGTCGCGACAGGCGTGAATGGAGGGACGAATGGAGACGTGTCGTCTTCAGCGATGAGAGTCGCTTCTGCCTTGGTGCCAATGATGGTCGTATGCGTGTTTGGCGCCGTGCAGGTGAGCGCCACAATCAGGACTGCATACGATCGAGGCACACAGGGCCAACACCCGGCATCATGGTGTGGGGAGCGATCTCCTACACTGGCCGTACACCACTGGTGATCGTCGAGGGGACACTGAATAGTGCACGGTACATCCAAACCGTCATCGAACCCATCGTTCTACCATTCCTAGACCGGCAAGGGAACTTGCTGTTCCAACAGGACAATGCACGTCCGCATGTATCCCGTGCCACCCAACGTGCTCTAGAAGGTGTAAGTCAACTACCCTGGCCAGCAAGATCTCCGGATCTGTCCCCCATTGAGCATGTTTGGGACTGGATGAAGCGTCGTCTCACGCGGTCTGCACGTCCAGCACGAACGCTGGTCCAACTGAGGCGCCAGGAGGAAATGGCATGGCAAGCCGTTCCACAGGACTACATCCAGCATCTCTACGATCGTCTCCATGGGAGAATAGCAGCCTGCATTGCTGCGAAAGGTGGATATACACTGTACTAGCGCCGACATTGTGCATGCTCTGTTGCCTGTGTCTATGTGCCTGTGGTTCTGTCAGTGTGATCATGTGATGTATCTGACCCCAGGGATGTGTCAATAAAGTTTCCCCTTCCTGGGACAATGAATTCACGGTGTTCTTATTTCAATTTCCAGGAGTGTATATACTGGACTTGTTTTTATTGTTTGTATCACTACTGCCGCACAGCTGTACAATTTTTTGTACCTGATTAAATTTTCAAAACTTCTGCCAGGACGAACTCAGAACAGAGTCGGCTAGATCTGCGCCAGTGTGCCATTCAGAATATCAGCACGGCATACTTCCAATGTAGTGGACATCAGGGCAATAGGCCTGCATTGCCACGCAACCTGAGAGGGAGGCTCGACAAAACACTGTGAGGCAACACTGCGTAATTTCAACGCCATAGCGCCAATGCAAAATCAAACGTAGTCAGAAAGAATTGCGCTTGGCGACTCAGAATAATTACTGAATTACCACAGCAAAGAGCGCTAACGGGTCTGACAAATTAGGGAAAATGTACTCATACGCCCAGAGCCATCGCTTCATAGGCGCGGTGTTGGCTTTTTAAATAAGAGGCTTTCGGAGTTCAAAGGTACATTCAGTTGTGCTGTCATTCTGTCTGTCAGAAACAGAGAGAACACAGTCTATTGAATTTCAGTGAACCCAAGTCATTCTGATTGATTATGACCTACCTGTTACCTGGTTGCTGATTTCAGGACTGTGATGCAACAAACGTGATGAATACCACAGCTTGGTCTGTCACTCCCGTCTACTGGGCTGTCACAGATGAGTACACATGTGTGCGGCCACCCTGCAATATTAGGTAGTCATCCCGGATGATATGCAAGCTACCACCTCCAGACCGACTGGGTGCAGCGTGCTTCCACAGCCTCCTGGCCAACTTGTGGGCATCTCCTACGGTCTTGGTCGGTCCATGGTGGATGATCACGACAACCTACATCCTGGACCACAGTCAGCAGTTTCCACATGAACAACCGACGGGCTATCTTCGAGAGCGCTGAGATAGAAGCCATGCTAAGTCTCGTACCGCCTGCCACGCTACTGCCAGCACGGCTTTCGGCCATAGCACTAGTCTGAGCGGAGACATCACGACTGGCTGACAAGCCCATCCGCCCAGCGCCGCTATGAACCCACTTACAGCTCTGTACACTTTACACAATGTATAAACGTTATTAGAGATATCACTATTTCACTGACGCCTCTGGGCACGAACTGGACCACGCACCCATACTCTGTGCTCAGGTTCCTGTGAACATCGCGTCCCCAACTCCCCAGATCACAACAGTACTTCCATGTCTGAAAACATTTGTCAGTTGTTTGAAAAGCCTGTATAACATAAATTTTCTATTTTAAATTCAATACATAGTTTGAGAATCAATTGTTTCTATGCTCAATGCAACTGATTCTAGGGATGACTTGCTCTGTAGAACTGAAAGCCACATGAAGAACAACATATAGTTTTTAAGTGTAGAGAATGTAATATTATGTCATGTAGTTTACTTATTCGACCGTACTTGCAAACTTGGGAATGTAATTAAAACTTTAGACAAAGTTGGGCCTATCGTGGGGAATGCCAACGAGCTTACGCATACAGTGTCATCCACTGATGATGGGAGGCCCAGCCTGCGAAGGAGAAACTAGGGAATTTTCGAAGTAAGAGTAAAAATGTTCGTAGCCTGTAACCTTGGCTAGCAGGGTGCAGTTACCAAGAATTCATCTTCCCTTGGGGGGAGTTGCAAAGTGAATCTGTGACAAGGTGATACGAGAGGAATAAGACGGGACAACCCTTGATTCTGATTCTGCAGCTGATTCTCCATTCCATGCAGCTTCCAGATTATGATACTTCGTGTCGTCCCTGACCCTTCACACTGAGCAGGCATTCTCATTCTGAATTTTGATTCTGGCGGCGTGTCGGTCTCTTCTCTATTATGCTTCTAGACTTCGAGTTCCATCCCAATGTTTATAGTCATTCTGGGGCGTCCACCGCTGCCATTCCTCTTCGCATGAAAATCACTCTGATGCCATTTGTGAGTGCTTGCTGATTCGACTTTGTTTCTGGTATTGGAATATCAACGTCCAAAAATAGTTTGCGGTGATTACTGTATATATAGGCATTGGCAGACACACTGCGAAATTTGTGTTCATATTCTACACGTCACCATGTAAATGAATAGAGATACACTCCTGGAAATGGAAAAAAGAACACATTGACACCGGTTGTCAGACCCACCATACTTGCTCCGGACACTGCGAGAGGGCTGTACAAGCAACGATCACACGCACGGCACAGCGGACACACCAGGAACCGCGGTGTTGGCCGTCGAATGGCGCTAGCTGCGCAGCATTTGTGCACCGCCGCCGTCAGTGTCAGCCAGTTTGCCGTGGCATACGGAGCTCCATCGCAGTCTTTAACACTGGTAGCATGCCGCGACAGCGTGGACGTGAACCGTATGTGCAGTTGACGGACTTTGAGCGAGGGCGTACAGTGGGCATGCGGGAGGCCGGGTGGACGTACCGCCGAATTGCTCAACACGTGGGGCGTGAGGTCTCCACAGTACATCGATGTTGTCGCCAGTGGTCGGCGGAAGGTGCACGTGCCCGTCGACCTGGGACCGGACCGCAGCGACGCACGGATGCACGCCAAGACCGTAGGATCCTACGCAGTGCCGTAGGGGACCGCACCGCCACTTCCCAGCAAATTAGGGACACTGTTGCTCCTGGGGTATCGGCGAGGACCATTCGCAACCGTCTCCATGAAGCTGGGCTACGGTCCCGCACACCGTTAGGCCGTCTTCCGCTCACGCCCCAACATCGTGCAGCCCGCCTCCAGTGGTGTCGCGACAGGCGTGAATGGAGGGACGAATGGAGACGTGTCGTCTTCAGCGATGAGAGTCGCTTCTGCCTTGGTGCCAATGATGGTCGTATGCGTGTTTGGTGCCGTGCAGGTGAGCGCCACAATCAGGACTGCATACGACCGAGGCACACAGGGCCAACACCCGGCATCATGGTGTGGGGAGCGATCTCCTACACTGGCCGTACACCACTGGTGATCGTCGAGGGGACACTGAATAGTGCACGGTACATCCAAACCGTCATCGAACGCATCGTTCTACCATTCCTAGACCGGCAAGGGAACTTGCTGTTCCAACAGGACAATGCACGTCCGCATGTATCCCGTGCCACCCAACGTGATCTAGAAGGTGTAAGTCAACTACCCTGGCCAGCAAGATCTCCGGATCTGTCCCCCATTGAGCATGTTTGGGACTGGATGAAGCGTCGTCTCACGCGGTCTGCACGTCCAGCAGGAACGCTGGTCCAACTGAGTCTCCAGGTGGAAATGGCATGGCAAGCCGTTCCACAGGACTACATCCAGCATCTCTACGATCGTCTCCATGGGAGAATAGCAGCCTGCATTGCTGCGAAAGGTGGATATACACTGTACTAGTGCCGACATTGTGCATGCTCTGTTGCCTGTGTCTATGTGCCTGTGGTTCTGTCAGTGTGATCATGTGATGTATGTGACCCCAGGAATGTGTCAATAAAGTTTCCCCTTCCTGGGACAATGAATTCACGGTGTTCTTATTTCAATTTCCAGGAGTGTACTAGGGTTGCACTGAAAGTAGTGGCAACACTCCCGTAACATGAGGGTGTGCATCAAATGGCTTATGCGCTGTCTGTTACTGAAAGCAGCAGGTCAGAGTAAGTAGTCCAGCGAGCAGCGACAACAGCGTTTCAGTCAGTAGCAAAGTGTACTGTGTGAAAGTGAGGAAGGTCAGTTCAAACGCCCTATGTCTAGGAAACGCAAATAGCATATGTGGATCAATACTGAAGTTCCACATCGTCGGAGTGCAGATTGTTTTGAGGGACTTCGTGAGCTGTATGGTGATGCAGCATTGCATTCTCGTACAGGAGAGAGAAGGATGAAAGTGTTTTACGATGGCAGGGATGTCATTCAGAACTGGCCCTGTTCGGGACGAGCCCCCGATGGCAACAAGGCAATTAAGCTCATTGCCTTCAGTCTGGATATGGATAGCCAATGGATCGCCCTTGGGTTAGCAACGGAGGTAGATGTGTGGCACAAAACAGTGTTCCACAGTTTGTATGATATTCTCGGGTTCCACAGAATTGAAGTAAGTTTTGTACCGCGTGTAACAGTGACGTCGTCATGCACTTGCAGAGCAATTGCTCAATTTACTACGGCAGGGAACGTAAATACTTCCTCGAGAGGATGACCACTATGGTTGAAACGTGAGCTTCGTCATACTGACCACAATTAAAGCTGCCGTCCAACAATGGAAATGCGCTGATTCTTCTCACCCACCGAGCGTGCGGCGTTAACCAGTTGGTACCAAAGCGACGGTTCCAATGGTTCACATGGCTCTGAGCACTATGGGACTCAACTTCTATGGTCATCAGTCCCCTAGAACTTAGAACTTCTTAAACCTAACTAACCTAAGGACATCACACACACTTATGCCCGAGGTAGGATTCGAACCTGCGACCGTAGTGGTCGCACGGTTCCAGACTGTAGCGCCTAGAACCGCTCGGCCACTCCGGCCGGCCAAAGCGACGGTTATTGTGACTTGCAATATCCGTGGGTTAATGCAGCATTACATTGTACTACAGGCGCAGACGGTCACTGCAGTCTGCTGCTGGTATTTATTACGATATCACCTGTTTCCCCCACTGAGAGGAAAGGGATGGCACTTTGTGACACTACATCCCATCATCCTTCGTGACAACGCACGATGTCACACGGCAAACCCTATCCAGGAGGTCCTTCATACTTGGGACTGCGTGACATAGCAGGCGATATGAGTCCCTGGCTTTTAACTGTCCATTTATTCAATCTGCCTGGTGGATCAACTTGCATCAGCTCATACGATATAATGAGTGAGCCGTCCGTGGCTCGTGTTCCCGCCATCATGTATCTTACACCCTGTTTTTAACGTACTTCCACCTCACTATGTTAATTTTAATTACTACTCTCAGTGAGTTGCTGCTTTGCCTGACCGTGACCGGCGCTAGCAGCGCGTATCAATATATACCCTCTCATAGTATCTTTGCTCGACTGCTATTACTTCCCGGTCGTTGTCTGTCGTAAGGAAGTTCGGGTGTTTCGCCGATCGTTCATGAGTCGGCTGTGTGTGTGTGTGTGTGTGTGTGTGTGTGTGCATCGACTCCCGGTTTGTCTTCGTGTGTGTTTAGTTACTGTTCAGTATCGTTCAGCTCTTCGTGCAACTGTTTGTCAGGTTGTGTGTGTAGTTGGCGTTAGTTCCACTCACGACTATATTAGATGTTGTCGGCATTCTGAGGCAGTCGGTCGGTGGCTGTGGACCAGGGAAGTTATCTCCACGCGGTGCAGTCGGTTGGGTCCGCTGGCTGTCCCTGCGCAGTGTCGGAGCGTGTGTGGAGCTGTCCGATCGCTACGAGATTCATGGTTCACCGACCCAGTGACTTGTCAAATGTAGTGATTTCAACCACCCAACGCACGTGCATTCACGTTGTGTGGTCCGTTTCAGTGGTTCACTGTTGGGGAGGTTTTTCTGTGAACAGCACCGAGTGTTTGTATTGCTGAAATTTGGCCGCCATGCGGTGGAATTAACTTTATTGGTTGACTACAATTCAAATGCACCAGCGGAATTTTTTCTGCCACTAACGTAATTTCAGGCACTGTCTTTTCCTCACTTGTTGTCGCTGTCGAACACAGTGTGTAGTTTTGACAGTTTAATATATATACATATTTGATTGTGGATAATTGCGCCCGTAACATTTGGTGTTTGAATTCTCATGTACCGATTGATGGCAAGCAAGTCGTTTGTCGGTCCGTCCGTGGCTGTCTCTTGGTTGTGCTCCGACAGATCAAGTGTAGTTGGGCTCACCACCTGTCTCACCTAAGTAGACGAGGGCAGACCGACCCCTTGGAGGCTTCTGAGTGCAGTTTTCATTACTGTCTTCTCACCGCTGTTTAATTGTCTGTTTATAATCTATCATAGCCAATGATTAAGAAAAATCTTGGTATTACTGTGCTTTATGTAAGTAAGTTTGAATTCCGGCAAGTGGATATTAGCTGAAAGGTTGTTGCCGTGTTCTGGTATTTTCTTTTAGTCCGGTTTCAGCTACTTAAAACTTAAGGCTTATGGTTATATCTTTTTTAATTTTGGAAAATTCATTGTGGACCTTCAGCCTTGGAACCTGGTTCTTAAAATTACCTTTCAAGCTTAAACATTGGTTCCTTCTGCCTCTTAAAGGTTATCATAATTTATTTTAAAATCTTGAAAATTTTATTGTGGGCCTTCAGCCGTTTGTTTTGCATCTTGTTGATGTTTGCCTATCCACCCTTGCCTTGAAGCTTTCAGCCTAGCTCTCATATATACACTCCTGGAAATGGAAAAAAGAACACATTGACACCGGTGTGTCAGACCCACCATACTTACTCCGGACACTGCGAGAGGGCTGTACAAGCAATGATCACACGCACGGCACAGCGGGCACACCAGGAACCGCGGTGTTGGCCGTCGAATGGCGCTAGCTGCGCAGCATTTGTGCACCGCCGCCGTCAGTGTCAGCCAGTTTGCCGTGGCATACGGAGCTCCATCGCAGTCTTTAACACTGGTAGCATGCCGCGACAGCGTGGACGTGAACCGTATGTGCAGTTGACGGACTTTGAGCGAGGGCATATAGTGGGCATGCGGGAGGCCGGGTGGACGTACCGCCGAATTGCTCAACACGTGGGGCGTGAGGTCTCCACAGTACATCGATGTTGTCGCCAGTGGTCGGCGGAAGGTGCACGTGCCCGTCGACCTGGGACCCGACCGCAGCGACGCACGGATGCACGCCAAGACCGTAGGATCCTACGCAGTGCCGTAGGGGACCGCACCGCCACTTCCCAGCAAATTAGGGACACTGTTGCTCCTGGGGTATCGGCGAGGACCATTCGCAACCGTCTCCATGAAGCTGGGCTACGGTCCCGCACACCGTTAGGCCGTCTTCCGCTCACGCCCCAACATCGTGCAGCCCGCCTCCAGTGGTGTCGCGACAGGCGTGAATGGAGGGACGAATGGAGACGTGTCGTCTTCAGCGATGAGAGTCGCTTCTGCCTTGGTGCCAATGATGGTCGTATGCGTGTTTGGTGCCGTGCAGGTGAGCGCCACAATCAGGACTGCATACGACCGAGGCACACAGGGCCAACACCTGGCATCATGGTGTGGGGAGCGATCTCCTACACTGGCCTACACCACTGGTGATCGTCGAGGGGACACTGAATAGTGCACGGTACATCCAAACCGTCATCGAACCCATCGTTCTACCATTCCTAGACCGGCAAGGGAACTTGCTGTTCCAACAGGACAATGCACGTCCGCATGTGTCCCGTGCCACCCAACGTGCTCTAGAAGGTGTAAGTCAACTACCCTGGCCAGCAAGATCTCCGGATCTGTCCCCCATTGAGCATATTTGGGACTGGATGAAGCGTCGTCTCACGCGGTCTGCACGTCCAGCACGAACGCTGGTCCAACTGAGGCGCCAGGTGGAAATGGCATGGCAAGCCGTTCCACAGGACTACATCCAGCATCTCTACGATCGTCTCCATGGGAGAATAGCAGCCTGCATTGCTGCGAAAGGTGGATATACAGTGTACTAGTGCCGACATTGTGCATGCTCTGTTGCCTGTGTCTATGTGCCTGTGGTTCTGTCAGTGTGATCATGTGATGTATGTGACCCCAGGAATGTGTCAATAAAATTTTCCCCTTCCTGGGACAATGAATTCACGGTGTTCTTATTTCAATTTCCAGGAGTGTATTTTAATTAATTTATTTGTAATTGTAACAGCGTGTTTCAGTCACTTGAAATTTATCTTGATGATTTTTAAGACTTCTTGTTTGCAAGCTTTCAGCCATGAAAATTTGGAGTTTGAAACTCCTAGTTGTAAAAGTTCGGCTATGTGCCGCTTTGGTTGTAAATGTGTTATTAAAACAATAAATTACAATTTTAAGGTGAAACTGACCCCAACCTTATTTGGCCCTTTCCACAACCCTAATCACATGTTCTGCCCAGCCGGTTTAGCGGTTTGACTATAAATCGAACATACGTAGCCCAAGTCTACAGCGAATTTATGCTATTAATCTTTCTGCCCAAGCTGGTGGTAGCGACCAAATTATGCCAGGCGATTCTCACTCGCATATTACCAGTCGCATACGACACCACCGTTGACTGCTAGCAGAGCATCCTCGTCTTTGGATGGTTCGTCACGAACTGAGCGAAACTGCAATGCTATGAGTGCTGCCGCGCCCATGTACAAGGTACCGTTGTTCTGTTCAATTCCTGGCCCAGTTGTTCGATAGTAGTGGACTCCGATTCGCATGGAATACACACGCTTGGATGCGATGAGATGCAGTTACGCCGCTAGATCCCTTAACTTTGCACCCCAACTCCTGCGTAGCGATTTCCGGCCAGTGTTGTGACATTTTAGAAAGTTTTGTTACGTTACATATTTCCAATAGGAGTATTTATTCCGCAATCTAAGTAACAAGTAATCTGACAGCGATAATCCTTTTGATTCTTGAAATGCAAATGGAGCGATTTTCGTCTCACCATCAAAACAAAATATCATACTCTGCTCACTTCTGTTTAATTGTGCCAATTAATTGACCTACTGGGTGTTCCTCCGCGCTGGAGAACATGTGTGTCTCAGTTAAGTGTTTTGATGTTGAGAGATTCGTCTCAAAATTAAAGATTATTTGCGCTGAAAACATGGTCGGAATGGTGCAACTGTGTCTTTGTGCTGTGCTATTCACAGTTAATCAGGCGATATTGCTAATGAGCGTGTTTGCGGCGACAGGCGATAATAAGAAGTGCCGCCTTTGTGCCACCAGTCTTCTACACCGATCCCCGCGCCAAGAAGTACTACTGACTGATGATTCTCTAAATTTAAGTAGCGTGCTTGAGACAAGCCTTATCAACAAAAGATGAAGCTAATCTTACTGTCCGAAGACTGATTATATGTCTTTTGAGACATTCAAATGCTTATCGATACATATACCAATACACAATATGAAGGATGACTATGGCCCACGGTTTTCATTGTAAACGAAAGTGGCAGCTGACACAGCCACCCATACCGGTATACCTATGAAGTGTCGGAGATGCATGTTACGCTGAAGTAGGAGCAACATCGATATTATAGAAGGAAGATTAGTATACATGTCTGCAGGCTAGTTAACATCGATGCAGACTCACAGGAATACTGAAAATACTCGATTGACAGACAGCAGAATAAATCCGTCTAATAGTTGTGATAACAACCACAGTCATACTTCGAAAATTCTATGAACTAGCTTTCAAGACTGGCAATATTTTCCAGTCACCTATTTATCGCTTCTCTGGAGACAGTGAAGGCAGAATTTGACTCAGTACAGACAGCTGTTCCCATGTTTCATCCACGGAAAGAATGTTAAATACTGTAGTATATAATTCATAGAAAGGTACTGATTCGTATAGAATGTGGTATTTTGACGTGTCCAATTTGCAAAGCAGTATAATATCATTCCAGGAACATAAATGAATTCATTTGAAGAGAGGTACAGTTTTCAAGAATTGTAGTTATCAGTGATCAATTTCAACGTTTCCCTACGGTTATAAAAGACTCCATGCGACAGTTACTTACTTAAAATTACAGATGAAGAACATTGTTATCAGTTTATTGCTAAATATAAATCGTCATCTTATTCATGCAGCCCATTCTTTCAAATAGGAAATCCAAGACCGATGTCTGAAACGGGAACCAGTCGGAACAATCTGTTTGTGAAACAGAATCTTTTTCAAGGGTCTTTTGTCCTTCATTCGTCACAGGTACACGTATCAGTCTCATTTTTAGTCATATTTTCATGAGATCATTCTGGAGACTCATGACTTAAAAAGATAATTTCATTTACAATAATTATATTTAATTCAATCACAATACTTTACAATTTACAATAGAATTTAATTCTTGTCTGAGGTTTATATATATATAGAGTATTGCGTCGTTTTGATAATTGGGCTTCGAAAGAAAAGGAGAAAACAATTTTCGGAACACTGCAAATGAAATCTTGAGAAGAATTATTGCATTTAGCTTTAGTGACTAAATAAGACTAGACAGAAATTACTCCATGTAAATAAAGGTGAACTTAGTTCGTCGTGCACAAGTATGTGAGAACCGGAATGGAAAAGAAGCCACGAGAGCTGGACAGTAAGTTATTACAGCCTCAATTACTTAACAAAGTATATTAGTTTCATCGTTATCGACAAGATCTTATCTGCATGCACTATTAATTTCAGCTTATAGCTTTTCACGTTAAATCTTACAATTTTATCGTTGCACCTTGTGTGGGGAGCTATTTAAGCGCGTTTTCTGTACTTATTGAGGACATTACGATCTATACCAAAGGATTAATACTTTAATTATGGTTAACGGGTAAGACTAGCGATTAAGTAGCAGGGAGAGGCTGTTCATCGATACCATATCTTGCTTCTGTCTCGGAGTGTTGTCTTAGTTCGTGCTACTTCTATTGTGCCGTTGTACTGTAGGTAAGGCTTGGTGACGCAAGAGTGTTTCTCAAGGACCGTGAAGCCATTAAATTATCTGTAGTTTGAAGCGCTGATGTAATGTTTGTAATTGAACGAATTTTTTGTTTTGACAGCTGAGTAAGTGCTACTTAGGCAATTTTGCTTAACGAAATTAATGTTTAATCTCTGATGAGTGTTGAGTCACTGAATGGTGGTACATGAAAATCGAGTAATAGCGCCTGTGAACCATTGCAACATTAGCAATGTTCTTAGTATCGGAAACACAATCTATGAGCAATAACGTTTTCAAATATACAAGCAGAGGAGTATTTTTTGGCGATAATGGCTGAGATTCACAGAGAATCCACAACCCAGACGATTAGTTCCTTTTTCTTCATCTTCTAGCATTTTTGGTAACCTCAAGCTATGTCCATCAGATTGTATCTTATAATTAAAGCGTACTTTTCAGAAAAAAGTAAGTTATCAGCGAAGTGTGAATAATAAATGCCAGATTCATGTTGAAAGTAAAATCATCTTGTTTTCCTTAAATAAAAGTATTTCGTTTACAATCTTTCCTCTGTTGTTATGAAACCTTTATACGTCGATTACTTTTAGGCAGTCCCTAGTTTGTTACTTTCCGTTCAGTTTAAGTACTGATTTAGTTATTGTTTGTGGAAGTGTCTGGATTTTCCCCAATTCCGTTTTGCTGTATAGAACGTTATTGGTGGAGATAAAACCAGAAATCCCAATAATTATTAGTCAAATTCGATAAATGCTCCGACGCTGTTCTGTCACTTTCTGTCAGACCTGAAGTATCATTGCAAAACATATATTTAAATTAAAGACGTGTATTTTCTATGAACTGCAACTCTGCAGTACAATTCTTATTTCATCGGAATGCACAGTAGTTTTGAGAAGATCCGTTATGAGTGTTCTTATACAAACAATCCTGTTGGGCGAACATCCGTAACTGAGCATTTTACCAGAGGTTGAAAATACCGCTTCAGTTGTTGAAAGTTCTCTTATCTCCAGACGACCGGTTTCGGCCTCTTATAAGCCCATTTTCAGGTGTCGTAACTTCGTGATGTGCCCCCCCCCCCCCCCCCCCCCCCCGAGGGCCACGGTGGGCATGTACTAGGCGCTTCGTGAACAGGGAGTACAGCCCGAAACCGGTCGTGTGAACTTTACAACTGAAACTGTATTTTCAACCTCTGGTACTGTTCTCACACTTCATGAAATGATACCAGGTCTAGGTGGATACCGGGCTGCTACATACATTCCGCCTCGGTTAAACGACTCCCAAACATGTATAGAACGTTCACTATCTTTCATGCAGGATAACGCTAGACGCAGACATTGGGCTGCACACCAATTTTGTCCCAGTGAGTGTGTGGTGGAGGAGGGAGGGAGGAAGGGCACCGGCGTTGACTGGAAGGCATCCGGTCTCCCTCCACTCATAACATATCCAATTCCAGCAGTTAAGATGCTAACCCAGTGACCATAGCTGAAAATCAAGCACATCGAACAAAGATAGTACTCACTTCAGGATATATCTTGCTAATACCATGTAACACTATCTCTAGTGTTCATTACGGTCTCAGTTATGTGGGGATGGAGTCTACAAGTCTCTACTGATATGCCATACCTCGCTGAAGTCACTCATTTGTCATTGAATCCCGGAGCTCTACCGGATTGCTCAATTGCTGATTGCTAGTTTCCACCCACTCTTCCAAATACAAGTAGTTCCATTTCCTGTGTGATTGAGATCGAATGATTTAGCAGACTAGCGCGAGGTTCGATTGGGTGCCTGAGCCTTCGTCAAACCAGATGAGTAAACCACTGTGAAAACGGATGTTGTCATCTTGGAAGACGAGAGTGTCTGCTGCATACTTATCATGACGATGTAAAAGAAGAGGCAACACTAGGTCACCCATGGTCAAGCAGTAAGGCGCGCACGCCTTGTTTGCGGCTCCCCTGTTGTGCTGCGCGCGTTTGTTTACTTCCGCGTAGCGACTTGTCTCAGAGTTCATCGACCATCATGGAGTTTTCTTACCGCCAAGCCACAGTTAAACTAACTTTTCCTTTGGATCACGAACGATCGAAGGCGTATGAAGTAGAACGTTTTATACGGATGAAATGTGTCTCCCGCCACAAGTCTTTCTCGGAATTTATTTTTCCACACTGTCTTACTGTACACAAAGCTGGAGAATGACGAGCTGTGCGCTGACGTTTTGTGGCGTCACGCTAAGGCTCTCAGTTTCCGATACTCTGACCGACTTATGGGAACTGTTGTGGTTGAACACGCTGACTTTGGCCTCCTAACGTTGCGCGGTTTCGAACTCCCGTTTGAGGTACCATCGGTCATTGTGGTGACGGTCTTTAACCTTACGGCAAAATCATCAGTCACGTTGCTGACATGTCCTCAGAGCCGTCCGACAGGTAAAAATTGGAGTACGGAAACTCGTCTTTCCACTTGGTTATTGCAGGCTGCATGGCTGTCGTCATGTACGATGGGAAGAGGCGCACCTGTTGAGGTTGTGGCCGGGAAGACCACGTATGTTCTGAATCTGTCCGACGTAGACTGATTCAGACGCCGATCGGAGACGCTGCTCCTCCTGGGGCGCCACTGTGATACCTTCATCTTAAGCATCTGCGACGGTGCTGCCTGCTGCGTCCCCTCTGAATCAGTCGGTACTGGCGTTTCCATTCGACGATACTACGGACGTTTTGCTTTCTCTCCTCCATCCCTGCCGGAGGCAATATAAATCAACGATGACCATGAGCAGGTACAAGCTGTCTGTCCCGACCCCATAGTTGTCGATCATGGAGCTGTACCGATCTCCGCTTCCCTGCCATCTGGCCACATGTTGGACGATAGCCTGCAGCCATCCGACGAGAAACAGTACATTAGGAAGCAATGGTCGCCGAGGAAAGGGAAGAGAGAAAGCCGTACACCTTCTGATGACTGCCTCCATCGGATGTATGCACAGGATGATGACTTTGGTACCGATGGTGCGTTGTCCTCTGACACCGTGATACCTAACGACGCGACGTTTTTCCTCACCTCCGTCTCAGGGTCCACCCATAACCTTCCCCCGGCTGCGTCACCTGCGGTTTCTGTGTCTGACGCTACCTATGGTCGCACCTCTGAACCGAACCAGTGCGACGTCTGTCTCCTTGGCGGACGACTTCGATACGGAGGATGGACCTTCTGGAGGTGTACAGTCCGATCGACCTCCCTGTTGGGGCCGGCTCCCTTCCTGTCACAGTGATGTGCCTTCCACAGTGTATAACAGGAAGTTTCCTGTGATTCCGCGTGTTTGAATCGCCTGTCCTCCTGCTTTTGGCAGCTTTACAGACTTATCACATGTCAACACCATTCGCTTACGCCACAAAGTGGCTTTACTCCGTGACATGTGGCATGATTCAGACGTCGACGTTGCTCTCCAAGTTTCTGTGCTCCCCATGGTTTTCCACCACATGTCTCTCATGCTTCCTCTGCTGATAGTAGGGTGGCTAACATCTCACGAGACGATGTCCTCGCTGATGCAGCTGCCTATCTCCCTGATGTCAGTGGTATGGCTCTAGTGTTTAGTGGCGTCTGCATCATCATTGTCTATGGACCATCTGGTTCGGGTCGCCACCATGAACGTTCCACCTTCTTCTCAAAGACAGTCATGCCTCTTTAACTAGGTCGGCAGGATGTATTGATCATGGGATACGATTTCAACTGCACACAGCCATCATAAAGCTACAAAGTCACTCTCTGTGTTCGGCGCTAGAGACAATTCTCCAGCACCTCACCCTTGTGGATTCTTGGGAGCAAGTTCATGGCAATCGTCTGGTGTTTACTTATTTCACTAGTCATTCCTCTAGGCGCCTCGAACGTGTTTGCAGTGGGGTTCAGGCTTCTGAAGTCCAGCTTGTTGCGTCCTCTGACCCACGACGTATATATCTGCGCCAACAATCTCTGCCGCCATAGGGTGTGGCGTGACCGTGGACCATGGAAGCTGAACAGGATCCAGCTTACATCACCCGACTGAGGGCAGCTCATCGAGACCAGGTGGACAGCTTGTCGTCGACGCCGTGATGCCTCTCATTCTGCCCTGTCTCGGTGAGTGCTCTGTACAAAGCCTGCGCCCCGTAAGGCCTTGATTGGTTACGCAAGGGAGGTTGCGGTATGGCGGCGACGAACTAAGCAATTCTATTTCACCGGTCTCCGGGAATATACTGTGCCGCCGTATTCGCCAGAGCGCCAGGTGATGGTGAATCGTGGCAAGGTACAGCTTTCATCCCTCTCTCGCCGCCATCTTCAAGAAGCTATGGTCAGGGCACAGACAAAGGGGAACGACAACACCGTCAGAGGACTTTGATTAATGTTTTTGCGACCGATGATGGGCGGCGTTTGGATACCCAACTGCTTACTGGGACTACTCTCCATACACATTATGTTATGGTGTGAGCAACCTCACCGATCTGCCAAAATAACAGCGGTCTCCAGACTCTCCAGGCTCTCGTTTGGCTCAGTTCAGTGGATGCGACAGTGGATTTGTTTGCTAACATCACAGAGGACAAAGCCATGATACTTTCCAGGACGATCCTACGAACAGGTCGCCTGGCCCCGAAAGCCTCCCACTGGAATTTTGTCTGATACTTCGTCTCCTTCTGGTGCCAGTGTGGACGGAAAATCATCAGGACCTTGCGTCACCTTTCATGCCAATTCCAGACTGTTTCTTTGATGGTTTCCTGATTCTCATCCACAAGCTTCGGGGTATCAGAAGGATATGCGATTACCTCCCCTTGACGTTACTCAAGAGCGACGCAAAGATCTTTATCCGGCTCTTGGCTGCGCGGCTTAAACGGGCGGCTCGGAACGTGGTTTCCCCATATCAACAGGTACCAGACTGAGATTCATTGGAAGAATCCTAAGTAAATGCAATCCGAAAACAAAGGAAGTAGGTTACAGTACACTTGTTCACGCACTGCTTGAATACTGCTCATCAGTGTGGGATCCGTACCAGGTAGGGTTGATAGAAGAGATAGAGAAGATCCAACGGAGAGCAGCGCGCTTCATTACAGGATCATTTAGTAATCGGGAAAGCGTAACGGAGATGATAGATAAACTACAGTGGAAGACTCTGCAAGAGAGATGCTCAGTAGTTTCGAGAACATACCTTCACCGAGGAGTCAAACAGTATATTGCTCCCTCCTGCGTAAAACTCGCGAAGAGGCCACGAGGATAAAATCAGAGAGATTAGAGCCAACACAGAGGCATACAGACAATCTTTCTTTCCACGAACAATACGAGATTGGTATAGAAGGGAGAACTGATAGAGGTACTCAATGCACTCCCCGCCACACACCGCCAGGTGACTTGTAGAGTATGGATGTAGATGTAGATCAAACTTATTTGGGAGGTGACAGTAAGAACAGTTCTGTCCTCTATCGCTATCGGGATATAATCTCTCTTTCTCACGCTTGTCGTATGCCTGGACTATGGCAGCTCTTGATTTCAGCCAGGCATTTGATCGGGTCGATTACGACTACCTGGAGGGGATGCTCCCTGATACTACAGTCGACGTCGTAATGCGTCCCTTCCATTGAGCTACACCTCTTGTGCCCTGCAAGAGGCCGTCTCACTTCTCCCATCGCGATCAGTGCATCAAGACAGCCCGCTCTCTGCATGCTTTCGCCATGGAACCGTTGCTCTGCGCCTTCCGTCAACGCCTCTTTGGGATGTCTCTAGGTGATCATGTATTCTCGTCATCGTTCTTCGTAGAGGTGCTGAGGTCAGAGTATCATTGGCATTGGTTACCACAGACAGAGAAGCTTCTGGTATCTGCCATAACGTCCGCAAATCGAGCGCCAGGGCTATGGATGCAACACTTCCTGCTAATAATATCCGATGCTTAGGACTCGATTTCACAACTGCGGCTCACGATTGCCTACAATTGCCGGCGCCTATTTTCCCAACTACGGGCTGAGTTCTTAGACCGCCGTTCACGAGGGCTCTGTCTTCTGTAAATGTATATTTGGCGTCACGTATCCCTCACATGGCACAGACACTTCCTATTCCACCGCCCATGACCCGTCCCATGCTAGCCGCATAGGGTTCGTTTGTTTGCCATAGCTTTCTGTTCAAGACGAGACCCTAACATTCCCCTGGTGCAGGGGTCGCCTAGGTTTGTGTCATGTGTCCTTTTCATTGACTCCCACATGGCGTTGGGGCACCGTTGTCCTACGCGCCTTACCAGCCCATTGCTTGAGGACCTAGCACCATACTCTCTGTCTGCACCTGTCCCTCTTTCGGACGTCCCGCGGCCCTTCTTTTACTTCCGCCACTTTTTAGTCGACCTGACCTACGTCCGCACTGAGATAACGCCAGCGCAGTTGACATTCATGACGACAATCTATGGCTTTTATCAGCAGCACAGGTCATCCAATGTGGTTGAGGGGAAGCATCCCCACGTCGACTGGCGTGCCGTCTGGCGATCGGTGTGCGCTCCATATCCTGGCACTGACGTCCAGTCTCCATGGCACCTTGCTATCAATGGGTAGCAAGTATGGCGATCACGCCTTCACGGGATTCACCTCGCAGACGCCCCACTGAGTATCACCTGAGATGTTTTGGAGAGAGCGAGCGTCGCCTGGTGTGCCGATCGGCAAGAGGTGTCTGGTTATTGTCGCCACAGGTGTTGTCTCTAATTATCCGTACGACTCCGCATAAGATACCTATTCAACTGCTCCTCTTTCCGGACGCGGGATTTGTGGACACGGACCTCACTACCTGTTTTCTGATGGAAGTTCCTTAATGAATCCCATTCCGCAGTTGTCCGCAATCCAGAATCTTTCTCCAGTTTCCTTTGCACTGTCTTCCTTAACTCACCCCACAGCTGGAGTGTTCCTGTCATGAACAGTTGATCCCCGACCCTTTAACATTTAGAACCGATATATTCTCTGTTCATCGGAATGTTCTTTTCGAAAAAACTATACGTCGATTGTCTCAATTCTTCTTCTTCCGTGTCCGGATGCACCAATTATATCTTCCCTTCCCAGTAATTAGCAACGTAGATTGCTTTGTCATTGACTTTCAAAATATCATCTTTAGTGCATGTTATAGACATGTCTGGGCAGATCAGTAGGTGGTCCAAGTCCTGTATTGCTCCGCATTCACACCTATCGCTATCACTGTAACCCCATTTAAATAGGTTTGATTTGCACCCAGTTACTCCAGTGCGCAGCCGGTTTAATGACCTCCAAGTTGTAAAAGGTAGTTGAAATCCTGCAGATCCCTCCTCAAGTAGTTCCATATTGGAGTGTGGCACCATTTCTTTCCAGAGAGATAGTCGCCTTGCGACGGGCTTGGTGGCGAGCTCTTCAGTAGTTTCCATGAAACTCCTGCGGGATTTCAGCCGGACACGTTGTTTTCGGTGCATATACATCGGGTGTCGAGGATCATTCTTTTGTTTTGTTCTTTCGATCTCGGCGGCTACTTGTCTGCGGATAGTGGGTGGTGCTATGCCTATGATGGGGTAAATGATGTCTGTGGGAGTTGGTTTGAGGCATCCTGTGGCAATACGTACGGTTTCGTTTACGGCGACGTCAACTTGCTTAGCGTGGGCAGAGTTCCTCCAAACTGGCGCCGCATATTCCTCAGCTGAGATACTCAGCACCAGACCTGTGGTGCGCAAAACATGTGGTTGAGCTCCCCACGATGAACCTGTTAGCTTCCTCAGTATGTTGTTCCTGGCACAGACCTTTTTTTTTTTAGTGTTGTGACAGTGCTGCTTAAAAGTAAGTGCTCTGTCCAATGTTACTCCCAGGTATTTTGGCTGTTTGTATGTTTCAGCTCTTCCCCTTGCCACATGACTCGGAGTTTCCGTTTGGCTTGTTTGTTCCTAAGATGGAAGGCGGATACTTGTGATTTACTGGGGTTTGGTTTGAGATTATTGCTGTCGTAATAGGTAGCAAGTTCTGTTAAGGCTCCTGTGAGATTCTCCTCCACTTGTTCGAAGGTTTTATCCTGTGTGGCCACTGCTGCATCATCAGCATATATGAACATTCGTGTCTGGTGGCTGATGGGAAGATCATTGGTATACATGTTAAATAATATTGGAGCCAAGACACTGCCCTGTGCAAGTCCATTTTTCTGTGTCCTCCATCGGCTGTTTTTAGATTGTAAGCTTACTTGTCTCAATGAGTGTGACGTCTTCCTGCGCCCTCTACTCGCGATGCCCGTTTCCTGTCATTTTCTGTGGTTTTAGTGCAAATTTAGAAAGAAAGAAAAGAAAAATAAATACTCTACTCGACATTCCCTAGGCTTTCCTTGGCTCCTACGGGATAAGACCGGGACACTGTGGCCAGGGCTCAGGTTGCGACCCTTGCACACATTGCCTCCACCACATACTTTGGGCGCCAGGAAGGTTCCTATTTAAAAAAGGGGGGATATCATGTTTGATTAGTAATCAAAATGTCCTTGGTCCCAGGTTCAAACCCCGCCATCGCTTAAATTTTGATTAATAATCAGCCTTGGCGCCCGAAGAGTTCCCGCATAAGAAGTGACCCTCATTTTGATAATGGAACTGTTAAAGAAGGCCGAGGAGTGGACAAAAGTCCAGGGTACTCTCTTGTCGATGGAGTGGGAAACTACCCTTAAAGGCAGAAGAATCAGCAACGACAAACAGCATGAGCCAATGGAAACCACTGCATTAGACACACATGAGTCCAGTGGAAGATTGCAGGAGAGACGCTCAGTTGCTCTGTACGGGCTTTTGTTAAAGTTTCGAGAACATGCCTTCACCGAAGAGTCAAGCAGTATATTGCTCCACGTATATCTCGCGAAGAGACCATGAGGATAAAAGCAGAGAGATTAGAGCCCACACAGAAGCATACCGACAATCCTTCTTTCCACGAACAATACGAGACTGGAATAAAAGGGAGAACCGATAGAGGTACTCAGGGTACCCTCCGCCACACACCGTCAGGTGGCTTGCGGAGTATGGATGTAGATGTAGATGTAGATGAGTATCCACAGAGCATGTGGCTTGTAAATGAAACAGCATGATTATCTTTCCACTGGCGAAAGATTCCGGAATAGACCCCCATTAGGATCTCCAGGAGATGACTGCCAAGGGGGAGAAAAAGATTCGATAAGTAACGTAAGGAGCAGGGAATGTGAAAAGCTTAACGTGGTAGGAAAGTTAGAAAATTCAGTCACTGGAGTGAAATGGAAAGAAGGCAATGATTTGTGGTCATATGAGTATAGTAGATCAACAATAGTAGAAAATGGTATAACATGAGTAGGATTAATTACGAATAGAATGGTAGGACACAGAGTACATTACAGTGAACAGTTCAGTGATAGAATTGTTCTTATGAGAATCGACAGAAAACCAAAATCGGCAACAATAGTTCAGGCACACATGCCGACGTCACAAGCTGAAGATGAAAAGTATATGACGATATTGAAAGGGTAATTTAGTACGTAAGGGAGAAGAAAATCTAACAGTCATGGGGACAGGAATGCAGTTGCCGGGGAAGCTGCAGAAGAAACGGTTGCATTAGAATATAGGCTTGGAACAAGGAATGACAGAGGAGGAAGACTAACTGAGTTCTGTAATAAATTTCTGCTAGTAAAAGCGACTACTCTCTTCAAGAATCACAATAGGAAGAGGTATACTTTGAAAAGGTCCTGATACGGGGTGATTTCAGTTATATTACATCATGGCCAGACAGGGATTTAGAAATCAGACGTAACCAGGAACAGATACAGACTAAGATCAAGAGGCAATAGAGATGACGATTAGGCTGAAGTCAGGAAAAAACAATATCAAAAGAAGTGGGATACTGAAGTACAAAGGAATAGATACAGCTGCAGATACAGCAATAAGGAATAGGTCAGTCGGCAAAATAGCTAAAGAGGAATGTGCATTTCTAAACAGGGCAATCACAGAAGGTGGAAACAAAAACATAGGTAGAAAGACGGTAACTGCGAAGAATCTATGGTTAACTGAAGAAATACTTTGGTTGATCGATGAAAGATGGAAGAATAAACATGTTAAGGGAAACTTCCTGGTAGATTAAAACTGTGTGCCGGACCGAGACTCGATCTCTCGACCTTTGCCTTTCGCGGGCAAGTGCTCTACCATCTGAGCTACCCAAGCACGACTCACGCCCCGTTGTTAAGGGAACTTCAGAATAAAGAGATATAAGCCGCTGAGGAATGAAATAAATACGAAGTGCTGGGAAGGTAATAAGAAATGGCTGCATAAAAATGGGAAGAAATCGTAAAAGAAACGATTGTCGGAAGGACTGACTCAGCCTAGAGGAAAGTAAAATAAACCTTCGGTGAAATTAAAAGAAACGGCGGTAACATTAAGAGTGCAACGGGAATTCCACCATAAATGCAGAGGAGAGAGCGGCTAGGTGGAAAGAATATAATGTAGGCCTTTGTGAGGGGAAAGATGTGATAGAAGAATAAACAGGAGTATGTTTTGAAGAGTTGGGGGATCCAATATTAGAAACTGAATTTCCAAAAGCTTTGGACGACTTAAGGTCAAATAAAGCGGAACGGAGAGATAACATTCCCCCAGAATTTATAAAGTCATTAGGGAAAGTGCCAACAAAATGACTATTCACGTTGGTGTGTAGAACGTATGTGTCTGGAGGCATACCATTTGAAACAGACATATATCAACTGCGAAGACTGCAAGAGCTGACAAGTGCGAGAATAATTGCATAGTGAGGTTAACAGCTGATGCATCCAAGTTGCTGACAACATTAACAAACAGAAGAAAGGAAAAGGAAATTGAAGATGTTTTGGATGACGATCAGTTGGGCTTTAGGAAAGGTAGAGGCACCAGAGAGGCAATGCTGACGTTGCAGTTGAACATGAACGCAAGACAGAACAAAAATCAAGACACGTGCGTAGAATTTGTCAACCTCAAAATAGGGTTTGACAATGTAAAATTCTGAGAAAAGTATGCATAAGCTATAGCGAGAGACCTCTAATATACAATCAATACGTGCAAGAGCCAATAGGGAATAACAAGAGTGGACGAGCAAGAACGAAGTGTTCGGATTAAAAATGGTGTAAGATAGGGGTGAAGTCTTGACCCCTACTGCTGAATCTGTACATCGAACAATCAATGATGGAAATAAATGGAAAGTTCAGGAGTGGGACTAAAATTCCAGGTGAAAGGATATGAATCATACGATTTGCTGGTGAGATTGCTATCCTGAGTGAAGGTGAAGATGAATTACATCAACTGCTGACACTTCGCTGTTGTTTATCTAAATCCTCCGAACAAAATAGTTCCAATATCCTTCACCATGTTCATTCTAGGTATCTAGACGCCAATGTGAAGGCAGGAAACTGGACGGAGTGATGAGCCTGTGGCCGTAGCTACTTCTGAACATACCCCGCCTTGTGACTTGCGAGAGTAGACGAACGTCCTCCCGAAAACACTGCACAGGATACACTTCCAGCCCCAAGGGCGTCTCCTGGGGCGGTTACTGTGACGGCAATGGCGACGGCGAGTCAGGTCCATCGACTCGGAGAGCTTCGACGGCGGAGACAAGGGCGCAACGCCTATTGGCTCGTACTGGGATGCCGTAGCGGCACCAGCAGGCGGCTGCTAAGGCCACGTCGCCCCGTGAGGCCGTCAGTGGCGGGGAAGAAAATCAGCAGAATCACAGGGAAAACGACAAATGCGAATTTGATCCTGGTGATAGCACTACAAAGCAACGGGACATGCAATTACATAGATATACACTACTGGCCATTAAAATTGCTACACCGCGAAGATGACGTGCTACAGACGCGAAATTTAACCGACAGGAAGAAGATGCCGTGATACGCAGTTGATTAGCTTTACAGAGAATTCACACAAGGTTGCCGCCGGTGGCGACACCTACAACGTGCTGACACGAGGAAAGATTCCAACCGATTTCTCATACACAAACAGCAGTTGACCGCCGTTTCCTGGTGAAACATTGTTGTGATGCCTCGTGTAAGGAGGAGAAATGCGTACCATCACGTTTCCGGCTTTGATAAAGGTCGGATTGTAGCCTATCGCGATTGCCGTTTATCGTATCGCGACATTGCTGCTCGCGTTGGTCGAGATCCAATGACTGTTAGCAGAATATGGAATCGGTGGGTTCAAGAGGGTAATACGGAACGCCGTGCTAGATCCCAACGGCCTCGTATGACTAGCAGTCGAGATGACAGGCATCTTATCCGCATGGCTGTAACGGATCGTGCAGCCACGTCTCGATCCCTGAGTCAACAGATGGGGACGTTTCCAAGACAACAACCATCTGCACGAACACAGCAGCATGGATTATCAGCTCGGAGACCATGGGTGCGGTTACCCTTGACGCTGCATCACAGGCAGGAGCGCCTGCGATGGTGTACTCAACGACGAACCTGGGTGCACGAATGGCAAAACATCCTTTTTTCGGATGAATCCAAGTTCTGTTTACAGCATAATGATGGTCACATCCGTGTTTGCCGACATCGCGGTGAACGCATTTTGGAAGCGTGTATTGGCCAGCCAGGATGGCCGAGCGATTCTAGGCGCTACAGTCTGGAACCGCGCGACCGTTACGGTCGCACGTTCGAATCCTGCCTCGGTCATGGGTGTGTATGATGTTCTTAGGTTAGTTAGGTTTAAGTAGTTCTAAGTTCTAGGGGACTGTTGACCTCAGAAGTTAAGTCGCATAGTACTCAGAGCCATTTGAACTATTTGAACCGTGTATTCGTCAGCGCGATACTGGCGTATCACCCGGCGTGATGGTATGGGGTGCCATTGGTTACACGTCTCGGTCACCTCTTGTTCGCATTGACGGCACTTTGAACAGTGGACGTTACATTTCAGATGTGTTACGACCCGTGACTCTACCCTTCATTCGATCGCTGCGAAACCCTACATTTCAGCAGGATAAGGCATGACCGCTTGTTGCAGGTCTTGTACGGGCCTTTCTGGATACAGGAAACGTTCTACTGCTGCCCTGGCCAGCACATTCTCCAGATCTCTCGCCAATTGGAAACGTCTGGTCAATGGTGGCCGAGCGACTGGCTCGTCACAATTCGCCAGTCACTCCTCTTGATGAACTGTGGTATCGTGTAGAAGCTGCATGGGCAGCTGTAGCTGTACACGCCATCCAAGCTCTGTTTGACTCAATGCCCAGGCGTATCAAGGCCGTTATTACGGCCTGTTTTGGGCACTGATTTCTCAGTGCCGGCCGTAGTGGCCGTGGGTTCTAGGCGCTACAGTCTGGAACCGAGCGGCCGCTACGGTCGCAGGTTCGGATCGTGCCTCGGGCACGGATGTGTGTGATGTCCTTAGGTTAGTTAGGTTTAATTAGTTCCAACTTCTAGGCGACTGATGACGTCAGAATTTGAGTCGCATAGTGCTCAGAGCAATTTGAACTGATTTCTCAGTATCTATGCACCCAAATTGCGTGAAAATTTAATCACATGTCAGTTCTAGTATAATATATTTGTCCAATGAATACCCGTGCATGATCTGCATTTCTTCTTGGTGTAGCACTTTTAATGGCCAGTAGTGTAAGTGCCAAGGCATTTCTGGATCTCGTCTCACTCCCAGCACTGACGTCGGCCAAAAACTAAGGTCACGCGGTGCAATGCGATAGTTGCGGACAATCGACGGCTCCGGATGTTGCTTTGGGTGGAGCAACTGAAGGAGCGTCCGATGGCGGTGGCCATGCATAAGTTTCCCCGGTGATGATCCGTCGTATCGGTGGGAGCTACAAGAGGCGAGAAAGAGTTTGCAGCCCCTGTTCCAATGTATGGGAGGTGCGAAGCTTGCTCATCTGTTTTTTAAACATGCGTACTAAGCGTTCTGCTTCTCCGTTGGACTGGGGGTGAAACAGAGCACTTGTTACATGAAGAATACCATTTCGTTCACAAAACTGTTGAAAGTCGTGTGACCTGAACTGAGGTACGTTGTCCGTCACAATAACTTCAGACAATCCTTCAATGCAAAATACTGAGGATTGGTGCTACGTTACGTGAGCGCAAATGGAAAGTTTCTATGACTATGGGCCGACGAGTGTTCCAAAATGGTCCTGCAAAGTCTATGCGCACTCTTGGGCGTGGGGATTTAGTCAGTCCAAGCTGAGAATGTCTGTGGCGGAGCTGGTGGGTTGTCCGCGCATGCGCGACACTGAGACGTTATCTGTGTTCAGTGTGGGCATCCATGCACTTCCAAGTACAGTGTCGGCGCGCTAGCTGTTTAGTGCGAACAGTTCCCCAATGTCCTTGGTAAAGCAGGTGTAACAATCCTTTAGCAACACTTTGGGAAGGAGCACACGCCATTGTCCACTGTCAGATTGTACTAAGATCAGATTTTGCTGCACTGTAAGGTTATGCCGACAAGCAAAATGTAGGCGCACTACTGAGTCCTGAATACTGTCCAAGACAGAATGAGATTTTCACTCTGCAGCGGAGTGTGCGCTGATATGAAACTTCCTGGCAGATTAAAACTGTGTGCCCGACCGAGACTCGAAGTCGGGACCTTTGCCTTTCGCGGGCAAGTGCTCTACCAACTGAGCTACCGAAGCACGACTCACGCCCGGTACTCACAGCTTTACTTCTGCCAGTACCTCGTCTCCTACCTTCCAAACTTTACAGAAGCTCTCCTGCGAACCTTGCAGAACTAGCACTCCTGAAAGAAAGGATATTGCGGAGACATGGCCATGTACCGGGTGTGAGTCGTGCTTCGGTAGCTCAGTTGGTAGAGCACTTGCCCGCGAAAGGCAAAGGTCCCGAGTTCGAGTCTCGGTCGGGCACACAGTTTTAATCTGCCAGGAAGTTTCACTGTCCAAGACGTTTGAATGTAATGCAACAAAATCTTGACATCAGGGTCCGCTTCCGTGGCCAGTGCAATTCTTCTGTAATTCAATGGAAGAGATTGCAGCAATTCAGAGACCTGCGCATCGATCTGGCAACAAGATGCGTCAGAGGAATCAAAATCAGTGTCGGGGCCGATCGTAAGGCGAGAAAGGCGAGTCAGCATGCTTTGCCGTAGATCTGTACACAATCTGGTACTGACACTTGGATAGAACCAAATCACACCGTTGCAATTTTTGTACAGTACGCGTAGGAACCAGTTTTGACGGATGAGACAAGGACTGCAAAGACTTATGATCTGACACTAAATAGAACTTGCGAGCAGACAGATAGTGATGGTCTTTCGTCACATCATACACAATAGTGAAAGCTTCTTTTTCAATTTGTGAATAATTGCACTGTGTTTGAGTTAAAAACTCTGAGGCAGGACCAATAGCTCTGTCTTGTGTACGAATTGTATGCGAAATCACGGCGCCGATTCCATAAGAGGAAACGTCTACTTGAAAAATGACCGGTTTGGGAGAATGAATCTGTATCTATCACAGAGAATGGCATTATTGAGTTTCTGAAATGAATCGTGACACTCTTTCGTCCACACAAAAGGCACATTTTTTCTGAGCAAGCGATGCAATGGGGCCGCGATCTGCGAAGCGTTCGAAATGAAACGAATGTAGTATGTCAACTCGCCTAGCACTGACTGCATTTCAGTTACACTGTGAGGAACGGACAGGTCACGGATTGCAAGCAAATGAGACTGGGGGGATTGCACACCCTGACTCTTGATCACGTGACCTAAGTGCTGTAGTTATGTCTGAAAAAAGTCGCACCTTTCCAGTCGACACTTGAGTCCTGCATCTATCGGAAACGAGTTCGTAAATTGTCAATGTGTTCCTCTGGCGTACGACCTGAGACGACAGCATCGTGCCGGCCGTTGTAGCCGAGCGGTTCTAGGCGCTTCAGTCTGGAACAACGCGACCGCTACGGTCGCAGGTTCGAATCCTGCCTCGGGCATGGATCTGTGTGATGTCCTTAGGTTAGTTAGGTTTAAGTAGTTCTAGGGGACTGATGACCTCAGATGTTAAGTCCCATAGTGCTCAGAGCCATTTGAACCATTTTTTGACAGTATCGTCAAGGTAGTTCGAACAGAACGGAACATGAGCAGTTAGCTGTTCCAAGTAACGTTGAAAGATGACGGGTGCGGAGGCACCGCCGAAGGACAAACGCAAATACATGAACAGGCCTAGTGGTATTTCCAAATAAGAATCACGAAAATCTATCTTAGAAAAGTAATGATGTGCGCCAAGCCTGTCCGTAAGTTCCTCAGGGTGAGGATTATCGCCTATGGGTTGATGGTGCCGGCCAGGGTGGCCGAGAGGTTCTAAGAGCTACAGTCTGGAACCGCGCGACTTCTACGGTCGCAGGTTCGAATCCTGCCTCTGGCATGGATGTCTGTGATGTCCTTAGGTAAGTTGGGTTTAAGTAGTTCTAAGTTCTAGGGGACTGATGACCTCAGAAGTTAAATCCCATAATGCTCAGAGCCATTTGAGCCATTTTTTTGATTGATAGTAGTTTTGAAGTCAACACAAATGCGAATGCTACCAGAAGGCTTAGGCATCAAAACCAGTAGACATGCCCAATGAATTGCTTGTATTGGAGTAATCACACCACTGTCTTGCAATTCTTTTAAGTCACTGGCAGCTTTGTCTCTTAGCTTTCTCAGGTTCAACGGAAATGAGTTCAGGAAATTCCTTAAGCAAACTAGCTACACTGCTTGTGGATTAAAAGCAATCACTGGAAGTACATTGTGTCCGACGCTAAGGTCAAAGAAGACAAACGAAAGTGAGAAATATTTTTACTGACTCCTGATCGCAACACAGTAAATTTCACTGTTTTAGTGTGAGATTTGTAGGTGGTAGGCAAAGTGTTGGGATTTCCCGCCCGTTGTATGCATTGAGACGCGTGCTAGATTTTGACAGGCGTGGTGAGCCTAACTCTTCGTACGTGACACTATTAGGCAAAGTGACAGAAGCACCTTTGTCCGATTGACAGTCAACACGACGGCCAGCATTATGGAATGTTACAAATAGTTTGTGGGAATGGAGTCGCATTGCACTGGGGTGAGATGAGCGCACAACCTTACTTGAACTACTGCTGGAACCTGTAGTTGGGCGCCGGCCGGAGCGGCCGAGCGGTTAAAGGCGCTACAGTCTGGAACCGCACGACCGCTGCGGTCGCAGGTTCGAATCCTGCCTCGGGCATGGATGTGTGTGATGTCCTTAGGTTAGTTAGGTTTAAGTAGTTCTAAGTTCCAGGGGACTTATGACCACAGCAGTTGAGTCCCATAGTGCTCAGAGCCATTTGAACCATTTTTGAACCTGTAGTTGGTTTTGAAAACACTGCATTCACAGCATGTGCATTAGACCCGTTGCTGCGAGAGCGCACAGAATTGGCGTTCCTTTGACGTTGCCAGCAAACTGCGTTGATAATGCTTTTCTTTCCACACGAGTAACATGTCGCGTTGCGCGACAGGCAATCTTGCCACTTATGGCGAGAAAAACAGCGAGAACAAGATTTCACTAGATTTACCGGCCTGGCTACTTGTTTACTAGGCGATCTGCGACTCTGTGTGCGCACTCGTTGTGGCGGCTGAGTGGGGCGTTCACGGGCAAGAGGCGACTCGACCCGACAAATCGGGACCTGATCAAATTTATCGGCTGCTATGGTGCAGGAATTGAATTTTTCTAATATTTGCAACACCTGATGGAGCGAAGGATCTGAGTACTTGAGAATTTGTTCTCTAATTCTACTATCAGGGACATTGTATGTGATCGCATCACAGATTATCATGTCGCTATAAAAGTTGTCACAAATTACTTGAATTTGCACTTCTTAGTGACACGCTGTAAGTCTGCACACCACTGACGGTACGTCTGTTCCGGCGTTTTCTTAAGGATAAAGAACTGGAATCTGGCTGCCGAGACGTGAATCTGTTATTCGTAACACTGACTTAAATGCACGTACTATTTCACCGTAGGAGAGTGCGTCGGGAGACGACGCAGGGAAGAGATTTCGAATTAAGGGAAACACAAAGGTTCCCGCGACGGACAGGAAATAATAAGATTTCCCAGCACCTTGAATTCGATGACTTGATAATGGGCCTGGAAATGGGTGAGATATTCGAGCCATTCCTCCTAGTTTTTCATCGAAGTGGTGAAAGAGTGGAATGTTGTTTGTTGGCACTTGTTGGACCGGTATGTTGGCCAGCTGGACAACTGACGCAGCTTGTGCGGCAAGGAATTGCTGTACAGTAGACAGCAGTGGGGGCGATTTGCTGGTTCTGAAACTGAAAAAAACTGATTTAGTTCCAGAGCAGGATCAGTTTGCGGCTCTGGCACAGGGGTAGGGGGTGCAGAGGGCGGGGCAACCCTTCTAACGCTAACAAATTACAGTAAAATATGAAAAGATAAGTAGATAAGCCATGTGCAAAGTCTCTGAAAATGGAAATAGATTAGTTCTGCAGCTCCCCTCCTGTAATACACGCAACACTTCAACAAGAACAACAAATGAGCAAACAGAATCACTGCAACGATAGCCCCCTTCAGCAACCTAGAACACATGAAAAGCAAACAAAACTTGTTGATCAGACTCGGTGCCACTTGTTGTAGCTGTGTCCTCCTGTAACGTTTTGTGGATCCTGCTAGTATGATTCCGGTTTCCTCTCACTACAACACAAAGTGAACACATGGTTAAAATACAGTTCATTCCAGCAACCATTTGAGTACCTGTACTTAACTTCAGTGATTTCCAGTCTGAAGTTCTGTGAGTAACAACAATCAAATAACATGTGCTAATTGTTGTCCGTCTGCATATTACAACTACGTACAATGACTAATGTTCCCTCACAGCTAGCTAAGGTCCGAGGCGACGACAGTCATTGTGCAAGTATAATGTGACGTAATTAGGTGCAATGCGAACTGAGTCCCAATGTGACGTACTGGGGAACTGAGTTTCAGAAGATACAGCTCCGTCGGAGGAGGCCTGTGTGCACGTTGCCCAGGGGGCGTTATCGGGCCGTAGCCTGGGGGCGTGTCTTGGTCTTCTCTTGTCATAGACGCCCTTAGTTCAGCGCCTGCTATACAATGTTTCCTAGTGCCTACCAGTGTGCTGGCAAAGGCGTACGCCAGCACATTGTGTGCTGACTGGAGAAGGCTAGAAACCACAACATGTGGCCGTAACCAACGAGCTGTAAATCTTTGAAGCACGAATCACACAATAAGATCAAAAGTGTCCGGACACCTGGCTAAAAATGACTTACAAATGGTTCAAATGGCTCTGAGCACTATGGAACATAATTTCTGAGGTCATCAGTCCCCTAGAACTTAGAACTACTTAAACCTAACTAACCTAAGGACATCACACACACCCATGCCCGAGGCAGGATTCGAACCTGCAACCGTAGCGGTCGCGCGTTTCCAGACTGTAGCGCCTAGAACCGCTTGGCCACCCCGGGCGGCAATGACTTAGAAGTTCGTGGCGCCCTCTATCGGTAATTCTGGAATTCAATATGGTTGTGACCCACCCTTAGCCTTGATGATAACTTCCACTCTCACAGACATACGTTCAATGAAGAGCTGAAAGGTTCCTTGGGGAATGGCAGCCCATTCTTCACGGAATGCTGCACTGAGGACAGGTATCTATGTCGGTCGGTGATGCCTGGCACGAAGTCGACGTTTCAAAACATCCCAAAGGTGTTTCAGGACTCTGTACAGGCCAGTCCATTACAGGGATGTTAAAGGGTGTAACCATTCCGCGCCGGCCGCGGTGGTCTTGCGGTTCTAGGCGCTACAGTCCGGAACCGCGGGACTACTACGGTCGCAGATTCGAATCCTGCCTCGGGCATGGATGTGTGTGATGTTCTTAGGCTAGTTAGGTTTAAGTAGTTCTAAGTTCTAGGGGACTGATGACCTAAGATGTTAAGTCCCATAGTGCTCAGAGCCATTTGTAACCATTCCGCCACAGGAGGTGCATTATGAACATTTACTCGATCGTGTTGAAAGATGCAATCGCCAGCCCCGAATTGCTGTTCAACAGTAGGAAGCAAAATACCAAGGGGTGAAAAGCATGACCACGCCGTAACACCACCGCCTCCGGACTTTACTGTTGGCACTGCGTGCGTTGGCAGATGACGTTCACATGGCACAAACTGCCATCGGGTCGCCACATTGTGTACCGTGATTCGTCACTGCACACAACGTTTCTCCGCTGTTCAATCGTCCAATGTTTACGCTCCTTACACCAAGCGAAGCGTCGTTTCGCATTTACCGGGGTGATATGCGGCTTATGAGCAGCTGCTCGACCGTGAAGTCCAAGTTTTCTCATCTCCCGCCTAACTGTAATAGTTCTTGCAGTGGACCCTGATGGATAGATTTCTGCCTATTACCCATTGCGACCCTCTTCGACTGTCGGCCGTCTCTGTCAGTCAACAGACGAGGTCGGCCTGTACGCTTTTGTGCTGCACATGTCCCTTCACGTTTCCGCTTCACTATCACATCGGAAACAGTGGATCTAGGGATATTTAGGAGTGTGGAAATCTCGCCTACAGACGTATGACAAAAGTGACAGCTAATCACCTGACCACGTTCTAAGCCCGTGAGTTCCGCGGAACGCCCCATTGAAGCTCTCTCACGATGTCTAATGACTACTGAGGCCGCTGATATGGAGTACCTGGCAGAAGGTGGCAGCACAGTGCACCTAATATGAAGAACGTACTCTTTTGGGGGTGTCTGGATACTTTTGATCACATAGTGTATTTATGGATATAAGCACGAAACATTCCAACCATGCCTCCTGTTTGATAAATATGGTATCATAGTAAGTGAGATAATAGCTTATGTGACATCAGCAAATTCGTATGGGAGTCTACAGGTTGTATCAAAATGTGTATTACAAGGCATGGTGATTAATACATATGGTCCACTTGAGCGTGTTGTCCTAGTCAACTTATCAATGAATGATGTATACAGCAAATCGATTTTAAAATGTTTATAGTCATTAGCCTTGACCGGGTTTAGATACTAGAGGTATCTTCTTCAGAAAGAACAAAAAAACGCAAAACTTACACTACGTTAAAATGATGATACATTCTAAGCTAAAACGGTCGTTTTCCGTGGAAGACAAACTATTATTTCTGCTGTTTGACTTACGCATTGTAGCTCGTTATGTGTGTTTATAATTTTAACCTAAAATAAGTCATGTGATTTTATTCCTTCTGAAGATCAGACTCGTAGAAGTAGTCAAACCTGATTGCTGTTAATTACAATGAAGTTTATGCAGCCGATTGGTCTGTATACACCACTTACATAAAGTTTATTTAAGGCTGCTGCTGGCAGCCATGTTTAAAATTCTAGTAAACTTATATTTCGGAGAACATCGTTCTCGTGTAGCGTCTTTGAAATATGGAGGAGGATGTAGGGCATGTGGACCATACAACCTAGGCAAGGCGTGAAAGACACTCAGTAAATTACTGTCAGTAAAAAACAGTTTAATTCACTTACAGAAGATGTTCAATATGACCTCCATATCTTTGGTGTATTCTGTGTATCTTCCGATGACATCTTGGCGAGTGCTCGTAAGATTCCTCACACATGACTCAAGCACCTTCTAGTATCCGTGTCACTGGATGTTGTGGTGAATCCATGGAACCCCAGAATTAAAACTCCAGTGGTGTCAGGTCTAGTGAGCGTTGCGGCCTCGCCACTGGACCTCCACGTGGAAAGCATCTATCCCAAAAGTCTCATTCAAGTGGCCACGTACCCATTTGTCGAAATAAACTGGAGCGCCATCCATCCAGAACCACATCGCACTACGTATGTCCAAAAGTACCTCATTCAGCAATCCAGATAAGCCGTTTCGCAGAAATACTAAATAACTGGGACTATTAATATGGACAGGCATGAGGTGCGGATCTTGACGTGATCATCAATGGGACCTTCATAAACATTGACAAGAAAGCGACGTAGCTGATCTCTGATATGCAGCCAGTAAAGATCCACACGAACATGGGTGATTCTGGTGTTACTGTTCCTGGTAATGGCTCACTCATCAGAAAACAGGATCTACATCTACATCTACATGATTACTCTGCAATTCACATTTAAGTGCTTGGCAGAGGGTTCATCGAACCACAATCATACTATCTCTCTACCATTCCACTCCCGAACAGCGCGCGGGAAAAACGAACACCTAATCCTTTCTGTTCGAGCTCTGATTTCTCTTTTTTTTTTGATGATCATTCCTACCTGTGTAGGTTGGGCTCAACAAAATATTTTCGCATTCGGAAGAGAAAGTTGGTGACTGAAATTTCGTAAATAGATCTCGCCGCGACGAAAAAGTCTTTGCTTTAATGGCTTCCCTCCCAACTCGCGTATCATATCTGCCACACCCATTCCCCTGTTACGTGATAATACAAAACGAGCTGTCCTTTTTTGCACCCTTTCGATGTCCTCTGTCAATCCCACCTGGTAAGGATCCCACACCGCGCAGCAATATTCTAACAGAGGACGAACGAGTGTAGTGTAAGCTGTCTCTTTATTGGACTTGTTGCATCTTCTAAGCGTCCTGCCAATGAAACGCAACATTTGGCTCGCCTTCCCCACAATATTATCTATGTGGTTTTTCCAACAGAAGTTGTTCGTAATTTTAACACCCAGGTACTTAGATGAATTGACAGCCTTGAGAATTGTACTATTTATCGAGTAATCGAATTCCAACGGATTTCTTTTGGAACTCATGTGGATCACCTGACACTTTTCGTTATTTAGCGTCAACTGCCACCAGCCACACCATACAGCAATCTTTTCTAAATCGCTTTGCAACTGATACTGGTCTTCGGATGACCTTACTAGAAAGTAAATAGCATCATCTGCGAACAACCTAAGAGAACTGCTCAGATTGTCACCCAGGTCATTTATATAGATCAGGAACAGCAGAGGGCCCAGGACGCTTCCCTGGGGAACACCTGATATCACTTCAGTTTTACTGGATGATTTGCGATGCGTCTTATAAAGTGAGGCTCCAGCTTATTTTGCTCGAGTAGCCATCGGCAATAGTTGAGACGACGAGGGAAGTCACCATCAGTCATCGGAAGAGCCTACTGGATTTTGCAGGGATGAAGGTGTTCATCGTACTTAACGTGCCACACTGCCACGTGGTTCACACGTGTCGTGTGCGCTATAGCTCTGGTGCCCGTAGAAGGCTGGTCTGGAAAGCGCTGACGTGTTGATTCTCTGGTGTTAGGGGTGTCCGCGGGAGTCTAATGGGGTGGTCGGTAGGACTTCAGCTGCACGTTTCGCTTGAACGCCTCTGCAGTCTTGTCGACTGGGTGATGCCTGTCTGGGAAACGTTGATGTTGCGAAAACATCTCTTGCACTCCTTTGAGCTGCCCCGTTCACGAGGAGCATGTCGGTGTGCTGTGCAGTTGTGTACACGTCCACCTTTATTCATTCCCGTTTTACGATAGTCACTCCAATAACAGAAAACATGGTTTAATATTACGGAGCACGGAAGAGTACTGCAGCCTACTATTATCTACCTAACGCTGTGGAGCGCATTTGGCTCATGCAACAATTGAACAGCAGTGCTGGTAAACGCTACGACTTCACTGTACACGAAGTATAATCTCCGCTGCCTCTATTGTTTGGTTTGTTTATCTATTCACGTTTCGGATGTTCTAGTGCGTGAACAGTTTTTAAAAAAAATGTTCAAATGTGTGTGAAATCTTATGGGACTTAACTTCTAAGGTCATCAGTCACTAAGATTACACACTACTTAACCTAAATTAGCCTAAGGGCAAACACACACACCATGCCCGAGGGAGGACTAGAACCTCCGCCGTGACCAGCCGCACAGTCCATGACCGCAGCGCCTGAGACCGCTCGGCTAATCTCGCGCGGCCAAACAGTTTCAGAGCGACTGTTATTTACTTTGTTTCTTTACTCCTTACACAGCTTGTGTAGTCGAAAGTGCCTGAGTCCTTCTTTACATTTCAGTGACGCCAGCACGCAAGCGAAGTGTTTTCGAAGAAGCGTTTATGAACAAAATATGCTCATATGGTACCCATCTACCAGTCACCGTCGCACAAACGTTTTTTTAGTAAAATAGGCTCATACCAGTCACCACGCCTTGTAATGTACCTTTCGGTATACCCGTACACTGCTGGTGAAGACGGAAGTAAAGGGTAAGTTGACGGAAGAACGTCTAGTATCAGGAAATAACAGTTATTCTCAAGGCCAGAAACTGTAAGCCCCGAACACAATGTGCCACTGACTTTTCATGGCAAGATCAAGCTGGTCACTGAAAAACGAACTGTAACCTGTTTGTCTGAAGAGCATTTCCCATTGCGCTATATCACACCTCGAGTGGAAGAAAATTTACGATGTGAGCATCGTATGGACATGTTACAATGCATTGGGTTAGCAGTAAGATTGTAATTTGACAGACGATACTTAGGTCCAGATGTATTGTTCAGGTGTCCTCGGACTAAAATCAGACTATGGGGTCGTGTGACAAGGGCCTCCCGACGGGAAGGCCGCTTGCCTGCTGCAAGTCTTTCGATTTGACGCCACTTCGGCGACTTGTGCGTCGATGGGGATGAAATGGTGGTGATTAGGACAACACAACACCCAGTCCCTGAGCGGGGAAAATCTCCGACCCAGCCGTGAATCGAACCCGGGCGCTTAGGATTTACATTCTGTCACGCTGACCACTTCAGTTACCGGGGGTGGACAGACTATGGGGTGATACAGGTTCACTGATAGTCGACATCGACTGTCGGCTTTTGGACAGAGGCAACAAATGGGCATCTAAGAACACTGTACATCTGTCTAGAAGGGGTTAAGCATATAAAAAATATGCGATTGAGAGATGATAAATGTGGATAATTTAAACTCTGTTTTAAGAAAAAGCTAGTTCTTCCAGCATCTCACCTCCTAAACTATGTCTCGTACAATAATATAATTTTACAAATGCAGTCAGTGGCATATGTGGATGCTGGTTGCAGAATATGCGGCGACAGAGTCGGTCGTAAACAGGGAAATTACTACCTCATGCCTGATGCTAAAGTTTTACTGCACTAACAGTGAAAATGTGGTAAGCAATAAACTTTTCTCCTTTCGTTATTTGGTGGACGCTGTTCAGTGAGAAATATTTTCGGAAAGAGTTGAAATTATGTCTAAAGTTTATTGCACGACGCTAAGTGGTCTCATTCTCAGTCTGAATACAGTCTGGGTGTCTGTACTGCTTCAGGACATATACACTGTTTCTAACTTTAAGCACTCCGTCGCCAGGCCACGAGTGGCCTACCGGGACCATCCGACCGCCGTGTCATCCTCGGTGGAGGATGCGGATAGGAGGGGCGTGGGGTCAGCTTAAGACATGACTTAATTTGTTCAAATTTTAGCGTAAGGTTACACCCCTTAAAAATTTGATTATGATACCGCATTAAATTTTTAAGTTCGTTTGATACTTACATGAATTACTGAAAATCAAATTTTTATTGCCTCTGGAAGCCGTTAGATGGACAACCTGCCACTCAACCTGGATTACTGTTGTAGCATTCGAGTAATGTGCATGAGAGTAACTATATAGCTTTTACGGGAAAGTTGTAACAATCCTGGTAATATTAAGAAACTCTACTTACAACTAATAGCATGTGAATAGAAAATATCTTTGATTATTCAAACTTATTTGCTGTAAAAAAATACATATTTGAATTTAGAAGTTAATGAGATATCGATCATTATCCACTGAGTCAGATTACTGGACACCTGAACAAATCAACTGGGCCTAACTATGGTGTGTCAAATTACAGTCGTCAATCTTTCTGCTAACCCAATGCATTGATTCATGACCCAGTGTCACATGAAAAACGACCGCCGTTGCGGAAACGATCATGTAAGGAAAGGACTTCTTCATGCGAATAACAAATAACATTTTTGTTCCAACTATATACTATCACCAATCCTTTTTATCGCAATTTAATTTTTTCTCATTCGAATTCCCTGAACATCTAATGTTTCCTGAGCACTTTTATCAAATGACAACATGACGTACTGTGCATAAGTGATCCACCTGTCAAACTGTAGTTTGAAAACTGACAACTGCATCATCGTTGAACGAGAGGACTGGCCCATATTGCATTTCACGTCAGCCCCATTTCTCGTTAGCAGTCTTAATACCAACTGAGAGCCAGTTACATTTACTACAGCTTCCCAGGAAAGAGCCAAGAGCGCGTAACTGAGAAAATCGTCTCAGTACTGTGTCAGACCTACCTTCACTGGTTTCCCAAGGTACCGTCGCTTGATCTGGAAACAAGTTCATACGTACCTGAAGCCGTGTCCTGCGGCTATCGCCGGCTCAAACACGAAGGGCGCCCTCAGTGACTCCACAACAAGTGGAGGTCCCACTGGCCTGCTCTCTGTAACGAGACTGCGGCCCGAACTCGCTGGCAGCGGTAAATCAGGCATGAAGTGTACCGAGAAATTGTGAGGTCTCGGTGAGGTGGGGATGCGGTCTACAAGAGTCGACATTTCATGTCTCGTTAAAGTCCCTCATTTGTCATTAGATCCCGCAGCACTACAAAACTTATAAATTGTTGACTGCTAATTATCACCCACTCTTCCAAATACGAATAGTTCCAGTTTCTGTGAGACTAAGATCGGATGATTTAGCTGAATAGCGCGAGGTTCGATTCCATCAGAATTTCTAAAATCATTGGGGGAAGTGTTAACAAGACGACTGTTCACGTGGGCGTGTAGAGCGTATGAGTCTGGAGTGATATTATCTGACATTCGGAAATATATCATCCACACAATTCCGAAGACTGCAAGAGTTGACAAGTGCGAGAACTATCGCACAAGCAGGTGTGCCTCATGCATCCAAGTTAACCTAGGGAGGAAAATGTTGTAGCATTAGTTAAAGAACTGCTATAAAGGACTGTGAAGCCACCTAATAATCATCTAAATAGAAATGCCATGTAAGGCATTACATTACAAATCAAAAAATAATGTTAAAAAGACATCATCCAGCATAAGGTAGACAAGTATCAGGACAATGAAAAAATTAATAGAATGTGCACTTTTCCACTGCAATGAGCAATGCCTCAGCCACTGATCATAGAAACACAAAATTATTTCAGATGGAATGGCATGTGTGAGGCATCCGGATTTTACAGACCTGAGATGAGCTTGATCCATAACGACAGTACAATACAGTATGAGATCCTCAGAAAAATAATTATATTATATCAACAAAAGGCAATTGCAGTAATTTCATGTGACAAACACTAACAAAATAATATCTACCAATATATGGGCAGGGCCGTGAATAAACAAGTTAAAGTGAAACGCAATTTGGAGACGAACCGAGCAAGTGGTTAATGGCATCTGAAAACCCCACTTAACAAGAGAAGGGCGAGCTTCAGTGCAGAAGGCCAGAACAACACATTATTCCTTTTAACGTAAATACAGCCAGGACCAAGGGTAAGTGACTGCACATCATTAACAGGACTAGGCAGCGACCCAGCAAGAAAAATAAAATTTACCGCTATTGAGACGGCGACTGGCTGAAGCCATACTGGGCAATGCATATGCGACACGGTGGGGAGGTAACATATAAAAGGATTTTGAGAAGTAAAATGGCTAGATATCTCTCTCGTCTCGTGGGACACCGCACAATTTTATGGAAAATAGCGAGAGTGTTGAGAGCTTTGCTTTCTGCGAAGTGTGGACGACACGCTTCACGTATCATGGCCACAGATAGGAAAGAGTAGTTAATTATTCCTGCAGGAATTTTGGTGGGCAAAGAAACTGTGCATGTCTGAATAGATAATTTCGGAAGTGGTGTATCAATTTTCAGTAATTAGCTTCTCCATCCAGTATTGAGAAAAATATTCTATGTTTTATTTTTCCAGGTGGTTGTGCTACGGAGCTGTTAACAGCGGTTTGCTATTGTTAGTCGCTGCTATTGTACGTCACGCTAGTGGGGACGCTTTGCCTTCCTCACAAGTGTGCATACTCTGTCCTTCACTGTTGCTGGGTTTTCCCCGTCCTCTTTCTATTGGGGTGAGGTGTGGGACAATATTCTTCAAAATACACCTGGCTCGGTCTCCATACTAATGTAAAGCAGTCGTATAAACACACTCAGACAGTAGCCTCTTGTCGACCTTCTGCTTCTGTTGTCAGCTTGGCTTCCTTCCCCAGACGATTGTAGTGACTCTTGTTTCATTTGTTTACAATGACTTTTGCTTAATGCTACTACTTACAAGTTTCTTTACCTAAATTTACAATGCGTTTTCCATTTGAATATTTACATGAATAATACAATGAATATATAAATGATTTTTTCGTATTTTACAGAAGAATTATCATTTACAATTTAAGTTACTTTATTTTATAATAGTTACTTTACTCATTTAATGAGCATGGATTGATGTAGGTTAGTTAATTAGTACATCATGCGATTAGTTTTGTTTTTATTTTTCTTTACTAATCTAATTTGATGATTTGAATGATTAGTACTGTTGTTCCTGTTGTTGTTGTGGTCTTCAGTCCTGAGACTGGTTTGATGCACCTCTCCATGCTACTCTATCCTCTGCAAGCTGCTTCATCTCCCAGTACCTACTGCAGCCTACATCCTTCTGAATCTGCTCAGTGTATTCATCTCTTGGTCTCCCTCTACGATTTTTACCCTCCATGCTGCCCTCCAGTACTAAATTGGTGATTCCTTGATGTCTCAGAACATTTCCTGCCAACCGATCTCTTCTCCTAGTCAAGTTGTGCCACAAACTCCTCTTCTCCCCAATTCTATTCAATACCTCCTCATTAGTTATGTGATCTACCCATCCACTCTTCAGTATTCTTCTGTAGCACCGTATTTCGAGAGCTTCTATTCTCTTCTTGTCCAAACTATTCATCGTCCATGTTTCACTTCCATACATGGCTACACTTCATACAAAATTGTATACCTTTGAATCTGATTTATCAGACTGTTCACATACTTTATAATCTGGTACGCATTTCGATCCAGAGGGGATAATTTTCCTGTCATTTACCTCTCCATTATCGACTTGTTGTTCCAGATTTTGTTCGATTCCCGCAATCCACAACGCCTCACATTCTTTCTGTTCTTCCAAAGTTTTGTGGAAGGGGTAGATCTTGTAGCGCGTACAACTTTTGGTCAGGTGTACTTATCCGTAATCCCCTCTTTTCTTTGCCCTGTATTAGCCGTATTTTGTCGGTTAATCCTATCGTCTTGATCAATCGTAGCGTTACAGGTTACAGTAGGATATGTATTATCGTGCTGAAAATCATTTTTCGTGCAGAATCAAACATCTGCGCCATATACATTAATGCTTCATCATAATCAAGTGGTTCATTACCAGGTAATGCTGGGAGTTCATCCTCATCGTCAGTGTCAATCCAATCTGTCTCGTCTCAACACTTCAGTTGTGACTGTGCCCCTATTCGTAGTGTTTGTGTGGATACCTTTTATGATCTATCGTTCCTATTCCCAGTTCCGATTTTTGTACGTCACATCTTAACCTATTTATTGCTGCCGTCGCTCTTGTCATCCGTTTCTGCAGAAAGTGTATTATCTGCTTGAACTCCTGCAATACCTGTCGTCAGTCAATCCTCACGCTTCCCAGGATTTGGTGTTCGTAATTCAACCTCCATCTGTGGTTCGTTTCTCCGGTAATTACCAGAAGTATTTGCTTATGGCTGCGTTCTCGCACCACCTCCCCATCTGCTTCCTCTCCATGGACCTGGAGATCGCTGATTAATACCCGTCTGTCGGCTATCCCGAGTACTCCTGTTTCCATTCCTGTTTGTGTCTACATTCCGCCTGTTCCAACCACTATTAAAACCATATCCATTTCGCTGTGGTCTAGTGTTTCTGTCCAGAGTTCAGTCCCAATACCGGCCTACCATCGCTAACATTAATGTTATTCTCCTTACTATGACGTTTGCTTTCAAAATTATTCTGTCGTGAATCGCGACGTCTTCGATACATGAATTCTACTTCTCTCAAAACACCTTTGAATGTTTCTGCATTATCGCCCCCACGTTCTATCTAGGTTTGTTGACACTTCATTGGCAGTTTCGTTTTGCATATTTGAATCACTCGTCCGTCGCTATATGGGTTATCTAAGTATGGGTTCCTTTTAGGCATGTTCTCAAAGAATTTGACTGCTGTTCTGTCACGCGAATTTTAAAATGAGACATTTTGTAATAATCCAGATTTTATTCTCATCCATGCCTCAGGTGACCAATAGCTTGCTATAAAGGCATAGCGAACAATACGAATCGCGTGTTTCTTCTATCTTCTGCATAGTTGCAGAAACACTTTCCTCCATGAAATCTAACTTATGATTCAATGGCCGATGTGTCGGTATTCCTACTTTAAAACGGTCAATAAATGTGCGGGGATGGAGAATATTTGCATCTCCCTTATAGTTCTGGTATTTCCGCACTGTAAGGAAGTGGTTATCATCAAAACCTGTCTCTTCTCTCTGTAATGTACCTTCTGGGTTTTGAAGACTGGAATTCCGTCCTTGGTTTGCATCAGATCTACGCAAACGTGTGTAACTTGATTCATTCTGTGACGTTTGTGCCGTCGAATCACTTGCAGGTCTGATTGCGTAATATGCGTGCACAACGCCCGCTACCGGCTCTGTACCTTGACGTGTAAGCAATTCCGCATCGTTAGACGCCGTACTGTAACTCTTCGGTATTCGTCCTACAGGTTGTGGCGTTGCGTAACGTGTCTCCATGGTTTGATCAGCGTATGTCACGCACTGTGCTGGACGTACTGAGCCTTACTGCAAACCACACGCTTTTATTCCCGACTGACCTCTTATTCTTTCTTGAACAAGTGGTTGCAATCCACACTGTTCCCTGGGATTACCGTGATGTTCTGGCATACGCTAGTTTGGACTAATTTCCCGTTCGCGGTTTGCGGTTTCGGACTGGCATCCACATGTGCCTTTCCGTCTTACGTCCACGTAATTTCGCGTACCCTTTCTGCCGTATTATCGGCAACTGTTGATTTTGAAGCCATAACAGTAGTATCTACCGACACGAAAGTGGATTCTGTCGTCGTCTGCGACTCCTCAATAAAGCTTTCTACGTCACCACAACTTTTGATCGAACGTAAAACTTTCGATCTCAGCCGTTGAAACTGATGTTCGTTTTTCTCTTGTATTTTTAAAATGCGAGCATAGAATTTCTTTAATGCTGCTTTTGTCGTTCTTTCGTGAGCCGTCGTCTCAGGAATAACACGTTTCGGTTTCGTCGTCGCTCTGATGGCAAAAGCTTCGACCTATTGATTAACCATTTTGACACTTTGTTGCGTAACTTCACGCAACGTAACCATGTCTGTTTGAACAGTGTCAATGTCTGTTCTCAATTGTTTGTGCCCTGTAACGAGCGTCTGAAGCGTGATTTGCGCTTCCTTAGCTTCAATCCATATTTGATCTAATTGGCCTTGAATATTATCACGCGCTTTTTGTATTTCCTTGTTAGTTTCTTTCAGCCCTAGTGTTATGTGCCCATTTAATTATTTTTGCCCTTGTCTTACGCGTTCTGCTAATTCCTGAGATTGTTGTAACAAACACCGCAACATTCTAAATATGTTGGCGTTTTCATCTACACCATTTTCGCCAGTTGCCATCTGATGCAACTGTTCCATATCTCGTTTTCCTTGAACCATTTCCTTCACTTCCGAACATAGTGTAGGAGCACTAACGCTCGTTCTTTCATGTAATTGCAAACCTGCCAGATTCAATATGATTATATTTGGTTCAATATGCTGTAAATCACTATCTACAAAACCAGCGACTGAGCCATTAGCAACGACGGTCTCATGTCCATTCTTTGTACCATATTGAACATCCTGTGTTGCATTTTCTGTCTCATTCGGTATTTTTACGTGTTCTGTCTCGTGTGATTCACGCTGATCTACCTGTTCCGTGTCCAACACGATCCTATCAATATCTTCCATGATTCCTCTTTGTCTTAATCTACCAGGTGATCAAAAAGTCAGTTTTAATTTGAAAAGTGAATAAATCACGGAATAATGTAGATAGAGAGGTACAAATTGACACACATACTTGGAATGACATGGGGTTTTATTAGAACCAAAAAAATACAAACGTTCAAATAATGTCCGACAGATGGCGCTTCATCTGATCAGAATAGCAATAATTAGCATAACAAAGTAAGACAAAGCAAACATGATGTTCTTTACAGGAAATGCTCAATATGTCCACCATCATTCGTCAACAATAGCTGTTGTCGAGGAATATTGTTGTGAACAGCACTGTAAAGCATGTACGGAATTATGGTGAGGCATTGGCGTCGGATGTTGTCTTTCAGCATCCCTAGAGATGTCGGTCGATCACGATACACTTGCGACTTCAGGTAACCCCAAAGCCAATAATCGCACGGACTGAGGTCTGGGGACCTGGGAGGCCAAGCATGACGAAAGTGGCGGCTGAGCACACGATCATCACCAAACGACGTGCGCAGGAGATCTTTCACGCGCCTAGCAATACGGGGTGGAGCGCCATCCTGCATAAACATCGTACGTTCCAGCAGGTGTTTATCAGCCAGGCTGGGGATGATGCGATTCTGTAACATATCGGCGTACCTCTCACCCGTCACGGTAGCAGTTTTGCTGTCCAACGCAATCTGTCGGACATTTTGTGATCTTTTTTTTTTTTTTTTGGTTCTAATAAAACCCCATGTCATTCCAAGCATATGTGTCCATTTTTATCTCTCTATCTACATTATTCCGTGGTTTACTAAGTTTTCAAATTTATACTGACTTTTTGATCACCCTGTATTATAATTTGTGGGTGGGCACGAAAGCAGTTCGGACATAATTTCAGTTTCTGAGTAGGTGGCTGGTTGGAAAGTTGTTTACTTGCGTGCGAGTGATGTAGCGTGGCGTGCTGTGCTGGCACCGGGAGGGACGGCACGTGTTGTGACGAGCTAATAGTACAAACACCCGGGGTCACGTCGAACGTGAAAGTAGCCATATCTAAGATATCTTGTCTGTCTAGCAAGTCCACCACTTCCTGCAAAGACGGGTTTTTAAATTTCAGGATTTGCTCACGGATGCAGTGATGCACCTCTTTCTGCGCAATAGTGTCTCTAATCATTATATCTGCATATGAGTGTCCATATGAGCAATTAAAGTCACAGTCAGATGTTACTCCCTGAAGATCCGCTAACCAAGATTTATTGGACTGAGTAGGGCCACGTTGGAGGAGAAAGAATTTGTAGCGTGCATCTACCACATTTCAACTGTGGCGGAAGTGGGAGTTCAAAGCGCCAATCACTTCGTCGTTTTAGTTTCTGGGCGGGTGGTGGGAAACAATTTTACGAGCACACGGTATAACACAACACCCGCGTTGGCAATGAAAAAGGCAAACCGCTCTCTACCTGGTATGTTGTATGCTGCGAAGTGTGGCTCTAGCTGGGCGATGTATTCTGCCTAGCGTTCAATGCCAGGATTGAAGGTACGAAATGGCGGCGCCGTAGGCGTCGTCTGCGGTGGTACAGGCGGAGGCGTCGGAGGCGCCGTAGTAGCTGCAGTTTGTAGCGCGACCAGTCCATTTACGGCAGCTAGCAGCTGCGTCATTTGCTGAGCCTGAAAGCGTATAAGATCGGGCAGCGAAGCCTGTTCCTGTGGCGAAGCCATGGTTGATACAAATGAAAGTCTTCCAGCTAAGGGTGAAAGCAATCATACACTGAGTCACACAGCCAAACTGACGAAGCTAAAGCAGTACATCTACATCTACATCTACATCTATACTCCGCGAGCCACCTTACGGTGTGTGGCGGAGGGTACTTATTGTACCACTATCTGATCCCCCCTTCCCTGTTCCATTCACGAATTGTGCGTGGGAAGAACGACTGCTTGTAAGTCTCCGTATTTGCTCTAACTTCTCGGATCTTTTCGTTGTGATCATTACGCGAGATATATGTGGGCGGTAGTAATATGTTGCCCATCTCTTCCCGGAATGTGCTCTCTCGTAATTTCGATAATAAACCTCTCCGTATTGCGTAACGCCTTTCTTGAAGTGTCCGCCACTGGAGCTTGTTCAGCATCTCCGTAACGCTCTCGCGCTGACTAAATGTCCCCATGACGAATCGCGCTGCTTTTCGCTGGATCGTGTCTATCTCTTCTATTAATCCAACCTGGTAAGGGTCCCATACTGATGAGCAATACTCAAGAATCGGACGAACAAGCGTTTTGTAAGCTACTTCTTTCGTCGATGAGTCACATTTTCTTAGAATTCTTCCTATGAATCTCAACCTGGCGCCTGCTTTTCCCACTATTTGTTTTATGTGATCATTCCACTTCAGATCGCTCCGGATAGTAACTCCTAAGTATTTTACGGTCGTTACCGCTTTCAATGATTTACCACCTATGGCATAATCGTACTGGAATGGATTTCTGCCCCTATGTATGCGCATTATATTACATTTATCTACGTTTAGGGAAAGCTGCCAGCTGTCGCACCATGCATTAATCCTCTGCAGGTCTTCCTGGAGTACGTACGAGTCTTCTGATGTTGCTACTTTCTTGTAGACAACCGTGTCATCTGCAAATAGCCTCACGGAGCTACCGATGTTGTCAACTAAGTCATTTATGTATATTGTAAACAATAAAGGTCCTATCACGCTTCCTTGCGGTACTCCCGAAATTACCTCTACATCTGCAGATTTTGAACCGTTAAGAATGACATGTTGTGTTCTTTCTTCTAGGAAATCCTGAATCCAATCACAAACCTGGTCCGATATTCCGTAAGCTCGTATTTTTTTCACTAAACGTAAGTGCGGAACCGTATCAAATGCCTTCCTGAAGTCCAGGAATACGGCATCAATCTGCTCGCCAGTGTCTACGGCACTGTGAATTTCTTGGGCAAATAGGGCGAGCTGAGTTTCACATGATCTCTGTTTGCGGAATCCATGTTGGTTATGATGAAGGAGATTTGTATTATCTAAGAACGTCATAATACGAGAACACAAAACATGTTCCATTATTCTACAACAGATTGACGTAAGCGAAATAGGCCTATAATTATTCGCATCTGATTTATGACCCTTCTTGAAAATGGGAACGACCTGCGCTTTCTTCCAGTCGCTAGGTACTTTACGTTCTTCCAGCGATCTACGATAAATTGCTAATAGAAAGGGGGCAAGTTCTTTAGCATAATCACTGTAGAATCTTAAGGGTATCTCGTCTGGTCCGGATGCTTTTCCGCTACTAAGTGATAGCAGTTGTTTTTCAATTCCGATATCGTTTATTTCAATATTTTCCATTTTGGCGTCCGTGCGACGGCTGAAGTCAGGGACCGTGTTACGATTTTCCGCAGTGAAACAGTTTCGGAACACTGAATTCAGTATTTCTGCCTTTCTTCGGTCGTCCTCTGTTTCGGTGCCATCGTGGTCAACGAGTGACTGAATAGGGGATTTAGATCCGCTTACCGATTTTACATATGACCAAAACATTTTAGGGTTCTTGTTTAGATTGTTTGCCAATGTTTTATGTTCGAATTCGTTGAATGCTTCTCTCATTGCTCTCTTTACGCTCTTTTTCGCTTCGTTCAGCTTTTCCTTATCAGCTATGATTCGACTACTCTTAAACCTATGATGAAGCTTTCTTTGTTTCCGTAGTACCTTTCGTACATGATTGTTATACCACGGTGGATCTTTCCCCTTGCTTTGGACCTTAGTCGGTACGAACTTATCTAAGGCGTACTGGACGATGTTTCAGAATTTTTTCCATTTTTGTTCCACATCCTCTTCCTCACCAAAAAGGACATATACTCGTCGCCAGTTTTTGTATCCCGCCTGGAAGGCGGCGCGTGGGTCTGCTCCTATAAAGTGAAGTGTGGGCCGAATGTAGGAAGCGAGTAGGAACAGGTGAGGTAAAACTCTCGGTACTGCTTTTAACGTAGAAGTACATTTAATAGTGAATATTAGTGAATGACATATACGTAACTTTTTGTAAAGATGAGGACGTAGGTGCGAAGCCAGATGTATCAAAGCTAACACAGGCAAAATCTGTAGTGGCTCGCCCACTATGAAAATGAAACAATGTTGTTTGGTCGTCAGCTCGCGAACAAATGGGTAGAATGTGGAGCGGATCTCGTAGAGCTGGGCAGCGCCGGCTAGAGGGCCCTGTCGTCGATGTCGGTGTCGTAGTGCCAACCTGAGCACTTGTACCTACGCCGTGGCAACGTAGCTATCGATACCACAACAATGACTTATCAACGGTCTAGTCGTCGGATTGTCTAAACACGGCAAGTACTTTCTGACATTTTGTTACGTCTCAGCGTCAACCTACAGGGGCGGCGAAGAGTATGAGAACACCCAAAAGCCGTATTACCATACCTAGAACCGTGTGGGAAACTCATTCGCATTCAAGACAGCTTCCTTTCGTCTCGGAACGGTTGAGTACAGGTCCTCTATGGTTTTCAAGGGAATCTTATACCATTCTTCCTGAAAAATAGTGTCAAATTCAGGTAACGATAATCAAGGTAGCGATTACGCATACTTCTCTCCTCAGTAACCCACGAAGACTGAATAGTTTTGAGACCTGGTTACTGTTGTGGCCAGCGTAGATTCGACAATTCATCCTCGTGCTCACAGAACCAGTCCTCGACGATGCGAGCTGTGTGAACAAGAGCCACGTCGTCTAGGAACACGACATTTACATTTACGTATTCTGCAAATCACCATCCGCAGCATGCGGAGGGTACCCTGTGTTGTGCAGCGACGGGAAAACGATTCTCCGAATGCCTTCATATGATCACTAATTTCTCGTATATTATCTTCATGGCCATATGGGAAATACACGTTGGCGGCAGCAGTATCGTTCTGCAGTCGGCCTCGACTGACATTTCTCTGAATTTCCGCAACAGTGCCTTACGAAAAGAGGATTGTCTCCTCCAGGGATTCCCGTTTAAGAAGGACCTCCGTAACACGTGGGTGCTGACCGAACCAGCGGCGAACAAATCTAGCACGACGGCTCTGAATTGCTTCTATGTCTTCCTTTAGTCAGACAAGGTAGGAATCCAAACAGTCGAACAGTACTCTAGAATAGGTTGCATTACCATTCTGTACGCCGTCTCGCTATGAGCTATGCTTTCCCAAAATTCTCTCAATACAACGAAAGAAATCGACCATTCACCTTCCCTACTACCAAACTGACGCGCTCGTTCCATTTCCTGTTGCTTTGCAGCGTTACCCCTATACAGGGTGTCCCAATTATCTTTACCACCCAAAATAACTGTTTGTCCAGATGCTAATTACCAAATGTTTCAAGCTAATGTTCTGTAGCCCTCAGGGGGACATCAATCAGCATGACTGCCTTCGTTGCAACTTTGTTTTTTACAAAGATATGAACAGCGGAATACTGCCCTGTATTTTTCTATTCGTTAATTCGTTTCCTCTCCTAAAGACCTATTCAAAAATGTATCACAGTGTATCATTCACTGAAACACGTTATTAATTACATAACAGAACACTGACTTGGGCCCGGGATCATAAACTCGTCCACTTGCTGGAGTTGTCAGAAAACAAATGAAAACCGATTAAAAAAAAATATTGACTTTCACTCTCCTGTACTACTTCCGAGGAGCATGACATTCAAAGGTGCTCGAAGTAGTGACCCTGGACATCGATGAACTGGTGCACTCGTTGACTGAAAGAATAATTTACTGCTTCCAGCGTTGCCTGCTGAAGAGAATTACAAGCAAGCACGATACGTTCCTGCATGTCCTCTGTAGTTGTTGGAATATCGCGATAGACAACGTCTTTAATGCATCCTCAAACAAAAAAGTCCAGAAGATGTAAATCAGGAGACCTAGCAGGCCAAATAACTGTTCCTCCTCGACCAATCCATCTGGAAAGACACCTTCGGTTCAGAACACGACGTACACGCAAGGCGTTATATGCTGGACATCCATCGTATTGATACCACATAAGCATTCTGGTTCTTAGCGGCACTTCATCCAGAAGAGGAGGAAGAATTCGCCTAACGAAGCTGGCATTCGCTGTGTCATTTAGACTACCATTGATGAAATAAGGGCCAATAATTGCAGTACCAAGCATCCCACACCAGACGTTAACTCTCCATTGACGCTGATGTTCCACCTGTCAAAACCATCGTGGGTTGTCACTGGACCAATAATGCATGTTCCTTGAAGTTACCAGTCCTCTGTTTGAGAAGGAACATTCATCGGTAAATAGAACATTGGACAAGAAGTTCGGGGTGGCGGGGATTTGTTGCTGTGCCCACCGATAGAATTCCACACAATTCTGGAAATCATTCCCATGCAATTCTTGATGTAGGTGTACATGGTAAGGATGGAACCGACGACGCGTAAGAAAACGATGTACACTGGTATTAGGAATGTCAGTCTACTGTCCAAGCTGTCGTGTGCTCACATGTGGATTCATAGCAACGGAAGCGAGAACAGTAGCTTCGGCAGCTTCGTCTGTGCGAATGCTATGACGATCGCATTGTCGTGGGTTGAAACATCCCGTTTCATGAAGCATTGCAACATGAACACGAGAAAACATCCGTCGGGAAGATGGATTATTGTCAGGATATCTCTTTTCGTACAATTCCGCTGCCTGCGTAGCATTTCGCCTACCTTCAACAACATCAGTAAAAGAAACTTTAAGTCGATGCAGTTTGTAGGAAGGACCGCCATTACTGTATGCCTACTCTACACAACAGTATTTAAAAGGACTAAACTACTGTACTAAAGGTACCAGTACATAAGAACACAGTATTGCAGTTACTGTTCTGCTAACTTACATTCCCCATAGATAGGTAGCATTCTCCCTTCTCTTCGTTGGTGTACATCCTACTACGATGGTTGACGGAATGATGGGTGTGCGTTCTACTTATGTTTACATTTGCACTCATCTGTCAACGTCAGCACGTGGATGTGTTCTATTAACTCGAGTACCTGCAATAAGCGCTGGGAGCGTCAACGTCATTGTTTTGTTATATAATTAACAACGTTGTGTTTCAGTGAATAGTACACTGTGATACACTTTTGAATATGCCTTTAGGAGAGGAAATGAGTTACCAAAAAAAAATTCAGAGTGACATTTAAAAAAGCCATACCACTGTTCATATCTTCGTAAAAACAAAGTGGTAACGAAGGAAATCATGCTGACAGATTCCAGAATGAGATTTTCACTCTGCAGCGGAGTGTGCGCTGATATGAAACTTCCTGGCAGATTAAAACTGTGTGCCGGACCGACACTCGAACTCGGGAACTTTTCCTTTCGCGGGCAAGTGCTCTACCATCTGAGCTACCGAAGCACGACTCACAGCCGGTCCTCACAGCTTTACTTCTGCCAGTATCTCGTCTCCTACTTTCCAAACTTTACAGAAGCTCTCCTACGAACCTTGCAGAACTAGCACTACTGAAAGAAAGTTTTAATCGGCCAGGAAGTTTCATATCAGCGCAAACTCCGCTACAGAGTGAAAATCTCATTCTGGAACCATCCCCGAGGCTGTGACTAAGCCATGTCTCCGCAGTATCCCTTGTTTGAGGAGTGCTAGTTCTGCAAGGTTCGCAGGAGAGCTTCTGTAAAGTTTGGAAAGTAGGAGACGAGGTACTGGCAGAAGTGAAGCTGTGAGGGGCGGGCGTGAGTCGTGGTTCGGTAGCTCCGATGATAGAGCACTTGGCCGCGACAGGCAAAGGTCCCGAGTTCGATTCTCGGGCGGGCACACAGTTTTAATCTGCCAGGAAGTTTCATGCTGTCAGATGTTCCCCTGATGGCTAAAGAACATTTGGTTGAAACATTTTGTAATTTGCATATGGACAAACAATTGTTTAGGGTGGTCAAGATAAATGGGACAACCTGTATATTTAATCGATGTGACTGTGTCAAGTTGCACGCTACTAATGTTGTATTCGAACTTTACAGGTTAGTTTTTCATACTCATTTACATTATCTTTCAGTTTTCTACTCTTTCAGCAAGCTACCGTTCGTCAAGGCAACTAGAAATTTTGCCTATGTGATCTTGCATACTCCTAAAGGCAATCAACGTCGGTACCGTCCCGTACATCCCAGCTTCATTGGCAAGCAGCCGTAAGTTGTTAACTCCACTGCGTGTCAGTTCATTTATGTATACATAGAATAATAGGTATCCTGTCTCATTTTCCAGAGGCACTCCTGACCACACCCTTGTCTCTGGCAAACATTGGACGTCGAGGAAAACATATTCGGTTCTATTACTCAAAACGTTTTCGAACCACTTACATATCATGAAACCGTAACGGTATTCTCAGACTTCGTTAACAATCTTCAGTTGGGCAGCGTGTCTGCAGATCTAGAAGTATGGAACCTGGCTGTTGACCTCCATCCGTGGTCTGTAGGATGATATGTTGCGAGAAAAGAGCAAGCTGAGTTTCGCTGGAACATTTTCTGTATTCGAGCTGATTTTTGGTTAGAAACTTTTCTATCTGACGGAAATTTATTATAAATTACCACTGATGAAGGATCATTGTACCATGGGATGCATCTGACCAGCCAAAATGTTTGCATAATACTTGGCAATAGTTCGACCTTGTAGACTAACCATGGAGCACATGGAATACGACGATACTACTACCCACATCGTCGCCGAACCACCGCCTTTTCTCAGTCTTGGCAGCAAGCAGTCTGCATCTTAGGCTTCGGACTGTTTACAGTAGACCTACGCTCCGCCAGAAGGTGGAAACAGCTTGAATTAAACTCTTCCGCCCTGCAGTTCCCTGCTGGTTGACCTCCATCCTATTCTTTTGGTGCTGACAGGCTTCTTGAATGTATTCATATCCTTCATCACAATTTCCTTCAATTACCGGTTGTCATGCTCACTTGACAGAAGTTCAAATAGCTGTGTGAGCCGTGCGTGGCTCGTGTTACCGCCATCATGTATTTTACACCCTGTTTTTAACGTACTTCCACCTCACTATGTTAATGTAAATTACTACTGTCACTGAGTTGCTGCTTTGCCTGACCTTGACCGGCGCTAGCACCGCATATCGATATATCCCCTCTCGTAGTATCTTACCTCAACTGCTATTATTTCCTGGTCGTTGTCTGTCGTAATCCTTACCTTGGTCTTCAGCAAGGTCCTGGAATCCATCCTCACCCGACGCATCCACCAGAATCTCCACCAACACCTCCTCCTTCCCGCTACCCAATGTGGGTTTCGATCGTCCTTCTCTGTCGATGACCTTCTCCTTCACCTCACTCACCTCCTCTCCGAACAATTCCTGTCGCTCTGCCATCTTCCTCTCGCTTGACATTGAATGCGCCTACGGCTGTGTAAGGCATTCCGGTCTCCTCTTCGAGCTCCACCCTTTACCCTTCCTATTAACTACGTCCGTCTGATCGCCTCCTTCCTTTCTCACCGTCCATCCTATGTCACCACCCATAGCACGGATTCCTATACCTTCTACCCCTCCACCGGTGTGTCACAAGGTTCCGTCCTCTGCCTCCTTCTCTAACTTCTTTACATGGCGGACATGCCGCCGCCTTCACCTCCCTTACACCTTCTCCAGTACGCCGATGACACCCCTTCCTTGCCCTGGTCCCCACCCTGAAACACTCCCAGCACCTTCTCAAATCCCATCTTGATCGGTTCACCACTTGGTGTAACCAGTGGCTCTCAAGGTCAATCCTTCCACGACCCAGGCGATCATTGTAGCCTAAACCACCTCTTCCTTCTGTCTCCTCAATTTCTATCTCACTGTCTATGGCTGTACAATCAACATCCCCACCTTCAAGTACCTTGGTGTCACCCTTGACCATCGCCTCTCCTGGACCCCCATCTCCGGATGATCCAAGCCAAGGCATGCTCCTGAATCCGCCTCCTCAAGCTCCTTTCTGGCAGCACATGGTGTCTGGACACCTCCACCGTCCTCCACAACTATAAATATCTAATCTTCCCTATGTTCTGCTATGTCCATACTGCCTGGACCGTCACCCCTCCTACCTTCTACAAATCCTGGAACGATATGCGCTCTGCTTCACCTATCGCATCCGCCTACCCTCCCCCATGTGGATCCTGTACGACTTAATTCCGTTCCCACACCTCCTACTTTTCCTCGAACGGATACTTTACACCTCCCACAAACTTGATCCCCCTCACCCTCTTGTCTCTCCCATCCTTTCCCACCCCCATCCGCTGCTTCGCCTGTACTCCCACATCCCACCCACTCTTCATCTCTCCACACTCCATACCCTTGCCCAAGGTGGCTTCTGCCAACTCCCCCTCCCTGATGATGTTCTCCTCCCCTCCATCTACCTCTTCTACCAACTTTGATCCCCCCCTTCCTCCCCCTGTGTTTTTCCACCAAGGCTCCCTCTCTCCCTTCTCTCCCTCCTCTCTTCCTCCCTCCCTCCCCTCCACCCCAGGCTTCCACAACCCCCCATCCTATCCTCTCCCTCCTAATAGCACCTCTTCCCTTTGAAGGTCCCTGGCTTTGTGCGTGAACAGTGCATCTTCCTGCGCCGGAGATCGTCGCCATTGCTCGTGTGTGTCTTCGCATCAGTGCTGTTTGTGCTCCTCCGTTCACGTGTGTAAACTCGTTCTTCCCCATTGTGTTTAAAGATAAACGTTTTTTATTCAAACAGTGCTCCCGTGAACGGCTTCATTTATTTTACAACGTCTGTCTCCCGTTTTTGTCCACAATGTTTGTTTGTTTTTCTTTCTGTCTTTATGTTCCCTGTATGTGTTCACTGGGGCCAAAGAGCAACATACATAGGCCGCTGCAGACCTACCTTTATTGTAAAGGTATTAAAATAACAATAAATAAAAAAAACCTTGTAAGCGAGTTCGGATCGCCAGTTGGGGACACGAGTTCGGTTCTGCCAGTCAGTGGGAACACGTCTGGAGTGCAGTCCGGACCTGCCAGTCGGGGAGATGCAATGCGGCACTAGTGCAGTCGGATTGGAGCAGCAGTGAGCTCTGCGCCGACGTGGGTCGCCCGACCACTGCCACCACGCATCACTTGAGCTAGGCCACGGTCTTGGTGGATCGTCGGTCGGTTATCCTAGAGGACGACGCGTTTTGGCTCCCCAATCGTTCATGAGTCGGCTGTGTGCATGCATCGACTCCCAATTTTTGTCGTGCGTGCTCAGTTACTGTTGCGTATCGTTCAAGTCTACGTGCAAGTGTTTGTCAGGTTGCGTGTGTAGTTGGCGTTATTTCCTTGACATCTTAAATGTTGTCAGCGTACTGCCTCTGAGAGGTCGTTCGTCTCACCGGGCGACGAGTAACTGGTTCTCAGAGAGCTTCTACTCCCATTCAATTACCATCTTGTGGCACATGGGTCTGCCCTTTCCTCGTGCGGGGATGTCATTTAACCAGCGGGCGTGTTTTCTCTGCATGGTTGGGCCCGAGCCACTATTTCCACCGTCGTGTGTCTGGAAGTGAGTGGGAGACGCACCAGCAGTGCAGTCGCGACGGAGCAGCAGTCGCGACGGACCAGCAGGCAGTCGGTCGGTCGTTGTGGACGAGGGAAGTTATCTCCTTGCGGTGCAGTCGGCTGGGGCCGCTGGCAGCCCCTGCGCAGTGTCGGAGCGTGTGTCGAGCTGTCCGATCGCTACAAGCTTCGTGGATCACTGACCCAGGACGGCAAAGTTAAGTAGTTGTTTCAACTACACAAGCATCGTCCATTCGTGTTGTGGTGGTTCGTTTTGGTGGTTTGCTGTTGGAGAGGTTTTCCTATAAGTACAATTTGAGTGCTCCAGAGGAATTTTCTGCCTAGTAGTCGTTAGTGTTCTGGTTACCTGCCCTGGCCACAAACGTAATCTCAGGCAGCGTCCTTTCCTCACCTGTTGTCGCTGTCCTACGTGGTGTGTAGTTTTTTACAGGTAATACATACTCCATTATGGACTATCACGTATGTAGCATTTCCGGTTTGAGTTCTCATGTACTGGCTGACGGCAAGCAAGTTGTGTCGGTCGGTCTATGGCTGTCCCGTGGTTGAGTTCCAACAGATCAAGTAAAGTTGGGCTCACGATCTGTCTCACCTGAGTGAACGAGGGCAGACCGACCTCCCTGGAGGCTTCTGAGTGCCACTAGTGTTTAATTATTTGTTGTCAGCTACTTTAAATGTATGTAAGGTTTACTTGTCCCCCCATGAACCACGGACCTTGCAGTTGGTGGGGAGGCTTGCGTGCCTCAGCGATACAGGTAGCCGTACCGTAGGTGCAACCACAACGGAGGGGTATCTGTTGAGAGGCCAGACAAACGTGTGGTTCCTGAAGAGGGCAGAAAGCAGCCTTTTCAGTAGTTTCAGGGGTAACAGTCTGGATGAATGACTGATCTGGCCTTGTAACACTAACCAAAACGGTCTTGCTGTGCTGGTACTGCGAACAGCTGAAAGCAAGGGGAAACTACAGCTGTAATTTTTCCCGAGGGCATGCAGTTTTACTGTATGGTTAAATGATGATGGCGTCCTCTTGGGTAAAATATTCCGGAGGTACAATAGTCCACCCTTCGGATCTCTGCGCGCGGACTACTCAGGAGGACGTCGTTATCAGGTGAAAGAAAACTGGCGTTCTACGGATCGGAGCGTGGAATGTCAGATCCGTTAATCGGGCAGGTAGGTTAGAAAATTTAAAAGGGGAATTAATGAAGTTCAGTGACAGGAGGAACAAGACTTGTGATCAGGTGAATACAGGGTCATAAATACAAAATCAAATAGGCGTAATGTAGGAGTAGGTTTAATAATGAATAGGATAATGGGAATGAGGGTAAGCTACTACAAACAGCATAGTGAACGCATTATTGTGGCCAAGATAGATACGAAGCCCACGCCTACCAAAGTAGTACATGTTTATATGCCAACTAGCTGCGCAGATGACGAAGAAGTTGATGAAATGTATGATGAGATAAAAGAAGTTACTCAGATAGTGGAGGCGGACGAAAATTTAATTGTCATGGGTGACTGGAACTAGATAGTAGGAAAAGGAAGAGAAGGAAACGTAGTAGGCGAATATTGAATGGGATTAAGGAATGAAAGAGGAAGCCGCCTGGTACAATTTTGCATAGAGCATAATTTAATCATAGCTAACACTTGTTTCAAGAATCATGAAAGAAGGTTGTGTACATGGAAGAAGTCGGGAGATACTGGAAGGTCTCAGATAGATTATACAATGGTAAGACAGAGATTTAGGAACCAGGTTTTAAATTGTAAGACATTTCCAGGGGCAGATGTGGGCTCTGATCACAATCTATTGTTTATGAACTGTAGATTAACACTGAAGAAACTGCAAAAAAGGTGGGAATTTGAGAAGATGGGACCTGGATAAACTGAAAGAACGAGAGGTTGTAGAGAACTTCAGGGAAAGTATTAGGGAACCATTGACAAGAATGGGGAAATAAAAAAAGTTGATGACGAATGAGTAGCTTTGAGAGATGAAATACTGAAGGTAGCAGAGGATCAAGTAGGTAAATAGACGAGGGATAATAGAAATTCTTGGGTAACAGAAGAGATATTGATTTAACTGATGAAATAAACTATAAAAATGTAGTAAATGAAGCAGACACAAAGGAATACAAACGTCTCAAAAATGAGATCGACAGGAAGTGCAAAATGGCTAAGCAGGGATGGCTAGTGGACAAATGTAAGGATGTAGAGGCGCGTATCACTAGGGGTAAGGTAGATACTGCCTACAGAAAAATTAAAGAGACCTTTGGAGAAACGAGAAGCACTTGCTGTATATCAAGAGCTCAGATGGAAACCCAGCAGGGAAAGCAGAAATGTGGAAGGAGTATATAGAGGGTCTATACAAGGGCGATGTTCTTGATTACAATATTATAAAAATGGAAGTGAATGTAGGTGAAGATGAAATAGGAGATACGATATTGCGTGAAGAATGTGACAGACCTGAGTCGAAACAAGGCCCCGGGAATAGACAACATTCCATTACAAATACTGACAGCGTTGGGAGAGCCAGGCCTCACAAAATTCTACCATCTATTGAGCAAGGTGTATGAGACAGGTGAAATAGTCTCAGACTTCAAGAAGAATATAATAATTCCAATCCCAAAGAAAGCAGGCGTTGACAGCTGCAAAGTACTAACACGAATTCTTTACAGACGAATGGAAAAACTGGTAGAAGTCGACCTCTGGGAAGATCAGTTTGGATTCCGTAGAAATTGTGGAACACGTGAGGCAATACTGACCCTACGACGTATCTTAGGAAATAGATTAAGGAAAGGTAAACCTACGTTTCTAGCATTTGTAGACTTGGAGAAGGCGTTTGACAACGTTGACTGGAATACTCTCTTTCAAATTCTGAAGGTGGCAGGGATAAAATACAGGGACTGAGAGGTTATTTACAATTTGTCCAGAAACCAGAAGCCAATTGTAAGAGTCGAGGTGCATCAAAGGGAAGCAGTGGTTGGGAAGGGAGTGAGAAAGAGTTGTAGCCTATTCCCGATGTTATTCAATCTGTATATTGAGCAAGCAGTGAAGGAAACAAAAGAAAAATTCGGAGTAGGCATTAAAATCCATGGAGAAGAAATAAAATCTTTGAGGTTCACCGTTGACATTGTAATTCTGTCAGAGACACAACCGACCTGGAAAAGCAGCTGAACGGAATGGACAGTGCCTTGAAAGGAGGTTATAATATGAACATCAACAAAAGCAAAACGAGGATAATGTAATGTAGTCGAATTAAATCGGGTGACTCTGCGGGAATTAGATTAGGAAATGAGACTATTATAGTAGTAAATGAGTTTTGCTATTTGGAGAGGGAAATAATTGATGATGGTCGAAGTAGAGAGGTTATAAAATGTACACTGGCAATGGCAAGGAAAGCGTTTCTGAAGAAGAGAAATTTGTTAATATCGAGTATAGATTTAAGTGTCAGGAAGTCGTTTCTGAAAGTATTTGTATGGAGTGTAGCCTTATATTTAAGTGAAATGTGGACGATAAATAGTTTAGACAGGAAGAGAATAGAAGCTTTCGAAATGTGGTGTTGCAGAAGAATGCTGAAGATTAGATGGGTAGGTAACATAACTAATGGCTCTAATTGCTCTGAGCACTACGGGACTCAACTTCTGAGGTCATCAGTCAGCTAGAACTTAGAACTACTTAAACCGAACTAACCTAAGGACATCACACACATCCACGCCCGAGGCAGAATTCGAACCTGCGACCGTAACGGTCACGCGGCTCCAGACTCGAGCGCCTAGAACCGCACGGCCACCACGGCCGGCACATAAGTAATGAGGTGGTATTGAATAGGATTGAAGAGGAGTTTAGGCACAACTTGACTAGAAGAAGGGATCGGTTGGTAGGGCATATTCTGAGACATCAAAGGATCACCACTTTAGTATTGGAGGGAAGCGTGGAGGGTAAAAATCGTAGAGGGATACCAAGAGATGAATACACTAAACAGATTCAGAAGGATGTAGGTTGCAGTAGATACTGGGAGATGAAGGAGCTTGCACAGGATAGAGTAGCATGGAGAGCTGCATCAAACCAGTCTCTGGATTGAAGACCACATCAAAATCATGGTTATTTGTTTTTATTTTATTGAAAATTTTGTCAAATTAATTTTTAAATTTATCTTTCAAGCTTAAACATTGCGGCCTTTTGCCTTTAAAACATTATGGTAATATATCTTAAAATTTTGAAACTTAATTGTGACCTTCAGCCATTGGTATTGCACTTTGCATATGTCTGCTGGTATTTTTAATTACTTTATTGCTATCTTAATTGTATTTTATCTTGTTGATTGTTAAGATTTCTTGTTTGGAGGCCTTCAGCCGTGAAAGCGTTGAAATCGGTAAACGTCTGCCTATGTGCCGCTTTGGTTGTAAAGGTTATTTAACTACAATAAATGATAATTAGAAGGAGAAACTGACCTCAGCCCTTGGCCCTTTCCACAGTCCTATTACTAGTTCTGCCCATCGGGTTTAGCGGGCGTATCACTCTGAGCACTATGAGACTCCAACAAATACAACACGGAAGTGCTACATTAAAACATGGGGGAACCATATTGTTCATAATATTTCCAGTGGCATAATCTAAATGGTTCAAATGGCTCCGAGCACTATGGGACTTAACATTTGAGGTCATCAGTCCCCTAGAACTTAGAACTACTTATACCTAACTAAACTAAGGACATCACACACATCCGTGCCCGAGGCAGGATTCGAACCTACGACCGTAGCGGTCGCGCGGTTCCAGACTGAAGCGCCTAGAACCGCTCGGCCACACCGGCCGGCCATTTCTGGTGGAGTTTACATAGTTTTGTCCAAGTCCTTTATCGTAATGAACTTATTCCATGCGGCCAATCGGCTCATACAAACCATTTCACTGCCATGACGTGTCAGTGATGGAGAAGTACATGACTGCATGCTACCATTTCTACACCGACTACAGCGGTTCAAAGAGATTAGTGTGCTCTTTTAAGACGACGACCGCAGCACCGTGTTCATTTTGTAGAAATTAGATCACTGTAAGTTACTCGATAGGAGGTTCCACCCCTTTCCCCGTCAGGTGTGTAATTTTTTGTCTCCTTGTTCTTTCAGTGTATTATAGTGATGTTACTAAGAGTGCAATACTCACGTCGACAAAGAAAATGTTTGTGACCACTTTCATGCAGTACGAAGTAACGTGTTTTACTCCATTACGCTGCGTAATGGAGTACTGTTTGATGTATCGAGTAATTGATGAGATTCTTCAACAGCTGTTCCGTCGTTCCCATCTAAGCCCATTATGACGCTGTAGCTCAGTGCAGAGACAGGAAGCACAGGTTTCGCTCGTTGCTTTTAGGCAAATCTCGCACGCCGCCGACCTCTGCTACCAGATACCAGGTGCCAAGTTGTGAGGCCGGCGCGCCTGCTTCAGAGCATGCTGGCCTCGTTCCACCTGCATCTCGAACCGGCCTCCGCGCTCCGCCGTTTTCAGCACGCCAAACCTGTCGAATAAATTCACGAAGAAAAAAAGCTAACGAGCGACCTGGCTGGAACGCGCGGCTTTGGCAATCGGTCGAGTGGAATAACAACCGAGCAGGGAGGAAAATCCTCTACCAAGAACTAATATGAATTTGATATCGAACAGATTTTGTTTTAGTTATACCAGTACAGGGTGGCACAGGGAAACGGGAAATTTCGAAGTAACGTCATTTCCATGAATAAATTCATAAAATTAATAATTTATTAACGAAGGTGAATGTATTCAGTATGCCACTATTCAGTATGTCTTTACAATCAAAATGTCCAAAAGTGTCTCTTTACGTTTTAAAGATGACATCGGAAAGATGTGCTCGCATTCGGCGTTCACACTCTAACAGCCCGTTATGAATACTCTGGAATGCGCGGTGTAGCAAATCTTGGGGAATGGCAGTGATTTCGTTTTCAATGTTCTCCTTCGGTTCATGGATTGTTGCAGGACGTGTACGGTACACCTCGCCTTTAAGATATCCCCACAGGAAGAAGTCACACACACTTAGATCAGGAGATCTCGCAGGCCATGCAATGTCACCGTTACGTGAAATAATGTGTCTTCCAAACAATTGACGAACTGCTGCCATCGATTGTCGAGCAATGTGTGAAGTGGCTCCGTCCTGCTGAAACCACGTGTTTTCGACGTTCAGATTAAGCTCGTACAGTCTCGGTGTAAAGAATGTTTGAAGCATTTCAACATATCGAGCGGATGTTACTGTCACTGCACTACCATCCTCACGTTCAAAAAAATAAGGGCCGATAACACCATGACATGATACAGCACACCATATTGTGACCTTGGCGCTATGTAGTGGTCGCTGGTGAAACTCACAAGGATTGTCCTGTGCCCAATAACGAAAATTCTGTTTGTTCACGAATCCGTTCAGGTGGAAATGGGCTTCGTCTGATATACATAAGTTACCACGGAAATTCGCGTCCTCGTTGATTTTAGCCTACATCTGGCTACTAAATTCCATACGTGACGGTGGGTCTCGTTCATGTAAGTGTTGCACAATCTGCAACTTACAGGGATGGAAGTGTAATTCGTGCAGTATTCTTTGTAAGCTTCATCGCTTAAACCCCAGCGAAGATGCATGCTGTCGAACGGAGCGGCGAGGACTTCTCTCGATTGCAGCTCTAGCAGCTGCAATGATCTCTGGGGTACGTACCTTTGCAATGCCACCTGGATGTTTCTTTTTCAAGACAGATCCTGTTTCTTCAAAATTACGCACCCACGTTGTAATCGATGGGACACGTCCATGACGTCCAAGCTGGCAATGCTGTCGAAATGTTCTCTGCGCGGCAGTCGCACTATCACCATTTTTGTAAAACGCTCTCACAGCTACTGCACGTTCCGCAACAGTCCAATTCTCCATGATTACTAAATGACAATGCGTTCACATCAACTGTGCAAAGTTTCGAACATCTTCCGGCGCTACAGAACTGCCAACTGTAACGTTCAAAATTTCCCGTTCCCCTGCGCCACCCTATATATACTGGGCAAATACTTAAGTAATGTGTCAACTTGATTCGCGGAAAAATTTCTTTTACAGGATTCCCTAGAAATATACCTATTGTGATTGTCTCACTCACATGACTAAAAATGTAATACCACGCAGTCATTTAATTCTTGGATTAGAAGGTTTGCCGTTAATAGGAAGCATACCAAGTTAGTAATGGTTAGGGTGACCAGATGCAGTTGTTTGAACAGAACGACAAACAGCTTCAAAAAGGAGGACAAAGGAAGAAAAAAGAGGACACATCAAACGGGTCAACCGCATATGAGGATACCACCCGTCAGCTTTGGAAAAGTCACGTGACTGCCGGGAATTACCGGGAAAACTAGTAGTGGTCAGGTGGTGATTGCCAGAGCAATATTTTTTTTTATTTTAAATTAAAAACATTGATTGCGGTGACAGTGTGGCGTAAATTGTTTTGTTATGTCAACAACACGGTATTGTTTACAAAGCGAAAAACGTAAGACTATTCACTTTCCTTCATTCGGCGCACCGCTATCAACATCTACAATTGAAACAGCAGCTGACGACATGTAAACTGCACTTTAACCTTCCGAATACAAATAAATTGAATGACTATGAAAGTATGAAATAAAACCATGACAGTTAATCTGTCGAGGTATTTCTTACCTTTAATGGCCACAGAGACGTACGTTCCAGCTCCACATATCTTACATTCCGCTTCAAATTCATTTCTCCCTTTCTTGAAAGCCGGATATTTGCAGAAAAGGACATCAGAAAATGGACACTTTCGTTTAGGCATAGCCAAATATTTTACGCAACTCACTCAGTTAAAAATTACACTCAAGAATCACACGTGCACTACAGGAAGCCAAGCCAATACAGAGTGAAGATACGAAACGAAAATTTTAAATAATCGATATTTGCATTCGCTTATAGGTCGATCAATGATAACATCGACGATCCTGGTGCCACCTACTAACACCGCCTTCGTGCATGCTTATCACGAAGGCTGTGCCAATAGTTAAAGTATTTAAGAAAAGAGCAATAGAACGGAACGAATTGTAAATTTAACTGTATTACGCTCAAATTTTCGAAAAAGCCGGACACTGTAGAAATCCGCACGGACCCCGAACAAAGAGCTAAAAAGGAGGACATGTCCGGATTAACCCGGACGTCTGGTCACCCTAGTAATGGATAATAAAGGGTCTTCTATCCAACTTCCGATTTTCGACGACTGAGTGACTAGATTAAAACGAGTGTCCATCTCATTCTAGGTGTTTCACATGAAGGACGACTTAAAAATGAAGCAACAGGTCAGAATACAGAGAACGTGCGCTGTTTTGGGTTGATGGTCTAGTGACCACCAGCGACCACTCCCCTTCCTTTCCCACGATGCTTCAACGAATCGGACTCCCATCTGTAAAACAATGAACTACTATATTCCGCATAATTTGCTCCCCGTTTTACGAAACCCTGCATTGACGGAAAAAATCGCTACACGAAAACATAATTAATGTATTGTAATGAAATTTCAGCAATACAATTGTCTCCGTTACATATTTATGTGCTTAACATTGCGAGATCACAGGTTAATGTAAGCCCAAGGTAAGTCATTGCAAATCTCAAGTGCTGGTACATTAACAACTGCCAGAATGTTGAATTTAAACACGCAGACATGCGTACAGTCTGCTGTAGAAATGTCAGATGTCAGTTTGTATGATGGAGTTCCGTGCCTGGTAGTGGTGGTAGCGTGAATAAAAACGAGAAAAAATGTCCAATAAACGTGGGCTCTAAATTGCATACCTGAGGAGCTATGATCATTCGTTCATGTTCGCTAAAGTGAAACACATCTCCTCTACTGAGCAAGTGTTCGTAGCTGTTAGGGTACGCACTTTAGAGGCCACGTTTATTGGATATTTTTTCTCGTTTTTGTCCGCACTACCATCACTGAAACTTACCAACCCTACACTCTTCGCAACACGAGGACCGGTACATGTATTCAAGTGTCAGAGGTATCAGAAGAGTGTTCGTTTATACCTTTCGACTCGTTCGTTTCTGGTACAGTGATCCTTACTTCAAATTAGTACATTTATCGTTCTCCATCATCCTAGAAAGTCTGTAACATCAACACGGAATCACCCCATGTATACGTACATTTACAGACACCCGCTCCTATAACTTTGACGCTCTGTAGTCTCGTTGCGTGACGTTTCCGGGCATGGGTTCCTATTCAAAATGCGATGTACTCACTCCTGTCTACAAGTCCTAGAAGTCGGTAACGGGAATTTCCGCCCACCCTGTATAGAGCAGACCGGTAAAGCTATTAAAGCCAGATATAAAGAGTACCTGTTGAGTAAATAAGGGGGAAATGTGCGTAATTCATTATTTGCTGAAGATACACTTATTTCAGACCATTCTCCGAGGCGATTAAAACAACAATTATTTTACAAAATATAAAATACTGGGAATTGGATTTATTGAAGGAACTTGAAATTTATAAACGTCTTGCTAAGGGAACCATCAGTTGCAACTCACGAGTAAGCACTTCCTTGATGGATTTAAACCGCTACTCACGGTCACATATCACCGCTAATGCCGGTGAATGTGGTTTCCCTCAAAATACTTTTTCTCTACTGTTTAGCTCCTGACATTTCATATCACTGCGTTTCATTTTTCGTGGCCTTACCAACACTTGTTCCTGCAGTTGATATTCCAAAAGTGATATGGGTACAGTTTAACAGAAGATTTTCTTTTAAAGGTTATGATATACTTTGTTAATTTATTATGTCCTCCACCTTTTTGGTAACAAAAGTAAGTTTTGTAATTATTATCTTCTGCACACGAAAGCTATTTGCAGTATTACTTTTCTACATAAATGTATTACAGATCTTATATTTCATGTATACCTCTAAAGTTGTTACATTTGTTACTGTTTCTTTAAGAAATTGTGATATTGCTTTAATGTAAAATTATGTTACTTAAGACCAGAAAGCCAAATTGCTTACACGAATGTATATAGCACCCAATCTATGGTTATACCTCTCACTTTTCAACCTCCTGTTATTGCATTTATTGACTTTTTACAGAAATAATAGTCCGTGAAAACGGCTTGATCCAACCACACTAGTGTCAACAGCTAAATACTTTCCACCTGTGATTTAGGGTTAGCGCTCCGTATTCTAACCCCCGCGCTGCTTAGCTTTTGAATAAGAATCGTCGGCAATGGTGCTCAAAGACCTTCGGCGTAAGAAATCTTCCTCATACAGTTGAAGCGTATCGCCTTTATTTGGCCAAAAAGTACGCCAGTGTGGAAGTGAGTTGCAACAGAGTCAGTCGCAGGCAGGCCTGGGTGTTATGCGTTGCAAAGCAAAAACATTGGACCACAGCTCTGCGAAGAAGAGTCAGCTGGGCTCGACGTAGCAATAGCCAACGCTACAATACGCCAGTGGAAAGACAGAAGCATCAAGCTTTAAACAAAAACTGTCTGGAGCGCGCAAGTACTCAGACATTTGTGTACTGAGATATTCTCGTCTCAGTATCACTGCCTACACCACGAGACTGTGACATCCAAAGCAATATCCCAGAATGCAGTACAGCGTCCGATTTTATATCACAGGAAGGAGCAGCCTACTCTGAGTCACGAGAGCAACAGCCGCTAGTACACAGAGCCACCCACTCGCTGAAGAGAAGTCACAGCCGCCGTCAGCGGCGCTACCATGCTGTCATCATGGTCACTGATAGCACTTTCGAGCTGTGGCCTTGCTCAGTCTCAGATCTCAGCGATGCCGGACGTCTAATGTTTTGAGTCACAGGCAATTGCATGCCCCCACCCAGCTAACTCTGATGTACCACAGCCAAGGACTGGAATAAAGAAGTTAATTAAACAAACCTCCTGTCCTCCTGAGAGCTCATTTCACTCTCCATGGGTGAAAATCCATGTGTCGCCTAACACAGCCAACATCCTGGTCAAACAGGGCAGAGGAGCGGAGAGAGATTCCGGGCACTCTCTTGCTCTTGGGGTGAGAAACTGTGCCTAATGGCGAAAGAATCGTCAGTTTTCCATGGCACGAGAATACAGAAGGCAATGTATGTCTGCTTAGCCGAGTGATAATGGGTTGCCTACCATGCAGCGTGTTCAGGTTCGATTCCCAGCTTGGTTGAAGACTGTCTCCACTCTGTGGACTGGGTGTTGTGTTGTCTTCATCATCATCTCACCATCACCGACGCACACGTCACCCAACGTGGCGTCACCTGAGATGAGACTTGCGTCCTGGAAGCTGAACTTCACTGGATGGGGTCTCCTGGTCAACCATACCGCATGATCATTTCGTATATTTACAGAAGACAATGGAAACTACTGCATTAAAGTACCATAATGTGTATCATCATACGTGTGGCTCTGTAATTGAAAAAGTGTTATGATGCTCTCTCGCTTGGCAAAAGATTTCAGACTGGTCCTCCATCTGAATATCTGAGAGAGTATTACCTAAGTGGAGATGTGCATGAGAAAAAGACTGAATAACCAACAAAATGATAACGTTTCTATGAGTCAGGTCGCAGAATGTCAAAAGTTGTAACGCCATAGGGAAGCTAGAAAATCTAAAGCGTGATATACTAAAGCTGAATCTAGATAGTGGAGTCACTGAAGTGAAATGGAAAGAAGACAAGGATTTCTGGTCAGATGAGTGTAGGATAATATTAACACCCGCAGAAAATTATGTAGCAAGAGTAGAACTAGATATGGATAGGGAGATAGAGCAGGGAGTGAGTTACTGCGAACAGTTCAGTCAGAGATTGTTCTCATCGAAATTGACAGAAAACCACCAACAACGACAGTTCAGATATACCAGCCGATTTCACAAGCTGGAGATGAAGAGACAGAGAGAATATGTGAGGTTATTGAACGGGTAATTCAGTACATGAAAGGAGAAGAAAATCTAATAGTCGTGTGGGACTGAAATGGGGTTGTAGGTGGAGGAGCAGAAGAAATGGTTACCAGAGAATATGGGCTTGGTACTAGGAATGAGAAAAGACAAAGCTAATTAAGTCTGCAAGAAATTTCAAATAGTAATTGTGAGTACTCTGTTAAAGAATCACAAGAGGACGAGGTATATTTAGAAAAAAAACAGGGAGATACAGAAAGACTTCAGTTAAATTAATCATGGTCATGCAGAGATTCAGAAATCAGATATTGGACTAATGCATACTCAGGAGTAGATAGAGATGCAGATCGCAATCTACTAGTGATAACTAGTAGGCTGAAATTTAAGAGATTAGTCAGGAAGAATCAGTGTGCAAAGAAGTGGAATACACAAATTCTAGAGAATTTAGAGAGATTTGGAAGTGCTAATAGATATGCTTGAAGTTCTCCAAGGCTGTAGAGACTATGATAAGGAATAGCTGAGTAGGCAGTTCAGTTAAAGAGGACTGGGCATCTCTAAAAAGGACGATCTCAGAATTTGTAAAGGAAAACTCTGGTACAAAGAGAGTAGCTCCGGAAAAACCATGGGTAACGGAAGAAATACATCAGTTTATCGCTAATTAAGGGAAGCACAAAAGTGGTCAGGGAAATTCAGGGATGCAGCTATACAAGTCACTCAGTAACTAAATAAACTGGAAGAGCAGAGAAGCAGAGATAAAAACCCGAAGAAATGCAAAAAAATATGATTGTAGAAGGACTGGCTTGGCATATGGGAAAGTCAAAAGGATCTTCGGTCAAATTGAAAGCAAGAAGAGCGAGGATTATAACATTAAGGATTCAATGCGAATTCCACTTGTAAATGCAGAGGAGAGCGCAGATACGTGGAACGAGTTGGTTGAAGGCCTCTACGAGGCTGAACACTTGTCTGATGCAGTGATAGAAGAAGAAACAGGAGTCAGTACAGAAAAGATATGGGATCCAGTAATGGAGTCAGAATCAAAAAGAACTTTGGAACACTTAATATCAATTAATTACGTAGACATTATTCCATCAGAATTTCTGGAATTCTTATGGAAAGTGGGAACAACACAAATATTCACGGTGGTGTGTAGAATGTATGAGTTCCGCGATATACCACCACCAAGTTCCGAAGATACGAGGGGTGAGAAGTGAGAAAATTAAAGCACAATCAGCTTAACAGCCCATATATCTCAATTTCTCACAAAAATAATGTATTGAAGAATGGGAAAGATATTTGAGAATGTGTTACTTGACGATCAGTTTGGCTTTGGGGAAAATAAAGCCATTGGAAAGGCAGTTATGGCGTTGCGGTTGATAATAGAAGCAAGACTAAAGGAAAATCATGAGCGATTCATAGTATTAATCGACCTGAAAAAGGCGTTCGATAATGTCAGAAGGTCCAAGACGTTCGAAATTTTGGGAAAATATGGGGCTATAGGGAAGGACAGGTAATATAGTTGAACAAAAGCAAGGATAGAACAATAAATGTAAAAGGCAAGGAAAGGGATGTAGTCTTTCGCCTCTGCTCTTCAATCAATACATAGAAGAAGCAATAGCGGAAATAGAAGAAATCATCAAGAATGGAATTAAAATTCAGGGTGAGGGGATACGGGTGATGAAATTTGCTGATGACTTTGTTATCTTCAGTGAATGTGATGTAGAGTTACAGGACTGCTTAATGGAATGAACACTCTAATGGATACAGAATATGGACTGAGAGTAAATCGAAGAAAGGCGAAAGTAATGCGAAGTAGCAGAAACGACAATTTCGACGAGCTTAACATCAGGATTGACGAACACTAAGTAGACCAAGTTAAGGAATTCTGCTACATAGGTAGCAAGCGAACCCATGACGCATTTAGCAAGGAGGACACAAAAAAAGAGACAAGCACTTGCAGAAAGGGCATTCGCGGCCAAGAGAAATCTACTAGTGTAAAACGTAGGCCTTAATTTGAGGAAGGAATTTCTGAGAATATACGTTCGGAGCACAAAGTTCTGTGGTAGTTAAACTTGGACCGTGGGAAAACGGGAAAAGATATTCGAAGCATTTGAGATTTGGTGTTACAGATGAATGATGAAAACTGGCTGTAACCAATAAGGCAAGGAATGTGGAAGTTCTCCGGAGATTCGGAGAGGAAAGAAATATCTGAAAAAACTGACTATAAGAGGGCACTGGATGGTAGCACATCTGTGAAGACATCACGGAATAACTTCCAAGGAACTAAAGAAAGCTGTATAGAAAACCGGAGATGGAAGTACATCCAGGAAATAATTGTGGACGTAGGTTGACAGTGCTGCTCTGAGATAAAGAGTTTCAGACAGAAGAGGAATTCATGGCAAGCTACATCAAAGCAGTCAAAAGATAGAGGACGTATAACAAAAAAACTTTTCCCACTTTCGCACTGAAGTATGTCACTGTTGTATCGCTTTCCCCAATTAATCTTTCACATTATAACTACTTACGGTAACCTTTTAATAAGTGTTCAAATTATATGTTTCGCCAACGGAAAAAAACTAAGAACGACGATACCACACACATGAGAATCAAAAGTGTCGAAGGAACATATCACTTACCTCTTAAAGAAAATTCATTGGTCAGTGTGGTACATGTGTATTACATACATATAACTAATCGTATTTACGTATCATTACATAATTTTGAAACAATATTCAACCAGTTGCTTTCATAACTTTGTAGCAGTATTCAACCATTTTTTTCCGCAATAATCAACGTAGCATGAGAATTGTGGAGAAAAAATCGTATGTTTGTGAAGTTCATAAAATACTTATCACTTTCAATTTTCAGTACTTTTTTGGCATCAGCATGTGGTATCTCGCCTCTGGAGCTACTTGCAGACCGGTACCTCCATGAATTTGACGAAAACATCCCATCTTGAGAAATTTTGGGCCAGTGCTGCATGAGACGAGCGTCCAGCTGTTCCTGTCCCTCAGTGTTGTCTGCATCATCAGGAGTTTTAAACTAGGAGATTGCGGAGAACACTACAGCACTTGAATATTGTATATTTGAAAATATTCAGACATCGCTCCCCCAACATGTGGTCTGGTACTATCATACATGTATAGAAATCCGTGTACATACTCTTCAGCAACAGGAGGTACCATAGGCTGGAAAATGTTTTGAATACAAAGATTTGCTGGCTGTTTTCCTCTTACAGCAACGTGATTCGTTTTTCTATTGGTCATTGTTCCTAATCCGACCACGATGGAATTTCCTTAGTGTATGTGTATGTCCCGTGTTAGCCTATTCCTCTACCATACATACGTGTTCAGTCCATTTCTCCCACACATTTAACCGCCATGATTGAGTCAAGTAGCGCTCTCTTAATGCCGGACTTGAAAAAAAATGTGGCATTGTCTTTTATACTGATCTGCATTAACTTACATTTTTCCACATTTGAAGCAGCCGCCATTCATCAGAGGAAATATAAATTCTGTCTATGCCATCTTGTGTCCTACAGACGCACAACGACCTAGTCTGAAGAAGTCTGCGGAAACCTAGGAATACGGAATATGCCTGTTCCCATTCATCCATGGCTCGCCGAATATCGCGTGTGAAAAGGCAATCTGAGCTCGACATGAGCAACCCTTTTTACATCTCAGTTGATTTGTGAACGGTTTTTTGGCCTGAAGAAAATTTGGTTGGTTGGTTGTTTTGCGGGAAGAGACAAAACCGCGAGGTCATCGGTCTCATCGGTTTAGGAAAGGACGGGGAGGGAAGTCGGCCGTGCCCTTTCAATGGAACCATCCCGGCATTTGCGTGGAGCGATTTAGGGAAATCACGGAGAACCTAAATCAGGATGGCCGGACGCGGAAGAAGAAAATTTATTATATTCGAAGGCAGGAGATGCTCAAGAGCTCTCCAGCGAACCGATGCTGACATTGGTCTATAATGCTGGAGGTCCATTCCCTTATCCTTCTTATATACAAGAGCAACCTGTGCTTTTTACCAGTCGCTTCGAACAATGATCTGGCGAAAGATTCGTTATAGGTGCACTCTAAGCAAGAAAGCAATGCTCTCTGTAAAACCCAAACTTTCAATATGGACCTGGCCACTAATTTGTTTCCAACTCTTTTAGTTTTTCTCAACGCCAAGTGTGCATTTTCCTATGATTTCTATATGGCAGTCCGTGCGACGGTCAAACGGTTGTACACTAAGGTGGCGAAAGCCGTGGGATGGCGATATGCACATATACTGACGCCGGTGGTATCACGTACACGAGGTATAAACAGCCAGTGCATAGTTGGAGTTTTCATTTGCATTCAGGTAATTTAAGTGAAACGTTTCCGGCGTGTTATGGCCGCACGAGGATCATTAACAGACTTTGAACACGGAATGGTAGTTGAAGCTAGTCCAATAAGACGTTCCATTTCTGAAATCATTAGGGGTTCAATATTTCGAGGTCCACAGCACCCAGAGTGTGCCGAGCATACCAAATTTCAGACATTACCTCATACAAAGGAGATCGCAGTGGCCGACGGCCTTCACTTAACGACCGAGAGCAGCTGTGTGTGGCCGGCCGCGGTGGTCTAGAGGTTCTAGGCGCGCAGTCCGGAACCGAGCGACTGCTACGGTCGCAGGTTCGAATCCTGCCTCGGGCATGGATGTGTGTGATGTCCTTAGGTTAGTTAGGTTTAAGTAGTTCTAAGTTCTAGGGGACTGATGACCACAGATGTTAAGTCCCATAGTGCTCAGAACCATTTGAAACCATTCAGCTGTGTGTGCGTAGAGTTTCCAGTGCTAACAGGCAACAAAACTGCTTGGAATAACCACAGAAATCAATGAGGCGCGGACAACTAACGAATCTGTTGGGAGAATGCGTCGAAATTTAGCTTTAATGAGCTACAGTAGCAGACGGCTGACGGGAGCGTCTTTGCTAGCGGCACGACTGTCGTGGGTTGGCAGGAGAGCCAACACCGTGTTACTAGAGGAAGCCGAAAGGCACGCGTTTTAGCTCACGCAGGCTGGCGTGAAGTCTGGAACAGGACAAGGAAATTATTATTTAGAAAAAAACGGACGTAGCTGGTGGAATACTTAACTTTAATCCATTAATGGTGAACGTCGCTCTTGACGGTACATGATTCACAGTATCAATAGTAACTGGTAATAGCGCCTTGATAGGTCGTAGCAAATGACGTAGCTGAAGGCTATGCTGAACTATCGTCTCGGCAAGTGAGAGCGTATTTTGTCAGTGAACCATCGCTAGCAAAGTCGGTTGTACAACTGGGGCGAGTGCTAGGAAGTCTCTCTAGACCTGCCGTGTGGCGGCGCTCGGTCTGCAATCACTGATAGTGGCAACACGCGGGTCCGACGTATACTGACGGACGGCGGCCGATTTAAAGGCTACCACCTAGCAAGTGTGGTGTCTGACGGTGCTCACCACAACGTCATTGGTTGCACCACCTCTCCTGGGCTCGTGAAGACATCGGTTGGAACCCTAGACTGGAAAACTGTCGCATGGTTAGACAGTTCCGATTTCAGGAGGTAAGAGCTGGTCGTAGGGATCGGCCGTGATGCAGAGACCACGATGCCATAGGCCAAAATTGTCAACAAGGCAGTGTGGAAGCTGGTGGTGGTTACACAATGGTGCGGACTGTATTTACATGTGATGGTCCTCTGGTCCAACTAACTGATCATTGACGGATATATTCGGCTACTTGGGGACCGTTTGCAGCCATTCATGGACTTCGTGGTCCCAAATAACAGTGGAAGTGGAATCTTTATGGATGACAATGTGCCGTGATTCGTTCGCAGTACATTCTGGAATATTTGTTGGCCACTCATATCGGCCGCCATTAACCGCACGGACCATGTACGTGACTTAATCTGGAGGTCAGTTCATGCACAAAACGCTATTTTCTCAATATTTCTATTGGTAACTTCCAGCGACTTGTTAAGTCGATACCACGTCGAGTTGCAGCAGTAAGGGTAGTCCATCGATTGTGGCCCGGCCGAGTATATCACGAAATAAGCATCAAACGAAAAAACTACAAAGAACGAAACTCATCTAGCTTGAAGGGAGAAACCAGATCGCGCTATGGTTGGCCCGCTAGATGGCGCTGCCATAAGTTAAACGGACATCAACAGCGTTTTTTTTAAGTGGGTACACCCAGTTTTTATCACATATTCTTGTAGTACGTAGAGATACATGAATGTTTTAGTTGGACCACTTTTTTCGCTTTGTGATAGATGGCGCTGTAATAGTCACAAACGCGTAAGTACGTGGTATCACGTAACATACCGCCAGTGCGGACGGTATGTGCTTCGTGATACATTACCCGTGTTAAAATGGACCGTTTACCAATTGCGGAAAAAGGTCGATATCGTGTTGATGCGTGGCTATTGTGATCAAAATGCCCAACGGCGTGTGCTATGTATGCTGCTCGGTATCCTGGACGACATCATCCAAGACTCCGGACCGTTCGCCAGATAGTTACGTTATTTAAGGGAGCAGGAAGTGTTCAGTCACATGTGAAACGTAAACCACGACCTGCAACAAATGATGATGCCCAAGTAGGTGTTTTAGCTGCTGTCGCGGCTAATCCGCACATCAGAAGCAGACAAATTACGCGAGAATCGGGAATCTCAAAAACGTCGGTGTTGAGAATGCTACATCAACATCGATTGCACCAGGAACTGCATGGCGACGCCTTTGAACGTCGTGTACAGTTCTGCTACTGGGCAGAAGAGAAATAACGGGACGACGATAGATTTTTTGCACGTGTTCTATTTAGCGACGAAGCGTCACTCAACAACAGCGGTAACGTAAACCGGCATAATATGTACTATTTAGCAACGGAAAATCCACGATGGCTGTGACAGGTGGAACATCAGCGACCTTGGCGAGTTAAAGTATGGTGCGGCATTATGGGAGGACGGATAATTGGCCCCCACTTTATCGATGGCAATCTAAATGGTGCAGTGGATGTTGATTTCCTACGTAATGTTCTACCGATGTTACTACAAGATGTTTCACTGCATGACAGAATGGCGATGTCCTTCCAAAATGATGGCCGGCCGAAGTGGCCGTGCGGTTATAGGCGCTGCAGTCTGGAACCGCGAGGCCGCTACGGTCGCAGGTTCGAATCCTGCCTCGGGCATGGATGTGTGTGATGTCCTTAGGTTAGTTAGGTTTAACTAATTCTAAGTTATCGGGGACTAATGACCTCCGAAGTTGAGTCCCATAGTGCTCAGAGCCATTTGAACCATTTTTTTGAACCAAAATGATGGATGTCCGGCACATAGCTTGCGTGCCGTTGCAGCATATTTCATGACAGGTGGATTGGTCGTCGAAGCACCATACCATGGCCAACACGTTCACCGGATCTGACGTCCCCGGATTTCTTTCTGTGGGGGAAGTCGTGATCCACCGACATCGTCTAACAACATGCGTCAGCGCATTGTCAATGGGTGTGCGAACGTTACGAATGGAGAACTACTCGCTGTTGAGAGGAATGTCGTTACACGTATTGCCAAATGCACTGAGGTTGACGGACATCATTTTGAGCATTTATTGCATTAATATGGTATTTGGAGGTTATCACGCTGTAACAGCATGCGTTCTCAAAAACGATAAGTTCCCAAAGGTACATGTATCACATTGGAACAACCGAAATAAAATGTTCAAACGTAAGTACGTTCTGTACTTTAATTTGAAAACCTACCTGTTACCAACTGTTCGACTACAATTGTGAGCCATATGTTAGTGACGATTACAGCGCCATCTATCACAAACGGAAAAAAGTGGTCCAACTAAAAACATCTATATTTCTTTACGTATTGCACCAATATGTCATAAAAATGGGGTTTCCTGTTCTAAAAAGACACAATTGATATCCGTTTGACCTATGGCAGCGCCATCTAGCGGGCCAACCATAGCGGCATGTGGTTTTCCCCCTCAAGCTAGACAAGTTTAGTTCTTTGTAGGTTTTTCGTTTGACGCTTATTTCGTGAGATATTTGGCCCGGTCAAGATCAATGGACCACCCTGTATACCGCGCAAAATGATGGCAAACAGGACATCAGGAACTAGCGCATGCCGTCTGTCACTTCATTGCAAAATTTAAAACAACAGCTTTCCGTTTGCTTATGGTTATTCATAATTACATTACTACTCTGTACCGAGCAACCGGAATCATGAGTCACTTGTGCTAAAATAGTGAGAAAATATCCCTGAATAACCTCCGAAATACTGTCTTTGGGTCTCGTGTTCACCATGTAGATACGACAGCAGGACGAGGCGATAGTACCTGGAAAACTGGGTGGACGACATAATAATTTCACGTTCACAGTACACAGTTTTGCATTCCAGATGGACCTACGTGCGCTGGTGCAGTGTCCTGAAGAAGAATGGTTGGATGGTTTTGAAATCTCGGTCTTCCCTCACAAATATTTCCTTTCCGAAGTGTACAGGAGAAACGTAGCACACGTTATCTACTACTCACCCAGCCACAAGATTTTCAGTAACTGTAATGCCTCTCGTATGTATTGGGGCCACTTCAGTGTATGGAGACTTTCGTTTATTTGGGAACTGTAAAAATCGGAGTATTTATCATATTATTTTCATTGATAAAATCGGAGCATTTATCATATTATTTTCATTGATAATTAATATTATTGTCAGAATATTTGTCTATTAAAGATCCTTCAGACCTTCTATCAATGACAACACCACAAATATCCGCAATGTTTAATCATTATCTAGGTATTGTGCATCTTGTTAATCAGTTCAGTATACGACTATATGCTCTCTGTGTCACTGATTTTGTGTGGTAATTACGTTACCGTTTTCTCTGCGTGTGTTTAGCAAGTTCACGTTTATTTTTCTCTTCCAAAACTCTGAAATACTATATTTCCTACGTCTCTTGGAGATCAGATGATAGCTGTAAAGTCAGAGTCACTTGTGTGCTGAAATAAATTTAAACTTTACCAAGGCAGCGAATTGTGCAATTGATTAGGAATACCCTTTGCGCCCACACCACTGTCGTTATAGCATTTACATCCGATGCCTTTGGAGCAGCATTATCAGCTTCGGGGCACGACTTACACTGCGGTTTCGGTTCTGACGTGAAGCGGTACTCGGGTAAGAAATGGGACGATGAAACCGTTTAAAAATTGTTTAAAGAAATGCGTTTTCATATTTTCTAATAGGCAGCATTCAACAATTTCGTAACCAGTACTGAACGAACGTATCTGATCGTTAATACTGAGCTTCCAGGTGGTAAGCCCAGTAGTGTTTCCACTTTCTGCACAATTTTTTGACGACCGATCAGGCTGTTCTCCTCACGTGTTGCGAGCTTTGCTTTTACATGTATTCGCTGCTTGGGCTCCAACCATACTGCGAGCCATCGTTCGTCTCACACCGCTATTTATAGCTGAGTTCGATTCGCTAAGCCCGCTACCTCCTATGACGCTCTTTTGTTATTCTGAGGTCGCAATGATATTCCATGACACTCTGAAACGGAAAGTTCTCAGCGCCATTTGAAACATTGGCTGGTGCAATGGCGGGTTAGTATCATGGTGCAAACGACAAGTTTCTCGGACAGTCCAACTGCGGAACCTGTCCAAATATAGATGCTGGAAAACCTAATAAACACTGCTGGTGGGCGCGCAGTTTACTAATATCTAGCCGGCCATCATTTGTACGAGTGTTGGGAAACACTGAGAGACAGAAATTTCCTAGAGTATCAGTACGAGCTCTGAAAAGCAAGAAAGCTTCGAAGGGGTGCTGGACGTCGAGATCAGGAATCGACTATAAATAGCGGCGAGATTGCACAACAGTACACAGCCTGGAATCCTGCAACGAGTATACATAAAGGCAAACCTTGCAGCCTCTGAAACGCAAACAACAACTGGGCAGGACTCCCGGAAGCACACTGTTAGTCAGTCGCGCTGAGGAAACGTGACAGTTCGTGTCTGGTGGTTAATTTTTTATGTAAAATGCAGCATATTATTTCAGAAGCGACTGTTCCATAAATTTTTTCATATCCTGTTATTGACTTTTCGGCCAGATCAATCATGTGCTCATCCTTCACGTTTCGCGCTTGGGTGTAATATATTTATTTTTAAATCTTGTAAAGGGTGTTGAAAGAAACCCTTCACCAAATTGTTGATGAAACTGTGTAAACAAAGAATTAGCCTAGTGTTCTAGTTAAACCAATTCAAAGCGGACACCACGATTACTTTGAAAAGCCATGTCAAATGCAGATTAATGTAGCCAATATGTTACGTTACTGGAAACCTATACTACCGTAACAAAATCAAAATGCCATTGACGTCAATGCCACGCCTGTTTGAGGACGACATCCTTTCACGTTGCCTCGGCTCGTGGCTCCCGGCGGAGTCGCAGCGCTCGCTTGACTGCTGCACTTGTTACAGAGACAGGTGGGACCAGCCCAGCCAAGGTTGCTCGCCTGTAGCTCGTCACGTGGTGCTCACTGCCTCGGTTTCCGTATCCCAGTTTTCTTTCTATGCTGGCACGCCTTGGCCCGTAACTAAGAGTTGCTGTCTATAATCGAGGCCAGGCAATTAAATTGCTCATATTTTCTACACGCGGGTGGACGGCGGCGGTGTAAAAATGCCAAACAGGAGCGTAATACATGTACCGACTGAGCCGTTTGGCGGACGCAGTAGATTACGAAACTGTCGGTTGCCAAGACCCGTGGCACTCCCTTACCTGTTTTCGCAGGCTGGACCAGCCTTAAAAGCCGGCAGTGGCCTACAAGCCATTAATGAATTGGTTTTTCTTTTCTGTCACATTTGATCTGAATTAGCCGCTCCCTTTCTACGGAGGTTGTCTAAGTGCCGACGTTCGAACAGGTTCCACTGCAGTAGCCTCCGACTTCGCTAGCAGTTGACATTCATGGCCGGTGTGCCCTACAGCAACGATGCAGGATGGAGAAATCGTAACACTTTCCGGTTTGCCATACGCGATTAAGCCTACCTCACTAAAAACGATAAAATGTACACTGTACACGTATAGAATGGTCCACGTAACATAGTGGCCTTTGATATTTAGTAAATGTTTCGGAATATTACAAAGAAATATGCAGATATTTGCAAGGAGCCACACGAATATAAATTTTGTCAAAAGTGATGGTTTCTTCGTATCGTCCATCAAACACAATCAAATAATATGTTCATACGCTGTCTCGCCGATATCGGGACATAACAGATGTCCGACATGCAACATACGATCAAAAGTATCAGAAAAGCCCTATGTAATGCGAAGTGGGTCACTGCCTGTCACGAGAGACATAACTTCCAATGTAAAAGTCTATCTGCGCAAAGGCATCTGGACATTCCTATGTAATGCGGAATTGATTACTAACTGTCATGAGAGGCAGACTTAACAGCGGAAAAGGATAGGTGGAGTATTGTGCTGTTAGTATAAAAGTGGTAACTGCTGAATGGTCGGTGAAGAGAGCTCAGTGACTTGGAAAGCAGGCTAGTCATTGGATGTAACCTGAATAATAAATCTATCAGGGACATTTCAACCATTCTAAACCTACAGAAGTTGATTGTTCGCAGTGTCACTGTGGAAAGGCGAAGCACCAGTAAGGGCTAAACCAAAACCAGGAGACCTCTTGTACTGACGAACATAGATTTCGTCGCACATAGAGGAGGATAGTTGTTGCAAATAAGTCGTGTGAAATCAGGGGAACGTCTCACTCGTTAACACCAAAGTGCTACCAGCGGCACAGTTAGCACATTTACTCTTGCCGGGAGTTAAAAAGAGTCGTGTAGAATGGTCGCGTACCGCCTCACAAGCCACGCATTTGTCCAGGCAATGATAAGCTACGCTTGACGTGGTGCAAAGAGCGACATCACTGCCCAGTGGACGACTGGGGCATCCAGGTGTTTTGCTGGTAAGTGCGGGTGACTAATGTGCAGAATGACAAATTCAAAAACCTATTGATTAAAGTCGTACAAGTTGTTACTAAAACAATTTTTTGAGTCGGCCGGGGTGGCTCAGCGGTTCTAGGCGCTTCAGTCTGGAACCGCGTGACCGCTACGGTCGCGGGTTCGAATCCTGCCTCGGCCATGGATGTGTGTGATGTCCTTAGGTTAGTTACGATTAAGTAATTCTATGTTCTAGGGGACTGCTGACCTCAGAAGTTTAGTCCCATACTGCTCAGAGCCATTTGAACCATTTGAACCAATTTTTTGAAACAAATTTTGCCAATAATTTAGGATTAAGAACATACTATTAGGTAATAAAATTATTTTTCGAAGCCAGGAGCATCTGCCAAAGAAATAAGCACAGAATTTGTACAGACAACGTAATACAAGAAATTTCCCTGGAAGCTACGTAGGCAGAGTACGTCCTCAGAATGCCAACGTCAGTGCATAGTTTACGTACTGACCATTGTAGCACGTTACGTATAATAAGTGTGGTCTGAAAAATGACAAATATCAGCATTCATGAAGCAACGATTACAGATCGTATCGTACCAATTTCGACATGTCTCTATAATGATCCGTCCAGCCCCTCTACTACTCTCATTATACCAACCCAGTGAAACTGGAGGTTACTGTTCAAATTACCGTAAGAAATGTGTAATACGTTTCTACAAATTAGTGTCATATACTATAGGAGATACACTAACTCATACTGGGATCGTTGAAAATATACTCACACTCATAAATTGAGGATAATGCTGATACATGGTGAAACAACACTCTGGTGGGCGGTTTGCGGGTTTAAATCGCCTCGGCGTATGACCATGCTCTGCATTTGACCTGCGGTCGTCGCACGGTGGCGCTGCCAGCAGTCCACATACGCAGAGGAGTGTTGGGTGCATGGCAGAGTACGGTGCAGCGAGTAAATGTGCAGACGTTTTCAGACGTGATAATGGCGATTGTGTGTTGAAAATGGTTCAAAGAGGCGTAAGAGGTGTAAGATACTAGGGCGACTGGAGGCTGGTCAAACACAGCAGGTCGTAGCACGGGCCCTTCGTGTGCGACAAAGTGTGATCACAGGATTATGGCAACGATTCCAGCAGGCAGGAAACGTGTCCAGGCGCTACAGTACGGGACGTCCACAGTGTACAACACCACAAGAAGACCGATATCTCACCATCAGTGCCCGCAGACGGCAACGGAGTACTGCAGGTAGCCATGCTTGGGGCCTTACCGCAGCCACTGGAAGAGTTGTCTCCAGACACACAATTTACAGACCACTAAACAGATATGATTTATTCGAGCGGAGACCTGCAAGGTGCATTCCACTCACTCCTGGTCATAGGCGAGCCCGTAAAGTCTGGTGTCAAGAACACAGTAAATGGTCATTGGAACAGTGGTCCCAGGTTATGTTCACGGACGAATCCAGGTATAGTCTGAACAGTAATTCTCGCCGGGTTTTCATCTGACGTGAACCAGGAACCAGATAACAACCCCTTAATATCCTTGAAAGGGATCTGTATGGAGGTTGTGGTTTGATGGTGTGGGGTGGGATTATGATTGGTGCATGTACACCCCTACATGTCTGGATGTCTTAGAGAGGGTAACTGTAAAAAGTCAGGTGTATCGGGACGTCATTTTGCACCAGTATGTCCACATTTTCAGGGGTGCAGTTGGTCCCACTTTCCTCCTGACGGACGATAACGAACAGCTCCACCGAGCTGCCGTCGTTCAAATGGTTCAAATGGCTCTGCGCACTATGGGACTCAACTGCTGAGGTCATAAGTCCCCTAGAACTTACAACTACTTAAACCTAACTAACCTAAGGACAACACACACATCCATGCCCGAGGCAGAATTCGAACCTGCGACCGTAGCGGTCGCGCGGTTCCAGACTGTAGCGCCAGAACCGCTTGGCCACCAGCGGCCGACGCTGCCGTCGTGGAGGAGTACCTTGAAACAGAAGAAATCAGGCTAATGGAGTGGCCTGCCTGTTCTCCAGACCTAAACTCCTTCGAGCAAGACTGGGATGCTATCGGTCGACGCATCGCTGCACGTCTTCAAACCCCTAGGCACTGGTGCAAAATGGTAGACTGTACCCCAGCAACTGCTCGGCCACCTGATACAGAGTATGCCAACCCGTTGTGCGGCCTGTGTACGTGTCCATGGTGATCATATCCCATATTGATGTCGGGGTACATGCGCAGGTAACAGTGGCGTTTTGTAGCACTTTTCTCAACTTATCACCAATATCGTGGGCTTACAGATATGTGTCTTGTGTGTTCCCTATTAGTGCCAGTTTTGTATAGTGCCACATTGTGTGGTACCACATTCTGCAATTATCCTTAATTTATGAGCATGAGTGTATAATGAGGCAACAAGTAAATAATTTAAGATTATACCTCATCAAATCAATATTGTAAGGAGTCCCATTTATCTTCTAAAACATCACGAGGAATTTGATATGTATAAAAAAATTCACAGTGTTCAAGACAGTAACAATTACAAAAATACTTCTTTGAATAAAATCATATAGTTCTTTCCATTATTCTTCTTGGACATAACATTAGATCGTTCATTTCTGTAGACATCACAAGATGAACTCATACATGTGTATGACTTCTTAGACTTGGTGACGTTCGACATTAGTGCCAACCCTACATAGTCAATACACGTTCATAATAAAACTCCCAATGTCTAAATGAGTTACGTGAGTAATGTCAAAGGTCTACGTGGAGGTGCCACTGTGAGCTCTGAATCAATAGCTTGTTTCAACGAACCGTAGAGTTTGGAAACGAACTTCAGATAGCAGTTACTTAATTCACCAACTGAAGAAGAGTAGCACTCGAGTATAGTTTACTTAAATCAAGCACTTCAAATAACTGAGAAAACGTACCGCTAAATTTAATATTCCTTGACTGCCGTGAGGTAGTGTGGAAATCACTCCACTTGTGGAAGTTTAGCTCTACTCACGTAACCCACTACGCCATCGCAGTTAATTCCAGTTCAAAGAGCACTGCGCGGCAGTGCGGCGTCTAACACCAACCCCGCTTAACCACCAGCTGCTGCAGCCTTGGGCAAGGCGGAGCACAACCCTGGCTCATATCCTGCAGCTACGTCAGCTGACGCAGCCAATCGCTTAAAAATCCGCGTGGAGCAATGTTGTTTCCCGGCTGACAACATACTGCCCATTTCTCCTCACCCCGGACACACTTTCCCTCAATGGCCTACAGGTGACGCCACTAGCCCGAGCAGAAGATGCTCATGTTAACTCGACAAGCGGCACGCTGGAAACGAGTGATTTGGAGGGTTGAATCATGCTATACATTATGGCAATTCTGTGAAACTGTTTGACGAAGCCCTGGAATAAGTTACCTGCCGTTATGTATACTGCGAACAGTGAAACAGAGGTGGTATTAGGGTATGAGGTTGCTTTTGGTGGTTAGGATGTGGTCCACTATTACGCTCATGCAGGCGCAAAATGAGTCACGATATAAAACAGTGAACAGTCTTATGAAATGCATACAGTATAGGAGCAATTCTGAGACGGCGATTATATCAGCATTACCATCCTATTTGTCTTAAAGCACTGAGGCAAGGATTTATGGACAATAATATTCTTTAAATGGACTAGTCGGCCAAGTGTTCCAATTTCAACCCAGTGGGACACCTAGACCCCAGTATGTCATTACTACCTTCACTGCTTTCGGCTATTGAGAAACACTGAGCTGCCATTCCTTCATAGGCTCTAATACACCTCACCGAAAACGTCTCAAGCAGAAATCAAGCTGTCTTAAAGGGGAAGGATATTGTTTTTGTTCTCACGCTGTCAGTTGTATCTGAATCATTTCTGAAATATGAAAACTGCACATGACGAAACGTATTATTGGAATGAGTCAACTCATCCTATTATCTATGTGTAACAGTTCCTATGGACACAAAGAGAATAGTATGTAAAGCAGGTGGTAGACTTTGGTTTACTGGTAAAATACTGGGAAAACGCAGAGAGTCTACAAAGGGGTTCACTTACGCAACACTCGTCCAAATAATCCTGTAAAAGTGATCAAGTGTAGAAGATCCGTGCCAAACACAGGGGATAGTGAACTCTTTTAAAGTGGGATAACATGGAATGTCATAGGATTTGTGAGCGTGTGGTTGCTATTCTGTTATTCTGCGCAACGGATTAATCTGAGATGTACACTTTACCCTGTGGCTCCAGCAAGATGCAATTTCCACCCCCACACTACTACAGAAGTCAGACAGACGCTCCTAACGCTCTAAAGAGAAATCCCTGAAAAACTTTCAGCAATAAATATCTTCTGGAGTCGTCCACTGTAAGGAAATGACACAAAAATTAACAAAATTTCTTACGTAACTAGTGGGATACTTGTGTACTGGAGTAGTGCTAGTTAGTGTAAGAAACACATGAAACTAAAGGAAATTATTATTTATTTTTCAAAAATTCTGAGAAATCACTATGGCACTTTTAGTTATGAATTGAACAAGTTCTTCTCGGAATGTGAAGTTACCTCTCAAGGATAGGATTCGCTAATGAAATTTCTATACAAATTTAAGATTGTTATTGACTTGGCAGAATGGCTGAGAGCCGCGCCTACTCAACTTGAATACTTATCCGTTAGAATGTTGCTAGATACGGTCAAGGTTGTCACGTGTGAAATGCAGTGAAGTGTCCTTTTGTGGAGGAAATATGGCGCTCGCAAGAGCTGTAGCACGCAATACCGTTAGCTGTGATGACTGCTGCCTGCGCCGCTCGCTGCTGGCAAATAAGATAACTCTCGTTCTATCTGGATTGACCAGCGCCAATCAAACTCTCCCTACGCCTTGATGAAGTCAAGGACTCCTATCCACCCCTAGTCTAACTATTGGCGTGGTAAACCGGTCAGATAACCAGTCCACCGCGATGCCACTCAAAAATTTGCTCGCAGGCGTTTAACTATACCTCTGTCCATTCACACCGCACAATAAGTGTGTCGGCCAACACAGTGAACAACGCTTAATCGCAAGAACTCAATATAGAGTCGCTCTTTGAGTACACGTACGAACGCGCACGCTCTCGTTACGTGTTCTCGCTCCAAGAGCGACAACGGAACGGTCCCGCTCCACGCCAGACGTGAAGGTGTATATCTTTCGGTCTCTTCCATTACTCCTTCAGCTCATCTGCCAATCAGCATTGCTCTTCTAAATCGGGAGAATGACGTTTCGTTTAAGGCAACTAATCTGGAAATACGTAGCATCGGCGTTTGGCGTTTGCTGTCTCCCTGTGATAATCTCTGAGACTGCGTGCTATGTGTAAAGAATGTGTAGGCTGGCCGCTCCCTCACAATGTAGCGGAATTTGCTTTTAAGCTGAATACGGGGTCGTTCTTCCTTTCCCTCGGTCAACTGCTGTCTGCTCTATGGGCGGTCACCGGCCAACATAGACAGGCTGGGTCGTCCTCTGAATGGACCGGCCCCCTGGCGTGCAGTCTGCCTCTCTCGAACTAAAGGCTGCAGTGACCGTCGTGTCTGGAATGTATGTGTGCACGCTAGCCTCGAGTATTTCAACCACGGTGCGCGTACTTGTTATTTGCATATCGTTTACATGAATTCAAACAACATTGACTTTATCTTAACGAGTTTGGGTCCAATGAAGCGTCTTGATGTAAGGAATATGATTGTGAGGGCGGAACATGTAAGCAATGAAGGTCAGGAGACTATGACATCTTACATACCACCCTCCTTCTGACAGAATTTTTGTCTGGGGTTTCTCAATGCCGAGGAAAACATTGACAAAGTCAGGCAAAAATTGTTCTTTTAGACTTTCCAATAAACTTTTCTCAGCTATTCATGACAAATTTTTTATGATTTCTTTATAGCTATTGTTTCTATTTTTTAATTCTACTGTTTATGTTTTGTTGTTAGGCAAATATAGACTTTACAAAGGTTGTTATTCTTTGTCATTGCCAGTACGTGTCTCTGATTTTCTTTTTTATTTCCAAAAATTTGTTTTTACAATATTAATTTTTCTAAACTTGTTAGTGTACAGTGTTTCCTCTTAATTCTACCCTTGGTATTAATATTAAAACCCCAAAAAGGTGTTTTTGAATGTTACTTAAAGAAGAAAAACCCTGCATATATCCTTTTGAAATTTTACATATAAAAGAAATAAATAGACTTTCCAAGAGTTTCTGAGATTATATAACTTTACTAATTAAGTTTCTTTACAAAAGGTTTTAAGGTATCTGTAAATTATGGACTTTACATACATAATAAAAATAATTACTTTTACAAAAAAGGAGAAAAACGTTTTTACAAATATATCACTTTCTTAACTTTTTTTTTGCGTCAATTTCTATGCTCGACGATCCCCACTGAAATACTGGAAGGCGTCGGCTCATTTGTATGGTTGTCACAAATCACGAGAGAAGCACTCTAGCATGTCATGCCAGGTCTTACTTGTTGACATTGTCATCATCGAGTGGTACTTTTAACCAATGATGATGACTGCGGTTTACTGCATAAACAGTGATGTCTTGATACTCCTTCTCTGTCACACCTGGGACGGTATGGCAGTTCGATGATTGTAGTTGACTAGCGACGATTGTCACCCAATGTTGTGCTGTGACATCTTGGTACTTCACACCTGGTTCGGTATGGGAATTTGATGATGTGGTACAGAGAATACCGTTCATTTTGCTGAATCTACACTCCTGGAAATGGAAAAAAGAACACATTGACACCGGTGTGTCAGACCCACCATACTTGCTCCGGACACTGCGAGAGGGCTGTACAAGCAATGATCACACGCACGCACAGCGGACACACCAGGAACCGCGGTGTTGGCCGTCGAATGGCGCTCACATGTGGTCCTTATTTCTGGCCGGCGTAGCTTCGTCTACGTTCGCCTTAATGGTTTTAATTTTGACAGACATAATCTTATGATTATGCGTCTTTATTGTTTTAATTTTTAATCTGTGACAAGGCCAGTGTTTGGCTCTCAAAATAATTTATTTTTTTTGTTCTGAAGAAGATTCCATTACTGGAATCGAAACCTAGGTAAACGAGTAAAAATTACCTTGCAACTGAAGGCTGAAAAAATTGTTTATTTTCTATACATATACGGTTGCTGACGCGCTGCGTTATGTTAAAGATTTGTAAAAACTGTGCAGTATCATTATTACGTTTGAAAAATAGGATATTATCTTTTACTACATATTTTTCTCTAATTTCTGTGTTGATTTTATCGGTACGTTGGTGTTTAATCTTGAGGAGGGTCTGATCTTTGTTTTGTTCGTCAGATAAACTTTTTAAAGCATTTGTGATAAAATTTTCGAATGGTACGTTTTTTAGATAATGGATAGTCCGTTCTTCATCTTCAATGTTGATTTTCTGGTCCTCTGCCATTCTGTGTGGTGAATGAGACAACGCATCGGCCAGAATAATTTCAGGTCCTGGTATGTATGTGATTGAGAAGTCATGCTCCTGCAGTATTTGCATCCATCTTGCCAAACGTCCGTGGGTTAATTTGGAGGAGATTAAAGACTCTAATGCTTTATGGTCTGTGTATACTTGTGTTTGTATGCCAAACAGAAAATGTCGAAATTTTTGAAATGCCGATACTATAGCTAGAGCTTCTAATTCTGTTATAGAAATTTTTTTCTGCTTTCGATAGTACTCTACTTGCAAAAGCTATTGTTTTATCCATTTTCTTACCGTTTTCCTCAATTTGTTGAAATAGTACCGCCCCTAGCCCGGTCTTTGCACTATCAATTACTAGACAGAACTCCTGACTTAAATCTGGGTGTGATAAAATTGGAGCATTATTCAATTCCTCCTTCAACTTAGGAAATTCTTCATCTGCTTGTTTATCCCATATCCAGGGTGTGTTCTTTTCCTCTCAGTGCACACAGTCTAGGTGCTGCAAGTGTGTCTATCCATATAATTTTTTTGTAAAAATTTAATACCCCAAGAATTCCCTTACACTTTTCTTGTTGTAGGGAGTAGAAATATTACGAAAAGCGTCTATCTTCTTCTCGTCTGGCGTTATACCTTTTTCAGATATATTATGTCCTAAAAATTTAATTTCTGATTTTCAAAAATGCGATTTAGTAATGTCGACGGTGACCCCATGTTTTTTTCATAATTTGTAGGAAATTATCCAGTATATAATTATATTCTGCCGAAGTTGCCTCCGCCACAAGAACGTCATCCACATAGAAAGTAATTTTCTGAAGTATGTCGAGATTCAGTATAGAATTCAGACCACGAATAAAGGCAGCTGACGAAATTTTGAGGCCTAACGGTAAAGGTTTGAATTGGTAGCAACGACCAAAGACAAAGGCTGTGTATTTTCGACATCAAGGCTCCAATTCTATTTGCCAAAAACTTGAACACAAATCGATGGATGAAAAAATCTGTACTCCATGAAACTTCTGAATCAGCTCCTCCAATTTCTCTGGTCTATCTGTTTCCGAAATTATAATTGTGTTTATTTGTCTTGAATCGAGTACCAAACGTATGCTCCCATCCCTCTTACATACAACGGGTAAGGGTGAATTATATTGTGACTTAATGGGTTCAATTATGTCATCATCCAACATTTTTCTGATGTCAAGAAATAGTTGCTCTCGAAAACTATATGGTATGGAATAAGGTGGAACACGAAAGGGTTTATAATCTTTGACCTCAAATTTGTATTGAAAATCTTCAATGCTACCTGTCTTTGGTGCAAATACCTCCGCATGTGATCTCAATATGCCATCTAAATTTTTTTTATCGTCGAGCGAAATATCATCTATTTTCTCTATCTTCTTACCAATCTCTTGATGAATTTCTTCTGTTATTTCTGGTGGGAGTGGGTCAAGGTTTTCCTCAAACTTATATCCAGGGTGTCTCTCCTCCCCTATTTCATTCCCTTCTTGATTTAAATGCAATTGCTTTACTTTTCCTTGTTCTTTTTCATCGTTCAAAGTTTGAATAAAATATAGTATTAAATCATCTATTGTTGCGAAGCCTTGTGGTATGCAAATGTGAACCTTACGCTCATTAATGAAATCTACACCGATTATCATATCAGCCGTAAGTTTTGGTACGATTATAAAATTGTTTTCAAATTCGTAACCTTGGCAGTTAAATGAAAGACGTGTTTCGTATTTCACCTCTGTTGCATTTTTTCCTAATGCTCCAAAAGCACTTATCCTTTTTGTCCTTAAAATCGGTAAATCTTTCTCTCTATTGCATCTTTCAAATAGGCTTTCTGATATAGCCGTCACTTGACTCACACTATCTATGATTGCTTGTGTCGTGATTTCACCAATGTTTATCTTTAATATGGGTTGTATAATTGTGAATGTTACGATTTCCTTTTCTTGCATCAAATCCTCTGCTATAGATTCATAGCTTAACCTGTGGATAACTGTACCTTTCCTTTGTGTTTGTGTTTGCTTTGGTGTTAACTGCGTGAGCAAAACCGTCTGCGACCTATCTACCTCTTTTCGTCTGTTTTCGAGCTCCTGTCTTTCCTTTTCCTTCATTTCCAAACATTCCCGAATGTACTTTCTCTTTACCTCCTCATAGTCACCCATGTTGTATACATTATACGTCTTTTGTGTTCGTGGCGTCTGTGTTTTGTTTTTATCTAGGATACTCTGCTCTGTTTTATCGCGTTCATTTACTTGCTTCTCGTCAAGCCCGGTTAACAATTTTTCGTAGCTTAATTCCTTAATACACGGAAGAGGTGGCAGTTCATCCTCGCTTTCAGAATTTTCTCATTCTATACTGTTTTCCCAGGCTATGTAGCGTAATTCAACCGTATCTGACTCTTTATCGGAAATTTTCGTAAGTCCCTGTTTGTCTGAATTTTGGCTGTTTTCAGTTTTTCCTAATTTTGATCTAGCTGCTTCCAAAAGATGAATGTACTTTTTCCATTGTCTTACTGAATGGACGTCAGTTTGCCTAACCTCTTCCGGATTTTCCCGTCAATCTTTACGTTTTTCACGATTAGGTGGCCTAATTTCTACTTCTGGTTTCTCTATGCTGTGTTGTTCTAGTCTTTGTGGACCATAATTTCCTTGGTAATTATTCGCGCCCTGGTCTCGCCAGTTGCTGTTTCTAACATCGTGACCTCTTTCAAAGTACCCTTGACCGTTGGCATTTTTATTCCTAAACCCATATCCACCACTGTATAAGTGTCCATTACCGCTCCTATTTCGGTACCAATTATTTTGGTTATCGATTCTATGCCAATTGTGTCCACTGTGCTTGTCTGTCATATTGCCTGAAGTTATTGGTGTTAGGATTACGATTATTATTATTGGAATATTCGTTCCTAGTCCGCTCCTTTTGCTGTTCCCTTTCCTTTCCTTTTTCTTTAACGTCGTCTTCTTTAAACATAAATTCAAGTTACCTTAAAACCTCTTTGAATTCTTCGGTATTTTCATTTTTTCCTATTGTCACCTGTTGATGCTTTACCGATAAGTTCATTCTACATAGACGTATCGGCTATCCGTTACTGTATGGTTTGTCTAGGCATTGATTCTTTTTGTCCATTGTATCAAAGAATTTTAACACGCTTTTCTCTCCTGAGTTTTCATGTGGTGTCATCTGAAGTAACTCGTATTCAATTTTGTTTTGCGCCTCCTTAGACCAATATATTTCAAGAAATGCTGTTCTGAACTGTAGGTAAGACGTACAGGTAGCCGCGGTCTTTTGCATCACCTTTGCTACTGTCCCTGACATGTGTCCACAAATGAAGTCACGTTTGTGAGCTACGCTCCAGTGGTTTGGTAAGCCTACTTGAAACTGATCGAAGAATGTGCGTGCATGCAAGCTACCGCCTTCTTACTCGAAATGTTGAAATTTTATGACTGTAAGGAAGTGGTCTGTATCATATCTACTCATAAATCCGGTTTGTGGCTGATTCATGAACTAAAATAAACTGCCACTGCTTGTGTCGTCGTGTTTATTCTCTGGTAATCTACTGCCTGACTGCCTATTCTACATTTCCTGACTGATATCCGCGTCATATCGTATCATTGGTAAATAAAAGTGTTGTTCAGTGTTTCTACTCTCGTCGTTCGCGGTATAGTACCTGTCTTGCTATTATGTTGTGTCTTGGATGTACTGGTTCAGTTGCCTGTCTTTCGATTGGTATCGGCTGAATGCATGTGTTGCGTTTTTATAGATACTGTGCCCGGTTCTGTGGCATGTCATGTATTACTTTAATCGGGGTTTTCTGTTTTGATTTCTGCGCGAGTGTTAGGTCTAGCCTTGGTTCTACTTGAACTTTCTTAGACGGCGCGTGTTCGTGTACTGAATTAATGCTTGACGTGTCAGTTGTTTCGCTACAGGTGTAATCGGTCTCGATCTTTTCTTCGATAGTTTGTATCAACTCTGTTCGAAGCTTTTCAAACTGATATTTGTTTTTAAGTTCTATTTTATTGATCCGCTGATCATATTTTTTCAGTGCAGCCTTTGCGACCTTGCTTTGAATTGCTTGTTCTTCCGAAATTAGTATTGCTGTTCGAGTGGCTTTTTTGTAACACGTTCCACCTTTTTGTCAACATTTACAATCTCCAATTGGACCTTGTCCACGTCAGTGCGTAGTTGCTGCTGACCTTGTGTTCGTACCTGAATTCTTTCTCTCGATTCTTTCGCGGATTTCTTTATATGAGTGATCTGACTATCAATTTTAGCGATCCCTTCTTCCATCTGAATTTTGACTTGTTGGATCTGTATCTTAATCTCTTGTCTCAAGTTCTGATTATCCTGTTGTATCTGATTCTTAATAGCATGATTATCCTGTTTCAATTCCTGATTCTGTTTCGTCATACTAGGTTCATTTTTTGTATTATCTCCATGATTGTGTCCTGTCCTGTAACACCACCTTCTGTTGAACTATGTATTCTCAATCTATTGCATTCTACTCGATCAGTTACGTTGTTTACTGGGCTATGCTGTGGCATTTCTAATTTAGATAACTGCAATAACCCGTGCAGTCTGTGTTGAGGACAAGGTTTTAACCGCCTGCCACCCTGGTTACTGAAGAGGCCCGGAGTGATTTTAGATTTATTGCAGTACAAGAGAGATTGCACTCCTGCCACCGTTTTTAATGCAGCATTTTCTGCCATTTTATGTGAGCACCACGACTATGTAGCTGTTTTTACGGATGGGTCGAAACAAGGGGATTCTGTTGGTTGCTCAGTTGTTTTTCCATATCGTGTCCTCAAGGTCCGACTGCCTCAGACTTTTACTGTCTTTGATGCAGAATTGTTTGCAATCTTACGGTCACTGGAGCACATGAGACATTCTTCCTCTCCTAAATTTCTTGTCTGTTCCGATTCTCTCAGTGCCCTTCACTCATTGCCACGTTTGTATCCGGCAGACAAAATTGTCCAGACCATCCAGGATGCCCTCCTCCGACTACAGCGATTGGGCTTTCTGCTGGGTTCCGGGGCATGTCGGCATTGCTGGGAATGAAAGGGCAGATCTCACAGCCAAGGAGGCGTGTCTCGCCCCACAAGTATCTCAGTGTGCTATCCCCTTGCACGCACTCACCTCGCTGTTGAGCTCATGGGTCATGCGTCGGTGGGAGGATGAGTGGCTGGAAGTGGCTGCCAATAAGCTCCGTATAGTCAAGCCCACAACGCGTGTGTGGTGTACTTCCTTTCAGCCCCATCGACGGGACGAGGTTCTGCTCACGCGGCTTCGAATAGGCCACAGCCCTATGACGCATGGCTTCCTGCTCCGGCGAGAGGACCCTCCAATGTGTGGTGCTTGCGGCGTCCATGTCACTGTGCGCCACGTTTTATTGGATTGCGTTCTATTTTCTGACCAGCGGGTCGCGGCTGACTTGCCAGCGGACCTGTCATCTCTTTTAGGCAACACTCGGACTAATGTGGTTAAAGTTTTAAAGTTCTGTGCCCTGTCAAATGTTTTTACAAAGATTTTAGGGGGAGGATTTTAACTTGCTCACTGTGTGACAAGCTCGCCCATATTTTATGTAAGTGGCCAGCCAATAAGAATTTCCTGTGTCATTCTTGTTGCTATGTTTCCCCTTCCCTTAGGTTTTACTTTCTTATGTAGCATTTTCCTTCTTTCTTTGAGTATGTGCTTTAGTTTTCTTAGGTCTGTCCACATTCGTTCCTTTTAATGTGTGTCAAGGCGTTGATGACCTCGATGTTGAGCGCCTAACACACCACCACCACCACCACCACCACTAGTTGCGTTTGTCATTGAACCATTACGTGGCACAAACAACTCCGCATTCTGCCCTCTCTGTTGTGTATGTCGTGTGTTTGCAGGTACAGTTGCGTCTGTTACGGAACCTTCTCGTGGCACTCGTAACTCTGCAAATTTCTGTGTCGGCTGTTGGGGCATATTTAAAATGTGTACGGTAGATTCGACGTATTCTAAATGTTCCCCCTCTTCGTCACTGTCTACTTCTGTTGGAACGTTAGCTAACTGCCGGTTCATTGTATTGACGCGTATTCTGTCCCTGAATATGCGGCCAACAAATGCGTTTCCTGTGCTCGTTTCGCTTCTAATCTTTTCCATTTCCTACGTGGGCTGTCTATTTCTGGCTCAGAATATGCCCTACCTAGAATTCCATATTCTGGAAATTCGATGTTCTCGTCCCTTCGATTCCCATTGGCGACCAATCCGGAAATCCATAGCATTGGCGTTTGGCGTTTGCTGTCTCCCTGTGAAAATCTCTGAAACTGCGTGCTATGTGTAAAGAATGTGTAGGCTGGCCGCTCCCACATAATGTAGCGGAATTTGCTTTTAAGCCGAACACGGGGTCGTTCCTCCATTCTCTGTCTGCTCTATGGGCAGTCACCAGCCGACATAGATAGACTGGGTCGTCCTCTGAAGGGACCGGCCCCCTGGCGTGCAGTCTGCCTCTCTCGAACTAAAGGCTCCTGTGACCGTCGTGTCTGGAATGTATGTGTGCACGCCAGCCTTGAGTATTTCAACCACAGTGCGCTTACTTGTTATTTGCATATCGTTTGCATGAATTCAAACAACATTGACTTTATCTTATCGAATTTGGGTCCAATGAAGCGTCTTGATGTGCGGAAAATGACTGTCAGGGCGGAATATGTAAGCAATGAAGGTCAGGAGACCACGACGTCTTACAGACGTCTGCCTTTTCGAAGATCCTCGTGAGATGTTCAAAAATGACAGCAACAGATACCTGAAGACAGTGGTCAACTGTCCTATGAAAGTTACAAGAACTAGGGTCCAGTCACCTAGATTAAAATTTTCTATGCCATTGTTTACCTTGTCCGATTTGAGACAATAGTCCTACTCCAGTAACCAAGTCTTTGGCGGGACGTTACATCCTAATCATGCTTCCGGTACTTTTCGATACTATTTCCTAGGAAGATTATAGGTATACAGTTATCAGATGATTAATTTGTTTGCTTCTGGAACTAGAGGGCAATATGTGGTAAACATCCTGACGACTGAATTGTTTGATTAAGCGAGATATATATATATATATATATATATATATATATATATATATATATATATATATATATATATACTCTTAACTAAATTTCAGCTATGCGAAAGGATTTTGGTAGGAACTGCTGCAGACTTTTTAGAAGTTATTCAGTAAGAGGACGTAGTGGGAAAAGGCATCAGAACGTGCTCAATTATGTATCCTGGGGAGAAAGGTAAACTGGAAATTATGTATAATGTTCCGATGTATAATGTTCATTGGGAGATGAGTACGTTGAAAATGGAGCAAAAAGTATTCACGTCTGTTTCAACAACTAGAAAATTCAAGTGACTTTAGGGGACCATGGATATGCTAAAACTGGATAGGTCAAGCGAAATACGAAACTAGCTCGTCCCAGCTGCGAATCTGGTTTCCTACCCGCTGCATCACATCACTTGAAAGGAATACGTTAACACAGTGTCGCCAAGAGTTACAAACTGAATTATACGACCGATGAGCAACGATCGCGGATTTTTCTTTACAGTTGGCGGATCATTGTTGTAGGTCAAGAAAACAAGTTGTCCACGGACTAAACTACTCATATGCACCGAAACCGTATGACCACTGTCGATCGCGATACTGGATGCTGGCAGGTGGCGCTGTTCGCACGTGACACAGTGTGGACAGCATATAAACTCAGCGCAGGCGAATGGGGAATTATTCTAACACCGATACGGACCGCAAATGGAGACATCTGATATATAAGGTCTTCGAGGAAGTTGAGATTCTTATGGTCGGAGCCTGAGAAAGAGCTCCTCGGAAAGTGCAAAGCTAGGCGGGTACTTAGCTTGCAACTTTCGTGAGCACGTATGGAAAGAGATTAAGGGATGGTGAAGACACGAGCTGGCGGTAAGGTGTTGGACTTCTACCCCTCGTCACACAACGTAGAACTTGGAGGGTAGTAGGTTCTGTAAATCACTCGTAGAACACGAGGCCATCCGTGATCCGTCTGGCTACAGCGCACCACACAGCTGGTTCAGACACCTTTCCAACCACACCATTCAGTCGACATAGACGAAAGAGGCGTTCAGCAGCGGACGACTCGTACGTGTTCCGACGTTGGCCAGACGACATCCACTGCCGCCATTGCAGTGAGCAGGGCATTATAGGAACTGGAAATGTGTCACGTGGTCCGATGCATCACATTCTTGCTACACAAGGCCGATAGTCGTGTCTGGATACGCCGTCATTCAGGCGAATAACTGCGCGAAACATATACCACGCCATGGATGCACGCCGGTGGGGGCACTGTTATGCTGTGAGGGGCATTCAACTGGGCTTCCATGGGACATGTGGCTGTAATAGCATTCAACGCGGTAGTTGCGGACTACGAGAAAATTATTCCTTTGTATTCGATGTCTTCCCCAATAGCGATGCCAATATTCCAGCAGCATAAGTCTCCGTGTCACATCGTCGGAAAAGGGCTTCCCTCATTCGAGGAACAAGATACTGAATTCATGTTTACGACTTGGCCACTAAATATGTCTGACTTCAACCCAGTATAACAAAGAGCCGACATAGAAAGCCAATTCCACGCCCACAGACCGCCGACCAGTAACTTATGAGCATTGTGTATCCGTGAGCAGAAGTCCGATCCCTCTGAAGATATACTCATAGCACGATCTTGACCATGTCAAGCTGAAAATCTTATGTTTCGCGTTTCAACGATGGACAAACACGCTGTTAAGCAGGTGGCCATATCGTCTGAGTCATTTGTGCAGTCAACACGTGTACTTTTTCCGCACCCAGCGATGTCGAAAGTTTGATGTTTCACAGAATTCCTAGTATTTACGGTCTACTCGTGAAATGGTCGTACGGGAGCGTCCGCACTCCATAGCTACCTCGGAGATGCTGTGTCCCATCTCTTGTACGCCGACAATATCACAACGTTCAGACACACTTAAATCTTGATAACCTGCCATTTTTGTTCATCTAACAATTGTTCCAAACACTTGTTGCCTTACCTAGGCATTGCCGACAGCAGCGCCTTATTCTGCCTGTTTACGTATCTCTGTAACTGAATACGCATGCCTATACCAGTTTCTCTGGCGCTTAGGTGTATATCGATGAAAACGACCTAGCGCTTAGCAGAGCTCACCTTTATGTCCAGCATCCAACTCTAATTTAGCACGTTTCGTTCTAAACAACGACACATTTATTCTACAAATCACCTCAGAAATTCATAGAGCGTGTCCTTATTACATTTTTATCGTTTTTCAGTGTTCGTATATACCGGAGCTATAATGGTAGTTTAATAGTAAGGCAGGACAGGTTCATCACGAAAAATGTTTCATATAACGCCCTATGGCTGATAATTTTTGTCTATATAACTGAAAGCCAAAAAGACGTAGTTAAGTTATTCTTAAAGCCTGCTGCAGTTCCCTTACAAACTGAAATGTATATGGAACAATAATTATGGATCATAAATATGCCTGGTGCAGTTTCACTGCATCGTATATGGACCATGATCTTAATATCAGTTTACATTTTAAGTGGCGCATTAGATGCAGCTTATGAATAACGAGGTGAACGTGTTCCTCATGGTCTAACGGTCTGTCCGCCTGGCAGCCGACATACAGCTGAAGTATTCGCCTCGCCTTGACTAACCGAAACAATGTTAAAAACGTTTACACCTCCCAGAGTTGTCAGTACATAACAATCCTTTCAGTGGCAATATTTTCCTTTGAGAACTTCACACGACCATAGTGTAAACAATAATAATACATTTATTTCTAATTTGTCTTATAAACTCCCTGAACACTCTGTGCTTCCTTCTTGTTTTTTTCCATTTCCATCATCCCACATCTTTTCGAGGTAGACATGTTACTATTAGGATTTTGGCAGTGTTACTAGTAGGGGGTGGCTGGATTCCGTTCCTCTCTCCACCACGCAACCAAATTGTACCCCGCGAGCCGAAATTTGTGTACTCCCACAGCCTGCCGCTAGTGATATTCCATGTGGAATGGTTCGAAAGTTTTCTATAAGTTTGAAAATCGTGTAACTGAGTGAGGACATGAATGAGGACATCTGCATCTACATCTACATGATTACTCACAATAAAGTACCTGCAGAGGTTTCAATGAACCATCTTCAAGCTGTTCCTCTTCCGTTGCACTCTCCACCGGCGCACGGGAAAAACGAGCACTTATATTTTTCTGTTCGTGCCCTGATTCTTCTTATTTTATCGTGCTGATCATTTCCCCCTATGTAGGTGGGTACCAACAGAATGTTTTCGCTATAGAAGGAGAAAATTGATTGAAATTTCATGAGAAGATCCCGTAGAAATGAAAAACGCCTTTGTTTTAGTGATTGCCACTCCAATTCACGCATCATGTCTGTGGCACTATCTCCCCTATTTCACGACAAGACAAAACGAGCCGCCCTTCTTTTCGATGTCATCCGTTAATCCCATCTGTTGCATATCCCACACCGCACGGCAATACTTCAGAACAGGGCGGACAAGCGTGGTGTAAGCAGTCTCTCTAGTAGCCTTGTTGCACCTTCTAAGGGTTCTGCCAACGAATCGCAGTCTTTGGTTTGCTCTACCCACAACATTATCTATGAGATCTTTCCAATTTAGGTTATTTGTAAGTGTAATCGTTAAATATTTAGTTGAATTTACAGCCTTCAGATTTGTGTGACTTATCGAGTAATCGAAATTTAGTGGATTTGTTTTAGTACTCATGTGAATAACGTCGCACTTTTCTTGCCACTTTTCGCACCATACAGATATCTTATCAAAATCATTTTGCAATTCGTTTTCGTCATCTGATGACTTTACAAGACGGTGAATTACAGCATCGTCTGCAAACAATCTAAGACGGCTATTCAGATTGTCTCCTAGGTCGTTAATATAGATCAGGAACAGCAGAGGGCCTATAACACTTCCTTGGGGAACGCCATATATTACTTCTGTTTTACTGGATAACTTTCCGTCTATTACTACGAACTGTGACATTTCTGACAGGAAATCATGAATCCAGTCGCACAACAGTGGCGATATTCCGTAGGCACGCAGTTTGGTTAAGAGACGCTTGTGAGGAACGGTGTCGGAAGCCTACTGGAATTCTAAAAATATGGAATCAATTTGACATCCCCTGTCGATAGCACTCATTAGTTCGTGAGTATAAAGAGCTAGTTGTGTTACACAAGAGCGATGTTTTCTGAAGCCGTGCTATGTGTCCATAAATCGTTTTCGTCGAGGTACGTCATAGCGTTCGAATACAGTACATGTTTAAAAACCCTACTGGAGATCGACGTTAGTGATATGGGCCTATAATTCAACGGTGTACTCCTACTTTCCTTTTTGGGTATTGGTGTGACTTGAGCAATCTAGTCTTTAGGTACGGATCTTTCTGAGAGCGAGCGGTTGTGTATAATTGCTTACTATGAAGCTATTGTTTCAGCATTCTCTGAGATTAACCTGACTGGTATACAGTCTGGAATAGAAACCTTGCCTTTATTACGTTATTTAAGCTACTTTGCTACGTTCCTCATGTTGTGAGTTTTCTTTGATTGGAATTATGGAATATTTAGTTCTTCCGCTTTGATGAAGGAACTTGGGAAACCCGTGTTTAATAACTCTTTTTTAGAGTCACTGTCATCAGTGACTTCACTGTTCTTATCGCGCAGTGAAGGTATTGCTTGCGTCTTCTCACTGCGGTGCTTCAAGTATGACCAGAATCTCTTTGGGCTTTCTGACAGATTTCGAGAGAGTTTCGTTATGGAAATTATTAAAAGCATCATTGAACTATGCCCTGTATTTCGAACTTCTGTAAAAGTTTGCCAGTCTTGGGGACTTCGCGTTCTTTTAAATTTGGCATACTTTTTTTGCTGCTTGTGATACAGCGACCTGACCCGATTTGTGTGTTATGGGGGATCAGTACCATCACTTATTAATTTATGTAGTATATATCTCTCAGTTTCTGTCGACGTATCTTTTTGAAATCATTCCACAACTTTTCAACGCTCGCATGACCAGATCGAAAGTAGTGAAGACTGTCTCTTAAAGCAGCGTTAAGAGCATTTTATCAGATTTTTAAACTGATAAACTTTGCGTTTCTTTTTGATGGTTGTAGGAGTTACGCCATTCAGCCTAGCAGCAACTGCCTTGTGGTCGCTAATCCTTGTATTCGCCGCGATACTATCTGTCGAGGATTATTTGTGCTAAGAGGTCAAGCATGCTTTCGCAACCATTTACTCTTCGAGTGGCTCTAACGAACTAATTGTTCAAAATAGTTTTCTGAGAAAGCATTCAGTACAATTTCGGCTGACGTTTCTTGCCTGCCGCCGGCTTCAAAAGTATAATTTTTCCAGCATATCTACGGTACATTGAAGTCACCCTCGACTATAACTGTATGAGTGGGGCACATATTTCAAATGAGACTCTAGTCTTCTTTGAACTGTTCAGCAACTATATCTTCTGAATCGGGGGTCAGTAAAACTATCCAATTAATAGTTTAGTCCGAGTCAAGTATAAGCTCTACCCATACTGTTTCGCAGGAACTATCTACTTCAATTTCGCTACAGGGCAAACTACCTCTGACTGCAATAAATACTCCACCACCGACTGTATTTAATCTGTCCTTTATGAACACTGTTAGATCGTTTGAAAAAATTTTGGCTGAACTTATTTCCGGCTTTAACCAAATATCTTTTCCTACAACTATTTGAGCTTAGGTGCTTTCTATCATGGCTTGGGGCTCTGGTTCTTCCCCAACACAGCTACGACAATCTACAACTACAATAACGATCCTTTCTGCAGCTAACGTACTGTGTTTTACCTATCCACTTTTAGACAGACACCCTTTCTGTGGTTCGCTGAGACCTTAAACCTAAAAAGCCGCCCAGTCCCTTCCACCCAGCCCCCGCTAACCCGTGTAGCCGCTTCCTGTGTGTAGTGGACGCAGAGTGCAGGCAGTAGCCGGGGCGGCCACAGCAGTGGACCGATCGGCGGACATGTGCTGTTACGTGCTTCACGTCACTCACATCCCCGCGTCTGAGCCCCCTCAGTGATGCCCCTCGGTACCAGCCTCAAATTGTGTGACAGAAGCCAACACTGCCTGGAACTGTGACCGAAGGTCACAAAACCAGCTCGCATCTGTACACGGCAATCACAGTTCCTATACATTACTGCAGTCGCTCCTGTTTGAAGCTCGTAAAAATATGTACTGGCCTTATTAGCAGCAGGAAGACGAGGTGCTCTGTCTCTGACGGTATATCCGCCACTGAGCAGTGCTAACCAAAACAAACAAAAGCCTGTACGTTACGAGGGTCGACATAAGGTTCAATCGCAACGGTGGTACTGTACGCTACACTGTTATGAAAGTAGAAGCTTGTGCCTAGTAAACACTCGAATACGGAAGAAATTACATAAATAATCTAGTAACTACACATGACTTCCAGACCGGTATTCAACTACTCCGATGTGGAAAGCAGCCTGAGAACCACATCCACGGTGACCGGCACAACAGACGTTATCATCAATGCGCTGGGTGGATTTGATACAGGCTAAGTACCCCCCGAAATCCCGAAGTTACATGCTAAAGCGCGTGCCTATCCGGTTGGAGTACTGAACATGGGGTGCAAAATAAGAGCTGCATTAAAAAAATTTCCGTTTGAGGTTACAGCGGGACTATATATGCAACCGACTGCGACTCCGATGCTGGTATGTAAGTACCAATTCGTAGGTAAGGGGATAGGCGTGGCCTTCGAGGCGAAACTTTTTGTTGGCGCCTTATATATCTTACGTACTGCTTCAGCGATTGTTAAATATTCGTTTCATAAATTCACGCATATTTTCCCTGGTGTGATCATTATTTATTTAAGTTCAGTACATGTGTCGCCTTGCAGTACAGAGTCTGCAAAATAAATCGCGCATGAGATAGGCAGCCCAGCTTACATCATCTACAACTGGGGTCAGTAATGTGTGTTAGGTTAGCTCAGTTAAAGTAGTAAAGTAGTTTTGCTATTTGGGGAGAAAATAACTGATGATGTTCGAAGTAGAGAGGATACAAAATGTAGACTGGCAATGGCAAGGAAAGCATTTCGGAAGAAGAGAAATTTGTTGACATCGAGTATAGATTTAAGTGTCAGGAAGTCGTTTCTGAAAGTATTTGTATGGAGTGTAGCCATGTATGGAAGTGAAACTTGGCGATAAATAATTTGGACAAGAAGAAAATAAAAGCTTTAGAAATGTGGTGCTACAGAAGAATGCTGAAGATTAGATGGGTCGATCACATAACTAATGAGAAGGTAGTGAATAGAATCGGGGAGAAGAGGAGTTTGTGGCACAACTTGACAACAAGAAGGGACCGGTTGATAGGACATGTTCTGAGGCATCAAGGGATCACCAATTTAGCATTGGAGGGCAGCGTGGAGGGTAAAAATCGTAGAGGGAGACCAAGAGATGAATACACTAAGCAGATTCATAAGGATGTAGGTTGCAATAAGAACTGGGAGATGAAGAAGCTTGCACAGGATAGATTAGCATGGAGAGCTGCATCAAACCAGTCTCAGAACTCAAGACCACAACAACAACAGTTATGGTTGTGACGTATCCCTACACCTTAATCAGTTATTGTGGAAATTAGACCGTATTTCGAGTACGCCCAACAGAAATTATAATGTTTTCAATAAGGCTACCGTTTCTAAAGATATCTCACACCGATTAGAGGGAAGATGCGTGGAACAAGCGATTCCGAAAAATAACTTACTCCTCTCTTAGTACTCTGCTGTTGTTACACTTATTGTTCTTAACTAACAGGGTAGTGCAATCGTTCACGTAAAGCAGTAGGAGAAAGGGGTATGTCAAGAATCGTCTAGGCCTCAACAACTCAGATGAAATGATTTAGGATGGTTAATAATTACGGTCGGCAGCCCAGTAGGTCAACTGCTGTTCAATAAATTACTAATGACCTGAACAGGAGTTGTTTGAAGTTATACGGAAATAACTGCGTGGCAGCAGAAGGCGTACGCATACGTAGTTAAAACTTAAAGAAAATATTAGGAATAAATGAATACTGGAATGAAAGACTTTAAATAAAATCGTGCAATTATTAATACAAGCCAATACAATCGGGAATAATTATATTTAGAAATATTAAGCATAATAGCTATTGACATATATTTGGCAGTAATTTACATTCATTTTTATTAGCATACTAAAAGTGAACAGCGGCTGTGATTGTTATGCAAAACAAACAGTTAAATATATGAGGCATTTCTAAAAGGTGCATTTAATTAAGTTTCAAACAGTAAAGAAAACTTGCAGGTATTTTTAATTTACTTATTCAGTTCTTTCCTTTCTTACACGACACTCGGATTAGCACACGCCATAAAAGTTTGGACTGTTTCTAGATTGCGAAGACTTAGGTTAAACAATATAATAAGATAATTTTATTGTCTCACTTATTATTTGCAAAATGATCAAAGTAAGGTCACTGGAAAATGCCTCACAGTTTCCAAACGAGATGCTGTAGTACTCGGTGTAAACGACAATGCTCCAGCAACTTTCTTTAACTACAGCAGATTAAGCGGAAGGATGTTGACATAACAGGTGTTTCCTTCATCTGCCCACTCTTCCCATGGAACAGATATTCCTGAGATACATAGTAAGTGGATTCACATAACCACAGCCACACAGAGCACGCTCTTGCACTTCCCACAACTCACCTCTGCCGGCCTCGGTGACCGAGCGGTTCTAGGAGCTTCAGTCCGGAACCGCGCGACTGCTACGTTCGCAGGTTCGAATCTTGCCTCAGTCTTGGATGTGTGTGATGTCCTTAGGTCAGTTAGGTTTAAGTAGTAGCTCTAGGGGACTGATGACCTCAGATGTTGTCCCGTAGTGCTCAGAGCCATATTTTCGCTCAGCTCTCAGTGAGTATCCTCTACCTCGTTCGCTCTCCGACGTCACATCACGCCGACCAGAGACTAATCTCTCTACCTGGATGTTTCTCTTTTATCATTGGCGATTACACAGTATCATTACAGTGTTTCACACTAATAATTCTGCGTTACGTAACATAGCGTTTGACATATTTCCATTACAAATAAATAGGAAATTTTTACTCTTTTACATAATATCGATTACACAATACATAAAACAGGTGAAAAAGTTAGGTCACAAGCTGTAATAAGAATAAAGCCGGATTTCCGCCAGGAGAACAAATCGATGCGAATAATATTTCATATACGTAAAGTTATGCTCTTACTACGGCATGAGCTTCAGACACCCTTTCGAAAAGAGCCAATGCATATACAGGCTAGGTCCTACTAGTTTAGGACAGCACCTCGGAGTTGCAACAGAGCTAGCGCACCAACCTGTAATGTGGCGTTCTGCCGTTAGTAGTTGACTAGGTTGCTACAAGTTGCGGCATTCCTTCAGTCGACCATGCGATGCGAGTCTAACACTTGGCATAAAACACCCAGCCAGAGGAAGTGAAAATGTTACCTCCGGCCGGAGTGGCCGAGCGGTTCTAGGCGCTACAGTCTGGAACTGCTTGACCGCTACGGTCGCAAGTTCGAATCCTGCCTCGGGCATGGATGTGTGTGATGTCTTCAGGTTAGTTAGGTTTAAGTAGTTCTAAGTTCTAGGGGACTGATCACCTCAAGTCCCATAGTGCCCAGAGCCATTTGAACCATTTGAAAATGTTACCAGCTTATCAGGTATCAGTACACCTGCAGAGTCAGACTTTTGACTAGCGCAGCCTCTGCGCCAGTAATCGATCGAATATATGGTCATTTCGGCCTCATCGAACAGAATTAACAACTAGGTGAAAACGGCGATCTGTTAGTCGTCAGCTATCCTTCATGCTTCTGGCCTTCAAACTGCGTCCGTTGTGGTGAGGCTTCCAAAGACTGCCATCGTCTAACAATCCAGCCAGTCCCAGAGCGTCCTGGGTTCGAAGCGGGGCTCGCCACGCACGACAGGTTGCAGTCAATGGGTGCCACCTAAAAACCAACACAGCCACCTACTCTCGCTGCTTCGCAGAGCTGACGTATGACTGGAACAGCCTGGTAGCTTCGCACCGCCACCCGTAACTGACTCAACATATGTCATGTACTGGAAATTAGCCACAAATAGTAGCTGGGTTGATGTTCTCGAAGATTTGTATGGGATTCAACAAATAATACAGAATGTTGTAACTATCCGAACTTTCTTAGCGTGTTAGTTCATTATTTTCTTGTTGGATCTGCAGCTGATACTGACATGCAACTGAAGTCTCAACAACAATAATAACGAATGCTCCTGTCGGGTGAGCATTCTTGACTCTGCACTCGCCGTAGTACTTGAGAACATACACCATAGCTTCCTCCAACGTATTTCTGCAGGCAGAATCTGCCATCCCATTACATCACAACTGAGAAGTATCGGCGCTAAAACAGCATGAATTATTTTAGAATCTACAAGTCATACATTCTTTGGCTTGCACCTATGTTCCGCAGATGTCGCAGGGTCGGCAGGGTTACAATAGGATTTGGCATTGTTAATTTAAAGAGGTGGCTTGTTGCCCTTCCTGCCACTAACCCCCCCCCCCCCCCCCCCCGCCCCCGCGACAGAATCAGTGTACCTCAGCTGTCTGCATATAGTGTAAACCATGAAACAGTGTGAAAGTGTTTCAAATGTCTGTGAGTCACGTAACAGAGGCGGGATGTGGTGACCAGACCGGTATTCACATAGTGGGATGTGGAAAACGGCCTAAAAACCACATCCAGGCTGGCCGGCACATTGGCCCACCTCGTTAATCTGCCGGGCGGATTCGATTCGAGGCCGGCGCGCCTACCCGAGTCCAGAGAGCAGCGCATTAGCGCTCTCGGCTGACGGAGCGGGCATTTTACGATCTACAAGTATCGTGCGTAAAAACAAAACAGCTTATTCTAGATTAAATCTAATGTAGGTACTTCAGTATAAAGGATAAAACGCACTTTAAACATTGTGCTGTGTGAGTGCCACAGCCTTGGCGCCCTAATATCGACTGTATCTGTTCTGCGATCATCTCTGGACCGTTTCTGGGGTACCAGGCGACGCCTGCCAGCAAGAGGGTGCGTAACCACCGGCAGACGTGGATATGGAGATGTGTTCAGATAGCTATGAGGAAGTGACTTGCAGGCAGGGATGTAGGGAGTTCGAGGATTGGGTTTACTAAAGATGTGTGAGCGCTCTGTTGGGCCAAACATAGCTGGAAGGCAGCGGCGACCGGCCTGCGAAGTTTTACTGGCGCCATCACGCCGATTGTAGTTTACCTCTCAGCAACTCGGCCGTTGGAGGGAGCGAACCTACTCGGGGAACCTCTACGTGCCCATTTTGTGGACTACATTGCGAGGACTTTTGTTATGGTTAGTAATTTCTTTCTTAAACGATGTGTGGGCCACTGCAGCCTGGTTTCTTTCAGATTTATCAGATGTTTGTGGTGGTTCCCCAATTCGCTCTTATGAGTGAAAGTCGCCCGTTTGTATTTTGCGAGTAGGCTCTGTACAGCCGAATTTCTGATCATGTATTCGTAACTTGCGACTGAGTTCTTTGTGTGCCCAAGTCGAGTTCTCTATGAAATCATTCTGTAAGTAACCTGCCTGGTGTATTACTTATCCATTGTTCGCCACGCTTCTTTAATTTTATGGTATATGGTATGTAATTAGAATATTGCTCAAAGTACTTACTGTTGAGGCAAACTGTAAACCATTTTTCTGACGTATTAAAAATTCAATGCTCGCCAGACTTCTTTAATTGATTGGTGGTTTTGGTATGACATTAGAACATCGTTTAACGCTTTCAGTGTTTGTCAGATTGGTTTCACTCGTTGGTATTCTGTATTTGATTGGAAAACTGTTTAACTCTATCAGCGTTTGCCAAACATGTTTTATGCATTCGCGTTTTAGAGTACTGTGCAATGCAGTCAGTGATTATTAGATTCGTTTTATGCATAGGTGATTTATATTTTATTAGAATAGTTTTTAATTGTACTTATATGTGAGTGTTACACGACAGATTAGCGATTTTTTAATGCGGTATTTATCGGGAGCAAACACGGAAAGGAGCTCATTGTGTGCTTTAGTCTGGGACATCATTGCTTGCATTGGTTGGTGAATGCCTCATCCATATGTGAGGAAAGAATTTATTTTGGTAAGGCAGCTGGTCAACTGAGTCTAGTAAGTCCATATTACTTGTCATTTGCTGTTTTCCGAAAAAGCCACATGTGTGATAATTATCTTGTTATTCGTTTATTTTCCGTTTCAGCCCACCGCGCTTAATTGGTTCCGTTTGAATATTTGGGCGGCTATTGATGGTGTTTGCTATCCTGTAACCTCTTAGTATTTTGTGTTTTAGTTTTGTATGACTTGGTGCAAATGATTAAATGTCGTCTAAGTAAATCTATGCTTTACGCGGTCTTTGAGATAAGTTTAACATGACGTTTTGCTCGGCCATTGAGCCATAAGGCTCTCAGCATTTAAGATTAAGATCCTACGAAACGTTTACTAATTTCACGTAATTAATGTACACCCTGAGGTACCTTCCCCAACTGTAAAATTTGTATGACCACCGGCTGTTAAGTCAGTTAGCCTCCATCTGTTTTAAAAACTAATACAGTTTCTTCTAGTGAAGTTCTGTTCACTTATGATTGGTCAGTGTTATCGCAAACTGGTCTTTACAGCCGGGGCGTCGTGTTCCTTAAAGAAAATTACATGCAAATTTTTCTTATTTGAGATTGCTTCGCCGTGATATATATCATTTGGCCTTGTACCTTGTGTACACTTGCCCAGTATAACTAATTGCTCGATTCACTGGTGTTCTTGACCTGTTATTCTGTGTTAAGAACGTTCACTGCAACTGCTTAACAATTTAAGCTATTTTGGCTTCGCCTCGGGAGACATTTATCATTGCACCTCGAGCTAATAGATAACGTTAAAAAGAAATTAATGTAGAGTAATGAAATTTATGGAATGCATTTGTCTATGTGGTATTTTTAAGTGATTAACATTGCAAAATCAGAGGTTGATGAAATGGCGATTTAAGACATTGAAAATCTGAAAATCTGGTGCATTAATAATCAGCGAGCCGGCCGGAGTGGCCGTGCGGTTCTAGGCGCTACAGTCTTGAACCGCGAGACCGCTACGGTCGCAGGTTCGAATCCTGCCTCTGGCAGGTTAGTTAGGTTTAAGTAGTTCTAAGTTCTACCCCTAGCAGTTGAGTCCCATTGTGCTCAGAGACAATTGAACCAATAATCAGTATAACTACCAGATTGTTAAATGAAAGCTTGCTAAGTTGCATGCATCGTGTTGTACAGATGCCAGATGTCAGTGACTGGGATTACGTTTCATGCCTGTTGCACATCGTTGGTCAATATGGGGATGGATAACGGTATTTCAGGATGACGCTGGAGATGTCCTATATGTCTTCGACAGGAGACAGGTCTGGTGATCGAGCAGAGTAAGGCAACACGTGGAAACTCTGTACAGAATGCTGGGATACAACAGCGGTATGTGGTCGAGCGTTATCTTCCTTAAAACACCCCGTGGAATGCTGTTCATGAATGGCAGAACAGCACGTCGAATCACCGTACAAATCTGCTGTCAAGTTGCGTGGGGTAGCCACGAGAGAGTTCCTGCTGTCATACAAAATCGCACCCAAGACCATAACTCCAGGTGTAGGTCGAAGGTGTCTAGCACGCGAACAGGTTGGTTGCAACCCGCAACTGTCCTTCTTCTAACCGACATACAGCCATCACTGGCACCGAGGCACAACCGGGTTTCATCAGAAAACACAACACCTCCACCCTGCTCACCAATGTGGTCAGGCTTGACATCACTGAAGTCGCTGATGGCTGTGGTTTGTGGTCAGTGTAATGTGCAGAGCTGTCCTTCAGTAACCAATCTGCAACGCCTCGTTGTGTCACTGTCCAAATTGCTGATGCATATGCTGTGCGATGTACCAGAGTCAAACGCGAAACACGATTGTCTTCCCCGTCGGTAAAGCCACGTGGCCGTTCGCGGTCTGGTCTTCTTGCGACAGTACACTATCTTGACCGCAGCTGCCAACACTGCCGTCAATCTTATACCCTTGCTATATTACAGCCAAGTCTTACTGCAGCGTCGCTAAAGGAACATCCAGCTTCTCATACCCCTATTACAGGACCTCGTTCAAACTCAGTGAGGTGTTGATAATGGCATCTTTGTCGCCTTCAAGGCATAATTGACTAACTTTAACTCACCACGTTCAGTCTAAATGCAGCGAACGCTCGCGACAGCTGCAGCGTGTGTGCGAAACAAACAGAATTTGCATCCTCACAGTGGCGATACTAGCATCAGTCTTATGCGATTGGCGTGAAATTACAACAGATCATCTCTCAGATGCAGAAACACGTCTACCAATATCGTTTATGTCGTCCAACTCCCTCATGTTGATGTGAATTTTTTTCCATCAGTGTATAGTTTTTTTCTTGTTCAGTTACTTTTCTTCTTTTCTCTTTCCTGTTGGCATCTTTACCGCAACTGCTTAATACTTTAAATTCTTTTAGCTCCGCTGTGCGAGACGTTATCTTTGGGCCTTAAGCCAATTGTGCAGCTGCTTAGTGTAATCATAACTGTTGTTGATTGGCAAGAGAGCCAACCCACTATGAGAGGAAGCCGAAAGGCACCCGTTTTAGCTCACGCAGGCTGGCTTGAGGTCTGGAACAGGTCAAGGAAATGAGACTAACAAAAAACGTACGTAGCTGCTGGAATACTTAACTTTAATCCATAATTGGTGAACATCGCTGTTGACGGTACATGTTTTACAGCATCACTAGTAACTGGTAATGGCGCCTTGCCAGGTCGTAGCAAATGACGTAGCTGAAGGCTATGCTAACTATCGTCTCGGCAAATGAGAGCGTATTTTGTCAGTGAACAATCGCTAGCAAAGTCGGCTGTACAACTGGGGCGAGTGCTAGGAAGTCTCTCTAGACCTGCCGTGTGGCGGCGCTCGGTCTGCAATCACTGATAGTGGTGACACGCGGGTCCGACGTATACTAACCGACCGCGGCCGATTTAAAGGCTACCACCTAGCAAGTGTGGTGTCTGGCGGTGACACCACGATAACCTTAGACTATCGATGGACTTGCATTGTGTGTTGACAGCAACGAGGTAGCTCAATTAATAGTTTTATAGCAACTGATTAGTATTTGAGTTATTCTAACAATTTCATTTTGGACTCTTAACATGTGGCGTTGATTGACCTTTTTAATTATCATCTCACATCCATGCATATCATCCGTTGTATTGTGTATTTCTTCTCATCGTAAAGTGTTTGACATTTTTGTGATAGTAAATTGTTGATCATGTACACTTTTTTGTGGTCACAGTATCGTTCCCCTCCCCCAACCAGATCCGTACTGCTTCAGTGGTAACGGAATACGATTAACATTCAGTGGCAGGGGTTCTGAACTTATGTAGCGGTAGGATAGAACAATATCACTGTGTTGTGTGTTTTGATGTTTCAGAATACCATTGAGAGATGAATTGTACTGGGCGTATTCCAGCTCGAGTATGAGTGGCTGTCTGGTGCGGGGAAACAGAAGACAGTTCTTGCAGGGTGCACTGAGCGGTGGTCTTGTCATTACGATTAACACCGTGGGTGAGGTGGGTGACGCCTCTTCGGTTTGTGGCTGCCTCCTTGCTGGTCTGCAAGCCTACATTGCGTTGCTGCAGGGTTGTATTCCCACCCATGCTCAGGTGTTCAGAATCACTGAACGCTGAACAGAAGGCTGCAATCGAAGAATTGCGTGATAAGGTTACACGTTTGCAACTCATAGGTAGCATGCTCAATGGGCAAGAGAACGTGGATTGGAGTGATTTGGTGCTGGGTGACTTAATGTGTAGGTATCTACAACTGTTCCGACGATGAGGTTGAGGCCAGTAAAACCTTTAGTGAGAACCTGGTCAGGTACTTCACCGTTGTCTGTAAAACCTGCTAAGGTCAAGCTTGCTTTGGCCGTCTTATGTCCAGTGAAAAGGCGAGGATGGTCCACGATCGAACTGAAGCTATTCATCTGTTCCCCAGGACCAAGGATAAAGATGAAAATGACTAACAACTCCGGACCGCTGGCTGCGTCCCTTAACTGCGTTGGAAAGGTGACCATTTTCAGTAGGGTGAAACTCAACAGGTATCTCTCGATGTTTTGAAAACAGCAATGGCTAGTTCAACCATCCTAGCTATACCTGACGGAGAATTTATCTTGCAGACAGATGCCTCCAATATTCGTGTTGCAACAACCCTCCTCCAAGCAAAGAGGGGAGAGAGGAAACCTGTTGCTTATGCCTCCAGGTCTTTACCCATGGCAAAAGGCGAATAATCACTATACAGCATAGAAGCGTTATTCCATACTGCTTGGCTTAGGGCGATTCATCTTGAACATTGCCATTCCACTAAGAGATCGACAACCAGACTTCAACATAGATGCTAACTGGACCATGGAAGATAAGAAAAATTGCCCAATGGGCTGTGCGGACATCAGCTTTCCGTTTTAAAGCTCACCACACAGGGACTACAGCTAACTCCATTGCCGACACCCTATACCAAATATTCCAATACGAGTCGTTACAGTGGATCTCCTGCAAGACGAGGAAGAAGCGTGGTGACAGACGTTGGGAAGTTGTGGAGCTGTTTGGAAAGTAAGCGAAATAGCGGGAGGTAAAACAACGGCTTAAAGAAGGGAGAAAGGTGCCAGGATATTAGCTTAGCACAGGTTCCGAACTGCTACTGCGGGAAGAATAAAATCTGCCTGTTCCAGGAGCTGATTCCTCTGGTATTGAAGTACTTTCATCATTCCTCATGTGGATGGCACCTGGGGATATACAAGATACCATTATGACGATTATGGAACACCTCACTTGGCCTACGTTTTACGGCGATATCTGTAAATTAGCAGGCCAGTGCGAGGAATACTTGGGAGCGAAATCCAACTCGAATACTGGAGTGTGCAAGATTAGCTCTGACAGGGCAAATCACCCTAACAATAATGTGTTCGTCGCTTATCTAGGTCGCCTACCACATACAAAACCAGTTAATCGGCACGTATTGGTGTTGGTGGACGCCCTCTGACGTTTTGTCTGGCTACTGCTGAGTAGCACAGGTGATAGAAGCGTAACCATTATCGTGTTAGTCACAGTTCTCTGTCTATGACGTCCTAAAACTTAATGTTAACGACATTGTGCCTGCTTTTGCGTCCCCTGAATTTAAGAGGCTGTGTTTACCGTCGCTGTTCCTCACGTAAGCTCCGTTCCCTGCTACTCACAATCCTACTTCATGGAGTGTGTGTGTCACAATCTTAGGCGATCTTGATCTGACACCATGGAAGTCGCAGACGAAGTGGGATGAGCCAATTAGCTGACAAAATTTTGTCTTCAACACTGCTGTGTATGAGATTTATAGCAGCACTTGCTCCAAAAAAACTGTTTTCGCTGTTAATTTGCCACTTTTCAACATGTGGTCAATTTTAAATAGTCTTCACGGGTTTGCCGACGGATCACGTGGATATTCCACAATATTTCCTCGGAACAACTGTCCGACATGTTCAGGTGGTTCAACCTTGCTGGTGGCTAGGTACGACTGACGGTATCCGCAAGTCGACGCTGTGGAGGTAACGTCTTGATTGAAGCAAGAAAATGCGTTTGTATATATAACACTACCAATATGTACAACAAGAGATGACTGACTATTTCTCAATAATTTCCCATATTTACAATACACATTGAACGAACGTGCGCCGTCATGGTCACAATGAATCTTGCAAATATTTTACAGGCTTTTCATATTAAATTTGCTAACAAAAAATCAGTAATTAGTAGGCAACTGATATATTATATCCAGCGCTCCTAGAACAAATTTGCAAGTTGTCTGGAGGTATGGTATGGATAAACCGTGTGTATATTTCATTTCCGTATTACGAGTAAACAACCAATCGCTGTGGTCCATTTAGTCACCTGACTGTAGCCGATTGTTTGTTTAAATATGCTACAAGTTTCATTAACAGTTTTAGTTGCAGCCTAATATTTATAATTCTCATATTATTTGTTTGTGAGGCATTAAATTGACGTAATTCCACAAATTACATTTTGTTTTTGATCTCTTTTATTACTCATTTTTCACTAAAATGCAAGCAGGCCGTTAGTATCATACATTGAAAAGTCGAAGAAACTGGTAAACCTACCTAACATCGTGTAGGGCCACCGTGATCACGCAAATGTGCCGCAACACGACATGCCATGCAGTACTGCTGGAGGGAACTGACATTATGAATCGTGCAGGGCTGTCCACAAATACGCGAGAGTACGAGAGGTGGGACTCTCTTGTGAACAGCAGGTCACAAGGCATCCCACATACGCACAATAATGTTCACGTGTGGGGAGTTTGGTGGGCAGGGGAAGTGTTTAAACTCTGAACATTCTTCCTGGAGCCACTCTGTATCAATTCTTGACGCATGGGATGTCGCATTGTCCTGCGGGAATTGACAAAGTTCGTCAGAATGAACAAGGCACACGAGTGGATGCCGGTAATAAGACAGGATGCTAACGTAGTTGTCTACTGTCAGAGTCCTACCTAGAAGTATCACGGATCCCGTGTCACTACGATTGCACACGCCCCACCATTACAGAGCCTCCTCCAGCTAGAACAGTTCAGTCCATGGATTCATGAAGTCGTCTCGGTACCCGTACCCGTCCATTTGCTCGACACAATTTGAAACGAGACTCGTCCGACCTGGCAACATATTTCCAGTCATCGACAGTGCAATGTCGGTGTTGTCGCGGCCAGGTGAGACGTAAAGCTTTTTGTTGTGCAGTCATTGAATGATTCGTACCGTCGCACTTGTTGATGACCGAACACTGAAATCCGTAACAATTTGCGAAAGGGTTACACTGCCGTCGTGTTGAACGATTCTCTTCAGTCGTCGTCGTTCCAGTTCTTGAAGGCTCTTTTTCCGGCCGCACCGATATCGGGGATTTGATGTTTTACCAGATTCCTGATATTCACGGTACACTCGAGAAATGGTCATATGGTAAAATCCGCACCTCATCGCCACCTTGGAGATGCTGTGCCCCATCGCTCGTGCACCGACTGTAACAAAGCGTTGAAAATCACTTAAATCTTAATAACTTGCCATTGCAACAGCAGTAACCGATACAACAACTGCATAATACACTTGTTGTCTTACATAGGCTTTGCCGACGGCAGCGCCGCTGTATTCTCTATTTGAATACGCATGCCTGTACCAGTTACTTTACTGTAATTTTATGTAATTAATTTCTGTATCCTTTAAAACCTCCGTGCCTACATGGTTGCATAGTCTGGAAACAAAACTGAGGTTGTCGTGAGAGGAGGACGATGTAAACATCAAGAACATAACCCAGAGAGTAAATGCCTAAAGCAGGCTCAGTATCGGAATAGCTGCTAAGGCAGATGTGACAGAGCTCATGCAGCGTACTCAGCGACAGTGGCCTTAATTCGCTCATTTATCTCGATGTTACTTTTGGGTGGGCCCATTTATTCCTGTGATCAAAGCCCTTGATTCTGGCTGAAAGTGCATACCTAGATAAAAGTGTCCTATGTCTAGATGGGCTTACACTCCTGGAAATTGAAATAAGAACACCGTGAATTCATTGTCCCAGGAAGGGGAAACTTTATTGACACATTCCTGGGGTCAGATACATCACATGATCACACCGACAGAACCACAGGCACATAGACACAGGCAACAGAGCATGCACAATGTCGGCACTAGTACAGTGTATATCCACCTTTCGCAGCAATGCAGGCTGCTATTCTCCCATGGAGACGATCGTAGAGATGCTGGATGTAGTCCTGTGGAACGGCTTGCCATGCCATTTCCACCTGGCGCCTCAGTTGGACCAGCGTTCGTGCTGGACGTGCAGACCGCGTGAGACGACGCTTCATCCAGTCCCAAACATGCTCAATGGGGGACAGATCCGGAGATCTTGCTGGCCAGGGTAGTTGACTTACACCTTCTAGAGCACGTTGGGTGGCACGGGATACATGCGGACGTGCATTGTCCTGTTGGAACAGCAAGTTCCCTTGCCGGTCTAGGAATGGTAGAACGATGGGTTCGATGACGGTTTGGATGTACCGTGCACTATTCAGTGTCCCCTCGACGATCACCAGTGGTGTACGGCCAGTGTAGGAGATCGCTCCCCACACCATGATGCCGGGTGTTGGCCCTGTGTGCCTCGGTCGTATGCAGTCCTGATTGTGGCGCTCACCTGCACGGCGCCAAACACGCTTACGACCATCATTGGCACCAAGGCAGAAGCGACTCTCATCGCTGAAGACGACACGTCTCCATTCGTCCCTCCATTCACGCCTGTCGCGACACCACTGGAGGCGGGCTGCACAATGTTGGGGCGTGAGCGGAAGACGGCCTAACGGTGTGCGGGACCGTAGCCCAGCTTCATGGAGACGGTTGCGAATGGTCCTCGCCGATACCCCAGGAGCAACAGTGTCCCTAATTTGCTGGGAAGTGGCGGTGCGGTCCCCTACGGCACTGCGTAGGATCCTACGGTCTTGGCGTGCATCCGTGCGTCGCTGCGGTCCGGTCCCAGGTCGACGGGCACGTGCACCTTCCGCCGACCACTGGCGACGACATCGATGTACTGTGGAGACCTCACGCCCCACGTGTTGAGCAATTCGGCGGTACGTCCACCCGGCCTCCCGCATGCCCACTATTCGCCCTCGCTCAAAGTCCGTCAACTGCACATGCGGTTCACGTCCACGCTGTCGCGGCATGCTACCAGTGTTAAAGACTGCGATGGAGCTCCGTATGCCACGGCAAACTGGTTGACACTGACGGCGGCGGTGCACAAATGCTGCGCAGCTAGCGCCATTCGACGGCCAACACCGCGGTTCCTGGTGTGTCCGCTGTGCCGTGCGTGTGATGATTGCTTGTGCAGTCCTCTCGCAGTGTCCGGATCAAGTATGGTGGGTCTGACACACCGGTGTCAATGTGTTCTTTTTTCCATTTCCAGGAGTGTATATGCTGGATGAGCGTGGTGTACTGGAAGCAGCCCTGTTGGTACCTTTATGGTTGTGGACTGGCTGATACATTCAGAGGAAGACGTCGAAGGCATTACCACTCGACGACTTCTGCAAGAACATTCTCCATCTTGGTCTTGAGGGTATGGACTATCTGTTCAGCCTCTGCAATGGAGGCATGGTGACAAGGGCTTTTGGTCAAATGATTGATACCGTTGTGGTGACAGAAGTCCTGAATTGAGCAGACGTAAATTTCTGTCCATCTGGTGCCACAGTGCGAGATGCCCCCTCAGTAGCAAAATCCCTCTCAAGGACACTGGGAGCACGCGACAAATGGAATGTTCGAGATGGCCTTCACCACCAGTAGCCACACAGCATCGCGAAATGGCCCCACCAAAATGGTGTGGATCCTCTCCCATAGGGACTCAGGGTGGGGCTATGGCAAAAAATGTTGAGCTGGGGAACCTTGCTTGACAGAGCAGGCATGGCAGGAGGGGCACATGCATTCAGTGTCGGCGTTGATGGTGGGTAGTAAACGTGTTGCCTGGCCAATTCTTCCATGTGCTTCACGCTTGAAGAAGCAGGAGCGCATTGCAGAATGAAGACCTAGCAGTCAGAGTACTCCACTGCCAACGATACGACACGCTGCCTGGTATTGAACTGGTAGCTCAGCCTGAAATAATTGGAAAAAACAGAGATAGCTCTGACCATTGCCTCTGGACTGGCGACAAACCCTTTCACACGGTTGGTCACTGAACGATCTCGAGACGACCTCATTAGCGTCAGTGGGGATGGGATTCATTCTAGGTTATTTGGAGCTCTTTATCCAGAGCGAATCAAACAGCTTCCTTGTGATCGAATTCTGCGCCAGAGTGAAGGAGGAGGACGGGTTCAAAATGGTTCAAATAGTTCTGAGCACTATAGGACTTGACATCTGAGGTCATCAGTCCCCAAGACTTAGAACTACTTAAACCTAACTAACCTAAGGACATCAGACACATCCATGCCCGAGCCAGGATTCGAACCTGCGACCGTAGCAACAGCTCGGTTCCGGACTGAAGCGCCTAGAACCGCTCGGCCACAACGGCCAGTGAGAAGTACGGGACAGGGCGTCTGCACTGGAAGGTTGGATGGTGTGGGGAAAGTGGATTTCGTAATGGTACCCTCTGAAAAACACTCTCCGATGCCTAGCAGATTGCAGTGTCTTATCCAAGAGCTTGGACTTATGACTGAACATAGAAATCGAGAGTTTATGGTCAGTCAATGGGTGACATTTGTTGCCATACACCTATACATACGAGGGTAATCCCAAAGGTAAGGTCTCCTATTTCTTTATAAGTACAGAACTCTGTTTGCGTGGCAGTTGGTCACACTGTTATGAAGAGCGCTTCACGCGCTGAGGCGCTGTCTTGGCAGTCGTTGAGAATAGAGCTCCTGTTGAATGTTACCGCCAAGGGCGAATTGCGCGCAGTTATTCGGTTTTTTAACGCAAGGGGCACAGCACCGATTGAAATCCATCTCCAATTGACGGAAGTGTATGGTGAGTCGTGCATGGATGTCAAAAATGTTCGCAAGTGGTGTAGAGAGCTTCCAGCTGGTCGGACCGAAATTCACGACGAACAAAGGAGCGGGAGACAATCGGTTTCTGCCGAGACAGTGTTGAAGGTTGAGCAAAGCATGAGTGAAGATCGTCGGATCACCCTGGACGATCTATGCACATTGGTTCCTGAGGTTTCCCGAAGCACCGCTCTCAAAATTTTAACGGAAACATCGAACTACCGGGAAGTGTGCGCAAGATGGATGCCGCGCATGCTGACTGAGGGCCACATGCGGCAACGAGATGATGCTTCCCGCGCTGTCCTTTACCGCCTTGCAGCCGAACAGGACAACTTTCTGGACTCAATTATCACTGGTGACGAAACCTGGGCATACCACTTTACACCTGAGACCAAGCAGCAGTCACACCAGTTCATAACTTTCTGAACAGCATGGCGGCGAGCTGAAATGACATGGGTATACAAAAACTGCCACAGCGCCTACAAATATGCATCGGTAGAAATGGTGATTATGTCGGAAAATAGCTAAATGCTCAAGCTGTAAACTGGTGTAAACCATTGCAGAAATAAACAGGTCTGCGTACTTATAAAAAAAATAGGAGACCTTACTTTAGAGATTATCCTCGTAGAACTTCTTGATTCCTCAAATGGTAGCTAAATCCTGCGTCTTAACCTAAGAATAGTTGAGCTGTACGACGTGTTGGAGGTGAAAACAGTTGGGAGCTTCGAACAACCTGACAGACTTGTGTAACAGAATAGCCGCAATTCCATAGTGGTACTCGTCCTTAGCCAGTGTTAACACCAGACCATGAGCTCATGGCACCAGTCTAGAACCTGGCTTGATACGATTCTTAGGAGCTGAAAAACATGTCGACAGGCAGACGACTACATGAATCTGACGTCCTCCTTGTACAGCTTATTGAGAGGTTGTGCGATCTGCGCCACTTAGGGAATAAACATGGCAGAATACCTAATTTTTCCTAAAAATGATTGCACCTGTTTGAAGTTGGTTGGACTGGCATATTAATGATCTCATCAGTGTGGTCGCTCTTTATGAGTAAGAATGTGTTGCAGGAATTTGACGTCGGGGATAGAGTGCACTTTTCCAAGTGGCAAAGTAAACCATTTTACCGGACTCATTTAAAAAGGATTTGAAGATTCTTGTGATGTTCCACGTTATTCACCCACATACGCCCACGTAATGATAATGCCGTGAATATAGTTGTAATAAAGCATAATACTGTGAATCAACTCTTTCGAATGTTATTTACCTGTACAAGACGAATGGCGCGTTTATTACTAGCAACACCTTCGAAGTCTCATCAAACGGAAGTTTAAGGTAAAAGTCCTGTAGATCAAATTAAAAAAAAAATCTGAACAGTCTCACAAATACCAAAAAAAAAAAAAATGCGAGTGAATTCTGAAAATTTTAGACACCGCCGAAGGTTACAAGGAACTGTGGGCCATGAAGTCACGTGCACAATGCAGCATCGGTTCAAGTATCTCCTTATAAGACGTGCACAGCGCGGCGATATAGGAGAAAGACACTATGGCTGACACCAAATTAACTTGGCCCTGTATTGTGAAACCAAAATTGTTAAATGGATATAAACGGAAAATGTCAGCAGGAGTAGGGGAGCGCAGGATTAATGATGTTAGACCGCAATCAACGTCTTTATTCTTAGCTTTCAACGACAATTCTCTGCGTAGAGGAATGGACCTGTGGCGGTTAGACGCTACGTGGCGCCAGGCCCGTCACAAACGAAGCGAAGTGAGCCGGCAATATGTGCCCTTGCTGATTTAGTACCCTTTCGTTTCCGTGTCTTGTCGGAATCCTACAGACTGACTGGGCAGCGTCAGAGACAAAGTGAGCTTACGTTTCAGAAAGAAAACTGCCGGCTTTGCAGCCTCTGGCTGGATCCACCGCCGCTCAGCGGTTTCCTCCTGCTGTCGCTGAGCATGCGGACGGTGAGCCACTTGGATACACTGGACAGCCAGGTGAGCCGACTGCCCTTCCGAGCACGATGCCGTCATCCGCTTCTGTTACGCTGGCTGCCGTATTCTGGTCGGGGAGGGCTGAATTTTCTTCGAAGTGTGGACGTACGTCTCAACGTCGAGGACGGTGGGCATCTCCGACCAGCCTGAACGTTACAAAAAAGCTTTGCAGCGCTCAGGAGCGAGCAGAACCACGGGCGTACTTCAGTATCTCTCGAGACGCTGGTGATCCGGACGCCCGTGAACTCGGCTGAGATTTGGGTGCAGAAGTAGAGTATGATGAGTCAAAGTCATCGGTTGGCCGGTGCTTGGGATGGCAACTAACTACCTGGCAAACCAGACTGTCGTTTATCAAAGCCTGCAGAGGTTCTGCAGCAATTTCAAAAGACTTTGCAATATGAAGTATTTCATGAAGACTAAATTTGAATTTTGATAAAGCTTTCGCAACCATCCCCATAGCAGGGGTCAGGTACACAACCACATCTCTACTCAATGATACCGAGACTTTACAGTTCTGACACGTGAAACTGCACTTAGGAGGAAAAGCCGGCAATTCAGCTGCATAAGCTGCGTACATTGTCCATGTTGCGTTGGACCTTAGCAGCAACATGATCCTTCTGTGGTCGGTAGCATTTCTAGATGTAGAAATTTTCATTTGAATCTCTTCTACTTCTAAAGAACGCTGATCATAGGTCAGCGACCCTAGTGAATATAAATGCTATAGTATGTCACGTGTTGCGTATTGAGCCGGTAAGAGCCGGTACTCGTTGTCTCTGAGGCTGGGGTCGAGATTGTTGTTGTTGCTGTGACCTTCAGTCCAGAGACTGGTTTGATGCAGCTACTCTATCGTGTGCAAGCTTCTTCATCTCCCAGTACCTACCGCAAATTACATCCATCTGAATCTGCTTAGTGTATTCATCTCTTGGTCTACCTCTACGATTTTTACCCTCATCGCTGCCCTCCAATACTAAATTGGTGATCCTTTGATGTCCCAGAGCATGTCGTACCAACTGATCCCTCCTTCTAGTCAAGTTTTGCAACAAACTTCTCTTCTCCCCAATTCTATTCAGTACCTCCTCATTAGTTACGTGATCTGCCCATCTAATCTTCACCATTCTTCTCTAGAACAACATTTCGAAAGTTTCTATTCTCTTCTTGTCCGTACTACATATCGTCCATGTTTCATTTCCATACATGGCTACACTCCATACAAATACTTTCAGAAACGACTTCCTGACTCTTAAATCTATACCCGATGTTAACAAATTTCTCTTCTTCAGAAACGCTGTCCTTGCCATTGCCAGTCTACATTTTATATCCTCTCTACGTCGACCATCAAGTTATTTTGCTCGCCAAATAGCAAAACTCATTTACTACTTTAACTGTCTGATTTCCTAATCTAATTCCATCAGCATCACCCGAATTAATTGGGCTACATTCCATTGTCCTCGTTTTGCTTTTGTCGAGATTAGGTCTCATAAAAGCTGGCGGAATTACACCAAATTTAAAACCAAAACACCGCTGCTAATTCTTGCAATCATTAACAAATGGCAATCAATGTACAAGACGTACATGGTATTACGCAAACAAATGATCGAAAGAGAATTCATAAAACGAAGCTAATTACTACACCTTACCACAAGCAAGAAAAGATAAATATGATGTAAGCCCAGACAGCACATCAGTAGACATCACTACTGCCGTCTCACTACCTACCTGTCAGTCAACAGCAGACTCCAGCTGGTAACCCGTGAGGAGAACCATGTGATGACATATGGAGAATGGTAGTAATAATTGAACCCAATTACACGGCACGCTGTACGTAGGTTCTCCGTAAGCCGGTTAATGGTGTTTATCATCGCAGCTACGCCGCTGTAGACAACGGAAGTAAATGAAACAAATATGACGTCCTGGCAAAGCTACAACCCTTACGACAAGCAGATCTCACTGCAGTGCACGTTCCTACTCATGCGGGCCTTAGGTCCAGTTCTTCTTTGCTTAAAAGCTGTACCCTGCTCAGAAAATGCTGTAAGTACGAATAGCAGTTAGTAATTTACCTCACTTCGTTACGAAAAACTCTGCTCGAACGGAACATGATTTGGGGAGCACCCGTCTCCCGATGATGTAAGCGTGCAAGAGAGATGGACCTGTTTGAGAGGAAGTGGTCTCTACCCTGTTATTAGAATATACACGTCACTCAAGCAAATGGCTTACAGGGAACAAGTTATAACGAAAACTAAGTTCAATTTTTTAAGCTCCGGCTGTTATTGAAACAACTTTAAACGCTTCTTCCGATCAAAATCGTTCATAAATGATACCGCTATTACTGATTTCATGCTAAGAAGACGTTTTACAAACCGATCTGGTCTGGAATTGCTGGGTTAGCAGTTTGAGTATGGACAAGACAGCGATTGGCTGGCGAAATGTGGCGTGCCTGTCTGTAATCTATGATCAAATGTTTCCGAAATAATGGCCAGAACAACAATTCAAAATCCTGTGTATCGTGGTAAGTCTGAATGACACTGGCAACGTGCAGTCTCGAGTTATGTTACTGAAAGCTAACGTCACGGATATCTCAAAAGTGTAGCATACTCTTCCATTCGCCACTGTTGGACAAATCGAGATGTTGACAACACAGCTACATAAGGTGTTCCATTCTTGACGGAGCGCCACCGTACATGCAAGAACACTTCATAAGAATGAGCTGCCTCCACTGCGGCGTACGGATCTCACTTTGCACCACTGTCTGGCGGGGTCGACTGATTTCACAGTACTTGATCTTTCTTTGTAGAGGTTTGTGAAAGACTTCGTCTCGTGCCTCTTCTTCAAACAACGACGTGACTGAACTGCGACGGCGCATGGATTATTGTAAACCGTGATTCGCTCGAATACATGTTAGGCGAGTGTTACTACCGTTTGCATGTTTGTCTAACGTCCTCTGGAAGGCGCGTTCCAGTTGTAAAAAGTAAATAAAAACTCTTATCCTAAGCGAAATTGTGTAAAACACATCGACGTTGTTTGTACTTGCACATTAACGATACAACATTTTAAAATCGGATGAATTTTTTGAAAATAAAAACTTTGTAGTCAAGTGCGTAGCTTAATGTCCACACCTCGTTCCTACTCTCTCTTATCAAAAGTATCCAGACACGCCTGTATCACGAGAGGCAGACTCGCCAGTATATATGAGGCAGAGGGCACTGCGTTACTAATAGATGTAGGTTAATGGAGTCATATAATTAATGTTTTTATATGAATCTTGAGCAACATACGAATTTTTGTCTTTCTGGTTCTAGTAATAATGCTGAAAAAGTTCTGTAAAAACGCCGATTTTGACCAAAATATTGCTCGGGTCAAATAGAGATACTAACTTTTGATTGTGACACACATTTGCATATTATGAACGATTTTTAGCTTTCTAGATTCATTATTTAAAGTCAGTTATTTTTCTCTTAAAATAATAGATTTTGTGAAACATATTCATTAGATCATACTGAGACTGCAAAATGTCGACACTAATAATCGGAAGCATACACTGAGAAAGTTTAGAAAAGTTATTGTAATTTTTAGTTCTACTGTTAGAACATGGCACAATACTTTGTATGCTTGCACAGGCGCGTTATGATGATGTGACACCTGTAGTAGTGCAATGGGGTAAGTCCCGGTACATTCGCTCCCCTCTGTCTCTTCAGAATTGATACAGCGCTTGTTTCGCCAACACTGGGCGCACTACCCCACGGCAGACTGTTAACGGAAGCACGTGCATACATAATAGGCTACCACCTAAGTGACTGTCTCGAAGACTTCTCAAGTAATATAACGCAGTGTGTTGTCCTCGATGGCGAATGTTCGTGGGAGATGGGGGTAACGTCAGTAGTGCTCCAGGAAACTGTGGTAGGACCATTGCTATTTCCTATCTACACAAATGATCTGGCAGATAGGGTGAGCTGCAATCTGTGATTGTTCGCTGATGATGCTGTGGTGTCCATGAAGGTGTCGATCGTAAGTGACTGTAGGTTGATACAAGGTGATCCAGACGAAATTTCTAGTTGGTGTGATGAACGGCAACTGGCGCTTAATGTAGATGAGCAGGAAAACAAACTCACACTCTTTGGACACAGCATAAGTAGTGTCCCGCTTGACACAGTCACATCGTTTAGATATTTGGGGGTAGCGTTGTGAAGCAATATGAAATGGAAATGAGCAACTGAGGATTGTAGGTAGGGCGAATGGTCGACTTCGGTTTATTGGGAGAATTATAGGAAAGTGAGATTCATCGGTAAATGAGACCGTATACAGGACGCCAGAGCGATGTATCCTTCAGCACTGTTCGAGTGTTTGGAATCTGCACCAGATCGAATTGAAAGAAGACACAGTTTTAATTCAGAGGAGAGCTATTAGATCGTTACCCGTAGGCAGGACCTGCATGCAAGAGTGTGGATATGTTTCGGGAGCTTCGGGAGCTTCTCTCCCTGGAGAGAAGAAGACATTCATTTCGGAGAACACTGCTGAGAAAGATTAGAGAATCGGTCTTTGAAGCTGACTGCTGAACGATTCTACTGCTGCCAACATACATTTGACGTAGGGACAACGAAGATGAGATACGAAAAATTTGGGCACATATGGAGGTGTATAGAGAGTCGTTCTTCCCTCGTTCTGTTCTGCGAGTGGAGCAGGAAAGAAAACGCCTAGTTGTGGTAGAGGGTGTCTTCCGCCGCACTTGTACGGTGGCTTGCGGAGTTTATATGTAGATGTAGAACCGAAAAACGCCGTATGCTCCTATTTCCGAATGTTGTTACACGAAATACAGAGACCAACAAGTTTCACAGTTCTCAAGACTGTTGACGGTTGCCTACGTCAGACGTACAGAGAAGAGTGCCAACGCTTAGAACTACTAGAAGACGACAATCGCTGGAAATCAACACTATTAGAAGCGTCACTCACAGCCCCAGCTGAACAAACGAGAGACTTGTTCGCCATTATTCTAACAACATGTAACCCTCGAATCCACAATAGCTACGGGACCCCCTTCAAAGAGAGGATGAGTAATGGCATACTGTACCAAATCCAACAAGCTCATCCTGAACTAAGCATCGAATTCAGTGACGAAATCTTCAATCAAACACTCATGAGCGTTGAAGATAAATGTTTAGCAGTAAACAACCAGATCTTAGTACAACTCGATACATAAAGTCCCTTCAGAAGTTAAAGTACGATAGCGGCCGTTCACCTCCCAGAATCGAACCTTCCATGACTGAATCATACGCGTTACCATGGCCAGGTCTGCCTCCTTCCAGAACTCGACCTAAAGTGTACGGTATCGTTCCCTTCAGCTCTTCGTTCAAATATTCTCAACTTGGCTCCTGTTGTGTCCCGCTGCTGTCTGCTTTTCAGCTGGCCGAAGACTGTCCCCACCAAAAATACTCCTTAAATTCTACAGAAATTAATTGTTTCATCTTGACCACCTTCCTCCATTAAATTAACATATCATAGTGAAATTTAAATAAAATAAATATTACTAGGATTCAATTACATTCACACAATTTAACACATATATAAGTAGTAATTGGTTCATAAATAAATAAACCAGTATTCTTCTGCAAGTGTGCCCACTTTATATGACTACAGATTATCGCTAAATATTACTTAAACCATTATTTATGCCTTCATAACAGAAACATCTTTTGGTTCTCTTTTCAGTTTTGGTGTCCACTAATACATCCAACTGACCACATCTAAATTAGCAATTTTCACTAGGTCTTGCAGTGAAAATATGAACAAACACACTGTCAGAATAGTAAATTGTTCATTAAATTAATAAACAAGTATGACAAAATATGAGGTACCGATGAGGTGTTTGTTTGTTGCGTAAATCTGGAGAATAGTATGTTCTGACATGCAGTTCTGTAATAAAAGATATATGAACTAATTAATCGAGAAATAAATTAGATACCGATGTGTAGGTTTCAGAGATGATGGCTATTGTGCAGTGATAACATCTGAGATACCTTTGTTCAAATGACTTGGAGCGATTAAATGCTGTTAATTCAGAGGTTCATTGCGTAAATGTTTGTTCACTGTGAAATATTAACATCTGTAGTTTTAAAGTTATTGAAATATTGTTGTGGCATAGGATGAGCCTCATTTTTCCGTGGTTGCCGAAGTTCTCAGATTCGCATTAATACGCAACTGTGATTTATTGTCGAACTTTTAAGATTGTCTGACGTTCCGTCATTTCTGAGAGCATTGTATGTCCTCCTAAGTGACCATCCATCACCAAGAGTCTCCGTACTGTGATTAACCTTCAACTGACCCTTTGCTGACGAGCGTAGCTTGCTTCGAGAAGCCGTTGTTGGTCACCACTTAGAGCCCCATCACCTGATTAGCTCACCTACATAAGTGTCACATTACAAACCTTTCAGACTAACTAACTTAAAAAATTAAGCCAATTGTTTATCTTACAAATCACAGTCCACATTGGGGTACATTTAAACAATGTTTAACAGAAGAAATAAAGACAAACATCAGAATCTAACCAACTTTGTTCCAATATTTGTCAATCACAAATGCTTCAGAGCTTTCTGACATCAAGTGATAAACGGCACATCGTCCATGAAATATTCTACATTGGTGTGAGTGCTCCATGCTTCGTTGAACTCCAGAATCACAAATACTTCATAACGAGGGATAACTCTACCCCTGAAAATATTCTTTCGAACTTGTGACCCCAATTCAGCGTTTTCCAAACAGTTTATTATTCCAGGAAACTAGCACCTAAACATTGTGGCATCCAGCTGTTTTAGAACCACGTCTTCCACAACACATAATGGGGATCGCATCTGTTACCTGTTGTCCTGAGGACATTTTCCTGAAATTCTGACATGAATGACGAGGATGATGAAAATACGGTGAGTATTTATCGGTGGCAGATGCCTTCTCCCTCTCTTAGCATGTAGTTAGCCTTACGTCTAGAGTGACAATTCCAGCTAAATTATTGAGATTATCCCGTGGTGTGGGCTGCAGACATCCAGTAATTAGCCTGCGCTACTCATTAAGAACAATATCTTTCTTTGACATGTCGATAGACGCAACAACTTAACGGGAGCAAGGAAGTTGAGTTTACAGAAAGCCATTTGTTGCTTCATAGTAGTTGATAATGCTTTATTTAACAAGATATACATAAAATATCAATAACATATCAGTAGTGACTGTCTGAGATTGATTTCAGTGCGACAGATCAGAAATACCAAATTTACACCAAAGCAGCGCTGACAGAACAGGAAGTTTAAGGCAAGTTAACACACTTTACATAATGCGGTTACCCCTTTTAGCTTTGCAATATCTCTTTTCTCAAAGGGAAGTAATGCCTCTTTAAAATAACAAATTCAACATTTATAAAAATACAACTCGAGGGACATTTAGACATTCGTAAAATTTCAACTAGACGAATGTGTCTTCTCTACAATTACAGAAGAGCATTACCATAACTATTTGACAATCCCTCATTAGACAGTAAACGTCAAACAAGGCAGGTAGCCCTTATTCAGAAAAATTTTACAAGTTCGGGATTACGATTAACAACAACGTGTGAACGCCTTTGGCGCTAGTAATTTAGGAACAGAAGAGTAAACTGGAGTAGATGTTCGACATTAGGAGATTTTCAAACATCTACATCTACATCCATACTCCGCAAGCCACCTGATGGTGTGTGGCGGAGGGTACCTCGAGTACCTCTATCGGTTCTCCCTTCTATTCCAGTCTCGTATTGCTCGTGGAAAAAAGGACTGTCGGCATGGCTCTGTGTGGGCTCTAATCTCTCTGATTTTATCGTCATGGTCTCTTCGCGAGATATACGTAGGAGGGACCAATATACTGCTTGACTCCTCGGTGAAGGTATGTTCTCGAAACTTCAACAAAAGCCCGTACCGAGCAACTGAGCGTCTCTCTTGCAGAGTTTTCCACTGGAGTTTATCTATCATCTCCGTAACGCTTTCGCGATTACTAAATGATGCTGTAATGAAGGGCGCTGCTCTCCGTTGGATCTTCTCTATCTCCTCCATCAACCCTATCTGGTACTGATCCCACACTGCTGAGCAGTGTTCAAGCAGTGGGCGAACAAGCGTACTGTAACCTACTTCCTTTGTTTTCGGATTGCATTTCCTTGGGATTCTTCCAATGAAGCTCAGTCTGGCATCTGCTTTACCGACGATCAACTTGATATGATCTTTGTGGTGTCACCGCCAGACACCACACTTGCTAGGTGGTAGCCTTTAAATCGGCAGCGGTCCATTAGTATACGTCGGACCCGCGTGTCGCCACTGTCAGTGATAGCAGACCGAGCGCCACAACACGGCAGGTCTAGAGAGACTTACTAGCACTCGCCTCAGTTGTACAGCCGACGTTCATAGCAAAGGTTCACTGACAACTACGCTCTCATTTGCCGAGACGATAGTTAGCATAGCGTTTAGTTACATTTGCTACGACTTGGCAAGGCGCCGTATTCAATTGATATTTATTATATGAAGCATGTATCATCAAGAGAGATGTTCTACAATTGTGGATTAAAGTTAAGTATTATATCAACTACTTACTTTATTTGCTACTATTAATTCCTTTAACTGTTCCAGACCTCGCGCCAGTCAGTGTGTAATTAAACGCGTGCATTTCGGCCTCCTCTAGAAACACAGTGTTGGCTCTTCTGCCAACACTACAATCTTTCCATTTTAAATCACTCCTAATGCGTACTCCCAGATAATTTATGGAATTAACTGCTTCCAGTTGCTGACCTGCTACATTGTAGCTAAATGATATGGGATCTTTCTTTCTATGTATTTGCAACACATTACACTTGTCTACATTGAGATTCAAAATTTTACAAGTTCGACATTTGACGATGTGACGCGCTTTAGGCATTAGAACGTCCTCAAACAGTGACGCTAGCAAAATTTTTAAGATATACATGTTCATTATTTCACCAACTTGAAGAGTCTCTTTGCCATAAGTAGTTTTCCAAACAGGAAAGGCAACAACGTTTTAAAATTTATGCGTTCAGGATCACGGTAAAAAGATTTGGAACGTCCTCTGGGCATTAGCAATTTTGGAACAATGCTAGAATTTACATGTTCATGAATCTACAATTAAAGGATTGACAAATCTTCAAAAAAGCAAATTTTAAGGCAGCAATAACAAGACAGGCCGGGTTGACGGGTAGCGGACACTTTGATTTAACTTAAGTCCGAATGCCATAAAGATTAAGAACTTACCGAAAGATGACGTAGCAAGCGAGGACGTCGCGCCGCCTCGGTGGCTACTGCAAGACAGGAGGCAGAACAGCACGTCACACACACGTACACAGTCAGCGTGGACCAGCCGCGCCCGAGAGTCGGCGGGTAGTGGGTAACACGCAGGAGCCAATGTCTCCAACGCTACGAGCAACTTCGGAAGCCGACGGCCAAACACAGGCAGATAATTCATACAAGGCTGGATCCTTCATTGTATGATTATATGATAGCAGAACAAACACTGGTAGCAGTTACTTCTGTAAAGTATCTGGGAGTATGCGTGCGGAATGATTTGATGTGGAAGGATCATATAAAATTAATTGTTGGTAAGGCGGGTGCCAGGTTGAGATTCATTGGGAGAGTCCTTAGAAAATGTAGTCCATCAACAAAGGAGATGGCTTACAAAACACTCGTTCGACCTATACTTGAGCATTGCTCATCAGAGTGGGATCCGTACCACGTTGGGTTCACAGAGGAGATAGAGAAGATCCAAAGAAGAGCGGCGCGTTTCGTCACAGGGTTATTTGGTAAGCGTGATAGCGTTACGGAGATGTTTAGCAAACTCAAGTGGCAGACTCCGCAAGAGAGGAGCTCTACATGACGGTGTAGCTTGCTGTCCAGGTTTCGAGAGGGTGCGTTTCTGGATGAGGTATCGAATATACTGCTTCCCCCTACTTATACCTCCCGAGGAGATCACGAGTGTAAAATTGGAGAGATTCGAGCGCGCACAGAGGCTTTCCGGCAGTCGTTCTTCCAGCGAACCGTACGCGACTGGAACAGGAGAAGGAGGTAACGACAGTGGCACGTAAAGTGCCCTCCGCCACACACCGTTGGGTGGCTTGCGGAGTATAAATGTAGATATAGATGTAGATGAAAATAAGTAAATTCTAAAGGCTGCACACAAGAATACCAAACGCAAGCCCCTCTCCAGACACCGACCAAAATCTAAGGGTTACAACGACTTCATTATTAAAACAAACGGGATAAACAGGTTAATCGTTTAACAATAATGACCAAGCATAACACTTAATTTGATTAAGCACCCAGCTGTTAACAAGGCAGCCAAAAATTTACTTAAGTAAACTTAAGAAATACCAAGTTATGTATCACCTCTCTTCTTTTAAGAGAAGTGGTGGATCTAACCAAGACCTTCCAAGATGAGTACACAAAACGGACCAACATTCTTCGGAGCCACTGGCGTTTCCTTACCACGACTTTGCCCGTTGTTACGATTCATGCACAAGTCGGCAAGTGCGAACTTGCCACCTTAAGGATCACGCTCGACAATCAACCAGGGTCGATAATCGACCTAAATCGATAATCTATGACGTAGGATATGTTACAACAAATTAATTCCACGCACAAGCAATAATGACAAAGATCACCGAAAAGCAAGAAAAAAGAAAACACAGTCTAAATACACCACTGGCCATTAAAATTGCTACACCAAGAAGAAATACAGATGATAAACGGGTATTCATTGGACAAATATATTATACTGGGACTGACATATGATTACATTTCCACGCAATTTGGGTGCATAGGTCCGGTGAAATCAATACCCAGAACAACCACCTCTGGGTCTAATAACGGCCTTGATACGCCTGGGCATTGCGTCAAACAGAACTTGGATGGCGTGTACAGGTAGAGCTGCACATGCAGCTTCAACACGATACCACAGTTCATCAAGAGTAGTGACTGGCGTATTGTGACGAGCCAACTGCTCGGCTACCATTGACCATTTTCAATTGGTGAGAGATCTGGAGAACGTGCTGGCCAGGGCAGCAGTCGAACATTTTCTGTATCCAGAAAGGCTCGTACGGGACCTGCAACATGCGGTCGTGCAATATCTTGCTAAAATGTAGGGTTTCACAGGGATCGAATGAAGGGTAGAGCCACGGGTCGTAACACATCTGAAATGTAACGTCCACTGTGTCTTAAATGCGAGCAAGAGATGACCGAGACGTGTAACCAATGGCACCCCATATCACCACGCCGGGTGATACGCCAATATGGCGATGACGAATACACGCTTCCAATGTGCGTTCACCGTGATTTCGCCAAACACGGATGCCACCATCATGATGCTGTAAACAGAACCTGGGTTCATTCGAAAAAATTACGTTTTGCCACTCTTGCACCGGGTTCGTCGCTGAGTACCTCGTTGCAGCCGCTCCTGTCTGTAATGCAGCGTCAAGGGTAACCGCAGCCACGGTCTCCACGCTGCTGCAAACATCGTCGAACTGTTCGTGCAGATGGTTGTTGTCTTGTAAACGTCCCCATCTGTTGACTCAGGGATCGAGACGTGGCTGCACGATCCATTACAGCCATGCGGATACAGCCATGCGGATACGATGCCTGTCATCTCGACTGATAGTGATACTACGTCGTTGGGATCCAGTACGGCGTTCCGTATTACCCTCCTGAACCCTTTTATTTTGTCATCAGTCTACTGACTGGTTTGATGTGGCCCGCGACGAATTCCTTTCCTGTGCTAACCTCTTCATCTCAGAGTAGCACTTGCAACCTACGTCCTCAATTATTTGCTTGACGTATTCCAATCTCTGTCTTCCTCTACAGTTTTTGCCCACTACAGCTCCCTCTAGTACCATGGAAGTCATTCCCTCATGTCTTAGCAGATGTCCTATCATCCTGTCCCTTCTCCCTGTCAGTGTTTTCCACATATTCCTTTCCTCTCCGATTCTGCGTAGAACCTCCTCATTCGTTACGTTATCAGTCCACCTAAATTTCAACATTCGTCTATAGCACCACATCTCAAATGCTTCGATTCTGTTCTGTTCCGGTTTTCCCACAGTCCATGTTTAACTACCTTACAGTGCTGTACTCCAGACGTACATCCTCAGAAATTTCTTCCCCAAAGTAAGCCCGGTATTTGATATTAGTAGACTTCTCTTGGCCAGAAATGCCATTTTTGCCATAGCGAGTCTGCTTTTGATGTCCTCCTTGCTCCGTCCGCCATTGGTTATTTTACTGCCTAGGTAGCAGAATTCCTTAACTTCATTGACTTCGTGACCATCAATCCTGATGTTAAGTTTCTCGCTGTTCTCATTTCTACTACTTCTCATTACTTTCGTCTTTCTCCGATTTACTCTCAAACCATACTGTGTAATTCCGTTCAGCAGATCATTTAATTTTTCTTCACTTTCACTCAGGATAGCAATGTCATCAGCGAATCGTATCATTGATATCCTTTCACCTTGTATTTTAATTTCACTCCTGAACCTTTCCTTTATTTCCATCATTGCTTCCTCGACGTACAGATTCAAGAGTAGGGGCGAAAGGCTACAGCCTTGTCTTACACCCTTCTTGATACGAGCACTTCGTTCTTGATCGTCCACTCTTATTATTCCCTCTTGGTTGTTGTACATATTGTATATGACCCGTCTCTCCCTTTAGCTTACCCCAACTTTTTTCAGAATCTCGAACAGCTTGCACCATTTTATATTGTCGAACGCTTTCTCCAGGTCGACAAATCCTATGAGAGTGTCTTGATTTTTCTTTAGCCTTGCTTCCATTATCAGCCGTAACGTCAGAATTGCCTCTCTCGTCCCTTTACTTTTCCTAAAGCCAAACTGATCGTCACCTAGCGCATTCTCAATTTTCTTTTCCATTCTTCTGTATATTATTCTTGTAAGCAGCTTCGATGCATGAGCTGTTAAGCTGATTGTGCGATAATTCTCGCACTTGTCAGCTCTTGCCGTCTTCGGAATTGTGTGGATGATGATTTTCCGAACGTCAGATGGTATATCGCCAGACTCATATATTCTACACACCAACGTGAATAGTCGTTTCGTTGCCACTTCCCCCAATGATTTTAGAAATTCTGATGGAATGTTATATATCCCTTCTGGCTTATTTGACCGTAAGTCCTCCAAAGCTCTTTTAAATTCCGATTCTAATACTGGATCCACTATCTCCTCTAAATCGAATCCTGTTTCTTCTTCTATCACATCAGACAAATCTTCACCCTTATAGAGGCTTTCAATGTATTCTTTCCACCTATCTGCTCTCTCCTCTGCATTTAACAGTGGAATTCCCGTTGCACTCTTAATGTTACCACCGTTGTTTTTAATGTCACCAAAGGTTGTTTTGACTTTCCTGTATGCTGAGTCATTTTCGACGTCTTCACATTTTTCCTGCAGCCATTTCGTCTTAGCTTCCCTGCACTTCCTATTTATTTCATTCCTCAGCGACTTGTATTTCTGTATTCCTGATTTTCCCGGGACATTTTTGAACTTCCTCCTTTCATCAATCAACTGAAGCTACCCATGGTTTCTTCGCAGCTACCTTCTTTGTACCTATGTTTTCCTTCACAACTTCTGTGATGGCCCTTTTTAGAGATGTCCATTCCTCTTCAACTGTACTGCCTACTGCGCAATTCCTTATTGCTGCATCTATAGCGTTAGAGAACTTCAAACGTATCTCGTCATTCCTTAGTACTTCCGTATCACACTTCTTTGCGTATTTATTCTTCCTGACTAATGTCTTGAACTTCAGCCTACTCTTCATCACTACTACATTGTGATCTGAGTCTATATCTGCTCCTGGGTACGCCTTACAATCCAGTATCTGATTTCGGAATCTCTGTCTGACCATGACGTAATCTAATTGAAATCTTCCCGTATCTCCCGGCCTTTTCCAAGTATACCTCCTCCTCTTGTGATTCTTGAACAGGGTATTCGCTATTACTAGCTGAAACTTGTTACAGAACTCAATTAGTCTTTCTCCTCTTTCATTCCTTGTCCCAAGCCCATATTCTCCTGTAACCTTTCCTTCTACTCTTTCCCCTACAACTGCATTCCAGTCGCCCATGACTATTAGATTTTCGTCCCCCTTTACATACTGCATTACCCTTTCAATATCCTCATACACTTTCTCTATCTGTTCATCTTCAGCTTGCGACGTCGGCATGTATACCTGAACTATCGTTGTCGGTGTTGGTCTGCTGTCGATTCTGATTAGAACAGCCCGGTCACTGAACTGTTCACTGTAACACACCCGCTGCCCTACCTTCCTATTCATAACGAATCCTACACCTGTTACACGATTTTCTGCTGCTGTTGATATTACCCGATACTCATCTGACCAGAAATTCTTGTCTTCCATCCACTTCACTTCACTGACACCTACTATGTCTAGATTGAGCTTTTGCGTTTCCCTTTTCAGATTTTCTTGTTTTCCTACCACGTTCAAGCTCTGAAATTCCACGCCCCGACTCGTAGAACGTTATCCTTTCGTTGATTATTCAATCTTTTTCTCATGGTAACCTCCCCCTTGGCAGTACCCTCCCGAAGATCCGAATGGGGGACTATTCCGGAATCTTTTGCCAATGGAGATATCATCATGACACTTCTTCAAATACAGGCCACATGTCCTGTGGATACATGTTACCTGTCTTTAATGCAGTGGTTTCCATTGCCTTCTGCATCCTCATGTCGTTGATTATTGCTGATTCTTCCGCCTTTAGAGGCAATTTCCCACCCCTATGACAAGAGTGTGCTCTGAACCTCTATCCGCTCCTCCGCCCTCTTTGACAAGACCGTTGGCAGAATGAGGCTGACTTCTTATGACGGAAGTCTTCGGCCGCCAATGCTGAACCCACCGATTTCATATTCTGCTAACAGTAATTGGATCTCAACCATTTCGAGCAGCAATGTCGCGATACGATAAACCGCAATCGCGATAGGCTACAATCCGATCTTTATCAAAGTCGGAAACGTGATGGTCCGCATTTGTCCTCCTTACACGAGGCATCACAACAACGTATCACCAGGCAACTCCGGTCAACTGCTGTTTGTGTATGAGAAATCGGTTGGAAACTTTCCTCATGTCAGCACGTTGTAGGTGTCGCCACCGGCGCCAACCATGTGTGAATGCTTTGAAAAGCTAATCACATGCATATCACAGCATCTTCTTCCTGTCAGTTAAATTTCGCGTCTGTAGCACGTAATTTTCGTGGCGTAGCAATTTTAATGGCAATTAGTGTACACTCAAATACATTATCCATAAAGGGAGTTCACTAAGAGAGGGGGCGAATTTGGTTGCTTTAGCATGGAGCGACGGAGAACAGCGGGCAAACCAGCCTAACGGGAGCAAGTTCAGCACCGGAGCACACGTGCCGAAATCTGTAAAAAGAAGTACCTCACACAGAAATAAGGTAGGGCGGGCTGTTACCACAGAAAACCAACGTCAACCACATCAGACGACAGTCAATCGGGCGCAATAGTGTAGAGCCCAGCACTCCACACTAACCTGGTCCAGTAAAAATAGCCGCCCACTTGGACGAGCAACCGCCGATCGGGCCCCGCAATCGCAAGCTCGCCGTTCGTCACACGCTTCTCTCTCTCTCTCTCTCTCTCTCTCTCTCTCTCACTGTCCCACCGCCCGTCATCAACCTGCCTCCAACTCCCTCTGGCTCTGAGCACTATGGGACTTAACATCTGAGGTCATCAGTCCCCTAGAACGTAGATCTACTTAAACCTAACTAACCTAAGGACATCACACACATCCATGCCCGAGGCAGGATTCGAACCTGGGACCGTAGCGGTCGCGCGGTTCCAGACTAAGGCGCCTAGAACCGCTCGGCCACACCGGCCGGCTCCAACTCCCTCTAACCAAAGAGCCAAATACAAGAAGACTGAAGCGCTACGCAGTGGCGTAACAGGACAATGGATTGCGCCAGTAAGCAAATTTATAACAGCTAGGAAGATGAGCTGAGTCACAATCCTCTTGTTTGGCAGACTAGTAGCAAACAGGGCTAGCATGTTCACATGCATTGTGAGACAAAGATGAACGTGTTGTCGTAACTGTTTTCCTGTTGCATACCGAGATGTTCCTGCAATTTTTCCGCAATATATTGCTTCTCACAGATATTTTTGGCTTTGTATTCACGCAGTGCTGTTTGAAAATCAATGTACAGTCTACAGTAGCCCCAAAATATGAGACTAATACAAAAGAAAAGAAAATGCAGCACGGAGGAGTTTTCGGAATGGGACGGAATTGGAAGACATGATGTGGAAGTGCAGACATTACCAACGACTTAACTTTCGGAAATGTTGGATGACTGATTCAAGAGAAAGGACTTCACAAACTGAGCAAGTCAACAGCGCGTAGATCCACCTCTGGCTCTTATGCAAGCAGTTATTTTGCTTGGCACTTGCTAACAGATCTGTACGACGTCATACTGACAGAGATAGTGCCAATTCTGACGAATTTGGAGGGCCCAGCCGATAATGACCATACATTTCACAAATGGGGAGAGATCTGGCGTCCTTGCTGGGCAAATTAGGGTTTGGAAAGCTCGGAGACAAGCAGATGGGCACTGCGTTGCCGAAATGTAAGCCCAGATCGGCGTGCTATTAACGCAACAGGACGTCGACTGACGTCGACGTACCACTGTGCTGTAAGGGTGCCTCGGATAACAATCAAAGCGGTCCTGCTGTGAAATTAAATGTTATCCCGAACCATCACTCCTCGTTTTCTAGCAGGACGTTGGGTGACAGTCAGGCTGTCCAGGGAGCATCCATATGTGTCTCAGTTGGTCATTTTGGCTTAATACGAAATGGAACTCATCACTGAAGACAATTATATTTCATTCAATAAGATTCTAGGTCGAATGTGCTCGCCGCCATTGCAAACGTGTTCGCTGCTCGACTCAAGGGCACTGTGAGCTGAGCTGAGCTCCAATTTTTGACCCGCCTATTAAGGGCCCCTTGAGGTCACAGAGGCACCAATTGTACATCGGATCGATGATATTGATGAGTCTGGGGCTCTGAGCGCTTCTCTGACTCTTGCTCGGTCCTCACGTTCTGTCGCCTATGTCGACCGCTTCCTTCTTGACGTAGTGTTTCGCCATGGTGTATCCATTCCTGCAACATCGTGCAATTGTGGCATCGCTCCTATTCAAATGTCGAGCGATTCGCCATCTGCTTGCACTGACCTCTTTGAGCCGATCTACACATCCTCTATGAAATGCTGACGTCTACATACATCGTCCAGGAGCCTGTCTGCGGGGCATAATTGCTGGTTAACTGATTGCAAAGAATGAAATTAGCAAAGACTTTATTCCCTGGTATCGACGTGTCTACTACTTACTATCCTTGCCCGCTGGGAGGTGAAATTGCTCTGCAGCGTCACACCTTCATCCATTGGCCGCCAGAGCCTACAGTTTTTCATTATCCGTCGATAGTTGTGTAAAAATCAATTTGTGGCCAACCCCTTCGTGTGCGTCATAATTTCGGTTTTTGAATGTATGTAGGCTGTAACTGTCTTCCACCTGTAGTTCTCTCCAAGTCACTTGAAGTTCTCTGTGTGCCTGCCTGAAAACTCAGATGAAATGCGCAAGCTTGTTTTTCACTGGTATTTGATTTTAATCATTTCTACAGTAGTATCTATATAATTGCTCTAAAATAGTTCTACCTGTTCTAAGGGCTCGCTCTTGGAACAGAAGCCGAAATCATCAGCATAGCGGAAACTTCATGTGATATTAGGCAGGGATTGATCGCTGGTAAAATTATTAAATAAGTGAGAAGCCAGCTACAGCAGATCTGCTGAACCAGCTCTGCATCTATTACAGTACCATGTCTTGTGATTTCTCTATGATAACTAGGCGGCTAAGAAATCGTCTGCACTGGCCTGACGTCGCTGCAACGTTTCCACTGCTGCCTCGTTTCAAACCACTTTTCGAGTGGCTGAGAGCAGCGGCTGAACCAATCGGGATGGACATGCGTCATGTTCAAAACGCCGCGCAGGTTGTTGAAAACCGATCCGTGACCTGTTTTCACTTTTTTGCAGCACTCCCTCGATTTTGATATGCCGGTGTTAGAGCACAATGGACTTCCACCTCTCTTCCGATTAACACAGAGTTGGTCTGCCACTTTAATACTATGTCATGCAATGGTGGGTTCCTGCTTTGCACGTCCATCAACCCTCTACAGTGCTTTGCAGAGGTGTTCTCCTTCAAATGCAGAAAACAGCTTACCGCACGGCACTGTTCTTTAAAAACTTGGTGTGCCATTTCACCTTGCGTTCCTTGTTGCGTACTGCGGCACCGCGACGCAGAAATTTTAATTTACATTTACAAAGTTTAAATTTAGTGCAAACAAATAAAAATTAATTAAGGTAAGTAAAACTTTATGTTTCACTCTAGTATTTCAAAAGAGTAGGAATTGAAATCCGTGGAGAAGAAATAAAAACTTTGAGTTCTGAAGGTGACACTATAATTCTGTCAGACACATCAAAGGACCTGGAAGTACAGTTAAACGGAATGGACAATGTCTTGAAAGGAGGCTGTAAGATGAACATCAACAAAATGGAAACGGGGATAATGGAATGTAGACTAACTAAATCAGGTGATGATGAGGGAATTAGATTAGGAAATGAAACACTTAAAGTAGTAGGAGAGTTTTGCTATTTGAGGAGCAAAATAACTGATGATGGTCGAAGTAGGGAGGATATAAAATGTAGACTGACAATGGAAAGAAAAGCGTTTCTGCAGAAGAGAAATTTGCAAACTTCCATTATAGATTTGCCAGGAAGTCTCTTCTCAAAGTATTTGTATGGGGTTTAGCAATGTTTGGATGTGAAACGTGGACGATAAATAGTTTAGACAAGAAGAGTATGGAAGTTTTCGAAATGTGGTTCTACAGAAGAATGTTGAACATTAGATGGCTAGATGACATAACTAATGAGGAGATAATAGAATTGGAGAGAAGAGGAGTTTTGGCACGTCTAGAAGAAGGGATCGGTTGGTAGGTCATGTTCTCAGGCATCAAGGAATCACCAGTTTAGAATTGGAGGGCAGTGTTGAGGGTAAAAATCGTAGAGCAAGTCCAAGAGATCAATACACCAAGTGGATTCAGAAGGATGTAGGGTGCAGTAGTCACTTGGAAATCAAGAAGCTTGCACAGGATAGAGTAGCATGTGGAGCTGCATCATACCAATCTCTGGACTGAAGGCCACAACAACGACACTTTAAAAAAAAAAAGTCAGAAAGCAATTGAATCAGATGTCCCACTGTCTTATTGGAATCTTAAAACTGATGTTGCACTTCTGATGATCTAATATAAGTCTATAGGCCTGTTATGACTTCAGTTCAAAGAAATAGTATCGACAGAAATTGAAAGATTTGTACCAGATATATTAATAAACGACGGAGCTTACACTCATGGTGCAAAAATATGGCATAACACTATCGCAGAAACAACGAAAAAAGTATACCAAATTTAAACGGACCCAAAATCCTCAACATTGCTGACCTTTCACAGGAGCTCGAAATTTAGCACTAAATTCAATGCGAAATGCTTATAATAGTTTCCGCAATGAAACTTTGTATCGAAACTTGACAGAAAACCCAGAGATACTGGTTGGTTGGTTGGTTAGTCAATTTGAGGGAGGGGACCAAACACCGCCGTCAGTTGTCCCATCAGATTAATGAAGGATAGCGAAAAAAGCCGGCGTGCCCTTTCGAAGAAACCATCCCGTGGTTTGCCTGAAGTGATTTAGGGAAATCATGGAAAACCTAAATCATTATGGCCGGACGCGGGTTTCCGTCGACCACCCGAATGTGAGTCCAGTGTGATAACCACTGCGCCGCCTCGCTCGGTTGGTTATGGTCGTATGTAAAGTATGCTAGCGGCAAGACACAATTAATGCGTTCTCTGCACGATAGGAATGGAAATATTATCTTGACAGTGCTGCTAAGGCAGTCTTCCGAAATTCCTTCACCAAAGAAGTCGAAGTAAATATTTGAGAATTTGAATCATCAACACCTGCCAACATAAGTTGGAAGTAGATGTCCTTTGAGCAGTGAAGCAACTTAAATCACTTAATAAAAGCAAGTCTTCCGGTCAAGATTGTATATCAGTTAAGTTCCTTTACGACTTTGCTGATGCAATAGCTCCCTTCTTCACAATGACGTAAAACCTCTCACTCGACGAAAGATCCGTACCCAGAGACTGGAAAGCTGCACTGATCACACCAATATTCATAAAAGCCAGTAGGAGTAATCCACTAAATTATAGGCTCACATCATTAATGTCGATATGCAGCAGGATTTTTGAACATATATTGTGTTGGAACATTACGAATTACCTTGAAGAGAATGGCCTACTAGCACATAAAACACTTGTTTAGAAAACATCGTTCTTGTGAAACACAACAGGCTCTTTATTCACTCTAATTGCTACTGCTGTTAACAAGGGATTACAAATTGATTCCGCATTTTTAGATTTCCAGAAGGCATTTGACATTGTACCTCACAAGCAGCTTTTAATCAAATTGTGTGCGTATGCAGTATCATCTCCATTGTGCAACTATATTCGTGATTTCGTATCAGGGAGATTACAGTTCGTAGTAAGTGATGGAAAGTCATGGAGTAAAACAGAACTGATTTCTGGCGTTCCACAAGTTATAGATCCTCTGTTGTTACTAATCTCTATAAACGATTTAGGAGACTATCTGAATAGGCATCTTAGACTGCTTGCTGATGATGCTGTAGCTTATCGTCTAGTACAGTCCTCAGAAGATCAAAACCAATTACAAAACGATTTAGATAAGATAGCTGTATGGTGGGAAAATTGGCCCTAAATAATGAATAGTGTGGGGAGATCCACATGAGTGCCAAAAGGAATCCGTTAAACCCCAGTTACACGATAAATCAATCACATCTAAAGGCCGTAAATGTAACTAAATTCCTAGGAACTACAATTACGAACAAAATAAATGTGAAAAGGATCTATGGAAAATGTTCTGGGGAAGGCGAACCGAAGACTGCGTTTTATTGGCACAACACTTATAAGATGCAACAGATCTACTAAAGAGACTTCGAACGCTAGGCTTGTCCGTCCTCTTTTGGAGTAATGCTACGCCGTTTGGGAATCTTACCCCATAGGATTAATGAAGTAATCGAAAATGTTCAAAGAATGGCAGTGTTATCGAGAAACAGGGCAGAGAGTGACACAGGCATGATACAGGACTAGAGGTGGACATAATTAAAACAAAGGCGTTTGTTGTTTCGGCGTGATCTTTTCACCAAATTTCAAACACCAACTTTCTCCTCCGAATGCGAATATGTTTTGTTGACGATGACGGGCATAGGGAGAGTGGAATAACAGTGAAAAATTTTGCAGGCGGTTCTATGAACCCTCTGCCACGTGTTGACGATGACAGGCATAGGGAGAGTGGAATAACAGTGAATTATTTTTCAGGTGGTTCTATGAACCCTCTGCCAGGCATGTGAGTGTGACTTGCAAAGTAGCTACGGATATATGCGGTTTGACGACGTACAGTAGGTAGTAGGTTGGAGCTCACTTCAGTACTTAACCTTTCTTTTTAAAAAAACAAACTATCACAAATTTTCACCAGTTATATATTCTTCTCATTCTGCAAATTTGGGACAGTTTTCAAAAATAAATAGTTAACAGTCACGTGAACTTTGTTCAGATGCATTCTTTCTCATTTCGATCGTGTCTTGTGCAAAACTACCATCTTGTTTTGTGACTTGGGACTGATTTTCTCGTTCACAAAAAATCACTTCCTTTACACTCTGGTGATTCTCAGACAGAGTCACTGATAAAGACATTCTTTTATTATGTTCTATTAGAAATAATCAACATCCAGTCAGTTGAAAAATGGAGGGTTTATTAAAACACTTTTACCATGCTTTCAACGTCTGTAGAACGTCGCCTTCAGAAGGAAATATTGTCAACAGGCTAACGTGTTGTGGAAGAGGTACGTTAAAATATCGCCGAAAGATATCCGCCAAAGATAAAATTTCACCTCTATAATAAATAAAACATGCATAATATGGTTGTTGTCGTTTGGTATTTCCTCACCAACAGAGAGGTAGTGAATTATTTTGAAACTGATTGGCTGTCGGTTATTTCTACAAGAAGATTTCATCCTTCAGTTGCTGCTCCAACCATGTACAAAATTATTCTATTACTTTTAATTTTATACTGCATCTCTTTCGCATTTTATTACTGCTATCTTCGTTGTAACAGAAACATGTGTAAACCGTTTCTCATTGGAAATGCCTGTCTCGTCGCATTTGTACTGAGTGGTTTAATGTCGCTGTATTCTTTATTGGTAGGCGTTGCCTCGGAGGGGACTGAAGTGAACTGCAAGCAGACTCACTTGTTACCCTCGGGCTGTTCGGGCAGTAATAACGCCTTGTCACGACCGGCGAATTAGTCTCTCCGTACTTCTAATGTACCGTGTTCTGCTCTCGCCATTGGCCTTGGGCAGCACCGGCAGACAGGACCGCCTAGTGATCAACCTTCCTCGTTTCCTCCTCTCAGGTTACTTGACGTGAAAGCTATGACCAGCAATTACAGCCTTGTCATCTGCGAAGCTTGTAGGAAAGGACATATGCGTATGCAAATTCCGGGCCGAAAGAACTGTACGTTCGTGTTTGCTTCTGGGCTATGCAGATTAACTACCCGCGCGTCAAGGAATGGTCCATTATTTGGAACCTCTAATGGGAATGTACTTGACTATGCAAGCTGCGAAATGCGCACACAATCTGTCTACGTAGCACGAAATCGATAGGCTCGCATCAGGCTAAAGTGCGGACAACATGTTCAAATGGTTCACATGGCTCTGAGCACTACAGGATTAAACATCTGAGGTCATCAGTCCCCTAGATTTAGAACTACTCGAACCTGACTAACCTAAGGACATCACACACATCCATGCCCGAGGCAGCATTCGAACCTGCGACCGCAGCAGCAGTGCGGTTCCGGACTGAAGCGCCTAGAACCGCTCGGGCGAACAATATGTATTTATTTAGTTGGGATCATATAACCTTACACTTTTCAGTCACCATGATGTGACTACCTCTTATTTGTAACGTGAATGTGCAATAAACAGCCACAGGCGACTGGTGGCGGCAGTAGCAGCCGATGGTATACAACACGTGTTGGGTGGAAGCGGAACACAGTGTTGTCGTTGTCTTAATGCGGAAACGGAGCCATTTTCCTTACGTCCAGAGGGGTACCATTATCGGTTTTCGGGAATTTCCGAAACGTGCAAGTTTACAAACCGTTCGCGAGCCGCCGTGGCTACAGTATACCATAAAACACTCCGTCTTCAGGCCACGACTGGCCTACCGGGACCATCCGACCGCCGTGTCATCCACAGTGGAGTATGCAGATAGGAGGGGCGTGGGGTCAGCACACCGCTCTCCCGGTCATTATGATGGTATTCTTGACCGAAGCCGCTACTGTTCGGTCGAGTAGCTCCTCAATTGGCATGACGAGACTGAGTGCACCGCGAAAAATGGCAACAGCGCATGGCGGCTTGGATGGTCACCAAGTGCCGACCACGCCCAACAGCGCTTAACTTCGGTGATCTCACGGGAACCGGTGCATCCACTGCGGCAAAGCCGTTGCCCTACAGTATGCCATGCTTGGTGTAATTATGCTATGCAATGCCCGCAACAAGGCAACTGCGGTGCAGCACGAGCCATAAATGACAGCAGTGAACTACAGCTGTGGAGATACGTACGGGCGAATAGACGTGCAGCCGTTAAGCAAGTGATCACGCAGGAGATCCCAGGGGCTACCAACAGCGTCTCCTCAAAGACCGTTCGGTGGACGCTGCTACGTACGGTCCTCTGCAGCAGGCATCTGGTTCTGGTTGCTGTTCATCAACCACGTAGGATGCAATTTGGAGATCAGTACCGCAGCGGCTAGCCCACTGAGTGGCCTTCTCAAATGAATCATGCTCCATGCTCCACAAGGGACATGACCGTTGGCATGTATGCCACGAAACGTCTGAAACCAAACACACTGCCACAATCGCCCGAAGGTTCCAGAACAGAGCAAGGAGCGTTATCATCTGGTGAATGATTCCTTGACATTCTCTGGACGAGTTCCTCATTCTGGAAGGCGTAATGGACCACCACAAGTATGCATCTGTCCCTGGCAACAATCTACATCCTTATATGCAGTTTGTTTCTCATCGGCACGATGCCACCTACCAGCAGGACAAATCAAAGTGTCACACAGCTAACAGTCGACTTTCAAATGGTTCACATGGCTCTAAGAACTGAGGTAATCTGTCCTCTAGACTTAGAACTACACTACTGGCCATCAAAATTCCTACACCAAGAAAAAAATGCATATGATAAACTGGTATTCATTGGACAAATATATTATACTAGAACTGACATGTGAATACATTTTCACGCAGTTTGGGTGCATAGATCCTGAGAAATCAGTACCCAGAACAACCACCTCTGGCCGTAATAACGGCCTTGACACGCCTGGGCATTGAGTCAAACAGACCTTGGATGGCGTGTACAGGTACAGCTGCCCATGCAGCTTCAACACGATACCACAGTCCATCAAGAGTAGTGACTGGCGTATTGTGACGAGCCAGTTGCTCGGCCACCATTGACCAGACGGTTTCAATTGGTGAGAGTTCTAGAGAATGTACTGGCCAGAGCAGCAGTCGAACATTTTCCGTATCCAGAAAGGCCGTACTGGACCTGCAACATGCGATCGTGAATTATCCTGCTGCTGAAATGTAGGATTTCGCAGGGATCGAATAAAGGGTTGAGCCACGGGTCGTAACACAACTGAAATGTAATGTCCGCTGTTCAAAGTGCCGTCAATGCGAAGAAGAGGTGACCGAGACGTGTAACCAGGGGCACCCCATACCATCACGCCGGGTGATACGCCAGTATGGTAATGACGAATACACGCGTCCAATGTGCGTTCACCTCGATGACGCCAAACACGGATGCGACCATCGTGATGCTGTAAACAGAACCTGGATTCATCCGAAAAAATGACGTTTTGCCATTCGTGCATCCAGATTCGTTGTTGAGTACGATCGCAGGCGCTCCTATCTATGATGCAGCGTCAAGGGTAACCGGAGCCATTGGTCTCCGAGCTGTAGTCCACGCTGCTGCAAACGTCGTCTAACTGTTCGTGCAGATGGTTGTTGTTTTGCAAACGTCTCCATCTGTTGACTCAGGGACCGAGACGTGGCTGCACGACCCGTTATAGCCATGCGGATAAGATGCCTGTCATCTCGACTGCTAGTGATACGCGGCCGTTTGGATCCAGCACGGCGTTCCGTGTTAACTTCCTGAAACCACCGATTCCATATTCTGCTAACAGGCATTGAATCTCGACCAACACGAGCAGCAATGTCGCGATACGGTAAATCGCAATCGCGATAGGCTACAATCCGGCCTTTATCAAAGTCGGAGACGTGATGGTACGCATTTCTCCTCCTTACACGAGGCATCACAACAATGTTTCACAAGGCAACGCCGGTCAACTGCTGTTTGTGTATGAGAAATCGGTTGAAAACTTTCCTCATGTCAGCACGTTGTAGGTGTCGCCACCGGCGCCAACCTTGTGTGAATGCTCTGAAAAGCTAATCATTTGCATATCACAGCATCATCTTCCTGTCGGTTAAATTTCGTGTCTGTAGCACGTGATCTTCATGGTGTAGCTATTTTAACGGCCGGTAGTGTACTTATACCTAACTAACTTAAGGACATCACACACATGCATGCCCGAGGCAGGATTCGAACCTGCTATGGTAGCAGCAGCGCGGTTCCGGAGTGAAGCGCCTAGAACCACTCGGCCACAGCGGCCACCTGCAATTTTCACATCAATAATCAGTTCAGTAACGGTAGCCTGATTTACAGAAGATTCTATGTTACGTTTAAGATGTAGTACTGCTGCATTGAACAATCTGTTGGTTTTGGTAATGACCTTCTCATAGAAAGGAAAATGATAGTCACTATAAGTACACTGCTTTTTAGAATGAGCTTTATGAGCTTCTTCACGATCAAAAACTGTTTGTATTGTTGAATGATCAAATCATGTTCCACATTAAACAGCGCATGAATGGATTTTAAAATGGTGTCAAATTCTGTTTGATATAATAATTTTCTAGGTACTGAATGAAGGGATAAGATGTAGATTAAGACTGTAGAGTTAAGAAAGTCTTTTTTACTGTGTGGTTCACATATATCTTTATTAATCAAGTTAATCAAACATTTCTACAAAATTGCAGAAGGGGTATGATTCTTTATGAATTTTCAAATATGCTGACACGTATATAGGAATTATATTTCATAGAAGCTACTTTTTCTTAAAGAAAGTAAATTGATTGCCTTTGAGGAATATCAGCTTTATGCTCCTATATGTGGCAACAGCAACTTTTACCTACTAGGTAGCACATTTCTGAGCTTATTCATAGAAGATATTTTCTGAGCATAAGAAATATGGCAAATATTTCTGATAAAATTCAATCATAACTTGCACAGATGTTATTAGTTCGCTTTACATATTTTGAAAGACTAATCTGTCATCTTCAGGAACCTAAAAATTTGGGGTTATGTGAGTTATAAGAACTTGGCCATATATTTATATAAATTTTAAGCACGGTAATACAAAAACTTAATAATGCTTCATTTTATCCTTTTCTGTCAGTGATTCTTCTGTGACGGTATTGCCTTCATAAAATAAAGAACAATCACCTTCTGTCAAAAACGTGACCGTATTTCAATGCACGATGCATTTTGAACTCTGTAGGATAGTCTTCAGGTACTTTAACAGTCTGCAACGATATTCTTCCAGATTTAGATTAATTTCGGTCCCGGTAAGGTTAAAGTGGTACATTACAAAGAGGGCACATTGAGAATATAAGTTTAAAATTATTTTTTCTTTTTGAGTCATCTGTCTTCTGATTGGCTTGAAGCAACCCACCCTGAATTTCTCTCCTGTGCCAACCTTTTCATCTCAGAGTAGCACTTGCAACCTGTGTCCTCAATTACTTGCTGGTGCACTTCAATCTCTGTCTTCATCTACAGTTTTTGCCCTCTACAGCTCTCTCCGGTACCATGGAGCTCACTCCATGATGTAGTAACAAATGTCCTATCATCCTGTCCTATCTTCATGTCAGTGTTCTCATCACAGTCCTTTCCTCTCTGACTCCGCGTAGAACCTCCTCATTCCTCTTCCTATCAGTCCACTTAATTTTCAGCATTCGTCTGTAGTAACACATTACAAATGCTTCGATTCTCTTCTGTGCCAGTTTTCTCACGCTCAGTGTTTCACTGCCATACAATGCTCTTTTCCAAACGAACATTCTAAGAACTTTCTTCCTCAAATTGTTTGATACTTGTAAGCTTCTCTTGACCAGGACTGCACGTTTTGCCAGTGCTAGTCTCCTTTTGACGTTCTCCTTGCTCCATCCGTCACTACTAATTTTGCTGTCTAGGTGGCAGAATTCCTTAACTTTACCTATTTTGTGACCATCAATCCTGATGTTACGTTTCTCGCTCTTCTGATTTCTGCTACTTCTCATGATTTTCTTCTTCGATTTACTGTCATTCAGTATACTTTACTCATTAAACTGTTCATCCCTTTCAACAGATCATGTAATTCTTCTTCACTTTCATTCAGGATAGCAATGTCATCAGCGAATCGTATCATTGAAATCCTTTCAAGTTTTAATTCCACTCCTGAAACTTTCTTTTTATTTCCATCACTGCTTCTTCGATGTACAGATTGAACAATAGGGAGGAAAGACTATATTCCTGTCTTACACTCTTTTTCACCCGAGCACTTCATTCTTGGTCTTCCACTGTTATTATTCCCTCTCCCTTCTTGTATATATTTTATATTACCAGTCTCTCGATATGGCTTGCAACTATTTTTCTCAGAATTTCGAATATCTTGTACCATATTTCATTGTCGAACGCTTTTTCCAAGTCGACAAGTCCTATGAACGTGCCCTGATTTTTCTTTAGTCTTGCTTCCATTATCAACCGAAACGTCAGAATTGACTCTCTGGTGCCTTTACCTTTCCTAAAGCCCAACTGATCATCATCTAACACATCCTCAATTTTCTTTTCTATTCTTCTGTATATTATTCTTGTAACGAGCTTGGATGCATGACCTGTTAAGCTGATTGTGTGATAATAGTCACATCCGTCAGTGAATTGTGTGCATATTTTCCCGAAAGTCAGGTGGTATGTCAAACATTCTACACGCCAAAGTAAATGGTCGTTTTGGTGCCACTTCCCTAATGATTTCAGGAATTCTGATGCGATGTTATCCATCCTTTTCGCCTTATTTGATCTTAAGTCCTCCAAACTAAAAATGGCTCAAAGGTGCCGACCGGCCGCCGTGTCATCCACAACCCACAAGCGTCACAGGATGCAGATATGGAGGGGCATGTGGTCAGCACACCACTCTCCCAGCTGTATATCAGTTTGCGAGACCGGAGCCGCTACTTCTCAATCACGTACCACCTCAATTGGCCACAAAATGGCTGAATGTACCCCATTTGCCAACAGTGCTCGACAGACCGCATGGTCACCATGGAGGTAAGAATAAGGGGAGATGGCGCTACGTATCCCAGCCGTACTACGTTTTGAAGCCATGGGGGCGTGGCTCGCTGCCATGACACTCTGACCAAAACATTGCCAGTGTGCTATAGCGCTGCGTGTATTACAGTCGCTAATTGCACCATATACGCATGTAACGTCATCAGATTGGTTGTTTCAAAGTTTTTGTTTAAAATAAAATCTCGTAAAGGCGAAATTCCGCATTTCTTCTGATTAAAAATAGTTTTTAATGTAATATTACGAACAGCTAGCCTTCAATGTAAACGATACAATGTTGCTAATTCAGTAATAAACGTGTATCACAAACTAAATAATAGAAACTGAAAACTAAGTTAGATATACCCTCCCTCCAAAGCCCCATAAATACATCTTGTTTGTAATACGTACTGGGACATTTCAGTTACGTTACACTACTGGGAAACACTGTTCATTACCACCAATATTTACTGAAATGTGGTATACAGAATGGCAAATCTACACAGTGTCCTGTTTAGGCCAGTTAATGTAGTGTTAGCTTTTAATTTGGTACATGATGAAGACAAAGTGAGTTACTCAACACTTCGATTATCGACGATACGTACGTATTATACTGAAACGTGAACTTGAAAACTAAGAATTTAATTCTTTGAATTAACATACCTTTTGCAAATGTTTTGGGTGTGTAGGGAAAACTGATGGTACAGTATTTTCTCGGAGCCTTATTGTTGAAACGGAAGTTCGGTCTATGTCCTCTTATCGGAAATGCTGAGAACATATAGTGCTCCATTTAGACGCACACCAATTCTTCCTCCTCACGGCAGTCTCCCACAGAGCTTTCCGACTTTCATTTTTAGGAAATCTACAGGAGAAAAGCACGCTATAGTACAAGTACCGATGTAGCACACGTTCATTCACAATGAAGTTGTAAAATCACACTTAACGAGGCAACTTACACATGAAATGTTATTCCCTTCGATTTCGCATCACAATCAGAAAGATTCGTACATCCGAACACCACACAAGTCACCATAATAGCGCAAAATCCTTCCAAAAGCGAGCGACAAGCCTATGCACACAAGCTTACAGCAGCAATGTTTTGGTCGGATTGAGATGGCTACCCTCGGCTTCACAAAGCTTCACAGCTGTGACGTCACGGCGTCTCCCTCTATTCTTATCTCCATGATGGTCACCCATCCAAGCGCTAGCCCAGCTTGACCGCGCTTAACTGCGGTGTTCTGAGGGGAGCTTGTGTTACCACTGCGGCTAGGCTGTTGTCTCTCTTAAGTCCTCCAAAGCTGTCTTACATTCTGATTCTAATAGCGGATCCCTTATCTTCTCTAAATCGACAGCTGTTTCTTCTGCTCTCACACCAGGTACATATTCCCCCTCACAGAGGCCTTGCGTGTATTCTTTCCACCTATTCGCTCCCTCCTCTGAATTTCACAATGGAATTCGTGTTGCACTCATAATGTTAGTACCCTGGCTTTTAATTTAAAAAAAGGTTGTTTTGACTTTCAAATACCGTGAATAAGCCCTTCCGACAATCATTTCTCTTTCGATTTCTTCACATTTTTCAGACAGCCATGTTGTCTTAGCTTCAATTTACTCTCTATTTATTTCATTCCTCAGCTGCTTACATTTCGATATTCCTGAATTTTCGTGAACGTTTTTGTAATTTCTTCTTTCATCGATTAACTAAAGTATTTCTTCTGTTACACATGGTTTCTAGCAGTTGCCATCTGTGTAGCTAAGTTTTTCGTTGCACCTTCTCTCATTAATCTTTTTAGAGATGTCTATTCTTCTTCAACTGTGCTGCTTACTGAGCTATTCCTCATTGCTGTATCGATAGCCTTAGAGAACTTCAGCGCGTGTCTCGTCATGCCTTTGTACTTCTGTATCGCACTTCCTTGCGTACTGATTCTTCCTGACAAATCTCTTAAACTTCAGCCCACTCTTCATGCCTAATATATTGTGTTCTGAGTCTGCATCTGTTCCTGGGTATGCTTTAGAGTATCTGATTTCTTTATCTCTGTCTCACCATGATGTAATCTAACTGAAATCTTCGTGTAAAACCCGGATTTTTCCAAGTATATCTCCTCCTCTAGTCAATCTTGAACAGAGTTCTCGCTATTACTAGCCTAGAGTTATTGCAGAACTCAGTTAGTCTTTATCCTCTCTCAGTCCTTGTCCGATACCGATATTCTCCTGCAACTGCATTCTAGTCGCCCATGACTATTAGATTTTCATCTCCCTTTACGTACTGTATTACTCTTTCAGTATCCTCGTATACTTTCTCTCTCTCTTCACCTTCAGCTTGCGACGTCGGCATGTATACCTGAACAACTGTTGTCAGTGCGGGTTTGCTGACGATTTTGATAAGACAACCCTGTCACTGTACTGTTCACAGTAACACAGTATCTCCTTTACATTCATATTCATAACGAATCCTACTCACTTTATCCCATTTTCTGTTGCTGTTGACATTACCAGATTTAGCACTTCCTTTAGCTATGCATCTCACGTCCAGGTCGTATGTAATAACAAGCATAACACATTAGAAAATTTTCTGTTTTACAGCATAGCTGTGGTATCGTCCAGAGATCTTGGTGTGACATCAAAGTCAGCAACGTGAATCGACACCACACACATAAACGAGGACATGCTGCAGTCTGCAGTGACACATGGGACGTGCTCCAGAAGACCAGGTTTCCCTTGCAGAAACAGCAGTGCCCTCACATACAGGTCAATATAGTGTTGAGCATGTATGAGCTCAAACAGCAGGAATCATCAGCGCCTAGGACCAGCGAGTGATTAAAATTTCTGGTGAAATATATTTCATTAATGTAGAACACTGTATCCCAAGAGAACTGTTTGTTAATTAGTGGCCGGCCGGAGTGGCCGTGCGGTTCTAGGCGCTGCAGTCCGGAGCCGAGCGACCGCTACGGTCGCAGGTTCGAATCCTGCCTCGGGCATGGATGTGTGTGATGTCCATAGGTTAGTTAGGTTTAATTAGTTCTAAGTTCTAGGTGACTGATGACATCAGAAGTTAAGTCTCATACTGTTCAGAGCCATTTTGTTAATTAGTGTGTCGAATGATGTTTTCCTATTCCATTAAAGTTACAAATTTTCAGGTACTCCGGCGGCAAACAGGTATATCAAAGTTATATAAACCTTTTATTCATCTATGTAATAAAGTGAATTAATATTTCATGTGTTCTATGTTGATGAGCCTTTTTTCAAAGCGGTCAAACGATCTACATTAGTGGCCTCACGAAAGTCGTTTCACTAGTTCACAACAAGAACAACGTGTTCTCATTTTTTTACTAGTTGGTTTACTGCATCCTGCAGGTCGTAATAGGAATGAGCTTGACGTAGTGCAGATTTTTTCCACATTAGGATGTTGAAGAAGTAAGGTAATGCATTTCAGAGCCCATTTTTACTGGACATTTCTTTCTTATTTCGGTCCTCACTGCCACATCTCAAAATGTTGATATGTTGATTCTTTCTACTAACAGCCTCTGTACATTTAATCAGTATATGGAATGTTTTTTTTTTGTGTTCAGCCCTTGACACCCTACATAAGTAGAGAGAAATATAGATTAAATTTATATATTCCCAGTGCATCTGAGTACGAGCCGGAAGCCCCGAAATCGATCTAAAGATGATAGAAAGAAACTGAACATTATATTTTCTGCAGTCAAACGTATTTATATTTCTAAACTCAATGGTATTGCTTCTTTTCCAGTACGTGTGTTATCTATTATTCTTTTTTTTCTAAGTCGTTCTTCTATGTATGTCAAATACTTTAAATAATTACGTTATTGATCATTTTCCTGTAATATCGAAACAAAATGTAATATGGCAACAGAAAATGTAGGAAGTCCAAAACAACTGAGTGGCTGGTGGTACGAGGTCTCTGATACAGGGAGTCGCCGCCTGTACATCTAGATCTGGAGTAAAGTGAACAGCCAATAGCAGTACCACGAGTGTACGGAGAGAGTTTGTTTCCAAACAATGCACAGCGCATATCTGTGGCACGTACACGGTTGTTCAAATGTGTGTGAAATCTTATGGGACTTAACTGCTAAGGTCATCAGTCCCTAAGCTTACACACTACTTAACCTAAATTATCCTAAGGACAAACACACATACCCTTGCCCGAGGCAGGACTCGAACCTCCGCCTGGACCAGCCGCACTGTCCATGACTGCAGCGCCTGAGATCGCTCGGCCAATCCCGTACGGCTCCACTCTTGTAGTGATATCTTAAGTGCTATATAAACCCATAAACACGTAGGTCAAATGAAAGGAAATAGAAATAGTGTTTAACTAGGAAACGGAAACAACAGACCCTAAATACTCAGAAAGTATCAACTAGGTGACGATAAGTTTGGCTATCGGAAAGGTAAGAGCATCAGAGTGGCAGTTAGCGGGTTGCGAATGACGATGGGAGCAAGAGTTAAGAAAAATCAATTAACGTTCATAAGATTTGTCTACCTGGAAAAAAGAAACTGGTAGTGTGAAATGCTGCAAGATGTTTCAAATTATCAGAAAAATAAGAGTACTCAACACGAAAAGCAGATAGTACACAATACGTGAAAGGAACACGTGAGGACAGTAACAGTGGAAGACTAAGAACGAAATTCTCAGATTAAAAAGAGTGTAAGACAGTCTTTCGCTCCTACTGTTCAGTACACACGTCGAAGAAGACAGTTTCAACAGTGGGGTTCAAATTCCACGTGAAAGGACATCAATAATAAGATTCGCTTATGAGACTGCTGTCGTCCAAGAAAGTGAAGATCAATTACAGGACATTTTCTGTGGAGGGAAGAGTTTACTGAGTAGAGAGTATGGATTGATAGAGAACCGAATAAACACGAAACAAATGAGGATTTTCAGAAATGGGATTAACGATAAACTTAACATCAAAGTTGGAAACTATGAGGTAGACGAAGTTCAGGAACTCCCTTAACTAGGAAGCAAAGTAATAGATGAGTATGAGAGCAATGAGGGCACACAAAGCAATATAGTACAGTCAATGAGGACACAAACCATAGCAAACATCAATGAATTTTCCATAATGTTCATAACCAACGAAGGGTTGGCGGGGGGGTTACTTCATGCCCACTCCAAAAAAGGTGAAATTTGTAAATGGTTGTTTGGTTGTTGACTTATATTTACAACATTTTATTTAAAGATGTACTGATGTGTAAGCAGGGTCTACAAATGAAAATATCGTTTATTACACTCTTAGCGATATCAAGGGACTTTCAATAACGTACTGTTCCAACTGTTCTATGACCATCAGAAAAAATTTTAAATGTATATTTCGTTAATTGTTGTTGACGTTTACTCACAACATACTTCTTAAGAAGTATTGATCCGTAAGTAAGGTCCTGAACATGGAACTGTTGAGTATGACATTCACTGGTAAAAGTGAAAACTACTTAAACTATTACGACTTAAATTTTCGAGTTAAATTCAACAGGAAAATTTAAAACATTTCTGGACTCAGGTAGAAGCACGCATTAAAAATTTTAAAATATGAAAGAAATTTTAAGATATGAAAAACTGGTTACGTTACAATAATTTCAAATTATGTGCACAAGGTACCCCTTCCCTCCTTGATATTGCAAGGGCTAGTCACAAAAAAAGTCCACTGCTATCAAACATGGAGCTGAGGATGACATTTCTGGGAATTGGCGATTGGTGACCAGCATTTGATACATGACCTGCGAGATAATCCGAAAAGAAATGGACTGAGGCTTTTGGATGTCGTGTTATAAAAGAATAGTGAAATTACGGTGGACTGATGGGATTAGAAATGAGGAGGCTCGCTGCAGATTTGGAGAAGTGTGTAACACAATTAAATGCTTGACAAAAAGGAGCGATGGGATGATGGGACGTGTGTTAAGAAATCAGAGAATAGTTCGTTTGGTACTATAAGGGGTTTTGTAGAGGAGGGAAACTGCATGTGAAGGTGAAGGTTGGAATATACTGATTAAACAAGTCTGGAGACAACGCGCAGGTGCAACACTGAGAAGAGGAGGCTGACACAAGAAAGGTATTCGTGGCAGGCTACATCGAGCATCGAACAGAGGGAACATTTTCATTGGATGGACCACTTCTCTGACATGTCAGAACATTTCTTCCCGTTTTCTTTTTTTCTTATTTTTACGTACCACAGGTGTACATCAACATTAGGTTGCGAACGCACGAGGTCAAACTGTGAGTGGAGCTTATGGTGTTAGCAGAGCGTACCGCATTGCCCAGTACTTAGTGCGCTCGATGCCGGAGGCATCAGAGCTGGTGGGCGGTGGGCAGCTGGCAACGCCGCTTGCGGCAGGTAGCGTGTGGGGTCTCGTTTCAGCCGCGGCTACGGTCCTGGCCGGTTTTCTGCAACTTAGTCCGGCGGCGGCTGGCGGGTCGCCGCACGCTGGCTCTTGCTACGACAGTATCTGCCAACGGGACGGCTGTGCACCGCGGACTCTGTGGGGAGCGGCGTGTGCTCAAAACCCCCTCCACCACCTACCAGTGTTCAGCCAGCGGGTGAGCTCGGGGCCCAACGCCGTGCCCCACCCTGTTAAAACGCCTGACGTGGGCCTAAGGTTCCCGCCACTTGTTTTCATTTGCCCAGTTTACATTACAAAATGTAAGGCATTAGCTTCGGGTCGTGCTCTTTGGCTACTGTTGGTCGCTATTCTGAACGGCAACGCCTGCTTCCCGTGGGGCTGAAGCTGTTCTCCAGCCTGGAGACGGAGTGTGGATTTCCCCCAATCCAACTAAAATGTGGTGGTCTGCGTGATCGACTGTTTTCAAAGGAGGCTCATTTTCACCGGTTGTGTGACGTTTCTTAACACTCTTTGGGAGTAAAGTACCCAAAGTGCCGGCAGTACATGCCTCTAAGAGCAAAGTTATCAGTGAGAACACCGCTAATAAGTAACCGAAATGCGCACATTCTTCTACAGTGGATAAGTGGCCCAAAGGCATCCATGTCAAATATAGTGGAGTAGTTGGAGCGAGCGAAGTCGAGGGATTGACCGGAAGCGCTCATGTGGTAAAGGAGGCGAGTTCTGAGTCCTCTGGGGAGTGAGAGGGAGGGGTTGCGATGTGTACCTACGAGCAAAATGTTTTAGACGAAAGCTGTAGGTGGCAACGAGGGTAACATATTGCTACAAACGGCTGTGATATTGAACACGATTTTGAAGCTGATTTAGAGGTTAAAGCGATTTTTTTATAATGGGGAATCTTGAATTTTATTTAAGATCTGAAAAGTGCGGAAAATATTACGTATAAAATGATACGTTATTCAAGGCCATTGCAAGGTTCAGTGAAGGTCAAACACGCAAAACACGTTTTTAGTTCTGGTAGGAATTAACTCGGACAACAGGAGAGGTACAGCAATATACTACGTTAGATAGAAATTGTAAGGAATGTGAGCCGACTTGTAAATCAATTATCTACGTTTTATTTATGTTTTTTCTGTCTTGCGAATGTCAACACAACTTTGATACGTTGTGATGTATCAAGTTTGCAATAAGTATGTTAATAAAAATTAAAGGTCAGATCTCTCCACTCTTTTCAATCTGAGGCCACAAATAGGTGGTTCCTCGAAACGAAACTCATCCTTCAAATGACTTTCGATAGTTACGTTTAAGAACATGGCTATTGGTAATAATACATGACTCCTTATGCCCCCTCCAATTTGTATCTAATATTGTATTTTGACGTATCCCTCCTCTAATCAGAGTTCATCTCTACTAGAACGCAAAAAACATAGTTGCTTATTTGACCTCAATTGAACCTTGCCATTACTTTGAATTATGTGTCATTTTGTGTGTAAAATCTGTTACTCCTTTCAAATCTTAAATCAAATATTAGAGTTCCGATTAAAAAAAAAAAAAAAGAGAACACTTTAATCTCCAAATAACATTGAAAATCATCAAGGCTCAAATGGTTCAAAGGGCTCTGAGCACTATGCGACTTAACCTCAGAGGTCATCAGTCGCCTGGAACTTAGAACTAATTAAACCTAACTAACCTAAGGACATCACACACATCCATTCCCGAGGTAGGATTCGAACCTGCGACCGTAGCGGTCGCTCGGTTCCAGACTGTAGCGCCTAGAACCGCACGGCCACTCCGGCCGGGTAATCATCAAGTTCACGGACTAAAATAGTAATGCGTGACCCTTGTTGCCACCTACAACATTTATCTCAAACTTTTGCTGTATCTCAACCCTATATCGAGTCATTTCTCATTATGGATTAAAATGACCCACCGTGTATATATAGGATGTCCGTAACTGAAGTTCCAGTTTGAAAACGCTGTAGACAAGACCCACTACTCAAAATGGCGTCAAATTTGTACAATATATTACTGACACACTGGGAAACGGCGTGTAACAAAAGAAAATTTGACGAAAATTTGATCGTAATTGTCTGGTAAAACTCGTTTACAATAGCACTGACTGCGCGTCAGCAGTCCTGCAGATTTTCCAGATACTCAGCGCTGTAAACAGATGGTTGGTTTTAATGCATAATGTCTGCTAAGGTGTGGAGGAAATGACTACAAAATTCTAAAAGACAGGTTCTTTTGGAGTGCAATATGGCAGAAGGAGGAAAGCAGTTGGTCCGACATCAGTCGAAGGTCTGGCCACAGCACAACAGGAGCGGCAGAGTGGGGGTGTGCAAAAGCGCAGTGTAAGGGGAATCGCCCGAACGTTGGACACGCCTGCCAGCGGGGTACATAAATTCCTACAAAACATACAAACTCGCCGATATTAAGGACAGCTTCCTGCTGAGCTGCCAGCAAGAGAAACCTTTGCTCCGGAATTACTTTCTCTCGTGGAAGTGGTCAATGAATGACCGTGGAACATTCTCTCTGCAGACGAAGCCAATTTCCATCTCCAAGGACGTATCAGTACGCAGACTTTCAAAATATGGGGAACGGAAAACCCACTCGTACATGAAACGGCACCGCTTCATTCTTCAAAGGTATCCATATGGACGTTGTCTATCGTGGAAAATATGTTTTTCGACAAGATAAGTATTTCGGGTCCTGTTATCTGTACCATGACCGGAAAAGGCCATGAGAGTCTTTTGCATACCATCGTTTCATCCCTTCAACAGCGTGCACATTGCACAACATTTGAAGCAGCTGCTGCAGACGCATTTCGGAAAAGGTAGAATTATCAGTCGTCATTTCCTTACAGCCTAACTGTTCCAGATAACCTGATCTTAATTCGTGTGACCTCTACCTGTGGGGTTATATGAAACATGTTGTGCCCAGTGCTCTAATTAGGAACTTAGCTGAATTGAAGGTACATATTGCGCAACGCATTCTCATTGTTACCTCAGAGACACTCCCGTCTTTTGAGGAACATGCTGTTCTTCGATTTCAACTGGTGGCAGAACACGGTGGAAATCATATTAAACATGTTTTGCACCAGTCTCACGACAACTAGAAGCATACGTCATTTTTTTGTGTTGTTTTTGGCAACAGGACAGTAAAAATCGGATGTCAGTTTGCTTTTGACCCCAGGACAATTAACACCCCACGTTATTTTGCTTTATATACAGATTTTTTGCATCAGCATTATCAGCAACTGATTTTTTCCATCCGATGTGGTACGACTTTGCTGAGGTGGACGAGCTTGCCTGATAACAGTGCCACTGTTGACTGCCGAACTTGTGCATTGATGCACGCTGAACAGTACAGATGGAGTAATGTGCAACTTAAACCATAGGCATCGTAATTTTCGATCATTTGTCATTTGTATACGACCCCATTTACGTTAAGAAGCTTACAGAGCCTCCTATTGGTTTATTTATTTATTTTTTTCATTCCATGATCTTTCCGCTTGCGTCAACAATGCGGATCTCTAATTAGAAGTCATTCTGAGCAATGGTTCTCTTTGTACTGCCTATTGAAAAACGCTTTAAGTACCGAAGAGTAACGAAATTTTCGGAATACGTTTGTCAAGGTAACATATTTAAGGGATTAATACTGCAAGATCACAGGTTAATGTAAGTGTGAGATAAGCCACTGCAAATATCAAATGCTGTCACAATAACCGGTGTAACCGCCAGAATGTTCAATGCAAACAAACAATCGTGCATACATTGTGCCTTACAGGTGCCGGATGTCGATTTGTGCGTTTGAGTTCTATGCTTGCTGCAGTCAATAAAGGGAAGGTTAACGCTAATCGTGGATGGCAATGGAGTTCCCGTCCGATAATTTCCCTTATGTGCTCGACTGCAAACAGATCTGTTGATCAGTCAGGACAAGGAAACGTGTCGACATAGCATGTTTTATTACAATTGCGATATGTGGAAGAGCGTTACCCTGTTGGGAAAGAATGTCGTTCATGAATGGCAACACAGTATGCCGAATCACCAGATTGATGTACAAATTTGGAATCAGAGTGCGTGGGAAAACCACGAGAATTGTCCTGCTGTCATACGAAATCGCATGTCTGACCGTAACTCTATGCTTGGGTCCAATGTGTCTGGCATGCAGATAGGTTGACCACAGGCCCACAACTGCATTCCTGGCACCGAGGCAGAATCAGCTTCCGTCAGAGAACATAACACATCTCCACCCTGCCTTCACATCAACTCTCGCTTGACGTCACTGAAGCGGCAAATGTCGATGATTTGGGGTCAGTGGAATGCACGCTACAGGGCGTCTAACTCGGAGCTCCCTTTGAAGTAGCCGATTTGTAACAATTCGTTCTGTTACTGTGGTACCAGCTGATGCTCAAATTGCTGCTGTAGATGCTATGCGATGCGCCAGAGTCATACACCAAACACGACGGCTTTCCCTCTCGGTGGTACCACGTGGCCGTGCAGAGCATAGTATTCTTGCGTCTGTACATTCTCAAGACCACCGCTGCCAGCTGTTATGTACAGTGGCTACAATCCTGTCAAGTCTTTCTGCTGTATCGCAGAAGGAACATTCAGCTTCTAATAGACCTATTACATGACCTCCCTCAAACTTAATGATCCGTTGTTAATAGTGTATTTGTTGCCCAAAAGGCATTCTTGGTTAACATCAGCTCACCACGTCCAACCTAAGAGGTAACTAACACTCACGACAACTCCCTCTTGGTTTAGCGATTATTTTTCCGACAGTACACTCTTCATCTCAGAGTAGCACATGGACTTGCATCTTACATGCTCAATTGTCTGTTGGACGCTTCCAAATCTCTCTCTTCCCTTACAGATCCCCTGACGATTTCACACATATTATATCATCCTTTCCTTTCTTCTTGTCAGGGTTTTCCATTTGATCCTTTGATTCCCAGTTCAACGGAGAACCGCTTCATTCCTTATTAGGTCTCCCACATTTGAACATCCTTCCGTAACAGGACATGTAAAAGTTTCGGTTCACTTATTGTCCAGTTTCGCTACCATGTAATGCTGTGCTTCGAATGTATAATCTCAGAAATTCCTTCCTTAAATTACCGAGTACATTTGATACCAGTAGATTTAACTTAAAATGTTATCTCTGCTTCTGCTAATCTACTGTTTATGTTCTCCTTGCTTCGTCCGCCATGGGTAATTTCGCTTCCAACGTCACCAATTGTGATACAAAGTTTCTTATTATTATGTTGCAATCCCTGTTCACAGTACGAGCAACCCCTAGTGGCTCGCCATCTGACAAGTGTTCATGACGTCGCCTTTCCGGCTTGGATCTTTTTTAATATGTGACATATAAGTACTGCACCTTTTCGAGTCAGTCCCAACTTTAATATTATTAATGTACTATATACCTAATGTTTTAGTACAGTTAGTCTAATTCTGAAGACGAAGCTCATAGTAGCGTCGAAACCAGATCAATTTTGACTTAATATTTGTGACCGAGGGCTTATTTGTTACAATGTAATTTCTTATTATTTTCATCTCTGTTACGTCTGAATACCCATGTCTTTTTCCAGTTATACCTCAGTACAAATTATGTACTCATTAATCCGTTGCTTCTGTCCAATAGATCCTGTAAATAATCGTCAATTTCACTGAGGATGGCAATGTTATCAGCAAATCTGAATTTTAGACCCATTCTCTTGAACATTTCTTTTAGTTCAATCGTTCCTTCATCGATGTATAGATTGAGCAGTAGCGGCGAAAAATTCATCCCTTTCTTATTCTCCTCTCACACACGGCGCATCGTTCTTGGTCTTATTATCCATTCATTGGTCTTTCATATATTGTATATGACTGATATTTCCCTGTAGCTTACATAAATTTTCCTCAGAATTTGGAACATCTTGCACCACTTTACCCTCTCGACCGCTTTTCTTAGGTCGACGAATCCTGTGAACCTGTCTTTATTGTTCTATAGACTTGCTTCCACTATGAAACGCAACGTCAGATCTGCCTCTCTGGTGCCTCTCCCATCCCTAAAGCCGACTTGATCGTCATCTGATTGCTCCTCAATTTTCTTTCCCATTCACGAGCATATAGTTCTTGTCAGCAGGTGGGCTGCATGAGTTTTAAGATGGATGTGCGATAGTTCTTGCACTTATCTGCCTTCGTGGGTGATATTCTTTCGAAAAATCTGATGGTACGTCAATCTCATAGATATGAGTCACCAAGAAAATTGTTCGCTCTGTGTGTGAACTTTAGAAGGTGTTCAGAAGTGCGTTCCGATGGCCCTTTTTCCTGTCGGTTGCGGTCATTAGTGCGGGTACACGGGCTGCTCGTTAAGAGATGTCCTGGCAGAACGCAGAGCTCCTAGCTGGACGTGTCGCCCAAAACACCGACTCACGAGGGTTCTTACGGCATAACACACTAAGTTTTGCTACAATGGAAATTTGAAGTGTGGCGTTCTTGTGTACCTCCTTTTCCAGTATTAGTTTATTCTTTGAAACTGTGTTTACAGCGGAGACGATCGACACTGGTTTCTGAGAGTGTAGCTGCTCATTGTAGTGCTCATTGTCCAGTCAACTGGTCAGATTTGGGAATTTGTTGAACGTTGTCACACAGCTACAGGATACTGATTAGTATTAGAGAAGAAGTGACTATTTTAACAGTGTCTCGCGGATCAACGCGAGGAAGCAAACATTGTTTAACTTGATATTATATATGTATATTGCACAGAAATTATTTTGGTCCGAATGGGATGACGCTAAGTGTCTTGGCATCGAATGGGACTTCGCCAGCTCCTTGGGCAGGACGAAACGGCACGTTGCAGAACTAGGCGTTTCGCGGTTAAGATATCGGGTTTTGGATATTATCAGTGCGAAATTAGGAATCAGTATACGTGTTTCGTGTGGCTAATATGAAGATGGATAAATGTCGAGATTATCAGTGTGTTGTTCCAGCATACGTAAACTATTATGAGCCTCGAACGCACCAGTGAAAAGAATGCCCGTTTACGGTGACATTTGTGCAACACTGGAAGAAAAGGACTTTCTTCACTTGGAATTTTTTTTTAAATTTGTTTTCCGAATAGGAAAAAGATACAGCAGTAGATCAAACCACTTGTATAGCACAAAACTTACTCTAATAATATTCATATAAATTACATTTGGTTACCTGCTTTCCCGTGTAAAGACGCATACTTTCTCGGTTCTCCATTGTCCAGCGCACGAACACGCTGCGTATAGTTGTCCGTGTGACAAACACGATGCTTTTAAATTCACTTCACAACATAGCAGTATTTGTCTTTTGCTTTGTTGACTGTCATCCAGTTCACTAATGTTATGGGAACATGAGCATTTTTAAAACTGAGTGGTAAGATACCTAAAAGGAGTGGAATTCTTGGTACAAATATTGACTTTTCTTTTTCCTTTCCGGTTAATATTTCTGTCCTGATGATGTAAAAAAGCTTTTATCAAAGGGAATACTGTATTAATTTAGAAATTATGTTGGGAAACTTAGGTTTTGATCTTGATCTATCATTGTGTTTATAGATGCAAATATATATTTTCCCCTTGGAATTTTATCCCATATAAGGTGAGTTATTTTTTAAACTACTTCATTTTTTCCCTCTGAAATTGTTGGCTCACACAACCGTTCTTTGTTTAGGTTAGTTCCTCTCGAGTATAAGCGGATACAATTTTAGAAACATTGCAAAATTCATAGGTTAAGATGTTTTAGCCGGTCAGCAGATCAATGTGCTGTTTCCAACTTCGAATCTACATCATTTAAGAATGTTCTAGAAAAATCGAAAACGTGTCTGCACAATCACAACAGCCACCTATGCAAAACCGCTGCTTTGTACAATGGGGAACCAAGTGTAGGACCAGGCTCAATAACCAGTAACTGGCATACGCAGCTTTGGAGTTCTTCTCAACTTCACACAGAAATCATTTGAAACCTATATATCAGATTTTGTGTACGGTAAGACAACTACTTGTTGATACGGGAACAGGTCTCTGTATCACCAGATGATGCTAAGATGTGTGTGAAATCTTATGGGTTTTAACTGCTAAGGTCATCAGTTCCTAAGCTTACACACTACTTAACCTAAATTATGCTTAGGACAAACACACACACCCATGCTCGAGGGCGACTCGAAGCTCCACCGGGACCAGCCGCCCAGTCCATGACTGCAGCGCCTCAGACCGTGCGGCTAATCCCGCGCTGCTCTTTATCACCCCTCATATTCACCAGTTTAAGGTTAAGACAAGTAGGATTTGGAAGGTGACAACGACAATGACTTGAACAGTGACAGTCAGATGACAATCGTAATGAAAGAGACAAAGACATAGAAGATGCCAACGAAACAGGTGTCAAAAAATCTAAGTAGGACACTGAAATTAAAGAGCAGATGAGCCAAGAAACACTTTCAAGTTTAAGGGAAAGCTCCGGAAGTCGAAGAGTATTACACGCCCAGAATGTTTCTGGAAACCGTACAAGTTTGAACAAGTATACAGAGAGGTATCATATAAAAATTATTTCAAAGTATTATTTGAATGAGAGGGCAGGAGGAGATTACACGTTAGAAAAGAAACAGCAGCAAAATAAACTGAAGAAAAGAATATAGAAATTAGATGGACATTGGTAAGCTTTCTTTGGCAAACAGAGACACTAAAGTAAACAGAAAATTATCGATAAAAATCGTCTACTGGACACATATGAATGTTCTTATGAATGGTGATAAAGTATTGAGGCAGTTCCACAGTGTCCCATATAGGTCTGCTCCTATGTGTATGTCCTCTCGTCTTACACTGCTAAAACTGAAATAGTGTTAATTCCTGGTGCTGCAGGCATCACAATCAACTGCAATGTAAATGCAAACAATAGAAGAAAAAATGACTGAAACATTCAAAATATTATTGATCAGTTTCCTGCAAATTGTCTATTGCTTACAAAAAACATATATCACTCACTTCTCTACGACCCAGAATGTATTATGATCGACTAGAGTAGAGCATAGAATGCAGGAATCACGTAAAACTGAATGTTCAATAGTATGGTACGCAAGTACATTGGGGCCAAACTGGGTACCTAAATTTTTAATTCATATACGTTTTTCAGTGATCAACAAGTTTTCAAATTATAATCATTCAGAAACATGATATTACTTTTGAATGCATTGTGGGAACAGCAGTGATCAATGTCTTATAAATAATTACTATTAAAAACAGTCTTGACCACAATTTACTTAATAAGGTGACCAGTTTCGACCACTACTGTGGTCATCTTCAGACCTATAAGTTGTATACAAAGCTCTAATTATAGGGCTACATACATTAAACAGAATACATAAAGTTATAAAGCTATAAAACGTTGAATTACCATTGAGTAGGAACCTCTTTGTTGGAGAATCACTACTGGAGAAACCAGTGCACGTCTTACTATATATAATGGAGGCTCCACCCACTTCTGACTGCATGATGTCATTATTAACCAATGAGTTATAAGTCGAATTACAAATTTAAAATTTCTTAGTTAAAAGAACATTGTCAAGAATTAGAAATAAATACACACTAAACTTAGCTTATTAAACAGCTATTGTCAATTAAGAAGCGTTAAAAATATTTAAATATGTAAGAAAATGAACTTCGGTTTGGCAGTAGATGAGTTGCCCTCTCGAGGCCTGTCAGTGAACCATTTGGAACCACTGGTTGCTATGGTGAAGGTAGACGCCGTTGCAAAGATGATGCAGCAGGCTTTCTTCACTGAAGTTGTTGTACAGTCAATAGTCGAACTAGTGGTTGCCATGGTGAGGACAAACACCAGTGCAAAGATGTGGCAGCAGGATTCTTTCCAACGAAGTTGTTGCGAAGTAGAATGTCAAAGACTGTGGCGTCAGACGATGTATTATTGAGTAGCAACTTGTCTTTATTGAAACGAAAAGAGTAAGCTACAATAATCTGTAGCTAACATGTATACCACATGCTGCCCAAATATGATACGAAGTAGTTGTCCATATATATGAAATATTATCTATGAAGTTGATATGTAGATTACATGAGCCTTTTTTTTGATGCATTGCTATTCCTCTGTTTATATGCCAGTCATATAAGCAAATAAAAACGAAAGACTTTAAAATTATAAAATTATGAACCAGTGTCAAAAATAAAACGATGCGAATTAGCAATATGCAGTCTAAAAACATAAAAGCAAAAATTCTAAAACATATAGTCAATCATAAAATAATGTTTGGTAAAAAACGATTACAATGTGAAGCTAAAATATTTGATGAAAGTCTTTATAGTTAAAATATATATATATATATATATATATATATATATATATATATATATATATATATATATTATTTAACCATTTAAAACAAAGAACAGAAGAGTAAACGTTCTAAAGCAGATCATCGAAAAGCTCAAAGAAATGTTTGTCTTTGAACTGAAGTTGTTCGTTTAAAACAGATAATGGATTACTTTTGTGAAGTGAAAAAATTTCAATTTCTTCTAAGGCATTTAGCAGTGGTCCTTTTGGAACAGTATGTAATATTTTCAAATTGCTAGAAATGCTACATTCAGAATGATTGTATCCATCAAGATGTTGACCAAATATTGATTTTATGCGTGCAGTACCAGTAGTATGTTCTTTGAAACGTGTTAAAAAGTTACGGCCAGTTTGGCCAATATACTGTTTCTCACAGTCATTACATATTATTTTATAAACGCCTGACCTTTGGTATCTATTTGAGTCTCCAATTGTGTGTTTTTAGTTTCATCTGTAGGGGGTTATTAGTTTTAAATGCTATTGTCACGCTTGTGTTCTTAAATAATTTATTTATTTTATCTGAGATAGGTCCCATATATGTCATTTGTATAAATCTCTTCTTGGAATTTATAACAGCGTCATTTTTTTCTTTTAATTTTTGATATAACAGATCAACCTGAAGGGAATTATAATTGTTAGCAACTGCTATCTGTTTTAATGTATCAATTTCCTTTTGGATTGCGTCATGTTGGAGGGGTAATTTCAGTATCCTATGTATCATAGTTTTAAAAAATGCCATTTTGTATCTTAATGGATGGCATGATATAGCATTTATTATTATGTCATTTGATGTGGGTTTTCTATAAATAGAAATATTATGTTTTCCATTCTGATTTGTAATTGTGAAGTCAAGGAAATTAATACTATTGTTACTTTCGTGTTCTACTGTAAATACAAGTTTTGGATGTAAATTATTTAAGTTGTTAGCAAAAGCATCAATTTCTTCCTTAGAGCCGTTATATAATAGCAGTGTGTCGTCAACATATCTTTTGTAGTATATAATTTTATTTGTTATTCCTGGATTATTTTTGAAAAATTGGATTTCAACGTAGTTGACGAAGATATCTGCTATAGTAGGTCTGAAATATGTGACATTGCACGTAAAACTAAGAATGTCATCACTAATGAAAAAGATAAAAATAAACATAATAATGAATTAAAACTTGTAAAGCAAATCAACCAGAAGTTAATAACTAATAAAGCTATTGCAATCAAGGCAGATAAAGGGAATACTCTAGTTGTTGTTAGCGAAGATGATTATGTTTCTAAAACTTTACAATTTTTTAACGCTAATGGAATAACTGAGGTTAATAAAGACCCGACTTCAAGATTTCAAACGAAAATTAAAAAGCTGATTGATGATAATGACTCTTTACTTTCACCTAAAGATAAAATAACACTTAGAGTTATGAACCCAACTTTATCTAAGTTGAGATCGCAAATCAAATTACACAAACCAAATTTACCAATTCGTCCAATTGTTAATAATACCAACAGTCCCTCTTATAACCTGAACAAGAAGCTCAATCAAATCTTAAAATCCTTCTACGTTTATGATGAAAATTATAGTATTAAAAACAGTTTCGAATTAACTAAGTTAATTTATGATGTGGATATTCCAAAAACGCAAGGTTCGCATCGTTGGACATCACAAATCTTTACACGAATATACCTATTCAAGAGACTATCTCTATCATTAATGATAACTTAACACATCACAAAATCATGAGCCCCAAAGAAATAGTAGAATTCATCGAACTGTTAAGAATTACTCTAGATTTTAATTATTTTTCATTTAATAATAGAATATACATACAGGAAGATGGACTTGCAATGGGGAATTCCCTGGCTAGCACTATGGCAGATATCTTCGTCAACTACGTTGAAATCCAATTTTTCAAAAATAATCCAGGAATAACAAATAAAATTATATACTACAAAAGATATGTTGACGACACACTGCTATTATATAACGGCTCTAAGGAAGAAATTGATGCTTTTGCTAACAACTTAAGTAATTTACATCCAAAACTTGTATTTACAGTAGAACACGAAAGTAACAATAGTATTAATTTCCTTGACCTCACAATTACAAATCAGAATGGAAAACATAATATTTCTATTTATAGAAAACCCACATCAACCGACATAATAATAAATGCTACATCATGCCATCCATTAAGATACAAAATGGCATTTTTTAAAACTATGATACATAGGATACTGAAATTACCCCTCCAACATGACGCAATCCAAAAGGAAATTGATACATTAAAACAAATAGCAGTTGCTAACAATTATAATTCCCTTCAGGTTGATCTGTTATATCAAAAATTAAAAGAAAAAAATGACGCTGTTATAAATTCCAAGAAGAGATTTATACAAATGACATATATGGGACCTATCTCAGATAAAATAAATAAATTATTTAAGAACACAAGCGTGACAATAGCATTTAAAACTAATAACCCCCTACAGATGAAACTGAAACACACAATTGGAGACTCAAATAGATACCAAAGGTCAGGCGTTTATAAAATAATATGTAATGACTGTGAGAAACAGTATATTGGCCAAACTGGCCGTAACTTTTTAACACGTTTCAAAGAACATACTACTGGTACTGCACGCATAAAATCAATATTTGGTCAACATCTTGATGGATACAATCATTCTGAATGTAGCATTTCTAGCAATTTGAAAATATTACATACTGTGCCAAAAGGACCACTGCTAAATGCCTTAGAAGAAATTGAAATTTTTTCACTTCACAAAAGTAATCCATTATCTGTTTTAAATGAACAACTTCAGTTCAAAGACAAACATTTCTTTGAGCTTTTCGATGATCTGCTTTAGAACGTTTACTCTTCTGTTCTTTGTTTTAAATGGTTAAATAATATATATATATATATATATATATATATATATATTTTAACTATAAATACTTTCATCAAATATTTTAGCTTCACATTGTAATCGTTTTTTACCAAACATTATTTTATGATTGACTATATGTTTTAGAATTTTTGCTTTTATGTTTTTAGACTGCATATTGCTAATTCGCATCGTTTTATTTTTGACACTGGTTCATAATTTTATAATTTTAAAGTCTTTCGTTTTTATTTGCTTATATGACTGGCATATAAACAGAGGAATAGCAATGCATAAAAAAAAAGGCTCATGTAATCTACATATCAACTTCATAGATAATATTTCATATATATGGACAACTACTTCGTATCATATTTGGGCAGCATGTGGTATACATGTTAGCTACAGATTATTGTAGCTTACTCTTTTCGTTTCAATAAAGACAAGTTGCTACTCAATAATACATCGTCTGACGCCACAGTCTTTGACATTCTACTTCGCAACAACTTCGTTGGAAAGAATCCTGCTGCCACATCTTTGCACTGGTGTTTGTCCTCACCATGGCAACCACTAGTTCGACTATTGACTGTACAACAACTTCAGTGAAGAAAGCCTGCTGCATCATCTTTGCAACGGCGTCTACCTTCACCATAGCAACCAGTGGTTCCAAATGGTTCACCGACAGGCCTCGAGAGGGCAACTCATCTACTGCCAAACTGAAGTTCATTTTCTTACATATTTAAATATTTTTAACGCTTCTTAATTGACAATAGCTGTTTAATAAGCTAAGTTTAGTGTGTATTTATTTCTAATTCTTGACAATGTTCTTTTAACTAAGAAATTTTAAATTTGTAATTCGACTTATAACTCAGTGGTTAATAATGACATCATGCAGTCAGAAGCGGGTGGAGCCTCCATTATATATAGTAAGACGTGCACTGGTTTCTCCAGTAGTGATTCTCCAACAAAGAGGTTCCTACTCAATGGTAATTCAACGTTTTATAGCTTTATAACTTTATGTATTCTGTTTAATGTATGTAGCCCTCTAATTAGAGCTTTGTATACAACTTATAGGTCTGAAGATGACCACAGTAGTGGTCGAAACTGGTCACCTTATTAAATAAATTGTGGTCAAGACTGTTTTTAATAGTAATTATTAACATGATATTAGTCTGGTTTCGGCTTAAAATGAACCATCTCAGCGTGCAAAATGCGTAGCGTTCGATTTTGCCCATCCATTGGTTAAAATGGAGCACACATTTCAATGAACTTAATATACTTGAATACAAGAAAAAAGTTTTATTAAATAATGAGAACATACAGAAATCTCTAAAAACTGATACCAAGGGATATCAGAAATCGATTTTCAGTATAAAAACTAGTTTTGGACAAATAACTCCAGGTTTTCAAACTATTGCACAGATATATGGAAACTGTTAAATAACTGGTTCTAATAAGAAAATAAACCACACGTTATTAAATACAGAACTCGCAGACGAAACAATTGCCGACATCCTCAGCAATGCAACATTGTTTATCGTCCCAGCCAAGGCAAGATAGACTCTGAATCCACCCCTCCTTCCATAACAAGACTGAAAACAATCTATTATAAAATACGTATGCTTCGTCCGATGAAGAACCTCGCTTCTTCAGTTCTTTGTTTGAGCCAGTCAACTCCATCTGTCATTTCCTGATTCGTCGCCACCCTTATGGCTTAGCCTTTTTTTTTATTCTCCATTAAAAAAATTCAGTTTTGATTCTTCTTTAATTTTCCTATCTTTTCCAAATCAGTTTTATATGAAAAGGTATAAGTATTCCTGTGTTGCCCTACTCCCTGTTCACTATCTTTTCTTGCACTTTATAGCAAGTCATCCTTTGGGGCAGGCATTAGCATCTTTGCTGACACAGAAAACAACGCAGTTGCACTGAAGGGAGCAGTACCCACAGCCAATCTCCCCGAATTCATTTCTGAAGTTGCAGGAATAGCTGCCTCTTCATATTGCGCTTCTACATATTTTTCGGTTGCAGAAGATTGACGAAGTCTGTCTGGGAGCACTTTGGCTTGGGGGCATCATGTTAAAATGTAGAAGCTTCTGACTCTTCCTCGTGTGGTGCTGTGCCTTGGGCTTCTTATGTTTTTGTTCGAAGTGCCAGGCAAAACCGGGCTGGTCTAGTTTTGTCCAGTCAGGAGTAACCGGATCTCCCCACAGTGTAAAACGGAGCAAAGCATAGTAATGGCAAGTTAGCATTCTTTCCCAGTTTTACCCCAACTCTCCTCCAATGGTCAAGAAACAAATGGGACAGTAATAAAGATCTCCCCAAACGATTGAGCTTAGTGAAACTGCGCTGTATGTGACTGGTTACTGTACAAAGAGTTTTTCTCATGAACCAGCCCCAGCTGTACAAGCCCATTCTGAAAAATGAAGAAAACCGTGGGACAGTTGCTTAATTCATAATCTTTATTGGGTACACGACCAGTTTCGGAACAGTTCCTTCATCTGGTGTGTAATATAAAATCACTCAATCATCTGAGATCATCCTCACCCCGTTGTCATGGAACCAAAGTTCCGTGACGAAGAAGTAAAATGGTCAAAAATTCCATGGCAGTCGTTTTCTCATGCTGCGCTACTAGAAACTCACGTCTTTTCTATTAAGTGATCTAGTTATGTGAACAATATGTTCTTTAAAATCAATCTTCATGACCCAAGAACATAAGGTACTCTAAGGCTGATTGTATTAAAGATGAAAATAGGGCCCTATATAAAAAGAAAAAAATCTGAATAGGGCTTTGTAACTGTTACTTGACTGCTTATTGTGATGAAAATGTCAAAAATTGTGCTCACTTTGCATACCTACATTTATCAATGTCATATACAATACCTTTTTATGGCAAATCCACATTTAGTTTCAAAGCATTGATCACATAAAAACGTGCTGCAGGGAAACCTGTTATCTTCGGAAAACACGTAGGGAATGTTTAAGAAAAATTATGAATACTAACAACAGCGTTACACGATATCTACGTACTTATGAAGTTCGTTGAGAAATTAACGGAAGCAGTAATAAATATAGCACCAGGAATACAAATGGCCTCCTCTGTCTGCAACTGAACTTTAATCTTGCACAGTATATGCAACCATGAAAAATTACGTGTGACAGATGTTAGACAGTAAGTGAAATAATATCATTCATCGTCATTACTCTGAAACATCATGTCAGGCATCTAATGAGGGGATAAGAGTTGCAGGCAACTTAAGGTGTAAACTCAATTTTCTTTTATTCTGGTGTTACCAGACGAGATTAATTGAAAACAGTGGTAAAGTCCTGTGCAACGATTTACTGCGCATGAAACTATGTGAAAGGAATAATATTTGGTTACACAGGTTAGTTTCTTTTAAAAATATCAAAACATTGCAAAGACGTTCATCTTGATATTTTGTATTGAAAATAAGCACAGAAAGCTGGGATTTGTGTTGTCGTCCTTGTGTGACACAGATTTCGAGGCGACAAAACGTTAATTTTATTTGGTCCACAGCAACATTTTTCTCGATTTCAACGTTTAATCATATTTTCAAAGTCTTGTCTTAATACTGTTTCAGAACTTCTACAAGTTTAGTAACACCAAAATTTTGTTTGTAGTTTCAGGATGGGGTGGACTAAAAAGGATGCCATTTGTGGTAACAGCATAATATGATTGTGCATGTATTGTAAAGGAAATATCGTTAAACTAAATGCTAAATGTTGTCTTCCAGATCTGCATTAATAGTGAACCACCTAATGCTCTGCATATTGAAAAAGCGAAATTCATCGAAGAAAAGGCAGTTTTCGTCCCTGGAAGAAGTGCATTCAGAAATAGATGTAAATACATGTCATACTTTATTTGTTGCCGTTTCACCTAAACTAAAGTAAATGTGATATTTATTGTACTAATATTGGCTCATTAAGTTTCAAAATGGCCCTGCCAGCAGATCAGTGACATATTTGTCGATATGTACTTTTTCAAAACAGCAGTCAGTAATCCTGCACAATTTATTACGTATATCCAAGTCCACCACGAGTTTCGGGTTGGTAAATATGCATACCAACGAACCAGGAGCCCAAAATCGTATACAATATATTCACTGGTACGTTTGAAAACATGAGCAGGAATTTATCAATGCCAACACGTATGTCCTTAGGAGGACACGACCTCACAACCCACCTCATATCATAACGATAAAACCGTATTTGGAGCCTCCTTAGTATTAGACTCAGTTTCATAACCTTCACGAAATTCTACTTGAAACACCATTTAACAGTCCACCCTACATTCTGTATAAGTACTAGACGCATCATCCAAAAGCCCACTGTCACCCAGACTACCATCTGTTACTTCAGTAGTGCATGAAACGGTATACGTAGTATCTACAGCATATGCGCCAGAGTCTCTCATAAATTCTAAATTTTCTGGGTGCTCTTCTGTAAAGTCTTCACAGTAGTTCATTATACGACCAGCCAGAATTTCATGTACCTTGGACTTATGCCACATCAATGACGTCATTCTTTTGACCCCTCCAACTTTAAAAACCAACGAAGAGTAAGTAAATAGTCCGTCTATTACATTCATGTGTGGATTTTCATCATGCCACATGTTTTGAGTAATCAGGCTAAATGTGCACTGCCAGCAGAAATATTACGTCCAATGTAGTTCTTTATAAGAAACATCATTTCGTAACATATAATCAGTACAACTGGATGTACATGGAAACTTGATTTACCATGAAAAATAAAAATAGCTGTAAATATGATTACATAAGACCCTCCTATTGATTTTATGCTTTATAGTGTAAGAAATTTTCTGTGAACTACCCGTACCGTCGTTTATATCAGAAGATGTGAAGAAGAGTAAATCCACAGGCAATAGATGGTAGCTGAAAACCGTACCAATCCTGAAGACGGCTGCATTAAAGGCCATCGTTAAATATTCATACCATTATCTACTTTTTTGCTGATATCTCAAGCCCTACGGTCTTAGAAACATACAAATTGTATTCACACCTACTGGAGAAACTATTGTCGGTATATTATTACCAATTAAATCGGTTGTCTGTTGTAAATAAAGCAATAAACATAATTTGAGAACAATGATTGTATGAAAGTGAGGTAACTGATGTCTCGAAATATGGCAGAAAACCCAAAGAGATTCTGGTCATACATAAACCACACCAGTGCAAGACGCAATCAATACCTTCACTGCGCAATAACAACGTTGAAGTCACTGGTGACAGTACCACTAAAGTAGAGTTATTAAGCACGGTTTTCCGAAACTCCTTCACCAAAGAAGACGAAGTAAATATTCCTGAATTCCACTGAAGAACAACTGTCAACATGAGAAACATAGAACTAGATATCTTCGGTGTAACAAAGCAGCTTAAGTCACTTAATAAAGGCAAGGTCTCCGGTCCAGATTCTATACCAGTCGGGTTCCTTTCAGAGAAAGCTGACTCGACAGCTCCATATTTAGCAATTAAAGCAATCGGTCACAGAAAAATCCGTACCTAAAGACTGGAAAATTGCTCAAGTCACACCAATGCCCAAAAAGGGAAGCAGGAGTAATCCACTGAATTACAGGCCTGTATCACTAACGTCGATTTGCAGTAGGGTTTCGGAACATATACTGTATTTGAACATTATGAAGTACCTCGAAGACAACGATTTATTGACATATAGTCAGCAGGGATTCAGAAAATATCGATCTTGTGAAACACAAATAGCTCTTTATACTCATGAAGCAATAAGTGCTATCGACAGGGGATGTCAAATTGATTCCATATTTTTAGATTTCCAGAAGGCTTTCGACACCGTTCCTCACAAGCGTCTTCTAACCAAACTGCTTGCCTACGGGGTATCACCTCAGTTGTGCGACTGGATTGGTGATTTCCTGTCAGAAAGGTGACAGTTCGTAGTAATAGACGGAAAGTCACCGGGTAAAACAGAAGTAATATCCGGCGTTCCCCAAGCAAGTGTTATAGGCCCTCTATTGTTCCTGATCTATATTAACGACATAAGAGACAATCTGAGTAGCCGTCTTAGATTGTTTGCAGATGATGCTGTCATTTACCGTCTTGTAAAGCCATCAGATGAGCAAAACGACCAGCAAAATGATTTAGATAAGATATCTGTATGGTGCGAATAGTGGCAGTTGACCCTGAATAAAGAAAAGTTTGAAGTTATTCACATGAGTGCTAAAAGAATTCAGCTAAATTTTGATTACGCGATAAGTCACACAAATCTGAATGTTGTAAATTCCACTAAATACTTAGGAATTACAGTTACGAACAACATAAATTGAAACGATCACATAGATAATATTGTGGGTAGAGAAAGCTAAAGACTGTGATTCATTGGCAAAACACTTAGAAGGTGCAACAGGTCTACCAAAGAGACTGTTTACACTACGCTTGTCCGCCCTATTCTGGAGTATTGCTGTGCGGTATGAATTCCGGATCAGGTGGGACTGACGGATGAAATCGAAAAAGGGCAGCTCGTTTTGTATTATCGCGAAATAGGGGAGATAGTGTCACAGACATGATACGTGAATTGGAATGGCAATCAATAAAACAAAGACGTTTTTCGTTGCTACGGGATCTTCTCATGAAATTTCAATCACCAGTTTTCTCCTCCGATTGCGAAGACATTCTGTTGGTACCCACCCACATAGGGCGAAATGATCATCACGATAAAATAAGAGAAATCAGGGCTCGCACAGGAAAATATAAGTGCTCGTTTTTCCCGCGTGCAGCGTGGAGGTGGTTCATTGAACCCTCTGCCAGGCACTTTATTGTGAATAGCAGAGTAATCACGTAGATGTAGATGTAGATGTACCTCATGAGATATGCTTATCAAAAGACTTGCAAGCTAACGCGGCCCACTCACAGAATCGAAACTTTCGACAATATGAACTACCGATTCGATTTCGAAATTATGTTTAGTTGTTTACGTCACCCACAGTCGACGGGCTACGGGACCTAACACAAGCATTTCGGCTGGACCAACCGGTTAGCTGGAATTGAATTATTACTCAGACGGGGCAAACACGCCGACTTTCGGTATGGAAAGTTTCGTCAACGGGTAGCGTGTCTCCACTTGCGATGCCGCTGATGCGAACATGAACACTGGCGGAAAAAAGCTGCAGCACAGAAAAGTAGTTAATGTAGAGTAATGAAATTTCTATAACACATCCGTCTGGGTCACATATTTATGTGACTGACATTGCAAGATCACAGGTTAATCTAAGTGCGAGATAAACTATTGCAATTATCAAATGCTGGTACATTAATAACCGGTGCAACCGCCAGAATGTTGAATGCAAACAGGCAAACGTGCATGCATTGTCTTTTACAGGTGCCTGAAATCAGTTTGTAGGCTGAAGTTCCATGGACTTGTTTGGTCAATAGAGTGGAGGCTAGTGCTGTTCGTGGATAACGCTGGACTGTTGTCCGATAACGTTCCGTGTGTGCACTACTGGAGACAGATTTGATGATCAAACAGACAAAGGGACCATTCTGACACTGTACAGCATGACGGCTTACAACAGCGGTATGAAGACGAGCATTATCCTGTTGTAGAACACCCCCTGGAATGTAGTTCACGAACGGCAGGACAACATGTCGAATCCCGATTGCAGTCGCAGTGCCTGGGGATAACAACTAGTGTGAACGAGCGAAATTGCGACTGCGCTTGATCTGATGCATGGGGACCTTCGCAACTTCGGAGTATTTCATTTAATAGGGAAAAAAACTAGAGTTTGTGACTGGACGGGTGAAAGGAAGAGCCGAATTTAATAGCTTACAAACCGAAGGCAGGACATAAAGCAATCAGTAGTTATATCACTGGATGATGTTCACTGACGATTAATCAGTTACTGAGGCATAGCATCAGCGGCTCAAAAATTACAGAACTGTTTCATGTTCATCATGTAACAGAGGACGAAATTCTAGGAATCTATCAGATTGTGTGAATCGCTGGAAAATTTGTCACGACTAAACACTGTAGGAGAAATGTATACAACAAAACACGTACAAAAATAAAAAAAGATAGTTTAAACCCGAAACACACAAATAGAAATTAAACATTGGGCAAATTTATCTGGCGATGGAACGCATGAGAGGTCAAGCAGAGAGCCTGGTAGAAGCCTAACTGGTCGGTGACTGGCAGGCGCGGTGGAGCGGAAGCATAGAGGAACCGGCCAGCTCAGAAGGCGGAGACGGCGCAGCAAAACCTGCAGCGGAGCAGCCAAGTTTCATATCACCGCACACTCCGCTGTCCAGTGAAATTTTCATTCTAGAAACATTCCCCAGGCTGTGGCTGAGCCATGTCTCCGCAATATCCTTTCTTCCAGGAGCGCTAGTCTTGCAAGGTTCGCAGGAGAGCTTCTGTGAAGTTTGGAAGGTAGGAGACGAGGTACCGGCGGAAATGAAGCTGTCGTGCTTGGATAGCTCAGTTGGTAGAGCACTTGCCCGCAAAGGCAGTGGTCCCGAGTTCGAGTATCGGTCCGCCACACAGTTTTAATCTGCCAGGGAGTTTCAGTTTCATGATCAGTTCTCCCGATGATCTGTTGAGTGCTGAAATGGTTGTAGTAACAAGTGTTCACGTAACTCTTGTTGACATTATTTAAGTAGTGGCACTACTGAAGCTATACAACTGGGCATTATCATTGCTACACCAAGAAGATGACGTGCTACAGACGCGAAATTTAACCGACAGGAAGATGATGCTGTGATATGCAAATGATTAGCTTTTCAGACCATTCACACAAGGTTGGTGCCGGTGGCGACACCTACAACGTGCTGACATGAGGAAAGTTTCCAACCGATTTCTCGTAGACAATCAGCAGCTGTCCGGCGTTGGCTGGTGAAACGTTGTTGTGATGCCTCGTGTAAGGAGGAGAAATGCGTACCATCACGTTTCCGACTTTGATAAAGGTCGGATTGTAGCCTATCGCGATTTTGGTTTATCGTATCACGACGTTGCTGCTCGTGTTGGTCGAGATTCAATGACAGTTAGCAGAGGGTAATACGGAACGCCGTACTGGAACCCAACGGCCTCATATCACTAGCAGTTGAGATGACAGGCATCTTATCCCCATGGCAATAACGGATCGTGCAGCCACGTCTCGATCCCTGAGTCGACAGATGGGGACGTTTGCAAGACAACAACCACATGCACGAACAGTTCGACGACGTTTGCAGCAGCATGGACGATCAGCTCGGAGACCATGGCCGCGGTTACCCTTGGCGCTGCATCACAGACAGGAGCGCCTGCGATGGTGTACTCAACGACGAACCTGGGTGCACGAATGGCAAAACGTCATTTTTTCAGATGAAAAAAATGGTTCAAATGGCAATGAGCACTATGGGACTTAACATCTATGGTCATCAGTCCCAAAAACATAGAACTACTAAAACCTAACTAACCTAAGGACATCACGCACATCCATGCCCGAGGCAGGATTCGAACCCTCGACCGTAGCAGTCTCGCGGCTCCAGACTGAGCGCCTAGAACCGCTAGACCACCGCGGCCGGCTTTTTCGGATGAATCCAGGTTCTGTTTACAGAATCATGATGGTCGCCTCCCTGTTTGACGACATCGAGGTGAACGCACATTAGAATCGTGAATTCGTCACCGCCGTACTGGCGTATCACCCAGCGTGATTGTATGGGGTGTCATTGGTTACACGTCTCGGTCACCTCTTGTTCGCTTTGACGGCACTTTAAACAGTGGACGTTACATTTCAGATGTGCTACGACCCGTGGCTCTACCCTTCATTCGATCCCTGCGAAACCCTACATTTCACTAGGGTAATGCACGACCGCATGTTGCAAGTCCTGTACGGGCTTTTCTGGGTACAGAATATGTTCGACTGTTGCCCTGGCCAGCACATTCTCCAGATCTCTCAACAATTGAAAACGTCTGGTCAATGGTGGCCGAGCAACTGGCTCGTCACAATACTCCAGTCATTACTCTTGATGAACTGTGGTATCGGGTTGAACCTGCGTGGGCAGCTGTACCTGTACACGCCATCAAAGCTCTGTTTGATTCAATGCCCAGGCGTATCAATACCGTTATTACGGCCAGACATGGTTTTTCTGGGTACTGATTTCTCAGGATCTATGCACCCAAATTGCGTGAAAATGTAATCACATGTCAGTTCTACTATAATATATTTGTCCAATGAATACCCTTTTATCATCTGCATTTCTTCTTGGTGTAGCAATTTTAATGGCCGGTAGTGTATGTACCAGTGTATATCCATCTATCCTATTAGCGAATGACGTATAGAACTTTCAATTACTTAAAGACTTACTGTGCTTGAAAGAACTGGTAATTTGCTTCATGAATTATATGGAACACTTTTAAAGTTTGTTCAGATCTTGAGTTATGCAACTGTATCTAGATATTAGGGTTATGGGATTGCGGGGATACGTATATAAATTTACTATGAATTGGCAAAGTTCCTTATTATGTACTTTTTTCCAATACTCGAGCATATACGTAAGTAAAGAACACTAATGCATTACGATTGACGGAAATATAAGACAGGTTGGCAAACACACTTCATTCCCTCCACTGCTTCCCACCTCCATATTACGTGCAATAATGGTTACCTAATTCACGTAAATTAGTATTTTTAGTGCTAAACTTGAGATCTATGTAATGGTTAATGCCCATGTTCCCGTGATACTGTGCACCTTTTGTGAGGTACCACAATTTCTGTTTCTTTTGTATGTGTCAACAGTGCATATTAGTATAGCATACCTAATTACTTCCGCCCCCCTCCATAGTATTAGCAATGTTCTATAAGACTTTAACAAATTAAATATATTGTTATGTTTTTCGTAATATTGTAAATGGAATACCTTTCGTGTATACTCTGCTCGTGCTATCATGTTCTATATTCAGGTATTGGTGTTATGGAACTGTATGGAAATGCAGACGGGTTTTGTGTGGTTGCCTTTATTCCTTGTCAGTTGCATGTTCGCACGAGCATATATAAAGGGTGTTGGTTTCGGCATTGATGCTGTCTGAGACTACGACATTTCCGTATATTTCATTGTTTTTGCAGCATGTAAGTGTCCTCTCTTTTACGTGTGTAAACTGGAGAAGAACAGTTTACGGTTTCATCCTGTGACACATATGCATACAATTTCGGAGTAAAATTTTCTTATTTAAGGAAAATTATGTTTATACATTAATACTTCTTTTTATGCATTGATTATCTCTGAGATGCTGGTATGATTATCAATTTATGTATGGGTCAAACGCCATGTGGAATAAATAATCTGTTCCTCTTCCTAATTACGGCGCTGGCACTCCAGAGATTACGTATCTCACACAATAGTTGTAATCTGAATAGTAATCACTGAAGTGGTACGTGCGGATGTCAACGGTAGTTCCTGTTTGAACATGGTTCGTGCTGACCACGGTACTGCACTGCCCTTGCTTATCACAACACAATACGTTAATGTTTGTCAGTTGTGCGTAATGTTAGGTGTAATCCGCGTTTTTAATTCGCTCCCACATCTTGTGATGAGATGGCTGGTATGTACATACACCTATTGTCGTGGTATTTCGACGGTACCCGTGATCAGCGAATAGCATAGCGCCTATGACTAACAATGTAAACGTCCTCAGTCCCAGATTTGAACCCCGCCACTGTTTTAAATTTGAATTAAAATCATCAGCAATGGAGGCATAAGAGTTCCGGCATACGAAGTCACTTTCATTCTGCCAACGGCCTTCTCAAGGAGGCCGAGGGGCGAACAGAAGACCAGGGTACTATCTTGCTGTTGTACTGAAAAACAGATCCCAAAGGTGGTAGAACCATCAATGATCAACGGCATGATGTTGCAGAAGGTAATGGAAACCACTGCATTAAAGACACGTAATTTACATTAACATGACATGTAGCCTATATCTGAAAAGGTCTCATGATGCTCTCTCCGAAGGCAAAAGATTTCGGACTAGGCCGCCGTTCGGATCTCAGGGGGGTCTGCCAGGTGAAAGGCGAGCACGAGAAAAATACTGAATAATCAACGAAAGGATAACGTTCTACGAGTCGGGGCGTAGAATGTCAGAAGTTTCAATGTGCTAGGAAGCTAGAAAATCTGAAGGCTCAGTCTAGATATCGTGGAGGTCAGTTAAGTGAAATGGAAAGAAGACAAGGATGTATGGTCAGGTGAGTATAGTGTAATATTAACAGCAGTAGAAACCATGTAACAGCCACAGGATTCGTTATGAATTGGGAGGTGGTGCAGAGAGGGAGTTACGGTGAACGGTTCAGTTATAGTGTTGTTCTCATCAGAATCTTCAGCAAAACCACACAGACAACAATAACTCGGGTACAGATTCCGACGTCGCAATCAGAAGATGAAGAGAGAGGAAAATATATGAGGACGTAAAAGAGAATAAAAATTTAATATTCATGGGGCATCAGAAAGCGGTTGTAGGGGAAGAAGAAAGGGTTGTTGGAGGATATGGGTATGGTAGAAGGAAAGAGAGAGAGGAGAAAGGCTAATAATAGAGAATAATCTGTTCAAAAATCACAAAAGGAGGAGGTATACAAGGAAGAGGCCGGGATATGAGGGAACATTTTAGTTAGATTACATGACGGTCAGGTAGAAATTGCGATATCACACACTGTATTGTAAGGCGTGCCCAAAAGCAGATATAGGCTCAGATCACAATTTTATAATCATGAAGGGTGGGCTGAAGCTTCACAAACTAGTCAGAAAGAATCATTGCGCAAAGAAGTTGGGTACGTACTAAGGAATGAAGAGATACGCTTGAACTTCTCTGATAATTAATAGTCCACTAGGCAGTTCAGTTGAAAGGGGATTGATATCTCTAAAGTGGCAGTCACAGAAGGTGGAAAGAAAAACATATGTACAAGAAAGGTCGATGTGAAGAACTACTTCAGCTGATCTATGAAAGAAGGAAGTTGAAAAATGTTCAGTTAAAGTTTCAAAAATTATAGCAAACAGTCGCAGAAACGGATAATGCATAACAGTTCAGGTAAATTCTGGAATACAGAAAAACAGAACACTTAGGAAACAAATAAATAGGAATTGCAGAGGAGATAGGGAGAAATGGCTGCATAAAAAAGGTGAAGAAATGGAAAAAGAAATTGTTGTCAGAAGGACTAACTCAGCATACAGAAAAGTCAAAAATCGAAATTAAAGCAAGCGCGGTAGCACTAAGAGTGCAAACGGAAGTCCGCCGTTAAATCCAGAGCTGATGGGTGAAAAGAGTACATTGAGCGCCTCTATGAGAGGGAGGATTTGGCTGCGGAAGAGATAGAAGAACAAACAGGAGTCGATAGCGAAGGGGCTAGAATCGGAATTTATAAGGGCTTGGGAAAACTAAAGATGGAATAAGTCGTAAGGGATAGACAACATTCCATCGAAATATCTAAAATCACTGTGGGAAGTTTCAAAAAATGACTATACAAGTTGAGGTGTAGAATGTATGAGTCTGGCGACATAACATCTGACTTTCGGAAAAAATATTATCCATACCATTCCGAAGACTGCAAGATCTGACAAGTGCGAGAATTATCGCACAGTTAGCTAAACAACTCATGCATCCAAGCTGAAAAGAAGACTGAGGATGTGTTAGATGACGATCAGCTCAGTAATGGCACCTGAGAGGCAGTTCTGACGTTGATATTGGAGGCAAGACTAAAGAAAAATCAAAACACGTTTATATAGTCTGTCGACCTGGAAAAGTCGTTCGACAATGTCAAATGGTGCAAAATGCTCTAAATCCTGAGAAAAATAGAGGTATGTTTTCGGGAAAGACGGGTAATACACAATATCTACGAAAACATAGAGAGAACAATTAGAGTGGAAGACCAAGCTCGGATTAAGGAGGATGGAAGACACGGATTTAGTCTTTTTCCCTACTGTTGACTCTATGCATCAAAGAAACAACGACGCAAACAAAATAAAGGAGAATTACAGGGCTGTTGTATGGAATGAACAGTCCAATGAGTACAATACATGGATTGAGATAACTACAAGAAAGAATAAAATGATGTGAAGTAGCAGAAAGGAGAACATCAAGAAAACATAAGAATTGGTGGTAACAAAGTAGATGAAATTAACGAACTCTGCTACCGAGGCAGTAAAAGAACCCGTAACGCACAGGGTAAGGATGACAAGAAAAGGAAATTGGCACTGGCAGAAAGGGTATTTCTGACCGAGACAAGTTTGCTAGTTCCAAACATACGCTTTAGTTTGAGCAAGAAATTTCTGATAATGTACGTTTGGAGCATAGTATAGAGAAAGGCCAGGATATTGGGAAAAGCGGATCAGAATTCGGAAAATACTTATAACAAGAAGGAACATGATAGTACATCTGTGAAGACATTAGGGAACCACTTCAATGCTAGTAGGCAGAGCTACGGAAGGTAAAAACTGTAGAGGAACATAGAGATTGGAATACATCAAGCAGTTAATTGATGACGTAGATATCAACAAGTGTTCCACTCAGGTGATGAGGTTGGCACAGGGACGAATTCTGGGGGGTATCAGCAAACCAGTCGGAAGACTATCTAATTATAAAGCAGACATTCCTGTTTATGCTACTAATACTAAACGATGAAATTAATACTAATCATTCAGGCATCGAAGTAATGTACCCTCAAAAAATTATTGGTCGGATACGTAACTACCATTTGGGAAACGATTTGTGTAGAGAACGTCGCATTAAATTTACTTCTTTAGGAAAGGTAGGTTCTCAGACTCACCGAATCCACACATATTATAAAAATGTATATGTTTGTGCTACATCTCCTTCTAAATCACTGGACAAATTTTAACAACGTTAAGTACACGTATCAGTTACTGTCCAGTAAGATTCGCTGTGTTGATAGGAATGGCCTACCTGTCGAAGGAGTGGGGCTGAAAAGTTAGTGTAGCAAAGGATGAGCGAATACCTAGCCTTTACTCATCCAGTATTTGAGAATGAAAGCACTTTCTGACTTGTGACAAACTTCATATATTATTTCAAACCTTTATGAAACATTTTCTCGCTAAGAAACCCCTTAAGAAGGCGGAAGGAAAGATTTTTGTCGCTCAATACATTTTCGCTGTTCATGCAGAAAAACACCCACAGTGATGATGATGATGATGATGTTTGGTTTGTGGGGCGTTCAACTGCCGGACATCAGCGCCCATACAAAATCCCAGATTTTACTAAGTTAAATTTTTTTCACAGTCTATTCCAACCAGTGTCACGAATGATGATGATGATATGATGAGGACAACACACCCAGTCCCCTGGCTGAAAAAATCCCCCACCCGGCCGGGAATCTAACCCGAGACCCCGTGATCCAGAGGCACCCACAATGGTAATGATGTTTTAATTTGTTACTTCTCTACTGCCAACAGTATTCGTAAACACGTTTTGCAGACAATAATCACATATACCTCTGAATGTAGCTGCTAAATTATTTCACTGTACGAAACAAATTTCAGAAGACATGCCGTCATAAACACTGAGGTGCGTGGAAAAAGTGCCGCGTCATACGTAATGTTTTAATCTTTTACGTTTTTTTTACTACTCCTATTCGCAACACAGTTCGTAGATAGTATCCAAATACAGCACTGAATATACCTGAATATCATTTTTCGACACATTTTTCTTGACTAATAATGTCATAAAAGTGGAGCTGCGAGGGTGTGAAATATAAATACAATTACGTGTGAAATATGTTAAATATATGTGATATGTATGTGATATGTGCGTACTCTAGAAGCCATGGGTAGCATGCTGTTAAACTTCTGGATAGATTTCCACCAAACATTGTAGACATATCACTCACTATCTGGAAAGAAATACTTTGGTGTAGAATATACCAGTATGCTGTTGTGATGCAGGTATAAGTTAGTCATGAAGAGAAGGGTTCGGGAAGAAGAGATAGAGAAAGAGGGGGAAGTAGAAGATGGATACCGACAGGGTGGAAGTTGACAGATAGAGGGGAAGGGGCAAATGGAGAGAGAAAGGAAAGATTGATGAATAGAGACAGGGAGGAGGAGGAGGTCGTGGAAAGGGACAGGGGCGGGAGGAGCGGGTGGACAGAGGGGTAAGGAGCAGGTGGACTAACAGGCGATTGGAATACACTACCGGCCATTAAAATTGCTACACCACAAAGATGACGTGCTACACACGCGAAACTTCATCGACAGGACCCATGGTCTAGGGGTGCCGGCACGGTAGCTCAGCGTGTTCGGTCAGAGGGTTAGCTGCCCTCTGTAATAAAAAAAAACTGAGTTAACCGATCAACAACGAACTAAAACGGATGTCCTACGACGTCCGCTCCGAGCAGATAAAGCGAACAAAATGAGATTAAAAAAAAAAAAGGGTAGCGTCTTTGATTCATAATCAGAACGTCTTCGGTCCCGGTTTCGATCCCCGCCACTGCCTAAATTTTGATAAATAATCAGCATTGGCGGCCGATGACTTCCGGCATAAGAAGTCAGCCTCATTCTGCCAACGGTCTTGTCAAAGAGGGCGGAGGAGCGGATACAGGTTCAGGGCACTCTCTTGTCCTAGGGGTGGGAAATTGCTCCTAAAGGCGGAAGAATCAGCAATGATCAACGACATGAGGATGCAGAAGGCAATGGAAACCACTGCATTAAAGACACGTAACGTGTATCCACAGGACAAGTGTCATGATGAACTCTCCATTGGCAAAAGATTACGGAATAGTCAGCGATTCGGATCTCCGGGAGGGGACTGCCCAGGGGGAGGTTACCATGAGAAAAAGATTGAATAATCAACGAAAGGATAACGTTCTACGAGTCGGGGCGTGGAATGTCAGAAGCTTGAACGTGGTAGGGAAACTAGAAAATCTGAAAAGGGAAATGCAAAGGCTCAATCTAGATATAGTAGGGGTCAGTGAAGTGAAGTGGAAGGAAGACAAGGATTTCTGGTAAGATGAGTATCGGGTAATGTCAACAGCAGCAGAAAATGGTATAACAGGTTATGAATAGGAAGGTAGCAGAGGGTGTATTACTGTCAACCAGTGACCGGGTTGTTCTAATCAGAATCGACAGCAGACCAACACCGATAACGATAGTTCAGGTATACATGCCGACGACGCAAGCTGAAGATGAACAGATAGAGAAAGTGTATGAGGATATTGAAAGGGTGATGCAGTTTGTAAAGGGGGACGAAAATCTAATAGTCATGGGCGACTGGAATGCAGTTGTAGGGGAAAAAGTAGAAGAGAAGTTTACAGGAGAATATGGGCTTGGGACAAGGAATGAAGAGTTCTGTAACAAGTTTCAGCTAGTAATAGCGAATACCCTGTTCAAGAATCACAAGAGGAGGTATACTTGGAAAAGGCCGGGAGATACGGGAAGATTTCAATTAGATTACATCATGGTCAGACAGAGATTCCGAAATCAGATACTGGATTGTAAGGCGTACCCAGGAGCAGATATAGACTCAGATCACAATATAGTAGTGATGAAGAGTAGGCTGAAGTTCAAGTTCCGTTTCAGCCGCGCTCGTGAGTGGCCGCTGTTAACTGTTGCGCTGCACTTCAGTGTTTACATCGCTGTACTTGTGCTTCGCCGAGTGCCGTCCGTCCGTTAATCTCCGTGTTCGTTCCTGTTCCTTGTGATCTGATCGCTCTTTCTGGTCTTGCTGCTGCTACTTGGAATTTCGGTTGTTTAACCGAAATTGCTTCGCTGGATTAACCATGGCTACAAACCTCAGGAAGAACACTCTGGTATTTGCTTTTGACAAAGAATCCCGTCCTGTTCAGCCGACATCCCTGGAAATAGATGACTGGATTACACAGGTAATTGGTCTAAATTCTGAAACCGTTCATACCTGGCAACTGGATCAGGAAAAATACTGTGTTTTTGTCAAGGTAATCAGTGCTTCGACTGTTGATAAAGTGTTACGAAAGTGGGGCTATGAAGTAGATTTTGTGCATAGAAATGGTTATAAAAGTAAGGTTTCCATCTATAGAGCGGACATTCATTACAAAACCGTCCGTGTCTTGAATCTCCCCATTGAAATTGAAAATGATAAGATTAAGGAAGCTCTTTTAAACTACGGAGACGTTAAATCAATTGCAAATGAAAGATGGTCGCCTCGCTTTAAACTGCAGTGTTTTAACGGGGTCCGCTGTGTAGAGATGGACGTTAAGACGAATATTCCGTCTCACATAACTGTTTGTGGGTATAAGGCACAAATTGTTTATACAGGTCAGGAAGCTACATGTCATATATGTAACGAAACCGGCCACTTCAGACAGGAATGTCCGCGGCGAACTGTTGTGCTTAAAAGTAATTTGATACAGCGTCAGAAGCTTACCTTAAATGATCTGTTACCAAAGAATAGCCCGGAACAACTGGTTGAGGATGTTAACGCAGCGGGACAAGCTGATGTCTCCCTTCACGATAACAGTCAATTTCCCCCGTTAACAACAAAAGGAAACCCCGTTGCCACTACTCGTGAAACTGAAATGCAACCGAAAAAACGACCTCTGGAGATAACTGATAGTTGTTCAGAGGACGAGCTGTCTTGTCCCACTCCCTCACTTCGCAAGCAAAAACAGTGCGATGAGAAGGCAGAGGAACCTGAAGGCAAAATGCGAATGGAAACTAATGAACAGAAAGATAATACACATACGGTACCAGAAAATGAAAGGGGTGTAAGCAGCATTAATTTGCAAGAAACAACAGGTGCAGTAGCCGATTGCAAAGATCAGAATCTATCTGTTAATAAACAAATTCAGGGAGAGGATGCAAAACTGCAGTCTCCATTTGTTTCCCTCGATCAGAAAGTGAGTGAAATTAATAAAGAACGAGGAAGTGGTGGCCAAACTGAAATCACGGTCAACACCTCAGGGCAGGCGCCGGCAACCGAAATTGCTAAAGCGTCTGCTGCTGCTCCAGATAAGCCGCGAAGTAAAATACCGACGCAACCAAATGAGAATGTAGCTCGTAACCAAGGGAAGGGAAAATCCAGTAGGGGCGACCCAAACCCAAAGAATGTTCAGTCCGAAACGGTCGTACACGAATCACTGGAGGAAAAATCAGAAAGTTTACCAGGAAATCAGTCTGCTTGCGGTACAAGAGAAAACATCAGAAGTAGAAAAAAAAACGGGACAGTAACTAATAAACTGATTGAAGTGTTATTCCATGTTCAGCCTTCCGAGAAAACTGTTACAGCTTAACTGAACCCTGAACCACAGTAAACTAAATTAGTTCAACAAAACAACTACATAGTGACAGCACAATGACGCAATCTTATTCTGTCACCACTATAAACATAAATAAAATCACGACCGGTTTGAAATTATCGGCCCTTAAGGAATTTTTGTACGAATCCGCGACTGATATTGCCCTGTTACAAGAAGTTCTAATTTCGGATTTGGTAATTCCCGGTTTTGTCAGTTACATAAATGTATCTCCCGAAACAAGTGTTGGAACAGCTATTTTGGTAAGGGAAGGGATTACAGTAAGCGAGGTGGAACGACTGGAATCCGGAAGGGGAATAGGACTAAATATCTATGATGTGACTATCATCAACTTGTACGCCCCTTCAGGAAGTTCTCATCGAGCTGACAGGGCACGTTTCTTCAAAGACGACTTGATATACTTGTTAAGGAAATCACCAAGACAGTTATTACTTGGAGGTGATTTTAATTGTGTTTTAAATCGAAAAGATCAGTTACCTAATTTTAATTTCTCAAGTGAACTAAAACAATTAGTTACTGGTTTAGAATTAAAGGATATATGGGAAATCAAATACCCCTCCATTGTTGAGTTCACTTATGTCACGGCAACATCACGTAGCAGGATTGATAGACTATATATTTCTAAAAATCTTGTAACTTCCGTGACAAAAGTAGAAACCATTCCTACGTACTTTTCAGACCATTCAAGTGTCTTAGCTTGCATAAATCTAACAAGACAGCCGGTTCGCCGATTCAAGAATCAGTGGAATTTGAACACTTCCTTGTTAGTTAATCATGATTTAGAAGATCTGATTAAAGAAACATGGGCAATGTGCCTGCGAGCCCGTAATAGATATGCCACTGCTATTGACTGGTGGGTTAAAATGGCAAAGCCAAAGTTGAGGAAAGTTCTTATTCAATACAGTGCCCAGAGCGCAAGGGAAATGAAATGCACTATAGAGTATTACTATTCCGTTTTGAGAGATCTATATGATCAAGTCTCAGCAGGTTCCTCACTTCGGATAGCAGACATCAAAAAAGTCAAAGCCAAGTTACTTAATATCAAGAGAAGTCAAATGGAAGGGTTGAAAATAAAATCGAAGGCAAATTCGGTGTCAGCAGATGAAACTACTTCCCTATATCATTTAGTGAAGCATACGAAAAACGGGAGAAGGACTTTTATTGAAGAAATTCGAACAAAACACGGCACGATTCTCAGCACCCAGCAGGATATCATGGACGAGATTTATCGCTATTATTGCGAGCTATATTCTGTACATCAAAGTAGTGATGCTTCCTTGGAAGAATTCCTTGACATCCTAGCCCCACAGCTGACAGAAGATGACAACGAAAATTTTCTCGAGGTTGTCAGTGAAGAAGACGTGTATGAGACTCTGTGCGCCTCGCCACCAAAAAAATCCCCAGGACCGGATGGTCTGCCAGCAGAATTTTACATCCGTTACTGGCCAAAAGTGGGTGCGAAAATCACGGACATTGTAAATGGGGTTATTCAGGGTAAAATGATTCCGGCTGAGTTTAAGGAGAGTAAAATTGTTCTGGTGCCAAAAAATAATGGAAACAAAGATTTAAATAATTTTCGTCCAATTTCACTGCTGAATTCTGATTATAAATTAATAGCTAGAATAATAAACAAGAGAATTTCATGCCTTACAGATAAAATTATTAGTCAACATCAGAACTGTGCGCAAGGCAGAACCATTTTTCAAAATCTAGCGGAATTCAGGGATATCATTGCAATAACTTCTGTAACAAACATAAAGTGTGCTTTATTGTTTTTAGATTTTTATAAGGCGTTCGATGTAGTAAACCATGAATATCTTCTACAGACATTGAAGAAAATAGGTTTCAACGGTAGGGTTATACAGTTGATTAAGAACATAGCAACTGGAATAAATGCTAAAATAGCGGTGAATTGTCAACCATCCAGGCCGATGAAAATACAACGAGGTGTTCCTCAAGGAAGTCCTCTGTCCATGTCGCTCTTCGCAATTTCGCTGGAACCTTTCCTCCGACATGTCCATGCTACATTAAAAGGCTTAACATTATCAGGAAACAAAACAGTTATAAGAGCCTATGCTGACGATATAGGGGTCATTATAAGGAATAATGACGAGGTAACCACGCTAGCAACAGTGATTGATTCGTACTGTAGAGCATCTGGAGCCAATGCAAACGGAAAAAAAAGTAAGATGTTAAATCTCAGAGGTTTTGATAATATCAACGTCGAGTGGGCAAACTTAGTCCGACAACATAAAACTCTTGGGATCACCCTGACAGCATGCCCTATGAAAATGACGGCTCTAAATTGGAAAGTTGCAGCAGATAAAGTGCAAGGAGCCATTGTAGAGAATTTAACTCGATATATGAACCAAGTTCAAAGAACACAGTATATCAACTCATACATCCTTGCTAAGGCTTATTATACTGCCCAGCTGTTTCCAATACCGAGAATGATAGCGAGGAGAATAATGTCCAACATCACAAAATTTTTGTGGAGAGGTGAAGTGTTCAGAGTATCTGCTAAAGTAGCCACTTTAGATCCTAAAAATGGTGGACTAGGATTAATTGATATAACGGATAAAGCCTCAGCTCTTTTTATCAAAAGGCAAGTTAATTTAATAAGAGACTCGCGAGAAAGCATAACCAGCCAACTTTTCGACATCATTAAACCTCCAAGCCTGGTTCCCCCGATTGACGTGCAGAATATCAACAGTCGCTTACAGCACGTGAGGATTTTCTATGTTGAGTTTAGTTATGTCAGTGTCGAACTCAGGCAGTCCCGACACTTAACATCGAGAGCCATAATGCGGGAACGAAAGAAAAGCGAAGGAAGAAACAAAATAGAACGACAGTTTCCAAACATTGAGTGGACTGAGATTTGGAAAAACATTAGTTCTAATGTGCTCACGTCTAATATAAAAACGTCGTGGTACAAGACAGTTAACAACATAGTTAGCACCAATGAAAGACTGCACGCAATCGGACTCTGTGAAACAAATTTATGTCAACAATGTCATCTAGTTGACACAGTAATTCATCGATATACTTGCAGTGGTCACATGAATAGTTGGAAGTGGATCCGGGAGCAAATAGCTCTGATTACAAGAACATCCCCTGAGTATATATCGCTGTCATTGATACACAGGCCTGAAGCACGCTATTTCCCAGAAGCAAAAAATAACGCTGTGTACTGGTTGCTGGGAAATTTTGTTAACTACGTCCTTAACAAATTAGGATCCGATAGCATCATAGAGTTCAAGGTACACATGCTGTGTGAGTTCCACAAAATTAGAAGCTATTCGAATCACAAGAAAAAGTTCGGTAATATGCTAAAAATTGTATTTGAAAGAATGGGCATTGGTTAATATAAAAAAGAAGACTGTGTTGACAGTGATGTATTGTAGTTACCTTAAGGATACTATTTAAGATTTTACAGTATATTTATGATGTGTGCTTTCTCTACTTGAGAGAGTAGTTTTTTGAAATTTATAATCTAAAGTACAGAACTTATGTGACGTTGAGATTGTGTGTCTAATAGTGCCAAACACAAATCATGAAAGGTGCATTATTGGCTTATACTAGAAATTTGGAAATAGACAGTTTTTATAGAAATCTCCTTATCGATTGGTTAAAACCATAAGATACTATCCGATAAATGTAATATTCAATGGCTGGCACATTGCCCTGTTCATTTTTGCAGTGAAAGACTGATTATATAGATCTGATCACTTCAAATACTTAGATTCAATTTATGTCCAGAAAGTGTAGTTGGAAAGCTAGTCAACTTTATTATATATCTCCTTTCCGCCATTCTCAAGTATTTATGTTTAATTTAATTCTTTCTGGTGATTTAGTCAGTAACACAATCTTCTGTTGTCTTTCCTTAATGTCAGCGCAATTGAAATGATCAAACCGCTTTGTTTAAATAACTTCATGTATGTATAACTAGTATGTATTTGCAATGTGTAACATTGTTTTTTTTAATAAAGGTTTTATAAAAAAAAAAAAAAAAAAAAAACATGGTCTAGGGGTAGCGTCTTTGATTCATAATCAGAACGTCTTCGGTCCCGGTTTCGATCCCCGCCACTGCCTAAATTTTGATAAATAATCAGCATTGGCGGCCGAAGACTTCCGGCATAAGAAGTCAGCCTCATTCTGCCAACGGTCTTGTCAAAGAGGGCGGAGGAGCGGATACAGGTTCAGGGCACTCTCTTGTCCTAGGGGTGGGAAACTGCTCCTAAAGGCGGAAGAATCAGCAATGATCAACGACATGAGGATGCAGAAGGCAATGGAAACCACTGCATTAAAGACACGTAACGTGTATCCACAGGACAAGTGTCATGATGATCTCTCCATTGGCAAAAGATTACGGAATAGTCAGCGATTCGGATCTCCGGGAGGGGACTGCCCAGGGGGAGGTTACCATGAGAAAAAGATTGAATAATCAACGAAAGGATAACGTTCTACGAGTCGGGGCGTGGAATGTCAGAAGCTTGAACGTGGTAGGGAAACTAGAAAATCTGAAAAGGGAAATGCAAAGGCTCAATCTAGATATAGTAGGGGTCAGTGAAGTGAAGTGGAAGGAAGACAAGGATTTCTGGTAAGATGAGTATCGGGTAATGTCAACAGCAGCAGAAAATGGTATAACAGGTTATGAATAGGAAGGTAGCAGAGGGTGTATTACTGTCAACCAGTGACCGGGTTGTTCTAATCAGAATCGACAGCAGACCAACACCGATAACGATAGTTCAGGTATACATGCCGACGACGCAAGCTGAAGATGAACAGATAGAGAAAGTGTATGAGGATATTGAAAGGGTGATGCAGTTTGTAAAGGGGGACGAAAATCTAATAGTCATGGGCGACTGGAATGCAGTTGTAGGGGAAAAAGTAGAAGAGAAGTTTACAGGAGAATATGGGCTTGGGACAAGGAATGAAGAGTTCTGTAACAAGTTTCAGCTAGTAATAGCGAATACCCTGTTCAAGAATCACAAGAGGAGGTATACTTGGAAAAGGCCGGGGGATACGGGAAGATTTCAATTAGATTACATCATGGTCAGACAGAGATTCCGAAATCAGATACTGGATTGTAAGGCGTACCCAGGAGCAGATATAGACTCAGATCACAATATAGTAGTGATGAAGAGTAGGCTGAAGTTCAAGACATTAGTCAGGAAGAATCAATATGCAAAGAAGTGGGATACGGAAGTACTAAGGAATGACGAGATACGTTTGAAGTTCTCTAACGCTATAGATACAGCAATAAGGAATAGCGCAGTAGGCAGTACAGTTGAAGAGGAATGGACATCTCTAAAAAGGGCCATCACCAAAGTTGGGAAGTAAAACATAGGTACAAAGAAGGTAGCTGCGAAGAAACCATGGGTAACAGGAGAAATACTTTAGTTGATTGATGAAAGGAGGAAGTACAAACATGTTCCGGGAAAATCAGGAATACAGAAATACAAGTCGCTGAGGAATGAAATAAATAGGCAGTGCAGGGAAACTAAGACGAAATGGCTGCAGGGAAAAATGTGAAGACTTCGAAAAAGATATGATTGTCGGAAGGATAGACTCAGCATACAGGAAAGTCAAAACAACCTTTGGTGACATTAAAAGCAACGGTGGTAACATTAAGAGTGCAACGGGAATTCCAATGTTAAATGCAGAGGAGAGAGCAGAGAGGTGGAAAGAATACATTGAAAGCCTCTATGAGGGTGAAGATTTGTCTGATGTGATAGAAGAAGAAACAGGAGTCGATTTAGAAGAGACAGGGGGTCCAGTATTAGAATCGGAATTTAAAAGAGCTTTGGAGGACTTACGGTCAAATACGGCAGAAGGGATAGGTAACATTCCATCAGAATTTCTAAAATCATTGGGGGAAGTGGCAACAAAACGACTACTCACGTTGATGTGTAGAATATATGAGTCTGGCGATATACCATCTGACTTTCGGAAAAGCATCATCCACACAATTCCGAAGACGGCAAGAGCTGACAAGTGCGAGAATTATCGCACAATCAGCTTAACAGCTCATGCATCGAAGCTGCTTACATGAATAATATACAGAAGAATGGAAAAGAAAATTGAGAATGCGCTAGGTGACGATCAGTTTGGATTTATGAAACGTAAACGGACGAAAGAGGCAATTCTGACGTTACGGCTAATAATGGAAGCAAGGTTAAAGAAAAATCAAGATACTTTCATAGGATTTGTCGACCTGGAAAAAGCGTTCGACAATATAAAATGGTGCAAGCTGTTCGAGATTCTGAAGAAAGTAGGTGTAAGCTATAGAGAGAGACAGGTCATATACAATATGTACAACAACCAAGAGGGAATAATAAGAGTGGACGATCAAGAGCGAAGTGCTCGTATTAAGAAGGGTGTAAGACAAGGCTGTAGCCTTTCGCCCCTACTCTTCAATCTGTACATCGAGGAAGCAATGATGGAAATGAAAGAAAGGTTCAGAAGTGGAACTAAAATACAAGGTGAAAGGATATCAATGATACGATTCGCTGATGACATTGCTATCCAGAGTGAAAGTGAAAAAGAATTAAATGATCTGCTCAACGGAATGAACAGTCTAATGAGTACACAGTATGGTTTGAGAGTAACTCGGAGAAAGACGAAGGTAATGAGAAGTAGCAGAAATGAGAACAGCGAGAAACTTAACATCAGGATTGATGGTCACGAAGTCAATGAAGTTAAGGAATTCTGCTACCTAGGCAGTAAAATAATCAATGACGGACGGAGCAAAGAGGACATCAAAAGCCGACTCGCTATGGCAAAAAAGGCATTTCTGCCCAAGAGAAGTCTACTAATATCAAATACCGGCCTTAATTTGAGGAAGAAATTTCTGAGGATGTACGTCTGGAGTACAGCATTGTACGGTAGTGAAACATGGACTGTGGGAAAACCGGAACAGAAGAGAATCGAAGCATTTGAGATGTGGTGCTATAGACGAATGTTGAAAATTAGGTGGACTATTAAGGTAAGGAATAGGGGGTTCTACGCAGAATCGGAGAGGAAAGGAATATGTGGAAAACACTGATAAGGAGAAGGGACAGGATGATAGGACATCTGCTAAGACATGAGGGAATGACTTCCATGGTACTAGAGGGAGCTGTAGAGGGCAAAAACTGTAGAGGAAGACTGAGATTGGAATACGTCAAGCAAATAATTGAGGACGTAGGTTACAAGTGCTTCTCTGAGATGAAGAGGTTAGCACAGGAAAGGAATTCGTGGCGTGCCGCATCAAACAAGTCAGTAGACTGATGACCAAAAAAAAAAAAAAAAAAAGGGAAGAAGAGGCTGTGATACGCAAATCATCAGCTTTTCAGAGCATTCACACAAGGCTGGCGCCGGTGGCGACACCTACAACGTGCTGACATGTAGAAAGTTTCCAACCGATTTCTTATACACTAACAGCAGTTGACCGTCGTTGCCTGGTGAAATGTTGTTTTGATGCCTCGTGTAAGGAGGAGAAATGCGTGTCATCACGTTTCCGACGTTGATAAAGGTCGGATTGCAGCCTATCGTGATTGCGATTTATCGTATCGCGACATTGCTGCTCGCGTTGGTCCAGATCCAATGCCTGTTAGCAGAATATGGAATCGGTGGGTTCAGGAGGGTAATACGGAACGCCGTGCTGGATTCCAACGGCCTCCTATCACTAGCAGTCGAGATGGCAGGCATCGTATCTCGATCCTGAGTCAACAGATGGGGCCGTTTGCAAGACAACAACCGTTTGCACGAACAGTTCGACGACGTGTGCAGCAGCATGGTCTATCATCTCGGAGACCATGGCTGCAGTTACCCTTGACGTTGCATCACAGACAGGAGCGGCTGCGATGGAGTACTCAACGACGAACCTGAGTTCACGAATTGCAAAACGTCATTTTTTCGGGTGAATCCAGGATCTGTTTACAGCATCATGATGGCGGCATCCGTGTTTGGCGACATCGCGGGTAACGCGCATTGGAAGCGTGTATTCGTCATCGCCATACTGGCGTATCACCCGGGGTGATGGTATGGTGTGCCAGTGGTTACACGTCTCGGTCACCTCTTGTTCACATTGACGGCGCTTTGAACAGTGGACGTTACATTTCAGACCCGTGGCTCTACCCTTCATTCGATCCCTGCGAAACCCTACATTTCAGCAGGATAATGCACGGCCGCATGTTACAGTTCCTGTACGGGCCTTTCTGGATACAGAAAATGTTCGACAGCTGCCCTGCCGAGCACCTTCTCCAGATCTCTCACCAACTGAAAACGTCTGGTCAATGGTGGTCGGGCAACTGGCTCGTCACAGTACACGAGTCACTACTCTTGATGATCTGTGGTATCGTGTTGGAGCTGCATGGGCAGCTGTACGTGTACACGCCATCCAAGCTCTGTTTGACTCAATGCCCAAGCGTATCTAGGCGATTATTACGGCCAGAGGTGGTTGTTCTGGGTACTGATTTCTCAGGATCTATGCACTCAAATTGCTTGAAAATGCTATCACATGTCAGTTGTGGTATGATATATTTGTCCAATGAATACCCGTTTATCATCTGCATTTCTTCTTGTTGCAGCAATTTTAATGGCCAGTAGTGCACATACATTCCTGGACAACGCCGGGTGCTTAGCTAGTCAGTTATACGAAAGTGGAAGTTTCAGGATCTTGCCACCTCTTGAACAAATTACTACAGACGTCACTGCCTTTGATGAACACTGTGAGAGTCAAAGCTCCTTACCACATGTGGAGGATAAATATCGTCATCACGGTTTATACATGTGTAGCAACTGTCGCACCAGCTACGCCCTCAAGAGGAATCTATGCGCGCTAGTTTAGTGGTTATATGTGATTATACCGAGAGCTGGGACGTGTGCTGCACGCAGTCAGAGCCTAGTGGCTTCAAGCTGGTACACAGCGCCATTTCCAGTTGCGGACCGGTCTGGCGCCCCAGCAGCTGGACCGCGGCCTTGGGAAGCTTCGCTGGTGAGGTGATGAACCGAAACCTTACACCAGTCTCTCTCTCTCTCTCTCTCTCTCTCTCCCACTCCGGCTTAGTTACCTCGTGTGTGTGTGTGCGTGTGTGGATCGGCCAGCGCGCCTCCAGCACTACGCTAATCCTGCAAGTGAAGTCCGCAAGCGTACAATACCACTCGTTTTAAAAATCTAGTACTTCACTTCTGCATGGATAGAGTGTCAAAGGCAACTGGAAGACCATCTGTACAGCTTCGGAGCATCATTGTCGTCGAGAGTAAGGACAACAAGCGACTTCTAATCAAGCTAAGGGCCTATGGGGTATCGTCTCAGTTGTGCGACTGGATTCGTGATTTCCTGTCAGGAAGGTCGCAGTTCGTAGTAATAGACGGCAAATCATCGAGTAAAACTGAAGTGATATTAGGTGTTCCCCAGGGAGGCGTCCTGGGACCTCTGCTGTTCCTGATCTATATAAATGACCTGGGTGACAATTTGAGGAGTTCTCTTAGGTTGTTCGCAGATGATGCTGTAATTTACCGTCTAGTAAGGTCATCCGAAGACCAGTATCAGTTGCAAAGTGATTTAGAAAAGATTGATGTATGGTGTGGCAGGTGGCAGTTGGCGCTAAATAACGAAAAGTGTGAGGTGATCCACATGAGTTCCAAAAGAAATCCGTTGGAATTCGATTACTCGATAAATAGTACAATTTTCAAGGCTGTCAATTCAACTACGTACCTGGGTGTAAAAATTACGAACAACACATACATAATATTGTGGGGAAGGGGAGCCAAAGGTTGCGTTTCATTGGCAGGACACTTAGAAGATGCAACAAGTCCACTAAAGAGACAGCTTACACTACACTCGTTCGTCCTCTGTTAGAATATTGCTGCGCGGTGTGGGATCCTTACCAGGTGGGATTGACAGAGGACATCGAAAGGGTGCAAAAAAGGACAGCTCGTTTTGTATTATCACGTAATAGGGGAGAGAGTGTGGCACATATTATACGCGAGTTGGGATGGAAGTCATTAGAGCAAAGACGTTTTTCGTCGCGGCGAGATCTACATAGGTAGGAATGATCATCAAAATAAAATAAGAGAAATCCGAGCTCGAACAGAAAGGTTTAGGTGTTCGTTTTTCCCGGGCGCTGTTCGGGAGTGGAATGGTAGATAGATAGTATGATTCTGGTTTGATGAACCCACTGCCAAGCATTCATATGTGAATTGCAGAGTAATCATGTAAATGTAGATGTAGATGAAAACAACAGTCATTATATAGTCTGGGACAGACCACAAAAATCTGCCATCTACTGTTGACCAGGGTTGGATTATCCTCTCAGAAATCGTGGAACCTCCATAATGCTTCACAGTTGACGCAAAAGAGGCCTCGCCTTTCCGTTTTCTCTGTTGTTCTACATAAATTATATAAACGCGACCTGCGTTAGCGAACTGCACAATACTAGAATCGGCATAGCACATTACGTTTCCATTAATGGTACTTGTTTCGAATTCCTTGCCCAACTATGGCGTATATTACGTTGGTATTCATAAGATTATGATTGAACACAGTGCATTGCCTCTTCGGAAAAGAGAGACAAACATTGCCTGTGGCTGAACTGCCGTCCACGTGTAGTAATGACCGTAGGAAATACTACGACGTCACCCAGCAGAACGTAGAATGGAGAAAACGTTACTCATTGGAGAATGTACGCCCTTTTTATTGTGCCTAATGTAGTCGCATTCCTTCATTTAAACACTCAACCTGAAATGTCTTAGTTTATTGTTTGCGTGTTATTGTCACGTGTTGGATCTTGGCTGTGAAATGTGTGAAATGCCTCCCACATTTACGCACTCAAAACACAAACCTCATATGATTTGGTGTACACCATGTGTAACATTAAACCACACAAGTCCTAGTAACAGTAACTGAGCCGACCAGGGTGGCCGTGCTGTTCTAGGCGCTACAGTCTGGAACCGCGCGACCGCTACGGTCGCAAGTTCGAACCCTGCCTCGGGCATGGATGTGTGTGATGTCCTTAGGTTAGTTAGGTTTAAGTAGTTCGAAGTTCTAGGGGACTGATGACCTCAGATGTTAAGTCCCATAGTGCTCAGAGCCATTTGAACAGTAACTGAGTCTCTCTAAAATATCGGCACTGTGGTAAATTCAACTGAGAGCAGTTCTCATTAATCATTAATGATGTAAATGAAGTAAATTTCCTACACCGGACATTAAATATTCAATGTATGAACACCTGCCTAAACAATAGAATGCTACCACAGTGAGAGTACAACTTAACTATGAAAAAAAAGGCCAGCCATATTTACACTTTTGTTGGTGTTGCCTGACTGGCTTTAGTTTCCCAGGTTTGAGTGACAGTCAAATGATATACAATTATTAGATCCTAAAGGAGAAAATCAATTTAGTTAATTATGTCAAAGACGATTGCTTACTTGAAGCTCAAAAAAACGTTACACTTCTCTAAACGAGTTTAACAGAATCAGTTCTGCATTGGAATACATGTTAATATACGAAAAAATACAATAAATGGTAGTGAATGCTCTGCTTACCACTGGTAGATACTTGTAACTACCTCTAACTTAATGAATAATTGATATGAAACCGGGACTGGCTGTCCAAATCTATGCAGGTGCCAAACGCAAGTCAAAAACTGATCGAAGATCCGAATAAGCGAACTCACTTATGAATAAATACATGTTGCAGAATATACCTCGTAAGTTTTGAGCTGCGCAGAGCAAAGTCAGCGCTGACACTAAAAGTGACACTTACTCAAGTCTCATCAAACTACACCGAGCAGTGCCTGGCCGTCTCTCCTTCTATATAACCCCTTGGCCATTGGTCTCCACACCGTCTCTGGTCTTCCGTGCGTCCCTCTCCGTCTCCCAGAAACCGATGACTGGGTGAGGAGGTTTCAAGACTTCCTCCACAGTGACGAGCAAGAATTTTCCTGACTACACCATAACGCAGGAGAAGTCTGTTAAAACTATCGTTAATTGTATGTCACTAAATTAACTAGTGGTTGATCAAGAGGATTTGCCGTGTCTCGACACATTGGCTCAGATATTCTGTTCAGAGTCCCTGTTCTGCTGACCCGTGTGGTTGTCTGACACCCAGAATGTAAGATTCAGAAATTTTCCCACACCGGAGACGCCAAAGTGGCCGTTTCACGAGTTTGTATAAGCCTACAGGATGCTCAGATTCATCGCACGAGCACATTAATCAAGAATTAATACTTTTGAGAAAGACCGGGCACTTGAATCTTGTGCCAACAGAACACAGCAGACTGTAACTGGCTACGACATTTCATTGTCATAAAATTCGTTCACAAAATTTTATCTAGTGCCTTTTTTTAAAAAAACTTTTTTTGTTGTCTCTTATTTTTAACCGAGTTAGGGGGTTGTTCAAGTGTTCTTTTGCGAGTCGATTTCATCTGAGACTACTCGATTGAGTGAGCGATGGTGGCACACATTCTCAAGTTTTCTTTCGTTGCCTACCCTGAAACAAAAGCATTTTTTTCTGGATCAAGCGGGGCTGCTTTACGAGGTGGAACCTTACCAAAGCGATCTCCAAATTGATCTTTGTCACTGTTTCGGAGGCGGTGGTGCTACGGCGTGGTCGTGTTTCTCATGGAGGGGGCTTCCACGCCTTGATGTTTTGCATGACACTATCACAGAACAGGCCTACATTGACGTTTCAAGCACCTTGTAGCTTCCCACTGTTGAAGAACAATTCGGGAATGGCGATTGCATCTTTCAAAACGATCGAGCACCTGTTCATAATGCACGGACGATGGCGGAGTGGTTACAATACAATAACATTACTGTAATGGACTGGCCTCCACAGAGCCATGACCTGATCCTATAGAACACCTCTGGGATGTTTCGGAACGCCGACTTCGTGCCAGGCCTAACCGACTGACGTCGATACCTCTCCTCAGTGCAGCACTCCGTGAAGAGTGGGTTGCCATTCCCCAAGAAATCTTCCAGCACCTGATTGAACGTATACCTGCGAGAGTGGAAGCTGTCATCAAGGCTAAGGATGGGCCAACACCACATTGAATTCTAGCATTAGCGATGGAGGGTGCCACGAACTTGTAAGTCATTTTCAGCCAGGTGTCCGATACTTTTGATCAAGTAGTGTAATTGTCCATAGAGCCTTTTCGGTATCACCAGATGAACAAGTTCGTTGTCTCGGGTACGATGCTCAAAACGTTTCTTTCATACTGGCCACTCTAATAATGTAACTAGTAAAGTAAACTTCTGTCAAATATCTTTCGACGTAGTCAGACGTTAGTATACCAGATTCCTGCGACGTCACAAAAACATTTGACCACCTCGAAAAGAGATCCTCGAATTCATCGTGTAAGCAATTTTCCCGCTGTAGAGGCTGTAACTGAATCGTAAAAGTGTACCAATAGGCTCTCGCGAAGAGGACCTCGCAAAAGTTAAACAGCGTATCTACTGTCAGCAAACGCCAATGTATTGCGACGATATGTTCAAATACATTACTTTAGAGATTATAGTCATTGTAATGATTTTGCGTCATTATAATGACTCATTGTTTTTATTTAACAAAACACGTGTATATTAAACTGAGCCGTGGTAAATTTGCTGTTTTGAAGAGTGCGCCACAGCGCGTTGTGTGAAGCAGTCGCCCTCCATTTCTGGCGGTGGCGCCGCTGTGGTAATCGCAGCTTCGGTGTCTCCCTCTGGTGGGAAAGGGGAAAGGTAGCTTGTTCACGTGCGTTTTAGGGGCGCTATGAGCTCGCTAGGCGGCGTGTCTGGTCAGTTGGTTAGCCAGGCCAGTGTGCGGCAGTCAGTGTCTGTCTGTCGTCCGGAGTGCTAGTATGTGTTAGGCCGCCAGTCTACTCGAGTTTGTTCAGGCAATATTCACTGGCGGTTGGATCGATCGGTTGGTCGGTCGCGCACTGTGACACAAGATGACTTGTCCGCCTTGAGCGTCGGCGCATGTGAGGTCGCCACGTGAGTCCAATGGGCCGCGCCGTATAGCGAGGGGTAGTGGCTTCGCGGCCGACACGAGAGCAACAGGAGTCAACCCACGACATCAGTCTGGCCGGTGCGAGCTGCGACGCCGTGACACGGGGGATCGGCGCGCCTTCCTGCGTCCGTTGAAGCGGCTGGCAGAGGACGGTTAGGGAGAGCGTTTTGGGGGTGCTGCGCCAGGTCTTCGCCATAAATCGCAGTTTATTAGAAGTTAAGTGATTCATGATATGTTGTTTCCTTTACTTGTTTTTTTGGTCAGTCTCTCGTTCCCAGCTTGCTCGTCTGTCTACCGTCCGCATTTGTTAGCCAGTTGTCTGTCTGTCGGTCTGCCGTACGTTAATAGCTGCCTCTGTCATGTTTGTCGGATTCGGTGTTAACGAATTTATTGCTTGAAGTGTAACGGCCTAATTCCTGAAATACGTTTTTATCTTGCCTATCATCTTGGGAGGCGGTATATGTGTAATGTAGAGCATTTTTGGCCAACCTTGTATATTTTATGTATGCATTTCATGGATTTTTATTTAAATGGTTATTTTAGTATATATAGTTGCCACCCTTCCACTGTAAGAGTTTAAAAAAAAATTTCAAGTTGCACCTTCGGTGGCAAGTTAATCTTTTAATGTTAGTGTTTTGAACCATTTCCATCCTTCCTACGGGGTGCATAGCTTATGTCCTTGTGTGAGTTGTTAAAATTTTTAGTTTAAAGTAATCTGGTGTGTTGCAGACAACAGGCAGCGGCAAGGTTCTCAGCCCGAAAGCTCATACTGTGAAAAATTTGTACGTTCTTCCTCTGAATAAATTGTAACTTGATATTTAGAGGGTGCTTTCTAATTTTAAATCTGTTTCTAAATTTAAAAAAAATAAAAAGAAAAAGAGAGAGAGAGAGAGGGATTTTTGGAATAAAATTACCGTTTGTTGAAAGAAATTTGATTTGTTTTTTCAGTTACCTACTGGCAACTACTTCCACGCTCATATAGTGTGATTAAATGAGTTAATGTTCTTGATGAATCGCTAGAAAATAAAGTAAATTCTTAAGAAAAAGTTTTGAAAGTAAATTCACGGTCCAGAAACGGTTAACTTACGAAAAGTAAGTAAAAGAAATAATTAGAGTAATATTGAAAGTTTGTATGTTGAGAATACTCCGGCAGTACATTATTTTCCAGAAATGAAATTTCAAAAACTTACTTTATTACAAAAGGATATTTATTTTCCAAATATGGATTTTCAGAAACGTACGTTATTACACAAGGATATGTTATAGCCTAATATTTCACTGTGGAAAATAAATTAATGTTGGTAAGGTATTTGGAAGAATTTCAAATTATTACAAACGTTGATATACAGTTTCCAAGGACGTTAATTACATTTCATCTTTTACATTTTATAATTTTTTTTTATATTTCAGTGTTTCGAAGACATTCTCTCTTACCCTAATATCCCACATTACCATTCAAGTGTCTTATACCCTTAAAAAGTGAAACTGGGCAATAACGAAGTATAAAAGACCCGAGGCCTGGCCACGGTATCTCCAGCGTCTGTCAATGTGATGTTTCCTCACATGGTACTCGCCTTTATTTAATTTTTTGATTTTCAATTATTCATTTATTGAATCCTAAAAACCTGTTACACAAGAAATTGAAACAGAACCGGAGTTCATGCTGGATGGCTTCCGCCACTAAAAATAAAAAAAAATATATATTTTTTCGAGTCGTTGCCTGCAACAAATTTTTGTTGATTAAAGAAGGAAAACAAAACAAACAGAGCCACAGAAATGAAATAAACTGCGTAACGATACTCCTGAACGGGGCCAGAACGAGAACAGCACAAGGATTGGTGAAATTAACCGATACCCCTTCACGACGAAGCACAAGGTTCAACATATTGCAAATAAGTCCCGAAACTATGGGAGGCGCAAACACTTCCAACATGCAGTGTTCATACATTGGTCGAAGGCGTGTGGGTCCCTAACGCCCCCTCGGTCTGCAATGTAATGAACAAAGCGGTCTGACAACAATTCAGTGGTATTTGACTTTACTTTTGGAAAGTCGGAGGACTGTGGACGCAGGAGAGAAAAGGCAATCTCTACGGATCGAGTCAGAAACGCTAATTGCTTTTCAAGCCGCTGCCAGTTCGCATCGTGACCATGACAGGTAAATCTATGTTGTAGCGCTCTATGGCGAGACAGCGAGTACATTCATCCGTGATACTAAGTCCAATACGAACCAGGTGCTCATAGGTGGATAACAGATTGTGTACCCGTGATACCATGAGGACGCCACCAAAGCTGGGAAAACAGGAAGACTGAGATGAAACCACACAGTCTTCCAAAAAGTCTGCGGTGACACCCGTTCAACCGGTGCCTTACACCTAATCCCTCTACAGAATATTAACAAAAACATGGTAGTGAGATGTTGCTTCTGTAGAATATCAGTTCCCAAATAACTGACATCAATACAAAATTCACGGACCTGTTTTCACTGGAAATTCACTCGACCGCCATCCTCAGGCGGATCAAGACTGCCCAACCGCAGACAGTAAAATAACCGAGGCGTGAATCTGTGGTTTGTGTCAGAGACAGTCAGCACGGCGCGCCGAACAAATAACACAGACGCTTTCCTGTGACTGTCGAGAAGTCGCAAACCTCCGAAAGAACGCGAACGCGCATCCACCTCGTATCGTAAGCGAGTAATGTGATATTTCCATCGAAACCGACTACACAACCGTTTTAGTTTGCTAGTCATCATCAAGGGAGTGGGAAAGTTCTGAGTGAGGTAACAGGCTTTGCAAAAGATATACGTGTCCAGAATCCGAATTTTTCTGCAGCAGGTTAAGATAACGCCGTTAATGTTTCCGGACTGCTCATTCTATCCGACTTCCAATTAAGTGTATCCATTTAAAGCGGAGAACGGTTAACTATGACTCCCAGAGATTTATGTCTATCGACCACTGTCGCCCACGAAATGATAGCCGGCCAAAGTGGCCGAGTAGTTCTAGGCGCTACAGTCTGGAACCGCGCGACCGCTACAGGTTCGAATCCTGCCTCGGGCATGGATGTGTGTGATGTCCTTAGGTTAGTTGGGTTTAAGTAGTTCTAAATTCTAGGGGGACTGATGACCTCAGAAGTTAAGTCCCATACTGCTCAGAGCCATTTGAACCACGAAATGATACCTATATCAGAAACCTGTAATTTCATCATTTCATCAATGGATATTTCCCTTCGTTGACGTGTGGTCCAGATAGAAGACGAAAGACATCCAACGCAGCTTTGAGCAATGGGATCTCAGACGGAGAACGGTGTAACTCCAACTCATCATCTGCGCATGCGCGCACCGAGATCGTGTCGCCCAAGGGTGTCCATCCTTGTAAGTGGGAGACGATTGTTCGAATAAGGGGCTCAAGTGATAGAACAAACTGCGACAAAGAAAGCGGACTTACCTAAGGAAAACACCTATGAATGGTAACAGGGGTCGTCATTGACAGCCACCGAAGCTTGGATACCCGTAAACAAATTGTGCAAGACTCTGCGCGCTTCAGTCCAGTAATGCCAGGACACTTGGAACAGAAGTAATAGTTGCCACTGATATCATACAAGACATTCTTCTACCCGGTTCAGAACAGTACAACCAGCAATACAACTTTCCCCAGCCACGCAGACAGCCCGCTATTAACCATCCTAGCCATAGTCTTATAGTCAAATTTTAGGGAGAACTTTTAGAAATTAACACATCCATGAAGGAGTCGGGCACCCCCCCCCCCTTCTCAACAATTCACTCAAAAGTAGTTTAAAAGTAGTACCGCACAAAGGCCAAAAACGCACTTAATACTCAGTAGGCAGTCCTTCCAATCCCAATGACTTGCGAGGAGGCGATCTGATAATAAGGTCATAGACAACGTCTAATTTAAAAGCTTCTACATACGCAAAATTATGACCAGGTGTAAGTCTACGATCCAGAGCCGGAACAAAAAAGTCGGATGACGTATTGACTGGAAAGGATTCTTCATACAGTCCAAAAAAAGGAATTCATGTAGAGCTTGCAATAAGCCCTTTTGTGCCGTGAGAACATATGAAGAAGTCATTTCAGCCGTTGCCACCCAATGTGGTTTGACTCGCATCCATAACGCTTCCATTGGTGCTGTTTCAACCTTGAAAACTGCAGCTTTACACGCCTAACATCTGAAATCCATAGCGTAGCCTAATTCGCAATTCCATAAACATGAGAGAGAGAAGTAATATTCCCGAGCCCTCTCAAATTCTCCCGCTTTAGGAGCGCAGAATCCTGTCAACGTTGCTCTGAGTCTCGACTCTGCCATTTGGACCCACCATTCCACCATAAAAGCGCATCGCGCAGTTGAACGGAGACTATGGTCCCAATGTCCTGGATCACCTCATAGACAAAGGGATCCTCCAAGTGCGCCACATTCAGCATCCAGGGTGACCGAAAAAATTTTACTCAGTCGAATGTGGTTTAAAGTAGCAGTCACTGCACGGTGGTCAGTCAAGCAGACAGGGATGACATCGTCAACGAAAACCGTATCACACATCCTACCACATAAATAAAATCTGTCAAGCATACTGCTGGAAGTAACAGTGAAATAGGTATATTTGAAAGGAGTTGGATATCTGAAGACACAAACGTCCTGCAGTTTCAAGGAAGAACTACACCTTGCAGTTACCAGCACATATTAAAATTTGGAGCCTGATCCACTGGACACAACACACAATTAAAATCGCCACCTATTGAAGTAATCTGTGGAATTTTCCGTATTAGATAAACCACCTCTTGAATGAAATTTTCGCTCGGCAGCGGAGTGTGTGCGCTGATATGAAACTTCCTCGCAGATTAAAACTGTGTGCCGGACCGAGACTCAAACTCGGGACCTTTGCCTTTCACGGGTAAGTGCTGTACCAACTTTTTAAAATATTTGTTGGGATCACAAAGGACCCCCCTCAAGGCCAAAAATAATGATGTTTAATTCCCATCAATTACATACAGAACATAAAGGGAGTTCAAGAAATTATAGAAAACGCCCTTCTGGGAGAACAAACAAAATGGCATCCGCGTCCCGCCAATTTGTGGGTAGATGCACTCTGAATCCCAAGCAGTCAAGCATGCTCCAGGCACGTCTTCACGAAGAATAATGCATTCTGATGGTATATTGGACCGAGTCCTGGATTGTACAATCACACTGAAATAGGCTTCTCATACCTGGGACACCCCAGCTGCAGGGGCGATCGAAGAAGGCACTACCCAAACAGTTGGCATAGTACTGACGGTATTGCGGATGGTGGACGAGAAGAGTTCAGCGACCATGCAGGAACGTCCTAAAATCAAGAACACTTTTATCAAGTTTATGGAACAAATAAGAGATCGAGAGGCCTTTTATCCAGATCACAGCGTTGGCCTTCGTACCTGGGAAATATGTCTCATCTGGAAACAGAAGTGATTTCGGTGTAACGGCATGGAGAGCCTTACGTAGAAGAAAGGCAAGTATCTTCTGAATCAGCTGTCACACCTCTGCAGAAGATCCACACATCATTCGATGTTCGTTCGTATCAAGCGTGTGACAACAACGGCACAGATGGGAATCTGTCATTTTTATGGCATGTAGACGAGGTTGTGTCATGTATTTTCCATTAACGACCAGACACCAGGTCGCACCAGCGCTCGTGTCGAGGAGGATGTGGTGCACACAACGCCAAACCGCTGGCCATGCGATCGTAGGATGTCGGCTTTCCACAACATCCCGAGTGTGATTTCTCATCATTAGGCGGTAAACATCACGTGCCGTAGTGTTCCTGGTACTAGGAAAGTCGGCATGGACATAACTGTATTCGATGAAAAAGGTCCTGACATGAGAGAGCGAGGAGGAAATATGGGCTACTGCAACAGGTGTCACTCGAGTTCGTCAATCAAGCTTCCGGATAGTCCAGATCGGCGGCGGGTCCACAATTAAACCATCGTACTTACAAAATGGTTCAAATGGCTCTGAGCACTATGGGACTTAACATCTGTGGTCATCAGTCCCCTAGAACTTAGAACTACTTAAACCTAACTAACCTAAGGACGTCACACACACCGATGCCCGAGGCAGGATTTGAACCTGCGGCCGTAGCGATCACGCAGTTCCAGACTGAAGCGCCTAGAACCGCACGGCCACACATAAAGGGCAGCTGCTCTCGCTTGGACGCTGACAAGGCCGAACCGTGCGACCGCTACGGTCGCAGGTTCGAATCCTGCCTCGGGCATGGATGTGTGTGAAGCCCTTAGGTTAGTTAGGTTTAAGTAGTTGTAAGTTCTAGGAGACTGATGACTTCAGATGTTAAGTCCCATAGTGCTCAGAGAAATTTGAACCATTCGAGGCCGTCATCTCGAGGAGGAAGGGTCAGCGTGTCGTAGTGAACTTAAGAAGATAAGACCCGAGCTTACAAAGTAGTCGAACACCGCTTCTAGTCTGTGTGCCATTGCCTTTGACAACGGTAAAATCTGTGCTAAATGGGGTAGTTTCGAGACTAGATCAGTGTTAACAAAATCCGACCCCCTGTAAAAGTCCCATACTCTCAAGAGGTTGCTACGAATGTTCGTGCGAATAGTCTGAAGCAGGCGTTTATAGTTAAATGATATCGTGTGCTGTATATGACGCGTGAAGGTGATCCCCAAATATCTGAGCTTTTCCACTAATGGAGCCACCCTCTCTGCTGGAAGACCTCTACCGAGAAACATAGCGTTAGATTTCGTCAGGTTCACGCGGCTGCCCGCAGCAGTCCCATACTGGTTGATCTTTCCAATTCCTCTCGCATTTCATCCTCCCATAGAACCAAGAACACCAAGTCATCTGCATAGGCGCGGCAGTTGAAAGTATGACCCCTCATTGTTATCCCTGGCAACCGGCTCCTCAAACAGTCTGACAGTGGCTCAAGGGCGATGGCGAAAAGGAGCATCCTTGGGACAGACCGCATGATAATAGAGCCCGCCACACGGCCATTGACCAGCAGTCGCGACGTGGCATCTTGGAGGAGCCGCAAGACGATGTGTATAAACCTGTGGGGGAAGGCCATCCATCGATCGGAGTACGTTTTCTAGACTCACTCTATCAAAGACGTGGTCGAAGTCCACTAAGGCACCGCGACTGCACCAGGTCGTGGTCAGGGCTATGACGTCACGGTAATCGCTGAGTGCCGTCTGAATGTTAGTGTCACCACCAAAGCACGTTTGATCCAGAGAAATGACTTGAGGGATTACACGCCGAAGGCGAGCGGCAAGAATCCGGGTAAAAATCTTGAAGTCACAATTTAACATGGTCAACGGCTAATGTCCAACTCCGCGACCTCCCGGTGGTGTGGGGAGTCTTCCACGAATTCGGGTGGGAGCGAAAGCGCAGGGTTCGTCAGTTCTTCATACGTCGCAGTGCAGCGTGAGCCCATGATGTCGTGGAACGTGCGGTAAAGCTCCAGCGGAAACCAATCGGGGCCTGGAGCTTTGTTCGCCTCACCCTTATGAAGAGCATCGGCGGCGTCATCAGCAGTAATTGTCGCTGTAAGAATCTCCTCAGCAACCCCGTCAGGGGTACCTGTCAAGGAACGGACGACAACAGTCGTTACCGCCATGTTCTGGTCCTCTGCTGCATAGAACTGGTTGTAGTGATCCACAAAGGCGTTTACGATGTCATTCTGGCATGTCGAGGGCGCTGACCAGCTTTCTCCGACACGGCTGCTTCTCTCGGATAATATGATGCGTAGACGTGGGTTCTCCTAGCACACAATCGTGACATCTCGCTCGTACTGTTGTGCCTTCAAGGCGGTAACGCATAAGATAAATTATCTTCGCCTTAATCAGTAGAATTTAAATCTGTCGTTGAACAGGGGAGGCATCAATTGAGAGTGCCCGGAGAATTGTGAAATAGTATTCCACGGTATGTCGTTGCCACAGCATTTTGTCGCGACCCTACTTCATCATCGAACGACGTAAAGCAGGCTTGCTGCAGTCGAGCCAGCAGCGGAGTGTTGAAGGATACTCTGGAAGGCGTATCACACAGTTGTTCCACGTCGTTTCTACGACTTGCCTGCAATCCGTGTCCGTGAGATGGACGCCATTCAGCTTCCACAGGCCTCGACTGCGCCTCACCTTCTGCCTCTGGAGCGAAACAGTGCAAACGTAGGCGATATGTCCGGAAAACGCGGTAGGCCATAACTTAGCGTTCAGCGTGGCATTTACGTTTCCTTGGGAAACGTAGGCACGGTCAAGACGACTTGCTGAATGGCTGGTGACGTACGTATATCCAGGCCGATCAACATGCACGCGGTCCCAAGTACCGGTGAGGTTCAGTTCATGCACGAGCAGCTTGAGTTCCTGGCATGTGGTGAAATGCGAATGTTGGTATTTCTGGGATAACACTCAGCTGAAGTCGCCGCCAAGAATAATATGGTCGTAGTGGCCTACAACCAAAGGAGGGATCTGTTCTGAATAGAATCGCGACCGTTTCCTTCGCTTGGCCGTGCCCGAGGGAGCTTCAATATTGATGAGTCGGAGACCGTGGAAAGTCACAGCAAGACCCCTAGCCGATAGTAGGTAAATCACGTCGTCCACCTCAATGCCTTCCTTTAAAAGAATAGCTGTCCCACTGCCTCCGTCAGCACATGACGTGAGGTAGGACACAGAGCCATAGATATTAGGAAACTTCGCCAGGCGAACTTCCTGCAAAAGGGCCACATTGAGACCCGACGCCCTCAACATTTCACGGAGCAGTTGTAGTTCGACAGGGATGCCGATGGTGTTGACACTGATAGAGCCAATCCTGTAAGCTTGTCGTGGAACTGGGACTACTGGGACGCTCATGGAAGCACGAAGAGCACATGAGAACAGGAATGTTGTCACAGGAGGCTGCACATCCCCATCCAGCAACCCTGTCGGTAACAGTCGTGATTTGGAGCAGCAGCATTCGCTGCTGTCTCAACGGTGGGTGTTTCGTTGTCTACATCGTCAGACCACGCAAAGGCGCGTGGATGGTGTGCGTCCAGTGGAGTACCTGTGGAGTCCGAAGGCGGCGTCACATCGGTTGTGGTAGAATGGTGCTGGCTCAGCTGCCATTCAACGTCCATAGGTACAGCGTCTGGTGCATGCAAAGATGGTTGTACCTCCGACTGGGTGCATACTGGTGCTTCCACCACGGAATCGTCCATCGGGGCAACGTTCTGATAGGTGTGATCCTCAACGTCTTGAGACTGCGTCCTGCAGGTGTCAGACGGGGCGATCCCCCGTTTCCGACGTCCCTTGGGCGACCGTTTCTTGCGCTCTTGATCTTCAGTGTCCGAAGACGCCTGGGGATCCGCATGTTCGGGCACAAAAGCATCGGTAGACACAACCATGGAGTCAAGAGATTGTTCACCAATGCACATGTCGAGAGGAGGAGGGAAAGGCGCCGGTCCTTCCGCAGCAGCCTGAGACAGTACCGGTGACGACGATGTGGCAGCAGTAGGAGCCAGTGGTGATCGCGGTCGGCGGTCGTTATGGAGAATGTCGACAAACGTCAGCGGTAGCATCGTCGGAGCGGTCGTGGCCGGCAGGTCCCCAGGCGGTAACTGTGTGATTCTGCGCTGCAGACAGCTGGATCGGAGGTGTCCTTCTTTGCCACATCCCGAGCATGTCTTCGGCTGGTCATCATAAATTATAATTGCCGGCAGCCACCAATATGTAGCCGGCCGAAGTGGCCGAGCGGTTCTAGGCGTTTCAGTCAGGAACCGCGCGACTGCTTCGATCGCAGGTTCGAATCCTGCCTCGGGCATGGATGTGTGTGATGTCCTTAGGTCAGTTAGGTTTAAGTAGTTCTGAGTTCTAGGGGACTGATGACCTCAGATGTTAAGTCCCATAGTGCTCAGAGCCATTTGAACCAATATGTAAGTAGACTGGCACATGTTTGGTTAGCTTTATGCGGATCTCTCGTACTTCATTGAGAACCGGGTATGTAGTGAATTGAACCCACTTTTCAGCTGTATGGCTAATCACCTTTCCACGTAGAGGGAATGCACATACTACTACCTCTGAGGGCACCCCGAAAGGGAGTTCAACTGCACGTATCGTCCGCAGTGCAAGTCCCGCATGTTCCACAGTTACGTCACCGGTGTGTCCATCAGAGTGATGGAACTTAAGACCACTTCGAGTTGCACTTAGAATTTTATTACATAAGTCCTCGTTAACCAATTTCACGTATACCACACTGCTCACTATGGACAGGTGGATGCCAACAAGACCGTTGCAATCACTTGATTCCATCATTGATAAACAGTAGATTTCAAGCGCTTTTGGTCGGGAATATTCAGGTGAAAGGTATTCAGGTGAGAAGCTAATCTTCAGCGTCGATTTTCTGTGGGCATAAGCCATTCTCTTTGGAAGGAAATATAGACCGCTAAGACGACAGAGTCACGTAAACAACACCACGAGCGAGCTGAGCAGCGAGGACGTAAACAAGACGTCCTTGCCGCTAGTGTGCCGAAAGGCAACTGATCTTGCAGTTTCCAACAGGTATCAAAATTTGGAGACTGATCTACTGGACACAACACACAATTAAAATCGCCACCTATCAAAGTATTCCTTGGACTTTTCCTTAGCAGATAAACCGCTTCTTGAACGAAAATTTCGCTTGGCAGCGGAGTGTGCGCTGATATGAAACTTCCTGGAAGATTAAAACTGTGCCGTACCGAGAGTCGAAGTCGGAGCCTTTGCCTTTGTGGGGTAAGTGCTCTACCAACTTTTACTTATTTATTTACTTTAAGCAGAAGAGAGAAAATAAAATTTGTGCCACGGCGGGACCTGAACCCAGGTCTTCTTGTTTACTTTTTTCTTTCGCTAGCAAGTGCTCTACCGACATTGTTTTTTGGTTTTTTAAAATGTTTTTTGCCCCTTATCATTTTTCTTTGGTAGGTACGTTATCCACATTTTTTTACTTGTCATATTATTTAATTGAAAAGAGCCGGCCGGAGTGGCCGAGAGGTTATAGGTGCTTCAGTGTAAAGCGCGGCACCACTACGGTCGCTGGTTCGAATCCTCCCTCGGGCATGGATGTGTGTGATGTCCTTAGGTTAGTTAGGTTTAAGTAGTTCTAAGTTCTAGGGGACTGATGACCTCAGATGTTAAGTCCTGTAGTGCACAGAGCCATTTATTTTAATTGAAAACAAGTGAAAAGAAGAAGAAGGTTTGCCTCCATTTCTTCTACCTCACGTATACGAAAACGGAACAATAAATTAAAATCAAATGCATCGCCCGGAAATAGAATCTGGGCCGCCTGAAAACTTTTTTTTTTTTCGTGAGTGGTTGGCTGAGTGAGGCTAGGCTTGTAGGAACCGAATTACCAGGCGTAGCCACGATGTCTCTCTTCTCATGCCTCTTAAGAGCACCACTTTTGTTTTATAACAAGCAACAAAAAAGAAGGGAGCCATGCGCCAAAAATTATTCCGATAATGTGAACTAAAAACGGCCATCTTCCCCGCTGGGATCGCCTTATCGAAGCGGGCGGCCAATAAGAGGCGGTCGCTATTGCAATGAACATTACCAGTCATCAACCGTCGGAGCATCCGGGACCGCTGCACACAGTCTGTTTCTGTTACCGTAGGGGAATCGTGGAAACATCACTTCAGCATGTCAGTTTTTTCTCACTCCAGACACCCCCCAGCTTGGGGGGGGGGGGGGGGGGTCGGTCCATGAATGACTATCCGAAATAGTTAGCAAAAAGTTTCCGGTATTCCGTTCTGTTCGCGTCTTGCCACAAATCGAGGACTTCCTTTTCACCGTCGCGGTACGTGTAGTGTATCGATATTCCTTGTATCTAACTGACCGCATTCAACCTGGTCATGAAATAGATGGCGTCGGGATGAAAGATGTCAAGGGCACAATCGAAAGATAGGGGCAGCTTAGCAGGAAAGCCAGCATCTGGCGAATCAGTTTCCAGCACTCGCGTGCGGGGCCACAGTTCAGTCCGTTATCGTCCGTGTCTACCGTGTCGCAATGGGGGCACATAGGGCCGTCAGTTAGGTGAATGGCGTATAGCCTTTGTCGGGTCAGAAATTTCTCGTTGTTGGCCACATACCACGCCGACCGCACTTCAGTTGACAGGAAGCGTGCGTGGATGGCTCGCCAAACCCGCTATCGGTATACCACGGGATGGCGTCGTGCAATGTCGTCAGCTGGGTTCCAGCGTTGGAGAATAATATAATAAATCTTTGCTATCGGATTCTGTGTCTCCGGTATAACCCAAACATACAGCTGTGCTCCACGATAAACATTCAGATATGTGATAGCGAGGGCGAAAAGTGCCCAACAGGCACCGGTGGGCACAGCGTGTGAGCGTGTGTGCGTGGCCACCTCTGCTGTCAGGATGCCAAGAAGACTGATGGTTGAAACCAGAGTCGCTGCATTCAGCGAAGGTACGGCACCAACGCTCTGTGCTTGACGTAAGTCCAACACCTCCTTTGTGGAAGGGTAAAGTAAGAGTAACAAAACGGGTCTTAAAAAGGACCCAACGTTCACCACGTGTCCAACTACCGCTTGTATCGTGGAACCCATCTGTCTGTCATCGGTAATACGTGGACGTAATGGTTAAGGTGAGAGGCCGTGTGCACATTGACGTACTGAGCGCGTTGAAAAATGTCTAACGATCTGAGTTTGTTGAGGCGAGCCTCTATGCGGAGTCGTCGTAAGACCTTACGGCACGTAGAAGCTGCCGTACGTTGTATCTGTCGATGGAGCGATATCTCTAGACATTTGAGTATTGGGACCTTTGTCAGGGGCACATCCAGTTGTGCACGCATGCCTCGTCCCACCTCCGGGTAGCATGATTTCCGGAGGTTCATCATACTGCCTGCCACCGCCCCATACTGTTGGAGCCAGGGAAGTGCCGTTTGTATTTCGTCACCAGTCCGTACTAAGAACATCACATCATCGGAGTATGCACCATAACGAAAGGTCATGGAGCGGAGGCTAAGTCCTTCCAAGCGTCTCCGCAGTTCATGAAGAGCTGGTTCGAGCGCAGTGTCGCATAAGACGGCAGGAAGAGGACAACCCTGTCTGACGGACCAGTTGACACGGACGGGGACGGACTGATATTCGTTTACCATAATGCTCGTGACCGCCGCATGGATCAAACGAAGCACAACAGATGTCGTTATGCGCGGGATACCTGCACGCAGGAAACCATGTTCTACGCGATCGAAAGCGTGGTCAAAATCTAGCGCAACAAGAGTGCCGTGGAGACGGCATATTCGCATGTGCGCTACCACACCTCTATAGGTGCTTAAAGTCGTACGCGGATTACGGTAGTGTCACCTCCGAGGACGGTTTGACCAGTGTGAATGGCCGCCATTACCATAGGTTTGAGCCTCTCACGGAGGATGTTTGTCAACTGCTTGTAGTCGGTGTTTATCACTGTCAGTGGTCGAAAATGAAGTGGGCGGCAGCCCCCTCCGGGTTTCGGCACCGGAATCAAGAGACCCTCAGTGAATTCAGATGGTACTTGAGTATCGCGGTTCAGGAGTTATCTGTACATTCTGACCCACATGAGGCCCATGAGATCAAAAAGACTTTGTAGAATTCCAGAGAAAGTGGCTCAAGGCCTGGCGTATTGTTGGGAGCACCGCCCACCAGAGCCTCTCGTAGTTCTTCCAAAGACCCCTCCGAGAGACGGTGAAGTCAAACTGGGGTTCCCTGACTCCTACATCCCTGTTGTACTTTCGCTCGTAGAGCAATGTACACTCCTGGAAATTGAAATAAGAACACCGTGAATTCATTGTCCCAGGAAGGGGAAACTTTATTGACACATTCCTTGGGTCAGATACATCACATTATCACACTGACAGAACCACAGGCACATAGACACAGGCAACAGAGCATGCACAATGTCGGCACTAGTACAGTGTATATCCACCTTTCGCAGCAATGCAGGCTGCTATTCTCCCATGGAGACGATCGTAGAGATGCTGGATGTAGTCCTGTGGAACGGCTTGCCATGCCATTTCCACCTGGCGCCTCAGTTGGACCAGCGTTCGTGCTGGACGTGCAGACCGCGTGAGACGACGCTTCATCCAGTCCCAAACATGCTCAATGTGGGACAGATCCGGAGATCTTGCTGGCCAGGGTAGTTGACTTACACCTTCTAGAGCACGTTGGGTGGCACGGGATACATGCGGACGTGCATTGTCCTGTTGGAACAGCAAGTTCCCTTGCCGGTCTAGGAATGGTAGAACGATGGGTTCGATGACGGTTTGGATGTACCGTGCACTATTCAGTGTCCTCTCGACGATCACCAGTGGTGTACGGCCAGTGTAGGAGATCGCTCCCCACACCATGATGCCGGGTGTTGGCCCTGTGTGCCTCGGTCGTATGCAGTCCTGATTGTGGCGCTCACCTGCACGGCGCCAAACACGCATACGACCATCATTGGCACCAAGGCAGAAGCGACTCTCATCGCTGAAGACGACACGTCTCCATTCGTCCCTCCATTCACGCCTGTCGCGACACCAGTGGAGGCGGGCTGCACGATGTTGGGGCGTGAGCGGAAGACGGCCTAACGGTGTGCGGGACCGTAGCCCAGCTTCATGGAGACGGTTGCGAATGGTCCTCGCCGATACCCCAGGAGCAACAGTGTCCCTAATTTGCTGGGAAGTGCGGTCCCCTACGGCACTGCGTAGGATCCTACGGTCTTGGCGTGCATCCGTGCGTCGCTGCGGTCCGGTCCCAGGTCGACGGGCACGTGCACCCTCCGCCGACCACTGGCGACAACATCGATGTACTGTGGAGACCTCACGCCCCACATGTTGAGCAATTCGGCGGTACGTTCACCCGGCCTCCCGCATGCCCACTATACGCCCACGCTCAAAGTCCGTCAACTGCACATACGGTTCACGTCCACGCTGTCGCGGCATGCTACCAGTGTTAAAGACTGCGATGGAGCTCCGTATGCCACGGCAAACTGGCTGACACTGACGGCGGCGGTGCACAAATGCTGCGCAGCTAGCGCCATTCGACGGCCAACACCGCGGTTCCTGGTGTGTCCGCTGTGCCGTGCGTGTGATCATTGCTTGTACAGCCCTCTCGCAGTGTCCGGAGCAAGTATGGTGGGTCTGACACACCGGTGTCAATGTGTTCTTTTTTCCATTTCCAGGAGTGTATATGACTGTGCGATCGCTCGGAAAATGTCCATTTGCGTTTCAGCTCGTCATCCATCCTCTGTCTCGACTTCCGTAATGAACTGCCTCTTGCACCTTCTCCATTCTTGAACGATATGGTAAAGGTAAAGTCGTTCTCCACTAACCTCATCAGTTGTCCTCACTCGCACCCGTACATCCGCGAGACGTACGGCTGTGATACGTAGCAACTGTGCCTTGACGTCGCGTTCTGCCGATTGTCGTTCCGGCGACGGCGGTTGCACAGCCAGTTTGCGGAGTGTAGTGTAGTAGAAATGAGTGGTCGCGGTACACCAGCTCGCTCTATCTCGTCCATAGCTGTCTAATATTCGGCACAAGGCGGGTTTGATACACCGTAACCACCATTGAAGTACAGAACTGTAGGCTGGTAATCGCCGATGGCATTTGGTCCTTGTGGACTCAACTTCGCATCTGCAGTTTACATCATCAAGCACTTAAGTCATCAATAAGGGACATATTGAGGCGCCACGGACCTCTATTTCGTCAGAACCGTTGGCGGAGGAGGGTGAGAGTACACACGTCCGTGAGAGCTGCCGGCCACATCTCAGAGTCGACAACTGTCGATCGCACGCCGCGTGTGACGTAAACTCGATCCAAACGGCTCGCGAAATGACTAGTAAAGTAGGTGCATGCCTTCCGGTTGCCGTTGTATATGACCCAAGTTTCCAAGGAAGCCAAGTCCTTTACAAGTGCTTGAAGTTCTGGGCAGGTGGTATAGTGCGTCACCAGGTCAGATGGTCTCAGCACTCAATTGAAATCTCCACCTACTATCAAGTGATCGTCATTGCCCTGGAAGAGCGGAGCTATGTCTTCAGCAAAAAGGTGCGGCATTCTCTTCTTCTGTCGGTGCCGGAAGGAGCATACAGGTTCACCGGACAAATTGTACCAACCGTGTCTGCGACCCCCGGGCCGACGGTAAGTAGGATACTTCAGTTGCCATAATCCTTTCCCTCAGTAGAACAGCCCTGCCTCCTCCAAGCACATCTGAAGGCACAGCGTAGGCGTCGTATCCGTAGTTATCGATACAGATTTCTTGAAGGAAAACAACATTCAGATCCGCAGCTCGTGAGGTATCTTGCAGCATACGGGTTTTGAGGGCAGAAGTAAAGACGTTGACATTGATCGTGGCGAGGCGGTATCTCTGTTCCATCAAGTCGCGGGGGTTGTCTTTGGTATAGCAGGTGGACATTAGTCGTGGAGTGGAGCGTCGGTAGGGCGTAGGGACAGGAAGCGACGGGTGTGGGTCATGCCAGCCTAGGCATCTGTCGCCGTCAACGTAGACGCTGCCAAGGGCATCGATCGTCAGGCTCCTGAAACGCATCCTGCATCTCCATCTCCTGGGGCCAGTCTCACAGGGACGTCGATAAAGCTGGACCTAGAGAGGCAGACCTAGTTTTAGGTGCATCACCGGCGTCGGGGCTTCGATGGTATCCCGCATCTCCCACTGGTAGTGGGAGAAGACGTCGAAACGTGTGCCACACTACTGGCCATTAAAATTACTACACCAAGAAGAAATCCAGATGATAAACGGGTATTCATTGGACAAATATATTATACTAGAACTGACATTTGATTACATTTTCAAGCAATTTGGGTGCACAGATCCTGAGAAATCCGTACCCTGAACAAACACCTCTGGCCGTAATAACGGCCTTGTTACGACTGGGCATTGAGTCAAACAGAGCTTGGATGGCGTGTACAGTTACAGCAGCCGATGCAGCTTCAACACGACACTACAGTTCGTCAAGAGTAGTGACTGGCGTATTGTGATGAGACAGTTGCTCGGGCACCATTGACCAGACGTTTTCAGTTGGTGAGAGATCTGGAGAATGTGCTGGCCTGGGCAGAAGTCGAACATTTCCTGTATCCAGAAAGGCCCGTACAGGACACGACACATGCAGTCGTGCATTGTCCTGCTGAAATGTAGGGTTTCGCAGGGATCGAACAAAGGGCAGAGCAACGGGTCGTAACACATCTGAAATGTAACGTCCATTGTTCAAAGTGCCGTCAATGCGAACAAGAGGTGACCGAGACGTGTAACCTATGGCACCCCATACCATCACGCCGGGTGATGCGCCAGTATGGCGATGACGAATACACGCTTCCAGTGTGCGTTCACCGCGATTTCGCCAAACACGGATGCGACCATCATGATGCTGTAAACAGAACTTGGATAAATCCGAAAAAATGACGTTTTGTCATTCGTGTACCCAGGTACGTTGTTGAGTACACCATCGCAGGCGCTCCTGTCTGTGATGCAGCGTCAAGGGTAACCGCAGCTATGGTCTCCGAGCTGATAGCCCATGCTGCTGGAAACGTCGTCGAACTGTTCGTGCAGCTGGTTCTTGTCTTGCAAACGTCCCCATCTGTTGACTCAGGGATCGAGACGTGGCTGCACGATCCGTTACAGCTATGCGGATAAGATGCCTGCCATTTCCACTCCTGGTGATACGAGGCCGTTGGGATCCAGAACGGGGTTCCGTATTACCCTCCAGAACCCACCGATTCCATATTCTGCTAACAGTCATTGGATCTCGACCAACGCGAGCAGCAATGTTGCGATACGATAAACCGCAATCGCGATAGGCTACAATCCGACCTTTATCAATGTCGGAAACGTGATGGTACGCATTTCTCCTCCTTACACGAGGCATCACCACAACGTTTCACCAGGCAACGCCGGTCAATTGCTGTTTGTGTATGACAAATCGGTTGGAAACTTTCCTCATGTCAGCACGTTGTAGGTTTCGCCAAGCTAATCATTTGCATATCACAGTATCTTCTTCCTATCTGTAAAATTTCGCGTGTGTAGCACGTCATCTTCGTGGTGTAGCAATTTTAATGGCCAGTAGTGTACGTTAGGATCGCCCGTGTCAGATCGTTTTATCGGCTGAGGCACTTCATCATCCATCGTTGCTGTCTCGGACTGTTCTACTGCGTCGGTCGTTATGCGCCGTTTCTTATGGCGCTTTGGCGATTTCTGCTTACGGTCTCTCGCCTCTGTGTCCGGCGCAGGGCAGGGGGTGGACGCGGCATTCTGTTCTTCAACTTCCACCGCACTGTCGGGTTGTTGCGGCGGTGCGCCTGGGCTCAACGAGAGGGCAACAGAGGCATCGGCGCTGGAAGACGCAGTGGTCTCCTCAGGAACTGTTGCAGGGGCCTCCAAGGCTTGCACCGATATAGAAGGGTCGTCATAGACAGATGGCGTCACCCGTCTCGCTGCTGCAACGTACGTAATCGGCACAGAGGCTGCTATCGATGGTCGAATCTGATCGGCTGAGGGTGTCTGCTGGTGACGGCGTTGCAGGCAGTCGGTAAGCCTATTTGTTCTACTTGTCCACATTCGGATCAGGTGGTCCGCAGCTCGTGGTCGTGCGGTAGCGGTCTCGCTTCCCGCGCCCGGGTTACCGGGTTCGATTCCCGGCGGGATCAGGGATTTTCTCTGCCTCGTGTTGTGTGCTGTTAGTTAGGTTTAAGTGGTTCTAAGTTCTAGGGGACTGATGACCATAGACGTTTAGTGCTCAGAGCCATTTGAACCGGATCAGGTCCTCGGCTGACCGTCGTAAATAATTTTCATCCTGCACGCAGCGATCGTGAGATACAAATGTTTATGGCGGTGCAATTCAATACGGAACTGTCGCACCCCGTTAAGGACAGGGTAAGTTTCAATTTTTCGGCCTTGTGGCCGAGGAGAGCCACGGGGTCGAAGAGCAAGGGTGACCACATCCACTGGAACTTTAAATGGCAGCTCACGCGCACATTTTTTATTCCCAGTTGTAATGGTTCTTTATTTACGTGAACCCACTTCTCGATATCAGTAATATCGTGCTACTTTTCTGCGAAGTAACAGACATATTTTTCTGACAATATTCACATTTTGTTTTATTAGTGTATAGGTACTCCGATGTATCGATATATTACAGTGGTACGGTTCTTGTGTGTATTCATTTCTGTGAGACTGTCATAATCTTTGACTTACTTGTAACCGTTTTGGCGCGAATGCGCACAGAGCAGTCTTTGTTTCACTTCGCAGAAGTTAAGTTGTTATTTCGCTTTATAAAAGAACAGTCAAGTCTTGTGTCTGGTTAAAGTGGAAATTAAATATATGAAGAATGATAAAAAACTGCTCTCTTGATGATGTGACAATTAAGAAGAAGTATATGTGAATTTAAAATAAGTTACAAGTGGTTCAAGTGGTTCTGAGCACTGTGGGACTTAACTTCTGAGGTCATCAGGCCCCTAGAACATAGAACTACTTAAACCTAACTAACCTAAGGATATCACATACATCCATGCCCGAGGCAGGATTGGAACCTGCGACCGCAGCGGTCGCGCGGTTCCAGACCATAGCGCCTAGAACCGCTCGGCCAATCCGGCCGTGTACAATAAGTTTAATAAAAATGTGGATCGTGAACACCAAGTCAAAAATTATTTCTACCATACCATTATTATGATCTGGGATTGTTTAATCATTAAGAATTTCCAAAAAAACGCATTTGTTAGGTTTTCAAATATTGCTAAAATACAGATCTGGACCGTCTAGCAGTTAAAGTGGAATCACCCTAGAATCAACAAGATGAGTGATAACAACTTCGACGAAATTTACGTGGGAATCCATTCATTCAAGATAAGTGCCAAAATTAATGACTTTTTTACAAAAAAAAAAAAAAAGAAAGGAAGAAAGTGGTTCAAATGGCTCTGGGCACTATGGGACTTAATTGCTGAGGTCATCAGTCCCCTAGAACTTAGAACTACTTAAACCTAACTAACCTAAGGACATCACACACATCCATGCCCGAGGCAGGATTCGAACCTGCGACCGTAGCGGTCGCGCGGTTCCAAACTGTAACGCCTACAAATGCTTTTCTTTTTATTTTGTTCGTTAATGAGCGTTGAGTTTGGTCGTTGCGGACGTCGCAAGACATCCTGTTCAAGTTCGGTGGTTGATCCATCCACTCAGTTTTTTATTACAGAGACCAACTTACCCCCTGACCGAACACGCTGAGCTACCGTGCCGGCAAGAACCGCTCGGTCACTTCGGCCGGCTGACGTTTTTACAGTGACTTCATTATTTCCATTCGGACGATACCAACTGTTGTGACTTGGCAAGACAGCCAAGCCACTATGAGGTAGCCGAAAGGCACGTGTTTAAGCTCACGCAGGCTGGCGTGAGGTCTGGAACAGTTAAAGGAGTTGAGTCTAGTAAAAAAAGTACGTAGCTTCTGGAATACTTAACCTTAATCCATAATTGGTAAATATCGGTCTGACGGTACATGCATCACAAGATAAATAGCAAATGATAATGGCGCCTTGCTAGGTCGTAGCAAATGACGTAGCTGAAGGCTATGCTAACTATCGTCTTGGCAAATGAGAGCGTAATTTGTCAGTGAACCATCGCTAGCGAAGTCGGCTGTACAACTGGGGCTAGTGCTAGGAAGTCTCTCTAGACCTGCCGTGTGGCGGCGCTCGGTCTGCAATCACTGATAGTGGCGACACGCGGGTCCGACGTATACTACCGGACCGCGGCCGATTTAAAGACTACCACCTAGCAAGTGTGGTGTCTGGCGGTGACACCACACCATCCACAGTCAATAACTTTGTTGTTGCCCGATAAAGCTAACATATGCTGCGTGAGCCACATTATTAATCTGATTTCTAACTTACTTTGCAAGTGGTCGTATTGTTAGACAGTCCAGCACTTTCAAGCGTTACCACACCCACGTTTCCGTCAGATTGGCAGTACATATAACCTTCCGTCGAGCGTCTGAGAAGTTTGTTATAGGCCTCATAGTCAGTGAACTTAAGATATACAACGCTGGAGACGAGAGACAAGTGGATACCTAGCAGCTCTACCGGGTCAACATGTATCACGTCGCATAAAAATCTCTCAACTTCGTGGGCCTTGGGGCTAGTGTACGTAGCGTCGAACTGCAGCATGATCGTGGCTTACTGATACGAAAGACCCGTCGGATGTCAGGAACGTAACTGTAGCACTAAACAGTAGCGCGGTGGCGCGGCAAACAACAACAACACACCAGGGAACGCGACACAGATTGGCCGGGCGTACGGCACCGCTCCACAGCCTAAGGCCGACTGTGCCAACTGAGCTACCGGAGCACGACTCGCGACCCGTCCGTTTTAACACGTTCGCTGCCATCGGCGCACCAGCGAGCCTGGCCGGTACTGGTGCACATGCCGTGGACGCGCCGGCGCGGCGGGAGACTCAGCTGTTGCGAGGCACCACTGTTTAGTCGGGCACAGCCATTCGGTGTGGTTTATGTACAAAAAGTAACGGATGCGGAATTATTACGAATATTAGAAGAAAGCGATTCGGAAACGGAATTGGCCAGTGGGGAGGACGGGTGGGAATCCAGCGAGGAGTCTGACGGAGCCGAGTTTGCTTTAGATGAGGCTGTAAAAATGTCTGTGAATCCAAGCGACAGGGAAAGGGCAGAAGCAGTGGTAACAAGTTGTAGCGTAACTGATACAAGTGTTACATGGGAAAGCGAGCCAGTTGGAATGGTAAACTGCCCGTTTATAAAAAGTGAGGGACTGCTAATTCAACCAACGGGAATCACTCCTTTAGATCATTTTCGTCTTTTGCTGACGGACGAATTTCTGTTGAAAGTTGTAGAAGGAACAAATCGAAACGCAATTGAATTATTCCTTCCTGTATGGAACCAAAGAACTATCTAGAATAAATTGTTTGAAGTATGTGACGGTTAGCGAATTGTCTGTGTTCTTGGGAATTTTCCTTCACATGGGAAATGCAAAGATGAAATAGTTGCAGGACTATTGGAAAAAGGACCCTTTTTTCACGTGAAAGGAATTGCCGATAGTATTTCACGAAATCGTTTTCTTCTAATACTTATTGTGGTGTCACCGCCAGACACCACACTTGCTAGGTGGTAGCCTTTAAATCGGCCGCGGTACGTTAGTATACGTCGGACCCGCGTGTCGCCACTATCAGTGATTGCAGACCGAGCGCCGCCACACGGCAGGTCTAGTCTAGAGAGACTCCCTAGCACTCGCCCCAGTTGTACAGCCGACTTTGCTAGCGATGGTTCACTGTCTAAATACGCCCTCATTTGCCGAGACGACAGTTCAGCATAGCCTTCAGCTACGTCATTTGCTACGACCTAGCAAGGCGCCATATTCAGTTACTAACAGATAATATTGTGAATCATGTGCCGTCAAGAGCGAAGTTCATCATTAATGGATTAAAGTTAAGTATCAAACTAGCTACGTCCGCTTACTGACTTCTAATTTCCTTGTCATGTTCCAGACCTCACATCAGTATAGTCCTTCCCTCCTCACGCCAGCCTGCGTGAGCTAAAACGCGTGCATTTCCGCCTCCTCTAGTAACACGGTGTTGGCTCTTCAGCCAACACAACACTTATTTATCTGAGTGTAATCGTAAAGTTCTTGACCGTATCTTCTCTGAGATTCCGCATACATTGTATTTCAGAAGTGTTTTCAAGATATTGTGTTTGTTTTTGAATGCTGTTTCTACTACATTTTGTTCAATAATATGTCGTTTGTCAGTAAGATTTTTCCTTTTATTTTTGAATCTAAAATAAAAATGTAGTGCTCTAGACTGCCACAATTTTCAGGAAAAATAAACGAGACGCACTAGCGCGTCCATGGCCACCCGCTACAGAATATGGCCTGATGTGCCACTGACGCCTTGGTGCGCCTAAAATAAAATTTGATTCACGAGAGTAAATTTTTTCTTTTACTTATAAATACATTTTATATTACTTTTAGCAATACAGTTTGAGATTCTATTATAAAAAATAATTGGTTACGTCGCGACGCAAGGTCAATTACAGTGGCAGCGAACGTGTTAATCTGCCAGGAAGCTTCACATCAGCACACATTCTAGGAAGATTCCCCGGGCTGGGGCGAATCCGAGTCTCCGCAACATCCTTTCTTCCAGGTGTCTTTATTTATCTATACTGGCCACATATAAATAAATAAAAACTCGCGGAAGAAAGGATACTGCGGAGACATGGCTTTGCCAGAGCCTACGGATTCTTTACAAAATAGCGGTATAACTTAGTAAAGATACTGCTTTTGCCACGAAAGTGCGTAAACTCTCTTGCTTTGTGAACTCTCTGGAATATTGTGAGCACCGCAGAATGTAAAGTATAGTGGGCATACCTCTGATGGAGACAGACGTATTTATATGATCGGCACTAGTAATTTAATGTGGAACATTAAGTGGAAATTGTAAAAACGGTGTGATATTTAATAATATGACAAAGAATAAAATTCAAGATGTATACAGGCAAGTCTTCATCAGTTATTTAGCCACCAGGAACGCACAACGTTAAATCAAAATTTCAACCGCTAGAATGTACGCCTAGACGCAATATCTGGAGCCATCAACAACAGGTGAAAATGAAGATGAGTAAAAAGTTTTTCTTTTGTATATGGGAAGCCTCTCGAAACTTTTGAAAATAATGAAGAGACTACGAGAAATTTAATGATTATGTGTGGGAGGGTAAGATTACAAGATGTTTTATTAGTTTAAGGTGCTCCGAAGTGGCCGGAGGAACTGTGACAAATGGCTCTGAGCACTATGGGACTTAACTTCTAAGGTCATCAGTCCCCTAGAACTTAGAACTACTTAAACCTAACTAAGCTAAGGACATCACACACATCCATGCCCGAGGCAGGATTCGAACCTGCGACCGTAGCGGTCGCGCGGTTCCAGACTGTGGCGCCTGGAACCGCTCGGCCACACCGGCCGGCGAGGAACTGTGACAGTGGAAACAAATTAGTGACACAGAAATACACACTTTATTGCGTTACGATACCTAGATTGTTCAGCAACTCATTGGAAGTGCTTGCGGACAGTTACAACTGAGCGGTGAGCTGTCAAGGCGTGTGTTGATGAATACAGTGTCAACGACACTACGCGCGTCTGAGCACCACATTGTCAACCACTGCAGTAAACATCTGTCTCTATGCCAAGGCTACAGACGACTCCACTTGTAGACTAGGTCTCGCACTCTGATCTCCGCTACGAACTGCAGCCCTGGGACTCCGTACTAGCATTGTCGTAATCCAATGACAAAACATGGACTGTTCGTGGCTGCCTACGATCGCCGCTTATCACAACGCGGAAGCCCATCTCATTAGCAGCGGCACGCAGGTTGCTGATTCGACGGCGCTTGTGGTTGGCGGCGAACTTCAAAGCGCCGCCCGTGGCGCCAGTCAAGAACTGTCTCAGAGTTCAAGCTTCGGTGGCACCCATTGGCGAAGACAGAAAAACTTAAACAAGACACGAAATTCAAACTGCTGATTAGCTACTCTGGAGAACAATGAAGAATCGTGAGTAATGTGTCCACGTTGGTGTTCGCCACTATTTCCAGTCAATGCCTAGCAGTTCAATTTGGAGCATAACTCGTCACAAAAACTTGCGGACACGGATATATTGTGTGGCGCAGAATGACACGTGTCTGCAAAGCTGAGCGAATGGACAGAATATGATTTAAAATGCATCATTCTCCCATGATAAAATTATATATCTAAGAAGCCCATGTTTGCAATTAAGGCCTTTGTCCATTTTCAAACTGAACACTGCCAAAAGTTTCTTGCTTTAATCCATGATAAAACAGAGAAAATAATACAATGTTTGGCACAATGGGAAGTAACTGGAGGTGTAGGGGGAAAGAAAATGAAACTTCAGGAGTTGGTTTCAGTGTTTACAATTGGAGAAAAACTTACAAAGAACGTGGCTCTATAATCCCACTTAGCGGAATGTCGTTGAATCCCCTTTGGCATTGATGCATGCACTGATCGGGTTGAGAAAGGTGTTATAAGGTCGTTGTGAGCTCTGATAAGGAGAGGTAGCCCACAGATATCGAAAATGATTCTTGACGTTCTGGAGACTGACACTGAAAAAGAGCTGACGTCCGAAAATGTACAATGATTTTCTATCGCGCATAGCTCTTGTGAACTTGCTGGTGACCGGAATACCTGAACAATAGGCAGACAGTTCATGATGACGCGTTCCACGTGTAAACGAGTTTTGCCCTATTGAAAAATGGCAGCACGACACTGTCGCATTATGAAACGTCCCCTAAGAAAAATTTCATGAAGTTCTGTGCTGATAAACCTCTTACGTTATTTGATTTTCAAACAGCTGAGCGAAACTGAACGCGCTCAGACATTTCTCTCCTACTTATTCAGATCATCAATAAACTGACACACAATATTTTTAGCACAACGCAATCTGACTTTCAATAATTCCTACAAAAGAATGGCCCTGACTAACAATAACCTACACCTTTCATGAATCACTTACCTCACAAAAATCTTCGTTACTCGAACTACTGCAATACAGCGAGCGTCAATACTGCCAGCTAAATAAAATATTCTAACTACTGAAGTTACTAACTACTGATAGGCATAGTTAGCAAATGAAAGATTTTGATAGAGAACAAACAATGTATTTACCTTAATAGTGTTCAAAAGTCATTTTATATATATATATATATATATATATATATATATATATATATATATATATATATATATATATATATCAATTCATGACATTCAGTCTTAGAAATTTGCTGTCTCTGATGGACACACGTCCAGATTATCCGCTCTCAAAACTCCGCCATCTCTCTCCCCACATCCAGCACTGCTAGCGGCTCACCTCCAACTACGCAACGCTACGCGCTGTTCACATCCAACTGCCCAACACAACAATAGCGGATATTCCAACAATGCCAACCAGCCACAGACTTCACACAGCACAGTCAGTGATTTTCATATAGAGTGCTACGTGGCGTTACCAACATAGAAACCTAAACAGCCTACCTACAGCATGAGAGGTAACACTTAAGGACACTATGTGATCAAACGTACCCTGACAAAACCAAAAACATACGTTTTTCATATCAGGTGAATTTTGCTGCCACCTACTGCCAGGTACTCCATATCAGCGACCTCAGTAGTCAAGAGACATCGTGAAAGAGCAGAATAGGGCGCTCCGCGGAACTCACGGACTTCGAACGTGGTCAGGTAGTTGGTTGCCACTTGTGTCATACGTTTGTACGCGGGATTTTCACACTCCTAAACATCGCTAGTTCCACTGTTTCCGATGTGATAGTGAAGTGGAAATGAGAAGGGACACGTGCAGCACAAAAGTGTACAGGCCGACCTCGTCTGTTGACTGACAGAGACAGCCGACATTCGAAGAGAGTCGTAACGTGTAATAGGCAGACATCCATCCAGACGTCCGCCCCCTGTAGCTGAGTGGTCAGCGCGACAGAATGTCAATCCTGAGGGCGCGGGTTCGATTCCCGGCTGGGTAGGAAATTTTCTCCACTCAGCGACTGGGTGTTGTGTTGTCCTAATCATCATCATTTCATCCCCATCGACACGCAAGCCGCCGAAGTGGCGTCAAATCGAAAGACTTACACCCGGCGAACGGTCTACCCGACGGGAGGCCGTAGTCACACGACATTTTTTTTTATCTATTCAGACCATCACACAGGAATCCCAAACTGCTTCAGGATCCACTGTAAGTACTAAGATAAGCGGGAGATGAGAAAACTTCGATTTCATAAGGCACACATCACGCCGGTAAACGCCAAACGACACCTCGCTTGGTGTAAGGAGCGTAAACATTGGACGATTGAATAGTGGAAAAACATTGTGAAGAATCACGGTACATAATGTGGCGACCCGATGGCAGGGTGTGGATATGGCGAGTGCCCGGTCAACGTCGTCTGCCAGCGTATGTAGTGCCAACATTAAAATTCGGAGGTGGTGGTGTTACGGCGTAGTCGTGTTTTTCATGGATGGGGCTTGCACGCCTTGATGTTTTGCGTGGCACTATCACAGCACAGGCCTACATGGATGTTTTAAGCACCTTCTTGTTTCCCGCTGTTGAAGAGCAATTCTGGGATGGTGATTGCATCTTTCAACACGATCGGGCACCCGTTCAAAACGCACAGCCTGTGACGGAGTGGTTACACTGCAATAGCATCCCTGTAAAGGGCTGGTCTGCACAGAGTCCTGACCTGAACCCTATAGAACAGTCTTGGAATGTTTTGGAACTGCGACTTCGTGCCTGGCCTCACCGACCAATATCGATACCTCTCCTCACTGCAGCACTCCGTGAAGAATGGGCTGCAACTGCACAAGAAACATCCCAGTACCTGATTGAACGTATGCCTGCGAGAGTCGAAGTTATCAAGAAGGCAAAGATTGGGCCAACATATTGAATTCCAGCATTACCGATGGAGGACGCCACGAACTTGTAAGTAATTTTCAGCCAGGTTCCCGGATACTTTTGATCACATAGTGCACGATGCCTGTGACATACACTTGTGCCGCGGTTGTACCCTCAACCAGTACCACCCGCCACCTTAAGCCAATCCGATGGCTCCCCATACGATGACACCAAGAGTAGAACCACTACGACGCTCCCAAATATTGGTAGAATGTGGAATCGTCCAATGTCGAAGCCCCATTTCGCATCGATGGTTATCTGTGACAGTGGTCAACCGCGATTCACCGCTAAAGAACGCGCAACGCTTTTCGTTGGTACCCCATGCTTCCCGTTAACGGAAACATTCCAGACTCATTCGTTAATGCCGGCCGGTGTGGCCGAGCGGTTCTAGGCGCTTCAGTCTGGAACCGCGCGACCGCTACTGTCGCAGGTTCGAATCCTGCCTCGGGCATGGCTGTGTGTGATGTCCTTCGGTTAGTTAGGTTTAAGTAGTTCTAAGTTCTAGGGGACTGATGACTTCAGCAGTTAAGTCCCATAGTGCTCAGAGCCAACCTCATTCGTTAATATTGCGGCGTTAACGGCAGCCTACGCATGGGACAGTAAAGTCCGTGTCTGGTTGCTGCTAGCGGCCGACCACAATGATTCAGGGAGACCATTACTTGTTATCGAATAGCTTGTATAAATGTGAAGGGGTTACAATGTGTTTGGTGTGCAATATGGCGATCCTCCCTTGTGTTGGTCAGGCGTGGTCGACTGGAATCCTGAAAACTAGAATTCCTGCTCTCTCGCTCGAATGCAGTCCAACATTGCGCCCTTGACACATCCAAATGCTCCATAAATCTGGATATTGAACCTTTTGATCACCTTCCAAAGTGAAGGTCCGTCTTTCTCTGGTGGGTGCTGATAATGCTGTCTCACACGTTTACACTGCACCCCCATGTCGTTCAGAGCGACCAGTCAACACGAGACACTATTGAGACGGGTGTTACGATTAATGAAGGGAAACCCCGACTTGCGAAATGGGGCCAAAATTAGTTGGTTACTGTCGAGTTTCAATTTACAATTTCTTTATTGCTTACTTCAACCATTAAAAAGTCGTTTCCTTAGCACTTGAACAGGAACAGATCAAAAAAGCTAGCAGGCATGAGTGCCTTTTCAAAAGAATTTACTTTATAGTTAACGGCAAAGCCATTTTACTTAAAACATACTTTGATAAAGCATTTAATAACAAAATTAAAACTTTTCAAGTAATGAAACAAAACACCAATTTGCATACAATTTCACTACCGAACATGCAGGGAGCCACTTATTTTAAATTTTGGCACAACAAGATATTAAATTACAAGAGCTCGCTAACAGGGAGGCAGAACTAGCATTTTCAAAGGATGCCAAGTAGATTAAAACAATCAAAGTAAAAATACAGTCATTCACCTTTTACAATAACTAACAATTTTAAAGCCACGTAATTAAAAAAATAACACCAATGCAAGGCAAACTTAAACTTTTTGAACAGTGGCCAAAAACAATCAGAGTAAAATACAACCATTTAATATTTTACAATGACTAACAACTTTAATACCATGTCCTACCACCATAATGTCCTGGGATAGAAATAATTAACCAACCGGGTGTAAGGGGCGGCCACAATTGACTCCCGAAGGATTCTCAGGATAGAAGTGGACTAACAGACCCACAACGCCTCACATTCAGCAATCATATGGACCTCACGTGAGGCCAGGGGAGGAGGAGGAATCAAATCAGGAACCATAATCCCTGCCCAAAAATACACTTCCTCCCAGGCAGTATTAATAAGAAGTCAAAAGATCACTGTCCATAATTACACCGGCGACAATGGTTCAAATGGGTCTGAGCACTATGGGACTTAACTTCTGAGGTCATCAGTTCCCTAGAACTAAGAACTAATTAAACCTAACTAACCTAAGGACATCACACAGATCCATGCCCGAAGCAGGATTCGAACCTGCGTCCGTAGCGGTCGCGCGGTTCCAGACTGAAGCGCCTAGAACCGCTCGACCACAACGGCCGGCACACCGGCGACAGGAAATCCGAACGCAGGAGGCCACAAGGCAGAAAAAAATGTAATCTCAAACAATAATCCCTGGCCAAAATTACACTTCCTACCCGGGCAGTGCTAATAAGAAGCGGAAAAGATCACTGTCTTAAATTCACCGGCGACAGGGACAGGTAACCCGATCGCAGGAGGCCACAAGGCAGAAAAGACGCTGGTTGCACAAAACAAAATTCTTCAGTTCTTTAGCCAACTTAACCTGCAGTTTATCAGAGAAACAGCTGGTGAACTCCGACGCAAAGGTTCCTCACACCCGACCGTGTCCACGTCGCCAGCGTACCCAACTGGGCACAGTCACGCAACCACGCGCTCTGTCACCGGATCCCTCGTCTTCTCCACACCCACGGCGGCGAAATACCAGTCCTCGGGTTAGGCGAGTTGTTCATCATCACCGCCTCCAGACGGAAAATTTAAAGACACCCGTTGCCGCTCCCACCAAGTAGTGACTCGGGACCACAGCCGTGGCCCCCGGGTGTTCACAGCAAGAGCTTACAGCCTTGTCCCGTCAACTCGTCCCACACACACGTCTCGCACCGCCAGGATAGACCACGCGGCTTCTCGGAACAACAGCCAACTCTCCACCGCCACGCCACGCCGCGGTCTCAGCGTACGACATTCTCTAATTCCCAACTTTAAAAACCGACCGACCGACTCGTCACCGCTAGGCAACCAACCGGCCATCCCCCCAAAGATCTCATTCCCTTACGTAAGGTTAACAGAAAGCAACGACTCGAAGATCGATAAGACCAGACACGCCGCCAGAGGGGAATCTCAACAGAATCGTACGCAGCGTAACGATAAATACGAAGGAATCAATTAACGATGGAATGGTAGGACTCAGAACAATCTTAACAGCGCGATATATGTTGAGAGCCGACACACGGCTCAACTATTAAGGCCCCTTACATACCCCATCAAATTTGGTGACAACACTAAACACAAACAACACTGATGCCCTCTGGTGACCACTCTAATTAAAACAGCGATTTTAGTTATTTAGGTACTAGCCAGTGGTGTCTTCGTGTTCAAAGTGACATTGATATCAAGGTGTTAGACATTTCTGTCAGCAAGTGCATAAAACACGAAATTTTTCACGCTCTTTTACTTGAAAATGGCTATCGTGCTCTCTTTAAGTGAATGATATGAAGGCGACAGTGACGTACATGAAGTTTTACACGATTGGATGCACTATCCAATAAACATCAGAATGTACAGATAACGGTTGAAACTCGTTTTAGCCTAACTGTAAGAATTTTATCATTGCAGAAATAGTCTTGCGAGAAACGTTCAAACCTCAGAGATCCGCACAGATAACTGTTCAGGAGATGTAGTGTGCAGAGTACTGGAAGAGCATCAGTTGTCTCTCTGTCAGACACTAAATGCTTTTAACCACAGAGTTGAATACACGGTGATTCTTTGATGATGTTACAGACCCTCACAGATAATAGAGATGGATAAATGTATCAATTTGGGGTAAGGTATCCTGGCCCGGAGACCTCCGAATCGTTCTGATACTTCTGACAGTGAAATACCTGTATTGGTACTGTTGTCGCTAAGACTGTATGGTAAGCAACTTCCAGATGTGGTAGTATGGACAAAAACGAGGAAGACATGTACAGTAATCATAGGCCCTAAAACGCGTACCGTAACAGTTACGAGTTTGAGCTCTTGTTCCTCTTCGATATTGTGGATCACATCTCGTTTACTGAGCAACTCTTTATAGCTCTACGGGCATACAGTTTAGAGAGGATATTTAGTGGATATTTTTCTCTTGTTCTGGTTTATAGTACCTCCTCCAAGAATATGGAAACCAAAGAAGAAATACGTTTAACAGTATCGAAGATGACCATGTGCTCAAAGCTCGCAAGGAGTGCAGTTCAGAGTCCCTATTTACTAGACATTTCCTTCTTGTCTTGGTCCTTACTACCTCGTCTGGAAATGGTGATCGTACAGTCTTAGTAACACAAGTCCCGAGTACCGATACGTGGAATCCACTGTCAGAGCTATCAGAACCAGTTTTCTCTTAAACGTTTCGACTCGGTCGTTTCCGAACCAGTGTTTCTTAGCTCAAACTGAAACATGGACTCTCCTCCATAACCCCTGAAAGTTTGTGATCCCATCACGGAATCACCCCGCATATCGTAAGACAAGCACCGCGATTGTGTTCACGACCCTTGAACAGCTGCTATGAGATTAGGTTGTTGTTATAATAAGTGTGACAGCATGTACAGTCTCTAACGATCGATGAGACTCAGGGTGTATCTAGCCTAGAGGAAGTATATTACTGTCAGCCCGCAACATACACTCCTGGAAATGGTAAAAAGAACACATTGACACCGGTGTGTCAGACCCACCATACTTGCTCCGGACACTGCGATAGGGCTGTACAAGCAATGATCACACGCACGGCACAGCGGACACACCAAGAACCGCGGTGTTGGCCGTCGAATGGCTCTAGCTGCGCAGCATTTGTGCACCGCCGCCGTCAGTGTCAGCCAGTTTGCCGTGGCATACGGAGCTCCATCGCAGTCTTTAACACTGGTAGCATGCCGCGACAGCGTGGAAGTGAACCGTATGTGCAGTTGACGGACTTTGAGCGAGGGCGTATAGTGGGCATGCGGGAGGCCGGGTGGACGTACCGCCGAATTGCTCAACACGTGGGGCGTGAGGTCTCCACAGTACATCGATGTTGTCGCCAGTGGTCGGCGGAAGGTGCACGTGCCCGTCGACCTGGGACCGGACCGCAGCGACGCACGGATGCACGCCAAGACCGTAGGATCCTACGCAGTGCCGTAGGGGACCGCACCGCCACTTCCCAGCAAATTAGGGACACTGTTGCTCCTGGGGTATCGGCGAGGACCATTCGCAACCGTCTCCATGAAGCTGGGCTACGGTCCCGCACACCGTTAGGCCGTCTTCCGCTCACGCCCCAACATCGTGCAGCCCGCCTCCAGTGGTATCGCGACAGGCGTGAATGGAGGGACGAATGGATACGTGTCGTCTTCAGCGATGAGAGTCGCTTCTGCCTTGGTGCCAATGATGGTCGTATGCGTGTTTGGCGCCGTGCAGGTGAGCGCCACAATCAGGACTGCATACGACCGAGGCACACAGGGCCAACACCCGGCATCATGGTGTGGGGAGCGATCTCCTACACTGGCCGTACACCACTGGTGATCGTCGAGGGGACACTGAATAGTGCACGGTACATCCAAACCGTCATCGATCCCATCGTTCTACCATTCCTAGACCGTCAAGGGAACTTGCTGTTCCAACAGGACAATGCACGTCCACATGTATCCCGTGCCACCCAACGTGCTCTAGAAGGCGTAAGTCAACTACCCTGGCCAGCAAGATCTCCGGATCTGTCCCCCATTGAGCATGTTTGGGACTGGATGAAGCGTCGTCTCACGCGGTCTGCACGTCCAGCACGAACGCTGGTCCAACTGAGGCGCCAGGTGGAAATGGCATGGCAAGCCGTTCCACAGAACTACATCCAGCATCTCTACGATCGTCTCCATGGGAGAATAGCAGCCTGCATTGCTGCGAAAGGTGGATATACACTGTACTAGTGCCGACATTGTGCATGCTCTGTTGCCTGTGTCTATGTGCGTGTGGGTCTGTCAGTGTGATCATGTGATGTATCTGAACCGAGGAATGTGTCAATAAAGTTTCCCCTTCATGGGGCAATGAATTCACGGTGTTCTTATTTCAATTTCCAGGAGTGTATTTACAAAGTTGAAGCCCATTAGTCGAGAGAAGCACCCGAAAAGGAAAATCCTTATTACCCGAAGGGTTTCTTGTCTCAGTTTGCTAGTCCTGCCACGTGAGTCTATTGGAGAGTGGCGGGCATATTATTTCTGTGCTGCCTCTTACGAGCCACGAGTGGTCGTTGCTGTTTACACGACAATGCCAACACTACTTTAGTTGAGACAGCTCTCTGCTGTGCAGTTTGGCACTGGAAAGGTGAGACTGAAGTTTTGGGTACTATCCTTTTTACAAAAAGTTAAAGTTCTCGAAACTATGTAACACAATTAATGAATTAGGAAAAGCAGTACAATTCGTTAATGACGAAAGCAAAAACCATTGTGAAATTTTTTGACAAAGACAGTATGGTAAATTCCAGAAGTTGCTGCACACTAAGAGAATAGTTTAGTGGTCGGGACGTGACACTTACGGTGGCGGGTGACTCGGCTGCTACGAATCAGGATGGAACTCCGTTTCCCCAACGGAATATATGTTGGAGGGCTGGTGGTGGCTGGAATCGTGCGGCAAACCGTCAGTAAAACATGTCTGTTATAATAGTTCTTCATTCATGTCAGTTACAAGGATGGAATTGTATGCTGAGGGAATGTTGCTGTCCTCCGCGACATAGCTGGTCAAGGGCGTGTGAGGTGCTGGTGTCAGCGTTCTGCATGCCACGTATGCAACACGTGCTGGAAGCAAAAACTGCTACCATCATCGTAGCCACAGAATTACGACGGAAGGGGCGATGGATGGCAGGGCCAGACTCTCGTTATTCGGCCACCCTTTGGTCTCAGCAACAACACACCAGGAGAGACAGTGTTTCAACCATGTCATCCTCCATGACTGAATATAATGGCACGCGCCAACCGCAGGCGATGTTCAGCAGCAGTGTAGGTCCACAGAGCCTCCATGTCAGTGAGGCTGGCGCAGGCTCCAACTCACGGCCCGCTATCAAACTGACCGTTAACGGAAGGTAGTCGCTATCTACGTCCCCAATACGTGACCTAGCGGAGCGGGGGTACCAAGTTGGCTGTATGGATACCACTGGGTAAAAGAATGTATGAGATGGCCTCAGTCTGGAGGTACATAGCTTAGCGCTTCACGAACAGCAGCATTTAGATCTCGAAACCGCAACAGGCGGGAGCGGCGATGTGTTGTCGATGTTGCCTCGTTTTTGTCGTCTAGTCATCTTCACCAGAAGCCCTGCCGCGGCTGTAAGATGCCCCTACTAAGGCTTTCAGGGACGCTGGCAAGTGTGTTTCGCGCCACCAGTTTACCGAATAAGTTTCCTTTCACCCTGAATACAGTCACTTGTTCAGCTGTGCCTAGTCCTAGGGTAATGGCCGCTGCCCCTCCATGGCGTAGTTGTGCTAAGCGAAGAAACAATGGTTCATCAGGCCCGCGAAGCTGTGGTGGAACTATCACAGAAGTCTCGTCCAAATATTTCAAGATATATTCTTGACAAAATATACGCATATAAACAATTCAGACCATATTTGGAAGTCAATAAATATCGTATTTTTAGTTTATCCTTTGTCTTTCATTTTGTAACCTCCAAGAAAGATACAAAAAAATTTCTTACCTGATATATATATATATATATATATATATATATATATAATATAATCAGTGTCGATAAAATTTCCATCAGGAACGTTTCTCATTTAATTAAAACCCTAATTCAGGTGCTGTAAACTCTAAATACCCTTCTGAGTCAGAAATTTTGTGTCCAGTGAGGAAGAACGGAACCATAAAAATTATCAAATCCTCATGCAGCCTTTGTAATGCGTCCCGAAAATGGAGAAAACAGTGAAAGGAGGATAAAGTACACAGTGAACCGCTCACTACGTGAGTAAGGGTGGCGAAAGTAGATTGTTATGCTGACTGCTCCTAAGTCCCCGTTTCTTCGCACGCGCTGTCTTCAGCATATTCAGGAATTTAGAACGTTACATTCTGCATAGTGAATTCATCACGATAATATCGAACATCGCAGTAGCAAGTGATAAATTATGAGATTATGAAACTCTAGAGAAATAACTTCCGTTTCAGTATAAGGGGTTTAATCAAGATTACGGTAAAATCGATTGTTAACGAATAATTCTCCAACTAAATATTCCATAAAAAAATGATGATGGTGGAACACGGGCTATAAAATGCTCAGCTATTCGCAATTAGGTGTCGTTTGGAGTATCAGTTTCAAACGTCGAAAAATGTAAGGAAATTCCCAATAGGCCTTAATTGGGGCTTTGATAAGTCTTTGGCGAACATAACTGTTTTCGCAATGGGTTTCGCTTACATTAGCTTCGCAAAATTACGTGTCGTGACGAAAATTGTGTAGCATTATACCTTCGATCACAGCTCTGCTTTTATGCGAGCTTCTAAGGAACCTAATTTTACGTGCACTCTAGTATATATTAAGAGACCAGTGACCCGTCGTTGCGCTACATACATACGAACCTTGTGTAACCCAAACAAAAAGAACTAGTGAAAAGTTACTTCATTTTTGCTCGAGAAGCTAATTTAAGACAGCGTCATCCCGTATGAATCTTATATTAAACGAGGCTGAAGAATTAATTGAAGAATGCGAAATTTATGTGGTCAGCACAAGACGGCAACAAAATTATTTAATTAAAGTAACTGATAATGCTTTTTGCCTCTCTGGTTCGTACAGTCGCTGACGTAAGTTACTTGTGTGAGTAAGGAACTAAACATTCATTTTCCAATATTAAATCCTTGCTCTGAAGTACTGAACTTAGCATCCTTTGTTATCGGAATCAGTTTGTCCGTATGTAAAGCAATGCGACAAAAATACAGCTTACCCTCGAAGAAAGTAAATCTAATACATATACAAACGTTTCTCAGCTTTTTATTTCATTGAATTTTCTTGTTAATACTACTTTCATCGATTTTACAAATTTCCCACGTTAATCCTGTCGTCATCAGGGTGAAAATTAAGATGGTCGACCTAATTCAACGATAGTATTGAGCATGTACACAACTAGTAGCCATAGCTTGTTTTGTATATAATAGGGATTTTACATTTTGTTATTCTACTGAGGACGGGAGAAATAAGTGTAACTTAAAGAGAAAAAGTAAAATTAATTCATTGTCTTACTCAAATTTCGTATAACCAGAGTCATTCGGTCCCACCATACTTCTACCGAAACAGGCAAAACACTTCGTTAGATACAAAAAACATTGTACGAAAATATTACATAAGCATTAAATTTAATTATCTACAAACTTATAACACACGCTCTGTTAGTTAAAATGACTTTGTAGGTCCACTAACTTATAAAATGCAAACAACTTGCCTAAAAATTGAACAAAAACAGGCAGCTACATTTCACTGCTTTACCTCTGAAGTTGTCTCCCGCCCTCTGAGACGAAACTTTAGGGGGAGTTTTATACATAAGCCATGGTCTATCAGCCCGCAAGTGTCAAGTGAAGTTAACACCGGCTGTGAAAGCATACGAAAAAGCAGATTTCTAACAATAATAGGACTGTACCAGTATTGGTGTAAAATGCATGGTTGCCTAGTTGCCCCCTATGATGTCATTGATGTCATTGATCAGATCATGCACTGCGATCACATATTTCCCAAATCTCTCTCACAGCTCCCTCTGCTGACACAATGGACATCGACCAATTGCCCTACGTACATTATGCCAGAAAACTCAAAAAATATGGGGAAATAAAAATAGACCAATAGTATTAAGCGTAAAATGGCGATAAGCTCAATAAACTGAGATTGAGGACCTATTCCATTTTCCCTACGTATTAAATGAAAGATGGTGGACTTAGACAATATATTCTACTGGGAACTGCTGTGCTGAGAATAAAATCGAAGTTGATCGACCTATAGATGAAGGTACAACCTACATAGCTATCACATTTAGAAATTTAGAATTCCCTCCTGAGTTTAAAATGGTGGAAAATTCTAAAATCTGTTCACCCTAAGTTTACAATGGTGTAGCTCAAAGATACACCTTGTACGTTTAAATAATTTACAGATAACTCGGAAATGGATGTGTGTGATGTCCTTAGGTCGGTTAGGTTTCAGTAGTTCTAAGTTCTAGGGGACTGATGACCTCTGATAATAAGTCCCATAGTGCTCAGAGCCATTTGAACCGTTATTTTATTTATAATATTAAATTCGTTTCATTGTGATAATGTTCATCGAGATTCTTGATAATGCAGTTTCAGACTTTCCGGGGTGCTCTCCATTGGGTGACTGCTTGTACTGACCTGTCCTGACATACGCCATAATGATAAAAGTCCACTGGGCCCCTTTGTTTAAAAAAATCGTGCCCTCGGCATGTAACAAACAGAACATACCGCTTTAGTGCATCGATAAACATTTAAGCATATCCATTCAAGTAACTAATTGCTGCTTGTCTGACGTTGATCAGGCGGGAAAAGGTGGCGGTGTTTCATCTATTAATTTGAACACTACAAACTGAACCGTGTCGACGGCTCCTTAGCGACTCTCTCCTACCTTCCGTAGTCGTATGTGTCTATGGCGCCTCATTTCCCTATGTGTATCGATTCTCCTTGTGGAGCAACATGTCGGGCGGTGCACCGGGGAGGTGGCGGAAGTCGGAAGGAGCCAATAGGACGAGGGTAAGCGAACAGCTGGTTACAGCGGACCAGAACGCACAACGGCTCCGACTACCAGCGGCAGCTATATTTCTTGGGTGCTTGTTTTGGTCACGGACTTAGCGTTTCTCACCTGCTGCAGTTTGTGGGGAGACACAATCCTTTATGCGAATTCCATTCGTCTTGAAGTCCGTTGGTTTGTGATTTAGGCGATTCAGTGCTGTTTGCGACTGGATATTTAATGCTGCCCTGACTATATTCAGCTTGCGTTCGGCTTTTGCCCACGCACAGTGGTCGTACTAAGAGAGCTTCTGGCTTTCCCTGTCTTGGTGGCTTCCTGAAGGGCTGCATTTAATGCGATTAATGCTTGAGCCTCCTTTTCTAACGGTCGCAGGTTCGAATTCTGCCTCGGGCATGGATGTGTGTGATGTCCTTAGGTTAGTTAGGTTTAATTAGTTCGAAGTTCTAGGCGACTGATGACCTCAGATGTTAAGTCCCATAGTGATTAGAGCCATTTTAACCATTTGAACCCATTTTCTCATTTTCTATTATGCGAATATTTGTACCTTTCAGTGCTTCTCTAAGGGTGTTATTTATTGCACATGCAATTTGGTCGCTGACGTCTTTACAGAAGTCGAAGGCACATATTTAACTAATGTTATTTATAATTTTATTGTAATGGTGGTTACATTGAGGGTTGCCCTATCTTATGTAAATGTTGGTGGCCACCCATTTTTAATGAGAGCGTTGTTAATTAAATTTTAGTCCTCCAGTATTCCTTAAACACTTTTGTGGCGTAACTCGGTCAGAGTTTCCTTATGGAGGCCTACCTGAAATTCTGATTGAACTGAAACGTTTAATTAGTCATATGAACGCCAGAGTCTAAAATCAGTTAAATTTACTAATTGTATTTCCTGCTGATAGTTTTTTTAGCAGTTGCCTTTTAATTATTTTATTTGTGGTGGTGTTGGTGGGGGGAAGGGGGGAGTGGATTTAAATCTTGTATGTCTAATACGCATACAAATTGTGTTATAGATTTCCTTGCTTAAAGTGTTGCGTAAGCAGCTAACGGTCGTGCGAATCTGTTTGGTACTAGTAGTTCTGTAGAGGTAAACTCGTTCCTTCTTGCCTTATTGTAATATACGGCAACAAATGGCTTGGTGGGCTGAAAGTTATCCGGTGTATTTGTCGCTGGGCCTCTTATTATAAGTGTGACTAGCCAGTTGATTAAAGCTTGAGACTGCCTTTCATTCTCATGTTTTGTTTTCTTGAGTAGAGATCTTTGTTACGAGAGTTAAAGATAAGTTGCTACTCTTTGATATGTTCTTCTACTGGCTTCATTTAGAATTGTTAAACTACATCTTTGTCCCTCACTTACTTAGTGCCCTTGTTAACAGCACTAACTTGTCTCAGCTTGCAGCCAACTTCTCTACGTCTCACGAGCGTGGGGACCTGCTGTGTTACGAGCCGTCTTGTCGTTTATTAACTTGTTTCATGGCGTAGGGGATGGGCGTAAGCAGAGTAATTAAGGCCGTCTGTTGAAACGATCAACTTAAGTTCTCTTGTGTATTTTACTCGCTGTATTCTTATTTGAAACTGTACCGTTTGCCTCACAACATCTTGCTTAAAAGAGTTTTAAATTTTACGTAACTGTACCGTACCAGCTTCATTTGAACCATTAGGGATTCATGGTTTATTTTTCTTTTAACTTGCTTTAGCCAGAGCTGCAGATGTGCTGCTTCCATCTTGTATCCTCTAGAGGCACTTCAGAGATATTTATATAAAACAAAGGAGAGAGGGTATATTCAGCTTTAACAGTATATTCGATTCTTTTTTGGTATAAGGTACTATGAAATAACTTCTTGTCTTTTATGAAATCAGCTGATTGTATAAACGGTAGCAGTTTCTGCAATTACCAACATAGCTTGGTCGAGTGTAGACTGAATTGTAGAAAACGCCCCGAGGCCTCACTTTTACCACTTTTTTCATGTGAAATGCTACTGTTCTTTATTGTGTGTATATTTCTGCTATACATTTTGACATACTTGCCCTTTGGTTGTTGTTTGTTAAGAGAGAGTATGATCTTTACTGTGTTTATTATTATTTCTTGTTATCTGAATAAATGTAATCAAAAGTGAAATGACGTTAATACTCTGGGCTGCCCCCTCACGCTTCCTTATCCTTCCATTCTGTGTAAAGGGCAAAATCCGTGAATACTGAATGGAATGGCTGACGGTTGTTGCGTCAGTGAAGGCCAACCTTGGAGGTGGTAGTAAAGGGGGACAGCGGCGTTAGAAGCACGTAGCGAAATCGCTACAGGGTCTTAGAACGAGGCTAGCCTGCCGGTAAACATTAGCTCGCCTTAGTAAAATGGAAAGTGTATAATTTCATCAAGTGCCGATAGTGTGCTGGTAGGGTTTAAGTGTTGCGATTATCTCCTACTGCTCGCAGTGCATTGATAATATACACTTACACGTCGGCGTCGTTCGCGTTGTGGAAATTAGCGACCAGAGAAAAATTTGCTTGCCGATTGAAGATTTGGCCAGCTACAATGAACAGCTACGAGGAAATAGCTTTTCCAAATTACTCGTGCAACTTTTAAGAAGAATTTGAGCACCATAACATTAGAGTATGGGTGACAAAACCTGGATCAACGGGTTTCATTACCGCGGAATTTACATGGTATCCATTTTCGTGGGTCAGCATTATGTGTAGAGCCTCCCACTATCCGAGCTCCGTGGGATTCTATTTGCGTGGATTATAATGCTAGCAGCTATTAACATAATCCGCGCATGCCGAACGGCCTGAGAATTTTTTCATGTGCTAAAGAGTTAGTCTACAGCAATCCGTGTGTATCTGGAGCTTCACTGAGCAGCACAGAGTGTCAGGCTAATGGATGTGGGGGTCTGTGCTATCTAAGTCACCAGAGCTTGGAGCATACTGGACTCTCATTCGGTAGGACGACAGTTCAAACCCGCGTCCGGCCATACTGATTTAGGTTAGCCGTGATTTTCCTAAATCGCTCCAGGCAAATTCTGGGATGGTTTCTTCGAAAGGGAACGGGCGCCTTCCTTCACCATCCTTCCCTAATCCGACAGGACAGATGACCGTGCTGTCTGGTGCCCGCCTTCAAGTCAGTTAACCAACCAATCAGTCAGTCAAGAGCTTGGAGACAGAGTATTCATTGTTTTAAGAAAGCAGCCTCTGATTTTTTTTTCATTGGTATCATCATATTGCACTTTTGCTGTATTCTTGGGACAGATACCCCGATACACCGCATCAGGCAGATAGGTTATAGTGATTAACTACCCTGTGCATTCTCTAATGTACTCCCACTATCGGCTGCGCTACGGCCTACAGACATCCACGTCAGTTGGCGATGGCGGTAACTACATTACAATTGATTCAGATGATAATTGTCTGCGCGGTAAATACTTGGGCACATCAGATCCTTGAGGCATGGCAGTAGAAGTGTCACATTCCCTGCCAAAATGTAAGGTTTTCTGTAGCAGTGTACTTGAGTTCTTTTCTTTTGTTTGCAAGATTTTTCTACAAGACATACATTAATGGTGGACATTAGTCAAAGGTTACAATAACAAATGGCATAGCTTCTGCAAAGTATATAGAAAGCAAATCCAAGGTACAGTAATACTCAATGCCTTGCTTTGACATGTTTTTACTCTGGGTTATAAATGTTGAGTGAAAGATATGTTCTTAAAAATAAATGGCTGTGTAGTTTGTTCACTATAGTATGTACTGAAAAAACATGGCTGTTATGAAAGCAGTTTCTTAGAAATTATGGCCCTATTGAAATTACTAACATAGTTATCGGACCCAATTGCGTTTTTATGAAACATTTTCATTCCTCAGGTAACAAATGCCGATATATTCACCTTTCCTTTCTGAGCACATACTGTGATGTGTGCTTTATTGTTGGATATTTATTGCTTAGTTGCCTTCCACAACATTTGTATAATTCTGCCAAACATTCCTTCCCTGCTGATGTTGAGGGAGTGGTATAATAAAATCAGAAATTCCTGTCAGTTCTGTTTTATACAAAGGTTTCTGCTGTCTTGCTTATCTTTTATAAGAAATTTGTTTCAATATTTGAGTGCTGGTGATATTCACAAATTGCTTTTGTTTTACAGAACTAATAGACGTGCATCTCTGTACACTGTATTTGTTACCTGTAAAACGTGTTAGACACTGAAAAATTATGTAACAGTTAAGATATAAAAAAATCATTGAGATGTCGCGGTCGTATGTGGCGCCATAGATACATACCGCTATGAAATGATGGGAATAATTGATAACAAACTGTCATCACACATCAATCTATCCCACTCAAGCCAAAGGAACCTCCCCTTGAGCAGAAAGTTTAGTGGCTTACTTGACCTGGCTCACATGTACATTGCTAGATTTACCAGTCGTCAGGTCACGAACGAGAATATTCACGGGGCCTTAGACTCCAACAATGGAACAAGGCTATTCTGATGCAGTAACTCATTGCATTCGACAGATAATACTTTGTTTTTAGAGAGAAATAAGAAATGGCGTTGAACTTAGAGAAGCCATGGTTGATGTTGTTGTTGTTGTTGTGGTCTTCAGTCCTGAGACTGGTTTAATGCAGCTCTCCATGCTACTCTATCCTGTGCAAGGTTCTTCATCTCCCAGTACCTACTGTAGCCTACATCCTTCTGAATCTGCTTAGTGTCCCTGTACGATTTTTACCCTCCACGCTGCCCTCCAATACTAAATTGGCGATCCCTTGATGCCTCAGAACATGTCCTACCAACCGATCCCGTCTTCTGGTCAAGTCGTGCCACAAACTCCTCTTCTCCCCAATTCTATTCAATACCTCCTCATTAGTTATGTGATCTACCCATCTAATCTTCAGCATTCTTCTGTAGCACCACAATTCGAAAGCTTCTATTCTCTTCTTGTCTAAACTATTTATCGTCCATGTTTCACTTCCATACATGGCTACACTCCATACAAATACTTTCAGAAACGATTTCCTGACACTTAAATCTATACTGAATGTTAACAAATTTCTCTTCTTCAGAAACGCTTTCCTTGCCACTGCAAGTCTACATTTTATATCGTCTCTACTTCGACCATCATCAGTTATTTTGCTCCCCAAATAGCAAAACTCCTTTTCTACTTTAAGTGTCTCATTTCCTAATCTAATACCCTCAACATCACCCGACTTAATTCGACTACATTCCATTATCCTTGTTTTGCTTTTGTTGATGTTCATCTTATACCCTCCTTTCCAGACACTGTCCATTCCGTTTAACTGCTCTTCCAAGTCCTTTGCTGTCTCTGATAGAATTACAATGTCATCGGCGAACCTCAAAGTTTTTATTTCTTCTCCATGGATTTTAATTCCTATGGCGAATTTTTCTGTTTTTTTTCCTTTACTGCTTGCGCAATAGACAGATTGAATAACATCGGGGATAGGCTACAACCCTGCCTCACTGCCTTCCTAACCACTGCTTCCCTTTCATGCCCCTTGACTCTTATTACTGCCATCTGGTTTCTGTACAAATTGTAAATAGCCTATCGCTCCTTGTACTTTACCCCTGCCACCTGTAGAATTTGAAAGAGAGTTTTCCAGTCAACATTGTCAAAAGCTTTCTCTAAGTTTACAAATGCTAGAAACGTGTTTGTCTTTCCTTAATCTTTCTTCTGAGATAAGTCGTAGGGTCAGTATTGCCTCGCCTGTTCCAACATTTCTACGGAATCCATACTGATCTTCCCCGAGGTCGGCTTCTACCAGATTTTCCATTCGTCTGGAAAGAATACGCGTTAGCATTTTGCAGCTGTGACTTATTAAACTGATAGTTCGGTAATTTTCACATCTGTCAACACCTGCTTTCTTTGGGATTGGAATTATTATATTCTTCTTGTAGTCTGAGGGAATTTCGCCTGTCTCGTACATCTTGCTCACCAGATGGTAGAGTTTTGTCAGCCATGGTACGTAGGGAAAATATAATTAATTCACTCTTTCTCATCAAACTGTGAAGGTACAAGGGATGGGTATCGGCTGCAGTATCATCGCCTAACTCGCAGCTTCATCCGGATGAGGTGTGGTGGGGAATGTGATCAGCACATCGCTGTCCCGGCTGTACTGCAGGCTTTCCGGACTGCGGATCTCGGTCAAGTACCTCCTCAGTTGGCATCACGAGGCTAAGAGCGCCCTGTAGCAGTCCGCCCACCAAGGAAACATCCCTGAAAGTACTGGGAATCGAACCGAGGTCTTCCACACTGCACCCAAGCATGCTGATCGATCAGATACAGAGGCGAACGGTACCAGTTCAGAGGGATGCAAATTTTCCAGCGTTACTTTATTTAAGAATATTCTGGAAAATGTGTCTACAGTAGAGCTACCTGATCAAGAAGTGAATGAAATCTTAGGAATTTGCAGAATAAATAAACCATAATGCAGGGATATACTACAGCACGATAATGAGATATTCCTGCGACATTGGGTGAAGTGACTGACTACGAACGTTGCATACCATCTCTACCTACTGAGCTCATGTAGCTCCTCAAGTGTCGTCACAAGGCCGTGTGAATCCTATTCCAGTCCTTGAGCCAAGAAGCAATACGTGCTAGTACTATTAATTTAACTTGGCTCATGCGCAAAGCATTCATGCATGCTGACCACTTGGTTACAAGTTACAGTTACAGTTTTTGTGAAACCGTATGCATTACATCAAACAAAGAGCTCTACTCATCTACTTTTCTCTTATTGCAATGGTCATTTCTCCCTATATACGTCGGCACCGACAAAATGTTATAACATTCAGAGGAGAGCGCTTGTGATAGAAACTTCATGAGACGATACTTCTGGAATGAAAAACGCATTTGTTTGAATGATTGCCACTCCGATTCACATAACATATCCGTGCTACTCTCTCCCCTACTTCGCGATAGTATAAAACAAGTTTCCCTTCTTTGTACTTGTTCGATGTCCTCTATGAATCCTATCTGTTGCGGATCCCACACAGTGTAGAAATACTCGGGAAGAGCACGCGCGAGTGTAGTGTAGGCAGATTTTTTTATAGACCTATTGCATGTTCTAATTGTTCTGCCACTAAATCGCAGTATGTTTTCAAAACAGCATTTTTTATGTAATCGTTCCAATTTAACTTACTCGAGACTGTAATTCCTAAGTACTTAGTTAAATTCACAGCTTTCAAATTTGTGTGACTGTCGTGTAACTGAACTTTAGAGAGTTCCATCAGCTGTCGTCTTGTACTGTTTTTATTACTAATTTCCTCCTCGTTCCTTCCCACATTTTCACAAATGAGTTCGCACCTCTCATAATTCAGAGCCTGTTGCCACTTTTCGCACCATACGCATATCTTGTCTAAAACTTTTTTCAATTAGTGATGATCATATGATGACTTTACGATATGGTTAATCTGTTGGGTAACGATCACGTTGGCTTTAGGAAAGGTAAAGACAGAAGAAAGACAACTCTGCTGTTGCAGTTGGTAATGGAAGCAAGACTAAAGAAAAATGACGACACGTTCATAGGATTTGTCGACCAGGGAAAAGCGTTCGACAATGTCAAATGGTGCAAGATGTTCTAAATTCTGAGAAAAATAGAGGGAAGCTATAGGGAAAGACGGGTAATATACAATATGTACAAAAACAAAGAGAGAAAAATTACAGTGGAAGACCAAGAACGAAGTGCTTGCATTACAAAGTGTGTAAGACAGGGATAGACTCTTTCGCCCCTACTGTTTAATCTAAATACCGATGAAGGAATGACGAAAATATAAGAAAAGTTCAAGAGTGGATCAATGGTAACATTCCGTGATGACATTGCTATCCTCAGTGAAAGTGAAGTGGAATTAGTTAGAGCGTCTGCGGAATGGAATGAACAGTCTAATGAGTATAGAATATGGACTGAGAGTAAATCGAAGGAAGACGAAAGTAATGACAAGTATCAGAAAAGAGAACAGCGAGAAACTTAGCGTCAAGATTAGTGATGACGAAGAAGATGAAGGAATTCTACTACCTTGGCAGAAAAATAGCCCATGACGGTCACAGCAAGGAGAACATAGAAAGCAGACAGCAGCTGGCAAAGGGGGCATCTCTGCGCAAGAGAAGTGTACTAGTATCTAACACAAAGCTTAATTCAGGGAAGAAATTTCTGATAATGTACGTTTGGAAAACAAAATTGCATATTATTGTGATCTGGATGGTGAGAAAACCAGAAAAGAAGAGAATCTAATCATGTGAGATGTGGTGTTACAGAACAATATTGAAAATTATATGGACTGATAAGGTAAGAAATGAGGACATTCTCCGAAGAATCGGCGAGGGAAGGAATATACGGAAAACATTGACAAGCAGAAGAGAGTGGGTGGTAGGACATCTTTTAAGACATTTCGCATTAACTTCAGTGGTACTGGAGAGAGCGGTAGAGAAAAAAAAAAAAACCCGTAGACGAAGTCAGAGATTGGAAAATACCCAGCAAATAATTGAGGACGTATGTTGCAAGAGCTACTCTGAGATGATGGAGTTGCCAAGGAAAGGAATTCGTGGCGAGCCGCACCAGTCCAGTCACAAGCCTGATGGCTTCAAGAAAACAAGAATAAATGGGCTGCGTGTGGGCTAGTACCTTAACTGAGAAGTAAATGACGCTTGCCTCTTTAGTTTTGTTTTTTAGCTGTAAGAACAGTCAAGAAATATCCTCTCAATGTAGCGGGATAAAATAGCAGCAATGGGGTCAAAAATTAAAAGCACCTATCATGAACCCAAACGAAAAACAGTATACAGAGTATAACCGGTTAAACACTACAATAGGCGCACGATACATTCGTAGCGCCTAAAACTTTGTGAAAATGTGGGAAGAAACGAGGAGGAACTTAGTAATAAAAACAGTACAAGACAACAGCTGATGGGGAAATTTGTGTGGAAATGACGTTACCATAAATACAGTAGACCGTTGTGCAGGAACGTACATGCTGTAAAGTGGCCAGCTATTGACTTAGCGATAAGCGGTGCTGGTGGCTGAAATCGGATCTTCGCATCCGCAGCGGGGCAACACGACCTATAGAAATTCACGTGGCGTGGTCACATTCTTAGGCACGCTTGATTAACCGTGGAGCCGTACTTTCCACTTAGCTGTCAATCCCCTAACGATGTCATTTATTCATAGAGAAGAAATATTCGGCCCTGTCCATCCTGCAACTTTTTCATGAAACACCATGAAAGTCATTTGCGCTGTTTCTGACTACTGATTGTAATTCGACCACAGTTGTAACAAACGCTTTTTGTGATTTAACGAATTTAACCTGATGATACAACTTCTAGGCTACGAAACTGATTGTCAAATCAGCCCATTATTTATTAATCAGGATGTTTATTTATGGCTCTAGTTGCCCCTCATAGAAGATAGTGTGTATTTTTTAATTTAAATTTGCAGGTTATTGCCCTTTCCAGCTTTACAAATGTCAGCTGACCTAAACATTAAAGTCATTTGCAACAAATAGCAGTGAATCGTGTTAACATTTGTTCTTCGTGTGTTCGTATTTCATTTGCTTAAGTGTAGTGCTCCTGATGCATGGATATGGAACGTGCAACGATGTAGGTACTGGCAGTCTTCATAAATTATATTTATGTTTTCTTTATATTTTTTCTGTTTCCTCTTTTGATTTTTAGTTGCTCTTAGTAGCTGCAAAAGCGTCTGTCACATCACAGAGTTTCAGTTTGTGAGTGGGTGATCTTTATAGTGAGGATGTTTTGTATTGATAAGGTACACTACCTTAGCCTTTCAGACAGGAGTCGTCACACAGTAATATAGTGAGCTAATTCGCTGATATCATGTTTGTATTTAGGCAGAAATGTATTCCGGCGATTGGCTCGCTAGACAAAAATAACATGTCACTGGTTAGCTGTTTATACATTGCCCTTTACAGCGTCATATATGGCGTTCATGACAGTAACTCATTTACCCCGGCTGTGCATGACTGTAGAATTTTCTTCCCTTATCGTACATTTGGTGAACTGAGTACCCACCCCGGTATACACAAAATTCAAACGAATAATGTCTAAGAGTTAGCTAGCAATACGCCACAGTCCTGTCCAAGTGTATGGTGTCCATTTGTTTTATTGTGTCTACGTTGGTAAGTTTAGTGGGGTTCGTACTGACTGAACTTGAAGATGTTTCTCCTTGGTTTCATAGCCAGTGATGCAGCAACTCTCAAAAAACTTCCCATATTGTGACGGTATTGCCACCAACTCAGAGGAGAAATGGATGCAGATTGTAAACGAAGAAGGGCTCGGGGTCTCGTGTTGATTTTGTGTTACGTACAGGAGAGATAACTATAATTTTAATCGTGGTCTCCATAATACAATTAAACTGATAAAGTTTAGAAAAAGTTTGAATGCGTTTCCTTGTTTTTAATCCCCAACAACTGCTATCAGTTTGATGCTGCCAACCATCTTTCTCTATCCTGCTCTAATCTTTTAGTATTTATATACCTACTACACAATGTGTTTATTCTGGTCTCTGTCTGTCCCTTTTGATTTTCCTCCCTACTGTTTTCGCAATGTCGTAGCTAGTGTCTCACTAAATCATCCCTTTTTCTGGGAAGAGGTTACTTTTATTTGTCTCCTTGTCGATTCTTTTCTGTTTCACATCGTTTAGAACCTGATTTCTCCATGTAATTTCTGGCTTTTATCGACAAAACCAGATGTAAATGCTTCCAGTTCCTTCTTGTGCTGATCTCCCATGCTCCACGTTTCACTTTGGTACAATGGTTTCCCCCCAGACATACCTTCCTTGCTACATTACAATTTTGGAAATGAAACTGGATAATAACAAAAAGTTAAATAAGAGATCAGTAAGCTGATCTCTTATTTAACTTTTTGTTATTATCCACCGCCCTTATTTCACTCGCGCCTAATTAAAAGAGCGAAAGATCAGAGCGTCGACGACGAGGTCTTAAGAGAGGGTGAGGAAGCTCCGATTGGGAGAGGACAACTAAGCAATTTGTCGATGTTGGTTTCAAAGTAACCATCCCATTATTTACTATTAGCAAGTTAGGGAAACCACAGGTACCTAAATAAATGGACTCCCAGACAAGGAAACGTATGGACGTGATGCAGTAAGCGAATTTATGTTGCCTTGTTCCGTGCATCTATATAGGGCACTAAAACAAAAAAATAAAGAGCTTCCGTATGTTACTAATAAAATATTTGTCTAGGAATATTAGCCAACGGCCGGCCGAGGTGGCCGAGCGGTTCTAGGTGCTACAGTCTGGAACCGCTGGACCGCTACGGTCGCAGGTTCGAATCCTGCCTCGGGCATGGGTGTGTGTGATGTCCTTAGGTTGCTTAGGTTAAAAGTAGTTCTAAGTTGTAGGGGACTGATGACCTCAGTGACCCATAGTGCTCACAGCTATTTGAACCATATTAGCCAACGACGATTCCATGACTTTATTTTACGTCCTTGAGCTGTGGCGACATTGACAGAAGTCGATCGACTCCGTGGCTGCTGACGTGCAAGTTACGTCATACGAGCCCCTGTGATCTGCCGAGAGACAAAAACTTCCCACTAACTCGCTCAAATTACAACAAGCAGAAATGTTTTGAATAGTGGAAGAAGGAAACTCAGATGCGTCTTCACTTTTGTAAGGGCACTGTATCTCAATATTAGTCTTGTTTCTTTTGTGTCAGATCTTGTACACGACTCTTTCTGGTAGTCAAGAAAGTGTCTCTAATGTGCTGCTTCTCCGCGGCTCCTGGCTTCATCGAACATGTTCTAACTTGTCACAACAGAAGAACAAACTTTAAGGTCAGATAGTTGGTGGGCACTTACGTGCAGCGACAAACAGATCCGTAATAATGCCAGCAATCCAGTTTTCTCATCTTTTTTTTCTTTTTGGTAGACCTCGCACACAGCCCACTTACTAATTCCTTATACATTCGCACTGTTTACGTAGTGAAGATAAAACGAGGCTGCTAGTGCCACTCTGAATGGCTTGCAATGATGCCAAGATACATATTTCAATGAAGCGGGAAAGTATCTTAATGCATGAAACGTGTCCTCTGTCATGAAATTTCTGGAAACTTATAGAGTATGCATCGTATACAACAACTGCCTGACACATAACGCTCTGTGTTATTATCATTCGACTACTGGGTAAGGAGCCGTTAAGAACTCTTGGTTATGACGCCAGACATCCAAGAAAATATTGCAGTCGTAAACAATTTTCGAGGACAGTCCAAGAGAGAAGTCGATAGCTACATTACTAAGCGACTATTCTGGAACTCAGAACTAAATATCAGTTGCAGGTTGCCTATCTAACGGCTTCCAGACACAACACAACTTTTATTTTCGGTATTTCTGGTACTTATTGACCGAATTTGAAACTTAAAATTTAAAATTCTGTCATAACCTACTCATATAGTGCTACGCTGTTAGGTGAAAAATACAACGCAATAACAAAAGTATTAAACATCGAAACTTTGTGTCTGTCTCGAGGCAGCTTAAGTGACGGCGCGGAAATTGCCGAGTTTTATTCGTACAGTATTTGAGATCCACCCAGCGGATTAACGACATAGGCCGGTGTGCCAGCCAGCCTGGTTGTGGTATTTAAGCGGTTTTCCTCATCCCACTAGGTGAATACTGGGATGGTTCCCACATCCCGCCTCAGTTACACGACTCGCAGACATTTGAAACGTGTTCACACTATTTCATGGTTTACACCAGTCGCAGACATCTGTGGTATGGGATGGCGGTAGGGAGGGCATCCAACCATCCCCTTACATTGACCATGCCAAATACGCGTATTAAACATCGAAACTTTGTGTCTGTCTCGAGGCAGCTTAATTGATGGCGCGGAAATTGCCGACTTTTATTCGTACAGTATTTGAGATCCACCTGAAACTTCCCCTTTGAACATTTCTACATGACTGTGCATAACCTGACACACAATATTTTGTTAGCGCAACGCAATCTGACTTTCAATAATTCGTACAAAAGAATGGGCCCTGACTAACATTAACCTATACCTTTCACAAATCACTTACCTCACAAAAATCTTCGCTGCTCAAGCTACTGCAATACAGCGAGCGCCACTACTGCCAGCTAAATAAAAGATTCAAACTACTGAAGGCACTAACTACTGATAGGGATAGTTAGCAAATGAAAGATATTAATAGAGAACAAACAATGTATTTACCTTAATATCATCACAAGTCATAATATATATATATATCAGTTCATGACAAATTACAAATCTCCGCCATCTCTCTCCCCACGTCCACCACTGCTGGCGGCTCACCTCCAACTGCGCAACGCTACGCGCTGTTCACATCCAGCTGCCGCTGCCCAACACTACAATGGCAGACAACAATGCAAACTAGCCACAGACTGCACACAGCACAGCCAGTGATTTTCATATTGAGCGCTACGTAACGTTGCCAATAAGAAAACATAAACAGCCTACTTACATAGAGAAAACATAAACAGCCTGAGAAAACATAAACAGCCTACTTACATAGCCCCCATGCTCCCCACAAAAAATTTTTACAAATGGTGTTGGGCACTGGCCAATACAGATTTGACAAAAATTTTTGTTTTCATAATTACAATAACAAAGAAATCAAATGCACACACTTATTGATACAATCTTGGTCAAAAGCTAAAATTGTCTCACAGTCCATAAAGACAGTCCTAATCGTACATAACAGGAGAATAGCAGTGTTTTTCTCAAAGTCTGAGCAGTAAAAGAAAATGCACACAGAAGTAGTGGATTTCCATGCAGTCTTGAAGAAGTAGTGTTGTCCTTCCAATGGAAAGACAGTGCTGACTCTCGACATGCATGCAGGTAATGGGCCACAACAGAGCAAACCCACAGCAGAGTCAGTCGTAGTTTGGAAGAATATTGGTAGGTAGGTCATCACAGAGCAGACCCACTGTAGTCCTGGTAGAGATTGTGGTATTGGTGGGCCACCAGAGGTGCAGACCCACTGCAGTCCTTGTAGAAATGGCCAGCAGCCATCTGTTGCGATTGTGCAGGTGCACATTCACCATCGAAGAGTCTTGCGGAGAATATGGCAAGTCCATAAACCACCACTTGTGCACTCACAAAGTTTCTGGAATTGTCCTTAGATCCAGCAATGCTGTTATCCAGTCCCTTGCTGAGTTATTAACACACGTGCAAACACTCACAGTCCCAACTTCTCACATATTATCCATATACTATGACCAACAGAAACGTGTGCAGTGAAATGTAACTAACAAGTTAATAATATCATGAACTGGTGACAATTACAATTTTATAACATAAGAATACAATAACAAAGGTACAAAATACATCATTAAAAACATAATAATACAGATAACATTTGTAGTAATAGGGGCTTTACAAAAGAATAGAAATAAACATATACATCAGTGGAATTATGACATGAGTACATACATAGAAGATCAGAATAACTTGCGAAACATCAACTTCACACATGAGCATTTAAACAGAATGAATAATGTCTAATATCTTTACAAAGTAAATAACATATTATTAATGCCAATTATATTTGAGGATAACAGTATTCCTCATCATAGTGAATGTAGCTTAATATTAAAAGAAGAAAAAATTCTATGAAACTACACAGAGACAGGAAGAAAACAAATACTCAAGGGTACACAAACTCATAGTGGGATAACACCAATAGGAAAGGACAGGGTTCGTTTTCAGTGTAACATTTGGTACTGCAGTCCAACCCAAAACTTCATATATCTTTCCTCTTATTTCATCCTTTGTTTCCACCAAAAAAAATTCTAACTAAGCATGCTTTCTGTGTTTATATGTTCACACGTTTCTTACCTCATTTTTATTTTCCATTATCTTACCTCATCATTTATTTCCAAGAAAATCCTACCTAAACCTGTTTTCTCAATGCATTTCTTCCAATTCATCGCAACTCATTCTCTTAGAGGCTACCCCCTCTTAAGCTAACTTAAATCTACTGAGCTCAGATGCTAAACTAAGGGACGAGGCAATGCAGCATCACATAACAAATCAACACAAACAGCAATGCAAAAAAATGCAAATTGGCAAAGCTAGCAGCATAAATGAGCAAAAGTCAAATTCAATAACACTATGCCTGGCAAACAGCAGCAACTTATACCTAAACATGACATAGCGCAAGCAGAAAAAATATTACACTAAAATGGCCATGTCTAATACCTATGTCACATCTTAACATTAGAGTGATGCATCACAAAAACTTACGCTAGTAGATAAGTTACCAAATCGTAAAAAAATTATTTATGCAATTCCTGTGAAGGGAAATTTCTTTTTGTGCTCCCTCATTTGTTTTGGATGGATCATAAAATTATTTACTGGATCTGTAGGCATAAAATATTTATATTAGTACATATATTAAATTTTATTTTAACCATTGCTGCAGTGCAGCTAGAAACTTGATATTAAACAAAATGTGTAAATAAATACATAAAGCAAGCCATATGGCATTTTTCTTAACTAGCAAGGCAATAGCTGTGAAATGTTTCTCATCGTTTCATTAGGCATTTCAGTAAATATCATAAATTACGAGCTCCACAGTATGCTTTCAACAAGGAGATGTCAGTAGCGCGTACAATGGCCTTCCCTTTCTTTTTTTTTTCTACCTGTGCCGCTGAAAAGGGCTCGCAATAATGGCTTTTTCTCCAGGCGTCTGACACAGCTGGGTGCCCGCGACGCATTACGTGCAGGTGGTCACTTAACTTTCTTACGGAAATATTTACCGCTAAAGTGACAGTCTGATATAAAAATATTTCACAGGTCAAGAATTTGCGTTACAAATCTGTAGAAACAAAATGCTATTGATATAACAGTGTCCAAAAAAATTTTCGTCTGCATTGTAATACATTCACGCATATACACACACATTTCATAACTCTTAAAGTACGTTTCTTGGTTTCCAACATCCTTTTCATAAATCAGAGTCCCTAACCACTATTCATTATTCCTTACCTTATTATACATATACATATTCGTCGACACTTCTTCAATATTTCATCCTGAGAAACATGTAGCATAATCAAATTCCTCATATACGGTATCATCATCTTATTGATCATAAACATACCTCAACAGCATAATACACATCGTCGTCGTAATAAAAACGTCATAACACCTCAGTCAAATCTCAAAAACGTCGTAGCTTTCTGCAATAATATCAAAACCTAAAAAAATTCTCTGCTCATGTCAAAAGTGTCAGCTGCCTCAAACGTACTTTAAAAATCATGATCTCATACCAAATACATCATTCAAAGCTCTTATAGTATCACAATGATTCCGAAAAAATATGAACAGTTTACAAAGTACAGACAAAATACAGTTTCATAAGTGTGAAGTTATCCAACTGTATAATTGCGTTAACATGTGTCACTGATGTAGTAAAATAAATGTTTGTCTCTCTCAGTTAAATAATCAGATAGCTGTGTAATTTGTGTGTTAGAGAAATATGGTACCGATGTGTAAAGTTGTATAAGCAAATACCATATTAGCTAGGGTTCCTTGTGGTTGCCACACACATGGTACACAAAGTAAGCGTGTACCCCCCTGAGGATTAATGTAATTATACCCTCAGGTGTTACAGATTACAGCAATGGAATGAAATGTATCACGGAAAACTTTCTTTGTAATTCAAAAATCTTTAAAAATAAATGTTTTAAGTATAAAATTGATCACTCAAATGCGTGTCCTGTAGCGCTAAATGCTCGTCTTGCTGTAAGATAATTCTGTGGAACTGTCGTAGTTATCGTCCTCTGTAAGCAAAGTTCTGCTAAAGTCAATGTAATTACCTCATGATAAACAAAAGTAAAATGCTTTGTGTATAGATATCGTAGTTATTACGCTTATTGTTGTGATGAAGAAAGTACTGTGCTGTAACGTATTGTTGTGCTACAGAAAAGGCTGTCTCCTTGTAGCTACACCATAAAAGTTACTACTAAAACATGTTTTACTTTCCGGAATAATACAGAAAAACTGTGCAGATATAAAACAGAAACACCGCAAAATCAACATTGTAAATTGTCACTCATTAGTAGCGTCGTGATAAAAATCGTGTAGCTGTCACATAAACTAATCACTCTGTCGTCTGGTATCTCACAGAAAGTACTTTAAATCCAGAATGTATTTTCAAGTAAACCAAAATGTTGCATTAAAATCTCATTAGCAGTACCAATATAGTATGTGTCCTAAGTATGTAAGCCTGATAGTCGTTACGTAATCGTGCAACTAACAAGCAAGAATGTACAAATACAGCACTGTGTCGTCTGTTCACTATAACAATGCATTCGTAATTTCTGTTTAAAAATGTTCCCTAGGTTCTAGACTGGATATTTAACTTCAAACATTGTTACATGTTAACAGATTCTAAATCTGACAAAGCATATTAGTAATGTGAAGCGAAAAGTTTTATGGCAATGACAAAGTTAAAAAGCAGATTATCTTTCAATAAACGGTTTTACATGTGAAATGTGGTGTAAACCTTTACTCTTCCTAGTACGCAGAGTTTCAACTTCAACGCAATTATCATGTGGTATACGTCGGATTCTGTAAGGTCCATTGTAAACTAGAAAGAATTTGTGACTCAAGTGTTTCTTCTTATGTGACAATGAATGAGCTTTAATGAGAACTTTCTGACCAATATACAATTTCTTTGTATTTGCTTTACCGTGTAGTTTTCTCCTTTTGTCTGCTGCAGATTTTATATTTTTAAGAGCCAAATCAATTATGTCTTTGTGTCGAAGTTTACGTGTATTTGGGAAAGGTACAAGCTCTCTGATTCTGTTCGGTGGTTCTTCATTCTTTAGTACAAGAGTAGGTGGTAAAGCAGTGGAATCATGAGGCATTTCATTCAGCACATTTTGAAATAACTGTAAATATCTGTCCCAATGCTGATGCTTTCTGTGACAATAAAGTCTGCAAAGCTTATTGATTTCTTTCATAATCCGTTCAGACGGGTTACAATGTGGTGAGTACAATGAAATAAAAACAGGTTTGATTTTATGGTTGCGAAGCATGCGTGACCAAACAGCAGATCTGAATTGCGGTCCGTTATCTGAAATGACTTTACTAACGTGTCCAACTTCACGTAAGAAATTTTTAACAAAGGCGTTGGATACAGACCGTCCAGTGGCTTTACGTAACGGTGTGAAAGAAACAAATTTTGAAGTAAGTTCAACAGCGACTAGAACGTACGAAAATCCATTAGATGTTCTGACAAGCAGTCCCAAGAGATCAACAGCAGCAAATTCTTTTAATTTAGAAGGAATGATAGGAAACAACGGAGCACGATGTGAGACAGTAGATGGTTTCGCCTTTTGACAAAGTTTACAAATAGACAAGACTCTTCGAATTCGCTTTTCCATATTGTTAAAATAACAAGTCGTTCGAAGAATATGATAACATTTTCGTGGACCAAAATGTGCGTAGCTGAAATGAATGTACCAAATGAGCTTATTAACAAAATCGTCAGGAATGCAAAGTACCCATAGCTTGTCATCAACAGTGCAGCGTTTGAACAGTATGTTGTTTCTAACCAGATAATAATGCCGAATCAGTGTGTGTGTCCTTTCATGCCATTTGCTATTGATGTCTTTCCAAATCGGATCTTTATCTTGTTCATGAGCAATGTCCTTTAAAGATGTGGTGATGAAGTTTTCAAAGGCGACTTTCTGAATGTAAAGAATACTGAAATTTTTCTCGAGGTTGCCTTCTGTGGTACTTTTCTCAAGCCCAGCCGGTGCGCGTGACAGTGCGTCCGCAACAATGTTCTCCTTGCCGGGAATGTAGACTATTGTGAAGCGGAATTCTTGCAGAAACAATGCCCAACGTTTTAACCTGTCATGATTTAATTTTGAAGACATAAGAAATTGTAATGCACGATGATCACTGTATACTTTTACGTGCTTACCAGAAAGAAAGAAACAGAATTTGTTAAATGCCCAAACGATAGCTAAAGCTTCTAATTCAGTAACGGAATAATTTTTTTCAGATTTGGTTAGCACTCGGCTAGCAAAAGCAATGGTTTTCTGAATGGTAGTGTCATTTTCTATGGCTTCTTGAAATAAATGGGCACCAAGACCGACTTTAGAAGAATCCGTGCTAAGGCAGAAATCTTGTGACAGATCTGGATGAGCTAAGATTGGCGCGTGAAGTAACGCTTCTTTCAAAGAATTGAATTCCAATTGTGCTTGTTCGTCCCAGTTCCAAATAGTATTTTTTCCAGTGAGAGAACAAAGTTTTGGTGTAACAAGAATTTGCATATTCAGAAAACGACGGTAAAAATTTACGAGACCTAGAAAACTGCGGACTTGTCTTTTTGTGGATGGAACTGGAATGGCTCTGATTGCTTCTAACTTTTCAGGATCCGGCTGAATCCCTTCAGAAGAAATAATATGTCCCAAAAACTTCACCTTTGTCCTACCGAATTCAGACTTTTCCAAGTTAACTGTAATTCCAGATTCTGCAAAAATACGTAACAAACTGTTGAGGATGCGATTATGTTGTTCCCATGAAGCTTCTGCTATCAGAATATCGTCCACATACAAGGTGATGTGACGTTTTAAGAACTCAGGTAATATGGAATTTAACCCACGAATGAATGCTGCCGAAGAAATGTTCAAACCAAAAGGAAGTTTCCGAAACTGATAACAAACGCCGAAACAAAGGAAAGCTGTGTATTTTCTACATTCTGGATGAAGTTCCATCTGATAAAAGCTGGATCTGAGATCAATGGAAGACAACACTTTTACACCATTAAAATTTTGAAGAAGTTCTTCTAACGTTTGCGGCCTGTCTGTTTCAGGAATAATGATCGTATTGATTTGTCTCGAATCTAAGACAAGCCTGATCGATCCATTTTTCTTCTCAACAACATGTAATGGATTGTTGTATGAGCTTACTGCAGGCTCAATAATGCCCTCATCGAGCATAGATTGTATTTCTGTTCTAACACGGTCCCTATAATGTGCTGGAATTACATATGGTCTAACACAAAATTTAGTATGCTCACGAACACGAAATTGGTATTGAAATCCCTTGATTGTTCCTGTTTTATGAGTAAAAACTGTGGAATGTGCTTGTAAAATCTCAAAAAGGTCCTGCCTATCAGTGTCATTACAATTCTCAATTGTTTGAATTTTATTCTGAATTAACTTATTAGTGTCAAATGCGCCGTCGATATCATCCCTGTCAGTACTTGCAGAGTGATTGTTAGTGTCTAGTTCCGTAGAAAATTCCGAACTGTTGTCTAACAGAACGTAAAGCCGATTAATTTCCTCATCATGGTTTGAGAGCCAATCTTCAAATTTCAAAGCTATTGACTTACCTTCTTTTTCTAAAGTTATTTCAGCATCGTGAAAGTTTAAGATTGCTTTGTATTCATTCAAAAAGTCTACTCCCAGTATAATTTCCGTCGACAATAATGGAACAATAAGGAAGTTCGTAGAGAAGCTGTGGCTTTGACAAAAGAATTCTAGGTTGGTTTGTTGGCGTACATCTACACTTTTTCCAAAGATTGCACCTTGTAATTTAATCTTACGTAACGGAAGTATGGGGCAATCGTTCGATTTGTTGCATTTGCTAAAGGCTGTTTCACTGATTACTGAAATGGGACTGCCAGAGTCAAGTACTGCCGTAAATTTTACGTCATTTACTGTAATGCAAATCACAGGATATGCAACGTTGTTATGTTTTACGTCGTGTTCTTGGAGTAAGATGTCCCTAATATCTTCCATTTTTACGTAATTACTAGCTACGGCAGCTGCGTCGTTAGTGTCATAAGAACGTTTTGTGGCTGCTAGCGGTGTGAGTCATTGCCTATTGTCTCTTTGTTGGCGCGCGTCGTTATTGGGGTTTGGAGACCTAACTTCTACAAATTCACCGTGACGAGAGGGCCCTGCTCTGTTTGAATCCCGCCAGTTCTGATGCAATTCAGGTCTGTCGTTACGATCATATCGTCTGTCGTCATGTCGGTAGATTCCATAGTTTCTTTCTTGTCGGTCACATGGTGGAGAATTTCTCCCTGAATCGTAACTGCGCGCTGGTCCGTTGCGTCTAAAGTTATTCTGTCTCCCTTGATAGTATTTATTTTGGTTCCCATATTGTCTGTTTCTCTTATTGTCTCTGTGATAGTCATTACCACGGAGAGGTGATCTTTCCCTGTAGTTATTACTACTCTGCCAACGGTTGTCATACGGGTGGTGTCTGGTTTGGTCACGATTTGTGTTGTGAGAATAGCCTTGTCGTGTCAAGTTATTACTTCTTTCATCGCGGAATTGCGACGGATGTGACCTGTAATTGTTGTGTTCCTGGTTTCGCGTTCCGCGATTGTCAGTGTCAATTTCTAATTCTTGTAACAGTCCCTGAAATGCTTCAATGTCGTCTTTGCAACGCCCTGCCAAAATAATGTGTCGTAAATGTTCAGGTAATTTGATTAAGCAAATGCGGATGAGTTCTGAGGGGCTGTATGGGTTTGACAGGTACTGATTCTTGTGCAACATGTCTTCAAAATATTTCACAAGACTGGAAAATTCAGATTGTTCGAAATGTTTCATCATTATGATGCCATGTTTTACGCGGTCTTGTGTGGCTTGAGACCAATATGCTGAGAGGAAGGCATGGTAAAATTCTCCTTCACTGTGGCAATCGTGAATGACCGATCGCATTCTTACAGCTGGTTCATTCTCTAAGTAGCCACACATAAATTCTAATCTGTGCTCCAATGACCAGTTGGGAGGAAAACAATGAGAGAATTGATGGAGCCATGCTTGTGGATGAATGTCGTTGCCAGAATTCTTAAATGTTTTGAATTTACGTGTAGTAATGAACAGCTTATAGTCAAAATCATCATGTCGGCGAGTCGCATATCGGTCATTGTTAGGTCGTGTCGGCCGTTCCATCTCGAAATTCGGTGCACATTGCCAGTTTCTTTCATAACTTCCGAAATGCCCTGTGTTATTATTTTGCGTCTTTTCCGTATTTCTAAGTCCCTCTTCCCGTGTTGGGGCGCGAGTGTCCTCTGAAATACGTAATTCTTGTATTACCTGTGTCAGCTGATCTTGTACTTCCCGGATTTCTCTTTGGTGTTGCGTATTAATTTGATTCTGATTTTGTTTGAATTTCCTAATTTGTTCATACTCTTCTGTGTCAGTGAAGGCTACAGGTGTTGTGTCATTCAGATCATCATCTACCTTTGTAGATAAGTTAGTGAACTGATCTGAAAGTTCGGCTACTTTATCCGATAGTGTACTTATTTCCTCAATGTGTTTTTCTGAACCAAGTTTCAGAGTATCTACTGTGTCCTTTAAGTTTTCCTGAGTTTTTGCAAGTTGTGTAACCGAATCGGTAGATGCAACTGAGTCAGATTTAGCTTGCAAGGTCTCATGATTTTCATGAACAATAGTTTGCAGTTCTTTTATGGCTGCTTCGTGATTCCGTAATGCATTTTCATGCCGCGAAAAAATAGGTTGAAAATGCTCACAAATTTGAGTTTTTACGTCATTACAGACCTTTTGACATTTCGATTCGATGTTATATAACTCAGTGGTTAAATCTACACGTGTTTGTTCAAGTGTAGTGTCTAACTTTTGAAGATTTTGTTCCATTGTGTCTAACTTTTCAAGCTTTTGTCCCATTTGTTGCATTAACTGTAATAACAATGCACTGGTGTCTGAAACATGTTCCTCAGTGCTTTTCGGCAGTGAATTTGCACCGGCAACATTCACATTTTGACAAGCGGAAAATGTGTCTTGACTCATTTGAGAAAACGGTGAGGACGCAAAACCTGAATCTACAGTATTTGCAAAATTGTGTCCTGACATTCCCGATTCCTGAGGCAAGCTGTTGCCGACCGATCGATCGATAATGCGTCCCTCTTCACTAATTGTTTCACTGTCCACGCCATTGTTTGCCGCCTGCTCCATTTCCCTATGAACAGTTACCAAATTACTACTTTGAACATCAGCTAATTCATTACTCGGTGGCGCTAACACACTGCTTTCATTTTCACTGTCATTTCTCAGTTTACTTTGGAGCCTAGTATTACGTTTTTCACACGCCATTATTGTCACAGTATTTCACACGACAACACAGAAAAACACAATTTGAAGATCAAAAATAAGAGAACACATTAACATAGCACTGAAAATAATATCTAGTTAATTGCAAGCGCAGCTGCGAAATACTTGGTGCAAATCTACATGCATGCCACAACTGTTTTACTGTACAACAATGAAAAACTACAACTACAAAGGAAATTCTCTCTATGATTACGCGTTACCAATAAACAATAGCTACACCAATTACACAAACTACAAGAAAAAATCAGAAGATTCCAGTGAGGTATCCTCGGCTAAGGGTCGACATATGAAACTTCCCCTTTGAACATTTCTACATGACTGTGCTTAACCTGACACACAATATTTTGTTAGCGCAACGCAATCTGACTTTCAATAATTCGTACAAAAGAATGGGCCCTGACTAACATTAACCTATACCTTTCACAAATCACTTACCTCACAAAAATCTTCGCTGCTCAAGCTACTGCAATACAGCGAGCGCCACTACTGCCAGCTAAATAAAAGATTCAAACTACTGAAGGCACTAACTACTGATAGGGATAGTTAGCAAATGAAAGATATTAATAGAGAACAAACAATGTATTTACCTTAATATCATCACAAGTCATAATATATATATATCAGTTCATGACAAATTACAAATCTCCGCCATCTCTCCCCCCACGTCCACCACTGCTGGCGGCTCACCTCCAACTGCGCAACGCTACGCGCTGTTCACATCCAGCTGCCGCTGCCCAACACTACAATGGCAGACAACAATGCAAACTAGCCACAGACTGCACACAGCACAGCCAGTGATTTTCATATTGAGCGCTACGTAACGTTGCCAATAAGAAAACATAAACAGCCTACTTACATAGAGAAAACATAAACAGCCTGAGAAAACATAAACAGCCTACTTACACACCCAGCGGATTAACGACATAGGCCGGTGTGCCAGCCAGCCTGGTTGTGATATTTAAGCGGTTTTCCTCATCCCACTAGGTGAATACTGGGATGGTTCCCACATCCCGCCTCAGTTACACGACTCGCAGACATTTGAAACGTGTTCACACTATTTCATGGTTTACACCAGTCGCAGACATCTGTGGTATGGGATGGCGGTAGGGAGGGCACCCAACCATCCCCTTACATTGACCATGCCAAATACGCTTGTAACAATGCCGCCCTGCGAAAACTGCGGGACTAATCTACAAGCAAAAGAAGAGGATTAGTACAGTATTTTAGAGTGAGAATGAGTTTCAATGACTTTTTTCTCGCTGACACTTTCCACAAAATGATGAAAGGCAAAATATTTATCGCCTACTGCATCTTCACCGTTCAAGAATTAGAACATCAGCACCAGACGCGACGTTTCAATTTATTACTTCTCTGCTAGAGGCTCCATTCGTAGCACAGTTTGTAGACAGTATCTATATTTGCTACTGAGTGTACGTGCAAAATTATATCATTTTACGATGCATACAATTCGGAAGATATGTCGTCATAAACACTGAGATCCGTGAAGAACGCTTTTGCTTGAAATGGAGCGCAAATTACCCAGATTATATTCATCCATTGTTTCAAAATGAGAGCACTTCCAACAAGCTTTAATCATAGCCTCAAACATTTTCTACAAATTTTATCTCGTACATGCTGATCGTCAAATATTTAAGACCTTAACTCACCTGTAAAGAAATCAGACTTTTAAAGCTGTTTCATACATAGGAGCTCGATTCTTTACAGAATTGGTTGTTTTCTAGTTTTCTAATAAACCACACTCTTGAACATGGCCGTTATTCAGCAACAGTATTCTAGTTTAAACATGGGACTATTTCCAACTGGATGGCTGTTTAATCCTATGTTGAAAATAAACCGTAGTGGTTGTCAGAATACAGTTGTCTGAGGTATGTTCTTCACTAATCGGCTGCAACAGTCTCTCTTGGTAGTTCATGCTCATCTCACTGGATAAACGCTGTGTTGTCTTACGTTCAACTAGCGCCTGATCTAGGATTTATAGACCTCTAGGCTGAACTCTACTAAAGTTTAGTGATATGTAACCTGCAAAACTAGCTACTTTGAGTAGTTGTCGAAACTAAAGCCCATAACGAACTCCATAAAATTTCATCATATGATTTATGAATTAATGAAAAATGAGACTAAAAAGACGAAAAGAATCGAAATCATTAAGACAATCAAGAAGAATTCTCAACATTGGTATGAGCAACTACATTTTAAAAAATGAACAAGTTTGTTTCACATCCATGCAAGACGTCCCTGCAAGAATACAGTATTTTAAATATAAGCAAATATGTTTGCTAGGCAAATGCACGATAACGAAAAGAATGTATCAACTAAACAAATTTTATCTGCATTTCATTCATACACAATGTTTCTTTCCGACTGTTTATCCGAGATGTGTGAGTGAAGCTAATTTAGACTAAAAAACCTACATTGTCTTCCTTGATTATGTAAGCACTGCGTCTTCAGGCCACGAGTGGCCTACCGGGACCCTCCGACCGCCATGTCATCCTCAGCTGAGGATGCGGATAGGAGGGGCGTGGGGTCAGCACACCGCTTTCCCAGTCGTTGCGTTGGTTATTCTTGACCGAAGCTGCTACTATTCGGTCGAGTAGCTCCGCAGTTGGCATCACGAGGCTGAGTGCACCACGAAAAATGGCAACAGCGCATCGCGGCCTGGATGGTCACCCATCCAAGTGCCGACCACGCCCGACAGCGCTTAACTTCGCTGATCTCAAGGGAGCCAGTGCATCCACTGCGGCAAGACCGTTGCCTGATTATGTAAGGCTTTTAGTTAAATAGACAGGGAACAGCTATGGAGTGTACTAAAAGTGAGACGCTACCTCAGACACTTTATTTGGTATTATATAGGTGTACAAAGGCAAATATTGTTTTAGATCTGGAGCATAGGTTAGGCAAAGAAATTCTAATTGGTCAACGAATACGTCGTGGTTGCAACATCGCTCCAACGCTCGTCAATATGTTTGTAGAAAGAATAATTAGGAAATGGAAGGAATGAGTGCAGAATTCTATGATATTGAATAAAAGTGTGTACCGTTATGCTGAAAAGTATCCAAACTACCTGAATTGAGTTCCACCTGATTTACGGCCCCACATAACGTACCCCTCTTGCAGGTCTACTAGTCTCTTTTCGGTACAGTCGTTTGACTATATACCATAGCTATCACTAGAGACCACTAGTGAAAACTTCTTTACGGTATCTGATCAAGATGTAGATTAATCTACCAGGATTTTGCAAATATTGGGAATATGTTATTGAATGTGAGACAGCCCTTGACGCTTGTAGACTGAACTTCATTACAATAACTGCCATTTCAAAGGTATATTCAGTAGAATCTTTGAGAAATAACTACTACACATATCATTCAGTTGTTCTTAGTCAAAAATAAATATTTTTGTGAACAAGGGATTTCGAGGAAGTATCTGGTCTTAAAAGTGCTATTAAAATTTGTAGAATTTTAGCTGTCTAGAATGTTATCGAATTACCTACTAACTTGCGTTCCCAGGGCAGATGGTTCAGCATAAGCTGGTTATTAAAATAACCATTCTAAAATTCGTGATTATCACAGGCGGCGCTCTATGCATACCTGAACATTAATTGCTTATAACCGGTAATTTCACTACACTTATTATGGCACGTCAACCTACGTGCAATTCGAAAGTCACCTATGGTCTCTGTGATCTAGCACAAGGTGACACAACATATATAAGGTATTCACGAACAGATACTTGAGCACATGCTTCAGTTTTAATGGCATGAACGAACCTCTATGTTCACGATCTGGTTTTAAACCCAGCACCTGTTGACAATACTAACTCAGTGAATATTTCGTGCCTGACCGAGCCATGATCACTGTAACGACCATCATTGCTGACTAGACATAAGGAGACGTGAAATACCGTGGTTTTCACCTGTACCAATAAGCATGCCTGAAATTGAAATCAACAAACGAAAATGTTTGTGCTTAACGGGTCAGTTACATCCCTGTTAACTAACCACGAAGGACCTTTACTATAGTTTCATTCACAAATAACAAAGTGAGCACGAGTGAAAAAATGAAAGAGCCATGATCTACATTTTTGTGACGTGGACTCGAACCCTACACCTAATCGAATTGTTAACTAAGTTAAATCAGATATTAGATATCGAACTTTTTTACCAGCAACCGAATTAGCGTCTTTTTACATTATTTATTTATTCATTTATTTATCGATTGAAGGGAATTCGAATCCGACATCTACCGCCGTTCTCTTTAGCCACCAAAAGACGTTAATTCATTCATTCTTTCTTCAATCAATGATAGAGACATATGAGCACCTTCGACTAGAAATAACGCGACGAAAAGTTCTGTGCTGCCTGGGAGTCCAGATTTGCACACATGGCAACCAAGACACGTTAACTATCAAATTATCTTTTACAAGTGGCGTGTCTGAACTTGAAATTATGTCATGGAAGATTCTCTGCAGTAGACTTTTTCAGTCCGTTTCTCTTGCTGAATCTGAATAACTTTGGGCTGAAAGTACTGCAATATTTTGACCTCTCTACACACCTGCCAAGTTTCAACAATATCGTTAATTTTCACTAGGGAACTTTACCTTCTTTGTGTTGCAGAGCTCGTTTTCGCTGGAACTAAGCAGTTTACTTATAGCGTTCCAGACCTACACTTTGGTAGCAATGCATGCACAAGAAGTCCGTACGGATTGCAGAGTTTAATGGCCAGTTGTCCTCCTGCTACATACACGGGTGACATAAATAGGCCCTGCAACAGTTCTGGTCCCAAATACCAAGACGTGCTCTAGTGCAGGACGACACAGACATTCGTCTGGGGTGCCAAAATTTAGGGGCCCTATTTGGGCTGTAAGCGTGACAAAAATACTTGTGTGTTAATTACTCAATAATAGAAAAATATTACAGCATGCTGACATAAAATGTAAATCGTATTAATGCGAGTAGTTCCCGTTGAATTGGTTATCTCCCTTTATTATTATTATGACATGTCGTGGCCTACTGCTGCGTGATGTAGGGCGTACGTTTGATCCTCACCGCTCCCTGCGGTGGTGGAGGTTCTCCGATCGCTACGAGATACTGTTGTCGTAGTTGCTTAATCCGTGTCTCGCGTAGAGGAGAGCGGAAACCGTGTGCCTTCCCCAGAAGAGGAACCATACAGCGCGACCCCTACTCGCACGTGCCCAGTTCCTTTCTCCTTTTTTTTCTTGGAAGCAACAAGTACCGTTATAAAAGAAAATACAAATTCTTCAAGGAACGATAATAACACACAAATGTACGAAGTTTCAGAATGAGTTGGAACTGACGAAACTCTGACTCATCACCAGATGAAAGCAACGAAAGAATTGCCATCAATGTGATACCTACAGTATCGACAGCATTCCACAATTTCTTTACGGATCCAGAACTGTGACGAAGAATTTTAGGAAACACCGAAAGATGCTTTCTAGTACGACATGTTCCACCTAATCCATTCCATTACTACGAATTTTCTTCCCATGAATCTGGTCGGCATTTTAGCGTAAATTACTACACACGAATTTTAAGCAATGGAGAGCAAGTTTTACGAGACTGGCTTGTGCACTCTGTTTCCCGAAACTACGTTTACTGAGTTCATCGGTATAGTTAGTTTTGCATCAGAGGAGTCTTTTACAAATTGAAAGCAATTCAGCGGTATTTTAAATGGGCATGAAATTTCCGAAACTCATATTGAGGTCCAAAACTCATGGCAAGAAATGACAGAAAGATTAAAGTGTTGCAAAACTATTGATGTGGCCACTCAAAAAGCTATTAAAGCCGCAAAATATCAATGGAACGAGGTACTCCTCAGAATCATAGCAATTACAAAAGAAAACAAAAAAAATACTAAAAGTGGTCTAACTATGAAAGACACAGGCGACAACCTATTCTAATAAAACGACGGTAGTTTCTAAAAACAGTCGAGTTGCTGTCTGGAAGAGCATATTGAAAGAAGAGACTAAAGCTCACCATCTAGGGATAAATCAGCAAAGCGAGATAATAAATCTCCTATTTGAAATTGTAAAGCCCCAAGTTAAAGATGAAACAAAAAATACAATTTTTTGCATAATTTTAGATTGTACTCGTGATATTAGTAAGGAAGGACACATGACTCTTGCAATCAGGTATGGTTGAATGAATCAATTTTAAGTTAATATTGACATAAAAATCAATAATTTAGTCTTCTATACATTCAGCACGAACTTTTCTATGAGCAGTACGTTTAAAACAAGTTGATTAACTTTGAAACCATTGAGTGACGCTAGATTGGACAGTAGGACAACGCATATAAAGTATTTAAGATTACAATTCTAGCTGAGAGATGTATATGCAACCTTGCTAATCATTCATGAAAACCAAGCAGTTTTTAATATAATGAGGGGCAGGGCCTTGATTTCTGTTAAACAATTCCAGTCTTTGTGTTCATTAGTTATTTGGCATAAAATTCTAAACACAGTTAATCAACTAATTTGATCCATACAAAAGTACTTGATGTAGTCTTTGTACTTGAACTTTACAACAAGAGCAAAATATTTTTTTTGCATGTTCGATCGGATTTGTCTTTCTCCTATTGATGGAAAAGAACTTGCTACCGAAATTGATCTGGAGTTTAATTTTTGATAAGCAATAACACGGAACTGTGTTAGAAGAATGTAAAGGAACTTCTCATAGAAAGTTCGTTTTAAACTATCGAAGTTCCAGAAAAAAGTATAAAATGTACAATGGAAGATCCAAGATGGAATGTATCAGTATTTTGAATAGGGTAGTTGCTATCCACCATATAGTAGAGCTGCTGAATCGCAGAAAGGCACAATGAAAAGTCTGTCAGAAAGTTAGATTTCAGTCAACAAGGTCTTTGTCAAAAACAGACAAAACACACACACACACACACACACACACACACACACACACACACACACACACACAGTCACACACACACACGAAAATGCAACACACATCAAATGATCACAGTCTCTGGCAGCTGTAGCCAGACTTGCTCCAGCTGCCAAAGACTGACGTGTGTGTGTGTGTGTGTGTGTGTGTGTGTGTGTGTGTGTGTGTGTGTGTGTGTATGTGCATTGGGGTGTGCATGTGTGTGCTATCTATTTTTGACAAATACGTTGTTGGCCAAAACCTAACTTCCCATCAGTCTTTTCGTTGTGCCCTTTTGCGATTCAGCATCTCCACTATATCATGAGTAGCTACTATCATTTTCATTATCATGTTATACAAAATACACACATTTTTTTATTTTGCAATCAATCAGGCCATAAATGCACTAGATGCTAGATTTGGACAACTTCGTAATGATGTTAACTAGTTTCATTTCTCATATAATATTTAATGTTAAAAAACCTGCTGTTAAAACAATGCAAGAATTTAGAACATATTTTAACTGATGGTGATTTTGATGATATAAATGGGGAGAATTAGCAGAGGTAATTTCAGCAGTATCTGCAATTCTGCACAAAAAAGGAGGGCAATGCAGTGCACTGAGCATAGCCACAAACTTAAATTTCTCCCAAAATCTTACGAATGCTTTCAGAATGTTGCTAATGATACCAATAACCAGAGCATGTGGTTAAATAAATCTTTCTAACTGAAGATTAATTAAAACCCCTTCTGTTTAATTGCTACACAAAATCGTGTTTATGGTTTGGCCATTGGAAAATTAAACATGCATTTGATGAGGTAAATTTAAAATGTGTAACAAAAAGGCTATAGAAATGAAAGTAAGAAGAAATGTTCGTCTTTTAGTGTAGTGGATGTTACATTGTTTCATTTACAAAGTACCAGCATTTAAAAATGTAAGAAATTATATGGTTATCAGTATGTTGCTACATACAGATCTTCCTTAAGTATTTCTACTATTTCATACTATTTCATTATCAGTGTGATATTAAACACTTTCACTAAGTGATTTCAATTTTATTGAAAATTGTATATATAAGGGGGAGCAATTTCTCCTTTTCCCCAGGGAGACATGGGCCCTGAGAACAGTGCAACATTATACAAACAACGCCAGTGTGCACATACTGCCAACTTCATTGTTCATTCGCATTTGATTTTGTTAACACTTAAGTAAAGTCACATAACCTGTCTACATGAGTTGTTTCACTCTCTTTCTCATTTAATTCAGGGAATTCTTTTTGTGTGTCTGGTTTCTCCCGTACTTTGTGCGCTAAAATAGGCTTTGCCTTTCTAAGCTAATAATTAGTTGTTTACAACATATTAAAATTCGTAGAAGTGAAAGGATTTCAATCTGATACCTGTCTATTACAGAGTTACAATTCTGACCACTACTCTATCTCTCCACTCGTCTACCTAGCTGTTACAGTTTAGATGGCGTGATATGTGAATAAACATATTCAGTTAAAAACATAAGCAGTATAAGGCTACATCGCTTGAGTCCATATGTGAATCTAGATTTTACTTTTAATGTTTGAAAACGTTGTTATCATTACTAAATGTGATTTCATGGGATACAGCAAAGACACGATTCATCTCTGGACGAAGAGAATGGCGGTTGAAGGCCACATCAAGCGCCGTCATCTCTCTCTGGACGCTCATGGACAATCACAAAGACAAACATACTCATATACCCATGCAGTGTCGACGGCACTTTCAAACCCTTTCAAGATCAGCACAGAAATAAAAGAATACCCTTCAGTTAAGCGCGAGCAGATCGAGAAAACGTCGACTTCTCAACGAGGAAGGGATGAACGAAACTCAGCAGTTAAGTAAATGTTGAAAGAGCAACAAAACTTTCAAATTAACATTCATTCTGGCATATGGTAGGAAGCCACTTTTGTACTGGCACCAAACCATATTTATGTACGAGAAGGTATTTTATACTCCATCAAAAAGTTAGGGCCATCTATATCACCCAGCCGCAAAGAGACTCAACAATAAATACGTGTATTCAAGCAGACGTAGAGATGTGGCTGAATATCTGTCATGGATTGCGATGGACTTCAGCACATGTTTGTGATATTTCGAATGAACTCGATCCTCCACCTTATGGTGATTACTATCGTCAAATGCTGCTGAACACAACGCTTCCTTATGTTCGTCAAAGATATTATGGAGTGTGAATTATCTTCCATCAAGACCATTCCATAGTCCTCACAGGGAATCATGTAAGACACTGGTTTCAAATAAAGATAAGTGTGGGTGAGTTGGACTTGTCTCCAAAAGTTGCTGACCTCAGTCCTATATAGCAAATATTCACAGAGATGATAAAAGTTACTGGAAGAACTGCACTAAAATCAAAGGCAGCACTGACTGAAGCAGCTCATTTGGCGTGGAAAGAGCTGTACTTATTTATTTAGTTTCTTTATTTATTACAGGCCACCTTCACGATTGCAAGTATCCAGCGTTACATGTAGAGCTCCCTGTACGTGAGTTTTCCTGATAACCTACTTATATCCATATCTATTTTTTCTATTCTGAACGTGAATTAAGTTACTATTGTCCATAATAGAATTTTTCTTGTCTTTATTGTTTCCTATTACTATCACTCCAGCAGTTAGATAGATGTGGCATCTTCTGTCCATCCTCTGTCAGGGCTTTTTCTGCATCACAAAGAGTGAGCCATAGGTATTAATTATTACAAATTATCGTGACTAAGTTACAGTTATCATTACATCTAATATCATTACTGCTGTCACAACACTGTCTGCTATTGGTACAATAACAAGTACTGTATCTACATCAATTCCAAGGAAACCACTAATACTACTGCTACCATCAAGATTTTTATTTAATTTTTATTCATTTATTCATGATGGACAGACCAGAAGTCTTCCTATACTTTGATAGGAAAACTGAAGCATTAAATAGACATCTCACAATCTGTGATAAAGAAATTAAAAATATCAGCAGCTGTTTATAATCGTACTGCATAAATGCAAACTTGAAAGAAAGCATCAGAACTGTACTATAAACGCCGATGAAATTGAAAAAAAAATTAGACTACAAACAAAAAGCTCTTTCTGTAAATATCGCAGAAGGAAAAGCTCAGAAACAAAAAACTAGAACCATTGTGAGGTTAACCGATATTGCAAAGGAAAAGTTGTTGAGACTGAGTGAGTTGTATACATATGAAAATAAAACCCTACGCTTCAACTGATTTCAGTGTAGTACACAATAGCAGGATGACAAAATATGAAGCCATCAGGGTGTGGAAGCCTATTTAGCCTAATCTATGGTTCCTAAAACTAGGACAGTTGGGTGAGATCATTCAGACTCTGAGGTGTTTATACCAGTAAATTGAAGTCTTAAACTGTTCTCACACACAAGGAATGGAGAGAGAAGAGTAGGAGAGGAAGAAGAAGAAGATGGCGATGATGATGATGATGATGATGATGAAAAAGAAGATGAAGTAGATGATGATGAAAAAGAAGATGAAGTATATGTTGTTACTGATTACATTGGCCATCATAAGGTTACCAAAATAGATAGGATATACAGGATTACCAGGGGCAAATCATATATGCTTAGGCAGCATCGCTTACACTTAACCAAGGATGCAATATATGTTGGGGAAAAAGAATTTGAGTGAATACGTCCGTTATTGGATCTAATATTCTTAGAAAAACCGTCGAATCTTTATATGTATTTACCAAAATGGATACAAAATTATGCCAAAATATTATGTATTGCTAATGCACACAGACGAAAAAATGTCACAGATGGACACATGAGAATATTGTCAGTCCTGTGTTAAATGCTGTACATACCACAGGTGGAGCTATTGACATTCAGAATAAAATAATGAACGATTGTTCTGTAGATTACATTTATTGCGTCGATACTAACAAAATCATAGAATGGTTATGATTGCTCATAGCATCAGCCATCGCTGGGAACATCACTCTCGAAAATGAAATATTGCGTCGTTATAGAGCTTCTAGAAAGATACATTACAGAAAAATTACGCAGACGGTGCTCTGAGAGTTCCGCAAACGGATGTGCAGAGCATTCCTGCATAGACATGTCATTATAAGGTGTTTGGCTCATTTATAGTAGGCAGGCAGTAATCGTAGACGTCTGCCAATATTTGTGAGCAACTAAAAATGTTTTAATGGTTATAGATACATATTCCTAAATCGCCTGGGCCCTACCTTTGGAAGCAAACACTAGGAATGTGGTTGCATGGGTGTTTGAACAACTGCTGTAGTTGGGGTCATATTGTTGTCTAGCAAACTTCAGACTGACCATGAAGAAGAATTCTATAATTGATATTTTATGGCAGTAATTAATCAGTACAGAACACACACTCCCCCATTTGAAAACTGAATTTTTGGGAACATCTGAACTGAAAGGTGAATAACAATATGTGGACACATTTCAATCCTTGAGGATCACACAGATGGCACGATATTGTCCCACAAACAACTATGAAAGATGATAAATATGAGATATTGATGTCATGATAATGGGATACTAAATATGGTATACTATCCTATTAAAGTGGTGGATCCATGCAAGCACATAGTTTTTGTAGGTGATTTAGAATGTTTTCCAAATTAAAGCATAGTATTTCAGAAATATTACCTGGTAAACTGGTCCACAGAGGTATTTACAGTTTCCAAAGTGCAATGAATGAACCCATGAACTTACACCTTGAAGGACAGAGAAGGTGCCGAAATTCCTTGGAGTTTCTACACAGAATAATTACGGAGAAACACTGTAATAAGACATCGAGGGAACAAAGTTTTACTTAAATGGCTCAGATTTCCATCATCACACTACAGCTGGATGGAAGCTAAAAATGTGATATATTATAAGATGCATCATGTGTCCAAGGATACAGTAGTAGAATGTGCGTCTCAGGATGCACGTCATGCATGATAAAGACAATGTTCTTGATAAGCCGCCAGTTGAATTACACATCCCCAGATATAATTATTGTGGACAAAGCTGCAAAACAGTTTGGCAGGCAGTGGCTGGGGGATTGATCTTGTAGCCGATGCATGCAATTAACGTGATGTAGCACGTGCTGCAAATAAATAATTAGCAGAATGTCATGCATCAGAACAAATTTTATTTGTTAAAACCAAGAAATTTCATGGAAGAGGGGATAACGATATAGGGCACTGTATTACCGCATTCAAAGTTCATATAGCAATGAGCGTCAAATATGGGTCCTAGGATAAATTTCTGACAAGTTTTGAGAAAATCTCGTTGACTGTTAAAGAAGCAGAAGAAGAAATCTGTAGCATGTTCAAAAATGCGTTGCACCATCATTGTTAGAAGTGTCCTGATGTGAATATGACTGGGAAGAGAGAGTCAGGCTCAAACTCCCAGTGTTCTTCTAATACATAACGTATCAGGTACAGTTATCCCGTTTAAGCCCTGGCTGAATTATCATCTTCAGCTCTTTAGCTGGATGGCTGGGAGCCACAGCACATATGGAAAAGAATGCACATAGCACAGACGCTCGGCCTCAGAAGGTGAAAAGACGTAACAGAATCATGGAATCTGTCGCTGTTGGGAAAGGACTGTATATAAAATCATGCAGGCAAGGACCTTGGCTGCTCATAGCTGTATTAGCCAACAGACCAATTACAGATTCATATCTGCGTAAAGTCATCATAAAATTCGAAATACCAAGCTAACGTGGAGTATTTCTATTGATTACAATAGTACTGATTGGGCTCAGAAACTTATAACAGGCTTACTAATGCCACTGAGTGGACAATAAACTATATTTAGGATGTGTTAAGGCTGCGGGAAAATCCTGTGCTTCATATTATATTGCTAATTTAAATGCACATAGAAACAGATTTGGAGAGCGATTAGAGCTATGCGTGAAAGTTAATCCAGTTCAAGTGGAAAGAAGAACGACAAAATTGCAACACACTCTTCCCAGGAACAATTTATAGGAACCCTACTTGGTTTCTCAAGGAGTCAAGCTTTCGAGATCTCATAAATTCCATTAGTTAGTAGGACCTGTGGATATCCTGCCAATTAGCATGATGTATGTCAAGTGCAATATTGTGATGAATTCCTACCTCAATGAATGAAATTTTTCATAACATCTACCAATTCTTCCATATAGAAGGCACAGGCTATCAGGTTGTATAGGAACCACACATCTCCATACAGAGTCCAGTGACTGTCGGAGCATTATAGCATACTGAATCGAATATTGTAGATCAGGATGGAATTTCAGTAGATTTTTAAGATATATTTATATATCTCCACTTGAAGTAGCATGTTTGTCAGGTTTATAAATTGATACAGATAGCCATCTGTATACCACTTTGCAATTCAATCGTTTGATAATATAGAAAAATGACAAGTTCCTTAAAACGATAGGGTTGAATCCACGCAATGACATCACTCAGTATAATAGCCCCAGTTCATTATGACGAGTGAATTATCCGTCAAGAATATTTTTCACACAAACCTTTTTCGCTTCTGAGATGTTACATAATAATGACAAGATTAGGATTCTCATCCTACATCTGAACACATTAATTATTTTATGTAACAGTTTTCTATACCTAGAAGGACAATTTGCGAAGAGGGATTCAAGCTCTGAATTGACGTGATGATTCATATGTAATGCGTGAGCCGGTCCGCAGTCGATTTCATTGATTTGCTTCCATTTTGTGGTTACGTGGAATCACAGTTCGCCAGAAATCAGATGAGTCAGACCATGGAGACTTAAAGTTGGTGTGCGGGACAGCTTGGAGACAGTCTGTCAGCACATTCTGCCTTGTGCCTTGGCTGAAGTATTAGTTTTGAATGAATATGTCTTGAGATATTACAGTTGTACCAGGCCCATTGAAGCATGGGGTCTGTACTGGGGTGTCGTATGCTATGTATCCACTTCAACTTTGAACTTTAAATTTCATTCCCAGCTGTACCTAATCCTAATTTGTTTAAGAAAAGAGCGGTTACAGTTAGCACAGCTATTTAAAATTTAGGTTGAGAGCTGTCAGTTTTAATTGATGTCTTCGCTGATATAGCGTTAAGTTTACATTTTTATTAATTTTGTAAATGTTATGTGTAACAAATTTTTGAATTCAGCTTATCAAGAACATTATCTTTATCACACATGACGTGCATCCTGAGAGACACATTCTACTACTGCATCCTTGGACACATGATGCATCTTATAATATATCACATTCTTATCTTCCATCTTGTTTTGTTGTGCTTGTTATAAACTGAAGTAAGTAAGTCATTTGAGAATGTAAAATTATTTTAAAGCTCCAAGTAATCTGACCACAGGTAAGTCCATTCGACTTTCTGTTTCAAGAAACGAGATATAAAGTAAATGGCGACTGTATTGACCGCACACGAAATTATCGGTTTACATCAACCCATAAAACGTAAGTTACCAGATTGACTTCGACATGTACTGTCTATAAATGGCGAGCGGTTAGTTGACTGGTAAGTCAGTATCAAAACGTAAATGCGTTTACACCACATAAGATGCGTAAAGGGTACTGCGAAGAGACTTGACCTGCGATAATGAACACTAATGAAGAACTGATCATGGCAAGAAGTGCGACAGATAATAAATCATGTGTTCAGGGATATGATAATTCCAAAGAGAATAAAACTGTGCTTTGTGATGTGTTACTGGTAACACTAAAGAAGAACTGATTCTGGTAAGAAGTATGACAGATAATAACTGATATGTTCAGGAATATGATAATCCAAAAGATAATAAAATTACGCTGCAGATATTACTCTGGAAAATGCAGTATATTACTCCAGCAGATGAGGATTGCCTCAAATTCCTGAGAGTATTCATATCTGCTGCTCAAATGCCATTAGCTTTCCGTTCATGGGATTTATATGAATTTCCTGTTCTTCTCACTAAATCAAGGCAGATATGAGCCAACAACAGTTCAAACAAAAGTATGCCGGTTCATTATATCACTACCGCTGATCAAGAGAAAATGGAACTGTAAGAAAGGATTCGAGCGTATTCGTCAGTTGTAAACTAACCAATGTTAAAATTTACCTAAACTATACGATTTATCCCTACAACAACTTACATCTACATCAATACTCCACAAGCATCCTGAATGTTTGTGGCAGAGTGTACTTCTGATACCACTAAATGAACGCCTCTTCCTTCAGCGAATGGCGTATGAGAAGAACGAATTTTGGTAAGCCTATGTATTAGCTCTAATTTCTCACATTTTTGAATTGTGGTCATTTCACCAGAAGTATGTGGGAGGAAGTAATACATCATCCAGTTCATCCCAGAAGAGTCTCTCTCTGGGAACATCCGTAGTAATTATTTCCATGATGCGCAATGCCTCTCTTGTAGCGTCTATCAGTAGTGATTGTTGAGTATCTCTGGAACACTCTTGCGCAAACTAAACGACCTCATGATGAAATGCGTCGCCCTTCATTGGACATTCTCTATATTATGTATCAGTCCCAACTAGTGGAGATCCCAGAGTGCTGAAAAACACTCAAGATTCGGTCGTGCAAGCACTTAGCATGTCGCTCCTTTAGTGGATGAATTACATATGCTTAAGATTCTTCCTGTCAGTCCCAGTCTCCACCTCTGCTTTTCCTACTATTTGTTTTATGTGGTCATTTCACGTATGGCCACTCTGAGTAGATTATCCTAGATATTCTATGGTGGTCACTGTTTCCAGCAATTTGTCATCAATGTTGTACACATAAATGGCGATAATCATGTGTGCAGTATATTATATGAAACATTCACGAGGTTTTACCCTTCCTACTATGAGGGGGATACCAGATTCGGATGTACACTCAACCCACAGAGATTTAAGGACCGAATGTCTAACGTTGTGATAGACTGTTTGAAGCTAAATTATGTGATAAAAACGGGACCTATAGATGTACAGACAGAATTTAAATGGTTAGAAAATTTATCTAAAGAAACTGATGTCTACACATTATTGGTAACTGACCAAGTAATCAATTACTGCCCACTCACTGGGACTGTGCAACGAGTAGTACGAAGTAGCATCCGGTGCACAGTATCAGCACCATTTCATGATGAGGTGTTAGACATCACAAACAGGTAAGGCTTCTACGAAGAATATGGAGAGTATGTGTTTACGGACGACGCATTCTTAGTTTTCACAAATTCTGGACGTGTATGAACGACATTCTCCACAACTGTGATGCCATATAAAGGTTTCAGAAACGTTAAGATTGCCAAGATTCAGAGAACTATTTTATAGCCATCAACTGTATGCACACAACTTGGGTAAAGCTATATGTCAACAGCTTTTGCTTATAAAAAATTTTTCTTCAAATATTTTGCAGCCGTAGCAAGTTACCTGTATAAAGTAATAACACTGTATTGCGGTATAATCGTATTCTCCGTTCTGTATTGTGGAACTGCGCTGGAGTGGCTACAATGTTACTACAAAAATGATTTGTATTTACGATCACAAAGATTGTGTGGCACACATCAAAGGCAGTGAAAAAGCATACCCGATGTGAGACATCTTCAAGGACAATTCCAGTCCCAGCTTCGAGACACCTAACTGCTAACCTATTCAACAACTCAAGCAGATGTGTGTAGGAGGAAATGGTAGAATAAATGGTTTCTGGTGTGCTTCACATAATATGAAAATTCTTTTAAGTTGGGCTGCAAATAACTGATGTTGTTTAAAAAAGCTATGCATTTCCTTATTCTGACGATCCTCCTCCAACATGTCTCAACATCTGTTCATGGTAAGGAAGTGCTTTCATCCAGATCATCCTCTATACTGCAGGTCAACAAATGGAGATTAAATTTAGATCATCTAACGAATGTGTATTTCAAAGGGATATGAATCACGCATTTATCGCTCCCACATCCTGACACGAGAGGAACGATATGCAAGCGCCCTTACAATCATTCAGAGAACTAAGTTACATTTCTATGCAAGTTATAGTTGGTTTCTCCTTTCTACTGCAGCATGTTTTAGGCAGTGACATGCAGCACATAACCTGGCCTTACGAAATCTAACGCCCACATTGCACAGTAGAGGAAACTTCAGCAACGAAGCGACTGTATCACCAAGAGCCTCGAGTGGATCACCAGGACTGGAGTCTTAGCACCAGCATCCCTGTAGTCCTACTTAGAGCCTCGCACATTCTTCCCACTTCCTATCTCACGTTTACTTGGCGTCTTCTAAGCCCGATGCATAGCTTGCTTTGTCCAACCAGAGTCTAGCAACCACTGGCAAAAGTTTCCGTCACCTTCCAAGTGTAGTCAATCAGATTTTACTGTACGTGAGTGGGAAAGTTTGTAATTTACTAAACTGCGTGGCCCCCATCTGTCGTGACGATAACCATCGGAGGAATGTTGCAACCAGTGATGTCTCAACACACAGCCGTTTAATGAAGAGGTTACGCAGGACTCTCGTAGGCACTAGAGTTGCATGCCAGGTTCATTTCCTGTAGGAACATCCCCAGGTGTACATAGCAACAGAGAAAAAACTAAATCGCTAACCACATGTTCCAGCAGAACCATGTCATAACATTACATTCACAAGCGTATTAACAACAATCACTAAATATATCTACAATACTTTATATTATTAAAGACATCAACATGGGAAAGTAGAGTGAGTCTTAACTGGTAAAATGTCATTACCCGCCAAATGTGGATAATTAGTTAGGAAAATGACTGTATGGAGCGTACATCATCCTTCACAAAAGCGAGGAAAACCTACAAAGAATAATAAAAAGTCGAGTGAGAAGCAACATCATATCAGTCACACAGAGCCCTCAGCTGAGAATTGGTACACAGGGCATAGCATTTGCGTGTGAACTGGTGTTGAGAGCACCACCTTGAGATAAGGCAAGCAGTAGAATATCCAGACCCCGTGTACATATATGCAACCAGGAGAGGTTGGCGGCCCATGTTACAGACAGCCAATAAACGTTAACAACCACACCATAAAACAATCCCTCTGGAGTAGTCCCCTCTCCGCCTTTTTCAGTGTAAATTGGATGACATCATACACAAGATGCCAATATGCATGCAATGGGCAGAACAGAACAAAAACATGCGTGGTCTACAGGGATAACGGAATCAAGCACTTGCAAGACAAAGTTAGACAGCATACTGCGAGGTTGCAAGTCAGCCTGGTATTTAAATGTGTGCTGGAGATACAGTCTCATACTGCTCATTATTTCCACTTCTTCTAGTACAATTATTTTTCTGCAACACGCCTTTATTAATTTTATATACGAAGTGCAATATGAAGGATAAACTGATACTTTCTGTCAAAGGCCTCTGATAACAGGGGAGACTGTGGAACCTTTCAAGAAAAAGTATTTGGTTACCAGAGAGTTCCGTGTATTGGAAGGATGTCTGAGAAGTTGGGAAACAGCTCAGGGCAAAAAATGTAGTCCCAGCCTCTTTCATCATTGGGAAGTTAGGTGGAAGAGTTGTGCATAGAGACGAAGCCTCCTGTCGGAAATACATCATCAAGGATTTGTACTGTATATGTGTTACGATGGTTGCCCAAGAGCATATGTGGGACAGAGTGACTGTGGCTTCGATTTTGGATGTGTAGAACATTTAAATTTGAGCAGTGCTAGGTCCTTACTGAGTATTCGTTTACATGAGTGAGGCCACTAAGTAACTGCTACGTGTAGGAACTTATAAATTTTGCACAGTGAAGCAAAGTAACAGACCTCCAACGAGTTACAAGAGGTGAAAATCATATGCCTTACAAGACTGCATCGCCAGCACACTATTAATAACTAGACTGAGTTGCAACATAGCAGTATACTGTCTAATTTCCTATTGCAAGGGCTTGATTTAAAGAGCCCTGTGATCCACATATGTTTTTCTTCTGTTCTGCGCATTTTGTGAATAATGGCATCTTATTTATGATGTCATCACGCCTACGCTGAAAAAAGGCGAGAAGGCTAGGGAGGGGGGGGGGGGGGGGTCCACGTGTATGCTTTACTCAGCTACGTTCTGCGCCGTCGCATCGGAGCCACTGTATGTTTGGTTGTGCGACACGTAAAGTTTTATGTTGTAATTATTAATGTTTGCCGGTCGGGGTGGCCGAGCGGTTCTAGGCGCTACAGGCTGGAACTGCGCGACCGCTACGGTCGCAGGTTCGAATCCTGCCTCGGGCATGGATGTGTGTGATGTCCTTAGGTTAGTTAGGTTTAAGTAGTTCTAAGTCCTAGGGGACTGATGACCTCAGACGTTAAGTCCCACAGTGCTCAGAGCCATGTGAACCATTTATTTATGTTTCTTCCTTGCTATGAGTATCCACCTCGCGTGGCTTTCTCAGCTGCAACGCAAGTAATGTGCTCTGATTAGCAGTGCTTTGCTGTGATTGGTGTACTGCAGCTGCCCGCTGGAGCTGAGAAGTAAGTACTCAAGCTGTTGATTTGGTAACAGTTATTATCAGCGTCCCTCTATTCCAATTTTTTGTTATTACTTGTAAGTTCTTCTTCACTTTTATCGAGGATGATGTATGAATCATTCGGCCCCTTTTCTAACTGAATGTCCTAATATGGCGGTAATGGCATTTTACAGTGGTGGTCGTGTTCCCCTTCCTTTTCCATATCGCTGTCTTGAATGACGGGAAGTATTCTGAGTATGTTTAATGATTGTTATTATTACTATTGTGACTTTAATGTCTAACAGCCCATATCGAGAATCACTTAGACTTCGCCTGTTTGGATGTACACCTGAGGGTGTGGCTATAGGCTACGAATGTGGCTTCCCATTAAAAATTATCATTCAGCTGTACGCGGTGTTCGTCTTGCCAGATGTATTGCCACAGCGGCGTATGCGTGGCGGACAAAGTTGTTTGAGGGAAAGAATAATTTCGGCTAGAGGATAGGAACCTCGTTTCCTACTCATGAAATTCATTGTATTTCTATGCTGTTAACACTTCCAGCGGTGCAGGCAAACCAAACTTTTGTGAAAAAAATGACAATAGCGAACCGACGGCTGTCTACTTCTGGGTAGGAAAGGCAGGCGTCTCCATATAGCCGTGGCCAAAGGAAAAAACCTAACAGGGTGAGAAACTATTTTCTTCATGAACGATTACAATTACACAACCATTGCTTCACAGAGACGCATGTAAGTTACACGAAAAATACGAAGTTGTAAAAGGTTATTCATCCATCGTATGCAATTCCTTATGTCATTTATAATGATTACCGTCATCCTTTACCTACCAGAAGAGCTTAAAAAGGAAACTGACCGACCAGTTTCATCACCCCACCCCATCGCAATAAAAATTTGAAACAAGGATATTCCACTTAGAAAGAGGAAACGGAGTATCCCCAAGCAGTTTTTATAGCGACGAGACTTTCGCCAACGTAGATGTTTTCTGTTAAAGGTGATATGATTGCAGAGGACAAAATGTGGAACCATAACACTGATTTACTAAATCGACAGCCCGTACCCGGAAATCCATTTATATTCCTCTACAACCACATACTTCCTCCGTCTGGTCAAAGCCCTGGTGTAGATGAAATGTAACTACATATTCCAAAAAGGAACGTCAGTCGAAATTTCCTCATTCATTCCTTCAGTTTTACAGAAGACATTCTGGAGACTCACTCACCCACTATCTTAGTGAACCAGGTCAGTCAGGCGCTTAATTGTTAACTGTAGAGGAGTTGTACTGATGAAGATGTACATACCTCTCATTCATTATGGTTTTTCGTGGCGTCTAAATTGCTCTTCCTTAACCGTTTAGAAAAAGGAAACCACTCGTAAAACATAAAAATAAACCTTTTATATTATTTAGATTTTCCATATGTTTCGTCATTGGTTTTTCATATGCCCAATCACACAGGAACACAGTGCAAATAATTTTCTGAAACATGTAAAATACATGGAAGTTACATGGAACGAAAGTATCGGGTAGATTGACATCAAACGGAAAATAAAAACCTGGTCACTGTACTTATGATAATCTTCATGAAGTACACACAACACTGTGTTAATATGACATTAAGAAAAATAATATTACAACGCTGAGAAGTTCTGTTATGGTAACCAGACAATAATTTTCAACACAAATGGCTTGCAAATAAAATTCTCTGTGACATTAGAAAACAAACGTTATAAGACTGGGAGTTTTGAGATAAGATGGATATTAATCTTCACTACAACTATACAGAGGTCACGTAATCCTAATATAAAGAAAACAAATACTCCAAACAACAATACAAACTGAAAATTTAGAGCTACAGTTCTTAAAAATGAAGGCAAAGTTGAATTACTTACTGCAGAGTTAAATACTACAGTACACAGCACGCAATATTTCAAAGGAAAAACGTGGATAGCTAAGCGTAGGACTTGCACTTTCAGAGTCCCGTACAAACTTAATTATCTGCATCGATAGTTCATCCACCTAGGAATCGAGAATCTAGACGATTTTTGCCTGTTTTCGTCACTGTCATAGGAAAGATGTCGGTCCTAGGAATTCCAAGTCTCTTGTAAATGTTTTAATTTTGAATTTGAAATCGAACAGCAAAGTACAAAAAAAGAATATTTTTTGGTGTGAAGTAATTACAAATTAAAACTTTTAGTTTTTTTTTTTCCTTAACTGCACTGTTAAACCTTCCTTCGTTGCAAATATGATTCTGGATCAATGGGGAGTGTGCTATAGGTTTCCATGCATCAAAATTGTCACATAAACGGCTGTGTGCCGGCCGGAGTGGCCGAAGGGTTGTAGGCGGTACAGTACGGAACCGCGCGGCCGCTGCGGCCGCATGTTCGAATCCAGCCTCGGGCATGGATGTGTGTGATGTCCTTATGTTAGTTAGGTTTAAATAGTTCTAAGTTATAGAGTACTGATGAGCTCAGCAGTTAAGTCCCATAGTGCTCAGAGCCATTTGAACCAAACGGTTGTAAGTTTTGGTAACATTGACTTCGAAGCTTATATTTATTACACTGGCAAGAGAGTATAGAGCTTCGTAAGCGATAAGAATTCAACATCATTCGTCCACCCGTCTTTAAGAAAAAGGGATCTTAGCAGGGAGACGAACGGACGGACCACCAGATAACAAATGTCAGTTTTTTCTTTTGACGTCATTATAAATAACAGTTTTCGGGTTGTTTTCTTCCTTCAGCTGTACTGCGAAACCTTGATTCTTGCCAAATTTCACGATTTTAAATCAACGGGACCTACCCTACAGGTTTCGTTGGTCATTGTTGAGGGTATTTTTGTTCTGTCGTTGCAACAACAAAAAGGCGTTATTTTTTTAGCAACAGGCGCTTCGCTTTATTGAGATAAAGCATTATGACTGGTCTGTAATTAAGTTATTTACATTTTGATATGCTTTTAGATCTAAAAATAAATTAATTATAGACCACTGATGATGGTTTACCTCAATAAAGTGAAACGCATCCGGCGAAAAAAATGACGCATTTTTGTCGTTCCAACGACGGAATAAAAATACCCTCAAGAATTATAAAGCAACTATGGCCACACAAATGAAGAATTTGTTGAATCAGTTTGTGAGTGTCAAAACGATCTTTATGTTGCAATTATTAGCTTTTTTGTCTTGCTTGCTCGTGGATAAATCGTAATTAACTTGCAACAGTCTATCTCACATTTCTATGTGTTTTCGTTGGAACAATGTATGCAAAATCTGTCATATCTGTCGGACCTATGGTCCATTCAACTACCCTGTTGAATCCTAGAACTATACATTTAGCTATCAGAAACCCTGCTTGCGGAGATGGTGTCCTACGTTGGCCTTGGTCGTGGGGGCAGTAAATTACCATATAAAGTTAAATGTACATGTTAACTGGGAATCAGAGGTTAATCAGGTTTTCATCAATTTGACTGCCGTTAATGCCCTGTTCTTTTAAGAGAAACTGTCTCAACAAGCTGTCACCCATGTACGAACTTTTACATTTAACGTATGTACCTCATGATCGACTATTCTTTGCTGAGTCCACAGTTTCACTGATATCCTCTGAGCTTCTGCCACATTATTATTTGCACATGCTATTATGCGGAAGACTCGCTATATTTAAACGACAGAAAACATGGTTCATCTCCTCGGTAGTGCTCTAAAATGATTACCCACTACATACACTCCTGGAAATTGAAATAAGAACACCGTGAATTCATTGTCCCAGGAAGGGGAAACTTTATTGACACATTCCTGGGGTCAGATACATCACATGATCACACTGACAGAATCACAGGCACATAGACACAGGCAACAGAGCATGCACAATGTCGGCACTAGTACAGTGTATATCCACCTTTCGCAGCAATGCAGGCTGCTATTCTCCCATGGAGACGATCGTAGAGATGCTGGATGTAGTCCTGTGGAACGGCTTGCCACGCCATTTCCACCTGGCGCCTCAGTTGGACCAGCGTTCGTGCTGGACGTGCAGACCGCGTGAGACGACGCTTCATTCAGTCCCAAACATGCTCAATGGGGGACAGATCCGGAGATCTTGCTGGCCAGTGTAGTTGACTTACACCTTCCAGAGCACGTTGGGTGGCACGGGATACATGCGGACGTGCATTGTCCTGTTGGAACAGCAAGTTCCCTTGCCGGTCTAGGAATGGTAGAACGATGGGTTCGATGACGGTTTGGATGTACCGTGCACGATTCAGTGTCCCCTCGACGATCACCAGTGGTGTACGGCCAGTGTAGGAGATCGCTCCCCACACCATGATGCCGGGTGTTGGCCCTGTGTGCCTCGGTCGTATGCAGTCCTGATTGTGGCGCTCACCTGCACGGCGCCAAACACGCATACGACCATCATTGGCACCAAGGCAGAAGCGACTCTCATCGCTGAAGACGACACGTCTCCATTCGTCCCCCCATTCACGCCTGTCGCGACACCACTGGAGGCGGGCTGTACGATGTTGGGGCGTGAGCGGAAGACGGCCTAACGGTGTGCGAGACCGTAGCCCAGCTTCATGGAGACGGTTGCGAATGGTCCTCGCCGATACCCCAGGAGCAACAGTGTCCCTAATTTGCTGGGAAGTGGCGGTGCGGTCCTGCGCCATTCGACGGCCAACACCGCGGTTCCTGGTGTGTCCGCTGTGCCTTGCGTGTGATCATTGCTTGTACAGCCCTCTCACAGTGTCCGGAGCAAGTATGGTGGGTCTGACACACCGGTGTCAATGTGTTCTTTTTTCTATTTCCAGGAGTGTATATAACTAGGTTTTCACGTTGTCTACAGTCCGAATCTACATTTGCAACTGTCAGAACGATATCCAAGGCTGCAGGATCAATCTCGATGAAGAATCGTTCGTAAGAAAGGAAAAAAATGACAAATGTATTACGGAAGACGCCAAGCGGCAGTGAATACTGGCAAATCAACATTGCTCCCCGCACCCAGTGGCAGCGAATGACGTAACTATATGCTCGTACGTAATTTCGTACCAGTCACCTGTATCGTAAGCTACCCTAGCGGCGACGCTTTCTGACCGCGTTGGATACGTGGTTCAATGCTCTTACTACGAGTCCACCTTCTTGAGCGTTTCTGACTCAGTGAGCCTACATATCAAGGGCACCCAGGATCCCTTTCAAACGTGTTTCGAACGACTTACACTTGGGTCATACAGGAAATCGGAAAAAGGTATTACTGATAGCTTTATTACGCATCGTAAAACGGGATAGTTAACTTCTTGCCATTTTCAGCATCCGATCGACTGAAATGTCGCTGTCCTGGATTTACTTCACTATGCATAAGTAAGCCATGAAATCATATCTAATAATCAAGCATTAATGTTTATCCTTCACATACCTTCAGTGATGAACTTTCATACCAATATTTGTCACTACGAGTAATGTTAATTGACTGGAATACTCATCTAATGTTTGGTTGTCCTCCATGTAGAATTCAATGTGTAAACCTGTCTTCGCAGTCAGAGTAATCATAATTTATGGGATCCGGCTTTCCTAAAAACAAACACGACTATACATCTTCTGGTATTAATTGTCCCCTTCCTGCAGTCATAACAAGCAAACCCTCTCCCTCCTCCTCTGCATCTTGAGCGTATATTTTTTTAACAATCAGGTAAACAGGAAAGCAGTTATTCAAATTGCACGTTACTGGACTTAACGATCGAAAAAGTTAATTACAGAATTAATGCTGCAGTAGTTTTACGTGAAACAAATCACCAAATTTGTACATAGTCGTTGTAAATATGAATTTCATAATTTACGGAGCAAAATAACGCTTTATATGAGTATTTGATCCAATAATGCAAAATATGAAATATTGATTTTCTTCTTAAATATAGATTGGTTATATTCCTGACACATTGTTTGATATCCTCTTAAAGCTGTTTCTTAATGAAGAGAGCAGATTTTATCACAATACGAAAATATATCTATTCACAATACATTTTCTAATGTTGTAAATCGAAGGTTAAAGACATAAGTTGGACAACCAAATTAACACATAATGATGATTATCTTTGATTTCGTAATGTTCCATACAAAAACTATTTTGTGTTGGATCCAATAAAGGCAAACACATAATGTTAATTTTCTTGTAAATTAAAATTCGGATTTTGTAGCTGACATTTTCTTAACTTCAAAATATGTTGCTTGGTATGATCTTAAAGTTGTTCTTTTTTTTATGAAATACACAGGTTTTAGCAAAACACGAAAACGTGCTATTCGTTTACAAATCGTTTCCAGAAATTACTTTTGAAATACTGCTCCGTTACTTTATTCAGGTACACAAAGCTTTACCAGTGTTACTAACATTGCATTCCGACACACAGCTTGTGGTAATACACGTAAGTGAAATACACGGATGCGTGAGACATTTGGTATCAGCTTATGCACTAATATGTGGTGATGTAAAATTCAGATGATATGCTCGATTTGCCCCGTTACACTCCCCCTCCCTGCAACAATTCTTGTATACATACAAGCATGAGGTGCTGTCAGCATGCAATGGAACAGCAAAAAGAAACCGACATATACATATACGCAATAATGGGAAGACTTATAACAAAAAATTTTGCTAATTTGTTATGTTCTTACAGGAGTTAAAGATATCAATAACACTTAGGCATTTCTGAAATTCTATGCAACCAGGATACAAAGAAATTGTATTGGTAGGAAAATATAAGTATTACTAAACATGGTTACTTAACCGTGAATGGAAACCGGGAAAAATAGTCTTTTCATAAAGAATATAAGTTTTGCTGAAAATAGGTACAATATCTGTTCCAGATTTGTTCTTTATGTAACTAATTGTAGCAGTGTAAGTGTACGCTTAGTGTTCGTGTCAGCATGGTAACTGAAATTCTTTGGATTGTATTTTCACAAGAATTAACGGTGTTCAGAAGAAACCATCACAGTTCTAGCGTAAAATGATATCGATTCTCACATTCATCATCGTATGCGTCACTGTATTATGAGTTAGAGAAGTGGGTAGCCGAAGTATGTTATCTTATTCCCTAGTGTTACGCATTCTCAGTGAGTTTTGTAGATCTGACAGTCATGAGCATCTTAGTCCGTATTGTGTGTCAGATCGTCCTTCATGGATATTTGCTCTGCAACAGCACTAGTCATAATTAACCAACGTTTTTGTTTTCTTTTGAGTCAGGTCAAAGACAAAATGATACGTACAGGAAGCACTCAAGACTCGTGAGTTACATAATTGTATGGTACCGTAAATCTATTTCAGACTTGTGAACATTTTGATGTTGTAATTTGTTGCGATTTCTTCTTTCATCCATGTTTTCTCTCCGATGATATAGTAGAAGCATTGCACTATAGGTGATTTTGCTTTCACTTTTATGCTTATTTGCTACTAGATGAATATTTATGTAACGCATTGCCTGTTGTAATGTGCAATTTGAATTAATATCGACACCTTAATCTCTAGACATAAATAACTGAATTTCTTCCCATTATCTTATTTTGATGACAACATTAACAGCTTTCTTTTGTCAATCGGGCCTGCAGCATGAAACATTTTACAAAAAGTCTATTCCAGTAGCTGCAGTGAAATATTTATTTGCTTGTATGTAGACACTTCTGCACTACAAGCTTGCCTGGTTTGTCTTACAATGTCATTTTCAAGTGCACCTATGGGTGTCCTGAATATTGAATCTTATTTACATTTTACTTATGATCAAGAATGTATCTCTGTAGATTACATTTCTACATGTGGAGGGTTAGATCATATGACACCCAGGCTTGCTGTTTTAAATATTGTTATTAAAACCACACAGCTGTTATAATATGAAATGTTTTGTGATATTGCTACACTTGACAGAATTCATAGATGCTATATGTTTACTGAAGTTTTACGTTTCGTTGTGTGGGGGGGGGGGGGAGCGCATTTTTTGCAAAGATACTACATTCTAATTGTTTTGTGGATGTGTTATCTGTGAGTTCATATGTTTGTCTTTTCTCATGGATGAAAATTTCTATAAAATTTTCCAAGTAGGCCTTGTCTTTCAGGTTAGTTTGTTCACTGAGTAAGTCAGACACGAAATTTTTCATATCAGTGTCAATCTGGAGTTCATCTAAAATATTTGTAGTACACGCTACAGATATTTTTTTGTAAAATTTGTGCAGTGTTTTCAATGTGTTCTACTTTCTGATCTTCATTTTAAGATCGAGGGTATATGTTTGGCAACTTCATCTAAATATAAAACTGAGTTCTTGAACGTATGTAAGACATAAATAAGATTCATCACTACGATACCCACAGCTGCACTTGAAAATGACATTGTAAGCCGAAACAGGCAATTTTCCTGTCTGCAGACATATCAGATGGCCGATGTGGCCGAGCGGTTCTAGGCGCTTCAGTCGGTAACATCGCGATCGCTACGGTCGCAGGTTCGAATCATGCCTCGGGCATGGATGTGTGCGATTTCCTTAGGTTAGTTAGGTTTAAGTAGTTCTAAGTTCTAGGGGACTGATGACCTCATATATTAAGTCCCATAGTTTTCAGAGCCATATGAACCATTTTGCAGACATGTCTATATACAAACAAATAAATGTTACATTGTAGTTACTGGAATTGGCTTCTTGTAATACGTCGTCTTTTGGTGTTCATATGCAGGCCCTACTAATGAAAAACATATATGACCATAAAATGTGTTGCAAACATGGTAATAATCATAGAACAACACCATATTGAGGCATACTGTAGAGAATACTCTCATATCATAAATACTGATGCCCAGGCATTTACAAAGGATGTTTACATTCAACAAGTTGTCAGCAGTAGTTGAGTGAAAAAAATAAAAATTTATGGTGACAAATTAGCTCATTTCTACTTCTTATGTATTATCAGTAATGAATTTGTCAAGTACTTATGCAAAATTGAGTACATGATTTGTATGCACTGCTGAGGGTTATATCACTGCATTTGTATCTTTTAACATGTGATATTGAAAGATATCGATTTTCCTCATTAGCCTTTCATGTGATTAATACGTTTTACACAAATGAAAATTTCATACATTGTAGTGTTTTTCTTCTTTACACATGACTTCAGTAAATCTGAACTAAAAAAAAGTACTTTAAACAATGTGTCTATGCACTGGTAACAGTTCTGGTGTTACCTTCCAATTACATTCTTTTTCACTATCTACGTGCTGTGTGATTCGTTCTGTATTATATGTCTTGTAAAAGAGAGAGTGTGTATTTCACTTCATTTATGTCACATGACATTCTCACTTAGATATCACAAGCTGCAAACAAGGATAATCACTAATATGTTTTATGTAACAGTTTTACTATCATCGATCAGAGAAGTGGTAAAACTGATTCATTGTATACAGTACAAAGTATAACTTCTCTGTATTTTCTATCTCATTACCCCTCATGATAACAAGGAAATGGTACACTTTTTTCCCACTTCTAGAAAATAGTGTAATTTACATGGTTACTTTGCTTTTTAAAATTTTGAAGAAATGCATTTATTGTTTTAATGATTTCTTCTACTAGGCACCTTATATGTTTAAATTTTTTTCAGTTAAACTGAACCCAAAAATTTGAGTCATTGTAGCAGATGTCAGTTTCGCCTATGAACATCATATTCAATATTTCCAGGTTCAGGGCCTTACATCAATATCTCTTTAAAAATTATGTTGACTGTAGAAGTCAACAACAACAACAAAAATTTCCATGTTTTAAATTTCTTTTGTTGGCCATGTAGTAATTAATATCCGTTACTGACAGTGGCCTGATATTGCTAAGACGTCGCTAGAAGTTATTTGTAGCTTCTGGAAACTACCACATATCAGCAGCTCTTCGAAAAGTATGTTGATAATGAAATTCAACAGCATTTAAGGATTTTTTGAGGTTTCTTTTTGTAATTTAATTCTCGATGGACATAAAGTACCCCATCCACCCTTGGTAATCTTGGTAATTGTGTAACAAAAAGTGCCATGGTATTGCTAGGATTAACTAGTTTCCTAAAGCCTACTACTGTACTTGTAAAGAAAAGTTGGAACATTGCTGTCTGCTGAGACAGATAGAGTCTATAGGGCATTTGAAGTTAATAGCTAAATAAGTAAGACACATAGAAATCAAAATCCATGAAATATCCATGTGTAAAAATCAGATAAGATCTCACACTATATATGGCATTGTATTTGTCATCATATGAAGTCTGTTTGTTTTATGAACATTGTTGCAATTATAGCACAAAATTGATCATTTCAGTGAAATCATCTGATATGGTCTCTCATAAAACCGTACAGATATTTTATTCTATATTGTAGGTGAAGCTGATAGTAAAATAGGTTTCAGATTATCAATGAATGCTCAGTGTGGTATATTCCACCACTTATCTAACCTAGATAGATTATTTAGTGATTACAGTTAGTGGTAACTTTGATAGGTGGACATAATTAAGGGAAGACACGGCATTTGAAGACAAAAATCAAGAAAGAATTCTACGTAGCTCGGAGACCTAGAGCTTGCTGCGAATTCGACACACAAAGATTGTGTGTCCTCATTAGGATATTACAGCCTCATATAAAGAAAACAATATAATTGAATATACAAAATATGCAAAAGAAATATAATGGTACAAGATTCTTACAACATGTCAATTCACTTCCAGTTATTTGTGTCAGCTCTTAGTTTATATGGTTTTAGTTCGATTACATTTTGTAGGGCAAACAGTTTTCCACATTTGTGATATACCATTCTATACATGTCTAGAAACAAATTTCGTTGAATTCTGAATGGCCAATACATCATTGTGAAAAGAAAGTTGCTACGCACCATATAGCGGAGATGCTGAGCCGCAGACAGGTACAACAAAAAGAGTATCACTCACATAGCTTTTGGCCAGTAAGGCCTTCGTCAGAATTAGAGAAACACACACACATGCACACTCACACAAACGCAACTCACACACACATGACTGCAGTCTGAGGAAACTGAAGCCACACACACAATTGTTGCATTCCATCCTGGATTTTCTATTGTTTGAATGGCCAATTCTTTTGTTCTCCAATACAGACTTTTCATGGGTCTTGACTAACGCTGGATCATCAATTTTGAATTAGGCTGCTTTCAGTTTCCTGTCTCCTGTTTGTCTTCTGATGCTCCCCTGTTCTTCCATCACGTTTCTACTTCATCTATTTCTATTGGACTCAGTTATGCATGCTAGGAATTCAATCGGTTAACTTACTTAATTAGATGGTTTTTTATCGTATGGATTTTCATATAGGAAAAGTCTAGTAGAAGTGTGCTACAGACCATTAAGGACATCCTCAGAACTATCAACATGTTCTATCCATATTCAATGATTCTCGGTGCAGTAAGTTCTAAATAAAATGCCTAGCTTCCACATATGTTCTGCAGGGATGCTCGATGAGTGTTACGGTGATATTAGTATGTTAATAATGTTTTATCTTCAACAAACGATTTTGAAGACCTGGATGTAAACTGCATACGATTACCGGGCCGAATGCCTTTGGATTTACACACCATTGTAAGATAATATATAATGATCTTCATAATGATATTTTTACTGGAAGCCTTTTTGAATGGATATTATCTAATAAATTTGGAAAACAGGTCAATCATTACAAATATATGTCAAAATTCCCTCTTTGACATCAGTAAAGCTCCATATATATGCACAGGGATGAGCTCTAGCTGTTCTTTTGGTAACACGATTTTAATGAATCCACTGCATGTATGATTGGCTTGTTTTCTCACTGTAGTACCTGTAGTGAGTTGCTAGTTGTTTTCTCACTCTTCTTGTGATGCTATAAAAGTAAACATTATCCTGGATTTTCTGACTGCATTTTTGTGTTCCACATTATCCGAAACTTTCATGAAGGTATTTTATTAATATTCCAATACATTGTTCTGTGCAACACAGCTTCCAGATATCACTGACAACACTTGCCATCATGAATAATATTCCCTTATACACATTGTAGTACTGTCCCATGCTTTCATACCACTTCTCCCCAAATAACTTCTCACTAACTTCCAGTTTGTGTCATGGTTTCAGTTCCTTCGAAAATCGTTACAAAATTTTTTCATCTCTTGCTCATCTTTCATCCGTTTAAATCCATTATCTTAAACTCACTTTCGCAGTCAACAATGCTATCTTCACATTCGTCACCCACTGATAGTCTTAACACTGCATCTGGAATCAGGCTGCCCATCCCTTTGATTTATTTGATGATATAGTTACACCACTGAAGTCAATGAGCCCATCTAGATATTCTTATACAGTGCAGTTAGCATTCCTGTATGCCTATCAAAGCTATATGGTCAGTGTGTGCTACAACCTCATGTCCTAACAAGTAATTTTTGAATTTTTTGCATGCCTTCTAAATAGAAAATAGTTCTGTCTCTGGGACAGTATATGATTTTTCATGTCTTTGCTGTGTTCTAAGCTATTGACCTGTGTTCTGTTTATTAACAACCTGTGTTATATCTGTTAAAAACTTTTTCTTGCAAAAGATATGCCCCAATACCACAATCACTACCGTCAGGTGTAATACAATATAGTACAGTTAAACAAAGTTTGTACAAAATTCTGCAGTCACATTACTTCGTTCTTGATATCCTCAAACAGCTCTGACAAACTTCATTACAAACCCACACTGTATTCTTCTTAAGCAGATTCCTTAAGCAAGGTGCATTCGGAGCCTATGTACTGATAAATTTTCTGTAATGTGCACAAACACCATAGAATGACTTTAGTTTTGTGTTTGGAATAGGAAACTTTACGGTACCTTCAAGTCTTTCGTCACCATATAAAATCCCTTGATCTGAAATGCTGTATCACAAAAGTTGGAGGTGGTTCATTGCAAATTTTATAAATACAATAACATGCCTCCCTGTCTTAATGTGTTATAAATTATTCTTAACCATCGTTCTGTATTGGCATATTTTTCTCCATCTTCATAATCAACAACACTGATACCGTAAGTGTGGTGTCACCGCCAGACACCACACTTGCTAGGTGGTAGCCTTTAAATCGGCCGCGGTCCATTAGTATACGTCGGACCCGGGTGTCGCCACTGTCAGTGATAGCAGACCGAGCGCCAATACACGGCAGGTCTAGAGAGACGTCCTAGCTCTCGTCCAGTTGTACAGCAGACTTTGCTAGCGATGCTACACTGACAAATACGCTCTCATTTGCCGAGACGATAGTTAGCATAGCCTTCAGCTACGTCATTTGCTACGACCTATCAAGGCGCCATTATCAATAGATATTTAACTTGTGATGCCTGTACCGTCAGACCGATGTTCTACAATTGTGGATTAAAGTTAAGTATTACATCAACTACGTACTTTATTTGCTACTAAAAATTCCCTTAACTGTTCCAGACCTCACGCCAGTCTGCGTGAGCTTAACGCGTGCCTTTCGGCTTCCTCCAAACCCCGTGAATTGGCTCCTGCCAATTCACAACAGTAAGTAACTGTAGTATCATTAGTAACTGTAGTATGGCTTTGGATTACCCTCTTCATTACCGATTAATCTACCTAATCCATATTGATCAAAGTTCCTATCTGAAATAATTTCCTCCTCATTATCCATGTCTTCACACGGATTATACAACTTTGTGACCGTTTCGTCATCTAATGAAACCTCTTTGACACACTCTTCTGTTGCTTAAATTATAGTCTTGGAGAATATCATCAAAATGAATTCTATTTATCTGATGTTCCCTCCAGTTATTCTGATTAAATAGCTTCCTCACATTTTTCTGATTAAATGACCCTGACCTTTTCGTCCCATTATGTCCCACTCTGTTGTGATTAATCTGGTTTTGGTTCCAAATTCTCACCGCAGACTGACAAACTCCCAAAGGTATATCGTTCAGTTTAAAGGGCTATTTTCTTCGGTCATTGAACTTTGATTGTCTTGTTGACTATAATTTTCTTCACATGTCCTAGCTGTACTTTCAAATTCCCTGTTCTCATACCTGCTTCTACTATAATAATTGAAGTTAATTCTGTTTCCTCCTCCATGGTTTTCATTACTACAATTACCATTTTAACTTCGCCCATGGTTTCCTCTACTAAAGTTTTGATTCCTCCCCCATGTGGTGGAGTCCTAAATTTATTTTGATTACTATTTTATCTCTCATTTCTTTCGAATGCTCTGTCTACCCTATCAACATATTTTAAAAAGTGATCTTTGGACAGTAAGTTGGAAATGTGGGTCTCACGGGCAGCGTGCCAGAGATACCTCCCTGCAGTCGTACTATCCTCTGTGTACTCGATGGCTGAGTCGTATGAAGCGTTTTCCATGTAAGGAGAAGACCCCGAGTTCGAGTTCCGGTCGGGGCATACATTTTCAACTGTCATCGTGGTGTTTATCAACGCCTGTAAGCAGTTAATGTCTGGATTTCATTGTAATTTCATTCTTCGAAAGCTGCGAGATCACCAATGGTATCTGTTCTTTCGCAAATGGCCGAAAGAGCAGATACCCTCTTCATAGAGATGAGGCTTACTGGCCTATGATCTCCTTCAGTGCGGATGCACTCACATTGCTCAAATTCTTACGGGAATTGGTACTCTGACGCGAGTAATGAGCATAGTGGGTACGGCACTACAAATGTAGCGTGTGGACAATAGGTTGGAAATGTGGGTCTCACGGGGACCATGCCAGAGAAAAGTTCCTGTGTCGTCGATGGGTCATTTGAATAGAGTATCTGCCATGTAGGCAGGAGGTCCCAGTTTCGAGTCCCGGTCGAGGCACACACTTTCAACTGTCCCCGTTGATATTTAGCAACGCCTGTAAGCAGCTAATGGTCTGGATTTCGTTGTAATTTTATTTCGTCTTCTGTCTCATGGGCTGTCTATGGAGTACTGACTTTATTTTGATGTGTCAGAGTTTTCTTGGTACGTGTATACAACTCTCTCAGGAAGCGCTTCCCCATCACTCATTACCTCTCATACGCTTCATTCTCGTCGTATTACGCTATTCTGTCTCCTAAGTATTACACTTGTCTTTCAAAGCTTTAAAATATTCATTCATGTACACATACTTTACCACCTTCGGTTTCCCTGTACTTATTACCTATGTTGTTCTTGCTAGTTTTCTATATGGTGGCCAACATTTATGTATATGTGAAGCAGTACTTGACATAACCATCATTTGAATTGTTAGGGGAATAATTGTGTTGATGTGTTGGCCATTGATATTTTTTCTACGTCAGTTCTGACATGTGGTCTACCGCTAACTTACAATAGAATTGTTGAAACGAAATGTTTTACACAAAATGTTTCCCATCTCTCCTTCTTCGTTTTACACAAGGTTACAAATTACAACTTTGTGATGTTCGTACCTACCATTGCAGTTTTGAGATGTATCCATCTAAAAGGACAGGATCCAAATCACAGCAATTTCTGATTAGATACACTGATTTGAAACTTCCTGGCAGATTAAAACTGTGTGTCGGAACGAGACTCGAACTCGGGACCTTTGCCTTTCGCGGGCAAGTGCTCTACCAACTGAGCTACCCAAGCACGACTTACGCCCCGTCCTCACAGATTTACTTCCGCAGTACCTCGCCTCCTACCTTCCAAACTTTACAGAAGCTCTCTTGCGAGGAGTATGGTGTTGGCCCACACTTAGCCTTGATGACAGCTTCCACTTTCGCAGGCACTAACATATTTCACGTTCTTAGTTTGTTGATCCCATCTCTAAGTTGAAAATCTCTGTGGACATCAGTTCATGTGCTCCATTTGACTGGTCACCTACATACAGATACAACTTATTCTGAGTACAGCGTTTCTCTTACCACATAATCTCTTTCTGGGATTTGCTTTTGAGACTTTTCTCATGCCAATGCAGAAAAATTTGTTAGCTTTGACGCTTGTCCTGTGTTACCTTTTTAAGTTGTTACTAACACTTATCTTCGTTTACAGTTACTTCCGATTTTCTCTATTCCGCGACCAGGTTTTAACTATGCGAAGCACTCTGTTTCAGGAGTGTATATTCGCTGAGATCCTTTATTCTTCAGGCCCTACCGTGGTAATCACATTTCAACGATGGAACACTGACCGCCGTTTGCTGTTTGATTTGGGTTCTTTTTTGTTGTTTACCGCTGAAATCTTCTTGCAGTAGTGTGCTAGATGTTAGTCACATTAATTACATGAGTTTTATACGACTAATAACGGTGTGTAACATCTGCTGTAAAGTTAAATCAACTATAACAATAGCTGGTTTAACTGCACATTTTTCCGACATACACATTACTTTATTCTGAATAGCTGAAAATTTTAAATTTTAGCTGACATTTAGCTGATTCAGTGGGTACACTCTGTCTTTGCCAACCTATCAGAAAGTGGTAAACATCACCAGGAATGCAACACAGATGACTATGTATCATTGTAAAGAAAACAGCGACCAACATCGATGCGGGATGTAGTTATTTGGTATGAAACATAAGCACTTCCAAACATGTTCTTTACATGTATAGCTCAGTCTAAACATGGCATGCTACAATCATTTTGGCTCGTTGGTCCCTTTTATCAAGTAACTCATTTTGATGTTCTTTACCAACAGTGTTATTTTGGTGCTAAAGTGAAACGCTTTATAAGTGTTCTCACTTGGATTTCATACTTAGAGTCATAAGGTCTACGATCACATATGGCAGAGCGTTTAGACCTATGACGATAATCTCTTAAAGAAGTCTGCCTGCACAAGATATGAGTTTCATTTTGCTTGTCAGACCCGCAAAATTCTAGAACAACCAGGAAGAGTACTACATCTACGGTGGATGGGGGGTTTGAAGGAATCAGACTACAAAGGCCATCGGTCACTACATCTACATCTACATAGATACTCAGGAAGCCAGCTTATGGTGCATGGCGGGGGTACCCTGTACAGCTTAAATCAGTAACATCAGGACTTGGTTGATCTTGTACATTTCAAATAATTCCAGCTTGTGCAATGTCCTCTGCACGTTAAAGATAATGTTAACTTTTGTTCACTAGGATTAATGAACTAAAATCTTCGTAGATACTGTTTACAACCTTATATGTTAGACTGTCAGTCAGTGAGGTTATTATTTTATCAGATAGTTAAAAGACTTAGATCTTGAATAATATATTATCAGTTTATGTTTCTGTTACCATTTCACAGTTCCACTCTACTAAGTACAAGGTGAATTCAGTTCAGTGAATGCAAAGATCAAATTTCTTACCATATTCTCATTATGTTATTTACTCAATTAATATTCATGTACTGCTAACATTGTTAGATATGGTATCACAAATTAAGTTACATAACGCTCATTGTAAGTACCCCAAAGGTTACATCTTCTTCTGTGGCATGGACGCCGCTATAATAAAAGGAAATTACCAAATATTTCAGCAGGTTATAGATCGTTAGTCAGATCATCTGCACTAGACGTAGGTTACTGTTTTGTGATCCCATGGTCGGAAGAATACTTATTTCACATGGTACTAGAGGATGACTCTCTTATTGTGTCTATAACGGAACATTACCTTTAGGTTCTGCATCCAGAGCAATAAACCAAAGCCCCTATACTTATTTCAGTGCTTAGTACATTTAACGTTCCACTTGTCTGTTGTGTTCATTTCAACACTATTTACCTAACTAGATATATGAGAAAGCTAATATTTGGTTTCCCATTAATGCAGATATTTCATTTGATTTCGTTTGATATAGCATCTGCCTTATTAATTACATACATTACAAAATCTTATATAACTCTTAACTTAGCCATCTCCAAATTACACTCCTTGCAGAAGGTCGAGTTCATCGTTTTTTCCTTATTGCCATATTTCTGACAAGGCTGCACTTAATTAGATATTAGGGCCATGCTACTGACTCCAATCCCCTTATGTAAATTTAATCTCACATTACAGCGGTCGTAATAAACCATTTCACTCAACATAACAAATGTCTTTCTGTTGATATACAGCAACTAGTTACTAACGTATCCTAGTTAGCTGTAAATTAATATTATTTGCAAAGAAAGACTGCACTATAGCATCTCAGAAGTAAGACAGTGAATCACTTATTCCTTGAAAGGAGAGCAGTGGTTATTTGCTTTTACTTTATTTTAGCTCAGTTGCTGTTTTACGATACTCAGTGGTACCCAGCTGTAGAGATAATTATCAGTATATCGTTTAAGAAATTATGGTTACTGAGCCCTGTGTCCTCCTACCTCCTCTTGTTTTCTTGTACACATTAGCGAAATAATTTTTTAAAATATTTTTATGGGAATATTGGCTTTCGATTTTCTTACTTCTTAGATACGCTAGCATTTGGATTCTTTTTTATGGGGAATTGGTTACCTGCTGGATTTAGACTGCCACAACAACATTTCATGACTATCATCAGGGGGGCTCAGTCAAGCAAGGTGCAGTTTGTCTAACTTTATTACCATGATATAGATCAAAATGTAGTTGATTGCGTGGATAGGAATACCACTGGTTACTATTATGATCGTTCCATGGAAGTGTTCCGTTATTTGGATTGCCGGGATATATCTATCATTGATCCTCCTCCTTCTTTTGCATTTCAGATAAACATCATTTGATGGTCCACCAGCCGCCATCTGAGCAGCAAGTGGAAAAGCAATAACGCTAGCATCAGAGCCAACTCACTGAACGTGATTGTTGCTGTTCTCCTGCCATGGTGGTTTCGCCAGGTTCTCACCATTGCCGTTTCGATAGCTGTTACTGTTATAACCGTCAGCTCTTACGCCCCCATTTATCAAATCAATTGCATCTAGAATGAACAGAAAATATTCCATTCAAGGATTTGTACCTATTTCTCTCTGATATCGATCGGTAGTTTCCGTTTAACGGTGCATAACACATCTCTGTGGGTCATAGGTTCATTCCAGAAGAGTTTCATTTAAATCTATTCATAAATATCCTCTTAGACTCTCTTGTGTGACATTACGAGGTTCAGGATTAAAACGATCCTTACACAGTCTATGCTGTATACACTTGGACCAACGTTTCACCAAAAAACACTCTCAAACTTTTTATATGTTTGGCAATATTCCGCGATTTTTCTTGCCCAAAGGGTACCCTCACGCCGCACAGATCATGTGATAAATTGTGTTATTTTATGTTCCGACCATGTTTTGCCTAAGACACTTGAATGGATTAAGAAAAACGACTGGGTTTGCACTTTCCTTTCCTGGAATAAACACCAGGTATTTTCTGCGTCTAAGGAGAAACAGAAGAAAGGATGGACTCTGCCTCCGTACTCCTCATTGCAAGACTTTGTGGTAATCGATTACTACTACGTCAGTATACATGATTTTTGGGAGGCTCTGGACTGTGGCAGTCATAATTAGTTCTAGCTATATGTGCTGTGCCATTTCTTTCTTGTTCCTTAAGAACATACCATTCATTTTCTACCTTACCTGTCTGAGAACTGAGCTGGGATGGCACACTGTCTTGCCTTTGAGACAACTCTTGCGTTAGCGTCTTGTGTAGCATTCTCCATTCGTTTTTGATAGTATGCAGTGAAGCGCTCTGCTTTGTGCATACTTAAGTAACGGTTTGCTGTATCGCCTTTTAAACTCTAATTCTAGCTTCTTTATGATCTGATCATCTTACTCTTTAAAAAACTCGTCTACCTTCTTTCTATATTTAGGGAAAATATCCTGTACTTCAGTTACTGCTTGCTGTAATGTTAATTTTAAAGTGTTCTGCTAAAACGTGACAGCAGCAAAGTCTGCGGTTAACCCTTCTACTATTTCGGGGATACCCTGTTTGTAATCAAGAAATTTCTTTTGTCATACTTTCATGATCTCTTTAGAACAATTCGTTTACTGATTGCCAGCATCGGTTTTCAACTGCTTCATTTGATTTTTAACCTGTTCAGTAACATGTGTAAACTAATTAGCCAAACTGCCACTTTTTTTATCCATAGTATTAAAATCTTCAGCCAAACCTGCCTATTTTCTAGCGATACTATCCAGTCAAGGCGTGCCACGCTTCATGCATGCAGGTTGTGCAGGCTAAGGTCGGTCTTGTTATTTGGCTTTTCTCGGTCGTTTTCGGAAGTACCCAGATAAGCGTGCCATTTCATTGAGCATTGCCGTGCGGCGTTCTTCGGTAGGCACAACTCTCTGATTTCTGCAGAATTCTGATGTCAGCGCAGTTTGTCCTTCCCCATATGTTCGTGGTATGAAGCACATTCAAAGCTCCAGTGGCTGTTTGTACAAAAAGAGACAACCTAGCGATCTGTCGCCACAATTCTTTAAAATTAATGGCAGTGACAGAAGAGAGGGATGACAGATCCCAATTTGCATACGTGACGGGTGCTCCTTATTTGCTATGAAACGACATTATAGCGCTCTGCAGAAATAATTTAAACTCTTAGATCACAATAAAAGAGCAAAAAATATAGGCGATCGACAGGTGGTATTCATTGTTCTGTAGATCAAGAGGCACTTGGAGCTTAATTTGCGGGCATGGGGTGCTTAAAGAAATTTGTGGTGTCAATAGCAAAATTTGAAGTAGCATCCATTATTCAGTTTTCAGTTGCAACAATTTTCTACGAAGGAAATAGGGACATCATCTGTTACTGCAAAGTACGTTGGTTAAGTAAACGGGCTTTCCGGGAACGAATTTTTTATTTAAATTTCACTGTCGAACTTATGAAGGAAAAGGAAAGCAGGAAAGAAAATTACGGGATCAGGAATGTATTGCTGACTTCACATTTTAAGTGGACTTGACTACACCTTGTCCACAGTAACACACTGCAGGGTAACGCCTTTCAGTTTTGGTGGGGATTAAATTAAAAAGAAAATCACGTTGTACAGGGGACGCATTCTGATGCAGACAGTCCATTTCCCTAAGCTCACTGGCGTTAAAGAAAGCGAGAGGTTTGGAGACTTCATTACGGCCTTGCAAGAATTAAAATGATCGTTTTATAAAAGTTCTGAGTACACCATCAATGTTACACATCTAGAGAGCAGTTTTCGTGGTTATTTGCTGTCTCAGTTAAAGGTGCCCCTGTGCATGAGCATATGTGACTGACTGGTCTATAAGGTATTTCCAGCTTTAATTAGAAAAAACAAAGCTACGTTGCTTTTCTCGGTTTGATTTTCCAGTTCTCCATAACGGGGTTGCAAAAGTGCTATATTATTTCTGTCTAAATATTTGTGAGAAAGACTGGTCTTTGGACTAGTAGCATAACAGGATCTTTACCTTAGCAATACACATAGCAACAGCTTCGTTCGCAGCAGGTAAAGTTGTCCGACGCGCTGAAGCTCTAAGGTTATCTACGTTCTCACGCGCGAATTCGCCCTCTCTTTCATGATTAGATACATATTTTCTGTATCTTACGAATCTGTCATAGTAATTTTCTGTCCACTTTTTATTATATTGATGTTAGCAGATAATTATTTGACGCACAACTGATAGTACTGCAGTCAGGACGCAAACAAGTCGCGGATAGTATTCATACGGAACACGATGTTACTGAGGAAAATATTTCTTTGAAAACAGCCGGGCGACGCTAATACAAACTGTTCACGTAGAGTCATGGACAACCGCTTACTTAAGAAAATAGAGTATTTATAAAACAGTTACACCTTAGGTCAATAACAATTTCTCAAGACAAGGTGGGACTCAAGAAAATGGATCTCGCTACTGCGAAATTCTACGTTCTTATTCACGACTGAATGAATGTAGCGATTCCTTACCTTGTGCTCTGTTGTAGACGACAATATAACTTTCATTGCTTCTTTTTTTAATTTTTACCTTCTTTTTGACATTTCTTTTGAGTTTTATGACTTGTTAAAGTAAATCTTTATTCTTGATGTACTTTCCCCTCTTTTATAAGTTTATTTACGTTTAGTTCTCTTGTGTGCCGTTTGGTTAAATGCAAAGTAATAAACAACCATGTAGGAATAGGAGATTGGTGGTTAACGAGGTCATTAGAGACGGAGGACAAGCTCGGATTAGGCAAGGAAATCGGTCGCTCCCTGTCAAAGCAACCATCCAGGCATTTGCCTGAAGCAATTTAGGGAAATCGCGGAAAATCTATATCTGGATCGCAGGCGGCCACTGCGCCACCTTGCACGGTAAACAGTCGTCAAATACATACTGTATATCCTTTTGAATAGAATTGCATGTACATCATAATAAATTATTCCACATTAACAGTCCTATCACGGTCGTCAGGCCGGCCTGAGTGGCCGAGTGGTTCTAGGCGCTACAATCTGGAGCCGAGAGACCGCTACGGCCGCAGGTTCGAATCCTGCCTCGGGCATGGATGTGTGTGATGTCCTTAGGTTAGTTAGGTTTAAGTAGTTCTAAGTTCTAGGGGACTGGTGACCGCAGATGTTAAGTCCCATAGTGCTCAGAGCCATTTGAACGGTCGCCAGTGTCCGTCCACTACCTTCCATCACAGCTTAGAAAGAAATACGAAGAATCTGTCAGGTTAATTATTGTCCAAAGAGGGTCTATGGTCTAGATCACATAAAAGTCCATCACAAAGGTGAGACAATATCGTGTTGAAATTTATCATAACAAACATTTTACGATAAAATATCTTTCTCTCACGCTGTAACTAAATAATGAAATTAACTGGCTTTGTTAACATTCTATGACCGTAAAACTTAAAATTATAAGTCCACCAATTTCTGTTTGCACTGACAATTCAGCCTGCGTCAGGATTAAAAAAAGGTAGGTTCCATGTAGTAAATATAAATAGTAATTACCTCAAAGAGAGTGTCACAATTGCAGCTCAACGGATCGCGACCAACCGCTAATTCTGATCACAAAAACTCAGCGTTTGATCAGTGAGTAAACTGGACATCAACGTGAAGGTTATACAATGAACTTGATTTATCTTTACTTATTATTTAATAAGTCTTACATGGACGATATGTCAAATATGTCCGCAGAGATACAAGTAAGATGGCGAGCGTAAGGACAGCTAATAAGACTGAAAGGAAGCAAGTGACAGACTTTAAGCATGAATAGATGCAGGTGATTCGCAGCTGTCAGCAATTACTATCCCAGGTCCCATGCAAGCGAAGGAGAATGTCTCCTGTACCATAATACTACTCCCACCAACTTCCCACCACGCTGCACGTTTCGAGCCACCGTTCAAGGCGTTTGTGGAGACGAACATCAGCCTAGTGTATAAAAAATGTGATTCACCCGAAGAGCCGACACATTTCCGTTGATCGGCTGTCGAATGCCCATGGTCCCGTGCCTACTGCAATCGTAACTGACGATATCGATGCGTCAACATGTGAACCCGTGGTCTGCTACGGAGCTCCATGTTATGGAATGTACAATGAACGGTTTACTCCGAAACACTAGTGCGTGCACCAGCATTTGGCTCTATCGGCAGAGACACCACGGGACACCATCTATCCTAGTTTTCAGAGCAGACAAACCTACAAACCCTGGTTTCTGTGAAGAGTCGTGGGCGTCCAAATATTTGGCGGCTGTGGTAGTTCCACTGTTCTTCTACTTTGTTCCGTAGATGCTCACGACAGTAGCACGCGAACATTCGACTGGTTTCGCAGTTTTCGAGATACCCGTTGGCAGGCTCTGGGTAATAATATCACTTGTCAAAGTTTCTTATCTCAATAGATTTCTGCACTTGCAGCCCGTATCTTCGTTAAGGTGATTCCCCGTCCATGTCCACTTACATACTTTTGTTACCGCGTCATGTACTCGCAAAGCCACCTGGCAGCATCCAACATGGCGGTGGGCAGTGATCATAATGTTCTGGTGTATGAATGTATGTCGTATGTCTGTATATATGTAGACTTTAAGTCAATGTAATGGATACTGTATAAGTAGTTTTATTTGCATGATGATGATGAAAGAAGAGAGAATGCGGAAACTGTCCTCTTCAGATGGACGGATTACCAACAACAGTGCAACATGCACTCACTTCATTAGAGTTTGTGCAAAAGCATGGAATTTAATCCAGGAAAAAGACGGAAAAATCTGGTGTTCAGGATCTTTACGCCACCATCTCGCCTCCCTTCGCTTGCGGATTAAGAACTGGCCTGCCATCCAGAGTTCGATGGTACGGTACGCTCGTGCATTAGTGGCCTCGGGTATGGAGGGGGATAATAGAAAAAGATCTTGTCCCGCATTGCTTAATTCATAGTGAGAGTCAAGACGAACCACCCCTAATTTCAATCTACGTACCAAAGTAACGATCATTCGTTTTGACAGTTGAAAAGAATTTTCCCATACGCCAGTGACAGATTGTTTTCCAATCTTCACGTCAGAAATACAACATATGTACAACAAATGTACATATGGAACGGAGTTTGTCCTTGGACGGATTGCCCTCACGACTTCGCGCTTATATGAAAAAAGACAATTTCGGTAATAGCATCGTCATCGGGTTGCAGAATAGAAACATTAGTAACTGCCATATTGTGTATGGACGAACTATTGCGGTCTCAACCACGGGACCAACAAAGGCATAAAAAGAATCAGAAGAAGCTGAATTCAAACCCTAACGACAAACATTCACTGCGTGCAGTTGCATAGTTCTGACAAAGATAACAGAGAGTAAATTCTGTAGAAAATCAATTCGTCTATTCAAGAAGACAGCATTCAAACTCTAATCCAGTCGTGCTGATTTAGGCTGTCTGTGGATTCTGTAAACCACTCTAGGCGATAAGTCTTTCTCTTCACCGTCATTGCCTGGTACGAACTGGAGTTCCATCAGCACTGAGTTTGATACTGACTGACTGGCGAACACTGAACATTCTCCTTTCCATTAAATGAGGTTCTAAAGGTTGTCAGTGATGCCACCCTCATACAAAAAGAACTGATGTTGCCGAAGAATTATTTGGATCCACTGTGAAGCTGAATATTCAATGAAGCTGACATTTAAATCTGTGGGTCTAATTAAGTCAGCTAAGAAAGTGGAAATGCCTACAGCAGCATGTAAAAAACAATACGGATAGCCTGTGTTTTGTTTGTAACCGGAAAAGACTCTCGCTTACTCTCCGCTTCATAAATTAAATTAGAGAAAGCGAGATAAGACCGCGAGCTAATGAACACGTACAGCGGCAACCCGGGAAACTTTGGTGTCCCACAAGGCGTCTAGCGGCCCGGACGTTGAGTCGGCAAGAGCGCGCACACTCGGATGATAAGTGAGGCCTTTCGAATTGGTAGCGGCCTCCGTTTGTCACCCGAACTGCAGTGCCGTGAGGCCTCATTGCTGGCCACAGAGAAAAGAGAAACTAACGATGAAAGATGGAGCTTCATGAGCCACCTTTCAGGTTCGCCACGAGTAGCTGTGATCATGGTTGCTGAGAGACCGAGGACTGTCTGAAAATAAAACTCCTCTCGCCACAAATTCTAGTCCAGGCAACGAGCGAAAATTACGGAAAATTCGTGCAGTCACAAATCTCTGTACATTGGAAGGACGGAATGTCACGAACAACAAAAATCCCTACTGGTAGAGATTGAGCATATGAGTGATATTGGAGGTGGCGAATGTTTGAAGGTCATCTTCTTAAGTAATATTCTTAAGCTTTCCTTGAATTGCTCGAAAACCGCTGCTTCTAGCCCAGTACAAAACTAGACCACATTAAATTTCCTTCAAATAATGGCTCATTCACTTTTTCTCTAGAACAGTTTCCGCACGGCAGGAGATGGTTCAATCGGAGATTATTGAAGTTAGTGTCCCAATAGTATAAAATTATTACTATATGAAGTGGTTTAAGAAGAAATATTAAATATGTGTACCACGTGTAAGTTCAAGTGGCTCTGAGCACCATGAGACTTAACATCTGAGGTCATCAGTCCCTTAGAACTTAGAACTACTTAAACCTAACTAACCTAAGGACATCACACACATCCGTGCCCGAGGCAGGATTCGAGCCTGCGACCTTAGCGGTCTCGCGGTTCCAGAATGTAGCGCCTAGAACCGCTCGGCCACCCTGGCCGGCACCACGTGTAAGTACATTAAAGCATTATTAACCGATAACTTGTGGTCTCGGGTTGTAACAGTGCGGAATAGAGTCAGATGCGAGGGAAGGTGTGTCTCCGGGTTTGGTCGTGCATTTCCGTTCTCCGTACGTATGTAAACGGAAGAGCGAGCAGATGATTCCCTACTATACGTAGTATCATACTGCGTCGCAAGTAGCAACTACGAGGCCTACGAGAAAAACAGGTCGTGGCTCGTAGGTCACATGACGTCACACTGCAGGTGTTACGAGTGCCAGCAGTCGTCTCCAGCAGGGAGCGAGTAACTAAGCAGACAAATTTAATATTTCTTAACCGCACGTTTAAATGCATGCATGTTCTCGATAGCTCACAACAAAGATAAGACTTTCAATTCCCCGCAGAAACCTTACAGCGGCCGTATAGGACGCCAAAGTAACAGCTTCCTTTCTAGCACTGTGGAAAAGTGTGCAGAGATTTGCGTAGGTTTTATACATAGAAGTAATTGGGTGAGTATTATGGGAAACTCACATCTGTAGTCCTCGTAATGTTAACAGACAATGTGGAAAACAAGCCCCACGGGGCTGGTGTACTCACTGCGGCTCCAGTGATTGACGAGGTGCACTGACGCGGGTCTGTATAGCTTTGTGAACAAGTCTGTAGTAACTTCTTGTGATTTAGCGGGATAGACAGAATGGCAGTCACCGGCTCCGTATGGAGCCCGTTGTGGCAGGGAATGCATAATCACAGTTCGGCGACCCACCTTCCCTGCGCTACCAGCATCCAACCGTGTCTAACGACCGATCCTGATTCAGCGCCCACACCACAATGTGTCTCTTAATACGCTCTGTTCCACATAGACATGTTATACACCCTGAATAGAGCTTCCTAATGCACTTCATTCAACACTATTAATTTTATTCCATTAAAACACAATTTGTAATTATCTGTGGTTTTTCCATCTCATGCAACGTGGTAACTGCTAGTCCCAGGAAAAATTTAACCGGACGTTTTTCTTAGTATATTTACCTCAGTTGTGTAGTGCAAACATCCTATCTAGAACCTGCGATTTTCGACAATTTAAGGATGCCGCTGCCGCGAAGGTAAGGTACGAGACATTAGGAGTCATACGGAGGGAATATAGATAGTCGCTTCTCCTTCGCTCTATTTGCGAGTAAAACAGGGAAGGAAATGGCTAATAGTGGTGTAGGGTACCCTCCGCCACGCACCGTACAGTGGCTTACGGAGTATCTTTGTAGACGTAGATTCAAGTAAAACATAAAAAAGTGACATTTAAATACCCCTCCCCCAATTCCACCCTCACACTCCACCAATGCGTATTTTTAGGGTGTTGTTCAAGACACTCCTTCCCACCACTGTACAAAAATTTATTACTTCATGATTTATTTCCCCAATTTGACCTCTCTTGATTTTCGTTGTAAATATAGAGTGTGTCTCAGAAATGTTGCTACAGAGTTCGAGGGGTTGTAGAGTCTGTCTTGAGGAACAAACCGAGGATAGGAGCCCAGAAAGGTCATCCATCGTCGCTACAGTGAGGCGAAGTAATAGATGGTGGCGCCTGACACTGGGTCAGCCTTCGGCTGCAAACGGACGTTGACGGACAGAAACGTTGATTGTGACTCAGTGATCGCCGCTGGTTGCCACGAACGCCAGTGGAGAAGACAGAGCTAGCTGCTGTAAAGACAGACTTCGCCTCCTGTGAATGTTATGCTCTATTACCTCAGTGAATTACTGTTTCGAACATGTTATCCCGTCTGCAATTCATTTTTTCTTGTATTTCGTAAAACACTAGAGATTTTTCGAGGGTTCCAGGTGAAAAATAAATTGCACATGGAAACCGGTGTCCGAAACCGTCATCCACCGAGCCAACAGAACATCCTGTTTATAGGAGGCGAGGCCTGCCTTTACAGCAGCTAGCCCCACTTTGTCCACTGGCGATCGTGGCAATCAGTCACGATCAAGGAATCACTTACAACGTCACGAACCTTCTCCCAGTATCTCGTCTCCTACCTTCGAAACTTTACAGAAGCTCTCCTGCGAACCTGGAGGAAGTAAAGCTGTGAGGGCCGGGCGTGAGTCGTGCTTCGGTAGCTCAGATGGTAGAGCACTTGCCCGCGAAAGGCAAAGGTCCCGAGTTCGGGTCTCGGTCGGGCACACAGTTTTAATCTGCCAGGAAGTTTCATATCAGCGCACACTCCGCTGCAGAGTGAAAATCTCATTCTTTATAACGACACGTTCCGTCGACGGTCCGCCACCGCACGAAGTCTTGTTCTCTGCCAAAGGGACGACTCAGTGGCAGGTGCCGAAGCCTTTAACTTCTGCACGGGTTCCCGTTCTCGATACGTTCCTCGAAACACCATCTGAAACCCCTCCAAGTGTGTCGAAAACATTTCTAGATCACCCTGTACATGCAATCTGACACGTGCATTCCCATTTATCACAGAGAATTCTTCACCACAATATTCTGTGTCTACTTTAACTATGGTGGATTTACACAACACTTGCATCGTGTACAACAGACTGACTCCCCTGTATGAATGCGGGGCAGAGGAGAAGCGACCTTATCGTTTTCGTCTATCCTTTGCAAAAACTAAGTTAAGTATTTTGTAGACAACAACGATCTACTAAGGTAAAGACGTTACTTGCAATCGAGAGCAGTGTATGCAAACACTGATGAAATAATACACTATGACCAACTGATTAACAGAACATTGGTCCACCTGCATAATAAATTAATTCTACATGGTATGAATTCAACAAGCCCTCGGTACGTTTCTGGTGAAACGCATAGGTCACGCTGTTCCCGTAGACTAGGGACGTCTGTGTTGTGGGCGTGGAGCTGGCACCAGAGAACGTACAAGATGTGTGGCATCAAGTTCATATCAAGCGAATTCGTTGGTCAAGACACCACAATTAGTTCACTATCATGCTCCTCAAACAACTGTATCAAAACTCTGGACATGAGGCATCTCTCGAAGATGCGATCAGTGTGTGGGGAAGACATCAAACACGGACGGATGGTAGCGGCCCGCAGTACTGTTAACGTAGTATGCACTTGTCGTGGTGCCTTCGAATATTTCCATAGCGCCAATCGAACACTCTGTGAATGTCCCCCATCGCGTAATACAGACCCCATTAATGTGCGCCCCGTGGCGCCTGCGTTTTTAGATCAGCGGTTCGCGTCGATGAAGGCTTGTCTGGCCACAACCATCGACTTCGTGTAAGAAGCAATGTAATGCATTCGACGATGCAACATGTTAACATTGGCTTAATAATTTTAGGAGGATAGAAGAGACCATGAAACTTAGTGACTATGTATAGTCGCTCTACAGAATCGCTAAAGGTTTTTTTTTATCTTTGACAAGACGACAACCTATAGTTAAGTATTATCTTTTGATAAGGATCATCTCTGCTTATCACGAACAACTCCGGCAACACCCCTTTTTCTACAGTACCTGTATCGCTCTGAGCCGTCCGATCAGTTAATCAGCAAGAGTCAGCTAAGGCAACGCCTCTGACGACGTCCATCACAGTTCAGGATGAAACGTTAGTAACAAAACAGTTTCGTGGGCAACGATCATACACCCAGAAATATTTACCATCAGCAATGTTGAGTTATGTAAGTGGATTTCCCTATTTGCGGCCCGTATCTTCGCTATACTATTTAACCATTCATCGTTGCTACTTTGTTATGCCTTCTTTATCGCATCAAGTGTCCATATACTCCCACGAGGTGGCATTCTGTCTTGCCGTGGCGAGTGGTCATAATCCTTGGGCTCATCCATGTACATTGATCTCTTTCGCTGCTGGACAGATAACGATCTAATCGTCTTAAAATATTTAAAGCTATGAATTTTTTGAATATCTAAAAGTGTTCGCAATGACTTTTTCTTACCATATGTTTTAGGCCAGACGAATGTGTAATATCCAGAGACCGTGAAAACTGCAACAAGTACAATCAGTACATTAAAATCGCGACATATAGGCTTTTCCTCATAAAATAAAATAAAGGTTCCAACCAAAGATTATACACCTTGAACTAATTGGCCGTCCTTTTTCGTTTGCAGCAAAATGTATACTGTTCTACGAGATCACTGCCACGATTGTTGGTCACTACTGATGTTGGTTTTGTGGTGTGCGCAGGACTGCACCCCTGCATATTCGGCCACCAGTCCATTACAGGGATGTTATTGTCGTGTAACCACTCCGCCATTGGCCGTGGATTATGAACAGGTGCTGGGTCATGTTGACAGACGCAATCGCCATCCCGAATTGCTCTTCAACAGTGGGAAGCAAAAAGGCTCCTAAAACATCAGTGTTGGCCTGTGCTGTGGTAGTGCCATGTAGAACAACAAAGGGTGCAGGCCCCCCCCATGAGAAGCGTATCCACACCCTGCCGTCGGATCGCCATATTGGTTACCGTGATCCTCGTCACTCCACACAACGTTTTTCCACTGTTCAATTGTCCAATGTTTACGCTCTTTACACCATGCGAGGCGGCTTCTGGCATTTACCGGCGTGATGTGTAGCCTATGAGTAGCCTTTCGACGATGACTCGACTCACCTCCCGCATTACTGTCATACTACTTTGCGGTGGATCCTGATTCAGTTTGGAATTCCTGTGCCGTGATCTGGACGGATATCTGCCTATTACACATTACGAACCACTTCAACTGTCGGCGGTCTCTGTCAGTCAACAGACGAGGTCGGCCTGTACGCTTTTTATTTATTTATTTATTTATTTATTGTTCCGTGGGACCAAATTAAGGAGAAGTCTCCATGGTCATGGAACGAGTCAATACATGAAATTATAACACGATATTAGAAACAGATAAAATGAAATAGAAAAAAAAACCATATTTAGGTGACAAGTCGTAAGTTTAAATAAAGAAAATCAACAATGTAACACTGGAATTTGCTTAATTTTTTAGCTCTTCCAGGAGCTCCTCGACAGAATAGAAGGAGTGAGCCATGAGGAAACTCTTCGGTTTAGACTTAAAAGAGTTTGGGCTACTGCTAAGATTTTTGAGTTCTTGTGGTAGCTTATTGAAAATGGATGCAGCAGAATACTGCACTCCTTTCTGCACAAGAGTCAAGGAAGTGCATTCCACATGCAGATTGGATTTCTGCCTAGTATTAACTGAGTGAAAGCTGCTAACTCTTGGGAATAAGCTAATATTGCTAACAACAAACGACATTAAAGAAAATATATACTTTGAGGTTTTCGAGTTTACACCACATATAGCTCGAACAGCCCGTTTTTGAGCCAAAAATACCCTTTTTGAAACAGAAGAATTACCCCAAAAAATAAAACCATACGACATAAGCGTATGAAAATGTGCGAAGTAGACTACTTTTCGTGTTGAAGTGTCACTTATTTCAGATACTGTTCTAATGGTAAATAAAGCAGCATTTAGCTTCTGAACAAGATCCTGGACATGGGCTTTCCACAACAGCTTACTATCTATCCGAACGCCTAGGAACTTGAACTGTTCCGTCTCACTTATAATATGCCCATTCTGTCTGATCGAAATATCGGTTCTTGTTGAATTGTGAGTTAGAAACTGTAAAAACTGAATCTTACTGTGATTTAGCATCAAATTATTTTCCACAAGCCACGAACTTATTTCATGAACTACATTATTTGATACTGTTTCAATATTACAAAAAAGATCCTTCACCGCCAAGCTGGTGTCATCAGAAAACAGAAATATTTTTGAATCACCTGTAATACTAGAAGGCATATCATTTATATAAATAAGAAACAGCAGTGGCCCCAGCACCGACCCTTGGGGAGCGCCCCACTTAACAGTGCCCCATTAGGACTGAACATCACTACCACTCTCAATATTGCGGAGAATTACCTTCTGCTTTCTGTTCTTAAAGTAAGAGGCGAACCAATTGTAAGCTACTTCCCTTACTCCATAATGGTTCAACTTCTGCAGTAATATTTTGTGGTCAGGCACAGTCAAACGCCTTCGTTAAATCAAAGAAAACACCTAGCGTTCGCAACCTCTTTTTAAACCGTCCAAAACCTCACATAGAAAAGAGAATATAGCATTTTCAGTTGTTAAACCATTTCTGAAACCAAACTGAACATTTGACAGCAAATTATGTGAATTTAAATGCTCCAGTAACCTTGTATATACAACCCTCTCGATAACTTTAGCAAACACCGATGGCATAGAAATAGGTCTATAATTATCAACATTATCCCTGTCACCACTTTTATAAAGTGGCTTCACTACCGAGTCCTTTAATCGGTCAGGAAACCGACCACTCCTAAAGGAAAAGTTACAGATATGGCTAAGTACTGGGCTAACATACATAGAACAATACTTCAGTATTCTGCTAGATACCCCGTCATATCCATGAGAGTTCTTGGTCTTTAGTTATTTAATTATTAACCCAATCTCCCTCTTGTCAGTATCATGGAGGAGCATTTCAGGTAACAGTCTCGGAACACTTTTTTCTAAGAGCGCTATATGATTCCCTATTGGGACTAGGTTTCCATTTAGTTCACCTGCTATATTCAGAAAGTGATTATTAAATACTGTACATGTATGCGACTTATCAGCAACACGGACATTCCCACTACGCACTGATTCTATATCCTCGACCTGTCTCTGCAGACCAGCCACTTCCTTTATGACTGACCATATGGTTTTAATTTTATCCTGAGACTTAGCTATTCTATCTGCTGTAGGCCTACCGCAATAGTATAGGAAACATCTGAAGCGTTGTAAATTAAAATCAGAACTGCTATTGACTCACATCTGCTCTACGTGCCATTCACGTTTCCACTTCACTATCACATCGGAAGCAGATGGCGTAGGAATGTTTAGGTGTGTGGAAATATCGCGTACAGACATATGACACAAGTGATACCCAATCAGCTAACCACGTTCGAAGTCAGTGAGTTCCGCGCAGCGCCCCATTCTGCTCTGTCATATGTGTAATGACCACTGAGATCGCTGATACGCAGTACCTGGTGGCAGCACAATTCACCTAATAAGAAAAGCATACGTTTTTTGGGGGTGTCCGGATAGTTTTGATTTCATAGCGTAAGTGACGTGCAATGTGTGGTACACAGCGCGGCCGTTGCGTGCACCTACTCGCGTCCGCGCTCTCGCGCATCCATGTGAGACAGCAGATGGACTTATCCGCGGACGTCTAGTTAGGTCGGGGCGCCACCACTCCATGCCCAATTAAGTTCCGAGCTCTGACAGGCCAATTACCCCTATAAATCTGAGATACGGGCCAGACGACTGCTTCTACAACATGTATCCGCCAAGGTATCGTCTCGTTCCCACTTTTTTTTTTTTTTTGTCATCAGTCTGCTGACTGGATTGATACGGCCCGCCACGAATTCCTTTACTGTGCTAACCTCTTCATCTCAGAGTAGCACTTTCAACCTATGTCCTCAATTATTTGCTTGGCGTATTCCAGTCTCTGTCTTCCTCTACAGTTTTTGCCCTCTACAGCTCCCTCTAGTACCATGGAAGTCATTCCGTCATGTCTTAGCAGATGTCCTATCATCCTGTCCCTTCTCCTTATCAGTGTTTTCCACATATTCCTTTCCTCTCCGATTCTGCATAGAACCTCCTCATTCCTTACCTTATCAGTCCACCTAATTTTCAACATTCGTCTATAGCACCACATCTCAAATGCTTCGATTCTCTTCTGTTCCGGTTTTCCCACAGTCCATGTTTCACTACCATACAATGCTGTACTCCAAACGTACATCCTCAGAAATTTCTTCCTCAAATTCAGGCGGGTATTTGATATTAATAGACTTCTCTTGGCCAGAAATGCCTTTTTTGCGATAGCGAGTCTGCTTTTGATGTCCTCCTTGCTCCGTCCGCCATTGGTTATTTTACTGCCTAGGTAGCAGAATTCCTTAACGTCATTGACTTCGTGACCATCAATCCTGACGTTAAGTTTTTCGCTGTTCTCATTTTACTACTTATCATTACCTTCGTCTATCTCCGATTTACTCTCAAACCATACTGAGTACTCATTAGACTGTTCATTCCGTTCAGCAGATCATTTAATTCTTCTTCACTTTCACTCAGGATAGCAATGTCATCAGCGAATCGCATCACTGATATCCTTTCACCTTGTCTTACACCCTTCTTAATACGAGCACTTCGTTCTTGATCGTCCACTCTTATTATTCCCTCATGGTTGTTGTACATGTTGTATATGACCCGTCTCTCCCTATAGCTTACCCCTACTTTTTTCAGAATCTCGAACAGCTTGCACCATTTTATATTGTCGAACGCTTTTTCCAGGTCGACAAATCCTATGAAAGTGTCTTGATTTTTCTTTAGCCTTGCTTCCATTATTAGCCGTAACGTCAGAATTGCCTCTCTCGTCCCTTTACTTTTCCTAAAGCCAAACTGATCGTCACCTAGCGCATTCTCAATTCTCTTTTCCATTCTTCTGTATATTATTCTTGTAAGCAGCTTCGATGCATGAACTGTTAAGCTGATTGTGCGATAATTCTCGCACTTGTCAGCTCTTGCCGTCTTCGGAATTGTGTGAATGATGCTTTTCCGAAAGTCAGATGGTAATTCGCCAGACTCATATATTCTACACACCAACGTGAATAGTCATTTTGTTGCCACTTCCCCAACTTTAGAAATTCTGATGGAATGTTATCTATCCCTTCTGACATATTTGACCGTAAGTCCTCCAAAGCTCTTTTAAATTCCGATTCTAATACTGGATCTCCTATCTCTTCTAAATCGACTCCTGTTTCTTCTTCTATCACATCAGACAAATCTTCACCCTCATAGAGGCTTTCAATGTATTCTTTCCACATATCTGCTCTCTCCTCTGCATTTAACAGTGGAATTCCCGTTGCACTCTTAATGTTACCACCGTTGCTTTTAATGTCACCAAAGGTTGTTTTGACTTTCCTGTATGCTGAGTCTGTCCTTCCGACAATCATATCTTTTTCAATGTCTTCACATTTTTCCTGCAGCCATTTCGTCTTAGCTTCCCTGCACTTCCTATTTGTTTCATTCCTCAGCGACTTGTATTTCTGTATTCCTGATTTTCCCGGAACACGTTTGTACTTCCTCCTTTCATCAATCAACTGAAGTATTTCTTCTGTTACCCATGGTTTCTGTGGTGTCACCGCCAGACACCAGACTTGCTAGGTGGTAGCCTTTAAATCGGCCGTGGTCCGTTAGTATACGTCGGACCCGCGTGTCGCCACTATCAGTGATTGCAGACCGAGCGCCGCCACACGGCAGGTCTAGAGAGACGTCCTAGCACTCGCCACAGTTGTACAACCGACTTTGCTAGCGATGGTTCACTGACAAAATACGCTCTCATTTGCCGAGACGATAGTTAGCATAGCCTTCAGCTACGTCAATTGCTACGACCTAGCAATGCGCCATTACCAGTTACTGTTGATACTGAGTCATGTACAGTCAAGAGCGACGCTCATCATTAATGGATTAAAGTTAAGTATTCCACCAGCTACGTCCGTTTTTCTAAAGTCTAAATTCCTTGTCCTGTTCCAGACCTCACGCCAGCCAGCGTGAGCTAAAACGCGTGCCTTTCGGCTTCCTCTCATAGTGGGTTGGCTGTCTTGCCAATCCACAACAAGAAGTCCCGTGTCAGTACGGATATGCATGACGGATGATGGCCGACTGCTCGACGTCGTGAGGCTGTCACAGTGGAAAGGAGGTTGGAATCTGCCGGAGAATGTGAACGCACACTGGAGGGATCTCAAGACTGCCGCCTGGTGTCGAAGCGGACAGTGTTCAGGCAGGAAGGCAGTAGAAGTGTGGAATTACAACGTTGCCTGAAGCCTGGTGTTAACAGTAGGCATCGTCTGACTGGAGCAGCGGATGGTGTTTGCTTCCGAACGTCCAGAGGATGCAGCAGCTGAGAGCCAGGAACAGACTTAGCGTACGTCCGGGGCTAGCCCAGGGAGTCCTGTTTTTTTAGTGCTGTGCGGGGGAATGTCCATTCCTGCAGGGCGTCCAAGGTATGAGAATTTTATGAACGTCCAATATATGAGAATTTTATGACAGGCGAGGTTTCTTTTTAATTTTAGACATCGCCTTTTTGAAGATTCTCTTACTTGTCGGCCGTTGTGCCATCGCTGTCGTCAATGGGGAGGCATGGCAGCAAATACTGTAACAGTTTTGGAGGAAGAGCAACAATATAGGTTAGGTGCAGGCCGGTGTGGCCGAGCGGTTATAGGCGCTACAGTCTGGAACCGCGAGACCGCTATGGTCGCATGTTCGAATCCTGTCACGGGCATGTCCTTAGGTTATTTAGGTTTAAGTGGTTCTAAGTTCTAGGGGACTGATAACCTCAGAAGTTAAGTCCCATAGTGCTCAAAGCCATTTGAACCATAGGTTAGGAATTCAGGGTGTTGAAAAGATGTTCCATGATTTCCGAAGTGGCTGCATTGAGCAACAGAATACCACACGTCCAGGTGCTCTATAATGCATATGTGAAGAGCCAAGAGCAGTTGAGCAAGTACTTATAGCTCTCTACATAACTTCAAGCACTACCTGCTGCACAACAAATTTTCATTTATTGTCAGTCATTTGGCAAAACAACAGGGACAATGTGTTTATGTTGTTTCGGTGTCTTAAGTTATTCGTCTGCGCGTGCTTGATCATTTTATCTCTGTTCGGTTTTGTCTCATCCTTTAGCAATGTGCTAAAGAATATGTATGTTTTGTGTGAGTGTGTGTGTGTGTGTGTGTGTGTGTACGTAATGTTAATCTGCAATAGCAATACATATATTTCAAATTATGTAACTGTGGTAACAATGAACGTTTTTATTAGTGGGCGATGTACTGAAGAATTTTCTTTGCCACATAGAGAAAATTGTTATCTTAAAGACTACATGAATTCAGCTAAACATAGGAATGCTGTTAATGTTACTGCTTCACCAAACATAAGATTTTCTTCACAGCCAAAGATGGGAGTTGTGATGTGCAATGTGCTATAAAAGAAGCTACATTTTTATGCCACACTGACAGGCACGAACTCAGTTCCAAAATGTCAGGACGCAGATCTAAACTGGCCGGAAAGTTATATGATCCAAAATTTTCTTCTGCCACAAGCAAAATCGAGGCAGTTGTTATTAACGTTATTCGTTATTTATGTTTGATAATGTTTTACGTTCTTTGGGAAACTTTAATTACGTAAGTGTAGCCACGGCTTGCTCAAATAGGAAGTAAAACTTGTCCCGATTGTTGAAAGATATTTGCGTCTGGAGGAGGCAATTCAAGTGATCCTTTTAAATTTCGATGAAGTGTCAGATGAAACAGCCGGAACTTTGACCCAGTATTTCTTGCAGTTATTGAAAATACAAAAACTTGATGAAACGTTAGTTGGTTACACTGCTGATAACACTGACAGAAATTTTAGTACTCTGAAGAAAAAGGGAGATAAAAATGTGTTCAGAAAGGGTCAAACTGATTTGATACATAGACTTACTTATGAGTTCGTGGTTCAGCCCGCAATGTACACAAACCATTTCTGCAGAAACTCATATTTAATGAAAAATGCAACTAAATAAATAAAATTTTAACTTTCAGTACACCGTCTAGGCTTCTAAGTAATTTTAAAAATATGATCTGGGCAGAACCCAAAACAGATATGGTAATACGACCCGGATTGGCCCCAAAAAATATGGTAAGGTCAAGCCATGAACCGTTTGCAGAAGAAAAATTTCCGTTATGACGAGTTGAAGACTAAACACAAGAGAGAAGTTCCATTTTCTTGTAATGACCTTCTAGACTGCGTCTTTGCAAAGTTCAGAGCAGAAGTACAGCGGGAACGCAATGGTGTGTGTATAAGTGTACAGTATTTTGATGAAACACAGTGAGGCTGAGTACTGTAAATCAGTAATTTATTCGACGAATTGTATTTTAACGACAAGCCTTTAGTGACTCAAGTGGCCTTCCGATTTGACTTTATATCTAATGCCTATTGGGTTTCTGCGTCACTTGAGATTACATATTTTGTCCGTATCGTCGGTCCGTCTACGCTGTCTTAATGGGGTGTCCCCGTCCTTCTTTGTGAACTAGTGTGTATTTAGACTATATTGAGTGTCCCTTGCATATAGCAAGTTTCGGGGGAGCAAAGTATTTATATTAGATGAAATATGTATATTAGTTTAAGATTTTCTGATTGTTTATTCATTTGCGCTTCATTAAGCTTTTATTATTATTCTGGACCGAATGCTTAATTTGCTGAAATTTTATGTTGTTATATAAAGTGTTTAGTCATTTGGAATACTGAATCTCTTGGTGTGTTATGCGTAACGCATGCTATCAGTTAATTGTAAGTTTCTTGCTGTTAATGAAACAAAGATTTAGTTGGTTAAGGGTGCACGGCTAACCAAACTCCAGTTCTCGCGATATTATACGCCGCAGTAATAAAACTGAACCTGGTAACCATAATGAGTTGTAATAATGACCTGCATGAACACTAAACAGTGTTTTCGCAAGTACTCGTAAATCTATTTGAAATCATGTACAGTGTTAGTCCGAACTAGAGTATCGATGTCGGAGTGCTCTGGTTTCTACACTACTCATAAGCATTCTACTTTCCAATGTCTTATACCTTTAGCTATCTAAGGTGAACCTCTTAGCATCCTCCATACGACGATACTGAACAGAGTTGAAAAATTATTTTCTCAAAACAAAATAGTTTACGAAGATGTAGAGTAAAAAACTGAGTTTTGCGGCCATATCTTTTCAGTAAATGTCGTAAGAGTTTTGGGTTTAAAATGATTCAAATGGCTCTGAGCACTATGGGACTTAACATCTGAGGTCATCGGTCCCCTAGAACTTAGAACTACTTCAACCTAACTAACCTAAGGACATTACACACATCCATGCCCGAGGCAGGATTCGAACCTGCGACCGTAGCGGTCGCGCGTTTCCAGACTGTAGCGCCTAGAACCGCTCGGCTACTACGCCCGGCTCATAGTTTTGGGGAAAGAGCAACAACGTAGATTACGTATTCAGGGTGTTGAAATGTTATTCCATACATATGAGAAGAGCTATGAGTACTTGCCTCATCTTACCTAATTCAAGCCCTTATGCTATTAAACAATGCAGTAAACAAATGAGTAATAGCTTTCCATCATGCTGGTAAGTGCAAAGATATGAGCAATGAAAGAGTTCCGTTCGAAGGCCGTACGCTCCAGAATCGGTATGCTTAGGCAAAATTACCACCGCGCGGAATTAGCAGAGCGGTCTGAGGCGCTGCAGTCATGGACTGTGCGGCTGGTCCCGGCAGAGGTTCGAGTCCTCCCTCGAGCATGGGTGTGTGTGTTTGTCCTTAGGATAATTTAGGTTAAGTAGTGTGTAAGCTTAGGGACTGATGGCCTTAGCAGTTAAGTCCCATAAGGTTTCACACACATTTGAACATTTTTTTTTTGCAAAATTACCATGAACGTTGAGACAATCACCAAACCGATGCCCCAAATTAAAGATACCTTTTGGTAAGGCACAGTGTCCTGCTGCTTGGTGAGGTCCGAAACTGCGCTTCGCATCCTCGTCAAATGGGAATCTTCGAAAAATAAAGGCCCTTTTTAAGCTACCGAAGCCGTGATAATAGCACTCTGAGAGATTAGAACCATAGAGGAGACTGGTGGGCGGGGTAGACTCTCGAGGTTCTCCGATCTGAGCTGCCGTAAATTTTGCGTTAAGACTTTTACTAGACGGGGACGTACATTACCTCAAAGCAGTAGCACCTCAGCTTGGCTCTCCAGAGACAGACATGCTGCCGCAGACACATTCTTCATTCTCCAATGAATCTCTACCGGCTTCCAAGACAATAATAACTGCACTTTGGTACTGTTTGGTATCATTTGGTAATAACGGCCTTGCAATTTAAATTCCCGCATTTACCATATTCACATCGGATAGAAACGAATATCAAGCTGTTCCCTTCCGAACATGTCCGCGCTTATACAGGGTGGTCCATTGATCGTGACTGGGCCAAATATCTCACGAAATAAGCGTCTAACGAAAAAAACTGCAAAGAACGAAACTTGTATAGCTTGAAGGGTTAAACCAGATGGCGCTATGATTGGCCCGCTAGATGGCGCTGCCATAGGTCAAACGGATATCAACTGCGTCTTTTTAAAAAGGAACCCCCATTTTTTATTACATATTCGTGGAGTACGTAAACAAATATGAATGTTTTAGTTGGACCACTTTTTTCGCTTTGTGACAGATGGGGCTGTAATAGTCACAAACATTTGGCTCACAATTTTAGACGAACAGTTGGTAACAGGTAGGTTTCTTAAATTAAAATAAAGAACGTAGGTACGTTTGAACATTTTATTTCGGTTGTTCCAGTGTGATACATGTACCTTTGTGAACTTATTATTTCTGAGAACGCATGCTGTTACAGCGTGATTACCTGTAAATACCACATTAATGCAATAAATGCTCAAAATGATGTCCGTCAACCTCAATGCATTTGTCAATAGGTGTAACGACATTCCTCTCAACAGCGAATAGTTCGCCTTCCGTAATGTTCGCACATGCATTGACAATCCGCTGACGCATGTTTCAGGCGTTGTCGGTAGATCACGATAGCAAATATCCTTCAACTTTCCCCGCAGAAAGAAATCCGGGGACGTTACATCCGGTGAACGTGCGGGCCATGGTATGGTGCTTCGATGACCAATCCACCTATCACGAAATGTGCTATTCAATACCATTTCAACAGCACACGAGCTATGTGCCGGACACCCATCATGTTGGAACTACATCGCCATTCTGTCATGCAGTGAAACATCTTGCAGTAACATTGGTAGAACATTACGTAGAAAACCAGCATAGATTGCACCATTTAGATTGCCATCGATAATAGGGCGGCCACTTATCCTTCCTCCCATAATGTCGCACCAAACATTAACCCGCCAAGGTCGCTGATGTTCCACTTGTCGCAGCCATCGTGGATTTTCCGTTGCCCAATAGTGCATATTATGCCGGTTTACGTTACCGCTGTTGGTGAATGACGCTTCGTCGCTAAATAGAACGATTGCAAAAAATGTGTCATCCTCCCGTAATTTCTCTTCTTCCCAGTGGCAGAACTGTACATAACGTTCAAAGTCGTCGCCATGCAATTCCTCGTGCATAGAAATATGGTATTGGTGCAATAGATGTTGTAGCATTCTCAACACCGACGTTTTTGAGATTCCCGATTCTCGCGCAATTTGTCTGCTACTGATGTGCAGATTAGCCGCGACAGCAGCTAAAACACCTACTTGGGCATCATCATGTGCTGTTGCAGGTCGTGGTTGACGTTTCACATGTGGCTGAACACTACTTGTTTCCTTAAATAACGTAACTATACGGCGAACTGTCCGGACGCTTGGATGATGTCGTCCAGGATACCGAGCAGCATACATAGTACACGCCCATTGGTCATTTTTCACAATAGCCATACATCAACTACATATCGACCTTTTTCGCAATTGGTAAACGCTCCATTTTAACACGGGTAATGTATCACGAAGCAAATACCGTCCGCACTGGCGGAATGTTACGTGATACCACGTACTTATACGTTTGTTACTATTACAGCGCCATCTATCACAAAACGAAAAAAGTGGTCCAACTAAAACATTCATATTTCTTTACGTACTACGTGAATATGTAATAAAAAATGGGGGTTCCTATTTTAAAAAATGCAGTTGATATCCGTTTGACCTATGGCAGCCGAGCGGTTCTAGGTGCTTCAGTCTGGAACTGCGCGACCGCCACGGTCGCAGGTTCGGATCCTGCCTCGGGCACGGATATGTGTGATGTCCTTAGGTTAGTTAGGTTTAAGTAGTTCCGAGTTCTAGGGGACTGATAACCTCAGAAGTTAAGTCCCATAGCGCTCAGAGCCATTTGAACCATTTTTGAAAATGTCCATATTTGTTTACTGCATTCAAAAAAAAAAAAAAAAAGTTCAAATGTGTGTGAAATCTTGTGGGACTTAACTGCTAAGGTTCATCAGCCCCTTAGCTTACTCACTACTAACGTAAATTATCCTAAGGACAAACACACACACCCATGCTCGAGGGAGGACTCGAAGCTCCGCCGGGACCAGCCGCACAGTCCATGACTGCAGCGCCCCAGACCGCTCGGCTAATCCCGCGCGGCTTACTGCATTCATCAATAGGAAAGACTTAACAGTACAAGAAATGTTTTTCACAATGGCGAAAATAGCCAAGTGCTCATACATTTTAGTTTTTAATGTGCGCGTTGTAGAGCCCATGTTTACTGTAAATGTTTTTCTTGTTTTTATCCATAATTTCGCCTCTAAAAATAAGGAGGCGCATGTAGTCAGCACAGGGCGCTCCCGGCCGTTTTGTCAGTTTACGAGGCCGGAGCCGCTACTTCTCGATCAAGTAGCTCCTCAGTTTGCCTCACAAGGGCTGAGTGCACCCCGCTTACCAACAGCTCTCTGCAGGCTAGTCCAGCCCAGCAGCGCTTAACTTCGGTGATCTGACGGGAAGAGGTGATACAAATGCGGCAAGACCGTTGGCTCAAAATATTGAACACGTGGCCTAACACCCAGTAAAGACTGGGTGTGCCGGCCGGAGTGGCCGAGCGGTTCTGGCGCTACAGTCTGGAGCCGCGCTACCGCTACGGTCGCAGGTTCGAATCCTGCCTCGGGCATGGATGTGTGTGATGTCCTTAGGTTAGTTAGGTTTAAGTAGTTCTAAGTTCTAGGGGACTGATGACCTCAGATGTTGAGTCCCATAGTGCTCCGAGCCATTTGAACCAAAGACTGGGTGTCTCTCCTAATCGTCGTCGACGAATTTTCTCAACTGTTTCGGCAAATATTTGCAATTCTTTTGTCGCCTTGTTTAGCTTGATTCGGCACAAACAAGTACCACGCATGAAGTCTTTCATGTGACGTCCCGTCAACGGAAAGCATTAATTTATTCACTCTTACGAACAAACTGACTTTTAAAGCAGGATTATACTTGCCACTTTGATAGAGGGGTCCCAAAATTAGTCTAGTGAGATGTTCGTTTTATCGGTATGTATTAAGAGGAACATTAAAACATACTGACCAACCAGGACTCCAGCCGCAACTGAAAACCGCTGGTGCATTGCAGTATCAGTCACCGCAGACCTGCCTTCGTGTTGTATTGTCCATCCTAATATATATTGATAAACGAATATCGCACTAGACAAATTTAGGATCGCTCTATAGAATCTGCGCATTAGGAAAACGGGGAAGGGCAGGACCAGTAGGGATTTTACACACTTTATTCACTGGTACAACACTCACATATTTTGCACAGTTTCGATCACTTAGTTAAGCCTCTTTTTATTAATTGAAGGCCCAGGCAAAGAGATGCATGTAAAATACAGTGCCAATTTAAAGAATTTACAAAAAATTTTAAGTTGATTTTAACCCAGGGTAACTTAATATTCTTTAAGGCAAGACATTTCATTTGTAAGACACAGAATAAAATAGGGTAAAGTCATACTACATACAAACAACAATACCAGAACGGACGAGAAGAGACTTGATTACCAAATGACGAGAACAAAACATGATTTAAAATTGGCTACAAAAAAGTAAAACAGTACTTGAAACAGTTAAAAAGAATTTGACATCAATATGTAGGCAAGATAATTTTGAGTCCAGAAACTCACATCAGTTGAATGTTTAATATGTCTTCCAAAAAGACAGGAATAAATAAGTTACAACAGTATATGGTATACGATAGAATGCCGACGCACACAAATTTTTCATAAGGTGATAGCCACAGGCTAACGGATACAAATTCAGAATTATTCCAAGTATAAACTTAAGTAGTGCGGCTACGGTTGGAAGAAACAGTGCGGAAGACAGACAGCTTCGAGAGGGGCCTACTGTATGCACTCCAAATGACGTACACACCTGGCTAAGCGAGCCTACACTCCACAAGCAGGTTGGGGCCGATCATGGGTAACACGTACCACTAACGACGTGAAAGACATTATTAAGATAGTTCCCTACAGCACCAATTATTTTAATTACAATTTCGACACACATGTGCGTCAAATAAATAAATCTTAGGGTAGAATTAAATAATTTGATCTCTTACCAGAAACCATGACTACCAACAGATTCATCAGAATTTTTTTCTTTCTCTGTCTCCCTCCCCCCCCCCATTTTTTCAAAAAATACACCATTAAGGCAGCAACCAGGACACTCGCATGATATTCGAAGCTCATCCTTGTGCACGTAGTGGTTCGGAGAGACAAAGTGTGTCCTGGAACAGACTAAAATTCATTCAAGACCCTTAAATAGAACAAACTCACTATATAATTTCGTAGGCAACATACGCATTTAGTATTAGCTTCAAAGAAACCAGAACAACAAAACCGAATTATAAACAGAACAATAAAATAGAGAGACAGACACACATCTTGATTTGAGTAATTAATCATTCGTAGTATTCGTAGTAGTTCTACCATGAGAACATCATGGAAGAAGAAACAGAAGTAGATGCACACAACATAGGTGAACCTATATTAAAGGTAGAGTATGAACTAGCTCTGAAAAAATTGAAAAACAACAAATCGCCTGGTATAGACAATATCCCAGCCGAACTTTTGAAATCTGGAGGAGCAAAACTGAATCAGGAGTTGTATAATCTTGTTTTCAACATGTACGAGCAGGGTAAAATTCCTACAGACTTTGAGAAAAACATTATGATCCCCATTCCAAAGAATGCAAATGCTACAAGATGTGAAAATTATAGGACACTCAGCCTAGTTACTCACGCCTCTAAAATATTAACCTCAATTATCCTAAAACGCATAGAACAAAAAGTCGAAGCTACACTCTCCGAAGACCAGTTTGGATTCCGGAAAGATAGAAGAACCAGAGAAGCAATATTAGCTCTAAAACTAATAATAGAGAAACGACTAGATAAGAACCTGAAAACATACATAGCTTTCGTAGATGTACAGAAAGCCTTTGATAATGTTAAATGGGATAAGATGTTTGAGGTACTCAAAAAAGTAGGAATAGATAGAAAAATGATATGGAACCTGTACAAAAACGAGACAGCAGTTATCCGTGGACGGACAAAACAAGAAGAGGTGCAGATACGGAAAGGTGTCCGACAAGGTTGCGCACTATGCCCTGTTATCTTTAACGTATACATTGAAGAGGCGCTGAAAAAAGTAAGGGAAAATTCACAGACAGGTGTAGTAATTCATGGCCAACGAATAGATATGATAAGATATGCCGATGATATAGCTGTCCTGGCTGAAAGTGAAGAAGATCTTGTAGTCCTACTGAATAGAATGGATAAAGTTATGGGTGAAGGATATAATATGAGAATTAATAAAGCAAAAACAAAAGTAATGGCATGCGACAAAGAAGATCAAGTGAAAGTCCAAGCTCATGTGGGCAATGAACTGCTTGAACAAGTTGATAAATTTACTTATCTGGGCAGTAATATTACCAGGGATGGAAGGAGCAAGGCAGAAGTGAGAAGTAGCTTAGCTCAAGCAAAGGCTGCTTTTAACAAGAAGAAAAACATATTAACATATAAGAGCATCAGCCTTGAAACCAGGAAAAGATTTTTGAAATCATATGTGTGGAGTGCGGCATGCTATGGGTGTGAAACATGGACTCTCGGGACAGAGGAACAGCAGAAGCTAAATTCTTTTGAAATGTGGTGCTATAGATGCATGCTCAAAATAAAATGTATCGACAAGGTCACAAACGAAGTGGTTCTGGAAAGAGCAGGTGAGAAGAGAAGCTTCTGGAGTTTCATTGTTAAAAGAAGAGTGCAATTTACAGGCCGTCTATTAAGACATAAAGGACTCCTGAACACAATCATAGAGGGATATGTCGAGGGAAAAAGACCAAGAGGAAGACCACGACTGAGGTACATGGATCAAATCGTGAAAGATGTGGGATGTGACACCTATAAAGAAATGAAGAGAAAAGCTGAAAGACGCACAGAATGGAGACAAGCTGCCATTGTAGCTGTTGCAAACCAATCCTTGGGTTGACCACTACAGAAGAAGAAGAAGAAGTATTTTCGCGCGGCTCCCCCCGTCAGAGGTTTAATTCCTCCCTTGGGCATGGGTGTATGTGTTGTCCTTACCGTAAGTTAGTTCAAGTTAGATTAAGTAGTGTGTAACCTTAGGGAAGCCCACCAGTTTGGCTGTGCTGTCTAACGCACTGCTTTCCAGGCGGGAATGCATGCCGGTCCCCAGCACGAATCCGCCCAGAGGGTTAGTGTCGAGGTCCGGTGTGCTGGCCAATTTGTGGATGGTTTTTAAGGCGGTTTTCCATCTGCCTCGTCGAATGCAGGCTGATTCCCTGATTCCCCTTATTCCGCCACAGTTACAGTATGTCGGAGATTGCTCTGGTTTGGGGAGGGGGGGGGGGGGGGTGGAGGGTTGCAATGAGGGCCGAACCGCACAGTAACCTTGGGTGTGGTGTGGGGCGGCGGCGGGGTGAGTGGACTGCTGTAGCCTGTTGTGGGGTTGTGAACCACTGAGGGCAACAGCAGGGACGAAGCCTCTCCGTCGTTTCTAGGTTCCCAGTTCCATACAATACAATACACTGCAATAGCATAGGGACCAATGACCTCAGCAGTTCCGTCCCATAGTACTTACCACAACTTTCAACTGTAGTAATTGGTAATACTAAATATTTCACCGCACCTCCAATCGAAAATTACATGACCAATCATTTACTTTAAAAATCTGAAGAGGTGAGCGGAGATGGACAAGTATGGCATACACTAAAGCATACCTGCAAACTTAACACTTAAAAACACAGGATACCTCCTAACATCGTGACAGAAATCCTTTTGATTGGCATAGGGCAGCAACTCGACGTGGCAAGGACTCAACAAGTTGTTGGAAGTCACTTGCAGAAATATTGAGCGATGCTGCCTCTATAGATGTCCACGATTCCAAACACTTCGCCGGTGTAGGATTTTGAGTACGACTGACCACTCTACTACGTCCTATAAAGGTTCGATATATTTCATGTCTGCAGATTTTGGCGGCCAAATCATTGGCTAGAACTGTCCAGAATGTTCTTCAAACCGGTCACAAACAACTGTCGCCCAGTGACATGGCATACTATCGTGGCAACTTAATGACCATGAATGGCTGCAAATGGTCTCGAAGTTGCCGAACATAACCATTTCCGGTCATTGATCGGTACAGTTTGACCACAGGACCCAGTCAGTCCCATATAAATACGCCCACACCGTAATGGAGCCGCCACCAGCTTGCACAGTGCCTTGTCGACAACTTGGGTCCTCAGCTCGTGGGGTCTGCACCACGCTGGAACACTACCCCAAACTCTTTCCAACAGAAATCGGGGTTCATCTGACCAGGCTACGGTTATCCAGCCGTCTAGGGTCCAATCAATATGGTCAAGAGTCCAGACCGGGATCTGTAGGCGATGTCATGCTGTAAGCAAAGACACCGGCGTCGCTCGTCTGCTGTCAGCCCATTAACGCCAAATTTCGGGCACTCCCGTAATGGATACGTATGTCGTCGTGCCACATTGACTTCTATGGCTGTTTCACGCCATGTTCCTTTCTTTTAGCACTGACGACTGCTCTCGGTCATTAAGTGGAGGTCCTCGGCCACTCCGGTTTTTGTTGTGAGAGGTAAGGCCTGATAATCTCGTCGGATTCTTGACAATGTGGGTCTCGGAATATTGAATTCCCTAACGATTTCCGAAATGGAATGTCCAATACGTTGGACGATAAATAGTTTGGGCAAGAAGAGAATAGAAGCTTTCAAAATGTGGTGCTTGTAATGGTACTTGGATTACGTAACCATTATGGTACCTCACCTGAACCTCTCGATACCAGTAATGTTCTACTGTATTTCTGTTAACTACTTAACATATTTCCGAGACAACATTCAGATTTGATTTCGCTTTTGATACATCGATATGTTTATATTTCAATGATATTATTCTTATGTGTATTCTTTCTTTTGTCACTATGATCTTTGACGTACTTGTATCTCTGATTTTTGGGCGCGTAAGCGATAGTTAGTTGGTTGTTAACTTGTTAGAGAGTCGGACCTTGAAAAGGTCAAGTCTTGGACGTCATGTTGGAAAGACGCATATTATAGTTGGCTTATAAAATGTGAGGAAGATGTTTTCAAGTATGTTTTGTATTGTGAAGTGATGTTTTGTGTTTACGTGATATTGCAATAAAAGCAATTAAAAGGAAGTTTACGTTAAACTTCCTTTTAATTGCTTTTCGGAGTGCTGATTATTTTTTTACATCACCATTGTCCAGCAAAAGTGTAATCTCCAAGAATGGTTTGAGAAGCGCATCTACAAAACTTTTGAATATAGCAGAATAAAACCTAGGCCTCTTTGCATCCGAGCTTGGAATCATAACCACCTAGATTTTCAACGATTGAGCCATGATTTTACGACGAGACCAGCGTGGGAAACACAAAAAGATGAGTGCCTAGTTTTTTCATTATTACATGAAATGACTATTAACTGTGCTCTAATGACACCTACCACATAATATGACTGTTGTTGCCCGAAAATGCAGTATTTAGTAGCGTGAGCAACCCACAATCGCTATAAAATTTTGACCTTTGTTTTGGTAGGGTTGTTAGATGCTATAGAAGAATGCTGGAGATTAGATAGGTAGATCACATAATTAATGAGGAGGTACTGAATTGAACTGGGGTGAAGAGGAGTTTGTGGCACAACCTGACAAGAAGAAGGGACCGGTCGGTAGGACATGTTCTGAGGCATCAAGGGATCACACAAATTTAGCATTGGAGGGCAGCGTGGAGGGTAAAAATCGTAGAGGGGGACCAAGAGATGAATACACTAAGCAGATTCAGAAGGATGTAGGTTGCAGTAAGTACTGGGAGATGAAGAAGCTTGCACAGGATAGAGTAGCATGGAGACCTGCATCAAACCAGTCTCTGGACTGAAGACCACAACAACAATAACAATACGTCTAGCTCCAACTGCCATTCCACGTCCAGAGTCTGCAAATTTCCGTCATGGCTCCAACATAATCTCGGAAGTCTTTTCAGCTGAATCCCCTGAGTACAAATGACAGTTCATCCGATGCACTCTCCTTTTATACCTTGTGTAGGCTACGGCCATCTGTATACACGTGCATATCGTTATTCCATGGCTTTCCTCACCTCAGTGTACAGTACTTTCGTTGTAAGACCAGATAGACAAAACTATTTAATTATTCACGCTGTTAAAGTTCCAAATATATGGTGGTTAAATTTGCACAGACGTCAATTTTACATTTTTTGAGTGCAGGAACAGCGGTTTTTAATATTCATGAACGATTTTAGTCTAAATCTCGTGTGGTTTCGTGCGTTTTTGTAGGCTAATTTGAAGCAGTTTCCTGGCTTGATAGGCCGCAACTGTCGTGTGTCAATTTGTTCGTCCCATCTCCTCCTATACAATTGTGATACTTTGAAAACGCTCATCGTTAACAACCTGCATACATCGAGTCTCTGACATTACCAAACTCCATTTATTACACTTCAGTTTCCTCTGTCAAACTTACAACTTTAAATATTGTATGCAGTACAGGTACAACCTCTCTCCGGGTAAACTATTATTTATGATCAGTTGATGCTTTTACATCGTACAGAGTCTTTAGATTAAGTGCTGTGATATCTAAAATTATTTTTGTACTTTACCAATTGCTGGGCTTACCATTACCATCAAAGTTGCTTTGCGTTTCCGCACTGTAATGAGTGCTTGTTTTATAAAGACATTTCCAGTTTTATGGTAACAGCTATGAATGGTCTAAGTACAACAGTACTTTGTTGATGACACAAGAAACCATATGACAGGATGCTGCAGAAGGTAAAGGACCTGAAGACTGATTCATAAAATTTCAGGTCATTATGGATGATATAAAATAATGTTGTTTCTGACTGATGGCAGAAATTATACGTACATTATACTTACAATTACCATCGGAGCTAGCCGGCCGCTATGGTCGAGTGGTTCTAGGCGCTTCAGTCCGGAACCGCGCTGCTGCTACGGTTGCAGGTTCTACTCCTGCCTCGGGCATGGATGTGTGTGATGTCCGTAGGTTAGTTAGGTTTAAGTAGTTTTAAGTCTAGGGGACAGATGACCTCAGATGTTAAGTCCCATAGTGGTTAGAGCCATTTGAACCATTTGAACTACCGTAACCCCTCCTCACTGTTTGCATAATTTATTTGTGGCACATAAAGTCTTGTATAAGAAACGCTTTCCTATATTGGCTACATTTATTAACAATTGGTGTATTAACTGGTCTCTTTCCACCCAGCTTGGTAAAAGCGTGGCGCACAGATATGACTGTGAGTAACATTCGGCAGGGTGGCTTATCAAACCTCTCTCCTTCCATCCAGACACAAGTCTTCCGTGATTTCCTTAATTCGCTTAAGGAAAATGTCATGGGGTTAAATTAAAGAAATTAAAGAAGTGACAGCCAATTTCATTCTCCGTCCTTCCCCGTTTCGAGCATTCGTTCCGTTCTTAAAGATCCCAGAACTTCCGTTCTTTTTTCTGCGATCCCTTGGTTTTTATCCAGTATGCCTTATGAATGTAACGACAAAACATACAAAAGAAAGCCAATAATCTCATCACCAAGTGGATCATCAATTTCTTAACGGTTCACGGTGTCGTTGTTGTGACCAGGTACGTGTTATAATGAAGAGCTCTTGAAAGCTGATAGGCCATCAGTGGATCCATTATTGATAAACTTACCATATTCAGGAAATTGCTTCTCGTATAAGAAATTCATTTCCTATATGAACTAGAGTACGAAAGACAGCATCTGTGCTAAAACAGTATAATGTGTTCTACAGTCAGATACGTTTTATCATATCTAACGAATTTCTTTTCGTGTTATCTTTATTTTTGTGATTCTTGTCCAGTAATAGAATAACGTGTATTAGGTATTTATTGGAATATAGAATCATACCCTCATAGTTGTGGAAATTAATAGTAGGATACTCAGATGAGCGCAAACGCTTGAGTTTTTTTCTTATTACGAATAAAAACACATACGACAATATATTTCTTATTTATTTCACAAAAAAGATTTAGGGTGTTACGCCGTTATCACGTAAAAGAAAAATACGTGTTGCAGAGTTATTTTTGTAGGATCTAAGGTTTTAAACTAGCGCATCTACAGAGTATTTCCGTTTTCAAAGACAAATAAAACTGTTAATGTTGGATTTATAAATAAATCAAGCGAAATTATTTCAACGAGGATGAGATGTAAATTATTTAACTACGTTCATATACACTCCTGGAAATTGAAATAAGAACACCGTGAATTCATTGTCCCAGGAAGGGGAAACTTTATTGACACATTCCTGGGGTCAGATACATCACATGATCACACTGACAGAACCACAGGCACATAGACACAGGCAACAGAGCATGCACAATGTCGGCACTAGTACAGTGTATATCCACCTTTCGCAGCAATGCAGGCTGCTATTCTCCCATGGAGACGATCGTAGAGATGCTGGATGTAGTCCTGTGGAGCGGCTTGCCATGCCATTTCCACCTGGCGCCTCAGTTGGACCAGCGTTCGTGCTGGACGTGCAGACCGCGTGAGACGACGCTTCATCCAGTCCCAAACATGCTCAATGGGGGACAGATCCGGAGATCTTGCTGGCCAGGGTAGTTGACTTACACCTTCTAGAGCACGTTGGGTGGCACGGGATACATGCGGACGTGCATTGTCCTGTTGGAACAGCACGTTCCCTTGTCGGTCTAGGAATGGTAGAACGATGGGTTCGATGACGGTTTGGATGTACCGTGCACTATTCAGTGTCCCCTCGACGATCACCAGTGGTGTACGGCCAGTGTAGGAGATCGCTCCCCACACCATGATGCCGGGTGTTGGCCCTGTGTGCCTCGGTCGTATGCAGTCCTGATTGTGGCGCTCACCTGCATGGCGCCAAACACGCATACGACCATCATTGGCACCAAGGCAGAAGCGACTCTCATCGCTGAAGATGACACGTCTCCATTCGTCCCTCCATTCACGCCTGTCGCGACACCACTGGAGGCGGGCTGCACGATGTTGGGGCGTGAGCGGAAGACGGCCTAACGGTGTGCGGGACCGTAGCCCAGCTTCATGGAGACGGTTGCGAATGGTCCTCGCCGATACCCCAGGAGCAACAGTGTCCCTAATTTGCTGGGAAGTGGCGGTGCGGTCCCCTACGGCACTGCGTAGGATCCTACGGTCTTGGCGTGCATCCGTGCTTCGCTGCGGTCCGGTCCCTGGTCGACGGGCACGTGCACCTTCCGCCGACCACTGGCGACAACATCGATGTACTGTGGAGACCTCACGCCCCACGTGTTGAGCAATTCGGCGGTACGTCCACCCGGCCTCCCGCATGCCCACTATACGCCCTCGCTCAAAGTCCGTCAACTGCACATACGGTTCACGTCCACGCTGTCGCGGCATGCTACCAGTGTTAAAGACTGCGATGGAGCTCCGTATGCCACGGCAAACTGGCTGACACTGACGGCGGCGGTGCACAAATGCTGCGCAGCTAGCGCCATTCGACGGCCAACACCGCGGTTCCTGGTGTGTCCGCTGTGCCGTGCGTGTGATCATTGCTTGTACAGCCCTCTCGCAGTGTCCGGAGCAAGTATGGTGGGTCTGACACACCGGTGTCAATGTGTTTTTTTCCATTTCCAGGAGTGTATGTACCAAATTACCTAACGACCTGTATAACAAGTTACTACTCTGGTTCTTAAAAGACAATAAAGTGAACAGAAACTCTGTGGTGACATGTTCCAAGGGTGTGGCTGACCAAAATAAATCTTATCTTTTGCAGGTTCTAAATTACGCACTGTGGAAGTGGTGAGCACCAGAACAATTTCTGATCATTCAATACTAAGCTTGGGCAGATGGACATTTGTTTATTAATTTACATTATTTAAAGATATGTCAACTGCTTTCGTTTGTGGATGTGCGGTAATACTTCACGTTGCACCTTGTATGTATGACAACCTTTAAGCAGGTGGACTGCAAAACCATTCTCCTTTTCTAAGTTTTTTACCTCTGTATTTTCCTTCAAGAGGGTGCATAATTACTCAGTTACCGATAAACATGCTGCCTTTCATTCAATGATATATCGCTCTATCGTCTCTCCCCAAGAGTGAAGACAACTTTTAAATGAAATTGAATTCAGTGAGGCAAATAACATCAAACAATGGCTACCCTTATACTATAGCGGACTCCATAATTCACGAAAACCAGAAACAACAGGATAGTCTCTTTTTTTCGTTCACGACCCACCACCTCAAGAACGCAATAAATGGTGGACAATTCCATACTTATGAAAAGTCTCAGCGAATGTTGCCAGAAATGTTAAATCCAGTAAGATCAAAATATCATATTATGTGCACAACACCGTTGGACGCTTTTCGTCCAATGGTAAAGACAGCACTCCAGTTTTGGAAATGATTGGAATATACAGAATCACTCATAACTGTGACAAATTATATATAGACTTGTTTAGCAGTGTAATATGCACCCTCTGGAAGGAACGCCACAGGGACTGGAAACTTAGAAGACAACTTTTGCAGATCACCTTCTTACAGAAGAACACTTCATCTTCTATAAGAAGGTTTTACATGCGACTATTCAATATTAGGTGCATGCTTTTCTCTGACTTAGTATTCTGCTATATTCATTGATCATTATTTAAAAGATTTTCTGTAAGGTTTTCATCATTACCCTGCACATTTAACAGAAGACGTCATCACTTGTTCGAGGCTGTCTTGACGATTCCTTGCCCGAACAGCAATCCTATGCTAACAATACCACATCAGAGACGGGGAAGTACGCCAGCACCGGATTTAAACAGACTGGGGGATTATCGACGAGAGGTCGGTGTGTCCGCCACAGTGGACGTGGTTTATGGGTTGTTTTCCACACCCAACTATGTGAAGACCGGGCTGGTTCCCATGTTACACTCACATACAAGCTGCACAAAGATTTACAACTCTTTCTCCTCTTTCTCACCCTAGCACACAGAATTTACTCGACACGCAGACAGAATGGGGGCACTGCTTCTGTCACAGGGGTGACTGAGAGACTGATAATGACCTTGACTGTTTAGTCTGCCCAACCACTCAGCCAACATCCTCATATTGAGTTCTCTGTTGACAGTGAATTGTACATTCTGAAGAGAAATATACACCCTTCTCTCACCCCCCCCCCCTGTCAATACTTCCCCCTCCCCAGCCTCCGCCCAGCTAAGCCGCTGAACGAGTACAAAAGGAAACGAAAACCGATATTTAACACCCTGCAGAAGGCAAGGTTATTTGACATAGTGCAGGCAATGCGAGATATTCATAGTACCTACAGCAGTTACAAGTTAAATGGACTCTTCTAAGACAGGTAACACTTCTACCACACGCCACTGGTTAGAAACTCGTTCTCTCTAAAGGTGCACACTTAATTAAGAAGCGTTATCCGTACGTTACGAACGTAATTCAAAAAGGTACTCGTAGTGTGATATCCCATCCAAAGGCACCAGTAAGCATCGCTGTCTTCATAAATGACCTCTTGCGGACACAGATACGAGAAGAAGGCGGAACGTTCTCAGTATGGATACAAGCGGTGGCGTTCATATAAATGAGCCTGTGTTACGTGGTACGGAGCCGTTCTTCACACGCGCAGGTGGCAAATGAAACAGGAAAGTGGAGAACATACAGTGGCGCTAGAAGTAACCGCTGCCACACGCCGTAAGGTGGCTAGCGGAATACAATTGTATATCTAGAGGTTCCACATCAACAGTAGTTGAGTGTAATTTGATATCTATAATGGTTTTGTTCATTAGTCTTTTTAAAGTATCGTGTTTTGTGCTTTTTTTTTTCTTCGAATCAGGTTTTTGTGATTTAAGTTCTTTCATTCTCGTCGCCAGTAGAGACTCAGCACAAAGAGGTGATTATATGGAGATAACATGCTACATTATTTTCAGCAGGTAAGACATGAGGTCCTTTTCTTGGAGCCGAATCTTAAGAACGTCCCAAGACTGGAACCAAAAGGGAAAACTCCGAAATGGTTCATAATATTGGACGAACGGCAGTTAAAAGTCTATGAAACAGCTGACGCGATTGGCACTTTTAGGGAGGAGTATAATGTATGCGATGTAAGGAGCTCTGACAAAGCTCTGTGGAAGATGGGTGCTACATTTGTTGAATCGTGATCAAGAAGACGCATAAAAACAAAATTATAAGCGACATTTTGGTCGTTTTAAAAATGATGCAGCGTTCTTGCACTGATTTTTACCACGGAGAGCACGTGAGTCCACCACTTAACGCAAGTAACGGAACAACATAAATTGAACTGGCAACCGGTGGCTCCACACCAAAATTTAGTTTCATATGTCGGGAACACTATAACAGCGGTTCTAAGAATGTGGAAAAGGAAGAAAAGGAGACCGAAAATTAGTGACATATCCCTAGGACGAAGGAAGATTACTCCTTCTAATCAACCTCCCTGATGGATCGACAGCTACATACATTGTTACCATTACAACTAAATTTATCAATGCGATAATAATTTATTACGATTCCTATGTTTTATTAGTTACAGTATTAGTAGTTACTTAGAATTTAGGTGGTATTGTTAGTTCCCTTTAAATGAAATGCTACTGCGTAAGTGGTTTACATTCGCGGGTACTTCAGCTTTGGATTGAACTGCACCATCGTCGATTACTCAGATTAATAGGCTTATCGGACAGTTTGGTGATGCGAATGCTGCCTACAGATGCCGCAGGAATCCCATGACAGACATTTCACTGATATGAAACCAAAACACGACACCACATTGCTAATTAAAAAACTCTACATCATTTAAGGTCTTCAGGGGTGTCGTGATTCATACTCTTGTAGCTTGTAGGTTTTCGGGGATCTTAGCAGCGGTCCAGTTTACTTCGCTCTAGGTTAAATAGTCTCGTGATGTCGAGTATCGATCAGCGACATGTTGTGGAGCAAGCGTGGCAGAATGGGTCACGCTGCATTGTGGAATTACCAGTTCTCACTGCATGGTATATGGTGCAGTTCCGCAACTTCTTCGCTGACAGAGTTTTAATCTTTCTCCATAGCGATGAAGCTGACGTCCTGTAAGATGTGCACAGCTCTCCACTGCCACTGATGTGTCGCATCCTTAATCTTACCCGTATGTTTGGAATAAGAAGTCACATTCTTGGTGTGTCATTCGATGTGCCAGGTATCTTTGCTAAAGTAATTCGTTTGAATATAACGTCCCGATAGCTGCATTTTTCAGTTGTTAATTGTCACTTCTCAAATTTTTATTTCGGCGACTCAGTTAACATCTGTTCATTTAATGAAGTCTAACTGCAGTGAATGTTAGTGAATGAGTATGCGAAAAGCTCCACTTTCCCAAGTCTTTATCGTGGACACAGTGTTCTGCAAAAGAATTGTATTGCGTCTGAGATGATCATGAGATCCGTTCGAGTGAATCGACGTTTTTTGTCGTTCATTCGTACATGAATGATTAAATTTATTAATAGACCAAAAGTTATTCCTTTTGCGTTCTAAGTTATTGGCTCCACTTATTTTACGGCACCAACTATTACCGTACAATATTAGTACTCATTGCACTGTATTATTTTTCTGTTTATTAATAGACCTACAGTCATTCCTTTTGAGTTATATCTTATTATTTTCAGTTTATTATACGCCACCGACTGTTACCATGCAATATTACCATTGATTGCACCATATAATTTCGCTATGTTGATTATTTTATCAAAATAAAGTTTGTTCAATAATTTTCATACTCAATACTTACGCCTACCTTCTGCCGCAGGTGTTCGATCTGAAACAGATATTCCAATATTTCTACAGCAATCCCCTGTCACTCTCCATCATTCATTCTCACACCTACCACTGTCAGCGTCCTAAGCCGCACTCGTGTTTTGATGCTACCTTGGCGCCCTCTCCAGCGGGTTAGCATGCCTAGATGGGATGCTGTGTTTTCAGTTACTGCGCCATACCATTTCATGTGTTTTACCAATCATCACTGTACACTTCTAAACAATTTTCTTTTCTTAATGGCGATCTTTATGCTCCTATAGATAAAAGGAGCAGAGTTCACGGTGATTATAAATGTTCAATCACCTACATAAAAGTTTTAATTACACATCGAACATTTCCGACGATATGACTATCTTACAAGTGCTCCTCTCCCCATTTATCAGCAGAATCACTTTCATTTTCCTTAAGAAGTACACGATGACCTCATGCATAATGTTTGTTCTGAGGCAAATATAATTTCATTTGGATGCAAATAATTTACTCCCATGTTAACGCAGATACTAAATATTGTCCCACGCCAATTTCTAAACACGATCATTTTCTGTATCTGTGACCTATCGCAGTAACTAAACTTGAGACTGAAGTCTTGCCTCCGTTGCTTGGTAATTTAGGAAAATAACTGAAAGTCTATATTACATACGTTCTCTCCAACTCAGCCACTTTTCAGTGCTTTCCCAATCCCGTATCGAAGCTAATCTTACTTGTTTCTTCCTTGGATTCCACTGTAGGACTGTTGTAAAGACTACTTCAGGGCGTGTTCTGCATGAGTAAATCACTGACTTTAATTATTGTTCGACATCACTATTTCACTGTTATATGGAAAGGGTCTGCTAACAGCCAGCTGCGTCGATAACTTGAGAGCAACTTCTCCTTTTGCAGCTTGTTCAATTTCCGCAACTGAAAGGGAATGTGCAAGACAATGTTACTGAATATTTCGTCCATTAGGGATGGCTTTAAGAGGTCTGCCACTGTTGGTAAAAACAAATAAAACAGTTTCTACGTCAGCCACTTGTTTATCTTGCCACTACACGTTTCGTTGGTTCATACCATGATTTCCTTGTGGAAAATTGATGACGTAATTACATGGCTGGTTTTGATGAAGAGTACAGATGTCTTTTCACAGCCGTAGAGAAGGGGCAGTTTAGGTTATTTTGCGTCTTTTATAATCATAAAAGCTTGTTTATTTAGAAACAGAACTTTGTAAGTACAGTTCACTGTCAGAAATTCACTTTTTTTAACCCGTAAAGTGTCTTTACCAAATAAACAAATTTTAATCATTAGCAAAAGATGCAAAATAACCAACACTGCCCTTTGTCTCCGACTGTGAAAAGACGTCTATACTCTTCACCAACACTAGTGACGTAAATACGTGAACAGTTCTCCACCTGAAGACGATGGTGTGAACCATAGACACGCTTGGTGGAAAAACAAACAAATGGCTGACGCAGAAACTGTTTTATTTGTACAATGGTAACTATCGGAACTAATTGCGTAACATCAGTGAATGTCATTTCACCCATCCAATACGCTGATTTTAATGTAGATGGATTTATTTGTTTGGACAGTGTACGAGAAGGTTTTATTATTCGATATAAAAAAACATATATTTTTCTTTCGGTTTCAGGTCCGAGTTCGGCTATGGCTGTGTCGAGTCGCTTGTGTAGGAGAAACGCATCCATCACAGAAGATGGGCCTCCCCGCTCTCTCGAGAGATCTGTGAATGGATTTCGGACGACAAGAGCCTGGTTGCATGTTCTATGAGGGAGGTCTGAGGCGAGGTAGAAAGTAAGATTCTTCTACAACTGTTTGGCTGTCTGGCGATGCAGGGGCGATACGCCAAGCTTCATTGCAGCCTTTTCTCACAGTCTAATGATGGATGCTCCTTGCATGCTCAGACTTGGAAGAGCCTAGAAAGAGCGAAGGAATAATTCTTGTTAGTGGACACTGACACTCTAGTGTTAAATAGAGAAAACAGGAGCACCATTTCTAAAAGCATTTGAATTTGGCAGCGAGCTGGCGTAAGGGCCGTTCCAGAAACACATGCTGTCTCTGTCGCCCCTTGTCTTTTTCTCTTCCTGGGTGACATGATTCCAGAGGCGGCGCTGATTTCTTAGTGGTAAGCGCAGCTCTATAATTTGAAATTTAGGATTGATATGGCTTTGTCGAATCCGATACCTGCTTTCCCTGTGGTACATGACAAAGAGCGTTTACATGTTGTACCATAAGGAGATTAATTATCATTTGACCTTCAATCATTCACATGTCAATATAACATAAGCTGTTTTGTCATTTAAGCCCCCATGAGAAATATCAAAAGGTACGAAGTAATACATATTAACCGTTCCCTTTTTGTAGATAGTGTGCTTCCCTTCCTCATGACTTAACTATGCTAAACGGTGCCGCCAGCTGCAATTGTATTTGTACTTGAAACTGTGTCTTACAGGCCTCCCAATTCAGAATATAGTAATACATATATAAGAAATAGCTCCCACCATTTTTAAAACACATTTTATGTAGCTTATCCGGCGATGATAACTTATCCCCTTATTAACAGATACATTTCGTTTAACTGACCCTCTAAGGGTAATTCTGTTTTATATTGACTCCCCAAGTAATAGGCCTCGTGTAATATAATCTGTCGTTGGTTGTTGTTGTCCTCTGTCTGATGATTGGTATGATGAAGTTCTCCGTGCGAAATTACCCTGCTTAAGTTTTTACATCTCTTCATAACTATTGTACCCTATTTCCACTTGAAACTGTTCACCATAGTCAAGCCTTGGCTTTCATCTACAATCACCCCCGCCCTACACACTCTTCCATTAACAAGCTAACTATCCTTTTGTGATCATTAGTGTATTCTATCAACCCATCCGTTCTCTTAGTCAAGTTATGCCGTAAAGATCTTTTCTGTCCAGTTTCATTCAACATCTCTTTATTCGTTGTCATATCTACCCAAGCAATCAAGGCCGTTCACCTGTTCCATCACATTATTGTTCGTTGCAGTACTGTGATCATCTGTCTTTCATTTCCGTTTAAGGCTACAATTATGAGATACTCTTTCGGAATACACTCCCTGAGACTAAGATCTATATTTGACGTTAAAACATTTCTATTTTCCCCGAAAATCTGTTCTTGTTGTTGTCAGTCTGCCTCTATGTTTCTGGCACCGTTTAAATTTTCCTCAATTTTGCCACAAATTTCTTTTTTACCAAATTCGACTCAGTAGCTTACCATTCGTTATTACATCTATCCATCTAATCTTCAACGTGCATCTTTAGCACCACATTCATTTCACAGAGCTATATGTTTCTAAAATGTGTCGCTCAGATATACACTCCTGGAAATGGAAAAAAGAACACATTGACACCGGTGTGTCAGACCCACCATACTTGCTCCGGACACTGCGAGAGGGCTGTACAAGCAATGATCACACGCACGGCACAGCGGACACACCAGGAACCGCGGTGTTGGCCGTCGAATGGCGCTAGCTGCGCAGCATTTGTGCACCGCCGCCGTCAGTGTCAGCCAGTTTGCCGTGGCATACGGAGCTCCATCGCAGTCTTTAACACTGGTAGCATGCCGCGACAGCGTGGACGTGAACCGTATGTGCAGTTGACGGACTTTGAGCGAGGGCGTATAGTGGGCATGCGGGAGGCCGGGTGGACGTACCGCCGAATTGCTCAACACGTGGGGCGTGAGGTCCCCACAGTACATCGATGTTGTCGCCAGTGGTCGGCGGAAGGTGCACGTGCCCGTCGACCTGGGACCGGACCGCAGCGACGCACGGATGCACGCCAAGACCGTAGGATCCTACGCAGTGCCGTAGGGGGCCGCACCGCCACTTCCCAGCAAATTAGGGACACTGTTGCTCCTGGGGTATCGGCGAGGACCATTCGCAACCGTCTCCATGAAGCTGGGCTACGGTCCCGCACACCGTTAGGCCGTCTTCCGCTCACGCCCCAACATCGTGCAGCCCGCCTCCAGTGGTGTCGCGACAGGCGTGAATGGAGGGACGAATGGAGACGTGTCGTCTTCAGCGATGAGAGTCGCTTCTGGCTTGGTGCCAATGATGCTCGTATGCGTGTTTGGCGCCGTGCAGGTGAGCGCCACAATCAGGACTGCATACGACCGAGGCACACAGGGCCAACACCCGGCATCACGGTGTGGGGAGCGATCTCCTACACTGGCCGTACACCACTGGTGATCGTCGAGGGGACACTGAATAGTGCACGGTACATCCAAACCGTCATCGAACCCATCGTTCTACCATTCCTAGACCGGCAAGGGAACTTGCTGTTCCAACAGGACAATGCACGTCCGCATGTATCCCGTGCCACCCAACGTGCTCTAGAAGGTGTAAGTCAACTACCCTGGCCAGCAAGATCTCCGGATCTGTCCCCCATTGAGCATGTTTGGGACTGGATGAAGCGTCGTCTCACGCGGTCTGCACGTCCAGCACGAACGCTGGTCCAACTGAGGCGCCAGGTGGAAATGGCATGGCAAGCCGCTCCACAGGACTACATCCAGCATCTCTACGATCGTCTCCATGGGAGAATAGCAGCCTGCATTGCTGCGAAAGGTGGATATACACTGTACTAGTGCCGACATTGTGCATGCTCTGTTGCCTGTGTCTATGTGTCTGTGGTTCTGTCAGTGTGATCATGTGATGTATCTGACCCCAGGAATGTGTCAATAAAGTTTCCCCTTCCTGGGACAATGAATTCACGGTGTTCTTATTTCAATTTCCAGGAGTGTAGATATCAGCGTCCTACCTGGACTTTTATGACACTGAAACGATATTAAAATTAGAAATTTACTTTCAGAGAAAAGTGAATTTTAAAATGTGATCATATCTTCAAAGTTACAAGAAAACTGCTGTGTTAATATTCTTTTACTAAAATTTAGACTTTCACGTCCGGAAATATCATGTCCATTATAATTATCCGGGCTGTTATGCCGTGGTCGTTTGATGAATTCTGTGTCGATTCCCAACGTTTCGTCTCCTGCTGCGCGAGCCATCTTCAAGGGGGTCCGTAGCTCGATGGAAGGTCCCACACACCCACTGGCTCGCTACTGACTGCCGCTAAATACCGTGTCCGCGCGCTCCCACGCCGCGGCGTGACGTCACGTGTTTTGAAAACGTCACTGCAATTGGCCGCTGTCCGTCGCCGTCGATCGCCGTTGCCATCACCCAGTAGTGGACGGGTGGTACACATCTTCTTTAACACCGGCATCCATATACCGTTTAATTTCACACCCTCCTGCTTTCGGTTGAAATTATTTGGGTGTTTAGCGATTTCGATTGCCTCCCTGTAGAGCCTTTCGTAATATCCGCTTGTGGCCGCTAGTACTTGCGTCTCCTCGAAACGAATATTGTGGTTCCCTGGCTGGAAAGCATGCTCCGCAACAGCTGACCGTTCCGTTCCTCCTCTTCTAAAATTTCCCTTATGCTCTTCCAAACGTTTAGAAACAGTTCTTTTAGTGGTACCCACATAAACATCACCACAGCTGCATGGGATCCTATACACTCCAGCTTTTTCCAGTGGTTTGCGAGCGTCCTTGGCAGGCTTAAGGTATTCCTGTATCTTCCTGGTGGGCTTGTAAATTACGGTAATATTCCGCTTCGTCAAGATCCTCCCTATTCTTTCCGTTACATTTTTAACAAACGGCAGGAAAACTTTAGATTTTGCAGTAGCCTGTACGTCAGTATGATTTCTGCGTGGCTGCCTTAACGCACGTTTTATTTCGGCGGACGAATATCCGTTCTTCATTAGTGCATTGTGGACATGTTTCATCTCAGCGTTGAGCAACTCAGGTTCACAAATATTTCTAGCTCTGTCCGCTAACGTCTTGATAACACCCCGCTTCTGTTATGGGTGGTGGTTCGAATCCCGGTGCAAGTAACGGTCCGTGTGCGTGGGTTTGCGGTATACTGAGTGGCCCAAACTACCATTTTCGTTTCTAAAAACAAGCACATCGAGGAAATGTAACTTGCCGTCTACCTTCTCCTCCATTGTAAACTGAATTCTCGAGTTTATATTGTTCAGATGTTCGTGGAACCGGCTTAGATCCTCCCTACCATGTCTCCACAGCACAGACGTGTCATCCACGTATCGGAACCATACATTTGGTTTTTTGCTGGCAGTACCTAAGGCCTGTTCTTCGAATTTCTCCATAAAGAAGTTTGCAATTACGGGACTTAGGGGGCTTCCCATAGCCACGCCATCCGTTTGCTCGTAAAACTGTTCATGTGGTCGTCAAACAACACTTAAACAGTTCTGAAACATCGGCAGGAAAAATTCGATCCAGCTGTTCCAATACATCATTAAGTGCGACCCTGGTAAACAGCGATACCACATCGTAGCTGACCAATATGTCCTCCGGCTGGACCACTATGCCATTCAATCTGCTGATGAAATGTGTCGAATTCTTTATATAAGAGTCCGAACGGCCCACATGTGGTTTTAACAGTGTAATTAAAAACTTGGCTAACGAGTAGGTGGGCGAACCAATGGCACTTAGTATCGGTCTTAACGGCACATTTTCTTTATGAATTTTGTGCAATCCATAAAGCCTCGGTGGTAGCGCAACCAAATTGCAGAGACCTTCCTGTACACTCTCTTCAATGGAGGACTTTTTTATTAACCGCGACACAGTTCTGAGAACGCTGTTAGTGGGGTCCTTATTCAGCTTCCTATATGCTTGTGGATCCAATAGATCAGTAATTCTACTCTGATAGTCGGCCACATCCATAACCACCGTGGCGCTTCCTTTGTCAGCTGGGAGAACCAAAATACTATCGCCGTCATTCAGGAGTTTTAAAGCTCTTCTCTCACCCACAGTTATATTACTTTTCGGCGGTTTTGCATTGGCTAATATTCTTACTGTTTCTATACGGATTTCTTCAGCTGTTACAGAATCCACACTGCGAATTCCTGCTTCTACACTGGCGTGGGAGCGCGCGGACACGGAATTTAGCGGCAGTCAGTAGCGAGCCAGTGGGTGTGTTGGACCTTCCATCGAGCTACGGACCCCATTGAAGATGCCTCCCGCAGTCGGAGACGAAACGTTGGGAATAGACACAGAATTCATCAACCGACCATGGCATAACAGCCCGGATAATTATAATGGACTTAATATTCTTTGTCCTGTTAGAAACAGGACTGATAGATTATGTTTCGATGGCACAGAATTTGAATTATTATGTGACAATCACCAACACTTCCTTTTGAATTTGAGATAAATGACCTATGTAGGAGATTAAATATAAACATCATTGTGCCTCTGAGATGGGTGCGCCATGTCTGGTACTGATGACAAAGAGTGACCTTGTTTGCACATATCAGAGTACTGACGCATTTTTGTAAAGCTCGGATATATAGCAGAGTTGCGCAGTATCGGGTCATTTGGCGAAATGTTTCTCACTTTAATTTTTATGCGGAATGTGATGCTTGAGTAAATCAGATAAATCATTCAAATTGACGGCCGTCTGTTTATTTCTGGAAAATGATTATATTATTACAATAAGTGCCTCGTGGAGATTGCGAGCTTTGAACTGACAACTATGCAGACTCGACATCTTACAGCTCTCCTAGAATAAAGGTGTGTACCTTGTAACAACTCGGTTTTCATGAAAAAAGAAGTCAGAAAGATCACAGAAGAAGTCATGTCAGGAGTAACGGTGTGCGCTAGTACCAGTCACAAAACCGAGTTATGGTCCTAAACGGGTCAGTACACCTCCGCTTCGTGTCCATTTAATGATGTCACGGAGCAGCCCTTGCATTTAGTCATGCATGGCCCTCTCCTTCCCTTTCATCTTTTTTTTCTATTTTTTAATGAAGAAACAGCCTTCCAAAATGGGGCTGGGGGTAACTGCACGGCGTTACACTGAAGTCAGTGACTAGAGATTGATTGCATAATGTGTATGTACTTACGATTTAACTACGCAACACCAGTAATTTGAATACATTTCTGGGCGGAAGGAATATGCTGACAGAAAAAGTTTGCTGTAATTCTTACGCCTCACGGAGCCGGCATCCAGTTAATTACAAGACCGAAGGTGCTACCGACAGCCCCTTTGGAACCATTAAAGCGGCGCGAGACTCTGCTCGCCAACCCATCACACGGGTTTAGTCTCCGAATTCCGAACCACCAGCGAAGTCCTAACACGAGATAGCGACACAGTGGACCAATTACAGAATTACGTAATATTATTTTGTGCCGCACACGGCAGGAAGTTCTCTGCAGACGTTAGCGCTGCCTCCATCTAAATTGCAGCGCAATGCTGCCACCATACTGCAAATAGATGGCGCATTCCCTATTTTTGGCAGTTTTAAGGCGCTTAGATAAAACAACTGTAAGTAATGCGAATCAGTGTGGGCAATGAGAAAGTATAAAACGTTAGGCAGAGAAATGCTTAAGGAAGTTAATAACAGGTGTTCCCTTGCACCGGCACAATGCAGATTCGGTAGTTCCTCGTAAGGTGATGTTTGGGTCTGGTGTGGAAGTGGGCCCTACAGCTCATCTGTTGGACAGACATATAATAATCGCGAGAGTAGCAATCGAATTCTTAGAGGACGAGGTGAAAACTACTCTGCCGAAAATCACCATGGCGAACATATAAATCAAACTTTGTGTTATGTTTGTACAAACAGTGTAACAACACAAATCGTGTGCCTGCTTCGTATGCGGAATGTTCTTGTTTCTAGTTACGTTTAAAGTATTTGAACTGCATAGTGTGACTTACTCAAATCCGTAATGCTGAACGCTCTATCACCAATGACAATAGATACACAAATGCTGACAATTTGCATGATGCCCGCTCCTTCATTTTCAACAGCTACGCAAAGGGTTTTTTAATTCATATTTGACGTATCTCTCTTCATGATGATAGCCCTGAAGAACCAGCGAGAACTGCAATCGCATGCAAGTACATAAGATGCACTAGAACAATCGACAGTTAAAAATGTACGAAATTTCTGGCGCCACAATCACGTCGGAAGAAAGAGGACTGCTATTTTGCTAGTGTTGCCGTTCTTTAGTCCGAACACTGATTTGAAGCAGCTCTCTGTGGTAGCATATCCCGCCCAAGACTCTTTACCTCTGAAAAATTGGTGCAACAAATACCCTCTTGTACCTGCTGTTGTAGTTAAATATTGGATTCCATCTGCAATTTTTATCCCCGACACTTCCTTCCATCATTAGAGAGTGATTTGAAATCCCTGGATCTGTCAAACACACCCCGAGGAAGGCATCTTGCAATTGTTGCCAAAACGTCGGAATCTTATAGCAGACAATGCGGTCACAAGCCCAGAAGAATTTTATTGATTGTGACAACGGCCACGGAAGCCTACGTTTACATTTACCTGTTCATTACTTATTCGATCTGACCATCTATATTGAGCTTTATTCATGATCCACAGTGTAAAAGCATCTTCTCTCTAATTGTGAAAACTGATTTTACTAGCCAACTGGTCGACTCAGACCTTATTCTACATCTCCATAAACCATTTTCTTTTGAGAAAATAATTTTCCCACTCTGTTCAGTATCGTCGTATGGAGGATGCTAAGAGGTTTGCCTTAGACAGCTAAAAGTCCAAGACACTCGAAAATGGAATACTTACGTGTAGTGTAGAAACCAAAGCCCTCTGAAATCGATACTCTGGTTCGGAATAACACTGTACATGATTTCAAATAGATTTACTTTCGGAAGAACTGTTTAGTGTTCGTGCAGGTCATTAATACAACTTTCTATGGTTACCAGGTTCACTTTTATTACTGTAGCGTATAATTTCGGCAGACATGGAGTTTGGTTGGTCGTACAGCCTTAACCTACTGAATCTGTTTGATCAACAGTAATAAACTTACAACTAACAGGTAGCATGCGTAATGCATCACGCACCAACGTATCTAGCTCAATATTCCAAATAACAAAACATATTATATAACAACATAAAAATTCAGCATATTAAGCATTCGGTCCACAATAATAATAAAATCTTAATGGAATGGAAATCACTAAATAACCAGAAAATCTTAAACTAATATACATATTTCATCCAATATAAAATACTTTGCCCCCCGGAAATTTACTGTATGAAAGGGGCACTCAATATAGCCTAAACACACACTAGTTCACAAGGAAGCACAGGGACACCCCACTAAGACACCAAACACGGACGGACGACGCGGACAAAATAAACAATCTCCAGTGACACAAAAACCGAACAGGCATCAATTAGAAGGTCAAATCGGAAGACCACTTGAATCACTAAAAGCTTACCGTTAAAATACAATTCGCCGAATAAATTACAGTTTTATAGTACTCAGGCCACACCCAGCCTCACTGTGATTCATCAAAATACTGTGCACATAAACGCGCACCAACGCGTCCCCGCTATATTTCAGCTCAAAACATTGGAAAGACGCAGTCTCAAGGGTCAGCATAAGAAAATGGAACTTCCTTCTTCTGTTTAGTCTTCCACTCGGAAATTTTTTTTCTGCAAACGGTTCATGCCTTGCACTTACCATATTTTCTGGGTCCAATGCGGTACATATTACCATATCTGTTTTGAGTTCAGCCCAGACCATATTTTTGAAATTACTTAGAAGCCTAGACGGTGTACTAAAACATTAAATTTTATTTATCTAGTTGTATTTTTCATTAAACATTAGTTTCTCCAGAAATGGTTTGTGTACATTGTGGGCTGAACAGCGAACTCCTGAAGTAAGTCTATTTAACAAAGCAGTTTGACTCTTTCTGAACACATTTTTAACCACCTTTCTCTTCAAAGCACCAAAATTTCTGTTAGTGTTATCAGGAATGTAACAAACTAACGTTCCTTCAAGGTTTTGTATTTTCAATCACTGCAAGAAATACTGGGTCAAAGTTTCAGCTGTTTAATCTGAAACTTCATCGAAATTTAAAAGGTTAACTTGAATTCCCTCCTCCAGACGCCAATATCTTTCAACATATTGGAAAAGTTTTACTTCACCTCTGTTTGAGCAAGCCATGGCTACAATTACTTAATTAAAGTTTCCCAAAGAACGTAACAAGTTATCAAACATAGGTAACGGTATAACGTTAACCACTACTTCTTCGTTTTGCTTCTGGCAAATGAAAATTTTGGATCATATAACTTTCTTGCCAGTTTAGATCCGCCTCCTGATGTTTTGGAACTGAGTACGTGTCTATCGGTGTGGCATAAAAATGTAGCTTCTTTAACAGCACATTCCACATCACAACTCCCATCTTTGGCTGACGAGGAAATATTATGTGTGGTGAAGCAGTAGCATTAATACCGCTACTATGTTTAGTTGATTTCGCGCAGTCTTTAATATCACACTTTTCTTTATGTGTCAAAGGAAATTCTTCAGTACATGGCCCACAAACAAAAACGTTCACTGTAACCACAGTTACATAATTTCAGATATTTATATTGCTATTGCAGATTAACATTAAGTACACACACGTACACACACACGCACTCACGCACGCGCACACACACACACACACACACACACACACACACACACACACACACATTCTTTTGCCTATTGCTAAATTATGAGTTAAAACCGAACAGAAATGAAATGATAAAGCACTCGCAGACGAATTACTTCAGACACCGAAACAACCTAAAAACATTGTCCATGTTGTTTTCCCAAATGACTGCAATAAATGAAAATTTGTTGTGGAACAGGTAGTGCTTGACGTACATATGTGGAGAGCTATGAGTACTTGCTCAACTACTCTTAGCTCTTCACATACGCATTGTTTAATATAGCCACTTCTCAAGACATGAAATATCTTTTCAACACCCTGAAAACCTCACCTACATTGTTGCTCTTTCTCCAAAACTGTTAGGTTATTTGTTGCCATGTCTGCCCATTGACAACAGCGCTGGCACCACAGTCGACAAGTAGGAGAATGTTTAAAAAGGCGATGTCGAACACGAGGGTCTAAAATTAAATTGAATCCTCACAGGTCATAAAAATCTCATACATTGGACGCTCAAAAAATTCTCATATCTTGGACGCCCTGCAGTCCTGGACATTCCCCCGGACAGCACTAAAAAACCAGGACTGTCTAGGCTAACCCTGAACGTAAAGTAAGGCTGTTCCTGGCTCTCAGCTGCTGCATCCTAGCCGGCCGCGGTGGCCGTGCGGTTCTAGGCGCTCCAGTCCGGAGCCGCGCTGCTGCTACGGTCGCAGGTTCGAATCCTGCCTCGGGCATGTGTGCGTGATGTCCTTAGGTTAGTTTGGTTAGTTAGGTTTAAGTAGTTCTAAGTTCTAGGGGACTGATGACCACAGCAGTTGAGTCCCATAGTGCTCAGAGCCATCTGAACCTTTTTTGCTGCATCCTCTGGACGTACGGAGGCAAACACCATCCGCTGCTCCAGTCAGACGATGCCTACTGCCAACAGCGCTGTCAGTTCACACTTCAACTGCCTTCCTGCCTGAACAGTGTCCGCTTCGACACCAGGCGGCAGTCTTGAGATCCCTCCAGTGTGCGTTCGCATTCACCGGCGGGTTCCAACTTCCTTTTCACTGCGACAGCCTCACGACGTCCAGCGGTCGCCCATCATCCGTCATGCATATCCGTACGGACACAGGACTTCTTGTGCTTGCCCCACCGACGGCCGTTTCGGCAGTCCCAAGCCACCGGCGACGCATCGCAGACCCGTCCACCGCTCCCCACGTCAATTCCGCCCTGGTTCCCAGAAGAAGTGCGACTGCATCTTTTGTGCAGCACCAACTCGTGCGTCAGTTCGCCGACACTTGCGCCCTCTGACGCGACTTCAGCACTTGAGCCCCGCTAGCCCCAACTACAGGCTGTGTCACAAATCAAAACATCGGGAGCTTCTAGGTACAATGAAGCAAGAGATCCCTAGGATGGATGTACAGACGAAATATCATTGCCCATGATTCCAAATAAAATTATTGGACAAGGATGCATTTAACTCGCATCGAGATCACTGTTACAGATGTGAATGAATAGCTGTTCTGATTTCAATTTCCAGCTCTGCAGATGTTTCCTCTACTACTGTGGTACGCCTACATGTTAAGCATGTCACATGCCATGCTTCACTAAATAATGTTTAGATGTCGCATGGCACAAGACGTACTTTTCGTGGGTATCTACCAAAGTCGTTGTGGACATATTTGTATATGGTCTGAAACACTGAAAGCTTCAGTACCTTTTACAACGGCAGTATAGCTGGCAATATTGAGATAGTCGCATTGCAGTATCAGTTATTTACTAACATGGCTAAACTACATAAAACTTCCGAGAACGAATGTCCATAGAACGTGGTAACAGAAATTTCGATCCTGGACAGTGCGTATACGTTGCACACTAAAACGAAGTGCAGAGTCGTTGTAGTCGCTTGTAGGAAAAATGATAAATAACTACAAAATTCCACAAAATCGTAGGCAGTATACTGCTGAGCAGCAAGTTGCCATTATGACTGTGGTGTCACCGCCAGATTCCACACTTGCTAGGTGGTAGCCCTTAAATCGGCCGCGGTCCGTTAGTATACGTCTGACCCGCCTGTCGCCACTATCAGTGATTGCAGACCGAGCGCCGCCACACGCAGGTCAAGTCTCGATAGACTCCCTAGCACTCGCCCCAGTTGTACAGCCGACTTTGCTAGCGATGGTTCACTGACTATAGACGCTCTCATTTGCAGAGACGACAGTTTAGCATAGCCTTCAGCTATGTCATTTGCTACGACCTAGCAAGGCGCCATATTCAGTTACTATTGATATTGATACTGTCAAAGGCGACGTTCATCATTAATGGATTAAAGTTAAGTATCAAACTACTTCTGTCCGCTTTCTGAATTCTAATTCTTTGTCAAGTTCCAGACCTCACGTCAGTATAGTCCTTCCCTCCTCACGCCAGCCTGCGTGAGCTAAAACGTGTGCATTTCGGCCTCCTCTAGTAACACGGTGTTGGCTCTTCTGCCAACACTACAATGACACTGATCAGCGGGGCGATGATCTCGCGGGCAGTGAAATACAGTTACTGCGAAGAGGTACCGTCGGGAAATTCGGAGCTGTCAGTGGGCACGAGACGCCACTTTGGCGGACAGATGTATCAGCAGGCGTCTGGTCTGTATCGCAGACTTACAGGGGCTATTGGTCTGTCGGAGCTCGGAGCTTAAATGGGCCCGGAGTGGTCGCACCCTAAGTAGACGTCCGCGGAAAAATCCATCTGCGGTGTGACATGGAAGCGCGAGTACGTGGACGCGAGTAGGTGCCTGCAACGGCCGCGGTGTGTATCGTAAATTGCACGCCTCGTACACTATGTGATTAAATGCATCGGGACACCCCCAATAAACATACGTTTTTGTTATTAGGTGAACTGTGCTGCTAACGAGTGTCAGGCACTCCATTTCAGCGACCTCAGTAGTTATTACACAACGTGAGAGAGCAGAATGGTGGCGCTACGCGGAAATCACGGACTTCGATCGTGGTCAGCTGATTGGGTGTCACTTGTGCCATAGGCCTCCTAAACATTCCTAGCTCCTCTGTTTCTGATGTGATAGTGAAGTAGAAACGTGACGGGACACGTACAGCACAAAAGGGTACAGGCCGACCTCGACTGTTCTCTGACAGAGACCACCGACAGTTGAAGAGGGTCGTAATCTGCAACACGCAGACTTCTATCCAGGCCACCACACAGGAATTCCAAACTGCATCAGGATCAACTGCAAGTGGTTCAAATGGCTCTGAGCACTATGGGACTCAACTGCTGAGGTCATAAGTCCCCTAGAACTGAGAACTGCTTAAACCTAACTAACCTAAGGACAACACACACATCCATGCCCGAGGCAGGATTCGAACCTGCGACCGTAGCGGTCGCGCGGTTCCAGACTGTAGCGCCAGAACCGCTCGGCCACCAGCGGCCGGCTCCACTGCAAGTACTATGACAGTTAGCTGGGAGGTGAGAAAACTTGGATTTCATGGCCGAGATGCTGCTCGTAACCCACGCATCTCGCCGACGCTTGGTGTAAGAAGCGTGAATATTGGACGACTGAACAGTGGAAAAACGTTGTGTGGAGTGACGAATCACGGTACACAGGGTGACGATCCGTTGGCAGGTTGTGGGTATGGCGAATGCCCGGTGAACGTCATCTGCCTGCGTGTGTAGTGCCAACAGTAAAATTGGTAGGTGGTGGTGTTACGGTGTGTCGTGTTTTTCGTGGAGGGGGCTTCTACCCCCTGTTGTTTGGCGTGGCACTATCACAGCCCAGGCCTACACTGATGTTTTAAGCACCTTCTTGCTTTTCGCTATTGAAGAGCAATTCGGTAAAGGCGATTGCGTCTTTCAAGATGACCCAGCACCTGTTCATAATGCACGGAATGGGCGGTGTGGTTACACGACAATAACGTCCCTGTAATGGACTGGCCTCCACAGAGTCCTGGACCTGAATCCTATAGAACACGTATGGGATGTTTTGGAACGCCGACTTCGTGCCAGGCCTCACCGACCGACATCGATACCTCTGCTCAGTGCAGCCCTTCCTGAAGGATGCGCTGACATTTCCCAAGAAACCTTCCAGCTCCTGATTTAATGTATGCCTGCGAGAGTGGAAGCTGTCATCAAGGCTAATGGTGGGCCAACACCATACTAACTTCTAAGTCATTTTGACCCAGGTGTCCGGATACTTTTGATCACATTGTGTAGCGGCGCGCCTGGCTCTCCCGTAACGCTGTACCGACAGCAGGAGGCTCGAAGGGATACCGTTCAGTGAGTCTTCTGTTGATAAACATAGTCCGAGGTTCGGCGGGGCCATACGTGGGGCACCTAAAACATATTCTTAACTACGGTGGACGAATACGCACGGGTGCAGCCCTGCACACACCACAAAACCAACATCAGTAATAACCAACAATTGTGACAATGAACTCGTAGAACAGCACACATTTTGCTTCAAAAGAAAAAGGTAGGCCATTTTTGTTCAAAGCGTATAATCTTTTGTTGAAACCTGATTGTACTTGTGGCAGTTTTTACGACCTCTGGATGTTACACATTCGCCTGGCCTCCGATGCACGATATTCTAAAACATACAGGGTGCAGAACAGGTGATTAGGATTGTGGATAGGGACAAACAAGGTTGGAGTCAGTTTCACCTTAAAATTGTAATTTATTGTAATATAATAACACATTTACAACCAAAGCGGCACAAATCCGAACATTTAGATCCACGAGTTTCCAAAATACAGTTCATTCACGACTCAAGTCCTCCAAACAATAAATCTCAAAAATCAACTAGATAAAAAAATGAAGTTAAAATAGCAAATAAAATAATTAAAATATATATTTTATCACAGCTAGGCTGAAAGCCTCAAAGGAAAACTGGATAGCCAAACATAAACAAGATGCAATACAAACGGCCAAAGGGTCACAACAAAATTTTGATGATTTTAAAATAAATCACCATAATCTTTCAAAAGAAGAAGACAGCAGTATTTTGATTAAAGGGTAATTTTAAGAACAAGATCGAAGCCGCAATGATTAAGCTGAAGGCCCAGAATTAATTTTCAAAAATTAAAAAAAATATAACCACAAGCCTTAAGTTTTAAGTATCTGGAACCGGACTAAAAGGAAAGACAAGCAAACATCCACTTCCAGGAATTCAAACTTACTTTCATAAACCACAGTAAAACCAAGTAATTTTTTTATCATTTGCTGTGATAGATTATAAACAAACAACTAAACATCGGTCAGAAAGACAGTAAAGCCAACAGCACTCAGAAGCCTCCAGGGAGGTCGGTCTGCCCTAGTTCACTTAGGTGAGACAGGTGGTGAGCCGAACTCCACTTGTTTCATCGGAACCCAACCAAAGGACGGCCACGGACTGACCGACCAACGACTTGCTTGGCAATAATCGTTCATGAGAATTCAAACACAAAGTGTTAGGGGCTTAATTATCCGCAATCAAGTATGTTCTGTATTAAGCTGTCAAAACTACACACAGTGTTGGACAGTGACCAGGTGAGGAAAGGACACTGCCTGAAATTACGTTAGTGGCCAGGGCAGGTAACCGGAACACTAACGGCAACAAGGCAGAAAATTGCGCTGGTGCACCAGAATTGTAGTCAACAAATATAGTTAATTCCACCGCATGGCGGCTAAATTTCAGCAATACAAACACTTGGTGTTGCTGACAGGAAAACCTCCCCAGCAGCGAACCACCGAAACGAACCACACAACATGAATGGACGTGGCTTGGGTACTCGAAACCACTACTCAACTTTGACGTCCTGGGTCGGTGAACCACGAATCTCATAGCGATGGGACAGATCCACACACGCTCCGACGCTTCACAGGGACCGCCAGTGAACCCAGCCGACTGCACCGCGCGGAGATAACTTCCCTGGTCCGTAGCAACCGACCAACTACCCTCAGAATGCCGACAACATCATAAATAGTCATCAGTGGGAATAACTCCGACTTCACGCACATCCTGACAAACACTACACAAAGACCTGAAAGATACCCAGCAGTAACTAAGCACGCACGAAGACAAATCGGGAGTCGATGCACACACACATACACACACACACACACACACAGCCCACTCAAGAACGATCGGCGAGCCAAAACGCGTCGTCCGGTAGGACGACCGACCGACGACCCACCAAGACTGTGGCCTGGCTCAAGTGATGCGTGGCGGCAATGGTCGGACGAACCATGTCGACGCAGACCTCACTGCTGCTCCAACCCGACTGCACTAGTGCCGCATTGCATCTCCTGACTGGCAGGTCCGCTCTGCACTCCAGACGCGTTCCAACTGACTGGCAGCCCGAACTCGTTACTCGAACTGCTTTACGACAGACAATGACTGGGAAGTAATAGCAGTCGAGCAAAGATACTACGAGAGGGGATACATCGATACGCGCTGCTAGTGCCGCTTTTGGTCAAGCAAAGCAGCAACTCAGTGACAGTAGTAATTTAAATTAACATAGTGAGGTGGAAGTACATAAAAAACAGGGTGGAAAATACATGATATTCATAAAATTCATGGTTACCTTTAAGTATTTTAAGCCGATTAGATCGTTATCTGCCCAGCAGCGAGAGAGATCAATGTACACGGATGAGCCCAAGGATTATGACCACTCGCCACGGCAAGACAGAATGCCACCTCGTGGGTGTTTATGGACACGTGATGCAATAAGGAAGCCACGTAAAAGTAGAAAAGACGAATAGTTAAATACTATAGCGAAGATACGGGCCGCAAATGGGGAAATCCACTTACATAACTGAAATTGACAAATGATGGATTGCTGATGGTAAATATTTCAGGGTGTATGTTCGTGGCCCACGAATCTCTTCTGTTACTAACGTTTCATCCTGAACTGTGATGGACGTCTTCAGAGGCGTTGCCTTAGCTGATTCTTGCTGATTAACTGATCGGACGTCTCAGAGCGATACAGGTACTGTAGAAAAAGGGGTGTGCCCGGAGTTGTTCGTGATAAGCAGAGATGATCCTTTTCAAACGAGAATAATTTACTATAGGTTGTCGGCTTGTCAAAGATAAAAAAACTATTTAGCGACTCTGTAGAGCTAGTGTACATATGTCACTAAGTTTCATGGTCTCTTCTTTCCATCTAAATTTATTAAGCCATGGATCAATGTTAACATGGTGTATCGTCGCGTGCAATACATTTCTTGTTACACGAAGTCGATGGTCGTGGCCAGACAACCCGTAATCGACGCGAACCACTGATCTAAAAACGCAGGCGCCACGGGGCGCACGTTAATGGTGTCTGCATTACGCGGTGGGGGACATTCACGGAGGATTAGATGGGCCCTATGTTAGTATTACATCATGGTCAGACAGAGATTCCGAAATCAGATACTGGATTGTAAGGCGTACCCAGGAGCAGATATAGACTCAGATCACAATATAGTAGTGATGAAGAGTAGGCTGAAGTTCAAGACATTACTCAGGAAGAATCAATACGCAAAGAAGTGGGCTACGGATGTACTAAGGAATGACGAGATACGTTTGAAGTTCTCTAACGCTATAGATACAGCAATAAGGAATAGCGCAGTAGGCAGTACAGTTGAAGAGGAATGGACATCTCTAAAAAAAGCCATCACAGAAGTTGGGAAGGAAAACATAGGTACAAAGAAGGTAGCTGCGAGGAAACCATGGGTAACAGAAGAAATACTTCAGTTGATTGATGAAAGGAGGAAGTACAAACATGTTCCGGGAAAATCAGGAATACAGAAATACAAGTCGCTGAGGAATGAAATAAATAGGAAGTGCAGGGAAGCTAAGACGAAATGGCTGCAGGAAAAATGTGAAGACATCGAAAAAGGCATGATTGTCGGAAGGACAGACTCAGTATACAGGAATGTCAAAACAACCTTTGGTGACAATAAAAGCACCGGTGGTAACATTAAGAGTGCAACGGGAATTCTACTGTTAAATGCAGAGGAGAGAGCAGATAGATGGAAAGAATACATTGAAAGCCTCTATGAGGGTGAAGATTTGTCTGATGTGATAGAAGAAAAAACAGGAGTCGATTTAGAAGAGATACGGGGTCCAGTATTAGAATCGGAATTTAAAAGAGCTTTGGAGGACTTACGGTCAAATAAGCCAGAAGGGATGGATATCATTCCATCAGAATTTCTAAAGTCATTGGGGGAAGTGGCAACAAAACGACTATTCACGTTGGTGTGCAGAATATATGAGTCAGGCGATATACTATCTGACTTTCGGAAAAGCATCATCCACACAATTCCGAAGACGGCAAGAGCTGACAAGTGCGAGAATTATCGCACAATCAGCTTAACAGCTTATGCGTCGAAGCTGCTTACAAGAATAATATACAGAAGAATGGAAAAGAAAATTGAGAATGCGCTAGGTGACGATCAGTTTGGCTTTAGGAAAAGTAAAGGGACGAAAGAGGCAATTCTGACGTTACGGCTAATAATGGAAGCAAGGCTAAAGAAAAATCAAGACACTTTCATAGGATTTGTCGGCCTGGAAAAAGCGTACGACAATATAAAATGGTGCAAGCTGTTCGAGATTCAGAAAAATGTAGGGGTAAGCTATAGGGAGAGACGGGTCATATGCAATATGTACAACAACCAAGACGGAATAATAACAGTGGACGATCAAGAGCGAAGTGCTCGTATTAAGAAGGGTGTAAGACAAGGCTGTAGCCTTTCGCCCCTACTCTTCAATCTGTACATCGAGGAAGCAATGATGGAAATAAATGAAAGGTTCAGGAGTTGAATTAAAATACAAGGTGAAAGGATATCAATGATACGATTCGCTGATGACATTGCTATCCTGAGTGAAAGTGAAGAAGAATTAAATGATCTGCTGAACGGAATGAACAGTCTAATGAGTACACAGTATAGTTTGAGAGTAAATCGGAGATAGACGAAGGTAATGATAAGTAGTAGAAATGAGAACAGCGGGAAACTTAACGTCAGGATTGATGGTTACGAAGTCAATGAAGTTAAGGAATTCCGCTACCTAGGCAGTAAAATAACCAATGACGGACGGAGCAAGGAGGACATCAAAAGCAGACTCGCTATGGCAAAAAAGGCATTTCTGGCCAAGAGAAGTCTACTAATATCAAATACCGGCCTTCATTTGAGGAAGAAATTTCTGAGGATATACGTCTGGAGTACAGCATTGTATGGTAGTGAAACATGGACTGTGGGAAAACCGGAACAGAAGAGAATCGAAGCATTTGAGATGTGGTGCTATTGACGAATATTGAAAATTAGGTGGACTGATAAGGTAAGGAATGAGGAGGTTCTACGCAGAATCGGAGAGGAAAGGAATATATAGAAAACACTGATAAGGAGAAGGGACAGGATGATAGGACATCTGCTAAGGCATGAAGGAATGACTTCCATGGTACTAAAGGGAGCTGTAGAGGGCAAAAACTGTAGAGGAAGACAGAGATTGGAATACGTCAACAAATAATTGAGGACGTAGGTTGCAAGTGCTACTCTGAGATGAAGAGGTTAGCACAGGAAAGGAATTCGTGGCGGGCCGCATCAAACCAGTCAGTAGACTGCTGATGACAAAAACAAAAACAAAAAAGTTAATATTCGAAAGCGCCACGAGAAGTGCAGACTAGGTTAACAGTATTGCGGACCGCTACCATCCCTCCGTGTTTGATGTCTTCCCCACCTTCCCCACACGGTAATTGCATCTTCGAGAGAATAACTGTTCATGCCTCAAGTCCATAATTTTGATACAGTGGTTTGAGGAGCATGACAGGGAACTAGTTGTGGTGTCTTGACCAGTGAATACGCTTGATATGAACCTATGCAGCACATCTTGTGCGTTATCTGGTGCCAGCTCAACGCCCACAACATACTTGACCCTTCTTTACAGGAACGGCCTCATCTTTGCGTACCACAAGAAACCTACCAAGGACTTGCTGAATTCATTCCATGTAGAATTGTTGGTGTATTACATTATCCAGGTGGATCAGCGTTCAATTAATCAGTTTGAAACAATGTTTTGCTTCTTCATTGTATGCATACGTTGGTCTCGATTGCAAGTAACGTCTTTACCTTAGTAGGTCGTTGATGACCACAAAGTACTTAACTTGGTTCTTACCAAGAACAGACGTAAACGATATGGTCGCTCCTCCTCTGCCCCACATTAGTACAGGGCGTGTCAGTCCTTTGTAGATGATGCAAGTGTTGTGTAAATCAACCATAGTTAACGTAGTGACAGATTATTGTGGTGAAGAATTTTCTGTGATAAATCATGAAGACGTATAGTAGGCATGCAGGTGTCAGATTGCATGTACACGGTGATCCAGAAATGTTGCGACACACTTGGAGGGGTTTTAGATGGAGTTTCGAGGAGCATGTCGAGAACTGGAACCCGTGCAGAACAACTCCGGTAAAGGCAGGTCTCGCCTCCTATAAACAGGATGTTCTGTTGGCTCGGTGTATGACGGTTTCGGGCACCTGTTTCATCTGCAATTTATTTTTCTCCTGGAACACTCGAAAATCTCTAGTTTTTACGAAATACAAGAAAAAATGAAATTGCAGATGGGATAACATGCTCGAAACAGAAATTCACTGAGGTAATAGAGCATACCATTCACAGGAGGCAAAGCCTGTCTTTTCAGCAAGTAGCTCTGCCTTCTCCACTGGCGTTCGTGGCAACCAGCGGCGATCACTGAGTCACAATCAACGTTTCTGTCCGTCAACGTCCGTTTGCAGCCGAAGGCTGACCCAGTGTCAGGCCCCACTATTTATTACTTCGCCGCTCTGTAGCGATGATGGATGACCTTTCTGGACATGGGCTCCTATCCTCGCTTTGTTCCTCAAGACACACTCTACAACCCCACGAACTCTGTAGCAACATATCTGAGACAGACTGTATATTTACAAGGAGTATTATTTGAGTCAATGAAAATCAAAAAAGGTTAAATGGAGGAAATAAATTACGAAGTAATAAATTTTTGTACAGTGGTGGGAAGGAGTGTCTTGAACAACACATTAAAAATCCGCATTGGTGGAGTGTGAGGGTGGAGGTGGGGGAGGGGTATTTAAATGTCACTTTTTTATGTTTTACTTGAATCTAAATCTACGTAGCCACGGTACGGTGCGTGGCGGTGGGTACCCTTTACCACTACTAGTCATTTCCTTTCCTGTTATACTCGCAAATAGAGCGAAGGAAAAGCGGCTGTCTATATTCCCTCCACATGAGTCCTAAGGTCTCGTATCTTACCTTCGCGGCAGCAGAATCCTTAAATTCTCGAAAACCGTAGTTTCTAGCTAGGATGTCTGCCGCTACAAAACTGAGGTAAATATGCCAAGAAGAACGTAGGATTAAATTTTTCCTAGGACTAGCAATTACTGCGTTACATGAGATAATTACAAATTGTGTTTTAATGGGATAAAATTAATAGTGTTAAATGAAATGGATTAAGAAGGTATATTCAGAGTGTACAACATGTCTAACTGGAATAGAGCGTATTAAGGGATACATTGTGTTTTGGGCGGTGAATCAGGGTCGGAGGTAGGACAGGGTTGGAGGCTGGTAGCGCAGAGAAGGTAGGTCACCGAATTGTGGTTATGCATTTCCCTGCCACAACGGGCTCCAAACGGGAGAGGGAGCCGGTGATTGTCATTCTGTCTATCCATCTAAATCACAAGAAGTTACCACAGACCCTTTTCAGTGACGGCCGCTGTGACCGAGCGGTTCTAGGCGCTTCAGTCTGGAACCACCCGACCGCTACGGTTGCAGGTCCGAATTTTGCCTCGGGCATGGATGTGTTTGATGTCCTTTAGGTTAGTTAGGTTTTAAGTAGTTCTAAGTTCTAGGGCACTGATGACCTCCGACGTTATGTCCCATATTGCTGAGAGCCATTTGAACCTCTGCAGTGCAGCTTATCAAACCGTTGAGCCGCAGTGAGTACACCTGCCCCGTGGGGCGTGTTTCCCACACAGTCTGTTAACATTACAAGGACTACAGATGTGAGTTACCCATACTACTCACCCAAATACGCTATGTATAAAACCTACGTAAATCTCTGCACGCTGTTCCACAGGGCTAGAAGGGAAACTGTTCCTTTGGCGTCCTCTAGTGCCGCTGCAAGTTTTTTCCGGGGAATTCAAAGTCTCATCTTTGTTGTGAGCTATCGAGAGCTTGCATGCATTTAAACGTGCGGTTAAGAAATGTTAAACTTGTCTCATTAGTTACTCGCTCCCTGCTGGAGACGGCTAGTAGCAGTCGTAACACCTGCAGTGTCACGTCATGTGACGTACGAGCCACGACCTGTTTTTCTCGTAGGCCTCGTAGTTGCTACTTGCGACGCAATATGATACTACGTATAGTAGGGAATCACCTGCTCGCTCTTCCGTTTACATACGTCCACTACTCTATTCCGCACTGTTACAACCCGAGACCACAAGTTATCGGTTAATAATGCTTTAATGTACTTACACGTGGTATATCTGTACACCGTCTTCAGGACACGGGTGGCGTACCGGGACCATCCGACCGCCGTGTCATCCTCAGTGGAGGATGCCTGATAGAAGGGTCGTGGGGTCAGCACACCGCTTTCCCGGTCGTTATGGTGGTATTCTTGACCGAAGCCGCTAATATTCGGTCGAGTAGCTCCTCAGGTGGCATAACGGGGCTCAGTGCACCCCGAAAAATGGCAACATCGCAAGGCGGGCCTTAAACCACTTCATTTAATAATAATCTTATACTATTGGAACACTAACTTTAATAAACCGCGACTAAACCATATCCTGCCACGCGGAAACTGTCCTAGAGAAAAAAGTGAGTAAGGCACTATTTGAAAGAAATTTAATGTGGTCTAATTATGTACTAGGCTACAAGCAGTGGTTTTCGAGGAATTCAAGGAAAGCTTAAGAAGATTACTTAAAAAGATGACCTTCAAACATTCCCCACCCTCAATCTCTACCAGTAGGGATTTTTGTTGTTCGTGACATTCCCTCTGGCTGCACGATTTTTCCGTAATTTTCGTTTCGTTGGCTGGACTTGAATTTGTGGAGGGAGAAGTTTTCTCTTGAGACAGTCTTCGGCCTCTCAGCAACCGTGATCACAGCTACTGGTGGCGAACCTAAAAGGTAGCTCATGAAGCTACAACTTTGATCTTTAGTTCTTCTTCTCTATACGTCCAGCAATAAGACTTCACGGCACTGCAGTTCGGGTGACAAATGGAGGCCGCTACCAATTCGAAAGGCCTCACTTATCATCCGAGTGTGCGCGCTCTTGCCGACTCAACGTCCGGGGCGCTAGACGCCTTGTGGGACACCAAAGTTTCCCGGGTTGCCGCTGTACGTGTTCATTAGCTCGCGGTCTTATCTCGCTTTCTCTAATTTAATTTATGAAGCGGAGTGTAAGCGAGAGTCTTCTCCGGTTACAAACAAAACACAGGCTATCCGTATTTCTTTTTTACACGCTGCTGTAGGCATTTCCACTTTCTTAGCTGACTTAATTAGACCCACAGATTTAAATGTCAGCTTCATTGAATATTCAGCTTCACACTGGATCCAAATAATTCTTCGGAAATATCAGTTCTTTTTTATGAGGGTGGCATCACGGACAACATTTAGAACCTCATGTAATGGAAAGGAGAATGTTCAGTGTTCGCCATTCAGTCAGTATCAAACTCAGTGCTGATGGAACTCCAGTTCGTACCAGGCAATGACGGTGAAGAGAAAGACGTATCGCCTAGAGTGGTTTACAGAATCCACAGACAGCCTAAATCATCACGACTGGATTAGAGTTTGAATGCTGTCTTCTTGAATAGACGAATTGATTTTCTACAGATTTTACTCTCTGTTATCTTTGTCAGAACTATGCAACTGCACGCAGTGAATGTTTATCGTTAGGGTTTGAATTCACCTTCTTCTGATTCTTTTTATGCCTTTGTTGGTCCCGTGGTTGAGACCGCAATAGTTCGTCCATACACAATATGGCAGTTACTAATGTTTCTATTCTGCAATCCGATGACGATGCTGTTACCGAAATTGTCTTTTTTCATATAAGCGCGAAGTCGTGAGGGCTATCCGTCCAAAGACAAACTCCGTTCCATATGTACATTTGTTGTACATATGTTGTATTTCTGACGTGAAGATTGGAAAACAATCTGTCACTGGCGTATGGGAAAATTCTTTTCAATTGTCAAAACGAATGATCGTTACATTGGTACGTAGATTGAAATTAGGGTTGGTTCGTCTTGACTCTCGCTATGAATTAGGCAATGCGGGACAAGATCTTTTCTGTAATCCCCCTCCATACCCGAGGCCACTAATGCACGATCGTACCGTACCATCGAACTCTGGATGGCAGGCCAGTTCTTAATCCGCCGGCGAAGGGAGGCGAGATGGTGGCGTAAAGATCCTGAACACCAGATTTTTCCGTCTTTTTCCTGGATTAAATTCCATGCCTTTGCACAAACGCTAATGAAGTGAGTGCATGTTGCACTGTTGTTGGTAATCCGTCCATCTGAAGAGGACAGTTTCCGCATTCTCTCTTCTTTCATCATCATCATGCAAATAAAACTACTTATACAGTATCCATTACACTGACTTAAAGTCTGCATATATACAGACATACGACATTTTTTTTCAGTCAGTCAGTATCAAACGCAGTATTGATCGAACTCCAGCTCATACCAGGCAATGACGGTGAAGGGAAAGATTTGTCACCTAGAGTGGTTTACAGAATCCACAGACTGTCTAAATCAGCACGACTGGATTAGAGTTTGAATGCTGTCTTCTTGAACAGACGAATTGATTTTCTATAGATTTTGCACTCTCTTATCTTCGTCAGAACTATGTAACTGCACGTAGTGAATGTTTTTCGTTACGATTTGAATTCCGTTTCTTCTGCTTCTGTTTATGCGTTTTTTCGTCCCGTGGTTGAGACCGCTATTGGTAATAGCTCGTCCATACACATTTTGGCAGTTACTAATGTTTCTACTTTGCAAGTCAATGACCATGCTATTAGCGAAATTGTCACTTTTCCTAAAAGCGCAAAGTCGTTAGAGAGATCCGTCCGAGTATAAATCCGTTTCATATGTACCATTGTTGTACATATGTTACATTTCTATTTCTGAGGCGGAAACTGGACATCCATGTGGCACTGGCGTATGCGAAAATTCTTTTCAGCTGTCAGAACCAGTGATCGTTACATTGGTACTTACATTGAAATCAAGTCTGGTTCATCTTGACTCTCGCTATGAGTTAAGCAGTACAGGAAAAGATCTGTTAACCCCCTCCATACCCGAGGCCACTAACGCACGATCGTACCGCAGCATCTGTCAAAGCGTTCGACTGGAAGGCAGGCCATTTCTTAATCCGCCGGCGAGGGGAGGCGAGATCGTAGCGTAAAGATACTGAACACCAGATTTTTCTGCCTTTTTCCTGGATTAAATTCCATGCCTCTGCATAAACTCTAATGAAGTGAGGACACGTTGTACTGCTGTCGGCAATCCGTCCATCTCATGAGGACTTTAAGATTGGCGGTGCGACCCCCTCTCATGTGCCGACACCAGTTTCCACATTCTCTCTTCTCTCATCGTCATCATTTATACAGTATCCATTACATTCACTTACAGTCTACATATATACAGACATACAACATACATTCATAAACCACAACATTATGATCACTGCCCACCGCGATGTTGGATGCTGCGATGTGATGCTGCGAGTTCGTGACGCGGTAACAAATGTACATAAGCGGACATGGACGTGGTATGAACGAGTATCTCTAAAACGGCGAAGCCAGTCGAATGTCCGCGTGCTATTGGCGTGAGTATCTACGGAAAGAGGTAAAAGGACTACCATTCGGCGCCAATTCTTTGGACGTCCACTACTCTTCACAGAAACCGGGGTTCGAAGGTTTGTCTGCTTTGAAAACTGGGATAGATGGTATCCTGGGGTATCTCTGCTGATAGGGGCAAATGCTGGTGCACTCAGTAGTGTTTCGGAGCAATCCGTTCAATGTACTCGTACATTGCATAAGATGGAGCTCCGCAGCAGACCACGAGTTCACATGTTGACCCTACGAGATCGTCACTTACGATTGCAGTAGGCACGGGACCATCGGCATTCGACCGCCGACCAACGGAAATGTGTCGGTTCTTCTGGTTTATCACATTTTTTATACACTAGGCTAATGTTCGTCTCCATAAACGCTTTGAACGTCGGCTCGAAACGTGCAGTATGGTAGGAAGTTGGTGGGAGTTGTATTATGGTATAGGAGACATTCTCCTGCGCTTGCATGGAACCAGTGGTAGTAATCGAAGACACGCTGACACCTGCGAACCACCTGCATCCTTTCACTTTTAAAGTCTGCCACTTCTTTCACTTCTCTCTTGTTAGCTGTTCTTACGCCTGCCATCTTGCTTGTATCTCTGCGGACATATTTGACATATTGTCCATGTAAGTCTTATTGAATAGTAAGTAACAATAAATGAAATTCATTTTATAACCTTCTTCATGTCAAGATTACGTTTTAATAACTCATCTCATTGATGAAGTGGAGAGTTTTTGTGATCAGAATTAGCGGCTGGTCGCGATCTGTTGAGCTTCAGTTGTGTCAATCTCATTGAGATAATTACAATTTATATTTATTACATGGAACCTGAATTTTTTTATCTTGACAATGGCTGATTTGTCAGTGCAAACAGAAACTGTCGGACTTAAAATTTTAAATTTCATAGTCATAGAATTTTAATAAAGCCAGTTAATTTCATTACTTAGTTACAGCGTGAAAGGAAGATATTTTATCGTATAATGTTTGTTACGGTAAACATCAACAAGATATTCAGTCCCACCGTTGTGATGGAGTTCTAATCGATCTAAAACCACAGTCCCTCTTTAGACAATACTTAATCCGACAGATTCTTGCCGGCCGGTGTTGCTGTGCGGTTCTAGGCGCTTCAGTCTGGAAACGCGTGACCGCTACGGTCGCAGGTTCGAATCCTGCCTGGGGCATGGATGTGTGTGATGTCCTTAAGTTAGTTAGGTTTAAGTAGTTCTAAGTTCTACGGGACTGATGACCTCAGACGTTAAGTCCCATAGTGCTCAGAGCCATTTTACAGATTCTTCGTATTTCTTTCTCCGCTGTGATCGTATGTAGTGGAGGGACAACGACGACCGTGAAGGGCTGTTAATGTCAAATAATTTCGTAAAATGTAGAACAAACCGCCTTCAGTCATAAGTTGCGATTATTTACTGCGCTACGCATTTCGAGCCCTGGAGGCTCAGCGTCAGGTGCTTTTTAGTGATTTACATCAGGTTTTTTTAGTTGTTTGCCTGCTGATATTACATTTTTGTGTTACAACATGGTATGTTGTAGATATAAGTTTAACAGCGTTAATAATATGAAACTAACTTTCAGTTTAACGTTGTATGATGTCTGCTTCCGATGTGCAGTTGGTATACACAGTACACATCTTTAATTTTGCAGTACATACTGGGATGTGTATTGTGTTCTTCCCTGCACTCCTTTTCCCATCATAAGTTGAACAGCGAAATTTAAAACGAAAAATAATTCCAGGAAAGGCCCTTACCGTAATCAACGTACTTTGCAGTAACATATGAAGCGTCTGTATTCTTCATTGAAAACTGTTGTAAGTGAAAACGGAATAATGGGTGCTACTTGGAATTTAACTATTGACACCACCAACTTCTTCAAGTGACCCTTGCCCGCACCTTTACCTCAAAGTGCTTCTTGATGTACAGAACACTGAATACCGTCTGTCGATCGTATAATTTTTTTGCTCTTTTATTGTCGTCTAAGAGTTTAAATTATTTCTGCATAGCACTATCATGTAGTTTCATAGTCAATATGCAGCACCCGTCACTTATGCGTATGAGATGTGTCACCCTTCTGTTCTGTCGCTGCCATTCATTTTAAAGAATTGTGGCGATAGATCTCTTTTTTTGCAAACAGCCACTGGAGCTTTGAATGAGCTTCATACTATGAACATGTGGGGAAGGACAAGGGCGTTCACATCAGGATTCTGCAGAAATCAGAGAGTTATGCCGACCGAAGAATGCCCCACAGCAATGCTCAATGGAATGTCATGCTTATCTGCGTACTTCCGAAAACGACTGAGTAAAGCCAAGTAACAGACCCGGCCTTGGCCTGCACAAGCTGCATGCGTGAAGCTTGGCACGCTGTGACCGACCCTAATGTAGATAATATCGCTAGAAAATATGATAGTTTTTAATACTATGAATAAAAAACGAGTTTGGATACAAAATATGACAGTTTGACTAATTAGGTTGCACATGTTACTGAACAGGTGAAAAAAACAAATAAAAAAATTGAAAACCGATGCTGGCAATCAGTAACCGAATTGTTATAAACAGATCATGAAAGTACGACAAACAAAAAGTCTTGATTACAGAACGCTGTTAAGGGTATCCCTGAAACAGTAGAAGTGTTAATCGAAGACGTTGCTACTCTCAAGTTGGGGCAGAACACTTTAAATTTAACATTTCAGCAAGCAGTAACTGAAGTAGAGCATCTTTTCTCTCAATATAGAAAGAAGGTAGACGAGTTTTTGATAGAGAAAGATGATCAGATCGTAGAAAAGTTAGAATCAGAGTTTAAGAGGCGATACAGCAAACCATTACTGAAGTGTACACCAAGCAGAGCACTTCAGCGCAGAATGAGGACTGCTATAAAAAAAAGACGCTAACGCAAGAGTTGCCTCAGTGGCAGGACAGAGTACTGTCTCAGCTCAGTAATCATACTGCTAATATAGAAGAAGAATGGTGTCTTCTGAAGAAGCAAGTAAGAAATGGCACAACCCATGTATCTAGGACAAATCATGACTGCCACAGTCCAGAGCCTCCAAAAAACATGTGTTCTGACAAACAAGATAGTAGTGGTCGATCACCACAAAGTCTTGCGACGAGGAGTACGGCGGCAAAGTCCAGCCTTTCTTCTAGAAGAGAGCCTCTTAAGAGACAGAAAATTTGTTCTGTTTATTCCAGAAAAGGAAAGTGTAAAAACAGTTATTCAAAAGTGTGTTAGCCAAAACATGGTCTGTAAGTCAAGAAACACCATTTATAACATGATTTGTGAAGCTTGAGGGTACCCTTTGGGCAATAAAAATTGCGGAATGTTGTCAAACATATGAAAAGGTTGAGAGTGTCTTTTGGGGAAATGTTGGTCCAAGTGTATACAGAAGAGATTGTGTAAGGATCGTTATTATCCTGAACCTCGTGATGTCAGACAAGAGAGTCTAAGAAACATTGAGGAAGACATTTAAAGAAAACTCGTTTCTGGAATGAACATATGACCCACAGAGATGTGTTATGCACCGTTAGATGGAAACAACCGATCGATATCAGAAAAAAACTGGTGCAAATCCCTGAATAGAAATTGGAATATTTCCTATTCATTCCAGATTCGACTGATTTGATAAATTGGGACATAGGAGCTAACGGTAATACAGTAATAGCTGTAGAAATGGCAATGGTGAGAACCTGGCAAAACCTCCATGGCCGGAGTACAACAACAATCACGTTCAGTGAGCTGGTCATTGAGCTGGCATTGTCGTTTTGCCACTGGATGCTCGGATGTCGGCTGGTGGACCATCAAATGCTGCTGATCTGAACTATAAAAGAAGGAGGAGGATCAATTATAGATATATCCCGGCTATCAAAACAACGGAACACCTACATGAAACGACCATAATAGTAACCAGTGGTATTCCAGCCCACGCAGTCAACCACAATTTGATGTATATCATGATATTAAAGTTCGACAAACTAAATCTGGCCTTCATTGAGTTCCTCAAGATGTCCATGAATTACTGGTGGGGCAGCCTAAATCCAACAGGTAACCAATTCCCCACGAAAAAATCCACCTGCTAGCGTATCTGAGAAGCAAGAAAATCAAAGGCTAACATTCCCATGTTGTTGTTGTTGTGGTCTTCAGTCCTGAGACTGGTTTGATGCAGCTCTCCATGCTACCCTATCCTGTGCAAGTTTCTTCATCTCCCAGTACCTACCGCAACCTACATCCTTCTGAATCTGCTTAGTGTATTCGTCTCTTCGTCGCCCACTACGATTTTTACCCTCCACGCTGCCCTCCAATGCTAAATTTGTGATCCCTTGATGCCTCAGAACATGTCCTACCAACCGGTCCCTTCTTCTCGTCAAGTTCTGCATGAAACTCCTCTTCTCTCCAATTCAATTCAATACCTCCTCATTAGTTATGTGATCTACCCATCTAATCTTCAGCATTCTTCTGTAGCACCACATTTCGAAAGCTTCTATTCTTTTCCTGTCCAAACTATTTATTGTCCATGTTTCACATCCATACATGGTTACACTCCATACAAATACTTTCAGAAACAACTTCCTGACACTTAAATCTATACTTGATGTTAACAAATTTCTCTTCTTCAGAAACGCTTTCCTTGCCATTGCCAGTCTACATTTTATATCTTCTCTACTTCGACCATCATCATTTATTTTCCTATCCAAATAGCAAAACTCCTTTACTACTTTAAGTGTCTCATTTCCTAATCCAATTCCCTCAGCATAAACCAACTCAATTCGACTACATTCCATAACCCTCGTTTTGCTTTTGTTGATGTCCATCTTATATCCTCCTTTTAAGACACTGTCCATTCCGTTCAACTGCTCTTCCAAGTCCTTTGCTGTCGCTGACAGAATTACAATGTCATCGGTGAATCTCGAAGTTTTTATTTCTTCTCCATGTATTTTAATGCCTACTCCGAATTTTTCTTTTGTTTCCTTTACTGCTTGTTCAATATACAGATTGAATAACATTGGGGAGAGGCTACAAACCTGTCTCACTCCCTTCCCAACCACTGCTTCCTTTTCATGCCCCTCGACTCTTATAACTGCTATCTGGTTTCAGTACAAATTGTAAATAGCCTTTCGCTCCCTGTATTTTACCCCTGCCACCTTTAGAATATGAAAAAGAGTATTCCAGTCAACATTGTCAAAAGCTTTCTCTAAGTCTACAAATGCTAGAAATGTAGGTTTGCATTTCCTTAATCTTTCTTCTAAGTCGTAAGGTCAGTTTTGCCTCACGTGTTCCAATATTTCTACGGAATCCAAACTGATCTTCCCCGAGGTCGGCTTCTACCAGTTTTTCCATTCGTCTGTAAAGAATTCGCGTTAGTATTTTGCAGCTGTGACTTATTAAACTGATAGTTCGGTAATTTTCACATCTGTCAACACCTGCTTTCTTTGGGATTGGAATTATTATATTCCTCTTGAAGTGTGAGGGTATTTCGCCTGTCGCATACATCTTGCTCACCAGATGATAGAGTCTTGTCAGGAGTGGCTCTCCCAAGGCCATCAGTAGTTCTAATGGAATGTTGTCTACTCCCGGGGCCTTGTTTCGACTCAGGTCTTTCAGTGCTCTGTCAAACTCTTCACGCAGTATTGTATCTCCCATTTCATCTTCATCTTCATCCTCTTCCATTTCCATAATATTGTCCTCAAGTGCATCGCCCCTGTATAGACCCTCTATATACTCCTTCCACCTTTCTGCTTTCCCTTCTTTGCTTAGAACTGGGTTTCCATCTGAGCTCTTGATATTTATACAAGTTGTTCTCTTTTCTCCAAAGGTCTCTTTAATTTTCCTGTAGGCAGTATCTATCTTACCCCTAGTGAGATAAGCCTCTACATCCTTACATTTGTCCTCTAGCCATCCCTGCTTAGCCATTTTACACTTCCTGTTGATCTCATTTTTGAGACGTTTGTATTCCCTTTTGCCTGCTTCATTTACTGCGTTTTTATATTTTCTCCTTTCATCAATTAAATTCAATATTTTTTCTGTTACCCAAGGATTTCTACTAGCCCTCGTCTTTTTACCTACTTCATCCTCTGCTGCCTTCACTACTTCATCCCTCAAAGCTACCCATTCTTCTTCTTCTGTACTTCTTTCCACCATTCCTGTAAATTGTTCCCTTATGCTCTCCCAGAAACTCTGTACAACCTCTGGTTCTTTCAGTTTATCCAGGTCCCATCTCCTTAAATTCCCACCTTTTTGCAGTTTCTTCAATATTAATCTGCAGTTCATAACCAATAGATTGTGGTGAGAGTCCTCATCTGCCCCTGGAAATGTCTTACAATTTAAAACCTGGTTTCTAAATCTCTGTCTTACCATTATATAATCTATCTGATGCCTTTTAGTATCTCCGGGATTCTTCCATGAATACAACCTTCTTTTATGATTCTTGAACCAAGTGTTAGCTATGATTAAGTTATGCTCTGTGCAAAATTCTAACAGACGGCTTCCTCTTTCATTTCTTATCCCCAATCCATATTCACCTACTATGTTTCCTTCTCTCCCTTTTCCTACACTCGAATTCCAGTCACATATGAGTATTAAATTTTCATCTCCCTTCACTATCTGAATAATTTATTTTACCTCATCATACATTTATTCACTTTCTTCATCATGTGCAGAGCTAGTTGGCATGTAAACTTGTACTACTGTAGTAGGCGTGGGCTTCATGTCTATCTTGGCCACAATAATGCGTTCACTATGCTGTTTGTAGTAGCTTACCCGCACTCCTATTTTGTTATTCATTATTAAACCTACTCCTGCATTACCCCTATTTGATTTTGTATTTATAACCCTGTATTCACCTGACCAAAAGGCTTGTTCCTCCTGCCACCGAACTTCACTAATTCCCACTATATCTAACTTTAACCCATCCATTTCCCTTTTTAAATGCTCTAACCTACTTGCTCGATTAAGGGATCCGACATTCCACGCTCCGATCCGTAGAACGCCAGTTTTCTTTCTCCTAATAACGACGTCCTCCTGAGTAGTCCCCGCCCGGAGATCCGAATGGGGGACTATTTTACCTCCGGAATATTTTACCCAAGAGGACGGCATCATCATTTAACCATACAGTAAAGCTGCATGCCCTCGGGAAAAATCACGGCTGTAGTTTCCCCTTGCTTTCAGCCGTTCGCAGTACCAGCACAGCAAGGCCGTTTTGGTTATTGTTACAAGGCCAGATCAGTCAATCATCCAGACTGTTGCCCCTGCAACTACTGAAAAGGCTGCTGCCCCTCTTCAGGAACCACACGTTTGTCTGGCCTCTCAACAGATACCCCTCCGTTGTAGTTGCACCTACGGTACGGCCATCTGTATCGCTGAGGCACGCAAGCCTCCCCACCAACGGCAAGGTCCATGGTTCATGGGGGGAGGACATTACCATAGAAATACTAAAAAAGTTATTTCACTAATGTGTACAAGAAAACAAGAGGAGGTAGCAGGACACAAGGCTCGGTAACCATAATTTCTTAAACGATACACTGATAATTATCTGTACAGCTGGGTACCACTGAGTATCGTAAAATAGTAACTGAGTTAAAATAAAGTAAAAGCAAATAACGACTGCTCTCCTTTCAAGGAATAAGTGATTCACTGTCTTATTTCTGAGATGCTATAATGCAGTCTTTCTTTGCAAATAATATTAATTTACAGCTAACTAGGATACGTTAGTAACTAGTTGTTGTATATCAAGAGAAAGACATTTGTTGAGTGAAACGGTTTATTATGACTACTGTAATGTTAGATTAAATTTATTTTAGGGGATTGGAGTCAGTAGCATAGCCATAATATCTAATTAAGTGCAGCCTCGTCAGTAATACACCAATAAGGAAAAGAACGCAGAAATCGATCTTCTGCAATTAGTGTAATTTGATGATAGCTAAGTTGACAGTTGTATAAGATTTTGTAATGTATGTAATTTTTTTTTATTCGTCTCAGAAGCACCATGGATACAGGAATATTAAAAAATTGAATAGCACACAGAAAAAAAGAATTAATTACAGGCATATGAAAATATATATAAATATATATACAAATATGTGTGCACAGAAACAAAATGTTATAGGCATTTGGCCCATAAGCGGGCTACGTCGACAGCATTTAGGGTTGCCAACATCCTCTAAAGTGCAGTGTGAAGGACGTTCAGGGCAGTTATACATGTGCTGGGTCGCCTGCACCTCTCCACAGTCGCAGAGATTAGATGTAGTAGAGTATCTCCACTTCAGAAGGTTATCTCTTGACCGTGCAGTGTTGGTGCGTAGCCTGTTTAGTGGTCTCCAGACCACCCAGTCCTCATCGTAACCTGGTGCCAATTCTTCCTTTGGTTCCATCCAGTACCCTTCTCCCGACCGCTTCCATCTCTCCACCCTAGATCCAGGTTGGTCGCTAAAATCTTCGGTTGCTCTGAGAAAACTGCGTCTAGATTTCAAGCGTTTGGTGACTGGCTGAGTTTTGTGGAGGGGGTGGCTCTCTGCCATCTCAGCCCTCGCTCTTTCACTATAGGCTGCCGCTTCTCTTCGCACTGCAGGAGGTGCGATCCCAGCAAGATGGTAGAGCTTGTCTGTTGGCGTCGGTTTCAGACATCCAGTGACGAGCCTGCAGGTCTCGTTCAGAGCAATGTCGACCTGTTTAGCGTGGGTAGAGTTGTACCAGACACTGCTTGCATATTCGCCTGCTGGGAAGCAAACTGCTAGTGCTGTGGTCCTCACTACCTCTGGCTATGCGCCTCAGGAGGAGTTCGTTATTTTCCGTAGAATATTATTTCTGTCGCTCACCTTCATTTTGGTGTTAATACAGTGCTGTTTATACGTCAGAGCCCTGTCTAGGGTTACTCCTAGGTATTTGGGGTTAACGCAGTGTTCGAAGAGTGTGTCCTTCCAGAAGACACGCAGCTTACGGGATGCCTGCTTGTTACGGAGATGGAAGGCGCAAACTTGTGTTTTGCTAGGGTTCGGCTTGAGTTGATTGTCGGCGTAGTACTGACAGAGCATGTCTAGCGCATCCGTGAGCTTTGTCTCAACATCCTCAAAGGAGTCACCCTGTACGGCCATAGCACGGTCATCGGCGTAGATATAGTTTTCCGTACCAGCTGGCAGTGGTTGATCGTTGGTGTATATGTTAAAAAGTAAGGGTGCCAGTACGCTGCCCTGAGGGAGACCATTTTTCTGGGCCCGCCACCTGCTACGCATCCCTTGGAATTCCACAGAGAACCTACGGTTCTCTAACAGACTTCTAACTGTGGATGTGAATTTAAAGTCCCTGGTAATGGCATACAGCTTCTTCATTAGCAGACGTAAGTTGACGGTGTCATATGCGGCTGTCAAGTCTATAAAGGCGACACCGGTTATTTTCCGGTTCTCATAGCCGTCTTCAGTCAGCTGCGTGAGGTTATTTACCTGAGATTTAGTGCTTTTCCCTTGGCGGAAACCTGCTTGTTGGGGGATTAGGTAGGGTTCTATGGCACTGGAGAGGCGATCCTGGAGTATTCTTTCAAAGATTTTAAAGATATGGCAGAGAAGTGATACGGGTCGGAAATTTCTGGGGTCATCAGCATTTTTGCCTGGTTTTAAAGTGGCAATAACTTTAGCCTTCCTCCAGATTGTGGGAATCTGACCTGTTTCCATGCAATTGTTAAACAGTTTCTGTAGCCATTGTTTAACGTTGGGACCAAAGTGTTTAATCTGTTCAACAAAAATCCCGTCCAGGCCCGGGGCCTTCCTTAGCTTGCATTTCGCTATGGCTTTGTCCAGATCTGCCATTGTGAGAGGGGTGGCCAGAGTTGAATTTTCTTGGTGTTCAATCCTGTCTATTTTGGTCTCCGACTTCCTGATTTTGGTGTCGGGTTTCCCATTCTTGAGAAGCTGGTGGGCTATTTGGTCTGATGTGACGGGTGCATGTCCTGGAGAGAAAGTCGGGTCATTGTTGAGACGTTTAAGGAGTGCCCAGTCTTTCTGACTGCTCCTTTTCATGTCCAATTCCTCTATTGTCCTCAGCCATTTCTCTCTCCTGCTTTTAGCTAGTGACTCGGTTAGCTGCTCGCCCGCAGTGATAGTTTCCGCGGATAGAGGGTTTGCGTCAAACAGTGTCAGGTATTGCTGCAACTGATCCTCTAATTCTGGCGTAAAGCCTTCAACATAATTGCTTCTGCATCCTCTAGGGATCGATTGCTTGGAACACCACTGCACAGCCTTCACGAAATTGTCATAGAATCTTGGTTCAGGTGGTAGGTTGTTTACAGAATCTTCCATGAGGTTTTGAAAGGTTGACCATTCTGCTTTCTTAAAATTGTACCTACGGCGAAAAGGTACGCTATGGGGTTTAACGTGATCTGGCACATTAATGGACGGTGCTGGGTGTTTGGTATTGGTGAACAAACTCCTTTTGAGCATTGGGACGTTACTTGATGGCTAACGAAGATGAGGTCCGGGTTATAACCTCTGCCCCATCTGCCACTGTTGTAGGAAGCAGGCAGTTTATTGTCATGTATCAGTTTTAGGTTGTTTAGCTCGGCCCAGCAGATCACAGCCGTGCCATTGTCCTCGTCTTCTTGGTAGCCCCACTGCGTACTGTGGCTGTTGAAATTACCGATTACAAAATTAATTGTCTTTATTAAAATTGTTTACGTTGGAGCTGGAAAAGTCCACAGTTGGTGGTTTGTACACTGATGTAACAGTGCAGTCACTAAGTTCAATGTTTAGCACTTCAGTATCATTGATGTCGTTTATACTGCTTGAAAGGATCTGTATGTTTGGCGTGGTAAAGATTGCGCTGCCATACTGTCGGTGTGGCCGTTCAGCTACTAGTCGGATGCTGTTTATCTCGGGTCTTTTGAGTGTGCTATCTCTGTGAGTTTCTTGTAGACACAGGGCGTCACATTTCTCTTTCTGACAGAGGTCTTGTAATAGACGTTCTTTGCATGCAGACAGGCCTTCAATATTTACAGAGATAATCGTCAGTGCTGGGCCTGATAAGGTCCTTTTTCTGTAGGATTGTCATGTTGCTTCTGGAGTGAAAGGATCAGCTGGTATACAACCGCCCAGGGGACGCCCGAGTATGTGTATTGCATTCACGTACTCTTCGTGGAGTCTCCTTTCTTGTCCCCCATGTAATTAATAAGGCAGATGCTATATCAAACGAAATCAAATGAAATATCTGCATTAATGGGAAACCAAATATTAGCTTTCTCATATATCTAGTTAGGTAAATAGTGTTGAAATGAACACAACATACAAGTGGAACGTTAAATGTACTAAGCACTGAAATAAGTATAGGTGCTTTGGTTTATTGCTCTGGATGCAGAACCTAAAGGTAATGTTCCGTTATAGACATAATAAGAGAGTCATCATCTAGTACCATGTGAAATAAGTATTCTTCCCACCATGGGCTCACAAAACAATAACCTACGTCTAGTGCAGATGATCTGACTAATGATCTATAACCTGCTGAAATATATCCTTTTATTATAGCGGCGTCCATGCCACAGAAGAAGATGTAACCTTTGGGGTAGTTACAATGAGCATTATGTAACTTAATTTGTGATACTATATCTAACAATGTTAGCAGTACTTCAATATTAATTGAGTAAATAACATAATGAGAATATGGTAAGAAATTTGATCTTTGCATTCACTGAAATGAATTCACATTGTATTTAGTAGAGTGGAAGTGTGAAACGGTAATAGAAACATGAACTGATAATATATTAATGAAGTTCTAAATGATTTAACGATTTGATAAAATAATAACCTCTCTGACTGACAATGTAGCATATAAGGTTGTGAATAGTAGCTAGCGAAGATTTTAGTTCAGTAATGGTAGTGAACAAATGTTATCATTACCTTTAACGTGCAGAGGACATTCCACAAACTGGAATTATTTGAAATATACAAGATAAACCAAGTTCTGATGTTACTGATGTAAGCTGTACAGCCATGCACCATACGCTGAGTTCGTGAGTATCTATGTAGATGTAGATGTAGCACTTTTCCTGGCTCTTCAAGAATTTTGCGGGTCTGACGAGTGATTCGCCTTGTTGACCAGATAGTATAAAACAGGCACTCGCTAGATCCACGGAAGTAATTGGCTTATTGCTTCGTAAATATTATTATGAGTAAGCTACAAAATATCCACATACTGTACCTTCTCGACGCTCATATGGGACACAAGCACATTATATTTCTAATGTAAACTAACATATAGTGTTTGCCATGACCGGTAAATAGTTTGAGGTAGGCGTACCGTATGTGACTCCCAAATGAGACTCATATCTTGTGCAGGCAGACTTCATTACGAGATTATCGTCATAGGTCTAAACGATCTGTCACATATGATCATAGACCCTACAACTAAATGTGAAATCCGTGTGAGTTCAGTTCTTTAGCATCAAAATCACACTGATGGTAAATAATGCCGACGGCCCGGGATTAGCCGAGTGGTCTGAGGCGCTGCAGGCGTGGACTGTGCGGCTGCTCCCGGCAGAGGTTCGAGTCCTCCCTCAGGCCTGGGTGTGCGTGTTTGTCCTTAGGATAATTTAGGTTAAGTAGTGTGTAAGCTCAGGGGCTGATGACCTTAGCAGTTAAGTCCCATAAGATTTCACACACGTCTGAACATTTTTAAATAACGTTTTAAATAACGCCAAGATGAGATACTTGAGAAAAGGGACCAACGATCAAAAATGAATATTACATGGGGTACCATGTGTCGACTGAGCCATGCATGTTAAGAATTTGTTTGGGGAGTCCTATCATTGGTGATGGTTACCACATTCTTCAGTTCGTGGTAGGTTGGCAAAGACAAAGTTTACCAACTGCATCAGTTAACTCTCAGCTACAATTTAAAATTTTCAACTATTCATAATAAAGTAATGTCTATCTTGGAAAAATATGCAATTAAACCAGCTATCGTTATAGTTGATTTAACTTCTCAGCAGTTGTTACACGCCATTATTGGTCGTGCAAAACTTATGAAACTGGTATGTCTAACATCTAGTACAAGCTATGTGACATTACTGCAGGAAGATTTCAGCGGTAAACCGCAAAATAAGAACCCAAATGAAACAGCATAAGGCGGTCAGTGGTCCATCGTTGAAATGTGCTTACCACGGTAGGACCTGTAGAATAACGAATCTCAGCGAAATATACACATCTGAAACGAAGTGCTCCGCACCGTTAAAACCTGATGGCGGAGTAGAGAAAATCGGAAGTCACTGTAAACGAAAATAAGTGTTAGTAACAGCGTAAAAAGGTAACACAGGACAAGCGTAAAAGCTAACAAATTTTTCTGCATTGGCAGGAGAAAAGTCCCAGAAGCAAATCCTACAAATACCCAGAAACAGATTACGTGGCAAGAGACGTTGTACTCGAAATATGCTGTCCCTGTATGTATCTGATCAGTCAAAAAGACGGATGTCCACAGACGTTTCCAACTTAGAGATGGAAAAACTGACTCCTAACGTGATCAATAAACTAAAAATCTGATATATGTTAACGAATAATATATATTGCAGTTCCATATTACATTTGTTTTTTACTTTTTGATATATATATAAAAGTTTAAAAAATTAATATTGAACTGCAAATAATAAGCGTATCTAACAGAATTTTCTATGGTTTGCACCCTGTAGGATGAACATCGCAAACTTGTAATTTGTAACCGTGTTTAAAACAAAAAAGGAAGGACGAAAACATTTTATGAAAAATTGATTTCGTTTCAACAACTATATTGTAAATTAGCGGCGGACCCCATGTCAGAAATGACGTAGAAAAAAATCAACGAACAGCACATCGACACAATTATTCCGCTCAGAATTCAAATGAGTGTTACGTCAAGTACCACTTCACATATAGAGTACTCGCAAGAACAACACAAGGAATATGTATATGGAAATCCAAGGTGCTGATGTATGTAAACATGAATGAATATTTGAAAGCTTTGAAAGACAAGTGTAATACTTAGATGACACGATAGCATAATACGAGGAGAATGCAGACTACGACGGGTAATGAGTGATGAGATGGGCTTCCTGAGACCTGAGACAAACATGAACCAAACAAACTCTGAGACATCAAAATAAAATCAACGCGCCGTGGACAGCCCTTGAGACAGACGACGAAATGAAATTACAACGAAATCCAGACCATTAGCTGCTTACAGGCGTTGATATATATCAAAGGGGACAGTTGAAAATTTGTGCCCCGTCCGGGACTTGAAACCGGTACCTCAAGTTTACATGGCATATGCTCTATCCAGCTGAGCCATTTTCATTATATGAATGATTTGGTACTATCATATCACATCATTAGACCGTACTCAAATCATCATGTGATATAAGTTGCAAATGGGAGAAAAAATTAATTATGATAGTAGAATAATAAATAAAATGAGGAAGAAAAAAAAACCCGAGAACGTAGCGGGAAAACCACCACCAAGTTCGCAAGATATATATCAAAAATTATTTTTTATGCTTTTTCAGTAACTTCTTATCTTTTCTTATTTTGTGTTCTTATATACTTTGGTAGTTCGTAATAGACTCTAAAAGTAGAAGGAAAACGAAACAAGATTACATTCCAGACAGCAATCTAAGAAAAATCCCAAGTTGACTGCAAGCATTGTATACGCCCATGTGTATTTCTATGAACTTCATTGATACACATTTTACAAATAGAACTGGAGCGATGCTGAGTGAAAACACAAAACAAAACGAACAGGGAAACCAGGAGGGGACAAGCCGAAACAAATCAAATGGGAAAATACATAATTAAGAAAAAGACTTATCATCAAATAAATTAAATTAACCAACACCTTGCCGACGGAAAACAAGATTCAATTTGTTGGCGAAGAGGTCTCGATATCGAGGCATTCTCAAGCATGTCCAATAGGCCGTGATCATGTACTGCATGAAGTTCATGTGATCTTCTCCCTCGCCTTCTACAACATAATGAACGAAGTGTCCCAGCGACCACATAACGGTAGGAACCGATGACCCTAGCAGTCTGGCCCCTTCAATACCACAAACCAACCAACCAACCACAACAGTGTGGGTCTTCGACCGTGGAAAGAAGGAAGAATCTGGGCGCAATATGATGTCCTTAGTGTATGCCGTCTCAGAAGATCGAGTAAGGAAAGCCAATTGTGTCCTTATCCAAGACCAGTTTGCATTATGACATCCATAAGTAAAGCGATGTCGTATCGTATCGGGAGACGTACAACGACTACATAAATCCATGTCACTAAGCCCAATACGGAAAATTCGCTCTTTCGTTAGAATCAAATTAGTTACTACCTCATTTGCATCGGCAAAATCGGAAGACTGATATTGAACCAAACTGTCGTCCAGGTTGTTTGCGGCGATTTTCTTCAAACGAGGTTCGGGCAAGGGAATGCTTCCCCACGAGTCTGTGGGAATCTCATGGTGAGGTCTCCATAAAATGTCAGCCCCTAAATAGCTCACGACAAGATAGAAGTCACGAATGAGTTTTAAGCTATAATTTATGCGACCAACATCAATAGGGGGTTCAAGACTAGCAGGACGGACACAGAGAAATAAATGAGATGTGTGAGTTCCTTTAGTCATCGTCAAAATAGTACGACGCACATATAGCATAAGCGACTTCCCTCGTATATCAGTTAGGTCCAGCCCGCCAAAGGAGGGGAGGCTTCGTGATCACCTCATACCGTAAGCGAAATATATGTCTTTTCCATAAGAAACGACCAGACAATTGTAGTAGTTTCTTCGTCATCATCGAAGGAAGCGGGTAGCTTGGGCCACGTAATAAACTTTGCGTAAGACGTATGTATCCAGTATTCGGACTTTCTGGAGCAGAGTAAGAGAACGCCTTTTACGGTCTAGTATCGCTCCCTGAATTTGTTCCGTAACAGGCTTCCAGTTGAGTGCCCCCATTTTGAGTGGAGAACGATCAAGGTGGATACCGAGAGGCGTATGCCGATCCACCACAGTAGCCCACGGAACGACCGCGTCATCAAAACCTCGCAAGGGAAGAAGCTTGCATTTACATTCATTAAGTTTTTCACCTCAACTCCGACAAAAAATCATCGATTTCAGCCTTCAGCCGAGGTGTCTCAGCAGGATTGCGAAGTAGAACCATCACGTCATCTGCGTATGCACGAACAGCTATAGTCCCCCTGGAAAGCGTCCAACCTGTCAGCTGGGATGCTAGCATCCGAAGTAGGGGTTCCAGAGACAACACAAACAAAATCATTGACAGCGGTCTTCCTTGAGGCACTCGCCTATGGATATTTATTGGTGACGTTTGTTGGCCATTAACAACCACCGAAGCCGAGATACCCGTAAACAGATTTGAGACCACTCGCCGTGTGTCAACAGCGAAACCAACTGCCACTAGAATCCGAAGCAGAAACTCGTGATGAACACAATCAAATGTCTTATCGAAGTCTAGAAAAGCAAGGGCACGAGGGACGGACACTACAGCAGCAATCGGAACCACGTTACAACACTCGACTATAGGGATAAGAATGGCGCCACCAGTTACGCGGCTTTGATGTTTTGCAACAATCGTCTCCATCAGAGCCGATATCCTTCTGTTAACAGCCCTCGCCACAGTCTTATAATCAAAGTTTAACAAAGTAAGTGGGCGAAAGCCATCAGGGGCAGCCGGTCCAGTGCGTTTCGGTATTAAAACGATTTTTCCTACTTTAAACGAGGTCGGCACTACTATACCTGTAACTCTTCATTCAAAATGGAGATAAAGATAGCACCCAACAACCGCCAAAGACGCACGTAAAATTCCTTTGGAAGTCCATCTAAACCCGGGGACTTTTGAGAAGGCGATCCCACAATAAATTTGTAAACTTCCTCACGCTGAAAGGCAGCTTAGAGCGTTGCATTATGCTCAGGTGTAATTGTCGTATCCAAGATGCTGACAAGTGGGTCGTAAAAGGTTTCATTGGACTGATCAATATCGTTGATGTCTACATGTTACTGGTGTAAGATATGCACTATATCAGCTGGCGCCATTACGATACGTCCATCATTGGTCGTGAGAGAACGAATACAAGGGCGTCGGCAACGGGTCTGATGGCGAAGCCAATGATAACAGTGAAGTCTGTTCTTCCGTCACCAATCAACCTGGCTTGGACCGGATTTTCAAACCTCCCATTTTTATTCTCTTCAAGGTTAACAATTCTGCCTTTACACGCCTAACATCCGCAATGCGCAGAGGGCGTGACGGAGGACGTGATCCGAAGCAGCAGAAAGTTCACGCAGGATGTGATAGTAATACTCATAAGTTCTCCGAAAGTTTCGGGCTTTGGCAGCACAGAAACTTATCAAAGTTAACCTGAGCGTCGGTTTTGCTAGCTGTGTCCACCAGCCAAGTGTGGAAGAGTATTTGCCAGTGGACCCTAGAGTGCGCTCCCACACGACTCGCAACACGTCACCAAGAGAGGGTGCTCGCTAACAAACAAATGATAACCCAAGTGCCAGCAAGCATTCATTCGCTGCTACCTAATCACCAGACAGCGAGCATGTAACCTAAAACCCGAATATTCGAGAGTGGTTCAGTCATCGACTGTTGCCTTAAGCCCTTACAGTGGCGTGGATCAATCATGAGGCACCTTAATTTAGTAAAGACTTATAAGTGAAATAAACAAACAGCATTAATAAATAAATTGAGCACATTAAAGGAAAAAAGGAAACATGATTCTGCAAGATAATACAGCAACAAGCAATAGATTAGTCTTGTTTATCAATTTACTCCAACCACACAAAAAACATATATATTCCGAGTGATGTTTCTTATTGAACACAATACGGGAACGAAAAATAAAAAATGATTAATTTGGCAGTGCAATTGCTCGTAAGCAGTAATAAACGTAATCAAAAGTTACTTAGCCGTGCACAAAGTCGCTTAAACTACAACAAAGTCCTGAAGTTCAATCAGCACGTACAAGTCCTTACACAGTAACGAAATTCACAGGAGCCGGAATTTCAGTTACTGTTAGCCGTACTGTGGCTCTATGCCGACTAACAAACAGAATCTCAAATATTCTTACGTCTTGAGCTAGCGTACATAGAAATGTTTCGAAGTCCTGAGTAAAATTTAAGCCCAAGTTAATCACCGGTCACACAAAACTTACCAAAACCAACCTCACCGACCAAGGGACGGAAACCAAAGAGCACGAATCCTGCTCTGCTTGCTTGTTTAAAGCCTTGATCATGTTACCCTCTGTTTGACCAATGTGACAACTTATAGCTTTACCACCATTCGTAAAATTCGACAAATTACAACATTTTTATTTTTCAAACATTTATAACACTGTGAACAGAGCAATGTTTCGTAATTGTTAAATATGTACGTCAACTGAATATACATCCCGATCTCCTTCTCTCCCATCTCTGTCCGTCTCCCGCTCTCTCCTCTCTTTCATTATACCCTCCTCTTCCCCCTCTATTTGTCGAATTCCCGCCCTCCTCTCTGTCCAAACCCTCTCCCCCCACCTTTAGTTTACCTGGAGACTTGTTTATCGTTATAGACAACGAAACATTGATTGGGAAATAATGTTCCGTAAGAGAAATGAGTTAATCGATTGGGGCCATTGATACAAGCCAAAAGGTATATAAGAGATCGCCTCTTGCTGCTGGATCTTTGAGGGTAGGAAGTTCAATGACAGTACTTCAAATGGTTTTAATCTGCAAACGGGAAAGATTACAAAGTTTCCAGCATTTCAGATTTCGTTGTGGGATTCTATGCCCATAATCTATAAATTGTGCTTTTCTGTTTTTGTTAAAACCGACTGCGGGTAAGAAAAAGCAGCACATAATTTGGTATACAAATTTTGTTTAAATTTACATGAAAGTTGAACGAATATACATGGAAGATACAATTTGTATAATAGTTTAAATACACTTCTATCGAGGTTGGAACTGACTGCGAGACAGAAAACGAAACAGCACAACATTTTCGAAACAGCGAAGGTCGTAAATCGTTCGCGTGCCGCCGTCGTTAAAGTATATCGCGCATCGAAAAACGGTGCTATCCAAAACAAGCGCCGAGGCAACTGTTGTTTGTCGCAGGCCATAGATGACAGAGGCTAACGACGGCTAGAATATACACTGGTCAGCAAGAACGTTATGACCATCGATATAAATCCGCCCAGGTGACAGCAGCGTCACGTGGCAAGGAACGATTGCTTGTCAGACATGTGCAAGGTGCATGTAGTATCAGTGAGCATGCTGTCTGTATGTAGAATGGGGTAGGCGCGCGGTCTAGGCTATCTCAGTCTAGCCGAGGAAACACTGTGATGGCCCGGAGACTCGGCAGGAACGTTTCGGGAACTGCATCTCTGTGACGGTCTTGGCTGCAGATTTCTAGACTTGCGCTCTTGGGTGGGGAATTGTAGGACGCCCCTAGATAGGTCAGGGGTGCACTACACAAAGGAAGCGGCTACTCAGGTAGCAGAGTACTTGTGGCGTGCACATGGGGGTTTTCTAGGCTAGGCAGTAGTGCGAGGTGTCCTGATGAACACTCCCCAGGCAGGGAAATCAGGACGCGCTCAGTGTAAAGACACCTCAGCTATCAAGATATTAGCAGTAAATTTTCAGAGTGTTCGGAATAAAGTTCCTGAATTCATTGCCCTCCAGGAAGCGTGTGGCGCGCAAATTATTCTCGGGACTGAGACCAGGCTGAACCCTGAGATAGGAAGTTCTGAAATATTTAGTGAGGGTTGGAACATGTATCGGAAAGACAGATTAGACACCGTAGGAAGAGGTGTCTTCATTGCAGTTGACAAAAATATTGTGTCTACTGGGGTAGAAGTAGAGTGTGATTGTGAAGTTACCTTGACACGTTTAACAGGGCTGGGGGAAATAAAGTTAATTGTGGGGTTTTATTACCGACCCCCAGGTTCCACCGTGACAGTTCTAGAATTATTCAAAGGGAGTCTACACTCTGTATCGCAGAAGTACCCGGATCATGCTATATTAGTCGGAGGCGACTTCAACCTACCTATTATAGACTGGGATGTCTATGGATTCATTACAGGTGGTACAGACAAGCCGTCGTGTGAATTACTTTTGAACACATTATCCGAAAACCGTCTTGGGCAGCTAAATCGACAGCCAACGCGTAATGGAAATATTTTAGATCTGGTAGCCACGAACAGACCAGACCTCATCGACGGTGTCATTGTTGAGACAGGGATTAGTGATCATGATGTTGTCATTACGACTATGGTCACGAAGGTTAAAAAGTCGGTCAGGAAGGCTAGGAGAGTATTCTTACTAGAAAGAGCAGATAAGCAGTTGTTAGCATCCCACTTAGTAAATGAATCGACTTCATTTACTTCCGGTACGATGGACGTGGAAGAATTATGGGCAAATTTTAAACACATTGTAAATCACGCATTGGACAAGTATGTGCCGAAAAAGTGGGTTACGGACGGAAAAGACCCACCGTGGTTTACCAGCGCAATTCGGAGAATGTGCTCAGGAAGCAAAGGCAGTTGCACTCGCGGTATAAGAAAGATCGGGAGAATGAGGACAGGCAAAAGTTAGTAGAGCTTCGTGCTGCTGTAAAAAGAGCGATGCGCGAAGCATACAACCACTACCACCGTCGTACCTCAGCAAAAGATCTTGCTGAAAACCCAAGGAAATTCTGGTCTTACGTAAAATCGGTAAGCGGGTCGAAGGCTTCCATCCAGTCACACACTGATCAGTCTGGCCTGGCAACGGAAGACAGCAAAACAATAGCTGAAATTTTAAATTTAGCATTTGAGAAATCTTTCACGCAGGAGGATAGTACAAACATACCGCCGTGTGAGCCTCGTACAAATTCCCGTATGGAGGACATAGTGATAGACATCCCTGAGGTTGTGAAGCAGCTGAATAGGTTGAAAATAAATAAATCGACAGGTCCTGATGTGTTTCCGATTCGGTTTTACAGAGAGTACTCTACTGCATTGGCTCCTTACTTTTTTTTTATTTTATCGCGAATCTCTTGCCCAACGTAAAGTCCCGAGCGACCGGAAAAAAGCTCAGGTGACGCCTGTATATAAGGAGGGTAGAAGGGTAGAAGGACGGATCCTCAAAATTACAGACCAATATCCTTAACATCGGTTTGTTGCATATTCTCAGATCAAATATAATGAATTTCCTTGAGACAGAGAAGTTGCTGTCCATGCATCAGCACGGCTTTAGAAAGCATCGCTCCTGCGAAACGCAAATCGCCCTTTTTTCACACGATATCTTGCGAACCATGGATGGAGGGATGCCATATTCCTTGACTTCCGGAAAGCGTTTGACTTGGTGCCCCACTGCAGACTCCTAAGGTACGAGCATATGGGATTGGTTCCCAAGTATGTGAGTGGCTTCAAGACTTCTTAAGTAATAGAACCCAGTACGTTGTCCTCGATGGTGAGTGTTCATCGGAGGTGAGGGTATCATCTGGAGTGCCCCAGGGAAGTGTGGTAGGTCCGCTGTTGTTTTCTATCTACATAAATGATCTTTTGGATAGGGTGGATAGCAATGTGCGGCTGTTTTCTGATGATGCTGTGGTGTACGGGAAGGTTTCGTCGTTGAATGACTGTAGGAGGATACAAGATGACTTGGACAGCATTTGTGATTGGTGTAAAGAATGGCAGCTAACTCTAAATATAGATAAATGTAAATTAATGCCGATGTATAGGTAAAAGAATCCTGTAATGTTTGAAAACTCCATTAGTAGTGTTGACACAGTCACGTCGATTAAATATTTGGGCGTAACATTACAGAGCGATACGAAGTGGGACAAGCATGTAATTGGAGTTGTGGGGAAGGCAGATAGTCGTCTTCGGTTCATTGGTAGAATTTTGGGAAGATGTGGTTCATCTGTAAAGGAGACCGCTTATAAAACACTAATACGACCTATTCTAGAGTACTGCTCGAACGTTTGGGATCCCTGTCAGGTCGGATTGAGGGAGGACATAGAAGCAATTCAGAGGCGGGCTGCTAGATTTGTTACTTGTAGGTTTGATCATCACGCGAGTGTTACGGAAATGCTTCAGCAACTCGGGTGGGAGTTTCTAGAGGAAAGGAGGCGTTCTTTTCGTGATTCGCTACTGAGGAAATTTAGAGAACCAGCATTTGATGCTGACTGCAGTACAATTTTACTGCCGCCAACTTATATTTCGCGGAAAGACCACAAAGGTAAGATAAGAGAGATTAGGGCTCGTACAGAGGTAAATAGGCAGTCATTTTTCCCTCGTTCTGTTTGGGAGCGGAACAGGGAGAGAAGATGCTAGTTGTGGTACAAGGTACCTTCCACCACGCACCGTATGGTGGATTGCGGAGTATGTATGTAGATGTAGACGTAGATGCACGACTTGTTGGGTGTTGGACGAGTACTGTGGTGAATGTCTTCAACACATGGCGAAACCAACGTGAAACCGTGTCCAGACGTCGAGGGGTGGGCGGCCACGACTTATTACAGTTGTTGGACGTCACAGGCGCGGCAGACTAGCAAAAGAAGGCCAGGCGGTGAACTGTGGAGAAACTAACACCAGAGTTTAATGCTGGGCAGAGTAAAAGTGTGTCTCAACGCTCAGCGCACCAGATACTGCTATCGATGGGCATCTGCAGGCGATGACCTATGCATGTGACAATTTTAACACCATGACATTGGCAACACCGACTGATACGGGCACGTCACCATCGGCACTCAACTTTGCTGCAGTGGTACAACGTTGCATAGTCTGATGAATCCCAATAGCTTCTTCATCATGCCGATGGGAGGGGGCGAATCTGTCGTCTTTCAGGGGAATAGCCACTTGACACCTTTACTGTGGGATGGAGAGAGGCTGGCGTCGGCTCCTTTATGCTCTGAGGAACATTCACTTGGGCATCCATTGGTGCAGTGGAGCTCATGCAAGTCACAGGACACCCAAGGAGTATCGTACACTGGTTGCGGACGACGTACACCCCATCATGACGATAATGTTTCCCAAAAGTCGTGGCATTTTTCAACAAGATAATGCGCCATATCACATATCCAGGTTTGATGGGGTGGTTCGAGGAACACAGTGGCGAGTTAGAGTTGATATGCTGCCCCTCCCCCTCCCCCCCAACTCGCCAGATCTGAACCCGATCTATCACGTTTGGGATGTGACTGAAAATGGCGTCAGAGTTCGTTGTCCCCCTACCCAGAATTTATGGGAGTTAGATGATTGGCCGTGCGGGGTAGCCGTGCGGTCTAGGGCGCCTTGTCACGGTCCGTTTGGCTCCCTCCGTCGGAGGTTCGAGTCCTCCCTCGCGCATGGGTGTGTGTGTTGTCCGTAGCGTAAGTTAGTTTAAGTCAGAAGTCAGATAAGTAGTGTGTAGGCTTAGTGACCGAAGACCTAAGTAGTTTGGTCCCATAAGACATTACCACAAATTTAAAAAAATTGATGACTTGTGTGCGCAGATGTGGTGCCAGTTCCCTGCAGCGACCTACCAAGGCCTTACTGCTTCCATGCCACGCCGCAAAGCAGCTGTTATCCGTGCTAAAGGTGAGCATACTGGCAATTAGTTAGGTGGTGATCATGTTATAACTGATGATTGTTGGTGCAACTGGTGCGCAACTCGTCGTCCAGAATGAACCAAATAACAACCAACTGAACGACGGTGCAGTGAACTGTTGCAGCGTATGGACCTCTACAGCAGCTGCCTGGACCGTGCATCCATGATGACTGTTTTCACCGGCGACGAGGGCTAGCATTTCCACACCAACATAGCAACTGGACGTCCACTGAGTAGCAACAGGTGGTCTTTTCAGATGGATCATGTTTCATGCTCTATCTGTCAGATGGCCGTTGGCTTGCACAGCGTGAAACGTATGGAAGCAAACACATTCAAGAACAATTGGAAAGCCCAGGCCGGCGGACAGAGTGGTATGATCTGGGGAATGTTTTCTGGAATTTTCTTGGTACTCTCGAAATACTGGAAAGGAGATGGATGAACACAAGTACGCATCTATCCCTGGGCGCCATGTGCAGCCCTACATGCAGTTTGTTTTTCCTTGGCGCTATGGCACCCACCACCAGGGCTATGCAACATGTCACTCGTAGTTTACGAACGTGGTTCGTAGAGCACCAGGGTTTGTGTACACTACTCCTCTGGCAACGATACTCCCTGAATCTGAACCCAATTGACAATCTGTGGGACCACTCGATCGGTCCATGTATCCTCAACAGAGAAACCTTGCGCATTTGGGTACGGCACTGGTTTCGGTATGGCTCCACATCCCTGTCCTTCCCCTCCAGAACCTTATTGACTCCCTTGCTCTACGTCCCGCATTGGTCCGCGTTGCAAACGGTGATTATTCAGGCTCCTGATATTAATGCGACTCGACGGTGTAATGTAATATAGCATTAGAAACATTTTTATTGTGTCAAAGACAATCATGGAGTGAAGAGCCGGCGAGTGTGGCCGAGCGGTTCTAGGCGCGTCAGGCTGGAACCGCGTGACCGCTACGGTCGCAGGTTCGAATCCTGCCTCGGCCATGGATGTGTGTGATGTCTTTAGGTTAGTTAGGTTTAAATAGTTCTAAGTTCTACGGGACTGATGACCTCAGAGACATTTGAACCACTTGAACCTAAAAGCTGCAGGGATCTTCAATTTCTCACAAATCTTTTCTCTCATAACTTTCTGTGTTTGAGTTCTCATGTACTGATTGGTGGCAAGCAAGTCTTTGCGTCGGTCGGTCCGTGGGTGTCCCCTCGTTGGGTTCCGACGGATAAAGTGTAGTTGGGCTCACCACCTGTCTCACCTAAGTGATCAAGGGCAGACCGACCTCCCTGCAGTCTTCTGAGTGCTGATTTCTTTATTGTTCTTCTCACCAGTCTTTAATTGTCTGTTTATAATCTATCATAACCAATTATTTAAAGATTCTTGTATTTACTGGAATTTAGGTATCTTTGAATTTTGGAAAATCATTTGTGGGCCTTAAGCTGTTTAAAACCTTATTCTTGAAATTACCCTTTAAGCAAAAACATTGCAGCCTTCTGCCTTAAAAGATTATGGTAATATATTTTAAAATTTTCAAATTTAATTGTGACCCTCAGTCGCTTGTATTGCACCTTGTGTATGTTTGTTCTATCTACTTTTGCCTTGAGGCTTTCCAGCCTAGCTGTGATATCATATATATTTTAATTATTTTATTTGCTACTTTAAATGCAAATTTTTATTTTGTTGAGTTTTAAGATTTCTTGTTTGGAGGCCCTCAGCCTTTTGAAACTCGTGGCTCTAAAGGTTCGGCTATGTGCCGTTTTGGTTTAAAGGTGTTATTAAATTATAATAAATTACAATCTTGAGTGAACCTGACCGACACCTTATTTGGCCCTTTCCACAATCCTAATCACCTGTTCTATCCTGCGGGTTTAGCGGGCGTCCCAATGGCCTGTCTCCCGCCGGGCATCTCTGGCCCTCTTTTTGTTGACGATTTTGCCATCTACTGCAGTTCTCCACGGACCTGTCTTACTGAGCGGCGTCTTCAGCGTTATCTTCATCTTCTTTGTATGAACTTCTGGCGGCCCAAATGGTTTCTCTCACCATCTCTACATCTTGGGCCTGTCGCCCTTCCGTTCGTTGCAACTACGAAATTTTAGGGGCTCATGTCCGATAAGAAACTCTCTTGGTCCTCCCATGTGTCTTACCTGGCAGCCTGCTGTATGCAGACCCTTAATGTCCTACATGTCGTCTTTGCTACTTCCTGGGGTGCCAATAGAACCACCCTCCTCCGTTTGTACCGGCCGTTTGTCCGTTCGAAACTCGACTATGGGTTCTTTGTTTACGTATCTGCGAGTCCACGTCTCTTACGCCGTCTCAGCACTATCCACCATCATGGCATCCGTTCGGCCACAGGCGCCTGTTGCACCAGTTCCGTTGAGAGTCTGTGTACTGAAGCTGCTGTCCTACCGCCGTGACTTTCTCCTCAGCAGGTATGCTTGCCGTTTGTCTGCCATGCGTGGCCACCCCTCCTATGCCTCCTTCTTTGATGGTTGCATTATCTGCAACTTACCCAGTGGGTGTGAACCCTTCACCACCTTGGCTTCGTGAAGCGGCCCATGTTACCCCTGGCCTTCATTCCCTTCCTAAGGACACTCCTCCAGCCTCGGTCTATCTCCTCCAGTTTCACGAACTTCACATGGAACTTTGCGACAGTACCTTCGTCTACAGTGATGGCTCTCGGACGATTGGGTCGGATGTGGCTTCATCATTGGCACCCGTGTCTTTCGATATCGGCTGCCAGCACCCTCCTCAGTAATTACAGCCGAGTGCCTTGTATCAGGCAACGGAGTACATCCGGCGACATAGCCTTTCCAATTGTGTCCTCTGCTCAGACTCACTCAGTGCCCTCCAGATTCTATGTCCGCTGTACACTGCCCGTCCCTTAGTGCAGCGGGCCCAGGGAAACTGTCACTTGCTCACTCTTCGTGGAACCACTGTGATGTTTATGTTAGTTTCTAGTCATATCGGTCTACCAGGAAACGGGGCTACTGATGCTGCTGCCAAGACAGCAGTCCTCGTACCTCAGCCCACTCGTTCCTATATTCCCTCGGATGACCTCTGTGTTGACGTCTGTCAGGAGGTAACGTCTCTTTGGCATCGCCAATGGTCCTCCCTCCACGGGAATAAGCTTCGGCTTATTAAGCCTCTCCCAGCGCCTTGGACGACCTCCTCTCGGCCATCCCGCCGGGAGGAGATTATTTTAACTCGGCTGGGTACTGGGCACTGCCTTTTTAACCACCGTCATTTTCTAAGTGGCGCTACCGCACCACTTTGTACGTAATGCGCCCAAATTTTAACTGTCCCCCACTTCTTGCTGGAATGCCCTTTTTTTAACAATTTACGTTCCAGCTTGGGTTTGCCGTCCGATTTATCAGCCGTTTTAGCGAATGACGCGCGGGCTGTTGACCGCGTTTTACTTTCATCCGCCGGAGCAATATGGCGAAGGCCATTTAATTTTTAATTTTGGATCTCCATTTCTGCATGGTGGTTTCTTTTTTTTTTAGCCATTTTTCCATTTCCCTGTTTTTAGTTGTCTCCTATTCTGTCCACTGGGACTGACGAATAGCCTTGTAAATTATAGATTGCAGCGATAAGTCATTTTTAAATTTTATTGTGCATATCTAGATTTCGGCTAGAATACTCAATGAACTGTGGATGAAGTCCGACCGACAGGGAGTTACATGCATTGAGCGAAAATAATAGTGCATTGAGAATGGCTAGCTTCTAGCCGAAATCTAGATATGCAAAATAAAATTTAAAAAGCACGACTGATCACTGCAGTCTATAATTTACAAGTCAATATAACACTCGCTGAGTGCAACAGCTTTCTAAATGGAAGGTAACATGATGACGTATAGTCGTATAACTCCTGTCTGTGTTCGTTTTCCATAGTTTTGACTTGGCCCCAAAGACCCCAGTTGTTTTATGCGCCCTGGAGCAAAACAAAACTGTTGTTGATTGGTACCTTCTGACACATGAATCAGCTCTGTGTACCGGCTCCACACTTCACAAACTAGTTTGTTGTATAATAAGTTTGTTGTCAAATTAGTTTGTTGTTCGACTGAAAGCAGTTACCACAATAAATAAATATTAGATACTATGTAGACTGGCTAGTTGTGTTATAGTGCTAAGACGCTCTCTGTTGTTCCAGTATGATTTCAGAGTTTTTAAAGGTAATTTTAGATATGTTTTAGCACCATAATAGTTTAATTCTTGCTCCGTGGGTGCCTACAGTATTAAAATAACGCTCCCTCAGGTTTCCCTTCATATTTCTGAGACCAGTCGACCGCGCTGCGTGTCGATTTCCGAAGTTCGAGAGACAACGCGGCTTGGCACAAAATCGAAATACCCGTTTCGCCTCTTAACTGTTGTATCTTTACCAATTTCCGAGATACCAAGAACAGAGTTACCAAGTTCACAGTTACGGTACTTACAGATGTAAAATGAACACATAAAGCCTGGTGTGGGGCGATGATGATAATGTGATGTTGATTTGTGGGGTCCTCAATATCGAGGTCATCAGCGCCAGCACAAGTTCACAATCTTCCCAGTTCCAACCTCGCCATTTCCCGAATGATGATGAGATGATGAGGACAACACAAACACCCAGTCCCCCAGTGGAGAAAATCCCCGACCCGGCTGGCAATCGAACCCGGGTCCCAGTGATCTGTAGGCAGCAACGCTAGCCACTAGACCACGAGCTGCGGACTAGTGTGAAGCTATAACGTAGTTTATAAAGTCTCGTAGCGCGGAGAAATATGCTGGAACCACATGGTATAGTACTGAAGCATGCACAGAATTTGTGTGCCCGTGAGATCTGTTTTTCAGGTGTAAAATTAGTTTCGCGTTATTTCAATATCACATAAGTAAATTACCAAAATTTTACTGAGCTGTACAGTTATTTTCATGTGAGTGACATGTTCTGCTGCAGCAAGGAAAAGAAAGAGACCAGCGGAAAAATTCTCCTATCGGAGCACATAAAAGGCGAATGTGCTCATTTTTAAAATATTATGAATAAAAATGTTGGAGTACCAGGTGCCTCATTCTGCCCATCCCTGAACCTTTAAAATTTTGCCCAAAATGTATCACGCGAACTCATTAACGATTTTTTTATCCTGAGAGAGAAGGAGACAGTGGCAGTGTGGGAGAGAAGGGAAAGTAATAAATACTGGATGATAGTATAGAAAGAGCGAAGGAGACGATGGCAGTGTGAGAGGAGGAGAGAAACACAGTGGCAGTGGAACGCAGTTCACAGTGACTGAACAGTGGTACAGAAAGAGTGAAGGAGACAGTGCCATTGGGAGAGGAATATAGAGACGGAGAGAGTGGAAACTGGCGAGAGACAGTGGTAATGTGAGACAGTCTATGACGACGACAACGAGGAAGAGAGATAACGACAGTGAGAAGAGACAGGAGCAGTGGGAAGAAATAAATGAGATGGCGGCAGTAAGAGCGAGAAATAGAGAGACAATGACAGATCGAAGGAGACTGGGGCTGTCACAAGGGAGATAGTGATATTTAGAGAGACAGGAAGAGATAATGACAATGAATTGGGCTGAACGACTGAGGGAGAATGGGAAGTGGGAATGGATGGTTATGAGCGACTGACAGCTGTGTATTAGTGAGTGTGAGTGATTTACAATTAGGAGAGTTTGTGGGAGTGAGAGGTGGGTTCCATGTTAAAAACAGCGTGATTATATTTATGAGGCAAAGTGCTTGGGAAAATTTTTAATTGTGCTGTAAAACGAGGCACCTGGTACACTACATTTCAGGGTCTTTTAAACAGGAGTATATTCGCCTTTTTGTGCTCTGATAGAAGCTTTGTTAAAGAATGCTACTAGCTAGGGCAGTCCGCAGCTCTTGGTCGTGCGGTAGTGTTCTCGCTTCCCAAGCTCCGGTTCCCGGGTTCGATTCCCGGCGGGGTCAGGAATTTTCTCTGCCTCGTGATGACTGGGTGTTGTGTGACGTCCTTAGGTTAGTTAGGTTTAAGTAGTTCTAAGTTCTAGGGGCCTGATGACCATAGATGTTGAGTCCCATAGTGCTCAGAGCCATTTGAACCATGTGAACTAGCTGGGGCATAACCACATATGGCAAGCTAAGCGTCAAACTTTGGCAAGCCCCTGCATATCAGCAACGTTGACTGGATATCCCAGCTGCTGTTAAAGCCGACCTACAGGCTACAGGGGGGGAAACCGACGAGATCGCACACTGACGCACAAACAAATCCCCAACATCACCCGGCACTGTGCATTCAATATATGACCTATCGGACACAAAACGATGATGAACTTAACTGTTACAAGTATGCTGACGCTGACCAAGAGATCAACAACGCCACCCAGCGGCAGCCTCCGAGTAACAGCATCTCACAACGTCAGGGGTATCGACCACTACTAACAGAGCCCACCCTTGCATGACCCGTCGCAGGCAGCAAGGCATCCGCTACTGCTCTTACTACCCGACCTATCGCAGAGGTTTTCTCCCTTGGCGCTTGCCATGGCACTTTTTTTTCTTCTGCCTTTCAAACCGCTACCCTTCGTCCAACATTCGACCCAATCTATCTCCAGATGAGCGCGAGTTAATGGTTAACCTTAACCAGACATACGCAAACATCGCAGTCTCCACATCCTGCACCGGTTGCTGTGGACGAGCGGTTCTAGGCGCTTCCGTCCGGTACCGCGCGACTGCTACAGTCGCAGGTTCGAATCCTGCCTCGGGCATGGATGTGTGTGATGTCCTTAGGTTAGTTAGGTTTAAGTAGTTCTACGTTCTAGGAGACTGATGACCTCAGAAGTTAAGTCTCATAATGCTCAGAGCCATTTGAACCACATCCTGCGACACCTCACTTTAGTTAAAACTAACCCTTATGCAGAGATGGCAGAAGACCTTTCCAGTTAATCATCATGCCGGTGTGGGCGTGGAGGGGCTTCACCTCAATTTAAAAAGGAAACTGTTAAAGAATAATTCAAATTTTCCTCGTTTAGGCTGATGCGTTTATGTGCAGAAAATGGTCTTTCTCCATTGCAAAAAGTGACAGATGACTACTTAGATGAGTAAATCTGGGAAAGTGTAAGGTTGAATAATTCCAGACCCTTAGCATTTTCACCACCAAACATTGTTCTACACTCCTGGAAATTGAAATAAGAACACCGTGAATTCATTGTCCCAGGAAGGGGAAACTTTATTGACACATTCCTGGGGTCAGATACATCACATGATCACACTGACAGAACCACAGGCACATAGACACAGGCAACAGAGCATGCACAATGTCGGCACTAGTACAGTGTATATCCACCTTTCGCAGCAATGCAGGCTGCTATTCTCCCATGGAGACGATCGTAGAGATGCTGGATGTAGTCCTGTGGAACGGCTTGCCATGCCATTTCCACCTGGCGCCTCAGTTGGACCAGCGTTCGCGCTGGACGTGCAGACCGCGTGAGACGACGCTTCATCCAGTCCCAAACATGCTCAATGGGGGACAGATCCGGAGATCTTGCTGGCCACGGTAGTTGACTTACACCTTCTAGAGCACGTTGGGTGGCACGGGATACATGCGGACGTGCATTGTCCTGTTGGAACAGCAAGTTCCCTTGCCGGTCTAGGAATGGTAGAACGATGGGTTCGATGACGGTTTGGATGTACCGTGCACTATTCAGTGTCCCCTCGACGATCACCAGTGGTGTACGGCCAGTGTAGGAGATCGCTCCCCACACCATGATGCCGGGTGTTGGCCCCGTGTGCCTCGGTCGTATGCAGTCCTGATTGTGGCGCTCACCTGCACGGCGCCAAACATGCATACGACCATCATTGGCACCAAGGCAGAAGCGACTCTCATCGCTGAAGACGACACGTCTCCATTCGTCCCTCCATTCACGCCTGTCGCGACACCACTGGAGGCGGGCTGCACGATGTTGGGGCGTGAGCGAAAGACGGCCTAACGGTGTGCGGGACCGTAGCCCAGCTTCATGGAGACGGTTGCGAATGGTCCTCTCCGATACCCCAGGAGCAACAGTGTCCCTAATTTGCTGGGAAGTGGCGGTGCGGTCCCCTACGGCACTGCGTAGGATCCTACGGTCTTGGCGTGCATCCGTGCGTCGCTGCGGTCCGGTCCCAGGTCGACGGGCACGTGCACCTTCCGCCGACCACTGGCGACAACATCGATGTACTGTGGAGACCTCACCCCCCACATGTTGAGCAATTCGGCGGTACGTCCACCCGGCCTCCCGCATGCCCACTATACGCCCACGCTCAAAGTCCGTCAACTGCACATACGGTTCACGTCCATGCTACCAGTGTTAAAGACTGCGATGGAGCTCCGTATGCCACGGCAAACTGGCTGACACTGACGGCGGCGGTGCAGAAATGCTGCGCAGCTAGCGCCATTCGACGGCCAACACCGCGGTTCCTGGTGTGTCCGCTGTGCTTGTACAGCCCTCTCGCAGTGTCCGGAGCAAGTATGGTGGGTCTGACACACCGGTGTCAATGTGTTCTTTTTTCCATTTCCAGGAGTGTAGATTGTCTGTCGAACACAACAATATTACATCTCACTGTTGTAACAACCTCGTCGATAATAATCATGACGTCCCAAAAAATTTACTTTTGTTGTTTCCTGATCACTTTCTCACCTCAAAGCATTATTGTAAGAAGAAGAGTGTACAATAACTTTAGAGGTTGAAGGAAGGTTAGCGTATGCCTGCTTCTTAGCGATCTGCCAAAACACTGCACTCCAAAGTAACTCTGCCTGGTAAAAATACCGAGATCATTGTCGGAGGAAATGGTTTAGCGTCCTTCAAGCGGATTCCATACTTTGCGGAGCAGAACTGAGAAAATGCACTATTATGCACCATAGTGTAGTACTGTGCAATGAAAGTAGGAAAAGGTGATTAATAGGCAGGAGTAAAATGTATAATATGTCGTATAAAACATCAGTATATGCAATATGCATGAATTTACTTCCTGTAAGGTCAAAATATGCAAACAACCACGGAAAAAAATTGAGGCTGTCTCTCGCAGTGACATGGCACTAACAGTATAGATTCGTTTAAAATGAGTGAAATTTTATCCTATTCGCAAAGATAGTCGCGCCTTTTAGCACGCCGCTTGCGGGATTCGGTACGGTAATAGTAAACCTTGTATTAGAAGACTGACCTGTGTTTTGATAGCAAAGAGGCAACAGTAACTATTCGTTTGGTAATAAAGTTATCGTATTGCCGAGGAAAGAAATATTTAATTGTTCGTTTGGGTATTCTTACATATTGTTGAGAGTAATTGTTATAGTTATTTAAGAAAGGTTTTTGTTGCTTAATTTTATAGACCTAATACTATTTGTCTGAAGGCTTCCCGAAAGTAAATTATGTAAATAAAATTAAGAAAAAGTACGTGTGTTTTCAGAATAAACGAATATGAGCCTTTTTAAGGTTCTCTTTAACAAATCGGAGCCCCCCTCTCCCCCCTCCCCTTTTGACAAAATGCTGGCTACGTCCTTGACTGGAGCCATGTAAAGTGACGTAGTGTCCCTGTGCAAGTTTGTTTCATGGAATCAGCGCAGTAAGATAGCTCGAGGCGCCGATGTAAAAGAATGGCACGGAGGGAATACCGCGTGTGGACGGGCCCGTTACCGCACAATAAATGAAGTTCACTTAACTGTTTGTGTAACAGTGCGTATTGTCCAGTATGTGTACAAGGAACGGTGTACCACTCGCTGTCATGTATCTCGGCTTAAGAACAGTGGTAGAAAAAACATTCTAACCAACACGGGCTCGGAACGAGTATTATGCTCTATCAATAACAATTGGTTCCGGGACCAACACATTTTCCAGCGAACATTTCCACCTTTCCCGCGACATGGGTATAGTTATTCATAGAAAACTTTTATATATATGCTCTCACCATTGTTATAAGACTGTATTTTGTGCTCTGTCAGTGTGCAATCATTTCACGTTTGAATCTGGTACGTGAATTTAAATTGTTCTCATTCCATGAGTGACAACAATGAAAATGTATTTCGTTACTAGTTTCTGATGTTATGGCAAGTATCTTTGGGACCAATTTCCTAGCTTTGGATTTTAATTAATTGTAATGGCGCTTGCATTTTACCTTAATTGAGTGGGCATTAGTCAATTACTGAATAGTTTTTGTTATTCCACTACTTGTTGTTTGGCTGTGACGAACTGCTGTTTGTCGTTGACAATGGTTGTACTATAAAATTCGTGCCGCATTGTTAATTAAAAGTTTCAAAATTATGATCAGCCACCGCTCAACACAACTCTACCACCTTCTGTTGGATCCCAATTTCATATATGTATTATTGATGATCATTTAATGTCTTGATCTGTGGTTTTGTAGTCTTGCCAAGTGCCATTCAGCCAATTAACTTCGAAAGAAGTACAACAGATATTGAATTTAGCGATCAGTTCTTAACAGTTGAGAAGGAAGGAGCAGTCATGATGCTTTTCCAACGAGGTTCTCCGTCCAAAATAAAGCATTTTTGTCAGGCAACAGTACTGCATGGAACCAAATTCACAGTATTCTACAGTCTAAACAATAAAAACAGGTTGCAACACATAAGTAAAACCTTTTTCGAAAGACTCAACGGGGCCTGCAGCTATTATTTTACATTAGAGTTCCGTATTATTGCATCACTTCGGTCTCAGCCCATTTTCAAGAACCTAGATTCTTCCAGGCATCATAGTGCTGCACCATCGCCTCGCCTGGCGTATCAGCAGAGTCCTGTGACCACTTAACCGGAAACGACGTAGCATAAGTGACACAAGAAACCTCTGCATGAAGGGGCAAATTGGTGTTCGTGTAATCGTATACAGGATGTACTGACATTGCATCTAGGGATTCTGAAACGAGACACTGCTCTAGCATAGCAGCACAGCCAGGGCTGTTACGTTGCTGATACAATGATACAGAGATGTAGTGGTCGTCGAACAGTCACACAAGAGAGAAGCTCGGCCGTTTCAGGAGCAACAACACATCGTTTTCGGCAGCCATTGTCAAGTCAGCACCAAGACCCACGCATCACTGTCAAATGGGTCATCAGAGGGCCGCCAGCAGCTGCTTTCCCCACTAACAGATGGCCTACTACCCGTGTAAGTCCAAACGGCTTCCAAACGGCTGTCCATCTCCTGGATAACTTCCGTGTGCTACAGGCTAAATACCTTGGTGGGCCGTGTCCCCTGCCTGGGCTACCTAGGTGCCTAGCCGCCATCGCCTATGCGGGCAACCTCTGCTGCAGTTCGCCACCCTGTGATAGCAGACTCTGTTGCTGATTGAAGTCTGCGCAGGCGCTAGTCACTGTTACGAGCTGCTGTCACCCCCGCTGGGGTCCACGGTTCGATTCACCAGGGGCTGGGGTGTATCGCTCTGAGCTTTGTACCAGAACCAGCTGCACCGCCTGCCTGCTCCTTCTGCCGCGTACCACCCTCCCTCAGAGCACGTCAGCATTCCAACCGCTAGAGTGTTCACCACACCACCCGCTGTGCAGTGCTCGCTGACACAAGAGACCGCAACTGATGTATTCTGGCATGAATGAAAGATTATCCGTAGGCCCTGTCTGCATGGCGTGGCATCAGGCACCCACACCACCCCTTACAACATCGCCCAGAGTTGGTGAACTGGAGACCTTCGTAACCAGCAGCAACAAAGCTCCACAGCAAACCGTAGATGATGCCGGCCGCGGTGGTCTGGCGGTTCTAGGCGCTCAGTCCGAAACCGCGCGACTGCTACGGTCGCAGGTTCGAATCCTGCCTCGGGCATGGATGTGTGTGATGTCCTTAGGTTAGTTAGGTTTAAGTAGTTCTAAGTTCTAGGGGACTGATGACCACAGATGTTTAGTCCCATAGCTCTCAGAGCCATTTGAACCAAACCGTGGATGTCATTCCGACTAACCTCTGTAATGTAATGATTCATTCCCTAAGTAGTAGGAAACGTGCTCTGGTCGATATTGTACAAAATTTCTAAAATAAAAGGAAAATAGACAGAAGTATCTTGGAGTCATTCAAGGGTTTCATTGTAGCTTCTGGCTCAAGACAATGAAGTAAAAGTTTTTGCCAAGTCATCCTACACCTCTACTTGCTTTCCTGTACCTCTAAATATTTTGTGTGTGTGTGTGTGTGTGTGCTATGCGAACAATCACCTTCGGACGAAACGAGTGCTAGTTTTGTGGCGATAGTCCACTTCAGTATGATACTTCAATGTACATAGATTGGACAAAAATCTCCACCTGCTGGATAACTTCCATGTGCTGCAGGCTACATACCTTGGTGAACCATGGATCTTGCCTGGGCTACCTACCTGTTATGTAGTGCTCGAATATAAATGCATAAGCTAGGCAAACCTGTAGGTTGATCTGCTGTATTTGACCACGAATGGCATATGTGCATTTCCCTCAATTCGTTGCAAGTATCAGCCGTGGTCAGAATAGTGTTCTGTGTTGTTTTCAGTGTGTTACGTCTAAGTGAATCAGAACGTCGGAGAACTGATAGTTTTCTTGTGGTGGTGGCTTCTGTAACAAAAGTATCCGATGTGTTTGGTATTTCAAGGGGCATCATGTTGAAGATTTATACCGCTTCAAAGCAAAGCAAAAAAGTTTCATCCATTAAGTCACAGTGCCAACGAAAGTATGTGCTGAGTGGTCGTGACAGACACTCACTGAAAAGTATTGTGGAAAAAAATAAGATGATTATACACTAATGGCCATTAAAATTGCTACACCACGAAGATGACGTGCTACAGACGCGAAATAAACCGACAGGAAGAAGATGCTGTGATATGCAAACGATTAGCTTTTCAGAGAATTCACGCAAGGTTGGCGCCGGTGGCGACACCTACAACGTGCTGACATGAGGAAAGATTCCAACCGATTTCTCGTACACAAACAACAGTTGACCGGCGTTGCGTGGTGAAAAATTGTTGTGATGCTTCGTGTAAGGAGGAGAAACGCGTAGCATCACCTTTCCGACTTTGATAAAGGTCGGATTGTAGCCTATCGCGATTGCGGTTTGTCGCATCACGACATTGCTATGGGATGCCATTGCTTACACGTCTCGGTCACCTCCTGTTCGCATTGACGGCACTTTGAACAGTGGACGTTACATTTTAGATGTGTTACGACCCCTGGCTCTACCCTTCACTCGATCCCTGTGAAACCCTACATTTCAGCAGGATAATGCACGGCCACATGTTGCAGGTCCTGTACGGGCCTTTCTGGATACAGAAAATGTTTGACTGCTGCCCTGGCCAGCACATTCTCCAGATCTCCCACCAACTGAAAAAGTCTGGTCAATGGTGGCCGAGCAATTGGTTCGTCACAATACGCCAGCCACTACTCTTGATGATCTGTGGTATCGTGTTGAAGCTGCATGGGCAGCTGTACCTGTACACGCCATCCAAGCTCTGTTTGACTCAATGACCAGGCGTATCCCGCCAGTTATTACGGCCAAAGGTGGTTGTTCTGGGTATTGATTTCTCAGGATCTATGCACCAAAACTGCGTGAAAATGTAATCACATAATAGTTCTAGTATAATATATTTGTCCAATGAATACTCGTTTATCATCTGCATTTCTTCTTGGTGTAGCAGTTTTAATGGCCAGTAGTGTAGTTGCAGAATTCCCTGTGAGAAGTACCTGTTGATTCAGACACCCTTCATCTGGTACACGTATCTTTGGATGTAATTTACGTATATGTCGTGTTTTTTATATTTTCCGACCCCTCGATCGTTGATTTCGATATTCCCCTGCCACACGGGAAGTGCGTAAGTTTCATTGGCGATCTTTAAAGTGTGTATCTCAGACAATGAAAGCTTAGGTCATGGTGGTGCCACTTGGGCGTGCTGTGGTAGAAGTCAGATGGAAGGAAGCAGTTGTAGTTCGTAGTTTGGCGCTTGTAAAGGGGCAGCTTTGTGGAAGCAGTTGTACTGAGGAGTCAGCCTGTTGCTGACAGTTGCACGCAACCTTAAGTGGGCTTGCTATTTAGTGCAGTGCGTGTTATTGTAAGTTAATCGTGCTGAGCAGTTTTTCGCACTAACTGCTTGTTATTGTGAAGCAGGGAGTGCTGAACTGGACAAGGAGGGATGGAAGTTGTCTGCATCAGGCGACCTACGATCTGATAATTCTGTTGCCACTAAGTTGAAGAGACGTGGTGCATTACATTGGTAATGGCTTTGAGGGCGGTTGCGATATTATTTTTGAGTCAGCAAGAGATTTTTAAAATAATTTGGACAAGCATAAGTTACTCCTCTCAGTGCAATTTGCTCAGCGATTCGAGGTAAAATGTTACTGCTTTCCATTTCTTACGTCTTGGCGTGTATCTAGTGGGAAAGTGACTGATCGGATTTTCTGATGAACCACGTGACAGCGTAACGATTACACTGAACTCAATATTCTGCATTGGCTACGTTCGCGTCCAATATGTAACCCACAATTTGGAATTACTACATCATTGTTTTCATTCACCAAACAGATGAGAAGTATTGCTATATTTTTCTTCATATTTTCCATTCAGGAATCGAACCAAATGTAACTGTATGAAGCGAACACAGATGCTACGTACTATATTTTTTTATGCGAGGGTTCTTGTAGTAATCATTCTAATAAACGAGGGGTTTATTTGAATTTTCCAATTATTTTTCTATGGTCATACCAATGCTCCCATCTCAGGCTTCTTCTAGAGCAATAATCAATAACTATTTTGTGATTAATGTTAGTACGGATTATTAACTTTTACCACCTTACAACGAAGTTGTTCAAGTGCAGTGACTGTGTCAGTACATGTATCTGAGATTTTATTTTTTTCTCATATCTACGGATAGGAACTGGCTGTAAGTAGCCTACAGAAGTTATTTATTATTCGTGCTACAAAAAAACATGTCCAAAGTACTAATAGATCGTACCATTGCATAATGCATGTATTGGTATCCGTCAAACCGTGCTTGGATTCAGTCAGACGCTCTTTATCGGTATAGATGTCTCCTTTAGGTATCTCCATGCAGTTGTAAAACTGAATGTGTTGCACTAGCGAACCCTGTCAGCACCAAAACAACACAGAGGGAGCTCCATAAGCTGAGACCTGCAGGGCGAGACGCAATTCCAACACCACACACCAATGATGGAAATACCCGTAACAGGAAAACATGACGCCGAAGTCATAAAACCTGGACTATAGAGCAATGGAAGAAATTCATTTGATCGGATGAGTCTTGTTTCACGCTGTTCCCAATTTCCCTCCGAGTGTAAGTCTGGAGTACGCCGTCCCTAGTCTACGATGCAGACTGCTTCGTGCCAAGAGTGAAACGTGGCCAGGGTTCGGTTAGCGTTTGGGCAGCCATGTCGTGGTATTCCATGGGCTTCGCGGTTCCTCTGCAATGCAGCACTACTGCCAAGGATTAGGAAACTTTTTTGCTGATCAGATCAATCCCATTGTTGTACAGGATGTTCCCAACGCTTGTGCTGCGTTCCAAGATGATATGCCCTGTTTATATCGCTCATATCATCCCGGACTGGTTCTGTTTGAGCAGGAGATTGAATTCTCGCATCTCCACTGTCCACCGCAGTCACCATATCTCAATAGTATTGAACCTTTGTAGAGAATGGTGCGTGATTGCTGGCTTCCTCCGTCATCATTACCTAACGTGCTCCCATTTTGTTGGAAGAATGACATACGATTCCTTCGAAAACCGTACAGTACCTGTATTTACCATTTCGAGACGACTGGAACATGTTTTGTATGCTAACAGTTTTTCTACGCAGTGTTAGGCAACGTAATGTGTTATGTTTATTTACTCCCTATATGTGACTACGTTAACCACAGAAGCTTCCTTTATTATTGGAGGCAACCTGCATGGAGCAAAATTTTGGCGATCGTGTTAAATCAAGAGGCAGTCTTATTACAATGTTGATTTCTTTAACATGTTGTAGGCAGAGCAATCCAGAACGTATTGCGTATTTTGTCATATTCTCACAATGTTCACTATATAACTAAAATTTCATGGAGACACGCGATTTGCCAACGTTGGCAGTGGTGTTAGTCGAAAATATATTTTTGTATACGTAATTTTTATGTATGACGACAGATGGATAAAGAAATGAACGTAATAATGTGGGAAGATGGACACACGTGTGCGGGCCGCGACGGAGATTCGGACAGACCTGAACACCTTGGCACCTGGCCAACAGGGTCGCAGGAAAGGTCCATGACGTGACAAATCGACCACGCACGTGTCGTGAGGTCGCTGCAGGTAGACAACTAGACAACCTTGGCATTTATTTCTGACCGTCCAAATGCCGTCCCTTTCGACCGTGTCCCAGAACACGTGCTGCGCTCCATCTTACTAGCTCGATACTTTACATAGAGCCAATAATTTCCCTCACATCATTCTGTTACACACAATGAATGACCGGAGTTCAGATACAGGATTTTAATTATTTTCGTGTTAGCTTCCATTGAAATACAGCCTTTTGTAATGAGAGGAAAGTGAAATTTTGCTTTTAGTGGAAATTCCAAGTCTGTAAATATAGTGAATATCTGTGAATGTGCAAGCGCTAACCTTATATCTGAAACAAACTTTTCAGATTTATATGAAATAGAATGTATCTATCTTTAACACGCAACATACAGTGTTTAAGTATCACTGAATTATCAAACCTGTCATGAGTAATAACATATAATTTTTTTGGCAGGGATTTCTACCATTAAGAAGTGGAAGAATATTCGCAACTTATTTCAAAAGACTGGAGTTAACCGCAGGACTGCAACAGAATTTCCTTTAAGAACAAGACAGTCACACAGAAATTTTAAAAGGCAGTGAAATGAAAACGCGTCAGATGGAAAGAAGGTGAAGAAACTGTTCATTATTTTACAAGTAATCGCCGTAGCTGTCAGTACATTTATCCCACTTTGAGACGAGACGGTCAAAGCGTTCAAGAAAAAATGTTTGTGGTGCCTGCAAACCCACGATTGTACCCAAGCGCGCCCCTCTCCGTCCGAAACAGATGGACGGCAACGATTCGGGGCTCCAAAAATATGGTAATCCCATGGGGAGAGATCGGGAATGTACGGAGGATGTGTAAGGGGTTCCCAGCGAAAATTCCGCAACGTAGTCGAAAAAACTTTGACAACGTGTGGACGGACCCCCCAGTTTCGCTGCACATTCTTAAACAGCCACCACATAGTACCGATCGCTCCTCCTGCGATTTCCCTGGAGAAAGACATTCTTGGCCACTGATTTGCTTCAGATGAAGAGGTGCACGCGTGGGTATGGTCATAATTCCGCAGGCAACCTCAAAAATGTTTAACATGAAGGTACTGATCGTCTTGTCTTGCCTCACAGCGGGATAAACGTATTGAGAGCTATCGCGATTGATTTTGAAATATTAAGCACTTTACTTTTTTTTCTTCAGTCACTCTGGTTTTCACTTGACTACTCCTTAAACATTTACAGCAATCAGCTAGGATTTTTGGAAAAAAGCTGTGGACCGCCATCCCACAGAATACAGTTTCTCAGACGATGATCTATCGCCTACCGCACATTTTGAAGACGAAAAGGAAGAAATACATCGCCTCACTACAAGCGAAACTCTCTGGAGAGGTGTTGAAACATTTATAAACCCAATACTCGCTGAAAAAAAAAAAAAAAAACATACAGGCCCAGTTGAACTAATTATTGCCTTGAAGCAAAAGCCAGATCGCTATACGTCGTTTTATAACGGTATTAATTCGTTGTTAGACAGTTTCCACGATGGAAGTAGTGGAACCCCAGCTGAAGATGTAACAAATTGTTTCTGAATTCAGGCAATGCAAAAAAGCTTCAGCAAATGCAACTGTGACTGACATCCCAATGGGTACCATTCAGCACAGGTTAGCTGTCACCATACGCTTCAGCTCTGTTAGCAAGACTTCACAGGTACATGCTGCATATCCCCCAGTGTCTCAGACCACACAGAAACCTGTGAACTTGATTCACCCAATTTTTAAAGTAAATAGTAAATTATTTTCTTACAGGTCGTTTTGCATTTGAGATTTTTGTCTGTTACAATATTATATTTTAATACATATATCTTTTTTCATTAAATATATCTCAAATACGTCAAATTACTGAAGTCCTTTGAAACAGCTAGAAAAATTACACTCACCTGATGTGACTGCCAACATGTGTATATCTGGGATACATTTTCTGGACTAAGTACTGCGGTATTTGACTGAAACCTTAAAAAGTGGTGTACAAAATTAAAACAACAAAGGGAAAATTTGCAAGGTTGCGTTTATTTGGCCACAAAACAGTATATACAAACGGTAGTGAAGTAGAGTGTAAAGAATGAGGAACATGAACAAGTGAAACATGCACTGCGGTAGAGAGAATGTTCTTCGTTTCTTCAACTTAAAGGATTTGCACACATATTTTGACATCTGGTTAATGTGCTCATTATGGGGTGTGACCATCTCTGGCAGCAGTACAGGCCTGAAAACAATGGTGAATGCTGTGAGTAATGTCATCAATCTCATGTTTAGGTAATAACACCCATTCTTTCTGGAGAGCAGTTCGCAAATATTGGGGAGTGTTTGGTGGATGCTGACGCGATGCAACCTGTCTCCTTAGTGTATCCCAGACCTCCTCTATGGGATTCAAATAGGGAGAGTGAGCAGGCCACGCCATGCGTGCAATATCTTCCATTTTGAAGACAACATCCACAACCCTTGCCCTACGAGGTCGAGCATTGTCGTACATCGACGCGACGTCTGGGCACACAGCACTCGCAACAGCCGCACATGAGGGTCCAAGATTTCGTCACGACACCTGACATCAGTTAAACCTAGCAGATTCACCCATACAGTTTCTTGAGGAAGTATTCGAGTAGTCAACACAATTCCTGCCTTCCTCGATATCGGTTTCCTTCCATAATGTTCTTGTCCGTAAATCGTGTTCCACGTTTCCTCAGATGTGAATCCGTCGAGAATCGCTCTCCAAACCAAATCGGGACTCATCTGTGAAAAGAACATTGGTCCATTATTTGACCGTTCAAGTGGTATTTTGACGACTCTACCATAATAGAAGCTTTCGAAATGTGGTGCTACAGAAGAATGCTGAAGATTAGATGGGTAGATCACATAACTAATGAGGAAGTATTGAATAGGATTGGGGAGAAGAGAAGTTTGTGGCACAACTTGACCAGAAGAAGGGATCGGTTGGTAGGACATGTTCTGAGGCATCAAGGGATCACCAATTTAGTATTGGAGGGCAGCGTGGAGGGTAAAAATCGTAGGGGGAGACCAAGAGATGAGTACACTAAGCAGATTCAGAAGGATGTAGGTTGCAGTAGGTATTGGGAGATGAAAAAGCTTGCACAGGATAGAGTAGCATGAAGAGCTGCATCAAACCAGTCTCAGGACTGAAGACCACAACAACAACCATAAACGCTCCCTTCTGTGAAGACGCATCAGAAGAATACGCAGGCAGATCTCCGACAATAAAGTCAACTCTTCCGAAACCTTCTGTACACCTTTTACCTTGATACAATAAACTAATTGGATGTTGAGAGGTCAGATGCTAATTACAGTGCTATACTAAGGCGGTACCGTCGTGCCCTTACAGCCAAATAACGATTTTCTGTTTCTGATGTCACCCGTTCTCGGTCCTGACCTGGTCTGCGGGATACAGTTTCGTTCTCTATAAACTGTCGCCACATCCGAGAAACAACAAGACGATTCACATTAATCCATCAGCCTTCACCAGTTTAGGTCTTTCCCGCTTCCGTTCTTCCTAGGCCCTCCACTGCGAAGAGTCTTGTCTGTGCTATTCTGCACCGTTTGTGACTGTGCACACAGCGATGGTAGATGTGGGGCTACCGGGTAAACACTACTCCGCTCGATAAGGGCCATAACGTCATCATTTGCCTGGATGTACGTTGACCGGAATGCTATTATCCGTACAGGACACTATCGTACGGATATCTGTTGGCAGTCCGTATGATTATATCGTGAATTAGACACTAGACGGGAAAATACAGGTTTGTTGTTTTAATTTTGGACACCAAAGTACATATACTACCAATTGTTTGCGTACTGATCCTAAAATAATTTAAAATCTTACCACCACCGTTTCTCAAATCCTTAAAAACTATAAAAATGCCTCGACATCGTTTCTTTCATGTTCATTCCATTGTTTTTTTTTCTTCTTTTCTTTGGTTGTCTGTAAAAGACCCCAAGCTAGCAATTTCTCGCGTTCCATTTACTTAATTATACTTCAGACATAAGTAATGTGTGTATAACTACGAAATTCTGATGTGCTAATGCCACCTGTCTACTCGTGTCGGTACGAGCTACTGCGACTTTTACATCGGAGCAGCGCGTGCGTAGGAAGTTCAAACACGGCCACCGAGCACCCGGCGCCATTTACACGACAGCCCAACAAGTATGAAGCCGGCCCTATTCGCACGTTCTGAGTTCAGACAACAAACATGGAGCAAATACGTGAGGGGCTGCTAGGATCCAATGGCAGCTCGACCGCGCCTACAGCCTGTAACGCCTAACGGGTCACACATGAAGGGTTGCTGCACTCTATTCTGAAGAACAGCACAGCGTAAACAAGGCGAGCATTGTTACGGTTGCCGCCAAACAGCAGCAGAGAGTGGCTTCCCGACAGCGGTGCTGTCAACGACTTCACAGGACACATGAACGGCGCGACATCATCTTTTCAGATGATTCTCGGTTCTGCGTGCAGCACCACGATGCCCATATCCATGTGTGGAGGCTCTATTGCGGACGATCACCAGACTGCATCCGACAGTCACAGGCCCTGTCGTGGTGGCATGAAGCGGCATTGGATACACGACATGACTGATTACCTGTGATTTATGTGGCTGGTAACTTGGGCAGCTGGGGTTATATTTCTGAAGTTAGCCCTTGCCTTCCCAGGTAATTTTTTCGTTGCACACTGTTCCAGCTGCGGTGTGACAGACTGCCATCTTTAAATTGCCATACAAACTGCTTTCAGCAATGTCAGTGAGACAATTCAGCTTTTTATGTAAAAGTTTGCATTTATATCACACAAAAAATATATTCAAATAACGAAATAAAACGCATTTACGTAGAAAACTGCACAAAATGAATGTTACATTACGTGATAATATTAAAGCCATAAAAACTCAAATACGGTGCACTCCGAATTTTACTTTTTGCTGTACTTTTATTGTTTATTACAAGGTAATAACAAAAAGGTAAGAAACTTCAATATAACATTCAAAAAATAAAAATTACACTAGTGATTTTTTAGTTTTTGGTTCCTTCTCGAAAATTTTCTTTGCACGCTCTCCAAATTTTTGTAGAGCATTCAGAGCAGATAGGCTTTTTGCAACAATGGCAAAGATGTCTTCCTCACATTGGTTCTGCCACAGCGAAAACACGGCGAGTTGATGCACAAAGTTCACGAGGTATGTGAGAGTTCAGTCACTTTTCTATTTGTGGTGTCACCATAGTGCATGCAACCTTCTTCAGAAACTAAAGCGGTTGATTTGAGTTGGGACTTTGTAGGAGCTATGAAGGACAAAGGCATTCACCCGCTCACGTCCAACTTGCGGAAAACAATACTATTGGCCATCGTTGGGTACTTGGCAAACTTCCCATCCAGGGAATCAACATCTCCTTTAGTGTGATTGTAATACGAAATCATTTGTGGTTTACCTGTATCAACATCTTTACATTCATCATGGTGCATAGACGATATTAGAATCACTACCCCACACTTTTTCACCACAAATTAAAATCAGATCATGAATGAATGCATACATTGCAGAATCAACTTCTTTGCTTCTCACATGTAATAATTCTTCTGGTATTTCTCTTTTGTTTTTTTCACAGCATCCCCAGTACGTCAGTTCTCTTGATTTGAAACATGTTGCTGACTCGATTGAGCTAAATCAGTTGTATGCAGTAATATTGCGGTTAGTCTGCTCAGTTCGTTTAGCTAGTCTGACCACAGCATGAGTTGGTTTATCGAACTTTCTTTTCTACTGTGCTTCTTTTTATCCATTTCAATCCCTTATTGTGTGAACATGTGCGCTAAAAAGAGTCCAGTGCGACTATCAGTAAGGCACATCACTTTCAAGTCTTACTTGCATGATTTCTTCGGAATGTAAATTTTGAATCTGCATTTGCCACTAAATGATACCAACATTTTATCGATACATGTGCATTCTCCAACAATGTTCAACATTTGACACTTGTCAATAAATGTCCTAAAAATTTCTGACACTGCAGCCAAAAGATCACTTTGCTTGCGAGAGTGAAGAAATGTATGATAAGATAAAAGAAATTACTCATATAGTTAAGGCAGACGAAAATTTAATGGTTATGGGGCACTGGAATTCAATAGCAGAAAACCGAAGGAAAGGAATAATGGTGGCAGAATATGGACTGGGGTAAAGGAATGAAGAGGAAGCCGCCTGGTAGAATTTTTACACTTGGTTTAAGAGTCATAAAAGAAGTCGTATGCGTGGAGGAGACCAGTAGACACCGGAAGAGTACAGATTAATTACATAATGGTAGTACAGAGATTTCGGAACCAGATGTTAAATTTTAAGACATTTCAAGGAGCAGATGTGGACTCTGACCACAATTTATTGGTTATGAATTGAAGATTAAAACTGAAGAAACAGCAAACAGATAGGAATTTAAGAAGATGCTGTCTGTATAAACCGAAAGAAGATTGTAGAGAGTTTCAGAGGCAGCATCCGCGAACGATTTACAAGATCGGGGGAAAGGAATACAGTAGAAGGAGAATGGGTAGCTTTGAATATCAAGAGCTCAGATGTTGATCCAGTCCCAAGCAAAGAAGGGAAAACAGAAAGAAACAAGAAGTATACAGAGGATCTGTACCAGGGAGATGTACTTAAGGGCAGTGCTGTGGAAATGGAAGAGGACGTAGATGGAGATGGGAGATACGATACTCTGACAAGAATTTGACAAAGCACTGAAAGACCTAAGTCAAAACAAGGCCCCCAGAATAGACAACATTCCGTTAGAACTACGGTAGCCTTGGGAGAGCCGGGCATGGCAAATTTCTTCCATCTGGTGAGCAAGATGTATGAGACAGGCAAAATACCCCAATACTTCTCATAGAAGATAGACCAAGGAAAGGCAAACTTACGTTTATAGTATTTGTAGACTTTGACAATGTTTACTTGAATACTCTATTTGAAATTATAATGGTAACGAGGATAAACTAAAGGGAGCGAAATGCTATTTACAATTTGTAAAGAAACGAGATTGCAGTTATAAGAGCCGAGGGGCATAAAAGGGAAGCGATGATACTCGTCACCAGAGGACACTAAATTCACATCACCTTACAGTCTGAGACTCTGATTGGCTGGAGCAGGCATTTAAGCAGCTGCAGTTCAGAGCTTTACCCCAAATTCAGTGATACTACAGACTCCTATCGATATTAGTGCGGAAGACTGCAGTGACAAAGTTCAATTGATCTAGCATGACAACACTGGACATCACTACCTATCACTCACGTCTCTGGGCGTATTAGTAGCACAAGGCTATTTCATACTATCAAGAACATTACTGTCATTGTACAGGGTGATCAAAAAGTCAGTATAAATTTGAAAACTTAATAAACCACGGAATAATGTAGATAGAGAGGTAAAAATTGACACACATGCTTGGAATAATATGGGTTTTTTATTAGAACAAAAAAAACAAAGTTCACAAAATATCTGACAGATGGCGCTGGACAGCAAAACTGCTACCGTGACAGGTGAGAGATACGCCGATATGTTACAGAATCGCATCATTCCCAGCCTGGCTGATAAACACCTTGCTGGAACGTACGATGTTTATGCAGGATGGCGCTCCACCCCATATTTCTAGACGCGTGAAAGATCTCTTGCACGCGTCGTTTGGTGATGATCATGTGCTCAGCCGCCACTTTCGTCATGCTTGCCTTCCCAGGTCCCCAGACCTCAGTCTGTACGATTATTGGCTTTGGGGTTACCTGAAGCCGCAAGTGTATCGTGATCGACCGACATCTCTAGGGATGCTGAAGGACAACACCCGATGCCAATGCCTCACCATAACTGCGGACATGCTTTACAGTGCTGTTCACAACATTATTCCTCGACTACAGCTATTGTTGAGGAATGATGGTGGACATATTGAGCATTTCCTGTAAAGAACATCATCTTTGTTTTGTCTTACTTTGTTATGCTAATTATTGATATTGTGAACAAATGAAGTGCCATCTGTCGGACATTTTTTGAATGTTTGTATTTTTCGGTTCTAATAAAACCTCATGCCATTCCAAGCATGTGTGTCAATTTGTACCTCTCTATCTACATTATTCCGTGATTTATTCAGTTTTCAAATTTATACTAAATTTTTGATCACCCGATATATAACGACAGAAGAACCTACAGCTATCTGAAGGTACATGTATCTCAGTTATTAATCGTATATATTGTAAATAAACTTGTTAAAGTGTTATCTTTTCGTAGATGCCTCATTATATTTATTGGCAACCCCAACTACCGACTCTTCATCAGACGAGGTATACGATATTTCGATGACGACTCTTTATTTAGGCACATCGTACATTTTGTAACATTTCATCTTGCGCTTGAGACTGGCTATATGTAAGACCGAAACCATGTTTGTGTGAAAGAAGTGAATAATAATTTATACTCATATGGTCGAAATTTCTTTGAAAAAAAAAATCACCTATGCAATACGTTTCGTACTGTGTACACCCCTAACTCATATTACCTGATAGGCAACACAAAACTGAGTCAGTCTTTGTCCTCGCAATTCAGCCTCGTCCTCTCCGTCCCCTCGCATCGTACTCGCATCCTCTCTGATCCCACCAGTTCACCTCAGTCGTCGACGGTCTTCCCCTTGGTCCGATACGTGTGATGTCTTCTTCCACCAGCTGCCTGGTGACGTGACCTTACGTACCCACACCACTTCATTCTCCTCTCTTTGATGACGAGCACAATATCCAGCGACTTATACCAGACCTAAAATTAGTTCTGCTTTCATTTTTTCCAGTCGAGTTGTGTGTTGCCGATTGTAGTTTGGCCGAGCGGTTCTAGGCGCTTCAGTCTGTAACCGCGTGACCGCTACGGTCGCAGGTTCGAACCCTGCTTCGGGCATGGAAGTGTGTGATGTCCTTCGGTTAGTTAGGTTTAAGTAGTTCCAAGTTCTAGGGGACTGATGACTTGAGATGTTAAGTCCCATAGTGCTCAGAGCCATTTGAACCATTTTTACTTATTTATTTATTTATTTATTGTTCCGTGGGACCAAATTAAGGAGAAGTCTCCATGGTCATGGAACGAGTGAATACATGAAATTATAACACGATATTAGAAACAGATAAAATGAAATATAAAAAAACATATTCAGGTGACAAGTCGTAAGTTTAAATAAAGAAAATCAACAATGTAACACTGGAATTTGCTTAATTTTTTAGCTCTTCCAGGAGTTCCTCGACAGAATAGAAGGGGTGAGCCATGAGGAAACTCTTCAGTTTAGACTTAAAAGAGTTTGGGCTACTGCTAAGACTTTTGAGTTCTTATGGTAGCTTACTGAAAATGGATGCAGCAGAATACTGCACTCCTTTCTGCACAAGAGTCAAGGAAGTGCATTCCACATGCAGATTGGATTTCTGCCTAGTATTAACTGAGCGAAAGCTGCTAACTCTTGGGAATAGGCTAATATTGCTAACAACAAACGACATTAAAGAAAATATATACTGTGAGGGCAATGTCAGAATTCCCAGACTACTGAACAGGGGTCGACAAGAGGTTCTCGATCTTACACCACATATAGCTCGAACAGCCCGTTTTTGAGCCAAAAATACCCTTTTTGAATCAGAAGAATTACCCCAAAAAATAATGCCATACGACATGAGCGTATGAAAATATGCGAAGTAGACTACTTTTCGTGTTGAAGTGTCACTTATTTCAGATACTGTTCTAATGGTAAATAAAGCAGCATTTAATTTCTGAACAAGATCCTGGACATGGGCTTTCAACAACAGCTTCCTATCTATCCGAACGCCTAGGAACTTGAACTGTTCCGTCTCCCTTATAATATGCCCATTCTGTCTCATCAAAATATCGGTTCTTGTTGAATTGTGAGTTATGTGTGTGATGTCCTTAGGTTAGTTAGTTTTAAGTAATTCTAAGTTCTAGGGGACTGATGACGTCAGAAGTTGGGTCCCATAGTGGTCAGAGCCATTTGAACCATTTTTGAAGTCGTTCTTCTCTTGCAGGTTTTATTCGGCAAATGTAGATTTAGGCTAGCACCTAGCCAGTATCAGTACACCGTTTCATCGTATCAATGCAAGTTCTAGTACGTCAGTCCCTTGTTGTTCGTGCTTCTGTCACAGTTCTTTCAGTTTAAGTATACATTATTTGGTTTCCAACCAAACGTGACAACAGCCTGTTATGTTCCTAGGAAAAGCAAAGTTGTTACCGCCCTTAGCTTTCTTCATGACCAACCAACGATGTCATCATTACAAGTAAAGAAGCTTGAATTTATAATGACATACAATGCCACAAAGCGAGGCGTTGACACCATGGACCAGAATAGGCGATTGTACAATGTCAAGAGGGAAACACGGCGCCTGCTGTTGGTGCTTTTCTTCAACATGATCGATGTACGTGTAATAATAATGCTGGCTACGAATAATAGAATGAGACGTCCGGCTTTCGTAATTAGTTTGGGAGAACAACTTCCAGAGGTAAAGAAGTAATTAATTCGTTAGTAGCACCGGATCCAGGAAGGGCAGTGAAACCACCAGCTAAGAAAAGGAAAAAAATGTGCACATTTTCTAAAGGAGATACATAGAAAAAGTCAAAGTACATGTTATAAGTCCATGAAACCTGTACGCTGGGAACATTCTGCTATTGTCTGTAAACCCTGCACAAATTAGCAGTTAGAATAAAACCCACCTTTAAAAATATAAAAATTGTGTTTTTTTAAAATTTAAACTTTAAATAAATAAAATTATTTTAAAAGTATTTATAGCTCAAACGTCGTTCACATCATAAGTAGTCAAAATAGTGCCAATCTATGTGAATCTAAACAACATAGGCCTGAGAGGAATGACCGGTAGGCAACGTTATACAGATTTTCTGGCAAGCTACGTTTAAATCAAAGATACTATCACACAACGGAAGAGATCTCATTTAAATAAATATTAATAGGGGTGACCCAGTCAGGCATGAGACATTTCGGTACAACACCACTCACATAGGCATATTAATCAGAGGGGGAATCTTCTAGCTACGAATGGAGACAAATGGTCACTATAAGTCAGATCTGTTATCTTTAAACATGAGAATTACCCACTGATATACTTAAGAGAAGCATTGATAAACGGTTAAGGGATTTTAACACAAAACATAGCATTGGCACAGGTGTGTGAGGAGGATACGGCACTGTTACGTTAAGAATTCGCGATCACTGCCAGTGGCTGCATGAGTTGTTTACTGAATGTGGAAAGGATGCAGATAGGTAAGAGCAAACAACATAAGATTGCCAAACATCGCACTGAGAGCAATATTCCAGACGCATGTCTTTAAAACTAAGAACTGGACTCCTGAAGGGAGTGAATTAAGTTCACTTCTGAACGTCATTGGTCGATGCTACTATTGGACAGCTTACCACACACGCGGAGCATGATTAAGGAAGGAGGTAACAGTAGCGGCTAGAGAATATGACTTCCCGCCTCTTTTTGTACTTAATGCTCAAGTACAATTGTTCGTCTAGTGGCAGTAAAACCCATTTTATCAGTCATCTCTTAAGATGTCTCTCTAGTGTGCTTAATTCTGCAAAAGCCTTACTTGAATTCTTTACTCTGCAGCAGCTTAAAGTAACGACATCACTCTACCGAATCTTAACGTAAATTATTTACTCTTCGGTGACTGGATGCTTTTATAGACCACCTGGGTTGTAGAGCGCTTCAGACAGAACTTGCAGAATATCATTATTAATTTTTTTCAACACGCCATTCTAATACGGGGTGACTTCAACTTGCCGGGTATACATTGGGAGTGTTATGCCATCAAAACTGGTGCCAGAGAGTGGGAATAGTGTGGCATTGTTCTGGATGTCTTGTCCGAAAGTTACCTTGAGCAGATAGAGAACCAACTCGAGAGCGTACCGTCTTAGACCTCCTGGCAACAAACAGATCTGAACTTATCGAATGAGTTAACGTAGAGGAAGGTATCAGTGATCATAAGGCTGTGACAGCATCTGTGACGGCGGGTCCTACAAGGACTTAACAAGAAAAGAAGGAAGATATATTTGCTCAGCAGGGGTGAAAGATGTATTTGCTCGGCAAGGGTGACAGGATACAAATTTCAGAATATTTCAGCAGTCAGCAAAAAATATTCAGTGATGAAGACGAAGATGTGGAGAACAAATGGAAAAATCTCAAAGGCATCGTTCAATATGCACTAGACAAGTACGTTCCGAGTAAGGTTTTAAGGGATGGGAAAGATCCACCATGATTTAATAGTCCTGTTAGAAAAGCGCTACGTAAACAAAGAGCACTTCATCTGAGATTCAAGACAAGTAAAAAACCTAGCTGAAAACAAAAGCTTAACTAAGTGAAAATGAGAAGAAGGAGAGAGATGAGAGAAGAGTTCAATAATTTTGAAAGTAACACGTGATCAAATGGTTCAAATGGCTCTGAGCACTATGGGACTCAACTGCTGAGGTCATTAGTCCCCTAGAACTTAGAACTAGTTAAACCTAACTAACCTAAGGACATCACAAACATCCATGCCCGAGGCAGGATTCGAACCTGCGACCGTAGCGGTCTTGCGGTTTCAGACTGCAGCGCCTTTAACCGCACGGCCACTTCGGCCGGCAACACGTGATCAATCGACCTGAGGAAAAACCCCAAGAGATTTTGGTCGTATGTAAAATCAGTGTGTCAAAATCATCTATTCATTCCCTCAACGACCACACCAACACCGAAACGGAAGATAACAGAGAGAAGGCTGCAATGCTGAATTCGATCTTCCGACGTTGTTTCACCGTGGAAGTTCGTAACACTGTCCCTCCTTTCAATCGTCGTACGAACATCGAAGTGGCAGGTATTAAGATAACCAATCGCGAAACTGAAAAGCAGCTACAATCGCTTAGTAGTGGAAAGGCTTCAAGGCCAGATCAGATACCTGTAAGATTCTATAAAGATTATGAGAAAGAACTTGCTCCCCTTCTAGCAGTAATTTATCGTAGATCGCTTGAGCAATGAAAGGTACCTAACGACTGGAAAATAGCGCAGGTCATTCCCGTTTTTAAGAAAGGCCGTAAGACAGATCCACACAATTACAGACCTATATCATTGGCGTCAATCTGTTGTAGAATTATGGAACATGTTTCATACTCGAGAATTATAACGCTTTTGGAAACGAACATCTCCACTGTAAGAATCGACAACGATTCCGCGAACAGAGATCCTGCGAAACTCAGCTCACTCCGTTCCTCCAAGAGATCCACAGCGCAGTGGACAACGGCGCTCAGGTTGATGCCGTGTTCCTTGATTTTAGTGACACCGTCCAGCATTGTCGGTTAGTGGAGAAAAAATACAGTCTTTAACATTTTTTAAATGTTAAGGTTAATAATAAGTTGCCGTCTCCTCATCTAAGAATAGATGATGAATGCAGCTAGCCGCTAACTTTGTGTAATGTCTTGTCTGTATAGACATGTATCTGTTGCCTTTAAGATCCCTTCACCTTCACACATAAATCTATACAGTAAAGTAAGGGCCTCCCATTTGTTGGCTGATCCGTGATAAGACAGGCGAAAAGTTAGACTAATGGAGGATTATTAGTATTATCTCTATTTTCATTCGCTCTCTCTCTTTCTCTCCTTTATCTATGTACAGTTTTTAATATAACACTTCATTACGTGAAATCAGCCAAATAGAATCTTTGGTGGAGTCCTTCGTCTTGGTAATCAGCGGCTGGCTTGCTTTAAGAGATCTTTACATTTATTATTACTGTTAAACACTGCATTCAGTCGGGAGAGTCAATCGTGTGGACAGTTTGTTCCTTTTACGAAAGATTGCGAATTCCAGATGTGTACGAAGCCTTTTTGGACTATTTAACACAGGCTCAGTGATTGCAGGCTCTCTTCGACACAGCTGAAACTTCCCCACTAATTACAGGGCCAACGTGATCATCAAATGATTCAGAAAAAACTCTTTCGTTCATTCACTCCAGAACAAAAAAGTCACAAACCTTATTTATGAAGGAAATTGTGTATTAAATCCATCTCCATTACATATCCAGATCTCCGGTGATTCCACGCCTTAATTATTTTCCTTTTACAGTCTCTTTCTCTTCAAATAAACCGCTAGCGGCACAAATGTTAATTGGCTCGCTTTAGCGAGACGAAAAGCAGAATATGTATCTCTCAGAAACACGTCAATCCCTCAACAGATACTCCAGAAGCTCTCCTCGTTACCACTCTAACAACCATGGAGAATGCATATATGCATCTCTGTTATTTCAAAGAATAAACGTACTAGAAAATACTTTGGCGTCGTCGAGCTGTCGCCGCATATGTTACGAGAAAATGAAATCAGATACTTTTCCAAAGTGAATGAATGTGGATGATTTGATTGACAATGATTAATTGGTGCGTGGTAGAGGGTATTTTCTGTGGGGTCATTACAAGTCTTAAGGCGTATCGCAGCAGACCTGTGAATGGATTCAAGATTTTCCTTCAGATAGAACTCAACACGTCGCTCTTAGCGGAATTAAATCGACAGATGTAAAGGTGATATGCGGAGTTCCACGGGGAAGTGTGATAGGACCGTTACTTTTTACAATATATATCAATGATCTAGAAGAAAACGTCGGATGCTCTTTAAGGCTATTCGCAGATGATATAGTTGTCCATACCAAAGTAACAATTCCAAAAGACAGTAAGAATTTGCAGAACTACCTGCAGAGAATTAATGAATGGTGCAGACTCTTGCAGTTGACTCTGAAAGTAAATAAATGTAACATATTGCGCATACATAGGAAAAGAAATCCACTACTGTACAGCTACACTAGTGATGACAAACAGCTGGAGTCAGCGTCTGTCGTAAAATATCTAGGGTTAACTACCCAGAGCGACCTTATGTGGAATGACCATATAAAATAGATAGTAGGAAAATCGAACACCAGCTCAGATCCTTCGGAAGAATCTTAAGGAAATGTAACTAATACACGAAAGAAGTGGCTTACAAGGCACTTGTTTGCCAGTTGCTTGAATATTGTTCATCCATCTGCGGTACCTGTCAGGTAGGACTGATAGAGGAGATAGAGAAGATCCAACGAAGAGCGGCGCGTTTCGTCGTGGGATCGTTTAGCTGGTGAGAGCGCGTTACTGGCAGACGTTACAAGAGAGGCGTTTTGCATCACGGAAAGATTTACTATCGAAATTTCGGGACAGAATTATTCAGGGGGAGTCGGACTACATATTACTTCCCCCACATATATCTCGCGTATTGACCACGATTAGAAAATTCGAGAAATTAGAGCCAGTACAGAAGCTTACCGACAATCATTCTTCCCACGCACTATTCGCTGGAACTGGGTTGGAGGGATAAGCTAGTGGTGCCGAAAGCACAATCCGCCACACACCATTAGGTGGCTTGTGGAGTATGACGTAGATGTAGATGTAGGTGAAAACCTAAAGTAAACAGTCTCTATAACTTACCTATGTTTTGGCCAGAGGGGAAACTCGTTGCTCAGTGAGCACATAGATTGAGAGGTCCGATGAATGAAAAATACGTAAATGATTCAGACAATCTACTCTTTTCCATCTCATTATTCTTAGACCAATCGATCAGCGGCAGAAAACGGATCCAGGGCACTTCTCCCACTCCATGACACGGTTCTAAAACTGACGAATGGCAAACTCGGCACGTAGGCGCGAAATATTAAGAGAAAGAGAGGGTAAGACATTTGGAATTTTGTACTCCGAGCATTTTGAACAAGTATTAAAAGATTTTTTTTACACATTTACGTGGGACTTGATATAACAATAGTACAAATTTAGTTGTAAGAAGCTACATATGCGCGAGGCTGCTTTTACCTTATACTACACCGCTCAGGCACCGCCATTGCTCTCCACGACTGGCCCAGCCAACTCCACACACACGACTGCTAGCTACTACTTACTCCTACTGACACTGCTATTACTGCAGCCAACACTGCTCTCTGGTCTGCGATTCTCTTATAGCTTACATATCGCAGGCAGCACGTGAGCAATCCATCGAAATTACATCTGCTCGAGTGCGGTAGCAATAAATTCCTTAGTCATGGACCTCTTACGAAGTCCTTAGCTGGCGTGGCTGCAGAATCAACGATACCTCCCCCACCGGACCACATGAAGCGATCCCTGTGTAGAAGTTTTCTACATGGCCTTTACTCGCCTTGTTTCAGGACGCTGAGTGTTTCGGAACAAACGTCTCGGGTACCGCCCACCACATAAGGGATGGGGGTGGTGAATACCATACTGACGGTGTCCAGAAACCAACTCTAATCTGAACCAGGTTGCAACTCTGTCGTATTCCCTAAAGAAAGGCCTCATTTTTTTTTTTTGCAATGCAGCATCATTCTAAGCTTATAGAACCCTCCATCGTGCTACTGAGACACAGGAAGTAATACTGAAATGAAAATTGCACTGACCCTGCAGAACCAGATCTGCAATTAGCGTGCAATGTAACTAAATGACCATTTGACAAGGGAATTTGTGTATTACCCTCTGAAATATGTTAGAGGACAGAAAAATGGCCAGATCCTATTCTTCACTGGTCCAAAAATGTGTCTCAGAAACCATTCTCCAATTTCAGGAGTTTACTTTAAATCTTTTGAGCCACAGTTCTTGAGTCTGCTACCCGTTCGGCCGCAAGCTGTATTAATGTCCTGTAGATGCTAATATTCTCCAATCTTGAAGGAAGCTGGGACTCGAGCAGCTTGAGCAGCTTCCTGCTTGAGTTCTTGCTATTGTATTTTGGGCTATCCCATTACTCTCAATCAGCACTGCCCCAAGATATTTGACCTCTTTTATCCTTTGAAAGATTTTACCATTCACTTCTAAGCGTTGGCGAAAATATAGCCAGTAATATATAATCACTGCATATGGCAGAAAATTTAGAAATTTAAAAACAGTTTTGTTTTTTATTTTTTCTGCCTCATTTGCCACTTACGACGGTATACCTAATTTAAATCACACTCGAACATCTTCAGATGTATATAGTTGCTCACGAAACCGGCGTGTCTATAAAGAACACATCAGTATACAGTCTGATGTGTGGTTCCTGTATAGACACAGTGACGTGCTTATACAAGCAAGTACATCTGAAAATAATCATATCTGATCGAAATTATACAGTAAAAAAATGGCTAACTGAGACGGAAAAGTGTACATAAACATCGACGCCGCTGTTGAATTCTCTTGCGGCGAATACACTGAGGTGGTAAATGTCATGGGGTGCCTCCCTTCGCTCGTTGGAGTACAGCAACTCACCGTGGCATGGACTCAATAAGTCGATGGATGTCCCCCGCAGAAGTAATGAGCCGAGCTGGCTCTATAGCCGTCCATAATTGGGAAAGTGACGTTAGTGCAGGATTTTGTGCACTAACTGATCTCTTCATTACGTCCCATAGTTGTTCGATGGGATTCAAATCGGGCGATCTGTGTGGCCAAATCATTCGCTCATTTGTCCAGACTGTTCTTGAAACCACTCGCGAAAGAAAGGTGGCCCATTGACATGGTGTTTTGTCATCTATAAAATTTCCTTCATTTTGGGCACATGAAGTTCATGAATGGCTCCAAATGGTCTCCCAAGTAGCCGAACGTAACCACTTCCAGGTAAAGATCTTTTCACTTGGACCAGTCGACCCAGTCTGTTCCATGTAAACTAAGCCCCACCATTATGGCGCCATCACCAGCTTGCACAGTGCCTTGTCGAAATGTTGGGTCCATTGTTTTGTGGTGTCTGTGCCACAATCGGACCATACCATAGGCTCTTAAAAACTGAGGTCGGGACTCTTCACACCAGGCCACGGTTTGCCAATGCCTATGGTCCAAGCGATATGGTCACGACCGCAGCAGAGGAGCTGCAAGCGACGTAGTGCTGTCAGCAAAGGCTCTCTTGTCGATCGTATGCTGCCATAGTCCATTAACGCCAAATTTCGCTGCACTGTCCCGACACATACGTTCGTCGTACGCCCCACGTTGATTTCTGGGTTTGTTTCATGCAGTGGTGCTTTTCTGTTGGCACAGACAACTCTTAGCAAACACAGCTGTTCTCGGTCGTTAAGTGAAGAACGTCGGTCACTGCATGGTCCATGTTCTGAAGTAACGCTTGAAATTTGATACTCTCGGCACACAGTTGACACTGTGGATCCAGGAATATTGAATTCCCTAGCCATTTCCCAAATGTAGTATCCAATGCGTTTAGGTCCAACTACTATTCCGCGTTCATAATATGTTAATTACCGTTATTCAATGTGTATATTGAGCAAGCAATAAAGGAAACAAAAGAAAAGTTCGCAGTAGGTATTAAAATCCATGGAGAAGAAATAAAAACTTTGAGGTTCCCCGATGACATTATAAGTCTGCAGAGACAGCAAAGGACTTGGAAGAGCGGTTGAAAGGACCGGACAGTGTCTTGAAAGGAGGGTATAAGACGAACATCAACAAAAGCAAAACGAGGATAATGGAATGTAGTCGTATTAAGTCGGGTGATGCTGAGGGAATTAGATTAGGAAATGAGACACTTAAAGTAGTAAAGGAGTTTTGCTATTTGGGGAGCAAAATAACTGATGATGGCCGAAGTAGAGAGGATATAAAATGTAGACTGGCAACGGGAAGGAAAGCGTTTCTGAAGAAGAGAAATTTGTTGACATCGAGTATTGATTTGTCAGGAAGCCGTTTCTGAAAGTATTTGTATGGAGTGTAGCCGTGTATGGAAGCGAAACATGGACGATAAATAGTTTAGACAAGAAGAGAATAGAAGCTTTCGGAATGTGGTACTACAGAAGAATGCTGAAGATTAGATGGGTAGATCACATAACTAATGAGGAGGTATTGAATAGAATTGGGGAGAAGAGGAGCTTGTGGCACAACTTGACTAAAAGAAGAGATCGGTTGGTAGTACATGTTCTGAGACATCGAGGGATCACCAATTTATATTGGAGGGCAGCGTGGAGGGTAAAAATCGTAGAGGGAGACCAAGAGATAAATACACTAAGCAGATTCAGAAGGATGTAGGCTGCAGTAGGTACTGGGAAATGAAGAAGCTTGCACAGGATAGAGTAGCATGGAGAGCTGCATCAAACCAGTCTCAGAACTGAAGACCACAACAACACCAACAACGTCCTGACACATACGTTCGTCGTACGCCCCACGTCGATTTCTGGGTTTCTTTCATGCAGTGGTGCTTGCCTGTTGGCACTGACAACTCTTAGCAAACACAGCTGTTCTCGGTCACTGCATGGTCAATGTTCTCAGGTAACGCTTGAAATTTGGTACTCTCGGCACACTATTGACACTGTGGATCTCGGAATATTGAATTTTCGAAATGGAATGGCCAAAACGTCTAGTTCCACCCACTACTCGGCGTTCAAAATTGTTAATTACAGTCGTCCGGCAATAATCACGTCGCGAGTCCAATGACAGCTCCACCAGTGCACTGCTCTTTTACACCTTGTGTATGTCGTACTACCAACATCTGTATCTGTGCTTACTACTATCCCATGACTTCTAAGTGTACGTCGGCAATAGTGAAGTTCAGAAGTGTGAGACTTGTTCGTGGTGAGTTCCAGAGTCGGCAGCAGTGCCCTTGAACTGCCTCGAGCTGCCCTGGAGCCAGAAAGCGGCGGCAGCTTGACCGCTACTGATGGTGGGGCCTGCCACTGGACAGGGGAGGAGATTAATGAAGCCAGTTCCCACTCGCCGCTCGCCGGCCACCCGAACCGCCGACCGGTGACCTCGGCCGCTGGCGGAGCACTCTATCTCGATGACAGCGCACCGTCCTAAAACACGCCGCGGCGCGCTATCTGGCCCCCAGCCATCTGCAGCTGCGCTTGTAGCCTTCATAAAAAAATAATTGCTCTCACTGCGCAGGGATATCTAATTACGTATACCCCTTCACTCGTTCAACGCTCTTCCAATGAGCACCAATGGGTACCTCCTATTTCTTCCTACTCTAGTACATTCTTCGAATGTGTCTTACAATCTTGGGGACACTACGAGGGACACGTTATCAGTGTTTGTTTATCGGAAAAGCCTTATATCTGTATTGGTCCCTGCAAGCAACGACCAACACATCACGAGATGAAGTCGGCTGAAAATGCGGCAGTTGCTTTAATGCTCATATACACTGAACAGCCAAAGAAACTGCTACACCGGTCTAATACAGTGTAGGGCTTCCGCGAGCACGCAGAAGTATCGCAACACGACGTGGCACGGACTCGACCGATGTCTCCAGTAGTGCTGGAGGGAACTGACACCTTGAATCCTGCAGGGCTGTCCACAAATCCGCAAGAGTACGAGAGGTGGAGGGTTCGATAATCTTCACGTCTGGGGAGTTTGGTGGCCAACGCGAGTCGCTACAGTCTGGAACCGCACGACCGCTACGGTCGCAGGTTCGAATGCTGCCTCGGGCATGGATGTGTGTGACGTCCTTAGGTTAGTTAGGTTTAAGTAGTTCTAAGTTCTAGGGGACTGATGACCTCAGCAGTTAAGTCCCATAGTGCTCAGAGCCATTTGAACCATTTGAAACAACGGGAGTGTTTGAACTCAGAAGAATGTTCCTCGAGCCACTCTGTAGCAATTCTCGACGTATGGTGTCTTGCATTGTCCTTCTGGACTTGAGAAAGTCCGCCAGAATGCAAACGCACATGAATGGATGCAGGCGATCAGATAGGATTGTAATGTAGGTGTTTTCTGTCAGAGTCCTAACTAGACGTATCAGGGATCACATATCACTACACCTGCACAATCTACACAACATTAAAGAGCCACCACCAGCTTGAATAGTTCCCTGCTGACATGCAGGGTCCATGGATTCATGAAGTCGTCTTCGTACCCGTACACGTCCATTTGCTCATTACCATTGGAAATGAGACTTGTACGACCAGGCAACATATTTCCAGTCATCAACAGCACAATGTCAGTGCCGGCCGCGGTGGCCGAGCGGTTCTAGCCGCTTCTGTCCGGGACCGCGCGACTGCTACAGTCGCAGGTTCGAATCCCGCCTTGGGCATGGATGTGTGTGATGTCCTTAGGTTAGTTAGGTTTAATTAGTTCTAAGTTCTAGGGGACTGATGACCTGAGACGTTCCCATAGTGCTGAGAGCCATTTTTGAACAATGTCGGTGTTACCAGGGCCAGGCGAGGCGTAAAACTTGTTGTTGTGCAGACACCGGGGTACACGAGTGGGCCTTCGGCTCCGAAAACCCATATCGATGATGTTTCTTTCAATCGTCCGCACGCTGACACTTGTTCGTCGCCCTGCACTGAAATCTGCAGTTGCTTGCAGAAGGGTAGCACTTCTATCACGTCGAACGATTCTCTTCAGTCGTCCTTGGTCCAGTTGTTGCAGGATCTTTTTCCGATCGCAGCGATGTCGGATGTTTTACCGGATTCCTGATATTCACGGTACAATCGTGAAATGGTCATAAGGGGAAAATCCTCACTTCAACGCTACTTCGGAGATATTCTGTTCCATCAACCTTGTGCCGAATATGACACCACGTTCAAACTCACTTAAATCGATAACCTGCCATTGCAGCAGCAGTAACCGGTGTAACAACTGCTCCAGCCACTTGATTTATATAGACATTTCCGACCGCAGCGGCGTATTCTGCCTGTTTACACATCTCTGTATTTGAATATGCATGCCTACAGATTTTCTTTGGCGCTTCGTTGTATTGTGACCTCGTAGCCAGAAGCGTGAACGCTCCAATAAAACATGAACTTACACTCATTTGAGTTTATTATGTCAACATTACTCACGTCTTTAGTAGAACATTAGCACAGTACTACTGTCATCAGCATGTTTAATTGGTTGCTGGATAGAAAATATAGGATCCTCGCACTGCTGTAGCAGAAATATGAATGTGGTTTAAGTCTTGCAGGCATAAACGAATCCAACACCATTGACTATTACCAAGAGAGCACACATAGGTCCATGTGTTCCGAAAACCATTGTTAAATGCAGGACAGAGGGTACTTCTCATGGTACCACGTTTTAGGGATTCTTTCCATTCCATTCATTTATGGAGCGACGGAAGAATAACTCGTTAAATGCTCCACTGTGTGCAGAAATTAATCTAATGTTCTCCCACGCAAGCGACGTGTAGGGGGTTGTCGCATACTGAAAGAGTCACTATTTGAACCCGCTTCTGTAAACTCTGTAAGCAGGATCTCTCGGGATGGTTTTAGTCCGTATTCAAGTGCTGCAAGTCCAGCTTCTTCTGTATCTCCGTGACACCCTCCCACGGCTCAGAAAAACCTCTGACCCTTCGTGCTGCCCTTTTATTTATACACTGAGTACCCTTATTAGTCCTGTTCTGTTCGGATCAAATATACTTGGGCAGTATTCTAGGGTGTATCTTCTTTGAATACTGATTGCATTTCCCTTGTATTCTGCCAACAAACCGAAGTCAGACGCTTTATCCACGACTAAGCTTATGAGATCTTCTATTTCATATGAGTACAGTATGATGTATACAAGTATTTGAATGAGTTAATTGATAAATGCGACTTACTGATACTGTTTTCATAGGATACTGCATGTTTTCCTTTTGTGAGGCGCTCAATTTTATATTTTTGAACATTCAAAGCAACTAGCTCATGTGTGCTCCACTGTCAAAACTTATCAAAACAATCTGAGGTTACAACTAATATTATCATATGTTCATTAATATACAATTTCAAAAGCCGGCCGGGGTGGCCGTGGGGTTCTAGGCGCTACAGTCTGGAACCGAGCGATCGCTACGCTCGCAGGTTCGAATCCTGCCTCGGGCATGGATGTGTGTGATGTCTTAGTTAGGTTTAATTAGTTCTAAGTTCTAGGCGACTGATGACCTCAGAAGTTAAGTCGCCTAGTGCTCAGAGCCATTTGAACCATTTGAACTAATTTCAAAAACAATAGTCCCAACACATTTCCCATGGCTACACCTGTAGTTACTTCTACATATTTCGATGACTTGCAACAACCCCCCACTAATACTAAACCTCCAGAAATGTCTCAGTTTAGCCGGTGAGTTCGTAGATGGTGGTATAAGGGGCGTACAGTAAAACGGATGATGCTTTTCCACCCGAGTTTTGCGATAATTAAGCCAGTCCGTCCTTGAACTGATTTAACGAGCCACCGCATAAGTATTCTTCCAACCTGTTATGTGGAGATGCTCTCGTACTTATATATCCCCTTGCAGAGCCGTATCAGCTCCTTCGGATTCTGAAAGTACAATACCACTTTCCATATTTCACGTAACGAAACGTGCAGAAGATTTTTTTGTCCAAATAAATTTTACGTAGGATGCGATTACGGTGCGTTTATTTAAGAAGCACAGCAGAATGAGCTGTTTCACACTGATTAACGATACGAGAGCATGGTCTAACCCAAGACCAGATCGAAATGCATCGTATTGACGGCTGCCGATTATGATGCACAGTCTGTACCTCGAGCGTACAATCGGTACAGTTCGTATAAGATCGTACATCTTCGTTTACACCAAAGCTATTCATTTATTTGTTAATATCAGCATTTCCTAGTACTGTAAAATTACTGAAAGATAGTATTTATGATCCATAAACTCCTTCTAAATTCTGAGAGGCAAAAGGCAACTTCTGTTGGTAAATATTTACTAATAACAACTGATTGAATAGCGCCAGAATAAATGTACTTTCCATGTGTATCTCTTTGCCGACACCACGAACGATTTCGGCATCGGAACCTTATCCCACTGACTTTGGCCAACCGCCTTTGCTAGCCAGTGTGGGAACCTGCCGCTCGCTCCTTACTCCATACGTACTGTATTGGTGATATTTTCACTTTCGCTTCCGCTTCACGTATGTGATATAGCAAAACTGGAAATAAAGTAAACGACGCTCCTGTCTGCAAATAAGAGGTTCCATACAATTTCTCCATCCAAGGCCAGCTATTAAGCTCAGCTACAATTCACCAAATCTCCAGTAGAAGAGAGAGACAGCTACGGACAGATGACTCTTTCTGCCAACTCACTCCTTCTTAAGAAGCATCAGCCAATCACATAGCGTCCAACCCCCGACACCGCTACTTCAGATATTACCTTCTACAACTGCTTGTATTAAATTCCTCATTTCAAGTGTCAGTCAGTCTGGTCTCTGTCTTAAGCTGCTATATATTTCTCTTCTTTTTCCCCATTATATGTCTTCTGACTGGTCTGATGCCAGTTATGTTGCTTCCAAGATGGCAAAATTCCTTAATTTCGTAACCTACATTACCATCAATTTCTTGTTAAGTTCCTCGCTATTCGCTACTGCTGACTGTTTTTGTCTTTCATTTCGATTTAACCTCAACTCATATTCTGTACTTATTAGACTGTTCATTCAATCCAACAGATGCTGTAACACTTCTTCCTCTTCTTCACTAGGAATAGAAATGTCATCAACAACTCTTACCATTGATGTCCTTTCATTCTGTATTTAAAAGTCACTCTTAAAACTTCCTTTTAGTTCTCTCATTGCTTCTACGATGTGTAGATAGAACAGCAGGGGCAAAAAATTGCATCCCCGTCTTACATCCTTTTTAATCCGAGCATTTCGTTCGTGGTCGTTCAGTCTTATGGATCCCTCTCAGTTCTTCTAGATATTTTATTTTACCCGTCTTTCTTTGTAACTTCGTCGTATTTTTCTCAGAATTTCGAAAATATTGCAAAGTTTTACATTGTCGAACGTTTTTCCTAGGTCTACAAAACCAATGAATGTGTCTTGATTTTTCGTTCGTCTTGTTTAGATTATCATACTCAACGTCCGAACTGTCTCTGCGGTGCCTTTACCTTTTATAAGATGAAACTCATCATCATCTAACAGATCCTCAATTTTGTTTGGCATACTTTGTAACAACAACGATATTGTACTATTGTACAAATAAGTAATTTTTTTTCTTCTGATTTTTCGTTAAAATTGTGTAATTGATGTTCTGATTTCATTTGTTTTTTGTTTCATGTCATTGTGTTAGGAAAACTGTATACGAGTTTCAATGTGAATATTAATGTTTATGTCAAATGTCAAGCAATATTTTAACAGAATTGAAATGTAAGAAACGTTGAAACTGTTGTAAGATGTTTAAAATTGTAACTGTGCGTCTGGTCCATACGTAGGTAATGTGTTAGGATATGTAGAATGCAAAACCTCGGGTGAATACCCTGTCTGTAAGGGAGCGGTAAAAGGTGGATGGCAGGCGAGCGCGGGAAAATGCACGCGGGCACTGCACGGCACAACGGGCTCAGTAGTAGTTGGAGTTTGGCATTGGTCTGAGCAACACCTTCTGGAGCGAGGAGGCTCTCCTGGAAGACGTAGTTTCACTGAGCCTCGGGTATGCCATTCCAACGCCAACACAGCATGGCAAAAGTCCATAGGCACTAAATGGAAAAGTACTGCGGCGCTAAGAAGAATTAAAGTGCCGATACGTCAAGAGCCATAGCTGTGGTTGTATGTGTGCTCTGTGCCTCGTCATCTCGCCGCCCGCCAACCGCCGCATCGATACAAGCAGGTTGAAGCTTTGGTACTGTATGCGTATGGACCATAGAGTGAACTGTTCAATAATAACCGAAATTTTACCAGAACTTTCCCCTCATTTAATTATCCTCACAACTAACCTAGGCAGGGTCCTTTCCAAAGGTAGTGCAATCCGAGTGTCCCGAAATGAAAAATTAAATTTTGTGTTAATAATCATTAGTTGCAGACCTAGTTATGTTAGAATGGTGTTTAAAGAACTGTTTTGTTAATGAACCAGTAAATGAATAACGAAGGTTTAACGAAGTTGAAAAATAAATTTAATATTGATATAGTAATGAAGTTTAATTATTTCGAGACAGATATAAAGGTATTTAAATGAGAAGTAAATAAGATAAAAAGAGTAGTGACTCATATACTGGAAATCTTGAACGCATGATAATTTCAGTAACCAAATTTTTTGTATAGTAATCATAACAGTTTCAGGGTCCCCCCTCTTTTTATTCATTTGAATTCTGAAGTGTTCCACATTGGTTTGACCAGCAAAAGTTAAAGTCAATATATAAGTCAAAATTTATCAGTGTTCTATCTTTATCAAAATTGACATTTTGTCTGTGGCTCGAAAGTGCTATTCCTAGGGTAACCTATGCCCGATTTTAATCAGATCAATAGACAGTATAGAGCCTTGTAGTATACATTATAGTGTAGTGTTATGTATTCATGATTTTTTCCATATCAGTACAGAACGTGAAACTATTAGTTCAGTAGATTTTCTGGTTCTAAAATTTTACTATTTTATGCAGTGTTACTACTTGTTGTTTTGCATGAATATACATCAACTTGTACAGGGAAGAAACTCAGCTAATGCCTAATTAGGCTGGCGACCGTATTATTATCAAATTGGTAGCATCTTCAGTGTTGCTTTCGGTACATACTGACGTGTAATTGCATTTTGAACTTACTTGACGGATCAATGTTAGTACAGAGTGGGTGTAAGTATGATTGGCCACCATTCAGGTACACGCGGTCAATATCTATACGAAAGTCCTGTCTCGTAAGGTGAACCCCGCTCACGTACCATAGTACAGGCTTTAATGAGTATTGTGTGCCCCACGCGCACTTTTAAATGGCTCCCGGTGACGGGACATCCAGTTGTTGTCGGTCACAAAGTAACGTGAATACCGAGCAGTGGATGTTCAGTGGCGCGAATTGCAGTATTATTCAGTGAAGTAAATAGCAGTGAACGTCAAGTACGGTAGTGGGGTGTAATTTGCGTTCGCTATGGACAAGAACGTAAACACAGTAGATGGCCCGAGCGTAATGTAGGTGCGGCTGGCAATGACAGGAGTTTACGCGGCCAGATAACAGATGGCGTTAGTGGTAGACAATTGGCGTATATACAGTACCACGAACGTGTTAACGAACAGATTGAAATGTCGAGATCGCCTCGAACACAGCAAGGAATAAAACAGGAAGTAGAGGATGAATTTGTAGACGATAGTGGGTATGTGAACAAATCCACTGACATGTTTGATTCACCACAGATAAAGAAAGAACAGAAAGAAAATTTTGAAATAGGATCGGAATACACCGATTCCGTAGAACAAAACAGTGTGAAAATTTTAAGCATGAACGATTTATTTGAACGATTAACCAAACAAATTGCAGGACAGAGTGAGCAGCTCAAAACACAGAATGATCAGCTTAAAACACACCTTGACGAGCAGCTTAAAACACAAGTTGGTCAGCTTAAAGCACAGGTCGAAGAACAAGGAATTAAAATTAGTAAACAAATAGAACAGGTAGAACAAAAAGTGGGTAATTTAAGCTCTGTAGTAAATACTATGAAGTCTGAAATTGACACAATTAATAAAAATATGTGTGGTGTCACCGCCAGACACCACACTTGCTAGGTGGTAGCTTAAATCGGCCGCGGTCCATTTAGTACATGTCGGACCCGCGTGTCGCCACTGTGTGATCGCAGACCGAGCGCCACCACAAGGCAGGTCTCGATATACGGACGAGCACTCGCCCCAGTTGTACGGACGACATTGCTAGCGACTATACGGACGAAGCCTTTGCTCTCATTTGCCGAGAGACAGTTAGAATAGCCTTCTGCTAAGTCCATGGCTACGACCTAGCAAGGCGCCCTTAGCTTTACATAGTTTGAGAGTTATCGTATGAAATGTCTCATCAAGAACGTTGTAAACCAACAAAGAATTAAAGTTAAGTATTCGAGGAGCTGCATACTTTTCTTATTAGAATCAATAGTTATCCTGTTCCAGAATTCACGCCCGTCGGCGTGTGTGTACGCGTGCCTTTCTTTCGGCTACCCGTCACTGTGGACTGGCTGCCTTTAGCAGTCCACATCAATATGAATACTATGCAGGGGGAAATTGAGAACATTAATAGTAGGTTTGATGTTGAAATTCTCAACATCCAAGAGAAAGTAGAGCCTCTAGTTGAAACAAAAGTAGACGAAATGTTTTCGGTCTTAAAACTGAGGTCGTAAACGAATGCCAACATGGAATCTCACTGTTGAAAAAGGCAGTTTCAGATACTGAAAGAAATTTAGGCGAAAAAGCTGTCGGATGTGTGCAAAAGTGTGAACAAAATACATCGAAAATTCAAGGCAAAATTTTCGATCTCGAGAGTAAAATCAAAGCTGGTGTAGTCTGTAATGGCACGCCACTTACGAAGCTGTTGGAAGGTGAGGAACGCTTCGATCCCGCCAAAAATCATAACCGATGGCATCCGTTGGATTTCATCAAAAATTGCGAGAGGATGTTTCCTGAACACTTTTCTGGTCAAGAGAAGATAAACGTAGTAATTAGCGCCTTAGCAGGTGACGCTAAGCGCTGGGGAATTAACTTGAATACCGAAGTACTGACGTTCGAAGAGTTTAAACAAAAGTTTACAGAAGAATACTGGTCCGAACAAAAACAGGATCATTTGTGGCGCGAGTTTCTCATGGCCAAACTTCATGATAATAGGGGCAGGAATTCTTTGAAAGATTTCTGCGAATATTGGTACCAAAAGTTGACACATTTAAGAGGGAGAAGATCCGATTCTGAAATCGTATGGGAGCTATATAAAAAGCTTCCAGAAGATTCGAAGAGATATGTGGGAAGCAATCATCGCAGCTTCCAAGCGTTTCTCGAAAGGGTCAGAGACGAAGATCACTGGCGCGAAAGTCGTGCCAATTATCAGAATTTTAGTAACAGGAATAATCGTAATAATGACGAGAGGAATGGCGGCGATGGTTGTCGTGTCAACATGATACAGCGAGGTAGAGGCAGAGGAAGAGAAAGTGGGGGTTATCCAGGTCGCGGTAGAGGGTACACCGCGCAAAATAATAACGATGCGGGAAACTGATTTCCGCGAACGTTGCGGGCCGCCAAACGGAAGCGGACAGAACATACCGGCCCCGATTTAAGAAACGTTACCAGACTGACAGTGCAGTAATGAGACAGGTTAGGGACAAGCATGGAACGACGCAGCGTGTTGTGGCGAAGCAAGTGTCAGGTGCGTGCACAGATGACTCATCTTCGCCGCGCACTGTGATATATGTCAACAGGCGAGTGGAGCATCAGAGGGCAATGGCCCAGCCTAGCAGAACAGCTGTTCAGAGAGAAGCCGCTAGCAAGGCGGCAGAATTAGGTACGAACATTGCCGTAAGAGCTGGCGAATACATTACGAGTGGTAATTCCGTGGCAAAGGAAATAGTAGATGGAACAGTGGATACACAGAGAGGTTCGGTTAGCAGTGTTAGCAATGAAGTAAATGGCGAGAACGAATTAGCAGAAGTAACTGATTGGTGTGCGCAGATCGACGATCTGTACAAGGGCCTCAAGCAATGTGAGGATTTTAAGAAGGAATATGAGGCAAGGAGGTTAATTATTGAAAAAGGAAATAGTAGGGACGTCGATAAGGTGACGTGGCCCGAATTTAAGGAGGAGAGAGTAAATAGCGCCGCGCAAAGTACGCATGCTGTCGATAGGACGGTGGTTATAGATAAAAAGGAATTGGAGGATGAAATGCTAAGCACTGACGAGGAAGTAACTTCTGTTAACTATCCGCCAACAGTACAAGCTGTTACTGAAAGGCACCATGGGGAAGGGGCAGGTAATTACCTAAGAGTAATTGAAGTCCACGAGGATTACACTAAATGTGAAGTAACAGTGGATGTGAGTAAAGCTGATAATGAGGTCGTTTTGCCAAAAGAGGATATTGAGTGAAAATCAAAGCCTGACGACAATGCAGAGGAAGAACTTAGTGCCCGTCTCAGAAAAGCTTTTATGTTAGAACCTGAAAGCGATCCAGAATGGTCGGATTCTGACGATGGTTCAGATGATGAGTAATTAGGTACTAGTGAAAATAATGGGAATACAGCTAATTGCGATATTGTACCTACTAATGACGAAGTTTCAAAACAAAACCCAGATGTTGAGACTGAACACAGGAAAAAGGAACCACTGGACAACTCAGTGTCAATGTTACAAAGAGTTCAAGTATTTAATAACTTTGAACTTCCGGAACCAAAGAAACCGCCAGATATAGGAGATGTGCAGGTCAAGAGCATATCTTGGGACGATGTTATCGTCGACCCGGATTTGCTTAGGGAAGATCACAACAATGAAAAGCATTTGACAGTTAAGCAAACTATAATACCAGTTGAAATTTATAATGTGAAATTGCAAGTACTTCTTGATACTGGATCTCAGATAAGTGCTATCTCCCAATCGTTTTTCGAACACATATGTGATAAGCCTCGACTAGTAATTAGTGACTGGTGTAAAAATTGTTGGTGCTACTGGCAAGACTAGTAAGCCAGTAAAGAACCAGATATTGGTTGGATTTACTATAAAAGGACAAAAGTTTGAACACGATTTTTTGGTTGTGCCGGACTTGAGTACTGAAATGATTCTGGGTATAGATTGGGTAGATAAAGAAAAAGTTATTATTGATTGCAGCCTGGAAGTGGTCAAAATTAATAATGCATCTACGAATTTGGAAATAAAATTTGAGGATAATGGGAAGGTGTTCGATTCAGAAATTGAATCTTTATTGTTGGAGAGCGACCAAGGGAATGATGGTTTGACAAACATATATGAAATGTACCATGTCAAGAGGTTAATAGATGAGAGTGACAGGCAGGGGCTTGATTTTAAAGAAATTGTGGAAAATTTAGGGAGATATCTCCTGATCAGAAAATAGAATTGCTTGATCTTTTAGAAAGTAATTCGGACAAACCTGGCGTAGTTAAGAACTTTGAATACCAGATTGAGACATTAGAGCGTAAACCTTTCTTTGTAAGACCGTTTTCGGTACCCATATCAAAGAGGCAGGCTGTTCAAGTGGAAATAGATAAAATGATAGAATGGGGTGTAATCGAACGGAGTAGCAGCGAATATAATAGTCCCCTTATCATCGTGAATAAAAGGCATGGGGGAGTAAGAGTAGTCATTGACGCCAGGACTTTGAACAAAATTGTAAAGAAGGACATGGACAGACCTGAAAATCTTGACGAAATGCTCCAAAAGTTTTATAATGTGATGTATTTAACCAGTCTGGACATGACCGCCAGATACTGGCAAATCCCATTGAGCAAAGAATCCCGTAAATATACCGCTTTTCTATTCGCCGGGAAATGCTATCAGTATAAAGTAGTGCCATTTGGGCTCAGCACTGGACTTTGTATTAGGGAGAGAATTGAGTTCCCGGCTAACCATTTATGTAGATGACTTACTGATTGCTACTGAGAAATGGCAAGAGCATTGTGAGTTATTGCAGAAAGTTTTTGTTGCTCTACAAGCTGGGGGCATGACACTTAAGTGGAAGAAATGTGAATTCGTGAAGTCGGAAATAAAGTTTCTAGGGCACATTATTACTACGACCGGTATTGGCAAGGGCCCGGAAAAGTTAAGTGCAATAGCAGAGTGTCCAGCTCCTAGAAATAGAAAACAGTAGAAAGCATTTTTAGGTTTATGTGGGTTCTATAGAAAATTCGTCAAGGGGCAAGTTTTTAATAGTCCTCATTTAAATAATCTACTTAAGAAAAATAGTGCTTTTGTTTGGACTGAAGGTTGCATGAGAGATTTTGAAAATTTAAAAAGTGAACTTTTGAATGACACTATTTTGCATCACCCCATACTGGCAGAACCTTTCCACATGTGTACTGACAGTAGTGCTTATGGGATTGGTATAGAAGTTTTCCAAGAAATCTGTGATGGCAAAGAAATCGAACACAGGACTATCGCGTTTGCAAGTAGAACTCTAACAAAATACGAGAGAAACTACACTATATCAGAAAAGGAGACTTTAGACATTATATGGGGATTAAAGAAATTCAGGAATTATCTGTGGGACCATAAGCTCATCATACATACTGACCACAAAGCTTTAACTTTTCTTAAAGATTGTCGTTTACTTAGTGGCACGCTAACTCATTGGGCTTTGTACCTACAGCAGTTTGATTATGAGATTTTCTATGTCAAGGGTACTGAGAATTACATGGCAGATGCTTTGTCTCGATTACCTAATGGTATGAATGAAGTGCCCAATGAAAATAGTGATGAGGGTACTTTCCGGATATGGTATATGAAATAGGTTTCAGGAAAAAGGAAAATTGAGCAAATATGTAAAAACATGAGGTACCATCAGAATGAGGATCTGACATGGAAGTCCGTGAAGGTAAATTTTGACAAATTAAGAAATACTACAAAATCTTTAAAGGTATTTTATACAGGAGAAAAGATTTAGTCACTGAGGAATGGAGAGTATGTTGGCCACACCAATTTGATACTGATGTTATAGACTATTTTCATTTAGCATTGGGGCATAGGGGGCCAAAGAAATGTGTGGATAAACTGAATAATGTAATAGTGACTGCTGGTAGTGTCAGTAAAAAGGTAAATGAACGAATTAAGTCGTGTGATGTCTGTCAGAGGGCCAAAGTACCGAACAGAACTAGTAGAGGTCCAATGCAAAGTACATTACCTGAGGACACCCTAGAATTATTATCAGTAGATCTGTATGGTCCCCTCCCGAAGACTTCGAGAAATTGTGCATATATTTTAGTAATTTTGGAAGTATTCTCAAAGTTTGTGAAATTATACCCCTTGAAAAAGGCAACAGCAAAAGCTGTATTTAGTAGGATGGTCGAATACTTCAGAACCATCGGGAAACCCAAGGCACTCCTATCTGATAATGGACCCCAGTTCATATCCAAAATTTAGAAAGAATGAATGGAGCAAATTGGTGTGGAGATTAAATATATCTCAGCCTGCCACCCAGCTAGCAACCCGGTTGAAAGGTACATGCGAGAAATCGGGAGATTGTGTAGAACGTACTGCAGTCATAACCATAGAGCCTGGGGCAGGTTCATATCGGACTTTGAGAATGTCATGAACACCTTACATCATGAAACTACTGGGTTCCCACCGGAAGAAAATTTGTTAGGCAGCAGAAGTAAAAGTTTAATAGAGGAAAAACTAGAGTTTTCACCTTGTATAAGCTTGGGGTTGAGTAAAAAGAAAGAATTAGTTAGAAAAAGGGCAAAGCTAAAAGCTGAATCTACTTTTAAAAGACATGATAAAAACCTGAAAGTTTCAAAATTTAAAATTGGGGATTATCTTCTTTTAGAAACCCACGAAAAATCTAGTGAACTGAACCATGAAATTTCCAAATTTAAATATATTTATAATGGGCCATATATAATACAGAACATTCCACACGATAATCTTTATTACCTGATCTACCCAAAATCCTAGGAGTGAGTGACCTAAGTACAATCAGAAAGCAATTTGCAGTAAATGTGCTGTATCTTATGCTGAAACTATTTTATTCTAAATGTAACAAATCTTTGTAAATGTATGTATAATAATGTCAGTGTGCTAATGTACTTATGTAAGTTTCAGATGACCAAATGTACTATAAATGTAAAGATGTATGGAAAAAAGGGCTGAAAAGAAAGGGTAAATGCTGCAAGCCAAATAAAAGATGGGACTGCCAAAAATCAAAGTGGGAAGTACGTGAGTCATTATGTAAAGGACTGCCAAACACCAAAGAGGGCAGATAAATAGTCAAAGGAGAATTGTAAGTGTGGTACGGGTGATGTGACAAATTGATGCGAAATGGACTGCCCAAATCTGAATAATAGGCAGCAAATATGTGTAGCGATTTTTCTAAATAGTATTGTGTTTATTAGTAAATAAGGAAATGGACTGCCATTCAATACAAGCAGCAGCAAATTGTCTTATAGTGTATATAGGTATTTGTATATGCTTTGTAGTTAAGTGTTTGTGTTTCAGATTTTGAATTTATTTCTCTGAGAAATTTAATAATGATTAATTTGCTACTTAAATCATGTTGTGATAGGAGGTTGGACTGCGCCAAGACACTAAAGTAAATGATAGGTAAATGTTCTCGATGTATTAAAAAGTATAGACCTATATGAAGTGAGTAAAAGGAAGTTTTGTGATATAAAATTTAATGATGGCACATTCACACAAAGATTCCGAACCCCTGTATAAATATATAGTTTAGTGTTCCTATCTAATTTGCACTTAGTGAAATTTACTGGAATCGGGGGCATGTGTAACAACAACGACATTGTACTATTGTACAAATAAGTAATTTTTTTTTCTTCTGATATTTCGTTGAACTTGTGTAATTGATGTTCTGATTTCATTTGTTTTTTGTTTCATGTCATTGTGTTAGGAAAACTGTATACGAGTTTCAATGTGAATATTAATGTTTATGTCAAATGTCAAGCAATATTTTAACAGAATTGAAATGTAAGAAACGTTGAAACTGTTGTAAGATGTTTAAAATTGTAACTGTGCGTCTGGTCCATACGTAGGTAATGTGTTAGGACATGTAGAATGCAAAACCTCGGGTGAATACCCTGTCTGTAAGGGAGCGGTAAAAGGTGGATGGCAGGCGAGCGCGGGAAAATGCACGCGGGCACTGCACGGCACAACGGGCTCAGTAGTAGTTGGAGTTTGGCATTGGTCTGAGCAAAACCTTCTGGAGCGAGGAGGCTCTCCTGGAAGACGTAGTTTCACTGAGCCTCGGGTATGCCATTCCAACGCCAACACAGCATGGCAAAAGTCCATAGGCACTAAATGGAAAAGTACTGCGGCGCTAAGAAGAATTAAAGTGCCGATACGTCAAGAGCCATAGCTGTGGTTGTATGTGTGCTCTGTGCCTCGTCATCTCGCCGCCCGCCAACCGCCGCATCGATACAAGCAGGTTGAAGCTTTTAGTACTGTATGCGTATGGACCATAGAGTGAACTGTTCAATAATAACCGAAATTTTACCAGAACTTTCCCCTCATTTAATTATCCTCACAACTAACCTAGGCAGGGTCCTTTCCAAAGGTAGTGCAATCCGAGTGTCCCGAAATGAAAAATTAAATTTTGTGTTAATAATAATTAGTTGCAGACCTAGTTATGTTAGAATGGTGTTTAAAGAACTGTTTTGTTAATGAACCAATAAATGAATAACGAAGGTTTAACGAAGCTGAAAGATAACTCTAATATTGATATAGTAATGAAGTTTAATTATTTCGAGACAGATATAAAGGTATTTAAATGAGAAGTGAATAAGATAAAAAGAGTAGTGACTCATATACTGGAAATCTTGAACGCATGATAATTTCAGTAACCAAATTTTTTTATATAGTAATCATAACAGTTTCAGGGTCGCCCCCCCCCTTTTTATTCATTTGAATTCTGAAGTGTTCCACATTGGTTTTACCAGCAAAAGTTAAAGTCAATATACAAGTCAAAATTTATCAGTGTTCTATCTTTATCAAAATTGACATTTTGTGTGTGGCTCGAAAGTGCTATTCCTAGGGTAACCTATGCCCGATTTTAATCAGATCAATAGACAGTATAGAGCCTTGTAGTATACATTATAGTGTAGTGTTATGTATTCATGATTTTTTCCATATCAGTACAGAACGTGAAACTATCAGTTCAATAGATTTTCTGGTTCTAAAATTCTACTGTATTATGCAGTGTTACTACTTGTTGTTTTGCATGAATATACATCAACTTGTACGGGGAAGAAACTCAGCTAATGCCTAATTAGGCTGGCGACCGTATTATTATCAAATTGGTAGCATCTTCAGTGTTGCTTTTGGTACATACTGACGTGTAATTGCATTTTGAACTTACTTGACGGATCATTGTTAGTACAGAGTGGGTGTAAGTCTGATTTGCCACCATTCAGGTACACGCGGTCAATATCTATACGAAAGTCCTGTCTCGTAAGGTGAACCCCACTCACGTACCATAGTACAGGCTTTAATGAGTATTGTGTGCCTCACGCGCACGTTACAACTTCTTTAAATTACTCTTGCCATCAACTTGGATGCACGATGAGTTAAGCTGACTGTCCGATAATTTTCGCACTTATCTGCTCTTGCTCTCTTCGGAATTGTGCGATGACGTTTTACCAGAAGTCAGATGGTTTGTTGCCAGTTTCATAGATCCTGCTCTCAACTTATATAGTTGTTTGATAGTTACGACACCAATGATTTTAGGAATTCCGATGGAATGTTATCCATCCCTTCTGCTTACTTCGTATTATGTCTTCCACACCTCTTTTAGATTCTGACTAATGGTGGAGCTCCCATCTCTTCCATATCGACTCCACTATCTTTTTATATCACATCATCAGGAAATTCCTTGCCCTCATATAGGACATCAATGTAGACTTTCTAGTCAACATCTGTCTTAAACAATGAAACTCCAAGGACACTGTTACTGTAGCTGCCATTGCCTTTAATTTCAGCAAAGGCTATACTGATTTTTCTACACACTCACTGAGTCCTTCCGATGATCATTTTTGATTGATTTCTTTATCTTTTTCCTGCTCTACTTCATCTTGGCTAACCTGCACCTCATATTTATTTCATTCCTTCTTAATTTCTATTGCTGGAGTCCTGTCCTCCCCTGACCATTTTTATGCTTATTTCTTTCGTCGATCATTTGAAGTGTTTGATTTGTTACCCAAGGTTTCTTCGCAGGTACCTTCCTTGCAACCATGTTCGTCAGTACATCAGCGATTGCACTTTTCAGACATGTCCACTCCTGTTCAACTTAACTGCCTACCGTGGTATTCTTTATCGCAGTATCAACACACTAACAAAACCTCGAATCAGCCTCATAATTCTCCAGTTCTTCAACACCGTACTTCCTTCCAGATTTGACTCTTCCGGAACACTCTTTCAAACATTAGTCTACCCTGTCATTAACCTTAACTGTAGGTGTTGGTATATTAGTATCTCCATTTCCAGATTTTCTGAGCTAATACCGCTTATCCACTACTAGCCACCCCGGGGATGCTGTGCAACTGGCGCCTCTTGCTCACTGTCCAGCTTACGAAGACTCCGACATCCTCAATGTATTTCTGATAGCTGCACAGGAGGATGGTGTCTATAGATTTCACTATAAATTCTTGAACGGCAGCTACAAGTGCTAGTAAATGCAAAGAGGGAAGAGCGACTCTGGACGTAGCGCAGACAAAATGTTGATCTTGATCAAATGTTGCTTTTGTTATGTTGGTTATTGTGCGCCCAGGACGGTGTGTAGCGTCTATCGACTTTCTGCATGCTCCTGGTCAAATGCAAGTGGTCGACCGTGTAAAGAACCGAAAGCCACTCGGGTGCGTCAAGACGTCTCATGATATAGCTGTTCTCCTTAGGACATCTCTAAGGACATTTTACGCTGTTCAGGGAGGGGCCTCGAAACGTGTTAGTGATAAATTTTGAACGACCTGAACATTCTTACTTACTATCGTACTGGCAAATCAAGATTCGAGAAATAAGCTGCCAACGTTCGATATTGTCATAAACATATTTCCATAACCATGTTTGCGACGTAAAAAGAAGACGTCTCCAGGCTATTAGTCGAAATTATGTCAGTATCGTCAATGCCTAGACTTTATTCGCTCATTATTAGGCGATATACACCTACTTGGCTTACCTTTTTAGTTTCCGTTGCTAGCGAGATTTTCTAACTGTGCAACTGATGACTGAACTTCGTTCTGAAATATATACCACAGTTGGTGAGAGACTAACAGCTATGAATGAAATTATAAATGAGAAACAGATTGTTCTCGGTGACTTTAATATTTTTGTTTGGACGTGACATGAACAGTAGGGACCTACAGTGGGGCCTAACGAAATCGGTGTATGTAATGCCTCAGAGTGGGTGCTGAAGTCAACATTAGCATTATACTTTATCTGGGTTTTCTGCAACTAAACAAAAAAAACATTTGATGTATCCTTGCTCGAATCTCTGCCTCTTGACAGTTATCTAATTATACATAGAGGAGACACTGAAGATGTTTTCATAACTAAGGACATGCGTGGAGCTGTGTTTTAAGAAGTGTGTGATGTATACAGCGTAACGCAAATTTTCACTGAAGCTTGCAGTCAGTGTACTGGTATCTGGGGAGAGACTGGACGACTGCTTCATACCGACTTCTGTGTCACCGAAACTTATCCACACGTTACATCAGCTAATGAGAAATGGCATTCAGATGCTGAAACACTACTTTTTCTCATTCGAGCATTTAGGAAGCCACATAAGAATAACTGAAAACCGTTTGGTAATTCTGGTGATACAGAGACTCAAGGAACGAATTTAAAAGGACAGTCGACTTGGAAATTCGGAGGATAATTCAGCAGAAGCTCTAGACTTGATAATGTCCTCTTTTCGGAGTGGAAGAAAAATTTCTACTGCTTCGTTTCACTTGACACATATCCAGTTGGATTCTGTCTCGGAGTCTTCAGCTGACGTCAGGCGCCTTGTTACATGGGGGATATGGATCTCTCTCTTTATTCACGTTGATACACCAACGAGTCGGGCAAAGTCGTTCACGTTGCAGTAATGAACATATCATTCTGTCATTCTGTCACATCTCCATATGTTACAACATGACTGCGCTTTTTCAAAAGCGATCTACTGGCCGTATTTATAGCCCCTTTATGTCATCGGTGGATTGTCACACTACTGCCTCGTACCTCGCTCCAAAGCGATCAATATGATTTTAAAAAGGAGAATTTATTTTTTGGCCCCTCAGTTAAATATTTGTTTCTGTATTTTTCGACTGCGTGATTCACGATAACCATCATAGACCTATCTGAATTACTTGGACGGTTAGAATCCTACCTTACGTTTGCTATCCATGCCACCATGCCTTATACTGGAGAAGGGGTTACAAAATATGTAGTAGAAAAAATAGTAAGACCGTGCGACAACACATGATGGTGCTTTGCCGATGGGAATCTGTAGGATTTGCAGAAATATTCAACCGATTCACTAGAGGTTCCTTGAATCACTGATGCTACGTATTTCCGTGTCTAAATACTGTTGTACCTGGAAAACATTTTGAGTGAAATGAATTACTTATACAAGTTGTAGGTGGGATACTGTGACTACGTGAGAAGTATTAACAGCGTCCAAAATCTAATGATTAAATATAGAGCGTATCCCAATAGCCAATACTCCTAATTGATTACTTGTGTTCTGGATCACCAATTTCATTGAGCAATGTAGCAATCAAGGTCCATTTTAAATACTCGTAATTATCTGTGGTAGAAGTCCATCTGTATTTCAGGACTCATTATATTCATATAACCTTTATCAGAATATGTGTCACCAAAAGACATGCTTAGTAAGCAGCAGCTTTCGTTGAAGTAGGGTAGAAGAATTGCCAAGATTCTAATTTGTATAAATTTTATATCTACATAGAGGGAAGAGCTCTTCTATTTAAAACGCTACACGCGGGTTTCTTTACTGGCGGTGTTCTCTCTGTGTCACAAAATGTGTAATGTCAAACTGTATTTGTGTTTGCTTGTACTGTTCGCAGTAAGGGGAGATATCTGCCTAGTAGCATATTCTTGTAGATCATCCATATAACAAATACATTGCGTAATTTTATGTGGAAACCACTGCATTAAAGACACATAACGTGTATCCAAAGGTCATGATGATCTCTCCATTGGCAAAAGATTCCGGAATAGTCCCCCATTCGGATCTCCGGGAGGGGACTAATAGTCATGGAGGACTGGAATGCAGTTGTAGGGGAAGGAGAAGAAGAAAAGGTTACAGGAAAATATAGTCTGTAATAATTCACAGCTAATAATAGCAAATACTCTGTTCAAGAACCACAAGAGGAGGAGATATACTTGCAAAAGGCCGGGTGATACGGGAAGATTTCAGTTAGATTACATCGTGGTCAGGCAGAGATTCCGAAATCAGATACTGGATTTTAAGGCGTACCCGGGAGCACATACAGACTCAGACCACAATATTGTGGTGGTGATGAGTAGGCTGAACTTTAAGAGATTAGTCAGGAAGAATCAATATACAAACAAGTGCGATACACAAGTAGTAAGGAACAATGAAATACGCTTGAAGTTCTCTAAGACTACAGATACAGCGCTAACAATAGCTTAACAGATAGTAGAGCTGAAGAGGGCATTTCTAAAAAGGCCACTCACAAAAGTTGTAAACGAAAATATAGGAACAACTAAGGTAACTGTGAAGAACCCATGGGTGAGACAAGAAATATTTCAGTGGATCGGTGACAGAATGAAGAAAAGAAAATAAAAATAAAAAAAGGAAAACAGGAATACAAGTAACGTGTGAATGAAATAAATAGGAAGTGCAGGGAAGCTAAGACGAAATGGCTGCATGAAAAATGTGAAGAAATCGAAAGAGAAATGACTGTTGGAAGAACTGACTCAGCATATAAGAAAGTCAAAACATTCGGTGATATTAAAAGCAACTGTGGTAACATTAAGGATGCAGCTGGAACTCCACTGTTAAAAGCAGAGGCGAGAGCGGATAGATGGAAAGAGAACAATGTAGGCTTCTATGAGGGGGAAGATTTATCTGATGTGACACAAGAAGAAACAGCTGCCGATTTTGAAGAGATAGGGGACCCAGTATTACTATCAGAATTTAAGAGAGCTTTGGAGGACTTAAGATCAAATAAGGAACAAAGGATAGATAACATTCCATCATAATTTCAAAAATCATTGGGGGAAGTAGATAAAAAGCGACTAATCACGTTGGCGTGTAGGACTTATGATCTGGCGACATACCGTTTGACTTTCGGAAAAATATCATCCACACAATTCCGAAGACCGCAACAACTGACAAGTGTAAGAATTATCCCACAATCAGCTTATCAGCTCATGCATCCGAGTTGGTTACAAGAATAATACACAGAAGAATGGTAAAGAAAATAGAGGATGTGTTAGATGATGATCAGTTTGGATTTAGGAAAGGTAAAGCCATCAGAGAGGCGATTTAGACGTTGCGATTGATAATGGAAAAAATGCCAATGAAAAATCAAGACACGTTCATAGGATTTCTCGACGCGAAAAAGCGTTCGACAATGTAAAATGGTGCAAGATGTTCGAAATTCTGAGAAAAATGGGGTTAAGCTATAGGAATAGAAGGGGAAAATACAAAATGTACAAGAGCCAAGAGGGAATAATAAGAGTGGACGACCAAGAGCGAAGTGCTTAGATTTAAAAGAGTGAAAGACAGGCTTGCGTTCTCTCGCTCCTACTGTTCAATCTGTACATAGAGGAAACAATGATGGAAATGAAAGAATGATTCAGGAGCGGAATTAAAAACTGAAGATGAAAGGATTCCAAACTGCATGAGGATCCACTGCAAGTACTATGACAATTAGGCGGGAGGTGAGAAAGCTTGGATTTCATGGTCGAGCGGCTGCTCATAAGCCACAAATCACACCGGTAAATGCCAGACGACGCCTCGCTTGGTGTAAGGAGCGTAAACATTGGTCGATTGAACAGTGGAAAAACGTTGTGTGGAGTGACGACTCAAGGTATACAATGTGGCGATCCGATGGCAGGATGTGGGTATGGCGAATGCCCAGTGAACGTCATTTGCTAGCGTGTGTAGCGCCAACGGTAAAATTCGGAGGCGGTGATGTTATGGTGTGGTCGTGTTTTTCATGGAGGGCCTTTCAACCATTTTTGTTTTGCGTAGCACTATCACAGCACAGGCCTGCATTGATGTTTTAAGCACCTTATTGCTTTCCACTATTGACGAGCAATTCGGGGATGACGACTGCATCTTTCAACAATTGTTCATAATGCACAGTCTGTGGCGAGGTGGTTACACGACGATAACATCCCTGTAATGGACTGGCCTGCACAGAGTCCTGTCCTGAATCCTATAGAACACCTTTGGGATGTTTTGGAACGCCGACTTTATGCCAGGCCTCGCCGACCGACATCGATACCTCTCCTCAGTGCAGCCAGCACCCCATGAAGAGTGGCTTCCATTCCCCAAGAAACCTTTCAGAACCTGACTGAACGTGTGGTTGCAAGAGTGGAAGCTGTCATCAAGGCTAAGGGTGGGTCAACGCCATAGTGAGTTCCAGCATTATCGATGGAGGGCGCCACGAACTTGTAAGTCATTTTCAGCCATGTGTCCGGATACTTTTGATCACATAATGTATAGAGTAATAGTGAAGGAAAATTACATGTTCTCCTGAATGAAATGATCAGTCTAATGGGTACAGAATATGGAAAAAAAGTAAATTGGAAAAAGACGAAAGTAATGAGAAGTAGCAGGAATGAGAACAGCGAGAAACTTAACATCAGGTTTGATGGTCAAGAAGTACATGAAATTAAGGAATTTCGATACCTAGGCAGCAAAATAACCCGTGACAGGCAGAGTAAGGAGGCTATCAAAAGCAGACTAACACTGGGCCAAGAGAAGTCTACTAGTATCAAACATAAGCCTTAATTTGAGGAAGAAATTTCTGAGAATATACGTTTGGAACACAGAATTGTAGGTTAGTGAAACATGGGCTGTGGCAGAAACACGAACAGAATAGAATCGAAGCATTTCAGATGTGGTACTACAGACAAAAGTTGAAAATTAGGTGGACTTATAAGATAAGGAATAAGGACGTTCTGCGCAGAATCGGAGAGAAAAGGAACATGTGCAAAACACTGACAATAAGAGGGAGGAGGACATCTGTTAAGACATCAGGGAATGGCTTCCATGGTACTAGAGGAAGCTATAGAGGGCAGAAACTGCAGAGGTAGACAGAGATTGGAAAACATCCGGCAAATAATTGAGGTTGCAAGTGCTACTCTGAGATGAAGAGATTGGCAAGGGAGAGGAGTTCGTGGCAGGCAGCATCAAACCAGTCAGAAGACTGTTAAAACACAAAAAAAGAAAAACGTTACTTTGGTCTGTGGAGTAGATACTGAAATGCCATTTACTGTCACATTGTTTTCCCCAATATGTTTCCGAGACGCTGTCGCCATTAAATATTTTATCATGTTGGAAGGACACACCATCCACCATTCTCATCAGCACACTCCCTTTTCCTCTACTAGTTGGCTCTGAGAACTGTGGGATTTAACATCTGTGGTCATCAGTCCCCTAGAACATAGAACTAATTAAACCTAACTAACCTAAGGACATCACACACATCCATGCCCGAGGCAGGATTCGAACCGGCGACCGTAGCAGTCATGCGGTTCCGGACTGAGCGCCTAGAACTGCTAGACTACCGCGGCCGGCCCTCTACTAGTTCTCAGTTTACCAAATATCATAAACAGCAGGCCGTCAGACGTGTCGGAGAACTCATTTTCTTCTCCCTCACTGCACACTTACTCTGCGAATTCGATGATACCTTGTGAGACTCAGTGTATCAGAGTTCTGATCTACATATACTTTTGTCAAGTAAAACTATTTTACTCATTCCATATCCATTACTGCCCATCATTATGCTCCTAACATGGCAGGTGAAGCAGCTTTATCCCATCTCTGATGGATGATCTACCTACAAGCTAATTTTACCGTGCAGTTACAAACGTCCTATGCAGACGTCAACGATTGTTTGCCCTCCCACCATCCCACATTCAACCCTCGACCGTTTCATCAAAGATAGTAATGGAAAAAGTATCTATGACAATGGTGCTAAAGCAGAGTTGCTAAACACAGCCTTCCGAAATTCCTTCATCAAAGACGACGAAGTAAATACTCCACAATTCGAATCGAAAAAAACTGCCAACATGAATAACTCAGATGTAGATATCCTCGTAGTAGTGAAGCAACAATAATCACCTAATAACAGCAACTCTACCGCCCTAGACTGTATACCAATTAGGCTACTGTATCAGCATAAAGCTGATACAATAGTCCCGTACTTAACAATCATATGCAACTGCTCGCTCGAAGATCCGTACCCAAAGACTGGAAAACTGCACATGTCACACAAATATCCAAGACAGGCAATAGTAGTAATCCACTGAATTAAAGGCCCATATAATTAACGTCGATACGCAGCAGGATTTGGGAACATACATTATCATCGACCATTATGAACTATCTCGAAAGTAACGATCTCCTGACACACAGTTAACACGTATCTAGAAAACATCGTTCTTGTGAAACCCAACTACCTCTTTACTGCCATGAAGTGTTGAGTGCTATCCACAAGGGATTTCAAATTGATTGCCTATATTTATGTTTTCAGAAGGCTTTGGACACCGTACCTCACAGTCGGCTTGTAATCAAGTTGCATGCTTATGGAATATCGTCTCAGTTATGCGGCTGGATTCGTAACATCCTGACAGCGAGGTCACAGTTCGTAGTAATAGATGAAAATCATTGAGTAAAGCAGGAGAGATGTCTCGTATTCCCCTCTGCAGCTCCTTGTCTACGTTAACGATCATTTTCCCAGTAGTAGTAAGTTGTTTGCATATGATGTTGCCGCCTAGTTAAGTCTCCAGAAGATCAGATCAAACTGCAAAAGGATTCAGAAAAGGTATCTGTATGATGCGAAGATTGGCAATTGAGCCCATAAATGAAAAGTATGTGGCGATGTACATTAGTGCTAAAAGGAATCTGTTAAACTTCGGTTACACAATAAATCATTCAAATCTGAAGGCCGTAAATTGAGCTAAATACATAGGAATTACAAACAATTTAATTAGGAAAGAACAGATTAAAAATATTGTGGACAAGGCGAACCAAAGACTGCGTTTTATTGGCAGAACACTAAGAAAATTCAACAGATCTACGAAAGAGACTGCCTACTCTACGCTTGTCCATCCGCTTATGGAGCACTGTTGCGCTCTGTGAAATCCTTACCAGACAGAGTTGACGCAGTACATCGAGGAAGTTCAAAGAAGGGTAGCACGTTTTGTGTGATCGATAAATGGGGGAGACATTGTCACTGACACGATACAGGATTTGGGGTGGACGACATTAAAACGAAGGCATTTCTCGTTGCGGTGAGGCCTTTTCACAAAATTTCAATCACTAACTTTCTCCTCCGAATGTGAAAATATTTTGTAGATACTGACCTACTTAAGTAGAAACGATTAAACGATTATCATAACAAAATAGGGTTAACCAGAGCTCGCCCTGGAAGATACAGATGTTCGTTTTTTTCGCGCACTTTTCGAGAGTGGAATAATAGGAATTTTTGTGAAGGTGATTCCATGAACCCTTTGCAGTACTTAAGTGTGATTTGCAGATTGTCCATGTCGATGTAGAACAATATGGTGTTCAAGTACTCGTTCCGCTGAGCAAGTTACAACCTACGCTCTAATGTTTGGACGCAGCCCATTCTGGGATGTAAAGCACAATGTCTGCTGGATGCTATTACTTTCTACATGTCATCTGGAAGTTAATGTACGTGTTCTCCATAAATCAGAGCAGACAAGTCGAGAATTATATCTTCAGAATTTGTCAACAGAATGGTAGCCACATTCGACTTGGCGAAACTGCGACTTTTTACCGTCGCCAGTACTGATCGGCTAGAAATAAAAGCGAAGTTGCTGTGTATGAAATCTTATCTTCAACCACAATTTCAAGGAAGGATGAACCATCCACTCACTTCACCCATTAAATGTGAAAAAGCGTTCATCCGATATTATCTTGAATATTATTTTTGCTAAAGAACTAAGTAAATGAATAAAATATTACCACGAGTCATTGTATACACTTCATTTCTGTATTTATTCTAGAATTTTACGTATCCTTGCTTCTACAATGTTATCGTGCCAGAACCGTTCACCTTTGTGATCCCGACATTTTCATTGCACAAGCACTCGGAGCGAATTACATGCACGCTGTACTTCCCGGCTGTTGACGCTTTAGGCCTTCGAATTCGTTTACACTATTACCATTCATTTTCTTTTTTTCTTTCTTTCTTCTCATAAGGAGTCTTTTGGCGTGTTTGATGTGGCCCGTCTCCTGTGCCTATTTCTTAATATCATAGTAGCGTTTGCGCCCTACGTCCTCCGTTATTTATGGGGTGTATTCTACTCTTAGCCTTCCTCTACGGTTTCTAGACTGTACTGCTCCCGCTAGACAAATGGATGTGATTGCCTGAGGTCTTACACCCGTCGTATCGATCTGCTCCTTCTCGTCAGTTTTTTAAATACTATCCTTTCGTCACCAATTCTGCGAAGAACCTTTTGCCTTCTTATTTTGTCAGTACGCTTAATTTTCAGCATCCTTCTGTAGCACCACATATTAACGATTCTCTTATTTTCCGATTTTTTTCCCAACCTGTATGTCACAACTATACGATAGTGTGCTCCAAATATGTGGAACAAAACTATTTATCCACTTTTGTGGCGAAGTCATTCACTGTACTGCAGCGAAGAGTGATTTAAAATATTTCGTGATATTTTTCCTGCATTGTAATTACTTTCTTTGCCTCAGACTATGTTACCAATTCACTTCCCTTTCCTCTCTGTTCATACTATATATTACAACAAATTATCAATTACAAAGACACATGTTTTAGACTAAAAAATGGTTCAAATGGCTCTGAGCACTATGGGACTTAACATCTATGGTCATCAGTCCCCTAGAACTTGAAACTACTTAAACCTAACTTACCTAAGGACAGCACACAACACCCAGTCATCACGAGGCAGAGAAAATCCCTGACCACGCCGGGAATCGAACCCGGGAACCCGGGCGTGGGAAGCGAGAACGCTACCGCACGTGATTTAGACTAAAGGGAAACATCATTTCACTGGAAATTTATCTCATATTCTAGAATAGGTATATTCATAAAAATCTTACATCATACGCTAAATCAAATAAATATTTTGTAATGACTTATGATAAACACAAAGTCTGGAGTTATTTACTCTCACTGACCTCTGCAATACGTAACGCCACAGATCCCTTATTGTAACTCATGGTGCTACTAAACTGAAAAAGAAGTTGACTATTCATATTGACTTCCGTAATAATAGACGAAGATGGAAGTGTTCGGATAAAAAGAGTGTATAACAGGAATGTAGTATTTTCCTCGACATATACATCGGAGAAACAATGATGAAAATAAAAGTGAGATTAAAATGCACAATGAATGGCATTAACGATAAGATTCGCTGATGACATTGTTATCCTAAGCGAAAATGAAGAATTACAGGATCTGTCGGAAGGAATGAATAATAAGTACAGAATATGGGCTGAAAGCAAACCAGGAAAGGACAGATGTAATCAGAAGTAGGTGAAATGAGAATAACGGGAAACGTAGCATCAAAATTTGTGATCGTTAAGTAGACGACGTTAATTAATTCTTCTACCGTAGAAGCAAAATAACCCATGACGGGGGAAGCAAGACGGACATAAAAAGCAGACTAGAACAAGCAAAGAGGGTATTCCTGGCCAGATGAAGTCTACCGATATTAGCCATATGGTTTAATATAAGCAAGAAATTTCTGGGAATGTACTTTGGAGCACAGAATTTTATGGTAGTGGAACATGGACCTTCGAAAAACCGAAGCGGAAGAGAATCTAAGCATTTGAGATGTTGTGCTGCAGAATAATGTTGAAAATCAGATGGACTGATAAGGTAAGGAATGAAGAGGTTCTATAGAGAATCGACGATAAAAGGAAAATACAGGATGACAGGATTAGTGTTAATATATAAGAGAATAACATCCATGGCGCTAGAGTGGGCTGCACAGTGTCAAAACTGTAGGGGAAGATACATATTCAAATACGTAACTCAGGACACAGAGTGTGAGTGTTACATTGAGATGAGGAGATTGGTGTAGGAAAAAAATTCTTTCTGGGCCGCATCAAACCATTCAGAAGTGTAATCGGTCAAAAAAAATTCATGTAGTTCATCTGTAATGCTATAGTCACTGAGTATTACACAGTAACGTAATATGTTGTCGTGTTAATTCTCCATTCTTTGATATTACTGCGCCCGTGGGGACAGAGAAGCTACATAAAAGAGTCATATGGTAAGCCAGGTTCAGAGACGCCGACAAGTAGTCTCCGCCGTCTAATCGATAAGGGTGTTCTCCACCGCACACAACTGCACATATCCGAATGGCGCCTAAGATCTGTGCAATGGCTGGGGGAAGGTTACTGTAGTACTAGTGAACACGGTGTGGTGTCATTCTTGTGATGTATGATGAGAGAAAAGTTAAGGTGAAACCAGGTTTCGACTCGTAGTCCACTCTTCTCGAATGGCATACGAGGAACAGATGGATCGCGATCATGATGGTCACTTACATGACCTCACTCCTCGAGAGAGTATAGAGGTTTGGACACTTGCATTGGCTCGAAGTCCCGTGATAACGAAGCACCATGTTCAAAGTAGTGGTGCTAACAACCTGAAACTGTGCATAATCATGAAAACTGAAAAGGATGCATTCTGAACTGCCATTCGGCACTATAGCTTCCCCACTAACCAGGATTAATACAGCAACAGTCAGGTGAACTTTAATTTTCACCTTAGTACTAGATTCCGCCTAACTACTCATATACTGGCTCAATAATGCCCATCCATCAAGTTCTATTCCCTGCATCATGGAACTACTGGTGGACGTAGTATGTTTGACTGTCATAGATACAAACGATAGGAGCAAGCAGAGGGCTATGATACAAGCAAATAATCCTGATAAACCTTGGTACGGAAACCAGTGGTTTCCCCAATACGACATATTATGCTTGTGTTCATGAACATGTTGTGACAGAGCTTCTAGCAGAGTCCTCGCAGATCCAAACTGCAAATAAGCACTTGAAGAGGAAAACATTACCGGAACATTCAGCATGTCTCCTCACTGATGCCTATACACGTTCAAAAATTCCACGTGTGTTCCCGACTGCTCTCGAATAGCCACAAGAAAGTGTGCCCGCGGACAATCAGACATGTACGACACACGCTTTCCTTCATCATAAGGAACTTCATCCAGCATAACTTCAGACATAAACAGTGTTGTAACAATGGCGTGCTTCTACTTGTGTATACGTCATACTGGGGAATCCTTTGGTTTCTGGATTTACGCTCTTACAACTATTTGATTGTTTCGCTGTCCTGTACTCGTTACTTTCGTTCTTACCTATGATAAAAAAACTCCTCCCGAACAGGCCATGAAGGCCCGAAGGTACCGACCGGCAGCCGTGTAATCCTCAGTCCATTGACGTCACTGGATGCGGAGATGGAGGGGTATGTGGTCTGCACACCGTTCTCCCGGCCGTATATCAGTTTCCGAGACCGGAGGTACTACTTCTCAGTCAAGTAGCTCCTCAGTTTGCCTCACAAGCGCTCGGCAGACCCATCCAAGTGCTAGCCCAGCCCGATAGCGCTTAAATTCGGTGATCTGCTGGGAACCGGTTTTACCACTGCGGCAATGCCGTTGGCTTTTACCTATGATACTCGTACAATTTGTATGGTGATGATCGGCATAGAATACGAAAATTCCTTATTTTTCTAGATAACATCGTTCATCAACCGTAATAAAGGACGAGTCCTGTATGTATGTCGTAACACAGATTATTGATTTGAACTGATATGAAGCAGAAGAAGTTACTAAATCCAATGACAATTTTAATACATCCTATGTCGCTGGACGGGCGACGCTCCATGTCCAGACTAAGTACATATATCCTGTCTGTCGGTTAGTCAATGATGCACTAGAGAAACACCTGTTGCTAAGCCTACATCTGCACTTGAATTTCATCCAAGTTACACCCATTTCGCGAGGCGTTTATGGGAGGATATAACATTTGGCTCCACTCTTGTTGGAATATACTAAGCTTCCGTGCGTTTCAAAGACCGATGCTCATGTCTGTTACGCTCTTCCCCTTTCTTAAATGGACGTGTGACAGAATTCGGTTATGGATACTCTCTGTGTCTAGTAATATTTGAAACGTGTCAGTTTATTTACTTTTATTTCGTTAGTTCATTTGCTGATTTGAGACATTCTGGTATCATTTAAATAAATCATTGCTGAGTTATAGCAGCCTCATTGATGGCAATGATTACTGGGTGCTTACTGTGGGTGAAATTTTCCATAGCTGTATGGATGTGAGGCGTGATGAACTCGGGAAGTGACTGGCGGTATCCGGAGACTCTAGGGTGGTCCCTGGGAGTGGTCCATTCTGAAAAATGCTTCTTTTTGTTACTAATTGTGGATAGCGCCAGTAGCTGTTACAGGTAGCTTCTTAATTAGCTTGCAAAAGTCTAGTGGTTACTGTAGGAATAATAAGGAGGTATCTACGTCTTTCCAGCGGTTCCAACTCATTACAATTCTGATGTTTTGGCTCCAACTAACACCCGGGCACTGGAGCTACTCGGACTGTTGCCTACTTCGAACCCTACCTTCTCGGCCTTCTCTGATGACACGTCGACGAGAGATTAGCTGATGGACTGCATCGAGTCAGCGCATGAATCGACCAGCTCTCATCTACGACAACTGTCTGCCACGGTCCATGAGTTGCCTTTTTAGTCACTCTTCAGGAAGAGACGTGCTGCCCCTAGTCAGTCGCGGCCGGATGGAGGTGTGGTTTTGTGGTGCGACCAGCGATGTCTTGCTGCTGAGCTCTCTGTGGGACACTGGCGATCTGGGTCTACACTTGATGCTCTCGCGTAGCTGCTACGGAGGGCACGAGCGTCGCCTACTTTGACTGCGCATCGTAACTGTCGTGAGGGCTGCGGCTGATGTCCCTGGTCACCACAGCATGCACAGATCTGAGGCAAGCTCAACAGGGTGCTCAGCAGGCCGCGTGCGAGACTGGTGGGACGCCATGCGTTTTTGTTGGGCCCGGAGCCGACCGACAGTGGACGCTGTCTGAATATGCTGCTCAGGGCAGCATGAGGGTGCATCGACTCCACTTCAAAGCACTGGAATAAACTTGTCCTTATACAGAAACCTCCGCAGTTTTACAAACCAAAGTCATGCGGTCAGAGCACCGGTCCATAGAAATTGTTTGGTGTGGCCAGGTGACTTTCCTGGAAAGTAAGAAAGTGGAATGCCGCTATCAGATCTCTGTAGGGAAAGAGCGCTGATTTCATTTTAGGTTTTATAGTCTCCCTTTGCAGAAGCGATGTGCCGCTAAGACGATGTGGTGTCCACGTAATGTGAACGACATCCCGCTTAGTCGAAAATGTTGGAAGAAACTACACTGAGTGCTCTTAAAATATTGCCAGAGAGACTGTGATGGCAGGCAGCGTTCTGAGAATTACAGGTGTGGGAAAGGTGCAGACTGGCTGTGGATGATCAGACAGTTATGTGGAAGCAAACGAAGAGTGAAAGCTTACATTTCACTCCAAAGATCCAGGAAAATAATAGAATTTGACCCAAATATCTGAGGTTTACGAAGTCTTTCTTCAAGGTCAGCAGTATAAGTGATGACAGACTCCCCATTTATGTTACATGGGGTTATGGCGTCACTTAGCTGCGGTATGATCGCAGAGCACGTTGCCCACCAGTAGAGGCCAATTTCGACACGTTTGTGGCACAAATCCGTACTTAGTCACCCATCAAGGTGTGACAATTTGCACAATGTTTCGGGTAACTAGATAAAGACCTTTGATCCGTTTAGAGACATTGGATATACCCAAGACTTGTTAGAATTTTCGTTATACTGACAGAGAGAAATTTACTTTCGACATCCCGCCCGACCGCTCCGGTCACAGGTTCGAATCCTGCCTCGGACATGGATGTGTGTGATGTCCTTAGGTTAGTTAGGTTTAAGTAGTTCTAAGTTCTAGGGGACTGATGACCTCAGATGTTAAGTTCCATAGTGCTCAGAGCCATTTGAACAATTTTTTTTTTTTTTACTTTCGTCTTAGCTGAACGCTTCTCACACTTCTTCCGTCACAATAATTATCTAGTTGTTCAGCCTTTGTCAGTAACACTATCACTTCGTTTAAATTTGTGGAGATTCACTTCTTGCTTTCGCAACACAGCTATTGAGCCATGGTGTCTTTCCCATTCCTCGTAACTGTTGGCTTGTACCAGTATAACAAACATAATACAAAACATTTCAATATATTTATTGATTACGTTTTTAATTCCATCTGTAAATGATTAATATTGAGTACTACATTAAAAGTAAAACACGTCCTTTTTCTCATTCCTTTACTCCAGTTCTCATAGTCATACATTATATGTTTGATTATATCAGAAATATTTAGCAACAGTTAACGTCACTGCTAATTTTATGAAACTTAAAAATATGTATTAGGCAAGCAACAACCATAGCGAGTAGGAATGACAGCGAAATCTGGTCCAAGCAAATCCCAAACAAAGCTCTTGGGGCATGTACATCACCTTAGGCTAGGTCATACGTTCAGAAACAAATATATCAAAATTTCGGAATTTGTGACTCTTTCATCAATAGCTAAAGCATACAGTCACTATCTAAACAAGACATAAAAATAATCTTCAAAGGACGAACGCGTTCGTGAAATATTTAAAGGTATTTTAAATTTGTCCAAAGTAAATTTGTGGTATGAACGCTCGATACGACACTTGTTAGGTGTTTGCAGTTATCGACCGCGATCGGTATTAGTATAGTTGGAGTCGCGAGTCACGACTAGCGCCGTTCCGTGGCTTGTATCAAGTTTCTAGTGAGCTCTCGTCCACTCTTGCTCGGGACGTCAGTAGCTTAGCCTTCAGCTGATAGAAAGCAACCTCTAACGAGGCGTTTAGTAACTTATGGCCTAACTGAGGCCTCAATAGCTATCTGTTTATAATTATATGTATGCAGCCAAGAAGAATCCTGTACTACAAATTAAGTACAATATATATAACTTTTCACCCACGACTTCTAATTACTTTAGTCGTTGTAGATCCAGACCATGCAGCCAGCACCTTACCGACGTTACTGACAAACCTGCTGTGATTTATATGTTTCTATTTAGCATTGGACACCAGTCAACATTGGCGACGACTCGTTCGTCGTCATCATAAATTAATTAATGGGTGTGCTGTTAACTTTCAGTCTCAAGTATAAGGCAGTTACGTTTCTCATTATTAGAACGTGGTTTTGCCCGTTCTTCACACGATTATTATCTGCGGGAATGCATGCAGCAGGAGTCAGTTGCGCTATGATTCTACTTCAACGTTAACCCAGAAACTGGCTGGGTGTGGCTGTTCTAAGGTCGGAGAAAGGTAATGACATAACACTTCCAACAGTATCAAGCCCTGAAATGTATGCCAGAGAAAAATGCAAATCCGACACACATTTTTTGGTAGCCAGTGCTTCAACAATAGCTTTTCTAATTGCTCTGTTTCATTCTCATACACAAAGAAACATTATTGCCTCATAAATTACATTCTTAGCCGAGAGTACATCATGATTACGTTTCCCACCTGTCCGTGAGCGATCCTAGGTATCAAAAACGTGTCAACACGTATCATCAAGTAAGGTAAATGATGTTGCACCCTCACACACAAAAAATTATTCTCTCACAAAATACATTACTGACGGAATGTACCGGTGTATCACGATTACGGTCCCCACATGTACGTGATTGACCGTAATTACGAAAACCGTGTCTACACGTATAATCAAGTGAGGTAAATGATGAAGTAAGGTAAACGAAATCTCTGCTGCAAGATAAGAGGTTAGAACTGAACGATAATTTGCTCATTTACACGGAGAACCGTGAATATGCTCTACACATGGACTATCATCGCAAGCAGTTATATATTTGTACTACTAACACTATACAGGTTGGTATAAATAAAGTTATAAGGTTCTTCTGTGAAGATATACGGCTTCCTGGTAAGCAAGCGGGACTGCAGTTTAGAAGCAGCGATGAGCCGTTTACATCAATAGGCAAACGTAGGTGGCGAAAAACTGTGTAGCGGACCATGCTTCATGTTTAGGCGGCAAATAAGGACGATATAATAAGCGATATTATATATATTGTAGGAATTGGTGTTATAATATGTCTATGGGAATTCCAGCACACGTTCAGTTAAATGTAGTTTTGATGTACGTGATACCATTGACTTCACAATGCGAGAAGTAAGCCGTTTCAAAAGTGCATATTTTTGTGCGGGCTGCATGTGTGCAGGAGCGATCTTATCAGTGATGTCCTCATACTTGTCAGTGATGTTAAGACACGCCCCATTCCTGTACCCCTGTCTCCAGCCGATCAAAATCCAAGATCGCTGCTATGGAAAAAATCCAAAGTGGCGGACGTAGCTCAGTTATGCTCTATACCCAACGTCTCATCCCTCTCTGCAGTCAATCACAGGGAAATATTAAAATAAGGCAGACAATTTAAATTTGGAATAAACAAATAAAAAATTAATTTTAAAAGACTAAACTGTGGAAACAAGGTCATTTACGGTTTTTAACTCCTACCCTTTTTCCTCTCCAGCCAAACACAGAGAAACAGTAACTTCACACAGTCAGCTGTCTAAAAATGGCGCCAAGTTCGAAGATATCCCTGAATAGGCATGAAGATCAAAGATATGCATTATTTCCTTCAGAATGGAGATATTTGCGTAACATAAGTATCATTAGTGTAGTACTACCATGACGTGCAGAAATGATAACAAGTTTTATTGTGTCCGTAACCTTCGCTTGATAGTCACAGATATTTAAGTAAGATAGTTGCTTTTCAATTGTACTCACACACACACACACACACACACACACACACACACACTCCGGTAGACCAGTATTTTATGTATCAAATTCTGTACTCCTTATCTCTCTTAAAAATAACGCAGTAACTGTATGCAAAATTAGTTAAAGAGGTAAATGGTTCAAACGGATAAAATGTTAAATGATCATACAGCTCGATGGTTTGATGGGTAAATGTGTAAGCAGTTAAAATATATAACTGGTTAAACAATTAACTGGGCAAATCTGTAAATACTGTACTCCCTGCACAACCAATCTCTAATAGAAAGTAATCATTTCTTCTCTCTCTCTCTCTCTCTCTCTCTCTCTCTCTCTCTCTCTCTCTCCCTCTCCCTATCTCCGTGTCTTTCTCTTTCGAACTGTGCCTCATTATTACATTTTTCCCAAAAGATCACATACAGTACTTCCACATTTGCTTCATCGTTTCTATGATTCATACGCGAAAGTAAATTTTAGATCTCTCGCTCTTTCCGACTCTAACTGGTCATTAAACATCGTCTCTTATGTGTAGCCACTCAACATTCAAAACGTAAAGAAATACTCCCAGTAGCTAACACCCACTTCACTACGGGAATTAGTGTTGACTAAAATTTCTGAGCCATTTTCAGAAAAATGAATAAGGCTAGAGATTTATCGTTAGTAAAACATACGCACAAGAGCGCGCGCATGCGCGCCCGCATGCACACTTTTTTTCGTTTTGTTCAGAACAAATATCAATCTCAGTTGCTTGCGGTATGTTCAAAAATAGTATTATTATTGGATTTTAGTCATTAGTAACACATACACATCTGAGAAACATGTTATGAATGTTATTGCCGTCATTTGCTTAGAGATACAGAGACGTTATGGAGGCCAGTGCGTAAATTATCTCTCGCGTATCATGTCCTGATAACACATGGCCTAGATGGGTGTGCTAAGAGAGAGAGAGAGAGAGAGAGAGAGAGAGAGAGAGAGAGAGAGAGGAGAGAGAGAAAGACGGTGCATGTGAAGTCGCTAACATTATCTAGCGAGAAGCACAAAAAGTTCACTGCAAAGGAAAAGAAAAATGCTATAGGTAAGAATCGGGGCATGCATTGCTGTGGGGCATCAATCTACAGCTACTTCTCAATGTCGCTGTACAAAGAGACACAAAAATGAAATTATTTAGTATCTTTGGTAAAGTAATGAACAACAAAATATAAATTCATGTACCAACTATTTATTAATTTTTGCAAATATTTTGCTCAGGAAAACAAGTCTCTTTATGTATTTTTAGTGCAGTTTTAATAAAATCCGTCTTCGTTTTTTACTTATAGTTTAAATCTGCATCCAAATATTCAAATTCTCTTCTTGGAAGGTACGAGAGGCGGAGACGCTGAGTCGTTTGTAACCTGGTACGATCCTATCTCTGAAAGAACTCTGGGCGATCAGTACAAATTCTGCCTTATCACGATCTTTAGATTATATATGAAGTTTTGATAGTTGCAGTGGAACAGTATTCTATGTTATTTCAAAGTATCAACATTCCTTCCTCCAAAGTCGAAAGTGCTAAATGTCCCTGAGCTGTTAAGGAGGAAGACGACAGCAACTGATGAGAGCTTTGCTGTGTGACTATTCTTGGAGAATCTGGACAATTTTGTTTCTGATATTGGTAACATAAATTATACCATAGTTGGCACGCTCCTTACCAAGATGAATTTAAATGTGTTGCAGATTACAGATCCGTTTTGTGACAGCATAATAGTTCTTAAAATGTGTCATCAAGAGGACTACCAAGTACAATTAGGGAAACGATGCTCTATAAGAAGGAAATGTGTGGCGCATGTAACCATTATCTACGTATTAAATTCTTCACATTCATATCTTTGAGATACAGAATCAATACAAAACTAACATATATCATGCGCGAGGACGACAGTGCTACAGCAAGAGACATACCGGGAGAAATCGGCAAGGAAGCATCGGAAACTATTTCAAGGAAATATGAAAATCATGTGGCCTATATTAAGAGGAATTGGCTTGCACTACAGTGGCTGTACTAATACGTGAGTTGCCTGGGGTATTGCAGCAGATTCATGTAATCGACTGTTACCTTACGGACCTGGATATAACGCTAGATTTTGTTGGGATTTTTAACAAAATGAAGATGCATTATCACCTAACACGAAAAACGACTCCTGTGTCAAGGAGCCTACCGAGGAAATTGTAGTGTTATACTGAACGACGATAAGAAATTTGTAATTGACTGTTAACTTAGATGAACTCCAATTCTAAATATATACATGGTGTCACAGATTTGAAGCTTAGTACTACGAATTTTTTCTTTGCAAGCGTTGTCTTCAGATGGCTGAATGAAATGCTCAAAATGTGTACCGTTAGCTGTAACACCAGCTTCTAAACGCCATTTGATGGATTGTCTTGGGTGTCTGTTGTATTTACTGAAATCCATCTTGAACACAGTGACAAAGAATTTCAACAGCCGCAATCGGTCTACAACACGCTATGGCCTTTACATTCCCCCAAAAGTAAAAATCCAATAGACTGAGATCAGGAGATAGAGCAGTCCAAGATGTTGCTGTCCATAATATATCGATTTATTTGGGAAACACTGATTTAAATGTTAACCTGCACGCAGAGCAAAACGAGGTGGTGCCCCATCACGTGTGAGCCACATGTTCTTATGCAAGTGTAGTGGAACTTCTTCCAGTAAAACTTTTAAATGCTGGAGCCAAAATTCACACTTTAGTGCAACAGTCAGCATTTCGTGGAAAATGAAAGGTCAATTTAATCTGCCTCCAATTATGCCAGCCCATACATTCATGCAAACTGTTGTTGATTCTTGTTTCCAAAACTGTAAAAGGAATGTCGTCCATCCACAGATGAATGTTCTGAATATTCTGCACTCCACTGGTGGTAAATTTTGGTTTGTTCGTTAACTTTACGGTAGACAGAAAGTGATGATGCCGAGCGCACACTGGCGGCGGAGCGGTTCTAAGCGATTCGGTCTGGAACTGAACGACCACTACGGCCGCAGGTTCGAATCCTGCCTCGGGCATGGATGTGTGTGATGTCCTTAGGTTAGTTAGGTTTAAGTAGTTCTAAGTTCTAGGGGACTGATGACCTCAGATGTTCAGTCGCATAGTGCTCAGAGCCCATTAAACCATTTGAGCGCACACTCCCAGTAACCAATTACAAAAAGCTTTTGTGTATTTAAAATCTGTTTGAGTAAGACTTAGCACTCCTTGACGATTTTACGATCTCATAACAATTTCTGCGCTGTCATGACTCACATTTTCAGTTTCTATCTACTATTTCTCTGATGCTACTGCCACTATCGTCATCAATTTGATGACGTACTCGATCTTCTAAATCAGGTGTTGTTTCAAAACTTTTATTGTTTCTGTAAAAGTCTATTAGGATATCTTCTCACATAAGACAAATTACAGTTTGCAAGTCACTGCATCAGATGCATGTCTGCCATGAGTTGATTATAATAGATTTTCAGTTATAAATGAATATGCACTACTCCAACAAGAATACGGGCGATCAGACGTCACGTGAGTGACTGGAAGTCAGACACAACACGTCGCTCAACAGTTGAGATCGCTAATGCATGCTTGTTCGGTGGCGCCTCTCACAGGAAACAGCTTGTGGTGTCACCGCCAGACACCACACTTGCTAGGTGGCAGCCTTTAAATCGGCCGCGGTCCGTTAGTATACGTCCGACCCACGTGTCGCCACTATCAGTGATTGCAGACCGAGCGCCGCCACACGGCAGGTCTAGAGAGACTTCCTAGCACTCGCCCCAGTTGTACAGCCGACTTAGCTAGCGATGGTTCACTGACAAATTACGCTCTCATTTGCCGAGACGATAGTAAGCATAGCCTTCAGCTACGTCATTTTCTACGACCTAGCAAAGCGCCATTACCAGTTACTATTGATTGTAAAACATGTACCATCAAGAGCGATGTTCACCAATTATGGATTAAAGTTAAGTATTCCAGCAGCTACGTACTTTATTTGCTAGTCTCCATTACTTGACCTGTTCCAGACCTCACGCCAGCCTGCGTGAGCTTAACGCGTGCCTTTCGGCTTCCTGTCATAGTGGATTGGCTGTCTTGCGAGTCCACAACACAGCTGATTCGAGTCCTGGTGACGAAAGAGCGTAAAGTACGAAAACTGGTGTAGATGGCTAAAATAACTGTCAAAACTGAAGAATACAAACTACTAGTGGGAAAAGAAGAATCCTTTGCATGTGAGCAAGTGGGGCTTACATATTACTTTGTACGCAGACAATGGAAAATTTTGTTTATGACTGCGGATTACAAGATACACTATGCGATCAAAAGTATCCGGACACCTGGCTGGAAATTACTTACAAGGTTTTTGGTGCCCACCGTCGGTAAGGCTGGAATTCAATATGGTGTCGGCCCACCCTTAACCTTGATGACAGCTGACACTCTCGCAGGCATATGGTTTGATCAGGTGCTGGAAGGTTTCTTGGGGAATGGCTGACCACCCTTCACGGAATCCTGCACTGAGGAGAGGTACCAAAGTCGGTCGGAGAGGCGTGAATTCCAAAACATCCCAAAGGTGTTCGATACGATTCAGGTCAGGACTCTGTGCAGGCCAGTTCATTAAACGGATGTTATTACCGTGTAACCACTCCGCCACAGGCAGTGTATTATGAACAAGTGCTCGATCGTGTTGAAAGATGGAATCGCTGTCCCCAAATTGCTCTTCAGCAGTGTAAAGCAATAAGGTGCTGAAAACATCAACGCAGGCCTATGGTGTGATAGTGCCACGCAAAACATGAAAAACCCGACATACCGTAACACCACCGCCTCCGAATTTTACTGTTGGCACTACACACGCTGGTAGATGACCTTCACCGGGCATTCGCCATGCCCACACGCTACCATCGGATCGCCACATTGTGTACCGTGACTCGTCACTCCGCACAACGTCTTTTCAGTATTCAATCGTTCAATGTTTACGCTCCTTACACCAAGCGAGGCGTCGTTTGTCATTTATCGGCGTGATGTGTGGTTTATGACCATGAAATCCAAGTTTTCTCACCTCCCGCCTCTCATAGTACTTGCAATGGATCCTGATGCAGTTTGGAATTCCTGTGCGATGGTCTGGGTAGATCAGGATGAGATTTTCACTCTGCAGCGGAGTGTGCGCTGATATGAAACTTCCTGGCAGATTAAAACTGTGTGCCCGACCGAGACTCGAACTCGGGACCTTTGCCTTTCGCGGGCAAGTGCTCTTGCACTTGCCCGCGAAAGGCAAAGGTCCCGAGTTCGAGTCTCGGTCGGGCACACAGTTTTAATCTGCCAGGAAGTTTCATGTCTGGGTAGATGTCTGCCTATTACACATTACGACCCTCTTCAACTGTCGGCCGTCTCTGTCAGTTAACAGACGATGTCGGCCTGTACGCTTTGGTGCTGTACGTGCAACTCCACGTTTCCACTTCACTATCACGTCAGAAATAGTGAACCTAAGAATGTTCAGGAGTGTGGAAACTTGCGTAGAGACGGTAGACATAAGTGACACTCAATTACCTGACCACGTTCGAAGTCTGTGACTTCCGCGGAACGCCCCTTTCTGCTCTCTCACTATGTCTAATGACTACTGAGGTCGCTGATATGGAGTACATTTCAGTAGGTGGCAGCACAATGCACCTAATATGAAAAACGTATGTTGTTTTGATCTCATAATGTATCAGCATTTACTATAATTACAAGGAAAGGGGCTATGCGTTAGTGTACCACTAGATTAGAATTGATCCAGGGACGTTTACCACTTTAGAGGATATACGAAAAATTTGTTTATAAACACCCGTTTCGATCTGCTTAGAATGGGTGGTTACATTGTATCTAGGTGCGGTGGACTGTACATTGTTCACCTAGCACCAGAAAATCTATTTTCAGGTACTGAAAACGGCCGAATAACTACGTTTTACGCCCATCCGCTTGAAAAATCTATAAACTTAAACTTTTATACAGAAATTTAGCAAAAAATGTGGTGGAGAGGAGATGACAACTCACACCCAAGAAAACCTTGAATTCCTTAACCATATTAGTACGTAGTCCGCTGCTCGTGGTCTCGCGGTAGCGTTCTGGCTTCCCGAACGCGGGGTCCCGAGTTCGATTCACGGCGGGTTCAGGAATTTTCCCTGCCTCGAGATGACTTGGTGTTGTATCGTCTTCATCATCACCATTCATCCCCATTACGGTCGGAGGAAGGCAATGGCAAACCATCTCCACTAGGACCTTGCCTCAGTCCGTGTCCTTCTACTGCCTTTCTTTGTCCCTCTTCCCTTTCTCTATCCATTTCCTCTTGCCTCCCTTTGTATCCACTTCCTCCTCCCTCATATCTGTGTCCTTGTACTTCTTCCCCTTCTCGGTCCGTTCATCTGATCTTCCCCCTTACTCTCCACGTTATCACCCCCAACCCAATTGGAAGTTCCAGGCTCTTAGCCCAAGAGTATTTCTTTCTAGATAGTAATACGTGTACCTTGGTGGAAACCGATCCAGAGGTTTAGGAGGAGCTATTTAGCAGCAGCTTTCCGAAGTACTCCCTTGTCACATATACCTCACATACATTTAAAATATTCCACGAATATTTGTAGGTAAAATGTATCTGTGGGGATTTTGTAATGCAGTTTCGAATTCATACAGTTCATTTTCTGTGAAGTCGTATCTTCTGAATAATGTGCCATACAGTGATACAATTTCATATTCACATTCAATGGTACATTTTTATACTGTCCGCGAAATGCATTGTGAATAGAGTTAACAGTAAAGACGTAATAAATTAAAATGTCGTACATGGTGCTGCATTTTTAACGCATCTCAGTGTTTATGACGTTATATCTCTTGAACTATGTGTCTTACCATGATATAGTTTTGCACATACATTTAGTGGTATATACGATTAATATCTGCAAAACTTGTCGTTAATACAATTAGTAATAAAAGAGTAATAAATTAAAGTGTCATGCCTGAAGCCACATCTTACTCCATGAACAGCGAAAATATAGTCAGCGCTAATCATTCTCTCTTTCACCATATTGTGAGGGTTGTCAGCGAGAAGAAGTTTCATAGAGGTTGGAAATGTGTTAAGTTGTTTGCAAGTCACTAAGTGTTCTCATTCTCAATTAGTGGACGAATCTTCTTCTTCTGGTTCCTATCTGTTCCGGATGTTGGCAACCACCTTGGCAGTGCTTTTCCTGTCACTTGCAGCTCTAAATAGCTCTGTAGATGTTTTAGAGTTCCAAGTTCTGATGTTCTTAAGCCAGGACTTCTTCTCCGGCCAACGCTTCTCTTAGCCGGTATTTTTTCTTGCAGGATGGTCTAGCGGTGATAGTATCTGTTGTTGTTCCGCATGATGTGTCCCAGGTACTGGATCTTTCTTGCTTTCACGGTGGTCAGTACTTCTTCCTCTTTCTTCATTCTCCGTCGAACCTCGACATTTGTGACATGCGCTGTCCACGGTATTCGTAACATTCAACCTGTACAGCCATATCTCAAAAGCCTCCAGCTGCTTACCCAAAGATTCTGTCAGAGCCCATGTTTCACCACCATAGAAGAGGGTGGAAAATACGTAGCAGCCCAGGAGTCTGATCGTCGTCATTGCTAAGCCATGAATCTTGAAAAGGCTACTCATCTTATTGAAGACAGTCCTGGCTTTTCCAGTTCGAGCTGTCACCTCATCAGAAAGATTTCACAGGTCATTTATTTTAGTGCCAAGATACGTGTATTTATGTACTTTCTTTATGTGATTTTGGCCTATCTTATTGTGACATGGAGAGACTCTGTTTTTACTGATTATCACAGTTTTCGTTTTATGAGGGTTGACATCTAGACTATATTCAGAGCTTTTTTGTGCAAGTCCAACAACAAGGCACTGCAAACTATCCTCACTATCAGAAAATATTACTGTGTCGACAGCATATCGGATGTTGTTGCTATATTTTCCGTTTAGGAGCGCTGCCATCTCTTCATGAAGAGCTTTCTTAAAGATGTGTTCTGAATAGCTGTTGAAAATCAGTGGGAATGATACAAAACTCTGCCTGATACCTCGTAGTATATCTATGTCTTCTGCATTTTCTCTGTCCACCCTCACTGAAGCCGACAGGTTTCAATATAGGTTCACAATTATACGTAGATTTTCATCATGCAAAAAATGCTTCTTAAAATGTCAACAATCTTCCGGTGTTTTACTCTGTCGAAAGCCTTCTGATAATCAATAAAGAAGGCATCAATGTCGCATTTCACGTCTGTGCATCTTTGAAATAGTACCTGGATACTAAATAATGCTTCGCCCATGCCAAATGCATTTCTGAAACCAAACTGTGTAGAATAAATTTGTACTTACCAGATCTTGTAAATTCTTTGGTGAATGACCCTCAGACAGATTTTTAACACATAACTCATGAGGCTATATTAACCACAAGTTTTGGGTAATGTAATAAATTCGGAATTAAGCCATTACCGTGGAATGTTACCAGAGTCGTAGATGTCATTGAATATTGCAGTCAACCATTTTAAATTATCCTCACAGAGCAGCTTGAGAATTTTGGCATTCACATTGTCGGGACCAGGTGAATTGCCATCTTTCATTCCTTTTATCGCAGCTTCCTAGGAAAGGCATCATATTAGGAGAACAGATTTATGGAAAAATGGCAAAGAGGTAGTGTTGATGAAAGTGTTAATGTCAAATGGATAAAAATGAGGGAAGGACTCATGGACTCTGCCAAAGAAATACTAGGAATTAGAGTATCCCAAAGCACCAGGAAAGAATGGATAACAGAAAACATGTTGAAAAAGATGGAAGAGCGGAGAAAGTGGAAAAGTGTAGAAAATGAAGAAGGCAAAAAGAGGTACAGGAAACTGAATAATGAATTAAGAAGAGAAACTGAAGAAGCAAGAGAAAAATGGATGAAACAGAAATGTGACGAAATAGAGAAAAATGGAGAGAGAGGGAAAGAGGAATAACAGGGAAATAGAAAGAGCGGATGGTACTCCAGTAGAAGAACGAACCACAGGAGGTTTTGAGCAGATTGAAAGAATATATTGAATGTCTGTAGAAGGGGGATGAAATGCAAATCGAAATTAAGGTTGAAGAGGAGCAATATGTGCCGGAAGATGGAAAGGGATTTACCATCTTGGAAGCAGAAGTAGAAAAGGCGCTGAAGGAGATGAAGAATAGGAAGGCATATGGAATTGATCATTTGCCAGCAGAACTGTTGAAGAGTCTGGGAAACAAGGCAACGAAAAGAAATAGTCTACCTCTGTAACGAGATATACGACAAAGGGGAATGGCCTGAGGACTTCGCTGCAACAGTTATGATACCAATAGAGAAAAAGAGAAACACTAAAAAATGTGAAGAGCACCGGACCATCAGTCTAATTTCTCATGCAGCTAAAGTCTTGCTGAGAGTGTTGAATAGAAGGTTATATGGCAAGCTGGATAGAGGGATTACAGAGGACCAGTTCGAATTTAGAAGAGGAAAAGGAACAAGAGATGCTATTGGCCTGTTAAGGACTATAGGGGAAAGATATTTGGAAAAGGGTAAAGAAATCTTTGCTGTTTTTTATAGATTTAGAAAAGGCTTTTGACAGAGTTCAGTGGAACAAGCTGATGGATATTTTGAAGAGGAAAGGAGTAGATTGGAAAGAGAGACGACTGATACAGAATCTATATTTACACCAAAAAGTAAGGATAAGGATTGGAAATGAAATATCAGAAGGAAGTAGCATTGGTCGAGATGTTAGACAAAGTTGTTGCTTTCACCACTGTTGTTTAATGCATACCTTGAAGAGATTATTGCGAAAAGCTTAGATGGGAAAAGAGGAATATTTATTGGTGGAAAGAGAATAGAATGTATAATATTTGCTGATGATATGGTATTAGTCCCCCCATGAACCATGGACCTTGTCGTTGGTGGGGAGGCTTGCGTGCCTCAGCGATACAGATAGCCGTACCGTAGGTGCAACCACAACGGAGGGGTATCTGTTGAGAGGCCAGACAAACGTGTGGTTCCTGAAGAGGGGCAGCAGCCTTTTCGGTAGTTTCAAGGGCAACAGTCTGGATGATTGACTGATGTGGCCTTGTAACAATAACCAAAACGGCCTTGCTGTGCTGGTACTGCCAACGGCTGAAAGCAAGGGGAAACTACAGCCGTAATTTTTCCCGAGGGCATGCAGCTTTACTGTATGATTACATGATGATGGCGTCCTCTTGGGTAAAATATTCCGGAGGTAAAATAGTCCCCCATTCGGATCTCCGGGCGGGGACTACTCAAGAGGATGTCGTTATCAGGAGAAAGAAAACTGGCGTTCTACGGATCGGAGCGTGGAATGTCAGATCCCTTAATCGGACAGGTAGGTTAGAAAATTTAAAAAGGGAAATGGATAGGTTGAAGTTAGATATAGTGGGAATTAGTGAAGTTCGGTGGCAGGAGGAACAAGACTTCTGGTCAGGTGACTACAGGGTTATAAACACAAAATCAAATAGGGGTAATGCAGGAGTAGGTTTAATAATGAATAGGAAAATAGGAATGCGGGTAAGCTACTACAAACAGCATAGTGAACGCATTATTGTGGCCAAGATAGATACGAAGCCCACACCTACTACAGTAGTACACGTTTATATGCCAACTAGCTCTGCAGATGACGGAGAAATTGAAGAAATGTATGATGAAATAAAAGATATTATTCAGATTGTGAAGGGAGACGAAAATTTAATAGTCATGGGTGACTGGAATTCGAGTGTAGGAAAAGGGAGAGAAGGAAACATAGTAGGTGAATATGGATTGGGGGACAGAAATGAAAGAGGAAGCCGCCTGGTAGAATTTTGCACAGAGCACAACATAATCATAACTAACACTTGGTTTAAGAATCATGAAAGAAGGTTATACACATGGAAGAACCCTGGAGATACTAAAAGGTATCAGATAGATTATATAATGGTAAGACAGAGATTTAGGAATCAGGTTTTAAATTGTAAGACATTTCCAGGGGCAGATGTGGACTCTGACCACAATCCATTGGTTATGACCTGTAGATTAAAACTGAAGAAACTGCAAAAAGGTGGGAATTTAAGGAGATGGGACCTGGATAAACTAAAAGAACCAGAGGTTGTACAGAGATTCAGGGAGAGCATAAGGGAGCAATTGACAGGAATGGGGGAAATAAATACAGTAGAAGAAGAATGGGTAGCTTTGAGGGATGAAGTAGTGAAGGCAGCAGAGGAACAAGTAGGTAAAAAGACGAGGGCTGGTAGAAATCCTTGGGTAACAGAAGAAATATTGAATTTAATTGATGAAAGGAGAAAATATAAAAATGCAGTAAGTGAAGCAGGCAAAAAGGAATACAAACGTTTCAAAAATGAGATCGACAGGAAGTGCAAAATGGCTAAGCAGGGATGGCTAGAGGACAAATGTAAGGATGTAGAGGCCTATCTCACTAGGGGTAAGATAGATACCGCCTACAGGAAAATTAAAGAGACCTTTGGAGATAAGAGAACGACTTGTATGAATATCAAGAGCTCAGATGGAAACCCAGTTCTAAGCAAAGAAGGGAAAGCAGAAAGGTGGAAGGAGTATATAGAGGGTCTATACAAGGGTGATGTACTTGAGGACAATATTATGGAAATGGAAGAGGATGTAGATGAAGATGAAATGGGAGATATGATACTGCGTGAAGAGTTTGACAGAGCACTGAAAGACCTGAGTCGAAACAAGGCCCCCGGAGTAGACAATATTCCATTGGAACTACTGACGGCAGTGGGAGAGCCAGTCCTGACAAAACTCTACCATCTGGTGAGCAAGATGTATGAAACAGGCGAAATACTCTCAGACTTCAAGAAGAATATAATAATTCCAATCCCAAAGAAAGCAGGTGTTGACAGATGTGAAAATTACCGAACTATCAGCTTAATAAGTCACAGCTGCAAAATACTAACACGAATTCTTTACAGACGAATGGAAAAACTAGTAGAAGCCAACCTCGGGGAAGATCAGTTTGGATTCCGTAGAAACACTGGAACACGTGAGGCAATACTGACCTTACGACTTATCTTAGGAGAAAGATTAAGGAAAGGCAAACCTACGTTTCTAGCATTTGTAGACTTAGAGAAAGCTTTTGACAATGTTGACTGGAATACTCTCTTTCAAATTCTAAAGGTGGCAGGGGTAAAATACAGGGAGCGAAAGGCTATTTACAATTTGTACAGAAACCAGATGGCAGTTATAAGAGTCGAGGGACATGAAAGGGAAGCAGTGGTTGGGAAAGGAGTGAGACAGGGTTGTAGCCTCTCCCCGATGTTGTTCAATGTGTATATTGAGCAAGCAGTAAAGGAAACAAAAGAAAAATTCGGAGTAGGTATTAAAATTCATGGAGAAGAAATAAAAACTTTGAGGTTCGCCGATGACATTGTAATTCTGTCAGAGACAGCAAAGGACTTGGAAGAGCAGTTGAATGGAATGGACAGTGTCTTGAAAGGAGGATATAAGATGAACATCAACAAAAGCAAAACAAGGATAATGGAATGTAGTCTAATTAAGTCGGGTGATGCTGAGGGAATTAGATTAGGAAATGAGGCACTTAAAGTAGTAAAGGAGTTTTGCTATTTGGGGAGCAAAATAACTGATGATGGTCGAAGTAGAGAGGATATAAAATGTAGGCTGGCAATGGCAAGGAAAGCGTTTCTGAAGAAGAGGAATTTGTTAACATCCAGTATTGATTTAAGTGTCAGGAAGTCATTTCTGAAAGTATTCGTATGGAGTGTAGCCATGTATGGAAGTGAAACATGGACGATAAATAGTTTGGACAAGAAGAAAATAGAAGCTTTCGAAATGTGGTGCTACAGAAGAATGCTGAAGATTAGATGGGTAGATCACATAACTAATGAGGAAGTATTGAATAGGATTGGGGAGAAGAGAAGTTTGTGGCACAACTTGACCAGAAGAAGGGATCGGTTGGTAGGACATGCTCTGAGGCATCAAGGGATCACCAATTTAGTATTGGAGGGCAGCGTGGAGGGTAAAAATCGTAGAGGGAGACCAAGAGATGAATACACTAAGCAGATTCAGAAGGATGTAGGTTGCAGTAGGTACTGGAAGATGAAAAAGCTTGCACAGGATAGAGTAGCATGGAGAGCTGCATCAAACCAGTCTCAGGACTGAAGACCACAACAACATGGTATTAGTTGCAGAAAGTGAGCGGACAGTGAATAACGTGCTGAAAGATCTGAATGAAGCTCGTGTGGAATATGGGATGCAAATAAACACAGCAAAAACAAAGAGTATGATCATCAGTACAAGACGCAGACTGTCCAATATTAAAATAGGACAATCTACCTCTAGCCAAGTAAGGGCATTTAAATATCTTGGAAGCACAATAACTGAAGACTTGAGATATCACTAGGAGGTGAAAATTCGAATCGCCATAGCGAAGGAGGCATTCAAGAGAAAGAGGAGAGTCGTATGTGACAAATTAGATAAAGGACTAAGGAAAAGGCTTGGCAAATGTTTTGCCTGGAGTGTGGCACTATATGGGGCAGAAACATGGACGATGAGACGAGAGGATTAAAAAAGTTACAAGCATTTGAGATGTGGATGTGGAAGAGAATGGAGAGAATAAGCTGGATGGAAAGAGTGAGTAATGAAAGAGTATTGGAAAGGGTTGGTGAGAGAAGATGCCTGCCGAAGGTTGTAAGAGAAAGGAAAAAGAACTGGTTGGGACATTCATTGAGAAGAGAGTGCTTGCTAGTAGATGCTTTGGAAGGATTGGTTTGTGGGAGTAGACTGACAGGAAGAAGGGGATACAAGATGATAGACGACAAAAAGGGAAGAGGAAATTATGCAGACCTGAAGAGGATGGCAGAAGACTGGACAGCCTGGAGAATTACCAAGTGAAAACCTGCCTTTTGGCAGAACACTGATGATGTTGACGTAATTCCTCCAGCAGAATTTTAGGTTCTATTTCGCAATATATTTGAGGAAGTTTCGGCCGGTTGTCATGAAAGAGTTGTTCTATGTATGTTTTCCATGTTTCTTTAAGCTCATCTTGTCCAACTATTATTTTTCCTTCATTATTCACCAGCCTGTTTCCTGTCCTTTTTCTGTAATTTCCTGTCACTTCCTTGACTTTTTTATGAATATTTAAACTATAGTGCTTGAATTGTAATTTCTCTGTTCCATTGCACTGTTCCCGTATTTCTCTTTCTTTAGCTTCTCCTATCCGTTTCCTGATCTCCTTGTTGATATTATTGTATTCATCAGGATTACTTTTCAGGTTCTTTCTTCTTTCCATCATTTTAAGTATCTCTTCAGTCATCCATGACTTCTTTTTTGTGACACTGAATTTCAGATGTTCTTCTTTAACTGATTCCTCTATAGAGTTTATGTTTTTAATTTTCTCTTGTGTGCACAATTTATTTGACAGAGACTTAAGTTCATTATTAAGAAGGACCCTTGAATTTTCTCTTATGGAAGATTCTTTCAGTTTGCGTATAGCACATGTTTTGACTTTTTTCTCTTCATTCTGATTTTAAAGACACCAACTAGGGGAACGTTGTCTGAGTTAATGTCGGCACGTGGATGGGTTTTCATTGAGCGACAGCTGTTTCCATATCTTTGATTTATCAAGACATAATAATCTGATACCGGGTAATATTTTCGTCTAAATTTCTTGGGGACTTCCAGGTGTAAAGACGTCTGGGTGGTACTGTGAACAATGTGTAGTTATTACGAATCTCCACTCACCCGTAAATGCTCTGAGTAGTTCGCCTCTCTCATTCACCAAGTCCATAGTGACCTTCAATGTCGCCTTTGGATCACCTTCCTATTTCGGCATTAAAATCTCCCATAGTTATTGTAACATCTTTCTTCGGTAGTTGTTGCAAAACAACTGAGATTTGGCAATAAAGTTCTGCAAATTCTTCATCGCTATGGTCTATTATTGGAGTGTAGATCTGAATAATTTTCGGCTCTGCAGGTAGAGCACTTATTTGCAGTTGCATCACTCTGAAACAGATACACAATTAGTGACACATTCTGCGATTGCTTTCGATACTATAAATCCTACTCCAGACTTATACAATCCATTAGATGTTCCTGAGTAGAACGTTTTGTGTTCATTGATGTAACAAGAACCTGAACCTGGCCATCGAATTTCACTAAAGCCCATGATCTTAATGCTCATTCTTTCCATTTCTTGGATTGCCCTGTTGATTTCTCCAGCCTGAGCCATAGTCTTCACATTCCATGTGCTTATCTTTAGATAATCTTTCAACGATAATCTCCTCTTTTTGACAGCGTTGCTCAAAACTGTCCCCCCTGGAGATCCGATCGGGGGACTTGAAACCCTGGAAAATTTGGTATTGAACACAGCCATGATGTGTGACTCTAGAAATCCATAGGATCATTAATGTGGTGGTTTCTCGTTGCCTTCCACGTTCTGATGCCATTGACCAATCTGGTTCACCCGCCTTCAGGGACGAGTTCGTATCACAAGGACGACAGAGTGCCCAATCCTTTACCCACTCTTCCACCCTCCATGGAGACCGTTGGCCCTTGGTAGAAGGGGACCACTTATACCGGTGGTCACTCAGTTTTGGATGCAGTTTAACGTCATCTCTGGGATGAATAAAGTATGCTAATTCGCCCATCTTGAGCTACATTACTTTTTCATCTCCACCACAACCCCTTTCCTAGGGAGGTGGTTTTTACCAACGTAGTGATTCTCTCCAGACAGTAAGTGATATCTGTACTAAGTTTGGTTTAAACCGGTTCAGTGGTTTAGGAGAAGATGCGGCGCATCCGTTTCTATAATACGTTTGAATTTATACCAATAGTTTTTTGTTTGTTTTTCCTTTCTTTCCCACTGTAGTATATTAGACCAAGGAGGCAGGTGACGAAATAATTTGTGTCCCGCGTACATGTAAGATATATTTTAAAGGCGAGATGAGAAGAGAGATAGGAAATATTTTATAAGATAAAATTTAAATGAAAGTGCAGTGCAGTAATTGTAGAAGTGGTACTCTTTGCTATGCTGTGTGTGTGTGTGTGTGTGTGTGTATTTGTGTGTGTGTCAGTGTGTGTGTGTGTGTGTGTGTGTGTGTATCTGCATCCAGTCTGGTACATCATTTTACATCAAGATATTTGATCTTTAATGGAGGTATTGGAAACCACGCAGCTTCACGCTATTTTATCACAACGTTTTTATATTATGGTAATTAAATTCAAAGTTATGCACATGTATTTTATGTATTCGAGTTTAACAGAAACAAAGCATATATGTGATCTGTACGGCAATTCAAGTGAAGGCTATTCAATTTTTTACTGCATATCTCCGAACTTGACGCAATTTTCGCAGAATAGATTGCCTCATTGTAATACTTCATTGATATTGGCTGACGAGGGAGAGGAGAAGTGGAGAGGGTAAAAACCACAACTGGTCTAGTCCCACCATCTTGAAATCGTTTTCAAAATTTCCCGCTGGCACAACTGGGCTGTCACTGTCATCTTGGATTTAGTTGGCCGAGAGGGGAAAGGGGAGTGTGTCTTCATTGGCGTCATTGACAAGAATGATGTCACAAGAGTTCCACTTCAGGTAGACTACCTGCATTAACATCTACAATTTTCATGACCATGTGGTCGCCGTCTCGGATGCCGATTCAGTACAGCATTTAAAGCTAATGTGTGCTGAGATGCTCTTATATATACTATTTATGGGCACCAACCAAGACCGAAGAACAAATTTCTTTATATATTTATGGCGTTGCTTCTATTTTTATCACACTTAAATACATACTTCATTAAACAATTGCCTGTATTACGCCAGTTTGAAAGGAACTGTATTATGAAGGCTTACGAAAATTTTTTACTGAAATTTAAGGAGATGCAAAGTTAATCGATTCTGGAAACTGGTGGAAGTCACATTATTTGAGGAACATATTCAGTGATGGAAATGGGAAATTGTTACAACATAATCACTTTCACCAATCGCTAACAAATTTGCACTGTGGTTATCCATACCTGTGCGATCGCTGATTAAAATTCCATTCTTATTCGAACATATTTACAGTTGAGCTGGCTCTAGTGCAATGAAACCAGAACGAGTAGTTACGAGACGGACTGGGGACAACAGCGTGGCATGGTGAAAAGGCACGAACTCATTCCAGAAAGGCTTCACCGCGAGAGGTTCGTAGCATTGTTCGACTGCTTCTGACGAATACACATGTGAAAACAGCTGAAATCGGGCATAGGTACACCATGAGTCACTGAGAACAGATTACTGGAAGTTGGACTGAGATCTAGAGTTGCCACACTTCGCTTCCCACTGACAACACGTATGACACCGTACCACACACACATGATGCAATGGGGAGCTGTTATATTTTACAACATGACTGCAAGACACCCCACTGCAACCCACAGCTCAAACCCCTAAGGAATTTATGGACATTTGCCTGACCAGTCCTCTCTTTTGTTACCCTTATTGAATTTTAGGCATGTGATGGGAAGATGTTTTCAGCTAGATGTCTTAATGAACTGACGCAGGATATGTTTCTTGAAGAAGACATTCGGTGGTGGTTTGATTCCCTTGCATAAGGTGTGCAAGATTGTTTTCTTGGCCATGGTGGTCAGACCTGATACTCATGTTGGTGAGAGACATCAGTTTTAGTTGTGTGAAAGTTAAATCACTTGTTATCTGTTTTGTAATGAACATCTCCAAGAAGTCCAGTATCGGACTGATGCTTCATGGTACAGCAGTTTCCATTCTTCATCTGGATTTATGGCGCGGTGACCTCTTAGATCAAATTTTTACCGCACTTGTGGTTTAATGTGGCATCTGTAATACTGAACGGCTAAATCGGTACTCAGTGTCAATTACAGGTTGTCTACCTATCGGCTTACAGAAGAACCAGAAGTTTAATTTGCAATATGAAATGCTGTCATAATCTACTCATTAAGAGGTACAATATTACGTTAGAGGTTTAACACAGTACATTAAGTGTTAACGTTAGTAACATTGTACATGTATTGAGGCACGTAAGATATACAGACTATACTTATGCGATACCGGTATTTGAAAGTGAGAGCCTCTATAATCTTCCAATAAACACTTAATTTCAAACCTTTAAGAGACATTTTCTGTCTCACACTCTACACAAAATAATGAAAGCAATAAGGTTTCTCGAATACTGCAGAATCGCTAGTCAGGCAGTATAACTCCAACATAAGGCATGACGTTTTAATTTACTAATTCTTTACTGCTCACAACACATATTGCAGGCAGTATCGATATATACCCATTGAGGGCCTCGCAAAATTGTATCACCTTTAACACATAGTTCAAGAAATATTAGGTTACAAACTTTGAGATGCGTCAAGAACTAGCTTTTTCTTAGAACGGAGCGCAAATGGTCGGGGTTACTGATCTATCTCCTAACGAAACAGTTGGTTAACGAACAGTATAGATGCGACGCAGAGGTACCTGTAGTGTTGAATTTCAGAACAGTAGTGCAGTATATTGTCCCCAAGCAACAACAGTTGTATCCATTTATTTTGAAATAACTGCATTGGACCTCACAGATAAAGCATTTGCCATGTACATAGGTTAGTACTTAAGGATTATTACAGCCAATCAGCGCTTCTTCTGCAAGGAAAATAGAAGAAGTAAACTGAGTTTGAGGGACTGTTGCCACAAACAGACCAAGGCCAGTTCAGGATTCATCACGCGTAACTGCTTTATCCTGACAAAAGCTTTCTGTTTAGCTTTCTGTAGAATTAGTACAGCATAAGGAGGTTACCAGTAACCTCTAGTCTCTCCAGATGAGTCTGCGTACGTCCTGATATTAAGACACGACACCAGTGACACATGGCGTCGCACGATGGTCCTCACTCTACTACCAAACTACACTCCTGGAAATTGAAATAAGAACACCGTGAATTCATTGTCCCAGGAAGGGGAAACTTTATTGACACATTCCTGGGGTCAGATACATCACATGATCACACTGACAGAACCACAGGCACATAGACACAGGCAACAGAGCATGCACAATGTCGGCACTAGTACAGTGTATATCCACCTTTCGCAGCAATGCAGGCTGCTATTCTCCCATGGAGACGATCGTAGAGATGCTGGATGTAGTCCTGTGGAACGGCTTGCCATGCCATTTCCACCTGGCGCCTCAGTTGGACCAGCGTTCGTGCTGGACGTGCAGACCGCGTGAGACGACGCTTCATCCAGTCCCAAACATGCTCAATGGGGGACAGATCCGAAGATCTTGCTGGCCAGGGTAGTTGACTTACACCTTCTACAGCACGTTGGGTGGCACGGGATACATGGGGACGTGCATTGTCCTGTTGGAACAGCAAGTTCCCTTGCCGGTCTAGGAATGGTAGAACGATGGGTTCGATGACGGTTTGGATGTACCGTGCACTATTCAGTGTCCCCTCGACGATCACCAGTGGTGTACGGCCAGTGTAGGAGATCGCTCCCCACACCATGATGCCGGGTGTTGGCCCTGTGTGCCTCGGTCGTATGCAGTCCTGATTGTGGCGCTCACCTGCACGGAGCCAAACACGCATACGACCATCATTGGCACCAAGGCAGAAGCGACTCTCATCGCTGAAGACGACACGTCTCCATTCGTCCCTCCATTCACGCCTGTCGCGACACCACTGGAGGCGGGCTGCACGATGTTGGGGCGTGAGCGGAAGACGGCCTAACGGTGTGCGGGACCGTAGCCCAGCTTCATGGAGACGGTTGCGAATGGTCCTCGCCGATACCCCAGGAGCAACAGTGTCCCTAATTTGCTGGGAAGTGGCAGTGCGGTCCCCTACGGCACTGCGTAGGATCCTACGGTCTTGGCGTGCATCCGTGCGTCGCTGCGGTCCGGTCCCAGGTCGACGGGCACGTGCACCTTCCGCCGACCACTGGCGACAACATCGATGTACTGTGGAGACCTCACGCCCCACGTGTTGAGCAATTCGGCGGTACGTCCACCCGGCCTCCCGCATGCCCACTATACGCCCTCGCTCAAAGTCCGTCAACTGCAAATACGGTTCACGTCCACGATGTCGCGGCATGCTACCAGTGTTAAAGACTGCGATGGAGCTCCGTATGCCACGGCAAACTGGCTGACACTGACGGCGGCGGTGCACAAATGCTGCGCAGCTAGCGCCATTCGACGGCCAACACCGCGGTTCCTGGTGTGTCCGCTGTGCCGTGCGTGTGATCATTGCTTGTACAGCCCTCTCGCAGTGTCCGGAGCAAGTATGGTGGGTCTGACACACCGGTGTCAATGTGTTCTTTTTTCCATTTCCAGGAGTGTATTACACTATCGTGGCGGGTGCACATTATCTGTCGCGCTGCTTACATATAAGCTGCACGCACTAGTCGAGAGACTAATTGAGCTTCAGCCTTCCATTACCAGTTCAGTACCGTTTCGTTTTTTAACGCAGGACAGGATGGCACATAAGTGCGCCCCACCTCCACCGATGTTTCGACATGGGAGCTATAGGCTCCACTCGTGAATCATAATAGTGTATTTTCATTTATAATGTACACTGGTGAACAAAACTTAAGGACGAAAGTAAGTTTCGCATGATGTGCCACTATCAAATAACGCAGTTCGATGGAACTTGGACCATACACAAGAAGAACTGCTAAGTGTAGTAGAGAGGGTATCTGAAAGAAATACTCAACGAGACGAACAGAAACGACATTTTTATTAAAGGCGGTAATTACACTGAAGTCACCGTGATTGGCGATGGTCGTCCGGACATTAGAAACGGCGGAATATGGTTCTTAGTAGGGTTTGTGGTCACCGCGGTCGACAAAGCATGCTCTGCAACGTGCTCCCAGGTTGGCCTTAAGGTCGATAAGAGAGTCCTGGGGTAGGGCGCCTCCACCATCGTAGTTGACAACTGTTGGATACTCGTTCCCGCATGTGGACGTGCTCAAATATGTCTGTCACATACATCCCACCCTTGCTTTATGGGATATGGGAATTAACATGGGGGAAAGAGTAGGCCAGTCCATCCACTGAAAATCCTCTCGTTTCAAGAGCTTCTCCACATGAGAAATTTGCTGCGGTCGCATATTGTCAGCCTTAAACATAAAGTCGGGGCTGAATGCACACCTGAAAAAAAACACATATGGGAAGAACTACAGGGTGTCCACAATGAGACTCCAACATTTGAACTCATAAAATCTGAGAGGAAACACAATTTATTGACGAACAAATACAGGGAAATCATACAGCAGCTCATCAAGTTTTCATTCACATGTGGACGGTTCAGTACACTTGAACATAGGCGCCACGAGTAGCGCGAAGAATATCAAGTCTGTAATCGATTTTGTGCCATGTGTTGCGGAGCATCTGTTCTGTGACAGAGTTGATGACATTTCTTATGCGCTTTTTCAAGTCTTGTAGGTCCTTTACTGGTGTAGCGTACACCCGGTCTCTCACATAACCCCACAAGAAAAAATCGAGGGGGTCTATGACGGGCGAACGTGGCGGCCAAGGAATTGGACCTCCACGGGCAATCCATGGTTGCGGGAATGTGTCATTTAAAAATTTTCTGACAATAAGGCTCCAATGGGGGTGGTGCACCGTCCTGTTGAAACATCACATTTGGCTGCAGGTCTGTTATCTGTGGCACGGAAAATTGTTCCTACATGTCCAGGTAGATGGCTCCATCCACAGTTGGCTCCTGAAAGAAAAACGGCCCAACAATGCGATTTATCATCAAAGCACACCACACATTAACTTTCGGACCACCGCGCATGTGTTCCCTAGGTGCATGTGGATTTTTGGACCCCCAGATGCGCACATTGTGACGATTGACAGCCCCTGACACGTGAAAGGTTGCCTCGTCAGTAAACATCACGCGTGATAAAAATGTCTCGTCCACGGCAATGCGATCTAACATGACTCTTGCAAATTCTTCTCGCTTTGGTCGATCACAAGGCTCAATTTCTTGCACAACCTGCACTTTATATGCGTACAAACGTTATCGCTGATGAAGCACTTTGTGCACTGTTGAACGTTTTATATGAAGTTCTCGTGCTGCCTGTCGCACTGACTTCTCTGGACTTTGTTCGAATGACCGCCGCACTTGTTCCACATGATGTTCACTGATCCCAGGCTTACCACCACCATGCCCTTTCGCAACACTCCCAGTAGCCAAAAACTGATCACACCACTTCTTTATAGTCTTGAACGACGGGGGCGCTTTGTTGTAAACTCGACGAAAGTTTCTTTGCACTCGGATCGCCGATTTTGAGTCTGCATACCACCAGAGCACTTGTGCACGATCCTTCATGTCCTCCATTTTGCTGAAACAATTGAGTGCAGCCCCACTACGGCCACTTGGCATATCAAATTTGCACACCACAAACTTGTTGAGTTCCTCTGTCTGCCCCTTCAGGATTCACAGCTCCACCATCTGAAATGAGAAACATATATGACATTAAAATGTTGGAGTCTCATTTTGGACACCCTGTACATTGTCACGATAACATTGACCGGAGAGTGTGCCGTATTCAAACGTTTGGCCAGTGCATCCATGCGACATTATCCCTAACAATACGTGTCCCCACTTTTCGCCATATGAGAGTATGTCCACCATTGACAGCTCCTAGATTGCCTGAATCTTCCTCAGGGCTTCCGCACGTCATCCTAGCAACGCTCCAGTCAGCAATGGTTACTCACTCAATCCACCTCCCTTCTCTCCAGATCGCGTCGCTGAGTGCAGCAAGCACCATACATAGTAACAAAGTGACGAGGCACCTTAGGTTAGACACAAGACTTATTCAAGAGGGGAGGAGATTAAATTCCTGTCCGTTCACCAGATTATCCGTAGATTTCTTAACTCATAGAATATTAGACGTATGCCAGGATTGTTTCTTCACCGGGTTACTGCCAATTTCCATGGTCATCGCCGCCATCTCGTCAAGGCAACCATCTGTAATGACCACGATGTAGACAGAGCGTGAAACTTTCCTTACTTTCTTCCTTCCGTCTTTCTTTAATTCATTTTTCTATCCTTCCTTCTTTAACTCTCAGAAAGCTCAGGGGACTTATGTCACAGTTAGTGGACGACAGAATGACTACAGCAAACAAGTTTAAGTCCCTATTAGTTTCGATGGTGATGAAGTGGTTGAAAGAATGTGCAATGAGATAAAGTAATTCATCCAAGTCGTTAACGGAGAGGAAAAATTGGTTGTGCTAGGTGATGGAAATATACACAAAGCTAAATTTAATCATTGCAAACACATGATTAAAGACGGCTGCAAATTTCGAGGAGACCTGTAGACACCAAAGGTTCCCGGTAGACTGTATAACCTTAAGACAGAGACATAGAAAGCAGGTTTTCAACTGAAAGACATATCCGGTGGCAGATGTGGATTCTGGCCATAATTCATTCGTTCTCGAACCGATATTAAAACTGAAGAACTGGGAGAAAAGTTGGGAATTAAGGAGGCGTAACTTAAGTAATCTGAAGGAACGAGAGGTTGTCGATGGTTAAACTGTCACAAAGTAAGAGTAGGAATACCGTACAAATCTTATTATCAGATCAGCTTCTCTAGATGAAACAACGAAGGCAGCAAATGATTAAATAAAAAGAGGACAATGAAAGGCCTTGCTGAAATTCCTCGATAAACTGAATTTAGTTGGTGAAAGGAGAAAATATAGCAAATAACAGTGAAAGAGGTCAAACAGACGAATAAAGAAATTCTCACAATAAATGTAAAATTGCAAAGCAAGAATGGCTAGAAGTGATATGGAAAGATAAGAATGCATTACTATCGGAAGGAAAGTTGCCGCCCATAGTAAATCAGAGACCTTCGTAGAAAAAACAGGCCGTTGTATAAATATTACGAACACGTGACAGTAACTAAACAAAGAAAGAAAAGCTCTAAAGGAGGAAGCAGTATGTAGAGAGACCACACAAACGAAACGAACTTTAAGACAATGTTATGGAAAGCTTATTCGAAGGAGATATGGATGGAATGGTAGCTACGATACTTCGAGAAGAATTGACAGAGCGCTCAGACTGCTAATTCAGAATAATTGACAATCTTAAGACAACATATTATGACAAAATATTTTGCCTGGTTTGCAAGATAACGAGGCAATCGAAATACCATCAGAGTTCAAGAAGACGGTAATAACTACAGTTTCAAATATGTCAGATGTCCACTGATGTGAATATTACGAAATTATCAGTTTAATTATCATGGTGGCTAATTATGCAACGAATATTATTTACAGAAGAATGAAGAAACTGGTAGAATAAGACCACATGGATGATCAGTTTGCGTTCCACAGAAATTTAGGGGTGCATTAGACGATACTGATGCCATGATTTATCTCAGAAGAGAACCTGAAGAAAGGCGATCCGTTTATAGCATTTCTGATCATGGTTCAGGCTTATGACAATGGCCTACACGCTTTTAAATTCCGAAATAAGCAGCGACAAAAGCCAGACTGAAATAATAAGAGTATAAGGACATGAAAGGAAAACACTACATGAAGAGGAAGAGACAAAAACACTATGTGAAGAGGAATAGACAATGTTGTATATTCTCTCCATCTTTTATCAATATGTGTACTGAGCAAGCAGTAAGCTAAATAGAAGAGAAATTTGGCAAAGATATTACATTTCATGGAAAAAATAAAAGCTTTCAGGTTTGTCGATGATATGGTTAATCTGTTACAAGCTGCAAAGGATTTGTCAAAGCAGTTGAACAGACTGGGTCATTTATATGTAATGTAGCTAATTACCTGGCATCACCCGGGTATGCATTTATTCCAGTCTTCTACTAGTCCATCTCTTCCTTCCGTCTCTCTCTCTGTCCATGTCGCCTTCACCCACTCTCAGTCCATCTCTTCCACCACCTCTCTCTGTCCACCCCCTGCATCCGCCCCTCCTTCATCCCCAACTCTCTGTCACCTCTTCCTGCCTCTCTCCCCACCCATCTTCTCCTACCTCAATTTGTGTCCACTTGCCCCCCCCCCTCGCCCCCACTAGCTCCATCTCCTGCTCCCCCTCTCTGTTCATCTTCTCTTCCTCCTTTATCTGCTCATCACATCACCTCCTCCACATCTGTGCCCATCTCCTCATTCCCCTTCACCTGATACTGCACCCTCAGACATTCACCATTTCCGATTTCTATCGGACGACCTTCACGGACTTTCCTTTTCGAATGAAAGCATGCTTCGAGCATGGCTCGAATTGTTCTTCGCCTCAAAACCATGTGATTTCTGCAGTCGCCGAATGGAAAAGCCATATCAGCCTTGGCAGACTACTGTAAAAAGTGAATGAGAATATATTATTCATGACTAAAGTATCTGTAATGTGTATATGTTGTATTCCTTAAATTTGTGGAAAAACGGTATGAACTTACGCACCGACCCAGTATTTAAAACATTTCAGATGCGTTTGTATACGTATTTCACATGTATCACTGGTGAATTTCACACTACAGTTTCATTTTCACGCAGTTAAGTGTTTATAAAGTCGTATCCTAAGATACATGTGACGTACAATGACATAATTCGTAGGTACAACCAGCGACACTCACTATGTGATCAAAAGTATCCGCACCCAGCCCCCCGCCCCACACACACAAAAAAAACATACGTTCTTCATATTAAGTGCATTGTGCTGCAACCTACTGTCAGGTACTCACCTCAGTAGTCATTAGACACCGTGAGAGAGCAGAATGGGGCGCTCCACGGAACTCACGGACTTTGAACGTGGTCAGGTGATAGGGTGTCACTTGTGTCATACATCTGAAAGCGAGATTTCCACACGCCTAAACGTCCCTAGGTAAACTATTTCCTATGTGATAGTGAAGTGGAAACGTGAAGCTACACGTACAGCACAACAGCGTACAGGCAGACCTTGTCTCTTGACTGAAGAGCCCGCCGACAGTTGAAGAGGGTCGTAATATGTAATAAGCAGGTATCAGTCCAGACCATCACACAGGAATTCCGAACTGCATCAGAATCCACTGCAAGTACTATGATAATTAGGCGTGAGGTGAGAGAACTTGGATTTCATAGTCGAGCGGCTGCTCATAAGCCACACATCACGCCGATAAGTGCCAAACGACGCCTCGCTTGGTCTAAGGAGCGCAAACATTGGATGACTGAACAGTGGAGAAACGTTGTGTGGACTGACGAATCACGGTAGTTAATGCGGCGATCCGATGGCAGGGTGAGGGTATGGCGAATGCCCGGTAAACGTCATCTGCCAGGGTGCGCAATGCCAACGGTAAAATACGCTGGCTGTACTGTTACGGTATGTTCGTCTTTTTCATGGCGGGGCCTTGCACACTTTGTCGTTTTGCGTGACACTATCACAACACAGGCCTGCATTGATGTTTTAAGCGTCATCTTCCTTCCCACTGTTGAAGAGCAATTCGGGGATGGCGACTGCATCTTTCAACACGATCGAGCACCTGTCCATAATGCACGGCCTTTGGCCGAGTGGTTACACGACGATAACATCCCTGTAATGGACTGACCTGCACAGAGTCCTGACCTGAATCCTTTGGGGTATTTTGGAATGCCGACTTCGTGCCAGGTATCACGGACCGACATCGATAGCTCTCCTCAGTGCAGCACTCCGTGAAGAATGCGCTGCCGTTCCCCAAGAAACCTTGCAGCACCTGACTGAACGTGTGGCTGCGAGAGTGGAAGCTGACATCAAGACAACACCATACTCACTTCCAGCATTACCGATGGAGGGTGCCACGAACTTGTAAGTCGTTTTCAGCCAGGTATCCTGGTACTTTTGATCACATAGTGTATGTGGCTACTCTTCGCGAAATACGTTGCGATTATTGTTAGGAGCAAGGAAGTAATAAACTAAATCGTCATGCATTATGCAACTGTTTTTACGCATCTCAGTGTTTGTGACCTTATATCTCCTGAATTATGTATCGTGTAATGATATGAGTTTTCTGCACTTGCAGAGGCATGTGTTAATAGTTTCTGCAAAGTACTTCGCGAATAGAATTACTAATAACGAAGTAGTAAATGAGAACTCCGTGCCTCATGAGGTGGTTTTACTGCAGGCACTGTGAAAATACTGTAAACGATTAACATTTTTCCTTTCAATTTGTGGATGGTTCCAGCGATAAAATGTTTCATAAAAGTTTGAAATTATGTGTAAAATCTCTTGCATGTTATTAAGTGTTCCCATTTCCAAATATTGGATGAATAATTTATGGCACATGCCTGTCTACACCACGTTTTTACCTATATATTCGCCTCTTTGAGAGGTACGTGGTTCTTTTAAGACAGTACGTGATATGCTTACCAAGTTTGGTTAAAGTAGGTCCAATGGTTTAAAAGGTGATGTGGAACACCATACATACATTTCTATAATATGAATGGATTTATTGAAGTTGCGGATCACAATATTTTTCATTCGGTTATTAATTTCAGTTTGTGATGACTAACTTTGGATCTGAGTGTGAACGACTTTTCAATGACATTGGCACGATATTAGGCAGTTGTACGAGTTTTTTTGCTCTTCAGTGGTAACAGCCAGAGTAGCGGTTTTGAAAAGAAAAATTTGCTAACATTAAATCTTCTGGGGATTTTTGTATGGATTGTAACTTTGTACTGACATGAAACATAGACGATAAAAAGTTCAGACAAAAAGAGAATACTGGCTTTCAAACGTGGTGCTACAGATGGATGTAAAAGATTAGATGAATAAATCGGATAACAGACGAAGAGGTACTGAAGAAGAGCAGAAATTTATGGCATAGCTTTATTAAAACAAAGGACTGGTTAATAAGATACATTTGGAGCATTAAAAAATAGTAAATTTTGTAATGGACGGAAGTTTATTGGGGCAAGGGGAATTGAGGAGGGAAACCAAATGCTTGCACGCAATAACCACATCCATACGGATGTGAGTTGCCGTAACTACGGCGGAAGTGAGGAGAACTGTACATGTCATGGAGTGAAGACCACAAAAGCAAGAAGGGCTACAATTGCGGTTTTTAGTAACATGTCTGCTTTCATGGGCCATTACACAATGGTGTAACAAAGCAGACACCGGACCGTTGTCTCGTTATTTGCAACGTTTGTAACCAGGCTACAAGTTTCAGTTAATCCTTGTTCTGTGTCTAACTTTTACGAATGTAGGATTCCAAGGCCTGTGACAGACATGAAAGGTATTGGAAGCAATATATATAGCTTGTAGTTTCACGGTGCAGAATTTACTGAAAGTGTGTTTTCATTCTAAGATGTTATTTCAATCCTTCTCCATTCCTAAGCCTTCGGTTTCCTTTGGAGTTAAAATTACACAGATATACTACCAATTCTATACGAACTTCTAAAAAAATTCGTAACCGCTTTCTCTCAGCAATGCAGCAAATTTCGCAATTAGAGGTGAAACTTAATTCCTTTGCCAGGTTCCGTTTTAGGGCTCCACTGGGGAGACCGGATTTCGAGTGATTCCCGGAATGGAGCGTCCGTACGATGCGTGGCGAGAAATTTAATTAATCTTTTTCTGCAGTAGCCTGTCACTTCAAGATGGAAACGGGTGAAGAAAGAGCAATTACTCGTACGTGCCTTTTCGCCGTCCAGAAAACTTGGTCCGCAATGTTTCGCAGCAACTGGACGGAAGCAGATTCTTCGGTGACGGCAGCAATTACTCTGGAACGCACTAAAGAGAATCCTCCAGCCCGTCACAAACTTTCAACCGTAACGAGAGCCATACGAAAGTTTCCAGTAGACTGGATTAACTGACAGCTGCTCCCTAATACACGACTATCTTACTGAGAAGTTCACTTCTTTTGAACTACAAGCAAAAATTTTGGTTAGCAGTGAAGGGAAATGCATCAGCGCTCGACAAACTGCTGCCGCGAATATAGGAAGGGAAAAAGAAGGTTGAATGATAGAACATAAGTAGTCACATAAGCTATCTTTCTTCCAGTAAACTATATACTTTTTCGTATTTCCCCTGGTTTGTACATAGTGGATGCAAATGAAGGCATCGACAAGATTTAATAGCTAGTCTATGTTTCCACCAGACCTCTGGGGAATAACACCGAGTGTAGTCAATAATAAAAGACGGTTCCTAGATAATTCTGATATAAGGTAAGCTGCAAGAATTAAATACAGGCAATGTGTGATTGTTGAAGGTACTGACATAGACTATCCTGAGGATACAGTTTTATTACTTTCGTAGAGATATAAAGTGGAGAACAGAAGATACCGTCCACGATAGGAAGGAGTGTCGAGTTCTGCTACACTATCCGTTACAGAAATTTGAATGTCTGATGCCACAAGTACGAACGGTTATTTCTATTAACTTCATCATCAGTAGGCGATTCTTCATAAGGAACGCACGGATCAGGCTAGTGTAGCGGGATTCGGACTAATATCTCATCTTTAACAAGTTACTTGAATTGACGGCAGAAGAACCGGATTCGGCGGATCATGAGATAACTGAAACACGAACTGCTGACTTAACGGGTGATAAGTTCGAAGAACTGGATTTTTTTGGACGACTTGTACGAACGAGCTCTAAAACTGCTAGATATAAGTGCATGCTCAGATCAGCTGACAGTGCAGATCATTAGGTTTTAGTATCCAGTCGATGAGGGGTTCGCTGTATATGGAAGATTGATTTGGAAGATTTTCTGAGCATTTCGAAACAGGTATTCCCCGATCTCCGGTGGCTCGTTACAGAGCAACTGATTTTTCGTTTCGTTTTTTACTGTCATTTATCTTCATACGTCTGTTGCACAGAAAATACACTCCTGGAAATTGAAATAAGAACACCGTGAATTCATTGTCCCAGGAAGGGGAAACTTTATTGACACATTCCTGGGGTCAGATACATCACATGATCACACTGACAGAACCACAGGCACATAGACACAGGCAACAGAGCATGCACAATGTCGGCACTAGTACAGTGTATATCCACCTTTCGCAGCAATGCAGGCTGCTATTCTCCCATGGAGACGATCGTAGAGATGCTGGATGTAGTCCTGTGGAACGGCTTGCCATGCCATTTCCACCTGGCGCCTCAGTTGGACCAGCGTTCGTGCTGGACGTGCAGACTGCGTGAGACGACGCTTCATCCAGTCCCAAACATGCTCAATGGGGGACAGATCCGGAGATCTTGCTGGCCAGGGTAGTTGACTTACACCTTCTAGAGCACGTTGGGTGGCACGGGATACATGCGGACGTGCATTGTCCTGTTGGAACAGCAAGTTCCCTTGCCGGTCTAGGAATGGTAGAACGATGGGTTCGATGACGGTTTGGATGTACCGTGCACTATTCAGTGTCCCCTCGACGATCACCAGTGGTGTACGGCCAGTGTAGGAGATCGCTCCCCACACCATGATGCCGGGTGTTGGCCCTGTGTGCCTCGGTCGTATGCATTCCTGATTGTGGCGCTCACCTGCACGGCGCCAAAGACGCATACGACCATCATTGGCACCAAGGCAGAAGCGACTCTCATCGCTGAAGACGACACGTCTCCATTCGTCCTTCATTCACGCCTGTCGCGACTCCACTGGAGGCGGGCTGCACGATGTTGGGGCGTGAGCGGAAGACGGCCTAACGGTGTGCGGGACCGTAGCCCAGCTTCATGGAGACGGTTGTGAATGGTCCTCGCCGATACCCCAGGAGCAACAGTGTCCCTTATTTGCTGGGAAGTGGCGGTGCGATCCCCTACGGCACTGCGTAGGATCCTACGGTCTTGGCGTGCATCCGTGCGTCGCTGCGGTCCGGTCCCAGGTCGACGGGCACGTGCACCTTCCGCCGACCACTGGCGACAACATCGATGTACTGTGGAGACCTCACGCCCCACGTGTTGAGCAATTCGGCGGTACGTCCACCCGGCCTCCCGCATTCCCACTATACGCCCTCGCTCAAAGTCCGTCAACTGCACATACGGTTCACGTCCACTCTGTCGCGGCATGCTACCAGTGTTAAAGACTGCGATGGAGCTCCGTATGCCACGGCAAACTGGCTGACACTGACGGCGGCGGTGCACAAATGCTGCGCAGCTAGCGCCATTCGACGGCCAACACCGCGGTTCCTGGTGTGTCCGCTGTGCCGTGCGTGTGATCATTGCTTGTACAGCCCTCTCGCAGTGTCCGGAGCAAGTATGGTGGGTCTGACACACCGGTGTCAATGTGTTCTTTTTTCCATTTCCAGGAGTGTATAATCACAGATAAGTGAAGCGTTTGGAGTCCGTGTAACATGGGACGGGTACACACACTACCGGCAACAACTTGAACATTATGTGATTGCCTTATCATTTAAAATCATTCACTAGTCGAGCAGTCTCTCGGCAACAGCTGCAGTTAGCAAATAATGTTGCGAGGATGTAAAAGGTGAACGTCCTGTGACGTAAAGTGTTTATTGTCGAAGCGCCATCAGAGATGCAGTGAGTTACTGACTTTGAAAACCGCGGCGCGAAAAACGGACAGAAGAAGAACCCTTTTACCCATTCTTTTGATGTACGAGACATTCTCGATGAACTGTTACTCAGTTACTCATTTTTTCTCTTGTCTCTTGCAACTTGTGTCGGACGCGCATGTCTTACCGCCGTATTATCATTGTTGTTAAAAATAATATTATTTTAGTGTAAAGTAAAAGTGCAATACTCCATAGCAGTACATTTACTGTGCGACGTGTATGTGAGAACGTCAAAGGAATTATTTTCATTACGAGAAGAGAAGTGCCAGTCACAACGGCATCCATGTTAAATCCTTCATTGCAGTGTAAGTTCATCTGTTAATTCACATAAATTCAGAGTTAAATCGAACTGGTGTGTGGACTACGTATTCATTATAGAATCTATGTCTCACTCCTTCATGAAGTTATTTAATTTTCTGTATGTTTCTGCCAAATAGAGAGTTCACAGTCACAAATTCTTTCGTCGAAATCGGACGGAAGTTGCATGCGGCGAAATATTTTCTCCGCGCGATATTCTACTGGTAAATGCATGATAAACTACAGTCCCTTAGGAAATTCATGTTGAGCTACCGAAAAAAAATTATATTTTGAATAGGCATTTACTCTCCTCTGCAATGCAACTTCCGACTGATCAGACGATCCAACAAGAAACAGCCGGTCGGCGTTCGCAAATATATTTTCACCGCTGATTATAGCTATATGTTACAGCACAAAAGTAAACATATTGTTATAATTAGCGACTACGAACGGGAACATTTATAACTGTATGTTTATGTATACACATTACGTAAACATATCTATACAGGGTGTTACAAAAAGGTACGGCCAAACTTTCAGGAAACATTCCTCACACACAAATAAAGAAAAGATGTTATGTGGACATGTGTCCGGAAACGCTTAATTTCCATGTTAGAGCTCATTTTAGTTTCGTCAATATGTACTGTACTTCCTCGATTCACCGCCAGTTGGCCCAATTGAAGGAAGGTAATGTTGACTTCATCAACACAGGTTTTCTGTGAACGTTTGGGCAGGCATTGTTGCTGATGTCTTGATTGGGCCCCATGTTCTTCCACCTGCGCTCAATGGAGCACGTTATCGTGATTTCATACGGGATACTCTACCTGTGCTGCTAGAACATGTGCCTTTACAAGTACGACACAACATGTGGTTCATGCATGATGGAGCTCGTGCACATTTCAGTCGAAGTGTTCGTACGCTTCTCAACAACAGATTCGGTGACCGATGGATTGGTAGAGGCGGACCAATTCCATGGCCTCCACGCTCTCCTGACCTCAACCCTCTTGACTTTCATTTATGGGGGCATTTGAAAGCTCTTGTCTACACAACCACGGTACCAAATGTAGAGACGCTTCGTGCTCTTATTGTGGACGGCTGTGATACAATACGCCATTCTCCAGGGCTGCATCAGCGCATCAGGGATTCCATGCGACGGAGGGTGGATGCATGTATCCTCGCTAACGGAGGACATTTTGAACATTTCCTGTACCAAAGTGTTTGAAGTCACGCTGGTACGTTCTGTTGCTGTGTGTTTCCATTCCATGATTAATGTGATTTGAAGAGAAGTAATAAAATGAGCTCTAACACGGAAAGTAAGCGTTTCCGGACACATGTCCACAAAACATATTTTCTTTCTTTGTGTGTGAGGAATGTTTCCTGAAAGTTTGGCCGTACCTTTTTGTAACACCCTGTATATACTCCAATTCTCTGTGACAGGTAGAACCGTGACCCGAAAGGATGGGTGTTGTTCGTGTTAAGTGCTGTTACCAGGCCTTGTTGGGTTTACAAATGGGTGTTAACACCGCCACGTGTTGAGTGATCACAGTGAAGAAGATGCCGCAAACTCGTGTGAAATCCAGGCTAGGTTATTTGAAGTAACGGCGTATACTTGTGGCATCAGACGTCCGTCATTACAGAATTTGACCGATGGTCGAACCGTGCAGTATACAGCCTTTTGGTGCATTTGCATGAAACAGCGGCCCAATTTTGGACTTCAAGTGAAGTTTCATATCAGCGCACACTCCGCTGCAGAGTGAAAATCTCATTCTGTAAACATCCCCCAGGATGTGGCTAAGCCATGTCTCCGCAGTATCCTTTCTTTCAGGAGTGCTAGTTCTGCAAGGTTCGCAGGAGAGCTTCTGTAAAGTTAGGAAGGTAGGAGACGAGATACTGGCAGAAGTAAAGCTGTGAGGACCGGGCGTGAGTCGTGCTTCGGTAGCTCAGATGGTAGAGCACTTGCCCCCGAAAAGCAAAGGTCCCGAGTTCGAGGCTCCGTCGGGCCCACAGTTTTAATCTGCCAGGAAGTTTCATATCAGCGTACACTCCGCTGCAGAGGTAATTGGGGGTAACAAGTGAATTATAATACCGAAATCCTCTGAAAATATTTCTGAGGTGCCTCATAAATGTGTCGTTTACTCAGGGTCACCCTGGCTCCCCTGTGAAGGGGCAGAATAAATTGAGTGATAAAAATTTTTAGTCTTATCAATCCACATTTTGGTTTAGACCAAGGGGCTTAGCTAATATAGGGAGCCGCCATTATGCCAGAGAAGTCAAGCCTGCCTTCGCCGTATCGGTGAGTCTCGACGAAGTGACCGTATTGCAGTGATACTCTTCTATCCCACTTAAAACAGGAATAAAACGTTCGGCTGTTGGAACGCGATGCACACCATGCTCGATGAGTGAGAATTTGCGTTAAATAATTAAGTTCTCAACAATGTGATGAGTACTCACGCACGAACGTAGATGTTCAGAACTGAGTGTCAGTTTAAGACTTTAACGCTAGTAGGACAGGTTTAACACGGGCATTTTACAGAGAAACAGCCTTCTGAGACCCTGCAGATGGCGGACAGGCTTAAACTGACGTCCTTCCTCGGCATAGATAACGCCACCTCACTTCTATTTTAACCTCCTTGTTTAAACACTACTATACTTCACCAGGCGTGGTCTTCTTGGGAGTTCTATGCCCGTGCCTTCCTTCGGCTCAAACCAGCTAGAGTGGAACCTACAGTTTAAAATGGGATCCAAACCATGACGACGTTCCACATTTGTGACATAAACAAACGCAGCCATCAGAGAAAGAAGTGTTAAGGGATAGGCAAAAATACAAGGATCAACCGGAGATAGGACTAGAGTCCTTTGCATCTACAGTCTCACACAGAACCACTGATCCGTCAAGCAACACGACGTGCATTTATGTTTTGTGCATGCCCTTTAGTTTAACCTTTATTGCTACAATTTGGTTAGCGTGACACAACGTTTACGAGTTGAGTTCTGGAGATAATCTCTTGCTATTGAGAACCGACGAGTTCCATACTCTTCGGGGCCCTTTGTGTGTTAGTCGTAGTACGACTGCAGAACGTTTGTTACTTTGGGCGCCACAGGGACGCAGACGTAGACTGATGAAAGTGTCGGTTAACACAAGTGTTTGGTCGTGGAGCTGGCCTTTATCTGCTCGAATCAGTATTGCACTGCGAAGAGTCCTGCGACAAGGGACTTTCACAATCGTCTGTTCAAACTTTGGGAGCTAAAATATTGTACTGTGAACAGTGGTGCGACAAGGGAAAATTCGCGACGGATTGTAGCTCACTATGAAAGTCACAGCGAAAGTCCGCTTATATTTCGTGTGTGAACAGACTCTCAATAATATACATACGTGTTACATGAAAAATGACCTGGTTTAATTTCATAAAATTATAGGAGGATTGGGATTTATCGAACTTTGGTAATAAATTGGCAAAGTCCAACATTGATTTCGTGAAATATTTGGTACTTAATAATAATAAGCAATTACGTGCCGAGACTCATTAACAATTGAAGGATATCTACTCACTTGTTTCAAATTTTACCAGTTTTGCCAAATACGACCACTTCAATACACGTAACTTAAAATTATGTTTCTATTGTTTCAAACGTTACTCACTTTCATTAGCTCGTTTCATTTACTTTAATTTTAAATTGGTGTGGCTGTTTTGTCATTATTAAGGAAAATAATGCACCTGCGTTTGTCACCGCTAGGCAGAAAACGAGTGTATTCGTCATACATTATCCCCCTGCCACAAGTGCTGCAGACGCAAGTAAGCGACTGAAAATAAATTAAATAGTACCTGTCATTTCGCTTAGTAGAAGAAAAGAACTTAAGATTAATTATTCTTGTCATTTAGTTTTCTACTAACATAAACATACAAAAATAATCTTAAACAAAACGATCATGTAGGGGATAAAATGCATTGTGCATTTCAATAGACGTAATTGCGCTGTTATGCAATCAGATTCTGACTAAATCAACAAAAGCCGGTGTTGTGGCTCAAAGAGACACAATCAGAAAATAGTGTACCTCAAAATTAAGGAAAACTACGATTGTGTGCCACGCTGACGTAAGTGATGGCAGTGAGATAATGCTGTGCGACAGTTGTCCATATGCGATCGACGCAGAATTATAGACGAATACCCTTAATATCGGTTTGCTGCAGAATTTTTGAACATATTCTAGATATAATGTAATAAATTTCCTTGACTCGGGAAACTTTCTGTCCACAAATCAATACGGTTTTTAGAAAGACCGCCCTTTTTTGACATGATATCCTGCAAATCATGGATGACGGGCAACAAGTCGATTCCATGTTCCTCTGTTTCCAAGAAGCGCTTGACACCTTGCTCCACTGCAGAGTATTAACGAAAGTACGATCCCACAGAGTAGTTTCAGATGTGTGTGATTAGCTCGAAGACTTCTCAAGTAATAGAACCCAGTACGTTATCCCTGACAGTGACTGTTCATCACAAAAAAGGGAATCGTCAGGCGTGCCCCAGGGAAGTACGATAGGACCGCTATTATTTTCCATATACATAAATGATGTGACGAACAGAATGAGCAGCTCTCTGCGGATGGTTTCTCATGATACTGTGGTGTACAGGGAGCTGTCGTCGATCGGTGACTGTAGGAGCATACAAGACGACTTAGATAAAGTACTTCGAGTGACGAGTGGCAGCTACCTCTAAATGGAGAAAAATGTATTGTAAAACAGATGCTTAGGAAAACCAACACCTTAATGTCCGAGCAGAAAATTACTAGTGTGCTTCTTGACGCAGTCATATTGATTAAATATCTAGACGCAACGCTGCAAAGCAATATAAAATGCAATCAGCGCGTAAGGATTATATTGTAGCAGGGAAGGCTTACAGTTGACTTTGGTTTATTGGTAGAATTTTAAAAAAGTGTGGTTCATCTGTGTGGGAGACAGTGTGTAGAACACCAGTGCGACACGTTCTCGAATTCTGGTCGTGTGGTCGAGATCACGAACAGCTCGTGTTAAAGGAAGACGTCGAAGCAATTCAGAAGTGGGCCGCTATATTTGTTACCAGCAGGTTCCATCAACTGGAATTCGGAAACTCATATGGGAGTTCTTGGAAGGAAACACTGCTAAGAAAAATTTAGAGAACTGTCATTTGAAGCTGAATTTAGAACTTTTCTACTGGCGCTAACATACATTTCGCATAAGGACCACGAACATAAGAGATATTAGGGCTTGTACGGAGGCATGCAGACATTGGTTTCTCGCTCGGCTAATTGCGAATGAAACAGGACAGGAAGCGACTTGCAGTGGCACAGGCTACCATCCGCAACACATCTTACGATGACTTGTGGAGTATGTAGATGTAGAAGTAGACGTAGATGTACACATAGGTGATGTTGAGACTTGACAGATAAGCAGATACTTCACAGAAGTAGTCTGCAGTGATTTCCGCTGGTCGTTCTCGCATAACTTGACTCGTTCCACATTCACGTTCGGTAAAGTCACATCACCACAGCGTCACACGGGCGAAAAAAATTATAATAACTTGAAAATAAATGATAGTTTCATAAGTAATCGTGCGATTAAAATACGTATCAAACACGAGAAACAGCTGTAACTACCAAGGCATTCGCACGGTGCGATGGGAAGAGAGGAAAGATGAGATGGAGGTCACCGACATCCTAAACTAAACCAGTCAGTACATAAGCGATGTCGTCTTACTATTTTGTAGGAATTTTTGTACATTTGAGAGCTGTTGCGAAGGTGGAAGACCTTGACAGATTTAAAACATTCTTTTATCTAACGCTTCATAGTTTAGAGTGATTACACTAACACTGTGATAAGTTAAATAATATAGACAGGTACGTTAGTAAACATTTGATTCTTTGCAAATTTCCTCAGTATTATAGCGCACCCTCGACTAAAGTGCACGAGTCGACCTCATTTTTCTACCTTTTTTTTATCTTCCCAATTAGCATCTTTTCCAACAGCATTAAGATTTGAAAACCAGAATTTGAAAGTTTTCGACCCACACTAATGTATACGTTTCGATGTTATATCATAGCACGAACAAATGAGGTAAGTTACAGCGCTTCACCTGGCTGTCAATAACTTTACTAGCAGAAAAAATGTTCTCATTAGTCATTTCCTCCTTTTGGAGAGATTACGTTGTCGCAGCGGATTACGATGATGTTGGAAGGTGTTCAGGCGCGGATTGCCAGACGCGTATGTGAAAAGGGCGATAGACAGGAAAAATTTAACTTTGTCCTGGAATGAGGATTCTGTGGCTACGGTCAATCCTGGTCCGTCAGTATCTCGAACCGCAGAAAACAGTTATGCACGTTTCCTGCACTTCCTTTCCTGGAGATAAAACGATGACGATAAGGTCTTTCGGCGAGAATGTAACCGAAAATTTCAGATATGCTCTCCAAAACGACGAAAGCTTTCTCCCGTTGCAAGGGTGCGTGGCGTTCAAGATGTGTTTTATAGATTAGATTGAGATTTTCGTTCCATAGATCTGTGCTGAGGAGATCCTCGTGGATGTGGAACTTGCCAATTTTTTTAAAGCTGAAATAACAATACTAATAGTATTAGTATAAACAATACATCATTTTTTTAAAGCTGAAATAACAGTACTAAATGAGTATATGCAATACATCATTTGTTTCTATTAAAAAATTCGTCAATGGAGTCGAAGTTGGCCACTAGTAAGCCTTTCAGGCTCCTTTTAAACTGATCTTTATTTGTAACTAAATTTTTTATGTTTGCTGCCAAATTATTGAAGATGAGTGTTCCTGAGTAGTGGGCCCCTTTTTGAACTAAAGTAAGTGCTTTTAAGTCCTTGTGCAGATCATTATTGTTTCTGGTATTGTATGTATGAACTGAGCTGTTTGTTGGAAAAAGAGGTATATTATTTAGGACAAATTTCATTAAGGCGTAAATATGCTGAGAGGCAGTAGTTAGTATACCCAGTTCTTTGAAAAGGTTTTTACAGAACGTCCGTGAATTTACTCCACAAATAATACGTATTACACGCTTTTGGACTCTAAAAACTTTTGTTTCACTTGAAGAGTTACCCCAAAATATTACACCATATGTCATTATGGAATGAAAGTAAGCAAAATATGCCAGCTTTTCAATTTTTATGTCGCCAATGTCTGCTCTTCTTCATACTTTATGCATATGCTGGGTGGAAACCTCTCACAAGTTCTGAATTGCATATAGTGAGTCTTTTCAAAGTTTAATGTCAGTGAGTTGGCTTTAAACCATTTATTAATATCCCTGACAATATCATTAGCAGATCTTTCTAGAACTTCACTCGACCTACTATTTATTACAATACTTGTGTCATCTGCAAAAAAACCAACTCTGCTTCTGGCGGTGTGACTGATGAGAGATCATTAATGCACACAAGAAAAAGCAATGGTACTAAGATGGATCCTTGTGGGACACCACATGTAATTTCTTCCGATTCTGATGATGACTGATGACTTAATTCACCAGTCCCTCGCACTGACACCCTTTGTTTCCTGTTAGTGAGGTATGACTTGAACCATTTTGCAGCACTGCCCGTGACACTGTAGAATTCTAATTTATTTAAAAGGATGTTGTGTTTCACACAATCAAATGCCTTTGACAAATCACAGAAAATACCTGCTGCTTATAATTTGTTATTTAATGAATTAAGTAAATTTTCATTGTAGTTGTAAATAGCCTTCTCGATATCAGAACCCTTCATAAATCCAAACTTGATAATACGTTATTTGTGGTCAGATGGTTGCAAAGGTGCCTGTACATTACTTTTTCTAAAATTTTTGAGAATGCTGGCAAAAGTGAAATCGGTCTGTAGTTTGATGGTATCTCTTTATCCCCTTTCTTGAATAGAGGCTTAACATCTGCATATTTTAGCCAGTCAGGAAATGTCCCAGTTATAATTGACTGGGTACACAAGTAGCTTAGAATTGTACTAAACTCACAAGAACATGCCTTAATTAACTTTGTTGATATTTCATCGCAGCCACTAGAATGCTTTGTTTTTATATAAGAATATACAGCCTACAGTTAAAAATTGTAAAAAAGATTTCTTTTTAAAGATTTTGCTATGGAAGTTATTTCTTTTGGTGAAGTGAGTGACATATTCATGTACCTGAAGCTATTTTAGAAGGCTAGTTTCAGATATTCAGGGGCATTATTTACTTATCTTGACAATCCCATTCTATCAGTAATGGATATAAAGATCTTGTTAAATAGATTTGCCACACTATTCCCATCGGTTACTAATGTCTCATCTACCCTTAAGGTTATTTGCTCCTGTTCCTTTCTGGTTCTACCAGTCTCTTCTTTCATATATCCCATATTGTTGTTATTTTGTTCCCTGCATTGCTATCTTATTCTCATAGTGCATTTGTTTAGATGTCTGAATTACTTTCTTTAATAATTTAGAGTATTCCTAAATCATCAGCATTGGAACTATTCTTGGTCAACAGATAAATTTTCCTTTTTGTCTTGCAGGAAATCTTTATTCCTTGTGTAATCAATGGTTTTATTATAGACTTCTGTTTAATTTGAGTAACAGTTTTCAAACATGGTACTGACATTGTTCATGAAGGTGTTATATTTTTCATTCATGTCATGAGCACTATAAACATATTTCCAGTTAATATGTTTCAGCAGTTTTCAAAAACACTCGATCTTTGGTTGATTGATGTACTCAAATTTAGCAGTCTTAGAAATCTGCTTAAGAGTTTACATCTAAAGCAAGGACCTGCATGTCATGATCTGACAGTCCATTTATTACAGGTTTTATGATATGATTTTGTTCCTTTGATTTTTCTATAAAAATGTTATCAATGGCTGTCCTTGAGGATTTAGTGATCCTAGTTGGAACGTTTACACTGTGCGTTAGATTGAAAGACAACATTACTAACTGCAATAAATGTTTACTGGAAGATTGCATTAGAATATCCGTATTAAAGTCATCAGCAATCAAAATTTCTTTGTTTCTTCCTGTTAAATAACACAAAAGAGTTTCTAGATGATTTATGAATAGATTATTATTTCCTGCAGGTGCTTAGTAAGTAGTTATTATTATATAGGATCTGTTACGGAACTCAACTTCTGTTGCACATGCTTCTAGATGCTCCTCTTAACAGAATTTATTAATGTCAATGTTCTTGAATTTATGGCAGTTCTTAATAAATGTGGCAACTCCTCCTCCATCCATATCTGCTCTGCAGAAGTAGGGAGCTAGCTTAAATCCTGAAATGTCTAACATATCTATTCCAGTGTTCAATTGATGTTCAGAGAGGCAGATTATGTCAATTTGGTTAGATGAATTCGTTTCATGAATACAAATGAGAAATTCACCAACTTTATTTCTGAGTCCCGGAATGTTCTGGTGTAAAAAGATAACTGATACTGCATAGTAATGGGATTATAACTACTTTGGCGAAGATGATCTGGCAGTTTCTGATTACTTTATGTTAAACAGTGTTTAAATGAAGGTTGTATGCTAAAGTCTGACCATCTGTTTTCTCAAACTGAGTGTGTTTGCCAATCTCTCTTACAACTCGTTCTCTTTACCCCTTCCCTATCCTAAAAAAGGCATCCCTCTGACACATGTGACCACTGGTATTTTATCACTTGTGACAGTGTCCAACCTTAAGTTTTCTGCAATCAACCCAGACAGTTTTCCCTTCCCTTTCCTATTGAGGTGAAGGCTATGCCTAGTGTAGTCCCACCTATATCCATCCACAGGAATCAAACCAATATGGGACCCTATATCCATCCTAAGCAGCCACTCCAACTCCAAGTTCACCCTCCCGACGGAAGAGTTCAAATGAGGCCGATCATGGCGTCTCAACACAGACATAAATCCCACACTCGTATGCTTCGTTGCTGATGCTATCTTCACCAGGTCACTCTCTATGGAATATTTAGAGTCTCTGTCAATGCTATTTCCCGGACCACCCACTATAACAACGGCATCCTCCTTTGTGAAATCCTTGCATAAAGAACCTACATCCTCTGTTACCTGGCCCAGATCTGCACTAGGCTTGAAAAAGTTTGTGACTTGGTATTCTGGACCTAGATTTTCCTGCAGTAGTTGGCCAACACCTCTACCATGGGAACTACCTAAAAACAGAACTTTCTTTCTCTTTACAAATTTCCCTACCTTTTTTAAGTCCTTGAAAGCTTGTTGTGCCCTTTCTACAGCTTCAGCTACATGAGGCTCATCCGATTCTGAGGTAACAGGTCAAATCTATTTTCAAGATTTATGACAAAGTTGTCTGATCCTCTCCTTTGCCTGTTCCCCCTATTAACTGTTGCCACTTCCCACCTCTGTTCACCCTTCTCCCTAGTTAACCTGTCAAGATCCTTCCTTGCCTTGTGTAAATCAGCTTGAAGAGCTGCAATTTTCCCTTCCCGTTCCAGTATTTTCCTATCTCTACTGCAGATCCTACAATACCACTGGTGAGCCTCATTTATGTCCCCATTTCCCACGCCACTACATTCGCCCCAATGAAAGAAACTATAGCACCCATCACACCACACCCCGGAACTAAAGATCCTACGGCATGTCACACACTTCTCACTCATGGCAAAAACATATTATATTGGAAAGGAGTCGTTTTCAAATAAAAACGTTTGTTCTGCATGACTGCGAAAATGGATTTGTATTGGAGTACTTAATATACACGGGTACAATGATACAGTAGCTATTGAATGTTACTTAGAGTAACTGGACACATGGTTACAACACATCTGGAATATTATTTGGAAAGAGGACGCTGACCGTACATTGACGGATGGTATACGAATCCAAATTTGTTACAGTATTTGCATTAGGTGGAAGTAATGAAGTAGGTACAGTTCGCGTGACTGGAAAAATAATCCAAAGTCTCGGGCTCAAGTTGCTCAAAGTACGACTGGAAACTTGAAGTAGCGCTGTGAAAGAGTGGTATATGTGTTGTCTACACGCCGTATGGTTCAAATAGAGCGAAATCAGAGTTCAATTACAAAATACTTTCGAAAAAACATGACATGCTATAAAAATTTCTTTTTATACACTATTTAATCAGTCAAATTACCTTCCATTAGGAATGCGGGTGCACTCAACGACTGTGACATGACTTTCAAATGGTAGAGCACAGCAATCAGTCGTCCCTGAAAGATGACGACTGACCCCGTGTTCCGTCATTTGTGACTATTTAATTAATTCTGATGTTATCACCCGAAATAAACAGTCACTTACAGACTTTCATCTTCTCCGCCCCGTTCACAGTATCCACCTGCTTCTCCCTTTCTCTGCATCCACTTCTTGCTCATCCTTGTAGAATTAAGAAATACAAATAGCTGTACTTAATATATTTTATTTCAATTAGGCGATCAGTTTCGACATGACGTTAGTGTCATATTCAGGCCCGTATGCAAACTGAGTACTAAGACCTAACCCTCTGTGCATTCGGACACGTAACATGTATGTTCACTGGTTCATGGAATTCCGTTTACACGATACGTGCTCTCTAGCCACCTAACAACAGTAGTTCGCACTTCATATTATTTAATATTAATTTCCTATTTATTTGTGCTTTTCAATGTTCTTAGTGACTAATGCTTAGCATGGTTTATTGTTACTTAAAGAATTTATTATGGGCACAATGCAACAGCGCACAAACAGACCCCTATTGTAGCAGACGAGTCACTAAATTTACGAAATGGTTGTGTGCTTGCCCACGGTACAAGATAATGAAGTTTTGATATCCAAATGCTTAAGCTACCCAGTATAGCACACAAGCAGATCAGATGTGCGTGATAACTATTACGCTTTCGAGCAAACAACGACTAACGTCATTTAATATTACTTCAGAACATCGTGTCTCAGAGATATGAAAAAATTAACTCTATGCAAAGGGCTTGCATATACTCAAGTATAAGCTCTTTGTCACTTAAATTTATAGATGATACTCTCACTAGTGAGAGAAACTGTTTGTAAGTCACTTGGATTTACATATAATTAGCACAGAGAAAGATTCCGATCACCTCGTGTCCAACTGAAACCATGAACAATGATCCACTGTCTGTACCTGTTGTTCACATACAAAAAACAACGCGTAAAGGACACGATTTTACGTAACTTCAATGTTATCCGGGTTCCCATTAACAGGAATGCAGCTGGAATGCTCCCTGATTACCGCAACCTCAACATTACGTAGAATATTGCTGGTCGAGTGCTTCTATATAAAACCCAAGACGAAGGCCTGAATACTGTCTGCTACACCGTGCTGATAATGGTGAAGGATGAGACGAGAATCAACTTTGTATTTCTGAAGTAAGACGAAATAAACCGAAGGATGCACTCATCGTGCCCTGATTGGTCTACTCCAGTCAAAACTTTTGCGCTGCAGTCAGAGGGTCCCTGCACTTCCCTAGGCAGAGATGCGTAGCTCTCGCAAACAGAGAAATCAACAGTTGTACGATGCTTCACTGTAGAGCACCCACCTTTAAAAATGAGAACCAAGACCTTTTTCATTGAATAACAGCTGAGAACCCAGCGTTGCCCAGGTATCTATTCATGCATGTTCTATTAGTCTACCTTCACCATCCTCTCTCTCTGCCCATCTTCTCCTCTCACCCCTCTACGTCATCGCCACTTGACCATCTCACTGTTCATCCCCCTTTCCTTTCTATTTTCTCCACCCATCTTCTTGTCCATCTCACCCTCTGTCCTCTCATTCCTTCCCCCAGTCTCTTTCCATCTTCTCCTCAGTACATTCTAGGTCTATTCTCCCGCCCCCCCCCCCCCCCCCGCTTCTGTCCATCTTCCTCCCTCCCACCCCACCCCACCCCTAATTCTGTGTTTATTTCCTCTTTCACGCCTCTCTGCCTGTCTCTTCCTTCCCCCTTCACTCTTCACCTTATCATACCCAGCTAATAGGAAGTTTTTGGTTCTTATTCCTACAGCATTTCTTTCCAGATAGTAAGTAATATGTTTACCAAATTTGGTTGTAATTGAGCCAGGGGTTTAGGAGATGCTCTTTACCCACAGCTTTACCTGCAAACTTACATTTTTAGACTAGTTCCCCATCTAATTGGGCTCGAATTTCCATCCAAGACCTACTTTAATAAGAAATACAACTTCGGCACTTTCATGTTGAATTAGGCAATTGAGCTGTTTAGCACACTGCTGAGATGCTACATCTCCTGTTCCCAGTAAACTACACAAATTTGGAGTGCCCCGTAAGATCATGGAAATCAGAAGGAGACATGATTGTGCAACTCATAAGGTGTAATTAAATAAAAATTACCTGAGGTGGCCCAGCTAAGCACGGAAGTACGGCTAGCACCTTTACACAGACACTTTAATCAAGGGATCCATCAAACTACGAAACATATAACAATGTGGTGCATTGCCAATAGACATAAAGAATTATTTAGCCACTCATTCAAAAACACAAAATTTAAGAAAATGGACAAGAGATAGCAAATAAGAAGCATAGCTCTCGCACGGATGGGTGTATACATAAAAGAAGTACGTAAAATTGTGTCATGAATATGGCCAATGATTTCAGAAAGGATTAGTAACTTAAAAAATGTTCTGGGAAGAAAATGAACGAACACCAATACCCTTCCCTAAGTGCACGGTGGCTGCAATTAGCTGGCTGCGAAATTTAGGTTAGCGAAATGAAACCCTGATGCAAATTAACTGACTTCATGCTCTCCTATTCTCAGTGGATACAATGATGGCACAAGCTTGCCATCATTAAGCTGTGGAAATGTAGAAACTGATTGTAGTATGTGCTTGAAATTCTTTGTTCTGCTCAGTCTCTGTACTCTGCTCGAAGCTGGCGACATTCCTCTCTACAGAGTGTTCCAGATGACATCCTTGAGGCAAGTGTGTTCCGATTTTCGTCTATGAAACATTGCTGGTCCTGCCAGCACATGAATCTTCCACCAGACCCTATGCGTTCTCACCAGCGATAATAAACAGATTTTGTCTTGGTTAATCTGTTTCTCCTCTGGTGAACCGAAGAGGGCAGGAAATACCTCTCACTACATAATGGATATTCTGTCATGGCCAGTCAAAAGACACGCACTTCCACACAGGCAGAAAGTCACTCCCTCAAGCAAAATATTTGCTATGAGCCGAAAAGAGAAACTCTAACTGGAATCTGAACAAACATTCCAGCAGGCTGCGGCTGGGTTTAATGTCTTCCCTCATTCTTCGTAGCCTCTTTTTTCCTCATGTATTTCACATTACTAACTTAGCTAGAAAGGATCTCTTGTCTGTCTCACAAAATTACTTTTTATGGTGAGTCGCCCAGCATCCTCAACGCCTCTGTTGGGCTGTGATGGCTGCAGAGAAAATGGCTTTTAGCAGAAAGCAACCAGACAGCTGTTCCATTCCTCTCGGTGAACTTCCCTTTCGTGAACCAGCTTAAAGACCCAAGGCTGCTTAAATGATGAACTTCCTTAGCGTACCAAGAGAAATGGATGCATAGAAATAATTAGAAATGCAATCATTGGCACTAACAGATATTACTTGTAGTTTTCAGGCAGCGTTATTTATTTGACTTTAGATGTTGTTGGGATCTGCCTATTCAGTTATAGTTAATGGACATTTTGGGAATAAATTGCGATGCAACACATGTTACAGTGTGCTGTGCAGTCGTACCTTTTGATGGAGATGTACCACATTTAGAAGCAACACTGCACTCATCTCTGTAGTGAGATACGAACTGCTTCAAACACTCATGGATCATGTCGTAAATCTTGGCAAGACTGGTCAATTACATGTTCCAGTTCTTCGACCATATCTACAGCAGTATTGTACTCTTCCCCTTTGTAGCGATGGCACACAGAAAAAGTAATAGGTTTGACCTCAGGTGGCCTTGGACACCGAGGTACAGGCCCTTCTAGAATTATCCACCTTGGAACCATATTGGCAAGTTAGATGTCGATTTATACTACTAGTGCTAGCTATGTGGCCGGGCCCCATTATGCCTGTACCATGTTCCCCAACGTTGTGCAAGGCGAGGTAGGTCAAGGGTGAAAATAGATGATCTGCTATAGAAATTTGTATATACTACTTATTTTGAAAGAAGTAACTGTGCATTTACACGGCCACTAGATATATATTTATTTATTATAGTCTTATCTATAGCGCAAGGAAAGGCAACACATTAGGTAGAGAATTTTTTTTGGGGGGGGGGGGGGGATGTTATAGAACTGCCCTATGTGCGTGGTGAACCAATCGTGTTCTATTGTACACCTGATCACATGGCTTTTCTCTTGCTGGCTTTTTCTTCTTGATTTATATATTTTTGTTTCATTTGTCAGAAGTCCATTGTACGACTTTGTTCTTCACGTGAAAGTAATACTTCAGCTTGGCGCCGACTAAGAAATTCATGTACGTACGACTGTAGAAAATCTAGGCACTATTAGGAAAATGTTATAGTTAGGAAAATGTTACAATTACAATAACCTGATACATTATATTTTCACTTGTCCTGAAGCATACGAGGGATGCCACGCGCAACATTTTGTGTGTCTGTTTAAGGACGTATGAGACGTAGCTGGTTAATTGCTCCTGAAGCAGGACCGGAATGATGCAAGATCCGAGTGCTGCATTACAGCGTACAAAAGTAGTCTTGTTTTCGCATTAACCTGCAAGAGAAGGATTTGCCACGAGCTGCTAGGATATGAGTCGCTTCTTCGGCGCTTGGTGCTGTTATATAACCAGAAACCCGTACTTGTGGTATTTCCATTTCGAAAAATTGTTAGGTCGTAAACTCTCGATTATACACATGTCGTAGTAATAGCTGTCCTACTACTCCTGTTTAACACCGCTATAACCGAGAGGGGTATCCTGTGATGGCACAGGAATGCCGTGTGCTTTTTTCATGAAATCGTACCTTACGTACTCATTACTAAAGCAAGTATTAAAACAAAACACGACACGGGTCGGAGCTCTTCGAAATTCGTGCGTAGTTTTAGGGTCCAGAAGGGTGATCTTGGATATGTTATCAGAAATTTAAACTGGACGGTGGCATGTGTCTGCTACACTCTCAGTTACACTGTTGAGCGAGCAAAGCGGAGCTCGTAGACGACGGAAAAGACCCGAGCGGCTCCTTTGAGGTAATCTCATCTCTTCTCCTTGTTATTGTTGCAGTAATTCCTGCGCTAACGGCTCCTAACTGTTAGCTTCTCAATCCCAAAATAATAAATTGCGGAACGCGAATACCACATTTGAGTTGTCCTAACAGTATACACATGGCACTCTCTTTTAGGATATTCCACCGTCATTCTTCCTACTTCTCGTTCTTCGTCATTCTTTCGATATCACCTGGATCTGCTCGTGTTAACAGCTAGTTTCTTCATTTCTGCATAGGCTGACTCCTGCACTACGTATAACTTGTTTCATAACTACTACTCACAGTCTTCTTTAGGCTGTCTTCGTTATGTTCCTTGTAGGTTATGACATTTACTGGGAACTGATTGTGTTGTTATTATGTGACCAGTCCACTAATACTTTCTTCGATCTCTTGTTTCCCTAAATTACGTTTCTTCGGCAGCTTTTTTAAAGGACTCTCTGGTTGCCTGTTTTATCCGTGCACTTTATCTGTAAGAAGCGTCTCCAACACCACACTTTAAATGATTTAAAATGCGGATTTTAACCACCTCTTCCCTCACTTCCATATTTATGTTATATGAACAAACCTTTTTCTTTGATTCACGAATATTTGCTTCTCTAATTCATTGTTTTATGCCTTCTTCTCTGCTTTCGTCTTCAGTTACGTTGCTTCCTAAACACCTCATTCAAATTCCTCTAACTTTGATGTTTATTTCTGTGTAAGTTCTAAGACAATCTTGTAGATTTATTTCCGTATGGAGCTATCTATTCCACATTCAAACCTAAGCACGTGTATTAATCTCCACTTATTTTGACTCATCTACAGTATTCTGTGCAGTCATTGACTGCAAGCTCAATGTAGATGCTGAATAGCAATGGAGACGTTACATCAATGTCTAACACATATCAGAATTCTAGCTTCGATTTGATTATTTCTTATTATGTTCAGAATTTATGACTGACTGCGGTACTAGTTCTTAGTATGTAAATGATAACGGTACTCACGGCTAATCTGTTTATTGGACGAAATTATAGAGGTTGTTTAAGGATACATTGGAAACAACGAAGGGAACGACATTTTTCATCTCATGTTTTGATAATCAGAGATACTTGGTCGATTAAAGGTCATGTGCACCAGCCCGGAAAGAGCAGTTGTCTTGTCAGCCTATCTTAGACAAAGCTGACTTTCCAGAACCCACATGCCGGGGTATAATAATTAAAAGCGAAAACTGGCACCAGTGAAAGCAGTGAAAGCATACGCTAACAGAAGTAAAAACAAGCCGTTTACGAGGTTCCTGCAGGCCCCGCGCTATGTGTAGCAGCCTAGCTGGCAAACGTTGCTGCCCCATGGAGCTGACACTCCATTTGCTTCAGAAAGGTTGCTGTCTCAGTCCACGTCATTCGCTATTAGCCTCGTATGGCTCCTGGGTCGCTAACATCAGAGTGCCGTATGAAATGCTTATAATAACAATGTTCCAGTTAATAGAGCAGTCTTGATTCCAGGCCCGCCGCGGTAGTGGAGAAACCCTCCCACAATTCGCCTCACTTGTGTCATTGCCAAGGAAAGTGGCCACCCAGTAACAATGATGTCAGTCTGCTGTAGCAGTATTATATGTTCAGTATTTCTCCCGCCCACAGTGCATCATATATGCAACTAAATAGGAAAACAGTTAATCCTTTAAAACGCTGTACCATTCGACAGTTGGAAAATGTATGTTATGTTGGAAACGTATTGACAATATTTGAGAACAACAAGTTATTTATTCAAGAAAACTGCCAATTATCAAGATACTGAGAGGTATTTCGGCACAAGCAAAAGATGCTTTTATTAAATGAGGACTAATATCTGTCAAAAAAAATTCTTTATAATGCAAACCATTGTTGAGAAGGCCCCAAACTTCTGATACACTCGCTGCCTGTATGTTTTCAGCTTTGCAATTTTTTGTGCATAACTAGGTGGAGAGACTTATTAAAAACAGCAAAATACCAACTGCAATATCTGCAATATTTTCCTTCAATCTAAGTCCACTCTGTGTGGCTTTAAAAATTTAGATATTGGTTTCTAAATCAGAAAGAAAATGACTGTCTTATTCAAAATTTCTTATCAGCATGCCAGAGTGATCTAATCAAAGCACCGGAAAAGATATAGACAAATGCGCAATCAAGCAGAAAAAATTTTCAAGATTCATCAGCATTAGAGCCTAATATAATACTTACAATGTACAGCAAGGATAACTGAACGTTAACACAATGCTAGAATCGCTTTTCAAAGCTAACAGAATTTTACAGTGCTAACAGGATGACTGACATAGTTGCTGAAAATGCCAAACACTGTATAGTAGTCCTTGCAGTGAAACACATACCACTTTCAGACAAACTTTTGGAAATTTTGGAGAATACAAGAGTTTCTTCAACACTACATGACTTATATTCATGTCTCATGATAGGTAATCAAAAATGCCAGGAACTTGGATAAGTTATCAAACTGAGAGTGTTCTTTTCACAAAAGAGTGCAACAGCTCAGAGTGGTTTTAATTAAATATTTTGTATTGTTATTCTGTGTAGTTCATAACATCATCTGTAACAAGCTGAAGTACCACAAAACATGTGCAAGATGGGTGCCAAAGGAGTTGATGTGGCTACATAAGGAAACAAGGTTTAGAGTGGGCATAGAGCTAAAGGAATGTTACGAAAGAGATGAGCACTTCCTTCACAAAATTCGAACATGTGTAAAAACTTGGGAACACTATTATGAGAATACACTGTAGTAAGGAAAAGCTCTTAACATAAGCTTTCAAGTAATAATATGGAAAAGAAATATATGAAATAAAATAAAATAATATGCATGTTACTATAAAAGCAATTGTTGACTCATATTATTTTGATGTTTATACAGCAGTTTATACCTGTATTTTACTACTATCCCTTCTGTAGGAAGACACTGAAATGGTGGAAAAATGTTTTCTTTCACTTATTTCATTTAGCAATAATGAATAGTTGGGTTGTGTACAGATAAACAAACAACCAGAACAACAACATCTCTGGTGTGCTTCATGAAAGCCTTAGGGCAGCAGCTAGCAACTCATGCTAAGGTGGAAGGCTTTCAGAACTCACAAGGTGGAAAATTACAAAGTGCAGACGGTGTATTACGGCAACACTTCCAAGAAAAATTCCCACTACAGGACGTAAACAAAACGCAGCAAGGTGCTATAGAGTGTGCAAATAAACGGAAAAAAGGTACTGGGAAAAGAGTAAGGTGAGAAACACCATTGCAGTTTAACCAGTATAATGTGCGTCTCTGCGTCCCAGACTGTTTCAAACGTACCATACCTGAATAAACTATGTTTGACAAAAACAGGCTGTATTCTGTATTGAATTTCTTATGTAGGCACATTTTTTCCTTCAATACATTATATTTCTTTGGCATGCATACTTCTTTCAAAAATTAAAAATAAAGAATTTCAGAAGTTAGAGTATTTCTATTTTGGAAAAACTTTCGACTTCCAAATTCTAGAAAAAATACAATTTACATTCAGAAAAAAGTTGTATAACAGCATTAGAAACAAAATGCTTCAAATTTTAATGTAATTGGTTTACTATCTTTATAATTTTTTCATAACTATAATTAAAATTCCATGGAATTGGTAGTTTCAGTCCACAAAGACAAAACGTATCTAAATGGGTCAGTGTGGAAAGTCTTAAGTAGTATTGACAGTTTTTTGAAAGATGTACAAAGAAGATAGAGAGATAAAAACTGCTGATAATTTACTCATAACATTAGGTATATCTGTTGTGAAAAAGATGACTGAATATGTAATAAAAAAGAAACAGGTTCAGGAATAAGAAAATATGAAGGAGCGTTTCTTGGCAGCATGATCATATCTAGGAAATACTTGTTCACTAGCTGATTGAACAGTTGGAATTCCAAAAGCTGTAATGGATAAATAAGAAAATGTAGAATCAGAACAAAAAGAGACATAATGTAGCAAAAGCTCGTGCTTGAATAAAATATTGCAAAAATATCTCATATCCATCCTAATGCATTCAGTAATTTTGATGTAGAAAAAATTTCTAAACAATTAAAAAGGAAATATTTCTGTGGTGTCTTTATGACTGGTGAATTACCTAATCACCCTAGAGAATATTTATCTGGAATAGTTAATTTAGATACATATTATCGTTCAGACTCACATTGGCTCCATGATTTTAAGAAGAAAGATGAAAAGATTGTGTTTGAGTCACTTGGAGGAAATGTTTCTAAAGAAGTGGTTAAATATCTTGGCTCAAGTGAGTTGTACTATCGTAGACAAAAAATACAAAACTTTAATTAAGTAATTTGTGGCTATTTGTGAATATTTGCTATAAAACCGATGTCTGATAATTATAACTTTAATGAAATTTTGGGTATAGTCGACAGATATTTTCTAAAATAAGATAAACAAGCAGAGCACTGAAAAAATAAAGCCAAAATTTGAAGTATAATCTGAGGCTCTAGAAACTTGTGGATCAAAAATAGAAAATTATAGGTAATGAATTATGAAATATTGATCCAAAAATAGATAACTTAATTAGACTATTTCAGAAAGAATTAGGTAAGGTTTTTAAAGCAACTACGGGTTACATTGACTTTAAGCAAGATTAATAGATGTAGAAGATTTTGCAAATGGTTATGATGCTATTACTTAAGAATACTAAGGAAAAGAATTAGCCAATCCGGTTGCCTAATCTGAGCACTCAACACATGAATATGTCACTACAAAATTTCTTAATAATAAATTAAATTAGATTCTTCAAGATAACTGTACCAGTTTAACACATCTTGAGGAATATGTGAAAAGCATACATACAGCTTCTTCATTTAATTTAGATAGGTGTAATACACTAGAGAATATAGTAGGTAATAAACAAGTAACTGAACGTACTTTTAAGACTGCAGACAAAATGCTACACAAAATTTGGGTACAATTTCAGTGTTAAAAGAATTATTGTTGTTTGTAAGAATATAAACAACCATTTGAAATTTGTTGATGGTGATATCACAGTAAATATATCTGATACGCTATATATTGCAAATAATAGTAATCAACCAATATTGGCACAAAATCAAATTTTCTAACTGAAAGATCAAAATATACTGATGCAACTAACTGTACCTGTAGATATAATGTTAATTATGTTTGATGAAATAATTTAAAATTTAATAAATTTTGTTTCTATACAAAGTAATAATCATTCTGATGCTTGTAGTGCAGAAAATTTACTGAAATCCATCGTCTTCAATGAGTTACAAATAAAACTGGAAGACAAGGAACTGAAGGAATTAGCATAGTATGTAAAACAAAAAAATGTGAATTTGTTAAAATAATTATAGGTGTAAGAATGGGTGGTTCACCTCATCGGATGTTCTTAATGAATTACATAAATCATTTTAACAGAAGAACTATCTCTTGGTATAAATGAATTATGCAAGTAGATTTAGTAGAAATAGATTCAGGTAATTTAAAAGACATTTCAGAAATCAATCAAGGATATGAGTATTTGTTAACTGTATTACATTTTTTCTAAATCTGCTGTGCTATTCAAGTTAAACATAAAACTAGTAATAATGTAGCTCATGATTTTGAAACACTATTTAGAAAGAGAATGCTACAAAAATTTTTAACAGGTAATGGTAATGAATTCTGCAATAAGGAATTTCTAGAACATTATAAAAAATGTAATATTAATAATTATTCAACTATTACTAAATTAAATGCATCTGTTGTATGAAGATGTAATACAATACTTAAAGAAAAATGCTGAAAGAATTTGAATTACCATGAAATTATAAACAGATTGAACTAATTAGAAAATGGGCTGATAAATATAATAAAACAGAACATTCAACAATAAAATGAAGCTAATAGAAATTAATGACAAAAATTATAAAACAGCAGTCATTGTATCTAATGCTAAACCTGAATCTAAAGTCGGCAATAAAGCAAGAAATTTTTTAAAAGGCTATACAGCTAATTGGTCAACAGATTTTTTTAAATTGAAGATGTGATTCTTTCTAATCCAATCACATAGAAAGAAAAGGCTTTGGATGGAGAAAAAAGAAAAGGCAATTTTTTATGAGTATGATCTACAGAAGACAACATATCGAAATTTGTATCTAGTTGAGAAAGTTTTATGAAAGGAAGGAGATACAGAATGTATAAAGTGGATGGGATTTGATAATTCTCACAATATTTGAGTTTTAAAGATGATATTATTTTATAAATCATTTGGATTCAAGGCCAAATATTATGTTATGGAGTGAATGATTTGTTCACCTATGCATCACTATACATTTATGAAGTTTTTCATTATAACTTAGATCTGCCAAATTGCTGCATCTTGATATATTTTGTGAATGACTTATTACATCTTGTAGAAGATGTTGCTCGGAGAATCCATTAATAACCAAAGGTAATTTGTGTTAAATTAATATTTTGATTCAGTTCCTCTTTCATTTTATTGTACAAGTTACTCAAGTTTGTTTTATATTCTGTTCTTATTATTTCTTCACAGTGTGGACAAATGTATTTAGGTACATATAACAAAGTGTCTAGCTTTCTTCTTTAGCATCTAATTACATAGTAAACATACTCAGTCATCATCAAATAGTCACACAATAATAAACTTTTTCTCAAATCCGTTGGCACAACAACATGTGGTTGCATTTCAATAATTTGTTATAGAGGCAATTCTTGTATTTTTAAATACCGAATTTCTTCTCTTCGTTTCTTCTGACCACACAGTTTCTTGATCAGTTTGTAGATTTTTAATTTGTTCTTGTAAATTTTCGAATGTTTCTTGTAGTTTATATTGACCATGTTTTCTTATGGATGTTTAAACCACTTTGTTTACCCAACCTTGGAATTTCTCAGCTTGTTCATTTTTTTTCTTGATCAATGTATGTAAACCTGATTCATTAACAAATACTGTGCTGGTATATGCTGGCGCGAGCATACCATGAGGTACAGAGATTACGACCAATGACAGAATTGCTGGAAACGCGCTGGCAACACCCTCTTCGCCACCAGTATTTAGGCAGCCGCCGAGGACTGGAGGGTTGCAGTCTGTCACATCAGTGTAACCAAAACAGAGCTGCAGTCACAGCCTCTAGCTAAGAACCAGAATAGTGAAGATAGCGAACTTTGTACTTCAACAGCAGGCAGGCTAACGTCAACAAATTGAACAGTTTGTGACACAAGTTAAGTAGATTTCTTACTCTTGTGAATAAACAACTCTATTAAAGGTTGTATGCAGTTGTGTTATAGAACAAGGATCCTGGCTATCAATAAACATCCTCTCTTTGTTTCCCATGGCGACAATGAGGATTCACAGTGGCGATCCGAATTCTTCATTGAATAAGAATTTGCATCCTTCTCTTTGTTTCAAATTGCAGTGGTGCTCGTATTCACGTAGTGCTTATTTTTGTTGTGTTCTTGCACGTATTCCAGGAAGGGAGCAGCAGAACTAAACAGATTTCTCTTTCCAGAGGCCTTATTTGCTTTTCCTTTCTTTTGCTAAAACGTATTTATGTAAATTGTGGCTACCCCGGCCCCTCCATCCCCCTTCCCCCCGCCGCCGCGACAAAGCCCCAGACGGCCAATATAATGGATCAGACACAAGATTTTCAGTTTCACAACCAGCAGATTGCTGCCTTGCTGACGGTATAACATCTGACTACACAGGCTACAGCAGCCACCCAACAGACTGACAGACAAGGCCAAGTGCCACCAATCAACATTCCAGCGTTGTGGCAATTTAACGACACTAAATATGCGAATGCCTGACACAGTTTCCTGCTCATTCTGCTGTTCCTTGCGTTCAAGGTACTGTGAAGCTACAATATATTCTTTCGATTACGAGGTTCCCATTGTTCAAGTTAATTCAAAAGCTATTCCCAACTGCATCTCTGTACAAACTCAGTTACGACGAAGTCATTGCTGCAAACTAAGTGCTATGAAAAGAATGTTCAAGCAGACGCAGCCAGACATTAGTTTTTTCGTTTGCAGCAAAAGCCGAAAGAGACTCAAAATCAGTGGCATACAGAATTAAGGGGTGTGACTAGCAAGTGTAAATGTAAGTGTAGTTGTGGAAACTTTTAGAGTGACTTAATGATTAGGGATGCTGTAACATTCAATGTCCCAGATATTAGAAATCGGGAACAGATCCTAAAGTATTCTGATCCTTCACTCCCTCAAGTGTTGCAAATCTTAAAGCAATATGACTCAGGTCACAGCAGCCAATAAGTTCGACAAGGTCACAGTTTGTCTGGTCGACTCACCCCTTGCTCGTGACCACCCAAGCAGCCACAACAGCCAGATCATTCACAGCCGCACGGACAGCCACGTAGACATGTAAACAGACCTGTGAACTAAGTGGAGTCATGCCCTAGATGTTTTTCTCGCCATACAAGAAAGGATTGCCTATCACGTAAAGTTGTTCTGTTTGCTATACAGGACAGGACTGCCAACCGCGTAACGTTACATGTATGACAAGAAAGGCCATGTCCAAGCAGTTTGTCTGCATCTGCACAAAAACACCAATTTTGCCCACTCTCATAAAACACAGGCTCCTGCACATGCAGTGAATGCAGTGTTTTCGAAACCTACAACAGATTCTGACAAAAGTAAGCTTAAGGTTGTGGGTCGTTCTCACCCTAGTGTTGTGCAACGACGTTCTAACAAACTATTTGTTGCCGTTCTAAATCTAGCAGGCACCTCACTGCGTACAACGGACAGGAAATTCCAGTGCTTGGACCGTGTAGTTAGCCTGCCACTTACAAATCTCACACTAGGACAGCCAATTTTACTGTGCTGAAATCAAGAGACAATCAGAACATTTTTGGTTTAGATGCGTTTGATCCATTTGGCCTTAGCATCCAAGAAAATGCACTTTCCATATCGGCTAGAGGTCCAAAAGACAGTGTCGCTAGCTTACTTAAAAAATTTTCTGAGCTATTTTCAGAAGGAATGGGAAAATGTAGTAACTTCGTAGCGCATGTTACATTGAAAGACTGGACAGCCAATGTTTTTCTGGGTCCACCCCGTTCCAATGGCTTTACGAGACAAAGTAGCCAGTCAACTGAAAGATTTGCAAAATAATGGTGTAATTGCTCCCATTCAACCTAGATAATGGGCAAGTCTTCTTGTTCTGTTTAGTAAGGCTTCTGGTCGAATTTGCGTTTGTATTGACTTCAAGTCTGCAGGTGGGCCACAGACAATAGTTGACACTAATCCGTTACCTCGTCCTGAGGAACCCATGGACAGGCATGATGCAGGATGCTACTTTTCTGATTTGCGTGGTGCTTACTTGTAAATTCCATTGGATAAGGAATCAAAACTGTTTGTTGTAAACATACACTTAGGTGTGTTCAAGTATTTACGTTTGCCCTTCAGCAGTGCTTCCACACCCACAATTTTTCTAAGTGGCTTGGAACAACTGACTGCAAAAGTGCCATTATGTTAAAGCTGTACACTTTTTCGAGTGTTGTCAGAAGCAAGACTCCAGCTCGTCTCTAAATGTGTGATTTTTTTCAAACTATACTGCAGTACTTAGGTCATGTGATAAGCAGTCAGGGTGTGCACCCCTCCAATCCGATTTGATTGCGACCCGTGACCTGCCCGCTCCTCGCAGTAGGAACTGCAGGTAGTACTAGGCAAGATGACGTACTACATTCGTTCATACCAAATGCCACTCAGATCACGACTCCAATGCATCGCATACATCGCAAAAATGCATCATTTGTGTGGACTAAAGATTGCCAAGAAGCATTTCAGAAACACAAAATCTCTTTGCTTAGTGACAGATGTTTAGTCCATTTTGATCCTGACAAACCAGTAGTTTTGCAAGTCGACGCTTCTTCTTATGGTATCGGCGCTGTGCTTTAGCACAGAATTGGTGCACAACACAGGCCTATTGCTTTTGCCTCGAATTTGTTAACTCAGACTAAGTGCAATTATTCTCAAATTGAAAAAGAAGCTCTCGCTATTGTGTATGGTGTGCCTAAATTCCATCACTATTTGTGTGGAAGCAAGTTCTATTTAGTGACAGATCATAAGCCTTTGCAGTCCTTGTTACATTCATCAAAGCCAGTTCCTCATGCACTGTTCAAATACTGCAACGCTGCGCTTCGTTGCTTTCACGGTACTAGTATGAAATTGTGTGCAGACCTACTGCAAAGCATGGCACTGAGGACGCCCTATCTAGTCTTCCGATTGGCCCAGACTCTGATTTTGATGCATCTGCCGCATCTTGTTGCCAAATCGATGCGCAGGTCACTGAATTTATGGAATCTTTTCCCTTGCACTACACAAAAGTTGCACAGATGAGGGAAGCAGACCCATCCCTCAAGACTTTGTTGCATTATATTGGCATGTTTTGGACTCGTTCATTGAACAGTATCCAGAACTCATTTGTGCGTCGATATTTTGCACGTCGGCATAGCCATTTAGTTCAACAAGGTGTGATTCTGCTTCAAATTGACAGTGGACACTCCCGAGTGCTTATTCCAAAAGTGTTGCAAAAGGATGTGTTGCGACTGCTCCATCAATGACATTGGGGGATTGTTTGCACTAAATAGTTAGCTCACAGGCACTGTACTTGGCAGGGCAACGACGCCCACATTGAATACATGAAGTCACAGTGTCACAACGCGTGGAGAACTAATCCGCTCCGCCACAGACATTCTCAGATTGGCCTAAGATGGTAACAAGTTTACAGACTTTGGAGGACCATTTTGGAAAACTCGTTGGCTCATAGTTGTAGACTCTTTTAGTAAGTTTCCATTTGCGTTGCCTATGAATTCTACCACATCAAATAGCACCATTCAAGGGCTTTCCTCCATATTTTCCAATCGAATGTTTTCCAGAAGCACAAATGGTCAAGCTTCGCACCAGCCACACACCGTAACAGGCATTGCAACTCTTCCTGCCTCCTATCGCTCCCACCCACGAGACGGACCATCACAACGGAACTTCTGCACGACCGCCGTCGGACACTGCTACCCTTGCTACACCCACTGCAATATCCGGAGTCGCCAATGGTCTGCAAGTATCACTCTGCACCGTACGATATGGTTCTTTCCAGGGATTATGGCAGTTGTGGGCTCTGGCAAAGAGGCGCGATCCAGGAACGCATTGGCTCATATATGTACTTAATTGAAGTTTCCAATGGTTTGTAGTTCACCCAACTGAACCGAATCCATGCATGTAGTTTTCCCCGTATTCTGCTGCTTTCCTTTCCCTAGATTCAAGCTTACTGGGATCTCGCGGCCTTTGCAACTGTCCGCTGGTACCGCTGGCACACCCCAGGGCAAGCGGATGGATGAGGTGCTCAAAATCTGAAGCAGATGTACTTTGAAATTGGTTCCATTTAATACAAAACCATTTTTATTACATTTTTATTTTTATAAATAAAATTTTTATATGTAAATGTATTGTACAATATTTATGGGAAAATTAAAATTTCATATCTTCTATCTATATGTTATCCTAATGGTAATATATCAACAATCATAGATAAATTAACTGATGAGAATGTGGATTATTTATGGCCTAAATGGAGAAGAAGTATCATTGTTTTTGAATAATTTTATAAAGACTAAAATATTTATTCCACTCGATTTCCAAAAGTTCTTTACTAAAACTAAATGTCTGGTAGCCCAGTATAGTCAAGATTGTAAATATATAAAGAATGTAGTAAATGTCCTTTTATTTTCCACAGCTTTCCTGTCTCTGGGATGCCAGACATTGATATAACATGATGAATAAAACATGAAATGTCGTTAGTGGTCAATACATTTTTCTGTTGAAATATCTGTTTTCTAGAAACAGTTTCATATTCTCCTAGTAAAAATATTTCTTATGAACGAGTAGCCTAAAAGTAAGTGCATTAAAACTAGAGTAAAACAGTTAGGAATTGTAGGTGGTACTAAATTTAGAAAACAGCAGCTTACTGATCATATTAATAACAGTCCAGAGACAGCTACAGTGTACATAATGCTTCTAATATGAACGAACTAAGAGCTGAAGTGAAAGAACTATTAACTAAAGGAAATCCTAGACCATAAAAGGAAAACTTTTTGCACCAAGTATAATTTAGAAAAGTTGTGTTTTGAGAACTCACATGGATTATATTCAACAACTGCACATATAGAATTAAAATCGTTGATTATATTTAAAAGAATAATCTGTATAACAATACAGAATGTAAAAATATATCTGAACATTTTGCATATCATTTAATGAGAGAATTTTAAGACAAATTAAATTGGAATGCAATATCATATAAACTTCAATAAAAATTTCATATGTGAATTTGCAGATAAATTATGATGGAGTATTATATAAAATAAAGAAAAACTATCTGTCGATATTTTAAGAGAAATTCAGGACAAAATTAAATAGGATGTTATATCAAATAGAGAAAATTTAACTTCAGATCTTATTAGAGAATTTCAAGATGGCATAACCGGGAGTAAACCATTATAATTCAAACATACTGAAACGTACATAAGAGAATTCCAAGATAACTTAAACTGGGCTTATTTATTTAGGAAACAAGTATTAACAGAAAATTTTATAGACAACATCAGAAAAAGTAGAGTGCAGCAGTGAATCAACATATTAAGAATCATCCAAACTCTTCATGTGAGAATTCCAACATAAATAAGAGTGGGAATATTTCTCAGTTGACCAAGAATTACCAGAAGCCTTTAAACAAGGATCTCATGATTAATTAGATTAGGATAATATAGCATATAATCAAAAACTATCTGAAGATTTTATGAGAGAATTTCAGGATAAATGAAATTTAGATGATATGTCACATACACTAAGATTGTCTGAAGATTTTATAATAGAATTTGAAGATACAGTTAATAAAGAAAATACTTTAAGCTGTCAAGTTATCTGAATCACTGATAAAAAATAAAGACACCTTATCAAATAATGAAGCACCCTGGAGGTTGTGAATTTCTGAATGCTTAAATGATCAAGACAATCAATTAGTAAAAACTAATGTTATTATATTTTTCATACAGAATGTATTAATAAATGGTTATCAGATACAGATCATTCAATCTGTAGATATGATATTAAAACCTTACACCTAATGAGTTAAGAATCGATAGTTCTTGTGTGTAGTGATCTAAAATATTAAAATATTTTTGATAAAAACAATTTTAAAGTTTCCTTCATTCTTTGGTAAAGATTTACTTATTTAGTATTATAATTAAGTATCAACATTTCTTCACAATTTGGGCATCTGTCATCCATCCTATACAACTGCCAATGTAAATTTTTTCGTTGTGTTCTGATAATAATTATGTTCAAAATTTTCGCCAATCAATTTTAAAAGAACAAAATTTGAGCTTCACTTCTGATAGAATGTCTGATGAAAATTGTGAGGCAACAAAATATCTGTTCCTCTGACTCTTTCTCGTACTATTCCTAAAGCATTAGCAGTTAATTTAAATTTTCTGTATATCGATCCTTAATTTTGTTTATATTTTCCAAGTCAGTTGTTTGATCTTTAATTTTGTTTTCTCGAAGATCACCTATTGATGGTAAAACTTCTTCACAAACCCAAACTTGAAAATCTTCCGCTAATCTCATTTTCCTTTGATGATTAATGAATGTAGATCAGGTTCATTAATGAAATTTGTGTTTGGATGCAAGAATAACGAATCATTACCCTTTTAATCTTTCTACTTTTTCCTACATTTTTCTCCAATATGATCTAATATTGCCTTTCTTGTGTTCGCATATTCTACAAATTTAGCTACATCTTCAACTTTAAACCATGGATTATTCTTTTCATCAGTACTTGCAAACAATTTTATTATTATTATACATAAACTTTTTGTTGATGTGGTAAATGACTAACCCCATATAATAAAAAAAATGTTTGCTGGAATTTTTCCTAATATAGGTTTCATATTTAGGTAGCACCTTTTGTTATTCTTCAGCTATTTATATCTGTAATATTTTGCTCATAATAAATGAAGTTACTTTTGCTATTTTTTGTGAAAGTAGTAGTTGCAGATAGTAAGAGTAAAGCTATGAAATATTTGAATGGTTATGCTTACTTAGATAATCACGATGATACAGAACTCACCTAAATAAATTAAATGTTTACTGAAACATTAGTGATATTTCAGGACACTTGGTGAGCTAAGTCAAGAAACTTTACATTTTATGAATATAGCTTCTATGTGTTTTAAAAGATACAAATAGTGCCTATAGAACTGTTATGTATAAATTTAATAAGAAAAATATAAAATCTAGTTGTAATGGTGCAACGATAAATGTCTTACAGGTAACAAACACTGAATTTCATTTTCAGCAGAAGTATATTAACATTAAGTTTCATCCTGATAACAACCATCCTGATATATTCATTACAAATTTTTCCACTATATAAATAATGATTTTGTGGAAATACATATGAATGATGGAGAGTTGTGGTGCTTGGAGATTGATTGGAATACACTAAAAGATAAATCAAAACTATTTAAAGTTTTGGTTCATGAAATTGGTAGTACCTTAGGTATAGAATACATCAATGTTGGTGGAGCAATCCGTACTGTAATAGTTTACATTTATAATTATGTCAAGATGATATATATGCCATTCAAAGCTTGTATGCCAAAGAAAATATTTCCATCTGTAAAAAAAAAAAAAATCCAGTGTTTCTTCTGAATCAGCTGAAGCCTCATGTCGAATTAAGAAGTTCGATTACTTACTATTTGTGAGCGAAATTTTATACATTTTGTATCAGAAGTGGATTTGAATAGGTATTGATATGAAATCAGTATTTACAAAAAATTTGTTGGAATATATCGAAGACCAGTTAGTCAAACTGTTTTATTTCTTGACTCTAGGGTGTATATCATAAATCTGTATACATTACAATTAGTTCCACGATATCTTAAGCCAATATCTAATACAGAATTTCATCAAGATTTTGAATTAAATGCTGCAGCAAACACATATACAGGAAAATCATTTTTATTCTGTAATGAACTTTTCTATGTGTTCATCGATGAATGCAAATTTTAAATGTAAAGGATGAGGTGTTATAACTAGAGAACTTCAAAGAGTGCCTATTGTAATAAATTCTGCATTTAGGTACATTTACGAACTGTTGTATTTTTTCAAAGATAATATGTTATATGAACATAGTAAGTTCAGAAAAAAGTAGTTAGAGCTGATACACCTCGTTTATCTTTATTTGGTACTGATCGCAATATACCTTCAGTATTAGTTCCTGAGGTAATAGAGGGTTTAAAAGATACATTGCAAAACTATAATATTATACTTTTTTCCTAATAATTATTTTCTATATAAATGGAAACTAAACTGTATAAATATTGTAAAACTGAGAAAGCAATTGATCAGTTTACTTCACATGAATATACAATAGATGGTTACGGGTGAATGTGTAGAACATGTAGAAGTGAATATCATATAAGGGTGCAGTATAATAAACGAATTACTTGTTTGTGTCGAAAAGATATTCCTATTACTTGTTATAAAAATTACTTACAATAATTCCGAGTGAATAACAGTCAGCTATTGTTGTTGATGAAAAATGATGAACAGACAGTAGGTTCAAATGGTTCAAATGGCTCTGAGCACTATGGGACTTAACATCTATGCTCATCAGTCCCCTAGAACTTAGAACTACTTAGACCTAACTAACGTAAGGACATCACACAACACCCAGTCATCACGAGGCAGAGAAAATCCCTGACCCCGCCAGGAATCGAACCTGGGAACCCAGGCATGAGAAGCGAGAATGCTACCGCACGACCACGAGCTGCGGACACAGACAGTAGGTAAAACATTTGTTGATTAGTAGGAAATTAAAGATTTAAATTGTTTTTACCCAATTCCATCATGTAAAGGCAAACATAGAAGTAGATGTAAAAAATGTACCTGAGAATGTATAAAAAATAAGAACGCTGGTGAAGCTTTTTCAAATTCTTTGATATAAATTTTGTTCTTAAATTAGAGACAAATATGAAAAAATTCAAAACAACCCTAGTTCATCATTATTGTATAAGAAATTATACTACTGATTAAAACAGATTAAGTAAAGACCAATCCATTCATTTAATTACATTACATAAACTAGAGCTAAAAATCTTTGTATTAGAGGCTACAGTTTGAAAGATATCTGAATTAATTAATTTAATAATTTTACAAGGTTTTTCATTTGATCAAGAGTTATTCCACAAGATTAAGACAACACCAAAATGTGTACCTACTATAAATTGATGATGTTTTTGAAAAACATTGACCACCAAGACAAGTAAAAGTAGTGACATTAGATCAAATTTATCCATTCAGTAATAAACTATTTAAGCCAAAAAAGAGAACAAACTGTCAAAACGATTTATTTGAGATTAAAGGAGTAAAATCTCAAATGAATGAAAAATTGAAAGATTGGTCTGTTGACTGTAAAATTGTCTTTCATGATGCTAATACCACTATACTTGATATCATTAGTGAGAAAACAGGTTATAGAACAAAACCACTTAATTCTGTGGTAGATGCAGCTCCAAAACTTATTTTAGAAAACGAGACAAGGTGCGTATATCAACAGCAAACCCAAAAATATTTCATCTATTTTCTTCAGGATGTAAGGCCTCATAATAATAATCAGGCTGTTCAAGTTTTATGTGATGAACTCAGAGATATATTAACATCTGATGATTCTCATCACATACACAATACTACATTTAATACTAAAATGTTAGTTATTCGAAAATGTAGCAAACACAGAATAACAATAATTTTAAGTGATGCAATAGTGGAATTAATAATAGTAATAACCTGTGTTGTCCTAGAACAGTAATAGCTGTATTAACATATCACACATGTTTTGCCTGTGGTTGAGAAAAAAACCACAGGTGATATTAAGAAAATTGTAGATGGGCATAAATGCAAATTACAAAAAGAGCTACCCAGCACATTATATAACCAATTAACTGAATACAATGAAGAAGGATTTACACTAGACAATATTAAAAATGGTGACCAGTAACTGAATATTCAAAAATAAATGTTGCATATGCTGTAAACTAAAATCCAGTTAACTGTAATGCCTGAGAAAGCAATAAAATATTTCAGTATAAAAGTAGTATCTATTTTGATATAATTAATAATATGTTAGCATTTTTAGTATCATCATATTTCTGCCATAAATGTGGCAAAGCATGTAGCAAGAATGAGCAGAAAGGCAAGATGGAATACATAATAGGTACATTAGCCAATAGCATACAGCTCAGTATTTTGGAAAATAAGAGATATTGTTAAAAATGTAGTAGATACTGTCAAAATCAACAGATCTGAAACAATTAGCAAGAACTTTGTGATCCAGCTCATAAATGAGAATGATGTAAAAGGATTTGTTTGAGATCTAAAGAACATATATGTGGCTTTGAAATATGTAGAAACTGTAATACAGAAGAAGAAATTAAAAACCAAATGTGTTACACACAATTCAAAATACAGAAAGGTTGTGTAGAAACAGATTCACAAAGAGAATACCTTGTACCTACACTGAATACATGTGGTATGATTATGAAGCTCAAGAATTGTTGGAGTTTGTTTGGCAGTGTACAGTGTTAAATATTTACCTCATAGAAGAGTTGATCTATTACATAAAGAACAAACGAAAATTATAGTAAGGAATCTGTAGCTTGGTCAAATAATTTAAACAATAATAATATCCAATGTGCTCTTAATGGTGGTGAAGTAAATACAGCTGCAGCTGAAACAGGTGGCTTTGATAAAGAAACCCAAACTATTCATCAATACCATGGTGCTTTTGGCATGATTGTAAAAATGGATTAAAACTGGAACGATTAACAACTAAAATCGAGACTCGGTGCATAATTTATATAAAAAAACATTAACAAGCAGTACAGAAATACGAAATTGAAGATATAATTTAGTAGCAACATGGAAATGTAATTGGGTTAACTTAGCAGAAATTACCTGAAGTTGTAAAACTGCTGAATCCTAGAGATGCTTTTTATGGTGGTCATTTAACTACAACTAAATGGAGAGCTAAAGCAGATGACTTTAAGGAAAAACAATAAGATATATTGACATGAGCAGACTGTATCTGACTATATAATATTATTATTAGACAGTAGGTCGTCTGACAAAAACATATAAGCCAAGATATTACTCCAGAAAATGGTATTGGCTAATGATATTTAAAGTTCTGGGATCTAGAGGATTGTATCGTCTGGTTTTACCAGTGCAAATAAAAATTCATAAAAATGAGAAATTGTTGATTCCTCTATGTGCAATATGTGAAGATGAGATAATAATTCAGCATATCACAACGCTAATGAAAGAAGTTTTAGTAAAACGTGGACAACTGATGATGTAAATAATGCTATAGAGTAATGGTATAAGATTTGAGATATCTACAAAATGTGTAATTTTAGAGATAACCCCATGATTTTCAAACCAGTGAAACATATATCTACCGAGGTAAATAATGATTGAATATTGGCTTCGATCCTTATAAGATAAAAGAGGATTCAGGAGAAAGAGCTGTTGCTAGGATATGTCTTAATTCATTTTGACAAAGAAAAATATGATTAAAACTGAGAATGTGACAGAATTACAGCAATTTTCCAAAATATGTTTAGATGATCAATTAGATAATATAGATATAAATTTTATTAATGAGCATATGATACTGATGAAGTACAGCTTCAAGGATTGTTATGTGGAAAATAACACAGCTACAAATATTTCTGTAGCAGTATTCACTACACAAATGAAGGACATAGGTTGTATGATATGTTAGATTAACTATGAGAAGGTGTTATATATTTTGTTATTGGCAGTGTAGTATACATTGATGATACTAAAAACATTGTAGAAAAAGGATTATGTTAGGTGAATGGACAGATGAATTATGAGATTGTAGATGGATTACAAAATAAATTTCAAGCGGACCTAAGAGTTAAAACAGCTGTAATGATGGTAAAAGGTTTCAATTTTAAATTACAAGTACAGTCAAAAGTTGAATGGCGAATCTATTATGAGATTAATTCACAATGTAGCAAAAGAAAACATGCAATTCGAGTAGAACCAAGTAACTGGAGGTGTAAATACTAAAAATTTAACCAACCAACAAGCCAAGAAAGATTCCCACTTCAGTATTCCTAGAAAATTATGTATGTTAGCATATTGATTTTAAATTTTATTAATAAATTTTTATTCTACGTATGTGGAAGCCTTACTGAAGAAGTTTACCAATGATACAATTATCAATTTGTTTAAAAAGATTAATGATAGCTAGAAAACGTTATATATGACATTACCAGTTGGGAATATTTGAATACTAGGGATGGAGAAAAAATATGCTTGGAACTAAATAATGAATTTAAAACCGATATCTGAAAATGCTGGGGCGCTGATCCACCTTCAATGCATCGCTGAACTACAGCCAGTACAACAACTGAGCAAGAACAGTAATGAAGCTTAACAGTGGTGCAGCAGAAGTTTCTTTCATGAACTGCCACAAAGCAGTAATGCCCATCAAATACAGAGCTCACCATGGTTCCTACAGTAGGCCAAAGTCAACCATAGGTTGCCACATCCACCAACCAAGGCGGCAGAGAACCCCACAAAATAAACTGAAACATGTGATCTGCAATTCCCAACATGGCTCCATCCAATGGCCAACTCCCTGCCAAACTCCAGCCAATCGCCCTCTGAAGAGAAAACCTAGCTGTGAGCTTTGTGTGCACTGAAACTATCCTCGCATTGCTACTACAGCACCACTACAGGGGACGACCAAGAAGCCAAACTTAGCAAAGCAACTAGATTGATTCAACTAGCACCAGAATGGATATCAGAGCATGATCAAACCTCACATGTGTTATTATATCATTTGCCTACAGTCGTTTGCATTTTTGTATCTCTTTAAGACTTGTATTGTCAACTTGTTCCTCAAATGTGGTTTTTAATTATTTCTTTGTCCATTCTTGCAGGAAAAGGTGGACGCGATGCAGATGTGCATTAACATTTAGATATTCGAGAATTGGGCATTAATGGATGATAAAGACTGTCTGAACCATTTGCGTCCATATGTTAGAGTATGAATTTGTAAAGTATTTGTTCGACATACATGTCAATTAAAACAGCAATAGCACCATGCCTGAATGCACAGTTTGATAACTGTCAACCTGTCCTCAGAAACACACGCATTTATGCCTAGTTGGTGACTGATAAAATTATGGACTGAGTACTTTTTCAAAGCCGAGTTTATCAGGACTTGTTGCAGATGAACATTTGTCCATCACGAATTGTTAAGCAAAGCATATGCCACTGCCCAAGTAGAAGTATATTTCTTGGCAATTAAGATATTATTGGAACATGGTTGTGTCTTACATGCTTAGTTTTTAAGAAACTACTAAATACCTGCCTATAGTCTTAATTATTTAAAGAGGCCTTTTTTTGTATTCTACAACCGAAAACGATGTTAACATATCTACTCATCACCCTTAATGGCGTGACCAGCAGTGGAAGAGGTCAAAATGCAAGAATAAATTAATTTTTAGAATTAGCCTTCTGACATAAAGGTGACACATCTCCTGTTGGAGATGGATAGCTTTCGTTCTGCCAGCCAGCTAGTCTCTCTTTGTCGTTAGTGATGGCGCTTTCGCACTGAGCTTCACTGATGTCACACTAATGAATGCAGGTTTGTAGCCACAAAGAAGGATGGGAGCACTCCACTAACGACATCGTGGCTTACAACTAATGCACTTGCATTTTTACGAGGACTGGAACTTTAATAGGGGCACTTTTTATTTACAGGTCATACAAGATAGATAAGTGTTTCAAAAGCTTACTGACGTTCAACGTAGTCACCAGCATTGTGTATAACCGGTTGCCAACGATGTGGAAGTCGTAGTATATTCTTAGCGGTGCCAGTTGTGTTTACAGTTCAAGCGGCGCGGTCTATTGCCCGACGAATTTGTACCAGTTTTGAAGCGAATGCCTTGAAGTGTTTCCTTCAGTATAGAAATCGAGCTGAACTCCCGAAGGCTTAAGTCGGGGTAGTGCAGTTGGTGGTATAACATTTAGCTGCCCCGTCAGTCATAGAAACCTGTAACAGCTTGCACTGTACGTGCTTGAGCATTATCCTGAAAAATGATGGTCAGATAATTTTGAATGTGTCATCACTTCTGTCTCTAAGCTGGTCGTAGGTTTTGTTCCAAAAATGAACAGCATAAAGAGAGAAGTGGTGACACTTTCTGCAGGATCTGACCATCATTTTGCAGGACAATGCTCAAGCACATACAGTGCAAGCTGTTACTGATTTGTTTGACTGATGGTGCTACCAAGTGGTATACCACCTACTGCACTCCCCCGACTTAAGACCTTGTAAGTTCAACCCGACTTCTAAACTGAAGGAAACACTTCCCGGCATTCACTTCAGAACTGCTACAAATTCGTCCGGCAACAGACAAGGTCGCTCCAACTGTTAACACAAGTGGCACTGCTAAGAATATCCTACTACTTCCACATCGCTGGAAACGGGCTATACACAATACTGGTGACTACTTTAAACTTCAGAAAGTCTTTGAAACACATATCTATTTCGTGCGAGATGCAAATAAATAGTTGCCTGTATTAAAGTTCCAACCCTCGTACTTTCAGGGATAAGAAGGGAAATTGATGGTGTTGAATTCGAGTGCACAAGGAATTTGGGAACACATCCAATCACAGAATATCTGCCTCTGCATCAGTTTTCAACCTGAATGCCTGAGAAAATGCAGGCAGGTTCAAAGATGGGTCGCTAGATGGCCTTGTGATGCATCATAACGAACGCCAACAGGAACTGATTTCAGTTCGATGTGCTGTGGATAGTAACCTACATATTCAAGGAGTGCTGGAGAAAAGAATGAAATTGTGCTGGATCAGTTGGTGTGGAAAGTTCCCCACATGTCAGTATCAGGCAAACATCTGAAATTTTGTGCACATTGAAGGGAGATGTTTAGCTAGCATTAGCTCTGTGTACATCTACATCTACATTTATACTCCGCAAGCCACCCAACGGTGTGTGGCGGAGGGCACTTTACGTGCCACTGTCATTACCTCCCTTTCCTGTTCCAGTCGCGTATGGTTCGCGGGAAGAACGACTGTCTGAATGCCTCCGTGCGAACTCCAATCTCTCCAATTTTACATTCGTGACCTCCTCGGGAGGTATAAGTAGGGGGAAGCAGGTTATTCGATACCTCATCCAGAAACGCACACTCTCCAAACCTGGACAGCAAGCTACACCGTGATGCAGAGTGCCTCTCTTGCAGAGTCTGCCACTTGAGTTTGCTAAACATCTCCGTAACGCTATCACGGTTAGCAAATAACCCTGTGACGAAACGCGCCGCTCTTCTTAGGATATTCTCTATCTCCTCCGTCAACCCGATCTGCTACGGATCCCACAATGATGAGCAATACTCAAGTATAGGTCGAACGAGTGTTTTGTAAGCCACCTCCTTTGTTGATGGACTACATTTTCTAAGGACTCTCCCAATGAATCTCAACCTAGTAGCCGCCTTACCAACAATTAATTTTATATGATCATTCCACTTCAAATCGTTCCGTACGCATACTCCCAGATATTTTACAGAAGTAACTGCTACCAGTGTTTGTTCCGCTATCATATAATCATACAATAAAGACTCCTTCCTTCTATGTATTCGCAATACATTTGTCTAGGTTAAGGGTCAGTTGCCACTCTCTGCACCAAGTGCCTATCCGCTGCAGATCTTCCCGCATTTCGCTACAGTTTTCTAATGCTGCAACTTCTCTGTATACTACAGCATCATCCGCGAAAAGCCGCATGGAACTTCCGACACTATCTACTAGGTCATTTATTTATATTGTGAAAAGCAATGGTCCCATAACACTCCCCTATGGCACGCCAGAGGTTACTTTAACGTCTGTAGACGTCTCTCCATTGATAACAACATGCTGTGTTCTGTTTTCTAAAAACTCTTCAATCCAGCCACACAGCAGGTTTGATATTCCGTATGCTCTTACTTTGTTTATCGTCCGGCAGTGCGGAACTGTATCGAACGCCTTCCGGAAGTCAAGGAAAATAGCCTCTACCTGGAAGCCTGTATCTAATATTTTCTGGGTCTCATGAACAAATAAACCGAGTTGGGTCTCACACGATCGCTGTTTCCGGAATCCATGTTGATTCCTACAAAGTAGATGCTGGGTTTCCAAAAACGACATGATACGCGAACAAAAAACATGTTCTAAAATTCTACAACAAATCGACGTCAGAGATATAGGTCTATAGTTTTGCGCATCTGCTCGACGACCCTTCTTGAAGACTGGGACTACCTGTGCTCTTTTCCAATCATTTGGAACCTTCCGTTCCTCTAGAGACTTGCGGTACACGGCTGTTAGAAGGGTGTCAAGTTCTTTCGCGTACTCTGTGTAGAATCGAATTGGTATCCCGTCAGGTCCAGTGGACTTCCCTCTGTTGAGTGATTCCAGCTGCTTTTCTATTCCTTGGACACTTATTTCGATGTCAGCCGTTTTTTCGTTTGTGCGAGGATTTAGAGAAGGAACTACAGTGCTGTCTTCCTCTGTGAAACAGCTTTAGAAAAAGGTGTTTAGTATTTCAGCTTTACGCGTGTCATCCTCTGTTTCAATGCCATCATCATCCCGGAGTGCCTGGATATGCTGTTTCGAGCCACTAAGCCCAGAATTTCCTAGGATTTCCTGTCAAGTCGGTACATAGAATTTTACTTTCGAATTCACTGAACGCTTCACGCATAGCCCTCCTTACGCTAACTTTGACATCGTTTCGCTTCTGTTTGTCTGAGAGGTTTTGGCTGCGTTTAAACTTGGAGTGAAGCTCTCTTTGCTTTCGCAGTAGTTTCCTAACTTTGTTGTTGAACCACGGTGGGTTTTTCCCGTCCTGCACAGTTTTATTCAGCACGTACCTGTCTAAAACGCATTTTACGATTTCCTTGAACTTTTTCCATAAACACTCAACATTGTCAGTGTCGGAACAGAAATTTCCGTTTTGATCTGTTAGGTAGTCTGGAATCTGCCTTCTATTACTCTTGCTAAACAGATAAACCTTCCTCCCTTTTTTTTAAATTCCTGTTAACTTCCATATTCAGGGATGCTTCAACGGCCTTATGATCACTAATTCCCTGTTCTGCACTTACAGAGTCGAAAAGCTCGGGTCTGTTTGTTATCAGTAGGTCCAAGATGTTATCTCCACGAGTCGGTTCTCTGTTTAATTGCTCGAGGTAATTTTCGGATAGTGCACTCAGTATAATGACACTCGATGCTCTGTCCCTACCACCCGTCCTATGACTATAACATGATGAGAAAATTTATGTGAAATGTATTCCAAATTTTCTCTCGCTTGTTCTGCCACTAATGCTGCTGAGTAGGGAGGTCGGTAAAAGGAGCCAATTATTAACCTAGCTCGGTTGTTGAGTGTAACATGGGAACTTTATGAGCAGCCAATCCTTCCAGTGACATCCTGACAATCATGGACGATTAAGACATCTGTTCAATTACAAATTACCTGCTTTATTATTCTAGCGTGGAGATCAGATAGGAGAGGGAGTCTGTAAAAAGATTTGAGCATATCTGACAAATTTAAATAAACCAATGCTAGAGTGTACCTCAGTTCTGAGTATTTTTTCATGTCATAACTTACACATTGACAGAGGCGGTAACAACGTAAATCTACTATTAGATTATGTACACAAACTCTTGCTCTTCTTACTATGAAGGTGATGTATATGGCTTATGCTCACTCCTAAGAAGTTTACCGAATTAGCTCCCAGAATGCTGATATATTGCTATCACAAAAATGAGCAATTAAAGTCAGAATTATAGTGTATGAATATAAATCATTGCAAAACTTAGCTATAGGCACCACAAAACATGCTTTATAGCTATGATATTGTATGGTAGACAACTCATCTCTCTCAGGAATCATACAAGTAGCATAAATGTAGAGGTATTGTACTACATGCTCAGCATCTCACATGACATCTCAAAGTCCAATTAAAGATGTGGATATACAGAGGTTCAACAGTGAGTGTGGAGAGTTTTGTTATAAGATGTTAATTTCACTGCATTCTCCAATGCTGGAAAAGTATTAACGATGTATTTCAGAATCATTGCTTCACCCAAACTCTTTGCCCATCACCAACAGCTGCACATGTGCATGACATGTGTGTGCTGGCACTTGTTGATACTGAGAAAAGTATGTGAATATGAGGTGTCAGTCTGAGTATGCTTATGGCGATGGGGTGAGTAAGCATCCTTGTTTATGAAGTGACAACGACACACAATCACCATTCAAAGTCTTCTTTCCCTCTAAATGAACTGCAGGAATGTATGTATTTATATCTACAAACATTTAATGCACATACTACAGACAGTGCTTATATGACTATCTCCTGGGTGATCTGAATGCTCTTACACTTGTGCATGATCAGAATAGCAGCATGGCATCACTGCATCTTAATGATGAAGCTACAGTTTGCCTAATGCTTTATTTGCAGAAGAGCAAATGGAAGTATGAATGTGTGTGTGTGTGTGTGTGTGTGTGTGTGTGTGTGTGTGTGTGTGTGTGTATGTGTGTGTGAGTGTCTTAAATCCTTTACATTCTTGTATGTAATACTTCTGTGTCTCTGTCTTTTCTATAAGTGTTATCGATATCAATTTGCCACAGGCTATGACACCGTTTTCCTTGCACAGCTCATGGGGCTATGTCCCAGATGTGGAACAATGAATCCAGGTCACTGACAATGATCTGTTGCAACCACAGACCATGACACCATTTCCTAGTCAGAGCGCTTGGGGGATGACTCTAGTTTCCAAGAGACAGATACCTGAGAATTTCTACTACTACTTCTTACACCAAAATCAACAATTTACTCTTGCATACGGTTATTATGATATCTTTTTTGTTCGTTTTCGATGCTGTTGATGACAATATTGCAAGGTATGTAAATTCCAATCTCAGAAATAAGATCTTAGAGTATGATGGCAATATCTACTAATGGCAGTGATGTGTGGTTGAAAACACTTATTCTCCAGGAGAAACTTCAATGTAAGTATCAGAAATCATTATTATTATTATTAAGTGTATGTGAAATATTTATCAATCTCAGTTCTTTCTTTGGAGTTGTACTGGAGCTGTCTGTAGACAGACTTACCACATTGCAGCTTGACCTGCCAAAGATGTGCTCATCAACAGCCCAGGTGGGGCCATGAAACTGGTGCCCACTAATAAGTAATCTTTGTGTGGTGTCACCGCCAGACACCATTCTAGGTGGTAGCCTTTAAATCGGCCGCGGTCCGTTAGTATACATCGGACCCGCGTGTCACCACCATCAGTGATTGCAGACCGAGCGCCGCCACACGGCAGTCTAGTCTAGATTCCCCAGCACTCGCCCAGTTGTACAGCCGACTTTGCTAGCGATGGTTCGCTGACTACAGACTCTCTCATTTGCAGAGACGTCAGTTTAGCATAGCCTTCAGCTACGTCATTTGCTACGACCTAGCAAGGCGCCATATTCAGTTACTATTGATATTGATATTGTGAATCATGTATCGTCAAGAGAGACGTTCATCATTAATGGTTTAAAGTTAAGTATCAAACTACTTACGTCCGCTTTCTGAATTCTAATTCCTTTTCATGTTACAGACCTCACTTCAGTATAGTTCTTCCCTACTCACGCCAGCCTGCCTGAGCTAAAACGCGTGCATTTCAGCCTCCTCTAGTAACACGGTGTTGGCTCTTCTGCCAACACAACTCTTTGAAGGATCAGCGGTGGTACTGACCGACCGCCATGTCACCCTCCGCTGATTGGCATCACTGTATATGGATGTGGATGGGCATGTCTTCAGCACACTGCTCTCCAGGCTGTTTTTTCTGAGCTGAGCTGCTACTTCTCAATCAAGTAGTTCCCCAATTGGCTTGACAAGGACTGAATGCACCTGACCTACAGAAGTGCTGGCCAGGCCAAAAAGCCCTTAAGTTTGGTGATTAACAGGAACTGTTGTTACCACTATGGAAAGGCCATTGGTGCCCACGAACACTGCATGCAATAGCCCTTTCACCAAAGTCCAGCTCATCATGCTGGCCGAGGTCACTGCATGCAACCTCATTGCCACATGCACTGCATGTGGCAGCCCTCTCACCCCAACTTGGAGCACCATGCTTGCCATGGTCACTGCATGTGGAGCTGTCGCCCCAGCCTGAATTTTGAAACTGGAATGGACCATGAACTTCAGTATGTTTGCCATGGTCCCCTCGTATGACCTCTTTACCCCCAGTCTGAACGGTTGGACTGTCATTTCTGTCATGTGTGCTATGCAGTCAACCACCACCATTTGCATGACGCTGACCTGGGTGTAGCAGCAGCAGCAGGTGTTACCAATTAAACTCTTTTACAGATTAGTAGGAAAACAAGAAGGTGAATTTTACTGCTTCGTGGTTGCTGGTGCTTTCATGAAGAAGACCTTGCAGTCTCACATTGATAACACTAATGTGGGCTATCGAGGCCCTGCCACAGTGCTTCATGCTAGGTGATCAGTGTTGGAAATGGAGCTACCTGATGTATGACCTGTGGTAGCCCCCATTAGGTGTGAAGCAGTTCTGCAACATAAGCTGACACACTGCCTCTCATCCTCCCTTACAAAGAAGGCAGCAATTCTGTCGAGAAAAGCATTGTCAACATTATGGAGATACCAAGAACATAATAGTAACCTCATTTTCCAGTATGCAAGAAGGAGGGTCTGAAAAAGCACTCAGCAATGTACTTCACATTAATGTGTACTCGCATGCTTTGATTTATTTGATTCAGTCATAGGATCCAGTTTCATCCCTCTTCCGAAAGATAGTCCTGCTAAAAAGCATGTATTAATGTACAGAATACCATTGCCTCGGATGGAGGCATCTTGTTTGCGATCACTGTATTCATGCAATGGTTACAGCATAAAAAATATGTAATATCAACGGGAATGATGACTTTCATACCATCTTATATCCCAGGACAATCCCACTACTGCAATTTGAGAGGCAAAATCCTAATTATGTGGTTCACAGTTGACGAAGAAGGAAGCCAGATAGAAGATGTAAAGCCTAAAGTAGCTGGACCTCCTTCTACCCAGTAATCGCCACAAACACATAGATTTACTAATACTGTCCAAAGGTGAGAACATCACTAATTCTGAGTCAAAAATATGTCCCCTTTACTTTCCTCCAAGCTTACTAAACATAAAACGGCAACATATTTTTTTTCCACAGATGCTTCAAAGCTATATCCAGAAAGACATCTAATTCATTGATTGAGCCTGGAACATTTACGTGAGGATAAAAACTCTTATAGTTCAAGGTCGCCTATCATAACGAACACTGACTTGTAATTGCTGCCTTTTGGATGCTTATTAGTTCATGTGGAGCGTTGTGAATGTAATCCCCGAGCTTCCCACCACTTTCATGAAAACACGTTCCATTTGTGGCATTGTATCAAATTGTATGCTCGTGTGACTCAAATCTCAAAGATTTCTGACCATATGTCAGGTATAATGCTGCAGGATGTTTGCTCCCTGAGCTCTAAAAGTGCTCAGTGTTGATGTTCTCTGTTGTAACAAATCTTCTATGACGAAATCGCAGAAGAATTATGTCTTATACGAACAGGTATTTCTACATCATATTTGTGGGTTTCATGTGGATAGACACGCGGAAATCCATGTGAAGCCCCATGTCATTTACCAGGAAAGTTCTGCAGTGTAGCTTACAACTCATGCAACTTGAATTACAAACGGCCATGACAAATATACATCTTCTTCCATAGTTTAAGCAGGTGTGATACTCGATTTCTGATTGAGCACTTGGGTGATTTTGGGATGAAGGATGATAAGATCAGTGTCATACATGACAATGTAGAAAAGGGCATTTCATTCGCCAAGTGAAACCCGCCAAGAATACACTCTTCGTCTTGGATTAATTACAATTCATGCAGGTAACTCTTCAGAAACCTGTAGAGACAATGTGCAATAGAGATATGCGTATCACTGGAGCTGAACATCTCGATGATGTAAAATTTTAGGTTGTGATGAAGAAGGGGATCTTTCATTAAGAATATTGAGATGTTGTAGAGAGAGCCCATTGAACCACTTTTCTCGACTGTAACTGCATTCACCAGCAATCTCACAGGCACTGACATAACGGTTGCAGAGTATATGCATGCAATGAATATTTGACAGGAGTTCAATATCTCTGATATAGAGCAACATATAACTTTTATATGGAGATAGACTTGCACTTGCTAGCAGACATTTTTAGACATCCTGTAATGCATGCCTAGGCACATACATTCATGACCATACCTTCTGTTGAACCTTAAAAGGAATTTCGTGAGATACAGTGTCAAAACAGAGAATTTTCAACATCAAATGTTGACTGATATTGATATGTGACTTTTTTCGAACATTGTGTTCGTGAAGGCTTTGCTACAGCACGCACAGGTACGCCAAGGTGAATAACCGCCAAATCAGTAAATGTCTCTTTACAATCTGTATGCTTATGCCTTGCAACAGTCTCTGCTATTTTGACCATGTCAAATGCTTCTATGAAAATCAGTCACCATATTGGAAAAGATATCCAAATTGTGGCTTTGGACACTAGTGAGGGATATGTGTCACAGGCAGGTCTGTGGAACTGCCTGCCGAGTACCATGACGTGCACAATGGCTTCCCATTGTTTCTGAATTGCCTAGCCCCGTCAATTGGTTCCATCCTCAAACTGATGACAATGTTGGTGGATAGGCAGAGACGCATCCCTCATAATAGAAACCTCCATAAATGTTTCATATTGGGAATTCAGACCTGTAAGAATCAATGACACAAGAGGTCGATTAATACCAAATAGAGGATCCTTGGGATACATGATTCTCAAAAGGACTTTCATAAATTAATGAATATTCCTGTTGTTAGCAGAACCATGGAGAAAGTCAGATATCAGTCCAAAATTAATTTTATTTACCGTTGGAATGGGCATTTTGGCGCAATATATTCAATTGCCGGACCAAATGATGGACTATTCACAATGAAGGTTTCACTGGAGTTCATGAGACCTATCAGTATTGGTATGTATATTCTGGGCCTCTCCAAGCTTCAAGTGTACTAATAATTCCATTATACATTTGTGAAACTTTGCTGATCCCAAGTGAAGTTCTATTGTACAAACAGTTTAATCAACTGGGTAAAAGGCTCAGATAATTCTGAAATATTTTGGATATATGCCTGACAATCTGACTAGCATACATCTCAAACAAGAAGGTTATCAACCTGATGAAAGATGAGGCAGAAGGGGTGTTGATTATTGAGTTTGTGTAGCTGAAGTGTAGCTAGGTTGTGTAGCTAAATGTATGCATATCACATGGATTCAGTTGTCATCCAAAGATGGCAAAGGATGTGCACTGTGCAGCTTCATGGGTGCTTGGGACCGAAGCCTACAAGGAGTGTCTGCATGGTGGTGGTTTTTATCTTTCAATCGTTACATAATGAGCTAAATGCTGCACTATAGCTGGATAGTAGCCTATTGCTCCATGCAGACATTCAGCTGCTGTTAGCTGCTTAAGCGTTATATAAAACAATGTATTCTGTATCAAATCCTTCTCCTCTTCTTTTAATATTTGTGTGATGTGTCTTTGAATATATAAGCAATGAGATGCTGCTAGTCATTTAAGTACTGTATAAAGTAATGAACTGTATGTATGATCCTCCTCTTTCTCTCTTAGTATTACTGTGATATGTATCTGCATATAAGCAATTGCCTGCTGTTACTCATGTAAATATTACACACACAGGAAGGAAAAAGTGATCTGCATATAACATCCTTCTTCTCTTGTTATTAACGTGATGTATCTGCAATATTTAACATACGCTCTAACGACTGAAAAACTACTTGGTACACACTTGTGGGTAAGCACCACCACCATGCAGACACTCCTTGTAGTTTTTGGCCACAAGCACCTGTGAAGCTGCACAGTGCACATCCTTGCCGATCTTTGGATGACAACTGAATCTATGTGGTATGCATACTTTTTGGATATAAGCAATCTGGTTTTGAAAAATACAATAATTATTTTGAGAAAAGTACTGGAAATAACTCTGTAAAATGTATTGTTTCTGACTGATAGGAAAACACAATTTAATTTGTTATTTCAGCGTTATTTTCGTAGAAGTTATTGACCCAGTCACTCTGAAAGTTATTGCTGATAGGGTAAGACCGAAAAACGTAAGAATTCGTTGTAGAACATGTTGTATTTACACATATGGGTATATAACAGTCATTCAGTTTTGCAGTATTGTCTAAATAATTGTTTTCAATATGCTTTGAATTTGGCCTGAATTATATTCTGACCTATACATGCAATTACACACATAGGCAGTCCTTTGGTAAATTCCACTTCCACGGATTTTTTGCTTACAGGCTTTTAACATCAATATTTTGTTGCTGGATGAATACAAGCTCTTATACACTGCTATAATTGATTTATAATCACACTGTGCTCATGAAAATAGTCGATGAAGTCACAGTACCCCATTTTAATTTAAGGATGCCAGTGTCTCAGTCTGTCCGCTGCAACCAGTAAATTATTGTGCAGGTCCTTTAAATACACCACACATTAATGTTTAATGTTCATGACTACACTCTCGTATTTGAATTCAAGCACTGACCCTCCACACGTATTGACAACTGACACCTCACATACCGATGTTAGAAGGAGTATATGACAGGTTGTGTTTAGTCATCATTTTTCTCTCTGTGGACTGTATCATTCTGCATAAAGAGTACCATTATTCTCATGCATACTAGTGCCAAGACAATGAACATTTTTATATTTCATTCATCATGTCGAAGCCACTTTTGGGTGCTAGGCTTGCAGTCAGATATTTAGATCCACTTGCAGGCGGATTGTACACATTGGCAAATAAGAATATTCTTCTGGAACTCAGCTGTGACTGAATTTCTCGCTGCAGCTGTGCTATGTCATAGCCAAATGACTGCACGGATGGCAGGTCAGGAAAACACAGCATGGACTGTGACTGCTGCTGTGGAGGTTCAGGCAGTAAGATATACACAAATAAGCACCAAGTATACTGACCTACACACATACTAACAACAACAACTACAACAAGAAGAACAGTAATAACAATAATAGTAATAAAAGTCATATGGACAAAATACTTGCAGACAGCCTTCTTCTTCCCAGCTGACTGTTACTACTGGCAGCATATCATTCCAGTCATCCCAAAACAGCGTTCATGCAATCGAATTTCAAAAATTAAAATTCCTCAAGGGGTTGGGGCTGAGCTTCCACGCCACTGGTCAAAACATCATTCGTTTGATGCCTAATCTCGGTCCTAACAGTGACTGGTTGAGAGCATGATGACGGCAGTGCATACACATATCATTCCATTGGCCATGGGGAAGGGAGAGAAAAGTGTGGAGTGGGAGGGAGTTGCAGGAAACTGCAGATGGGAGAGGAATTTCAGCAATGCTGATGCTGATGTCAATGAGTCCAAGAATGCTGTTGTTGACATCAGCAGTTTTTGAAACAGAATCAGTAGTGCCCTCCTACTCTTAGATAGTTACTTACTAGTACAATCTGTTTAAAACACGTTAAAATCCTTTTCGCAATAGTAAGAATTCTGGAAGTTAGTCTTTTCCTTGAAACAATTTACTACGAAGCTGAGCGTGTGGGGAAACGCAATATACGACTTCTTCTTCCAAATACTATCCCTACTCTTTTAACCACTGCAGTGATATTTTTATGGAATGTGTTCAGAAAAAGATTCCATTAAAGGACAAAAAATTATAGACAGTGGTAACAAGTAGTTAACAAGTAGCACGGCAACAAAGAAGGTCGATGTTTTGTCCTTAACATAGATGTTACGATAATTCACAGATTTCTGCATTGATATTGAAACATTTTTGTCTAAACTTCCAACATCGATGGTTTGTAAATAGCGATGATCATTGCACGTCCCTGAGGCTGTGACTTAGTCATTCCACTGTAGTATAGTGTCTTCCACTACTGCTAGTCCAGCATGGTGTGCAAGAGTATTTCTACGAGTATTTAGAAGGTATAGAGAGGTACTGGTGGAAGTGAAACTGTGAGAGAAGGGATGAGGGACGTGCCTGGATAGCTCAGACGGTAACAGCATTGCCTGCGATACGCAATGTCCCGGTTTTGACTCCTGGACCAGTACACAGTTCTAATTTGCCCAGAAGTATCGTATCCTAAATTTGCTCAACATGTCAAGCGAAAACTGTTAGATTCTTAACAGTAGGCAGTGAATGTCACAGATAGCAGCTTAACAGTCCGGGTAACTCGAAGAAAAATGAGCTCTTCAGGATGGGTTTACGACCCCAAACTACATTTGCAAAGTCTGCCCCTGTTACATTCACCTACCGGTGACGCACACGCTGTGAAAAGCTGTATGGCCAGCTGTGGCAAGTGACAGGAATTACCAAATGAAAACAGTCGATTCAGTCAGTTGTTGAGAAACAATCGATTCATTGGTTGTAGAGCCTTATACGTGGGCTGGACTACTCATTCCTTCTTTTAAGTGAAATCTGTCTATGGGAGCAATGGAATGAAAATACTCATTTAGTCCCTTGTAGTCTTAAACGCGTACGTAGGATTATTATTCACTCATATCATTCTAATGCAACCACTGTGTAGGAGCTAAAGTCGAAATGTTCTGTCATTTTGCCATTGTTAAATCTTCATTGTTGACTGCACTTTGTTAACACCTGTCGTCATTATTATTGTCGTTCCCACGTTTGCTAATAATTTAATGAGAGTAATTGACTTTTAGTTTTCGTTCATGTTTATGAATAGGGATTACCTTAATAGTGAATTTTGTGTCTGGAATGGATCAGAATACCGAAATACTCTGTGGCACAAGAATAGAACAACCCATATGGTTAGATAAAAAGTGATTCTTAAAGTAAATTCAATGCTATATGCAGTATTTAAAAGTACATTCATTTTATATTTAATCATATAAAATAAAAAAACACAATATTTATTGAAAAAATTCGTTACATAAGCGAACATCCCTTCATTTCTGTACAACTCACTTCCTAGATTCAAACATTTGAGGTATATGGTCACCAAGTTCAGAATTCCCATGTTATCCCTTCCGCAGGCCATGGGGGATGTATTTCCCGCTAAACATATTTCCTTACAGCGTTTAAGCGAATATGTGTGACCACTTCTGCAAGCTCCTGGCATCTAGTAACAGTCCGCTGCACCAGCTGTAGTTTCTGTTTGTTGTGAAATATAGCCTTCAGTACTTTGGGAGGTATGTATCCCACCAAACAATGGTGTTTTAAAGATTATTGGGAAGTACGATTACCACCAGTGTAGTTTCTAAATAGAGCTTGGGAAGTATACTTACCACAAAATTAATCTGTCATTTGTGGTCCTTGGGAAGCGTACTTACCACCAACTTAGTGGTGTCTCTAAGGTTTCAATTCACCATCTCTGTCCATGCCTGACTTCTTGTGGTAGTACACTGCACGAGGTGTATGAAAACTGCTGCAACAATGAGTTTCTGTTTTTCATGGGATCACTACTGTTGTCAGAATGCATTGCTTTACTTTTGAAATATACATTATTATGACCTGTATCAGCTCATATCTTTATTGTGTGATAACATTCAAGGATTGTTTTCACATTGTGATAAGAAAACTTTAATATAGGTAAAATATATTTATTAACTAAAGAAACAGGAAACATAAAATACAAACAGAAAAGACTGTTCACTACGTTTACGAGTAATGGCAACACATAACAGCACACAAACCATCAGTTTTAATTCCTCACAAAGGTACCATATCCTTGACTAGCGGCAGCATTGTGGCAAGGAATTCGAATTCCTACAGAAGGGATTCCTCTCCTCTTTCTCTGGATGGCTCCCTGTAATCTTCTTAAAGCCTCACAATAACTATTTACATTGATCTAGGGCTTATGGCATGAAATCCGCCAAAAGAACATCTTCACGATCCCAAAAATCGGTTGTCATGACATTTTGTGCTCAGAAAATATGACTTTCCTCGGTCTTTCGGTGATGAGGGAAGATGCCACTTAAATAATTGCTGCTTGCTCTCTCAGGTTATGTGAGACACCCAGCTGTCAGCACCAGTTAATCCGATCAAGGAAGTTTTGTATCATCTCATTGCCACTGTAGAATCTTGTGCCATAGGAAGCAAGGGATGTTGTCTGGTGGCCAGTATCCTCTTTCTACAACTGCATGTGTGTATTAACAGGGTTCTTTATAAACAGAAACGAAAAGCTACTTTTATTTAAGCAAGTGGTTGTGGTAAAAGTTATTCTGTAATAGTCCACTATAAACACTATACTCTAATAGCCGGTGGCGTCAACTGGCAGATGTCAACTACAATAGTACCTGAGCTAGTGACTGACCTGACGGCGACTGCGACTGACTGACTGGACCCTCCAGTCTGTAGCGGCGGTATAAATTCTTGCAGTCAAGAGGGCGTTGGCAACACTTTTCTTGGGAGTCTGTCTTTGGTATCTCTCCTGGTAGGCGAACTTGATTCAGGGACTATTGTCGATTTTCTTGCAACCTCTTTGCTGTCTGGTGCGCTGGCGACAGCTTACGCCAGCACATAAATCGTCTCTGTGATATCTGGGTCAAGAACATCAGCTCTGAGCCCATTGTCTTAGGTGTGTGTCAGTCACTCGCGTGATGATGCAGTGCACATGAAGCGCAAACCTTGTTGTGGAAGAGATGTTGCGACATAATTTCACCAAGCAACGTTCAAGAAATACCTGTGAAAGCAACGCGCAGTTTGTCAGCAGTTTCCCACGCATCTAGCAAGATCCCGCTGTTCACTGTAGCCTTCAGGCCCTGTGTGGTGAGTGATGGACATCCAGATCGAGTCTGACTGTCCACATCTGTTCGTTCGTTCTTGAACAATTCACAGTTGTTACTAAATGTCTTCCATTTCAGCTTTTAAGCGTTCAGAAATCAAGTAAGTCTTCCTTACCTAACAGTCGGTGGGATTTTCCGCCACACGGTTCATACAGACGACACACCAGCTGTACAAGGGCGCCTGCTTACTTGTTCACAGCGTTACGAGTGCAGCCAGTTGACCCTGAAATGAGACTGAGGCGTGAGCTGCATGATGAGCTTATGTTTGGATGCAGTGACCACCTGGCTTAAGGAGCCAGAAGCGTATAATACGAGTGTTCTGAAACTTGTGAGCAGACACGACAAGTGTTTAAATGTAGCAGGTGGTTATGCAGAGAAGTGATTGAAGTTTCATGTATACAGAGACGTTTTTCCCAATAAATGTGATGTTTTTTGTTTTGTTTTTTAAACTAAATGGTTTTTATTTTCTGCATGAATTAAATAAATTCAGAGGAACCTAGCTGATGACGACAAATATATGCAAAAAAGTGAGAGTGAATGCTTAAAATTCAGTTAAAAATATATCTCATATGCACTCTGGTTACGTCACCACCGCATTTACCGAAGCAGAATTACTGGTGAAAGGTGGAAGAGAGAGAGAGAGAGAGAGAGAGAGAGAGAGAGAGAGTTTCAAAAAAGTTCAATAAAAAGGAATTGTTCATTTATTTAACCAAACATTGTTATGTAGCATCAATTGTTAACCTTTAAATGAAACAAAAATCCGTACTTAAAGCTAGAATTACGAAATTTCGCATTTAAGTAAAGAAAAACGTAAATTTTTGAAACATATCGTTTTTAGAAATATACTTTTTATTCAGTTCTCCTTGAAATAAGATATGTAATTTGTCTCCAAAGAAATTGATAGCTCTCGTCATAGGTCATGTGTAACCGAAATGGCTGAAAAAGTATGTAATGAAATCACTCGTGCTTGAAGAGTGAGTGAAAGCATTCATAATAGCTGAGATGGCCACGGAGACGACAGGGACGTGCTGAAAAGTAATGCTTCTGATTTTTTTATGTGAATACTCTTAAGCAGTTTTGAATAAAACAAACTTTATTACTGTTCTGCGTGTTGGTTCTTCATATCTACACATTTATTTGTCAACATAGTCACCTTGACAACGATCACATTTCTGCTAACCACAGACGAGTTGGTTGATTCCGTCACTTTAGACTGTTTGACACTGCTGATGGAGAGACGAGCTCACATTCGCTTGCAGCGCTTCGTCACTAGGAGTTCTCGAACGTGCTTTCTAAGATTTGGAAAAGGATGAACATCGGATGGGACAAAGTCGGGACTGTATGGAGGAAGATCGATGTCAATCAACCAAAGGCATCGGACTATTGCATATGTCGTAGCGCTCGTGTGTGGTCTGACATGGTTATACTGAAGGATAGGGTGCTCAGATATGTGGACGAACTCTTCGAATTCGAAGCTCGATTACAGTATGGCGTTTCTCACTCACAGACATAGTTGCATTACACACCACCATGTTACACACTGCAATTCCGAGCGCTCTAGCGTCAGACGGCTGCAAATATGTGGAGATTAAGAGTGAAGATGTAGAACGCAAATTTAAAGAGCTTTAAGAGTTTTCGAATAAAACATTCGGAGGCATTGCTTCCCATTACGCCCTTGTAGTATCATTTGGTTGTTTCATTCGACTGAAGAAACCGCGTGAACGAAAAAACAATCCTATAATGTTACTTTAAATCCGTCTTGATTGCAAATTTTTTTATTATTCATATGACCGGTTTCGTTTCATTCAGAACCATCTTCAGATCTGATATTTAAGTTACAGGAGTAACCCGTCCAATTCAGCAACTTTCACATGCTACGTCACGTAGCATGTGAAAGTTGCTGAATTGGACGGGTTACTCCTGTAACTTAAATATCAGATCTGAAGATGGTTCTGAATGAAACGAAACCGGTCATATGAATAATAAAAAAATTTGCAATCAAGACGGATTTAAAGTAACATTATAAAATCACTGATTGCTGTTATCCCATAAGACATTATGTCTGTTTTTGAAAAAAACAATCGACTACCCAGTATGTTGTTAAAGACAGTCCGTTGTCACATCACTAGCTGCCGCCATACAGCCTGTAATCAGCTGCGCTACGTGAAATGCAGTTCTGTCACTCTTCTGGCACTGCGTATAGCTCGCTTCTAACCATCTGGTATCACACGCGCATCAACTGTCGCTGCAGCTACAGAATACGAGGCAAAACGTGGCAGTATCGCGAGCACATGTACCGGAGGACGACCATAGCGCCCCGCTAGAATTCAGACACTTGCTGATATTGCACCTTCTGACATGAAGAGTTCTGTCCAAGCCTCCGCGACGTAAAGGTATCTTGGGAGAACAGCAGGTTACGGAAAGGTATAAGTTCGTAGTGTTGTTGATGTCAGTATTCATAACATGAGAAATTTTGTCAAATTCCTAATGCACTACCTGTACCTCACACCCAAGATGCTGGAGAAAGTACTGATACAACTTCGCTTCACACAACAACCACAATCACTGATTTTATGAGTAAGTTTCAGGAATTTTTGTGACCAGCAAATATTTCTCATTGGGTAAGTTTCTGATCCATCATCTAGAAAGTCGGTTTGACCACTGAACGCAACTGAGTGTTTTCGTTGGCATGTTTCAGTTATGCAGGCCTCAATGTCTGAAAAAACACTGAAAATAATGAGTGCATCGAAATGAAATGTGCGACATTGTCCGCAGCTCGTGGTCTAGTGGCTAGCGTTGTTGCCTCTGAATCATAGGGTCCCAGGTTCGATTCCCGGTCACGTTGGGGATTTTCACTGCCCAGGGACTGGATGTTTGTGTTGTCCTCATCTTTTCATCGTCATTCGGGACAGTGGCTAGACTGTGTAAAAATTAGACTATGAAAAAATTGGGAATCTGTACAGGCGTTGATGAACGCGAAGTTGAGCGCCCCACAGACCAGACATCATGGTCACATTGAGCTCTGTGGAGGCACCAAAAAGGAACGGTTGTTTTCTAGGCATTGAGAGCAAATTCATGAATGTGGAAAAGAGTAAAAACCTCTTACAGTGGATGAGCTGTGCTGCTGATTGTCATCTGGTTGAATCTTTACAATTTAATACACTCCTGGAAATTGAAATAAGAACACCGTGAATTCATTGTCCCAGGAAGGGGAAACTTTATTGACACATTCCTGGGGTCAGATACATCATATGATCACACTGACAGAACCACAGGCACATAGACACAGGCAACAGAGCATGCACAATGTCGGCACTAGTACAGTGTATATCCACTTTTCGCAGCAATGCAGGCTGCTATTCTCCCATGGAGACGATCGTAGAGATGCTGGATGTATTCCTGTGGAACGGCTTGCCATGCCATTTCCACCTGGCGCCTCAGTTGGACCAGCGTTCGTGCTGGACGTGCAGACCGCGTGAGACGACGCTTCATCCAGTCCCAAACATGCTCAATGGGGGACAGATCCGGAGATCTTACTGTCCAGGGTAGTTGACTTACACCTTCTAGAGCACGATGGGTGGCACGGGATACATGCGGACGTGCATTGTCCTGTTGGAACAGCAAGTTCCCTTGCCGGTCTAGGAATGGTAAAACGATGGGTTCGATGACGGTTTGGATGTACCGTGCACTATTCAGTGTCCCCTCGACGATAACCAGTGGTGTACGCCCAGTGTAGGAGATCGCTCCCCACACCATGATGCCGGGTGTTGGCCCTGTGTGCCTCGGTCGTATGCAGTCCTGATTGTGGCGCTCACCTGCACGGCGCCAAACACGCATACGACCATCATTGGCACCAAGGCAGAAGCGACTCTCATCGCTGAAGACGACACGTCTCCATTCGTCTCTCCATTCACGCCTGTCGCGACACCACTGGAGGCGGGCTACACGATGTTGGGGCGTGAGCGGAAGACGGCCTAACGGTGTGCGGGACCGTAGCCCAGCTTCATGGAGACGGTTGCGAATGGTCCTCGCCGATACCCCAGGAGCAACAGTGTCCCTAATTTGCTGGGAAGTGGCGGTGCGATCCCCTACGGCACTGCGTAGGATCCTACGGTCTTGGCGTGCATCCGTGCGTCGCTGCGGTCCGGTCCCAGGTCGACGGGCACGTGCACCTTCCGCCGACCACTGGCGACAACATCGATGTACTGTGGAGACCTCACGCCCCACGTGTTGAGCAATTCGGCGGTACGTCCACCCGGCCTCCCGCATGCCCACTATACGCCCTCGCTCAAAGTCCGTCAACTGCACATACGGTTCACGTCCACGCTGTCGCGGCATGCTACCAGTGTTAAAGACTGCGATGAAGCTCCGTATGCCACGGCAAACTGGCTGACACTGACGGCGGTGGTGCAGAAATGCTGCGCAGCTAGCGCCATTCGACGGCCAACACCGCGGTTCCTGGTGTGTCCGCTGTGCCGTGGGTGTGATCATTGCTTGTACAGCCCTCTCGCAGTGTCCGGAGCAAGTATGGTGGGTCTGACACACCGGTGTCAATGTGTTCTTTTTTCCATTTCCAGGAGTGTAGTTTCAAACACTTTTGCCAAATGATTTCTGAAGCTCGTTCATACGGAGTCCAAATTACAGAGAACTGTTTACACAGCTTCTGGAAATGGCAGGTGGCGATGCTAGCTCTTCTGAGCCATCTACTTGTGAGGTAGATCTGTTCGAAATCACTTATAAGATGTCACATTGTGAAAAATTCTTTCAGAAACAGTGACTCTAAAATAATAGCTACATTTTAAACAACAATAGACGGAAGTTACTTGTGTATAAAAAATTAATGCAGACATCTTTGTAATCCTGTTTTTTTCTTGGGTAGTTCTCCCCCCTGAATGTATGCTTTTCTGTAAGACACGATATAAATACTGTCTTTTCGCTGTTATATCAAGTTCTAAAGCTGCACGTTTCACAAATTCTCGGAGACGTAGAGGCCTTGAAGGTAGGCTGCGATTGTAAGTAATATTGCCGAGCAGTGTTTGTAGTATTTACTCCCCCTTCTCAGTTTGCTACAGCTTAATGTAGTCTTATTCAACTCCACAGTAGGTGACCATTTATTCTCGTGCATTTACACGAAAATTTCACCAAGGAAACCGCACCATGAACTGCTACTGTCTTCACGACAGTGCCTGTACATAAGTCTCAGGCTGTGACTTCACAGTAAGCAGGCCGGAGGCCACGAGAAATACGGGCCCCCGAACGAACTTGTGACGTCACACTAGTCGCCCTGTCCACCATACTTCGGAACCGCTCAGTCCCGTGCAGGGCCCATAGAAAATCAATTTGTCAATGAAAAGGTACTCACTGATGGTTTTTCACCGCATCACATGCTATTGAGAGCTTGCACATATTTACATGCACAGTTAAGAATCATTAAACTGTACTGAAAACCTGTAGTTTCTCGCTCCCTATCAGAAGAGGCTGCTGGCAGTAATAAGACCTGCAATGTCATAAGCTGTGATGTATGCACTGCAGCCTCACTTTACTGTGGGCCTCAAACCATGTGCAGCCCTCCATCGATGTAGTCCTCAATTATACTGGCAGCTATTGTCCATCTTCATCTGGTCTGACAGTCAGTGTCTGACCCTTACATTCACTTTGCCCTTGCCATTCACTGAAGAGATGGTGGTGTTCAAATAGTTCAAATGCCTCTGAGCGCTATGGGACTTAACTTATGAGGTCATCAGTCCCCTAGAACTCAGAACTACTTAAACCTAACTAACCTAAGGACATTACACACATGCATACCCGAAGCAGAATTCTAACCTGCGACCGTAGCGATCGCACGGTTCCAGGCTGTAGCGCCTAGAACCGCTCGGCCATACAGACCTTTCGAATGTGGTGTGTGTGTGTGCCATCTTTTGCAGTCTTAGGTACTTGTTGTTCCTACACTGTTGCAGACGATCATTTCTTAATTTGGATTTCGGATGTTCTATTTAGGTTGTTCAGTTTCTGTGAACACTTACATAAAATCACAACAGAAAGAAAACGGATATATCGTACACAGTCATAACCAATATTCGCGAATATACGGAAGGATAAATAGGAAGAGTTTACATTTAGGAATTTCCTACGGCATGATGATGCAGACATGCACTGTATTGGTGTGTTGTTACGTGCTGTGTCAAGCAAAAACTAACGTCCGTGTACTGTAAATCGCATCTACATAACGTGACGAGCGCTGCAGAGTCAAAATCACATACAAGAATAATAAACGACATTATAATCAAAACCACAGCTGGAATAGTAACCAGGGAGTATACACAGCAGAAAGATAAATGCGTTAGATCGTACAAAAGGATTAGTGCTGTTGCGGAAATCGTAAGTATTGTATTATTACCTAAACAGTTGCCCGGGAGAATACACCATAAAAATATTATCTAAACTATCTTACCATCTTCATTAGAGGTACTGTATTTTATAATTGTTTATTTATCTGTAATGGATATAATAGTCTCAAATCTGTTCTAGTCTTATCTTGAAAAAGATAATAAATCAACATCATTTCAGCTAACTTCGGAGAGGAAGAAGGCTGTGAAGCTGATAGAATGAGGGAGAAGGCAAAAGAGGTCACGTTGCTTGACGTGGAAAAGGAGGAATTTTACGACTGACGATGAACGACAACAGACGAGTGCCGACTTAAGGCGAAGTAGAGCGTCGTGTGTCGAAAGCTGCCATTAACGGCCGGAAAAGTAAAGTGCAGAACACACATCTATGGCAACTTTATGTATCGTACGTACATTGTGAACTCGATGTAGTCGGGACGTTAAACCCGAACCCCTATTCCTTTCTTCTTCCTAACGGGACTATAGCTAACCAGTGAGCCGAAGATCTACGTGAAGAGTAGCAAAGAGGCCCATTCTTTTTGGGAAAATTTGTGTTCTGCTGGGTGCTCTAAAGGGCTACGGCAATCGAGTCTACAAGCTCGGCTAGAGCGGTCGCTACCTGTCGACCCTCTGTGGTCTGTGCCCCCAACAGAAGACCTTGAGCACCCTCTGTGGTCTGTGCCCCCAGCAGAAGACCTTGAGCACCGACTCGTCGTCTGTTTCGGCGCACGCGCTGTGTCTTCACGCAATCCATCAGCTACCCCGTAAACAGTGGCTCCTTTTTCTGTGGCGCCAACAACGTGTATGGTACAATTCTTTCTAGAGTATTGTTGACCACATGAGACGTCAGTTGGGCACATCATCGACATCAAGTGAAGTTGCATGCTAAGTGCTGGTGCACAATACATATAAGCTGTAATCATTTTTAATATTAATGTTAATACCAAACCACCACAGCTGTATGGATACACATTCACTGCATCACGATTTGTTTTGTTTGAAACATCATCGTTATCTGTAGTAGGAAAAAGCAGAAATTCGATTAAAAGCTATATTAAACACATGTAAAAGGATCTTCATTAGGAATCCGCACAGAGATATGGAAATATCGTGACCTAAGGAGTCTAGTTTCCTTACGTAACATTAAAGGCAAATTCTGGAACCGACGGTCATGTAAAGGCTCCGTCAACAGATACGCTTGTGTGTTTACCTCTCTCGCAGTCTATTTCTGTCCCGACAGTGCAGCTCCATTAACTAGAACTTGCCGAGTTGCCTACACTCACTGCACACCATATTTCCGCCACGTGGTTGGCGGAGTATTTATAATATGATTTGCCTTGTGCGTTACATAACACAACTAGATTTGCTAAGTCATGTATTTGCTATGCGAAGCTTATCCCCAACTGTCTTCAACATATTTCACAATCTTATAGACACATCTGCAAGGTCAATGTAGTCAACCCTTTTACTCTGCGTTGTAACAGCAGATAATATTCAATACTACGAGTGGCTGCCCAGCTAATTACTTCTTCCTTTCCATTCCTTTTATTATAGTGAGTGCCTGTTATTTTCTGCAACACAAAAATTTCCTAGCTGGCTCAGCTGACATAGAAGTTTATTTGTACGAATCAAGAGGAGCTATAAACGTGTTCAGGTCTGAGACTTACACTTCAGTACTGGTAGACAGCGCAGAATTCGCTTCGGTCCATGTCTGCACAGCAGAAGGCCCAAGGGCCATTGTACGACGCCTAGAGATGGAAAAATAACGCATGTAGAGAAATTCAGGCGCCAGAATTGGAGAATCTTGGAATCCGCCATTACTCTGCGGTCTTGGTAAGAAAGAATGCTAGTTTAATGGGGGTTAGAACGGAAATTTTTTGTTTTTTAACTCATTATAAAATTTTCAATTTTCCGAATAAAATTATATATATATATATACTCATATGGGAAGTAATTTTATTTTTTTAAACGTAATCTACACTGATTGAAAACGTTAAAATTTTTCGTGCATTACTTCAATATCTAATAAAATCGGCGATTTTTTATATAGAAAGCTGTGGATTGCTGTATTATAAAAGTTAAATTACGTGTTTGTATTGGTAGCACTATTGAAAACAGCATCGTATCGTTTCATAGTATAAACACGCTTTGCATGTCGAAGTGCTAACGTTTTCCCGAGGAGATCGGTAAATCTCTCAAAAAGTAAAGCATGACGCCAAAACGAGTTTTTTTTTCATAAACGTGGATTTTATGGTAATAGATTTTCGAATAAAGGGAAACATTGTGTTCAACACGTGTCGTGTGAAGTTACAGACAATGAAATACAGGCAAGCTTGTATCTAGAAAAACACCCATTAGTGCTTAGAAAGATTAAAATAAAACGTTGTGACACACATTTTTCTCAGAACGAAAGTGATGTAAATGGTAGGTTAGGTTATATCCTGATAGATTTACACAACCTAACAAGCGCGTTAGGTGACTGTGTGTGCTGCAGAATATGTGGAGGACCGGTTAGTTTACCTGAAGGCAGTGAGGTATCAAATGCACTAGCCAGGAAACTTATCATTAATTGTGCCAGTTGTAAATATATTCATTCATTTTGGAATTCTGATAAGTGTAAAGATAATTATTTTGAAGTAAATTTTAGGCGGTTTTATGGACTGAGAGCTATTGTCAGAGGACACACTGCAGCAGAAACAATGTGTGCTGTGATGAATATACCACATCCACCTTGTAAAATCGACAAGTATACAGGTCTTATTGGAGCTGCTGTGGAATCTGTTGCATGTGAGTCAATGAAGGGTGCTGCAAACGAAGCTGTTGAAATAAATGATGGTATGACTGACGTACCAGTAGCTTCAGATGGCACTTGGCAGAAGCGCAGCTACAGTTCTAAGAATTATATTTCTACGGTGACCAGCGTGGATACTGGAAAGGTAATAGATTTCCAGATTTTAGCCAAACATTGTTATAAGTGTATATCAGGAAATGAAGAAGGGCATATCTGTGACAGAAATTATGGTATGAAGGCCTCTGCTGCTACTGAAACCTTTAGTCGATCTGTGAACGAAAGTGGAGTGTGTTATACTGAGTTCTTAGGTGATAGAAACTCAAAAGCATATAATAGTGCAGTAGCAACTCAGCCTTATGGTGAGAAGATTATCACAAAACTGGAATGTGTTGGTCACGACCACCTTACACTATCTTTGCCCTCCTGGACCTAATTCGTTGTGCAGCTACCCCAATGCCCAGTACCCAAACAGTTCATACAGCCATAAACATTCCACCCCAGCAACAGTCATGGATATCATAAAACCTATTTACAGAGACCTGGTAAATCCTGAATTACTGAAGAAGTGTCTGCATGGTCAAAATCCCAATGAGTCGTTCAATAATCTTATATGGACCCGCTTACCAAAAAATGTTTTTGTTGGAGTGAAAACACTAAATTGCGGGCCCAGTGATTCTGATATTGCTTTAAATGATGGCAACATTGATGGGGTGAAAGTGCAACAGCATATGGGAATTAATCCTGAAGCAAACTGACACACAATATTTTTTAGCGCTACGCAGTCTGACTTTCAAAAATCCCTACAAAAAAATGGCCCTAACTAACATTAAACTATACCTTTCACAAATCACTTACCTCACAAAAATCTTCGTTACTCAAGCTACTGCAATACAGCGAGCGCCACTACTGCCAGCTAAATAAACGATTCAAACTACTGAAGGCACTAACTACTGATAGGCATAGTTAGCAAATGAAAGATTTTAATAGAGAACAAACAATGTATTTACCTCAATAGTGTTCAAAAGTCATAATGTATATAGCAGTTCATGACAGCCAGTCTAACAAATTTCCAAACTCCGCCTTTTCTCTCCCCACATCCACCACTGCTGGAGGCTCACCTCCAACTGCGCAACGCTACGCGCTGTTAACATCCAGCTGCCTAACGCTACAATGGCGAGTATTACAACAATGCAAAGCAGCCACAGCCTGCACCCAGCACAGTCACTGATTTTCATACAGAGTGCTACGTGGCGTTACCAATGAGAAAACCTAAACAGCCTACTTACATAGCCCCCATGCTCCCCACAAAAAATTTTACAAATTGTTTTGGGCAGTGGCCAATAATGATTTGATAAAATTTTTCATAATTACAATAACTAAGATATCAAATGCAGACACTTATTAATAAGTGGCCAAAAACTAAAATTTTCTCACAGTCTATAAAGACAGTCCTGATCATTCATCACAGTAAAACTGCCGTTTCTTTACTGAAAGTCTGAGCAGTAAAAGACAATGCACACGGAAGTAGTGGATTTCCATGCAGTCTTGAAGAAGTAGTGTTGTCCTTCCAACGGAAAGACAGTGCTGACTCTTGACATGCAGACAGGTATTGGTCCACAACAGAGCAAACCCACAGCAGAGTCAGTCGAAATTTTGAAGAGTATTGCTAGGTAGGTCATCACAGAACAGACCCACTGTAGTCCTGGTAGAGATTACGGTATTGGTGGGCCACCAGAGGTGCAGACCCACTGCAGTCCTTGTAGAATTGGCCAGCAGCCATCTGTTGTGACTGTGCAGGTGCACAATCAGCATTGAAGAGTCTTGCGGATAATATAGCAAGTCCATAACCACCACTTGTGCACTCACAAAGTTTTTGGAATTGTCCTTAGAACCAGCAATGCTGTTATCCATATCCAGTCCCCTGCTGAATTATTAACACACGTGCAAACACTAACAGTCCTTACTTCTCACATATTGTCCATATACTATGACCAACAGAAATGTGTGCAGTGAAATGTAACTTACAAGTTACTTAATTTGATGAACTGGTGTCAATTACAATTTTATAACATAAGAATACAATAACAAAGGTACAAAATACATCATTAAAGAACATAACAATACAGATAACATTTGTAGTAAAACAGGCTTTACAAAAGAATAGAAATAAACATGTACATCAGTGTTACAGGGTTTATGACATAAGTACATACATGAAAGATCAGAATAACTTTTGAAACATCAACTTCACACATGAGCAACAAAACAGAATAAATAATGTCTAAACATCATTTCAAAGTAAATAACATACACTCCTGGAAATTGAAATAAGAACACCGTGAATTCATTGTCCCAGGAAGGGGAAACTTTATTGACACATTCCTGGGGTCAGATACATCACATGATCACACTGACGGAACCACAGGCACATAGACACAGGCAACAGAGCATGCACAATGTCGGCACTAGTACAGTGTATATCCACCTTTCGCAGCAATGCAGGCTGCTATTCTCCCATGGAGATGATCGTAGAGATGCTGGATGTAGTCCTGTGGAACGGCTTGCCATGCCATTTCCACCTGGCGCCTCAGTTGGACCAGCGTTCGTGCTGGACGTGCAGACCGCGTGAGACGACGCTTCATCCAGTCCCAAACATGCTCAATGGGGGACAGATCCGGAGATCTTGCTGGCCAGGGTAGTTGACTTACACCTTCTAGAGCACGTTGGGTGGCACGGGATACATGCGGACGTGCATTGTCCTGTTGGAACAGCAAGTTCCCTTGCCGGTCTAGGAATGGTAGAACGATGGGTTCGATGACGGTTTGGATGTACCGTGCACTATTCAGTGTCCCCTCGACGATCACCAGTGGTGTACGGCCAGTGTAGGAGATCGCTCCCCACACCATGATGCCGGGTGTTGGCCCTGTGTGCCTCGGTCGTATGCAGTCCTGATTGTGGCGCTCACCTGCACGGCGCCAAACACGCATACGACCATCATTGGCACCAAGGCAGAAGCGACTCTCATCGCTGAAGACGACACGTCTCCATTCGTCCCTCCATTCACGCCTGTCGCGACACCACTGGAGGCGGGCTGCACGATGTTGGGACGTGAGTGGACGACGCCCTAACGGTGTGCGGGACCGTAGCCCAGCTTCATGGAGACGGTTGCGAATGGTCCTCGCCGATACCCCAGGAGCAACAGTGTCCCTAATTTGCTGGGAAGTGGCGGTCCGGTCCCCTACGGCACTGCGTAGGATCCTACGGTCTTGGCGTGCATCCGTGCGTCGCTGCGGTCCGGTCCCAGGTCGACGGGCACGTGCACCTTCCGCCAACCACTGGCGACAACATCGATGTACTGTGGAGACCTCACGCCCCACGTGTTGAGCAATTCGGCGGCACGTCCACCCGGCCTCCCGAATGCCCACTATACGCCCTCGCTCAAAGTCCGTCAACTGCACATACGGTTCACGTCCACGCTGTCGCGGCATGCTACCAGTGTTAAAGACTGCGATGGAGCTCCGTATGCCACGGCAAACTGGCTGACACTGATGGCGGCGGTGCACAAATGCTGCGCAGCTAGCGCCATTCGACGGCCAACACCGCGGTTCCTGGTGTGTCCGCTGTGCCGTGCGTGTGACCATTGCTTGTACAGCCCTCTCGCAGTGTCCGGAGCAAGTATGGTGGGTCTGACACACCGGTGTCAATGTGTTCTTTTTTCCATTTCCAGGAGTGTATTATTAGAAAAATTCTACAACATAAATCTTATTAGCTAGACAGATACAGACACGAAAAACACAAATTCACACAGTGTAATAACACAAAAATACAGGACAGGGTTTGTTTTCAGTGTGACATTTGGTACTGCAGTCCACCCCAAAACTTCATTCCATATATCTTTCCTCTTATATCAGCATTTGTTTCCACCAAAAAAATTCTATCCAAGCATGCTTTCTGTATTTATATGTTCACACATTTCTTACCTCATTATTTATTTTCCATTATCTTACCTCATCATTTAGTTCCAAGAAAATCCTACCTAAACCTGTTGTCCCTAAACCCTACTTTTTTGGTTCATATCCTCTTTCAAAATACTTTTTAGGCCAAACCATTTTCTTATAGCTTCTCAATGCATTTCTTCCAATTCATCATAGTTAGTTTCTTATATAGTCTATCCACTCTTAAGCTAACTTAAATCTACTGAGCTTAGATGCTAAACTAAGGGACGAGGCAATGCAGCAGCACAAAACAATTAACACAAACAGCAATGACAAAAAATTCAAATTGGCAAAGCAATTGCAATATTACAACTAATATAAGGCACTGTGCAGCAAACAAGAAAAATAAATCCGTAGTAAAACTGGCTTAACAGCGTAATACAAAGTCAAATTGAGTAGCACTACACCTGGCACACAGCTGCAGCAAATGCAATAACTTATATCTTAACATGACAGCTCAAGCAGAAAAAATATTACACTAAAGACAACAATGCAGACAAGGGAAATGTATATTCACATCGTAATGTCTATGTAATTAAAGTGGTGTGCCACAAGACGTTATTCTACCAAAAAAATTACCAAGTAGTTGAAAAGAAAATTCCGTATGCAATTCCTGTGAAGGGAAAAGTCTTTTTATGCTCCTTCGTTTTTTTTAATAAATTATAAAATTATTTACTGGATCTGTAGGCATAAAATATTTATATTAGTACATCTATTAAATTTTATTTTAACCAATGCTGCAGTGCAGCTAGAAACTAGATATTAAACAAGATGAGTAAATAAATACATAAAGCAAGCCATATGGCATTTCTCTAAACTAGCAAGATAATAGCCGTGAAATGTTTCTCACCGTTTCATTAGGCATTTTAGTAAATATCATAAATTAAGAGCTCTACAGTATAATCATATGTTTTCAAGTTTGAGCATGCCGTATTTGCGATGCTTTCTACAAAGGAATGTCAATAGCGAGGATAATGGCCTCCCTTTTTTTTCTACCTGTGCCTCTGGAAAGGCACACACTAATGGCTTTTTCTCCAGGTGTCTGACACAGCTGGGTGCCCACGACACATTACTTGCAGGTGGTCACTTAACTTTCTGACGGAAATATTTACGACAGCAGTTTCTGCTACAGTGGCAGTCTCATATAAAAAAATTCACAGGTCGAGAATTTGCGTTGCAAATGTGTAGATACAAAATCTTATGAATATAACAGTGTCCAAAAAATTTTCGCCGGCAATGTGATACATTCACGCATTTACACACATTTCATAACTCTTAAAGTACGATTCTTGGTTTCCAACATCCTTTTTCACAAGTCAGAGTCCCTAACCACTATTCATTACTCCTTACTTTATTACACATATAAATATTCGTCAACACTTCTTCAATATTTCATCCTAACAGATACGTAGCATAATCAAATTCCTCATATAGCATCAGCTTATTGACCATAAACATACCTCAGCAGCATAATACACATCGTCGTGGTAAAAATAACATCATAACACCTCAGTCAAATCTCAAAACCGTTGTAGCTTTCTGCAATAATGTCAAAACCTAAAAATATTCTCTGCTCATTTCAATAGTGTCATCTAACTCAAACGTACTTTAAAATCATCCTCCCGTACCAAATACATCATTCAACGCTCTCATAGTATCACAATGGTTCCGAAAAAATATGAGCAGTTCACAAAGTACAGACAAAATACAATTTCGTAAGTGTGAAGTTTCCCAACTGTGTAATTGCGTAAGCATGTGTCACTGATGTAGTAAAAAAAATGTTTGTTTCTCTGTTAATAATCAGGTAGCTGTGTATTTCTGTGTTGGAGAAATGTGGTACCGATGTGTAAAGTTGTATAAGCAAATACCATATTAGCTAGGGCTCCTTGTGCTTGCCACACACATGGTACACAAAGTATGCATGTACCCCCGAGCATTAATGTAATTATACCCTCAGGTGTTACAGATTACAGCAATGGAATGAAATGTATCACGGAAAACTTTGTTTGTAATTCAAAAATCTTGAAAAATAAATGGTTTACATACAAAATTAATCATTCAAATGCGTGTCCTGTAGCGCTAAATGTGCGTCTTGCTGTAAGATAATTCTGTGGAACTGTCGTAGTTATCGTCCTCTGTAAGCAAAGTTCTGCTGAAGTCAGTGCACTTACCAAATCATAAACGAAAGTGAAATGCTTTGCGTATAGATACCGTAGTTATTACGTACCTTACCGTGATCAAGAAAGTACTATAATGTAACATATTGTTGTGCTACGAAACAGGCTGTCTCATTGTAGCTATACTACAAAAGTTACTACTAAAACTTGTTTTATTTTCCAGAATAATACAGAAAAACTGTCCAGATATAAAACAGATACAGCGCAAAAGCAACATTGTAAATTGTCACTCATTAGTAGCGTCATGATAAAATCGTGTAGCTGTCACATAAACTAACCACTGTGTCGTCTGGTATCTCACAGAAAGTACTTTAAATCCAGAATGTATTTTCAAGTAAACCAAAATGTTGCATTAAAATCTCATTAGCAGTACCGGTAAATGTTCTAAGTATGTGAGCCTTATAGTTGTTACGTAATCGAGCAACTAACAAGCAAGAATGTACACACACAATAACACTGTGTTGTCTGTTCACAATAACAATGCATTCTTAATTTCTGTTTAAATAAGTTCTCATGGTTCAAGACTGGATATTTAACTTCAAACATTATTGCATGTTAACAGTTTCTTAAGTCTGACAAAGCATACTAGAAATGTGAAGTGAAAAGTTTTATGGCAAAGATAAAGTGAAAAAGCAGATTATCTTTCAGTAAACGGTTTTACATGTGAAATGTGGTGTAAACCTTTACTCTCCCTGGTACGCAGAGGTTCAACTTGAACGGAATTATCATACGGTATACGTCGGTGAGGAATACTGGAATTTTTTCTCGAGGTTAGCGTTTATGTTATTTTTCTCTGAGCCAGCCGGCGCACGCGGCTGCCTGCGGTGCGAGTCATTGTCTGTTCCTTTGTTGGCGCGCGTCGTTATTGGGATTAGGAGACCTAACTTCTACAAATTCACCTTGTCGAGAGTGCCCTGCTCTGTTTGAATCCCGCCAGTTCTGATGGAATTCAGGTCTGTCGTTTTGTCGGTAGTTTACATAGTTTCTTGTTTGTCGGTCACGTGGTGGAGAATTTCTCCCTGAATCGTAACTGTGCGCCGAACTGTTGCCTCTGAAGTTATTATGTCTCCCTTGATAATAATTGTTTTGGTACCCATATTGTCTATTTCTATGGTTATCTCTGTCATATTCATTACTATGGAAGTGCGATCTTTCTCTGTACGTATTTTTCTGCCAACGGTTGTCATATGGGTGGTGTCTTTTTTGGTCACGATTTGTGTTGTGAGAATAGCCTTGTCGTGTCCAGTTATTATTTCTTTCAGTGCGGAATTGCGAAGGATGTGACCTGTAATTGTTGTGTTCCTGTTTTCACATTCCGCGATTGTCAGTGTCAATTTCTAATTCTTGTAAGAGTCCCTGAAAAGCTTCAATGTCGTCTTTGCAACGTCCTGCCAAAATAATATGTCGTAAATGTTCAGATAATTTCATTAAGCAAATGCGGATGATTTTTGAAGGGCTGTATGGGTTTGACAGGTATTGATTCTTGTGCAACATGTCTTCAAAATATTTGACAAGACTGGAAAATTCAGACTGTTCAAAGTGTTTCATCATCATGATGCTATGTTTTACTCGGTCTTGCGTAGCTTGAGACCAATATGCTGAGAGGAAGGCATGATAAAATTCTCCTTCACTGTGACAATCGTGAATGACCGATCGCATTCTTACAGCTGGTTCATTCTCTAAGTAGCCACACATAAATTCTAATCTGTGCTCTAATGACCAGTTGGGAGGAAAACAATGAGAGAACTGATGGAGCCATGCTTGTGGATGAATGTCGTTGCCAGAATTCTTAAATGTTTTGAATTTACGTGTAGTAATGAACAGCTTATAGTCAAAATCATTATGTCGGCGAGTCGCATGTCGGTCATTGTTACGTCGTTTCGGCGGTTCCATCGCAAAATTCGGTGTACCTTGCCAATTTCTTTCATAATTTACGAAGTGCCCTGGGTTATTAATTTGTGGCTGTTCCGTATTTCTATGTCCCTCTTCCCATACTGGAGCGCGAGTGGCCTCTGAAATACGTAATTCTTGTATTACCTGTGTCAGCTGATCTTGTACTTCCCGGATTTCTCTTTGGTGTTGCGTATTAATTTCATTTTGATTTTGTTTGAATTTCCTAACATGTTCACACCCTTCTGTGTCATTAAAGACTACCGGATTTGTGTCATTCAGATTATCATCTACCTTCGTAGATAAATTATTTAGCTGATCCGAAAATTCAACTACTTTCTCTGATAATGAACTAATTTCCTCCATGTGTCTTTCTACTGTGTCCTTTAAGTTTTCCTGAGTTTTTGCAAGTTGCATAACCGAATCGGTAGATGCAACTGAGTCAATTTTAGCTTGCAAGGTCTCATGATTTTCATGAACAATAATTTGCAGTTCTTTTATGGCTGCTTCGCGATTCTGTAATGCATTTTCATGCCGCGAAAAAATAAGTTGAAAATGCTCACAAATTTGTGTTTTTCGTCGTTACAGACTTTTTGACATATCAATTCGATTTTATGTAACTCAGTAGTTAAATTTTCACGTGTTTGTTCAAGTGTGGTGTGAAGATTTTGTTCCATTGCGTCTAACTGTTGCTGTGTTTGTCTCTGGTGTTGTTCCATTGTGTCTAACTTTTGAAGCTTTTGCTGTGTTTGTCTCTGATTTTGTTCCATTGTGTCTAACTTTTGAAGCTTTTGTCCCATTTGTTGCATTAATTGTAATAACAATGTACTGGTGTCTGAAACATGTTCCTCAGTGCTTTTCGACAGTGAATTTGCACCGGCAACATTCACATTTTCACAAGCGGAAAATGTGTCTTGACTCATTTGAGAAAACGGTGAGAACCCAAAACCTGAGTCTACAGTATTTGCAATATTGTGTTCTGTCATTCCCGATTCCTGAGGCGAGCTGTTGCTGACCGATCGATCGATAATGCTTCCCTGTTCACTACCTGTTTCACTGTCTACACCATTATTTGACGCCCGCTCCATTTCCCTATGCACAGTTACCAAATTACTACTTTGAATGTCTGTTAATTCATTACACAGTGGTGCTGGTAAGCTACGCTCGTCGTCACTATTATTTCTCTGTTTACTTTGGAGCCTAGTGTTACGTTTTTCACACGCCATTATTGTCACAATATTTCACACGATAACACAGAAAATAAGAAAACACATTAACATAGCGCTGAAAATAATATCTAGTTAATTGCAAGCTGCGAAATACTTGGTGCAAATTTACATGCGTGCCACACCTGTTTTACTGTACAACAATGAAAGACTGCAACTACAAAGGAGATTCTCTCTACAATTACGCGCTAGCAATAAACAAAATCTACACTAATTACACAAACTACAAGAAAAAATCAGAAGATTCCAGTGAGGTAACTTGAATAGATTAACAAGTTTCGCATTGATAGTGCAGAGTATGCAGTACAGTTGGCCACTAAGGAGCCCAGAAATAAGAATAGAAGAAAAAACATGGAAAAGGTCAAGAGGATGATATACAGTATGGTGGAGGGTGCTTCTGAGAGACAAGAAATAAGAAAAATTAACCGTATAGTAAGTGAGTTACAGTCTTTTGAAACTTTAGAAGCCGTTCGAAAATTTACATTTTCTGCTGCATTTTTCCCTAAATCGCAGAAACCACACCGAGTAGTGTATTCAAATTTTCAGGGATTAATAACATACATATCCTACCTAAAATGATAACACAATGTTACGTATAAATCAAATTATTAGGATAACGTACAAAAAAGTATAAAAAATTTTAACTGTGTGATTAAAAAAATTGTATTTCCCGTAGCAGTGGCTGAAATGCTGTTACTGTAGTTCAGTAGACTCAGAACATACAGTTTAATGTCCTGTAAAATTGTAATGTCAATGGCTGCAGTAGTTCCTGAATTACAGGGAAGCCAAGTCACTTAATTTAACACTGTCGCGATAGCCGTTCCAACTCCCCTTAAAATCCTTGCAACAGGCGCACGACAGCTGTTTGTGTAGGGCGTGCGCTTTCCCGTGTGTACCTACGTGCATGCCGTTCGGTAGACCAGAGCTACAAACCTATCATGGAGTGGGAGAGATTTTCTGTCTTCCTGCACACGCCAGGCCATCATTGGTTAACCATGAGAAGATCCCTGAGTGTAGAAATTTTTTTAAAGTTATTTACAAAATTGTTAGTGGTCAGAAGTTGCAAGGATTACTGGAATTGTCCAGTGAGATTCATACACTAGCGAAAAGAACCGAGTTTCAGAAAGTTGTCACACATCACTTGTGGAACTGCCGCCCTCTTGCACATTCATTCTTTATAAGCGTGGTAAGAATGAACCGGCGATGCAGTCACTGAATTCAGTGGGACGTTGTGTTAATTAATTTTATCATTGGTTAATTACACCATTTTAACGTTCGCTACCAGCTTGTTGCTTCCATCATGCACTTTGGGTATCCTACAGCATTCATACTTACTTTTCCGATATCCTTTCTTTAATCGACAACCGTACTTGCACTCTCTGGCCACATCAGCGATTTAGTTTGAAGATTACTCTTTATCCATGTTTACTCACCTTGCCAAGGTTACATTCCACAATAACAATCCTTAGTCCACTCATTGTTCACATAATTGTCAGTGGTTAGTCCAAATATTGATGATTACGGTAATTAACCAAATTGTTACAATCGCCGCTTGTTTTTGTTGAAAACAGAGGCTCCTTCATTAATACATTCATGTGCTGTGTGGCACCAGTATTTTCATGCTTCATTGTGCACCCGCATAGTCCATTTAAAATTACTTTGTGGTTGATAGGTAGCACTGGTACGGAGCGGAGTTGCCGCCTCGTACACAACATGCCAACCACGTACACATGCAATCGATAGTTGTGTGTGAAAAAAAAAGAGGGGGGGGGGGGGGGCAAGATACCTAGCTCCGCCTGTTGCCAACGTCTTTGATGATAGTGTGGTGGTCCGTGGGGAGCCGGGCGGGGGGGGGGGGGGGCTGCTGCTGCTGCCATAGCGAAGACAATGCTTGAAGATGGCGATTAACATGAGCGTTGTGCATCTTCATATTTTCACGGCGCAAAGACTGATCCATGAAAGTTTGAGCTTGCAGCCACCCGAAATTTTACAGATCAACATGAACATTAGTTACACATGTTGCAAAGTAACAAATTATGTTAACACGTGCGGAAAATTGTAGGGGGTGAATACGCTTAATTTTTGGTAGCACGCTATACCATTAACGGATTCACGCCATTTTCTTTCATTATCAACTGTGTAGTCACTAGAACTGTTGTCAGAATTTAACGAAATAATAAATTTTTCTGTGTTATTTTCGGCCATACATACACTCTTCCATGCTTCATTAATACTTCCTTGTTATGTCTTACAACATTATGCGAATCTGACAACGAAGTCTGGTTTATAGCATCCTTTGTCAGTCTTCCCACTTCTTCCGGCATATATTTTTTGTTGTTACTTGCTACATAAGCCTTAACTTGAGCCAATATGACTTCAGTGGAATTGAAATGGCAGTGATATGATGGCGGTCTGAGGACAGTATGCCCAATTTTTATTTATTTATTTATTGCACTTCATCTACAAATAATTTACAGTTTGCACTCGCTTCTGCGGTAAATTCACTAAAATTTTTAGACGGATTCACCCTTTTTATTGTCACTGATACAGTAATCGTTTTCTAATGTTTTTGGTTGATAACCTGTTGTTTGCTGGAAGGTACTGTAGGTGCCCCATCAAGGGTAGTTGAATGATAGTAGGCGTTGTCCATAATTGTTACCGGCAGTTTACTCAACTTTTTGATGGCTCGTTGATTGCAAGGACAACAGGACGATTCACGGTTTCCAGTTCTGTTTGCCGTTAGTGAGACAAATCTCCATTGGATATTATTACATCGATCAAGAACAAAAACCAAGGAATATTGGTTCACATAATTTGTCACCTTTTCACATTCATGGGTGCAGAAATAAAATAAAAAAGCAGTTTTTTTTACTCTGATAAGAGTATCATGCTAACTTTACTGAGAGCTCTCTTATGGGCACATTACTACATGAACATAATTTTTTTGGATAAATATAACAATAAGGTAATATTTACTACATATTCAAGACCTCTTAGGAGGGAGTTAGTTTTTAAAGGCCCGTAACATAAACTGATCATGTTTTTCAGTGCAGGCTCTCCGAATTAACTGCTGTAGGTTCCTTAATTTCGGAACATGATAATAACTATGTTCACTAAAGGAAAGCAGAAACAAACCGTTTACCAAAGATTAACTTCAGCAGTAGATATTCATGGCCTTATCTTCATAAAAATATTTTTATAGTGACACAGAGCAAAGCAGGTAACTTGATGATGTTCTTTCGAATGAACGATACATTTCCTACCTCAATAAATGTGTATCAGTACAGCACCGTTATTGGCTTCCCAATTTGCAGATATCTGTTTCTGATACTTAGTCATGTAAGTGCCAGAAAGTTTTCTTCATTATGAATTAGTCGTCAATTCTAAGTTTTACCACAAATTTAAATGCAATATGTGCTTCAAATTTTTTAGTGTCCAAATCACAAACTGTAGCATAGACACAAACACAGACAATGCAATTTGCAAATGTGAATTTGTTGTATTCCATGTGCTCGCAAATGCAAAATCCTACGTAACTTTATTTATAACTAAAAAGTGCTACTACCCAGTAGGTTAACATTTAACTCTGTAATAATCTTGAGTTTGAGTCTCTCCTGTATATACATGAATAGATTTGTTTTTCGAGACGGTCCGCATTGACAAAAACACAATTTCTTATTTTTCTTTTTATTCTTCCGACTTGTTTCGCTTGATTTACAGCATCACCATTTGGTTTTGTGTTATCTTCTATAAGACAAGAAAAATGCAGTTGACTGCTAGTACATATGTTAATTTCAGTTTATAAAATCAGTATTTACGTATCTAAAAACGGAAAAAAATTGTGTATAAAACTCGTTACCATGTACTGTGGACGTCCTTGATTTTATGTAATTCAATGTAGTTGTTTTGTTTCACAGTTTATCGTTTACAACCACGTAGAACTTAATGTAGAACAGTTATTTAATTAGAAATTTTTTACTGGGCTTGTTAAGATTATACTTACCATTAATTAATATAATGTGGAATATTTTGTGTGTGTGTGTGTGTGTGTGTGTGTGTGTGTGTGTGTGTGTGTGTGCGAGCGCGCATGCGAGTTTCGGTGAATGGGTTAAGGTTTTATTTACTTTTTACTATTTTATTTTAATTTCTTTATTGCGTCTATGCGTTTGGGAGCGGGTTTATGGTGTTTATGGACTGGTGTTGTCTGATAGTTCTTTGAGGGCGGAAAACAGAGTTCTGTTGCAGAGAACTGTGTATTCATTTTTTACTTGTTTTCCTTCGGTTATAGATTTCTGTATTTGTTAGTTTTCTTCAGTTATCAATTTTTGTGGGAGGAGGGGGCGTTGTAACAGCACGTGAGAATTTTTCAGGCCAGTGTTGATGTTTGTTGGGCTGTATTTCATTTCCATAAAGTGTTCAACAAACGTAGAATGACAGCAACAGAACCATACGCAACACCGAAGAGCTGATACAAAAAACGAAAGACTTCAATATAACCACAACACCCATACTCACATCATTCAACATCACTACCATGTACACAAATATCCCTAACACTGAAACTATCAACTTCATCAAACAACAATTAGAAAGACAGAATGTCATTACCAAACCCAACATAAAAGAATTAGCTAGCATTCTAAAACTGATTACAGAGCAAAGTTATTTCTCATTTGACAACCAGTTCTACCTACAACAGGATGGACTTCGCATGGCGTCACCAGTCAGTGGACTTTGTAATGGTACTTGAATTACGTAACCATTACGGTACCTCAACTTAACCTCTCGATACCAGCAATATTCTAGTGTGTTTCTGTAATGTAGTTAACATATTTCTGAAGCAACATTCAGATTTGATTTCATTAATGTAGAGGTACTTTGATACATCGATATGTTTATATTGCAATGATAATATTCTTATGTGTATTCTTTCTTTTGTCAGTATGATCTTTGACGTACTTGTAACTCTGATTTTTGGGCGCGTAAGCAGTTATTGGAGAATCGGACCTTAAATAAGTCAAGTCTTGGATGTCGTGTTGGAAAGACGCATAACGTAGTCAGCTCATAAAACGTGAACTTTTAACAGTGAGGAAGATGTTTTCAAATATGTTCTGTATTGTGAAGTGATGTTTTGTGTGTTACGTGATATTGCAGCAAAAGTGATAAAAAATGAGTGTAACTTAAATTAGGAGTGCTGATTCCTTTTTACATCACCATTGTGCTAACTTTCAAACGTTTAATCTTCAAGAATGGTTTGTGAAACACATCTATAAAACTTTTGAATATAGCAGAATAAAACCTAGGCCTCTTTGCATCCGAGGTTGGAATCATCACCACCTAGATTTTCGACGATTGAGCCATGATTTTACAACGAGACCAGCGTGGGAAACACGAACAGATGAATGCCTAGTTTATTCATTATTACATGAAATGACTTTATTAACTGTGCTCTAATGCACCTGCCACATAATAACTTTGTTGTTGCTGAGAATGCAGCATTTAACAGCGTGAGCAACACCACAATCATTATTAAATTTTCACCTTTGTTGTGGTAGGGTTGTTAGAACTCCTAACCAACATCTTCCTCAATAACATAGAAAACAAAATATTTGAAACAGTAGTAAAACTCATACAATGTGGGGTTTATACTGGTATCGCTATGTAGACGACATCATATATCTTCTAGATGAAACACCCAGTCGCATTCAACAACTCCACAATGATATAAATGCAGTCCACCTCGAAACAAAATTCACCATTGAAACAGAAAATCACAAAATGTTAATTTTCTTGACCACACAATACACAGGGACAACAAAATCACCAATTCTCCATATTCAGGAAAGGCACCACCGCCAGCATAATCATAAACAAAAATTCTCATCATCTGATTGCACACAAACCAGTTGGTTTCCAGTATGCTGCAAAGACTGAACAAAACTCCACTCAATGAAGACCACTACAAAAATGAATTACAATCAGACAAAAAGAGCTGTAGACGATGGATCTGACGCAATCCTTATAGAGAAAGTGAATCACAAAATTAAAAGAAAACAAAGGGAGCACACAGGAGACAAACCACTTGTCACCAGCTTACACACACACACACACACACACACACACACACACACACACACACGCACACACACACACACACACACACACACACACACACATACAGAACAGAAACACACAGCAGAACACACACTCAAGCACACATGAACAAAAAACACCCATAACAACAACCAAATGGTACACTCTCACTTACAACAAAGTAGTCCTTAGAATAGGCTACATATTCAAAAAACGAGAACTAAGAATAGCCTACAGGACTGACAACTTAATACTGAGAAAACTAAGAGCAACCAAAACATGCACAGACGAACAAGACTCAGCTGATATTTACCAATAGACATGCCAAACTGCAAATCAGTCTACACAGACAAACTGAACAGAAACACACAAGAGCATTAAAAGGTAACGATTGTCATCTACATTTGCTGAAAACTTTATGAACATGAAATACATAGCAACGAACATCAACACTAACCTGAAATTTCTCAAGTGCTGCAACATCCCTGATAAAATTGATAACTGGAAAAATATATCAAATAGAAAAAGGCATGATTGAAGGAATACAAGTAATAAATGAATACCCAGTTCTCTGCAATGAGACAACAACAACCCATAAATGCCCCGAACCCCTTTCCAAACACACTCATTAAAAAATGAAAAAATGAAAATAAAAGAGTAATAATTAAATTCACCTTTTCAGCAACAAACACAATATTCCACATAATATTAATTAATGGCAGGCATAACCTTAACAAGACCAGTCCTATATTTTCAAATTAAATAACTGTTCTACATCATGTTCTATATGGCTGCAGATGACAAACTGAGAAACAAAACAACGACATTGAAGATGGGCAGAGAGGACATAGGAGGACATGACAGGTTGTTTGGTAAGAAATGAGTTGAATTTTTTGCAAGGTATGTTGTTTCATTGGAATAGCAACGTATGGAGAGCAGAATAGGAGTATTCAGAGAGTGGGAAGCAATTCTGGAAGTTTAGCAATGAGCGGAAACAAGATGGCGAAACATGATTGATTAAATCATTGTTGCAATGAGTCTTTGAATTTTATGACTGAAGTTTTCAGTGGAGAAGAGGGCTTGAGGAGGAGAGAAGGAGAAGCACTGTAGTCTGAAGTGATCTTTACCGACACAGGACGTTTATCAAGAGAGTGATCGTAGGTCATCATGATGAAGAAATCAAGACATGAGAAGCATCAGATTGTGCACGTTTCGTCCGATAAGGGCGAGTTTATGGAACAATATCAGAGATTGTATGTGGAGAAGATAACAGCTACTAATTTTGACTCAGTAAATTGGAGAGATAGTGAACTGATGCCGAGAAAGGGACTGTGAAAATAAGACTATTACATCATCTGTGTTCTAGGTAATGCGATCCTGGAACAGTAAAATTATTATCAGAGCATTTTTTGTGAAGGCCAAATGGATTAACTGTGACGGTGAAAATATCCAACAAACCGACATCACACCAGGTAATAACTTATTGTGTTGGTATCCACTGTTGCGACAAAACTGCGTAATTTATGGAACAGCACAGTGAATCCCTAAGTCCCATCTGAAGTATTTTAAAGTAATTGTAGTAGCCAGACATTATTTATGCGGACTTACGTGAAGAGAAAAAAAATTTATTGTATATTTATGGTGAAGCCATATTCAAAAAGAACAGAAGCGTTGTGTAGGCATGTGAATTTAACAGCCTGCCATTGAAAGAAGTCAAATATGGTTAAAAGCAAAGCACATCAGAACTGTGGTAGTTAATCAGAAATACAGTAGCAAAATATAACTTAATACGTTCAGCGCCTCAAAGAGAGGTTTAAGACATTACTTGCAGTCGAATGGTTGGCATTACTGTATAAAATGCATTCAAGAAGAGGTTTCTAATGTGCCATAGATGTTGCAGAATTTCGTTAACAGCTTCGATCTCTTTGATAACATATCTCCTTTATGCCTCCATAATCAAATTTCGGACTCACTTTTACCTGGTTTACAGCTCCAGTGGAGACATAATCCATTCACAACTAGTTGCGTACAGATTGCTTAATAGAGTTTAGGTACATCACAACAGGTAAAATTGTATAACTTCGTATAAGAAAATTTCCACTAACAGCTTCGATCTCTTTGATAACATATCTCCTTTATGCCTCCATAATCAAACTTCGGACTCACTTTTACCTGGTTTACAGCTCCAGTGGAGACATAATCCATTCACAACTAGTTGCGTACAGATTGCTTAATAGAGTTTAGGTACATCACAACAGGTAAAATTGTATAACTTCGTATAAGAAAATTTCCACTAACGGCATTCATACTCTGTGACTCTGCTTGAGTCAAGACATATTCCATTTTACGTACTTAGATACTTAATGATATTGTTATTGTATCTCTCTCTGTGAATATGTGCGTGTGTGTGAGAGAGAGAGAGATAGATAGAGAGAGAGAGAGATAGGCTTACTTTTTACTTCCAAATAAACATGTGAGACTTCGCCATTTGTTAGTTCAGAGTGTAATTTGTTCAGTGCTGACTTATCACGGTAGAAAAACAGCCAGTGAAAACCTCTGATTACGAGCAGTGACAGTTACTCAAATGGTTCAAATGGCTCTGAGCACTATGGGACTTAACTACTGTGGTCATCAGTCCCTTAGAACTTAGAACTACTTAAACCCAACTAACCTAAGGACATCACACACATCCATGCCCGAGGCAGGATTCGAACCTGCGACCGTAGCAGTCGCGCGGTTCCGGACTGCGCGCCTAGAACCGCTAGACCACCGCCGCCGGCGACAGTTACTCCACCATTCGTTTATAGACAAAGAAGAACAATATTCCAGTGCCTGTTGGTCGCGCATCGTAACAGAGTAGTAAAGAGAGATTGTAGGTACATATCTTTAACTTATCACCTTTAAACGGCGCATTATGTATGATGTCGAAAGTTAGAAGCTCCTCTGGAAGAAAACAGAATAGAATTAAACTGATATGTATGCTCACCTAATTGATATAACCTTCTGTGAAACACTGTTCAGCTGCCAGTACGAGTTTCAGTGCACATCAGACTGAAATTAATCGCGTCGTAAGTTGCCAGCGTTTCCGCGATTCAAAGTAACAGGTTTCTATCGCCATTAAATCCCCAGTGTCTTAACGACTGTTATTAGCGCGGCAGCGTCCAGAAGTAGTAAGTAATTAGACCAGACGTGTCCAGAGTTCTCCAGTGGTGGTACAACAACACAGAAGACACTTTCAATTACAGGAATGGTTGTGCTACGGCATACAGTGTAGTGTGAGGCGCCTGTTTGACGCGTCTTTGTAAAGACGATATCCAAGTCGCTTCCATGTCTGATTGAATGAAATCATTAACTAATTTAGTAGTTGTGATTACTCAGTAAAGGTGCCCTATAAAGGTTCTTTTTTAAAATTCGTAACGAACATCGGGATTTAATTTCAAAAGCAAATGTTCCTGTGAAAACGTTTCACACGTCTGGATGTTGCGGACTAATTTAAGCACGCTTGTCAAAAAGATAGCCCCGCCTCAGGAACTTCAAGTTGATAGCGTGTAACATAGCCTTTAGTATTGATATCGAGCTCCATTCAGGTACGTCATACGCAGCTCAAGCCATTCATTAATCATTATGCCCCCTTTCCAAAAGGTTCCACAGATTTTCTTTGGGATGAAGATCGGGTGATTTAACAGGCCAATCGATACGATGCCTGAGAGTTCTTCAAGCCAGAAACGCCTGGGAGCAGCTCCGTACACAAGGGTGTTGTCATTTTGGAAGACGGAATTTCCCGCTGCACCGCTGCATAGACGCCTACACACCATAAAGAAGGGCCTTACTTCTTCACCGAGAATGTTCATATAAATATCCTGATTACTGATCACGGCAATATGATTGAGTGGTTCCGAGAAAAACCCTCAAAATTTCACAGTAGCCTACCACCTCCGGTTTGCACTACACCTTCCACACTCTGCGACTTGAACCATTCACTGTGCCTCCGGTCAACTCGACCCCTTGCTTTATTTGTGTGGATAGGAAACTGCGTCTCACCGCACCATACTACACGGCTTCAGTCGGCTGCTGTCCGGTTTGATGGCACACTGAAAACATGGATCCTCATTCACTGCTTTAACCAAAGGAGTTGCGTGAGATGCGCAGCTCCAAATGTTTATAGCACGCTGTGTTCGCTCGAAAATCGGTTCAGATAAACTTGCATACCCTGACAACATTAGTTCCTGTTGGCTTTGAGAACGATCATCAATGAAGAGATCTATGTCGCTGTCTTTTTGTGATCACTATTGTTACGGTTCCTTGTGGATCCCTTGGACAGACTGTGTTTATAAACCGCCAAATCTGGTAATCAAGTTTACGGTGTGGTAGTAGGTACATCCAGACACGGTTGCTCCTTTTTTCCGTTGTGTCACGTCTCCACATGCCTCTCTCCTTCGGCAGTTCCATAGGATCGGCGCCGGCCGAAGTGGTCGTGCGGTTCTAGGCGCTGCAATCTTGAGCCGCGAGACCGCTGCGGTCGCAGGTTCTAATCTTGCCTCGGGCATGGACGTGTGTGATGTCCTTAGGTTAGTTAGGTTTAACTAGTTCTAAGTTCTAGGGACTAATGACCTCAGAAGTTGAGTCCCATAGTGCTCAGAGCCATAGGCTCGGCTTGGCATAGATTCACCACTTCACTGCCATGTCACTGTCAGATAGCTGGCTGGTACCGGATGTACACCATCCACAACTCTCCAGAGTGGTCAGTAAGTTCTTTTAAATTACCGAATAGTACCTTCTCCGAAATACGTAGCTGGATGCACGTTCAGCAGACCGCGGTAAACCTCCAGCGCAAGTTTTCCGGTACGTCAAGTGTGGTCGCTGTGTGGAACACACGCACCGGCAAGCCACTGTGTCACCTACATTTTTTTCTTCGCATAAACCTCCTTTCTTAATACCTGCCGCCTACTTACGTTTTCACTTCTCAAGGCCAACAACCACAAGTGGAACTAACATAATGCATTGAAAAGCGAATTATCTCTGACAGTTGGGAAGACTATTTTACGTTGGCACTCTTATTAGCTTTTGACCTCTTGCCAGCGCTCTAATAGAAGCGTAATATATTATAATATTTTTTTTCTAATTTATGGCATTCACACTTTATATGCTGCAGTCTTTTTCTGAAAGTAAAAAATTTATTCCGGAAAATTAAGAATATTCCAGATGTGAAAGCATCTTCCACAGTGTGACTCGCCATGTACCTAGAAATAAATAATCTATCGAAATTTAGCGGTATTGCTATAGAGAAAATCTTGTTAGTAGTGTATTTAATCATATATCTCTTAGAATGTTGCAATTCTACACACCAATAATCAGTAACTGAAATCAAACTAAACAGAAGTGTTATGGACAATCCAGTTAAAAGTTCAATACATTTTGAAATAGAAACCACTGAAAACTAAAACCGCTATCCATTTTCATGACAGGTAAAACTATCCACACATCAAATTCATCTTCAAATATGACACGTTCTGTGGTAAAGGTCCTTTTTTCTGCTTGCAGGCGCAACTTAATTGTCTGCATGTTATTCAAATAGCTCTAGAAATGGCACTTTGCTTGCCATAAACCTCTATGCCTGAATGATTAATAACTTATTTAATTTAATGTGTTATACCACATGCGGCATTAAACCCGTTTCCAAAGTTTTAAGACGTTTGAATTTTCAGCTAAGCAGGACGTAAGTCGAAACTAATTTCTTTCTTTGTTCAGTTAGCAGTTTCAGTTAGCAGTCTGAATGACCTTGAACTGGATAAGATATCCTTCAGTTGTTCTTCTAAAATTGCTACCTTTCACGATGGAGGGTGAAAGACGAAGTATGGTACTCAAGCTCATTTTATACTGATTAATCCCGGAATCCGTTATCGATCTCAAATAAACTAATTAATTGGAATAATTGACCAGCAAATATCACAAATTTCTTGTATATCAGGAGATAAAAGGTCTATGTACTTTCTTTTGAAAAATAACTAAACACTTTATACTTCTTGAAAAAGGACAATCAGAAATAACTTTCACTTCATAACAATTTTATTAGCGTCGTATAATAATACACGGATATCAATAGAAAGATGAAAAGACATTAACTGACAAACGTTCAAAGGCAGAGTGACTCAATGCACAAATACATTCAACAAATAACATATCTTTTTGTTCGTTTTTTTTTATTTTTTAACTTCAGCGCATTAAATTATATCTTGATCTTATTTCATAGAGCAGAAAAATCTCTGGAGTGGGCATTACATTCTGCGTATGTTGTCAACATCAAGCTGTAATCGTCACGTGATCTTGGGACGATGTTGTTTGTTTAAGGCCAGTTCACGCTGGCCGCCACAACACTTCAATTAACGTCACATCAAGATATTTCACAATGCACTTGAAATGGCGGCTTTCACACAGACCGTCATTGGCTCGTCATGCACATCACGTTGCGTCAAGGTTTCGCGGAAAGGAAGTTCGACGGTATCGTTATCTGCTAACATCGTCAAGCTCAAAAATTTTCGCCACATTCACTCATGTCCTAGTACTGGATTAGGTGTTTTGTTTTTTCTTCAGCTTTATTTTATTATTGTGTTTTGTTTTCGTGTCAAATTTTAAATGTTCCATGACGACTTGGATATTTTTGCCATTCAGTGTCCTTACACAAACGAGGTCAGATATCTGAAGGAGAAAAATTGGCAATTTCCATTAAATAATGTTTTAAGTGAAAAGGTCCGTTTTAGTGAAGGTGAAATATACCGCTGTTTATGACTTCTTGAAAGAACAGAAAAGTTAAACAGGCTCGATGTATTCCATTGTACCTGTTGTTTCAGGTGTTTTATGTATATGTAGTTTCCCTAGCAAGTAAATGTGGATGTTTTGAAATGTTGTTTTTCATCTCAGCGCTTTAACAAACAAAATTGATCAAACATGTAAGTTATGATGTTTGCTTTGGCGATTAATGAACTTGGTCGTCATTAGTTCCTCGATTTCGATACTACACTCTGACTTACTGTATCACGGATGATGATTTGTGCGTTTCCGCCATTAGATGCTTTGCTAAGAGAACTGACGTGACGTGACGCGATGTGACGTGACGCTACGTGACGTGACGTATGGTGCAGGTGACGCTGACGTGACAGTGCGATAAAGTTATGCCCATTCATTTTGCTCTGAAAATCTATTCCAGATACGAAATGCAAATTTCTGTGGTGTCTACAACACGACTATACCAAATCTGGTGCACCTATGAAGGGAATTTGTCTGTACTGGTGGTATAATAACATTCAAAATTTCTAGGACAAACTTACGCCATACCGAGATCACATGATTACATTGGCAAAGTAGTTTGACAACAGAGAATCAACTCTTCGCGTCTTAACACTCATTGTAGAGATATTTCTACCCTATGCAATATTCAGAAATCAGCAACAGTCGGCGCAGGATGATCTTGCAAACGCTAACCTTCGCTTCAGTTGTGCCAGTCGTCAGTACAGCGAAGATACTGTCGTCTCGTACTGCGTTGCCCTAACTCTACACATGCAACGAATGAAAACAAACATTCATATAATACAAAATAACAATAATTTAAAACAGAGCAAAAATAACATTTCTATCAAGCTACATGATATGACTCGCTTATATTAAGCTGTCTTATCACCCGTATACGTAGGGCGGTAAAATTCCGTGTAAAAGCTCACGAATTCTGCTACACAACATTCCCTCCCCTCAATAGCCTAGCGATGCAGTCATCACCAAGCATGGGCCATAAGTACTAATGTTGCAGAGCTTAGATTCTCTGAAATGGCTAGTTAAGTTTATCCCACCTCACTTCGGGGCCAGAGTTCCCTTTTGCAGATTTCTCACACATTCTTATTACCTTACTATCCAGTTTTAGTACAGAGAACCAAAATCATACCCATGGCTTCCACACCTCTTTCTGCTCGCAATAACATTGGTGTTTCTTCACTTCCTGTTTTCCTGGCTGAATGCTCCATAATATTATTATAGTTTTATACAGATATGTATATACCTAACGGTAAACGTCTAAGGAACAGTGTTTGGATGTTTAAATGTAACCCGTCATTATGACATACATGCACTACACATTATCGATCCTTAAATTGACAGAATGAAGCATTTTGAATGATATCTAGGCAGATTTTGTGATTGATAATTCTGTTATTTGTAGCACATTCTGGGCCCTTGAAATAGCCTATGTGACGCCAGTCTCTCATATAAAGAATGTGTATTTTCGTACTACGGACGAATTGCAGTCATCTTCTTTGTAGTCTAACGATTCTGTGCCAGTCAACACAAACGGATATTTATTCTTTTAAGTTTCAGCTATAGGAAGTAAGTTAACATTAGCCACCAAGAGAAAGCGTCGTCATTTCATGACGTCTCTCTTTACAGTGCTCCATGCATGACCCATTGCTTAATTGTTGCGACGAGGGCAACACATCTGAGTAAGCATCTTTGTAGATTATTCCAGATGGCTAGTCCAGTGACACTCAAGACTCCACACTTCTGTAAGAATAGCTGTTTACTTACTTGCTTGGCAGGCACCAACACCGGCTCGCCCCTGGAAAGCATCCTACGTTAAGTAAAACTTCTCTTTGTAAATTTACACCACTGACTCTGCCTGTGTGATCTGGCACATAAACCTATAATATCTGGACCACACATGGTATGACCAGGCTAGAAGTGCAGTCCCTTAGCAGCCTGTAGTCCCAAATACCTAAGTAATTCTGAAAAGTGAACTTGTGTCATCGCTCCATGTGAAGACAGTACTGCTGTCTCCACACAGACACTTTCAGCTGGGACGCTCATTGTGCACAAAATTAATGTCTCTGCATCCACGTCTCTCTGTATGTCACATTAACCCCAGGTTCGAAAGTAGTCTATGCCCTAATGTGTCACCAATCACTCCATCAATAGCCTTACTTAAAATTATTCTTCGTCTTTCAACCAATTTTCAGCAACACTACTTATATGCCCTAATTTAACAGTATTTGTAGTAAATGAGTTTATGCCTTGTATATTTACTCTTAATATATTTTCTCTCCTTTCTCACGGAAAGTGAGATCCATTTGTCGTCCTCATATATAAAAACAGTTGCTCCTCACTCGTTACATTGGTTCTACTTAAAGAACTCCACTCAGTATTGTTTGTTCCTGAATGTTTGTACTATCACTTGTTCTCCTAGTACTGGTCTTAGTAACCAGACGTAACAGTTTAAACTCAAAACCAGTCAAATCTTGACTTAAGGTGATGCTGATTTTGCTGCCAGCCAGTGTGGCCGAGCGGTTCTAGTGGCTTCAGTTTGGAACCGCGCGACCGCTATGGTCACAGGTTCGAATCCTGCCTCGGGCATGGATGTGTGTGCTGTCCTTAGGTTAGTTAGGTTTAAGTACTTCTAAGTTCTAGGGGACTAATGAGCTCAGATGTCAGGTCCCATAGTGCTCAGAGCCTGTATCACTGTTACTGCACTTCTTTGTGGATCTACTACTCAGTAAAAGTCAGTCCCAGATCTTCGATGTCTCCGAACTGGTACCAAAACTATATATATATATATACTTTTACAAGCACTTTACCAACTAGTTGGTGTCATATATATATATATATATATATATATATATATATATATATATATATATATATATATATATATATAAAAACCAATCTACTAGTCGGTAGCTGGTAAAGAGCTTGTAAAAGTATAATAAAGTAATTAGTGGCAGTGTTATTCTATAAATGCCCCCAATAACTTTAAACACTATTTCTTACGAAAGCAGGGAGTTGGTTTGTGGGATTTTGGTGACTTTTAGGGGATCCAAATATCAGTACAAGCATTTCTAAGTTTCTATGTCATGTTTCGATATTTTATGATATGATTCAACCATTTCTAGATCACCTATTTGGAATCTGGGAGCTGTGGTTGGACAACTACTGTTCCACATTCTAGGTTAAACATACACAGGTTCACTTTGTATTGCTATTGGAGCCTCTCACTAGGTAACAGTCCTATTAACAAAAGTAACACTTGTCCAATTACTTTTCTGCTTACTCTCTCTAAGGGAGTCAACACTGTAATCAAATGAGGCAGCTCATTTAAGATTTTTTAAGACTTGCACATTAAGCTGGTGCATCGAGAATATTTAGAAGGACAGTATGTTCTACAAAAACAGTGTAATTCTTTCATCACACGTTCTGCCTAACTTCCTAGAAGGTGATATTCGGATATATGCTTGAAATCATTTAGCTGTAAAAATTTTTGCGTTGCTCAGTTACTTAATGGATTACTGTTGGCAGATAAGTATCCTTTGACCTCTGTTGGTCCATTGTGGGCAGAGGACATCAGCTGGTTAAGTAACTGTCGGTGTCAATGAAATTCACCAACAACGATGTAACTTAAGATGTTATTTTATTTTCAAGGCTACCAGTTTTAGCATTTCATTATGCCATCCTTAGGCCCCACATGAATCTCTTCAACTAAACGAAAATGTAATATACAGCCATACATCATTGGATGTCGTGAATTCAACTGCCATCAAGTCTTAGAATGAAGCGCTACTATAACGATTGAATTCACAACATCCAGTGATTTATGGCTGTATGTGACATTTTCGTTTATTTGAACAGATGCATATGGAGCCTGAAAAGCGGAAACTAGTACCCTTCAAATTCAAATAAAATAATACCTTAAGTTACACAGCTGTTAGTGAATCTAATTGAGATGACAATTACCCTTTAGGCAGTTTCCACTGTATGAAGTAACCACTAGTCAAACACTGAACTGTGCTGTGTGTATTGACTCTTTCTAATGTATGCAGTTTCACACGTTTATAGAAACTTTCTAAACAATTACGTAAGTAACAATTCTTAAATCTTGGTGAAGGGGACGAAATAATACTATGTCAATGAGATCCCACAATCCCTTTGGAATAATAGGATGGAGCCCATGTCTAACAGGAGGGGTCATATTCTTCACCTTTGACATAACTGACAGAATTTTAGAACCACCAGCCTAGTCTAGTCATGTGTTTAAATCAATAACATTCCAGTTTATGTTTGACACGTTTTCTCACCCAAAAATGATCATAGCCTTCATGTATATTTGTAATTAATTCTTCTGTTGCTGTACATGGTACACAACCTCTCCAATTTTTTTCTAAATTGGACATTTCCCAATAAAGTACACCTTCATATATTTCCCATTGGTTTGAAAGATTAATCATGTACTTTCATTCCCTCACAACATCATTTATTTTTGTTCCCTTGGATCGTACATAAGCTTGAATATTATGCACTCAGAAAGCCGTTTGAATTTTCGACAACGAGCTCTAATTCACGAAAAGTATATGCGATTCTCAGCTCCTCGTCCTTCGGTAGCTTTTGTATCACTTATCCCTTTGAACAGTCGTGACGAACAATCTGGAACAATATTTTGTACAGCCTTTATACGAGAGGCATTCAATAACTGATGCAACATTTTTTTTTCTGAAAGCGGGTTGATATTATTCGAGATTCTAATACAACCTCCTATTCTCAACTCTTTCGGCTACAGAACCAGAATTTACAACAAAATCTCTGTTCAATGTGGGAGCCCCACGCCAGCTTACTGAGAGGGCCTGTATGTGCACATGCAGGTGCAATTCAGTTGGTCGACGTTGGAGGCAACATCTTGCTGCATCAATAAGGTCCCCATCATCTACGTACTGGTTCCTGCAGAATGCATCTTTCATTGGGCCATGGATGAGCTAGAGCTGTCCAATGAAGTTTTGTTAACTCCTCTTAGGTACACAAATTTGTCGAGACCTTGCGTTGTGCAGTGAGTTTTTTGATTGTGATCATTGATCACCTCAAATTAGGGTGTCCACACATTCCAGTATTGCAGGAGTCACACCTGCATGCAGCAGGCTGGCATGTGGGAAATCGGAAAGGTAGCCGCGACCTAGTTGTGATGATGACAGACATCTCACCAAACGACTCATCGTCCTTTTGTTCCCTACCAGGTCTCGGCAGACATTCTGCAGGCGCTTATGAATATCTGTGACGCTTTGGTTTTCCGCCAAAAGGAATTAGGTGACAGTTTCTGCGTGGAACAAGGCTCCATTACATACGCCATTTTGAAGGGTACATACACTCCTGGAAATGGAAAAAAGAACACATTGACACCGGTGTCTCAGACCCACCATACTTGCTCCGGACACTGCGAGAGGGCTGTACAAGCAATGATCACACGCAAGGCACAGCGGACACACCAGGAACCGCGGTGTTGGCCGTCGAATGGCGCTAGCTGCGCAGCATTTCTGCACCGCCGCCGTCAGTGTCAGCCAGTTTGCCGTGGCATACGGAGCTCCATCGCAGTCTTTAACACTGGTAGCATGCCGCGACAGCGTGGACGTGAACCGTATGTGCAGTTGACGGACTTTGAGCGAGGGCGTATAGTGGGCATGCGGGAGGCCGGGTGGACGTACCGCCGAATTGCTCAACACGTGGGGCATGAGGTCTCCACAGTACATCGATGTTGTCGCCAGTGGTCGGCGGAAGGTGCACGTGCCCGTCGACCTGGGACCGGACCGCAGCGACGCACGGATGCACGCCAAGACCGTAGGATCCTACGCAGTGCCGTAGGGGACCGCACCGCCACTTCCCAGCAAATTAGGGACACTGTTGCTCCTGGGGTATCGGCGAGGACCATTCGCAACCGTCTCCATGAAGCTGGGCTACGGTCCTGCACACCGTTAGGCCGTCTTCCGCTCACGCCCCAACATCGTGCAGCCCGCCTCCAGTGGTGTCGCGACAGGCGTGAATGGAGGGACGAATGGAGACGTGTCGTCTTCAGCGATGAGAGTCGCTTCTGCCTTGGTGCCAATGATGGTCGTATGCGTGTTTGGCGCCGTGCAGGTGAGCGCCACAATCAGGACTGCATACGACCGAGGCACACAGGGCCAACACCCGGCATCATGGTGTGGGGAGCGATCTCCTACACTGGCCGTACACCACTGGTGATCGTCGAGGGGAGACTGAACAGTGCACGGTACATCCAAACCGTCATCGAACCCATCGTTCTACCATTCCTAGACCGGCAAGGGAACTTGCTGTTCCAACAGGACAATGCACGTCCGCATGTATCCCGTGCCACCCAACGTGCTCTAGAAGGTGTAAGTCAACTACCCTGGCCAGCAAGATCTCCGGATCTGTCCCCCATTGAGCATGTTTGGGACTGGATGAAGCGTCGTCTCACGCGGTCTGCACGTCCAGCACGAACGCTGGTCCAACTGAGGCGCCAGGTGGAAATGGCATGGCAAGCCGTTCCACAGGACTACATCCAGTATCTCTACGATCGTCTCCATGGGAGAATAGCAGCCTGCATTGCTGCAAAAGGTGGATATACACTGTACTAGTGCCGACATTGTGCATGCTCTGTTGCCTGTGTCTATGTGCCTGTGGTTCTGTCAGTGTGATCATGTGATGTATCTGATCCCAGGAATGTGTCAATAAAGTTTCCCCTTCCTGGGACAATGAATTCACGGTGTTCTTATTTCAATTTCCAGGAGTGTATATCGCGCCACCTATCAGAACTTCATGAAGCTGAAGCGGGAATATTGCACGATTTCCCACAACAAATTCCACAACATTTCAACCGAAAGTGCCAGAGAAAAAATATGTTTCGTTATTTATTGAATGCCCTTGAATTTCATACTTCAGATTCAAATTCCTGAACACTTATCAATTTCTGATGGATGAAGTAACAGCTCACCAGTAATCCCTCTACCTCACTAACCTCGCATTGAAAAATCGCGCAGGAAATTCCTCAATCTGAAGCATCTGATGCTAATTTGAACTCTTCCTATAGATTCGGATGAAATTAGATCTGTGCATTTACTAGTTCTCTCTTTATACTACCAAAAATATTTTCTCCTACTCCCCCTCCCCCCCACCCCCCCAGTGGTTTCAGTTTGCGTAATTCCGTTGCTGGTGTACACGTTAAGTGTTTCCTCAGTATAAACCGCCTGAAAAATCCTACCATTCATAAAAGACACTTTCACTGTTTTCTGTTGCTTGGACTAGGATGCAAGGAAATTGCTTCTTCAAAAGCTAGATTTTGTTTAAGCCCTTAACTATGCGTAATATAACCATCATGTTTCACTTCCTGTATTCCAAAAAAGATTTATACAATTTAGTTGTGTATCCTTTCTCTTTCGTTTTCGTTAATAATTCCCTTGATAGATCTGTGGGCTAATTCCTGGCCCAATTTATTAGTAAACGTCATCAATACAGGGTGTTTATATCTGTAGTAGGTATTCCCCTTGACCGATATCTAACGCAAAATCCAGCACTTTGGCGTACATTCGACAGGGAATATCTTCACTATCTGGAATCTGGATGCAACAACATCTGCCAGTAGCCAGCCATTAGATTCATATACTAATGTATGTAGCTCCATTAAGTTTCATTAAAACCTCTTCCATTGTAATAAGACGATATCACTCCATTTCGATAATTTGATTCAGTTCCATAGCCTCCAGATTCGTACGTACACTGCCTCTTGGTTTCTTTACAGCTAATAGTGAATTACTTGAAGCTGTCTGAGCTCTATCAATAACGGTTCACTCTATCATTCTAACGATTCCTCTCACAGTTTTTTCTTATAGTGCTAAACGTGTAGCGTTCTCTTCATGTAATGAATTATTTTAGCTGAATTTACTTTTCATCTCCGTTTCAATACCATTGACAGGCTAATCTATGTCTCTTCCACGATCGCTACTGTCCGCTTCCACGAGTAAGTTCACAGAAGCAGTTAGTTACCTGTACCTGTAGACTCAGCGTAACCTGTTCCTCTCCTTATATTTCTACCAGCTGTCACATTTCCAACTGACATGAAGGTTATTAAAACCAAGCGAGGCTCTGTGGTTTATAAGCGAATCGATAACTAACAGTAATGACACATCATACATGTAACGAATAGGAAATAACGGCTAAATATTTTCTCATTTATACTGGAAGTGAGAAACACACCTTCCATAACTGGCTGACCTTTTGTTCAGTGATACCTATAGTCTTAACTTTCGTAACTGGCAAACCAAGATAGTTATGTTGTTTTCCCTTGTATTCGAAAAGTTTTTTTACCAGGATATTAATACCGCTTCCTGAATCTAAACTATTGTTCATCCACATTTCATGAGTGTTCCCCTGATTACGGTATTCCCACAGATATTATTTCTGATTTCTTTGTCTTCAGAAAAACAAATCTTATTGCAAACTTCTTCTGTGATTATACACCAAAAATTAATAAACCTTAGCGTGATTGTTACTGCAGGCTGGCTGTCCCAGAGGCTGACCTCCACTCCAATATGGCATCAGTTCCCTCAATTTTCAGTGATTATTTCCCCAGTTTGATGAGGATTTACTATCATGGCCTGATGCCGTTGCATTCTGTGCGTTTTTAGATCGCTCTCATTTCGTTCTTTGGTCTCAAAATCAGAATTCTGTCTTCGCACCTAACAATATCCATTGCTTCATCGTTATTTCTTGTCTGCTCCGAATTACCTTCCTTACTGCATTCTTCCCTACTTTTCCTAATCCTGTCATCTTCTCTTACGTTATTAAGAATATCTAGTTGCTGTAGGTAGCTCAGTATAGTACTAGCCCTTAATCACTTTCCATCCCTTTTTTCCTCTCACATAGACAGGCATCTGTCTAATAAGTACCCTGTAATATTTATCACTAATGGGTTCATCCATAAAGTTCCTACGATTTAAATGCCACTCAAAATAGTTTCTAAATGACCACCATCATTTAGCATAAGGGCCAGGATCTAGTAGTTCTTGAGCTACCTTTTTCCCTCTGATGGCATTTGTTTTCCTATTACTGTGAAATATTTTTCTAGTTTTTGAAATCCTGTTCCTGAAGGACCACTTATACTGCGGCTTCTGCCCTCAAACCCCTTATCACAAACTAAGTTTTGTTGTTATTTTCCCATGTATAAGCTGGAGCTCCCTCAAAATTACAACTGGGTGTAGCTCCCATTGGGGTTTAAAACATGGGGAACGACTTGCAGACTCACTACTGATGGATAAATAAAATTCTTCCCATCATTCACTCAGTAACTGAGATTTGATGTCTTTGATCTCCTTAGTATGGTGAGAGCACTATGAACTTCTTTTACTTGTTTCAGGATCCAGTGACTCCCCTACACAGTTTGAAAAATCGAGTACATTTTCACCTCCCTTTCTTTTCATTATCACTACTTTTGTCCGTAACATGTAGTCTTTTGTGAGAAGAACTGAAAGAGGCGTTTGCACACTTCCAGGAAACGGTCCACTGTCTTTTTTGCAAATCATTGTCTTCCACACAGTATGCACGTCCTTTAATGGTTATGGTTTGAAGTACACTCAGTGAATTGCAGTTATCATGTACTTGTTACCTCATATTCTTTAGCTCTATGCTCCACATCCATTCGATTAGCTATTGTTATAAATTACACATTCTGCTTTTCCAATTTGTTGTTATACAGAGTGGTCCAAAAGTGTTGAGATTCTTTGATATTTAATACCCTTGGAACAAAATGACACATCGTTGCAATTTTGCGCGGTAGCGTAGTCCACTGTTTTCTCAACAGATCTTGGCGCATGTTTTCCAGCAGATAACTTTGAACGAATGAAGTAAGACCGTCGTTTGAGAAACGCATGGTGGGGTTTAACTGGAGCGCGAAGTACGAAAACATGATGGTTGTACAACGGCAGTGGCGTAATGTGCACGGAATTCATCCACCAAGACGTAAACAATTTATCCAACTCGGGATAAATTTGAGCCGACTGTACTGTTCAGCATTTGCGTAAGGAAAACTCTGGCAGACCAAAAACACCAACAAGTCCATTTTCCAGAGGCCGTGTGTCGCAACATTTTACTTCGTCATCTCAGAAATCTGTGAAGAAGGTTGCACGTGAGAGCGGGATGAACAGATTAAGCGTTCAACGAATTCTGAAGGCTGCAAGGTGGAAAGTGTACATTCCAAGATCGCTGCACACTATGAACGAGGATACTCGGATCGAAGGATGGAGTACTGCATCTGTTCTGAAGGTATGCTTCTCAAGGATGAACGGTTTAAAGGGATGGTTATCTGCTCTGACGAGGCGCAGTTCAAACTGAACGGCACTGCAAACCGCCATAACTGCATGTACTGGGCTCGTAAAATCCTCACATTCACGTGGACAAACATGTTGATCTACCGGGTGTCAATGTGCGGTATGGTCTGTCATCGAGCACTCTGATAACAGTTGGTGGTTTCTTTAATTTACCCTCGATATGTTGGCGAAAAAACCTGTTTAATTCCGGACGTACGCATAAAACATCATCCAAAATTGTACTAAACGTATTCTCTGAAAATTATTTCGAGCAGTTAGTTCATGAGCCCACGCCAATAGTAACGGTTGTGAAAACACACTTGACCTCTTAGGAACAAATAATTCTGAGTTAATAACGAGGCTGAATACTGCAGTCCCAAATCCTCCAAAAATAAACGAAAAATATACCTATGCAGAAAAGCAGATAATTCACTTCACGCCTTCCTAGGAGACAACTCCACTCCTTCCAAATTAACAATACAAGTGTAGATCAGATGTGGTTTGAATTCTGAGAAATATTATCGCAGAAATTGAGAGATTTGTACCAAATAAAGTAACAAACGACGGAGCTGATCCTCCTTCGTACACAAAAAACGTCAGATCACTGTTGCAGAAACAACGTAAGAACACCCAAAATTGAAACAGACAAAAAAACGTCCAAGATTTGCGATCTTTTACAGAAGCTCGAAATTAAGCGCGGGCTTCAGAGTGAGATGATTATAATAGTTTCCACAACGAAACTTTGTCTCGAAACCTGGCAGAAAATCCAAAGAGATTCTGGTCGTATGTAAAGTACGCTAGCGGCAAGACTGAATCTGTGTCTTCTCTGCGCGATAGCAATGGAGATATTATTGAAGACCGTGCTGCCAAAGCAGAATTACTAAACACAGCCTTCCGAAATGCCTTCACAATAGAAGACGAAGTAAATATTCCAGAATTCGAATCAAGAACAGCGATCAACATGATAGCGTAGAAGTAGATATCCTCGGACGAGAGAAGCAACTGAAATCACTTAATAAAAGCAAGTCTTCTGGTCCAGACTGTGTACCAGTTAGGTTCGTTCCAGAGTATGCTGATGCAATAGCTCCATGCTTAACAGTCTTATACAACCGTTCGCTCGACGAAAGATTCGTACCTAAGGACTGGAAAGTTGCACAGGTCACACATATAGTCAAGAAAGGTAGTACGTGTAATCCACTAAATTACAGGCCCATATCATTAAAATCGATATTCAGCAGCATTTTGGAACATATATTGTGTTCGAACATTATGAGTCGTCTCGAAGAAAAGGGTCTATTGACATACAGTCAACACGGATTCAGGAAACATTGATCTTGTGAAACACAACCAGCTCTTTACTCGCATGAAGTGTTGGTGCTATTGACAAGGGATCTCAAATTCTTTCCGTAATTCTGGATTTCCGGAAGGCTTTCGACACTGTACCACACAGTCGGCTTGTAGTGAAATTGCTTGTTTACGGAATATCGTCTCATTTATGTGACTGAATTTGTGATTTCCTGTCAGAGAGGTCACAGTTCGTAGCAACTGACGGAAAGTCATCGAGTAAAACAGAAGTGATTTCTGGCGTTTCCTAAGGTACTGTTATAGGCCCTTTGCTGTTCCTAATCTAAATAAACGACTTGGGAGACAAGGAGAGCAGCCGTCTCGGGTTGTTTGCAGATGACGCTGTCGTTTATCGACTACTAAAGTCATCAGAAGATGAAAACAATCGCAATCTAGCCACCAGCAAGGTTGAACCACATGAAGATGTCGGACAGTTGCTCTGAGGAAATATTGTGGAATTTGCACAACGTGATCTGTGAAGACTTTTTACGACACATCCTCCGGGAAAACTTGAAGAGTCACAAATCTCAAAACAACTTAGAAGCGTTATCTGTGTGGTGCAAAAATTGCACAGGCCAACGATGGAAAAACTTTTTTGCTGGAAATACCTTATTCTTATGCTTTTTGTAGTAGGAAATCCAAATATGACACTTAAAAAAACTGTAACACCCACCATTTCTTCACATTTTACAGTTAAATTTATTAAATTAAGCGATTTTTTAAAGAATTTAACAGCATTTATACAGGACGTGTAATGAATGTAGATGACGTTGGTAGCACTGCTGAAAAACATTTTCTGAAAAAAAGGGCCGATTCTATTTTTATGTTAAGATAATGGTGTTTTGTTTACTGTTAACCTAACCTCACTTTCCCATTTCCTGTACATGTGCTCAGTACAATGTCTAATCGTGGTTGTAAAAACTCTGCTGACAGTTTTTGTTATATTTGTGGTGAATTTGTGATTAAAACCACCAAAGAAACATTACAGACTTTGTGAAAAAGGTTTATCTATCATACTGTGGATCTAAACTTGGCGATAAAGATAAATCTTAGGCGCTACATAAGGTATGTTATGTGTGTTAAAGATCTGAGAAAATGGTACAAAAAGCAGGAAAAAAGCCTTGAGATTTGCTGTTCCTGTGATATGGAGGGAGCCAAGAAATCATTTCGATGATTCCTGCTTTAGCTGTGTTGATATTACTGGTCATAATTCGAAAAACAATAAGTAATAAGCTACCCTAACCTTCCGTCCGCCATCCGACTGGTAGGGCATGGTGTAGATTTGCCGGTTCCTGAACCACCAGATAATTTAATTTCTATTATAACAGAAGTATTTCCTGATGTACAATCTGATTTACTTGGACCAGATGATGATGAATTCCATTGTAATACAGAAAGTCTAGAACCCTAATTGTTTTCTCAGAGCGAGCTTAACGATTTGGTTAGGGACCTCGTCTTAACGAAAGAAGAAACTGAATTGCTTGGCTGTAGTTTAAAAGAAAAGAACTTATACCTAGTTGTTACCGGAATATGCATGTATAGAAAGAGAAAGTAGCAATTTTCCAAGTTGTTTCAACAAGAAGGTGATTTAGTGTACTGCTCAGACATTCCCAGTCTGATGTATGAGTTTGGTATTGAATACATAAAGGAAGACTAGAGGCTGTTTATTGATTCATCCAAAACTAGTTTAATGGCTGATTTATTATACAATGGTAACATTTTTGTATCTGTACCTGTTGGACATTCTGTATGTATGAAAGGAAGTTACGAAAACCTAGAAATAGTGCTAAATAAAAGAGGCTATTCTGCTCATGGTTGGATGATATGTGGCGATCTAAAAGTAACACGCATGTTCCTGGGTCAGCAAGGTGGCTTTACCAAATCTTCATGTTTCTTGTGTGAATAGGACAGTAGCACTAGGGATTAACACTGGTGCAGAAAGAACTGGCCTGTGAGGGAATCTTTAAAACTGGTGAGAAGAACATTCCACGCAAAAACCTTGTAGATCCAAAAAGCGTACACCTAGCACCTCTACATATAAAGTAAGGCGTAATAAAACAGTTCGTAAAAGCTTTGCCTAAAGATGGAGCATGTTTTGATTACCTCTGTCAAAAGTTTCCATACGTTGCAGAGGCGAAACTAAAAGAAGGCGGACCTGACATTAGAAAATTGATGTTTGATGTTAACTCTGAATCCACAATGACCTTAAATGAGACAGACGCATGGGTATCATTCAATCAAGTCCTTACAAAGTTCTTAGGACATGAAAAAGACCAAGAATATGTTTCTATTATAGCTAAAATGTTAAAGACGTTTAAAACTTTAGGATGTTTAATGAACCTGAAAGTTCCCCTTTTGAACAGTTACCTTGATTACTTCCTGGACAATATGGGAGATGTTAGTTAGGAGTAAGAAGAGCGTTTTTACCAGGAGATTAAAGTGATGGAAAATCGCTACCAAGGCCGCTGGAACACCAACATGATGGGGGGACTACTGTTGGTCACTTCACCGAGAAGTTCAGCAAGCGACTCATCGTAGAAAAAGCTACACAAGAAGCTTCAAAGAAAAAAGAGAAAGAAAATACAAGCCAATTCCAGCTGACAAGTGGAACTAACACATATCATTGTTTTAAGTAACTTACTGTAAGTACAAACCATGCTTATGTTGTAACAAAGCGTTTCATTAATTTCCCCATTTACCGTATAGCATAGGATTTTTATACTACATAGTAAAAAGCATATTGCTGGAAACTATGAGTGATACAAAAAAAAATAAGGCTAGACCTGGATTCAGCTCATAAAAATCAATAAAGATCAGCTATCAAAGTAAAGAAAGCTTTTCAGAAAAAACGTTTCGTTGGCCTGTGTTGGCAATTGATCCTAAAAAACGAAAAGTGTGAGGTCATCCCCATGAGTGCTAAAAGGAATGAGTTAAACTTTGGTTACATTAGTCAAATCTAAAGGACATAAATTCAACTAAATACCTAGGAATTACAATTACGAACAACTTAAATTAGAAAGAACATATAGAATATGTTGTGGGGAAGGCTAACGAAAGACTGCGTTTTATTAGCAGGATACTTTGAAAATGTAACACATCCACTAAGGAGACTGCCTACACTACGCTTGTCCGTCCTCTTTTAGGAAACTGCTGCGCGATGTGGTATCCTTACCATATAGGATTGAGGAAGTACATCGAAAAAGTTCATAGAATGGCAGCACGTTTTGTATTATCGCGGAATAGGGGAGAGAGTGTCGCTGAAATGGTACAAGATTTAGGATGGATATCATTAAAACAAAGGCGTTTTTCATTGCGAAGGAATTTTCTCGAAAAATTTCAATCACCAACTCTCTCCTCCGAATGCGAAAATATTTTGTTGACGCCAAGCTACATAGGGAGAAACGATCATCATGACAAAACAAGAGAAATGAGAGCTCCTACGGAAAGATATAGGTTTTCATTCTTTCCGCAGGCTACACGAGACTGGTATAGTGGGAATTGCGAAGCTGGTTCGACGAACCCTCTGTCAGGCACTTAAATGTGATTTGCAGAGTATCCATGTAGATGTAGATGTAGATGTAGATATCACAGAGATATAGATATCACAAACTTGGATGAAAATCTACCTGGGTGATGGATAGATCGAAGAGAAACTGTTGAGTACCCACCAAAGTCTCCAGACCATACACCTCTTCATTTCTACCTATGGGGAACATTTAAAAGTGAAGTTTACCCACAGAAGCCAGGTACACTGATCCATCCACGAGGAACCATCGAGGAGACCTGTGCGCCTATCACACCGGCAATACTGACAGCCGTAGTAGGGTCAACAGTTCAGCGGCATCGAAGTTGTTTGGCTGCTAATGGATGTCACTTTGAACACACAAAATAATCTTCTTCCCGTGCAAGAACTGTAACAGTATGTCACTTCGTTCCACTAATATTGGCTATCAGAGTGTCTCTACATTATTTGAGACCCATCTGTACACGACGATATTTGCCTGATGGACTCTAGAAATTCTTGAACAACTAGTTCAGTCTAATCAACAATATCTTGCTATACATTAATATTATTTTATCAGTTTCCTCTTTCATTTGTAAATTTTAATTATCTGTCTGTGCACTTCAGTGTATCCCGTTTCATTTGAACATTTTCCTCCACTGGTTTGCAAATATGCGTCTTGTGAATGTATATTCGCAACACGTTTATCTAGACTAGCAACCTGTGTATTCAGACTATTTAGCTGTGATTTCAAATTGTCAACATGAATTCTTTACATATTTAGATGACTAGTTAACAGTGAATTCGAACCATCTTTTGCATTACTTACCGGATCTACAACGGCACCTCCTCCTCCTAACAATTTGACTCTGCCATCAGAATTAAATATAATTCAAACTTTTAACGATACAGTATACAGATACCGATCTGTTAAAAATGACCACATTGCGTCTCTCTATAATTTTACAGCAATGTACCACTCTTCCAGTGCCAACACGAAGTGAGCGCACCATATACAATTAATTGCGGAACGGTGGCCTGAGCTTGGTGTTGACTGACGACCCCCAGACGGCCACGGAGCTCGTCCGCCACCATAACGACGAGAATTCTCGTCGTTTGCGGCGGATATTGGACGCTCCTCTGCTCTCGCCCGCAGCCAGCTTGGTTGAACTTTGCTCCGTAGATTCTTCAATCTCTGTTCCTCTCCCTGACATCCTGGGTGCGTGTCGCTTATGTAACTTTACGCACAAGGTCCTATCATGCTCGCCACATGCTGCGTCACCGCCCGGTTCCGAAGATTCGGGTACAAAAACATTTGAATTTTCAAGTAATCAGTTCGATAGTGTCAAGATTTCTGTCAACCGTGACGTACACCGCAACTAAGTCTCTTCTTAATCTCGTTAAATTCTCTCTTTGTTCAATTAGCAGTTTCGTATTGTTAGAAAGAGCCGGGATTGGAAAGTGTATTCTTTAGCTGTTCTCCTAAAATTGCTACGATTACGATAAGCGGTCAAGGATGATGTATATCAGCAAAGCTTGTTGTACAATGTGTAGTCTCTGGTTCAGATGTCGATCGAAAATAAACTCAGAAACTGAAATAATTCTTTTTCTAATATCATAAAATTCCTGTATATCAGCAAGTAACCTCCCTTTATACTTTCTCTTCCAAACTAATTAGCACTATATACTTCTTGAGTATGCACGTTGAGATATTTGTGTCATGAAATAACATGTCAATAGACAGACATTGACTAGCACACACTGACATATACTGACACACATCAGAAGACAGGCTGAGTTAATACCCCAATATATTTCAGTTACAGACATATCTTGACTGCCCTTTTTTACTTAATTACAAAGGATCCAATTAAATGTTGAGTCGCTCTCGATTTCAACGTGCAATAGAAGAAAACATGTCTTGCAATACAGAAGCATAATAAATTAAAACACAGTACAAACAACTTTCTCAGTCAACTAACTTGATACGACTTGGTTGTAATAAGTCGTCTTCTCAGCTGCCCAATCTAGGACGGTAAAGCATCGGTATAACAGTTCACAGATTCTCTTATACCACAAGGACTTAAATATGTATGACGCGAAAAGTTAACAATGCTGCACAAAACACAAACCCATGCCTAACAGCAACAAATACTGTAGAAAACGGCGGAAACTGCTCTTCACGGTCCCCAGCGCGTATTCCATAACGTGGTTCTAAAAGCAGTTACTAAACAGGAGTTTCGAAAAAAATAAATAAAATAAACGCGTTCATACAGGCAGGTGCACTATCCTCTATGTACAACACTCTTCCCTGCTGGTAATTTGCAATACCATCGCTGTGCGGATTTTTTTTCATTTATTTAACTGCTGAGATTACATAAGCAACCTGCTTCCTCGGAGGTCGTAAGCTACACACTTGCACGCAATTGATGTCTTTATGACCTGTCCGCGGTACGCGAGGCTGTGGTACGATGACTCACGCTTTAAGCCTTTATTTATGTTTTACTGCGATAAACTGCAAACGTAGACGGCTGACGATTATGAAAGACGATCGGAGCTCTTTCCCTGCTCTCTGTTTCGTGTCAAGAAATAGGTCTCCACATAATTTAGATTCTGTTTCAGTGTTGTGCAACCTGCAAAGCTGGCCGGTTAACTTAGAGCAGTAGTACTACATATTCACATTTTTACGTGCCACGGGAATCTAGCTGACAGTTTAGAGAAACGCAGTGTGCCGTATTTTTCATAAGCCATATAGTTTATAATCTATTTCTTAAAGTGTAAATAATTTACTTAACTAGATGACAGATACCTTCCACCTAATTTTGCGCCCTAGTTTTAGCTACTCTTTCCAGACAAACTGTCTTCACTTTCGTGTCTAAACGAAGCAATGTTTCAAGAATTATACCGTCCACAATCCGTGAGGTGGATGTGAAGTAATACGTAGTTTTCATATGCTCACCGGATAAAAACTTTGTCACCCCAGTGTGCACGCATAGGTATATCATTACGGCTCGATCGATCCACGTGCTCAACCGCGAAAGCACAGCCTCTACCCAGCGATCAGCAAGATATTTATCTTTCAAGCTGACACTGTACGTAAACATGGGTAATGAAAGGCCGTCACAGAGTGAGAAAAAGTGGCAAACGTGCTTGGTAGAGCACATGGCAATACGCTCCGTGAAGTTGCAGGATTTGTTGGTGTTTCGCGACTGACTGTTCACCGTATCTACAAGCAATGGTGTGCCAGAAGTGCTCACGAAACACCACGTAAGAATTGTGGTCGGACAAAGATCCTGACAGAGGTACCGGGGACGCTTTTCACGGTTTGTGAATCGAAATCGCTACCAAACTGACAGGAATTGCGCAGGCCAGTGTATGAAGATGTATCCAAGTCTGTTACCGAGAGAACGTTGCTATGGCAACTGCATGCAATGAACACAAGACGCTACATTAAGTCGACAACGGCGAAGTTCATCGGGCTGGTTTTTTGTTCATTCCTTCACGCTGTTACAACTCGACTGGCCTGCGAGCTCTGCCGGCTTGAATCCCACATAAAATCTACGGGACGTGTTGAATAGCGGGTAACATGGCCTAACCTGGATGTAACGCACCTGCACGACCTTGTGGACTACATTACAAGGTATTAAATGATGCCTGAAGTGATTTTTTCTCCGGTGTCCTTTATTGCAATGATCTGAATGTTAATTATTCTTCTCTAATTTCTAGTAGTTTTAAAAACGTAACGATTCACATATTTGGAGGTCGTATAAATGTTATATTGATTTATTTTGAGACAACGCAAATTTTGTTTTCCGTTCTTTCTAAACATTAATAGGTAGAAGATTGAGTGAGTGAAATATACATAACTTGAAAACATAGAGTCTGCTATAGCGTACTACATTGCTCTCTCAAATGTGGAACAGATTACGATGCATGTTATGGCTAATATTGATTAATGTATTGTGATATTGAATTTGCCCAACAAGCTGGCATGCTGGAAGATTTATATGCACTGCTGGACAAAAACGAGGAAACACCCAGAAGTCATCGTTGCATGTCAATATAACATTGTACACATACGCACCGTGGGTTGGTATGAAAATCGTTAGAGATGAGACAGGCAGAACAGCCATCAGAGTGCATTATTGTTGTTCATCTTTAGCGATGAGCATATAAGTGGCGTGAGCAGTGAGTACTGTGAAGGACGGTAGTTGCCGCATACTAACATGAGACACGTTTATCAGTACCGATAGTCTCTGAAAGCGGACTCATCGAAGATTTCCGTTAGGATGGAAGTTCGCTTCACGAAGTGTCCACATTTGCTAAGCATTCACATGTGACACTGTTGACGAGGTTAGTTTGCATGGGGGCGTGATGTCATACTCGTTGATCTGGTCAACTACGTCTGACCTCCACTAAAGAGGATCTTCGTATTGTTAGCACAGCACGTTGTAATCCCTTAACCTCTGTAGGTGTCGTCCGAGAACAAGTAACGGACTCCAGCAACATTCTGTGACACCCCGCACCACTGGTCCGAGGCTGGTCCAGCCAGACAAGGCGATGAACATAACGTACATACTTACGTACTTGCATGACCCTCCCCTTAGAATTAAGTTGTAGTCTAGGTGTCAGGTCAATGAACTAATTTTGTAATGGATTTGTATTTCTATGTAAAGTCTATGGAATCCCAATTTAATTGTAGAGTCTTTACACTCTTGTAAGTCATTTTGTTTTCTCTTTAAAGTATTGTCATTTTGTAATGTTCTCATTCACCCACTTGGGTAATTACCATTGTAATCCTAGATTTAAGAACTCAAAGTAATATTACGGGGCAGAAGCCCCCTTGTGGCTGTCAGGCCTGGGAGCATTCTCTCACCGCCACGAGGGTGGAGTGTTTCAGTGTGCTGTGCTCCGGTGTCCCTCACCATCGCCTGGGTACCCACCACCACTGATACCGCCGACACACACACTCACACCATGGCGCTGCCCCTACCGCCGTCGGCCCAGCTTCACAAGTTTGTTATTCAAGAGCCTTCCTTCAAGCCCTTCAGGCCACTTTGTAACTTTTGCACATATTGATATCACTATGTTATGAATGTTAATTTCTGTGACCCTTCGTCATGATCATATATTTTTTTAAATGAAATAATCAATTAGAATAAGCTCATTCATTTTCATCCAGAGAGCCTTCTTCGGAAAGGGAAAGGATGTGCAGGGAGGAGACCCCCCAAGAGGGATCATTGCCGATAAAATTTTATTAAATAATTTTTTCCATTCATAATGTACGGCCGTAGCCGGCTTGGGCATACTGTGGTGGAAGGTGCTGGCCGGAAGACCGTGGTCGGCACATTCCTGCCACGTGCTCCTCAGTCAGGCTCTATCTAGTCCCACGGGTTGGTTGCGCTGACGAGGGTACGCTACTAGCAGGGCGCGTTGGCGCAATCAACCCTCCAATCAGAGACTGATCGTGTGATCACGTGGGGACGCGGCCGGGAGCGGCGAGGGCGGCTTGGAAACAGCTCCGCGCTCTCTTAGCTTCAGACCTCTAGCCTCTGCCTCTATCCTCAAACCTCCTGACGAACAGACGGCAACCCCTCTTCAGGCTGCTCAGCCCTACGTAGGCACCCGTGTACCATCCTTACATGAATGAATAGTGCCCATTCAAGTTTAATTACTTTTAATTATTGCAATGCCCACAATTTTCCGCTTCTGACATCTATCCCGACTACCGACGCATGCGTACGCTGTCGTTAAGTTCACGACACTGACGCCAGATATTTGTGAAGCGTCTTTACCGGGAAGGGTGGACTGGTGGTGAATAACGTCGTATTGTGCTCAGCGCTGAATCTCGGTTCTGCAGTGTACCCGGACGACCTTCGCTGGCGAATATGACGGCTGCCTGGGGACAGATCTCTTTCTTCCCATGTTTTGGTGAGCCACTGTGCTGTTGCTCCTGTCGTCGTGAGGAGCCATCGGGTATGACTTCATATGTAGACTGGTAAGGCTGAAGAAACTCTGATGGCACAAATGTACATCACGGACACTTTACGTACTCACGTGTTACATCTCATGCGACAGCACAGTAGCGCCGTTTTTGAACAGTGTAACGCTCGTCCACATAAGTCACGTGTCCTTATGAACAGTCTGAATGATGTTGTTACACTCCCGTGGCCAGCAAGATCGCAGTACCCACTGCTGTCCACGAGCGAACATTTGTGGGGCCAGGTAGGACGTCAACTGTGTCCCAGCGCCAGTATCCAGAATGTAGAGGGCCAGTTGAAACAGTCGTGGGCCAGATTGATTCAGGCCACGATACAACGGCTTTTTTGGTACATTTTCAGCCCAATTCCTTCATAAATCCAGGGCAGAGAGGGTGCAACGTCATACTGATGAGTCTTCTCATACTGCCTGTGTAAATTTGATTCAATTTTATATTCACTGAAGTAACATCACATGCCATGAGAACCAATGAAGTTTTGATTTATTTCCTACTCCCCTATCGCGTGCGCTGTTAGCAGTGTAAACTCACAATTCGTACGTACGTAATTTACTCCCAGATGAAGTATATTGAAACGTGTACTAAATAATGAATAAACTCAACGAATTATTTTCGTATCACGAAATGTATGCTAAGTGACTACTAATTCAACAAAATCAATGCAAATGTGCCTATGACACTCTCTCCATTAACTACATCTACCTAGACTTGAGTTCTTATTTGATTTACTACTACAGGTGTTCTGATTTGAACCTGATGATATTTCCTGTAAAGCAGAATGGAAAACCAAATCTCACTCGCAGCTGAATCAGAGGACAATATCTACATTTACCTGTGCAAATCTATTTTATTATTTGCTAATTTCATGGAATCGTAAAGTATAAAATGTGGGGTTCGTTTAAGGATTCCATTAAAATAATTTATTTGTCGTACCTTCCTCATCTAGTTTAGCTTACGCGAAAAAAATGAAATTTGGTTAACTGATATCATCAGTAAATGTAGGATGTGAGCTATTTCTCTGGAAAACAAATTTATTTACCAAAATCACTATGGAAAAACAGTAACTAGTCTACTAGTTTCAGCAATATGCATTGCCATCGTCATATCCAAAAAAATGGGCAGTTTAGGTACATCATACAATGCCTACACCTCTCTGTCACATAAGGAAAACAGAGTATGCATAAAAGAGTGGAGACATTACAGTGACATACCAGAACACGTGGCATGTTACTGTAATGCCACGACTCTTTTATGCATACTCTGTTTTCCTCATGTGACAGAGTGGAGTAGACATTGTAATGTAGCTACCGCTACCTGGTTTTATGGATCTGAGAACGGCAATATATACTGACGAGACGTAGTGATCAAGGCAAATAAACCACTTTTCAGAAGAAGGCTACAATACAAAAATAAATCTGTCAATGCATCAAACTGAGTAGTTAACCTTTTATGGGCAATATACATTCTTGAACAGGACAGTGTGGTTGGGGAACTCATAGATATGTCCACAGAAGCACATAGGGTTTAGGATCGAAAATAACATTCACAGACTCGTTCATTCACAAAAATATAGAAAGAAAAGAGACTATTTCCAGTTCCAAGGGACTCTTTATAAACAATTAGATGGCTTAGCTATGGGTTCCCCTCATAGTCCACTGTTGGCTCAAATATTTATGGACCATTTTGAACAAACATTTTCTAAGAACGGTACCTTTGAGGCAAATATCAAATGCTGGTTTAGATATGTCCTGTGTATGTGGACTGGTACAAGACTGCTCAAGATATTTTCGAAGTACCCTGAACAGTCAACATAAAAATATTCAGCTCACAATGGAGGTTGGCTACAAGTCTATAAACTTCTTAGACATCACCACTGACTTCAGTAAACACACACATTATTTCAAAATTTATAGAAAAACTACAACTACAGACATAGTAATACCTTCTTGCTCACAACACCCTATACCTCACAAACATGCAGCTTTCCACTCAATGGTACACCGTCTCATATCCATCACCATGTCCAGCGATCATTTTAAAGCAGAGTTAGATATAATAAAATTTTATTGCCACAGCCAATGGCTACAGTCCAGTTCTTGTTGACCACATCTTGCACAGGAAACAAAAACGGAAAATTATACCCCTGCTCTAGGCCCCACCTGCATCCCCATTATCTGTCTGCAACAAATGGTGTACACTACCATATCTAGGCAAAGTGTCATAGATTATAGCCAAAGCACTGACTGTCTGAAAGTATAGGCTTTCCTATTATGTTAAGAACATGAGAGTCCAGTGAAGTTTTAATAGCAAAGGTAAGATCCAGTTATCAGCCAAATGTGGTGTATACAAAATCACCTGTCCTGATTGAGACAAATTTTACATCAGCCAGTCAGGCAGAGACATAGCAACTAGACTGACTGAAAATGAACGCAGCTGGAGGTTGCAGAATTCTGACTCCGCATTTGCTGAGCATGTACTGAGGTAGGGTCCCGTGTACTTCGTTTAGCAAACAAAGACTATAAACTCAACCTGCTGGAAGTCCTGGAAATTAACAAACATCTAGCTCACAGTCCATTTCTAATCCTAAAGGACCAGATACAGCTCAACAATACCCCCACCCTAAACTTCATATAACCGTCTCTGTTGTTTTTTACTTCCCACACTGTCTGTTCCTACATATTCCCATTTCCTTGTATTCATTAAGTTCGTTTGTTCTATTGAAGCTGTCTAAGTATTCCATACAGACTGTAGTTTTAATTGTTAAGGCTTTCTTTTAACTGGTATTTGTATTACTGTCCATGTTTAACACCTCTTGTAGTTGTCTGATCAAATATTGTTTATATTTTACTTGGTTCATTTATTTAATGCAAACTATTACATAGCCACAATTTTGAATATAATGTTAATGTTAAAATGCAGTACCACCACACTCTCAAAGATGACATTTACTGTATACTCCCTCAAACTTTCCTGCATTTATTTATTTCTGTTTATCTTGTTGATATTGCTTAATTTCCTTAATGTGTTCTGTAGTTTCATTGATAATTATTTCTTCTTTTAATTGGTTTGTGTATCACTCTCCATGTTTTATACCTCCTGATGTGACCTTGTCAAGTACTAATTTTATGTTATCTTATTAGTTTTGTTTATTGATAGAAACTGTTATGTGTGCAAGCTGTTCCTATTTTGTGTTAAAGTTTTTCCTGTCTACTCCATTTTTATTTATTTACTGTTCAATTATTTACTTTTTAGTTGCATTACCACCACACTGACAAAGATGTTACTTACTATATGTTTCTGCCTGAGTCGAGACATGTTACTTCTCTTACAGAATTGTTTGCAAACATTGTAACTTCTTTGGTGACAATACTCAGTAAATGTCTGAAGATGGCCATGTAAACCGAAAACCAGTTTAAAAAATGGAAGTAATACTGTGCAGCAAAAGCAGACTGGTGCTTCTCATTTATTAGAAAAGATATTCTCCATTACATACAACAGTTAGTTGCCTACTGCTTGCTCGGCAGGAAAGTCATGGCTCAGACCTGAGCACATCCCAAATCGTGGAAAAAATGTCACATTACAGATAACAGAAACCTACGAAAATAATCCACACTTGTAGGTATTATCCTACATTGGACATACTGTAACCACTCTCTCTTTGCAAACAGACAGGGGTTAGCCATCAAGGTACCCCTTGCCAACCTAACTATGTATACCTGACCAAGCATCTGCTGTGATGGTAAAGCTAAACATCTCTGTCTTTCCGTATATGCAACTAATAGTTGGCCAAAGTGCTCTAGTAGGTTACAACCACTAGTCAACCTAATGAAACGTTTACATTCATTCAACTCAATTATGTGCACTCGATTAATTTATAGGAAAATGATAAAAGAAGGCGAAGGTACAGAAACATCAGTGAGAAATCTTTAAAAAAATTATTCATCTTCACCTACAGTTAGCGAGCGACAGTACAAAGGAAGAATGAATTGGCATAGCAGCAGTATGAATTTGTATCCCCTCTGGCCTGGATATGTGGACTCATTCACTTCGGAAGGGTGTCATAATGCCATTGTATTCTCTCCAGAGACAAGCTCATCCACAGCAGTTCTAAGTGCTACCTAATATACTTGTCGATGTCAAAGCTACTTCCAGTCACAGTCTATTAAGGACATACCTGGGGATCTAGCTGTCCACAGAAGACCTTAACAACCCACAGACAGTTATAGAAATGGGTGTCATATGTCGATGAACATTATTCTATTGAAAAATGACATCACAATGATGTTACAGAGGGGGTTAACACCTGAGGCCTGTGATGAGGCGATTTGTTTCTCTCTGATAAGCTCTCCAAAAGACACCTGCTGGAACTGTAATGAAACATGTTCAACTAGAAAGTTTTGAAGTTGAGATACATAATTTCTTTATAACCATTAAAAAATCCACCAAATATTTCTAATGGATAAAGAACTTCATTTTCTCTGGTTTTAATTGTTCCATTGTTAAGAAGATGTCATTCCATATTTAATTCATTCAATAGGAATGAAGTTAATCAAATAAGAGTTGAACAAGAAATAAAGGGACGTTCAATTATAGATGATATGTTATTTCATTTTCTAATCGTAATAACATTAAAAAATTTTAAAATATAATTATCAATGAGTCTAACATTTGATTTAACATCATAAGCTGGAAAATCAATTCCAACTGTGTGAATAACAACAAAAACCTTACTAAGTTTCGAACAATTAGGATCAATCCAACCATCACCAATATTTGTATTATTTTTAGTTTCCTTGTTAGGAAGATATAAATCGTTTTTGTTATCTCATTAACAGGAAATTGACTGAAATTGATAGCTTTTGATTTGGTTCATGATTTAATAAGGGAAAATTTATTATTCATTTTATAAAACAACTATTACATAAGCTCCATTTTCATCAGTTACAGTTGTTGCCAAATTTTAAATAATATCAAAAATTGGAATATTCACAGCATAATTTGGTTCTTTTTTGGAACAACAAATTCATCATTTGGTTCGAATGAAGCAATAATATTAGTATCTCAATGAAAATGATCATTATGTTACACAAACATTCAATAAGTCAAATTAAAATTCTCATTAATTATTCAAATGGAATGACTTTAGGAACATCTTTAGCAACAGTTTTTTCATTTGCATTAATAACTTGATAATTAAATTTTAAAACTTGACTGACACAATCTTCTTTATCCATAAATACTTTAACTTCACTTTCAATAGCACCTGGATTTTATCTGCATTAATATGAAAATTTGGCTTATTTTTTTGTATAATTTTTTCTAAATATTCAAACTATATTGACCAACAGGAATTTCTATTGTTTCTGCATTAGTATATGGTTTATTTTTTTCTAAACTCGCTATATCTGCATCACTGTCATGGATCAGGTATCAAAAATAAGAATTCCTAAAAATATTATAAAAATAAAAATTTTAACTCCCACCAAGTTCTAATCAATGTGCAGTCATAACACCAAGTGGTTGTGGAAAAACACCATTAATGAATGATAATTATATTCTAGCTCCAGGATGGTTAAATTGAAAAAAATAATCATTTTATATTTATTCTAAAAGTTTAGATCAACCGAAATATCAAGAATTTATAAAAAGGTGCGAAAAATTTAGGACAAAGTAATTGAAAAAATTGAATTTCATTGAAAATAATGATGAAATTATTCCATTAAATGTATTCCATTGTAGATTCTGAAGACTTCATTCTTGAAAATCAAGATAAAGTGAGAGAATATTTTACTAGAGGAACATATAAAAGAATAAATTGTTTTTATTTAAGCCAAATATATTAAAAAATACCGAAACTGTTATTTAAACATAGTTTTATTTTTTGAAATATCTTTGGACAAAGTAATAAAAATTTAAATCATATTTATCATGAATTTGTTAGTGGAGGTTTAAAGTTTGATGAATGTACAGAAATATGTATTAAGTGTTGGAATAAAGATAAATTTGGTTTTATAAGAATAGATATGATATGAAACATTAATGATGGTAAATATAGAGAAAAGATTAATAATTTTTTAAACTTTCAATGTTAATGTAGAATATGAATGTAGAACATAATTTAGAACACAAATGTTGAACTTAAACGATGGACATAACCATTGAACACAAAATAAAAATGATTATCATACTTTTACCCTAAATAAATGTTCAGAAAATACGATCAAGAAGTTGTTAAAAGAAGCCAAACGAAATAGCAGAGTAAATGAACAATTAAAAGGAGAGTTTAAGAAATGAAAGAATCAACCAGGAACATTTAATATTGCTGGCATCTTTTTTTTAAAAAAATGTAAAATTATATTTATCATTTTTTTCTGGTTGCAAGCTTCTGAAATGGTAATATGGTGCAAAGAAAATTTTTACTTGTGGATAATGAAATTATACATTCTGCAACCAGCATCAGACTCCCATCAGTCTGACGAGAATGTTGACCAATGGCATTGCTTACAGGCCAGTGACTGATCTAATAATTACACAGTTTGGGTAATTACAGTGCCTGGATACTAATAGAAAAGACCAGTAAAAGAGATCTCAGGGATGCTGAAATAAAAGTTTAATGAAGTACTAGCAAACGGAACATTAGTAGCGTTTGGCTGTGGCCACCAAACAATTCGTTGCAGCCTGAAAATGTTCTAAAATGCAACATAATAATTTGATATGTGGAATTAATGAAAAAGCAAGGGGATTCTTAATTAAAACATGGCTTTCGTAATTACATTAATGTAATTATATTGCCAAATATTACAGAGAACGACACTTACATTTTGAGAAACAGACATTGCAAACAAATGAGAGACAGAGAGAGCTCACAGCTCCTGGTTTTATATATTCCAAAAACAAATTACAGCGACTGCCTTCAACTTACTTTACATATCGATATATAAACATTTCTATGGCACATTCTTTATTGGAACAGCAAAAAAATACGTTCCTCATACTACATAATGACTTTTTCTCATTACTTTGAAGATTTATTTACATCGAGAAAATTGTATTTTAGCCTTAATGAAACGATTCAGGCATATTCTATTAATTATTCAAAAAAGTAACGTTTCATTGCCCCCTTGAACACTTGTTTCTCATTTTTTCTCTACAAATACAAAACAAGGTATGATTATTATGCACTGAGTTACAAAGGAGTAAATATATATCATATTCCAACAGAATCATTAACAAAATAGAGTGTCCACTTGACTGATCTTTTAAAGAAACTGTTTGGTGCATTACACTTTACTGTCATTGTGAACTGTTTTTTAAAGTTTATTTAAATACATTTCTCTGTTAGAAAATGTTCGTAAAGCTTTAGTAACTATACATAAATATAGTACTACAGAAATAAGTTTCTTATCTCTATTTCCTTTTTATTGTTTTTTTAGTAAGAAACATGATGCACTTGTCAGTAACTACGAAACATGCACGGAGCGTCCGATTGACACATCACACATTCTCGATTTGGCGTGCTTTGTTGACGAGGCAGGACAGTCGGCTAGTGCAGTGGCCTCAGGCGACAATTCCAGGAAACCTGCTGCCTAGGTAGATGGGCTCTGGCAGCTGGCTATGCCACCACTAGTGCTTGCTCCATACACGTGACGACCAGCTGTGGCTGTTGATACATGGAAACAAAAAAAAAAATTGTTCAATATCATAAAGCCGCCCTAAGGATAAATTTGATTGCTGGCCGGAGTGGCCATGTGCTTCTAGGCGCTACAGTCTAGAACCGGGCGACCGCTATGGTCACAGGTTCAAATCTCGCCTTGGGCATTGATGTGTGTGATGTCCTTAGGTTAGTTAGGTTTAATTAGTTCTAAGTTCTAGGTGACTAATGACCTCAGAAGTTAAGTTGCATAGTGCTCCAAGCCATTTGCAAAGTTTGTGTCCGACGACAATCACCTTTCACAGGGTGTTTGCTTATTGATGAAGCGGTTTTTTACTTGTCCATTACCTCGACAGTGCAATAATGCCCTTTATAAGTTCACTAAGTCACTTCTGTGTGCGGATACATGCGTCAATGTGTGTGTACACATCGAGGGCAAGTCACGTGCACCAGACTTCTCACTCTGTTGGCTGGCATGCAGTTTTCAGTGGTGAGTTTGACATATGAACTATTCAATTCATGCTACACTTATTTACTTTATACATTCTGGATTACCAACGTCAGGCGCTTGAGTGTCCTATTACTGTCCACCAGTTCATGTCGCTATCTTCATTTATAAAAAAAACACTCACAAGAAAATGAGTTCCTTTTTCTTATCCACACCGGTCTGTTCGTGCCCTGGATTACTTCTTGTAGAAATTAACTGGCATAGCTTTTACATTTGTCTTTCTTGTAAGTGGCGTACTTTACATGAATAATGTGTCGCTCGTGTGTCTGTGTTTTTTTTATGTTAGCTATGTTCCTTACAATACATTTCTCGAGGTTTGCTGTTCACAATATTCTTTTCTTCCCTCTTTTGATATTTCATAGATTGAGTACCATCGTAATGTTACCATGTGCCCACGAAATAATACCATTCTAGATACAGATCAGTAACAAGCAAAGCACAAACAAAACCCAAACAACACAGATTGTGATCATCAAATTAAAACATGCCTCCAAAATTGCGTGTGACAGAAACCTAAACTCCTGCTCCACAGGAACTCACATACCTCATGGTCTCACACATTTAACATATAATGGATCATGCTGATGTAATTGTAACAGTAACACCTTTGTATAGCAATTCTCTACTTGAAAATAGAATTAATATCGACTCACATAAAATAGATAAGTAAGTGATTCGTTTATACATAAGTAGTCACATAGAAAATAAAATATCAGTCCAAGAGCACCTTGTACTAGCTTCTGATTGACTTATATACTAGAAATACTATCTTTCATGCTGCTTACATATTAATATTTACAGTTTGAGTATAGTTATTACATGGCCTATACATCTTTCCTTCAATAAATGATCAAATGGTTCAAATGGCTCTGAGCACTGTGGGACATAACATCTGAGGTCATCAGTCCCCTAGGACTTAGAACTACTTAAACCTAACCAACCTAAGGACATCACATGCATCCATGCCCGAGGCAGGATTCGAACCTGCAGTCGCGCGGTGAAATGGTCCTGTAGCCACCTTTCATTAATCCTCTAGCCCACTTTCACTGGCATTTCTCTTTCTTTTCCTTGTTTCTCTTTTTTCATAACTGGCATAGTGGTATGATTGAATAAATGTGGTTGTGTGGCACGTTGCTAGACGGTGGCATAGTCTACTGCAGAAAGTCTGTGATAGTCATACAGATTCAGCAGCAGTTGTACAGAATAGCCAACTCTCGTAGTGGTCAAGTAGGCAAAGAGGTTTGCGCTACTTGTGAGAAATCTACCTGCTTTAGGTTGGTGGCAGAAATGGCATCTTTGGGTTTTCCGGGCAACGCGGACCGTGGAAGAGGCTGGAGAAAGAAATGGGAGGCAGTCTGCTGCTGGTATGGGAAGTGTCCACGGCTGTGCTCCAGTCGAAGAAGAGCGACTTAGACTGACCGCGTGGTGCGTTGTTACTTGGCAAGAGGAGAGCTGTTAGCTTTTGGTCTCGTTTTTCAACTCTGAAAGATTGCTTTGCCTTCTTGCAACAAGGATGCAAAACTTTGGCAGATTTTTCTTTCAGTAAATTTCTGTAGCAGACTTGGATTCGCCAGAAGAGCGCCACACAAAGGTGTCAAAAAGAAGTGAGCACTCGATTCTGTATGAATGTCCTTTTGCCTTCAGCTGTGCCTGTATAAGCTTTGATTTTTCTAAATATTAATAGCTTTGCCTTCTCGTAAATTTTCGTTGCTTTATGTATCTTTCATCCGTTGGGAGCCAAGCACGTGGTTTAACATTAGAGTTTGTTGGGCTACCATCATCATTAACTGTCCGATTTCATGTTTGTTGTAAAGAATGTTAACTATTCATGATTGTGTGATGTGATATTGTTGCAACTTGGCCACGATACCCTGAAACTGTGTCTCCACAAACCACGGGGGCACACGGGTGTACTGCAAAACGTGTACCGTTTTACTAATTATTGTGATCTATGATCAGGCAACGGCAGTTGTATGAATGATTCACACCAATGATTTTAGGTGTAAATTATAGCGGTGAATGTATCCACGTTTTTCTTTAATGTTTTAGGAATTAATGTTATCAGAAGTTGTGTACATGCCTCACAACCATATCTTCGGAATAAATGATTTTATCCACAATTTTCACTTTTATTCCAAGGTTACGTTTTTTCACCTAAGCTACTAACCCCATATCTTTCCCGTTAGCACATCCAACGCGTTTCCCTATGCACAGGTCCTGTGATTAGTTTCCCCTCTTATTTTATAACAAATGCTTTAGATTAAGTCTTATTTTCAGGTGTGCTGCTGGGAGCTGATCTTATACACAGTGTTCATGCATTGTCTATTTTAATTTGAATGTTTGATTCTCGTGAACAGTGCATGCATCCCAAGATGAGCTACATCACAACATATGCATTTCTATGAGTTTTTGGACTGTTATCAAATTAATTTGTTTACCAACTCGGTTCAAATGGCTCTGAGCTCTATGGGACTTAACTTCTGAGGTCATCAGTCCCCTAGAACTTAGAAGTATTTGAACCTACCTAACCTAAGGACATCACACACATCCATGCCCGAGGCAGGATTCGAACCTGCGGCCGTAGCGGTCGCGCGGTTCCAGACTGTAGCGCCGAGAACCGCTCGGCCACTCCGGCCGGCTCCCGACTCGGCCAAACCTATGATCAGTTGTATGGTTAGAGTCTGTGGCGACCCTATCCTTAACATAATAACCCACAGAATCAGGTTAGTTACACATGGCTTACCCTGCTCACAGATGTCGGTAAACCATAGATCTTCTCATGCGCAGTGAGGATTAGTCAGCTTCGGTTGGCTGTGCTAATTGGTATATTGTCTTTCTGCAACACAGAATTAAGTGAATTTAGGGTATAAGTGTGCATTTTCTTCCATGTTTTAACTTGTTCATGTGTTACTGAATAGACATTGTGATTGAGTATTCCATTGTGTGATTCATGTCCTGTGGCGCGTGTTGGTGTAATATAGTAAATCTTGGGTGCTTTGCAAGGACTGTGAGTCCATTAGGAGACCTTGGTATTATTCTTGTTGTATTTTGGAGCATGCAGTAGCTATCTTTATGATGGAGACGCGTAGCTGTTCAGGGTGCCGCAATCGGAAAAACCAGCCAGACAATAACCCTGAACAAGAACGAGATCAAAACGTCTAGTCCGACCAGGAACGAAACGTGGAAAACGCAAGTGTTGTCCATCCTGAACCCGCTGTAGTGATTTCGAATCAGTCGATAGATGCAAATTCATTACTGACTATGCTACGACAATTAATAGATAGTAATAGAAGACATATCGAGGAAGTCAATAAAAAACAAGCAGATGAAAATAGGAGGGATATCGAGGAAGCAAATAAAAGAGTGAGTAGTGAAATCGTATAGGTTGTTGGGGAGAAACTGGCGATCATATACCAACGCATCTCCACTTTAGAAGAGGGGCAGCTAGTCATTAGTTAGCGGGTGATGGAGCAAGAAGAAAGGTTCGCTTGGAATCTACATATGCTAGCAGAACAAAACTGAACACGTGGCTCTTGAGTCCAGAGTAGGAGAAAGTTCTGCCAGGGATCTCTGAGTGTTAGCAGAACAATGCCAGAATGACCATACGGCTCTTGTGTCCTGAATAGAATACACTGCTGCTAAGTGCCTGGTCCACCTTAACATGCAGATAGAAACCCTCAGCCAGGCGATAATAGCCCTTAGCGAGAGCAAGGACGTAAGCAAACACAACAAGACAGGGCCCACCGAGATATGCGAGAAGAAATATCCAGGATTTCAGACGCAGTAGCGCATAAGTCTGACAATAATAGTGAAAGAATTACCTCGTCATCAGCAGATGCGGACGAAATACAGTCGATAGGTCTGGCAAGTGCACATGTGTATGGTATTTATTATGTCCCCCCCCCCTCTTCCTCCTTCGTGTAAACTGATTTTGGTAAGATTGCTAGGTGGCCTGTGTTCTTTTAATACGTATGTAAGTTTCTCCGCTGCCGCAGTCGTAACATGTTTTGACCGCCAAGCAGCCTATGTTGGCTAGAGTTTGAATGTGGTCTGTGCTGTTGAAATCAGCAAACTTTCTGTAAGGAAGCAATTGTTGGGCTTTGCCGTACATATATTTATTTTTTGAGGTAGTCATGTATGTGTTGTTGTGTTAAGGGTTTTAGGGCATTTTAATTCAGATACCCTTTGGAAATTTTATCATTCTTTTTAAGAAGGTATAGGAAGGAGTAACTTTGACTGAAAATTTAATTGTAAATTATACATTTGTGCTTCACATTATAAAATTTAACTGTATTAGGTGAAAGTATGTAGTTTAATGCACAATTATTATTTGTTAATGTATCAAATTGCAAATAGTTTTGTTTGGCAGTCATTCAAACGACGCAAATAAGTTTCTCTGTTCATCTGTGGCATATAACATTTTTATTACCTCATATTGTAAGCAGCTTGATTTGTTTGTGTCACTGTAATTTGTAAGCCACAGTGTAATTTGTTACAAATAATTAATTGTTTTGGGGAAATAAACCTTCAATTTTTATGTCCCCTTTTCATTAACCGAAACCCATCCAAATTGTCCAACCACTTCTAAACATATTCAAAGCCATGATCATTCAAAAGATGGAAATTAGTTTTAATTTACCAAATAAAAATAAAGGAAGAGTTTATCACGAAGTTGAAAGTTTTTTTTGGATGATGTTTTTATAAAATTTATTTTAAAAACATAAAATTTACTATGTCATGAAAGTATACTAAAAATTTTTATCACAAACTTCATTCACTTTCAATTTTGATCTTAAACTAATTTTCATCTTTCATTTTTAACAACCCTGTCTTACTTAATTGTTAAATTCCATGAATATTATATTTTGGATAATAACCTGTGTTAATGTAATCAGTCATCGACTCCATATCCTTCTAAAAATCTTTACTTCTGGTGTCATATAAAATGAATCAATATTTTCACCATATTTTTGGTTCATAAAAGTAAAAATTGGTCTATTGAATATTATTTTTCTTTCCTTCTTATGAATTGCTACTAGATTTTGTGAAAATACAGTAGTATGTTCATAATTTGGTATAGAAATATATTGCTTATATTTCATTGGATCTGTTATTGTTTTAATATTGAGTCTATTTCTCATATTTTTCATTGTTTTTGTAGTGTTGGCAGAAGAGCCAATACTGTTTTTCTAGAGGAGGCTGAAATGCACGCATTTACTTACACGCTGACTGGCGTGAGGTCTGGAACAGGAAAATATGTTGAGAATTGCAAATAAAGTACGTAGATGATGTACTACTTAACTTTAATCCACAATTGTAGAACATCTCCCGTTACAGTACATGCTTCATAATATTAAATATCAATTGAATACGGCGCTTTGCTAGGTCATAGCAAATGTAGCTGAAGGCTATGCTAACTATCGTCTCGGCAAATGAGAGCGTATTTGTCAGTGAACTATTGCTATGAACTTCGGCTGTACAACTGGGGCGAGTGCCAGGTAGGCTTTCTAGACCTGCCATGTGGTGGCGCTCGGTCTGCTATCACTGACAGTGGCGACACGCGGGTCCGACGTATATTACCAGACCGCGGCCATTTTAAAAGCTACCACCCAACAAGTGTGGTGTCTGGCGGTGACACCACAATTTTCTCAAATAAGGAATTTATCATTAACTTCTTATTTCTCATTTTTATGGGAAGGGCTTATTTCAGTAGCCATATAATTCCATTACCTCCACTTTTCTGCCTATAATGCTTCTGAAATTAATGATACAAACAAATATAAAGAAAGGTTTATCTCTAGCAATAATATATATGCTTAAATATTTCTGGTATATCAACTGCAGATTTTTTAAGCGCTCACTTAACTTTAGGACTCTGTATCTCAAAATGAACGAAAATGGACTTGTATTACTATTGAAATAACAAATGAACTCAATGTTTGTAATTTTTAACATGGAATCCCAAGACAATTTTTGTGCAGTAAAGTACCATGATGAATGAAGTTTATAAAATTTGATATATATACCTCTGAAATTATCGAAAATATCTGCCAAAATTAAAACAGGAGGTTTATTATGTAACTTTGTATATACATCTAAATTTTTATTATGTAACTTTTACCAACCTGTTTTTTCCCGATTATAATCTACATAGGAAATATTATGTTTATTAAGGCCCAAATAAGAACATTCTTTTCTAGGTAATTTAGTTTCTTGAAATTTTTCCTTAGAATCCACAGATACATAAGGATATACTGCTTTTTTAATTATCAAAGCTAATTGTTCACTATCCAAAAACTCGATTTTTCTCTAAATTGTTCTTTTGTAGGAGGAGGAGGCAATTTATCAGTACTTGAAGCCATAAATTTAAATGTATCGAAAAATCTCAATATTGATCAATCTTCAACATACTTACTAATAGAAACGTATTTTGGTCATTACTTTGAATTACATCAGTGTCTCAATCTTTTGCTAATTCTTTGATAAATGACTGACATCATAATTTCTTAAAATATGAATATAAACTGGAATAAATTTAGGATTTTGATAAGTAAGATTGCAGTCTTCATATGCAACTCCTTGACATTATCCTGTAAATGACAATGTTGTCTTATTTTCTTTTCTCCAAATGTAGAATCTTTTTCACAAATAGATCAAGTTTGTAAATTTTTAAAACTGATTGCAGCTTCTTTAGTCATTATCATTGGAATATTTCATCCTTATATTTTAGCAGTTTCTCTAGAAACTTCTTTTAACATTTCAATAATTTTTTCTGCATCTTTACCAGTATCCTTAACAGAATTTTTATATTCTCCAATAAAATATCTAACCTAATAACTGAATGAAACTGGTAAATGATTTTTACATTTCTTAATATAAGATTTTCCTGGAATTGGTTGACAAGTGTTAATATCTTTTAATGAACATTCGAAATCTGCATAAATTACGAAAGAAACCCTTCAATAATTTTCATAATTTTGTAATTCAATTTGTTTACCTTTAAAAGGTATATGTATTTTTACTTCTTTATGTTCTTTGCTACCATTCTGATGATTGCTTAATTTTTCTTATGAATCAAAATATCTTAACCATCAATCACAATGATAAATTGTTCCATTGTGTTTGCTTGTTATTGAACTAATTAGTCAAGACAGATTATATATCAAACAATAATTTAAATTGTCTTCATGTTTAATTAAAAGGGGATTAACATTATTTATACATGACAAAAAACCTCCACCTGGCATGAGTTGTGCTTCGGTAGCTCAGATGGTAGAGCACTTGCCCACAAAAGGCAAAGGTCCTGAGTTCGAGTCTCAGTCGGGCACACAGTTTTAATGTGCCAGGAAGTTTCAGCCTTCACATGGTATGAGGCATGCGAAATATCCTAAGTCTTCAAGAACAATATAATAATTCCAATTCCAAAGAAAGCAAAGGCTGACAGATGTGCACCTTACAATTATCAGTTCAATAAGTCATACTTGCTGAATATTAGCTCGAATTTCTTACAGAAAAGTTGAAAAACTGGACAAAGCCAGCCTTGGGGAAGATCAGTTTGGATTCTGAAGAAACGTAGGAACATGTGAAGCAGTATTGACCCTATGACTTATTTTACATGGTAGATTAAGGAAAGTCAAACCTACATATCACATTAGTAGACTTAAAGAAAGTTTTTGAGAATGTTGACTGGGTCATTCTCTTTGAAATTCTGATGGTAGTAGGAGTAAAACACAGTGAGTGAAAGGCTATTTACATTTTGTACAGAAACCAGACTGCTGTTGTAAGAGTCAAGGAACATGAAAGAGAAGCAATGACAGACAAGGGAGTGAGACATGATTGTAGCCTATGGCTGATGTTATTCAATCTGTACACTGAACAATCTGTAAGGGAAAAAAAGGAAAGTTTGAAGGAGGAATTAAAGTTCAGGGACAAGAAATAAATGCTTCGAGATTTGCCAATAGCATTGTAATTCTATCAGAGACAGCAAAGGATTTGGGATAGCAGTTGAACGGAATGGACAGTGCCTTTAAAGGAGGGTATAAGATGAGCAACAACAAAATAAACATAGGGATCATGACGCTGAGAGAATTAGATTAGGAAGCGACGCACTTATAATAGCAAGATAACTGATGATGGCTGTAGTAGAGAGCGTAAAAAATGTAGGCTGGTAATGGGATGAAAAGCGTTTCTGAATAAGACAAATTTGTTAAAATCGAATATAAATTTAATTCTCAGTATACCTTTTGTGAAACTGTTTGTACAGACTGTAGCCATGTATGGCCGTGAAATATGAACATAAGCAGTTTAGGCAAGAAGAGAAGCTTTTGAAATGTGGTGCTACAGAAGAATGCTGAAGATTAGATCGGTAGATCAGGTAGTTGATCAAGAGGTACTACACATAATTTCTGAGAAAAGAAATTTGTGGCACAACTTGCCTAAAAGAACAGGGCAGTTAATAGTCAGGTTCTGAGGAGATCACCAGTTTAGTGTTGGTGGGAAGTTTGTGGAATAAAAATCGTAGAAAGAGACCAAGAGATGATTACAGTAAGCAGATTCAGAAGAACTGCTATAGTTATTCGAAGATAAAAAGACTTGCTCGGCATAGAGTATCACAGAGAGCTGGTCCTAACGGACTCAAGACGATCACAATAACCACAACAGCATTTCATGCACTCAGTTGGGATACACATATTTCATCCTGGGGATAACGACGTGGTGACAGCAAGGGCATCAGGACACGCATTGCATTAACCACGCCACTTCGGTCAATAACTCTGCTGATCCTCTGCCAATGTGGGAGATAAGCACAAGGTAATGATAATTACCACATCCATCTCGTTAACATTTCCTTGAGTTACATTTCAAAATAAATGTTCAGGAAACACATATTTCCGAGGAATACAGTTTTCTACCAGTCATTAATTTGTTAAGTCTCAGCTTGCGGAAGATCCATTAGATTACACCCATCTTGAATGCTGTTTAAGACATAATAGAGCCTAATACCTATTGCATAATACATAACAGTAGATGTGAATTGCATAGCTACCAAACCCTAACGCTGTGGGTAGTGGAATAGATTGAGAAGTTTGCTAGCAATCGGTTCAGTTGTGATTGAAAAGTGCATTTGTCAACATGTTTCTCAATTCGATTGGACAGAAGAGAGTTCTTAAGAGTCAGGCGCTGACATGCCTAGGAAATATCGTCAGAAAACTGGCATGGGGGCAAAAACGACAAGCTGAAGATCTTGACTCTCCACTTAAAAATGTATTTAAAACTACTTCTCAACTGCTAGAGAGATTTGGACCATTATTCCAAAATAAGACAGACGATAACCTTAAAAATATTTATGAAGGGAGAAGGCAGAGAGGAGAGGATGATTAATAGGAGGAAATTAATGATGATGATTATGGTGAGGGAGAAGGAAACGCTCATGTTCTCAACTGCAAGTCTCTCTCTAAGAAATCGACCAGAATGCAGTAGTAGAGCGATTAGCTTCCTTGCAAGTGTCGGAAGAGGTGGGAAAAATTTCTCATGATAACAAAGCAATATCTGTTGAAGAGGAGGTTTGTGAACCATTGATTATAGACTACAGTTTCGACAAGGAAGTGAAACACTGGTCAGCTCTGTATGAGAACATTAGTTCACATCTACACTCAGTAAAATGACATAAGGAACCAGTAAGTCTTACCATAAAATTCTGTCACTATTTACTTTGCTTAAGCTGGGCTCTAACTTAGATTTGCCATAGTGTCCCAGATAAATATAACGTTGTGTGTATTTTAATAAGCAATACAGAAAATTTAAGTGCAGAAATTATTAATTTTTTTTAAACGTATGTCGAACTTTCAGTGATTTTTAGAAGTGGCACTCATATTTGTGCATTTTATTGCGTATTTCGATGCATTTAAAGTGTGGTACTGAAATTTAACTGCTCTCGTCCACTAATGCATGACTCATTTAACCAGTGCAACATTTTTCTTTTTAACAAGTGATACAGACAATTTAGATGTAGGATTACTTCATTTGAAGATTCGTTATGCCTGCAGAGTGGCGATATCTAGCATGTAATGCAAATTAATTTGTTCTAATTTTCGTAGCGATCTTGCATATTACAATAAACAATGCCTGTAGCTTACATGTATTTTAATAAGTTATATAGGCAATTTAGAAGCACATATATTTAATTTCAAAATCAATAGAGCTTTCAAGAGTGTAATACTCATTGAAGTTTTGTCATTAACGAGTAATACAATAAAGGATAAATAATTTTATTTATTTTCCAGGTACCAACTTTATCATCATCTTTAGAAATGTCACACCACTGCCAACATCTTAGCTCATATTATAGGTCTGTATAAACAAAGCATGTCATTCTGTAGTTCATGTGATATACCTACGTCTTTCCTAAAATCGTATTGTGCAGTGTTATTTTATTAGATCGTGGTGTAGCTGATTATAGTTTTGACAGGCATTCCTCCAATTGTAGGATTTTGTTCAATTAATTGTAGTAATTGGCAGTATTAGTATTTTCTCTCATGCTGCATCACCTTTTTTCCCTCCTACACTGTTCTGAAACTGTTAGGTGATGACAATATACATCATCAGACTGAATAAACATTACATATATAGAAAATGATGTAAGCATTACGCTTTCTTGCAGTGCATTTCTGCAGATACACTCCTGGAAATGGAAAAAAGAACACATTGACACCGGTGTGTCAGACCCACCATACTTGCTCCGGACACTGCGAGAGGGCTGTACAAGCAATGATCACACGCACGGCACAGCAGACACACCAGGAACCGCGGTGTTGGCCGTCGAATGGCGCTAGCTGCGCAGCATTTGTGCACCGCCGCCGTCACTGTCAGCCAGTTTGCCGTGGCATACGGAGCTCCATTGCAGTCTTTAACACTGGTAGCATGCCGCGACAGCGTGGACGTGAACCGTATGTGCAGTTGACAGACATTGAGCGATGGCGTATAGTGGGCATGCGGGAGGCCGGGTGGATGTACCGCCGAATTGCTCAACACGTGGGGCGTGAGGTCTCCACAGTACATCGATGTTGTCGCCAGTGGTCGGCGGAAGGTGCACGTGCCCGTCGACCTGGGACCGGACCGCAGCGACGCATGGATGCACACCAAGACCGTAGGATCCTACGCAGTGCCGTAGGGGACTGCACCGCCACTTCCCAGCAAATTAGGGACACTGTTGCTCCTGGGGTATCGGCGAGGACCATTCGCAACCGTCTCCATGAAGCTGGGCTACGGTCCCGCACACCGTTAGGCCGTCTTCCGCTCACGCCCCAACATCGTGCAGCCCGCCTCCAGTGGTGTCGCGACAGGCGTGAATGGAGGGACGAATGGAGACGTGTCGTCTTCAGCGATGAGAGTCGCTTCTGCCTTGGTGCCAATGATGGTCGTATGCGTGTTTGGCGCCGTGCAGGTGAGCGCCACAATCAGGACTGCATACGACCGAGGCACACAGGGCCAACACCCGGCATCATGGTGTGGGGAGCGATCTCCTACACTGGCCGTACACCACTGGTGATCGTCGAGGGGACACTGAATATTGCACGGTACATCCAAACCGTCATCGAACCCATCGTTCTACCATTCCTAGACCGGCAAGGGAACTTGCTGGTCCAACAGGACAATGCACGTCCGCATGTATCCCGTGCCACCCAACGTGCTCTAGAAGGTGTAAGTCAACTACCCTGGCCAGCAAGATCTCCGGATCTGTCCCCCATTGAGCATGTTTGGGACTGGATGAAGCGTCGTCTCACGCGGTCTGCACGTCCAGCACGAACGCTGGTCCAACTGAGGCGCCAGGTGGAAATGGCATGGCAAGCCGTTCCACAGGACTACATCCAGCATCTCTACGATCGTCTCCATGGGAGAATAGCAGCCTGCATTGCTGCGAAAGGTGGATATACACTGTACTAGTGCCGACATTGTGCATGCTCTGTTGCCTGTGTCTATGTGCCTGTGGTTCTGTCAGTGTGATCATGTGATGTATCTGACCCCAGGAATGTGTCAATAAAGTTTCCCCTTCCTGGGACAATGAATTCACGGTGTGCTTATTTCAATTTCCAGGAGTGTATATCAGAGTATTTTGGTATTTGACAAGCAGCATAGATCTGTGATTTAATTAACTTCCGATTCCGCTTTGTTTTGGACCAATCACGATATTCAGATCGAACACTGACTGCTGCCACCTACTGGCAAAGACAAGCAAAGGGGTTTAAAACAAAATTAAATTTTATTTTGAGGTCTTAAGTTTTGCAGAACAGTACTTAAATTAAACAACTATGTACTACTAATTTGTTAATTATGCTGTATGAGCAATAGTTGGTTTTTAACAATTTATGGAGAGTGTGTTTCATAGGTTTTGTACTAGCCCCAAATAAAGTTTCATATGCAAACAGAAAATTTAATATTTATGAAAAGTATATCCTATTCTATTATCTATACTTCATAAGAAGATTACATTCTTGTTTATCAGTGGAGTACTTACTTCAGATTTTACAAACACGTTTTTGACATCAGTTCGATATAAGTATTTCTTTTTTGTGTTGTATTTTTAAAGATTTGGAAAGAATATTGTGACATTTAACTGTCATCATACTTGAGGAACACAATTAAGATCCCATTGTGTCACATTTCAAGTGTGTTGCATAGATTAAGCTTTTAAGGTTTTTTTTCAGTGAAGACAGTGGTGACAGTAGGCCACAGGGTCATAAATCAGTAGTTGATTTTATTTCGCGTTTTTCGGAGTTTTCGGAATAGTATTTAAAGTAAAACTCGTCTTCAGCAATTTTTTTACATATCACTTCTTTCAGAGAATGAAAGCCTGTTAGGCTAATAACATTTTAATGTTTGTGATAGGTTTTACAATGATCTAATTCAATCTTCTGGCAAACACTCTAACAATGGAACCAATATTTTGTAACTATGGATAAGCCTTAATTCAGAAAATGAAACGTAACATGAAATTGATGACTGGACAATATTCACATAAAATATCGCCTTCCACTCTATGATGTCTTTGGAATAAATCACCCACATCCCACTTCACAAAATAGGGGACCTAATATGTTACCAAAAAGAAATATGTTTTAGAAAACCTCTACCAACAGAACCACAATACCCTTATAAAGCATTAAAAAGTGGAAAACGACCACACAGTGTATGAAAGCCACTTACTTAGGATACCAGCAGCAACCTCCAGCCTGTTCATTTGCCCATACTACCAGGAAAACTATAAACAGCTGAGGAGAGAGACCAGTGAGAGCGGATGCCACAGGTCGTGTGTTCAAATGGGTCTGAGCACAATGGGACTTAACTTCCTTAGGGACTGATTACCTTAGCAGTCAAGCCTCATAAGATTTCACACACATTTGAACATTTTAACTTAACTTCTAAGGTCATCAGTCCCCTACAACTTAGAACTACTTAAACCTAACTAACCTAAGCGTAGCGGTCGTGAGGTTCAAGACTGTAGCGCCTAGAACCGCTCGGCCACCCCGGATGGCTCACAGGTCATGAAAAGAAAGTTATTGCATACAGCTACATTAGGCATAAGGTTTAAAACTGGAAGCAGGTAAATCAAATCGAAGAACATTGGCGCACTAAACACTAGGTAGGAAGGGAACTTGAGGATCTTGACAAAAAACACGAAGGTTTATAACCATCATGTTACCAAAGTTTATAAAAAATAGAAAATAAGAACATTAGAGTTAAGAGATTCAGTGCAGCAAAGCACACAAAACATCGCAAGAAAAGCATTGCTTAAATGGTAACCTGAAATACGTTGTAAGTACCTAAAATATTCCATGATATAAATAATGGTTTCTTGAGGGTAAGAGAGATGACTTTATAGAATTTCTGTCTCTTCAAATACATATTCGACCTTTACCTATAACGTGTTGAACCAACAAATTGTTAATGACTTGTTGTAGCTCATGTTGAAAATCAATTAAATGAATGATCGACGCCATATGCCATATGCTTATAGCAAAACCTTCATGTTCACACAGGTCGCTATTATTATAGCGTAGGCTTACATGGCCAGAAGCAGCTGCCATAAATGTTTTCTGAATATGGTACCGTGCTATGAAGTGAAAAGTTGTTACTGGGGAAAGCAACATTTCAGCCTCAATTACCATGGCCCTCTGCTGGGTTTACTGGTCATTTTTATGTTCTTTAAATGTGGTAGAAAGTTTCTTTCCGTTTGACCAATGTATTTAATATTACACATCTGTCCTCCATTACAATTAGAATTACAAAATCGATCCTTATTAGATACTTATCTCGTGCTAAACTTTTCGGTACTAAATATGCTGGAACAATGTTAGGTGTCAGAGTTTCCTTTCCGACCTTCTCAGATACATAACTATGATACAGGATCTTAGAAAGCCTAATACTGTTCTTTCTTCCACTTGGCGTGTGAGCGACGTCGTTCCACGTTTTGGCCACTTTTATTCATATTTTCTTATTCAATTTATCAATCATAGTTGCAGGGTAACCATTTCGTGTGGCAATACACCTAATTATATGCAATTCCCTGCCATATGCCTCAGACTTACCATGACACTAATCTGTCAAGGAGGGACATAATTACATTTTACCAGGAAACGTTGATTTTTAATTATTTAGAAAGAATACGCTATAAATGCATTCCAGAAATCCATAGCGAATTATACATAGTTTTCCGTGAAATTCATAAATGCGACTAAAAAGGCAGTCCATAAACGGAAATGAAAACATGGTCGACAATTTGTTTTACATATTTCAGGTGCTTTAGACTTGGAAATAAGGCAAACGGAATATTTTTAAAAAACGTTTGAGACCGTTCAGATACTTTTGATCAGAGGTGAGATGCGCCTTCACTGCAATTGCCTGTATCATTTCAGTGGTGGCTAAAATACTAGGCCCTCATTAAAGGACAGTAGAGGGAAGTGATACATTATGCAGCGTGTGTTTTCGCAAAATTACTTAAATGTGACGGAAATAAGCGACTTTCACCTAACGTGTTATATTACATTCTGATTGTTTATGAAGAGAAGAGGGAGGAGGCGTCGGGGTATAAAGCAAAGATGAGCTATATTCCCTGTCTAGGATTTATGACTGGCTGTTTCACTTTTAATCCTCCACAGTGACTGTCTGGGAGGAGAAGCAGGAGTCGGTTTTACTTAGCAGTGATTGACTGGAGGTGGGAGAGGAGGAGAGGGTTTCTTAATTTTCCACTAAGATGATTTGATTATTGCTCAGTCTTGGTTTTCTTGAGTGGTCCTCTCATGTTTAATAGCATGTCGGACATTTAACGTTTTTCCATTGATGACTTATGTTGGTCACATTAAGCAATTGGAGCATAAATGAGCAGTTGACCTTTTTCATGACTAGTATAATAGAGTTTAAAGGAAAATTCGTCTTCGGCAACTATACATCGGTTTTTCTGTTTTCGCAAAATGAAGAAAATCTAAACATTGTTGGACCAATAATCTCTTATTGTTTACTATCTGTTTTGGAACATTATTTTTCCATTTGGACAAAAAAGGACGACAGGGTGAGGGGGCATAGCTTGTTGATGTCACTGATGTAGCTTGTCAGGTGATAAGGGGGTGTTTTTGTCACCATATTGGATCTCAGATCAATGGTTGGGGTCACATGATGCAAACAAAGTGAGCTAGTATGCCCAATGTAATCAATCTGGCGTGGAGGCCACATACCTGTTTTCTCAGGTCTATTGTCACTTATGAACACAACGACATCCTGGCAAGCGATTGCTCGAAACTTCCTCCATGATACAGTCACCAGTAGGTGATGCTCGTATTATGCAATGTGGGGCTTCCATGGAACCTGTGGTAGTAATCGAAGACACCATGACGCCCCCAGGGGCCGGGCATTCATTTGCTGAGTACGGGCTTGGTGACTCCGGGGTTCTTGAGCTGGGGACTGGTAAGCGCCGACAGTCCCCTGTCACCATAAGCTCTGGGCATGCTTCAGCGACCACCGTGTGGCGTGGTGGTGGAACGTTGTGTGTTTCAGGGAATGGGGATCTTGGCTTGCCCACCACAATCGCGAGGATGGAAGAAACCTCTCTCTCTCTCTCTCTCTCTCTATATATATATATATATATATATATATATATATATATATATATATATCTTCTGTATATATATATCTCAAGGTGTGCTGCGCACTGATGAGATGCATGGCTGTTGAGATGGAACGGTCGTTAGCGTTCAACCTCTATGGAACCTGTCGCACCTCAGTTGTATAAGGCTTACCTAGGCACGTGAGGCTCTGTCTAGGTGGACTTGAGGTTTCCTAGCTGCTCGTGGGACCGAGATAGATCCTTCGAAATCTTCTTTTCCTCCTCCCAGCCCTTTGGGCACACCGCCTCAAGTTATAAGAGAGCAGTCACTTGTGGCAAATGTGGTAATGCTGCCCATGACGGTTTGTAAACTGCTCTGGTGATCACCCTGTCTGGAGTAGGGTCTGCTGTGTGTTTCTTGAAGAAAAGAAGATGCAGGAAATCAAAGCAACGGAAAGTACCTCATATGGAGAGACCAAAAGATCTATATGGCCATGCAGCTCCAATCCAACAAGAGGGCCCGCGTAGTCAGTTCTCCTGATTTAGTAGTAACAGGATGTTTCTTATAGTAAAAAGAAAAGAGGGGAGTTTTGACCAAATTTCACCATTTCATATACAGAACGGCTTAGAAGGCATTGCTGGTACCTCGAAATCTGTTAAGCGCTTGCGAAATGGGATCTTGTTGGTTGAAACATCTAGCTTCCAAGAAGTCAAGAACCTTCAGAAAGCACAATGCCTTGGATGGGTTTGCGATAGAAACCGAATTTCACAACACCTTGAACTACAACAAAGATGTTGCGACTTTCAGGGATCTCGTTGACATTCCCGAAGAAGAACTGAAAGCTGAATGGTCCCGGGAAGGAATTGTCGACGTGCAACACGTTATGAAACGGGTGGGTGGTGCTCTCGTGAAGTCATACTCGTTTATCCTTACTTTTAACAGCACCAAACTACCGGAGAATGTGAAGGTAGTTTTCCTACGTCTCAGTGTACGGCCTTATTACCCGTTCCAATGCGGTGTTTTAAATGACAGCACACTACTCTCGGCTATCGAGGGGAAGCCACTTGCGGGAAATGCGGTAAGGCAGTCCATGAGGAAGTTGGTTGCTCCCCTCCTCCCAAGTGTGTCAACTGCTCTGGGGACCCCCTGTGTGTAACAGAGACTGCAGAGTTTTCCTTGAGAAACGGAAGATCCAGTTTATTAAAACCACAAAGTACATCCCGTATGGTGAAGCGAAGAAGCATGCAGCCACTCAAGTTCGCTGCCTCCTTTTCTTCTGTTCTGAAATATTTGGACCTTAAAACTGATGCCGCTACACAAACGGAGCTTGTTGCTGTCAGCACTAGCGCCTTCGTGTGTCCCTGCACTTGTGCTGCTTCAGTTGTGTCTAAGCCTGTCCCTATCCCGAGAACTTTAGAGAAAGCTGTTGTTGCTGACATTGTGGAGCTCCCTGCCTCTCCAAAGGTTCCATCTGGTGCACTGTCAAATGCTGCCTCACCCTCAACCGCAGATGTGGCTGCACAGTCTACCCAGGGAAAAAAATCCAAGGCAAAACGTCCAACGCCGGTGGAATCGGGCAGAAAACAGCCTGTCGATGTCGACATCGACCTCTCTGACACCACACTCGATTTTTCTTTAGAAGCTCTGGTGCTTGATGTCGGATTGTGGGTTCCTCTTCTCATCAGAAAGTCCGGATTAAAATACTACCCCCCTGATAATGGCTCCCATTATACAGTAGAATATGAATGGGTTCAGTAGGCACATGGAGGAAATGGAACTGCTAGCGCAGCAACGCCCTCTATGCTGGTGATTGCAGGAAACACATTTCAAAGCATCTGATGCCCCTGCACTACGGGACTAGACCCTAAATCGCAAGGATGGCGTGACTGGGAAAAGAGCCAAAGGAGGGGTTGCTGCATTTGTCAATAATGTGCACCACTCCTCTGCTCTTCCCCTGGATACCGACCTGCAAGCAGTTACAGTTGAAATTTCGCCACGTCAGCGGCTTACAGCTTGTCCTCTTTATTTGCCTCCACTGGATGCAGTAGACTCTGGGCCTCTTACAGATCTTATCGCGCAACTCCCCCAACCATTTCTTCTCCTGGGAGACCGACCATGTCTTGTGGGGCTCAACGTCTACTAGCCATTGGGGTCGAGTTTTGGAAAGCCTCCTGACATCTCGAGAGCTGTGCCTCCTAAACGCTGGTACTGTGGTGCCGGCCGGGATGGCCGAGGGGTTCTAGGCGCTACTGTCTGGAACCGCTCGACTGCTACGGTCGCAGTTTCGAATCCTGCCTTGGGCATGGATATGTGTGATGTCCTTAGGTTAGTTAGGTTTAAGTAGTTTTAAGTTCTAGGGGACTGATGACCTTAGAAGTTAAGTCCCATAGTGCTCAGAGCCATTTGAACCTTTGGTACTGTGGTGTTACTGGATCATTCTCAGCCATCGACCTGTCTCTCTGCTCTACAACCCTCACCGACTCTGTCCACTGGGAGGTCCCTGACGACCTTCATTCCAGCGACCACTTCCCAATCCACCTTCAGCTACTCGATGGTGTGTTGCTGGAACAGAAGCCACCAACGTGGATGACTGGCGGTGCTAACTGGATGCTGTTCGGCCAGCTGGCTGTGTTGGAACACTATGACAGCGTCGATGAGTGGGTGGCTCACATCAGGCATGTGACCCATCACGCTGCTGATCTATCCATACCAACGTCTTTCGGCCCTCTTCAGAGGCCACCTGTCCCTTGGTGGACAGAACAGTGCCATTTAGCTACCTGGGAGAAGCGTGCAGCTCTTCGACGGTTTAAACTCTGCCCGACAATGCACAATCTCTCAACCTTTCGAATCGCGAGAGCCAAGGCTCGTCGTGTCATTAAAGAGAGCAAAAAGCGGTCATGGCATGAGTTCCTGATCTCCATCAATCATTCCACTTGTTCCTCAAAAGTATCGGAAGCCATCCTGAGGATTTCTGGTAACCACAGCCGTTTACCGATAGCTGCAGTGTTGAACCAGGGGTGCCTTCAAACAACACGTAGAAACATTGCTCAGACGCTGGCCGAACATTTTGCACAAACTACTGCCAATGCAAGCCAGGATCCAGCGTTTCGTCACTACCGTGTGACTGTCGAGAGGGAGAAGTTGGACTTTAGATCGAACAGTTCTGATGCCTGCAACTCCCCTTTCTCGATGTGGGAGCTCGAATTGGCACTGACTGAGACTTCCGACACTGCACCCGGTCATAACCACATCCGGTGCTGCATGCTTCGACATCTGCCAGCGGCGTCAAAGTAAATTCTCCTCGAATGTTTTAATCTGGCAGGCAGGTGTCTTCCCCAACTTGTGGAGGAAGGCGATTCTGATCCCTCTCCTCAAACCAGGAAAGGACTGCACATGTCCGAGTAGTTATCGGAGTACCGCCTTAACGAGCTGGGTAGGAAAGACCCTGGAACGGATGGTTAACCGTCGTCTGGTCTGGATTTTAGAGACCAGGCAACTCCTTAGCCGCTCTCAGTGTGGATTCAGAAAGTTTCGGTCCACAGTCGACAAGCTGACCCTCCTAGAAGCGGCTATTCAGCAGCCCCGTGGATGGAACGAGGTTCTCCTCACTCGTCTTCAGATAGGCCACAGTCCTATGACGCATGGCTTCCTTCTCCGACGAGAGGACCCTCCAATGTGTGGTGCTTGTGGCGTCCAGGTCACTGTGCGCCACGTTTATTGGACTGCGTTCTATTTTGTGACCAGCAGGCCGCCGCTGACTTGCCAGTGGATATGCCATCTCTTTTAGGAAATACTCAAACGAATGTGGTAAAAGTTTTAAAGTTCTGTGACTTGTCCAATGTTTTTACCAAGATTTTAGGGAGAGAGTCTTAATTTGTTCACACGATGACTGGCTTGACCATATTTTACGTAACTGGCCAGCCAGTGACAATTTTCTGTGGCTTTCCTGAGGCTCATTTCTCGTTATCCTCACGTTTTATTTTCTTATACAGCATACTGCATCTTTTCCCGCTTTCTTTGCATGTATGCTTCCATTTCTCTAAATTTGTGCACATTCGTTTCCTTTAATGCGTGTCAGGGTGCTGATGACCTCGGCGTTGAGCGCCCGTAAGCCCCACCACACACACACACACACACACACACACACACACACACACACACACACGACACCATGACAACTGTTTACTATGTGAACAAAACTGCGGACCATCTGCATCCCTTCATTCTTGATATCTTCCCCAGTGGCGATGGCGTCTTCCTGCATGATAAGTTCATTGTCACAAGATTAGAATGGTGCCAGAGAGAATTGACAAGCATGATACTGAAGTCACTTTAATGACTTGGTTCCTGATGTGAAATCAGTAAAACACATGTGGGACGTCATCCGTGATGTGTGTGTAGACATCTGGTGTAACATACCTTCGGGAACCTGGGAAGAACTCATCAAATTCATTCCACACATAATCGTTGTATTGCTTTCCACTGTCAATCAAGTGGACATAATGTTTTGGCTCATTAGTTAATAGTAAATATTTGATTTGAAATCTAGTAGTACCCAAAAAAGGATCACATTAATAGTTTTATTGTACACAAGGAAATCGAGCTTCACTTTCTGATACAACTGCCCTAAGAAACTTCATAGGAATCGTTTGTTTACGTGAGTCTGTACACGTTCCATACTTATGTCACCCTCTCTCTTGCTTGCAAATAAGGTGTTTTCAGTCACGACGTCACGCCAAGGCGAAGTATCGTGAAAAGTCTTTTGTTAATCTTTTCTTTTTTGTTATTACCGGAGCGTGTGTAAAACTGAACTTAACCTACACCGCCTGACAAAAAAGTAAAACACACGGAATGAGAAGAGGAAAGGAAATGGGACTTCATGTGCTGACAGAATATCTGATGAAATATCAATAATTAACAAATCGAGCAAAATTTTCTGAGAACTAGTCTGCATCAGCCCACTTTTCAGTAAGACGCTGGATCCTCACCGACACCGATGCATGCACTGATTAGGTTGTGTCTTCTCCTGAGTTAATCTGGACCACGGCTTTTGAAACTGATTCTCTATGTAGTGAGAAGACAGAGTTGACGTCCGAACTGGTTCCACCCATGTTCTGTTGGGAACAGGTCTCTTGCTGGCCACAGCACTACTACATCATCACACTGACAGTTCATAAAGATACGTGTCGTATGTGGACAAGCATTGTCCTATTGGAAAATGATACCATCATACTGTCGCGAGAAAGGTAACACAGGAGGATATAGAATGCCCATCAAGTACCTTTTTGCTGTCAGAGTTCCTTCACCCAAAACCAGTCGTGGCTTGAAGCCATACCGGATGGTTAACCACACTAAGACGCCAAGAGCAACACGTCTGCGTCTCTCCATATCTTTCGGAGAATGAAACCTATCCCCACGTGGGTATAGAAGCCAACGCTGTTCATTCAGAGTAGTTCAGAACTACGGATTGCTGAACACAATGTGAAGCCATCTATTAGCGGTCCTTGCTTCCCAGGTATGGCAGACTGCACGTAAACTGGTAAATCCCAAGTCCAGCTGCTAGTGGTCTCTGACCAATGGTATGGGACAACTCAGAGTCCTGCAGGCAGTCGATTACTTGTTCTCGGGTGGTACGTGCAGGGGTGAAGCTGCTTGGTGCACAGTACGGCAATCCTCCCGTGTGAAGGTCACACGTGGTCGACCAGCCTTGACGACGTGTACGCCTGACCTCACGTTGTCATGTTGTTCACTATCGCTTTTGAATGCCTCACAAACCTCGATATAGCACGATTACACCAGGTGGCCTAAGGGAGACCCACAATGATGACCCCCTTCGAACTCGCTGCCCTACCAAGCCTGGTAAAAACACTAAACACGAACAACACTAATGTACTCTGATGGTCATTCTGCCAGTCACTGGGAATTACAACTCTAATCATTCACGTACCTGCCCGATAGTGTATACATACACGGCGTTGCAATGATATCTGATCAACTATTCTTGGTGTTTCACATCCTTTGTCAGCCTGTTTATTTCGGCGTACGATTTAGCATAGTACTGTTAAACTCATTATAGGCTCTACTTCATGTCAATGAATCCTTCACCCAAATATATAACAGAAATCAAAATAATCTGATTAAAGTAAGGCTGTTGAAATGGTAAATCAAACAGATTATCTTCCGAAACTATGAGTGTACTTGATCCATCCATTCACGTGGCTCTCTCCAAAAAAAGAGGGCTTTATAATAATTGTGTCGGCCGGGTTGGCCGAGCGGTTCTAGGTACTACAGTCTGGAACCGCACGACCGTTACGGTCGCAGGTTCGAATCGTGCCTCGTGCATTGATGTGTGTGATGTCCTTAGGTTAGTTAGGTTTACGTAGTTCCAAGTTCTAGGGGACTGATGGCCTCAGTAATTAAGTCTCATAGTGCTCAGAGTCATTAGATATAAGAACTGTATAAGTAGTAGCTGTAAGAACATTTATCCAATCAATATTTTCTCATGATAAAATTTGCACCCCATTCTTAGCTTGCTTCATTTGTACTTAACTCCACTTACGGAAGAAAGTCGCGACACGAAAAAACAATTCGTGTAGAGTGCTGAAACTTCGGGTTACATTTGTCTCGGTAACATATTTAAGCGATAAACATTTCAAGATCACAAGTTCATGCAAGCGCGAGATATGCCACTGCAAATGTGAAATGCTGGCAGATTCAGACCGGCGTAATCGCCAGATTGTTGTATGCAAGCACTTAGTCGTGCGTGCATTGTGTGGTAGAGGAGGGGGATATCAGTTTGTGGGATGGAGTCCGTTGCCTCTTGCACTCGGTCGGTCAGTACAGTGGCAGTTGATGCTGTCTGTGAATGAATCTGGAGTTGTCGTCCGATGACTTCGCATATGTGCTGGATTGGATCTGGTTGTCGAGCAAGCCAGGTCTACATGTCGACACCCTGTAGAGCATGTTGGATTACAACAGCGGTACGTGGGCGAAGGTTATCCTTTTGGAAAACACACAGTGGATGGTTCAAATGGCTCTGAGCACTATGGGACTTAACATCTGAGGTCATCAGTCCCATAGACTTTGAACTATTTAAATCTAACCAACCTAAGGACATCACACACATCCATGCCCGAGGCAGGATTCGAACCTGCGACTGTAGCAGCAGCGCGTTTCCGGACTGAAGGGCCTAGAACCGTTCGGCCATATGTGCTGGATTGGATCTGGTTGTCGAGCAAGCCAGGTCTACATGTCGACACCCTGTAGAGCATGTTGGATTACAACAGCGGTACGTGGGCGAAGGTTATCCTTTTGGAAAACACACAGTGGATGGTTCAAATGGCTCTGAGCACTATGGGACTTAACATCTGAGGTCATCAGTCCCATAGACTTTGAACTATTTAAATCTAACCAACCTAAGGACATCACACACATCCATGCCCGAGGCAGGATTCGAACCTGCGACTGTAGCAGCAGCGCGTTTCCGGACTGAAGGGCCTAGAACCGTTCGGCCATATGTGCTGGATTGGATCTGGTTGTCGAGCAAGCCAGGTCTACATGTCGACACCCTGTAGAGCATGTTGGATTACAACAGCGGTACGTGGGCGAAGGTTATCCTTTTGGAAAACACACAGTGGATGGTTCAAATGGCTCTGAGCACTATGGGACTTAACATCTGAGGTCATCAGTCCCATAGACTTTGAACTATTTAAATCTAACCAACCTAAGGACATCACACACATCCATGCCCGAGGCAGGATTCGAACCTGCGACTGTAGCAGCAGCGCGTTTCCGGACTGAAGGGCCTAGAACCGTTCGGCCATATGTGCTGGATTGGATCTGGTTGTCGAGCAAGCCAGGTCTACATGTCGACACCCTGTAGAGCATGTTGGATTACAACAGCGGTACGTGGGCGAAGGTTATCCTTTTGGAAAACACACAGTGGATGGTTCAAATGGCTCTGAGCACTATGGGACTTAACATCTGAGGTCATCAGTCCCATAGACTTTGAACTATTTAAATCTAACCAACCTAAGGACATCACACACATCCATGCCCGAGGCAGGATTCGAACCTGCGACTGTAGCAGCAGCGCGTTTCCGGACTGAAGGGCCTAGAACCGTTCGGCCATAACGGCCGGCTACACACCGTGGAGTGCTGCTCGTGAATGGCAGTACGACACGTCGAATCATGTGAGTGACGTACAGTTGTGCAGTCAGGGTGTGCGGGACAAGCACGTGAGTGTTCCTGCTGTCATATGGAATCGCATCCCAGTGCATAATTCAAGGGGTAGGTGCAGTGTGCCTAACACACTGACTGCAAGCCCTCAACTGGCCTCCCCCTAACCAACACACGGCCATCACTGGCACCGAGGCAGAACCAGCTTTCATCATAAAACAGAAGACACCTTCACCATGACCTCCAATGAGCACTCGCTTGACACAACTGATGCCGCAGATGGGGGTGATTTGGGGTCAGTGGAATGCAGATGACAGGATGTCTGACTCGGAGCTGTCCTTGAAGTAACCGATTTGCAACAGTTCATTGTGTCACTACGGTGCCAATTGCTGCTCAGATTCTCACTTCAGATGCAGTACGATTCGTCAGAGCCATACGCTGAACACTATGGTCTTGCCTCTCAGTAGCACCACGTGGCTGTCTGTAGCCCGGCCTTCTTGGTACCGCACATTCGCGTGAACACCGCTGGGCCTGCAATCACGTGCAGTGATGACTACATTCCTGCCAAGTCTTTCTGCAGTACCCCAGAAGGAACATCCACTTCCTGTAGCGCGAATACACGACCTGGTTCAAACTCAGAGGTGTTGATAATGGCGTCTTTGTCGCCCTAAAGACACTCTTGAATAGCACCAGCTCAGCACGTCCAATCTCAAACATAGCTATTAATATCACTGTTACAGCCTGTATTTAAAACAAATCTGATTTGCATCCTCATAGTGGTGCAGTTTAATCAGTTTAATAAATCGCAGCTGCAAAATACTAACGCGAATTCTTTACAGAAGAATGGAAAAACTAGTAGAAGCCGACCTCGGGGAAGATCAGTTTGGATTCCGTAGAAATGTTGGAACACGTGAGGCAATACTGACCCTACGACTCATCTTAGAAGCTAGATTAAGGAAGGGCAAACCAACCTTTCTAGCATTTGTAGACTTGGAGAAAGCTTTTGACAATGTTGACTGGAATACTCTCTTTCAAATTCCGAAGGTGGCAGGGGTAAAATACAAGGAGCGAAAGGGTATTTACAATTTGTACAGAAACCAGATGGCAGTTATAAGAATCGAGGGGCATGAAAGGGAAGCAGTGTTTGGGAAGGGAGTGAAACAGGGTTGTAGCCTCTCCCCGATGTTATTCCATCTGTAAATTGAGCAAGCAGTGAAGGAAACAAAAGAAAAATTCGAGGTAGGTATTAAAATCCATGGAGAAGAAATAAAAACCTTCAGGTTCGCCGATGACATTGTAATTCTGTCAGAGACAGCAAAGGACTTGGAAGAGCAGTTGAAAGGAATGGACAGTGTCTTGAAAGGAGGATATAAGATGAACATCAACAAAAGCAAAACGAGGATAATGGAATGTAGTCAAATTAAGTCGGGTGATGCTGAGGGAATTAGATTAGGAATTGAGACACTTAAAGTTGTAAAGGAGTTTTGCTATTTAGGGAGCGAAATAACTGATGACGGCCCAAGTGGAGAGGATATAAAATGTAGACTGGCAATGGCAAGGAAAGCGTTTCTGAAGAAGAGAAATTTGTTAACATCGAGTATAGATTTAAATGTGAGGAAGTCATTTCTGAAAGTATTTGTATGGAGTGTAGCCGTGTATGGAAGTGAAACATGGACGATAAATAGTTTGGACAGGAAGAGAATAGAAGCTTTTGAAACGTGGTGCTACAGAAGAATGCTGAAGGTTAGATGGGTAGATCACATAACTAATGAGTAAGTATTGAATAGGATTGGGGAGAAGAGAAGTTTGTGGCACAACTTGACTAGAAGAAGGGATCGGTTCGTAGAGCATGTTCTGAGGCATCAAGGGATCACCAGTTTAGTATTGGAGGGCAGCGTGGAGGGTAAAAATCGTAGAGGGAGACCAAGAGATGAATACACTAAGCAGATTTAGAAGGATGTAAGTTGCGGTAGGTACTGGGAGATGAAGAGGCTTGCACAGGGCAGAGTAGCATGGAGAGGTGCATCAAACCAGACTCAGGACTGAAGACCACAACAACAACAGTGGTGCAACTAGCGCCACTCTTATGCGACTGGTGAGAAATCTGAATAGACATCACCCTTCAGGTATAGAAGCATGCGCTGGCCGGAGTGGCCCAGTGGTTCTAGGCGCTACAGTCTGGAACCGCGCGACCGCTACGGTCGCAGGTTCGAATCCTGCTTCTGGCATCGTTGTGTGTGATGTCCTTAGGTTAGTTAGGTTTATGTAGTTCTAAGTTCTATGGGACTGATAACCCCAGAAGTTAAGTCCCATAATGCTCAAAGCCATTTTAGAAGCATGCCTACCCCCTTTCATTTATGTCGCACAATTCCTTCTTGATGTTGACATTTTTTCCCGTCAGTGTCTTGTTAGTTACCTACGCGAATGATATCCACTTCTAACCACGCGACGTGCGTTGTGCACAGAACTTGTCAGGACAAGTATCTGCCTTTTTTTTTTTTTTTGCAGTTCGCATCGTGTGACGATTGCCGATAACAAATAAAAAAAAGCAATAAGGTGACGCATCGCTATTTCTATTTCTTTTATTATTATTTTTTTTCACGTACACTGACACTTCCGTGAATTTCACGCAAACATGTAACTTTAGTGATTATATAGCCAACTGATATCCACAGACCGTCTTATTTTGTGATCGCCGGACCCGGTTTCACAATCCTGGCGTCCTTGGTCCCACCATAACCTTACTGCTCACTCCTCGTGTAGACACGAGCGTATTCTCTTGCGCAATATACGGCACTGCTGTGGCAGGTTTCGCAGCCCTAATGGGGACAGATCATACGAAAGAGCCGCGTGTGACCTGTACCCTTTCCTTTTCCTCTCACACTTTTAACGTGCGTTTAGCAAGTGCCTGGCGTGCTACGGACAAAGTAACCTCTATTTCTGACATCAGAATCTTTCTCTCTAGATAGTGCTATGTTCGTTTGTTGCTGGCCTTCTTCATTGTCAGTAATAATTTCGGTAAAGGAGAATTGTATCAGTTTGTCTCACTGGGCCTAAGATTAATCGATGATACTATTTCACTGTAATTGTGTGTGGCAAGTTAGACCTGTGTGCCGAATGTGCCTGTTGTACCGATCTACATGTAACTCACATTATGCTGCATTATTATACATCTGCATCTATAGTGTGTAAGTCAAGTTATGGCGTATGGTAGAAGGTACTTTGTGTAACACTGTCACTTGTCTCTGATGATTCCTTCATGCCCTTTTCACGAGATGTACGCTGTAGGACGGAATATATCAGTTGACTTCTAGGAACATACAGTCTTAGAATTTTTACAATAAACTCGTAATCCGTGTCGCCTCTCTTGTACTGATTGCCACTGCGCTTGGAAGTGCACCATACTTTATACAATATGTAAAACTAGATACGTGTTTCTTTCATGCCTGAACACGATATATATATATATATATATATATATATATATATATATATATATATATATATCACAGACCGACACTAATTTCTGACTAAATTTATAAACACTAATATTATGGTTTAATTACACGTATTCATGAATATGGATGCTATTACCTTCTGCAAAGTTTTCTGCCGCAATAAAATATTAAGCGAGTTCACACAAAGGCAGCAACAAAAATGTGGTTTACCGCCGATACTACTAGCATCAATTGTACTAAAGAAGTTAGTACAAGCACTTTTATAAAGTCCAGCGTCGTCCATGGAATGCTTCGGCATTAATTTTGGTGGGCTGGATAAATATAATATAACAGAAGAAATTGTTTTCTACTTCAGAAAAAGTATAACGCACTAATTATTAAAAGGGTGGAAGTATATGTTTATCGTATTCGTTCAAGCACTGAAAGGATCTCTAAGGAAAATCCGGCTCCGGACGTAATATATGAAAAGCTACATATCGCGTCTGGTAATGAGTTTGGAAAGTTTTCTACTGAAGTATTTGACTTTTATTGGTGTATCGTAGCTTCGTATAATAGCAGAAATCGATATATTTTCAATGTTTATTCAAAACCTAAGAAAGCTGTTGATACTGATCCTGTTTCCAGTTGTATCAATTTGGAGAAATTAAAGTAAGCAGAGAACAACGTGTTTTTGGATATTAATACATTTTATTGTTATTCATTAGTATTGGAATTGGGGCCAAAAATAATATGATAAAGGAGTACAGATACAAAAACACTTGGCTTTCATGATTAAAAGTAAGATTTATATGACTTACTGTAACGAAAGGTCAAAGACGGCATTAAAATAAACGTTTCTTGTGTTAAAATAAATGTCTGCACTGTAATACTTCTACAATAAATAGAGACCACATCCGCATAGTCACCGGCTCCCGCTTTCAGGCTTACTAAATGAACCTGAACGAATCTTGCTACTTTTATCCGGTGATCTCTGTTACCACTATCAATCCTATCTAATATGGGTCCCAGACCGACCAGCAGTATATTCAAACAGCTGTCAGAGGAGGATTTTGAAAGCTACCTGTTTTAGTGGACTACGTTTAATGAACCTCGGTGTGATATCTGCGGTACCTTTGAATAGTTTTATGTGGTCACTCCATTTTAAATCGCTCCGTTCGGATACTTCCAGACATTTATTGACTGTCTCTGACTCCAATGGCTCTTAGGTAATCGTACTGTCATGCAATTACATATCTTCCAGCCTATTTATGTATAACGAGCCACATTTGTCTGTATTAAGAGTCAGTTGCCAGTCCGTGTAGCAAGCGTAGATTAGTGGCTCCAAGCCTTTCTGAGCCCTTTAACCCTTTTAGCATTGAAATATTTACTACAAACCCCCCTTCCCTTCACAATAATGAATATTATCTCCTAGCCAAACTTTAAATGAAAAAAATTTCTTTAAACACTTTCATTTTGAAACTGACGAAATATAAACGATATTTAGTTTTTGTAAGTGTTTCATTAACCCAAAAGCTAACGAGTCAGTGAAACAAATGGTACTGCTTATTTTTAACAGCCTTTTTTTATAGAAACGTGGAGCAATTAAAAGTGCGTCCCAGGTGCTACCTACCACTCCATCTCAGATATTATAGCTAACTATCCACATTGAGCATAGATAATTGTTACAATACACGCCTCGTCTGCAGCACTCTTCTCTCTAGCGGCACTTGCTTCACCCGTACAATGCACTCTCCTTTAAAATCAATGAAATTAAAATGCTTGCACTATACTTAGGCCGGCAGCTTGTAAATCGCTTCCTTGCTGGACTCCATGCTTGCCGAAATTCGAAGACTTCAGGCTGTGTGCTTCGTCTGACCACTGCCACTAATGTAATAACAGTAATTATATAATAATAATATACTGCAGGTCCTACAGCAGTGTCATAGCCACAGTTAATCTTGTGTTTTGCTGTCAATTAGTTCGTTAACTGTTGGTAAGTGAATAATGAAGTAATCTCTGATCTATTGTGGTAACTCCCTACAACTAAGAGAAGGTATTTTTGTAAGGTATTTAAGCATTTGTGAAGTATATGTCTCAATTTTACTGACATAGATGCATAGTATGAAGGAGCGCGTTTGCAGTGGCTGCATTATGTGAGAAAGACGATAGTCAAATATTCGTTTGACAATCTGTGACCTCCACCGCACTGTCACGCATTAACACTAGTATTAAAAAAAACATTGTAAACTTACGTAATGACTATTACGATCTCAAGAAATAGTGATAATACATAGTAATGATAAACTTTCTGTCAGATTAAAACTGTGTGCCGGACCGAGACTTGAACTCGGTCCCAAGTTCGAGTCTCGGTCCGACACACAGTTTTAATCTGACAGGACGTTTCATACTAGCGCACACTCCGCTGCAGAGTGAAAATCTCATTCTGGAAACATCCCGCAGGCGGTGGCTAAGCCATGTCTCCGCAGTATCCTTTCTTTCAGGAGTGCTAATCTTGAAAGATTCGCAGGAGAGATTCTGTGAAATTTGGAAGGTAGGAGACGAGATACTGGTAGAAGTAAAGCTGTGAGGACGGGGCGTGGTCGTGTTTGGGGAGCTCAGTTAGTAGAGCACTTGCCCGCGAAAGGCAAATGTCCCGAGTTCCACCCTCGGTCCGGCACACAGTTTTAATCTGACAGAAAGTTTCGTATCAGGGCACACTCCTCTCCAGGGCGAAAAGTTTCATTCCGTGATAATGATCTGTTATATATTATTTAGTTTCGTGACCGCAACACAATTAACTTATCTGTTTTCACCCCTAAAAAGGGGTAATTACCTCAAGGTTGGGAACACCTGGCGTAGATACTCTTAAAATCTTCCTGCATTTATAATGCCGCTTAAGGGCATTGCATACATGTAATGGCTTTCCTCTTGCTGATATATTGGGCTCGTATGGAAAGTGGGCAAAGAACAGGAAGCCACGAGTATGTAACAACGTGTTAGACGCCCACGCCTCAAATCACACAACGTTCAGGCCAGAGGCTTTCCGCCTCTGAAAGCATGGTAGGTGGCGGTCTGTGACAAATCTGACAACGGAGTACAACGTTGGTGCGGGCAGATGAGTTCCGGAACACAGTGTTCAACCCTTATTCATGTAAATGGCGCTCTGGAGCACACTACCTGTGTGTGTTTCCATGTTCACCTAACGACATGGGCAGTTACGTATGCAGTGGCCATGGGATCATCGACATTGGGTCGTGTCCCAACGAAAACATATCGGGTGACAGAAAAAAAAGGTTCTCTAAACAGTACGACGGTAGTAGTGTTGGGATAAGCCGTCCCCCAGGCCACATGCTGCTACAAACATGGATCACGCTACAGACACCGGCTGGTGGAGTAGTATTGTCCAATAGGAGACATTCATCTGCACTTTCATAGGACCTACGGCAGCAATTGAAGGTACCAGACCATTGGGAATACTACGCCTGATGTCTGCCACAACGGCGATGACAAATTGACAGGATGGGAGTCGGTGTCACAAATTGAGAATCTTGATACAAGCCGAGCGATTCTAGGCGCTACAGTCCGGAACCGCGTGACCGCTACGGGCGCAGGTTCGAATCCTGCGTCGGGCATGGATGTGTGTGATGTCCTTAGGTTAATTAGGTTAGTTAGGTTTAGTAGTTCTAAGTTCTAGGGGACTGATGACCTCATGTGTTAAGTCCCATAGTGCTCAGAGCCATTTGAACCATCTTGATACACTGGGTAGAGGAGCACGACTGTAAAATCACGTCGATGTCTTCTCTCTTGAGAGGAACCACATGGAATACTTCTGGGACGGCAAATCGAATCTAAACAACCGGCCCGTAGTTACCACGAATTGCGTGACGTGTACGTGGATAGCTAATGCTACCGACCTCCAGAAACCAAATGAGGGCACTCGAAATCGATGCATTCGAATATTGCTATTATACTGAGTTCAAAAGACGGATCAACACGCTATTAGAAAGTGTCATAATTTTTTGGCGTATCAGAGTTCGTGCTAAAAGATCGAAAGTACCCGTACAACACTGTGTAATTAGCGAAGGACCATTAGATGTCACGAGGAGCGGACGCCCCAGCATGAAATGAGATGTGGAATATTGTGTTGACAATAGAGAAGCAGTAACAACCAGACGGAATAATAAGAGTGGACAACCAAGAACGGAGTCTTCGGATTAAGAGGGGTGCGAGACAAGGATGTTGTCTTTCGCCCCCACTCTTCAATCTCTACACTGAAGGAGCAATGATGCAAATAAAAGAAAGGGTCAGGAGCGGAATTAAAATTCAAGGTTAAAGGACATCAGTGATACGATTCGCTGATGACTCACTATCCTGAGTGAAGGTGAAGAAGAATTACGTTGTATGCTGAATGGAATGAACAGTCTAATGAGTACAGAATATGGAGAGAGTGTATATCGACGAAAGACATATGTAATGAGAAGTAGCAGGAATGAGAACAGTTCCAAACTTAACACCAGGATTGATGGTCACGATGTAGATGAAGTTAAGGAATTCTGTTACCTAGGCAGCAAAATGATGAATGACAGACGGAGCAAGGAGGATATCAAAAGCAGATTAGCACTGGCAAAATGGCCATTCCCACCAGGTGTACTGATCATTGCATGGGAAAACCGGATCAGAAAAGAATCAAAGCATTTTAGATGTGGTGCTACAGGTGAATGTTGAAAATTAGGTTAATGATAAGGTAAGAAATGAGGAGTTTTTGCACAGAATGGGAGAGGAAAGGAATATGTGGAAATCACTGACCTTGAGAAGGGACAGCGTGATAGCACATCTGTTAAAACGTAAGGGAATGACTTCCGTGGTACTAGAGGGAACTGTAAAGAGCAAAAATTGTAGAGGAAGACAGAGATTGGAATACGTCCAGCAAACAATTGAGGACGTAAGTTGCAAGTGCCACACTGAGACGAAGAGGTTGGCATGGGAGAGGAATTCGTGGCGGACCACATCAAACCAATCAGAAAGTGTCGACCAGGAGAGCACAGTGAAAAATCTTTGGAAATTGGTTCAAATGGCTCTGAGCACTATGGGACTTAACATCTGAGATCATCAGTCCCCTAGAACTTAGAACTACTTAAACCTAACTAAGGACATCACACACATCCATGCCCGAGGCAGGATTCGAACCTGCGACCGTAGCGGTCTCGCGGTTCCAGACTGAAGCGCCTAGAACCGCTCTGCCTCAACGGCCGGCTGGAAATTGGTGGTAAGATCTTATGGGATCAAACTGCTGGGGTCATCGGTCCCTAAGCTTACACACTACTTAATGTAACTTTCGCTAAGAACAACACACACGCCCATGCCCGAGGCAGGTCTCGAACCTCCGACGGCGGAAGCCGCGCGGACCATGACAAGACGCCTAAGACCACGCGGCTACCCCGCGCGACTGACCTCAGTGACTGGGAACGTCGTTGGGCGTCACGTGAGTAACAGATCCATGAGGGGGATTTCAACGCTACTAGAGTTGCGCGACTTTTGGGGATGTGACTGACGTGGCCAAAGGAAGGAACAACTAAACCGAGAGCAAAGCTCTTGCACTGACGGACAGCACCCGTCGAGCATCGCACAGTGCGATCCTAAAAATATGACATGAAGTCAGTGGAAGGAAAAACTCGGGAATCCAAACTGCAACCCGTAATCCATCTAGAACAGTAACTTAGCGTAGGGAATGAAAAGGAATTGGGTACAGTAGTTGAGCAGCTCCTCATAAGCCACTTATTTCTGTAGTCCATGCTAAACGACCCTTGAAGTGGTGCAAAGAGAGACGGTACTGGACAGTGGATAACTCGGAACGAGTTAATTATCGTGATGAATTTTGATGCGCCATGAAGAAATCCTATGAAGGGCTTTGAGTTCGGCAAACGCATGGATAAAATTAGCTGCTATGATGTTTTGTGTGAAAACGAAGTTCGGATGAGTTGATGTTATGGTATATGGGTGGTTTTGATAGATCGTTGGATCCCTACTGTGTTTAAGAAAAATCTAAATGTGGAAGGCGGTTCTAGGCGCTACAAGTTGGAGCCGCGCGATCGCTACGGTCGCAGGTTCGAATCCTGCCTCGGGCATGGATGTGTGTGATGTCCTTAGGTTAGTTAGGTTTAAGTAGTTCTAAGTTCTAGGGAACTGATGACCTCAGATGAAAAGTCCCATAGTGCTCAGACCCATTTTTTGAATGTGAAAGAATATGAAAACATTTTACAGCATTGTGTAGTGTGTACAGTGAAGAAACAATTCGGGGCTATGATTACCTGTGTTAGAATGACAATGCAACCTGTCATAGAGCACCATCTTTAAGGCAGTGGTTTCTGGAGAATAACATTCCGGCAACGGACAGCCACGCTGAGTGGCCGCTTGGTTTGAGGCGTCATGTCACGGGCATGGGTGTGTGAGTTGTTCTTAGCATAGGTTAGTTTAAGATAGTTTAAGTAGTGTGTAAGTCTAGGGGCCGATGACCTAAGCAGTTTGGTCCATTAGGAATCCACATACATTTGACCATTTGGAGACGGACAGGTCTACCTAGAAATTCAGAAACCCCGTTGAAAGTGTCCCCAGCACTGTTCAAACTGTTATAGAGGCGAAGGGTGGACACATCCCATATTAGAGTCCACTAATAAGTGTCCTGACACTATTTATCAGTTAGTGTATATTTTGTTAGTACCACTTAGAATCTAGTGGATGCTGTTCGCCAGTCACTTTGGATACAGAGGCCCTGGCATGTATATAGTGACAGTTTCGGGCAACATGGCGATGCGACAGTGGCTGCTTGTGTTCGAGAAATCTACAGAGCACTTTCAGCGCTCCACTGGATACACGCCCCACGCGAAGCAGCAAGCCACTTCACCTTGCTGACTACAGAACTTCTGCGGCATTCTCTTCGAAAATCCTGCAGCGGATTTGCAGACATCATACCACCGACTCTGTGTACATCGTTCCATGTGAAACAGACACGTAACGCCAAATACAGATATACAGCATGTCGAAGTGGAAGCTTTTTACGTCCCTACTGTGTATGTTACATTCTACACTCCTGGAAATTGAAATAAGAACACCGTGAATTCATTGTCCCAGGAAGGGGAAACTTTATTGACACATTCCTGGGGTCAGATACATCACATGATCACACTGACAGAACCACAGGCACATAGACACAGGCAACAGAGCATGCACAATGTCGGCACTAGTACAGTGTATATCCACCTTTCGCAGCAATGCAGGCTGCTATTCTCCCATGGAGACGATCGTAGAGATGCTGGATGTAGTCCTGTGGAACGGCTTGCCATGCCATTTCCACCAGGCGCCTCAGTTGGACCAGCGTTCGTGCTGGACGTGCAGACCGCGTGAGACGACGCTTCATCCAGTCCCAAACATGCTCAATGGGGGACAGATCCGGTGATCTTGTTGGCCAGGGTAGTTGACTTACACCTTCTAGAGCACGTTGGGTGGCACGGGATACATGCGGACGTGCATTGTCCTGTTGGAACAGCAAGTTCCCTTGCCGGTCTAGGAATGGTAGAACGATGGGTTCGATGACGGTTTGGATGTACCGTGCACTATTCAGTGTCCCCTCGACGATCACCAGTGGTGTACGGCCAGTGTAGGAGATCGCTCCTCACACCATGATGCCGGGTGTTGGCCCTGTGTGCGTCGGTCGTATGCAGTGCTGATTGTGGCGCTCACCTGCACGGCGCCAAACACGCATACGACCATCATTGGCACCAAGGCAGAAGCGACTCTCATCGCTGAAGACGACACGTCTCCATTCGTCCCTCCATTCACGCCTGTCGCGACACCACTGGAGGCGGGCTGCACGATGTTGGGGCGTGAGCGGAAGACGGCCTAACGGTGTGCAGGACCGTAGCCCAGCTGCATGGAGACGGTTGCGAATGGTCCTCGCCGATACCCCAGGAGCAACAGTGTCCCTAATTTGCTGGGAAGTGGCGGTGCGGTCCCCTACGGCACTGCGTAGGATCCTACGGTCTTGGCGTGCATCCGTGCGTCGCTGCGGTCCGGTCCCAGGTCGACGGGCACGTGCACCTTCCGCCGACCACTGGCAACGACATCGATGTACTGTGGAGACCTCACGCCCCACGTGTTGAGCAATTCGGCGGTACGTCCACCCGGCCTCCCGCATGCCCACTATACGCCCTCGCTCAAAGTCCGTCAACTGCACATACGGTTCACGTCCACGCTGTCGCGGCATGCTACCAGTGTTAAAGACTGCGATGGAGCTCCGTATGCCACGGCAAACTGGCTGACCCTGACGGCGGCGGTGCACAAATGCTGCGCAGCTAGCGCCATTCGACGGCCAACACCACGGTTCCTGGTGTGTCCGCTGTGCCGTGCGTGTGATCATTGCTTGTACAGCCCTCTCGCAGTGTCCGGAGCAAGTATGGTGGGTCTGGCACACCGGTGTCAATGTGTTCTTTTTTCCATTTCCAGGAGTGTAGAATTACTTGTTTTGCGGTTCCAGTTTCTCCATGACGACATGATGTAGACCACAACAAGCAGAAGGAGCAAGGTGACACAGGGCCTCAGATGATCGGGTTGCGTTCTTAAGGAGAGCCTGTAACAACCGAGAGTTGCATATTATTGCCTCAGTAAACTTGATGATGTACTGTATTCAGAAATGCATTAAACGTCCTGCACGTAAAAAGAAGTTTTTTAAGCGAAAAGGAAATACACACACAGAATGGATTAATCATCGCCTATGCTCAAAGTCGACGTGCAGTAAAAACTCACAGAGTTAACGTGGCATCACCAGCAGTGGGGGATTTACGAAGCGTGTCAGGGAACGCGGAAAACAGTGTAGTGATTATCGAAATATGGAAACGGACCCATTTATCTGCCGTGCAAAAGAACTTGATTTTTGGATTTCGGGGCAAGTGAAGGGTGATGGGGTGGGGGGGGGGGGGGGGAGGAAGAGCTAAGCTTGTAAACTTCTGGCGGCCGGCGTAGGTAACGTAAACGGTGAATGGTAAAATGGAGCTATCCAAAGCTGTCGCCGAGCCAACAGTGGTGTATCATGGGGCAGACATGATCATGGGCCAGAGATGAGAGGGTTGAATTACGGCTGCGGAGATACACTACTGGCCATTAAAATTGCTACACCAAGAAGACGACGTGCTACAGACGCGAAATTTAATGCGACAGGAAGAAGATGCTGTGATATGCAAATATTCAGCATTCACACAAGGTTGGCGCCCGTGACGACACCAGCAACGTGCTGACATGAGGAAAGTTTCCAACCGATTTCTCATACATACGTTGCCTGGTGAAACGTTGTTGTGATGCTTCGTGTAAGGAGGAGAAATGCGTACCATCACGTTTCCAACTTTGATAAAGGTCGGATTGTAGCCTATCGCGATTGCGGTTTATCGTATCGCGATATTGCTGCTCGCGTTGATCCAGATCCAATGACTGTTACCAGAAAATGGAGTCGGTGGGTTCAGGAGGGTAATATGGAAAGCCGTGCTGGATCCCAACGGCCTCGTACCACTAGCAATCGAGATGACAGGCATCTGATGCACACGGCGGTAACGGGTCGTGCAGCCACGTCTCGATCCCTCAGTCAACAGATGGGGACGTTTGCAACACAACAACCATCTGCACGAACAGTTCGACGACGTTTGCAGCAGCATGGACTATCAGCTCGGAGACCGTGGCTGCGGTTACCCTTACTGCATCACAGACAGGAGCGCCTGCGATGGTGTACTCAACGACGAACCTGGGTGCACGAATGCCGAAACGTCATCTTTTCGTATGAATCCAGGTTCTGTTTACAGCATCATGATGGTCGCATCCGTGTTTGGCGACATCGCGGTGAACACACAATGGAAGCGTGTATTCGTCATCGCCATTCTGGCGTATCACCCGGCGTGATTGTATGGGGTGCCATTGGTTACACGTCTCGGTCACCTCTTGTCGCATTAACGGCACTTTGAACAGTGGACGTTGCATTTCAGATGTTTTACGACCCATAGCTCTACCCTTCATTCGATCCCTGCAAAACCCTACATTTCAGCCGGATAATGCACGACCGCATGTTGCGGGTCCTGTACGGGCCTTTCTGGATACAGAAAATGTTCGACTGCTGCCCTGACCAGCGCATTCTACAGATCTCTCAGCAACTGAAAATGTCTGGTCAATATGCCCGAGCAACTGGCTCGTCACAATACGCCAGTCACTACTCTTGATGAACTGTGGTATCGTGTTGAAGCTGCATGGGTAGCTGTAACTGTACACGCCATCCGAGCTCTGTTTGACTCAATGCCCAGGCGTATCAAGGCCGTCATTACGGCCAGAAGTGATTATTCTGGGTACTGATTTCTGAGGATATATGCACCCAAAATTACGTGTAAATGTAATCACATGTCCGTTCTAGTATAATATATTTGTCCAATTAATACCTTTTTATCATCTGCATTTCTTCTTGGTGTAGCAATTTTAATGGCCAGTAGTGTATGTTAAATGATGAGACCATGAGCTATGTGAGTTTATGTGGAGGAGGAGTTTAGGTTTCTGTCACACGCAATTTTGGAGGCATGTGTTAATTTGGTGATCACGATCTGTGTTGTTTGGGTTTTGTTTGTGCTGTGCTTGTTGCTGATCCGTGTCTAGAGTGGTATTATTTCGTGGGCACATGGTAACATGAGGATGGTACTCCATCTATGAAATATAGAAACAGGGAAGCAAAGAATTTTGTGAACAGCAGACCACGGGCAAAGTATTTAATAAACACAGCTAACATAAAAAAAAACACAGACAGACGAGCGACAAATTATTCATGTAAAGTACGCCACTTATAAGAAAGACAAATGTAAACACTACGTCAGTTAATTTCTACAAGAAGTAAATGCGATCCAGGGAACGAACACAGTGGTGTGGATAAGAAAAAGGAACTCATTTTTTTAGTGTTTTTTTTATAAATGAAGATAGCGATGTGAACTGGTGCACAGTGGTCGCAGTAGGACACTCATGCGAGTGACGTTGGGAATCCAGAATGTATAAAGTAAATAAGCGTAGCATGTAGTGAATAGTTCATATTTCAATATTCGGCCATGGACCTTTGGCATACTTTGTATTCATAATGGTACAAAATATTTCGAGGCAACACCAGAGGCAGCGTATCCGTCAGCAATATTGAAGGTCACCCTCTCGTTTCGCACTTTCATTGCATCCCATTATACTTTCTTTTTACCAGGTCGCAGTAACGGATCAGATTGGAAAGATTTTAAGTAAACATGATATTAGACCTGTTTTTAGACCAACGAAGAAAATTTGTCATGTTCTTCGGTCTGTAAAAGATAAACGCGCTCCTCTATCAGCCAGTGGCGTATATAAAATTCCGTGTACATGTGGTAAAGTTTATGTTGGAACAACAAAAAGAAGCGTAAATACACGGTTAAAAGAACACAGAAGTCTTTGCCGATTAGGAAAAACAGATAAATCGGCTGTAGCAGAACACGCTTTTCAGCCAGGAAATCATCAAGTGAAGTTTTCCGAAACAAAAATTTTATCTACGACGACGAACTATTACCCACGGCTTTGTAGAGAAGCAATTGAAATATATAAACATAGGGATAATTTTAATCGGAAAGAAGAGACCATGAAACTTAGTGATATTTGGACAGTAGCACTACAGAATTGCTAGACAGTTTTATCCGTGACGAGATTACGATCGATAGTTAAGTTTTATCTCTGACAAAGGTTATCTCTGCATATCACGTGTAACTCTGGTCACGCCCACTTTCTACGATACATAAGTCGCTCTCAGACGTCCGACCTGTCAGTCGGCAAGACTCACCGGAGGAGAAACACCCCTCTGATGATGTCCAGCGCAGCTCTGGACGAAACGTTAGGAGCTGAAGAGTTTCATGGACCACGGCCTTACATCCCGGAAGGTTTACCAGAAGATATGTCATCCGGTCGTGAAAGCTTTCATACTATGTCTTTAATCTATTTTATCGAAGTATCCTACAATCTGCAATTGATCGAAATCGGTACTGCGTAAATTCTTTGCATAATTACTGAAGCGACCTACGGCCTCGACAACTCACTTTATTTTCTGTCCAATAGGATTCGTTCCGCGGATATCGGACAACGTGGTTCCGCTCGTTTGAAGGTACTTCAACTCACTCTGTTATGGTTGTAGTCTGTGCTGTAGGGCCTATTCTAAAGTCGACGATTTTGGTCTGTTCTGATGTAGAGAGGAAGACTACCTTTATCTCGTCCGTGTTGTTCTGCGGGTACTACAGCGATCCAAGAATTGGGTCACACTATTTTAATTTATTTAACGTGGTGTAGTTTATCGTGAAAGGCGAGGTTACGTTGGCGTTACTTTGCAGCGGCCGTGTTCTTCTATGCATTAAAAGCGATGCTCATGTGTTGTATATATTTAGCCGAATAGAAGGCGATCATAGCGCAGTGAATTACCTTACGTCCTTAAACATTTCGTAACTTCAATATTGCGACCCTCTCCTGAAGCGCAAGAATTATGGGATGCAAACGGGAAGTTTCGTTTGCTAGTCGAGAACAAGAATCTCATGTTTTTGAGTGTGAATGTCTACGCAGGTTTTCAAATGTGCCTACTTGTGTGCTGATATAAAAGACGCCTTTATAAATCCACTTTCTATCTGATTTATTTCAAAATACCTTCCTGTTCTTTCTTATTCAACGGTTGGGATATTTGTTTTTTTTTTTTTTTTTTTACTTGAGCAAACTTCACGACTTATATGCTAATAGGTAGGCAATCACCTGTTGAGCCACTAAGATATATAAGTAGTAAATAGTTCTTCTCTGCATTTTATTTAGTTTCAAGTGCTGATAAATACTCGTTCATAGAAATACGTTACACTGGTTTCCAGTCTTCGTCCAGTTACCTACATTTTGATTTGTAGTGATTTACCTGAATCACTCTAGCAAAATGCTGGTGTGTTTCCTCTCGTAGAATTCCTCAATCTCATTTTCTTCTTCGTCTGTAATGATCTAATCTTGGATGGGACGTTAAGTCCGGCTCTTCGTTTTATTACCTCGCAATAAACACGCCTCATTGAAATTCGCTCAGTACTCCATCGAGATCTTTCTGCAGGAAACACGTATAGTGCAAGTGCATATTTACAGCTTCACGCCCGACAGTGCTGCTGCGTGGTGTAAACAACCAAGCAATCCTAACCCGCCTAGGTGAGTTCTTGGAGGAATGTTGGAAGAATACCGTCGGCGATGGTGCTTAAACCCTTGTACACCAGCGAGGTAACGACGATAGCTGATCAGGAGAACAAATGTGCGGAATAAATTTCGTTGCGTGCCATAATGCCCCTCATTATGTCCTTATTTATTACAAGCATCGGACGGTATCCGAGGCAAATTATTTCTTAGAGTTTGGACGGGGTCAAAACGTTTTGTGCCACCATAATGATTCACTTCTGGATAAATATAACAGTCTGTCAGGAATAGCTTAGTTTATTATTCAGTTAATGACACAATTATTCCTGACAATAAATATGGTTTACTCACTGTTATATTAAAAAATGCAAAAATCACGGAAACCTTCATTCTATCCCTTATCATTGCAATGAGAGTTCCAGTAATTAAGCAGACTAGAACTATCGTCGTAATAAATGAAAACTCTAATACTCTTGCCTGTTGATAATGATAGTCATCTTATTCATTCTTTCAGTGATTCTCCTCAGTTCCTGTACATTGCCTAAGCGTCTGATGGTCAATAGCGAACTTTCGTAATTGCGCTGCTGTGATTTTACTGTAACATGAAACTGACTGCTGTTAGTTATAACCAGCTAACTAACACTGCTTTCTTACTCATAGTTTAATTCTCTACTGATATCATGTACCAAAAACCAATTCGGATCGCCTTGCATCCCAAAAAATTGCATGTGTTACGTCTGCATATCTGAAGTACGTAACGGTGTCGTTCCAACTCACTGAAACCATGGTTAAAACCTGATGGTACTGTTACAGTGCTCCGTGAATGAAGTTCAGTCCAAGACTCCCAGAAAAGATACACAGTTCGCCTTTTGAGCACGAGTTCCTCGAACGATTGTAATAACAAGTTTTAGAAAGTCACGTGTCCCATATGATAATGCCGAACTGCAGAATCCAGACATAAGTTCCCTGAAAACACTTCTTTACACTAAACACAAACTTCTTCTTGTGGATTATCTACAGCTGACGCTGCTTTTCTATCACCATCCGAAAGTTCTTTCTGTCTCGAGTTCCCTCAGCGTTCACATTCTCTGCCACCATTGCCCCCTCCACATCATGCTTCCACTTCCGTTGTGGGCGACGCATTTTCTTCCGTTGGGATGGTATTCATCGTAGTATCCTCTTTGGTATCCTTCTCCATTCATTCTATTCAGTGGCCAAACCGCATCAGCTTGTGGGATGTCGTCACAGATATTCATACCCATTTTCATCCCCTATCGCATTACGTTTACAGAGTTCATTGCCCTTTTCACAGCTCGTTCTCTGTTAATCCTACAACTGATTTCGTCTTTACTTGTGCCTTGTTGGTTATATAACAATCCCAGTTATTTTGCCTTTCCCATACCTACAGTTACTTCTCCAGATAACCCAAATTATTTTCTTTTCCCGTGCCAGCGGCAAACTGCGAAGTTCATATTCAGACAGCCGCGTGGTATTCCTCTTTAAGCTTCCTTACCATAGTCTCAGACCATCTTCACTTTTTCTAATACAATGCAGGTTAAACATCTTTATATCCTGTACGGCCACTCCCATAACCTCAAATGCTGGCATTCTCCAGAAGTGAAACTGGGAACAAGGGGACACCAACATCTGGATAGACAGTTGACAATTTAGCTCTGCTTCAGATTGCATATCCACAGAGTTAAGCACTGAACCACTTCATTCAGTGTGAAAACTGGATGTGGGAGACCAACGGCGAGGAGTCTGTATACTTAAAGCAAAAATGTTGTTGCACTACATTATCTAGAAGGAAACGTTATTTTGGACTATACCAATAGTTCGACTTTGTCTTGCAGAAGTAATACGTTCTGCTCTAGAACCTCATAAGAAGTATATCTAGAAAGCAATCTCTATTTTCATGGAGCATTGTAAGCGGCGGAAGAAAGGAAATGGTCTGTAACTGACTTTCGAAATAAATCAATGTAGTTAAGACCTACAACAACAGGAATAGCGTTACAGCTAAGAAACTCTGTTACTGAAATGGCAACACTCCATGGCTATCACAAATGGCCATTAGCGCTGATGCGTGAAAGCAGGCCATGGGAACCGCAGACTAGTTGCCACACCTTCTGGTACAAGCATGTTCTCGTTTACATGTATGGAACTGGTGCCTTGTCTCCACAAGTGGGTACTGAACCAATATAGATGCCCATCGTTTCTAGCCAAAGCCACTGCAGTCTGGTAGCACCAATTACGAGGGGATATCCGTTACAGGCTTTGTAAGCTGCCACTCCGAGACCTGGTCTCCACCATGGACCAGCCAACTTCTAGATCCTCTCTTGTGGACTTGCCTTGCAGCTGGTGGGCCACCTTCAGACACATCTACTTATGTAGGCAAACTGATGCTGTCTGCCTCCGCTTGCAAGAGCATACATCGTTGCTGCGTGTGTTTTTCTCGTCTGTAGGCACCCCCTGCCCTGAGCAGTGGACGTGTTGGGGGGCGGGGGGGGGGGCGGAGGGGGGAGCCACGTCAGCATTCCAGCTGCTGACCACCTGTTGTGTCAATACCACCGGCCTCAAACTGTCATCGCGTTGAGCGGGGGCGTGGCTGCTACATAACGACGCAACGAATGTTGTACCCTTTTTCTAATAATATTTGTGAGTGTTAATGTTGTTTTGTGGAGACACCAATGGACAACATAGAGGCGTCAGCGTACTGCTTCAATTCAAAACTGCCACTGTAGAGGTCACCCACGCTAAGTCTCTACAGTTGTGCCAAGGCGTTTTAATGGAACAAATTCTCAGACTGTTCGTAATGAATGTCTTATTTCTGTTCAGAAAGTGCCAAATGTGGGGGTGATGGTGTTCTGCATTAGTGGTTTAGTTTATTTAGAAATGGAAGGACTCATGCTCATGCTGTTAACAGAAGATGAAATTCTGTCTACAGTTAGTAACGAGTTATAGCATTTGGCGGTATGTGACCTGCAGGAAAGCTCTCTGCAAATTTCGTGGGATACATTGCTTAAGATCTTGACCAAAGAATTATTTCATTGTTCACTGGGCTCAAAATCTCCTTTTTGAGAAATGAAATGCAACCGATGACTGCTTCTCCGAAATTTCTTTTACGTTTGGTGCGGAACTAGAAGGGCTGCTGAACAGAATAGCCATGGGAGAAAATGTGGTAAGAGTTTCCTGCAGTAACGCGGATACAAAACAGCACTCAATAGAGTGGGCTCATCCCACCCCAGCCGCGCGTGATTAGCCGAGCGGTCTCAGGCGCTGCAGTCCTGGACTGTGCGGCTGGTCCCGGCGGAAGTTCGAGTCCTCCCTCGGGCATGAGTATGTGTGTTTGTCCTTAGGATAATGTAGGTTAAATGGTGTGTAAGCTTAGGGACTGATGACCTTAGCAGTTAAGTCCCATAAGATTTCATACACATTTGAACATTTTTTGTAACTCTTTTTAGTTATATGAATTGGAATCACCACATAGGCTAAGTTGTGAGTAAAGCAGGTGGTAGACTTTCGCTGTTTGGTAGAATACTGAGGAAGTGCAATCAGTGTACAAACGACATTGCTTACAAGTAATTCGTGCGACCGTTTCCAGAATATTTCTCCAGTGTGTGGGACCCATACCAAATAGGGCTAACAGGTGAGATCGAAATACAGGATTTCACACACAAATCCCACCCCGCCCACTACCAGAAAATACGACGCAAAATTCTTTCAGTCAGATAGATAATCGTTTACCCTTTTTCAGACCTCAAAGAAATCGTTTTTGCAATATTATGGAACATGGAAGTACGAGCGATACTGAAGCCGTAAGAACAAACAAAACAAAGCGACGAGGGCTCATGGCTACCAGAGTCTTGTTTTTGCACCATAATACTACGCCCGGAAAACGCCATTATTCATGTATCATTTCAGGGGGGACGTTGGTTGCAAGACATTTTTCATCTCTCCGCACATGAAAAAGTGGCTTGGCTACGCTGCTTGCACCCCAATGAAGAACCAGTGCAGACGGAATATTATTTACAATATGGATACCAAACTTTAAAGGAACAATGTTCAGCCTGTGCGCTACAGAATTTGAGTTGTTAATGTTATTGTCGTGACTTCTGTTAGGCACCGTTACTGGTACACCGACATAGGATTGAAACACGGGTACGAGTGAACATTACAGTAGCACACAGTCAACATGGCTTGGGACAAACTGAGCAGGGCTTTACTCGTAAATCTGTTTTATCAAAACGACAGCAACAGAGCTGCAGTTTCTCGCGAGTATCGTCGCTTTACAGGGATACGGAGAGGTCCACTGTCCACAGCGGTGTTGAAGATCATGAAGAATCATTGTGCTACCTTTCCAAACTGTGTGGCCGCTAAGATCACTAAAGTTTGACTGTTTCTGGTTGTGGGGTTTCCTAAAGGACGGAGTTTATGTGTCGGACACTAACACTGTTTGGAGGTTGAAAATCAGCATAGTGAGTGAGATAGCCATCATCCCCCCTGTTCGGGCAGCAGTACAGCAATCTCTAGTTCGCTTCCAGGCTGTTGTGGATGCAGGTGGTCGTTATGCTGACCGACGTTCGTAACCTGGAACGTGAAGATGGTCAGAAATCAACAGAAGTTACCCTCTCAAGTGGAAATTAATATGTGTTTCTTTCAGTGGTTTATTCCTTATTTCTCTTCTGCATGTCCTTGCAAACGTTTCCACAAAGTTTAACAACCACTCGTTTATCGTAGGACTCTCTCTCCACTATCGAAACATTAATTACAACGACCCTGTATTTTATTCATATCATACCAGAAGTTTGACCCTGGAAGGTCGCGACGCTATGCAAAGCAAAAGAACATTCCTGTAGTTGTCCACTTACAGTAGGATGCAGAGAAGCCGATTCGTTTCCAGTTTCAAGAAGTTTTCGCGGCAGCAACGCCTGTCTTCCCCGATGCCACTAATTCCTACGACTGAGTTGTTAATCGGAGAGCTATGTTTAGCTAATTAGGGCGAGGAAAATTCTTCTCGGAAGACCGGTTTCACGTAGTGTGTCACAGCACCATTTAACAAAGCGGGGCATAAGTCGGACCAGCGTGCAGCAAAAATGTGACAGTTTTATTTCGAGCTGAAAGAAATCGGAGCGGCCAACATGCTGCGGTTCGCCTCCCAAACGCTTGATCTGGGCCTAATGAGGGTCGAGTGTGCGTATCTCTCCGAATCAGTTAATGAATCAAATCTTGGACACATTCGCTGATACCAATCCGGACGGGTACGGAATCGATGCTAAAAATAGTCGAACGAACACCTGGCCAGGGAACGACATTCCTGTCCAACGTGTGTGCCAAGGCGCTCAAACAGATGGCAGTCACCTTGAAGTCGAGTGGTAGGAAGAAAATCCTTCAACACGAGCTGTAGTTCGGGAGACGACGGGGACATCCAGTGTAGCTCAAAAGTATTTAGTAGACATAATAAAATCGGAAATAATTATTTAGCAGGAAATTTGAATGAAATAATGTAATTATCAAATCATCATAATGTGTACTTTCTTTTCTTGCACATATTCTACAATTCTAATCCTTGCGTCAATAATAAAACACAAATGATCAAATTACATAGGCTTGTAAATAATTTGGTGAAGCCAAAGAGAAGAAAAACAATAATGAAGTCTTGACCCATGATGTTCTTGGCTTAATACTTGATTGCATAGACGTTTGCTTGTATTACTGCAAGACACCTGGGTGGCGTAGAATCCACAGGTTTTGGTGTGCCTGACGAATCTTTTTCCATTGCTCACACAATTCGTCGTATAAAGGCTCTCCGTTGGTGCATTTTTTTGGCGAACACATCTACCCAGCTAACTCCAAAGATGTTTGATGGGATTTGTGTCTGGACTTCGACTTGCCCATTCGAATACCTTTACTTTGTGCTGCTTCAGAACTGTATTCACATGGCCAAACGTGTGCTTTAGATAGTTGTCATGCTGCAGTTTGCCAAATATGAGGCATATTTCGTCTTCCTTGAGGAATCACGTGACCTGTTAATAGTTCACCATACTTTAGACTATTCGTTACCCCATCAATTTCGACGAGAGAATGTACAATACTGCGTGAAAAAACGAGCCCACACCATGGTACTTCTTCATCCGCTCTTGGTTGAGGATACTTGGTACTTTCTGTCACTCTTGTTTTCTGACCGTGGAATGCACAGTATCCCGTCTGAGGAGAAGAGCTTAAACTTACTTGTCAGCCGTTGTGACCGAGCGGTTCTAGGCGCTTCAGTCCGGAACCGAGCTGCTGCTACGGTCGCAGGTTCAAATCCTGCCTCGGGCATGGATGTGTGTGCTGTCCTTAGGTTAGTTAGCTTTAAGTAGTTCTAAGTCTAGGGGACTGATGACTTCAGATGTTAAGTCCCATAGTGCTCAGAGCCATTTGAACCATTTTAAAGCTACTCCCGTCACTTCATAGAGTTTTCAACTAATCTTCAATGTGTAAGTAGGCTGTTTACGTTTTTATATTGGTAACGCCACGTAGCGCTCTGTATGAAAATCACTGGCTGTGCTGTGTGCAGTCAGTGGCTGGGTGGCATTGTTGGAATAGTCGCTATTGTAGCGCTGGGCAGATGGATGTGAACAGCGCGTAGCGTTGCGCTAGAGATGGGCAAACTGAAACACGTAACTGTTTCGAAACAAATGAAACAGTACAATGTAATGTTTCGATACGATGTTTCGACACAGTGAAACAGTTTGTGTTTTTTAATCTAATAAACCTACACATTTTATCATCTTCAATGTCTACTGTATAAGTATGTCCATATAAACATAAATGAGGTGCGAGAGCACTAATCATATCGCAGAAAGTATGAAACTATCACTTAGGCGTCTTGGCAGTTTCGTATTTCCTGAAGCAAATGCGCTGCTTTCGTGTCGTGTGACTTTCATACTTTTCCATTGGCTGAGGACAGCCATAGCTGAAGACAGAAGAACCACCACGAACGGAACTGGAGGTGTGTGCAAACTGCAGAAACAACGGATATGCTACTGGGATTCCCACATTCCGTTAATATGGGTAATATACCCATCTTGCTAATTTCCATGCACACAAAGGGAATCATTGTGGATAATAGGCACCGTGACTATAGACTCACAAATAATGCCAAATAATTCGAATAAATAACAAAATATAACAGAAAAAATTTTGCCTTTTAAGGTGTTTCGAACTGTTACTATAAATTTACTATGCTTCCCAGCTCTTCACTATCAGTGATACGTCAAACAGATTGCTTGCAATTATACCTACATCAAATTTATGTATATGTCTAATAACTGCCACTTTACGCTTTTTTTTATTCAAAATGTTGTAGGCCTACTTGCGTTTATTAATATGATTACTGTACATGACCAGAGAAACGTATGTTGTAAAAAAAGGTGTAATTTAACTGAATGATTTTCACATATTTATTATTTTGAATGTGAATAGTATGCGTTGTTTTATTGTTTGGTTAGTGTTTATAAAGCAGATGTTACGCCATTTCAGAATAGGACAGTCAGAAACGAAGCTTTATTTTCGGATATCTTAAGCTTCATGCTATTGCTTGTCAAAAAGATTTCGACACTCTTGAGAGTGTTTCACGAAGTGGTATGTTGTGTTTCAGGACCTATGCCGAGCCCGAATCTCGTTCGACATAGCGCGGAATGAAACATCACTGTTTCGATACAATTAGTCCGTTCCAAGCAGAGGTGGACTGAAACAGCCTTATTTTGAAACAACGATACAGTTTCTGTGTCTGGCTCGAGATCGAATCTGGTCCGGTTACCTGAGACAGGGGGGAATGAAACACCACTGTTTCGAAACAGTGAACCACAGCCGTTCCGAAACACTGAAACAGTTCCACGTATCGGTACACTGTATCGAAACATAGAAACAGTGGCCAAGTCTACGTTGCGCAGTTGGAGGTGAGCCGCCAGCAGTGGTGGATGTGGGGAGAGAGATGGCGGAGTTTTGAGAGCGGATGATCTGGACGTGTGTCCATCAGAGACAGTAAATTTGTAAGACTGGATGTCATGAAATGATATATATATATTATGACTTTTGAACACTATTAAGGTAAATACATTGTTTGTTCTCTATCAAAATCTTTCATTTGCTAACTATGCCTATCAGTAGTTAGTGACTTCAGTAGTTTGAATCTTTTATTTAGCTGGCAGTAGTGGCGCTCGCTGTATTGCAGTAGTTCGAGTAACGAAGATATTTGTGAGGTGATTTGTGAAAGGTATAGGTTAATGTTAGTGAGGGCCATTCTTTTGTAGGGATTATTGAAAGTCAGATTGCGTTGCGCTAAAAAATATTGTGTCAGTTTAGTGTTGATAAGAATAAGTAAAGAGCGAAATGTCTGAGTACGTTCAGTTCTGCTCAGCTGTTTGAAAATTAAATAACGTAAGAGGTTTACCAGAACAGTAATTCACTAATTTTTCTAAGGGGACGTTTCAAATGGTCCGAAACGCGAAAATCTTAGCAGCCTGCTGTCTAGCCTTCCCAGTTTTCGCACTTATCGTACATTTTAGAAAAGGTCGCCTGCCAATGAGAGATCTATTGCTTCTAAATGACGTTCAACTCTCGAAACATGGACCTGCAGCCCGTGTTTTACATGTAGTTCGTCATGTACTGCCCGGGATGACTTTCTGAGATCACCCACGGATTGCCTTTGGATGATCCTGTTTTATTTTTGGGTGGTTTTTCGTTGCGGACCACTTCGTATGTTGTTCTCAGTCGTCCCCATTTTTTCTGAAGGGCGTCTCAGACACTAAAAAGCTATTGTGAGATGCCGAAGACTGCTTGTCTGAAGTCTACTGAATATCCTTTAGTTTTAGGCATTGCTATAAGTAAATGAAATATTAAAATTAGATTTGCTTTACGTAGTCAGGTCTTCCCATTCTACATAATTCTAATGAATCGCTTGGTAACACTGTTTACAGCTAAAGTCCATTGTTACCCGCACTTGGCAATCAATACACGTAAATGCAGCGAGGTCAAGCAGTCTTTTGTTTGGACAACCGGTTTGTTTCGATGCTGCGTACAGACAAACTCGCAAACCAATCTATCAGTTCAACTACAAAATACTTTTCAGCGACACTGTACCTGATCGCCAGTCTGAGTTGAGCGGTGGTAATGGACCTCTCCACAGTGTCTCGTGTGCTGTTAGGCACGCGACGCGCCGTCGGCGTATGTGGCGCTCCGTGCGCACCGATAAGCACATTCAACAAGGCGTACGCTTGATGCTATTCAACACGAATAGACTGTGCACTCAGACAGTACTTGAGGAAAGAAAACACTGAAATAAAACAGCTGCAGCCACAGAGTAAGGAATCCTGACATTGTAATGACCTTGTGACCGCACAACTACGCCGTGTAGTCTCAGGCGCCTTGCCACCGTTCGCGCAACTACCCCCCGTCGGAGGTGCCTAGGGGCCGATGATCTCAGCAGTTTGGTCCCACGAGAGCTTACCACAAATTTCCAATTTCCTTGCACCTCCCACTTGTATTCGTTATTATAAGGAGTGACCAAAAACTTTCCGTTTAAGGGCGATGCTGCAAGGTATATGCAACAAGGCGCGACTTCAATGCGTGTATACAGGGTGTTACAAAAAGGTACGGCCAAACTTTCAGGAAACATTCCTCACACACAAATAAAGAAAAGATGTTATGTGGACATGTGTCCGGAAACGCTTAATTTCCATGTTAGACCTCATTTCAGTTTCGTCAGTATGTACTGTACTTCCTCGATTCACCGCCAGTTGGCCCAATTGAAGGAAGGTAATGTTGACTTCGGTGCTTGTTTTGACATGCGACTCGTTGCTCTACAGTACTAGCATCAAGCACATCAGTACGTAGCATCAACAGGTTAGTGTTCATCACGAACGTGGTTTTGCAGTCAGTGCAATGTTTACAAATGCGGAGTTGGGAGATGCCCATTTGATGTACGGATTAGCACGGGGCAATAGCCGTGCCGCGGTACGTTTGTATCGAGACACATTTCCAGAACGAAGGTGTCCCGACAGGAAGACGTTCGAAGCAATTGATCGGCGTCTTGGGGAGCACGGAACATTCCAGCCTATGACTCGCGACTGGGTAAGACCTAGAACGACGATGACACCTGCAATGGACGAGGCAATTAAGCGTGCAGTTGACGATAACCCTAATGTCAGCGTCAGAGAAGTTGCTGCTGTACAAGGTAACGTTGACCACGTCACTGTACGGAAAGTGCTACGGGAGAACCAGTTGTTTCCGTACCATGTACAGCGTGCGCAGGCACTATCAGCAGCTGATTGGCCTCCACGGGTACACTTCTGCGAATGGTTCATCCAACAATGTGTCAATCCTCATTTCAGTGCAAATGTTCTCTTTACGGATGAGGCTTCATTCCAACGTGATCAAATTGTAAATTTTCACAATCAACATGTGTGGGCTGACGAGAATCCGCACGCAATTGTGCAATCACGTCATCAACACAGATTTTCTGTGAACGTTTGGGCAGGCATTGTTGGTGCTGTCTCGATTGGGCCCCATGTTCTTCCACCTACGCTCAATGAAGCACGTTATCATGATTTTATACGGGATACTCTACCTGTGCTGCTAGAAGTACGACACAACATATGGTTCATGCACGACGGAGCTCCTGCACATTGCAGTCGAAGTGTTCGTACGCTTCTCAACAACAGATTCGGTGACCGATGGATTGGTAGAGGCGGACCAATTCCATAGCCTCCACGCTCTCCTGACCTTAACCCTCTTGCTCTTGACTTTCATTTATGGGGGCATTTGAAAGCTCTTGTCTACGCAACCCCGGTACCAAATGTAGAGACTCTTCGTGCTCGTATTGTGGACGGCTGTGATACAATACGCCATTCTCCAGGGCTGCATCAGCGCATCAGGGATTCCATGCGACGGAGGGTGGATGTATGTATCCTCGCTAACGGAGGACATTTTGAACATTTCCTGTAACAAAGTGTTTGAAGTCACGCTGGTACGTTCTGTTGCTGTGTGTTTCCATTCCGTGATTAATGTGATTTGAAGAGAAGTAATAAAATGAGCTCTAACATGGAAAGTAAGCGTTTCCGGACACATGTCCACATAACATATTTTTCTGAAAGTTTGGCCGTACCTTTTTGTAACACCCTGTATAAGCATCGACATGCAGGCTAGGGATTAGTACGGCATGCATGTCTTCCGACATGCGAGTGGTGAATGCGCAAACGTGACATATGGCGACGTTGTTACCAAATGCGTACAAAAAGGACCAACGTGCTGTTGTTCTCCGCTTGGCAACCGAAGAACAAACACTGGGTAGACATCAAACGGATAATGAAGAATGTGTGTGGGGCAGCATGTCTGTCGGAGACCACCGTTGTGAAATTGTGCGCCGAGGTGTTCAGCTGTTTCATGATAGCGCTAGTCCCCCATGTCATAAATTTCGTACCATAAGGTCACACCAGTTCAAGTGAGAGTTACTCGAGCCCCCACTCTACACTCTTCATGGCTCCCCACCGACAGTCACACATTCAGTCCCTCAAAAATAACCCTTAAGGGTCGACGATTTGTATCGCACGAGGGTGTTCAGAGGGTAGTTACGGACTTCTTCACGCAGCAGGACAGGACGTTTTATCAAACGGGTGTCTTCAATCTGTTGCGCTGGTGCGATGATTGCCCCACTGTTCGATGGGATTTAGCCTCATTGGCATACCGATTCTGCACTGTACTTCCTTCGAACGGAAACTTTTTGATCGGCTCTTGACATAGGGTGCTAGGGGCGTGACTGCGGATATTTTCAATGGTGACTGAGGACAGTGTACTGAAGAACATTACGTCTATCCAGAAACAAAGTATACACATTACTCCGGCATTACCCGTACTCCATATGCAGACTAATAATTGTAGCACGGATGTTATTGTTCTGTAACCACTTCGCCACAGGCCGTGTATTATGAACAGGTGCTCGATTGTGTTGAACTACGTAATCGCCATCCCCGAATTGCTCTTCAACAGTCGGAAGCAAGAAGGTGCTTAAAACATCAATGTAGGCCTGTGCTGCGATAGTGCCACGCAAAACAACAAGGGGTGCAAGCCCCCTCCATGAAAAAGACGACCACATCACAACACCACCGCCTCCGAATTTTACTGTTTGCACTACACACGCTAGCAGATGACGTTCACCAGACATTCACCATGCCCACACCCTGCCATCGGATCGCCACATCGTGTACCGTGATTCGTCACTCCACACAAAGTTTTTCCACTGTTCAGTCGTCCAATGTTTACGCTCCTTACACCAAGCGAGGCGTCGTTTGGCATTTATCGGCGTAGTAATTGCAGTGGATCCTGATGCAGTTTGGAATTCCTGTGGGATGGTCTGGATGGATGTCAGCCTATTACACATTACGACCTTCTTCAACTGTCGGCGGTGTCTGTCAGTCAACATGCGCGGTCGGCTTGTAGGCTTTGGTGCTGTACAGTGGACCTAGGGATGTTCAGGAGTGTGGAAATCTCTCTTACAGACGCATGACACATGTGACACCCAATCACCTGACTACGTTCGAAGTCCGTGAGTTCCGCTGAGCGCCCCATTCTGCTCTCTCAGTATGTCTAATGACTGTTGAGTTCGCTGATATGGAGTATCTGGCAGTAGGTGGCAGCACAATGCACATAATACGAAAAACGTATGTTTTTAAGAGTGGTTGGATATTTTTGATCACATAGTGTATAACTTTGAAATCAAAATGCTGTTAGTAACCAAAATTTACCTTTCCAGTTGTTTGATAACATTTTTCCCATAATAATCATTCAATAAGTATCATTTTAAATACGGACAACAGACTACATGATTGTAAAAACTTTTCCGCACCATCCACACAGATACAGGATGCGTCTATTTCATGAGTGTTTAAACATATGGAAAAGAGATTTCCTGCAAATCACACCACACAGTTTGGAACGTAATTGTGTTGTATGCGTCATACTGTTAACTCTTGTAGCAATCGATATATCTATGAAAGTATATATTTTCTAAATGGCGGTTACAAGCCCTGAAGGGAGCCTAGCCAAGTCTGGGAAAGATGTGGGCATTTGAAGGTCGTTTTGCAATGAAAGAGTAGATTACTATAACTCGCAGTTAATATTTCGGTACACAGGATACACATGGGCGTACCTACGTCGCCCTGTGAGTCCCTCGGCCTTAGAAATATTAATTTTGCTATCGGATCAAAGTCCGAGAAAACAAGGAGAGTTGGAGCGAATTCACATATCTGTTACTTTATGGCGCTGTTGTTGTCGGACGCAAATTGTGTTACTGGATTGGCACCACGCCTAGTTTGGAAGTATTTTACGACATGCACTGTCAATGAATTGCAATGCCTTTAAAGGATTGAGAACGGGAGGAGCCCCGACAAACTAGTGACATCATATAAGGAGAAATCTTAAAACTTAACAGTTCATTCACGGTTTACAATAAAAAAAGAAAGTTGCTGATATGTTGCATGAGTCTACATCATGTGCATTTATCGCTTGTAGCTTTTGAAAACTTAATGATTAACATGACAAACAGAATTCTTGATCCTCAGTTTTCACTTTTTTTGCACTGACCATTCGTAATGCCCCAACAGCGGTAAGATCCTGGATTACAACGTGATATCTCAGCAGAGTGTCAGAAAATTAGTATACATAGGAGAATACTGGCGATTCTTTGGTGCTGTTCAGCCACTTACCATTTTTCGAGAAAATCAGTGAAGTGAGAACGAAGTACTTCTCGTTTTTTCGCATCTTTAATTTGCTATTTTCGTTCAATGTATCTTTGAGGGAGACAGAATTCTTTTAATCTTTGTTTTGTTTGTATTACAGGAATTAGTAAGAATAAAAAACCGAAAATCGGTTATTCCAGGAACTGGTTATTTTGAGCGGTTTTAACTCTCAGGTTAAACTGGCATTGAAAACAACTGATAGTTTGAGCGATAACCGCCATCCCTAGTACAGCGTGTCGGGATGCCCTTTCTATTGCCACTCCTTGTCTCCCCTCCCTAACCTCACCCTCCCCCCCTCCCCCCGTCCTGTGCCCATGCGACTGAGGTGCTCCCATATGTCTGTGTCTAGTGTCATCCATCGTGAAACTGTGAGGACGTGTTTCTAAATGTTTTCGAGTCGTGCAAATGAGGCGGGACGTAAGCACCGACCTGGCACTCACAGAATAAGATGTGGGAAACCGCCTGAAAGCCACGTTAGGGCCGACCGGCTCGCCGGATCTCGTCGTTAATCCGTCGGGCGGATCCGATGCATTGTATCCGGAGAGGGGGGGGGGGGGGGACACCTCACTAAATCCCAAAGTGGCGTGCGAACGAGCGCTGCTATCCTTCAGGGTGTTTTGATCGTACTGTATGGTTTTGTAAACGTATTATCTAAAAAGGCGGACGTTTGTATACCTGGAAGATAACGCACAACAGATACGTGGTGAGGAAGATTAGACTTAATTTAAAAGTAAAAGTACAATTCAGCAGCTTAATTACAGCGAAAATTACAGGATAAAGGAAGAAACTGAAACACTTCGACAACTCCCACGGCGTTACTCATTAGGATTCGACAGTGGCGAAGTTGCCATGTCAGAAATGGGCTTTGAATGCAATGCTACGTTTTTTATATCAATGAAGTAAAAGAAAAAATTGAAAACTGAGTATATAGGAGTACATCTACTTTGAATTAAATTTCTTATTCATGTTGTTGTTGTTGTGGTCTTCAGTCCTGAGACTGGTTTGATGCAGCTCTCCATGCTATTCTATCCTGTGCAAGCTTCTTCATCTTCCAGTACCTACTGCAACCTACATCCTTCTGAATCTGTTTAGTGTATTCATCTTTCGGTCTCCCTCTACGATTTTTACCCTCCACGCTGCCCTCCAATACTAAATTGGCGATCCCTTGATGCCTCAGAACATGTCCTACCAACCGATCCCTTCTTCTAGTCAAGTTGTGCCACAAACTTCTCTTCTCCCCAATCCTATTCAATACCTCCTCATTAGTTACGTGATCTACCCACCTTATCATCAGCATTCTTCTGTAGCACCACATTTCGAAAGCTTCTATTCTCTTCTTGTCCAAACTAGTTATCGTCCATGATTCTTATTCATATGAAAGCAAAAAAGTCGTAGATCGATTTAGCAACTTCAGTACAATGAAATAACCCAGCAACCACTCTGCATCACTGCATCCACTTTTCTCATTCGACGTGGAAACATCTTCGTGTACAGACATGAAGCACGTATTACCTTGCAATTTCATATGATAGTTCATTACTTGTACTGCACAATATGATAACCTTGTTAGATTATGGTAATTTGACACCGTCATCTGTAATATTATGTTGTAGTGATACACTTAATAAGCTCATGTTGCGCAAAGCATTAACATACAAGTGGGAATGTACTTAATTATTGTAACTTACAGTGTTACAAGAAATACTTAACCTTTGGTACAGTTTCAGCGTCCTTCTGCCAATGTGTCTGCGACGGCCTGAACACCATTTAACCAGACTAATACACTACTTCGGGGTAGGGCTGGGCCAGAAAGCAGCGAACAGCATCCACATTGTTTTGACCCCCCCTTCCCCCCGTTTTTTTACAAAATTCTTAACAATATAAGTTTCTCAGGCTATCATAACCTGCCTCTTAGTTATAAAGCTTTATCAGTGAGAGAAAATACCGTTTTCTTGTAGATTTCAAAATTCCTTGAGTTGACTTTGGATATAAAATTTAAGTAGTGCCATTAAAGTTCATCACAAACCGATGATAAACACACATCAAATTCTTTACCGCCGTTGTTGGTATAAGTTTAGAATAAAGGGAAGTTATTTGAATACAATTCAAACCGCGCCGTAGGTGGCTATAATCCAGTGGATGGGATAAGCTGTGCAGATTAGTCACCCACAGCCGTACTGCTAGATGGGCGGGTCCCATACAAAGTCTTCTACTACAGACCAAAAACTAATCTTAAAGCAACAAAGGAAGGACACATTCTGGTACATAACTTGTAACCTCAACATAAATTGGTAAAAAGATCTGCCCAGTGACTACATATGGTGATACGCAGACTATCAGTACATGCAACTCAGCATTACAATGGGCTATAAAATACAACTGCGTAATACCAGAATTACAGTTGTAGCCGCAGAGACAAGGCTTCAGTACCCTAAACAGGTTTACAAAACGATACCCCTTATCGAAATAAGCTTCGCTATTTTTAGTAGCAGACCAGACCAACTTTAAATGACCAAAAATGTTTTTCAAATACTTGTGTGTACTAACTGCAGCGAAAAGGGCAGATCTTATTAAAATTATTTCCACTATTTTTAAGTAGGACGCAACACAAACCTAGGATGCCCAAACATGTTTTACCAGTGCTTGCCCGTAATAATAGCAGTAAAATGGCAGCTTTTATTAAAATAAACAACTGTTTTTAAATAGTAGACAAGACAAAATTTCAGTTCTCCAACCTGTTTTTACAATTAGTTACCCGTTTATTTATTTATTTAATCGTATGGCTAGGTCCCCCGTCGGGCAGACAGTTCGCCCGGTGCTGGTCTTTCATTTTGACGCCACTTCGGCTACCTGCAGTCGAATAGGATGATAGGATGATGATAAGGACAGTCCCTGGGCGGAGAAAATTCCACGACCCAGTCGGGAATCGAACCCGGGCCCAGAGGAGGGACAACCCGTCACGCTGGCCATTCAGCTACCGGGGGCTGAACGGCGGCAGACCGTTCTCGCGGCCGCAGGTGCCCTTTCCGCCTTCGCTAAAAGTGGCCAACTACCTACCCACATGAGGCGGCGAACCGTCAAAGATTCCACACATCTACTGCGATCATCCGTGCCGGCACGGCTCAATGTCATCCACTATTAAAATTAACAAGTTCCCAGAAGGAAATCTGCACTCTGCAGCGGAGTGTGCGTTGATATGAAAATTCCTGGGAGTTTAAAACGAACTCGGGATCTTTGCCTTTCGCGGGCAAGTGCCCTCTAAATGCTAAGGTCCCGATTTCGAGTCTCGGTTCGGCACACTGTTTTAATCTGTCTGGAAGCTTATTGCAACGAGTTATTATTTACTCCAGTTCTAATACGTCAAACGTTTTAAAAGTATACATAAACCAGAAATTTAATCGGATGGAACGTGACGCGCCGTTTACCTACATTCAACTTTGTTCACATACCTTATCACCGCATGCAGGTTTTTTCGAATGAGTTCCTGTTGTCATTTTTGAAGGAGCTCTGTCTAGTTCGAAAATTTTCACCAACGTCTGTGCCATGTGAGCATCAGGTGTTCGATTCACTATTAATGGACAGGCTAATAGCTGGCAATCAGTCTGAAGTCGTTTCGCAACCAGTGTGCACTTTAAGGTCAGCAGCTCTGCATTAGTCTTGACAACGAAGTTATTAATTACTTCGCGCGTGTTAGCTAAATTGATGTCGTGGCCTGACAGATCTTGTGTTACCCAACTGAAGAAGTAATAAAAGAATAAAAAGGTGTTTCCAGCCAGAAAACAATTAGAAATCAGGAACCATATAAGAGAAAGAAATAGACAACATTTTTACAAAATGAAGGAGTACTGGAAAAATAGACAATGACAAACAGAGACGAGGAATTAAAGTTTTTCCTTGATCGCAGCTTGTTATTACAAAGAAGGAAAACAAAATAAAAATAAACAAGAATAAATGGAAGCCTATCTGTTCGGTCTTAATATTTGCAAAAACCTTCATACCTGCAGTTACGAAAGGAAGGCGATCCAGAGGTGATCAACGTAGACAGTTTTGGAAGGTGATGACCGATACAACTGCCAGTTTTGCGCCCAGTTCAACAAAATTTAAATATTTCCATAAAAATTGCTTTAGTCTGTAGTTGCACTTTTATTTTGTCTGTCGACTGTCGATTACTGTACCAAGTATGGTTATCAAGTCGTCGTTTGGTGCCCAGTCGTCCTGCTCGCTTTCCGTGTATGTGTTCGTACCCTCCCTCTTTCATAGCGATGACCCTGAAATACAGCCGTTGGAAAAAAAAGGAAATACCACGAGAAATGCACGCTTGCTCGTAAATTAAGGTGCTAGACAAGCGCTGTTCAACTGACCGCGAACGGCACCTTTGCTGTCTCCGAAATACGTTTCAGGTGTCAATCGCCGTCAGAATAGTCTAGTTGTGAGTTCATGGATGTTGGCGGTAAATGAAATCCAAAGTAGGTAAACTGGTGGTGTTCGTATGGTAGCTGCGTATGTAACCAAGCAATCCGAAGTGGTTAGTGTTTCGAGAAGCACAGTGATTTCTACTGCATACAAGGCAAACGGAAAAATATCATCCTTTAAGTCACAATGCGGACGAAAATGCGTTCTAAGTGATACCGAGAGACGGTCATCGAAGAGGAGTGTGACAAAAAATAAGAGGACGACACTGCAAAAGTCAATGCACAACAGAATGACGCACAGGCGAACCTCGTCAGCAACAAACACGAAGGGAGCTCCATAAGCAGCGAATTGCAGGGCGAGATGGAATTCCAAAACAACAATCATTAATGAAAATGCCCGTAACTGAAAAACAGGCCACCTCATCTTTGAAACCTGGGCTATGAAACAATGGAACAAAGTCATTTGTTCTAATGAGTCTTGATTCACATTTTTTTCCAACTTATGGGCAAGTTTACGTCCCAAGAGCGAGACGTTGCGAGGATTCGCTGTCGTTTTTGGAACCCATAGCCTGTTATTCCATGGGTCCCATGGCTACTTTTCAAGGTCGCATTAGTGCAGACGATAATGTGAACATTTTGGCCGATCAAGCAGAATGCTTTTTCCCCACCGGTGATCTACATCTACATCTACATCATACTCCGCAAGCAACCTAATGGTGTGTGGCGGAGAGTACTTTTGGTTCCAGTATCTGATCCCTCCAACCTTGTTCCACTCGCGAATTGTGCGTGGGAAGAGTGATTGTGGGTAAGCCTCTTTATTGGCTCTTATTTCTCGAATTTTCTCCTCGTGGTTAATACGCGCGTATGTGGTGGTAAGCAATATGTTGTCTGACTCCTCCTGAAAAGTGCTGTCCCGAAATTTGAGTAGCAAACCTCTCCGTGCTGCACAACGCCTCTCTTGTAACGTCTGCCAGTGCAGTTTAGCATCTCCGCAACGCTCTCTCACCAACTAAACAATCCCGCGACGAAACACGCCGCTCTTCGTTGGATCGTCTCTATCCTTTCTACTAGTCCTACATGATAGGGATCCCAGATAGATGAACAATACTTAAGATTCACGCGAACAAGTGCCTTATAAGCCACTTCTTTCGTGGATGAGTTACATTTCCTTAAGATTCTTCCGATGAACCTGTCTTCTTTCTGCTATTCCCACTATCTGTTCTATATGGTAATTCCACTTAAGGTCGCTATGGGTAGTTACGTCTACATACATTACGGCAGACGTTGTCTCCAGCTGTTTGTTGTCAATAGTGTAACTGTACAGCCGCGCGGGATTAGCCGAGCGGTCTCTGGCGCTGCAGTCGTAGACTGTGCGGCTGGTCCCGGCGGAGATTCGAGTCCTCCCTCGGGCAGAGGTGTGTGTGTTTGTCCTTAGAATAATTTAGGTTAAGTAGTGTGTAAGCTTAGGGACTGATGACCTTAGCAGTTAAGTCCCATAAGATTTCACACACATTTGAACATTTTTTGAAGCTGTACAGTAGTAGATTTCTTTTCCTATGTACGCGCAATATGTTACATTTATTTACTTTCAGGGTCAACTGCCAGAGTCTACACCATTCATCAATTCTCTGCAGGTCGTTCTGCAAATTCCTACTATCTTCTGGTGTTGCTACTTTGGTATAAACAACTGCATCATTGTGAATAGCCTTCAAGAGCATCCGACGCTTTCTACTAGATCATTTATACATATAGTGACCAGCAACGGTGCTATCACACTTCCCTGTGGTAATCCGGATATTACCTTTACATCTGTCGACTTAATTCCGTTAAGAGCGACGTGTTGAGTTCTATCTGCAAGAGAGTTGAATCCAATCGCAGATCTGCTCCGATACTCCGTAACCTCTCTCTCTTTTTTTTTTTTTTCATTAAACGGCAGTGTGGAACGGTGTCAGATGCCTTACTGAAGTGAATGTGTGCCGTGTTGCAAGGTGACGGGTCCCCTGTTGACACTGCTCCATCGTCCATGACTGGGTTTGTGAGCGCAAGGATGGATTTCTGCATCTACAGTCACATCAATATTATTGAGTCTTTGTCGTCTATTTTGGAGAGAAAGACGCATGATCCGAATCCAACTTGGGTGATCGTGCCACTATTTTGCAGGCAAGATGGGATACCATTCCCTTGGAAACCATATAGGGCCTGTATTTTTGCATTCCAAGACGACTGGAGGCTGCCATGTTCAACGCCTGTGGTTTTCTAAGATCCTCATACCTAACAGAAAGTGTCCGTCCCTATCGCACGTAACGTAGACGCTTTCCTCAGTTGCAGCTGGTTTACTTGTTTGCTTGTCTGATTCAGAATGGCTGTCTAAATGTAAGTTTAATCCACGTAAACAAAAAGTATCTGTTCCGCGCGGGATTAGCCGAGCGGTCTCAGGCGCTGCAGTCATGGACTGTCCGGCTGGTCACGTCAGAGGTTCAGGCATGGGTGTGTGTGTTTTTCCTTAGGATAATTTAGGTTAAGTAGTATGTAAGCTTAGGGACTGATGACCTTAGCAGTTAAGTCTCATAAGATTTCACACACATTTGAACATTTTTTGAAAACATCTGTAAGGAAAATCCAGCTTGACGTAGTCAGTCACTGGTAACTGAAGATCTCATGCCATTAATGTTACAGAGGTAACCTTGTGTTGTGTAAACAGGCCATCGTCAGATTTTATACTGGCTGTCAGCGTGACCGTCGGATGCTTGACGGGTAAGACGCGAGGTATCAGGAGCGCATTTCGTCATGGTCAGATCGTGGCTACTTCGCATGCGGGCATACCATTGTCAAGATCTTCCAGGAACTGGTCTCTTCATGCGACGCCGTGTCAGTAATGTTGGAGAAAAATCGCCGTCTTCAGAGATTAATATTTCAGGCAACCGTGTGCCGATGACAGCAGTCGCCGTCTACAGCAGTCCGGCTATCACGGACGATAGTTTGGCCAATGCAGACCAAATAACACAGCTATTCAGTGCTGGATAACAATAAACGGTCAACAGACATACAATTGGGGAATTCCTCCTCAGTGTATTGTGGAGGGGAGTGTGAGGAAGGTTTAACGTCCCGTAGATGCGTAGGCTATTAAAGACGGAGAACGAGCTCGGATTACGGAAAGAGTGGGGAAAGGAACTGACTGTGCGCTTTATAAAACGAACCATGCCGGTATTTGCCTCATGCGCTGAAAAACCAAAGCTGGAGGGCTCAAATGGTTCAAATAGCTGTAAGCACTACGGGACTTAACATCTGAGGTCATCAGTCCCCTAGACTTAGGACTACTTAAACGTAACTTACCTAAGGACATCACATACATCGACGCCCGAGGCTGGATTCGAACCTGTGACCGCAGCAGCAGCGCGGTTTCGGACTGAGGTACCTGGAACCGCTCGGCCACAGCGGCCTGCAAAACTGGAGGGCCGGACGGGCATTTGAGGAGGCGTCCTCCCGAATGAACCCCCTCCCCCGTCTCTCGATCGACCTATGGGGTGCATCTTCCATCGTTTCATAGACCCAATTACATATGTTTCTACCGCCTAAGTCATTAATTTTAAATGCAGAAGACGTTGAATTTCAAGCAGGTGCTTCTTTATGTCCCTCCTTGTGATCGATGAATTGGTAGTTGCAGGCACACCATCGCTGATCGCTGTTACGACAATCTACGGAAGACAGTTCATAGATGTTGGCCACTGATGGGATCGAGAATACGATCGTAGTTATCCCATTCAGCGTCAAGTTACACCTGAATATGGTGTCGCAACATAGTAAAATGACATCAAGAGGATCCTGCTGTTTCATATTATTACGTAAAACGTTTTAAAAATATAAAGTTGGGAGATGTACGGCAAGTGCATTTTACAACCAGCAGAAAATATTCAGCTCACCACCCAGCTTCTGGCGAATGGAGTACAGGGTCGAGTGATGCGGTGCGTGGAGGAGGTGAAGATAAAACATCACCAACTTGACTTCTTATTTTAAGGATCAAAAATGCACACACACAGTTGAAATATTTCAGCTAGAGCAATCGATCCCTCTCGAAACTTTGGGCCATAATTCTGCAAGTACGCAGCTATGAACTGAAAATACTGCTTCTGAACTTTCGCGCCCACTGGTTGTTTATCGATCGCTCCCCCCCTTTGCAACCGCCTGACACCCGAGAGCGAAGTACTGTACGGAGGAGTGACAACCGGAGCCTTCTTACTCGCAGGATTCTGAATGCGAAGGAAGAGGACGGGCGACGTGGACACATCTGCCCAACGTGTTCTGAAACCTTGTTCTGTAACACATGTTATTCTACGAGAAATGTAGTAAGTCAACGTCACACAGCGTATACGTACAATATTATGTTCACAATATTCCGATGGTGAAATATCTGATCAAGTCAAGAACTGGTATGAAATGAAGATGATGATTTTACATTTACTCTTTAACCATTCCATCCACGTAGCAGAAAGGCGCATCTGCTGCAAATGTACTTTAATAGTGCCAGTTTTAGAACCCAAAGCAAATAACGCATAAAATCAATTATCATAATCAAAGAGCGCAAAGCTATTTATTTAATGACTCACTCGTTCGATTCATTCATTCAGAGTGCAGTTGCGAATCGCAAAATATAAATGTTCAAATCAAAGAAATATCTTGCAGAACCTGTAAGTTAGAAATTGCGTAATTTGACACACTGAACGAAGCACATCACCAATGCCAAAACAACTTTCCATGAACCCTTTACTCCTCGGTACGCAGCATCGCGGCCGGGAATTTGGCGGCCGCGATGCGGCGATGGGAGGCGCAAACAATCTCAGGGCGCGAAAGAATGAAAACTGTACTTACAGAAGGACATAATTGCATTCTATCAGAATTATTCTCCAAATTTTAGGGCGGAAACATTTGCTGGATCTGCTATGTTTCAAGTGTGATTCTTCCTCCTTAAAATATGAGGTCAAGTTGACGATGTTCTTCGCTAAGAGATAAAGATACATCATCCACAACCTGCCGATTTTCCTCTCAAGAATTAAGAAAAAATTGGAACTGAATTATGGACAGCAGTTACATTATACGCAGAATTATATTCATTCTGAACCAACGCTCTTAAGATCACACCAGACCAGGGCTATTGCATTTATTATTGATTGGTTAGTACTACGACCCGCAGTGCCCGTGATATTTTTAAAATAATAAAATATATTTTATTTTCAGTGATCAGTGGCAAAATTTTAAGTAAGACGTTCTGTTAGCGGAGCCGGAGCGATGGAACATTTTTGATAGAAGCAGACGTTAATCCTGAGTTCCTGTTAAGCGTTTTCCACATGTTGGAACAGTTCTGCTACTCCTTTTTAAGGTAAACCACTTACTGCTATGTTTCACCCGAGATGTATAACAGAAACGAGGTTCTATCGCGTTGACCACTGGCGCTCGAGATTTGAGGTTATCTAATTACTTTTAACTAAAATGCTTCTTCTAAGAAAGGTAACCGCACCGCCTCAAAATGTAAGTCTGCTCGAATCATGTCTAAGAGTTCAGTTATTTGTGCGGATGTAGGGGAAATGGGCCCACGTCAGTAGCAGCATACGCCTGTGCTGAAAATCTAGGGTGATGGTGCATTTCGTATACTGACAGACAATGCTTCAAGCAGATGTGAAAATTCTTTCATGTAGGAAATATTTATTTTGGAGAAACATCAGGTTATCTCCCTACCGTTTTTCGACGTAGGGAGACAACGTATGCCGGAATAAAATGTTCACAGTCGTTAGAAGACTGGCACCAAGGTACAGCGATTAGGGACTAGTTTACACGCAACACAAGGTGCAAAACCAAGTTTCGAGACTGCACTACATCTCACTGAACTTATGCACGGATTATGGGTGTGCAAACCTTTGTCGAAACTAAGAAGTTTCAGCTTGTTCTAACTTTGACAACACGTAACTAGTAGTTGCACATGGTTTGAAGTTCGGTGTCTTGGCGACAGCCTATCAACAAAGTAAATTCTAAGTCGGGAACGGAGAAAATTCTTCACTTCTGGATATCGGTTATACTCGTAGGTGACTGTGGAATTTCAATGACGTTGAGTACAAAAACAAGCAGTGGCGTGTTGCTGCAGCGGAGTCAGTGTTACACGACCTGAACATGGATAGGCTGACGACATCTGAGCTGCAGAGCAAAATTCATTTCAGAAGACGTTCTCTCTGGTTTCGAGCGGCTAACAGAAGTGGTAAAGGCTGCCAATATTGCTTGCAAGATGACACCAGAGCTGACCATTTGCAGCGTAGTCGGCAGGACCGATTGCGGACCTCTGGTACAGAGCCGAGTGGAGGATCTGAATCAGAGGCTCAGACGCTTCTGCGACCATGTAGGTTGCAGATTCCTCGACTTGCGTCAGATGGTGGTTACGTTTCGGGTCCCGCTGAATAGGTCAGGTGTACACTACACGCAGGAGGCGGCTGAACGGGTAGCAGGGGCTACGTGGCGTGGACTGGGCGGTTTCTTAGGTTAGAGGGTCTCGGGAAAACACAAGAAGGGCTTCAGTCAAAAAGGGTGCAGGCTGAACAGAGGAAAAACGTAGAAACAGGAATCATTGGTACAACAGTTGTAAATTGTCGTAGCTGTGTTTAGAAAGTACCAGAGCAAGTGCTAATAGAAAGCACTGATGCTTAGATCGTGAAAAGGCACTCTGTGATTTCCTGTCAGAGAGGTCGCAATTCGTAGTAATTGACGGAAAGTCTTCGAGTAAAACAGAAGTGATTTCTGGCGTTCCCCAAGGTAGTTCTGTAGGTCCTTTGCTGTTCCTTACCTGTATAAACGATCTGGGAGACAAACTGAGCAGCCGTCTTCGGTTGTTTGCAGATGACGCTGTCGTTTATCGGCTAATAAAGTCATGATAAGATCAAAACAAACTGCGAAGCGATTTAGAGAAGATATCTGAATGGTGCGAAAAGTGGCAGTTGACCGTAAATAATGAAAAGTGTGAGGATACTTAGAAAATGTAACAAACCCACTAAGGAGACTGCCTACTCTACGCTTGTCCGTCCTCTTTTAGAATACTGCTGCGCGGTGTGGGATCCTTACCAGATAGAACTGACGGAGTACACCGAAAAAGTTCCAAGAAAGGCAGCACGTTTTGTATTATCGCGAAATATGGGAGAGAGTGTCACAGAAATGATACAGGATTTGTACTGGACATCACTAAAGGAAAGGCGTTTTTCGTTGCGACGGAACCTTCTCACGAAAATCCAATCACCAACTTTCTCCTCCAAATGCGAAAATATTTTGTTGACACCGACCTACATAGGGAGGAACGATCACCAAGATAAAATAAGGGAAATCAGAGCTCGTGCAGAAAGATATGAGTGTTCATTCTTTCCGCGCGCTATACGAGATTGGAATAATGGGGAATTGTGAAGGTGGTCGATGAACCCTCTGCTAGGCATCTAAATGTGATTTGCAGAGTATCCATGTAGATGTAGATGTATATTAGCAAATCATATGTTAATGAACTACGAAATATACAGGATTGTAATATATGTCTGGAAAAGATCACATCTGTAAGAAAAAAAATCGAATGATTCCAGCTGGAAGATTCATTTCTAGTGAAGATTATGTACAGGAGGGAAAGCTGTTCAGATTTCGTGAGCTGAGTTATAACTCTCTTAAGAAGAAATATGAACTGTACTAGAGCCATTATCAGATCGTTCAAATAACTTTTTAGGATTTCCACAGCACAGGTTTATTTCTTGTTTTTTATACACAGTCACGAAGCCAGCCTCGTCTTTTATTTCTTATGCTGCGACTTCATACAGACGAGCGTTAACTCCGTCTCTACTCGTGCAGCTAACAAACTTTTCAATTCACTCGCAACTCTGGTACTCACAAATAACGAAGTGCAAGTATACTCAGATGTCGCTGTGTCTACGGTCGTACACGGAACCGTTTTTTGCGGAACTGGTTCCAGAAAAAGAGTCTCGCAACCTAATGTCATCGCGTTAACTATCCTTTATAATGTACATAATTGCAAACCTCAAGTGAGAGAAAAGCAAGTGGAAGGAAAAGGAAGTCCACGTCGGGAGGGTGTAGTGCAGCACTGCAGTTCGTCAGCACTACTGTTAACCGCCCCTGTAGCCGAGGTCCGTAATCCACGCCTGTGCGGTGACGCTGGACTCGGAAGGGAGTTGGTTCGATTCCTGGTCGTGGATGAAAATTTCAATGTCAGTGTTTGGATAGCAAGGAGAGGAGAGGTCTTGGCGTATTGTTCCCGATTACCTGTGTTTACATCAATGTTGTCGATTAAATTTCATGCCTCTCCACAGTGTCTTATATAGCGAGGGCATATGACACCGTTAATGGTGTTTCGTCCGGCAAACAGAGCATTAAGTTTGGACGCTCCTTGGTGCTATTGGAGAGGAGTAGGGTATACAGGCTGGCACTGGGTTTCAACCTCTCACTTACCTCATAAGCGTCATCCAACATAAATACAACACCGCACAACACACACATCCGTTGCCTCCAGGTTACAAATACACAGGCGGTTCAACCCTCACATGTCCACAAGGTAAAGGACCAATGTGAATGGAGGAAAATCATCCTTCAGGGCAGGCGGCTGAGACCATTGCAGCCAACTATGTCATACGACATTTACATTCACATCACTATTATTCTACTTGTATATCGAAGAAGGGTTGAAGAAGTTGGGCTAAACTTCATAACAGGAGCAAAAAGCCCAAGGGTAACAAATACTATCACTAACCTTCGCAGATGGCACAGCGTTTCTCAAAATGGTTAAAATGGCTCTGAGCACTATGGGACAACTTCCGTGGTCATCAGTCCGCTAGAACTTAGAACTACGTAAACCTAACTAACCTAAGGACATCACACACATCCATGCCCGAGTCAGGATTCGAACCTGCGACCGTAGCGGTCGCGCGGTTCCAGACTGAAGCGCCCAGAACCGCTCGGCCAAACTGGCGGCCAGCGTTTCTCACCAGATCTACACTTCTTTAAAATCACATATTCACAAGGATTGGGACCAATGTGCGTGGAGGAAGAACAAACATCGTTAACGGCAATCGGCTGAGCCCACCCGGTAGAATATCCCAACGAACAATGACAAGCAACATTTACATTTACAGCGTTGTTATTTTACTTGTATGCCGAAGAAGCATTGGAGGGAAACAAAAAGCCAAATGAAAACAAATACTGTTGTTAAGCGTAGCAGATGACACAGCCTTTCTCGTCGGATCTACACATCTACAGATCTACTGAAAGAAATGGACAGCGTTTAACGACAGAATACCCTTAAGCGTAAATTAAATGAAGAAGAAGATGCTGAAAAGCAGTAGGAAAGCGAAGGATGACTTGCTTGACGCAGAACTAACCTACACCAACCAATTCCAGAAAGAGCTGCAAAACTTTCTTTTCTGTAGAACCGCAAACTGTTGACAAGTTTTCCTCTTGTTCCTTTCGGCTCGTCAAATGGATGCGATTTACACGCCTGCTTGTGTGTTTCGACATGGGCATATCCAGTATGCTACTGCAAAAGATTCGGTAAGGATGCAGCTTGCTTCGTGCATTCCAATTTTGACTATGTCGCCGGAGACAGTACATATTTTAAAACTATCGAATAGCGACGTCATTGGACGAATTCTACATCTACATCTACATTTATACTCCGCAAACCACCAACGGTGTGTGGCGGAGGGCACTTTACGTGCCACTGTCATTTCCTCCCTTTCCTGTTCCAGTCGCGTATGGTTCGCGAAAAGAACGACTGCCGGAAAACCTCCGTGCGCGCTCGAATCTCTCTAATTTTACATTCGTGATCTCCTCGGGAGTTATAAATAGGGGGAAGCAATATATTCGTTACCTCAACCAGAAAGGCACTCTCTCGAAACCTGGACAGCAAGCTGCACCGAGATACAGAGCACCTCTCTTGCAGAGTCTGCCACTTGAGTTACATTTCCGTAAAGCTATCACGCTTACCAAATAACCCTGTGACGAAACGCGCCGCTCTTCCTTAGATCTTCTCTACCTCCTCTGTCAACCCCACCTGGTACGGATCCCACACTGGTGAGCAATACTCAAGTATAGGTCGAACGAGTGTTTTGTAATCCACCTCCTTTGTTGATAGACTACATTTTCTAAGGACTCTCCCAATGAATCTCAACCTGGCACCAGACTTACCAACAATTACTTTTATATGATCATTCCACTTCAAATCGTTCCGTTACGCATACTCCCAGATATTTTACAAAAGTAACTGCTACCAGTGTTTGTTCCGCTATCATATAATCATACAATAAAGAATCCTTCTTTCTATTTATTCGCAACACATTACATTTATCTATGTTAAGGGTCAGTTGCGACTCCCTGCTCCAAGTGCCTATCCGCTGCAGATCTTCCTGCATTTCGCTGCAATTTTCTAATGCTGCAACTTCTCTGTATACTACAGCATCATCCGCGAAAAGCCGCTTGGAACTTCCGACACTATCTACTAGGTCATTATATATGGTGAAAAGCTACGGTCCCATAACACTCCCCTGTGGCACGCCAGAGGTTACTTTAACGTCTGTAGATGTCTCTCCATTGAGAACAACATGCTGTGTTATGTTTGCTAAAAACTCTTCAATCAAGCCACACAGCTGTTCTGATATTCCGTAGGCTCTTACTTTGTTTATCAGGCTATAGCGCGGAACTTTATCGAACGCCTTCCGGAAGTCAAGGAAAATGGCGTCTACCTGGGAGCTTGTATCTAATATTTTCTGGCTCTCACGAACAAATAAAGCGAGTTGGCTCTCACATGATCGCTGTTTCCGGAATCCATGTTGATTCCGACAGAGTAGATTCTGGGTTTCCAGAAATAACATGATATCCGAGCAAAAAACGTGTTCTAAAATTCTACAACAGATCGATGTCAGATATATAGGCCTATAGTTTTGCGCATCTGCTCGACGGCCCTTCTTGAAAACTGGAACTATCTGTCCTCTTTTCCAATCATTTAGAACCTTCCGTTCCTCTAGAGACTTGCGGTACACGGCTGTTAGAAGGGGGGCAAGTTCTTTCATGTACTCTGTGTTGAATCGAATTAGTATCCCGTTTTGTCCAGTGGACTTTCCTCTGTTGAGTGATTACAGTTGCTTTTCTATTCCTTGGACAGTTATTTCGATGTCAGCCATTTTTTCGTTCGTGTGGGGATTTAGAGAAGGAAGTGCATTGCGGTCTTCCTCCTTCTATTTTCCATTTAAATTACTACAGAGAGCTAGTCATTCGATTTCACCACAGCATATGGTCGTCAGTATCCTGTTCTAGTTCAGACATCTGCGGCATAAAATTACCTCTCTCTCTCGTTAATGCCGACCGCGGTGGCCGTGCGGTTCTGGTGCTGCAGTCCGGAACCGCGGGACTGCTACGGTCGCAGGTTCGAATCCTGCCTCGGGCATGGGTGTGTGTGATGTCCTTAGGTTAGTTAGGTTTAAGTAGTTCTAAGTTCTAGGGGACTTATGACCTAAGATGTTGAGTCCCATAGTGCTCAGAGCCATTTGAACCATTCTGAATCTCTCGTTAAACCACGATCTGGAACTTGATAATATTATCGTGAATTTCTTCTTCTCTGGTGGACTACATCCGTAATTTTGAAAATATTAGATCCAAGACAATGTAATGAATGATGTGGGGTAAATTACTTTTTAGTTGTAATCGAACTGCTCTTCGCAATCTTCACTAACATCCCATATGAACTCCTACCTGAAGGGTTGGAAATTGAAGTTCATGAAAATGCAGCCGACACATCTTTCCGTGTTATTGTAATTTAACTACGATAAATACAGTAAAACTTCGCTTATACGTTTTTCAACGGACAGTATAAGTGTGGAAAACATATATATGAAATATAGCACCACACTATCAAATTAATTGGTAAACACAGATGAAAAATCCAGTAAATAAAAGGTTACATTCTAGAAAAAGCTATATAGGCTTACTAGGTACCATACTTAACAAAGATATAAAGAAAAATGTAAACCCCTGCACAGAAGAAAACGTCATTTCGTAAAAAAAAATCCGTAATTTTTGCTCGTTTTTTTCTTTGACGTGGCAATAGCGTACACTCTACCCTCAATGGGATTTCTCTGACATTATCTCGTTAGAAATATTGTGTCGCATCACAAATTGTTTGATTATTTCTAATGCATCTACTGCATCGTTAAACGTCACAAAGGAATGCTGAGGCCCTTCTGTGTCATCTTCATCGTCAGTTTCTTCCTCGTCCAGGTCCAGCGATGCACACTGAACTATCTCAGCGATAGTCACGAAGTTTTCATCAACGTTCACGTAATCCACAAATGATGCCTGCTCTTCAAGTCGATCCCATTCTTCATCATCAGGTGAAATATCGTCGGTATGATTATTTCCACCATGGCCATGTACTTCATTTCCAAATTCGGCTTTTAGGAAACAATTCCGCATGGTATCGTCTGAAACTCTGTGCCATGAGGCTGCAGTGTAGTGCATTGCGTGTGAGAAGAAACAAATTAATTAATAATTTCGCGAAGCGTTCTTTGGCTCAGGTAGCACAACATGAAATAAATGGCAAGTAAGAATCTTACCTGCATAATGTTTATTTTCATTTCTTCCTTTTCTTCGATGTTTCAGCACCTGATGACTTGCTGCACGAGCATTTTGCGATAACGCAACTAAGGCCAGGTGCTAGATTTGATCAAAGAAAATTTGACCAATGCCTAACTTTGACAAAGTTCCTTATTACACTTTCATATTTTATCGGCTTTACCAATCCACTTCCCGACAGCCCAATCTGAAATACTGAATCATAACTTGTGCACACTGTGGATATTTCGCCAAGACACGAAAGAAAAAACAAAAAACGTAGAAGTGAGAAAACGTTTAAGTGAGAAACCTATAAATGAAGTTTTACTGTAGTAGCTTTTGCACCTGTGTGCTTACTGTCACATTCTTTGATGAGATTGTATGAAGCGAAAATTTTCCTCTGCCTTGGAGGAAGTTAGCAGAGACTGCAGCCACGCACTGCAGATTTCGCTGTCACGTCTGGCTGTTTCCACTGCAGAGGCCGGCCACTCAACTCTTTGTCACAAAAAGCAGCCTCCAGGCCCCGCCTTTCGTGTATCACTGCGCTACACTGAACCCATTCACCTGCGTTCGCCCAGTTGTGCTTCTATGCATTTCTACAGTTGACAAAATTAAATCTTTCTCGTCTTTTTTACGTGTCCAAATACTTACCTACATTTAGAATGATGTTCCTACTGTACTTCCAAATCTGATGAGGCATTTTATAGTGTCGACGCTTATCACCAAAGTGCAGAACTGCTTCTTCCTTTGAAGAAAATGACCTTTCTTTTAAACTGAAATACTTATGTCTTCTATGTTAAACCTTCCCGTAAACTCAAGTACGAGAAATATAAGTTTACATTCATTTAATTGTAGCACAATGGCTATCAATGCAAATCTCTCTAGCAGAACTGACTAAATGGGTTCCATGTTAACATTTATGTACATGGTCTACTTACTACGGTTTTTGTGACGAGAAGTCCTACATAGACAGCCGATTTCATGCATTTGGCATTCAGCTAGATTACTCATGTCATTGTAAGGTGAAATGTGGACGACTCCCGCCTGCTACTCAGCTATTCAGTTTACCGTTGCTTTCAGAAAAACTGACCACTGTTGCTTGGAAGTATTCAATCTGCAGTCTGTATGTTCATGAAACACTCTTGAACAACCTTCTCAAACATTGCCTTTGATCTACCACTTGTCATAAATCTTGTTCCTTTCCTCTTTTTCTAGAATACTCGACAATGGGCACCATTCGTACCTAAATCATAAGTCCAAATGCACTTCAGCTTCGTATACTAAACATTCCTGCTGGTTTTCTTCCACAACACACGCTGAACCGATAGGAATCTTTAGCAACTCTCTTCTCCAGGACATACAATAGCTTTCCAAATATTATTATGGCTCTCTGTATTATTAACCAATAGTTCTCGTTTTATTCGTCAGTCCAGTAACATATGGTAAGTTACGCCTATTACTTTAACGTCCATTACTGGTATAAATCACCATCACGTTTGTGCCTAATTAATTCGAAGTAAATATTCCAAACAGTGCATATTTGCACTCACAAATTATGAACATTTCATGCCCATATACTTCAATTGGGAATCATTCTTTGCACCCACAAGTCGTCCTTCCGGTCTTATTTCTACTCCCACAAAAGACTCTTAGTGACTACAAGGTCTTGCCATATCTGTCCAGAGCATGAGACTTTCTCCCTCATCTTAACATTTTACCCCACTTTTCACCTTAGCCTTATGTGTATGTTTTCTACTGCTGCATACTCCTCTGCGACGCTTATCTGGTCATGCTGCTCTACTATGGCATCGGAAACTTCTTCCTCTCCTAAATCTTCAGTGGTGCTCTCTGGTGGTAATGACGCCTAATCACCTATTAACTCTCCCTGCTGCATCTCTTCCTTAACCCTCTGCTTACCAGAAATTCTCCATAATTTTCTCTACAGTTAGGCCTCTCCAGCCTGTGTTGTTTAAACTGACATGAATTGACACTGTTTTGACTGCTTATTAAGTGAACGACTTACTTTTGAGGTAAACATACATTTTAAATAATTTTGTTTACTTAAAGTTTACATTTTAAAAAACACTATTTTTATACTTTACTGGTGGCTTTTATTCTTATTACAAGTTTGAGCAGGGTCCACAAATAATAGTAAAATGTTCTGAGCAGACAGGTTTGTTGCACTTGTAACATGTAATTTGAGTTTTTCTAACTTTCTTCTCTACACAGTATGCACATCTCCTCCTTTTCTTAACTGCTGGTTTCACTGCCATTCTTTGATCCTACGCTACTAATGAATTCATTGACTTCTTTACCCGTGCTAGTTGCTTTTCCAAACTGATGATGAAAGTTCGACGGCTCATTTTTTTATTGGTAGCATTCACTAAACAAACGTTGATCATGTTGAAGAAAACCACCAACAACCAACGTCTTATTTCTGAAGCATTGCGTCTTCTGGTCCATGGTGTCAACGCCACGCTTTGTGATATTGCATGTCATTGTAACTTCAGGCTTCTTTACTTGTGACGATGACGCCGTTGGTTCGTCATGAAGAGAGCTAGGGACGGCAAAATCTTTGTTTTTCTTAGGCTATCATCACATCTGATTGAAAACCAAGCAATTAAGAGAAACGCAAGAGACTATCATAACATCTGGTTGAATGTAGTGTATACTTCACGTCATTTAGTTGTAATACATACATCAAAAGAAAGTTTTGCATCACCCCGGTTCCCAGAACTCCTGAAGATAGACGTTGATTGTGGATATTGCATCACATACGCTGTCCTTTTAACTGTTCAGTAATGTCGCTAAACCATGCATGAGCTGCGCCTATTAGATGTAGGGGATCCGACAGCCAACCAGTTCCTGTCATTCCAACAGGAAGGAGCTACACAGCTTGTGTTGTTTGTAGATCAATCATGCCTAGACGGTGAATACCGCTGCTCGATCGCGTCCGCATTGTTACTTTGTACCAGGAAGGTCTCTCAACAAGGGAAGAGTCCAGGCATCTCGGACTGAAACTAAGCGATGTTGTTCGGCCATGAAGGAGATGCAGACAGACAGTAACTGTAATTGACATGCCTCTCTCAGGCCGCGCAAGGGCTACTACTGCATCGGATCACCGCTACCTACGGATTACGGCTCAGAGGAAGCCTGACAGCAACGCCACCATGTTGAATAATGCTTTTCGTGCAGCCACAGGACGTCGTATCACGACTCAATCTGTGCACAATTGGCAACATGATGCGCAAATTCACTCCCGACGTCCATGACGAGGTCCATCTTTGCAACTAAGACACCATGCAGTGCGGTAGGGATAGTCCCAACAACATGCTGAACGGACGACTCAGGATTGGCATCACGTACTCTTCGCCGATGAGTGTCGCATATGCCTTCAACCATACAATCTTCGTGTTTGGAGGCAACTCGGTCAGGCTGAACGCCTTAGACATACTCTCCAGCGAGTGCAGCAAGGTGGAGATTCCCTGTTGTTTCGGTGTTCCATTATGTGCGCCCGACGTACGCCGCTGGTGGTCATGGAAGGCGCTGTAACTTCTGTACGATACATGAAAGCTATTCTCCGATCGATAGTGCAACGATATCGGCAGCATATTGGCGAGGCATTCGTCATCTGGGACGACAGTTCGCTCTCCCACTCCCTTCATCGTGTACATCTTGTGAATGACTTTCTTTCAGGATAACGACATCGCTCGACTAGAGTGGCCAGCATGTTCTCCAGACATGAACCCTATCGAACATGCCTAGCATAGATTGAAAAGAGCTGCGTATGGATGACGAGACACACCAATCGCCGTTGAGGAGATGGACAATCTGAATCAACAGTGCCTTGATGAACTAGTTCTGTCTTAACTGCAGGCTTTGTCACCTTCAGTTTCCCATCAATTATTATTTACATTATCCTCTGAATTTCAGACTCAAACCTTTGCTCAATTTCGGTAACCTTTGTATGAATTTTTATTACTTCTACTTTTATGTTACCTTCTGATTCACTTATTTCTGTATTTCGTTGGCTTTGCGCTGTTAAATTAGCTAAATTTGCACCAATAGTTCCCAAAAGGTTTATATCCATATTTGATGTTATGCCGTCTAACTAAATATGTTGTTTTCATCTGATTCGTGATTTTCTTTTCTTTTTTAATTTTATATCCCTACTTGAAAACTGATATCTACGTGAGCCATCTGTGTGGTATTACCTATACTCGTATAGTTCATATTACTGTTCACTCGAGCCATCAAACTTTTTAAAAATTCACTAAATCGACAAATGTATCTAGCAGTACCGCCTCAATTGTTAGAACACTTTCACTTTTAATTCGTACTGGAATCGTATCCCGCTCCAAATTTAGACTCGGGTAGATTTGTTCAACTGATTTTCTAAGTCACTTACACTATTTATATTTCCTACTAACGACATGTTATCTGTGTCTGATATTTGCTGAAGCACACTGGAACGGGCGTCTAAGGTATCGTTCTGCCCTACTTCATCGTCAGACGTCCTGTGATCCATGAGAAAAGTCACTTCTTACACAGTATGACGTGACGTGATGTGATTTTGTACCGCTCTCTGTCGCTGAAATTCTCACACAGTGAAGTAACAACTGCTTAGGTGTTCTAATTGGTTGTTTATCTATTGTTTTACAGGTTGTTGTCGTGAAAGTGCAAATTGTGGTACCTAGTTTACAAAACAAAATTCGCGAAACTGATCGTTACGCAGATCAAAATTTTATCGCAGCTACACACAAAATTAGCTAGTTCCTACCACTCAGCTACGCGTGCAGCTTAACTGCTCACTGCAACTTTCAGTAACTCCCCACGTGAACTCGTATCTGAAGGTTTATAAATTTAAGTTCACGAAACTGACGTTCCTTTTCGTAGTACTGTGCTTTGAATGTGACTACGGTAAACTGTAGCTTACCCAGCTGTGTACCAGTTCCACATTCACTGGTAACACTGCACTAAGAGAAGAATTGCCCACTGCCTTGGAGCAAGTGGACAGAGGCTGCGGTCACACATTGCAGAATTTACTGGCGCGCCTCACTGTTTTTCCCGCGGTGGTCGGCCGCGCATCCCTTCCTCACGAAAAACCTGCGTCAGTCCTGCATTTTGCGTGTCGCTGCCCCTCTCGTTTTCACTGCATTCGCTGACTGGTCTCTGCATGTTTGCATACTTGACTTCAACTGTTGGCATGAGAAATTTCTCATACTTATCTTTTTTTCTTCCCTTTTTTATATACTAGGAGGAATTCTGAACATATATTGAGGTTACGTTACGGAGACTTTCTTTGACAGTGTATCACAGTTACACTGTTTTTGACATTCGTGGATTTACTACAATGATTCTAACCACGTGCCTCTCTCAGATACACACAAGATCATACTTAGAACTGCCTCAGGAGTTGTCCTCCATTCACATACATTGCATTCTGTTCAAGGACATTGACACAAAATTACGGAACGCAAAATTTCCACAGTTCGACAAGTAACGCTGCGTGACTGCAGTAGCGGCTGCAGAACCGGCGTTACCGGAACTCATTTCTTGCAACACACCAGCTCAGAAATTAAAACGTTTGCAGGCTGTATAGGTCACAACTTGAGTCTTCGAAACATGGCTTAACAGAGGGTGAAAAGTCATTGCCCCGACTTAGAAATGAATATTAAAAACCAAATTATTCTGAATCACTTCAGATTAAACTCTAAAGAACTTTCACTTTCGAGAACTCTACCGTTCCTAAGTACCTTTGATTCAGTCAGTACAGTGGGATGAATTTCGGGGCAAAAAAGAACTCACGCGTTTAAATTAGTATGGAATGGTAGGCTTGCATAAAAAATATCAGAAGTAGCTTGCCTCAGGCAAAGAAAGCCTTCTTCACTAAAAGAGGTCTACTGAAATTAGCTACTGGTTCGTAAATGAAGTTCCTAAAAGCGTACGTCTGAAGCATAGTGTTGAACAGAAATTATAATTGCAGCATCGGAACTGCCGAGAAGGAGAAGCGTTATAAAATGTGATTATATCCGAGAATGTTTACACCTAAGTGGACTGATAAAGCGTAAAATGGAGAACCAAAACTAATAGATGAGAAATAACATCTACGTTAGAGTCTCAAAGCAGAAAAAGGAGCCGTGTTGGCGGAAAACCTGCTGTGGCATCCGCAAATACACTGCCGGAAACAACTGAAGGGTCATGTTTTTGAAAGTCCATTATTTTCCCCGGCTGCGACGCAAAAGTCTAAAATCAGGCTCGAACTTGCCCATAGACTTCGTCTGCGAAGGTGCTAAAGCGTGGCGCGCTGCGACATCACTCTCGGGCTCAGTGACGCTTCAGCAGCAAGGTGTCGACACACGCGAAGAAGAGCTCAGAGGCGGGAAGTTCGTGTGAGGTGTGAGGTGGGTTACTGATGTCACACTGGCACCAAATGTCGCCAGAATTCCGTCCAGCGCCATCGTGGGCGTGTCACTCAGTGGGAGTGACGTCACATCTCCTCTCATCCCCATCTCACCCCTTCTCCTGACACCTCTGCGAGAGGGGTCAGAACTGCGACGCCCAGCGCTGAAATGACGCGGTTTCCTTATGGGTGGCCGGCGTGAACATTGCAGACACACCGCGCCGCACATAATCGACAAATCTGGAGGCAGCATCAGGGGCATAGTGAAACCTTCCCTTCATTTGGGGCATTCATTTACACACATTTCACTGTCGAAAATGACGGTTTGAAGTGGGACGTGCAACACAATGGCGTTGCTGAGCACATTTGATGCTGCCTACATACCACAAGCCAATAATCCCTTCTGTAAGGAAACATGTGGCTGGAGCCCCACTAAGAGTAAAAATTTTTTTTACAGGGCAACAATTCGGGTATGTACGTAGGAAGGGTTATTCACATCAGTTGTGGTGGGGATTATGAGTAGCATTTGTAACTAGAAATGGAGAGTACTGCACACAGTTGTAGTCAGACCATGTTGCACACAACCACTCCTACTCATGTGCTCCATTTTCCCTTTGCTTCAGGTTCTGTTGTTCCATTTGCCATGATAAAAACTTTATACGTGGCACAATCACAGCTGATTCACTTATCTGCTCAGTTCCACTCTTATAACTTACCTGTTTGTGGTGTTGATTCCGTTAAAGACAAGCTTATTTTGTTCAGCCACTCACTTGGCACCGTTAATTTTTATTCTTCTCAAAGCAATTGTTGTGATTTGTGATATATTGTATTATTTAGTGTGTCACGTGATTATTAAACTAGAGAGGTCCCCAGCGATGAAATGGAAGTTTTGAAACCATTTGTGCGGTAATGTAGGATACTGTCTCAGGTATCGAACATCTTGCTGCCACTCATCCTAGTGAGCCCACATTTGACGAAAAATGTTTCGAAATAGTCGTCCCTCTAAATGCCCCATCTACTCAAGTCCATTATTAGTGCCAGTAGTCTCTTTCTCTCTCTCTCTCTCTCCCTCTCTCTCTTTCTGTCTTTTATTCATCTCTCACGTCTTTGCACTATATATATCTATCTTCTTTTATCTATCTATACATGCATAATTTTACGCCCCTCGCCATGGTCCCTGTGTCTGTGCTCAGGCAGAAATATGATAAATCAAAATTTTCCACTGTTGTGAAAACGATGCTATTTCCATCCAGCGGTGAAGAGCAGAATTCCTTGCCATCATCCCTACTTATTGTAGACTCCTGCGGCGTTTTTATACCTGTGAGTGAATCCTAACCTCACGAGCTGCTGTAGGAATTTTGATGCAATTTTCACTAATTCATAGATTGATTCACGTTCCAGATTTGTTGGTACAGTAGATAGGCCGTAAGACCACCTGGCTGGCACGAGCTACGGCTACTGCAAGGCGCGCGCAAGTTACTGCCGACATATTAAATGAACTGCGAAGCAGGACATACCACATATTCAACTGATAAAAACATACTTTTTGGTATAGAGCTAATGTTCCATGGGTGTGAATGAAAATGGCCCGAGCAGCGTTCATGCTACAGTCACGTGGTGGAAAGTGGGCACAGATCGCGCTGAACCAGCGCTGCAGTCGGGTGGACTGGGTGATGTGGTGGGACATAGCTTCCATCCTTGTCACGATATTTCTCACCAAACGCTAATTAAATATAGACCTCATTATGTTCATACCTCCTGAGAACTTCCCAGTCATGCACCGCTCGAATCGTTTAAGTTACATGCAAGTGACGATATTTATTTACCTAAATCTATACTCTTGAGTTTTAATCATGACTCTACACATTGGCCCATAAACAAAATTACACCTATTCCAGACAAGTTTTCTGGCCATAGATACTTAGTCACCTGTATGAATTCAAGACGGGCTGGTAGTGAGAATATATATAGCAACACTCTGAAATAGTTTAAGAAGATATGGTCTTAGAAAAGCAATACTCTAAGAAAGGCTAAGTCCAATATAGGTAAAGAATAGCTAGCTTCGCAGTGGAGGAAGCAGTAGACAGGTATAATCGTAGATATGTGAAACAGATAATGGAGGCTCTTGGGTGTAATCCATGTGTGTAGAGAACATGAACGTATGATAGGAAGTGATGTAGGAAGGGCTAATAATTAAGAAGACTACGTACCACAAAATCATTATTACTGGCTGTCAGCTTTAAGAAGTGAAACGGGTAGGAAGGGTGAGTTTCAGCAAACTACAGAGAGAATGAGATTTACACTCTACAGCGGAGTGTGCGCTGATATGAAACTTCCTGGCAGATTAACACTGTGTGCCAGACCGAGACTCGAACTCGGGACCTTTGCCTTCCGCGGTCAAGTGCTCTACCAACTGAGCTACCCAAACACGACTCACGCCCCGTCCTCACAGCTGTACTTTTGCCAGTACCTCGTTTCTTGCCTTCCAAACTTTACAGAAGTTCTCCTGCGCAAAGGTCCCGAGTTCGAGTCTCGGTCTGGCACACAGTGTTAATCTGCCAGGAAGTTTCAATCTACAGAGAGGTTCATAGATGAAACGCTATTTCTGTTTGAGATGGTAGGATTTGATCTTAGCTTTTCCGAATGAATTAGCCTAGAGCTCATCTGAAGTGATCAAGGTAATCAACTGGTGAGAAATTAAAACATACATCTCTTTAGGGTGACCAGATGCAATTGTTTAAAAAGGAGGACAAACAGCTTCAAAAAGGAGGACAAAGGAAGAAAGAAGAGGACACATCGAACGGGTCAACCGCATATCAGGATACCACCCGTCAGCTTTGGACAAGTCACGTGATTGCCGGGTATTACCGGGGAAAACTAGTAGTTAATTGTTACTGGTGGTCAGGTGGTGATTACCAGAGCTATATTTTTTAATTTTAAATTAATAACATTGATAGTGGTGACAGTGTGGCATCAACTGTTTTTATATTTACGCGTAGTTCTAATATTTAACAGAGATGGCTGCCTAAACGCCACTCCTGATTGGCTACTTTCAGGTGACTTGTCCAAAGTTGATGGGTGGTACCCTCATCTGCAGTATTCCCCATCAAACATACGTTCAATTTTAATAAATGAGTTTATTATTTATAAACATAACATACATTCATTCCTTAACAGTTATTGATACGAGGGCTATCCACAAAGTACATTACGTTTTGGAATTAAAAATAAATAAAGTATTGGAATTTTTTTATTATATACAAATGGAAGCCACACTTAAATACTACTTTTCTACATAGTTGCCATTTAAATTAAGGCACTTATCGTAGCGATGGACGAGCTTGGAAATTCCTTCGTCGTAAAATTCGGCCGCCTGCACCTTCAACCACGTGGTTACCTCTTCTTGAAGCTGTGCGTCGTCATCAAAACGCTGCATAGCCAACCACTTCTTCATTGCTGGGAATAAGTGGAAGTCGCTCGGTGCCAGGTCGGGACTGTACGGCGGATGAGGAAACAACTCCCACTTAAAAGATTCGAGAACTTCACGAGTGGCATTTGCCATGTGGGGCCGGGCGTTGTCGTGAATCAGCAAGATGTTTGAGCCCAACTTTCCCCTGCGCTTGTTTTGTATTGCTCTTCTGAGGTTGTCCAGAGTTTGGCAATACCTTTGAGAGTTTATTGTAGTGCCTCTTTCCAGGAAATCCGCAAAAATCACACCTTTTCTGTCCCAAAAGAGGTAACCACGTGGTTGAAGGCGCAGGCGGCCGAATTTTACGACGAAGGAATTTCCAAGATCGTCCATCGCTACGATAAGTGCCTTAATTTAAATGGTAACTATGTAGAAAAGTAGTATTTAAGTGTGGCTTTCATCTGTATATAATAAAAAAAATTTCCAATACTTTATTTATTTTTAATTCCAAAACGTAATGTACTTTGTGGATAGCCCTCGTACTTCTCGGAGGAACCAATTTTTTGCAGGAGTTTGGGCTTACTTAATTACACTCACAAATCACACGCGCACTGCAGGAATCCAAACCAATACAAAGCGAAGGTACAAAACGAATATTTTAAATAATCGATATTTGCATTCGCTTATAGGTCGATCAACGATAACATCGACGATCCTGTTGCCAACTACTAACGCCGCCGACGTGCGCGTTTATCACGAAGGCTGTACCAATAGTTAAAGTATTTAAGTAAAGAGCAATAGAACGGGACGAATTGTAAATTTAACTGTATTACGCTCAACTGTGCGAAAAAGCCGGACACAGTAAAAATCCGCCCGGACCCCGGACAAAGATCTAAATAGGAGGACATGTCCGGATTAATCCGGACGTCTGGTCACACTACATCTCTTGTAAAAGACGCAGCATCAAACTAGATTCAGCGCCAACATGGTCTCCCAAGAGGCCACATTACCGCTATGTCCTTTTCTGAAAAAACACGAGTGGGTCTGAAGATGTGGAAAACAGGTTCCCTCTAATTTATTCTCTTAATTGCTTGTACGGCGTGTGCCAGGATCCACCAGTGCTTAATAATCACCCATCTTGGACTTAGCAGTTTATTTCGTACTCAAATAGGTACCAAAACCATGTACGCAAACCGTCTGCGAACGGAGTTGTTTTTGTTCAGTGTGTATTCACTGACTGTTTCTTATGTTTCTTAGGCACGCATTGGGAAACAGTGCGGCATGTCGCTAGATAAGTGTGTAAAATGCCTGGGAACCACATTCACGGTGGCTGCCGTACACAGGCTGTCGTCGGTAATCCGATGCACGGATACAACCAGGTGTGATGCCCCTGCACGACTAGCAAATCAGCGAACTGTCCGCTAAACTCCTGTGTACAACCTGTCATATATGGTCCTCACCCCGTAAAAGATTTTTATTTCACGAGCGCTGTAGCTGTAATGATTACTAAAACGTATGTAAGTACTCCGAAAGACAAGGGTAACCGGATTACTGTGTGAGACGTAACCAGGTAGTGAGACACGTGGTCGTAAATAACGAGTTTAACGGTGACAGAGGATGAAAAAGGGCCGCCAGGGAACGAATGGAGCCCAGGCGACTGATGGTAATAATCCTTTCGCAGTCGGCTGGCATTCAAAAAGCCAGATGCTAATCTCCCGCTCTGAGTTAAATATACACTCGCCAGTCCTACAGGTGGTTGCCACCGGCCGCCCTTGAACGGAGACGGCACACAGCAAGAAAAAATATTGACTACCCGGTCGTTCGCAGCCGGTCCTCCAATGTAATCCTGAGCACATGGTATGGGGACCGCCTGACACGAGATTTGCATCACTGCGGCTCAGCGAGCAGGTGTATACGTGCCTTCAGGACATTGACCTTGTTGAGGGAAAATAGATACTGTCTCTGCTTGGGAGATACATGACCTTGCCATTAGCGAAATTTGGCTCCTATTAACTACTTACATGTTGGTTTGGAATATAAGTAAATTATCAATATGATATGGGAAAGGTTGTATCCATACACATCTTTAATGTAATACTTTTCCTTATCTCACTGCTCATAGATATTTAAAGAAAGCCATGTCCACGCACCATCACCAACATATTTATCTTCTGGCTGGAAGATTCTAAACTACGATCATCAGGCGAAATAAAATTGTTATAGCAGCCGATACTGCATCGTTCTTTCCGTAGCGTCAACAAAAATGAAATTACACAAAGTCATTATGAGTCACTTCACCAAGGTTAAATTCAGTGTAGAGTCCACATACTGACCACTAACTGCCTCTGCATTGAAGGAACGTTAAGCTTCATACTTAGTTACCCGAGTTACCTGAGCACGTTTCTTAGAGTTTAGCACGCACAGATCGCACTTTCCCGCCCGTTCTTTCAGAGTTGACTCCAAACACAAAAGCAGAACTCTAGTGTCCACTGCTCTCTTCAAGTCAGTTTCGCTAACCAATGCAGTGCAGTCCCTCCAGGGAAGTTCCAATAGGCCGACCGGTGTGGCCGTGCGGTTCTAGGCGCTTCATTCTGGAACTGCGTGACCGCTATGGTCGCAGGTTCGAATCCTGCTTCGGGCATGGATGTGTGTGATGTCCTAAGGTTACTTAGGTTTAAGTAGAATGAGATTTTCACTCTGCAGCGGAGTGTGCGCTGATATGAAACTTCCTGGCAGATTAAAACTGTGTGCCCGACCGAGACTCGAACTCGGGACCTTTGCCTTTCGCGGGCAACTGCTCTACCAACTGAGCTACCGAAGCACGAGTGACGCCCGGTACTCACAGCTTTACTTCTGCCAGTACCTCGTCTCCTACCTTCCAAACTTTACAGAAGCTCTCCTGCGAACCTTGCAGAACTAGCAGTCCTGAAAGAAAGGATATTGCAGAGACATGGCTTAGCCACAGCCTGGGGGATGTTTCCAGAATGAGATTTTCACTTTGCAGCAGAGTGTGCGCTGATATGAAACTTCCTGGCAGATTAAAACTGTGTGCCCGACCGAGACTCGAACTCGGGACCTTTGCCTTACGTGGGCAAGTGCTCTACCATCTGAGCTACCGAAGCACGACTCAGTTTCATATCAGCGCACACTCCGCTGCAGAGTGAAAATCTCATTCTGGAAACATCCCCCAGGCTGTGGCTAAGCCATGTCTCGGCAATATCCTTTCTTTCAGGAGTGCTAGTTCTGAAAGGTTCGCGGGAGAGCTTCTGTAAAGTTTGGAAGGTAGGAGACGAGGTGCTGGCAGAAGTAAAGCTGTGAGTACCGGGCGTCACTCGTGCTTCGGTAGCTCAGTTGCTAGAGCAGTTGCCCGCGAAAGGCATAGGTCCCGAGTTCGAGTCTCGGTCGGGCACACAGTTTTAATCTGCCAGGAAGTTTCATAGGTTTAAGTAGTTCCAAGTTCTAGGGGACTGATGACCACAGATGTTAAGTCCCATAGTCCTTAGAGCCATTTGAACCTTTTTTTTAAGTTTTAATAAATATTCAATGTGCCCACTAAGTATCGCTGTCATTTGAAAAAAAAATCGTAGCTTGGAAATTATTACAGATAGAGCATCGTGGTTTGTTGTAAAAAGTTTAGCAGAACTAAACATTCTTTTCCGTTATGCCAGAATTTCAATGTGTACCCTATCCATATCTCGTAGAAGACATGCTTTATTCGAGTTCCGCCCACTTACGGGCCAGAAATGCATCGTCATCAACAATTCTGATCCCCTCCATTCATTTGTATAAGAAGGATAGCTCTGTCACGGACTGAAGTTGTGCAGACGCGGTCTGTAACACAACGCTGCAGGGCGTGACATCGAGAGAGCGAGAGCCGTCTGATGGCATCATGACGACTCATCCACCTCTCAAGCGGTGTCACTCTGCACATGCCGCACGTTCCATTTCAATTTCGGTGAGCAGGATCATGCTGGAATGCGACGAAAGGCTGCAGCACTTTAACTGTGGTAGCACGAACTGTTCCAGCACGTCCTCATAAACATTTCCCGTTATGGTCTTTTCTGATACTAAAAATTGACCTAACCTCCTATCGCGCATTAAGAAACGCCAAACAATAGGCTTCCGAATATCACCGTTGTGTTCGTGTACGTCGCGTGGGTTTTTCGAGCCCCAGATTCTAACGTTGTAGTGATTCACATCTCTAGAAATGTGTCACATTGCTTGACCTGAAAACAGGTACTTTTTCAGGTCATCACTGTCAGCATGTATGATAGCTAGCACGGAACAAGTGAGTGTTTCTCGATCTGAAAACAGGTACTTTTTCAGGTCATCATTGTCAGCATGTATGATAGCTAGCACGGAACACGTGAGTGCAAACTATGAAGGACGATGGTTTGATTGCAATGCTTAGAGCAAATTGCACATCTGTTCGCAAAAAGTCTTATTAGATTGAGTAGCAATTTATAGACAGTCAATCTTATAATACTTTGAGAACTGCTAAACATTTTACAGTAAACTACGATTTTTTACCTCTCTTTACAAGTTACGTTTCCTTGAAATGACACCGGTATTTTATGGACCCCTGTGCGTCTTCTATCCGATTCTGCTATTGCTTTCGTGTGCTACGTTTTGTATTGATTTCTTTTATTGTCGTCAGGTCGTTAACCGATTTGTGGGGAACAGCACACTCAGCAATGAGACATCATCGTGCCGTTTCACTTTGTTAAGAGCATTAGCTTGTATTTATAAACATCAAAGGAGCTATGTTATCAGTACACCAAGCGGAAATACTAAGTTGTTATCTACTTTATTCAAACTGTATAACCATGTTACATTCCTAGAGATAACATATGTACTATCGTGGTCGCTACTCCACGTCTCTTTCACGATAGTATCAATTAAGTCTAGATGCTTTTATCCAAGGGTGATAGAAGTTTAGTTTGTATGTGGGTTGCCACACGATACTTTGGAGACAGTTGTCTGTTCATTCTTTCAGTATCTTTTCGCAAAAGTGACTCTCGTAATGCGTGGATAATTTCCTCATTTTACAGTCTTGTAAGTTTACTGATAAGTCTGAAGATGGGATTACAAGTGACAGCAAATTCGCAAAAGCTCAGAGTTGGATACTACTCCCTCGCTTGTACCAAATTTTGACCCAAGCACCATGTTTAGTAACACAAGTAATTTAACTCCGAAGAAACCTTGAGTACCTGGATAAATACTTTGACGTAAAAAATGAAATTCAAAAGTTTTCGGGGAAATACAGGAACACAGGCATATAAATCACATAGAAAAGAAATAAATATTAAGTGCAGGGCAGCCAAGGCAAAATGTTTGCAGCAAAAACGCGAAGAAATCTAAAAGTAAATAATTGTCGTAAGAACTGAGTCGGAATATCGAAAAATCAAAACAAACGTCGGTAAAATTAAGAGCAAGGGTGGTAACATTAAGAGCGCAATTGAGATCCCATTGTTGAGTGGAGAAGTAACCAGATACGAGGAAAGAGTACATTGAACGCCTCTATGGGAGGGAAGACTTGTTTGATAACGTGGTAGAGGAAGAACCTGGAGTCGAGAAGGAATACATAGGGGATCCGGAGTTACAGTCAGAATTTAAAAGAACTCTAGATGACTTGAGAAAAAATTAAGCAGAAGCGATAGATAACACTCCAATGGAATTTCAAAAACATCAGGGGGGAATCCAACCAAATGACTATACATAAAAAGAAGGAAGATTAAGAGTATGACGTTTTTGTACACTGAATTTCTTATCACTTATCCAGGAAATGAATTTGCCACACGGTTTGATCGTGAAAAGGCAGTAACATAGCAATATTGACATGTGTAGGATCTATGACATCGACGAGGCACCGTCATAATTTCTGAAAAATACCATCCACTCATTCCCAGTGGCCGCAGGGGCGGGTGTTATACGACGATCAACCTGGCATCAGGAAAGCTAAAGGCAGGAGAATGGCGGTACTGACTTTGTCCTTCATAATGGAAGCAAGATTGCAGAAAAATACGGATATACTCCTGGGATTTGTGAAGCTAGAAAAATCGTTCGACAATGTGAAATCGTGGAAGAAGTTGGAAACCAGAGGAAAATAGGAGTAAGCTACAGGGAAAGACGGGTGATATATAATATAGACTAGAACCCAGAGGTAACAGTAAGGTTTGAAGAACTAGAATGAAGTGCTCGGATTAAAAAGTGTTTAGCATAGGAATGCAGTCTTCCCTCCATACTGTTCAATCTCTACAGAAATGGGGCAATGACGAAAATAAAAGAAAGTATCAAGAGCGGGGTTAAAATTCAGGTTGAACGGCTATGATGATAAGAGTTGCCGATGACTTCGCAATCCTCAGAGACAGTAAAGAATAATTATAGTGCACTCGTGTGTGTAAACTCACGAGCCAGTGAGCGAACCACGCTCCGTGGCTACCAAGTGTTCAGATACGTCAGAGGAGCATTCATTTTTAGATAAATGCGTTAACAGTATACAGAGCACAAAAGACAATGACCTTCTTCCGAAACAGAACATTATAGAGTAAATTATATTATTGAGTGAGGATTCGTATGTGTACTATAAATAAAAATATAGATACGAATGCCTGTTTAACTGAATGTATCTGTTGCTGACGAATTCCAGGCTTTTGTACAACGATAATTCACCTCTTCACATCCCGTTGCGTGTTTGTGAATTTTTACCCAAAAACAATATTTTAATGTTTTCCTAGCCACTATATTCGTTACGTGTATTTTAACCTTCGAGCGGACACGCCTTTTTTCATAACATGAGCGAGCACGAGGCGCACTTTGTACACCTGAAAAGAATAGGTTTCCTTATGTAAGTCAAGTGTGATGAAAATCACAGTTTAATCTTAGTTTATTTAAACAAGGAGAAAATAAACTTACATAATATGAACTAAAGTACTATTTTATTAAACAATAATGAAATAAATTTTCATTATAACTCTTTGTTGCCAAGGACAGGTGTTAAAGAGACAGTAATGACGAATTCGAAGCATTAAGCAGTGCAGTTGCATCAGATCTTGGTCAGCTGCTTATTCGATCTCTAATTATCTTGTACACAACTCCCTCAATGTGGGATTTTGTTGCTAGTTCATAACTGGGGTCATGTTTTTGAACTGATCGTAAATGTTTTTCTCGCCTAGCTCGCTTTGTGTTGTATATTACTGCTGCTCACTTGGACGTACGACAACACAGTTTATCGCTGTGTTGCCTGAAGCAGTGCTGAAGGAATAGGTACAGTTTTGCAGTTGTGAAACAAAAATGGAACCGCACAAAATCATTTTATTTTTGGTTGGCGCACTTTCTACACAAGCGTGCATACTTGAGGGTTAATCATGTTTTACCCCCTATATTCGTTCCATGTGACATTTTTGTTCCCCAAAACAAAGGAAAGTCCACTACAAGCGTAGATGAGTTTGAAAAGTGGACTTAAATCTGTCTCAAAGACAGAGTTCTGAAAGTATTCCGTTTTGGAGAAGGTGCTGGCGTAATGTATAATATGTAATGAGGAATATTTCTAAGAGAATATCATTTATGTATACTAATAAATAATACCACAATAATTCAGTTGCTCCCGCTAACATTGTCTATGATGCCATCAATGCAGGAACCAGAAAAGATTTTATAAAATTAATATTGTTCCCGACCCAAGTTTATTCGATATGAAAGAACTTTCCGCCTTGTTATCTTAATTTATTAACTTCCGTCAGGTATTTTCATCGTGAGTTAATTACTTCAGCTCTGTCTGGCAGAATCTTTCTTACAGATCTCTTCTAGAGAGGCCCTGTTTCACGCAGTCTTTTGCAAACTAATTTTATGCCAAAGGAAAATGGATTTTATTTTTAGTTGGAATAAGCAAAATGGTTCAAATGGCTCTGAGCACTATGGGACTTAACTTGGTTCAAAAGGCTCTGAGCACTATGCGACTTAACTCCTGAGGTCATCAGTCCCCTAGAACTTATAACTACGTAAATCTAACTAACCTAAGAACATCAGACACATCCATGCCCGAGGCAGGATTCGAACCTGCGACAGCAGCGGTCGCGCGGTTCCAGACTGTAGCGCCTAAAACCGCTCGGCCACCTCGGCCGGCTGGAATAAGCAATTTGCATGATTTTGGCACTTCTTTTATGATTCATGTAAATGTCCTCTATCGTTTGCCGAATATAACGATATTCTTAGTGATATTTCTCTGCAGTATGAATAAACAATCTAACTTTTTTCGCATTTCTTTCTGATGCGCCATATTTTGGCAAGGCTGACTTTTGCATAAAATGTAGCCCTTTGTTTGGTGCTGGCAGCAACGACCTACATCTACATCTAAATGATTACTCTGCAATTCACATTTAAGTGCTTGGCAGAGGGTTCATCGAACCACAATCATACTATCTCTCTACTATTCCACTCCCGAACAGCGGGCCGGAAAAACGAAAACCTAAACCTTTCTGTTCGAGCTCTGATTTCTCTTATTTTATTTTGATGATCATTCCTACCTATGTAGGTTGGACTCAACAAAATATTTTCGCATTCGGAAGAGAAAGTTGGTGAGTGAAAGTTCGTAAATAGATCTCCCCGCGACGAAAAACCAGTTCTTTTGGTTTCAACTCTTGAATAAAAGCTGAAATTACGTTATGGGCGACTGAACGCCCGTTACTCAGAATAACTCTTCATTGTACTGTGCGCAATTTCTTACGCTGTAGTACACTTACCAACCACTTCTGAATAACTACGTATAATACAAAATACACAAACTGAATTGACTGATGCTAGTAACTAAAACTGCACAAGAAGAATCAACATAAATCACAGCCTGTTGCTCAACACTTTCAAACAGGAAACGGGCAACAGATTTCAGGTGTGTCTGAAGGGCAGCTGGACGATCCTTCCTGGGAAGGCCACTTCCTCCACCAAGAACGCTGCTGGCTCATGAATTTGCCGACAGACTAGACAGGAGGGGTTCTCAAGGTGTTTGCACCAGTACAGCGCACAGTGCGGAAGATGGCTCCACTGTGCTGACGGTGCTGCAAATCCCCACTCCTCGACTTTTTACAGTAGTGCTATCCCTCTCTTTCCTTACATTTGTTTCTCTCGCTACGCCTGTCGCTAGCTTCTCCAAAACTTCACCTTTGTTTTCTTCGTCATAACCATTGGTTATGTGCAGTGGATAGAGAGATTAGCTAGGTGGGACAATATCACCGCTGCAAAATAGATTTAAATAATAATAATGTTAATAGCACCAACAATAACTTTAAATTTGGTTTGAACAGAAAATTGTCTCTTCTGTTTTGTTTTTTTTTTTTTTCTTTTTTACTTGCAATTATCTGCAGGGACGTGGAACAGGAGATCGGCTGGTAGAAATTCTTAGAGCAATTTTATAATTAAAATCAGAAATACTTGCACGTAATCTGGTTTTAGTACAAGACAAAACAGGATTTCTTTTAATATGTGTGAAATCTTATGGGGCCTAACTGCTAAGGTCATCAGTTCCTAAGATTACACACTACTTAACCTAAATTATGCTAACGACAAACACACACACCCATGCCCGAAGGAGGACTCGAACCTCCGCAGGAACCAGAAAAACAGGAAAAAAACCTTTCATGTACACATATGGAACCAAACGTAGAAACAAACTTCATTACTTTTCTGTGTAGCTTAGGAAATTCTTCCTTCTATAAACTCTCGTAAAATTCGATCAGGGATCCTTTCAGTGATCACCAGCATGCAGATCGATTAGTTCGAAATGTAAATCGGCAGATGCACTTTCAGTTGCTGTTGAAAAGGGCTTTACAAACACATCAAGGACTGGCTGAAAGTTAGTAATTTCCTTTAAAACTAAGAACACCAAATGTTAATAAATGAAAGTAAAGTATAATGTTGCTTTGAAACACTAAAACGTGACATGTTTTAATAAACAGGTGTTGTGGACTATTATTTTTAATGTAATGTCACACTTGCACCTTTACGAGAATGATGTGAGGCGAAATTATGAATCAAAATTGGTACCAGTCCCAGGACTCGATCCCGGGTCTCCTGCTTGTACGTTTAACAAAAATCGACTTTACTTTTCTCTTACTGGTATAGCGCTAGACTACCTGGAACCGGTTGCTAAGCACGTTTTTAAGGGAATGTAGCACCTCGACGTATTTTTCAAAGCACGCTCCTACCTGCACAGACGCCATCAAACAAAACCATAGTCCCGTTTTGAATAAAGCATTATTAAAAACCAGCTGCCTCATGCAAGGTAAAATTTATATACAGTTCACTAGTTCAGGAAAGTGTTGCGTACTTTTCTCTGAAGTTTGCTTTTACGGAGCAGGACCTTACTTTGGAAAGTTTTTATTTTTACGCCATACCATTGATGAGATTTTTTTCGGGCTTTCAAACTTAAGTCACTTAGGAGAGCTAAAAGTCTGCTAAAATCCTAAATCCGCTACCCGTTGAGGATCATGCAAAAGTGGCTTCGGGTGTTTTTTGTTCTAAAAACTGAGACATGTCGTGGTGTAGTCGAAAAAAGCTAGAAATCACTTTTGCATTGCTTAAGCAGAATGCCTAAGTATGGTAGGGGATCTCTGGATACTCCTCTTCAAATGAAATAAAAAATTCTTTGAACTGACGACGAATGAGGCCATGAGAACGATTGTAGTTCACGTTACGCACCACTACGTTCATCACGTCTTGAGGATCGATAACGGTTGCACAACGAGCTCCTTGCTGTGCAAAACAATAAGCGAAAGTAAATTCGGCATGTTAAGCTTTCTCCGCAGAAGGCCAAATGAACCCTTTTAACTTTCTACACGTTACTGGCGCTCCCTCTGTGGTTACTTAAAACTCTGCCATTTCGAACGGTTCTAAAATATCCGACCCTGTAGCTGAGTCCGTCATCAAAATCAGATTCAGAGGCTCTCTCTTTGCATGTAGGTCGTCCTCCACGCCACGAAATAAAAAAAGAAAGCGATGGCCTACGAGGTGGTTTACAATTTTGGCTTGCAATTTTTCATCTAAATTCCACGATGCGCTGTGATATAACTAGCTCCAAGAGACCTTTCGCAGCACCCTTCATTTTCTTTGCCCTAAATTATAAAAACGAATAGACATTTGACAGGAATGTGAACAAACCTCACATACTTTCGTTGGACCTTTAACCAAAATAAACAGTCTAAAGTAATGGCACAAGCCTCATTTGTGGATAGAGAACTCGATGCTGCAGTAGTTTACAATGTCCTCAATTCTTCCCCTACGACGCCCCGTGTGATTTCGGTATACTTTTCAGAATGCAGTTTTCTGCAGTTGACGATTTCCTCCCACACGTGATTATTTTACCGCAGACTAGACATTTGGCTTTATTGTCACGACCAACAAAAAGAAAAGCAATTACCCGCTCCGATTTAAATAGACTTACGGAACTCCTTGCTGTTCTTCGTAGCAGGTTGTTCCATTATTCTAATATATATCCTGTGCTTTTCTATTTACTTGTTTCATAGTCGAATAAGCCTCCTGCCAACGCACTCGGTAGCGTCCCACGGCTTCTTCTCCACGCAAGGCCGTTGCACCGTGCAAACACTCTCTACACTTCGTCCTGCACGAGTGCGAGTTTTCGTTTGTGAGATAACCCGCTACTCACAAGGGAATCTCCCCATCGCACCCCCCTCAGATTTAGTTATAAGTTGGCACAGTGGATAGGCCTTGAAAAACTGAACTCAGATCAATCGAGAAAACAGGAAGAAGTTCTGTGGAACTATGAAAAAAAATAAACAAAATATACAAACTGAGTAGTCCTAGCTAAGATAGGCAACAACAAGGGTGATTTATACTCAGGAGTGCCGTGGTCACGTGGTTAGCGCGAGCAGCTGCGGAATGAGAGGTTCTTGGTTCAAGTCTTCCTTCGAGCGTCAAATTTCATTTTTTTTATTTTCAGACAATTATCAAAGTTCAGGCACTCACACATAATCAACTTCGCTCTCCAAAATTGCAGGACCTGTTCAGATTTGCTTGGACTTATGCAGGATTTAACGGTCTACACACGGAAAAATTTGAAAACGTTAAAAGCATATGTTTTGACAGAGCACAGGGAAAACTGTGTGACTGTGAAACCGTTGCATTCATTTGTTGCAGTTTAAATGACAAACACTTATGGTTTCATCACTTTTTTGGGAGTGATTATCACATTCACAAGAAAACCTAAATCGGGCAAGGTAGAAGAATCTTTTTACCCATTCGCCAAGTGTACAAGTTAGATGGGTCGACAACATATTCCTGTCATGTGACGCACATGCCGTCACCAGTGTCGTATAGAATATATCAGACGTGTTTTCCTGTGGAGGAATCGGTTGACCTATGACCTTGCGATCAAATGTTTTCGGTTCCCATTGGAGAGGCACGTCCTTTCGTCTACTAATCGCACGGTTTTGCGGTGCGGTCGCAAAACACAGACACTAAACTTATTACAGTGAACAGAGACGTCAATGAACGAACGGACAGGTCATAACTTTGCGAAAATAAAGAAAGTAAAATTTTCAGTCGAGGGAAGACTTGAACCAAGGACGTCTCGTTCCTCAGCTATTCACGCTAACCACGGGACCACGGCGCTCCTGAGCTCACATACCCCTTGATGTTGCCTATCTGCGCATGGACTACTCAGTTTGTATATTTTACTAATTTTTTTCATAGTTCCACACAACTTCTTCCTGTTTTCTCGATTGATCTGTGTTCAGTTTTTCAAGGCCTATCCACTGTGCCAACTTATAACTAAATCTGAGGGGGGTGCGATGGGGAGGTTCCCTTGTCAGAATCAGTTGACTGGTATGAATAGTCTAGTGCGTACAGACTATGGAACAAGAGAAAAGGAATGAGAAGTAGCATAAATGAGAATTGCGAGAAACTTAACATCAAAGTTGGTGGTTACGACAGAAATGAAGTTAAGGAATTCTGCTACCTTGGAAGCAAAATGTAAACCTTGGCAGACGAAGGACATAAATGTCAGATTGGCACAGGCAAAGAGGGTATGCCTCGTCAAGACAAGTCCACTCGTACACAGCATAGGCCTTTATTTGAGGAAGACACTTTTGAGAACGTACTTTTTCATTACGTATCACTACAGATTATTGTTTAGAGTGAGAGTTTGGGCTTCGCCGCGAGCAGCATTTGAGGTGGAAACGCTTCGTGACGCGGCCTCTGGACGCATGCGGCCTCGGGTCCAAGCTGGACCATGACGGCGTGTCGGCTACTGGGCGGTGACAGCCCCGGTGTTGCTCGATGGACTGGCATAGCTAACCGTTGTTCTCCCGGGCATGCGGGAAGGTCTGCAATTCAACGCGCTCGACGTAACGTCAGTTCCGCCGCTACTGCACACTCTTTAAGTTCTCCACTCGTTGTTCGCATTTGCATTCGCGTAGCGTAAACCGTAATTGGCACAATGCAGGACGATTCTGCCAGTGTGCAGATACTAACAAGGGAACCTCCCCATCGCACCCCCCTCACATTTAGTTATAAGTTGGCACAGTTGATAGGCCTTGAAAAACTGAACACAGATCAATCGAGAAAACAGGAAGAAGTTATGTAGAACTATGAAAAAAATAAGCAAAATATACAAACTGAGTAGTCTATGCGCAAGATAGGCAACATCTAGGATAATGTGAGCTCAGGAGGGCCGTGGTCTCGTGGTTAGCGTGAGCAGCTGCGGAGCGAGAGATCCTTGGTTCAAGTCTTACCTCAAGTGAGAAGTTTACTTTCTTTATTTTCGCAAAGTTATGATCTGTCCGTTCGTTCATTGACATCACTGTTCGCTGTAATAAGTTTAGTGTCTGTGTTTTGCGACCGCACCGCAAAACCGTGCGAGCTATATTTGCCCGGATTCATATTGCCCACGGAATACATCTCACGTATTTAATGCACTCTCGTCCAAAGTAGCGAACAGTCAACTGCCAGCCAGGGAGCCTCGTTAGCAGGAATACTCTCTCTTCGGTGCGCTGTAGTCGACTGACGTCGTGTGTTTCGATGTTTGTTTAGGTGTAGCGTCCCCATACTACGGCGCAGTTACCTCGCATCGGACGGACGGACGGACAGATAATAATTGTCTGGAAATAAAAAATTAAAAGTTTTCACTCGAGGGCAGACTTGAACCAAGGACCTCTCGTGCCGAGCCGCTCACGCTAACCACGTGACCACGGCGCTCCTGAGCTCACATTATCCTTGATGTTGCCTATCTTGCGCATGGACTACTCAGTTTGTATATTTTGCTTATTTTTTTCATAGTTCCACACAACTTCTTCCTGTTTTCTCGATTGATCTGTGTTCAGTTTTTCAAGGCCTATCCACTGTGCCAACTTATAACTAAATCTGAGGGGGGTGCGATGGGGATGTTCCCTTGTAAGTCTAAATCAGAATATGTAATATAATACAACAACGAGAATTTTTTGTATATATAAATCAGAAAAAAGTAAATATCTTTTTCATTATCTAATGTACAAAGGAGATCAATCACTCAAACGGTAGCTCTTGGAGATGCGCTGCGACTGATGTCTTCGCGTGATTTGTAGCGTAATTTATTAAGCAATGAGATAAATTTTAATTTAATTTATTTGAAAACTGGCATTAAATCTGATACAAGTATACATCCAGCAAGGCAGTGTGAACTGGCAGACGTCGTTACACACAACATACAACCTTTAGTTCTTAACATTCACATTTTTATTATTACTTGTTAATTTTTTTGTAAAATGTGCGTAGTTTTGCCCATAACTCGTGAACTACTATATACAGCGAAGAAAAATTGCCGCACTTGGCGATTGGCATGCGATTCCTCATCCTTGTTCAAGGCAAAAGAGTGTCTAGCAAAATCTGGTCCCACGAATAGGTTTAACAGAGATGCAGTTTAAGATACGAGTCTGTGGAAACGCTGTAACTGCGTGAATCGTGGCTAAGAACAAGTAGCATGAACTCTGTCGTGTGCTGGAATTACCCCGTTAGCTCAGGGAGATCAGGCAAGACCATCGGGAACGAGTATACAGAAACGCCGATGTTCGAGTTGCGTTCGCGCCAAACTTTTTCAATTAAAGCATTATTTATACTCTATCCTATCTACACCTCCACAAAGCGGTATCTGGTACATTTCTTTCTGTTACTGTTACGTTTATTTAATGAGCAAGACAAAGCCTGAACTTCTTACAGAAGTAAACGACCACTTTGTTTCGTCCATAACGCAAATGAAGTCAATTGAAAATAACAGTGTATTCTTTGTGTACTCCATCGGTAAGCCGCTCTGTATCAACTTGACAGGACCTCTTATGGTTATGCACTACAAAGTTAGTATATACATGCATGCAGTGTAATTGATCCCAGTGTCATCTGATAGGCTATTGTCGTGTGACAAAATGATGCCCTGCTTGTAAACGACTAGAACTAAGGAATGAATACCTAAAACATAAACTATCATGCTGTCAAGTATTCAAACCAGAGCTCCATGCTGGACGAGTATTTGATGTTCCAGCAGTTTATTCAGTGAGCTGCGAAGACTTGCACAGTATGTGGGGTGATGCACGCTAATCTGAAGATTTCGATGAGCTGCACGATGTGACAGTGTTGCCAGCTCCTCGTTTTCATACATACGTATTCAAAATCCACCCGATCCAATTTTGCTACATAAACTTTTGTTTCGAATCTGAATGAGGAGTGCATGCCGACCTCCATGTACGGCATTTTTTCTTCACCTAGCTGATATCTTAACTATGAATATTGCATTGGTTATAGGAGTAAAACTCCGTTAAGAAAATGATGCCCTATCTGTAAATTATAATATATGACTGCGCAAAGAGTATGAACTGTTTCCAAGCACTTCAACGAAATTTTGCAGTTATTTAAACATAAATATTAGGTGAACTGTTGCAAGTAGAGTAAAATGTAAGATATTGATTTGCAGTCAGTATGTCAATGCTACTTATGTGTCAGAAGATGTAAATTGGGCTGATGGAACTACGAAACTTGTTTAGTGACGTAGAAGTTGGATTTTTCGTCGAGCGGTGAGTCGAAGCTGTGAAGAAGGCGGCAGCCATCTCGCTCCGGGGCAGTGTTCGGAACGATTTTGTTAAGCCAACATCTATATGATCCTGAACACTGTTCATCCACGCTCGTATTGGAAGACAGAAGTTTGTTGACTCGTCAGTAGCGGGTTTTGGAATTATATCGTGCGAGTTCAGTGTGGATTTAGAATAATTCGGCAAAAGTCAGGACTCTATTTTCTGCTAGCAGATCGGCGTAATTTGAGATTTTTCGGGGGAAGTGGGTTTGGGACTTTGATTTTGTACGCTGAGGTTGGACTTTAACTCAGTTTCCCTGCGATGGCTCAGATTATTTCTGCTACTAATCGTTACTTAGATTACAGCATCTTGTGTCTGTTGACCCTGTTTTTTATTGCCTGCAGCTAACGTCTAGCAGTGAACACAGCCTCTGCTTTTCCCACTGTTTAAATTTACGTAATTATATATAGCAAATTCACTAACCGCTATATTAGGGGTTCGATTTACTTACAAATCACTTAACCACCTGGTAGGTTTCACATGTCTACCCATGTAACATTTCAATACTAAAGATAATATACTTTCTATGTGAAAACTTAGAAAGTGCTGTTACTTCTGGTTATTTTACGTAATTTGCATGTAGTTACAGCCTAGTTACCGTTTGCATTGCTGATTAATAGCATCAGGGCCAAAATTATTTATTTATTTTAACTTTAAAATGCACTTAAGGGCAATAACTACGAAGTATCGTCCCCGTACAGAAAACGAAAGCCGTTTGTTTACTTGGTCGTAATTTTCAACTCAAAGCGCAACCACAGTGTTGTTGGTAGTGACTCACGAACAGTGGCAAACCTGGAACAAAAGAGAATCGACACATCTGAGATTGTGTGCTTCAGAAGAATGTTGAAAATTAGGTGCCCTATTAAGGTAAGTAATAAAGAGGTTCTAGCAGAATCAACGAAGAAAGAAACATGCGTGCAACACTGACGAGAAGGGTTCTTAATACATTGGGAAATATCTGTGACACTAGAGGCAGCTGTAGAGTGTAAAAACTGTAGGGGAAGACAGAGGTTTGGAGTACGTCCAGAAAATAATTGAGAACATAGGGTGCAAGTGCTACTCTGATATGAAAAGGTTGTTGCAGGAAGGGAATTCGTGGCGGACCGCATCAAAGTATTAAGAAGAACTATAACGTAAAAAAAAATCTAGCCTGACTGGAAGAGTTTATAGAAAATTTCCCAGGCAGTAAACACTTCAAGAGTGCAACAGCTTCTGGTGGACATACCAAAGGAAATTGAATTCAGGCAAATGAGCAATGATACCAGATACTTCACAAACATGAAAATGTTTCACTACGGTAAGAATGAATTGTAAAGAGTGATCCACGTAACTGTTCTTATCACAGTGAATAACTTACAAAGGTACAGGTATCACTTGTGCCTGGAGTACATTTGAACTTACGTAGATAGCCGAAGTGTAAGAGAGCTGGACAAAGTATGATCCAATATATATAGCAATGCATTTATAAAGTCTCATTGATAGAGGGAATGGCTAATTTCACAGTATTAACATTACGGTGAATTGGTAGGAAGCATACTATATATGGAGCTTCGAAAGAAACCCGCATCACCGAGACACAAAGAGCCGAAAAATCATTTCGCTACGTGAATCAAGAAAATAGTTCGGCATGAACCACACATTCGTTGTGAATGATTAACAGGACCATAAAGCAAGTGTGCATTTTTTGCACGCTGCCTAGCAAAATCTTCAACACCTCACCAGCACTGCACATGGCAGAAAGAAACACATCCTTTCTATATCCAGCAGAACACGACAGTAATCTATTGAAAACTCAAGCCCATCGTCGCTAGCGCGACGTGTAGCGATCTGATTGGTTCGTATCCAAGGAAACCCAAACCGTACTTCCTGTGAAACTCACAAACCTCTCCCCACGTGTCACTACCACAGGCAACCAGGCAGTTCGCAGTCGATACCGCGAACGGAAAAGCTTCTGTGCAGTAACCCTACGACTATAAGTCCACGAAATGATTAAAATCTGAAAAATAACAAACTGGAATACAGAAGTTGCAACGTAACAGTCAGTATTTAAAGTGTACACTGAAGGCCTGAACTGACTAGTGCAGTTCGCATGGAGCCACACAAAGCTATTGGACAGCTGCCTGCTCAACTGTCAGCTATCCGCGATTATTGGACAACTCTTCCATCAAGTTCTCGCAACGACTACAGTCTACAGCCGTACCTACTGCAGAGGGGAAAGAGATCTAATTTTAGTTAAACGTACAAGATAAATTTCAAGTCAGTAACGCCGCACTGGGATTACCGAATAACTGCACTTCACAGTTACTATCACAGACAGATTACAACGTGAGCATAGGGGAGAGCCAACTCCTGTTTTCTCAGTACAGATCTGTGCGACAAACAAGCGGTTGTTATACCCGCAATATAACTTAAAATTCCTGCAGCAGATGCTGATAGCAGAGATATCGAAAGAAATTAGCTGTTATTCACTCGTTCACTGTGAGCATCAACTTTAGTTATCAAATAATAGTATTTTCGATAGAACTGTATATTAGTACTTCGTAATGTGTAGAAATAAGTCTTCTATCTGACTATGTGAAACATTTAAGTGATCTTTGCCCCAGTTTGGTAGTTTTGCCTTAACAGAAGTATGAAACACAGCCATATACGTCCTTTGTAGGCTTCCTGCTATATGTTAGGTAGGTACCGTCAACATCTGTTTGCACCACCTATCCCCACTACTATCAGAGTAGTACCAACTGACACACACCGCGAGCCATCGGGTGCGATGTGAATTGAGTTTCAGATCTCTCCCTATCTGAATGGTTCTCAGACTTTGTGGAGCTGCACTGACTTTGAACCTACGAAAGATAGTCACCGTGCTTCACAAATTCGCAAAGGCAAATTTATGGTTAACATTTTCTATCAATACACACTCCTCTTCTATTATCCTATTAAATTCAAAATCGTTATGGACACATGAAGTTGACGACATCGACGATTTGCATTCTTAGAAAACGGCTGCTCTGAAATGCTGGCTGGACATAAATAACACTTCCCCATGTTACTCAGAATACATACCTAAGCGACCCGCACATCAGATCTTTTTGAGCACGTGTTAAGTACAAATAGAAAATTTCATTTCTTAAATTATTATTTTCCTTCATAGGCATTTCATGAACTTGACACGAAGAAACGTAATTCTAAATTATAAGAATACCTCGCGCCGTTCATTTCTCACCTCTTAACGTTTCTTCAGGAAAGAACAGGAATAAAATAATAAAGGGACTTAAGAATGAAATAAATAGAAAATGCAGGGACTCAAAGGCGAAATATTGGCAAGAAAAATGCGAAGAAATCCAAAAAGAAATGGTCGTCGCAAGGACTGATTCAACATCTAAAAAAGTTACTTTCGAACGAAATTAACAGGTGCTGCTAGGAAACCAAGACGATTTGTTTGCAGGAAGAGTGCGAAGAACTCTTAAAAAGACATGGTTGTTCAAAGGACTTGTTCACCATACAGAAAAGAATAACAACATTCGCCGAAACTAAAAGTAAAATCGTCAATATTAAGAGTGCAAGAGGAATTTCATTGTTAAACCCAGAGGACAGGGAGCATATGAGTGAAGAGTACATTTAAAGTCTCTACGAGAGGGAGGTGCCGTCCAGTCATGAAATAGGAAACGAAACTGACATCGGTGTGGGATACACACGGGACCCAAAATGACAGTAAGAGTTTAACTGAGCATTCGAAATCTTGCGATCAAATAAGACGGAAGGTATAAATAACTTAACTTCAGAATTTTTAAAATCATCGAGGAAGTAGCAACCAAATGAATAATGAAGTTGGTTTGCATTGTGTGTTGTGAGTCTGGAGGAATACCACCGGAATTTCGGAAAAATATCATCCACACAATTAAGAAGATAGCAAGAACTAACATACAATCAGTATAAGTGTGGTGTCACCGCCAGACACCACACTTGCTAGGTAGTAGCCTTTAAATCGGCCGCGGTCCGCTAGTATACGCCGGACCCGCGTGTCGCCACTGTCAGTGATAGCAGACCGAGCGCCACCATACGGCAGGTCTAGAGAGACTTACTAGCACTCGCCCCAGTTGTAAAGCCGACGTTCATAGCAATGGTTCACTGACAAATATGCTCTCATTTGCCGAGACGATAGTTAGCATAGCCTTCAGCTAAGTCATTGGCTACGACCTAGCAAGGCGCCATAGCTTTGATAATTAATATTGTGAAGCATGTATCATCAAGAGCGATGTTCTACAAATGTGAATTAAAGTTAAGTATTACAGCAACTGCGTCCATTTTCTAAGTTCTCACTTCCTCTTAACTGTTCCAGACCTCACGCCAATCTGCGTGAGCTTAACGCGTGCCTTTCGGCTTCCTCTCGTTGTGACTTGGCTGTCGTGCTAAGTCACAGCAATAAGAATTCCACCATCCAAGTTATTGCTAGAACTGTACATGGACGAATTGAGAAGAGAATTGAAGATCTGTTGGGTGACCAGAGACAGTTGTGGCGTTGCTCCTAATAATGTAACGAAGACTTACGATAACTCCAGTCCCCGTATAATTTGTTGAGCTAGAAAACGTATTGTGCAGTGTACAATGATAAATATATTTGAAATTCTCACGAAAACAAGTTTAAACTGTAGAGAATCAAGATGTAAATATATAGAAATGGAAAATTAAGATTTAATGGCTCGGGCTGGGATCGGTATGAGACAGTGTGTAGTCTTTCACCCCCTCCTGTTCAATCTATACTCGAGGAAGGAATGATGAAAACAAAAGAAAGATCAAGGTGTTGGATTAAAATTCAGGGTGAATGAATATTGGTGGTAAGATCGGCTGATGACATGGCTATTCTCAGGGAAGTCGAGGAATTATTGCAAGAGATACTGAATGGAATAAACAGTCTACTTAGCACAGAGTGTGGTTGATGTTAAACTGAAGGAAACTCACAATAATGAAGAGCAACAGAAATGAGAAACTTACTATCGACATTAAAGATCATGAAGTAAACAAAATGAAGGAATTCTGCTACATTGTGTAAGCAAACGGATCTTCCATTGGAATGAGGGATACGTTTAACGACTGTATGCCTATTTAATTCCCACTCACCTCGCACTGGAACCCCGTCACTGGAACGTCCCTGCAGTGTTCAGGTCAGTACAGAAGAGAATGGTGGGGGGTGTTGGGGTGGGGGAGGCTGGGTGGGATGCTTCACTAGCAAGTGATGTCACACGACTCTGGTAGAACTTTGATTATTATTAATATTTGTGCACTTTAAAGCCGGCTGGGGTGGCCGAGAGGTTCTAGGCACTACAGTCTGGAACCGCGCGGCCGCTACGGACGCAGGTTCGAATCCTGCCTTGGGCATGGATGTGTGTGATGTCCTCAGGTTAGTTAGGTTTAAGTAGTTCTAAGTTCTAGGGGACTGATGACCTCAGACGTCCCATAGTGCGCAGAGCCATTTGAAACATTTTGCACTTTAATGGCTACACTGTTTACACACTAAACACATTTTTCTTGAGGTCACATCACATCCATTCACTGCAATCCACTAATGGCGATGTTTGTGGCAATGTCATTACCCCAATTCTGACTTGATGTGGCGCAGGAAGTCCACAGGAACATCAGGCAGTAGTTCTCGTGTTTCAACTCAGTTCAGTCATTTAGAGGATTACTGTTTGATCGGTGTGTGGCTCGCGTTGGTGCCGTTGGTAGGTTGCCATCGTGTAATAGGGATAGTGGCGTCTCGTTTTCTTCTTCTGTTTACTGGCGCCACTACATTTGCTAGCGGTCTCTGTCCGCGAGTGGCAGCAGCAGCGTTTATCTATATCTAGTAGCCATACCATCTTTGGGAGGACGTGAGGTCCTTTCTGGGTCCAGCAGTTCGGTTATGATGGAGCAGCAGAGAGGTCCAGTAGCGCGAGGACATGCCGGGATTGCTGGCGGCACACAGGCATTGCGGGATCGAAGGGCTGTAGTTGCGAGGGCCACAATCTCGTTGTGCACGGGACCCAGCACGTTGAGATGAGTGAACATTAAGGCAATAGTGAAACCTCTATTTTTGTGATCACGCCGTTTGTTGGTGCATCGCTCCTGGAGGGTCGCTGTGAAACAAACAGCAGTAAGTGGAGTGTGTCGAGTTGTTGGAATCTAATATCGGTATTCCAATGCCTGTTATTAGTTTTTGAATATTTTGTTATTATCTGGTGAAGTGCAACCAGCGGTATTTTACTGCCTAGTGGCCGCTAATACCCCAGTTACTTGCCCTGAAGGTTAGAGGGTATTTTTGTAGCAGTGTACTTTTCCTTGTCTTGACGATGCTGTCCAGCATGATGTATACTTTGACAGCCTCCTTCATTACGGTGAGGATTGTGGTTTCTTTTGTCTACCTTGGTTGTAGTGGTTGCTTCTGCCTTTCGATGTTCTAACACCGCATTCTGAAGACGCAATGCTGTCTGTCACTTCTCCCTTGCTTCAATTATTCCATCGTTGTACTGGTTACCACACGTTAGGTGGATTTGGTAAGAGGATTGATCGGCGTTTAAACTGTCCCTAATTTGCTTTGCCATCCTGTTAGGTGAGCATTGCTTCTGGCTGCCTATCTCACCACTTACGCAGCTGTAGGGACTTTCCTCAGGTCTATCCTTGGAGCACTAGACTTTTTTTTATTTGGTCTGATAGTATCAATTGCTGAAAAATAATATTTTGTTTACATTATTCCTATTGCTCCTGGCCTTCATCTAATAAATAATTTGAATTTTTCTAAATAATGCCTTCAGCCGTCAGTGTAGTTTCTGTTACAGTCAATTTTTAATGATTGTTTTAAAAATTATTTTGGTATTTTCAACGTGTAGTTGTCTTCCTCAATTGTAATTCCGGCTGTGGTGTCACCGCCAGACACCACACTTGCTAGGTGGTAGCCTTTAAATCGTCCGCGGTCCGATAGTATACGTCGGACCCGCGTGTCGCTACTGTCAGTGATTGCAGACCGAGCGCCGCCACACGGCAGGTCTAGAGAGACGTCCTAACACTCGCCCCAGTTGTACAGCCGACTTTGCTAGCGATGCTACACTGACAAATACGCTCTCATTTGTCGAGACGATAGTTAGCATAGCCTTCAGCTACGTCATTTGCTACGACCTAGCAAGGCGCCATTACCAGTTTATATTGAGATTTTTATTAATGTATCAACACGAGCGATGTTCTCCAATTATGGATTAAAGTTAATTATTCCAGCAGCAACGTACCTTATTGGCTATATTAATTACATTGTCCTGTTCCAGACCTCACGCCAGTTTGCGTGAGCTTAAACGCGTGCATTTCGGCCTCCTCTAGCTACACGGTGTTGGCTCTTCTGGCAACACATCACAAGCCTTCAGCCACTAATTTTTCTGAAGTATTTCTTGTGGCATTCAGCCGACAAATAATTTTGAATTCTTTCTTAATAAGGCCTGCAGCTGTCAGAGTATCTTGTGTTACAGTCATTTTTAAAAGGATTGTTTAAAAATTATTTTGGTACTTTAATGTGTAATTGTCTTCCTTATTTGTAATTCAGGAATTCAGTCGTTAATTGTTCTGAAGTATTGCTGGTGGCCTTCAGCTGACAAATAATTTCAATTTTTTTAATAATGCCTTCAGCTATCAATGTAGTTTGTGTTACAATTTTTTAATGATTGTTTTAAAAATTATTTTGGTATTTTCAAAGTGTAGTTGTCTTCCTCAGGCATTCAGCAGCTAATTTTTCTGAAGTATTGCTTGTGGCGTTCAGCCGACATATAATTTTGAATTCTCTCTTAGTAAGGCCTTCAGCCGTCAGTGTAGCTTGCGTTGCAGTCAATTTATTTAAAAATGATTGTTTTCAAAAATTATTTCCGTAAGTAAAATGTTTCTATCGATAGCAGCGATGCTTACGTTTCCCCACGAAAAATTGTTGCTAAATTCAGAAGGAATTTAAAAAACAGTAGACCCTTCGGAGTAGGTTGGTAATAGAAGACAGGTACAAGTGAGGAGGGTGGCGTAGTTGTACACCTAAGAGGAAGAAAAACGATAAACATGTTAGAAAAGTAATAAGAACGGAAAAGAGTTTCAACGAATGTCGTTTGGTGTACTATTCCACCATTAGGTGACAATACTCGTTCAGCCAATCACTCAAACATTGTACAATTAATGTTGAAATGTTATGGAACTTAATACGTGAAAGAAACTTGTATGCGAAACAAACTTTAGTTACCACATTGGTCCCTACAGTGAAGCCAAAATGCAAACAAATTACAAGAACGTAGCAGACATGGGAATTCGACGCAATAATATCAAAGAGAGAAGGTAATTACAGTCTGGAATGAAAACATATAAACCACGAAAATTTATGTTGCGTAACAGCGATGCCGTACGCAGTCAATTTATCAAAAACACGACCCACATCAATCATTCAATGCATCAAAAATACGTTGAGTGGTTAAACACACGCAGACTTAGGGATCACTGAAATAAAAACAACAGGAAGAGCCTATCATTCATCAATCACCGGCACACGCAAACTTTCACTAGCGAATGAGCACTCGGCGAAGAAAGAAAAAACAAAAACATTAACCTTGACTCAGTCACTGCTGTAGGAGGTCGGGTTCACCGATCCAAAACCGCAGCATGCGCGGCTGTTTCCAGCGGCACCTATGTCGACCGCTGCCGCTGAGAACAAGTCAGCACGCAGCTTCGTACTACAGCAGCCGGTTCCGCAGGCCACGAAAAACCCTCTATAATCTGACTAAAACATAACCTCATTCACAAATTTCTTAAGACTAACAGTCGTCGATTTTAAGATATTTGAAATTTAACGTAAAAATTCGTTACTTTAGCCAAAATTACGTGGCATTTTATTAGGGTCACATCCTCATACTGAAGTTAAAACTGGCTTCATACAATGAAAGGCAGTCATATAAGAATATGACACACACAGAATCTTAATAGTAAATATACTATAACATAATATATGAATTAACAGTTTTTACAGCACAAGAAACATCATTATTACTCTACAATAGACCTCATCCTCCTAACATAAATTGTAGCATAGCCAGTCTTTGCTAATTGACCGAGTAGACTTATCCTTGTTACACATAAGGGTTTTTACATCATTCGCCTTTATTATAGGTTTTCAACATGATGCTTTCCCCGACTTTACAACCTCAAGTTCGACTGTATTAGGACACTCATTGCCAATGATTTTGTATAGACCCTTATACTCATCTGTCATCTCAGACGATATGGTATGAGTCTTAATCAACATCAAGTCATCCAATAAATATTTAATTGTATCAACGATTTTTATGACGATCTTTTCTGTGCTCGATTTCCTCTCCAATGTTTGTTTTGCCACTTGTGCCTTGTCTTCCCATGCGATAATGGTTGTTGGAACATCTCTTATCGGTTCAGCAAAACTTATTTCAGGTTCCTCGTTCAGAAACAATTCAAAGGGTGCAATTCCAGTGGATACATGGTTCAAATGGCTCTGAGCACTATGAGACTCAACTGCTGAGGTCATTAGTCCCCTAGAACTTCGAACTAGTTAAACCTAACTATCCTAAGGACATCACAAACATCCATGCCCGAGGCAGGATTCGAACCTGCGACCGTAGCGGCCTTGCGGTTCCAGACTGCAGCGCCTTTAAGCGCACGGCCACTTCGGCCGGCCGTGGATACATGTGGCAGATTGTTAAGCACACTCTTAGTATCTTCAGGGTACCTTTTCCAATGACTGTGCTTCTGATGGTGGTATGTCCTAAACATGCGGATGATTTCCTTCATTACATGTGCCGCGGTTTCGAAGCAGGTCTATATTTGCCAGTTAGAACTTGCTCAATATTATGCTGATGCAACCTCTTTTCCCATTCCTTGGAAACAAATTGAGGACCATTACCTGTGACAATCCTCTTTGTTTCACAAATATTGACAAAATAATGACTGACCATCTTCGCCATTATTACTTTAGTCACAGTTCTTCATACAGGGTAAAGCTTCACGTATTTGGGTCTACTTCCTACACTACCATAATTTCTGTAGAATTCCTTTGTGATCTTGGCGAAGGGTCATTGAGATCGCTTTCAATGACGTCCTCAACGCCATATGGTGTAATTGGATGTATTGGCTCTTTATGTCTGATTGGCATAATCTTTACCTTTTGGCTTCGCAGGTCCACGGAACCTTCATCACCTTTTTGCTCATACCAAAGAATACACACTCCCTTTTCACTTTTTCTATGCATTTATCAGCACCAAAGTGTGCACTGATAAAATGAGTGCATCAAATCAACTCCTCAGTAGCATTCTTCAGAATATATACACTCCATTCTTACTTAGAGTCATCTGTACACGTATATAAAATGTTATAATGTATCAGATAGGATTAACGAAGATTCTCCTGTACACGTATATAAAATGTCATTACAAGTATATATCAGATAGGATTAACGAAGATTCTCTTTACCTACACAAACATATTTGGTCTATACAAGCTTCAGTGCTGTTCACACTGTACATTCTTTACAAGATTTTTCACATAAGCTTCATGTAAACCTCCTTTCATAAAATTGACTCTTCTCCTGAGTACCATTCACATTAATAACTTCAATATCTGGTAGCATTCTGGCTAATGCGCCTTGCACAATGTTTTTAGTACTTGCCCTATGTAAGATCTCAAATTGATATTCCTGAAGTACAAGGGCCGAACTAGCTGACTTGTTGTGATGTAATTTATTCTCAAGTAGAAAGGAGAGCGCCTTACTGTCGGTAACGACCTTCGTTGTTCTACCCACCAGAGAATGTAGGAATTCATGAAAACCCCAAAGGATTGCTTCCGCTTCCCACTCTGTAAACGTGTACTGGCTTTTCCACTTCGCCAGTGCTCGACTTGCAAAGGCTGTGATCTGTATTTCTCTGTCACTGGCGTAATCTAATTGATAAAGATGGACACCAAGCTCATAATCTGATGGCCATAAATAACTCCTATTTATGTCTGGATGTGAAAGGATGTTTAGAATACACAGCTGACTCTCAATATCATCAAAGGCACGTTGATACTCTTCTGTCCACTGCCAAAGAGCTTCATTTTCCAGAAGGTTCCGTAGGCGAGGATTGTTTAGCGACTGATCCCGTACTAAATTCCTATAGAATCCGGCTACACCAAGAAATCCCCTTACTTTCTTTTGACAGTGTGGTGCAGGAAGGTCTCTGATATCCTGTAGTTTTGCCGCATGTGGTTTAATGTTCAATAACTGTGAATTCTGTCTTTCCCAAATTCAGATTTCACGGTCATTCCACATTGTTTGAAAGCACGGGAGACACAAACTAAAATTTCTCCTTGTTCTTCCCACATTGCAGTAGCAATAAGAATATGATCGACATAAAACGTAACTTTTTAGAAGCTGCTCTTCCATTACCCTGTCTAACGATCTGATAAAGACTGAGTTCGAAATATTTAGACTAAAAGGTATAATATGGTAGTGATAGCCTTTACCCTCACACACGAAAGCCACATATTGTCCTGAGTGTTTATGTATCGGTTCAAATGGTTCAAATGGCTCTGAGCAATATGGGACTTCACTTCTGAGGTCATCAGTCCCTTAGAACTTAGATCTACTTAAACCTAACCAACCTAAGGACATCACACACACCCATGCCCGAGGCAGGATTCGAACCTGCGACCTTTAGTGGTCGCCCAGTTCCAGACTGTAGCGCCTAGAACCGCTCTGTCACCCCGGCCGGCTTATGTAGCGGAATCTGCCAAATACTTAACACCTTTACTCCATGGAATTTTAGAAGTACTTCCTCTAGGTCTTGAGTTCTATCTCTCGGTGGTAATATGACCTTGTTCACAGGTCTGGCATCCAATACAAATCTGATATCAGCATTCCTTTTCTCCACGAGAAACAGTGGGCTATTATATCGTCTCATTTATCTGTCAGTGACTCCCATCTTGAATGTCTTTATTATTTCTTTGCTCAGAACCTGTCGTTTCGCCTGTGGAATAGCATATGGTTTTGCGATGAAGAGTTAGTGTTCCCTGATAATTAACTTGTATTCTACTGTTTTGATTTTACCCATTCGTTTGCAAAAGCTTGACTGTGTTTCCTCCATATGTCCACGAGATTCTTAATACACTTATTTTGCTGTAACGAGGTTATCGTTCTCCTAAATGTTTGTTCAGAGTCCTCCACCTTAAGGACGAGGGAGAGGGGGGAGGTGGACGTCAAATGGGCCGCCTTGGAGTAGGAGAGGCACCACAGGACATTTTAATTTCCACTGTCTATACTTTTACAGGTAAATTCATAAAACTTTTTCAGCATAACCAGGAAGGATTCAGGATTCACATTTACAGTAGTGGAAGTGCAAAAAAGATAACAAAATAATTTTTATATGTGAAATTTCATCATTTTTTTCACTTACTACTAGCTGCAGTTGTTGCTACAGGTACACTTTTCTTCATAAGTAAGAGAAATTCTTCGATGAATTTTGCACGGCATACAAACCATACTTACAGGTGTATAAAACTCTATAATTTATTTAATTTGTGAAAAAATGAATGACCTGTTACATTTTAAACTTCCTGTTTATAGTTAATTGCCTCATTTCTTATCACAGTTTTTAATAGATTTGAAAACTTCTACAGTTGCATACGGTTTGTATGCTGTATAAAATTCATTGAACAACCTCTCTTACTTATGAAGAAAAGCGTACCTATAGCAACAAATGCAGCCAATACTGAGAAAATGAAGAAATTTCACAAGTAAAAAAATTTATTTTGTGACGTTTTTGAACTTCCACTGCTATGAGTGTGAATCCTGAAGCCTTTCTCGTCTTGCTGACAAAGTTTTATGAATTTATTTGTAAAACTATAGGCAGTGGAAATTAAAATGTCCTGTGGTGCCTCTCCTGCTCCAAGGTGGCCCATTTGACGTCCTGCTCCCGTTAACCTGCAGTATCACTTTCGTGCATTTCTTGCGGTACATTTTGCTATTCAACGAAGTATAACGTTGTCGCTCCTATAACTTCACGTGCCACCATAGTACCGTTAAAGACAATAACATCCTCGCTTCCTTCATGAAACACTCTTACATTTCCGTCATCAAAGTTCAAGCGAGCTTCGCTAACCACTATACAACAAATATCACGGGCAGTTCAGCCCAGGCACAACTAGTGCCAAAACCTCATAAGATCTCTCATTAACCTTGATAGTGACCAAAATCTGCTCTTTTACAACCTTACGTTTCGTACCTATGACACCCACAATGCGTACACCATTCACAGAAAAATTTGGCTTCCCTTGCTCTAACAGTGTTGTATATAACTTCTGTGATATCGTATTAACAGAACTCCCTGAATCTAAAAGAATATCATATGTCACGCCAAATATCTCACCTTCTATAATCGGTTGCACAACTTCTTCAGGAACATTTCGTTCTTTCTTTGGTACATCACCCAGTAACTCATTCCTCTGCTCCATTTTCTGAGTCGTCAATATTCTTGGTCCTGTTCCTTTAATTCCTAATAGGACCTCATCAGGAATCGTCGTCAGTTTTCCTCACTTCGTTTGTTGTGTGTCCCATGATAGCAATTGTTTACATGTGATTCTGCTTCAACTGGAATCCTCCACCACGCGATCCTCTGTTATTAGAATTTCCTCTGTGGTTATCCGTTCTTGTGAGGTTCCTGGCTCTTCTCTACCTCGAACGAATTCCATCTCATGTCGATTTTCTTGTAATAAATCCAGTTTCCCTAACGCTGCCTTGATGGCTTCTACGTCATCTTTTGATATGGCTAGTAGTTTGCCCTGTATCGTCATTGTCAGTTAAAATATTATCAGTGATGCCACTGCTTTATTACTTATTGGTGCATACAAGTATATGTTTTTCTCAAACAGGTGTTGAAAAAACTTCGTCAGACTTCTGTCACGTTCGTAGCTATGTTTCTTTGATAGAGGCCACTCCTAACCTCATTTTGGTTCAAATGGCTCTGAGCACTATGGGACTCAACTGCTGAGGTCATTAGTCCCCTAGAACTTAGAACTACTTAAACCTAACTAACCTAAGGACATCACACACATCCATAGCCGAGGCAGGAATCGAAACTGCGACCGTAGCAGTCGCGCGGTTGCGGACTGAAGCGCCTAGAACCGCTCGGCCACTGCGGCCGGCTAACCTCGTTTTGTTTTCCCCATGATCAGTTCTGATTTAGGAATTCTTTCTTAAATTCGAAATATGTTTCATGTTTTCGACCAATCATCATTCCCGATGGACCTGCCCCAACTTCCATTCGTGAAGAATCGAATCTCATCTCTCGTTGACCATCCCACAGCTCTGGTAATACATTCTCAAACTGATCTAGGAAATTACTTGGATGCCATTTTCAATTTGGTTTAAGCTTTCTAAAGTTTTCCATGTTGACAAACTCTTCCTCGCTCTGTATTCCTACATTGGGATCCAAAATTAAAGGCAACAAATGTAAATTTTTCAAGGTTCCTTTTGTTTTGCCACAAAACAGTATAAACAGATGACAGTGAACTAAAAATAATATAAATAATACAGAAAGTAAACAAATGCAAGGCGTGTAACTGTAGACAAAAATTTTCTTCGTTTTTTCCAACTTAACAGATTTGCACACAGCTGCTCAGTGTGGGTTTTGACCACCTCTGGAAGCAATATAGGCCTTATAACGATAGGGAATGCTGTGAATAAAGTCATCCGTCTCATGTTGAGGAAATAACGGCTATTCTTCTCGCAAAGCTGCTCGCAAGTCTTAGAGAGAGTGGGCGGTGAATGACAACGTGGTGCTACCTGTCTCCCAAGTGCACCTCAGATGAGCTCTAAGGGATTCAAACTGGGAGAGCGAGGAGGTCTCAACTCCCCTCTATGAGGTCTAGCATTATCTTCTATTAATACTAAGTCTGGGCCCACAGCACCTCGCAGTTGAGGTCCCAAGATCTCGCCGCGATATCTCACATCAGTTACATCTTGCCGATTCGCTTGTACAATTTCATGACGATGTATTCGAGTGGTCAGTATACTCCCTGCTCACACCATTAGCGATCTTCCTCGACATCGGTCTCTTTACGCAATGTTTCGGTCCCGAAATCGTGTTCCACCCTCTCTCCAGATGCGAATCCGTCGATAATCACTCTCCACACCAAATCGGGACTCATCTGTGAAGAGAAAATTGACCCACGATTCGACCATGATCCAACTCTAGACGTTCCCTTCTATGAAGACGCGTCAGAGGTATGCATACAGCACGTCTCCAACAGTAAATACCGCTCTGCCGAAGTCTTCTGTACACCGTATAACTCGATGTAACACGACCAGTCGATGCTAAGAGGTCAGATGCCAGCTGCCATACAGAACTAAGGCTGTACCGTCGTGCACTTACAGCCAAATAACGGTCCTCTTTTCCTAATTTCACTCGTGGTCTGACCTGCTCTGGTCTTCGGAATAAAATTTCGGTCTCTATAAACTGTCGCCACATCCGAGAAACTATCGGGCCACATCAATTTGCGTCTGTCCTGCTTCCATTCCTCCTGTGGCAATACATCGCAGAGAGCCTGGTAGGCGTCGTCTCTGTGCAATATTGAACCGTCTGTGACTGTTTACACAGCGACTGTGGATGTGGGACTACATGGCAAAAACTACTCCGTTCGATAGGTGCCCTGACGTCATCGTTGGTGTGGTTGTCCGTTGTCGGAAATGCGATCGTACGGACATCTATTGACAGTTTGTGTGATTAAATCGTGAATTAGACACAGGACGGGGAAATAACGGTTTGTTGCTTTAATTTTGGACACGAATTTACAAGATTATTTCAGTTATGTCACTACCACGCAGGAACGAATAACCTTATTTTGTATCTGTTGTCCTACTTCTCAGTTCACTGTTCCCACATCAACACATACAGCACCACACGATAAATACGAGTACATTGTTCTTGTTCTGAAGCAATATGCGAAACATCTTCAACTAGTTTCTTTAATTGTTTTGTCTTAGACTCAATCTGTCTACTCTCGTCTGTCCTTAGAGCGTTTATGTGTTTTGTTTCCTCCTTATAGCGTAGGTCACATTCTTGCTCCTGATGATTAATAACTGACTGAGCAACATCCATCTCCATTTTTTAATCTTCTTCCACCTTATGAGTCTCTTGCTTACGCTCCTCTGACACTTCATCCAGCCATTGATCCTGTTTTTGAAGCCTGTCATCAGACTGTTTCCTGAGTGCTTCTAGAGCCCTTTTACTTTATTTTATCTATTTAGTTATCTCCTTCTCTATTTGTTTAACATCTGTTTTTATATCTTCTTCAAATATCTTGAGATTTTTTAATTTTTCTTGGCTCTGTCAGTGTTATGTCCAAAAGCTGCTTTATCGGGTCTAGTGAAGCAGGGGATACAACCCGTCGGCTTTGACCAGTGACGTCATACATTACTCATAGATAATAATGTCTTCACTTTCGGCCATAGATAATAAAACAGTTCTATGTTCCGGATAAGCGCTATCATTGTACGTTAAAATAATTGAATGTGATTTTAAAAGAGATTGCTACATATTGCTCAAAATATTCTTCGTGTGCATTTATTTAAATAATTGGTTGTTTGCAATTCATTCCGTACTTAATTTAATTCTTAGTGATATTGAGGTAATTTGGAATATTAGTTTTGTTAAACGTGATGAGCAAATGTACCGCGCGCGCGGGTGTGTGTGTGTGTGTGTGTGTGTGTGTGTGTGTGTGTGTGTCTGTGAGTGTTTTAGTAATGTTTTGCTTGTTATGTATGTGGGTATGTCATTTTTGTTGACGTCTTTCGAGGCGAGCCGAGCTTCGGTTCTTTTAAGAAGTTCCCGTGTGGTAAGTTCAGTTTTCCATTTTTTTCTTTTACTGCATTTGACTATTTTGACGTAGTTCGTTGTTGTATTACGCCATTACGTATGTTTTCGTGTACTCCAGTACGTAATAGAAATTTCGCAGCTGTCGTTCTTCTTTCGTTTCCCAGCACTAGTATCAGTACGATTTTTCCGGATCTGTACTATCAATATTAAAGGCGAAACGCCCGTCACAACTAAAATATGTATCCCGTCCTTCAGTTGACCTTTACACTGACACTACCTATTCGAAAAGAACGACAAATGTAACACTGATGAAGTTTACCTATATATGTCAACTGGAAGAGCCGGATACAAATGTTGTGTATAGCTATACAGCTCAGCTAAAGAATGGGATACTATTGGCACTGCTGTGAACAAAACGATAACTTTCAGTCGATACTATTAGCATCAAAGGCAAAAAAAAAAAGCTGAACCCCATAGTGAAGTACGGGATACAAATTGTGTATGTGTCGTCTTATTGCCTCTTCGTGTAGTTCAACTGAGGTACAGGTTGCAAATGTAACGTACGTCCATTTCCACGTTTTCGTTAGCAGTGTACATATACATATTTCAACAGAAGTATGGGGTACAAATGTTATGTACATAGCTCCTTCTGCCATCGGTAATACCACTATCTGCGCAAGAACAGACAGCAGAGGCGAAAGAAACAACACATGTAAAATTTGTATCCCGTGCTTCAGTTGACCTATATAGTTCAACGGAACAACAGAATTAATGCTAACGAAAACGAAGAAATCGACGTTCGCTAAACTTTTATCCCATACTGCAGTTAACCAATACAGTTCTAATGAGGTTCAAGATACAACCCATATATGGTATATGTGACGTGAGGTACGTATTCTATGTGACCAATATTTCCATCCATTTTCCCCCTTCATTTTCCACAGAAATAATACTATACAAACACCCGATATCCTTAACGTGAAAATACTACTTGCCTTGATATGTGTCAACTATATTTTTCGTCTGTCGTATTCCTTTGTTTCTGAACAGTCTTGTCAGCACTCTCATCTGTGTAATAAATGCTCTCTGGCAAGTTCTGACGTCATTGGTCAAAGCCGACGGGTTGTACCCCCTGCTTCACTAGACCCGCTTTATCGTAGCAAATAATTCTAGAAATAATTCAAAAGCCTTGATCGCTTAAATACTGTTTACTGGATAATAGTTTTCAACACACTAAAGGTGCCATCATCGGATCTGTTTAGTGCGCACACAGTCCCACGGTATAACCACTCATTACTACTTCAATACAATCTTGCTATTACTGTTAATCAAAGACCCATGCAAAGAACACTTTCGCATACGTTTACTGTACATACTATGCATACTATACGCCGGCCGGAGTGGCCGTGCGGTTCTAGGCGCTACAGTCTGGAACCGCGTGACCGCTACGGTCGCAGGTTCGAATCCGGCCTCGGGCATGGATGTGTGTGATGTCCTTAGGTTAGTTAGGTTTAAGTAGTTCTAACTTCTAGGGGACTGATGACCACAGCAGTTAAGTCCCATAGTGCTCAGAACCACCATGCACATTATACATACTATACATATTATATATACTATAAAGTACGCCAGTTACAGAGTAAAAACATCTGGAAAAAAGGCATGATCCGTATTAGCTTCTTACAAATCTACATATACTCTTATTCATATATGAAGGGCTTATTTCAATAGTGGTACAAGTCCATTTTTGTTCATATTGAGATACAGAGTCCTAAAGTTAAACGAGCGCTGAAAAATCTGCAGGTGAGATACCAGAAATATTCAAGCATATGGCTTCTTACTAGAGATGAACCTTTCTTTCTGTTTGTTTGGATCATTAATTTCAGAAGCATTATAGGCAGAAAAGTGGAGGTAATGGACATGTACCACTATTGAAATAAGCCCTTCATATGGAAGTCAGGAATATACACGTAGTAAGCTATTCATAACACGAATTAGATACAATGTGGCGAGTGATTAAAACCTTTATGCTGGGCTTTACCTGTCTGGGCACTACGGTCTTAGGTATTGTAAGCGCCAAAACAGTATTAACTTGCTATAAAAGGCCCCCACCATCTAAACACTCATAATGAACGTAGAACGGACAGACTATAAATACCTACATAGGCACAAGAAAGTAAGGAATGCCGGCTCAGAATCAAGCCGAGGGGGCACGGGAACAGGGGGAGAAAAAAACAGACATGCGTACCAAGATGCGCTCCCATCGGCATGGCACTCGTTCCGTCCATTCAACTCACCGAATGGGGAGTAATGGTTTTCCATTACTCCCCATTCGGTGAGTTGAATGGACAGAACGAGTGCCAGGCCGATGGAAGTGCACTTGGAGTGGCTGTGCATCTTGTTACACATGTCTGTTTTTCTCCCCCCCCTGTTCCCGTGCCCCCTCGGTTTGATTCTGAGCCGGCATTCCTTACTTTCTTGTGCCTGTGCAGGTATTCATAGTCAGTCCGTTCTACGTTCATTATGAGTGTATAGATGGCGAGAGCCTTTTATAACAAGTTAGTGCTTCTTTAGCCCTTAGCTAAGACCGTAGTGCAGAGACAGATAATTTATAGCAAGTTAGTGCTTCTTTAGCCCTCACCTAAGACCGTAGTGCAGAGACAGGTAAAGCCCAGCATATAGGTTTTAATCACTCGTCGCATTGTATCTTTTATAACAAGTTAGTGCTTCTTTAGCCCTTACCTAAGACCGTAGTGCAGAGACAGGTAATTTATAGCAAGTTAGTGCTTCTTTAGCCCTCACCTAAGACCGTAGTGCAGAGACAGGTAAAGCCCAGCATATAGGTTTTAATCACTCGTCGCATTGTATCTTTTATAACAAGTTAGTGCTTCTTTAGCCCTTACCTAAGACCGTAGTGCAGAGACAGGTAATTTATAGCAAGTTAGTGCTTCTTTAGCCCTTACCTAAGACCGTAGTGCAGAGACAGGTAAAGCCCAGCATATAGGTTTTAAATCACTCGTCACATTGTATCTAAATCGTGTTATGAATAGCTTACTATGTGTATATTCCTGAATTACATATATGAATAAGAGTAAATTATAAAATGTAGTTTTGTATGGCGCTAATATGGGTAATGCCTTTGCTTCAGATGTTTCTACTCTGTAATTGGCGCACATTATAGTATGTATAATATGTGTAATATGCATATAGTATGTACAGTAAGTGTATGGCAGTAAGTGTATGCGAAAGTATTCTTTGCATGGGTCTTTGATTAGCAATAATAGTAAGGTTGTATTGTAGTACTAAAGAGTGGTTATACTGTGCAACTGTGTGTACACTGCTTGGACAGCGCTATGTAGTGGCCGGTTGTGGACCACTAGAATCGCAGCAGGTAAACCTGCGCGGAATAGGGCAGTGTGATGCCAAGCGTTGTTAGTCGAGCAGCGGTCATGTGCCATATCGTTTTACCTCGTGACTGCGTTTTTACATATCTTATGGAAAAGAATGACCATGAGAGCACTCGTTTTTATTTTTTGTGACAATGGTTTTACATCAGCTGCTCTGCCTCATGTATCGTTACATCCAAATGGTTTATAAATGTTAATCTGCATTCAGGTATGTGGTGCTGTACTAATAGTAATGTTTACAGTGTACTAATAGTAATGTATATGGTGTAATTCATGTAAGCCCTCCCTCAAACCTCTTATATCTTCACAGATCCGATGATGGTACCTCTAGTGTGTTGGAACCGGTTATCCAGTATACAGTATTTAAGCGATCTTGGCTTCTGAATTATTTCTACAACAGTGTGATCGCCCCACTACGCACTATATGTTCACTGCAAAATAATTCTAGGTTCTGATTCCTTTCGTCTTGCTTAATAAAAGCACGAGCTAGACGATAACCTACACTTCAACTTCCTACGTCACCGACCATGGAAGTACTACTGTCATCATGTGACACCTTCCTAACAACCAAATCAGTTGCATGGTTAGACATTGACTCAAAATTGGAGTCCTTTAAACGCTCATTGTCTTCTACTTCGTTGTTTCCTCCATCATGATCTTCTTCTTCAACCTCCTGCTTAACATAGATCACAGAGCTAGGATCCCTTAAAGCATCATCGTCAACCATTTCTGTATTTACTCTCCTTAGATCTACTTCCTCAGTTTCACAGTTAAGTAACCACGCTAAACCGCCCATATCCGTATTCACATCGGCAGTTGATATTACTGGATTACTTATTTTTATACTTCACACGCAGTTATAAGAGTCGAGGGACATGAAAGGGAAGCAGTGGTTGGGAAGGGAGAAATACAGGGTTGTAGCCTCTCCCCGATGTTGTTCAATCTGTATATTGAGCAAGTAGTAAAGGAAACAAAAGAAAAATTCGGAGTAGGTATTAAAATTCATGGAGAAGAAATAAAAACTTTGAGGTTCGCCGATGACATTGTAATTCTGTCAGAGACAGCAAAGGACTTGGAAGAGCAGTTGAATGGAATGGACAGTGTCTTGAAAGGAGGATATAAGATGAACATCAACAAAAGCAAAACAAGGATAATGGAATGTAGTCTAATGAAGTCGGGTGATGCTGAGGGAATTAGATTAGGAATTGAGGCACTTAAAGTAGTAAAGGAGTTTTGCTATTTGGGGAGCAAAATAACTGATGATGGTCGAAGTAGAGAGGATATAAAATGTAGGCTGGCAATGGCAAGGAAAGCGTTTCTGAAGAAGAGAAATTTGTTAACATCCAGTATAGATTTAAGTGTCAGGAAGTCACTTCTGAAAGTATTCGTATGGAGTGTAGCCATGTATGGAAGTGAAACATGGACGATAAATAGTTTGGACAAGAAGAGAATAGAAGCTTTCGAAATGTGGTGCTACAGAAGAATGCTGAAGATTAGATGGGTAGATCACATAACTAATGAGGAAGTATTGAATAGGATTGGGGAGAAGAGAAGTTTGTGGCACAACTTGACCAGAAGAAGGGATCGGTTGGTAGGACATGTTCTGAGGCATCAAGGGATCACCAATTTAGTATTGGAGGGCAGCGTGGAGGGTAAAAATCGTAGAGGGAGACCAAGAGATGAATACACTAAGCAGATTCAGAAGGATGTAGGTTGCAGTAGGTACTGGGAGATGAAAAAGCTTGCACAGGATAGAGTAGCATGGAGAGCTGCATCAAACCAGTCTCAGGACTGAAGACCACAACAACAACAACATACTTCACACTAATTACAGTTATGGAACCTATCCCTCACGTGAGAACAATAATACAAATCAATAGCACTTCACATCTTCAATTAATTAATGCACAGCAGTGAGCTCTAACAGCAGTCTTTAATATTCGTTAGTTGCTCAGATGTAATTAACATGTGCCAAATTAAGTTTGTTTTAGAATAACCACAACTGTTAACTAGTTTCATTATGCAATAAAATACAATGTACTTATTGATCGCCCTATTAGTGTTAATATAATACAGAGTGCGCTACTGTCGTTAAATTTGTTACGAAAGTTTCGCGACGCTTTAAGTTTGCTATCTTGTAGAATGCGCCGGCTGTGCCCTTCTGTGGGGCACGTAACGTTAGCGACAGCCCTGGACGGTGCACGAGTCCCGCCCATTTACCCCCCTCCACACCAACCCATATCCTAAGCTCCGTCCATGGTGTGCCGCATGTTCCAACATCAAAGTTGTTCGTATCATAGATATGCCAAATCAGTAGTTAGTACGAAATACAGTTTTTCCGGTACCATTGTGAAAAGAATAAGAAATATGTCCATTGAATATGCGAGTTGAAAAATCATCAATAAGAAAGAAAAAGAAAAATGGTATCCACACGGTCTTTTTTATTTCAGGCTTTCATATGCACTTTATCACAAAATCTGATATTTGTTAACTGCTGTGAGCTCAAATTTCCGTCACCTCGCGTAGTGTAAGAAATTCTGTTGGGAAATATTAATTGGTAGTATCACCAAGGATGCTGTCCATTATCTCGATTGTCTAAAGTCAACGTTGTGCATAAACAAGGCAAAGTCGATGTCTTGGTTTGTGGGATAATGTAGAAATGCGTATTGCAAGCAGTCAGATATTTATACAGTGACACTCTTTATTAATATTTGCCTGTGTAATGGGTGAATTTTTACTTGTGAACTCTTATGACTGCTTGCTTATAGCAGACACGAGATTACTTTGAGTTCTTCTTTAGTGTTTGAGAGCTTTTGAGCTGGCCATTGTTAACATATGAACATAATTTCGTCAGTGTCATTCCAACACATCGTACTTCAATGTCTGTTAGATTAACTCATTTTAAATACTTTTAATTACACAAACTGCTAAGAAGTACTAACGGCACAACACTGCTAGTATGAACAACCACGGTTAAACAAAAAACGATGAACAGCAACACAAAATCGACGACGACTACCAAAGATTATATTGATGCGCTCTTGGGTGGTGTGGCGGGGGGTAGGTGTGGAGGGAGGTAAATGAGCGGGGCTTGTGCAAATGTTCAGGGCTGTCGCTAACGTTTCCTCCGTGGGGCGGGGTCTAGACGGAGATGGATGCGGCTCGCAATGCTCCGTTGTCTTCATGTCAGCTCAGCTGCTGCGCCACAGCGTTGACCGAAGTTGAACTGCTTACTATCTTCATATGTCACACTCCAGCTTGCGTCAGTGGTGGGGAGATGATACGGCTCAGAATGCTCTATTGTCTTGACGTCAGCTGTTCTATGGCTTATAACGGGACTACCTCCTCTAACAATACTTTTCCTCAACAGTAGTTGTTGGTACCAGTATTATTTTTCGAATGTTAGACAGGTCAATATTATGTCAGTTGCTTTTATGAAAACTTCCATATAATCTTATACACAATATATTTCAAGCTAAAATTAATGAAAATGGTATTACTTTATAAAATATTTTGGTTTCGATATTACAATCGATAAGTGCAAGTTCTGAACCTACAGTTCAATTACTTTTTAAAAGAATTTGAAATTACGAATCATTTGCACACTTAAAATTTCTATTATTAATTACACAATCGAGTACTTTTTACTATGTTTTATTTCTGGGTTAATCTATGAAATAATAATCGAAATTAATAATGTAACGAAAACTAGTAGGAATTCATTTGTTAATAAAAATTGTAAAGCCTCTGGAATATTGTTATCTCTGCAGAGGGTTAGAGTTGTAAGCTTGCCTCTGATGTGATCGGAGATATTTTTGTATAATAGGTGCGAACAACGTAATTTCGGCTTTGTTAATGTGGAAAATCAAAATACTGTATGATGTACTAAAATACGACAAAATCAGTGGAAAATATATTCACGTAACAAGTTCTGCAACAACAATCTTCCAATTTATTTAGTTCAAACCAACCGTGAGCACCTGATGTTAGATTTTCAGCTTCAAGAATCAGACCCCTAGACAAGAAGAACTGGAGCCATCTCAGCATGACACGCTAAGTAACCTTGAAAGTTTGTTGCAATCTTCGCTCCTCTCAAATCTTCATAATAGACTTTGCTTATTAATTACTTGGATGGGGCATTGTTTCATTTGGACAAAAGATGGAAGAAGGATAGTTGGAGGGGGGAGGTTACAGGCCCCACAATAGCAGTCATTGCCAATGGCTCCAATCGTTACTTGTTCTTTTGGTGTGGTGGGGAGCAGTCCAGTTGCCACTTCTTTGACCACAAGTTCTTTGATGTACTCATACTGCTGTTGTTTCAAATGGAATTACCGGGCACTTTAAAGGGCTGCACAGCTCACCCTCTAAACATGTTAATCTTGAGGTGACATTCACATCCATCCACTACAATCCACAAAGGCGACGTTTCTGGCAATGCGGTTAACTCGATTCTGACGTGGTGCGGCGCGGAAGGTGCGCGGGAACATGAAATCGTATTTCTCGCGTTTTGACTCAATTCACTCATTTCGCAAGATACGAGTGTGATGCGCACTAACGATTTCACTTTGATGATTATACTTTTATCACAATGTTTTGCAACATTTTTGCGATCCAAGATTCCCGCGTTTCCAGGCCCTTAAACTGCCAACCACACATACTGATCACTTGGAGCCAAACTTTAGCAAAACGATCACACAAAGGGGAAACTGACAGCGCCAATGCAGTGTCGACAGCAGCGATGCTAGAGGCTACAAGCTGACAGTCGGAAGCAAAACAACACATTAAGGACGAAGCGTAAGTTTGCATCATTGTATGGAGGTAATTCATGGATTGTGGGAAAATCGGAAAAGAAGAGAAGCGTGACGTTTGAGATGTGGTACTATAGGCGGAAATTCAATATTAGGTGGACTGATAACATAAACAAAGAGCTTATTTTCTGCAGAATCGGAGAGAAACATGTGGAAAAACATTGACAAGAAGTAGAGATAAAATTGTAGGAGTGTGTAAAGGCATCAAACTATAACTCCCACTGTACATGATGGAACTGTAGAGGATAAAATCTGTAGGGGAAAGGAGAGATTCGATAATATATAACAAGTAATTGATGACGTTGGGTGTAAGTCGGCACAGGAGTGGAAGACGTTGCCAGTCGCAAAAGAGCATATAGAGGATGAACGACACTGTCTCGCCCCCTCCCTGACTTCATCTACCAGTGAAAGAAATCATTCATGCATCTTTGTTTGATACACGAAGTGACTCCGATTTCTATCAACAAATTATCGGATGTCGTTCTGAGATGTTTTCTGAGTATTTTCGTATAATTGGCCTATCTATCTGATTGACGTCTGTTTACTTCTGATCAAGCACATACTTCAAGACGATATTTACGATCAGTTAAGTCGGAGGGCAAAGGTAAAATTTCCTCCATTGGGATGGGTGGGGTAGTGTAGGGTGGGGATAGCAACCAAACCACTATTCAGGTTACAACACTGCAATTGGTTTTACGTAGCTTATGCAATCAAGTACCAAATTTGGTTCATTACGTATTAGGCCCCAACAGAAGAAATAGTCCTGTCACGGAAAATCCACGTGTTACACTACCGTCTGCTACAGCTATACCATAACCTCTAAGCTGGAGGCAGTTTGCAAAATGGAACTATTTTGTCAAAGTAATTATGGTATAAAGCAACAGAGCAGTGTTACCCTCTGACAGGAATTTTGTTATGTTGACCGTGAAGTACATATCGGAGGTGGCTTATCGGAAGTGAAAGTCAGAAATAAACAATATTTTACATATCTACACTGTTCAAAGAATAAGGAAAACGGTCGTCAGCGTAATTAGGCAAGAGAACAATTGACATTCTTGTTCAATAAAATAAGTATGAGTAACTTTAAGGGACAAACACAACCTATACTTTGCCACTCGCGAGTGCAATGATCTCTGACACCTGCATAAATTAACGTTAAGGTTAGAACTAACAGCTAGAGCAGAACAAACTATTTACATAAATATAACAGATAACAATACACACTATTACTTTCAGGGCTTATTCAAAGTGAATGGTCTTTATAACGTTACTATTAATGTTCACTATAGAATCATAAATTGGACATAGATCCAGTATTACCTTCCAAACATTTTTCTACCTGACAAAAAATTGTCAATATAGTTTACTGCAAAATTATGAACTGGTCATAGGTTAAGTTTTCCTCAGCTAATTAATTTTCTATTTAGAATGAAAGTTAAATGTATTTCACTAACAAATTACTTCTCACTGTCTTTTGAATAATGAAGTTATTGTTTTCATAAATAGTGGTCTTTCTATTAGTTGTTATTTATCATAAGCATAAAGGATAACCTGTGGATGCTATTACACTATTAATATGCACTTTCAGTACCCAGAAGAAACAAGTGCTTAGCAAGCATGAGTATATAACTATTGCAGTTTTCCACTTTTACTACAGTGAGACACAAAATTAACATATTTGTGAGATATTGACTTGCCTTTTGCGATTTACAACAGGCAGCAATGTGATCATTTACTAAGCAAAACTTTATAAGCCTCAGTCTTAAGAACTTTTAATTTTGAAGTTGGTAACAACATATTAATAAGCAGTTTTAATAGGAAAATTATTTTCAGCAAGCATCATTTACTTTAACTCACTCTCTTGCCACATTAATTTTAACTTTCTTTTTACTATGCTCAAGAGGCATTAATTAGCAAAACACTGGGCTTTAATGTTCTTTCAGTAAGGACACTCGGTAATCACTTCAGTTCAAGCGGAGAGGAACCTGAGAGGTGTTATGATAAAGAAAAAAATCAAGGTAGGTACATAAATTCAGTGATAAATTACCTTATATTTGAGCACACTAACACATCCAATAAGCTGATCCTTCACTGTACATTATTACAGTGTTCCGTTACAGTGATTGCGCAGTGTGGTGGCGATTGCATGTTAGTAGGTGGATTTGTAGATAGCATTGCTGGACTCTGTCATTTCGTGGTGGCGAAGATAGACACCAATTGCAGAAAAATTCCAGCTCTTCATCAATCCATCCGAGGCATTGGAAAGCGTCAGGAAAATCCTCTCTCGGAACCAGCATAATATACAACTTTTACATGAGCAATTGACAGTTTTGTAGCTCGTCCCCGACTGACTCTCAGTTCCATCTTTTCCGCCTAGGCCAACGACAATTTGCGCGCGCTACTGAGTTCCGTTCCCGAGGGGAACCACACCATCTTTTACATACAAAATAACTAAGAATCCTAAGTGAAGGTCATCATTTTACATAACAGCAAACAATCATTTTAAATAAAACAGTACCTTTGCACATATTAACATTTCTATAAAAAATTATTTAAACAAAATTACAATTATATACAGTAAGTTTTGTCTCCCTCCAAATGAGACACAGAATTTAAATGATAGATACACTACATTGCATAGAATCAAACCATGACATCAAAGCTTTTTACACAGAAAAGAATAATCACTCTCATGATATGGATTGAATCCAACAACATTTACAGAAACTCAACGATGTAACATTAAATAAAACAAAAGGCAAAATAAATCAGTAGAACAGTAGAGCTATGGTGTTACAAGGTTCTCTCTGAGCATCCATGAATTTCTAGACACACCATCGGACTTTTGGAAAAAATATTATCCACACAATCTCGAAGAAGGCAAGAACTGCGGCACCATCAGCTTATGCATCCAAACTGCTGCCAGGTGAACTGAAAAAGAAGCGAAGATTCTGGATTTTGGAAAGTCTAAGGTACCAGATAGGGAGCTAATTGCTGAATTCTGCCATCGTGAAGCCCAGCCTATAGTGTAACGCTACACTTTCGTCAACATAGTAGTACTGTATTATGAGGCGCATCACAGAGTGACACGTTACCTTCGAAATGTGCGAGGACGTCTTCGTTTACGAATTCTGGCAGACAACGCGAAGGGCAATACTTACTTCCCACGCTTAGACCGTGGGTCTCTGACCTCCCGTGCGGAGCGTACTACTCTTAGAGGACAGACAGGTGGGTGAGATGATTTATAGCTCCTTATTACATTCGGCCCTGTGATTAGCGGACGTAAAGCTCTTTTTTGCGAGGAATAACGACCATCTGTGCTGGCTCAGAAGATTCAGAATTTCGTCATAGTCCTTCGAGGGACTTAATGCCGACAGAATACACAGAAGAACACAATTCGTTGAAAGACTGTAGTCGGTGTGACAGAAGTACATCAGTGCTCAGAATTAGACAGACTGCATTCTGTATGCTGTAAAGTATGTGTGTGTGTTTGTGTGTGTGTGTGTGTGTGTGTGTGTGTGTGTGTGTGTAATAAAAAAGACATTCAGTTACTTCCGTAGGTAGTGATAGGTATGCCCTGAACTTTTAAGCTATGCAGTGATTTGAATCGCCGTATTTCCTAGAAGTAGTCTCTCTTTCTCTCTCTCTGTCTGTCTGTCTGTCTCTCTCTCTCTCTCTCACACACACACACACACACACACACAAACACACACACACACACACACACACACACACACACACACATACACACACTAAACAAATGGGCTAAGCATGGCTATCACTTACTTATTAAGAAGTAGGTCTTGATTCATCAAGACAGCGACCAGAATTAAACATGTGTTACCTTTCTGCTTATAACATCCAACAGTAAGAATGAGAATGTTTCCTCATTTCTTTTAGCGTTAACTTGAAATGCAACTAACCCATCAGAATAAACACATAATTTTTACCACAGCCACTTAGCTTCGCAGTCATGTACGACGTCACCCCACACGATATCTAACAAGGAGCGATTATAAAGGAAACAGCATTCGTCAACCTACCTCGTGACCATTTGTGACCTAATAGCCTGCCAAGAGAAGTTACTTACTATTGACGTTTACGTGGTTTCCAACACGATAGAATATTCATGGACCGTGACTCGAATCCACGATAAACAACAAGATGGCGTTCAAGCACTGTGGAAATGTACTAGCCCTATCTAACAAAGAATGATGTGGTTTGCATCAAAAAAATGCACACAAAAATTTTGATTAGTAAGCGTATATATAAGCGTGTATATTGTTACCCAAACACAAGGAATTGATGTAGAGGCTCACAAGAATCCTCCAACCAATAAATGTATAACTCGATTTCACAATGAGTAATCGCAATACTTTGTTCTAAATACGCCAACTTTAAACAAAACGTAACTCTCTCACAGTTTAGGAGAAGATGATTACTTTGAATCTACAGCACCACGGATCGAATAAATAGTATACGACGCTATAATCAGCTTTCATTCAATCAAGTTTTCAGTTTACGGGGCGGATGAATTGTGTCGCGTGCCTGAACGCCGATTAATCGTGACCAAACGATGCAGACATTTAGGCAGCCGTCAAGCAAATAACCTCGCCACAACAAGTAATTTAAATCATCTCACCCATTGCTTCAATCATTGTGCTATCCCCACTCCGGCACAGATTATCTACAAACATGACCACTGTTCCTCCAAAATCGGAAAATCGAATAGAACTCCTCTAAGATCATATTCTGTGGTAACTCATCAAACCGAGCAAAAGTTTTTAGCATGCAAAATCGTGTAATAAGAATCATCTGTGATATAAATTCAAGAACATCATGTAGAAATATGTTCAAGGAACTGTGTACTCTAACCACTGCTTCTCAGTATATTAATCCCTTAATGAAATTTGTTGCAAGTAATATATCTCTATTTCCAATCAATAGCACAATAGATAGTATCAGTATTAGGAACAAGAACAATGTAGATAAACACCTAAAATCTCTTACCTTGGTCCAAACGAGGGCCAATATTCAGGAACACATATTTTCAATCTATTGCCAGCAACCATAAAAACTTGATTTCAGATAAAGCACGATTTAAACAAAGTTTGGAAGACATTTTGATAGGCAACTTCCTCTGCTCTATAGATGAATATCTTAACGGGGACCGTTAGACGAGCTTAAGTAAAAATGTCTGTTAGAGTTCAGTTTTGACAGCACTTGTTCACAACAGTCAAGATTAGGTATTTTGTGTATGATAAATTTATTAAAAATGCTAAACAATGTTTCATTCTGACAACATATTGATTCTGTGAATATTAGCATTTTCAGTTTATTGTAATGTATTCGCCTATTCTGGCAATCTCCTGACAAATGACCAGGGTAGTAAGTATAATATTCAACTGTCTTACGCTTTTTTATGTTGTACTTTCTGACTTGTTCCACGCCCGCGAGAATCATCTCATTTTTTGTGTCTATGAAAGGAAAACTGAATCTAATATAATCTAATCTAATCAGTGACCATGCAAAGAGGTTGTTCGGAGTTACTCAGTTTCGAAAAATCGAAACTGAGTAAAGCCGATACTGCTATAAAGAATTTCAAAGGTAACTGTCGCTGTTTCAGTAATTAAAACTTCCGGGCTAAGAGGCCGTGGTCCAATTGTAGAAATACTTCTCCCTGACGTTTCGTTGCCAGCTCAGATGATGTTGCCCGCAGCTGGCAACGAAACGTCAGGGAGAAGTATTTCTACTATTGGACCACGGCCTCTTAGCCCGGAAGTTTTAATTACTGAAGACGCCGGCCGTGAAAGCCTACACGCTGTCGCTGTTTATTAAGAGCAAAAAACACTGGAAAGAAAGAAATTTTCAGAATGACAAAGCATCTTTCAGTGTGCACTGCATCACATAGAAAGTGCACTGCACAAATATGTAGACCCTACGTTCCAAAACGAGAACATGGACATATAATTCTGCTACGAACATCTCACGCAGTGGCCATATCGTTACTGATTCAAATCGTTCTTTCTCCAAGCACGGTGATAGCTATGAGTTCTCTTGCAACTGCAGTTTGCCTAGAATTGCAGTTTCGCTAGAAGTGTGCACGTTTCGCTGTATTTGACATTTGTAACTAACATCGATAATAACTGTAAAAATTTCGTTTACGCTAGTGAACTAGTCAAAGAGAATTTTTACTCTGCTCTTTGCGTTATTAGCAACTATCGAAACCCATCAACTCTACGACGCATTATGACCGTTGTTAAGTTTATCGGTACCCACAACACTCCAGTAAACAGCATTTAAGTGTACGCTTACTTTTTTTCACTATAGCGTTGGATGTAATACCGCTTCATTACTCTGTATTTACATTAGACATTGTATGTGAAGTGAAACACTTACATTACTTTGACATGAATCATGCGACTTACATCAGAGTGACGGTAAGCGATGAAAATTTTGACGCTGTAGACGATGAATACCGTTCTTCCACCACGGGGCGACAGAAATAGCGGATGTCAGGAGCAGACAACGGTCAATTAATCTTATTTTGAAAGCATGTGATGTCACAGTTCTGTGCGGAGCATGCGGAAACAACAGTAGCGAGCCGGAGTGTCCGTTTTTTCATAGAAGCTACGATTGCGCTTAAAGATTTTCTTGGCAGATGGGGACCAATTCATTTACCCACGGCACAACAGCATAGACAACGGTTGAAACACCCGTCTGCCCACTCAAATGTTGGCTGTACATTGTTTCCTAACTTGATCAAACCAAGTACCAGGGCGTTTTCTTTGAAAAGAATGGGGAAGAATCCCTTCGCTACACAGGATTAACGGATATAAATGCAGATATTTTTGTTGGTGATTGAGGAAGGTGTACTGACCAACATTACATAAGTGTTATGTCACTTGCAGACTAATACACTACTGGCCATTAAAACTGCTACACCAAGAAGAAATGCAGATGATAAACGGGTATTCATTCGACAAATATATTATACTAGAACTGACATGTGATTACATTTTCACGCAGTTTGGGTGCATAGATCCTGAGAAATCGGTACCAAGAACAACCGCCTCTGGCCGTAATAACGGAGTTGATACGCCTGGGCATTGAGTCAAACAGAGATTGGATGGCGTGTACAGGTACAGCTGCCCATGCAGCATCAACACGATACCACAGTTCATCAAGAGTAGTGACTGGCGTATTGTGACGAGCTAGTTGCTCGGTCACCATTGACCAGATGCTTTCAGTTGGTGAGAGCTCTGGAGAATGTGCTGTATCCAAAATGGCGTGTACAAGACCTGAAACATGCGGTCGTGCATTATCCTGCCGAAATGTAGGGTTTCGCAGGGATCGAATGAAGGGTAGAGCCACAGGTCGTAACACATCTGAAATGTAACGTCCACTGTTCAAAGTGCCGTCAATGCGAAGCGGTGACCGAGACGTTTAACCAATGACACCCCATACCATCACGCCGGGTGATACGCCAATATGGCGATGACGAATACACGCTTCCAATGTGCGTTCACCGCGATGTCGCCAAACACGGATGCGACCATCATGATGCTGTAAACAGAACCTGGATTCATCGGAAAAATGACGTTTTGCCATTCGTGCACGCAGGTTCGTTGTTGAGTACACCATCGCAGGCGCTCCTGTCTGTGATGCAGCATCAGGGGTAACCGCAGCCATGGTCTCCGAGCTGATAGTCCATGCTGCTGCAAACGTCGTCGAACTGTTCGTGCAGATGGTTGTTGTCTTGCAAACGTCCCCATCTGTTGTCTCAGGGATCGAGACGTGGCTGCACGATCCGTTACAGCCATGCGGATAAGATGCCTGTCATTCTCGACTGCTTGTGATACGAGGCCGTTGGAATCCAGCACGGCGTTCTGTGTTACCCTCCTGAACCCACCGATTCCATATTCTGCTAACAGTCATTGGATCTCGACCAACGTGAGCAGCAATGTCGCGATACGATAAACCGCAATCCGACCTTTATCAATGTCGGAAACGTGATGGTACGCATTTCTCTTCCTTACACGAGGCATCACAACAACGTTTCACCAGGCAACGCCAGTCAACTGCTGTGTGTGTGTATGAGAAATCGGTTGGAAACTTTCCTCATGTCAGCATGTTGTAGGTGTCGCCACCGGCGTCAACCTTGTGTGAATGCTCTGAAAAGCTAATCATTTGCATGTCACAGTATCTTCTTCCTGTCGGTTAAATTTCACGTGTGTAGCACTTCATCGTAGTGGTGTATCAATTTTAATAGCCAGTAGTGTACAAAATAAGTCACCGTAGGCGGGGAAATCAATCTAGTCGCTCAACACTGTAGAAATATCAATGAATCGCTGAATTACAGAGACAGACTTCGAATAGCAAGAAAAATGTCTCAACCCTCGAGCATAAATTGAAATTTAACGAAGTCGTTTTTGAAGCTATTTAGTTGAAGTAAAACGTGGACGACAAGCGGTTCGGACAAGATGAGAAAATTTTGATATGTGATATGTGTCTGCATGTGACAACACTTATGTAATGTTGGTCAGTACACCTTCCTCAATCACCAACAAAAATATCTGCATTTATATCCGTTAATCCTGTGTAGCGAAGGGATTCTTCCCCATTCTTTTCAAAGAAAACGCCCTGGTACTTGGTTTGATCAAGTTAGGAAACAATGTACAGCCAACATTTGAGTGGGCAGACGGGTGTTTCAACCGTTGTCTATGCTGTTGTGCCGTGGGTAAATGAATTGGTCCCCATCTGCCAAGAAAATCTTTAAGCGCAATCGTAGCTTCTATGAAAAAACGGACACTCCGGCTCGCTACTGTTGTTTCCGCATGCTCCGCACAGAACTGTGACATCACATGCTTTCAAAATAAGATTAATTGACCGTTGTCTGCTCCTGACATCCGCTATTTCTGTCGCCCCGTGGTGGAAGAACGGTATTCATCGTCTACAGCGTCAAAATTTTCATCGCTTACCGTCACTCTGATGTAAGTCGCATGATTCATGTCAAAGTAATGTAAGTGTTTCACTTCACATACAATGTCTAATGTAAATACAGAGTAATGAAGCGGTATTACATCCAACGCTATAGTGAAAAAAAGTAAGCGTACACTTAAATGCTGTTTACTGGAGTGTTGTGGGTACCGATAAACTTAACAACGGTCATAATGCGTCGTAGAGTTGATGGGTTTCGATAGTTGCTAATAACGCAAAGAGCAGAGTAAAAATTCTCCTTGACTAGTTTACTAGCGTAAACGAAATTTTTACAGTTATTATCGATGTTAGTTACAAATGTCAAATACAGCGAAACGTGCACACTTCTAGCGAAACTGCAATTCTAGGCAAACTGCAGTTGCAAGAGAACTCATAGCTATCACCGTGCTTGGAGAAAGAATGATTTGAATCAGTAACGACATGGCCACTGCGTGAGATGTTTGTAGCAGAATTATATGTCCATGGACTCGTTTTGGAACGTAGGGTCTAATGTAGAAATTTCGGAGGGGTACATTGAATAATTAATGAGGAGGGACTGAATGTAACTGGAGGAAAAAGAAATTTGAGGTAAAAAGAAGGGACCGGTTCGTAGAAAACATCCTGAGAAATCATGGTTTCGTAAAGGAATGGATGCAAGAGTGCGGAGGGGGGGGGGGGCAGGGGTAAAGTTTGAGAGGTAGCTTAGATATATGTTAAAAATGATGTCGATCGCTGCAGTAGCTACGTAGAGATGAAGAAGCTTGCACAGGGTAGATTAGCGTGGAAAGCTGCATCACCCTTTCTTCGGACTGAAGACCACAACAACAACAATAAGACAAACTTTAATGCTTTATTAGTTAACAACTGCAATGTTGCGCCAAGGATTCATCTTTATCTCTATTCTGCCATGGCTGCCTCCCCATATTGTATCTTATTTGCCTGTTGTCTGAAATGCATACACCTAAGAATCGCACGAGTAGTTTTAGATGAATGTAAAATTACGAAATAATGGACGTAGGACCATTGTAACTCTTACAAGGGGATGGAATGTGGCAAGAGATAAATGAAACAAAAATTATCACGTCATTTGAGTTACCGTTCCAGTGGATGTATTGGGATCTCCAACACCCGCGGATAAGAAAAACAGAAAATTACGTAAGCCGGTGGTAAGAAGTTCGAAAGTCCCATCAATCACGCACGTGTTTACAGACCTGCATCGATAACTATCTTAGCTAAAGGCTCACGTCAACAGCCCTACCATTATAGGAAAGAAATTTTATGCAGATTAAAACAAGATGTCTATTTGGAAAAACCGACAACTCCCGAAGGCATGAAACGACTTATAACACGTGCCTGTGCAGTCGTCAACTCCAGATGAAATTCAACTATCATTAGTCATTCTCCAGAATGACTTTGTGGTGTGGTGAAATGCTCAAGGTCAACATTTTGAGCACTTGGTAAGACGGAGGTGATAATAAACACACGAACTATTCCTGAGTGAGATACTTGCTTACATTTGGTATAATACGCCAGATGCTTGTGGAACCTTTTCTCCTGAAAACGGGACAGTCGTTTGCGGCGCCGTTATCTTGCTTCTATTTGATAAGGTTTCGTACGTGTTATGTCGTTAAAATTTTCTTAGAACCTTCTTTCAGATGCCACAGAAAAAAAGTATACAGTTGCATAGTAATAGTAATAATTTAAAAAAAATACAAAGTGAGTATCGTAATTCGCGGACTATAAACGAAAAAATTACTCGTGAACGTCAGGAGAATCACTATATTTTCAGCTATAGCTTAGCGAAAACTATACCTCGATATATTTATTCAATTTGGATATGTATCGGGCTGCCTGTCTTAGCTGCCTCGCCCTTTATGTGGCAGTTCAATCACTCTGAGTTGGAGTGCGACATAGGATCTCAGTAGGTTCTTACATTTCTGCCGCTTCTTGAGCTTCTCGTTGCCGACAGAATACAGCTGTCCTTTGTAGGTCTCTGTCCGTATATTCGGTGAGTGTTGGTAAATGTTGGGTAAATAGTAAATTTTAGACTTCAGTCTAGTATTTGTTTTGACCCTTTGCTATACATTGTCAAGCGACATGATCGCCCGACAGCTAGCTATTCAAGGTATTTATTCTTTCCATTATGTCACTGAAATTCTTTGTACTTCTCGTATATAGTGCCTTCTCTCTGTTTTTCTTTGTGTCACTCAACATTCTTACTTCCATTCGTCTTCGAATTACTATGAGTTTTCTAACAATGAAATCATTTAATACACATACCTCACAGCCGTAGGTAATAACAGTTGGCATACATTGGTCAAAACTTGATTTCTTAATCTCAGTCGACATCGTAGACTTGGAAAGTAGAGAATCTTCAGAAACTTTCCAGCAGAATTTGTAACGTCGACCCACACTGAAGAGCCAAAGAAACTGGTTCACCTGCCTAATACCGTGTAGGGCTCCCGGGAGCACGCAGAAGTGCCACAACACGACGTGACATGGACTTGACTAATGTCTGAAGTAGTGCTGTAGGGAACTGACACCATGGATCCTGCAGGGCTGCCCATAACTCCGTAAGCGTACAAGGAGGTGGAGATCTCTTCTGAACGCCACGTTGCAAGGCATAGCAAATATGCTCAATAATGTTCATGTGTGGGGGAGTTTGGTGCCCAGCGGAAGTGTCTGAACCCAGGAGAGGGATCCTGGAACCACTCTAGCAATTCTGGACGTGTGGGATGTAGCATTGTCCTGCTGAAATTGCCCAAGTCCGTTGGAATTCACAATGGACATGAATGATGCAAGTGATCAGACAGCATGCTTACGTACATGTCACTTGTCAGAGTCGTATCACTCCAACTGCATACGCACCAGATCATTACAGAGCCTCCACCACCTTGAACACTCCCCTGCTGACATGCAGGGTGCATGGAATCAAGAGGTTGTCTCCATACCCGTGCGCGTTCATCGGCTCGATACAATTTGGAACGAGACTCGTCCGACTAGGCAACATGTTTCGAGTCATCAACAGCCCAATGTCGGTGTTGACGGGCCCAGGCGAGGCGTAAATCTGTGTCGTGCAGTCATCAGGAGTACACGAGTGGACCTTCGACTCCGAAAGCCCATATCGATGATGTTTCGTTTAATGTTTCGCACGCTGACTCCTGTTGACTGCTCAGCACTGATATCTACGGCAATTTGCAGAATAGTTGCACTTCTGTCACACTGAACGATTCTCTTCGGTCGTCATTGGTCCCGTCCTTGCAGGATCTTTTTCCGCCCTCAGTGATGCCGGAGACTTGATGTTTCGCCGGATTCCTGATATTCACGGTACACTCACGAAATGGTAATTCGGGAAAATCCCCATTTCATCGCTACTTTCGAGATGCTGTGTCATATCCTTTTTGCGACGACTATAACATCACGTTCAGACACACTTGAATCTTGATAACCTTCCATTGTACTAGCACTAAACAATTTAACTACTGCGCCAGACGCTTGTTGCCTTTTATAGGCGTTGCTGACTCAGCGCCGTATTCTGTCTCTTTACATATCTCTGTATTTGAATACGCATGCCTACACGTTTCTTTGGTGCTTCAGTGTGTTTCAGATTTTAAGGCCCCTTTCATATATGGAGTAGTCAAACGGAAACAAGGCAAATGGAAAAAATTGTAAACTGCTTATTGTTTCAAAATTAATCACTGTAATTGTTAATACATTTATCCAACTGCGAGGAAATATGGTCAATGCCCTAGAATGTTTCCGGTTGCCTATGGACTCATGATATAGGGGTAGTCTCTTTACGTAGTAGTCAAAACGTCCTCAGTCTCTGGTTAGAACGCAACCGCTGCTTAAATTTTGAATCAGAATCATCACCAATGGCTACCGAAGAGTTCCGATATAAGAAGTCATCCGGCCTTTTTCCAAGATGGCTGAGGAGCTGACATATATTCACGGCACGCTCTTGGGGTGGGAAACTTCCCCTAAATGGCTGATGAGTCAGCAATGATCAGCGGTATGAGGACGCAGAAAGCAGTGGAAACCACAGCGTTATCCATGGGACCTGTGGCTTGTAACTGAAAAGTGTTACGATGATCCCTCCATTGGCAAAAGATTCCAGATTATTCCACCATCCCGACCTATGAGCGGTAAATCGCAAGGGAGAGGCAACTGTGAGAAAAACTGGAATAAAGAAAGACCGAATGACATTCTATGGGTCTGAGCTCGGAATGCCAGAAGTTTGGACATAGTAGGAATGATAGGAAACCTGAAAAGTGAAATACAGAGGCGAGATCTGGCTATGTTGAAGGCAATGAAGGAAAATGGAAAGAAGAACTTCCAGTCAGACAATGATAGGGTTGTGTGAATAGCAGCAGAAAATGGTATTACGGGATTAGGCTTGGTTATCAATAGGAAAGTAGGTCAGAGAGTGAGCTACTGTCAACAGTATAGTGATAAGGTTGTTCACAATATATTAGATAGCAAACGAACACCGACAACGATAGGTCAGATATACCTGCCAGCGTCGCAAGTAAAAGATGTTGATAGGAAAAGTATGTGAGGATACTGAACTGATAATTCCATGTGTAAAGGAAGATGAAAGTGTAATAATCGTAGAAATTGCATCGCGGTTGTGTGGGAAAGAACAGAATGAAATCTTACGGGAGAAAGTAGGATTGGCAGTAGGAATGAGGCAGAAGAACGACTAACTAAATAAATTTCAGGGGGGTAATATCGGACATTCTGTTTTGAATAACAAGAGAAGAAAGTGTACCGTACGTGGAAAAGACATGGAGAGACAGGAGGATTCCAGCTGGATTACATCATGGTCTGACAGAGCATCCGAAATCAGATACTGGATTGTAACATGCAGCGCAGTCACCTACGCAGGTCACAATGTAGTGATGATGTTGAGTAGATTCCGGTTAAGAGAATCACAAGAAAGAATCTGTGTGGCAGTAAATGGGATAGCGAAGACCTGAGTAATGATGAAATAAGTTTGAAGTTCGCTAAGGATGTGGATACTGCGATAAGGAAGACCAGTGCAGGGAATTTAGATGAAAGGGGATGAAAATCTCTAAAAAGAGCAATCACAGATGTTGCACAGACAAGCATAGGTACAAGGAAAGTATTTGTGAGGAAACAGTGGCTAACAGAATAAATACTCCAATTGATCGTCGAGAAATGGGAAGTTCAAAAATTCTCAGCCAAAAATGGCCAGGAATACAACAATATAAAACTTTTACGAATGAAATAAATAGGAAGCACGGGAAGAAATCGAAAAAGGAATAATCGGTGGGAGAACTTAATCAGCATTTGAAAAAGTAAAAGCAAACTTTGGTGAAATTAAAAACATTCTGGTAACACCTGAGTGGTTCGTTCCGAGGCTCGTCTGTGTTTTGAAAGCAATATATGAAGATTTCCTACTGGCTTGCTAGGCCTAACGCAAGAAAGGGGTTTCTGTTAGGGTTGTCTCAGCCTTTGGAGTTTCTCCACCACCACAAGGCAGTGGTTCCCTTCTCATTTAATCCCCAGAAAGGAGGGTTCTCTCATCTGCCAGCTACGCCGTTCCGAAGTCTTCCTTCTCCGCCATCGCTGCTATTGTCACCTATGGTGGAGAAACATAGACAATGACAGAAAGGAACTGGAGCAGACCGCAAGCAGGGGAAATGAAATTTCTCAGAGCAGTTAAGGGAAAAACAACAATGGACAGAGTAAGGAATGTAGAGATTAGAAAGGACCTTAATCAAGAAAGTATGAGAGAAGAAATTGAAAAAAAGAGATAAAGATGGTATGGGCATGTAAAGAGGATGCATGGGCAGAGACTCCGCAAAATTATGGAAGAACTAAAGATGGATGGGAAAAGACCTAGAGGGCGCCCCCGAACACGGTGGAAAATGGGAGTGAGAATATCTGAATATCTGTAGAAAGGAGGGGTGTGACCTGGCAGCGAGTGGAGGAAGAAAAGTGGTGGGAGGACCGAGCCAAATGGAGAGGACTCGTCAGCACCCAGGCCCGGCAGTAGCTGGAGCGGGATTCGGATACATATAGACTGGTATCACCAAAAGCGTAATGGGAATTCTACCATTAAATGCTGAGGAGAGAGCAGAAAGGTAGAAAAGATATATTGAAAGCCAAATGGGAGGGGGGTGGGGGAGGATAAGTGTCTGAAGACGTGACAGAAGAAGAAACTGATGTCGATACGGAAGCTACATGGGATTCACTTTTAAGCTCTGGAAGGCTTGAGATCAAATAAGGCAGAATGGATATATAACGTTCCACCGAAATTTCTCAAATAATTGCGGAAAATGGTAAGCAAACGACTATTCAAGTTGGTGTATAAAATCAATGAGAGTGGCAACGTACCACTAGACTATCGGAAAAATATCACCCACATAATTATGAAAATAGTAAGGGCAGGTAAGTGCGAGAACGATCGCACAGCCGGCTTAACAGCTAATGCTCGAAGCTGCTGATAAGAATAATGTACAGAATAATTGGAAAGAATACTGAATATCTGCCAAATGACGGTCACTCTGGCTTCAGGAAAGTTACAGGCGCCCGAGAGGCAGTTCTGACGTTGTGCTTGTTAATGGAAGCAAGACTGAAGAGAAATCAAGACATGCTGGTAGGATTTATAGAACAAGAAGGAGCATTCGACAAAGTAAAATGATGCACGACAAGAGGAAGCAGCCGACAATGCAAAATGATGCACGATGTTCTAAATTATGAGCAAAACAGGAGGAAACACGTAGGAAAGGAAGGTAACGTATAATAGTTAACAGAACCAAGAGGGAGCTATAAGATTGGAGGCCCAAAAACGAATTTCTCGGTTTAAAAATTGGGTAAGACATGGATTCAGTCTTTCAGTCGTAGTGTTCATCTACACATTGAAGAAGCAATGGCGGAAACTAAAAATGGTTCAAAAATTGGATTAAAATTCAAAGTGAAAGGATATCGATGATAAGATCCACAGATGACGTTGCTATCCTCAGTGAAAGTGAAGCAAAGTGAAGAAGAATTACAATATCTGTTGAGTAAAATGAACAGTCGAATGAATACAGAAAACGGACTGAGTGTAAACCGTTAAAAATGGTTCAAATGGCTCTGAGCACTATGGGACTCAACATCTTAGGTCATAAGTCCCCTTGAACTTAGAACTACTTAAACCTAACTAACCTAAGGACATCACACACACCCATGCCCGGGGCAGGATTCGAACCTGCGACCGTAGCAGTCCCGCGATTCCGGACTGCAGCGCCAGAACCGCACGGCCACCGCGGCCGGCTAAACCGTTACAGATAAATGTAGTGACAAGTAGCAGAAATGAGAATAACATGAGAATTGAGATCACTAAGTAGATGAAGTTAAGTAATTCTGCTAAAGCAAATTAACTCATGGCATAGGTAGCAAGGAAGACATTAAAAGCAGTCGTCTATAGGCAAACAGGGCACTCCTGGCAAAGAGAAAGCGACTGGTATCAAATACAGGTTTTTATTTTGGAAGAACTTTCTGAGAGTGTGCGTTTGCAGCAGAGCATTGTATGGTAGTGAATCGTACACTGTGGAGAACAGTAACAGAAGACAGTCTAAGCGTTTAAAATGTGGTAAAATTATATGGGCTGTTAAGATAAGGTACTAGGAAGTTCTCTCCAGAACCGTCATAGAAATTAGCATATGATAAACACTGATAAGAAGAAGGGACAGAATAACAGAACATATGTTAAGACATCAGGGAATAACTTCCATGGCACTAGAGGGAACTGTAGAGGATAAAAACTTTAGGGGAAGACAGAGTAGGTGTTCATGCAGGAAATGGACTACATCCAACAAATAATAGAAGACGGGGGGAGCAGGTGCTACTCTGATATGAGTACGTTAGCAAAGGAGAGGAATTTCTAGCGGACCTTATCAGCAGGCTAATGAAAAGAAAAATGGACATTGATTTCAGCCAGGCTTGCAACACTTCGTCCGAAGCATATCGACGGCTACAAATGTTTATCCTCGAGGCTCCAAAATTATGGAAATCACATCTCACGGGAAGAGATAGTGAACGTATGGAGAGTGTGTAAGGACTGCCCCGCGAAATTACTATCAGCGTAATCAAAACATTCTTGGCATTCGCGTGGGGAGGCATTAACCTGCTAGAGAATGTCTCCATCCGCTACAATTGGCTTGATGGCGCACTTCAGTTTTGGAAAAGCGTCTATGTACCGCTATACCTTAACTGTATCGCCGTCTTCCAGAAAATAAATGAGCAGCGGGTCCTTGGAGTTTAAGAAAATAGTCATTATGAGTTTTCCAGAGCTCGCATGTCTGTCGTTTCGACTACACTGCAGAAGGTTCGTTGGCAAACCATAAACGCCCTTCATACAGTCCTGATGTGTCCCCATCCGATATCCATTATTTTGGTGCCCTGAAGAAAGACATTCTTGGCCGTCGATTTCCTTCGAACAATGAGGTGCATGCCTGGATACAATCAGGTGCAAAAATTTTTCCACAAAGGCAGTGACCTTCTTGTCCCACAGCGGGACAAATATACAGTACCAGCTATGGTGATTACATTTCAAATAGTTAATAGCTTACTTACTTTTTTCCACGTATCACGTTTTCACTTGTCTGCCCGTTGTATTTAGAAGTTGACCGAGATAGAAACACTCTGTTATCCTTTGCAGTTTTGTACTTTCAACGCGGATATTTCTTTAGATTAAGCTTATCATTACGGACATTTTAGAACCCGTTTATTGAATGTAAATACATAAAACTGCAACAAATCTCTTTGTTGAATAGTTATTTATTATTCCTTGAACTGGTTTTCGAACCTTTTCAGGTTCATCTTCAAATGGCTTTCTGGAAGTTACATCACTGTTTCTAGCATAATGTTGGGTGCTGGCTCTGTGACAAGAAGATGGAGCGCGCTTTAATGTATCGCCACGAGTATTGTTTATCTGTCGTTATGGATGCTAAATTTTAGTTTTATACTTGCTGAGATAGTATGGTCGGCTTTTTCCCCTTAGTGTCCATCTGTCTGCTTCCATTTTGACGGTCAGTTAGTTCATCACTTTACACACTTTTACACAATCTGAATGCACTTCTACTGTGATAGCGAAACTTTTCCAGCATCCAACATATTCTATACAACTGTTGCTTGTAACAAAGCTCTTGACAAATATATGGCATAGGCCTACTTTGCTCAGAGATGTACTTTATTCCTGTTTACATGTAATAATGCCGATATATCGGCAAAGGTTTTAATTAAACTGGCGGTAGCATGAGAGCACAAAAGAAAGTAATTAAATAAATGAATCACTATAAGTACAAATTTCAACTGATCTGATGTCTTGTTTCTGTTCGTATATTAACCTGAAACGCCGGCCGGAGTAGCCGAGCGGTTCTAGGCGCTACAGTCTGGAACCGCGTGACCGCTACGTTCGCAGGTTCGAATCCTGCCTCGGGCATGGATGTGTGTGATGTCCTTAGGTTAGTTAGGTTTAAGTAGTTCGAAGTTCTAGGGGACTGATGACCACAGCAGTTAAGTCCCATAGTGCTCAGAGCCATTTGAACCATTTAACCTGAAATACAGTCAATTTATGAGAAAATATTTTGATCAAGATTGGCATTAAGATATTTCGCTCCAATGTCCATTTATTCATCGTGAGATACGTTTTATCATAGCTCATTTCTGGACCAACTTCTAGGACGTGCAAGTTCGCCAACAAATATTTTAAGGTCTTCTATAGTATCTTCAAAAAGAACTGAGTCACTAGCAGATCCCAGGTTATCTCGTTCGAAAAACCGGGATTCCTTTTCTTTCCAGTTCAGTTTAGATATTGATTTTTCTAGGATTGCTGAAAATAGTTTTGCAGATATAGTGTCACCTTCTTTTACAAACTTTTCACTGGTAAATTTATTAGTTTCTTCAACAACACTCACGAACGCTGTGGAGCTTTTGTAAATGTTATATAAAATTTTTATATAGCAGTGATCTGTTCCGTGTTCTTTGAGTCTCAAACAACTCTGGACGATTGATCGAATCGAATGCCTTTTCAAAATCTGTAATTGTTAAGAAAAGATTCAAATAGTACTTATTCGTTGCACATGATACTCGCTAGCTGTTTCACGTACAATGATGATATGTAGGGTAAACTGTGCTAAATTCTGTGTGAAATCAGCTTCCTCTGTGGGTTGAGGCAATCAAGAGTAGTTCCTACACATATAGTCGATTTCAGATAACAAGGAGAGCGTAAGTACTTGCCTCACCGGTTTGATTCATGATGACAGAGTTTAGAGCATGGCTAGGACTTTAACATATATGAAAAGTAACGCGCAACTCTCAGCCGTTTGCGAGAAAATGAAGTCTGAAATTTTTAGGCATGCATATATGCTTACGTGTGGCCACTAGTAGGCAAGGAGTCCGTAGCCGACCGAGTAAAGTCGCGGCAAGCTAGAGGCCGTCTTGTTTACGTCCTCACAGCGCAGTGCACTCTCGGAGTTTTTTGCGTGGTTCTAACGTCTCTGAACGCTATATTTCCATAGAAATAAAATGGCTTATGTCCACAGAAAACCGACACTGAAGATCACCTTCTCACCTGAATACTCTCAAATGGTTTAAATGGCTCTGAGCATTATGGGACTTAACATCTGACGTCATCAGTCCCCTAGAACTTAGAACTACTTAAACCTAACTAACCTAAGGACATCACACACATCCACGCCCGAGGCAGGATTCGAACTTGCGACCGTAGCGGTCGCACGGTTCCAGACTGAAGCGCCTAGAACCGCTCGGCCTCTGCGGTCGGCTGAATACTCTCGACCGAAAGAACTTGAAATCAAAGAGTTTATCAAGAAGAGAAGATTGATTGGAACTATCTTGGTAGAGTCCACCTATCGATAGTGAAATTGATTAATGACGAAGCATATGACAGAATTCTACGTGCAACTAGACTTGGTCTTAAGTTCCGTCACATCTATGACGTAACTGTGGAACATGCGGAACTTGGACTGTGGACGATCCGTGTACTTGTGCTCCCTTTCGAGGTGCCTTCAGCGGTAGCGACATCTGCATTCCACCCATATGGAAAGGTGATTAGTCATACAGATGAAATGTAGGTTCAGTACACCACATAGCCTGTTCTCAATGGCGTACGACAGATCCGCATAGAGCTAATCATAAGTGTGCCATCACATTTACACATTGGCTGGCGCCGCGAAATTATAATTTCTGATGGCCAGCCGAAGACGTACGGAGAATGTTCCCAAGGAGGACACTTCCGTTCCAGCTGTATGCCATGCAGAATCGCACGGCTACCGCCTGGTTAAAAGCTGGCCACGACCGTCCAGACGACACCCCCGCTGACGTTTGTACAGTTCTCCATAACAACCCCCCAACTGCGATCACCACTGGCTCCTACTATTGACATTTACATCTACATCTTACTCCGCAAGTCACCTCACGGTGTGTGGTGGAGGGTACCTTGAGTACCTCTATCGGTTCTCCCTTCTATTCCAGTCTCGTATTGTTCGTGGAAAGATAGGTTGTCGGTATGTGATTTTATCCTCATGGTCTCTACGCGAGATAAACGTAGGAGGGAGCAATATACTGCTTGACTCTTCGGTGACGGTATGTTTTGGGAACCTCAACAAAAGCCCGTACCGAGCTACTGAGCGTCTCTCTTGCAGAGTCTTCGACGGGAGTTTATCTATCATCTCCGTTACGATTTCGTGATTACTAAATGATCCTGTAACGAAGCGCGCTGCTCCCCGTTGGATCTTCTCTGTCTCTTCTATCAACTCTATCTGGTACTGATACCACACCGCCGTATCTGGTGTGCCTAAGGGTGTTACAGATGAAACGACGCCATTGTCCCTTCCTCCAGTCTTGTGCAGTGGTGAGCAATTTCTGTGCAGGGGATGGCTTTTGAGCTTGTTCATACAGATTTGGAAATGAAGTCCATGAGCATGGTGGAAATAATTATATTTCACCTGATGATGAGGAAAGGGATCGAAGAGCAGGCATCATTTGAGGATTACGTGAACGTTGATGAAAACCTCGTGACTACAGAACCCAAGACTATCTTCCCTGTGTCAGAGTCGCTTATCTCAATGGACTGTCCCATCTGCAGCTGACGTCTTCGCTAGTGAGATTCCCCGCCCGTATAAGCACCGCTTACACACTTTTGTTACCGCGTCACATGCTAACGACGCCACCAGGTGGCACCCAATGTTGGGTGAGCAGTGGTCATAATATTCTGGTTTATCAGTGCAGTGGGACGCTGATGCTGTTGCTGGTGGTGGTTTGTGGGCCGCTCAGCGTAGTGGTTGTCAGCACCTGCACAAATTCCCAATCTTTCCATTTCCAGTCTCGCCCTTCCCGAATGATGATGAGATGATGAGGACAACACAAACACCCAGTACCCGGGCGGAGAAAATCGTCGACCACGACCGACCGGGAATTGAATACGGGACCCCGTGATTCTGGGGCAGCAACGCTAACCAGGAAACCGCGATCTGCCGACTGTGTACTGAGAGGGTGGGCGGTTGGTGCAGGCAAAATTTGTAGAAGTGCAGGAGGGGAATGGGGGAGGGATTTGGGAGGCGCTCTCCCCTCCTCCTTTTCTTGACCTCGGTATGTGGCATGATTTCATGTTTCCTGAAATGACGTTGGAGATAAGGAAGTACTAACCCTACAGATGACGAAATGTAGGCGCGGTTTTCTCAGCTGTCATGTAACACCAAAAAGTGCTGACAGGTAACAAGTCAGAGATTTTGTCCAGAACCGCTCTAACCTACAATTAGTTCCAAGTTATAAACGTTGCTTAATGTGACTGTGACGACCATCTGCATCTACGAAACACTGGAACCGCCCCGGGGATACGTTTCCACGATTGTTCGCACTACTTTTAAAACGGTGGACCATGGAATGTTCAGCTGTCGTGATACAGCTCGTGCGGTGCTTGGAGGTCGTATTTGCGTCCAGTATTCTCATCCTTGGCCACAGTAACTTCTTCAGCAGTTTTTGGCGCAATTGGTCGTCGACCTCCCCACGAGCAGTTGCCAAATTGCTAGTTAATTTGAACTTCCGCATCGCGTTCTTCAACCACGGTGCGGACAGAGGACCTCTCTCTATTCGTGTAATGCGTCGATACTCGCGAAGAGCAACTGCACTTTTGCTGTTGTTTTGACAAAATAGCTTTACAAGTAAATCCTGCTGTAACTGAAATGCAAACTGATCGTTGTGTCTGAGCCCTTCGTCGCCGTACCAATACCGCTGCCTGTATGACACTGACACTACCAAGAACCCAAATCCTGTGACGCTCGGTCTGAACATCATTCCTAGGAACCGATATGATAAATAGTCTTGTGTCTACACTGGCACAAGTAGCGAAAGTTTAACTATAACCGCGTAGGTTGATGAAGTTACTGTGGGATCCGACAATATGTTCTCGATGCTTCACATTTATGTCAGGCAGTGTAGCTCAAGAAAATTTAGGAGACGGGCACTGTGTTCATCTAAGACGTAACTCGTGGAATTACATCAGTTTGCTTACATCGTATGAGGTGCTTCTTTTTTCCAGCAGAAAACTAGCAACTATGCCGTCAATACACTGCTAGGTGATGAACTAAATCACATTTAACCCCGAAGGAAAGTCAGTAAAATGCTTGAAAGTGGAGTTGTTGTTCTGAAACACGCTGGACTAAAACTGATAAATAAATTATTGTCTCTGAAGGAGTTGTGTTAGTAATACTCCAAACCTATGATCAAAGTCAGGACAATCACTGACGAATTGTCTGTTAAATGGCGGAATTATAAAAATTAAGTGATCGTTCATAATTATTTTTATGTTTACCATCCTAGCACCAACGGTTAAACCTACGCTGCGACTGGAATCAAAAGGTTTGATAACGTTATTATATTCAGAATGAATTTCCACTTCGCAACGGAGACTACTCTGATTTCAAACTTGTTGACAGACAAACTTTGTGCCGTACCGGGACTTAAACCTGAGACCTTGACCTCTCCTGAGCAATTGCTCTCCCCACTGAGCTACTCATTCACGACTCACGATCAGCCATTACACTTTCAGTTCTCCCAACAGAAATTCTGATATCTTCAACCGAGCACTTTCCAGTGAAAGTCGAATGTCCGAGATCCAGGTCCAGGTATGGCCACAGCTTTAAGCTGCCCCGAAATTTCAGATCAGCGCACACTCAGCTGCAGCGTGAAAATTAATTCCAATGACAATACCCTAGGCTGTATCAAAGCCTCCACTCCGAAATATCGTTTGTTACAAGAGTGATGAGACACCGGAATACTTCTGGGAAGTTGGGAAACGGTAGAAGATGTAGTCGTGGAAGCGAAGCCCTTAGAGTTATTCGCCAGTCGTGCATGGATAGCTCAATCGGTAGAGCACTTACCAGTAAAAGGCAAAGGTCCCCGTTTCGAATTTCGCCTCGGCACACGGTTCTAATGTGCCAGGAGGTTCATCATATGCGAAAAGAGAATAGAAACGATACCAGAAATATTTCAGGCTCGGAACATTAACTTGGCGAATTGACAGTGACGCTGGAGTTAAAGGATCAGCGTCCAGAAACACAAGTTACTTGACGCACACAGGAAAAGAAGTGTGATTCGTGGCACTATCTGACGAAACTGGCTGATTGCGCGCCCTGAACAATGTGGGCCGAGTTCGTCGGTTACCTTCGGTCACGCACCAGCCACCAGTTGCCACCCGCTACACGCAGACTCCGGCAGACCTCTCCAGCGATGCTCTTACGCAACGCACACGAATGGCACTTGCGAAATGCCTGCCGTCGTCCGGCCTAGGTACGGGCGAAACGTCCACTGCAATTACCATCACTTCTAAAAGGTTGATCAATGAATATTAAACACGCGCAATTAATTCTTTTTCTATTCGTGAAACTCGATTTAAATTGTGCGAGAATTGGCGTAAATCATTATTCTCGTTTTGCATGCCACTCTGCAACTATTAGTTTCTTTTCTCTCTCTGAACCGCTGTTTTTCACTAGCTCTGCCGTAAACATCATAGCCTAAAGAAAAAAATCTGCAGCCTCGCCACGTGGTATAAATTATAGATTTACGCCGCATTTACTGCAGTTACAAGAAAAGTTATTTATGAACGATAAAACATATGCTCCTGTCAAGCTGACCACAAACGATCCACGACATCGTTACTAGCTACGTATTTCTTGCTGACCTCCCAGATTCCCCCCTGTGTTCACTAGCAGGCCACGCCCAGACTTCTGCCACCTCGCACAATCGCTAGCAACAGGGCAGGTCGCTGCAGAAGGGTTGTTGCAACTCTGGCGCAGTTCTGCTGGTCATCTGGGTGCCGTGATTATAGGCTGTGTACGACGCAAGCCAACTCATTGTTTTAGTTCCGTTCACCTCCCACTTTCGGTCTTATGACAAGTCGTTCTCAATCACCTAACGTTCTCGTCTGTCAACGGGACGTGCTGTCTATCATTGGCCGCCGTAGAAGTGGTGGCCAGCGCCCTCTCAGGCACATGTGCACCGAGAAAAGCACGCAAGATCATTTTCCTCCCTCGATGTTACTAACACCGTATCCATGAAGTTCTTTGTGTATCCGCCCTTCATCATCCCTAACACAGCCAAGGATTTCCTTCATCAGACTTCTTTCGAAAGCACGCCTTTACTGCAACAGCTTTCAACATTTCTCAACAAAAAGCTGTAACTCAACAGTTAATCACGTTGTGGATTTTAACATTGCCAAATAACAGGGGAATCATCCCCGTCTTATGTTATAGACAGAGAAAAGATATGTCTCACACTCGCACCTGTATTTAAACTTAATTTCTAACTAACGGCATGCAGTGAAGCACACACATAAAAAAAAGTTTTGCATCACCTCGGTTCCGAGAGTTCCGGAACCTGCACAGAAAACTGGAACAGGGATCAACATAAACATCATTTCCGCCCTTTCTATTTCTCATGAAAACCACACATTGCGTGTTGTACCACCATACAGCGAGACATTCAGAGGTGGTGGTCCAGATTGCTGTACACACCGGTACCTCTAATACCCAGTTGCACGTCCTCTTGAATTGATGCATGCCGCGTCATACTAGCCACACGTTCATCAGATTGTCCCACTCCTCAACGGAGACTCGGTGTATACCTCTCATAGTGGCTGGTGGGTTACATCGTCCATAAACAGCCCTTTTCAATCTATCCCAGGCATGTTCGATAGGTTTCAAGTCTGGAGAACATGCTGGCCACTCTAGTCGAGCGATGTCGTTATCCTGACGGAAGTCGTTCACAAGATGTGCACGATGGTGGTGCGAATTTTCGTCCATGAAGACGAATGCCTTTCCAATATGCTGCCGATATGGTTGCACTATCGGTCAGACGGAGGCATTCGAGCATCGCACAGACGCTACGACGCCTTCCACGACCACCAGTGGCGTACATCGGCCCCACATAATGCCACTTCAAAACGTAAGGGAACCTCCACCCTGCTGAACTCGCTGGACAGCGTATCTAAGGCGTTCAGCCTGACCAGGTTCCCTCCAAACACGTCTCCTAAGATTGTCTGGTTGAAGGCATATGCGACACTTATCGGCGATGAGAACGTGATGCCAATCCTGAACGGTCCATTCGGCGTGTTGCTGGGCCCATCTGTACCGCACTGCATGGTGTCGTGGTTGCAAAGGTGAACCTCGACGTCGCGAGTGAAGTTGCACATCATTCAGCCTACTGCGCACAGTCTGATTCGTAACACGACGTCCTGTGGCTGCAAGAAAAGGAATACTGAACGTGGTGGCGTTGCTGTCAGTGTTCGTCCGAGCCATAATCCGTAGGTAGCGGTCATCCATTGCAGTAGAAGCCGTAGGCCGGCCTGAGAGAGGCATATCATCGATCGTTCCTGTCTCTCTGCATGTCCCCCATGTGCGAACAACATCGCTTTGCTTCACTCCGAGACGCCTGCACACTTCCCTTGCTGAGAGCCCTTCCTGACACAAAGTAACAACCCGGACGCGATCGAATCTCGGTGTTGATCGTCTAGTCATGGTTGAACTACAGACATCACAAGCCGTGTACCTCCTTCCTGGTGAGATGCCTGAAACTGATCGGCTGTCGGACCGTCTAATAGGCACTGCTCATGCATGGTTGTTCATATATTTGGGTGTCTTTAGTGACATATCTGACCAGTCTGTGTCTGTGATACAGTATCTACAGTCAACGTCTATCTTGAGGAGTTCTGTGAGCTGGGGTGATGCAAGGCTTTTTCTGATGTGTGTAGTTTGTTTAAGATAATTCTCATTTATTATTCCGCCTCAATTGTACATTTTTAATCAGCCAGCTCAAATGTTCCGGTCACTTAGGATCATCTTTAGATGCAAGTAGTCGAGTCAGCAACCCGTCTTGTATACCCAGAATCAGATACCAGAGTACTCTGTTGTGTGGTTCAGTGTAAACATGACGGGTTGCTGAAGAAACTACTTAGATCTGAAGAGGTGGAACAATAAATGAAAATCATCTTAAATATCAATGCTGTTGCTGAATCTTACAAGACGAAAATGGACTATAGTGAGGTAGTTTGTATCGTACTTGAATTTTCCCACTTGCTCTAATTTTTAACTTCAGCTTGTATTCCACCTTACCACAAATAATACACAGCCCCACTTACGCAAAATGTTCTTTGATAGTTCGTATGATGCCTTACAGCTATTCTCAGACAGCTCATCAATATTATGTCTTTTGAATATACGAAATTGCGACTCAGACAGTAAAAATGATTTATAATTTGTGGAAATTGTTACACCCGGAAGGCTAAATTTATGTACTACATAGCTGAGCTATGGACGGCACTACTATTACGTGCAGAGTACGAGCATTTCTACAAAAAAAATTCATGAAATTCGAAAATCATGAGGTAATATTGCTTAAAGAAGCCCAGATTTCTTGCTGTCACTGACGAATTACATTTTATTTCTCAATTCTAACAGAGTTGTACTTACCAGATAGTCCCTTTGATGTTATTATATTTACTTAATATTTATAGCTAGTGTTTCACTTAATATACCTAATCAGTGTAAGTCCCTGTATCTCGAGAAGTTGATGAAATATGTAGCATCGACATTCCAGATACAGCAATCTATTTAATTCAAATCAATTAGCATCCAATATCCTGTCTCCTGCAAATCATGAAGACGGGGTTCTGTATCGTTTTTATGAGTTTCTCTATCTTGTCCTCTTAGTTCGCTAATGATTCAGTCCTCTGTGTCCAAGTCCCTTTAGCAGAAAAAAAACATTTTGTATGTTTAAATGCTTGCATGACACGTTGATGACAAGGAAGTGGAGAGATATATAGGAAAATGGGGGAGTGACTGATTTGAAGTATTCTGAAAATTTTGTTGGAGAAAATGGAGTTGACGCCCTTGCAGACCGAAGACTGTGGGAGCAGCAGGCAAGCAGAATCATTATAGCATGGTGAAGATGTGGTGTTACCGCCAGACACCACACTTGCTAGGTGGTAGCTTTTAAATGGGCCGCGGTCCGGTAGTATACGTCGGACCCGCGTGTCGCCACTGTCAGTGATAGCAGACCGAGCGCCACCACACGGCAGGTCTAGAGAGACGTCCTGGCACTCGCCCCAGTTGTACAGCCGACGTAGCTAGCTACAGTTCACTGACCAATACGCTCTCATTTGCCGAGACGATAGTTAGCATAGCCTTCAGCTAAGTCATTGCCTACGACCTAGCAAGGCTTTGATAATATTGTGAAGCATGTATCATCAAGAGCGATGTTCTACAAATGTGGATTAAAGTTAAGTATTACAAGATTTTCGTACTTTATTGCAATTCTCAAGACATTGTCCTGTTCCAGACCTCACGCCAATCTGCGTGAGCTTAACGCGTGCCTTTCGGCTACTTCCGAGTGGCGTGGCTGTCTTGCTACGCCACTACAGAAGAAATAATAGATAAGTAGATTTCTGGTGTTTTGTTATACATTTGTGTCGATTCTCTTATTTACTAACCTCAATACTTGAGTTTACAGTTAATTGTCACAACCTCCATGTCGCGAGTGTCACTCCTTATAAAATTTCAGTTCTGTAATTCTGTCTCTGCTGAGCTGTACATAAAAACGGTATAACGTAACAATTACAGCAACGTATCTGGTACTAAAGTCTTACTGGAGCCATGAATTTGCATCTGACTGCGTACTGTGACGTACTTCCGACGGTAACAAAGCTTCCGCCGCCTCAGACATACAATAATTCCAAGTCGTAAAAATCTCACCCTACTACACATACCAGTTTTTAATGAAAACTTGCATTGTCTTATAATAAATGGAAAAATAAATCAGCACATTCTCACTCATATCCTCTCATGTCTTAAAGGAAAAACAGTGAGTTGCTGAACAAACAAATCTGGCCTGTATTCCGAAACGGCATTTACCACTGCGCCTCGCAATATTTGGATACCCTTCCTTCAGCGAGATTCGATGTAGATTAAATTCTGTCAACTATTCTGGGTGCTACAACTGAAAGTATTGTGTCAGTCAGGGGTGAACACAAGACAAGGACTGATCCTCTATAAACAACATTACGTCTTCTTTATGCTCGGCCACTGTTTCTGTACACCCCGTATTGTACCAATTGGAGTTAAGCCGCCGTCACCGCTCACGCATCCTCCCTCGTGGCCTGAAATACTTCCTGACGGCTCGTTGCTCACGTGAAACAGACTGCCGAAACAATTAACAAAATGATTATCTCCTAAGGGCCCTTTAATTCCATACCTCAGCAAACATGTTTATTCCGCCAACCCAGAGATACTGCTTTAATGGGGGGAAAAGCAAAGCACATTGGATATACGATGATGTGCACAACTCAAGGACGAAACTAATTTTCACTGCCAAATGATATAACTCGATGAAACTTGGTCCAGTACAGAGGACGAGTTGCTAGTCCGGAACGTAGAAACAACTGGTACCGCACAGTACAGAAGGTAGCTGAAAAAATACACAATGAGACGAACAGAAATCGCACTTTTGTTCAAAGACAATAACTACACCGATGTCACCGCGATTCTTGATGGTCCCCTGAACGTTACAAAAGGTGGCACATGGGTTTTAATTGGGTATGTGATCAGCACGGGCAGCAGGCCTGCCGCATGTGCTCGATGAGATTAAGTAGGAGGAACTGAAATTTACTGCCGGCCGGAGTGGCCGTGCGGTTCTAGGTGCTTCAGTGTGTAACCGCGCAACCGCTACGGTTGCAGGTTCGAATCCTGCCTCGGGCATAGATGTGTGTGATGTCCTTAGGTTAGTTAGGTTTAAGTAGTTCTACGTTCTAGGGGACTGATGACCTCAGATGTTAAGTTCCATAGTGCTCAGAGCCATTTGAGACATTTTTGAAATTTCCTCTCGTACCAAGGGCTCCTACACCTGCGCTTTTAGACGCAACCCCGCACTGTCATTCATAAACTTGAAGTCGTGGCCGAATCTACCCCTGAGCAGAAGCACATGAGGAAGGACTACAGTGCCACAATGACTCTGACCTGTGAGTGTGCTGTGTTCTAACAAGGGAACCTCCCCATCGCACCCCCCTCAGATTTAGTTATAAGTTGACACAGTGGATAGGCCTTGAAAAACTGAACACAGATCAATTGAGAAAACAGGAAGAAGTTGTGTGGAACTGTGAAAAAAAAACAAAAATACAAACTGAGTAGTTCATGGGAAGATAGGCAACATCAAGGACGCCGGAAACGCATGAGCGCCGTTGTCTCGCGGTAACGTGAGCAGCTGCGGAAGGAAAGGTCCTTGGTTCAATTCTTCCCTCGAGTGAAAAGTTTAATTTTTTATTTTCAGTTTATGTGACAAACTCTTATGTTTTCATCACTTTTTTGGGAGTGATTATCACATTCACAAGAAAATCTAAATCGGGCAAGGTAGAAGAATCTTTTTACCCATTCGCCAAGTGTACAAGTTAGGTGGGTCGACAACATATTCCTGTCATGTGACGCACATGCCGTCACCAGTGTCGTATAGAATATATTAGATGTGTTTTCCTGTGGAGGAATCGGTTGACCTATTATGACCTTGCGATCAAATGTTTTCGGTTCCCATTGGAGAGGCACGTCCTTTCGTCTATTAATCGCACGGTTTTGCGATGCGGTCGCAAAACACAGACACTAAACTTATTACCGTGAACAGAGACGTCAATGAACGAATGGACAGATAATAACTATGCAAAAATAAAGAAAGTAAAATTTTCACTTGATGGAGAGACTTGAACCAAGGACCTCTCCTTCCGCAGCTTCTCACGCTACCACGAGACCACGGCGCTCTTGTGCCAACTGTCTCCATGATATTGCATATGTCGCCCATGGGCTACTCAGTTTGTATATTTTGCTTATTTTTTTCACAGTTCCACGCAACTTCTTCCTGTTTTCTCAATTGATCTGTGTTCAGTTTATCAAGGCCTATCCACTGTGCCAACTTATAACTAAATCTGAGGGGGGTGCGATGGGGAGGTTCCCTTGTAAGATATGGAGGTCAGTACTGCCATCTAACGTTATGCCTCTCCACACCATAACACCTGGACCACCAAGAAGAACATTTTCGACGTTGTCCCTTGGGGGTGTTGAGTGTTCCCACCTCTCGCCATATGAGGATACGTCCAGCACTGTCGAACGTGATCGTTTCGGTGCTCCATGTGTTAAAATATTTGGAGGGATATTATTGCATGTGACCTTCCAATCGTTGAACTCGATTCGATCACTCAACCTTGGATACTGAGGACAAATAAGCTGTTATTCTTCCATAGACATTCAGCCACCTGACTGAAAGTGTCTCCAGTGGAGTTCAAGCCGTCATAAAGTCGAAGGCTGGGCACGTTCCATATTTGTTTTCACTAATAGGTATCCGTACGCATTTGAACAGATAAAGTAGTGTAAATACCCTGCAATACGTTTTGTTGAAGATTAGAAAACTAACTGGGAATTTATATCTGGATCTCAGCCTTGTTCTTAAGTGAATCATAGACTGTATGGAAAACGAAGAGAATCAAAGCGTCTGAGATCTGGTTCTAAAGAAAGATGCTGCTGAGAATTAGGTGTGTGGATAAGAAATTACGTGATTCTTCGCAGAATAAGTGAAGAAGGAAATTTGTGGAGAACACTGACAGTAAAAGGGGTCACGATTGTAGGACGTGTTTAAGACATCTGGCAATAACTTCCAAGGTAAGAGAGGGGGACGTACAAAAAAAAAAAAAAAAAAAAAAAAAAACTATAGGAGGAGATTGAAATATGTCCAACAAATAATGCTTCTCTGAGATGAAGAGGCTTTCACATGGGAGGAAGTCCTGTCTGACTACATATAAAAAAGCACAAGAAACTGTAACCATCCCGGCATTTAAGTCGATGAATTAAATGGAACCCCTTAAGAATGAACTAATTCCACATAACTGTCCTCGGAATTTAAGTCTCAGTCTGCGTTAGTGATCATTGAGTGTGTGTGTGTGTGTGTGTGTGGTGGTGGTGGGGGGGGGGGGGGGGGGGAGTCGGGCAGCCATGATAAACGATTGCGTAAAATTCCAGTTAATATCCCTCTATGCTGTTCGTGAAGAAGAGAAATTTGTTAACATCCAGTATTGATTTAAGTGTCAGGAAGTCATTTCTGAAAGTATTCGTATGGAGTGTAGCCATGTATGGAAGTGAAACATGGACGGTAAATAGTTTGGACAAGAAGAGAATAGAAGCTTTCGAAATGTGGTGCTACAGAAGAATGCTGAAGATAAGGTGGGTAGATCACGTAACTAATGAGGAGGTACTGAATAGGATTGGGGAGAAGAGAAGTTTGTGGCTCAACTTGACTAGAAGAAGGGATCGGTTGGTAGGACATGTTTTGAGGCATCAAGGGATCACAAACTTAGCATTGGAGGGCAGCGTGGAGGGTAAAAATCGTAGAGGGAGACCAAGAGCTCAATACACTAAGCAGATTCAGAAGGATGTAGGTTGCAGTAGGTACTGGGAGATGAAGAAGCTTGCACAGGATAGAGTAGCATGGAGAGCTGCATCAAACCAGTCTCAGGACTGAAGACCACAACAACAACAACAACAGGTTTCTGAACAACCATATGCCTCAGATGTTCGATAGCAAACATGTCAGACTAACATGCAGGTAAGGGAAATAACGGTATCAGTCTTTCTTCGTCGAAGGATTCCATATTCCAACACGTTTGGCTGCTAATTCTTTTGCTGAATTATGATATGTGATGATGCCTTGGAAGAAATGTAGAAATCCAAATCACATATACAGTGCTGGCCCTTAAATAGCAGCGTCAGCTTGATAACGGAATTTTATTCATTGCATGTACACAACGTAAGAGTAAGAATACATTGTTTGTAGGTAGTTTGGGGGAGTACAATGTGATAAGGTTTCTGCACATTGCTGCTATCTCTGGCCATATTGCCAGCTGAAGTGGCCGTGCGGTTCTAGGCGCTACAGTCAGGAGCCGGGCGACCGCTACGGTCGTAGGTTCGAATCCTGCCTCGGACATGTATGTGTGTGATGTCCTTAGATTAGTTAGGTTTAATTATTTCTAAGTTCTAGGCGACTGATGAACTCAGAAGTTAAGTCCCATAGCGCTCAGAGCCATTTATTTTTTCTGGGCATATTAGTGCCTCTACCCAGCTAGGCATTGAGTCAAGCTGAGCTTGGATGACATTGTAGGTACATATTCTATACTGCTTCCACTCTGCGCCAAGTTTCACCAATTTTAGTGTCTCATGAGTGATGGCGCGTCAGTCTCTCATCAACCATTGGCCAGATGTTTCAAATGACTAAATAATATGGAGAGTGTGCTGGGCAGGGCAATAGTCGAATAACCTCTGTACCGAGACTGGTCAGGATAAAACTGGCAAAGCGCTATTTAATGTTATCTTGTTGAAAGTTAACGTAATGGAGATCCCAAAGGTAGGGCACAGAAACTGGCATTAACACGGTACAAATGTAATGGCTTATGTCCATTTTACCTGCGGTACGAATCACACGTTATCGTATGTACACAATGGCGTCCATGTCATCACGCCAAGTGTTGAACCCACATCTGGCAGCATTCGTTATGTCCAGTGCTGCCACTGTGGGTCACTCTCTGCTGATGCATCAAGGCAGCCGCAACAATGGTTGCATGCTGACTGCCCGTGATGATCGGTATGTCGTCTAATTGTCCCTATGAATACACTTATCTTGCTGCAGAGAAGCAGATCTACTCAAGAGGCTGGGTACACTACACTTGTCCGTCCTCTTTTGGAATACTGCTGCGCACTGTGGGATCTTTACCAGATATATTTATCGGAGAACAACGAGAAAGTTCAATGAAGAGCAGCACGTTTTGTATTATCGAGAAATAGGGAGGGAGTGTCGCTGGCATGATACAGGGTTTGGTGTGGACATCATTAAAACAAATGCGGCGGAATCTTGACACGAAATTGCAATTATCAAATTTCTCCCCCGAGCGCGAAGATATTTCTTTGACGCCGACCTACATAGGGAGAAACGATTGTGATAAGAGCTCACACGCGGAGATATAGGTGTTCGTTTTTTCCTCGCCCTGCTCGAGATTGTAATAATAAACTATTGTGAATGTGGTTCGATGAACCCTCTGCCAGGCACTTAAGTGCGTTCTGCAGAGTACCCATGTAGATGTAGATGAAGAAAGAAAATCGTTTTATAACTCAAGGCACACATGACGTGACTGTACACTCCTGCACGTCAAACTAAAAAGTGCACCTGTCCTCTCTGGCTCTAGTTGTATGCATCTCTAGATATGGGCATGGCACTGAGTATCGCACGCACCCCAAAAACCAGCGACATCATATGCACATGAATGACGGGATACCCGACGAACCAGTCCACCAATATTAGGAAATGATAAAGGACACTCTCAGTATGTCACGTTCCTAGTGGTGCTGATTTGCAACACGTGCTGGTATAAGCTTCTCCATTTTACGAGTGGCATAACATGATCTTCTCACAAACAGACAATATTCAACTACGATTTCTAAATGAAAAATCAGCAAAAACATCGTTTGTTATGCATCGAATGTACATGGCGTTACTTTTACCTTTTCTCTGGGTTTCTCTGCAACGCTAATCAGTTACCTATTGTCCTGCCAGTGTGGCGTTTGTTGAAAATCGCCTTCATGGTGTTTCAGATTTAATGGCCAGCGGTTCATTTATACTAGCTCGTAACTTTGTTATTGGTTTCAAAAGTTAATTTACAAACGCTTATACTGTTTATGACGTCCTCGGGTGTGTGACTACCATGTCAACAACGTTCTTCTCTATCTAACTGAATTACAGCAATCATGACTAGCAAAATTCAGTAATTTTGTCAGACATTTTCCATTCTACAAGTACGCAGTGCTTCAGAAAATCGTACTGAACGCCACACACAGCCACCTAGCAGCCTCGTTTTATCACAATGATTCCGCTTTTAAGTAACTGAAATATCGGAATATGAGACTACCATCTCACGCTTATAAACTGTTGACTCGAATGGTACGCCGAAGACTAAAACGAAAACGGGAAAAATGTTTTATACGGAAATAAGGTTGGTTTCTTAAAAGCTACGTGTACCAAAGGAAGCAATTCTAACTTTGTAATGTATATAACAATAGGAGAAAGTTTAAGAAAGTAGATCAAAAAGAACGTACTAATTATAGGAGAATATATACTTTTACAGCTGGATATAAAATATTCGTAAAAATTTTAATTCTAAGCTTAAGACCAACACCCGAAACAAGTTTTATTGAAGACCAGAGTGAATTTAGATTTGGAAGGAAAAAAGTGGATATTTACTTAGAAGGTTATGAAGAAATGAAAAAAAATTAATAATGAGACACATGTACCTTTTACCTACTACTAGCTGACAAATCTATCATTACCCGGTTATTTATTTTGTCAATTTTCTATTAGGAACGAAAACAAAAAACTGAATCTGTAGTGTAACGTCGAAAAAAAATTATGTTCATGTATTCGTGAAAATGCCTTTCAAATTATAAAACGGTCCTACAAAGATCCTGGACATACTTTGTGCGCAGGTCACAGCTACTTCGCCCGACTACAACTCCATTTTGCAATCGTCTGTGTAGCAACGCCTCTTATAGCTCTACAAATGGCTACTGTTTTCACCTGTACCCGTTTGCACTTCGCATTTGAAAGCTGTCTAAAGCGTCGCCAGGTGTCAGGGATTTATTTAAGCTGACTCGAATCTAGTCTTAGCAGTAAATAATACATGCATTCATTCATTCATTCATTCATTCACGAGGCGTATTTATGACATCATCTCTCACTCAACTCATTGTTTACGATGTCATATCTCCTGAAATATGATAGATGATTATTACACTCACAGCGATTGTTACCTGACGATAAAGGATAGGTGTACGAAATCTGTTTGAAACTGGTTCACTGGTTTACGAGAAGATGTAGAAGAGACACACGCACACACTCACACACGACTGATACATACACCCATTTTTATAGTCGGTCTGGGTGTATGGACGGAAAGGACAAAACTTTGGTCACTACCAAAAGAAAATGGGATGCAACAACACTTCATACGAGCCTAGAGAAGCCTATACACAGTGATTATAACTAAAGTGTAGCTTCTCACAGAGGGACTGCACCATGGATACTACATTACTGACCATTAAAATTGCTACACCAAGAAGAAATTCAGATGATAAACGGGTATTCAGTGGACGAATATATTATACTAGAACTGAGATGTGATTACATTTTCACGCAATTTGGGTGCAACGATCCTGAGAAATCAGTACCCAGAACAACCACCTCTGGCCTTAATAACGGCCTTCATACGCCTGGGCATTGAGTCAAACCCCAGGCTTGGATGGCGTGTACAGGTACAACTGCCCATGCAGTTTCAACACGATACCACAGTTCATCGATAGTAGTGACTGGCGTATTGTGACGAGCCAGTTGCTCGGCCACCATTGACCTGCTGAAATGTAGGGTATCGAATGATGGGTAGAGCCACGGGTCATAATCCATCTGAAATGTAACGTCCACTGTTCAAAGTGCCGTCAATTCGAACACGAGGTGACAGAGACGTGTAATCAATGGCACCCCATACCATCACACCGGGTGATACGCCAGTATGGCGATGACGAATACACGCTTCCAATGTGCGTTCACCGCGATGTCGCCAAACACGGATGCGACCATCATGATGCTGTAAACAGAACCTGGATTCATCCGAAAAAATGACGTTTTGCCATTCGTGCACCCAGGTTCGTCGTTGAGTACACCATCCCAGGTGCTCCTGTCTGTGATGCAGCGTCAAGGGTAACCGCAGCCATGGTCTCCGAGCTGATAGTCCATGCTGCTGCAAACGTCGTCTAACTGTTCGTGCAGATGGTTGTTGTTTTGCAAACGTCTCCATCTGTTGACTCAGGGATGGAGACGTGGCTGCACGAATCCGTTACAGCCATGCGGATAAGATGCCTGTCATCTCGACTGCTAGTGAAACGAGGCCGTTGGGATCCAGCATGGAGTTTCGTATTACCTTCCTGAACTCACCGATTCCATATTCTGCTAACAGTCATTGGATCTCGACCAACGCGAGCAGCAGTGTCGCGATACGATAATCCGTAATCGCGATAGGCTCCAACCTGACCTTTATCAAAGTCGGAAACGTGATGATACGCATTTCTCCTCCTTACACGAGGCATCACAACAACGTTCCACCAGGCAACGCCGGTCAACTGATGTTTGTGTATGAGAAATCGGTTGGAAACCTTCCTCATATCAGCACATTGTATGTGTCGCCACCGGCGCCAACCTTCTGCGAATGCTCTGAAAAGCTAATCATTTGCATATCACAGCACCTTCTTCCTGTCCGTTAAATTTGGTGTCTGTAGCAAGTAATCTTCGTGGTGTAGCAATTTTAATGACCAGTAGTGTATGAATTAGCCTGGAAAAGAAAGAAACTGTAATATTCCGTAGTTATACAAAAGAATGAAACCTCTTGGCAGATTAAAAGTCTGTGCTACACTGAGGCACAGTTTTAATATCCCAGGTGGTTTCGAATCAGCACACACTCCAGTGCGGCAATGCAGAGAGAAATTTCTTTCTGTAGGAGTGTAATAGGAGCTACAAAATGAAATGGTTAAGGAAAGAGCACGCAAGGAGAAAAAATTATTTACCAGAAGAAGAGGACGCTGGGCCATCTGTAAAAATAATGGAGAGTTGGTGGCAAGACACGGAGTAGACAGGAATCATACTTTACATAGACAAAGGGTAAACCACGTATCATTAGAATTTTGTTTTAATACTTTGTGCTTTCACATCGCAATGTAGTCACCTATCCGCATCTATACATCGCTGCACTCCTCTCCCACACACTGAATATGTAAATTAGAGTTTTGAAAAGGATAGTTGCTACTCACCAGATAGTGGAGATACTGAGTCACAGATAGGCATAACAAAAAGACTCTTAAGCAAAGCTTTCGCCCAAACTGACCCTCATTAGAGTAAACAACACACACACACACACACACACACACACACACAAACACACACACACGCGCGCGCGCGCGCTCGCAAACACAACTCACACACACTTGACTACAGTCTATGGCTGCCAAGACTGAGACCGGCCTTGGCAGCCAGAGACTATGGTTATGTGCGTGAGTGGCATTTGGGTGAGAATGTGTGCATGTGTATGTTATTTAGTCTGATGAAGACCTGTTTGGCCGAAAGCTTTGTTTGACAATCCTTTCGTTGAGCTTGTCTGCGACTCAGCATCTCTGCTTTATGGTGAGTAGCAACTATCCTTTTCAATACTATGAATTGTATCTTGGATATTCCGTTGCTTAAATTAGGGTTTTGTTATTAGAAAGCTGCAGATCAAACCGTCGTTGCACCGTAAGTGACAGTGAACTGCGCCTAGCTTTGCTTTCATTTTGTGTTGCTTTGAATGGCGGCACGGTACTTCCAAGGGCGTAGCCACAGTACACTATTTCAGTGGAGCATATCACCGAGGAGGAAGGGATGATAGGCGCTGATTTATCAATCCTCTAGGCGCTCAGATGCCCCTCTCAGATGGGATTAAAGGGTAGAGTCCTCTGAACTTCATCTGTAGATATGAAGTGAATGGATTTCTTAATGTTAATGAGGAAATAAACATATATATAAAATTAATTAATTTAATTTAATTACATAGAGAGAAAAAGTGAGACAGAGCAAATAAGATAAAGAGAGAAAAAGACATAGGAGAATGAGGTTGAAATTTGCGTAAGAGGACCTGAAAGAATTACTAAAATCATAGTGTAAAAGCTGCACCAAGTATTAAAGTACCACTAAATGTAAACAAATAATACTGTAGCTTCTATTACAGAAATAAAATAAATTCACAAGACTTACCCAAATTGTTAATTTGAAAATAATGATTCCTTTTAGGGATAAGAGTAATGCATTTTGTAACCAAACAAAGATAATAATTCCTGACAATACTTCTTATTTCTTTATGGAAGCTCAATCAGAAATTGATTCCTGGAGGTAAAGTTGTACAGGTAGTTGAGCTTTCTGGTGGGCGATATAGAGACAGAAGCATTGTATGCAGATTCGTTCTATCATGTAGTGAAAAAGTTACTTTTTTTCTCATTTTGGTGCGGCATGGGGTTTTACCTGTCTGGTGCCATTGACAAGAACAGCCCAACTGGAATCCAACTCGTTTAGTCATCACGTTTGTTTATTAAAATGTGCATCATGGTGGCAGACAACGGCCATGGCTTTCTTATTTTTATGAGCTATGATTTAACTCTTGTAATAATTATTGTTATTATTTCGGTGGTTGTCTGCCGCTTTTCTATAGTAGTCAAGTTTCTTTACTACTGACTGCCATCTACGTCAGCAGCAATTACTACGTATTTTTGCTTGACGTATTCCAGACTCTGTCTTCCTCTACAGTTTTTGCCCTCTACAGCTCCCTCTAGTACCATAGAAGTCATTCCCTCATGTCTTAGATGATGTCCTATCATCCTGTCCCTTCTGTTCCTTCTCCTTATCAGTGTTTTCCACATTTTCGTTTCCTCTCCGATTCTGCGTAGAACCTCCTCATTCCTTACCTTATCAGTCCACCTAATTTTCAACATTCGTCTATAGCACCACATCTCAAATGCTTCGATTCTCTTCTGTTCCGGTTTTCCCACAGTCCATGTTTCACTCCCATACAATGCTGTACTCCAGACGTACATCCTCAGAAATTTCTTCCTCAAATTAAGGCCGGTATTTGATATTAGTAGACTTCTCTTGGCCAGACATGCCTTTTTTGCCATAGCGAGTCTGCTTTTGATGTCCTCCTTGCTCCGTCCGTCATTGGTTATTTTACTGCCTAGGTAGCAGAATTCCTTAACTTCATTGACTTCGTGACCATCAATCCTGATGTTAAGTTTCTCGCTGTTCTCATTTCTACTACTTCTCATTACCTTCATATTTCTCCGATTTACTCTCAAACCATACTGTGTACTCATTAGGCTGTTCATTCCGTTCAGCAGATCATTTAATTCTTCTTCACTTTCACTCAGGATAGCAATGTCATCAGCGAATCGTATCATTGATATCCTTTCACCTTGTATTTTAATTCCACTCCTGAACCTTCCTTTCATTTTCATCATTGCTTCCTCGATGTACAGATTGAAGAGTAGGGGCGAAAGGCTACAGCCTTGTCTTACACCCTTCTTAATACGAGCACTTCGTTCCTGATCGTCCACTCTTACAATTCCCTCTTGGTTGTTGTACATATTGTATATGACCTGTCTCTCCATATAGCTTACCCCTACTTTTTTCAGAATCTCGAACAGCTTGCACCATTTTATATTGTCGAACGCTTTTTCCAGGTCGACAAATCCTATGAAAGTATCTTGATTTTTCTTTAGCCTTTCTTCCTTTATTAGCCGTAACGCCAGAATTGCCTCTCTCGTCCCTTTACTTTTCCTAAAGCCAAACTGATCGTCACCTAGCGCATTCTCAATTTTCTTTTCCATTCTTCTGTATATTATTCTTGTAAGGAGCTTCGATGCATGAGCTGTTAAGCTGACTGTGCGATAATTCTCGCACTTGTCAGCTCTTGCCGTCTTCGGAATTGTGTGGATGATGCTTTTCCGAAAGTCAGATGGTATAACGCCAGACTCATATATTCTACACACCAACGTGAATAGTCGTTTTGTTGCCACTTCCCCCAATTATTTTAGAAATTCTGATGGAATGTTATCTATCCCTTCTGCCTTATTTGACCGTAAGTCCTCCAAAGCTCTTTTAAACTCCGATTCTAATACTGGATCCCCTATCTCTTCTAAATCGACTCCTGTTTCTTCTTCTATCACATCAGACAAATCTTCACCCTCATAGAGGCTTTCAATGTATTCTTTCCACCTATCTGCTCTCTCCTGTGCATTTAACAGTGGAATTCCCGTGTCACTCTTAATGTTACCACCGTTGCTTTTAATGTCACCAAAGGTTGTTTTGACTTTCCTGTATGCTGAGTCTGTCCTTCCGACAATCATATCTTTTTCGATGTCTTCACATTTTTCCTGCAGCCATTTCGTCTTAGCTTCCTTGCACTTCATATTTATTTCATTCCTCAGGGACTTGAATTTCTGTATTCCTGATTTTCCCGGAACATGTTTGTACTTCCTCCTTTCATCAATCAACTGAAGTATTTCTTCTGTTACCCATGGTTTCTTCGCAGCTACCTTCTTTGTACCTATGTTTTCCTTCCCAACTTCTGTGATGGCCCTTTTTAGAGATGTCCATTCCTCTTCAACTGTACTGCCTACTGCGCTATTCCTTATTGCTGTATCTATAGCGTTAGAGAACTTCAAACGTATCTCGTCATTCCTTAGTACTTCCGTATCCCACTTCTTTGCGTATTGATTCTTCAGAGTTTACTACAGTAATACCCATAGATTACACTATCAGCGATAAATCACTGGACACAATAAAGACTCCATCACATCTAGGAGTGTCAGTCTGATCTAGTTTGAAACGCCTACATAAAACTAGTTACAGCAAAAGCACCTGCTGCACTAGTTTCGAGGAAACTTTTAAGCAAAAGTAACTTTCCTATGAAAATCTAGCTTAAAAAGCCCTTTTTCGATTGATTGTTAAATATTGCTTCTCAATCTGGGATCGTTATTGTGTAAATAGAGGGAATACAGACCATCAAAGGGCGACGCGTTTAACCTGGATTCATTTCGTATGCGCGAGAGCGTTGTGCGGATGCTCCTCAGACTACAGACTACAACGGCTGCAAGAGGCGTTGTGAATTACGGGAGAGTTTTTTGTTGAAACTGTACGTTCCAGACAGAGTCAGGCAACATTCAAGTGCATGTCATGTCATAATGACCACCAGAAAACCAAGTGATCCAAACAAAATATTTCCTCATTAAAACTATCTCATGCAAGTGTTAACAATAAATCTTTTAACACTTGGGGGGTAACTCTATCATTCACAAAATATTTTACTTTCGCTGAGCGATATTATCTTCCTGCAAGACAGTCGTTGATGCCACGCTGGTGCAAACTTCTGGCGATGGCTCTAGCAGCTGAAATAAGAATCGCGAGCATTCCTATTTTATACTGGTTTGGCGAATCTCCTAGAAACCTCTGCGGTCGTGTTCAACGTATCTCCTGACACACTCTTCCAGCAGCTGGTAATTTTATTCCGTGAAAGAGTCTTTTCATGAAATATTTATACGTTTGTTCTGGAATAATGCTCAAATTTGAAGGATCCATGTCGGGTCGGGTTAACTTGGAACTAGCATGGGCAGTACGGATGTTCACATGTTCTTGTTCCTCTCTGAATAATGTAAGCAGAAATAGCCGTGAAACGCTTGAATAAAAACGTGAAACACCTCCATAGGAAATTCCAAGCAACTATTTCGTAATGCTGGGTCTACGGATGTTACGAAACACGGCGCACTTCGTTTCTAGAGGAATCGTGAGGGCACAATAAGGCAAAAAGGAGGTCACTGAAAGATGTATAAATATTTTTCCCCTTTGTCATCCAGGTAAGGAACGGTAGGAAACATTTAAAATATCGTATGATAACAGATACCGCTGTGTAGCATACTACTAATCCTGCAAAGAGTGGTTATTATCTGGAAGAGTACAGGAGGTAAGAGAACTACCATCCATTTCTACCTTTATCTATCTGACATACCGCACACGGTACCTTCCCCAGAAATTAGCTTCAAAACCGCATTGTGAAGAAACAGGTATCTCCCGTTATCATGAATTGCGACTTTTCTTTCCAAAAACGCATCAGATTTTTTGATAGCTGAGAACCTCCTTACAAAGTACGTTCCGGACTGTGTAGGACAGCTACAGTCTGTAACGTAGAGTTGCTGATTTCCCTATTTATAAAAGGTTTACCATCTATGCTACCTGAGATGTGCTGCCTCATCAAATCTACTGTTCACCCAGAGCAGTCCTTCAAAGCGCCTATAGAAGTATCGACTGCTGCTGAGAAACATATTACAAGTACAATTAAGAAAACCAAATGTGTGCCAATAGGTTGTATGGAATAATCAGAATAACATGGGTCGACGTGGACGTGTGATGGATTGTGCGAACTAAGCTGCCGTATTCGCACAAAAAATTAATCTCCCTCAAGAGCCATCACCACAATAATAGCCTCAAGTTTCTTCAAGTATGCCGTATCCAGCTCAAGCGACTGAGTGATGGCTAGATACCGGGAAGCTACCATACTGGGCAGATGTTAACTATCAGTTTTCACCCACCCATCCCAGCGATCAGAAATTCTGTATTGGATTCCGATCGCGTGATTTAGGGTACCAGTCTAGGTACAACAGAGTGTGTCACAGTTCTTCAAACGTATGAGAGCAGTCCGGCGAGCACTGCTACGCCCATATTGGAAACTGGGAATGTATATATCACACTTATTACGAAGATGTAGGAGAAAGGGCAACACCTAGTTGCCGAAAATGTCGAAGTATACATCTTGGGTCATCTTCCCCGTAACCTGAAAGAGTGGGCCCAAGTCGTGGTATGAAAAACACCCACAAAACATGACAGTACAACCTGTGGCCCGAACTTCAGCCTATGCATACTGCAGGTTCAGGGCATCATCAGCCAGCTGATGCAATGGTCGCCCTAGATATTCTAAAAAGCGAAAAAATCACAACTCCTCGGTTATCTACACATCCCCCCAGTCAGCCACTGTCCAGTTTCTGTGTTCTTTGGCCAAAATTCAAGACGTGCATCTTTATACGCACCTGCGACTGATGAGATTTTACGAGGTTCACAATTTCCAATGTCCATTGTATGCAATGTACTTCATATTATTTGCCCGGAAACTGGTCGTGACAGACCTGCGTTCACTGACAGTGGCAGCTCATGCCCGGTTTGAAAACCGATAGTATTCGACAAGGTGTGGCACTCGACACCAGGGCCAAGACGTTTATGCTTTTTTGTCAGATTCTGTTCTTACAACGTATTACATGGTTGCAGGTGGTACAACATTCCTTGCGGACACGTTGGACAGCCTGCGATGATGCACTGACAAACTGGACAACTTCAATAGCGGTAGCTTCTTCCTGCCATTTTATCACGTCTCTGAGTCGATTCATAGTATGAAGGCAGGGATACTACGAAAGTAGTTTATTATGTCTGAAGCAACATGTATCAAATTCATCATGAAGGTAGTATGTATATACCAGACACAAAACAGTCATGTCGGAATTACATGGTTTCTTTCATAACACTAGTACAAAGTAAGGCGTTCGCATTTCCTGAATGCAAATTAGTGTAAGGGCACTAACTGTCCCGTTGTGTAATTGCATTGTTAGTACTTTTTTAACCTCCGTTCTTCCTAATTACCTCAAAAAGTCGCTACGGCATCGCTGTTGTTAGAGTTTGTTGTTCTTGCAGTGTAATTGTCACCCACTTTTTTCGTATCGCTCTTTTCAGTTCACGTATGGCCTCAAACTGCCTTCTACCGCTATAAACACGCTCTGGAAGCATTCCTCAAAGGTTTTCTACGGGGTTCAAATCCGATCGTGCAGGCCACGGCAACACATCAGTATCTTCATCTTCAAACCACGTTTTGATTGTAGCAGAAACATGGACAGATGCATTATCTTGTTGAAACACTATGGTTTTGTCCCCTAGGTACTCATACATTGTGATCAGTTCTGATTTTACCATATCAGTGTATATGTTGGAGTTCACTTTAGTGTTCAGGCAAGCAACGCGTGTTTTATGTTTACCGCAGAAAGCTGCCAAGACCATAACTCTTCCACCACCAAAACGTCTGCTTATTCTTACATACTGCCTTGTTCTCTGATCACGTCAAAAATACCGAAAACCGTCCAGACAATCAAAAGTAAAATTTTTCTCATCACTGAAGATCACTTCATCCCGTTGTGAACTCGATGACACACATTTTTCAGCAAATAGCAATCTAACGAGTCTATGTTTGCTTGTTAGAGCAGGTTTCTGCAGTCGTTTCTTCAATTCCAGATGTCTATTAAGTGACAAAATTTGTCGTGCATGTCTGACAGTTACTGGCAAATGCAAATCAGTAACAAGATGTGAAGAACACCTGTTTTTGGCCCTTGCATCGCGCAAAAGTAACCATTTCCACCGGTCTTGTTAGTTTCAACTTTGCCCATATTTTCCGTTCTTCCATATCGTGCGTCCAGTCTAAAGAAATTTTCAGTCCCTGTGCTGAACGGTTCGATTTCCTGTCAATTTGACGACTAGAGTATTCCATTTCAATTTTTGTACGCACCGATTTTTACTTTTTCATCACAGGTCAACTGTTTTCAGAGTGGCATTCTCACAATCGGTGTTTATGTGCACAACATGCACAGTCACTAATGGTACCTGTTTCCTGTCTGCAGTAAAGACACGTACTTCCACAATAACTCCACACATAGAGTTTCACGCCGTACCACCTGAATCGTTAATGTCTTGATATATACTGCGTTACTGACATCGACATATGTGATACCATTTCACTGCATTTCTCGGTATGCTGGATCTCATACTATTGCATATACACTGTGCACAAGTTTTCCAGCTGCCAAATTTAATTTTCTTACAAATAGCCATGTCTTTACACTGATTTCCATTATTGTATAACCAACTAGTACATATGCACTACTTTACTAGTATGATTTACAGCAGAGGAGGTGACTAATATTTTAACCGACCAGCTCGTTAATCCTCCAGTGCATAAATCAAACACTGTAAACGTGATAGCACTATTCTGGTTGAGCGACCACGTGATTCAGGCTACTTGCTGCAGTTGCTCGACCACTAGTTGCCCGACCGCTCTAGTTTACTTATGACATCCTCTAGAAATCTGGAATACTAGCTCCAGGCAGGATAGGCAGGTTTTGCTTCGTTAATTGGAACCGAGCTGCCTCCACTAGCATACCTAGTCGATATGCAATTCTAATGAAAAAAAAAGGTATGATTTATCTGCTTTATGGTCAGTACCATTCCTCTTCCGATGGCAGTAAAAGTTACTTAAATTAACGCCTTTCTCTAGACACTTGTCTCGTTCTCAATAAAAACTGGAATTTTGGAAGTAATCACGTGTTACAGCACTATATCTGGAGCTCATGTGTGGACGACGGCGCAGTTCTGCGCGATTTAGTCCAGGCTGGTTATTTAATCCACAGTCGCGAGAACCGGAAAAATTTATTCAGATGACTCCATTGTCTGCTGACAACAGTGCTCGCCGCTGTTATCTCTAAAAGTCAGGTCGGTAGACCATACAGTTCTTCAGAATATTTGTTCCTAATGAAACGTTTGACACCCAGTTTTGCTTAAAGATACCATCTAGACTTTCCTGCGCAATTCGATTTTCAGCTATACATAACCTTAATTTAAATAATAAAACCACTGTCGAGTTATGTTTTTTCACGTATATCACAACGTGTTTCGAAAATTTATTCTCATTGACAAGTGTGGAGTTTTATGTGATGTTTGAGAATGTGCTGTTCTGTGTTTTTAGCTCTACAGTCGCCTTATCCTGGTTCTACCGCAATCAGAAAATATACATCTTGTGACTTTTTACGTGCTAATGCTTTAAAGTAGTATTTACCGTGTGTCTACTTGAAGGCATCGTGCGTTCTTCACCTTGCAGAAATCCACATGCAAGAAAGGCACACTGGCTGACAGTAGACATACAAAAACGTATTTTATAAATCACAAGATGCTTATTTTCTGAGTTCAGTAAAACCATAAAAACACTACTGCAAGGGAAGAGAAACAGAAAGACATTCATGAAGATGTTACATAATATTCCAGTAGAGAAGTTGGTATTGATAATGGGAATAAATTCTCAAAAACAGTCGTGTTATGCATGAGAAAACGTAACTGGTCTAGCGTTTTATTATTTAAATCGTGAATGTTACATTAGCAGAGTCTCAAAATACATAGATTACGATGAATTAAAGTAAAAGATTCATATCCATCTGTAATAAGTCATGATCGTGCGGAATTTCTCTTAATTACGGAAATATACGATACCACTTGGTTTTCAACCATCTTTGCACCTAATTTCGGTTAAAAAGCACCTGATTCATGTTTTTGGACATATACGAAATTTTTTAATAGCACTCAGGTGAAGCTTTGGCTACTATACATTCGCCGATAATATATTGATAGTTTCATACGGTACTAGGGTTACCATGAAAGTTAGTTTTCTTCTAAATGACAACAAAATAATGCAAAAAAAATCTATTACGTAGTCCTGTTTTGTAAAAATGTAATGACATTCAAGATAAAGTCCATTACTTTTTAATTGATTTTCCAGATATGTTGTTTAAAAAATATTCAATTTATTTTGACATCCTAATCTGTGTCTTTTGTTTTCATAATATTTTCAAACAATTTACACTCTCGCAAGCATACGTTCAATCAGGTGCTGGAAGGTTTCTTGGGGAATGGCTGCCCATTCTTCACGGAGTGCTGCACTGAGGAGAGGTCCAAGCCCCCTCCATGAAAGACACGACCACACCATAACACCACCGCCTCCGAATTTTACTGTTGGCATTACAAAAAATGGTTCAAATGGCCCTGAGCACTATGGGACTTAACATCTTAGGTCATCAGTCCCCTAGAATTTAGAACTACTTAAACCTAACTAACCTAATGACATCACACACATCCATGCCCGAGGCAGGATTCGAACCTGCGACCGTAGGTTGGCATTACACACGGTGGCAGATGACGTTTACCCCTTTCACCATACCCACACCTTGCCATCGGATGGTAAGATTGTGTACCGTAATTCGTCACTCCACAGAACGTTTTCACACTGTTCAATTGTCCAATCGCTCCTTATACCAAGCGAGGCATCGCTTTCCATTTACCGGCTTTGTGTGTAGCTTATAAACAGCCGCTCGACCATGAAATCCAAGTTTTCTCACCTCCCGCCTAACTGTCTTAGTAGTTGCAGTGGATCCTGCTGCAGTTTGGAATTCCTGTGTGATAGTCTGGGTAGATGTCTGCCTATTACACATTACGACCCTCTGCAACTGTTGGCGGTCTCTGTCAGTCGAGGTCGGCCTGCACGCTTTTGTGCTGTACGTGTCCCTTCACGTTTTAACTTCGCTATTATATCGGAAAAAGTGGACCTAGGGATGTTTGGGAGTATGGAAATCTCGCGTACAGACGTATGGCACAAGTGACACCCGATCACCTGACCACGTTCGAAGTCCGTGAGTTCCGCGGAGCGCAACATTCTGCTTTCTCACGATGTCTAATGATTACTCAGGTCGCTGATAAGGTGTACCTGGCAGTAGGTGGTAGCACAACGCACCTAATATGAAAAACGTATGTTTCTGGAGGTTTCCGGATACTTTCGATCACATAGAGTATCACCAGCTCTTACCTACTGAAATCGAGACTCGTCTGACCAGGTCACCGTTTTCCAGTGGTGTAGCGTCCAGACAATGTGGTCACGAGCCGGGGAGAGGCACTGCAGCCGGTGTCGTGCTGTCAGCGAATGCACGCGTGTCCGTGGCTGCCATAGCTCATTAACTTCAGATTTCGCCGCACGGTACTACCGGATACGATCGTAGCACGTAACACACTGATTTCTGCGGTTGTTCCACCCAGTATGGCTTGTCTGTTAGCACAGATAACTCTCCGGGCAAACGCCGCTGCTCTCGGTCATTAAGTTAAATTAGTCGGTCACTGTGTTGTCCGAAGTGAGAGACGACACCTGGAATTCGATATTATTCTCGGCGCACTTTTGGCACTGTGAATCTCGGAATATTCAGTTCCCTAACGAGTTCGGAATTGGGACGTCCCATGCGTCTGGCTCCAGTTACCATTCCGCATTCAAAGTCTGTTAACTCCCATAATCATGTCGGAAAACTTTTCACCTGACAGCAAATCATAGCTCCTGTTATATCTTGTGTATGCGATGCTACATATCGTTACCCCATGACTTTTGTCACCTTAGTGCGGTACTTTAAGACAATATTTCATAACATTTAAATTTATATTTGATGTTAACATAGTTCTCTTTTTTTTAAAAAAAAAAAAAAAAAGAAAAAGAGCTCCAGTTCATATTCTCCTTACTTCGTCCATCCTCGTCTATTTTTCTGCGAAAATCAAAACTCGTCTATCACTTTCAGCGTCTCATTTCTTAAACTAATTCACTCAGTGTCATCTGATTCAATTTTCAATTTTACTACACTCCATAATCCTTGATTCAGTTTGGTTGAACATTATACGTGCAAGCCCATTTCCAGTCAGTTCAACTGATCTTCCTTGCCATCTCTGTCAGAAGTACATAATTACTAGAGTTTTTATTTCTTCTCCCTGAACTTTAATTTCGTTTCCAAATTCCTTTTCTTTACTGCTTACTCAAAGCGCAAATAGAATAACGTCTGGGATAGGCTACAACCATGCCTCACGTCCTCGTGAACTACTGCCTCCGTTCCATGTACTTCGACCCTTATAACTGCACTCTGTATAAGTTGTAGGTAACCTTTCGTTGCTTGTATTTTATTACTTCCAGCTTCATACTGAAACACAATTTCCAAGTTCCCTTCGTTTCTCCATATTTATAATGGTTTTATACATCTCATCTTTCAGGGTGCCGTAATTTCCCACTGTCTATGCTTCTCGTTTATCTCTTAAACTACATTTAAGTGCAAATAAAAGTGTCTTATTTATATATTTTTCCTCTGTTGTTCCCTGTTTGTTAATATATTTGATCTCAGAATGTGAATTTCGCTACACATGTAGCTTTGTGCTGAAGAACAGTTACTTCCCGCGTTAGTCTTTCTGCAATCCTTTGTGGTCTGTGCTCCTTTCCTGCGGCTAGGAATAAGTTTCTGTTTCGTAATCAATCACCACACCGTGCCGTAATTAGCGTTTAAGTGCAAATCCCTCCTGTCTTTGTCTTACTGTTGTTATACAGGCGGCTTCACTAGTCAGTGGGTACTTATGATGGCATCGCGTATTAAGCTTCCTTCCCGTTCCATTCGTTTACCAAGCGCCGTAAGAATAACTGCTTGAATGCTTCTGTGCACATAACTACTGGTGTAATCTTGTCCTCACGGTCCATCCGCAAGCGATACATAGGGCCCTGCAGTATAGTCCTCACTCAACAGCGGACCTCGAAACTTTCTCAGTGGGATTTCGTGGGACTGTTGGCAACTACTTCACGTATTCCTGAGTTTACGTTTCCGAACGTTCATGACACTTTCCCGTTAGCCAAACAAACCTACGACCACCTGTGCAGCCCTTCTATGTATCTGCCGAAAATCCGTTGCTAGTCGTGTTTGATATGGGTATCACACACAAACAAGTAATATTCTGCGATGTGTCGCGTTAGTGCGTTATTGGCAGTTTCCTTTGTAGAGTGACCAGACGTTCCCAGTATTCTACCAGATAACCGATGATTGCAACAATTTTTTTACCTGTTGTTGAGCCTATGCTAATCGTTTCACTTCATATCCACAGAAATTTGCTGCACGCAGGTTATTTGTATCAGTTGATTCTAGTTGTGAATCGTTTATATTGTAGTCACAAGATACATTTTTACATATTGTACAGAAATCTGTTTTACGGTTCTCAACATTCAACTCAAGTTCTCAATAACTGTACTACTATAAAATTTTATCAAGATCAGAGAGAATACTTACGTATGTTTTTGTAGATAGTAGGTATAAATACCTACGGGTAGCGCGTTTCACAAATAATTAAAATGTGTTAGTTTCCTGTTTCGATCACAGCCACAGTATTGCGTTTTTTAAAGTCATTAGTCTTCTGACTTGTTTGATGAGGTACATCACAAATTCCTCTCTTTTGCCAACCTCTTCATCTCAGAGTAGCAATTTAACCAACGTCCTCAATTATTTGCTGGATGTATTTCAATCTCTGCCTTCCTCTGCAGATTTTACCCTCTACAGCTCGCTCCAGTACCAAGGAAGTTATTCCCTGATATGTTAGCAGATATTCTATCAACCTGCCCCTTTTCATTTTCAGTATTTTATACATGTTTCTTTCTTCTTCGATTCTCCGGGGAACCTCCGCATTCCTCACCTTATCAGTCCAGTTAATTTTCAGTACTCTACTGTAGCACCACATCTCCTTCGATTCCCTTCTTCTCCAGTTCCTCCCACAGTCCCTGTTTCACTACTATACATTCAATGCTGTGCTCCAAACGTACATTCTCAGTAATGTTTTCCTCAAATTAAGGCCTATATTTGGTAGCAGTAGACTTCTCTTGGTCAGGAATGCCCTCTTTGCCAGCGCTAGTCTACTTTTTGTCCTCCTTGCTCCGTCTGTCATGGGTTATTTTGTTGACTAGGTAGCAGAATTACCTAACTTCATCTACTTCGTCATCACCAATCCTGATATTATGTTTCCCGTTGTTCTCTTCGATTTACTGTTCATCCGTATTCTGCACTCACTAGACTATTTATTACGTTCATAGATCCTGTTAATTCTTCACTTTCACGGTAGATAGCAATGTCATCAGTGAATCTTTGATATCATTTCGCCTTGAATTTTAATCTTATTCTAGAACCTTTCTTTTATTTTCGTAATTCCTTCTTCGATGTATAGATTGAACGGCAGTGACGAAAGACTACATCCCAGCCTTACACCCTTTTTGACACGAGCACTTTGTTCTTATTCTTCCAGTCTTATTGTTCCTTCTTCGTTCTTGTACATATTGTACATTACCTGTCTTTCTCCAAAGCTTACGCCTATTTTCCTCAGAATTTCGAACATCTTGCACCATTTGACATTGTCGAACGCTTTTTTTCAAGTGGACAAATGCTATCAACGTGGCTTGATTTTTGTTTAGTCTCGCTTCCATTATCCATCGCATCTCTGGTTCCTTTACCTCCCCTAAGGCCAAATTTAACTTCGTCCAACACATCCTCAATTTTCTTTTCCGTTCCTCTGTATTTTATTCTTGTTAACAACTTGAATGCATGATCTGTCAACCTCATTAAGTAATATTCTAACTTGCTGGCTTTTTCAATTTTGCGAATTGTGTTAATAATATTTTTTGGAAAGTCTGGGGTATATCGCCAGACTCACGCATCCAACACACCAAAGTGAATAATCGTTTTGTTGTCACTTCTACCCAATGATTCTAGAAATTCCGATGGAATGTTATCAATCCTTTCTGCCTTATTCGATCTTAAGTCTTCCAAAGCTCTTTTAAATTCTGATTCTAGTAGCGGATTCTCTATCTCTTTCCTATCGACTCCTGTTTCTTCTTCTACCACGTCATGAGACAATACTTATCCTAATAGAGGCCGTCAATGTACTCTTTCCATTGTGCTCTTCATGCTACCACCACTGCTTTTAATTTCATCGAAGGTTGTTTTGTCTTCTTTAAGTTGAGTCAGTCTTGCCGACAATCATTTCTTTTTCAATTTGTCAATTTGTTCACATTTCTTATACAGCCATTTCGTCTTAGTCTGCCTGAACTTCCTATTTATTGTATTTCTAAGTGATTTTTATTTCTGTATTCCTGAATTTCCCTCAACATTTTTGTAGCTCTTTCTTTCATCCATCAAATGAAGTATTTCTTCTGTTACCCATCGTTTCTTCTTTGTTCCTATGATTCATCTTTCCAGCTTCTGTGATTGCCCTTTTAGAGATTTCTGCTCATTTTCAACTGAACTGCTTACCAAACTAATCATCATCACGTTAGCTATACCCTCAGAGAACTTCAATCGTTACTACTACTAAATTGTGATTTGGGTCTATATCTGTGTTGTGTACATAGTTCCGCATAGTCAGTGCGTACACAGCTTTCCCACTAGAGCGCGCCCCGCTAAGCACAACAGCGCAGACGCAGCAATCGTCCATCTCCGCACTACGAGATGACGCTGCCTTAGAGACGGACCAAATTCTGCTTCCGCCGATCCGCGTATTAATATGTAATGCAGGCAATGAGATTGCTGCTAACGTAGAACCTTTTCTCCTCGCGGATCACACTTGCACAGTGATACCTGAATGCTTGAGGTATTATAACGAGTGTACAGACCTCCGATGAGTCAGTCTGCATTTGTCTGTGTCAGTCTGCATTAGTCTGTACCAGTCTATAGTCAAGTTGCAGTCTGCGCCTAGTAAGATTATCATATTCCTGTACATAGCCATGAAGATAAATGTATAGACACTTTGTCAAGTATCAGAGATATGTGAGAATAAGATTAACGTACCAAGACCAAAGGAACTTCAGATTGTCTATTGTAAACAGCATACAGAATCAAGTTACATAATGTCTCTGTTATTTATTATTTTAATAAATGTGTGTGACCATTAATCACGTTCTGTTTAAAGATGGTCACCGTCAATCTGCTACTCTAAGCGTGCAAGTGGCATTTCTATCGTCTGACCTAACGGCAGAAGATAAAAACGCCACGATAAGACCACGAGACATATTGCTGACACTCGCCTACTTCGTTAGAGCGACGAGTCAAATAATCTGATGGTGTGTGTACCGAAGGTCTTACAGTACGCACACCACAATCTGCTTCTGAGTACACCTTAAAATCCAGTAATTTATTTCGAAATCTCTACCTGATCATGATATAATCTAACTGAAATCTTCCCTTATCTTCCGGCCTTCTCCAAGTAAATCTCCTCCTCTTGTGATTCTTTAACAGAGTATTTGCTGTTAGTATGTGAATCTATTGCAGAACTCAGTCTTTCTCCTCTCTCGTTCCTACGACCAATCCCATATTCTGTTGTAACACTTCCATCTACTCATTCCCCTATACTCGCATTCCAATCCCCCATGACTATTAGATTTCCATCTCCTGTTACAAACTGTACTACCCGTTCAATATCGTCACATACTTTCTCTACTTCTTGATGTTCTGCTTGCGACCTCGGCACGTGTTCCTACACTACCGTTGTCGGTGTTGGTTTGCTGTCGATTCTGAATAGTTCATAGTAAGTCTCCTTCTGTTCTACCTTCCTGTTCATAACGAATCCTACTCATTTTCTGCAGCTGTTGAGATTACCCTGACAAGAAACCCTTGTCTTCTGTCCATTTCACTTCACTGACCCCCACCAGGTTCAGATTGAGCCTTAGCATTTCCATTTTCAGATTTTATAGCTTTCCCACCATGTTCATACTTCTGACACAATCTGAATAAAAGTTATCAGCAATGGCAATATAAGGTTTCCGGTATAAGCTATCACTGCCATTCTCCCAAAGGCCGTGTGAAATAGGGCAGTGGATCGAATAGAGTTTTAAGCCAACTTGTTGCCCTTGGGGTGGGAAACAGCACCCAAAAGACGGAAGTATATAGACTGACCAACGGCACGAGGATGAGAAAGGCAACGGAAACCACTGCACTGAGGATACACAATATGTATCCACAGAACCTGTGGCCTCTAACTGAGAAAGCGGTGTGATGATATCTCTACTGGCAGAAGCAACGACGAAAAGAAATGAGTAACAAAAGAGAGAGTAACATTCTACGAATAGGAGCGTGGGATGTCAGACGTCTGAACGAGGTGGGGAATTTAGGAAACCTGAACAGGGGAATCGGAACCCCTACTCGAGATGTAGTGTTGGTCAGTCTAGTTAAATGGGAAGACGACAAGAATTTCAGGTCAGATGAGTAGAGGGTAACATCAACAGCAGCAGGAAATGGTGTAACAGCAGTGCAGTGGTAAGGTTGTTTTCATCAGAATCGACAGGAAATCAACACCAACAAAAATAGTTCAGGTACATATGCCGATGTCGCAAGCAGAAGATGAACATTTATTTCCATTGGAGCTTAATACCTATAACTGCATCCCAAGCTGTACGCATTTGTACTCAAATAATTACTATCAGTACTCCAGTTTCCTACGCATTGGCATATAGTGATGAAATGTGCGCTATTAAAACCACCGCAGTCCTAATTCCCATTACCATAACTTTTTCAAATGGCTCTGAGCACTATGGGACTTAACTACTGTGGTCATCAGTCCCCTAGAACTACTTAAACCTAACTAACCTAAGGACATCACACACATCCATGCCCGAGGCAGGATTCGAACCTGCGACCGTAGCAGTCGCGCGGTTCCGGACTGCGCGCCTAGAACCGCTAGACCACCGCGGCCGGCCATAACTTTTTCGTACGAATAATGTCAACTTATCCAACTACCAGCCGAAATGTACCTAAGTCCACTGTTGCCCTACAACTAATCTCTCCTCAGAGCCTCTGCACGAACATTAAACAAGGCGCCGTAATTTATTACTAGATTCGTCTGCCGCAACTGTTGACCTTCGCTGTGTTGCTCCTCTATAATCCATCTAACCATCCTTAGTGTAGTCGAAGGGGCTGGTTGAAAAGATGCCGCACTACCTAACCTGTTCTTAGTGAGAGACACGTTATGGACCTGCCATTCATTTGCTGTTATCCGTATTGACATCACTATGCAACGGACATCCTCAGATAGTACGTTCTGGCGTACCATCTTCACCACAGGCAGTCAGAGGATAATCGGATGGAAAAAAAGCATTTGAGGACAACGAACGGGTAATTCACTAGGTATAGGTACATAGTAATCTAATAATTTTAGGGGACTGGAATGCGATAGTAGGGAAAGGAATAATAGACAAATTTATGGAAGGATATGGGTTAGGTAGTAGAAATGAAAGAGGGATTAATGAAATTTAGGAGTATATTTTAGCTGTTAACAACGAAAACACTGTTCAAAAACCACAAAAGCAGTTGGTATACTTTGAAATGACCCAGAGACACATTAACATCCCAGGTGGATTACATCATGATCATACACAGATTCTGTAATCTTAGGCATACGCAGGAGCATGTATAGGTTGACTTCACAATTTGGTAATGATGGAGAACAGACCAAAATTTAAGAGAACCTTATGGAAGAAGAGGGACAGTGAAGTACTGAGGAATGCGTTTGAGTTCTCTAGGCGGTAGCAGACACTGTGATAATGAATATCACAGTATGCAGTTCAGTGCAAAAGGATTGAATAGTTGGACAAAGGAAGATGACGCGAATTCTTCAATTGATCGACGAAAGAAGGAAACAGAGAAACAGAAAGTGCGTTGATGCTGAGGAGAAATGACTGGAGATGATTTGAAGGAATAGAAAAAGAAATAGTCGTCGGATTGACTGATTCAACATAAAGAAAAATCAGGGGCGTCAACATTAAGAAGCCAACTGAAATTCCACTGTTATATACCGAAATGACAGAATGGGTAGATAGAAAGATCACGTAGACAGCCTGTGTGGTGGGGGATGAACTATGCAATCAGATGATAGAAGCAAAAACTGGATGTCACATGGAAGACACAGGAGTCCAGTATGAGAATCAGAGTTTAACGTAACAAAGCGGAATTTGGAATTTTTCGCTAGGGGTAAGATAGATACTGCCTACAGGAAAATTAAGGAGACCTTTGGAGAAAAGAGGACCACTTGCATGAATACGGGGGCGATGTTCTTGAGAACAATATCATGGAAATGGAAGAGGATGTAGATGAAGACGAAATGGGAGGTGTTATACTGCGTGAAGAGTTTGACAGAGCACTGAAAGACCTAAGTCGGAACAAGGTCCCTGGAGTAGACAACATTCCATTAGAACTACTGACGGCCTTGGGAGAGCCAGTCCTGACTAAACTCTACCATCTGGTGAGCAAGATGTACGAGACAGGCGAAATGCCCTCAGACTTCAAGAAGAATATAATAATTCCAATCCCAAAGAAAGCAGGTGTTGAGAGATGTGAAAATTACATCAGTTTAATAAGTCACAGCTGCAAAATACTAACGCGAATTCTTTACAGACGAATGGAAAAACTGGTAGAAGCCGACCTCGGGGAAGATCAGTTTGGATTCCATAGAAATACTGGAACACGTGAGGCAATACTGGCCCTACGACTCATCTTACAAGAAAGATTAAGGAAAGGCAAACCTACGTTTGTAACATTTGTAGACTTAGAGAAAGCCTTTGACAATCTTGACTGCAATACACTCTTCCAAATTCTGAAGGTGGCAGGGGTAAAATACAGGGAGCGAAAGGCTATTTACAATTTGTATAGAAAGCAGATGGCAGTTATAAAAGTCGAGGGGTATGAAAGGGAAGTAGTGTTTGGGAAGGGAGTGAGACAGGGTTGTAGCCTATCCCAGATGTTATTCAATCTGTATATTGAGCAAGCAATAAAGGAAAGAAAAGAAAAGTTCGGAGTAGGTATTAAAATCCATGGAGAAGAAATAAAAACATTGTGGTTCGCTGATGACATTGTAATTCTGTCAGATACAGCAAGGGACTTGGAAGAGCAGTTGAGCGGAATGGACAGTGTCTTGAAAGGAGGATATACGATGAACATCAACAAAAGCAAAACAAGGATAATGGAATGTAGTCGAATTAAGCCGGGTGATGCTGAGCGAATTAGATTAGGAAATGAGATACTTAAAGTAGTAAAGGAGTTTTGCTATTTAGGGAGCAAAATAACGGATGATGGTCGAAGTAGAGAGGATATTAATTGTAGACTGGCAATGGCAAGGAAAGCGTTTCTGAAGAAGAAAAATTTGTTAACATCGAGTATAGATTTAAATGTCAGGAAGTCGTTTCTGAAAGTATTTGTATGTAGTGTAGCTACGTATGGAAGTGAAACGAGGACGATAAATATTTTAGACAAGAAGAGAAAAGAAGCTTTCGACCCGTTGTGCTACAGAATAATGCTGAAGATTAGATGGGTAGATCACATAACTAATGAGGAGGTATTGAATAGAATTGGGGAGAAGAGGAGTTTGTGGCACAACTTGACTAGAAGAAGGGATCGGTTGGTTGGACATGTTCTGAGGCATCAAGGGATCACCAGTTTAGTACTGGAGGGCAGCGTGGAGGGTAAAAATCGTAGAAGGAGACCAAGAGATGAGTACACTAAGCAGATTCAGAAGGATATAGGCTGCAGTAGGTACTGGGAGATGAAGAAGCTTGCACACAATAGAGTAGCATGGAGAGCTGCATCAAACAAGTCTCGGGACTGAAGACCACAACAACAACAATCGAGTGAAGAGTTGCGTTTCTTCTGTGAGAAATAGAGGCTGCAGCAAATGTTCTAAAAGACACTGCATACTCCATGCTTATTCATCTACGGGGATATTGCCGTGCAATATGGGGACCTTTCACACAGAACTGATGGAGGAAATCGAAATACAATTCAAAGAAGGGCAGCTCGCTTGTATTACCACAATGTAATGGATGGCATGTCATGTATATAATGTGCAAGTTGTGATGGCAATCTTATAACGATTAATCTTCATTGCAGACAATTTGTATCAGCTGTTGACCATTTGAAAAATTGACATGCACCTTCACGTTCTGTCACAGTGAGAAAAATTATCCACCCCAAACATCTCCACGAAGCTGTTAAAATTGTCTCTCTGCACTGGCATTCCAATAACAATAGATCTCTCTCTCTCTCTCTCTCTCTCTCTCTCTCTCTCTCTCTCTCTCTGTGTGTGTGTGTGTGTGTGTGTGTGTGTGTGTGTGTGTAGCCACATGACTTTAGAGGTGGGTATCAGTACAGCAGGCTGGTCTAGCTTTTGCATACAATATAGCTGCGATTCTACATTTCATGGATAAGTGCGTCATAGGTTACAACAGATTTACCAAGATTCCAGCTAACCAACTGTGATTTGCCATCATTCTAACAGAATGCATGATAACTGCAAAGAGTTGGAAAATATCAGCACTACCAGGCAGTTCTAAGTTTCTGGCACCAATATGATTTTTGTCAATTTTGGTCAGTTCTGTAGAAGGAAGTGTTCATAATATACTCATAGCTAGCTTATTGAGAGTCGACGAAACTGTGTTGCACATGCCTAAATGTCTATACAATAAGTATAATATTTCAGCAGGTACTGGTTCTATGTTTTTAAGCTAACTCGTTCACTCATGTCGCACACTCACTTGTTAGCTTTAAACTTTACTCAGTACCCGGTGAAACATTCTAGTATCGTATAAACTTCATGTATAACTCACTTATTTTCATTAAAAGGCACATATAATAAACATTATTTTTATCACATTCATTTCTTACAAAACAAAATACACTCCTGGAAATTGAAATAAGAACACCGTGAATTCATTGTCCCAGGAAGGGGAAACTTTATTGACACATTCCTGGGGTCAGATACATCACATGATCACACTGACAGAACCACAGGCACATAGACACAGGCAACAGAGCATGCACAATGTCGGCACTAGTACAGTGTATATCCACCTTTCGCAGCAATGCAGGCTGCTATTCTCCCATGGAGACGATCGTAGAGATGCTGCATGTAGTCCTGTGGAACGGCTTGCCATGCCATTTCCACCTGGCACCTCAGTTGGGCCAGCGTTCGTGCTGGACGTGCAGACCGCGTGAGACGACGCTTCATCCAGTCCCAAACATGCTCAATGGGGGACAGATCCGGAGATCTTGCTGGCCAGGGTAGTTGACTTACACCTTCTAGAGCACGTTGGGTGGCACGGGATACATGCGGACGTGCATTGTCCTGTTGGAACAGCAAGTTCCCTTGCCGGTCTAGGAATGGTAGAACGATGGGTTCGATGACGGTTTGGATGTACCGTGCACTATTCAGTGTCCCCTCGACGATCACCAGTGGTGTACGGCCAGTGTAGGAGATCGCTCCCCACATGATGCCGGGTGTTGGCCCTGTGTGCCCCGGTCGTATGCAGTCCTGATTGTGGTGCTCACCTGCACGGCGCCAAACACGCATGCGACCATCATTGGCACCAAGGCAGAAGCGACTCTCATCGCTGAAGACGACACGTCTCCATTCGTCCCTCCATTCACGCCTGTCGCGACACCACTGGAGGCGGGCTGCACGATGTTGGGGCGTGAGCGGAAGACGGCCTAACGGTGTGCGGGACCGTAGCCCAGCTTCATGGAGACGGTTGCGAATGGTCCTCGCCGATACCCCAGGAGCAACAGTGTCCCTAATTTGCTGGGAAGTGGCGGTGCGGTCCCCTACGGCACTGCGTAGGATCCTACGGTCTTGGCGTGCATCCGTGCGTCGCTGCGGTCCGGTCCCAGGTCGACGGGCACGTGCACCTTCCGCCGACCACTGGCGACAACATCGATGTACTGTGGAGACCTCACGCCCCACGTGTTGAGCAATTCGGCGGTACGTCCACCCGGCCTCCCGCATGCCCACTATACGCCCTCGCTCAAAGTCCGTCAACTGCACATACGGTTCACGTCCACGCTGTCGCGGCATGCTACCGGTGTTAAAGACTGCGATGGAGTCCGCTGTGCCGTGCGTGTGATCATTGCTTGTACAGCCCTCTCGCAGTGTCCGGAGCAAGTATGGTGGGTCTGACACACCGGTGTCAATGTGTTCTTTTTTCCATTTCCAGGAGTGTATTTTTATCATACAAAGGTGAATGTAAGCAAACGGAGAGAAAATAAAATTATTCGATTATTTAACGGGCCACAAGTTCAGTGTTTTATTTTTTATAAAAGTTGAATGTAAGGAAATAAGTAAAATGGTATTTATATGTTCTCTTCCTTATGCAAAATTTTCCTATTTCTTTCTTCTTTATCGATATAAGGTTTTTATGAGCTATTGATTTTTCATGTTACTTGAGGTAAGACTTGACTATAATTCTTCCACACTGATATGTAACTTTAATTTTTTATATCTGTTAACACATTCTTTACAAATATTTTGATACCCATCTTTCCAATTTATATACTTACGAAATTCTGTAATAATTTTATAACCATAAACTGACTGCACACTTTGGTATTATCAATGGAAAAATTATAAAATTTACTGGGAAAAATAAAATTTGTAAAAAATTTGCTGAGTAAATTCTGAGTCATGAAATTCTTTACCATCTCAATTGCTAATTAGTTTTAAGTACCTATTAGGTAAAATAATTTTAAATTCATTTTTAAGTTCCAGATATATGTTTTTCTTTTTTTTCTCTCGTTGTAGATGAGACTTCCGACGTATCAGTCAAGGAACCAATATCCATATGCCTCAGATCTATCGATGAAAATCTGCATGTTGAAAACATGTTTATGGACTACTATGAATTAGGTTCAGCAAGTTCCAGGTCAGTGTCTGAAGTCGTACAGGATGTCAGAAGACGTTTATCTCTCAACATAAAATACTGTCGTGGTCAGTGTGATGATGGAACAATTAATGTCTCTCTCTCAGCTAGAGCCTAGATCTATATAAAATCGTTGTAAAGTACTTATGAAGTTCTCTTGAAAGTTTTGGAACATTTGTCAGAAGAAAACAGTGAGAGAGCTATCTGGAGGAAAGAGAGAAGTCGGTGCGTAGGCTAGTGGATATTTTTCAAACCTACATCATTCCAGATTTTATAATTTCCTGAAAATATTGATTTTTCGGCTGGATTGACAACTTTATTCTTCTTTTCAGAAGAAATCATTGTCATACCAAGAAAATAAAAATATTTTTCGAAACTTCGCCAGAAAGTTTAGCTACACGAAGAGTATATTTTGTGAATTGTGGAGTGAAACCACGAGGAAAGTAGAGAAACTGAACATTGGTTAACCAGTTTTACCTAGAAAAAGGAAGTTGCCTAAATGCTATGACAAAGGAGTGATCCTCATGCATATATAACACCGGAGGAAATGTAAAGACAAATATTTTCTTGAAATTATCGATATTGATGTGGATCTGCTAAAGCGCAGATTTGAAACGAAGGTCTCAGGACTGATTTAACAACTTGGAGCTTTCGGTATCGGATAAACTGGCGATGATCGAATTCTGCTATTATATTCGGCAGACTCTGATAAAGACAAGCTAACATTGCATAGAGTCACGTTCCAGGATGTGTGCAGAACGAATAAAGAAGAAGTGGCTAACACGTTAGACACGCAAATATTTTAAGTAGAAAAACCAATCGACCCATGCGTGAAATACAGAGTTTGTGAAGTTTGTACGGATGATTTAACTATTCCTGTTACTTTTTGTACCTCTGAGCGGTCAATTTCAGCATTTGTAAGATTTACATCGTTTTTATTGGGTAATTTTCTTTTAAGAAATGACTATAAGTACTGACGTTATGAAACCTGCAAACAAATTCTTAAGTGCAAATGACGTAAGAAGGAATGTGTTTTATATTTAAAGTTAACATGTAGTGATTATTACTGTTGTTATTTGATACATAAAGTAACTTTGTAGCATTTGTTCGAGTCAAAATCGAGCAAGTTCATTTCTACGAAACAGCAGTGGCTGTATTGCTAAGAAGTGTCATGCAACGTTCCTTTGGACATGCATCACACTTCATAATAACACAGGCACTGCTATTTCGTATTTATCCGTCAATACCAGACCCTCTATTCTCAATAAATATGTGCTTCCCGGACGCAACCGCGCAAGTGCAGGTTTAGATACATAGACGAAAACATGTGGATGATTTGGTTTGGCCGTCACTGAAGCACGGACAGCCGAAGGATCGTACTCACTTGATACTAAAATTGGAACGATACAGAAAAGGTTAGCATAGCTCCTGCGCAAGGATGACAGCTGAAAAAAAGGCGATTAATGCGACTTCTCGCTTGAAACGGGACATCAGGGTTCGAGTCCCGAACCGGCCAAATTTTCATTGTCGTCATTCCAATAAACAGGTTTACGTGTGTTGAGAATATTCATTACAGTAATTTATCCTTACAAACCAAACTCGCTAGCGTGACAGCCCTTGTTGGCCAGGGCGTCATAGAAACTATTGTGTGGCCACACACTTGGTCAGTGCGTCTCTTTGGTCCCAGAACTGCCCCAGTAATCATATCCTTTATTGTGCTGGTATATTTTACTTTATCACAGCGCATTCCTTTATGACACAGGTAGTGTTCGTAAAATGTTATAAATAAAAGTAAATAAAAGGTAGAGATTTTAAAAAATATCGAAATTACGCTGAAAACTTATACCACATTAGGCTATTGATATGTACCCACAGAAATTTTGGAATTTCAGCGCCTGTGCATTGTACCCTGCATGTTGCTACAACAGATCATTGCTACAGGCATCAACTTGTTTAAATTTTCGGACATAATTACTTACGGCGATTACCCATTGTGCAGTATGAGGGGCAGGGAGTTTTAGGAAGTAACAACATAATGGAAAATCCAGTTGCTTTCTGTCACAATTCCTTTCCGTAAGTTAAGTGTATCTCTGATTCACACATGAATATAAAGGGCAGAGCGTCTCGAGAAATTCCTATCAAACCTGCATTGCACAGTAATTGACCTGTTGTACGGTATGATATTACTTGCCCATGTGTGGGTACTTCCCTCAGGTTCGCATACGGCAAATTCACCCGCTCGCAGGCTCGCTACCACTGGTGTCGACGTAAGCACTCCCCGTCAACTGGTGAGCGAGGCTCGGAGCTGTTGACAGGCAGACCACCTGTCACGGGCTGGACCACTTCACTAGCCGTGCATGCTACACAGACCGACCAAAACGTTCCGTGTCGCTCCGTCTACAGCCCCGTACTGTAGTCGACTTAACTCGTCACCTAATGCTCGCAACATTACTGGCATTCCCGCTACAGGAAGGATCAGACAGCGACGAATCGAGACCAACGTTGTTAAAACTGTATGTCCGCCTAGGCTTGTATTACTGACAGGGTAATAATTATTGAACTATAGAAAATAAAATGTTGTAACTTATGGTGTGCCTTAGGACAGGATTGGCCGTGGTGCACGATGGGAATTAGTACGCGTGGTATGGTTTGGTTTACCGACGAAGCCCACTTTTGTTTGGATGAGTTCGGCAATAAACAAAACTGGCGCTTTTGGGAGACCGAGAACACGTATTTCGCAATAGAAAAGTCTTTTCATCCTCAACGGGTGACTGTGTGGTGTGCAATGTTCAGTTACGGAATAATCAGTGCGGTATTGCCTGATGGAACGGTGACTACCACACGGTACGTGAATATTTTGGAAGATGATTTGATATCTGCTATCCAGAGTGACCCTGATTTCGACAATGTGTGGTTCATACATGTCAAAGCTCGACCCCATCGAAGCAGGAGAGTGTTGAGGTCCTGGAGGTCCACTTTGGGGACCGCATTCTATCTTTGGGACACCCAGAGGGCACTGGCATGGAACTGGATTGGCCTCCTTACTGTCCGGATCTGAACACATGCCACTCCTTTTTGTGGGGCTATATTAATGGCAAGCTGTACAGCAAGAACGCCAAAACCGTTGCTGAGCTGAAAACAGCCATTCAGGAGGTCGTCGACAGCATCGATGTTCCGACACTTCAGTGGGTCATGCGGAATTTCGCTATTCGTCTGCGCCATATCATCGCCAATGATGGCCGGGACATCGAACATCTCATACCTAAATCCGACTATCTGTAGTGACATATTGAACAAAGTGTGTGCACGCAGTAGTTTGTAACTAATTTACGTTTCTTTTGATATACAGGGTGTTACAAAAAGGTATGGCCAAACTTTCAGGAAACATTCCTCACACACTGTAGTGTTGGCAGAAGAGCCAACACTGTGTTTCTAGAGGAGGCCGAAAAGCACGCGTTTAATTACACGCTGACTGGCGTGAGGTCTGGAACAGGACAATATCTTGAGAATTACAAATAAAGTACGTAGATGATGTAATACTTAACTTTAATCCACAATTGTAGAACATCTCTCTTGATGATACATGCTTCACATAATAAATATCAATTGAATACGGCGCCTTGCTAGGTCGTAGCAAATGACGTAGCTGAAGGTTATGCTAACTATCGGCTCGGCAAATGAGAGCGTATCGGTCAGTGTAGCTTCGCTAGCAAAGTCGGCAGTACAACTGGGGCGAGTGCCAGTACGTCTCTCTAGACCTGCCGTGTGGTGGCTCTCGGTCTGCTATCACTGACAGTGGCGACACGCGGGTCCGACGTATACTAACGGACCGCGGCCGATTTAAAGGCTACCACCTAGCAAGTGTGGTGTCTGACGGTGACACCACATACACAAAGAAAGAAAATATGTTATGTGAACATGTGTCCGGAAACGATTACTTTCCATGTTAAAGCTCATTTTATTTCTTCAAATCACATTAATCATGGAATGGAAACACACGGCAACAGTACGTACCAGAGTGACTTCAAACACTTTGTTACAGGAAATGTTCAAAATGTCCTCCGTTAGCGAGGATACATGCATCCACCCTCCGTCGCATGGAATCCCTGATGCGCGGATGCAGCCCTGGAGAATGGCGTATTGTATCACAGCCGTCCACAATACGAGCACGAAGAGTCTCTACATTTGGTACCGGGGTTGCTAGACAAGAGCTTTCAAATGCCCCCATAAATGAAAGTCAAGAGGGTTGAGGTCAGGAGAGCGTGGAGGCCATGGAATTGGTCCGCCTCTACCAATCCATCGGTCACCGAATCTGTTGTTGAGAAGCGTACGAACACTTCGACTGCAATGTGCAGGAGCTCCATCGTGCATGAACCACATGTTGTGTCGTACTTTTAAAGGCACATGTTCTAGCAGCACAGGTAGAGTATCCCGTATGAAATCATGATAACGTGCTCCATTGAGCGTAGGTGGAAGAACATGGGGCCCAATCAAGACATCACCAACAATGCCTGCCCAAACGTTCACAGAAAATCTGTGTTGATGACGTGATTGCTCAATTGCGTGCGGATTCTCGTCAGCCCACACATGTTGATTGCGCAAATTTACAATTTCATCACGTTGGAATGAAGCCTCATCCGTAAAGAGAACATTTGCATTGAAATGAGGATTGACACATTGTTGGATGAACCATTCGCAGAAGTGTACCCGTGGAGGCCAATCAGCTGCTGATAGTGCCTGCACACACTGTACATGGCAGGGAAACAACTGGTTCTCCCGTAGCACTCTCCATACAGTGACGTGGTCAACGTTACCTTGTACAGCAGCAACTTCTCTGACGCTGACATTAGGGTTATCGTCAATTGCACAAAGAATTGCCTCGTCCATTGCAGGTGTCCTCGTCGTTCTAGGTCTTCCCCAGTTGCGAGTCATAGGCTGGAATGTTCCGTGCTCCCTAAGACGCCGATCAATTGCTTCGAACGTCTTCCTGTCGGGACACCTTCGTTCTGGAAATCTGTCTCGATACAAACGTACCGCGCCAAGGCTATTGCCCCGTGCTAATCCATACAACAAATGGGCATCTGCCAACTCCGCATTTGTAACCATTGCACTGACTGCAAAACCACGTTCGTGATGAACACTAACCTGTTGATGCTACGTACTGATGTGCTTGATGCTAGTACTGTAGATCAATGAGTCGCATGTCAACACAAGCACCGAAGTCAACATTACCTTCCTTCAGTTGGGTCAACTGGCGGTGAATCGAGGAAGTACAGTACATACTGACGAAACTAAAATGAGCTCTAACATGGAAATTAAGCGTTTCCGGACACATGTCCACATAACGTCTTTTCTTTATTTGTGTGTGAGGAATGTTTCCTGAAAGTTTGGCAATACCTTTTTGTAACACCCTGTAGTTCAATAGTTGTCACCCTGAATACGTATGTCTGAAAGAGAAGACCCTGCTAATGATGCTCCACAGCTGAACGACACACTTCGATATTTACTGGCTCACTGTGAATTCCTTGACGTCAGGTATATTAGGCAGAGCACCAATAGTGAAATAAGAAAATCTGTGCCCGGTCACAACTAGAAACCGGTATTTATAGGGAGTGGCCGCCTACTATATTATATTAAAGACAAGGTGTACATCAATAACCCCAAAACATTTGCTGAGTTGAAAACAGCCATTCAGGAGGTCGTCGACAGCATCGATGTTCCGACACTTCGGCTATCCGTGCACACTCCTCGGACCAACATAAAGTTCCTTATGTCACAATGTGTACTTCCCTATATCTAAGTCAATTACATTCACATCTACAGTCCGAGCACGCTTCAACGACCTATCCAGACTTCCATGTATCACAAAGTCTACAACCTCTACTCTCACAAATTTTGTGATTCCTGTACGGAGAGAGATACTTTAGCACGTCGAGGCATGGATACATAATGGATGGTTAGATTGCGTTTATACAGTGCTGTTCCTTGAGATTAAATATCCTGCCTACAGTTCTGACTTGGCCCCACCCGATTTTCGTCTGTTTCAAGAACTTAAATAAAACCTTGCAGGACTTCATTTTGACAGCGGTGAATCAGTGCAATCGGAAATGAGATTGTGGCTCCGTCAACAAAATCACTCAACAGTGACGGTATCAACAAATTGGTCTCTCGTTTGATAGAGGTGTACTCGTTGCCAGGATGACTATGTTGAGCAATAAATTGTAGACTGAAAGAATAAAGAAGTAGAATGCTAATGACGATTGTTTTTTGTAAAAAGCTTTAAACTTTTTGATGTAAAATATTTGGAGGCATTACTTATAAGCACATTCTCGTATATGCCAGTATATACACTGAAGCGCCAAACGAACTTGTACAGGCATGCGTATTCAAGTACAAATAGAATACGACGCTGCGGTCGGCAACGCCTATATAATACAACAAGTGTTTGGCAAAGTTGTTAGATCGGTTACTGCTGCTACAATGGCAGGTTATCAAGATTTAAGTGAGTCTGAACCAGGTGTTAAAGTCGGATCTCGAGCGATGAGACACAGCATGTCCAAGTTAGCGATGAAGCGTGGATTTTCCCGCACGACCATTTCACGAGTGTATCTTGAATATCGGGAATCAGGTAAAACATCAAGTCTCCGATATCGCTGCGGCCGGAAAAAGATCCGGCAAGAAAGGGACCAACGACGACTGAAGAGAATCTTTCAACGTGACGGAGGTGCAACCGTTCCGCAGTTTGCTGCAGATTTCAATGTTGGGCCATCAACAAGTGTTAGTGTGCAAACCATTCAACGAAACATCATCGATAAGGGATTTCGGAGTCGAAATCCACTCGTATACCCTTGATGGCTGCACGACACAATGCTTTGCGCCTCACCTGGGCCCGTCAACACCGACTTTGGACTGTTGATGACTGGAAACATGCTACCTGGTCTGACGAGACGCGTTTCAAATTGTATTGAGCGGATGGACGTGTATGGGTATGCAGGAAACCTCATAAATCCAGCCGTGCGGGATTAGCCGAGCGGTCTCAGGCGCTGCAGACATGGACTGTGCGGCTGCTCCCGGCGGAGCTTCGAGTCCTCCCTCGGGCATGGGTATGTGTGTTCGTCCTTAGGATAATTTAGGTTAAGTAGTGTGTAAGCTTAGGGACTGATGACCTTAGCAGTTAAGTCCCATAAAATTTCACACACACACATAAATCCATGGACCCTGCGTGACAGCAGGGGACTATTCAAGCTGTAGGTGGCTCTGTAATGGTTTGGGGGTTGTGTGCAGTTTGAGTGATATGAGACTCCTGGTAAGTCTAGATGCGACTTTCACAGCTGATACGTACGTAAGCATCCTGTCTGATTACCTATAACCATTCATGTCCATTGGGCGTTCCGACGGACTTGCACAATTCCAGCAAGACAACGCGATACCCCACACGTCTAGAATTGCTACACAACAGGTCGAGGAACACTCTTCTGATTTAAAACATTTCCGCTGGCCACCATACTTCCCAGACATGAACATTATTGAGCATATTTTGGATCCGTTGGATCGTGCTGTTCAGAAGAGGTCTTCACCCCATCATATGGACTTATGAACAGTCCTGCAGGATTCATGGTGTCAGTTCCCTCCAGCACTACTTAAGACATTAGTCAAGTACTTGCCAACTCGTGTCGCGGCACTTTGGCGTGCTCGAGGGGGCTCTGCACAATATTAGGCAGGTGTACAAATTTCTATGGCTCTTCAGTGTATGCCGGCCGAAGTGGCCGTGCGATTCTAGGCGCTACGGTCGCAGGTTCGAATCCTGCCTCGGGCATGGATGTGTGTGATGTCCTTAGGTTAGTTAGGTTTAACTAGTTCTAAGTTCTAGGGGACTAATGACCTCAGAAGTTGAGTCCCATAGTGCTCAGAGCCATTTGAACCATCTTCAATGTATGAGATGAGGGATGCCTTAGTCAATTACCTTATCTTTACACATACGTCTTATCAAGGGCTGATTAGTTTTAGCGAAGAAAAGTAAGTTTATGTACAGTTCTACACATTAACTTTTTCTGAAAATCGTCAAATTCTGTAGATTTCAAATTTCATTTATATTCCTTTCTTGCAGAATCTAAACATATGCTCACGTCTAGAGATTCTGCCGGCGTCACTGCACTGTCAATATGGAATACAGTCGTTTCAGAAATACCAAACGAATTTGTTGTCATTTTATGGACTTGTGCAAATTTTTATTATTCATGGTTCCTTCGCTGTTAGCCAAATCAGTAAAAAACTTCAGTACATTCGATGCTAGAATTTCATACTGTTTTCGAATATGTTTGTGCCCTTTGCGCACACCAACTGCGGTAACACTACATGTCGGTTCCTGCTTCTGCATTTCGCACCATTCCGCGGAAGACCGAAACTACACGCGAAAGCACGATGTCGCACGGGAGCGCTGAACATCCAGCCGGCGCCGGACTACTGCACCTGTTAAGAATGTGGCAACAAAGCACTGTAGGCGGAGGAATGACGGCGCTTAGCGCCTATGGACCGCAGGCAGCGAGTGTGACCATCAGCTGTCTAATTCCGTGACGTCCACTTGAGTCATTTTCTTTTTCTGTTCCGCACTCAGGTAGAACAAAGGAAAACCGACTACGTGCAATCGTTCGTACAAGTCCTAATGCCTCTCATCTTACCTTCGTAGTTTTTAACGTAAAATGTACATTGGGGAGAGTAGACTCGGCCTCTAATCGGCTTCAGACACCGGCTCCGAAATAATACCTTGCGAAAAGAGCATCGTCTTTTATCCAGTGGTTCCCAGTTGGGTTCACGAAGTATCTCCCTAATAAATGGTTCAAATGGCTCTGAGCACTATGTTACTTAACTTCTGAGGTCATCAGTCCCCTAGAACTTAGAACTACGTAACCCTAATTAACCTAAGGACATCACACACATCCATGCCCGAGGCAGGATTTGAACCTGCGACCGTAGCGGTTGCTCGGTTCCAGACTGAAGCGCCTAGAACCACTCGACCAATATTTTAAAACCATACTTTGCTGATTACATGTTTTGTATCATGTTGGATTTCTGGGATGATTTTTTTTTTCCTTTATTGGATTTCGATTCCCCCCAAATGGGGGGGGGGGGGGGGGGTACTGGCAGCAGCTTAGTACGCAGCCCTTCAGGCTACAGAATTTTTAAAACATAAGAAGATAAGAAGAAATAAAAACAGGGGATAAAACGGTGACGTAAAATGTAAAATGGCGGAAAATTGTGAAAAGTTAAAACATAAAACTAATGGTGGGCGATGATAATAAAGTACACAGGAAGCAGACAGGGAAAAAGTAGTCAGACAATTAAAAAACACGGCGACAGCCTGGATCCTGTTCACAAGAGATATTAAACAAAAATCACACTCTGCGACAGCTTCGTGTCCGTTCGCAACACTTCGGAAAAGACGCACAACACTTAACAATCACTGGGAACACTGCACTAAAAGGTCTGCACGAAGATGACACACCACAGGTAAGGGCAAATGGGAGGAGTGGGGGGAAGGAAATACGTAAGGCGGGGGGGAGGGGGAGAGAAACGACGAAGGGAGAGGACTCAGAAGGAGGTAGCAGGGCACAAAGGTAAACGCAAAAGGACTCTGGGGAGAGAAGGAGGCAGACAGAGGGTAGGCGGGGAAAAAACAGGATGGAGGGGGGGGGGGAGGACCTGGGATGAATAAATTGTCATATATGATAGCATGTTTATAGATGACGAATGTCAACTGTCTTGCACAGGAGGGAGTAATGCCACCAACCTGCAGACCTATATACTAGCCATGGGATTTTTATAACTATCGCTAAGTTAAAAACTTTATTTTTTTACACTTCAGAATCACAGTCTCCTTCTGGAAACCAATCTGAAATTGCATAACTGGTTCGATAGTGTCATGTACGACTTCATACACAACGGTAGGAACAGGTGGGCTGCAGAGTGGCATTGCAACTGTCGCCGTGGGAAAGCTGGGCAGGAACGGAAATGATTAGCGAACGACTTAACACAGCAAACAAGAGATTTAGTTAGCTCGTACTTCTCCTAGCATATGAAGACTCATTACAATTAATGCAGTAAGAAACAGTCCAGCCATCACAAGGAGGATGAGGCTCCCTAAATTAAGCACGAGCCATGATGTTGTAGTAAGAAGGCTCCAAGTGCGTGCGTGTGGGCTGCCTCGCTGCCACCGCCCGTCCTACACTGCAGCGGCAGAGGGCGCTTTCGTAGTCCAGGGCTGGTGCAGGCGCGGCTGAGCGGGACAGCAGCGCACCACTGGGTGTGCCGGGTACCGCACGACCGCTGTCCATGCCTGACGGAAACTTGAAGCTCCGGTGAGAATCGATACATGATACCACAGATTCACAGCATAATTCATGGAATGAGATTTTCACTCTTCAGCGGAGTGTTCGCTGATATGAAACTTCCTGCCAGATTAAAACTGTGTGCCCGACCGAGACTCGAACTCGGGACCTTTGCCTTTCGCGGGCAAGTGCCTTACCAACTGAGCTACCCAAGCACGTCTCACGACTCGTCCTCACAGCTTCGGTTCTGCCAGTACCTCGTCTCCTACCCCCCAAACTTTACAGAAGGAGAGCTTCTGTAAAGTTTGGAAGGTCCCGAGTTCGAGTCTCGGTCTGGAACACAGTTTTAATCTGCCAGGAAGTTTCATATCAGCGCACACTCCACTGCAGAGATAATATCTAATTCTGGAAACATCCCCCAGGCTGTGGCTAAGCCATGTCTCCGCAGTATCCTTTCATTCAGGAGTGCTAGCTCTGCAAGGTTCGCAGGAGAGCTTCTGTAAAGTTTGGAACGTAGGAGTCGAGGTACTGGCGGAAGTAAAGCTGTGAGGAGGGAGCGTGAGTAGTGCTTGGGTAGCTCAGTTGGTGGAGCGCTTTCCCGCGAAAGGCAAAGCTCCCGAGTTCGAGTCTCGGTCCGGCACACAGTTTTAGTCTGCCAGGAAGTAGCATAAATCATGATTAACTTTGAGACAATGTCACTGTATGCAGGCCATGAATTAAAATTAATTTTCTGAAAAAGAAATATTTATGTAACTGAACAAAGTTTGTTCTCCACAAGTCTTCGGAAGGAACGATGTATTTGCGCGAAAGGTCAATTCTTTAGACGTTCTCAGCACCCTGAGTATATTTGTTTCGAATATTTACGTGACAACTACAGTTCATCTTACTATGGCTCTGAGCACTATGGGACTTAACATCTATGGTCATCAGTCCCCTAGAACTTAGAACTACTTAAACCTAACTAACCTAAGGACATCACACAACACCCAGCCATCACGAGGCAGAGAAAATCCCTGACCCCGCCGGGAATCGAACCCGGGAACCCGGGCGTGGGAAGCGAGAACGCTACCGCACGACCACGAGATGCGGGCTCCATCTTACTGTTCGAAGGAAATTAAAGACATATAACGAAGTAGGTGAAAGAGTTAATATAAAAAGATTAGGACTAACTTTATAACACTTTACTAATACAAGTCGTTTGAGTACTTGTTTCTACCTTGTTATCGCCTCCTATTGCTTTACTTGCCTTAATAACGCTCCTATGCCTACCAGTTTAGAAACCGAAAAAATACAAATAAAAAATCCGCAGAATGCAACTAGGAACAAACAGTAGTTCTTCACTCCACAGCTTTGCTCGCTACACCACAGGCGCTTTCGTTCAACAGCTTTTATCTAATTGGTGAATTAGAATCTCTCGACAAAAATTCTTCCTCCGATTTCTAGAAAAATATGTGGTGTACCCCATAAAAGTTGATGGAAAATACTCAGCTGACTATAGATCCCTTCAGTGCCGCGTCGATCGTGCACATGGACTTTAGGGGTAGTTTTCTCAAAAACGGGGTGGGCCTGCGGGGATTGAGCAAAAATTTCTTAAAATCTCTCATTTTACGTTGCACTTCTAAACAAGCGATCTGCCAAATGTGAGCGTTGTCTGAGCCCTTCCCCTTTTCAGTTGCTTGGACCCTATAATTATCGCCGGCCGGTGTGGCCGAGCGGTTCTAGGCGCTTCAGTCTGGAATAGCGCGACCGTCACTGACGCAGGTTCGAATCCTGCCTCGGGCAGGGATGTGTGTGATGTCCTTAGGTTAGTTAGGTTTAAGTAGTTCTATGTTCTAGGGGACTGATGACCTCAGATGTTAAGTCCCATAGTGCTCAGAGCCATTTGAACCATTTGAACCTATAATTATCCGTCGCCACTCAGTTGGTGTCGCTGAGACACAGGAGTATTTGCCTCGTGTTGGAGGCGATGACTGACATTTTGTCTTCTCTTCCGTCAACTTGAGGCACCGTTGAAGGGGACTCACCCTGAACGCAGCAACTGAGGGGACCTCATGCCGAACATGTCGTCGCCTGACGTCTCAGGATAGTCATCGACTGATGGCATCTGCCCGTGCATGGGTAGCTGTGGCTCCTTTGGCTCACTCTAATGTCAACACAACACCGAAGGGATGTGGTGAGGGACACTTTGAAGCAAACGTTTCAATCAGGTGACCTGAGTGATCTGAGCTAACTGTCGTTTAAAATATCAAGTATCATTCGATGTGCCCGTAATCTTCCAACACTATTTACCATTTGTAGTACTTTTTTATGGTTATAGTTCCACTTACATAATAAAGAACAAAGTTTTTATAATAACACAACTCTACAAAAATATATTTTTGTTGTTGCCAGGGGTATTTGAACGTATTCTGGGTGTGTTTGGTAAGCTGAATCTGAATCTGGAAACGGATTTCTCAATTGGCTCTAGTTTCTTAGGTACAATCTATCTCTGACGTGTAGCGTTTAATGGTTAGATTATCAGTAAATCGGTTGTGAATTCCATAATTCTGTATGCCTATTCATTTTGCATTCTGTGATTGCGTGTGTACAAATGTACGAATATCATGAACTTGTATTCTGTTCTAACTGAGTATCATTATTCACTTGACTCTCGGTACATCATGGCTCCCTATGGACAGTCAGTTCTTCTCCTTTTCGCAGACATTCTGACGGAAAAAAGTCGCAACAGCATAAAGTAAATAATACAGAGTAATGAAATTTTGGGAATACTTTTCTCTAGGGAACATATTTGATGAACGTTGCAAGATCACAGGTTAATGTAAGCGCTTATGTGAAATTTTGGTACATTTTTAACCGGTGTATCCCCCAAAATGTTGAATGCAAGCATGCAAACGAGCATTCATTGTGTTGTAAAGCTGCTGGATGTGAGTTAATCGGATGGAGTTTCATGCCTGCCGCACTTGGCCGGTCAATACAGGTACGGTTAATGCCGGTTGTGCCTGATTAACTAGAGTTGTCGTCCGATGAAGACCCTTATGTGCTCGACAGGAGACAGATTTGGTGATCAAGCAGGCAAAGGCAACATGTCGACATTCTGTAGAGCAGGTTGGGCTACAACAGCGGTACCTGGGCGAGCGTTATCCTATTGGAAAACTCCCCTTGAGTGCTCTTCATGAATGGCAGAATAACAGGTCGCATCACCGGACAGACGTACAATTCTACAGTCAGGGCGGGTGCAATAACCACGAGAGTGCTTCTGTTGTCATACAAAATCGCATACCAGACCATAACTAAAGCTGTGGGTTCACTGTGTCTAGCACACAGACAGGTTGGTTCAGGCCCTCAACTGACCTACTCCTAACAAATCCATTGTCATTAGTGGCACCGGGGCAGAAGCAGCTTTCATCAGAAAACGTAACAGACCTCCACCCTGTCCTCCAATGAGCTGCCGCTTAACACCACTGAAGTCGTAGATGGCGGTGGTTTGGGGTCAGTGGAGTTCACGCAACAGGGTGTCTGGCACGGAGCTTTCCTTGAAGTAACCGACATGCAATAGCTAGTTATGGCACTGTGGTGCCAATTGCTGCTCAAATTGCTTCTACACATGCGGTTAGATATGCCAGAGACTTAAGCCGAACATGACGATCTTCTCTCTCAGCATTGCCACGTGGCCGTCCGAAGCCCGGTCTTTCGACCGCATATTCCTGTGACCACCTCTGCCAGCAGTTTTGTACAGTGGCTACATACCTGCCAAGTCTTTCTGCAGTATGTGAGAAGGAACGCCGCCCGGAGTGGCCGTGCGGTTCTAGGCGCTACAGTCCGGAGCCGAGCGGCCGCTACGGTCGCAGGTACGAATCCTGCTTCGGGCATGTATGTATGTGCTGCCCTTAGGTTAGTTAGGTTTAATTAGTTCTAAGTTCTAGGCGACTGGTGACCTCAGAAGTTATGTCGCATAGTGCTCAGAGCCATTTTTTGAGAAGGAACATCCAGCCTCGTTCAAACTCAGTGGAGTGTCGGTAATGGCCTCTTTGTCGCCTTAAAGGCATTCTTGACTAACCAGAATGAGATTTTCACTCTGCAGCGGATTGTGCGCTGATATGAAACTTCCTGGCAGAATAAAACTGTGTGCCCGACCGAGACTCGAACTCGGGACCTTTGCCTTTCGCGGGCAAGTGCTCTACCATCTGAGCTACCGAAGCACGACTCACGCCCGCGAAAGGCAAAGGTCCCGAGTTCGAGTCTCGGTCGGGCACACAGTTTTAATCTGCCAGGAAGTTTCATTCTTGACTAACATCAACTCTCCATGTCCAGTCTAAAAGTTAATAACGCAAATGACCGTTGCAGTGTGTATTTGAAGCTAATCTGATTTGCGTCCTCATAGCGGCCCCACTAGCGGAAATCTTAGCGACTGGCGGGAAATTTAAGTAGACAACATCTTCCAGATGAAATACGCCCATCACCCTTCGTTCGTGCTGCACAATTCCTTGTTGGTGTTGCGATTTCTTTCCGCCGATCCAGGTGGCGTTGGACTCCGTTCATGAATCTTGGCACTCTTCAACGGATTGATCAAAAACTGAAATCTCTAAGTGATCTTCTTCATCAGCAATTACATTGAAGGTATTATCATCTGCTGTGTTCTCGAGTTTCGAGAAAGATATAATCTGGTTATTTTCTTTTACTGAACTGTGACAATTTTACTGCGTATGTTTTTGTTGTTGACTCTTTCATTCACAGAACGCTTCTAAATTTGGTATGCAGTTTCTTAAATGATGTGCCAGAATTTTCCAGAATTTCCCTCTCGGCCTGTGTCTTTCTGATGCCCAATTAAATTACAAATCAAGCGCAGTAAGTAAAATAAAACCATTAACGTTTATTTGACATGTCGGAAATTACTTCCAGCTGTTTCATGCGAACAATATCAGAGCAGTCGGGACTGATTATTTAGCAGTAAAGCAAGTGGCTGGAAACCGAAAGGTCGCAAGATTCCCGTTCGGACCACAGATTTTTCCAGTCTGCCTTTAACCCGGCCTTCACCTCTCATCCATGTAGAGATTCACCAGAAATGACAAGTGGTTCAGGTCCCACGTTGAACTGTACGTCCTCTTTCCCAACTGGATATCTGCGGCAGGTTAGGAAAATGCAAGTTACCATAGTGGCGTCACACAGAAAGACTTGCACATGCCACTGAACCACACCAAATTACTGTTCTCTTTGAGCGAATGAATTATTTCTGAGCCGTGGAGGGACTGGTGCCAGGGATATCTTTGGTTAGGCACTATCGATTCCCTCTGGCAGAAGTTTGTCTTTGGAGCCCGGGCTGCCTCAGGATGCAGGGGGCAGTACGGAGTGGTAAAGGGACAACAAAGTTGGGCACGGCACGCGGAAGTGCGCGTGTTAGCGAGACGTTGGAGAGACGGCAGCGAGCACGGTGTGCCTGAGTGCGGGCGGCAGTTAGCGCTTGATCATACTGGGTCAGTAACAGCGGGCCGGCGCTGTGGCTTCTTGGCGACCCCGTGAAGCTATGCATGTGCTCGCTTCCGTGAAGGAACACGCTGTTACTATCGAACTAAGCAACATCTGGTGTCTTCGCCACATCGATCCAGCAGCTGGCATCAAGTTACGTAATTCAAGTCCTACCAACGATTAGTGAAATATAATGATGATTGCTCTTGAGGCAGCAAAGCGTTGCAAGGACTGCGATGTGATATTTCATGCCTCTTATTAAGTGTGTGCTTCGCTCCTTAATAGTATTGTTCTTATTTCAGCTGGCAAGTGTCTAAAACATTGATACGTGCGCGCAGCCTTACCGAACGATCTGTATTCCGTGTCTAAAGATTACCGTGTGGTACCTTACAGGCCCACTTAAGGTGCTCCATGTGATGCTTGAGTTTTAATGAGCCAGTTCCGTTTGCATCATTCGTGTACGTGGTTCTGCTTAGAGGAATGAAATTAGTTACATTATTCTCAATTTTATCGAAGTAGTTTTCTGTATAAGTTTGAGTGTTAAGGTGAAGGAAGGGTTGTTTAGTTCAGTGTTGTAGCTTCTGATTTATGTTTCAGAGGTCAGAATCAGTGGGCCACCGAAATGCAGAGCCTCTCCTTTTAAATTACTAGCGGTCGTACGGGCGGCGGACTTCGCCTGAAATCGCGTGTGTTGTTTGGTTCCGATTTTGGTGCTCTGAACGGGGTGGAAGTGCAAACGGAGTCCACATCTTAATTCGAAGGTAAGTAGTCAGTCGCCCTCACCGTTCGTGGCCAAGTCGCGACCTCACAATCTTGGGCCTCAGTTATTGTATAAGCTGCAGTTTTCTAATACTTGTGGTGGCTCTGCAAGGTTCCTTGGTTAAATGCTTCAGATATTTGTCTTATGAATTTTGAGGGATTTCTAGAAGAATGTGTCTTAATGGAAACCGTTTTCTAAAATTGCGGTGGAATTCAGCCTTAGTGGCGTATGTCAATTTTGATGGAAAAATAAATGGGTTATTATTGATCAAACTGTCTATAACCTTGTTAAGTTGTTTGGTAATATCACGCCCGGGAGGGGCGGTTTTCAATCTATGTGTAAATAATAATTGATTTCCTGGTTGTTTGATGTTAAGTTTATTTTAAATGATTTACTTGGCCCGAGTGGCGTTCTTTTTAATGTTTGCAAAGCGATTAATCCGCTTGTGGTTTCATATAACAATCAGTATGTAAAATTGGCCTGAGAGGCGGGTTTTTAAATTTTTTTAAAGAGATTAATTCATTTGTGGTTTTATATGACAAGCAGTTTGTAGAGTTTGCCTGTGCGGCGTTTCTTAAAGAAATTATCTGATTTATGATCGTAATTCTCTTAATGATTTATTTATGATGCAAATAAATATGTTGAAATGAAATGGTCACTGTATGGGTTAAGTCCTTCCACTCCCTTTGTATTAAAGGTTAAGGAAATTGCAGTTCAAATTAGAAAATACGTACCAATTTCCTGGAAATGAACTGAAGGTAACGAAATTTTCATTGCAACAAGAACTAACTTTCCACGACAATAGACCTCTAAGATGGTCAATCGTGCGTCACAAAAGGAAATCGTCTGACGCGCTCTGGTTCCTGTCCACCTGTCTTAGAGTCACCGAGACAACAGCTGGACAACGTGATTTGTTGAATAAGTAAACATTCAGTGAAGAGAACTGGAGAACATAACTTGCCTACATGAGGTAAGGAATGATTTTATCACTCAGAAGTAATACAGTGAGAAATCCAAGCTCCTTTTTTTTCAGAGGTCTTAATCTTATCCTCTTGATCCCAAATTTCAGTAGGTCTACTTTTATATTGAGTGGAACCTGAGTAGGTGTAACGTAAATCAAGATCAGAAAAATTTAAACAATTTAATAGGCCTAAGCACAATCAGATCAAAAGCATCCAGTCAATCCTACGCAATGCTGATTGACCACTAGAAGACGTGAAGGGTAGAGCCGCCAGTGTATGAGAAGGCGGAGTATTTTACTGTCGATAGAGGAGCAGAAATCACAGAAAGAATCGGTGAGGTAATCGGAGTGACTCCGAACGTGGACTTGTCACTAGATGTCACCTGAGTGACAACCCGTCTACAGCACTCCACACCGGCTGTTGGCGGTGAGGTCGTGAAGTGCAAATGTGAAGGAACGAACGCGTATAAACCAAGATCGGGCAGAGCTCCGGCACTAACGGACAGGAGCTGTCGAGCACTGCAGAGCGTGAGTGTAAAAGAACTGCATGAAATCAGCGGAAAGAATCACACATGACTTCCACAGTGCTATTTGCAGTCCAGCTAGCACAATGACTGTGCCATCTGAGTTAAAAAGAATAGAATACAATGGTCGAGCAACTACTAGTGAGCCACACATTTCTGTTAAGTGACGCCTGAAGGGGTGTAAAGAGAGAAGCCACGCAGTACGCCGTGGGGAATGATACGGGCCTCGAGAATATTTTCTACCATCACGTGTGTTACCGAAAGTGAAGTTCGGATTAAGCACTGTTATAGAGTTGATGTGCTTTTCGTTGTAAGGGTGTGGTTACTTTACTGCGCTTAAATAAATGCACAGTGTGGAACGACTGGAATACATTTAACAGCATTTGAAAAGCGACAACCCGTTCGGCCGGTGTCTGTTCATTGGTATTTGATAAATAATTCGATTATACACGAGGTGAACTACGTGAGCTCTGCTCATACACATTTTAATACGGATTAATGCGATCACAGTGGTTGTATGTGCAGATATCATCTGATCTTTATGTAATTTAGCGTGAACCTGACTGTTTCATTTACTTTCGTGGGTGAGCTTTATAATAGGAGCTGAAAGCATTCGTTTCAGATGACGGAACTCTGCCCAACGGGAGATGGAAGTCGGAGTCGTGCTATAGAAAGTATACTCGGCTGATAAATACCTCCCCGCGGTCCAAAACTAACGGAGAAACAACCCTGACATGTTAAAAGTTCAAAAGATATCACGGTATTGACGAAAAGCTTACCGCAAGACCTGTGATGCATCGCTAGCTGCTGCTTGAGTTTTTAGCAAAAGTGGGGAGCAAACCGAGAATATTCTTTTTTCGCGTTTCGCATCTACAGGCTAGAGATTTTGTTGCAAGAAAACGACTGCGGCGGACCGATATAACTTTAAAAGGACTGGTTGCCTAGGTTGTTGGTAGGACTAGATGAGCAGTCAGTTCTTTGCTGACTAGAAATTATGGACTTGGTCTCTGAACTCGGTACTCAGCTCATCGGTATACCGCAGGCTTCGCTCTCAACCGCAACAGCAGACTGCGCTATCAGCGTGAAGTCCGACGTTCGAGTCCTCGGCAGAGCGTTTCTACCTACTTACTTGATGGCAGCCAGACATGGTTTCACTGATCTGTTCATATCGGAACAATGACGATGTTGACCATAACTCGCAGGTTTGGCATGCTACGAGCATCGTGAACTATCAATTCAGAATCCTTCGGATTCGTTTTCCCACGTCCGTCATTGTATTCTCAGTTTCCTGGGCTTTTTTTCTCCGGAAAGACAAATAGTCTCCGTATTGGTGTGTAGGAATGTTGTTTCCCTGATATTATTTAATATTTTTGAATATTAGTTCAAATGGCTCTGAGCACTATGGGACTTAACCACTAAGGTCATCAGTCCCCTAGAACTTAGAACTACTTAAACCTAACCAACCTAAGGACATCACACACATCCATGCCCAAAGCAGGATTCGAACCTGCGACACTAGCGGTCGCGCGGTTCCAGACTGTAGCGCCTAGAACCGCTCGGCACTCCAGCCGGCTTTCGAATAATAATATGTGTATTGCCCACCTTATGATACACTTCTAAGTGTTGCTCATTCCGTTTCGTATACTCCAGGATTAGGTCTTAAGGATGTGTCCCCATCACGGTTAGCGTTGCTTTTGTTAACTTCATTTTAACACTCGCAGTGTTTCGCCGATCCTACCTGGGTAACATTCAAATCGGACATTTTGGGATGCAGTTGCAAATTAAGCCTTTTCCGTTTTTACTGATCCATTTAAAACCTGCGAACATTTATATCCGCAGTATTCTCGAGATAGATTGCTGGTGCAAACAACCAATATATGTATTTTATTTTCAGCTTCCTTTCTATATTTTATTGACTCTCAACATCGGATTAAATAGTCAATCATATGCCCATGAACGGTAGGTACATTGACCTATATTTCGACACCTACGACGGGTGTCTTCATCAGAATGAGAAATTGCTAAATCCCATAAAACGATACATAGGAAAACAGATATGAAAAAAAACTCATTAACATAGATGACAATTTTCATGACGCACAAAGCTTAATTACGTAAAATTACATTGCTGAAAAGCAACAGTCAGAATTTGGAGCAGCTACACTCATTCCAAAAGTAAAATATAACCTTGTAGCCTCTGCCACGTGTGCCCAGCTGCGAACAACATCAGACTGATCGGCCCAGTGGCTTACATTTCTGCCACGAAAACAAGTTTCGCCACTTATAAGGCGTGGACAGAAATATGTGCCCATTTGGAAGATTATAACAGAAATACTTGAAAGAAACGACAGTTAATTTCAAAACCAAAATATAAAGAAAGCTTAATGTCTTTTGGAAATTCACAGCAGTCAAACAGATTAAGTATAATAGAGCCGTTAGTTAGCCTTATTAGTGCGTAAACGACAGAATGACATAGAAAATATTTTACAAACAGTTGTACAATCCAGAAAATATTTGCATGAAGGTAACGTCAGCAGCGTATGTCTATGAGATTAGAAGTAAATAACGTCTCAGAAAATAGCCATAGGCTGGACAAGCCAGAGAGAAGAGATACTCGGATGAGTTCGCAGGCCTGCTTGCAAATGTTTCGAAATGTTAGAATTTTTAAAGAAACTGGATGCTGAAGCGCAGAAGAGAGCAGATGAAATAGAAAAAGAAAGTGAAAGACAAAATAGGAAAGGTAAGGATACTAACAGATAATGAGAAAGTGGTCACTGAGGAAGCGTGTCCTAAACATGTTCTGAGTCTGCGTGCTGTCACTACAGACCATCTGACTGTTGATGGTCAGGATATGTCAAATCATCGCCAACAAGTGCCTCTGATTTGGTGCATGCTACCGACGTTCAGGGGAAAACTGCAGCTGAATTTGCTGTGCAAACCTTTCTTGTAGAATCGGCGTTGGAAATTCGAACCGTACCGCTGTACGCCTTCGCCAGCACACCTGTCGCCACTAGGAAACATTGTATAGCAGGCGCTGAACTAGGTGCGCCTATGACAAAAGAAGACCAGGGCTCGCCCCCAGGCTACTCGCCGGTAACGCCTCCTGGGCAGCGTGCATATAGGCCGCCGCCACCGACTGAACTGTCTGAATCTCAGTACTTCAGTACATTGCATCGGCACTCATTTCGCATTGCACCTCAATACGTCACACAGTGCCCTAGTCTTCCACAGTCGTAGTCGATGCCTCGCACCTTGGCTAGCAGTGAGGGAACGGTAGTCATTGATCGTGACCGGGCCAAATATCTCACGAAATAAGCGTCAAACGAAAAAACTACATAGAACAAAACTTTTCTAGCTTGAAGGGGGAAACCAGATAGCTCTATGGTTGGTCCGCCAGATGGCACTGCCATAGGTCAAACGGATATCAACTGCGTTTTTTAAAATAGGAACCCCCGTCTTATATTACATATTCGTGTAGTACTTAAAGAAATATGAGTGTTTTACTTGCACCACTTTTTTCGCTTTGTGATAGATGGCGCTGTAATTGTCAAAAACATATGGCTCACAATTTTAGACGAACAGTCGGTAACAGGTAGGTTTTTTTAAATTTCAATTCAGAAAGTAGGTACGTTTGAACATTTTATTTCGGTTGTTCCAGTGTGATACATGTACCTTTGTGAACTTATCATTTCTGAGAACGCATTACCTGTAAATACCACATTAATGTAATAAATGCTCAAAATGATGTCGGTCAACCTCAATGCATTTGGCAATACGTGTAACGACATTCCTCTCAACAGCGAGTAGTTCGCCTTCCCTAATGTTCGCACATGCATTGACAATGCGCTGACGCATGTTGTCAGGCGTTGTCGGTGGTTCACGACAGCTAATATCTTTCAACTTTCCCCATAGAAAGAAATCCGGGGACGTTAGATTAGGTGAACGTGCGGGCCATGTATGGTGCTTCGACGACCATTCCACCTGTCACAAAATATGCTTTTCAATACCGCTTCAACCGCACGCGGGCTATGTGCCGGACATCCATCATGTTGGAAGTACATCGCTTTTCTGTCATCCAGTGAAACATCTTGTAGTAACATCTGTAGAACATTACGTAGGAAATCAGCATACATCGCACCATTTAGATTGCCATCGATAAAATGGGGCCAACTATCCTTCCTGCCATAATGCCGCACCATACATTAACCCGCCAAGTTCGCTTATGTTCCACTTGTCGCAACCATCGTGGATTTTCCGTTGCCCAATAGTGCATATTATGCCGGTTTACGTTACCGCTGTTGGTGAATGACGCTTCGTCGCTAAATAGAACTCGGCAAAAATTCTGTCATCGTCCCGTAATTTCTCTTGTGCCCAGTGGCAGAACTGTACACGACGTTCAAAGTCGTCGCCATGCAAGGTTCGCAGGAGAGCTTCTGTAAAGTTTGGAAGGTAGGAGACGAGGTACTGGCAGTAGTAAAGCTGTGAGGACCGGCCGTGAGTCGTGCTTGGGTAGCCCGGTTCGTAGAGCACTAGCCCGCGAAACGCAAAGGTCCCGAGTTCGCGTCTCGGTCCGGCACACAGTTTTAATCTGCCAGGAAGTTTCATATCAGCGCACACTCCGCTGCAGAATGAAAGTCTCATTCTGCAAGGGAAATCAGAGCTCGTACGTAAATATCTAGGTGTTCGTTCTTTCCACGCGCTATACGTGATTGGTATAATAGAGAATTATGAAACTGTTTCGATGCTCCGTCTGCCAGGCAGTTAAATGCGATTTGCAGACCATCGATGTAGATTTAGAGGGCACAAAATAATGGTTCAAATGGCTCTGAGCACTAAGGGACTTAACTTCTGAGGTCATCAGTCCCCTAGAACTTAGAACTACTTAAACCTAACTACCCTAAGGACATCACACACATCCATGCCCCAGGCAGGATTCGAACCTGCGACCGTAGCGGTCACGCGGTTCCAGACTGACGCGCCTAGAACCGCACGGCCACACCGGCCGGCTAGAGGGCACAGCCACAAGAAGTGACGACGGGTTTGATCAACAAGTTTTGTTTGCTTTTCATGTATTCTAAGTTGCTGCCGGGGAGCTGTCGTCGCAGTCATTCTATTTGCTCATTTATTCTTGTTTTACAGGAGGGGCGCTGCAGAAGTAACCTATGTCTCTTTTCAGTGGCTTTGCACATTGCTTTTCTATTTGTCTTTTCACATTTTGCTATAATCTGTTAGCGCTAGAATGGATCAAGGCGAAAGAACTGGAATCTGGCTGCCGCGACGTGAATCTGCTGTTCGTATTACTGACTTAATGCACCTACTACTTGATCATAGGAGACTGCGTCCGGAGACGACGTAGGGAAGAGTTTTTGAATTAAGCGAAACACAGGGATTCCCGTGGCGGACAGGAAGTATTGAGATTTCACAGTCTCTTGAATTCGATGGACTTGACAGCTGGCCTGGAACTGGGTGAGATAATCGATCCATTGATCTTCTTTTTCAGAGAAATTCCGAAACTGTGGAATGTTGTTTAGTGGTACCTGTTGGATCGGTTGGTTGGTCGGTTGGGCAGCCGACGCAGCTTGTGTGGCAAGCAGTTGTAGAGTAGACAGCAATGTGGCGGTTCTGAAACTGAAAAATCTGATTTAGTTCCAGAGCAGGAGCAGCCGGCGGTTGAGACGCAGAGGCAGGGGGTGGAGGGAGTTGTATGCAATGAGGTGCGTGTTAGATTTTGACTGACGTGGTGAGCCTAACTGTTCGTATGTGGCACGAGTAAGCAAAGCTGCAGAAGCACATGCGTCCAATCGAAAGTCAACACAACGGCCAGCAGTTTGTAGTGATACAAATAGTTTGCTGGAATGGCGTCGCACTGCACTGGGGCGAGATAGAGCCCAGCCTTACTTGAATTACTGCTAGAGGCCGTAGTGCACAGAATGCGCATGAGACCTGTTGTTGTGAGAGCGGGCAGGACTGGCGTTCTCTTGCCACTGCAAGCAAACTGCCTGGACACGGACTTTCTTTCGACATGAGTAACATGTTGTGTTGAGTGACGGCAATCTCGCCGGTTATGGCAGGTAAAACAGCGAGGGCAAGACTTCTCCAGATCTACAGGCCTGGGTACTTGTTTACTGGGCTGTCTGCGCGTCTGTGTTCGCGCTCGTTGTGGCGGGGTAGCCGCGCGGTCTCATGCTCCTTGCCACGGTTCTCGCTGCTCGCCCCCGCCATAGGTCCGAGTCCTCCCGAAGGCATGGGTGTGTGTGTTGTCCTTAGCGTAAGTTAGTTTAACTTAGATTAAGTAGTATGTAAGTGTAGGGACCGATAACCTCAGCAGTTGATCCCATCGGAACTTACCACAAATTTCAACGGAAGCGGATCCTGATCTCAAGATTTTGTTGCATTACATTCGCACGTCTTGGTCTTGCCGTATTCAAATGTCAGTAGTGCGCCGATACACTGCTCGTCGTCATAAGCTTTCAGTACAACAGGTGTCATATTAGTGCCATCTGACAGTGGACAATTGCGTGTGCTCATTCCCACAGTGTTGCAAAAGAATCTGTTACAACTGCTTCACCAAGGACGTTGGGGAATTGTTCGCACTAAACGTTTAGTGTGCCGGCACTGTACTTGGCAGGGCATGGACACCCACATTGAACAGATGACGTCACAGTGTGTGGCGCACGCGCGGAAAACCAATTTGTTCTGCCACAAACTATCTCAGGTTGGCGCAGACTCAATCCTCATGGCAACGAAAGCACATTGACTTTGCAAGATAATTTTGGAACACATCTTGGCTCATAGTGGTAGATTCTTTTAGCAAGTTCCCATTAGTGGTTTCTAAGAACTCTACCACGTCACTTAGCACCAACCCAAAGTTTTCCTAAATTTTTTTTTGCATTGAAAGATCGTCTGAAGTCATTTTCACGGACAACGGACCTCAGTTCATGTCTCATGACTTTGAACAGTTTTGTGAACGAAATGGCCTTCGTCATCTAACAAGCGCTCCCTTTCACCCCTAGTCCAACCGAAAAGCAGAACGCTTCGTGCGCACTTCTAAGCAACACACGGCCAAGCTTCACACCTCCCAAAGAAGGGGACAGGCGCTGCAACTCTTTCCTGCCTCCTGTCGCTCCCACCCACGCGACGGACCACCATCAGAGGAACTTCTGCATGGCCGCCCCCATCGGACGTTCCCTCACTTGCTCCACCCACCGCAGTTTTCGGCGCTGCCGATGGTCCGCAAGTATCACTTTGCATCGCGTGATCCTGTTCTTTACAGGGTTTTTGGCCGACGTCAGCTCTGGGAGCGAGACGATATCCAGGAACGCATTGGCACATGTAACTAATTGCCGGTGCCGATGGTTTGCAGCGCTGTCAGCAGAATCAAACTTGCATTTGTAGTTTGTCCTATGATTCTGCTACTTTTCTTCTCCCAGATTCACGGCCTCTTAGGACCATGCGGCCTTCACAGTCGCCCTCTGGCGCCGCCACGGCAGCCCAGGACGAGTCAGTAGACGTCGCACCCTCTTCTCCGCCGTCGCCGCTCTTCGACCCGATGAGTCTGACGCGCCATCGCCGTTGGCGTCGCCGTCACCGTCCCAGGAGACGCCAACAGGACGACACCAATCCTGAGCAGTGTTTCCCGGAGGACGTTCCTCTGCTCTCCCATGCCAGATGACTGGGTACAGCCAGCAGTACACCGTCCTCCACAGCAACTGCTCCCGGCTCATCTGCCATCTCTACGTCCAGCTTCCTCCCCACCCCCACCCGCCTGGTCGTTCTCATATCCACTACACGACAACGGTGTGGCGTATGGTGGGGGCGGGGGAATGGGGGGAGGAGGGGAGGAATGTGCTGGCGCACGCCTTCGCCAGCACACTGGTCGGCACTAGGGAACATAGTATGACAGGCGCTGAACTAGGCGCGCCTATGACAAGAGAAGACCAGGACACGCCGCTAAGCTACGCGCCGATGACGCCCCCTGGATAGCGTGCATATAGGCCGCCGCCTCCGACCGAGCTGTCTCAACAATCTCAGTACCTCAGTGCATCGCATCGGGACTCAGTTCGCATTGCACCTCAATACGTCGCACTGTGGTCTAGTCTTCCACAGTCATAGTCGTCGTTTCGCACTTTAGGTAGCCGTCAGGGAACGTTAGTCATTGCATATAGTTTTGATTCGACACAGAGAAGAATTAGTGCATATTATTTGATTGCTGTTAGCCACAGAACTTCAGACTGGACATCATTTAATTTAAATACTCAATTGTCTCCGCTAATGAACTGTATTTCAACCACATGTGCATTTTCTGTTGTAGTGAGAGGAAACCGACCACCCACCTGTCGTACCACCCTCTCCTCACCCAGCCAGGAACCACAAAGCACTACAAGAGTGCACAGCCACAAAAGGAACAAATGTATAATCACTAAAGATACACGTTCAGGATGGCTTGTGTGTTGATCTGTTTATGGAGGAACTGAAAGCTAGAGCGCGCATTATGCTCAAATCTGTGTCCAGGTTCTTGACAGATGTAACATAGAACAATGCAACGGAGTTGTGAGACCCGTAACAAACGTATTGAAAGTCTTAACTCGTGGAGATTATAAAGCTCCAGGCGTTCCAGTAACTCGTACTAGAGATCTGCGTAGCTCCGGAGTTTATGGCAGTCCTAAGAGGCTTAGTCAGACGCGAATTCCGAGTATGTTTGACGCTGTGGAGTCGCGAAATGAATTCTCTGGTTGGGTTGGACTTCTCGACGAAGCAAGGAGACGAGTGAAGTGCAGATGGTCGTGTAAACATGCAGAGAAGAAGGAACGAGGTGAAAGGGTACGCTGAACAGTTAGACGTGAAATCGAACACACGTTGTCCGGTGTAACAAGCAGTAGAATTTCGATACTCGACAGAGTGTGAGGTAGGGGCTCCATTGAGAGAAGATTTGGTTTGCCACACAGTAGTTAGTTATGTGTAAAAGAACCGCAAAAATCAGACTGAATGAGAGAAATAGTTGATTTTTTGCCACGGACGGGGAAACAGCGTAGGGAATTGTTCGACCGGGTGTTGCCCAAAATAAAGGGTATTTGCAAGGGATGTGTAGGTATGTCAGGTTAAATTTCACAAACTCAGCTATACGGTTCAGAGCTAATTCCGACCCTCTTACACTAATTTTGCCAAACGATAGTTCACTTATCTACTTGTCTTAGTTAATATTCTATCTCTGCAACTATTTACATGCTTCTTCAGTCAAATGGCATTTGTAACAAACTTAACAGTTCACTTGAATCCTGCCTTTCGTTCAAGTACATGTTATCTCCCTGATCTTATTTAATATTTTTCAATAGTGAAATGCGTATTCCCCACTCTCAAATTCACTCTAGAGCCATGATCTTTCATAGTGTAAATCATTCCGTTGCTTTCATTTATTCCAGCATTGGGTCTTAAGAGTGTGTCTGCAACACCATTAGTACTCATCTAGTTAACTTCACTTATATACACGTGGAATTTTACGTACTGTGTACAACCTATAGTAAAGGAACATTTCGGACGCGATAACTGTTTATGTTCGTGTGACGAAGTACCCTGTCATAAATCAGCATACACTGATAAGTCAAAACATTATGACCACTGCCCACCGTCACGGTGGATGCCATCTGGTGGCGTTTCTGGCACGTGAGGAGGTAACTTAAGTATGTAAGCGGACCAGACACGGACGGGGATCACCCTACCGAAGATATGAGCCTTAAATGGGGAAATCCACTGAGATAAGGGACTTTGACAAACGGCACATTATCATTAAGCAGAGCCTGTGAAGGAGTATCTTGAAAACGGGGGAGTTGATCGAATGTTCACGTGCTACTGTCGTGAGCATCCACGGAATGAGGTACAAGGACAGTGAAACTATCACCAGGCGCTAAATGGTTGGACGATCCCGACTCCTTACACAACATGGGGTTCGGAGGCTTGTCTGCTCTGTAAAGTAGGACCCATAGCAATCTGTGGCATCTCTGACTAAAGAGCACAATGCTGGTGCACGCACAAGTACTTAAGAGCACAGTGTTGGTCGTATAGTGTTGAACATGGAGTTACATGTTCACGTGTTGACCAAACGACAACGTCAATTATGGTTGCAGTGGGCACGGGACCATTGGGATTCAACCGTCGATCAACGGAAACGAGTCGTCTCTTCGGGTGAATATTTTTGCTACACTGGGTTGATGGTCGTCTCCATAAACGCCGTCATCGAGGTGAACGGCGGCTCGGAACGTGCAGCGCGTCATGGACGCAGACTGGTGGGAGCAGTATTATGCTGTGGGAGGACTCAGCTACGAACCACCTGCATTCCTTCACGCCTGATGTTTTCCCAGCGGCGATGTCACCTTACAGCAGTATAATTGTCCGTGTCTCGGACCCAGAACCGTGCTACTGCGTTTGAGGACTGGCTTGCCCAGTGTACCGACCGGGACTGTATAGAATACATTTCGGAGGAGTCAGAACGTCGACCTGCTCCAGGCCGCAGCATCTTGCACCACTAACTTCTCTGGTTTCGGTTCCTTAGGATAATGGGCTGCCATTCTTTCATACATCTTCGAAGTTCACAACAGAGCAAGTCAAACGATCATCAAGCGGAAGTGTGGACACACTCCATATTAATATCCACAAACAGTTATCCACATACTTCTGATCAGATGTGTTTAAGATCCAAGCTAATGTTCAGCGATGCTCGATTGCGGCACGGCAGAGATTATACATAGTCGTTTGCTAGAAGCCAATCATACGCAAAAATCATATATTTTCTAAAATTGAGAAGTTTCGGAAGGTACAGCCAGCTTTCATTTCCATCTATATCTACTCTGCAACCACCATGAAGTGCAAGGCTGAGCGTATGTCCCATTGTACCAGTTACGCGTATTTATTGCTGTTCCTTTCACGTATGGAGCGCGAGAAGAATCAGTGTTTGAATGCTTCTGTGCTTGCAGTAATTATTCTAATCTTATACTTGCTATCCGTATGTGAGCGATACGTAAGGGGGTTGTAGTCTATTCCAGGAGGCATCATTTGAAGCCGCTTATTGAAATTTTGTAAATAGGCTTCTTTGGAATAGTTTAATTCTCTTCCTACTCAGTTTCTTCGGTATCTCTATGACACTCTTCTACGAATCAAACAAACCTGTGACCATTCGTGCTGCCCTTCCTCCATACGTTCAATCTCTCCTGTTAGTCCTATTTGGTATGGGTCCCACACATTTGAGCAGTATTCCGGAAATGGTGGCACGGGTTATTTGTAGGCAATGTCGTTTGTATACTGATTGCACTTCTGCGCTGGTGCGTTTCTGGAGCCAGTTTCCATAGATCGCCATTTTGATCTTTGAGTCGACTTTGATGCTTATTTGTCTTCTTCCATCTTTGCGGCGAGATTTAACGGCAGCGCGTGCGCTCTGCCAGAGACGGGATGCGGGTATCCGCTGTGTGAGGTGGTGTGACGTCAGACTGTGTATGTATAAAGAACGCCGAGAGGCCGAGTATGCATCATGAAGGAGCGTGGCTAGCCGCTACGACGTGTTTAATCGTCATGCTCATGGTGTTTTCCTACGGGTTGGAAGGACAAGTTCCTTCGAGTCTATTAGAAGCTTTACAGGCCAAATGAATTGGAGTCGCCGAGTTGCTTCGGTGGGTTGTGTGCATCCTAACCGAATATTCCAGTGTACTAAAACCATTTCGGACTGTTCTAGTTGTTTATCACTCAATTCGGTGTCGTGTCTGGATACCTAGACGGCAGTTAAGAAAGTGTAGCTACTCCCAACAAACAGACACGAAGCATGGCTAAATATGTAGCTAGAAGTGCAACAAGTAGGGCTAAGTCGTCGGTGTCTGGCGTTCCAAGTCACGCCGGGATGTTTTTCCGATTCTACCTTGTAGATCATTGTTGTAGTCTGGCGTCTAAATGTGTGTCTTTTTAACTTCTAGGCCATTATTTTATTGGTGGTTTTAAGCAATTGGTTCACTAAATTTTAAGGGCCATGGCTGGCCAAGAAACTTACGGAGGTTAATTGTACTTGCATTTAGTTGTGTCGTATATCATTGAAAGTTATTGATAACCTGTTCTCTAGATGAGATTGCGTATCTCATGCCTCAGAATACTGTCTGCCGCTGATGTATTTTATGTGGCAGATGACTGGCAGTGGTCGACGCGAGCTGATATTTAATGCCCTGCCCCCCCCCCCCTCCCGCAAATTGCATATCGGGTTACGTTGTTACTGTTTTGTGATTCCATTTCCATCCCTCCGGTGAAGAGTTATGGTGTCTGAAGTTTAAACTGCAGTGCAAAGTTGAGTACATTTCTGTTTCATTATCTGCCCCGTGGATCTCTTGTATTGGTTAAAATCCTTTGGTGTGATCGCGTCTATCTGATTCACACCCAGAATTGAAGCGACCTCATTTTAGGGGCTATTTGTCATATTGTTATGTTCTAGTAGAATATTTTTCTTTAATCAACTTGGTTAACCAAACTTAAAAAAAAATGTTTGGTGGAATTAATGTACCTCCTTAATCGTGGAAGTGGTTCTTGCTTTTACTAATAAAGCTTTTGTGAATATTGTTTTATTTAAGGAAAGCTGGCTAGCCAAATGGTGCAAGATCTGTGTTTTGGACGTAACGTATTTCCTTTGCGGTTGGAAGTAGAGTTCTGATAGGAATCGTGTGGACATCAGTTTCATCTACGTAATGAAATTTATCAGAGTTGGTTCACATAGTCACATTCAATTTTTCAAGTTTTATGGGAATTGTTCTAATTAAAGAAGTTTGTTTATGTCATTTGTTAAAGTTATGTGGCTTTATAAGGCAATCGCCTTTGTATCATTGTCATGATTGGGATTTGATCAAAGCTTTATGATTGTAATAAAGAAATATGTGGCAACTACAACGGATTACTCCTGTGATTTCGGTGTGTCCTTGAGATCCACATCTCCACTTCCTCAGTATTCTACCAAACAACGAAAGTCTACCACCTGCTTTGCCCACAACTCAGCCTATGTGGTCATTCCATGTCATATCACTACAAAAAACTACACCCAGGCACTTGTATGTGTTGCCCGAATCCAGCAGTGACTCATTGAAACTATAGTCACAGGAAAGTAGTTTTTCTTCCATTTTGTGACATGCACGATTTTACATTTCTGAACATTTAAAGCAAGTTGACAACCTTTGCGCCACTTTGATTCCTTACCAAAATACGGCTACTTATGCAGCTTCTTTCGCACTGTACTTCATCAAAGATAGCTCCATCATCTGCAAAAAGTCCGTGGTTACTGTTGGTACTTTCTACAAGATCACTAATATACAACATAAACAGCAAGGCTCCCAACACATTTCGCTGGGGCACATTTGAGGTTACATCTGACGATGACTCTCCATCCAAGATAACACGCTGTCTGATCCCCAGCGAAATTTCCGCAGTCCAGTCATAAATTTTACTTCACACCGCATATGATTGTACTTTTGACAAAATGCTTAGGTGTGGTACTAGGTCAAATGCTTTTTGGAAATCAAAAAATACTGCATCTACCTTGATCCAAAGCTTTCAGTATGTCATGTGAGAAAAATGTGAGCTGCGTTTCAGATGGCCGATGTTCACGGGCTCCTTGCTGGATGTCATTTAGGATGATGATGATGTTTGGTTTGTGGGGCTCTCAACTGTGGGGTCATCAGCGCCTGAGCATTTCGGAGGTGATTTAGTTTAAGATACCTCATTATATTTGAGCTCAGACTATGTTCTAAGATTCTACAACAAATCGATGTCAAGCATAACGGACGGTAGTTTTGTGGATCACTTCTACTACCCTTCATGTAGAGAGAGCAGAGAGAACCTCGCCAGAGACACTGTTGCCTACAGCTCCTGTTGAGGGTAGACTATCCCAACCGTCCACCACAACTGCTCGTAGCTGGGGCGTGAGTCACAGCAATAACACGTGGATCCTAAATTGCCCGTTTTCGCTCCGGGCGCTTCCTTTTGCTGCGGGCCGCGGATGCGGCTTTCGGGCTGTGCGTGGCCCGTCCCGGGCGGCTGCAAGGCCAGCCCTCATGGACAGGGCGGCCTTGTGGCTGCCAGAGGCTCCCGGCAAGGTCACCGGTGAGCAAGGACACGGCTGCAGTTGCTAAGTCGAAAGCCGCGCCCGCCCAAACTGGGTGAGTGTCGACCACTTTCCGAGGCGAAAGCGCTCTGCAAAACTGCGTTTTGAGGTCGCTGACACCGTAGTGCATGCAGCTGCCGTCAGAATTTACTCTGTCTGTGTTTGGTGAACAACATTGTTAGGCAAGGGCTAAAGGGCCAGATCAAAGTGATTATAATTGTGGATGGGTAGTTTTCTGGATTTAATTAAGCCAAACGGACACCTCACTGTGAATGCCGTGGTCCGCTACTCCTGTACTACCTGCCTGATACGCTGCCAACGTTCAGACAAATGCATTTCCCCCGGAACAGTTTGATGGCAACTGTAGCTGTTGCACTGTAGGAGGGAAGGACAGATAGTGTATTTGTTTAACTGCGAAGCAGCCCAGTGTGACACTCATATGCTAATTTTAGCAATTATTCAGGGGCCAAAGTCATCGGGGAATACCATGTATTAATCCAGACCATATACCATGGGAAAAGTAAAGAGAGAACATACATTCATATCCGAGGCGTGTCCTAATTTTTTATTTGACATCTCTTATAGCTTTCTAAATAAAATAAACGGTATTAATATTCTGCATCTTTAGATTCATGTCCACTTAGCTGCAGTCCTCTGCGGCTAGAGAGCTCCAAATTGTAGCGTGTAACACGGGTGTGTAACGTAACTATGTTGGCGCATGAGAAATATGATAAATAGCACGCTACAGTCAAGTTTCACGAACTCGAAGAATTAGTCCACAAATGGAGTAGTCTCGCCTTAGCACGACAATGCCACACTACAATGGAGAGCTGCGACATCTGCATCAGTCCAACGCCTTAGGTTTACAGTTATTGAGCATCCTACATACAGTCCAGACTTCGCTCAATCCTATTTTCATCTGTTTCCAGAACTTGAGGAACACCTTTGAGGACTTCTCTTTGATAGCGATAAATCGATGGAAGAAGAGGTGGGGTTGTGGCTCCGCCAACAAAGTCAAACATTCTTGAGTGACGATGTCAAAAACTTGATCTCTGGTTGACATAAATGGGTTCGGCGCCATGGTGAATATGTTGAGAAACAAATACGTATAGATGAAGAATAAAGATGTAGAATATCAATAAAGTTCTTTTTATTAAAAAAGCTTTAATAATTTCCGGATTAAAATTTCGGAGGCATTTCTTTCACCACACCTCTCGACGTAGTCTCCTTTGAAGGATACATATTTTGTCCAGAGATCCTCCACCTTTTGCATCCCACTGAAAAAATAGGTTCTGTCAAATCCTGCAAAATACCCGATGACGGCAATTATTCATTATTTGATGAAAACTGATTCCGAGCAAGCCAAACCTTGAAGTTAGGGAACAGGAAGGGGTCTCCTGGGGCTACGTCTGGTTGAGTAGGGTGGATGAGGAACCAATTCAAAGCCCAGGTCGTGCACTTTCACCATTGTTACCGCTGGTGTGTGGAATGGTTCATTATCCTCATGAAAGAGCACTTTTTTTGCGTGCCAACCTTGGTCTTTTTTCAGTCACCGCACGGTTCAAACGATTCAATAATGAAGCATAATAAGCTCCAGCTATGGTTCTGTCTTTTTCCAAATAATCAATGAGGATTGTTCCTTGGTAGCTCCAGAAAACAGTGGACATCACCTTACCAGCTGACAATATGGTCTTTGCCTTCTTCGGTGCGTTTGCACAAGCGTTTTTCCATTGTTTCGACTGTTGTTTTGACTGGTGTGTAATGATGGATTCATGTTTCACCAACAGTCACAAATCGGCACAAAAATTCTCGCGAATTGTGATTAAACATCGCTACATACTCTGTTGAAATGTTTTGCCCGATGCCCTCTTGGTCGTCTGTGACCAACTGCTGCACCCACTTCGCACTCGGCTTCTTCTGTGTGCCCCATATCATGCACCCGCTCAGTTGAGATGGCTACAATCTCAGAAACCTCACGAATTTTTTATTCTACGGTCTTGCATTTCATGAATTTTCGCAGTTGTTTCCTTTGTGATGACCTCAAATTTACGGTCGGAGCGCACTTCGTCTTCGGTGCTTGTCTGATCATTTTTAGATTCATTAATCCAAAAGTACACAGTCTTCAATGATGATGCTGAGACCTTGTAAATTTTGTCTAAACTTGTTCTGATTTGCGAGGCAGTCCAATCCTTGAAATAAAAATGTTTAATAGCATCAGGAAACCCGGTTTTCCATTTTCAATCACACTCGTCACACTGACCAATTTAGACAGCTGCCATAAATGAATTGCATGCTGCACATTGTTGAAATTCCTTATACAGTCCTTGGAATAATCAAGCTAACGAACCATGAAGGCCCAACAAAACTCTTCCATTCCTTCATGGAATTTTACCAGACTTTTTAAACTCCCTCTTATATAAGAGGGCGTAATGGCTCTAAGTGAATATATTTCTGTGGGTGACTGACGATAGTGTATTGAACAACATCAGTATTTACTTCATTTATATTGTAGTTATTAGGAGTAGTGTGTTTTTAGATTGGTTAGTATGCTTATTTTCCCTGGGCAGTGGATCAGGTGTTGAAGTGCGGACATGTGGACGCAAACTGGTCAGACTATTCTGACGGATGTAGTCCGCTTTTTCAGAAAACATCAGGTCGTTAAGTTTGCGACGCACCTGTGACAAGACGATGTGACACAGAGGAAAACAACCAGCACACTGATGTGTGTACATATTAAGGTGCCACATATAAAAATATCTGCATTTACGCCTGTTACACCTGGTACATAAAAACTGAAGTCGCTTCCATGAGTCCATCCGCATGTGCAGGCTATTCTCCGGTTGTGAATGATACAAACACTGATTCGAAAACTAGATGTTGGTTTATAGGGTGATTTTTTTCACCGAGTACAAACCGTAAGGATTGATCGATGAGAGGATACGGAACAAAACAGTTCTAATGAACTTAAGGCCGAAAACGTATGGTTTCTGTGCTAGAAGCCGTTTATTCAGTCCTACTTTGTTACAGAGACTGCGGCCTAATAAGCGCGTTACCACACTTACGCAGTTACAGTATGCATGGTTTCATCCTAGCTCCCTCTCCTGCCATAGTAATTGGTAATGTTGTGTTGGATTCAAGTCTCTTGCTGACTACCTTGTAGTGGATGTGATATAGCGTTGTACACAGTGGTTCCGTAATCGAATGGAGAGCTTGCCAACATGGTGTTTACTTACAGAAGGGCGAATGGCGATGGGCAGTGGGCAGCGAGGTTGTATCAGCAGACCTACACCCGCAAACAACAAACACAGCATTCAGTGTTTGGAATAGAGTTTCGCCGTTTGTCTGAGGCAGGGTCATTTCAGGAAGCAGGAAATCATGAAGGACGTACCCACAATGTTCGGACACCAGACTTCGAGGAAAATTTGATTAACACTGTGGGAGGTGACTGCCGCGTCAGTACTAGGCAGTTGGCCCGCCAGTACGTAGTAAGCCAGACACCGTGTGGAACATTCTCCACGACAATTGTTACTACCCTTATCACTTACAGCATGTGCAGGGATTACTAGCAACAGAATTTCCATATCGGGAGCAGTTTTGTCACTGGTTTCTGCACCAGGCAACCACAATTCCGGAATTTGTGTCATTTATCCCGTTCACACCTTTACGCAGAGTAGTATCTTCAAATTTCATAAAATATATGTGTAATAGCGTGCAGAACCACCGTGGTATGGTGACAGCCAACCATCAGCATCGGTGTAACCGGAATGTGTGGCCGGGGGTAATTGGGGACAGTATTTTGGTACCAGTCTTCTTTCCAAGTCGTCTACAAGGTCGGAACTACCGGCGTTTCTTGCGGGTGACTTTGCCCACCGTGCTGGAAGAAGTGCCATTTATCATTCGAAGGGTTACGTGGCTGCTACGTGGTGGTGCTCCAGCCCACTTCGCCGTTAACGTCCGGACGCATCTCAGTCGTGTCTTTGCTGGTCGATGGACCGGACGAGGGGGTCCAGTTGCATGGCCTGGTCGTTCACCGGATCTCAACCCGTGCGATTTCTGGTTATGGGGCCATCTCAAAGGTGATGGGTGTTGTGTATGCAGAGCCCATTTCAGATATGGTGACATTGGAGCAGCGTATTCATGCCGCCTTTGACACTGTTGGGATGCAGCCTGCCCGATATGAACGCTGAGACAGAGTATGATATGGGTAGTACATGCATGCGTTGAGGCACATGGAAGCCATCTGCAGCACATATTGTAACTGTCGCTGCATCGTACAGCGCGTATTAGACCGCAGTCTCGGTGACAATGTATGATTGAATAAGTGGTCTCTAGCATGGAAAACATGCATTTCTGGACATAAGTTCAAAAGACATTTTTTGTCCCGTATCCTCTCATCGAACAATCCCTAGAGTTCGTACACGGTGGAAAAAATCATTCTGTATAATTTATAAATAATTAGTACAAATAGTCTGAGTTACGATGAATTAAATTCAAGCTGTGACAATGAAGTCATTGCCATCTAATGAACAGCCGCCATAAATATAGAGAGCAACAGTGGCTTGAGAGAAAAGAGCGCGTATTTTAACTCGCAATTGGTGTGGTGGTCTAGCGGTAAGTTTGTGAGTACGTATCAGAGTGGTGCAATTTTTTTCTCGCTCTGCCTTTTAAGCCGACATTCACCTCTCAATGACACGGAAATTCGGCAGAAATAAAACGTGACTCGGATTCCGCCTCAGACTGTAGCTCCTCTTTTCCCGGCAGGGCAACTGGTTAGGTACACGCAAGGAGCCTAAGTGATATTCAACTGGCTGGAATCGTTTCAGACATATTGCATAGAGAAGAGAAAACATGCGAATCTAAAACCCGTACTTTGCAATACTTTGCAATTCTGTACGTATAAAGTAAACCGCCGCACAGCATGTAACTCAATTATGAGCTTCCTGTATCCTTGAATCAAGCTTTGTTGTGGAGATGATTCTTTGTCACAAAGAATCAGCAGAAAGGAATTGCGGCAGTGAGTCTCAAAAATGCATCACAGTGCAAAAAAAATGGTTCAAATGGCTCTGAGCACTATGGGACTTAACATCTATGGTCATCAGTCCCCCAGAACTTATAACTACTTAAACCTAACTAACCTAAGGACAGCACGCAACACCCAGCCATCACGAGGCAAAGAAAACCCCTGACCCCGCCGGGAATCGAACCCGGGAACCCGGGCGTGGGAAGCGAGAACGCTACCCCACGACCACGGGATGCAGGCTATCACAGTGCATATTAAGCTTCAAAAGGGCGTGCTCCAATGGTAGCTAAACATGTAGATATTTTACGTCTTTTTTTATTATTTTCTCGTTTATTTGTGCCACCTCAGTCAGCCTCCGATTCATACAGAATCTCTCACACACACCCATGATTCGCATAGACACATAACATTCATACTTTCACACAACTCTCTTGTTATGTGTTGATTACGCTACTGGCCATTAAAATTTCTACACCAAGAAGAAATGCAGATGATAAACGGGTATTCATTCGACAAATATATTATACTTGAATTGACAAGTGATTACATTTTCACGCATTTTGGGTGCATAGATCCTGAGAACTCAGTACCCAGAACAACCACCTCTGACCATAATAACGGCCTTGATACGCCTGGGCATTGAGTGAAACAGAGCTTGGATGGCGTGTACAGGTACAGCTGCCCAAGCAGCTTCAACACAATACCACAGTTCACCAAGAGTAGTGGTTGGCGTATTGTGACGAGCCACCATTGACCATTTGGTGAGAGATCTGGAGAATGTGCTGGCCATGGCAGGAGTCGAACATTTTCTGTATCCAGAAAGGCCCGTACAGGACCTGCAATATGTGGTCGTGCATTATCCTGCTGAAATGTAGGGTTTTGCATGGATCGAACGAAGGGCAGAGCCACGGGTCGTAACACATCTGAAATGTAACGTCCACTGTTGAAAGTTCCGTCAATACGAACAAGAGGTGACCGAGACGTGTAACCAATGGCATCGCATACCATCATGCAGGGTGATAGGCCAGTATGGCGATGACGAATACATTCTTCTAACGTGCGTTCACTGCGATGTCGCCAAACACGGATGCGTCCATCATGTTGCTGTAAACGGATTCATCCTAAAAAATGCCGTTTTGCCATTCGTGCACCCAGGTTCGTCGTTGAGTACACCATCGCAGGCGCTCCTGTCTGTGACACAGCGTCAATGATAACCGCAGCCATGGTCTCCGAGCTGATAGTCCATGCTGCTGAAACGTTGTCGAACTGTTCGTGCAGATGGTTGTTGTCTTGCAAACGTTCCCATCTGTTGACTCAGGGATCGAGCCGTGGCTGCACGATCCGTTACAGCCATGTGGGTATGATACCTGTCATCTCGACTGCTAGTCATACGAGGCCGTTGGAATCCAGCACGGCGTTCCGTATTACCCTCCTGAACCCACCGATTCCATATTCTGCCAACAGTGATTGGATCTCGACCAACGCGAGCAGCAATGTCGCGATACGATAAACCGCAATCGCGATAAGCTACAATCTGACCTTTATCAAAGTCGGAAACGTGATGGTACGCATTTCTCCTCCTCACAAGAGGCATCACAACAACGTTTCACCAGGCAACGCCGGTCAGCTGCTGTTTGTGTATGAGAAATCGGTTGGCAACTTTCCTCATGTCAGCACGTTGCAGGTGTCGCCACCGGCGCCAACCTTGTGTGAATGCTCTGAAAAGCTAATAATTTGCATATCACAGCATATTCTTCCTGTCGGTTAAATTTCGCGTCTGTAGTACGTCATCTTCGTGGTGTAGCAATTTTAATGGCCAGTAGTGTATATCTACTAAGTTACATGAAAGTGATGATATTTAACTATTTAGCATCGTTCTCTCAACTTTATAGATAACTCGTCACACTGACCAACAAACAACATGCGCTGGGCCAGTCAAGTCATTCGGCAGCACATATTTAATGCTACATGAGTAAAGCAGGGCCGTGTCTCCAGAATACACTCTGATAATCAAAAACAGTATGGCCACTGTCCACCACGACTTTGGTTGCCGCTTTGTGGTGTTGCGGGCACGCGAAGTGGTAACAAATGTATGAAAGCGGAGCAGACGCGGACGGGGCATCACCCTAGCGAAGATACGGGCTGCAAATGGGGAAATCCATTGAGATAAGGGACACACGGCATATTATTATTACACAAAGCTTGTGAACGACTGTCTCGAAAACGGTGGTCGCATGTTCGCGTGCTACTGTCGTGAGCGTCTACTCAAAGAGGTAGAATGTCAGTGGAACTATCACCAGGCACTAAGTGGTTGGACGTTCGCTACTCTTCAGAGAGCGTGTGCTTCGGAGGATTGTCTGCTCTGTAAAGTAGGACAGGTGGTAATCTGTGGCATCTCTGACTAAAGAGCACAACGCTGGCGCACCCACAAGTATTTCGGAGCACACTGTTCATTGTTGAACATGGAGCTCCGCAGCAAACCACCTCCACGTGTTCACACACACACGTTACGACTACGGTGGCCACGGGACCATAGTGATTCAACCATCTATTAATGGAAACGCGTTGGTTCTTTGGGGGTGAATGACATTATTGCTACACTGGCTTCTTGGTTGTCTCCACAAACGACGCCATCGAGATGAACGGTTGCTCGAAACCTACAGCGCGCCATGGAAGCAGGCTGGTGGAGCAGAAGAAATTCTTCTGCTCTTGCAAGAGACCAGTGGTAGTAGTCGAGAACAAGCTGACATCTGCGAATCACCTGTATCCCTACATGCTTGATGTCTTCCCCGACGGCAATTTCTTCTTTCGGCAATATAATTGTGCGTGTCTCGGAGCCAGAACCGTACCACAGCGGTTTGTGGAGTATTATAGTGAACTCACGTTGATGTAGTTGGGTTGTTTTTTGGGGAAGGAGACCAGACAGAGAGGTCATCGGTCTCATTGGATTAGGGAAGGATGGAGAAGGAAGTCGGCCGTGTCCTTTCAAAGGAACCATCCCGGCATTTGCCTGGAGCGATTTAGGGAAATCACGGAAAAACTAAAGCAGGATGGCCGGACGCGGGATTGAACCGTCGTCCTCCCGAATGCTCACGTTGATGTCTCAAGGAACATATTAGTCATATGTAAACCCTATGGAAAACATCTGGGTCACTATTGGGTGCCATCACAGCGTAGACAAATCAGTGGTCCGTTATTTAGGCGAATTACATCTGCGCGTAGACATCTAATGTCACATGCCTCCACAAACCTACCAGTAACCTGTCGGATCCCTGGTACGTGGACTCAGTGATGTGTTTCGTTCTAAAGACGGACAAACAAGCTATTAAGCATTTGGTCACAACGTTTTGGCTCAACAGTGTATATACAGGATGAACATTAGTAAAACCAACAAAATGCAGGGACGGATTCCTGACCAGAAATGGAGGAAAACAATGTCCTATCAACATGTCTCGGGAAATGCATCGCTGCCACGGTAAATGGCACTGACGAATGATGGTTCCGAAGACCATGTGCTATGTGTTCCTTGAGTAGCGCAGGCTGTGTGATTGGCCCAGCGTACTGTAAGCAGCGCAATAGTCCGATATTCGTTCAAAATGGTTCAAATGGCTCTGAGCACTATGGCACTTAACTTCTCAGGTCATCAGTCCCCTAGAACTTAGAACTACTTAAACCTATTTAACCAAAGGACATCACACACATCCATGTCCGAGGCAAGATTCGAACCTGCGACCTTAGCGGTCACGCGGTTCCAGACTGTAGCGCCTAGAACCGCTCGGCCACCCCGGCCAGCGTCAGATATTCGTGTTGGGAACAAGAAGAGATTGTGTTTGTGAACACCCAAGCATATGGAAACAGTTAGAGGCAGCTCGGATGTGCCAAAGCAAGTACCGTCACAGACATCAACCCCATCACACAACATTTCAAGCCCTTTTTGGATGTTCGTGTGATCATGGGTAATTCCAGATAGACGAACGAGCGGGGAGGCGGCGGACTCTGTGTGCACCAGATTTAGAGGACCAAGCTCTACAGGATACTAAGACGGACCCTAGTACAAGGCCCAGGCAAGTGGCCTACTAACACGATTTAAGCCAAAGGACGATGACATGTATCCTGCATGGCTACCGCTACTATCCCTGTCACTTGCAGTCCTATAGAGTCCACTTTGAACATCCGTTGTGATGTGGATGCGATGCACCTCTGTAATGTGTTCCAGGATGATTTGTTGTCGTTGTACGAACACCGTTAACTTCTGGAAACATGTTCATAGGACCTTTTTTTCCTCCATTTCCAGTCAGAAATCCGTCCTTACGGTTTGTTGGTTTTAATAATGTTCACCGTGTATACAAAGAAAATTATTTTTAAATCGAAATTTAATATACTCATTCGATAGAGTTGTTCCAAATTAGTACAATGCGATATTGGTTTTATCGATAAGAATTGACAGGGACAGTAAAACGAGAACAAGTACTCCAGATGGGAATGAGCAGCGCTGCTGCTTGGCGGTTGTAGTGAGCAGCGGCCAGGGCGTTGTTCGGCTGCTGCTGCAGTAGTGGTTATTCTTCACGTTTTAATCTCCCTGCTAATACATATTAAGGAAACGAATATAACACAAGATTAATTTGGGACTACTATATCGTATGGGCATGTTAAATTACGCTATAAAAATCGTTTTGTTCGCAACAAGAAACATAATTGATGCTTTCGATCGACACTGGCCTTCGCATGAAAGACCCGATGAGCAGTGGTTGTCTTTGGTGATTCCAGCTCCTGCAATAACGAAATAAAAAATATCTACCGAAACGCCAGAGGAAATTCTCCTGACGAGTCTTAGGACGGACACCTTTAAAGGAGAGTGCTGTATCACGGAACACTTCTCAGACTTGTGCCTCTAGCCAGCAATGTAATGTATGTCCAGTATGTTCTCTTACCCCATTCTGAAGTGGTAACTTTCGCTTTACGTGAACTGCAGTCTTTTTCCCAAATTACCAAAAAAGGTAAGGTTTCTCCAAATGTGAAAAACCATTACAAAGTACAACATAGTTATGTATCTAAAAACAAATATTATACTGAAATTAAAAGTGGTGCAATTAACAACACCTTGTTCAAGATGTACTTGATAATCTGTGTTACATTATTAATCTACTACACACCGATATTCAGTACACGAAATAAAATTAAAAAGTATAATCAGCAACTGTTGCAAGTAAAACATTTTGGGATAGTAGCTCCTGACAACTAACAGAAATTTCCATTTTCAAGAAAGAGAAAATTGTTAAGACTTTACAGAAACGCAATCCATTTTCCAGTATCACGTGCTCCATGATAGAAGAGATTCTTACGTTGCAATGTGCAAAATGGCTCACTGTTGACAAAGTGTGGCTTAACCGTTATCACGTTACGTAACTAATTTAAAAATATATGTAATCTTACTTACCACAAAACTCTAGAGCTGAAGAATTAACAACATTCTCCAAAGCGCTTCACTTTATACAGCACTTAAATATGTAGAATTCGTAATATTTACAAATGGTGCCTTAAAAAACAACCTCATGTCTCACAACAACAACAAAAAGCAGCAAATTTCAGAAATTTTCCTCTGCGCTTCCAGCCATCAACAAAAGATTTCACTTAGATAGGAAGCGCAATGCAAGCTTGGTTTTGCAAATGATTAGAATTTCGGTCCGCTACATAAAATAGGTAGAACAGCCTCACGTAAATTGTGTATGTAAGGTAACATTACACAACGAGTTACCCAATCAGAAGTCGTATTTGAATGCTGTTTTTCGTGATAAGGTAATTTTATGTCTCGCATAAAAAGGAGAAACTTATACTAGCAGGTATCGGTATTCGATAGCGGTAGGTCTGTGACCTGCCAAGGCTGCGGATTGTGATAGAGGAGTTTATTGCTCGTGTTGCTCGGGAACCTATCAGTACCTCAATGGTCAAATGCACTTAGCGCTCGAATGAGTGACGTACTTTGAGCGCAGCCGTGTAGGATAATAAATCCTTATCATATGCGTTCAGTCAGGAGATGTATACGTTTACAGGACTTGCGCCCACTTCTGGAGAATGCACGGAATCTCAACAGAGCGACCATTGTTGCAGATTCCCAGACGCGGCAACAAAGGAAAGTGCACAAGCACTGGTGTGCCCAGACGCAACTACGGGTACGAGCCGTGGCGGCTTTATACCAAGTGTCGATATCTCTATTCTTATGATCTTTGACTAACATGTTACTGTTGGAGCGCAGCGCCATCTGTTGTCATGGCTCCAGGCCTGACGGCCAGTTCGGTAGGCAGTATGAGCTGAGAAACGAAGGTGCAACGAGCTTACCGTGGGACATCTTCGCCATGATGTTAGCTGCTGGGTTCCGATTAGTATTGGGACCATGGTACCTGATGTAAGTTACTGTGGACGTGAATTGCGCTGTTATTTATCATGAGAAGGGCACCGAGCGGTCAGGGCATTTGTTACGTCTTCTTTTAGTTTGTCGGATACGGACACCCACGTCTCCAGGGTATTGAAAGGGCAATGTTACTGCAAGGTCTGGTATACATTTTAAACTGATTCTTTGGCTGATACCTCACTAAATTTGTTTTTTGTGTTAAACTTTTTTATCATTGGTGCTCGTGAACCTTTAGCCAGTGTAAAGTGCCGTGTTGCAGAAGAAAGCTTATTTGGAAGGTTGGCGGTGTGCGTTAGTCTCAACGTTACCTGTTCTCTGTCCGCTCTCCCCTTAATTCTTGTGTTTCTGAAGTAATGATTGGTAATGTAATTTTCAATTAAAGATTCAGTGAAACGTTTAATATTACCAGTTACTGCGGATGATTAATTGTTCAAGTCAGAATGTGTGTCAATTTTGCTATTTTATTTTCCATGAAGCTAACGCTAAGGCCTATGCTGTCTAAGAAATTAATTAGTCCGTCTGCTCTGTTTAGGTGCCTCAGATTATTTTTGGTCTGTTCCAGAACGCATTTGTTCTCTCTGAACTGCTATGGACCAATGTGTGTACGGATGAGCTTTGAATTTCAAGTGACTGTCCTTGTGGCTGCTTAACTGGTTTGCTAGAAAGGAAAAATTTTCTCATATTAACAGAATCTTCCGTTGGTTTTTGGTAGAACAACATTATAATAATAAATCAGAAGCACCAGTTTACTTTTGTTCTACATTATTACCTTTATTGCTAACCGGTTTTCGGCTTACAAGGCCATCTTCAGTCATTTACTGGGTATTATCACCAAAGAAGTTAAATGTTAGTAGACAACATTGGAAGAGAAGTAACACATCTAGAGTGAAGTAGAAACATACAGTAAGTAACATCTTTGCAAGGAAATAGTAAAAACTGAACAGTACCTAAATATCAATGGAGTTGACAGGAAAACCTTTAGCACAAAATAGGAATAGCATGCCTACATAACAGTTTCTATTAATAAACAAAACTAATAAAATAAGATAAAATTAGTACTAGACAAGGCTGCATCAAGAGGTATGAAACATGTAGAGTGATACACAACCAATTAAAAAAGAAGAGACAGTTGTTAATACAAATACAGAATACATAAGGAACTTAAGCAATATCAATAAGATAAACAGAAATTAATAAATGCAGGAAAATTGAGGTGTTTGAGGGAACCTACAGTTTGAGACTGTGGTGGTACTGCATTTTAACATTAACATTATAATCAAAGCAGTGGCTGTGTACAAGTTTTCATTAAATAAATGAGCAAAGTAAAATATGAACAGTATTTGATGAGACAACTACAAGGGGAGTTAAACATGGACAGTAATACAAGTACATGTTAAAAGGAAACCCTTAACTATTTGAACTACAGCCTATGTGGAATACAATGACAACTGCAACAAATAAAACAACTTAATGACTACAGGAAAATGGGAATATGTAGGAAGAAAAAGTGTGGGAAGTAATGAACAACAAAGATGATTATATGAAGTTTAGGAGAGGGAAGTGTTGAGTTGTGTTTGGTCATTTAAGATGAGATCTGGACTGTGAGCAAGATAATTGTTAATTTCCAGGGCTTCCAGCAGGTTGAGTTTACGGCCTTCGTTTGCTAAGTGAAGTACATGGGACACTGGATGGTAGTTGTGACCCTCACTCAGTACATGCTCAGCAAATGCAGAGTCAGAATTCTGCAACCTCCAGCTGCGTTCATGTTCAGCCAGCCTAGTTGATATGTCTCTGCCTGACTGACCAATGTAAAATGTGTCACAATCAGAACAGGTGATTTTGTATACCCCACTGTTGGCTAATAAATGGATCTTGTCTTTGCTATTAAAAACACACTGGGCTGTAGTGTTCCCGACATAGTAGGAAACCCTATACTTGCAGGATTTCAGTGCTGTGGCTACAGTCTGTGACACCTGACCTAGAAATGGTAGTGTACACCATATCTTGCAGACAGTGGATGGGGAAGCAGGTGGGGCATAGAGGAGGGGTATAATTTTCCGTTTTTGTTTCCTGTGCAAGATGTGGTCAATAAGAACTGGATTGTAGCCATTGGCTGTGGCAATAACTTTTATTGTATCTAACTCTGCTTTAAAATCATCTCTGGACATGGGGTTAGATATGAGACGGTGTACCATTGAGTGGAAAGCTGTATGTTTGTGAGCTATGGTGTGTTGTGGGCATGAAGATATTACTGTGTCAGTAGTTGTTGTTTTTCTGTGAATTTCGAAACAGTGTGTGTGTGTACTAATGTCAATGGTGAGATCTAAGAAGTTTATGGATTTGTTGCCAATTTCCATAGTGAACTGGATATTTTTATGTTGACTGTTTAGGTTTTTCAAGAATGTGTTGAGTTGTCTTGTAGTACCAGTCCACATACACAGGACATCATCTACATATCTAAACCAGTATTTGATGTTTGCACTCAAAGGTTCTGTTTTTAGAAAATTTTGTTCAAAATGGTCCATAAATATTTCAGCCAACAGTGGACTAAGAGGGGAACCCACAGCTAAGCCGTCTAATAGTTTTATTACAGAAATTATTCTTTTTAAAATATTTGTAGGCGATTTCTTAAATCTCTTTAACTTATTTAAAAAAAAACAGTTAAATTCTCATCGTGTTTGTTAAGATCTCAGATTGATTAATTCTATCCTAAGAGTTATTTATTTGATGCACGACTGTGCATTGGAACTCTGTATAGTTAAAATTATCACTGCTGCAGGAAAATGTCGTTAAAAATCTGCTGTACCCAGTTCCCGGTACGTGTTACCCAGGACTGGGCCCCACTTACTCACGCCTCTTTGGCGTCCTTAGCCGGCTGTTTAAGTCATTTGGAGTGCATACGTTCGGCAGCTCTCGCCGCTGTCTTAGGCGCTGTTTCCTCCAACTGCAGCTGCACTGCTTAATGTTACTGTTCAACGTAATTTATACATGGAATACTTTACTCATTAGTTTGTGGCCTTCACCTTAAGCAAATTTTGATGTGCGTTGGGATCTGACATATACCTTAATCTGTTGTAACTTAAATATTCCTGCGTTATTGGAAAATGTGTTAAATCTTCAACCGATGTGTTTTTCGGTGTTTAAAATTATCTTGCCTAGATATTGGTGTTAAATTGTTTTTGATTGTTTTAAGTATGGCTTTAGTGTTTTTTAATCAGTCAAGTTTAAATCATGTTTTATTCTCACCATTTGGATAATAAGGCCGTTCTAGTCTGTTCTGGAACTGTTGTCTAAATTTACGTCTGCCCTTATTATGGCTTTAACCTTATTACATTCTGTGCCTTATATAAGGTGTGTCTTGCCTTGAAGAATATTAAGTCAGCTTGGGTCAAAATTAACTTTAAATTTTCTATAAATTATTGAAATTGTCATTGAATTTTAAATGAATTTCTCATTAGTTAACCTTTTAATCAGTAACAGCTTAATTGGATGCTATGCAAGTGACAGCGTAAAATAAATTTGTGTTCTACCAGCTAATGACGTACGTAAAAGTCTCACTGATCCAGCCCATCCCAGTTTTACTCCCTGTCTGAATAAAGAGACCATTATTATCTCCATTTCAGGACACACTAGATTTCAGACGATTGTTGGTTCTGTGTACACTATCACAATGGACCTCTCCGTCTATGCATTTTGTCATTGTCAGACGGGCCCAACAGCATCTGGAAAGATAGAAAATGTCTAAATTACCTTACTGTACACATCGTTAGACTTCGGAATAGATATAACAAACACAGTGAGGTGACAAATCATGGAATAGCGATAAATACATATACAGATGGCGGTAGTGCCGCGCACACGAGCTATAAAAGGCCAGTGCATTGGCTGAGCTGTCATTTGCACTCAGCTGATTCACGTGAAAAGATATCCATTGTGATTATGCCCGCACGACGGAAATTAACAGACTTTGAACGAAGAATGGTTGTTGGAGATAAACACATTGGACATTCCATTCGGTAAAGCGTTAGGAATTCGGTACGTGAGATCCACAGTGCCGAGAATACTAAATTTCAGGCATTACTTCTCATGGAATGGACGACGGCCTTCACTAAACGATCGAGGGTAGCGGCATTTACCTAGAGTTGACAGTGCTTACAAACGGGCAGTACTGCGTGAAATAACCGCAGAAATCAATTTATAACGTACGACGAATGTAATGATTAAGACAGTGCTACGAAATTTGGCGGTAATGGGCGATGGCTGCAGACGAACGGCGCCAGAACCTTTACAGACAGCACGACATCGCCTGCAGCACCTCTCCTGGGTTCGTGATCATATCGGTAGGACCCTAGACGACTGGAGAACAGTACTCTGGTCAGATGAGTCCCCATTTCACTTGGTAAGAGCTGATGGCAGGGTTCGAGTGTAGCGCACTGCACAAGCTGGTGGTGGCTCCATGTAATGGACTGGGTCCTATGGTCCAACTTAACCGTTCAGTGAATGTAAACGGCTATATTCGGCTACTTGGAGACCATCTGTAGCCACTCATGGTCTTCATGTTCCCATACAACGAAGGAATTTTTATGGGTGACGATGCATCATGTCACGCGATTTGTTTAAAGAACATCCTAGACAATTCGGTCGAATAATTTGGCCACCCACATCGTACGGCATCTAACTTTTATGGGACGTAATCATGAGATCAGTTCGTGCTCAAAATCTTGCATCGGCATCACTTTCGCAACTATATACAGCTTCCATCGACTTGTTGAGTCCATGCCACGTCGAATTGCTGCAGTACACCAGGCGAAAAGAGGCCCTACACGATATCAGGAGATATCCCATGACTCTTGTTACCTCAGTGTATGTGTTAAAATGCTGCGCGCAGAACTACAGTTGGCTGGCGTTGATGCTCGGTTACTATTTGGGTTAGGAACGTTGGATGAAAAGTTTTTAGTTTAACCCAGACCAGCGCCCATTTTTATAGCCATTCGAACGTCTGTCTTACCGTGCCTTTGTTACAGTATATTAAGCAAAGTTGGAACGACGGACAGCAGCTGGTGCCCAGACACATTGTGCGAATCTATTAATTCCTCTGCAACAGGTTTTAATTGGGCTGAAATTAAAGCTCAGTTAATGGCACAATCAGTAGTTCACCGTTTGATTCTATACTTTAAACACATAGACCGATGATGATAGAGAGAAACACCATATTTTTTTGTGTTTTTATGCATCCATTATACCAGTTAAATCAAAGAGAAAGCCTCACATGCACAAAAGATATTTTATGTTGTCAGCACTTCTTCGAACATAGAGAATAATCGATATCTACCTGTAAATGACAAAAAATTTTCTTGAAGTAAAAGAAGAAATCATCCAGAACTTCTACGTTAACATATACAATAGGCCGACATGTGTCACAGACTGGACCATCTGTGGAGTGCAATTCCAAAGAGAATGAAAATAGTCATAATTTGGTTAAGTTTTGTCCATATAGCAAAAAAATGTGAGAACTACGAAATACTGAGGAAGCCTACATGTTTTTAAATAGATTTTAACGTATTGTCAAGGAAAACTATCATGATTATACTAAGATGGTATCTGTCCTTTCGGACATGTCCAAAAGAACGGATACCATCGGTGACCATGGAGCTCGTTAGAACGAAATTACAATGAAATGAACACCTTAGCTGCTTACAGACGTTGACATACGCCAACGGGGACAGATGGTATCTGTTCTTTCGGACATGTCCGAAAGGACAGATACCATCTTAGTATATATATATAATTAAGGCTCATCGGCCACTTAACCATCTTCTTCTTCTGTGCGAATGCACAAATAGTGCCCGAACTCACGGGAATCGGCAAACTACGAATGTAGTGCGGGACAATACGTTGAGAATATGGGTTTCGCGGGAGGCGTGCCAGAGATAAATCCTTGCAGTCGCGCTATCCTCTGTGCCCGCGGTGGCTCAGATGGGTAGAGCGTCTGCCATGTAAGCAGGAGATCCCGGGTTCGAGTCCCGGTCGGGGCACACATTTTCATCTGTCCCCGTTGACGTATGTCAACGCCTGTAAGCAGTAAGGGTGTTCATTTCATTGTAACCTATCATGATTGTCTACAATGCATTGAGCTTCTTCTCTCTAGATTCGTTTCGGCCAAGATTAGGTAAACGGCGCGTAGAGTGTGCTGAGTTATTGTGAATGTTCTGAAAAATTTTGTAAAAGTAAGTGCTCAGAAGTCGTCGTTGTACAAACACAAAACGAAACGAAGCAGACGATACGACAATGTGCAAGAGCCAGTCACCCAACTCTGCTGTGTTTTTACTCACTGACCATAAACTGCAAACTCGAGACAAAACTTCCCACAACTAACTTTTAAAACTCACGATTTCGAACAGCTGTTGACAGTAGATGAAAACTAAGTCAAACTTCGAGTTGAGGATGGTTGTCAATCGAGTTTGTTGGAGTTGGTTTTTGGTGTGAAGGTACCTTTACGCGCTGCACTTCAATGCTTCAGACTTGCGCGAATCGGTTCAAATTTTGTGAGAACGTAGAGAAATACATTTAATTAATGGTCCCGAAACATTCATCCGTTACCACGATACAGTGGCCTACATTCCAACAGAAAATTCATATAAAATCCGGTTTTACATGAATCGCGCGTGTTGAGAGGGTTTAAAGCGATGCTGATGGAAATAAAGAATATTTACTAACGGTAATTATAAGAATGATACCCAAAAATCTTTCATCGTTCGTATTCTATGTGCGAAAAATCACGCGTTATTATATGAAACTATGTTTCTAAAAATGCTTTACATTTTAAGCGCTGCATTTGAATTAATTAAAAAAGCTGGTTACTACAGTTAACTATAGTTTCGTTGTGGATACCTTAAATATTTTATTCACCAGTAGTTCAATATCACCGAAAAATTCTTTGGACTTGCAAAACAGTGCATTACCACACCAAAATTATGCCCATCCCTGTACAAAATGACATTCTGCTTGATCAAGCATTTAAAGCTTTGTCAATAACTACTTAGAAAACTAATCTAACGCGAAACTTGCTATACAAATGTCAGAAAAAGGTATCCTTATTTCTAACGAATAGAAAATGTTTTACAGTCTTTCCTTTAAAAAGTACTATACTACCTTGTAGATAACTTATTTTTGGACAAAACAAGCCTAAGCTCGTCTAATTTCGTACAGGATTTAATAGTTCATAGTATTATGCGATGCATACATTGTTTCGCTTTCTTCTGCTTATTTCAGGCAACCAGACTAATAATTAATTCGGATTGGCTGTTGCAACATTTTGTGCCAAAATTATTGCTGTGAGATTTTCTAGCGACGGTTTCTGGACTTTCAGTTTTCATTGTTGCATACTTTAAATAAACGATGACAAAAATTTTAAGATAAGAGGTAATAACAAGCTTTATGGTTTTCAGTAGTTCATTACTTTTTGTATGATTCGTTCAGCATTTGTGTAGTGCATGATTGGAACATCATTCGGGAAATTTTCAATTATGTCGATACTATACGTTCTCTCAGCTGATAGGTAAGTTGGAATTAACCACAGATCGATAGGACTGTCAACGGCTTGTGCATATTTTGTTCCATCAGTTAATTAGTGAAAGCTTAAGTCATCAACTAGTTAAACGATCAAATGTATCGTCAGTTAGACTATTTTTTATTTATTTATTTATTTAGCACTCCGTCTTCAGGCCACGAAAGGCCTACCGGGACCTTCCGACCGCCGAGTCATCCTCAGAGGAGGATGCGGATAGGAGGGGCGTGGGGTCAGCACACCGCTCTCCCGGTCGTTATGCTGGTTATTCTAGACCGAAACCGCTACTATTCGGTCGAGTAGCTCCTCAATTGGCATCACGAGCCTGAGTGCACCCCGAAAAATGGCAACAGCGCATGGCGGCCTACATGGTCACCCATCCAAGCGCCGACCACGCCCGACAGCGCTTAACTTCGGTGATCTCACGGGAACCGGTGTATCCACTGCGGCAAGGCCGTTGCCATCGTCAATTAGACTAATTAATTAAATTGTAAGTTTGTTCTTTCAGTGTCTGAGGATGCTTTTTCCTGCTGGCAGTCGTAGAGGCAGCCCATCCTAGCGAAATGTTGCACACACTTCATGATGCACAACCAAAATCCTTTCGCATTTTATAATGGCAGATTATAATTTCGGCTGTATATTATTTCGTACTATCTCATCGTGTTATCGGTAATCGGTAACATAGCTCTTGTGGGTTACTTTGAAACTACTTTTAAGGAGCGCCGTAATATACAGGTTCATGCTGCGTAAATCTTTCACTGTCCAGATACCATTTGACAAGTAACCTTTTTTAACGGATTCGCACAACTTCCTAAGTTTCGAAGCAGCGAGCCATTTCACATGGACCATAAGACAACATCGCTTTTTTTTTAGAAGTGCAATCCTACATTTTTCTTCGTATTGTAAGTTTATCTATGTAATGCAGTCGTATCATAGGTTTATCTGGGTAATATGAACTATTAAGCTACATCATTATAATAAACTTCGCACTGAATTTAATATTTTATTCACTACTGTATTTTTCTTTCCTGTTATTCTGTGTATTGTTTTAAGTATTTAAAGTTATTTTTGATATGTTTAGGCATACAGTCTCATGCGTATGTGAATAAGATTAACTCCAAGACAATGAAAATTAAAAAAAAACATAAAAATCAGACAGAAATAAAACAAAATTAAAGAATACGAAAGAAAATAATAAAAAGTATGAAAAAAATAGTAAAATAAAACGCATGTGACCTTGACGTGATAGTCAGGCTTGTGTGCTCCGTGGACACAGTATGCTTTACAAACACGTACAAAAAAAAAGGTTCAAATGGCTCTCAGCACTATGGGACTTAACATCTATGGTCATCAGTCCCCTAGAACTTAGAAGTATTTAAACCTAACCAACCTAAGGACATCACACAACACCCAGTCATCACGAGGCAGAGATAAAATCAAACACATACAACCATATCAGGCAGCTAACCGTACATGTGCCAGACTAACCATGCGCATCTCAAGCAACATGAGTTAGAAAGTCAATAAAAAAACCTATACGGAATCAGCTGTTGCTAGACTCAACAAAAATCGACACCGGTTGCCCAACTATTTTGAACTATGTTTTGAATTTCTTTGAAACTGTCAGTCGAAAAGCCAGTTTCCTTATTTTACGCCCCTGACGCTTCCGAGGACATATTCTCCTTTTCTTATGCCGTGACATGAGCATTTTTCATTCTGATATAGTATACTGTTAAGAATACGTGGTTTAATGTGCAGGTGATTTCTTTGTGTTAAGAGGATGAAATTGAGTTTAATAACTCACGGTTGCAAAACACTAACACGAATTCTTTACAGAAGACCGGAAAAACTGGTAGAAGCCGACCTTTGGTAACATTCCGGAGAAATGTAGGAGCTCCTGAGGCAATACTGACCCTACGACTTCTCATAAAAGATAGGTTAAGCAAAGCCAAATCTAGGGTTTTCAGCATTTTTAGACTTGCAGAAAGCATTTGAAATGTAGATTGGAATACTCTCTTCCAAATTATAAAGGTGACAGGGGTAAAATGCAGGGAGTGAAAGACTATTTACAAGTTGTACAGAAATCAGATGGCAGTTATATGAGTCGACTGGCACGAAAAGGAATCAGTGGCTGAGAAGGGAGTGAGCAAGATTGTAGCCTATCTCCGATGTTATTTAATCTGTGTATTGATCAAGCAGTAAAAGAAACAAAAGAACAATTTGGAGTAGGAATTGAATCCCAGGGAGAAGAAATGAAAACACTGAAGTTCGCTGATGACATTGTAATTCTGTCAGAGACACCAAAGGACCCAGGAGAACGGTTGAGGAATGGACAGCGACTTGAAAGGACGATATAATATGAGCATCAACAAAATAAAAACGAAGATAATGGATTAAATCAGGTGACGCTAATTGAATTAGCTTAGGAAATGGGTCATTTAAAGTAGTAGATGCGTTTGCTATTTGGGAAGAAAAATAAGTGATGGTGGTCTAAGTAGTGAGGATATAAAATGCAGACTGGCAATGGCAAGAACAGCGTTTCTGAAGAATAGAAATTTCTTAACATATATTTAAGTGTCAGGAAGTTCTTTCTGAAAGTTTTTAAATGGAGGGTAGCCATGTATGGAAGTGAAACATGAACAGTAAACAGTTTAGACAAGAAGTGAAGAAAAGCATTTGAAATGCGGTGCTGCAGAAGAATGCTGAAGACTGGATGGATAGATCACGTAACTAATGAGGAGGCACTGAACAGAATTAAGGAGAAGAGAAATTTGTGATACAGTCAGACTAGAAGAGGGGATCAGTTGGTAGGACACATTCTGAGGCATCAAGGGATCACCACATTGGTACTGGAGGGAAGCATGGAGGGTAAAATCGTACAGGTAGACAAAGAGATAAATACAGTAAGCAGATTCAGAAGGATGTAGGTTGCAGTAGTTATTCGGGAATGAAGAGGCTTGCACAGGATAGAGTAGCATGGAGAGCTGCATCCATCCAGTCTTTGGACTGAAGACCACAGCAGTAACTACAACAACCCACGACCACACTACATAGGTAAACTTAACGATACCAACAAAAATGTAAAATTGTTCTACAAAAAAAGGAAAGAAAGAAAGAAAGAAGGAGACGGGCCTTACACTCCATGTGAAGTTGTTGCTTAGAAACTTAGCAAGTTGTGCGAATCTTTTCGTGTCCACATATTGCTGTTAAAAAAAGATTACTTGTCAAATGGTATCTCCTTGAAAGATAGTCACGGAGACCACAAAGATATGTACAGCCACCTGCTGTTACCCCTTCAGACTTATGACGGCTGCTGTCCAACATACCGGCTATGCGAATCCGAAGTAATCGTTTCGTGTACCCAACATCATCGCATTCCGTCAAGGGAGGTAGTGCGTGTGATGACTAAATCAGGCCGGAAACCTTCGCTCTCCTCCGTGTTTTCACGTACGATAATTTCCGTTGTGGTATGTACAGCGGGCCTCGAATGAGAGGGCAGCGTGGTGTCGCTCCCGTGTTGCCGCTGGGCGTACCACATGGAAGTGCCTCTGTTGCCGTGTCAAGGGCAGCCGCAACAGTGGACGCCATGCCGACAGCCCCTTGTGATCTACACGACGATGCGCCGAAACAGGCTCCGGTTCATGTTCACAGCAAACTCGGTGAGTGTGTGAAAGGCCTGGTGTGAAAACCACCCCCAAAACATCAAGAAACCATCTCGGGCGACTGAACTACACCTTCCACTCACTGCAGGTCGAACACCTCGATCCACCTGTGCGCACACGACGCCCCATTCATTTGAAAAGAGACAACATCGCGACTCGTCAAACTACACTACAGGCAATTACTAGCTAGTCTGCATTGTTTTCTCAATTGAGGAGGTTCAGCTTTATACGTCGCTATGAGCGTTGTTCTGACAGATAGGCGATTCCAAATTCCCATTACATGCAGTTCTCTTAGCAATGCTCGCTCGGGAAAAGAACTGTGTGGAACCTGTATTCACCAACAGCAGCAGTTGCCGTCGTGTTTGAAACCTGTTACCATTGACAATTCTTGACACTCGTCTCCCGTCTCTGGTCGTCAGCATCTTCCTACGATGTGTTCTTACGTCTTCTTACCCGACTGCGAGTGGTACCTCACTCCATGCAGACATATCGGACAATCCGTTCTGATACAGCAAGAAATCTGACGTCTTCGTACTGTGCTGACTATATAACAGACTAGCACATACGCACTACTCCACTGCCATGAGTTACGACCGCGGTGGTGGATCACGTGATCACCTGGAACCAGTCGCAGTGCAACATGACAGTTGCGACACGCCGTCACGTTTTTGTTACCCACGACGACGGCAACGCCCGAAGTGGCCAGCAGCCGACAGTTGAGAATACGATATCCGATGGGTACGAATACTAATGTTTGTATTGATTTATAACATAATTTTTACAACTGGGAATGAATGTAGTGCCATAAGGATCAGCAATAACTAAAAAATGCGGCACATTTTTCATTCTTCAAGTACGAAACCGTTCACCACATGACAGTTGATTTACGATTCTCTTGTAAGGTACAGATACTATTTATAGCGTAATGTCGTTTTCCTTTAATAATAAAAAAAATTGCAACGAAACGCCAGAAAATCTGACCGTTTACAGAAAAATGCTTATATATACCCAACAAAGCCGAGATATGCCCGCTACATTTTCAGCCAAATCATTGAATGTCGAACGCAGGAAACCTATATGGAATATAATACCAAGATTATGTAACGTACCGAAGAAGCTACCACAACTGTAGCTTAAGGGAAAACCATATAGCCGTGATAATAAATGGTCAGAAGCAATAAAAGAGCTTCCCAACCCAGGAGAAACCACTTCCTAAATTGTTGTTATAGCTGAGCTACAAACGGCAATAATCTCCAACACATTCGTTTTTGAGTCAAAGATAATTGCATTTACAAAAATGTTCGTGTATTAGAAAAAGTCGAATGAAGTGTAAGATTTGGCAAATCACTTCCACAATTTTTTTTTAAGTTTTAAAGAAAGTGCCTATATTAATAAAAGCACAAAACAACAGAAATATATGCTTCTCAGGCATGAAATAATTGTTTATATTCTCTTACTTTCAGTGGAGGAAGCTGTAAATATACACATATTCTAAAGTATTTCTTCATGAATAAGGTGTAAATTTTGTTGCTCAGTCAATGTGATTCAGCTGTCTTTTCAAGTGTTTCACGATCATTCATGTATATTGGTAAAATATACAACGACTGTTCGTTAATTAACCAGAAAAACGAACATGATCCTTACCATGCATGTCCCTGTCTGCTTTCTCACCACTTATGTATAGTGTTGCAAAGAGACCTGAATAATCTTCTAAGGAGATGAGCAACATCTTGTCCGGTGAGTTTACGATCAATGTCCTCCTTAGGGGACGAGTTGCCAAGTTTCCAGACAGCAGCACAATAGCGCAATTTTGGAACTAGATATCGCACTTAGGAAAGAAGAGAAACGTAAATGCAGAACTCGTGTACAAGTGCCGCAGAGATACGTCATTTCCGTTTGGGGAAAGCTGTATTTAAGCTTTATTTTAGTGCATGCAGGGTAGCTGGTGTGGCGCGCAAATCTAGAAGTGATCGCGAGGATTGTGTAATACCAAAATAAATTTTAAAAGGGTTCTATGTAAAATAAATATTCCTTATTTTGTATCCCATCCTACAATCTACGTCTACGAAAATTTATTCATGCAGTATCAACTGTAAGTAGGCTGTTTATGTTTTCTCTATGTAAGTAGGCTGTTTATGTTTTCTCTATGTAAGTAGGCTGTTTATGTTTTCTCTATGTAAGTAGGCTGTTTATGTTTTCTCTATGTAAGTAGGCTGTTTATGTTTTCTTATTGGCAACGTTACGTAGCGCTCAATATGAAAATCACTGGCTGTGCTGTGTGCAGTCTGTGGCTAGTTTGCATTGTTGTCTGCCATTGTAGTGTTAGGCAGCGGCAGCTGGCTGTGAACAGCGCGTAGCGTTGCGCAGTTGGAGGTGAGCCGCCAGCAGTGGTGGATGTGGGGAGAGAGATGGCTGAGGTTTCTAATTTGTCATGAACTGATATATATATTATGACTTGTGATGATATTAAGGTAAATACATTGTTTGTTCCCTATTAATATCTTTCATTTGCTAACTATCCCTATCAGTAGTTAGTGCCTTTAGTAGTTTGAATCTTTTATTTAGCTGGCAGTAGTGGCGCTCGCTGTATTGCAGTAGCTTGAGCAGCGGAGATTTTTGTGAGGTAAGTGATTTGCGAAAGGTATAGTTTAACGTTAGTCAGGGCCATTCTTTAGTAGGGAATTTTGAAAGTCAGATTGCGTTGCGCTAAAAACATTGTGTGTCAGGTTAAGCACAGTCCCGTGCATAATTGTTCAAAGGGGACGTTTCATATGTCGACCCTTAGCCTAGGATACCTCACTGGAATCTTCTGATTTTTTCTTGTAGTTTGTGTAATTAGTGTAGATTTTGTTTATTGCTAGCGCGTAATTGTAGAGAGAATCTCCTTTGTAGTTGTAGCCTTTCATTGTTGTACAGTAAAACAGTTGTGGCATGCATGTAGATTTGCACCAAGTATTTCGCAGCTGTAATTAACTAGATATTATTTTCAGTGTTATGTTAATGTGTTCTCTTATTTTTGCTCTTCAAATTGTGTTTTTCTGTGTTATCGTGTGAAATATTGTGACAATTATGGCGTGTGAAAAACGTAACACTAGGCTCCAAAGTAAACTGAGAAATGACAGTGAAACAATTAGTGAAGAGGGAAGCATTATCGATCGATCGGTCGGCAACAGCTCGCCTCAGGAATCCGAAATGACAGGACACAATTTCGCAAATACTGTAGATTCAGGTTTTGGGTTATCACCGTTTTCTCAAATAAGTCAAGACGCATTTTCTGCTTGTCAAAATGTGAATGTTGCCGGTGCAAATGCACTGCCGAAAAGCGTAGAGAAACAGATTCCAGACACTAATACATTATTATTGCAATTAATGCAACAAATGGAACAAAATCAGAGACAAATGGGACAAAATCTTAAAAAGTTAGACACAGTGGAACAAAATCTCAAAAAGTTAGACACAATGGAACAAAATCAGAGACAAACACAGCAAAAGCTTCAAAAGTTAGACACAATGGAACAAAATCTTCAAAAGTTAGACACTACACTTGAACAAACACGTGAAGATTTAACCACTGAGTTACATAACATTGAATCGAAATGTCAAAAAGTCTGTAATGACGTAAAAACACAAATTTGTGAGCATTTTCAACCTATTTTTTCGCGGCATGAAAATGCATTACAGAATCACGAAGCAGCCATAAAAGAACTGCAAGCCATTGTTCATGAAAATCATGAGACCTTGTGGGCTAAAATTGACTCAGTTGCATCTACCGATTCGGTTACGCAACTTGCAAAAACTCAGGAAAACTTAAAGGACACAGTAGATACTCTGAAACTTGGTTCAGAAAAACACACTGAGGAAATGTGTTCACTATCGGAGAAAGTAGCCGAACTTTCGGATCAGGTCACTAACTTATCTACAAAAGTAGATGATGATCTGAATGACACAAGACCTGTAGCCTTCACTGACACTGAAGAGTGCGAACAAATTAGGAAATTCAAACAAAATCAGAATCAGATTAATACGCAACACCAAAGAGAAATCCGGGAAGTACAAGATCAGCTGACACAGTTAATACAAGAATTACGCATTTCAGAGGATACTCGTGCCCCAACTTGGGAAGAGGGACTTAGAAACACGGAAAAGCCGCAAAATAATAACACAGGGCATTTCGGAAGTTATGAAAGAAATGGGCAATGTGCACCGAATTTTGAGATGAAACGGCCGACACGACCTAACAATGACCGATATGCGACTCGCCGACATGATGATTTTGATTATAAGCTGTTCATTACTACACGTAAATTCAAAACGTTTAAGAATTCTGCCAACGACATTCATCCACAAGCGTGGCTCCATCAATTCTCTCATTGTTTCCCTCCCAACTGGGCATTGGAGCACAGGTTAGAATTTATGTGTGGCTACTTAGAGAATGAACCAGCTGTAAGAATGCGATCGGTCATTCACGATTGCCACAGTGAAGGAGAATTTTACCATGCCTTCCTCTCAGCATATTGGTCTCAAGCCACACAAGACCGGGTAAAACATGGTATCATAATGATGAAACATTTCGAACAATCTGAATTCTCCAGTCTTGTGAAATATTTTGAAGACATGTTGCACAAGAATCAGTACCTGTCAAACCCATACAGCCCCTCAGAACTCATCCGCATTTGCTTAATCAAATTACCTGAACATTTACGACATATTATTTTAGCAGGACGTTGCAAAGACGACATTGACGCTTTTCAGGGACTGTTACAAGAATTAGAAATTGACACTGACAATCGCGGAACGCGAAACCAGGAACACAACAATTACAGGTCACATCCGTCGCAAATCCGCGATGAAAGAAGTAATAACTGGACACGACAAGGCTATTCTCACAACACAAATCGTGACCAAAATAGACACCACCCGTATGACAACCGTTGGCAGAGTAGTAATAACTACAGGGAAAGATCACCTCTCCGTGGTAATGACTATCACAGAGACAATCAGAGAAACAGACAATATGGGAACCAAAATAAATATTATCAGGGGAGACAGAATAACTTTAGACGCAACGGTCCAGCGCGCAGTTTCGATTCAGGGAGAAATTCTCCACCACGTGACCGACAAGAAAGAAACTATGGCATCTACCGACATGACGACAGACGATATGATCGTAACGATAGACCTGAACTGCATCAGAACTGGCGGGATTCAAACAGAGCAGGGCCCTCTCGTCACGGTGAATTTGTAGAAGTTAGGTCTCCAAATCCCAATAACGACGCGCGCCAACAAAGAGACAATAGGCAATGACTCACACCGATGGCAGCCACAAAACGTTCTTATGACACTAACGACGCAGCTGCCGTAGCTAGTAATTACGTAAAAATGGAAGACATTAGGGACATCTTACTCCAGGAACACGACATAAAACATAACAATATTGCATATCCTGTGATTCACATTACAGTAAATGACGTAAAATTTACGGCAGTACTTGACTCTGGCAGTCCCATCTCAGTAATTAGTGAAACAGCCTTTAGCAAATGTAACAAATTGAACGATTGCCCTACACTTCCGTTACGTAAGATCAAATTACAAGGTGCAATTTTTGGAAAAAGTGTAGATGTACGCCAGCAAACCAATTTAGAATTCTTTTGTCAAAGCCACAGCTTCTCTATAAACTTTCTTATTGTTCCATTATTGTCGACGGAAATTATATTGGGAGTAGACTTTTTGAATGAATACAAAGCAATCTTAAGCTTTCACAATGCTGAAATAAGTTTAGAGAAAGAAGGTAAGTCAATAGCTTTGAAATTTGAAGACTGGCTCTCAAACCATGACGAGGAAATTAATCGGCTTTACCTTCTGTTAGACAACAGTTCGGACTTTTCTACGGAACTAGACACTAACAATCACTCTGCAAGTACTGACAGGGATGATATCGATGGCGCATTTGACATTAATAAGTTAATTCAGAATAAAATTCAAACAATTGAGAATTGTAATGACACTGATAGGCAGGACCTTTTTGAGATTTTACAAGCACATTCCACAGTTTTACTCATAAAACAGGAACAATCAAGGGATTTCAATACCAATTTCGTGTTCGTGAGCATACTAAATTTTGTGTTAGACCATATGTAATTCCAGCACATTATAGGGACCGTGTTAGAACAGAAATACAATCTATGCTTGACGAGGGCATTATTGAGCCTGCAGTAAGCTCATACAACAATCCATTACATGTTGTTGAAAAGAAAAATGGATCGATCAGACTTGTCTTAGATTCGAGACAAATCAATACTATCATTATTCCTGAAACAGACAGGCCGCAGACGATGGAAGAACTTCTTCAAAATTTTAATGGTGTAAAAGTATTGTCTTCCATTGATCTCAGATCCAGCTTTTATCAGATCGAACTTCATCCAGAATGCAGAAAATACACAGCTTTCCTTTGTTTCGGCGTTTGTTATCAGTTTCGGAAACTTCCCTTTGGTTTGAACATTTCTTCAGCAGCATTTATTCGCGGGCTAAATTCCATATTACCTGAGTTCTTAAAACGTCACATCACCTTATATGTGGACGATATTCTAATAGCGGAAGCTTCATGGGAACAACATAATCGCATCCTCAACAGTCTGTTACGTATTTTTGCAGAATCTGGAATTACAGTTAACTTGGAAAAGTCTGAATTCGGTAAGTCAAAGGTGAGGTTTTTGGGACATATTATTTCTTCTGAAGGCATTCAGCCGGATCCTGAAAAGTTAGAAGCAATCAGAGCCATTCCAGTTCCATCCACAAAAAGACAAGTCCGCAGTTTTCTAGGTCTCGTAAATTTTTACCGTCGTTTTCTGAATATGCAAATTCTAGTTACACCAAAACTTTGTTCTCTCACTGGAAAAAATACTATTTGGAACTGGGACGAACAAGCACAGTTGGAATTCGATTCTTTGAAAGAAGCGTTACTTCACGCGCCAATACTAGCTCATCCTGATCTGTCACAAGATTTCTGCCTTAGTACGGATTCTTCTAAAGTCGGTCTTGGTGCCCATTTATTTCAAGAAGCCATAGAAAATGACACTACCGTTCAGAAAACCATTGCTTTTGCTAGCCGAGTGCTAACAAAATCTGAAAAAAATTATTCCGTTACTGAATTAGAAGCTTTAGCTATCGTTTGGGCATTTAACAAATTCCGTTTCTTTCTTTCTGGTAAGCACGTAAAAGTATACAGTGATCATCGTGCATTACAATTTCTTATGTCTTCAAAATTAAATCATGACAGGTTAAAACGTTGGGCATTGTTTCTGCAAGAATTCCGCTTCACAATAGTCTACATTCCCGGCAAGGAGAACATTGTTGCGGACGCACTGTCACGCGCACCGGCTGGGCTTGAGAAAAGTACCACAGAAGGCAACCTCGAGAAAAATTTCAGTATTCTTTACATTCAGAAAGTCGCCTTTGAAAACTTCATCACCACATCTTTAAAGGACATTGCTCATGAACAAGATAAAGATCCGATTTGGAAAGACATCAAGAGCAAATGGCATGAAAAGACACACACACAGATTCGGCATTATTACCTGGTTAGAAACAACATACTCTTCAAACGCTGCACTGTTGATGACAAGCTATGGGTACTTTGCATTCCAGACGATTTTGTTAATAAGCTCATTTGGTACATTCATTTCAGCTACGCACATTTTGGCCCACGAAAATGTTATCATATTCTTCGAACGACTTGTTATTTTAACAATATGGAAAAGCGAATTCGAAGAGTCTTGTCTATTTGTAAACTTTGTCAAAAGGCGAAACCATCTACTGTCTCACATCGTGCTCCGTTGTTTCCTATTATTCCTGCTAAATTAAAAGAATTTGCTGCTGTTGATCTCTTGGGACCGCTTGTCAGAACATCCAATGGATTTTCGTACGTTTTAGTCGCTGTTGAACTTACTTCAAAATTTGTTTCTTTCACTCCGTTACGTAAAGCCACTGGACGGTCTGTATCCAACGCCTTTGTTAAAAATTTCTTACGTGAAGTTGGACACGTTAGTAAAGTCATTTCAGATAACGGACCGCAATTCAGATCTGCTGTTTGGTCACGCATGCTTCGCAACCATAAAATCAAACCTGTTTTTATTTCATTGTACTCACCACATTGCAACCCGTCTGAACGGATTATGAAAGAAATCAATAAGCTTTGCAGACTTTATTGTCACAGAAAGCATCAGCATTGGGACAGATATTTACACTTATTTCAAAACGTGCTGAATGAAATGCCTCACGACTCCACTGCTTTACCACCTACTCTTGTACTGAAGAATGAAGAACCACCGAACAGAATCAGAGAGCTTGTACCTTTCCCGAATACACGTAAACTTCGACACAAAGACATAATTGATTTGGCTCTTAAAAATATAAAATCTGCAGCAGACAAAAGGAGAAAACTACACGGTAAAGCAAATGCAAAGAAATTGTATATTGGTCAGAAAGTTCTCATTAAAGCTCATTCATTGTCACATAAGAAGAAACACTTGAGTCACAAATTCTTTCTAGTTTACAATGGACCTTACAGAATCCGACGTATACCACATGATAATTGCGTTGAAGTTGAAACTCTGCGTACTAGGAAGAGTAAAGGTTTACACCACATTTCTCATGTAAAACCATTTATTGACAGATAATCTGCCTTTTAACTTTGTCTTTGCCATAAAACGTTTCACTTCACGTTACTAGTATGCTTTAGAAACTGTTACCATGCAACAATGTTTGAAGTTAAATATCCAATCAAGAACCAAGAGAACTTATTTAAACAGAAATGACGAATGCATTGTTATAGTAAACAGACGTCACAGTGTTATTGTGTGTGTACATTCTTGCTTGTTTGTTGCACGATTACGTAACGACTATAAGGCTCACATACTTAGAACATTTACCAGTACTGCTAATGAGATTTTAATGCAACATTTTGGTTTATTTGAAAATACATTCTGAATTTAAAGTGCTTTCTGAGAGATACCAGATGACACAGAGGTTAGTTTATGTGACAGCTACACGATTTTTATCACGACGCTACTAATGAGTGACAATTTACAATGTTGCTTTTGCGGTGTATCTGTTTTATATCTGCACAGTTTTCTGAATTCTTCTGGAAATCAAAACATGTTTTATTAGTAACTTTTGTGGTATAGCTACAAGGAGACAGCCTTTTCCATAGCACAACAATACGTTACAGCACAGTACTTTCATCATCACAACAATAAGCGTAATAACTAAGATATCTCTACGCAAAGCATTTCACTTTTGTTTATCATGAGGTAAGTACATTGGCTTCTGCAGAACTTAGCTTTTGGAGGAAAATAACGACACTTTCACAGAGATTATCTTACAACAATATGCACATTTAGCGCTACAGGACACGCATTTCAGTGATTAATTTTGTACTTAAAACATTTATTTTTAAAGGTTTTTGAATTACAAAGAAAGTTTTCAGTGATACATTTCGTTTCATTGCTGTAATCTGTAACACCTGAGGGTATAATTACATTAATCCTCAGGGGGTTACACGCTTACTTTGTGTACCATGTGTTTGGCAAGCACAAGGAGCCCTAGCTAATATGGTATTTGCTTATACAACTTTACACATCGGTACCATATTTCTCTAACACACAAATTACACAGCTATCTGATCATTTAACTGAGAGAGACAAACATTTATTTTACTACATCAGTGACAGATGTTTACGCAATTACACCGTTGGATAACTTCAAACTTATGAAACTGTATTTTGTCTGTACTTTGTAAACTGTTCATATTTTTTCGGAATCATTGTGATACTATGAGAGCTTTGAATGATGTATTTGGTATGAGATCATGATTTTTAAAGTACGTTTGAGGCAGCTGACACTTTTGACATGAGCAGAGAATTATTTTAGGCTTAGAAATTATTGGAGGAAGTTACGACGATTTTGAGATTTGACTGAAGTGTTATGATGTTATTATTACGACGACGATGTGTATTATGTTGTTGAGGAATGTTTATTATGCTACGTATTTCTCACGATGAAATATTGAAGAAGTGTCGACGAATATGTATATGTATAATGAGGTAAGGAATAATGAGTAGTGTTTAGGGACTCTGATTTATGAAAAGGATGTTGGAAACCAAGAAACGTACTTTAAGAGTTATGAAATGTGTGACTGTATCACAATGCTGACGACTTTTTTTGGACACTTATATTTATAGGATTTTGTTTCTACAGATTTGCAACGCTAATTCTTGACCTGTGAAATATTGTTAAATAGACTGCCACGGTAGCAGAAACTGCTGTCGTAAATATTTCCGTACGACAGTTAAGTGACCACCTGCACGTAATGCGTCGCGGGCACCCAGCTGTGTCAGACGCCTGGAGAAAAAGCCAGTATTGCGAGCCCTTTTCAGCGGCACAGGTAGAAAAAAAAAAGGGGACGTGGGACGTGTCAAACACCTGGAGAACAAGCCATTAGGGTGTGCCTTTCATCGCTAATGCGACACCCTCGTTACTTGAAAACATATGATTACTCGCACTTTGTGCTAATTACTGAAATGCTTATGAATTGATGGGAAATATTCGTACATCTGCACACCTGATTACGACAAGCGTCTTTCTACGAGAGTTGAGAGCTACTAACTTATGAAATGTCACATGATTACTGAATGATATTTTTATGCTTTGCTTTTCATAGTTGCTTATTTCATTTGATACCTGTTTTTCAGCTGTGTTGCAGCACTGCTTTTATAAAATGAAATGCATTTGCTAATGTGAACACTTTCTGTCAACAGATCTATTAAATAATTATTTTATGATCCACATTCTTTAAAAAAAAGGAGCACTTGGAAAGGAAAGAACAATAAGAAGGAAGTAGTAACAGTAACACATAATTTTCTTTTCAAGTACATGGTAATATTTCTTTTTACAATCAGTTGTTGTGGTGCACCACTTTAATTTACATAGACATTAAGATGTGAATATACATTTCCCTTATCTGCATTGTTGTTTTTAGTGTAATATTTTTTCTGCTTGCTCTATGTCATGTTTAGGTATAAGTTGCTGCTGTTTGCCAGGCATAGTGTTATTGAATTTGACTTTTGCTAATTTATACTGTAGCTTGCTTTGCAATTTTCCATTTTTTTTCATTGCTGTTTATAATAATTGTTTTACGTGCTGCTGCATTGCCTCATCCCTTAGTTTAGCATCTGAGCTCAGTAGATTTAAGATAGCTTAAGAGGGGGTAGACTATATGAGAAACTGACTATGGAGAATAGGTAAAGAATGCATTGCGAAGTTATATAAAAAGGATTTGGGCCCAAATGAGTATTGTACAATCAGAAATAATTATTTTGAAAGAAATATGAACAGAATACAGAAAGCATGCTTGGATAGGATTTTTTTGGTGGAAACAAAGGATGAAATAAGAGGAAAGATATATGAAGTTTTGGGTTGGACTGCAGTACCAAATATTACACTGAAAACGAACCCTGTCCTTTCCTATTGGTGTTATCCCACTATGTGTGTGTGTACCCTTGTGTATTTGTTTTCTTCCTGTCTCTGTGTAGTTTCATAGAATTTTTTCTTCTATTAATATTAAGCTACATTCACTATGATGAGGAATACTGTTATCCTCAAATATAATTGGCTTTCATAATATGTTATTTACCTTATAAATATGCTTACACATTATTTATTCTGTTTAATGCTCATGTGTGAAGTTGATGTTTCGAAAGTTATTGTGATCTTTTATGTATGTACTTATGTCACTATTTTTGTAACACTGATGTATATGTTTATTTCTATTCTTTTGTAAAGCCTGTACTACAAATGTTATCTGTATTATTATGTTTTTAATGATGTATTTTGTACCTTTGTAATTGTATTCTTATGTTATAAAATTGTAATTGTCACCAGTTCATGACATTATTAACTTGTTAGTTACATTTCACTGCACACGTTTCTGTTGGTCATAGTATATGGACAATATGTGAGAAGTAGGGACTGTTAGTGTTTACACGTGTGTTGATAATTCAGCAAGGGACTGGATAACAGCATTGCTCGTTCTAAGGACAATTCCAAAAAACTTTGTGAGTGCACAAGTGGTGGTTTATGGACTTGCTATATTCTCTACAAGACTCTTCGATGGTGATTGCGCACCTGCACAGTCGCAACAGATGGCTGCTGGCCATCTCTACAAGGACTACAGTGGGTCTGCACCTCTGGTGGCCCACCAATACCATTATCTCTGCAAGGACTACAGTGGGTCTACATCTTTGATGATCCATCAATACCATTATTTCTACAAGGACTGCAGTGGGTCTGCACCTCTGGTGGCCCACCAATACCGTAATCTCTACCAGGACTACAGTGGGTCTGCTCTGTGATGACCTACCTACCAATATTCATCAAAACTTCGACTGACTCTGCTGTGGGTTTGCTCTGTTGTGGACCAATACTTGTCTGCATGTCGAGAGTCAGCACTGTCTTTCCGTTGGAAGGACAACACTACTTCTTCAAGACTGCATGGAAATCCACTACTTCTATGTGCATTTTCTTTTACTGCTTGGACTAACTCTGCATTTTTACTGTGATGCACAATGTGGACTGTCTTTATGGACTGTGAGAAATTTTGATCTTTTGACCAACATAATATTAATAAGTGTGTGCATTTTATATCTTTGTTATGGTAATTATGAAAAATTTTATCAAATCATTATTGGGCACTGCCCAACAAAATTTGTAAAATTTTTTTGTGGGGAGCATGGGGGCTATGTAAGTAGGCTGTTTATGTTTTCTCTATGTAAGTAGGCTGTTTATGTTTTCTCTATGTAAGTAGGCTGTTTATGTTTTCTCTATGTAAGTAGGCTGTTTATGTTTTCTCTATGTAAGTAGGCTGTTTATGTTTTCTTATTGGCAACGTTACGTAGCGCTCAATATGAAAATCACTGGCTGTGCTGTGTGCAGTCTGTGGCTAGTTTGCATTGTTGTCTGCCATTGTAGTGTTAGGCAGCGGCAGCTGGCTGTGAACAGCGCGTAGCGTTGCGCAGTTGGAGGTGAGCCGCCAGCAGTGGTGGATGTGGGGAGAGAGATGGCTGAGGTTTCTAATTTGTCATGAACTGATATATATATTATGACTTGTGATGATATTAAGGTAAATACATTGTTTGTTCCCTATTAATATCTTTCATTTGCTAACTATCCCTATCAGTAGTTAGTGCCTTTAGTAGTTTGAATCTTTTATTTAGCTGGCAGTAGTGGCGCTCGCTGTATTGCAGTAGCTTGAGCAGCGGAGATTTTTGTGAGGTAAGTGATTTGCGAAAGGTATAGTTTAACGTTAGTCAGGGCCATTCTTTAGTAGGGAATTTTGAAAGTCAGATTGCGTTGCGCTAAAAACATTGTGTGTCAGGTTAAGCACAGTCCCGTGCATAATTGTTCAAAGGGGACGTTTCACAACATCTTTTCAGTCATTTCCCACAGAGAGACTTGCTGCTACTGTTTGCCACATTTAATACAGTCAGAACCTTACACGCCAAACTAAGATAAAATTGTGGAATCAGCTTTTCAGTAAAGGGAGTAAAGGCGTTTTCATCAGCCTTGGAGCCTGTATCGGTTTCATTACACCGATAACAGAGTACCTCAGTGCACTCTTACTCAAGTAGTCTGTGGCATGCAGCGGATCCCATCAGAATAAAAACGATTCAATAGATCTTTGTGACTACTACGTCGACGACGACGCGGTTAACGATGGTAGGATTCCTTGAGCGCAAGGCTTTTAGCGTCAGAGCACACAACAGCAGCTCACATCATCGATTTTTTTACGAAATATGTTATACAGAACCCTCGTAAGCTACCGAAAATTCTCAGAATTCTATATATTGGTTACGGAGACATACACTGACATTAGTTTTGATTAGCTTAGTAAAATGTTTTGATGGAACGACGTAAACAGTGTCGTTAATTGGTAATTAAAGGTCGGCCGGGGTGGCCGAGCGGTTCTAGGCGCTCAGTCCGGAACCGCGCGACTGCTACGGTCGCAGGTTCGAATGCTGCCTCGGGCATGGATGTGTATGTTGTCCTTACGTTAGTTAGGTTTAAGTAGTTCTAAGTTCTAAGGGACTGATGACCACAGATGTTAAGTTCCATAGTGCTCAGAGCCATTTGAGCCATTTTTGTAATTAAAGTGTTAAAATGAGGATTTTCGAAACGAAATTCCTTGACACATCTTGTGTAGCTCGCACACGAAGGTGAAACCGGAAACTGGCTTACATACGTGTACATGTGAAAGGATATCGCATTTATATGATTTAATTGCACCTTCTCTACTAGCATACCAAATATTAATATTGTAATGTCGTTTAATCGCACACAAACAAGCGGAAATCTCGGAGCACTGTCTTTGCATTTTTACGCTTCAGGCGGCTAACAATGCACTGTTTAGAGATTTTCTGGCAGACAAGAGGAACAATGTTGTATGTGTGAATAATGTTGTACGCAGCACAGAGCGATGTCGAGGAAAAGGCACTTGACTAGCCAGGCAAGCGGCGTGTGGCCACCGAGAAATCTGTTATGCGATACTGCCACTTGCTCCGTTTTGTTCTTTCTTGTAACTGCGCATTTTCTGCAGAAATCAGTGAATGGATTTTTTACTAGTTTTTTTTCGCTTTACGAGACGTGCTGAAGGTAGACAACAGATGACCAGTCGGCTATGAGTCCCTTTCTATCACACGTGTAGTACGGAAATAAACCAGCACGGCAATCAGAGGAAAAGCAGCACCTGATCTGAATATTGAAACAAACGGAACCACACTCATGGTTTTAGCATTCTTTCCTTTTCATATGGGAAAGCTTTTCCAGAACCTACAGGATCACCGATACATTAACTAAGGCATCCAAGGTTAGTTTGTTAGATAACTGACAAGCGGAGGCCACGATGTACAGATTTACTTCAAACTTTGTACACCTTTAGTAGGCCATTAAAACAAAGTAGTAACGTTCACTACTCTGACAAATATAAAAGCGCAACAGAAGTTTTACGCGCATTTATGTAGTTAATGTATTTATGGGTAGCAACAGGACGTGAGAGTTCATGGTGGTCCAGCTGTTAGCGTTTCAACTACGTAAGACGAACATGTGTGGGGCGACGCTTCGACTCCCGTTCAAACGTTCATTTGTGATATTCAAAAACGATGCACCTACACTGTTCGTTCTTGCTACATTAGCAATGTCTCACCGCTACGCCGGTTAACTGCCAAACGAGGCCTTCCTCTGTGTCTGCAGCTCGAAGTATTTCCGGGTGCCTAACGAGATTGCATGTATAAGGGATTTCGCAAATCACGACACGTATACATTTTCAGGAAAACCCTATGCGTTTCTTCACTGTCGATAGTTGAAAATATGTTTGTTCTAATAATTAAATTTAGTTAAAAATCGCAAATAGTCAAATAACATGAAATTCACTAAACTTCATGCAAATACGCGTAGTTTTTTATTATATTATCTCTCAAATGTCATATAAATTAAATAATACGGCCAATGAATCGAAAAAAACGAGGGTTGTAACTTTAATAGTGGCAACTATTTATTTATAGCGCGTACAAAACAGATACGTGTTTCAAAGTTTTACTGACCTTCAAAGTAGTCACCAGCGTTGTGTGTAACCCGTTGCCAGCGATGTGAATGTCGTAGGGCACTCTTAGAAGTGCCAGTTGTGCTGGCAGTTCGAGCGGCGCGTTCTATTGTCTGACGAATTTGTAGCAGACCTGCAGCGAATGCCGTGAAGTGTTTCCTTCAGTTTAGAAATCGAGTTGAACTTACGAGGGCTTAAGTCAGTGGAGTGCAGTAGGTGGTATAGCACTTAGCAATCCCATCAGTCAAACAAATCAGTAACAGCTAGCACTGTACGTGCTTGAGTATTGTCCTGCAAAATGATGGTCAGGTCCTTCAGAAAGTGTCATCACTTCTGTCGCTACGCTGTTCATTTTTGGAACACAACTTACGACCAGGGATGTCTAAGGTGGTCAAGAGGTATGTATGATGAAACGTTTAGCATTAAATTGCAGTGAGAGCGTAACCTGGCTGACAGGCGTATCTTACGTCCGGACGAGTTCACTTAAGCTGTTCCTCTTGCGACGATCACGCCTGTCACACGTCAGCGTCTATGATGCGGTGTGACAGCCGCTACAGCTGACAGACGTAACGAGCAAAAGGCGTGGTCGCGCCGCTAGAAGCAACATGACATCTCATTTCCTAGAAACTGCGGACAATCTGTGCACTAGCTAATACGTCAAACAGATTTAGATCGTTAAGTACCTTTCTTCCATTACGTTTTCCAAATGCCGTATTCCAGCTGGCCATATGACAATTCAGGTCAGCAGAAGGCTATTGGGAGTAAATGACACTTCCTCAGAATTATCGAGATGCTTCGGAGAGCTGAGCTAACGTACGCGGCACGCAAAATATATGGGACAGGATAAATACCCAGCAGACTTCAAAAAGTATGCAATAATCCCAAACTGAAGTAGGTGACTACCTACAGGGGTATAACCGATCTATAACTTTAATAATTCATGGTCCCCAAACACCAACGCAAATTATCTGCATAAGAATGGAAGATTCTTCGAACCTGACCAGGGGGAAGGTCAGTTACGGTTTTGGGGAAATGTTGGAATACACGGGACAATACGGACCGTACGACTTATCACTGAAGGCAAACTGGAGGGAAGCGAAACTACGTTTACGATGTTTTGTAGATTTGGAGAAAGCTTTTGACAATGTTGATTTGGAATAAACAGTCTGAAACACCCAAGTTATCAGGGATAAAATGCAGTGAATACAGCTTGTACACAAACCAGGAAAGTCGAAAGGCAGTGGTAAAGAAAGGAGTCAGAATTGTTCATTTTGTACATTCAGTAAAATGGTTCAAATGGCTCTGAGCACTATGGGACTTAACATTTGAGGTCTTCAGTCCCTTAGAACTTAGAACGACTTAAACCTAACTAACCTAAGGACATCACACACATCCATGCCCGAGGCAGGATTCGAACCTGCGACCGTAGCGGTCGCGCGGTTCCAGACTGAAGCGTCTAGAACTGCTCGGCCACACGGCCGGCAACATTCAGCAAGCATTAAAATTTTAGTGGGAAGAATTGAACCTCTAAGTCCTCTCGTTGACACCATAATTTCAGCAGACGCAGCTTATGTTTTGAAAGACCAGTAGATGCTCGAAATGAGTGTAGTCGAATAAATGCAAGTGATGCTGAGGGATTAAGTATCAAATAAGACCACTTTTGCTACTGTTGCAGTAAAATGATTGCCGATGGCTGAAGTAAAGGGGACATAAAATGGAGACGGACAACAGAATGATAAACGTTTCTGAAAAAGGGCAATATGCTAACATAGAATATAAAGTTAAGTGTGAGAGAGTCTTTCGTGAAAGTATTTTTTCTGAAATAAAGCATTACATGGACTTTTAACCTACGGTAACTAATGAACAGGTACAGAATCGAAATGGGAAGAAGAGAAATTAATCGCACAACTGGATTGAAAGATGCGATACGATTACGTAAAGTAAGAGTCAGTTGTATGACGGAAGGAAGTGTTGTGACATAAAAGCTGCAGAGGGAGACCAAAACTCCTCTACAGTGAGCAGGTCCCAACCGGTTGTGAACTGCAGCAGGTACAAAAACACTTGCTCATAATGTACTAGCATGGAGAGATACATCAGACCAGTTTTAGGACTGATGACCGCTACAACAACAACAATATATACGGAAATTTGTAACGAAACCTCAAAGAGACCGAGTGCATTATTGTAAGCATAAGCACTCGGTTGTTGTTATCAGTGTAATGAGTGACATCTATGACTGTTGGTGCTGTTACTTTCATAACCATTCGCGTATTTACGACACATGTAACAAATTTACCACACTTTTTAAAAATACTTAGGCATATTACTTTCCCTCTTGCGACGTGCCACAACCAATATTTTTTTTGTTTAGGTAGCATATGTGCCTTTACTGCCAGCACAATGACAAAAGTTTCCCTTCCTTACATCAAAGACAATGCATTGTACTCATATTTGCTACAGTGAGCAGGTTCCAAAAAGTGTTCGCTGCATCAGGTACTAAAACACGAGCTCACGATACACTATCATGGAGAGCCTACAGTTTGTACCCTCTACATCTGTTTCTAGTACCACGGAAGTTACTGTTTCATCCGCCATGTGTTGTTTTTATTCCAGCAACTGAACTGCAATTACTTCGTGGCCCATATCTTGATGCAAAACTTATCGCTAATGTCATTTATGCTTCTGCTCATCACTTTCGTCTTTCTTCGGTTTACTCTCAATTCATATTACAGAATATGGATTAGACTGATTATTCCACTCAACGCGTCCTGTAATTATTCTTCACTTTGTCTGAGGATAGCAGTATAATCTGTGAATTTTACCACTGACATTGTTTCAATCCCACTCTTCAATCCCTCTTGCATTTCCGCTCTTGTCTGTTCGATGTATACACTGAAGAACATTGGGTGGTTTGTAGATATTATGGTTAGTGAGCTCTTCAAACCTTATTGAATTTCGTCAGATGAATTTGCTAAGATAAGGTGTGCATGATCAGCATTAGCTCTAACGTAAATAGCTACTCCATAAACGGTGTTGTAGGTTGTACCAATAAGCCCATAGCCGTATATTCTTCCTCACAAAGGTCTTTGAGCCGTGCGTGGCTCATGTTCGTGCCATATCTCATTTGACATCCTGTTTTTACTGTACTACCACCTCGTTGTGTTAATTTCAATTACTGGTGTCATTGAGTTGCCGCCTTGCCTGCCCGTGAGCGGCAGGAGTGAACTGGGAGGCGCTAGCAGTGCAGTTCGGACCTGACTTAGGACGCGGCAGAAGTCCATTCGGGGCACGCTGCAGTGAGGTCCTGACAGCCATAACTCGCCCGACGGTTGCCGATACACATCACTTGAGTGTGGACCACCTCGGTCGGTAGTCGGTCGGTCGTCTCGTCGGACGACGTGTGTGTTGTCCGGCGATCGCTTGTGGGTTGCCTGCGTGTGCAGACTCGCGATTCGTCCTTGTTAACGCACAGTCGTTGCCGTTAGTATTGTCTAGTCCTTCGTGCAAGTGTTCATGAGACTTAGCTTGTCGACTGCTTACAAGGGAACCTCCCCATCGCATCCCTTCCCCCCCCCCCCCCCCAGATTTAGTAATAAGTTGTCACAGTGGATACGCCTTGAAAAACTGAACACAGATCAATTGAAAAAACATGAAGAAGTTGTGTGGAACTATGAAAGCAATAAGCAAAATATACAAACTCAGTAGTCCATGCGAAAGATAGGTAACATCAAGGACAGTGTGGGCTAAGGAGCGCCGTGGCCCCGTGGTTATCGTGAGCAACTGTGGAACGAGAGGTCCTTGGTTCAAGTCTTCCTTCGAGTGAAAAGTTTAATTTTTTTATTTTCAGACAATTATCAAAGTTCAGGCACTCACACATAATCAACTTCGCTCTCCAAAATTCCAGGACTTGTTCAGATTTGCTTGGACATATGCAGGATTTGACGGTTTACACACGGAAAATTTTGAAAACGTTAAAAACACATGTTTCGAGAGAGCATAGGGAAAACTGTGCGACTGTGAAACTGTTGCATTCATTTGTTGCAGTTTATGTGACAAACTCTTATGTTTTCATCATTTTTTTGGGAGTGACTATCACAGCCACAAGAAAACCTAAATCGGGCAAGGTAGAAGAATCTTTTTACCCATTCGCCAAGTATACAAGTTAGGTGGGTTGACAACATATTCCTGACATGTGACGCACATGCCGTCACCAGTGTCGTATAGAATATATCAGACGTGTTTTCCTGTGGTGGAATCGGTTGACCTATGACCTTGCGATCAAATGTTTTCGGTTCCCGTTGGAGAGGCACGTCCTTTCGTCTACTAATCGCATGGTTTTGCGGTGCGGTCGCAAAACACAGACACTAAACTTATTACAGTGAACAGAGGCGTCAATGAACGAACGGACAGATCATAACTTTGCGAAAATAAAGTAAGTAAACTTTTCACTCGAGGGTAGACTTGAACCAAAGACCTCTCGTTCTGCAGTTGCTCACGCTAACCACGGGACCACTGCGCTCCTAAGCTCAGATTGTCCTTGATATGGCCTATCTTGGGCATGGACTTCTCAGTTTGTATATTTTGCTTTTTTTTTCATAGTTCCACACAACTTCTTCCTGTTTTCTCGATTGATCTGTGTTCAGTTTTTCAAGACCTATCCACTGTGCCAACTTACAACTAAATCTGATGGGGGTGCGATGGGGAGGTTCCCTTGTTAGTTATTTTAGTGCTGTCCCCGTGGTGATGAGAGGCAATCGGTCGGTTGGTGTGGATCAGCCAGGTAATCTCCGCTCGGCGCAGTGGGCCGGGCCCGCTGGCGGTCTCTAAGCAGTGTCGGAGTGTGTGGGAGCTGTTCCGATTGCTACGAGGTTCGTGGCTCACCGACCCACGACATCAAAGTTGAGTGGTGATTTAATTACTGAAGCCAGACTGTTCACATTGTTCCGTTGTTTTTCATGGTTGGCTGTTGGGGGTATTCCCATGAACAACAGCGAGTGTTCTAGTTGGCGAAAGTTTGGCCACCACCCGGTCCTGTTTAACCATATTTTGGTTATTTGGCGTCCAAGTGCAACAGCAGAATTTTCTGCCTTGTGGCCGTTAGCGTTCCGGCTACCTGCCCTGGTCGCTGACATATAATTCGGGCGGTGTCCTTTCCTCACCTTGTTGTCGCTGTCCGACACGTGTGTATAGTTTTGACACCTTATGCATACTTGGTTGTGTGCGGCTACGCCTTTTACGTTTTGGCTTTGGAGTTCCTCGTGTACTGGTCGGGTGTAAAACAGGTCGTCTTGTCGATGGGTCCGTTGACTGTCTCTTGGTTGGGTTGCCGGCGGATCGGATATAGTTGGGCCGACTGCCTAAGCTAACGTTAACATTTCAAGTGTAGACCGAACCCCGGAAACTTCTGAGCGCCGCTGGCTGTACTGCCTTTTCTTATTGGTGTTTGATTGTGTATTTTAATTACTCATAGCCGATGGTTTGAATCTGTATGCTTTTAGTTGGGTTTTAAATAATGGGCCTCCAGTAGCTTTAAAATTGAATGTTTCTTTCTTGTCAAGTCTTTCATTGTTTGGGCCTTCAGCCTCCTTTTATTGAAATTATTTAAGTATAAAGCTTTGGGCCTTCTGCCTTTGAAAATTTATTGTAATTGTGTTTTTAACTCATGGGCCTTCAGCTGTTTTAAAAATTGAAGAGGTTGTGCCCTTAAGCCATAAGATTGTGTGACATATTCAGTCGATAGTTAAGCTCGGAAATTTGCGCTTTAATAATTTGGCCAACTAAATAAAGTTATATGTATTTGACTGTAACTGACAGCCGCTCATTTTTGGCACCTTTCCACAATTCCAACTACCTGTTATGTCCTGCAGATTTAACCAGGCGTTTCAGTCTTCTTTGTCTGATGCACGGGTTCTTAGATTAAAACTAAATCAATACAATTCAAATGGTTCAAATGGCTCTGAGCACTATGGGACTTAACATCGATGGTCATCAGTCCCCTAGAACTTAGAAGTACTTAAACCTAACTAACCTAAAGACAGCACACAACACCCAGCCATCACGAGGCAGAGAAAATCCATGACCCCGCCTGGAATCGAACCCGGGAACCCGGGCGTGGGAAGCGAGAACGCTACCGCACGACCACGAGATGCGGGCCTCAATACAATTACTTAAATAAAATTTTGACATATAGTCACTCTTAGGTAGGCTAGTTCTTTCTATATTTAGTTGGCAAACAAGGACTGAAGATCCCAGTTTTTCAGCTGTTTGGTCTGGAGAAAGGAGCGTTTGTCAGTGTTCCGTCGCCTTAAGTTAGTCTGCATGCCTGCGGCCAGGAAGTCCAGTAAAGACGCTCTGTCTCCTTTAGAGTTACCGAGGGTGCTTTTGTAGTATTTTACTGTAAAAGCGAGTCGGTGGTCCTGTTTGTTCTGCAAATGGCCTGCTGTGGAGTCGTCGTGTTGTGACTGTGCTGCAGTGAAACAGTCTATCAGACATATAAGACAGAAGTACGTACTAGGATGCTGTAAGGCTCGTGGAATGCCAGTGCGACTGCAGTGGAATGACTTAGAAACCTAGATATTAATATTTAGTTGTTTCATGCTGTGACATTCATTACGTACTGTAAAAGTCCCGCATGTATGTGACATACGAATGATGATGATATAGACTGAAGAGCAGGGGCGAAACTGCACCACTGTCTTTACACACTTTTTAATCTCAGCATATCTTCAGTCTTATTGTCCCCCTTTGATTCTTGCAAATGTAAGTACTCCATGTTTCCCTGTAGCTTATAGCTATTTATTTCAGAATTTCCATCACCTTTCATCGCTAGTTTAAAAAACTGTCGGACACTTCTTCTAGATCGGAAAATCGGAGAAACATGTCTTCATTATTCTTGATTCCATTGTTTCTGACGTCCTTCCCGTAAACCAAACTGCTCGTCATCTAACAGCCTCTCAATTCTCCGTTCTTCAGTTTATAATCCGCGTCAGTATGTTAGACGCATACACTGTTAAGCTGATTCTGCGATAATTGTCGTTCTTATCTGCTATTGCTGTCTTCGAAATTGTGTGAGAGGTACAAGTCGATCCATAAAAGTTAACCCTGATTTCAAGATTAAATATTAATTTTATTTTTGATAGTAACGTTTCTTCCTCAATTGATCGGAAATTTTCCAAATTTCCTTTAGACTCTGACTCTAATACTGGATCACCTATTTCTTCCACATCGACTCCAGTTTCTTGCTCAGTCACGACATCATAGTCCTTCCCATCGTACAGGGCTTTAGTGTTCTTTTAACTACATCCGGTCTCCTCTCTGCATCTGACGTTGGAATTATCATTGCGCTCTTAATGTCGACACTCTCGCTTTTAATTTCCCCGAAGGATGTTTTGAATTTTCTAAATGCTGAATAAGTCCTTCAGACGACCATTGTTCTTTCGATTCCTTAACATTTTTCCCACCACTATTTCGCCTTGACTTCCCTGCACTTCACTTTTATTTCATTCCGAAGTGCCTTGTATTTCTGTATTCGTGAATTTCAACGAACATTTTTGTAGTGTCTTCTTTCGTCGATCGGTTGAAATATCCCTACTTTCTTCAAAGTTACTTTCCTTGTACCTACGTTTGTCTACCCAACTTCTGTGATTTCCCTTTTCCTCCTCAACTGAACTACTTGACGTGATATTCACTATCGCAGTAGTCTCAGAAAACTTGAAACATATCACATCATTTCTTAGTTCTTGAGTATCCCACTTCCTTCTTTGCGCATCGATTCTTCCAGGCTAGTCTCGGAAACTCCAGCCTACTCTACATCATTACTAAACAGTGATCAGAGTCTACATCTTCTCCTGAGAACGACTTAAATCAAATACTTGTCTCGGAATCTCTGTTGGCAATGGTGTAATGTAGATGGAATCTTCTTGTGTCTCCAGGCGTGTTCAGAGTACACCGACTCTTTTCTATTTGCTACTGTAAGGGGTGATCAAAAAACTTCCATTCGAACGCCTTATAGTTCTGAGTCAGTATGCCGTTACGGCGAATCGCCGTGAGCGTTGAGGCAAGCGTCCCACCGATGCCCAGTTTGAAGACACCCGTGTGGCAAATCACCGTGTACTGCTGCGTGAAGAAATTCGTAGCTACCTGCCGCACATCCTCGTCCGGCAGGAATCGCCCATCCTTCACGTCTTTTTAAAGAACCTGAGGCCTGATAATAGCACGGGGAGAGATCAGGACTACAGGACGCGTGCTCGAGGGTCTCCCATTTGAATTCTCCCATTTGAATTTGCGTAACTTCTGCGATAAGACACGTGCGAAATTGTGGCGTGTGTTGCAACAAGCGTGGCGCACCATTCCGCAACGGTGGTTTTCGACAGACGTGCCGCTTCAGACACATTCTTCACTATCCGACGGATGTCTACGGGTGTTCGTCATGCGGCAACAAAGAAGAAAAGAGTATGAGCAGGTTGTTTCAACGCAATTGGTAATGACGTCGCCAAAGTTCACTTTCCTTCATTTGCTACACGTTTGTCAGAAAGACACGAATGCCACCTTAACCCCTTGCCCACATGTATGGGCTTATATTCCTGAGTAGGAGTCGCGCTACGCTGCATATACGCTACAGCAATGTGCTCAGATGAGAACTTTATGACCATCCTGTATACTAGGCTAAATTTATTGAATAACTCAGATACCCTCTCTTCTCCGCCATTCCTATTACCAAATCCTTCAGTTGTATCGCGTTCCAGTCTCCCACCATTACTAATTATCATCTCCTTTTACGTACTGATTTAACCGTTCAGTATGCTCATAAACTTTCGGTCTCTCTTCATCTTGTGCTTGTAGCATTGGCATACATACACTGTTGTTGGCGTTGGTTCGCGTGTCACTGAACTGTTGCAGTAACTCAATCTCCACCATACTTTCGTATTCATAACGAATCTTACTACAGTTGAACCATTTTCTGCTGCTAATGATATAACCCTATATTCACCTGCCCAAAAATTTTTACCTTCGCTCCGGTTCAATTTATCGACCCCCACTGTATCTAGACTGAACTTGTGTGATTCCCTTTTCAGACCTACTGGCATTCACATCACCCTAAAATTTCTGACATTTCATGATCCAATTCGCAGTACTCCTATGCAAACATTTCGTTGGCTGTTCCACTTTTCTCTCATGGCTACCTGCCCCTCGGCAGTCCCTCCCGGAGATCCAAATGGAGTACTCTCATACCGGAGATCCAAATGGAGTACTAACACGAAACCTTTTACCAATGGAGTGAACATCATAACACTCTTTTTAAAATTACAGGCTACGTGTTCTGTGAGTACACATAGCATGTAATAGCCTCCATTGCCTTCTGCACCCTCATGCCGTTGGTCGTTGCCGTTTATCCGCCTTTTCGTCGCAGTTTCCCATCCCGAGGGCAAGAGTGTGTCCTGAACTTCTGTCTGCTCCTCCGCCATCTTTTTCTAGGCAGCGGGCGGGACGATGGTGACTTCTTATGCCGGACGTCTTCGGCCATCGTTGCTGATGACATTTATGCAAAACGTAGAAGTGGCTGGCTTCGAATCCGGGACCCGGACGCTTTTATTACGACTCAGTGAAGCTTCACATTGACAACCGGTCTAGAAGTACATCAACTAGCAGTTCCTTTTCATATTTTGAGCTGTACGCCAAAACGAACGCGGTAAAAAGCCGATCAAAGCGGAATCTACAAAAAAATTGTGGTAGTATTAAGTACTTTAGATAATGCTTAAATAACAGTTCTCTCGTTACATGATTTCATCAGTTTCCTTGCAGTGCACAAAATATTTACCTACATTATACTATTTTTCAGCAACTGATATTATTAGCACCATAAATTGTCAGAAGTTAGTAATTTAATCAAACATACCTAAGTCTATAAATATAAAGTACATAGTGTTGTGACTGTCACCGTATTTTTCGTTCGTCTTTTGTCTCTGTTGTGGTGTCTGTATGTAGCTTGACATTCGTTCGTTATATTACAATGAATATCAAACTATTCGTTCGTTTGTTACGTTATAACGAATTTCAAACGCCATATAGCGAAAACACACGCACACACACACAGTCATACAAACGCACACTATTACGTGCGAGTAAAACAAACATGTTCTAAGGAGTACTGAACGTGAAACACAAGTAAAAGGGAAGAGACTCCTGTATGGAACAAAATAAACAGCATTTCATTTAGTTGCATACACAGATCACATCTCCAATAAAAATATAATAACTTCAGATCTAGAGAGGAAGCTGCTGAAACGATTGAATGCTACCGAACCATCAGTTTAGTAAGTCATGGATGCAAAATATTGAGACGAATTATTTACAGAAAATTGGGAAAACATATAGCATCTGAGTCTGCGTTCCGGAGAAATGTAGCAACACTTCAGGCAATACTGACCCTACGTCTTATCTCAGAAGACAGGTTTAAAGAAGGCATTTCATAGCACTTTTAGATTTAGAAGAAGCTTTTGCCAATGTTGAGTGTACCACACTGCTTGAAAATTTTAGGCCGTAGGGATAATATATATGGAGTGAAAGGATACTTGCAATCTGTGCAGAAAACAGACTGCAATTGTACGTTTCAAAAGATTCGAAAGGAGCAGTAGCTGCAAAAGAGAGTGAGACAGGTTTCTAGCCTATGGCCGATGTTATCAATCTGTACATTGAGCGAGTTGTAAAGGAAACAAAGGATGAACGTGGAAAGGGAACTAAGGTCCACAGAGCAGAAATAATTGTTCACATTTTCCCATGAAGCTCTGAGTCTGTTACAGACGGGATAAAACTGAAGAGGGCAGTTTAACGGAATGGACAGCATCTTGAAAGGAGGATATAAGATGAACATCAACAGAAGTTGCACAAGGTTAACGGCATGGAGTCGAATTAAATCAGTGGATGCTTAGGTAATTACATTAGGAAATGAGACACTAAAAGTAGTCGATAGGTTTTGCTGTTTGGGTAGCAGAATAACACGATGGCCGAACTAAAGAGGATGTAAAATGTAGACCTGCAGTAGCAGGAAAATCATTTCAGAAAAGGACAAACTTGTTAACATCTTATATAAATTTAATTGTTTAGAATGCTCTTCTGAAAGTTTTGTCTGGAGCGTAATTTTGTAGAGAAGTGAAACATGGACGATAAACAGTTCAGGGAAGAAGAAAACAGAAATGTGGTGCTTCAGAAATTTACTGAAAATCGCAGGGGGAGCTCGAATAACTGATGGGGAGGTACTAGCCGGCCGGAGTGGCCGAGCGGTTCTAGGCGCTACAGTCTGGAAGCGTGCGACCGCTACGGTCGCAGATTCGAATCCTGCCTCGGGCATGGATGTGTGTGATGTCCTTAGGTTAGTTAGGTTTAAGTAGTTCTGAGTTCAAGGGAACTGATGACCTTAGAAGTTAAGTCCCATAGTGCTCAGAGCTATTTCAACCATTTGGGAGGTACTAAATAAGAATGGGGAAGAAAGAAATTTGTCGCCAAGCTTGATTACAGGAAAGTGCTTTGGTTGGTAGGACACGTCCAGTGGAATGGTCAGGGAAGTGTGAGGGGTGAAAATTTTTGACGAGGCCTAAGCACGAATACAGTAAGTAGGTTCAAACGGATGTATGTTGCGGTGGATATTCAGTGTCGAAGAGGACTGTACGTGATAGACTAACATGCAGAGCTGCATCAAGCCAGTCTCTGGGCTGAAGACAACAACGACAACAGGTCATCGCCAGGTTACAACTGTGTGACGCAATCTCAGATAACTTGAGACAGACACAAGCTCCAGTTGACACAGATGTTTTGACTTTTAAAATTAGAATTCTTATGTTGTAGACGTGTTGATACCAAATAAATTCTTAAATTGTAAACCATTTGTTTTCTGTAATTATCTGGTTCCCATATATATTTAAGAATAATTTGGGTAGAGCGTGTAATGCGATGTGGTGTCGATTCTAGAACGCGCGCGATCTCTCCTAATCCCACTTCCTTACTATGGGGAATTTTGAAAAGCACAATTCGCCAGACAGCTCAAAGATAACGAATAGAGTGTCGATATGCTTTATGGAAGCCAGTGGTCACATTCAATTTCAAACATTTGAATCTGATTTTCATATACTGGTTTACGTATTACATCACTGAAAACAAACTGAGCATTTGATCCTCAAAGAAATTATTTTCACTCCCTGAAAAATATATTTAACGTTAATATAATACTTGTTCCCTCAGTATTTTTCCTTTCTGCTACTACTTCTGTGTTACATTACCAGAGTTCTGAAACTAGCTCGAAAATAACGTACTTTACAATGTTGTTATATAGCGTTAATACCTACTTGGAGGTTTGGAAGTCATGATGGTTTAAATCCTGTTTTCTAATTTGGAAAAACTGAAACGCTTAGAACACTACTAAAATAATCGATAATACATTATTTCCTTGAATTAACAATGAACTGTGTTTATTTCACACATAAATGTCACCGATTATTCTAATAAATACAACAAAAATTTCAGTTTTTCTAAACGAGAGACGGTGATATTTAAGAGTCCTCCGGCGGGCATGGGTGTGTGTGATGTCCTTAGCGTAAGTTAGGTTAATTTATATTAATTAGTGAGTAAGCCTAGGGACCGATGACCTCAGCAGTTTGGTCCCATAGTCCTTACCACAATTTTCCAATTTCAGAGCTATCCGGCAACTGGGGTTGTAAGAAAGCTGGACAGGAGCAAAAATGATTAGTGCACACATTAACAAAACAAAGAGAAGATTCGCTTAACTTGTGTACCTATAAGCGTACGAAGACTTTGCAAATAATGCAGCAGGGAGCAGAGTCCAGGTCCGCAGCTCGTGGTCGTGCGGTAGCGTTCTCGCTTCCCACGCCCGGGTTCCCGGGTTCGATTCCCGGCGGGGTCAGGGATTTTCTCTCTGCCTCGTGATGACTGGGTGTTGTGTGATGTCCTTAGGTTAGTTAGGTTTAAGTAGTTCTAAGTTCTAGGGGACTGATGACCATAGATGTTAAGTCCCATAGTGCTCAGAGCCATTTGAACCATTTGAAGCAGAGTCCAGTTCAGCTGTGTTACCAAGGTAGGGCCTCGCCGCACTGGGGAGGCGTGGCTCAGCGGGTGTGCTCCATTGGCTCTCCTGGATTCCGCACTACCATTATTGGTGCTGGACAGAAACTGCAGTTGCGTTGTCAACATCGCAGCCGGTGGGGTGGCATCGATACATGATGTCACAGTTCACAATATCAAGTGCCTTTATGCATGTAAAGCCATGAAGAGAGTCATTTGATGCTGCATTATGTCATGTGTTTTGACTTGATTTTTAAATCCTGCTGATCCATTGACGTAAAACACACAATATGAAAATCACATTTTTATGATTTCAATTAATATTTTGTTAAAAACTCTCTACATGAGTATCTACAGCCAAACTCTTCAAGTCACTGTTAGTATTAGGAAAACAGAATTTCCCACTTTATCAGTTACCACTGATTCTTCCCAGTCCCTTCGTGTATGGAGCGTGGAGAGAATGTCTGTTTAAACGCCTCTGTGGGCGCTGTAGTTGTTGCTGCATCGTTTTCGCAACCTCTATTGGAGCGATACGTAGGGGATTGTAGTTTATTCCTAAAACAATCACCCTACGTTCGTTCTTCGAATACTGTAAGGTTTTACAGGTCATTTTTCGTCTATTTTCAGGCGTTCTCCCATGGATGAAAGAAACCTCTGAACATGCCTACTGACCTTATATATGCTCAATATCCCTTGTTAATGCCATTTGATTTGGGTCCCACCCACTTGAGCTATATACTAGGATGTGTCACGCAAGTGTTTTGAGGCAGTCTCCATTGTAAACTGAGCGCTTTGTCCTAGTATTTTTGTGTCATGGCTTTAGGACTTGACATCTGAGGTCCTCAGTCCCCTAGACTTAGACTTACTAAAACCTAACTAAGCTAAGGACTTCACACACTCATGCCCGAGGCAGGATTCGAACCCGTAGCAGCAGCGCGGTTCCGGACTGAAGCGCCTAGAACCGCTCTGCCACAACGGCCGGCAACTTTTGTGTCATCCATGAAAGTCTAAACAACTTTTGCGCCAGAATTTGTTTTGGATTTGAGAGAGTTCTTTCGGTAATATTCTACAATGGCAGTCGTTGAGTACTCCACGTATTGCGCCTTGAGAACCAAACGCGTTTCATTCAGCATCTTTTTACAACCCTTCACTTTTTTACAGTCGTTATACAGAAGTCTCTTTCCTTACAAGCTTCTTTATAGAGACCACAGAAGGTCCCTTCCACCACGATCTATTGTAATAGCTACAGTCTATGTAGTGCACGACTAACTGTTCTTAACTTTAGTCGCAGTCCTCCTACATCTTCGCCACCAGAGCTAAATGCTTCGAGTTGCTACACTATTGTCTCTTCATCTAGTTATCTGAACATATAAATGCTTCTACGTGTTTTAGTTGCCCTTCGTACGTTGATAATCACCGTTACTATAGTTGCTTTATGATTACTCACGACAGTTTCAGTATAGACAACCACCTGCAGATTCTTGTTAATAACTGCCTTGACGAAGTTTCTGAGGCAGCACAATGTTCCTGACATCACGCTGAGTCCCGTTTAACCATCACCCCTTCAGTGGAAGAAAGAGAGAGAGAGAGAGAGAGAGAGAGAGAGAGAGAGATACTTGCCTCCCGCCGTGGCATTTGTATTTTGAAAATAACATAGCTGCCTGTTGCGCCAAATTTCTGTCGCAACCTCAACACGAGTTACGTCACTGCAGTTTTTTAAAGGATATATCTAGTGAAATTAAAGGAAGTGTATTTTTTCCATTAAATAAATAGTTTCTTTAGTGTCGATGAGATACAAGAAATAAAATTGTTACCAGTACCGAAAATTGCTTGGAGCTTTAAGTAGCATCTTTTGCCAGAAAACTAGTTTCGATGTCTAAAACGGTAAAAAATAATGTTCGACGTGTTCAAAGTTGTCAGGAATCTTTTTCTGTGATATATTGTAGCAAGTTGAGCAGGAGGTCGAGCAGACAGTGTAATACACACATAGATTATTTGTAATTTATTAAAACTCGAACATGGCAAGCAGTTAACTTTAGAAATGGTTCAAATGGCTCTGAGCACTATGGGACTCAACTGCTGAGGTCATTAGTCCCCTAGAACTCAGAACTAATTAAACCTAACTAACCTAAGGACATCACAAACATCCATGCCCGAGGCAGGATTCGAACCTGCGACCGTAGCGGTCTCGCGGTTCCAGACTGCAGCGCCTTTAACCGCACGGCCACTTCGGCCGGCAGTTAACTTTAGAAGCCAGAAATGACCGTACATGTAACATGTAGTTGCAGCTGCCGCCGATGGTTACAATATTTAGGACTTCATTTGCAGATTAGTAGATTCGCAAAAGAGTTCAGTTCCTTAGCTGACGAAAAGTACAGAATAGCTGCTCTATTCACACGCTGCCGGTTCTGTACTACGACGGTACTGTCGTTGGCGCAAGCGATGATTACAATTGGTCGCTGATTACATAGGAACTGGGCTGAGCGGAAATGTGCTAGGACATAAATGACTTGCGGCTGCGACGGCGTGAGGAAGCACTTCGCGACGTGTCTGCGCTGACGTCTCCGATTCGTTGCTGCGTTTGGTAGACAATGTCTTTACTTCTAGTGCCTTCCTGAGGTGCCAATTTTTGCGTGATACCTTGCTCTACAGACGACGCCACATTTTCTGTTGTTGCTAAACGTACTGCGATAACCATCAAAAACAGACCATGTGATGTTTCATAAAAAAACCACTAACAATAGAAAATGCTGATTTACTTAAATTTTACTTTAATGAGGACTATCGTCGTAACAACTTCAAATACATCTAGCGCGATTTCTTTTTTCGTACGAAGATTAATGCAAGATTCCCTCACTAATTGAATTTTCTCATTTCGAGAAGACCGAAGGAGTGATCTGTTGCACTAGCTAAAAACATTCAGCAGCAAAAATCGTAGTAATATTTCTTTATTTAAGACAGCCTGTTTCGATAGAATTTGCCGACCGGTGTGGACGAGCGGTTCTAGGGGCTTCAGTCCGGAACCACGTGGCTGCTAAGGTCTCAGGTTCGAATCCTGCCTCGTGCATGGATGTGTGTGGTGTCCTTAGGTTAGTTAGGTTTAAGTAGTTCTAAGTCTAGGGGATTGATGACCTCCGATGTTAAGTCCCGTAGTGCTTAGAGCCATTTGAACCACTTTTCTAAATACACTTTGTTGTAATCTCCAGGTCTTGAAAAAAAAACCTTTCTGTTATTGAGCTGTTCATTTTACGTTGGACTCCCACAGTGACTGCATACGCTTGCTGCTCCCGTCGCTGTCGATCAGCACACACAAACCCGGTACCATAGATGTCTAAGTATTTGAAGCGGTACTTCCCTTTCGGTAAGAAATTCGGCATACCTGTTACTGGTTAATCAGTAAAGCGACGACCAGCGGTATAGTCTTCGGTAATTCCACATCAAGCGTTCACTCTCCACTGCCTCCGATGTTCAACTTACTGCAGCCAGTTCGTATTCTCAGTAGCAAAATAACACATATTTCTTACATTGGGCTTTCCATCATTTGTAAATGTGTGAGACAGAATTTTCTGAAAAAAGAAACTATTGTCATGGTGTCTCATCAGAACTGAACGACATAGTTTCATGCGTCTTCTGCAGTCTCATTGGGTAATTTGCGGGTAAAACGACACATAGTACGGATGGAAGCAGAGTGATGCCAACTGCTGACATCGCTAGGCTGATTTACTCTAGAGCCATTCGCGATTTCTGTGGAGCTAAGGTCCGAATTATGAGCAACAGGCGTCACTTTTTGTGTTGTCTGGTCCATCGAAGACATGCAGTTTTAGGTGTTTCTGCATGCAGTTCGCTACTTAGTGTTCGCTCGGGAACTGGTTGAGACGGGCCTTTATTTACTGACAGGATCTTTTTGTGACTTTGGTTGTGCCACGCTACATGACTGTCAATGGTCCACCATTCCTTGCAGACACGTTGGGCAGTCCGCGTTGATAGCGCAGGTAACCGAGGAACTTCATTCACGATGTACTCATGGGAATGTCCAGATATAACAACACTTTTCCGAAATTCAGTCTCTTCTCCATGGCGACCCATCTTACCACGATGATTCCGTACAACTAAGTGATACCTACACACCAATTCGCTGCCATGATGAGCGTCATCTTTGGAGCGTCTTTTCACCCTCTAATACCCGTTCTGTACCGTCTACAGCACTCCAGAGCGACCAGTACCCTATTTAAAGGGCTTGACTAATATTTTGTCTGGTGAAATTAATATGCCGTGGTCACTAACGTCTTCCGTCAAACCATTTTGACCCACCGTATGTCCTATAGCATATCAGATTGATCGCGAGTAACATATTTCACTCTAACTCCACTGCCACACACACTTCATCCATATCGCTTTCTCTTGCCTAAGCATTACAATCACAACCCCATCCCACACTGCACCGACCATATCGTGCTACACCCGGGACCCACCACGAGCACCCGACCTCCACTTCCCATTCCGTAACACCATTCCGTCCAACATTTTACCCGTCAAGACCCAGAAGTCTCCAACAAATAGAGCCATAGCATCTCCAACATCAAGTATGTCGCAAGCATTATAATGCCATCTCCATCGCCATCACAGTCATTCACAGGTACATGTAGATTGCATTTTAAACTTCTCGCGGCGTAATGAATAGTCCGTTAAACTTCGTACATGCAGCAGCACACACACACACACACACACACACACACACACACACACACACACACACACACACATATATATATATATATATATATATATATATATATATATATATATATTCTTTTTTCTTTGCGCGGCTGCGTGCCTTAAATTTAATATACAGGGTAGTCATAATTAACGTTAAACTTTCAAAACGCTGTAGAAATAACGCCACTGGTCAGAAAGATGTCAAATTCCAAGGGAATATCATCGGAGAAGGGGAAAAACATATGGCAGAAGAAAAAAATGTGAAAATTGATCTATACATGACTCTGTATCTGTCAGAATACGTAAATGAAAACGCCTGTCATGCTCACGACCCACTAAAGTTGGTATAAACAAGCCGGGTACGAGGCTTTACCTCCTTTCGCATCTGCGACGATCACCATGACAGTCTGAATGGAGGGTCGTGCTCTGCTTGTAAAGCTGTGTTACGAGAATGATGACTGCACATGTCGCTCTGCAGGGGTTCTGGGCACTGAAGGGTTTGAAAAAAGGCGCTGGTCCGGTGACTGATGTGAGTCTGGAGACGATGATCCGGAAATTCGAAGCGACGGGTTCTTTTGGTGTGCAACCTGTTAGAGGAAGGAAACAAATTGATTCAATGTCAGTGGAAGCAGTGGCCACAGCAGTGCCGGAGGAGCCGAGCGATGGTGTGCAAACGTGTAGTACACGGAGAATTGCCCCAACATTGGACATACCCGTGAGCACGGTGCGTAAAATCCTACGAAACATACTTCTTTTGTATCCATTCAGAATTACCCTTGTGCAGGAGTTTCTTCCTGTTGACCTGCCAGCAAGAGAGACCTTTGCTTTAGAATTTCTTGCTCGTATGGAAGTGGACAATGATTGGCTGTCGAAGATTTTGTGAAGAGACTGTAACAACAACAACGCTGTACTATTGTACATATAATAATTGTTTTCTTCTGATTTTCGATAAATTAGTGTAATCGATGTTCTGAGTTCATTTCTTTTTTGTTTCATGCCATTATGTTAAAGTAACTGTAAACAATTTTCGATGTGAATATTAATGTTTATGTCAAATTTCAAGCAATATTATAACAGAATTGAAATGTAAGAAACGTTGAAACTATTGTAAGATGTTAAAATTGTAATTGTGCGTCTGGTCCATACGTAGGCAATGTATTAGGATATGTAGAATGCAAAACCACTGGTGAATACCCTGTCTGTAGGGGAGCGGTAGAAGGTGGAAGGCAGGCGAGCGCGGGAAAATGCAAACGGGCGCTGCACGGCATAACGGGCTCAGCAGTAGTAGTCGGAGTTGGGCATTGGTCTGAGCAACACGTTCTGGATCGAGGAGGCTCTCCTGGAAGACGTAGTTTCATTGAGCCTCGGATATGCCGTTCCGACGCCTATACAGCATGGCAAAATTCCATAGGCACTAAATGGAAAAGTATTGCGACGCTATGAAGAAGTAAAGTGCCGATACATCAAGAGCCATAGCTGTGATTGTATGTGTGCTCTGTGCCTCGCCATCTCGCCGCCTGCCAACTGCCACATCGATACAAACAGGTTGAAACTTTTAGTACAGTATTCCTGTGGACCAGTGTTATTTTTGTTCCATACTATTCAATAAGAATATAAATTTTACCATAACTGACCTATCATTTAATTATCCTCACAACTAACCTAGACAGGGTCCTTTCCAAATGTTGTGCAATCCGAGTGTCCCAAGATGAAAAATTAAAGTTTGTGTTAATAATAATTACCTGCAGACCTAGATATGTTAGAATGATGTTAAAAGAATTTTTTTGTTAATGAACTAATAGACGAATAACAAAGGTCTGACAAAGTGGGAAGATAATTTTGATATCGATTTAGTAATGAAACTTAATTATTTCGAGACAGATATAATGGTATTTAAATGAGCAGGAAATAAGACAAAAAGAGTAGTAAATCATATATTGGAAATCTTGAGGGCATAATGATTTCAGTAATTAATTGTTTTAATACAGTGATCATAACAGTTTCAGGGTCCCCCCCCCCCCTTTTTATTCATTTGAATTCTGAAGTGTTCTAAACTGATTTGACCAGCAATGTCAAAGCCAAAATAGAAACCAAAATTTATCAGTGTTTTACCTTTATCAAAATTGACATTGTGTGTGTGATTCGAAAGTGATATTTCTAGGGTAACCTATGCCCGATTTTAATCAGATCAATAGCCACTACGAAGTTTTGTAGTAAATATTATAGTGTAATGTTATGTATTTATGGTTTTTCCATATTAGTACAGAAAGTGAAATTATCAGTTCAGCATATTTTCTGATTCTAAAATTTACCATATTATGCAGTGTTATTACGTGTGGTTTCGCATGAACGTACATTAACTTGTACAGGGAAGAAACTCAGTTAATGCCTAATTAGGCTGGCGACCGTATTATTAACCAATTGGTAGCATCTTCTGTGTTGTTTCTTGTCCGTCCTGACACGTAGTATCATTTCGGACTTGCTTGACGTATCATTGTTATTACAGAGTGGGTGTAAGTCTGATTTGCCCCCATTCAGGTACACGCGGTCAATTTCTATACAAAAATCCTTTCTCATAAAGTGAAGCCCGTCAACTTACCATAGTACAGGCTTTAATGAGTGTCGTGTGCCCCAAAGCGCAGCGTTACAAGACGAAGCCCACTTCCATCTGACAGGATATGCCAATACACGGAATTGTCAAATATGGGCAACGGAAAATCCACACGCAAATCAACCAGAAGCACTTCATCCTGAAAAGATCACTTTACGGTGCAGGTTTACGGCATCATTTATCATAGGGCCATATTTTTCGAAGAGGCAGGTGCTTCCGGTGCTGTTACCTGTACCGTCACTGGTAAGCGCTATGAGTGTCTTTTGTGCAACCACGTGATTCCATGTCTCAAACAGCGTGGATGTGTGTATAGGATCAGTTTTATGCAAGATGGCACACTTCCACACATTGCAAATCCAGTTAAGCACCTGCTGAAGCTCCATTTCGGAAATGCTGGAATTATCAGTCGCCATTTCTCTACAGCCTGGCCGTCCTGATCACCTGATCTTAATCCGTGCGACTTTTGGCTGTACAGCTATCTGAAGGATCTTGTGTACAGTGGTCCGATTGCAAACTTAGCTGCATTGAAAGCATGCATTGTGCACCACATACTGTATGTGGCCACTGGAACACTTCGATCAGTTGTGGAACATGCTGTTTCTCGATTTCAACTTGTTGCAGAAAACGGTGGACAGAATATTGAACATGTTTTGTGACAGTCACACGGAAATTAATAATCCGATTTGATTTTGATTGACGGTTTTTATGCGGTTGTGCCCTCAGGACAGTTATAAAAGCATGCTTTGCATGCGTTTTTTCGTCTTGGAACTATTAAAAACCGATGTGATTGATGGTTTGCATGCGTTTTTTGGCCTCGGGACAATTAAAAACGAATGTCAATGATGCTTTTTATGTGGTTTTTGGCCTCAGGACAATTAAAAACTGATTTTTGCCATCCGATATGATATGCCCATGCCGTGGTGGATGGGCTTACATAACTAACAGTATCACACCTGCAGATCCGTGCGCACCGAGTAGTACAGCTTGTTTGACGTCTAACGTACATCTTAGACATTGTTGTATGATTCATTTGTAGTCGACCACTATTAAATTATGATGCATACAGCGCCATCTATTGCTATATTTTGTGACTATTTATTTTTCTTCTGCCATACGTTTTCCCCCCTTCTCCAATAATATTTCGTTGCAATTTGACGTCATTCTGACCAGTGGTGTTATTTCTACATCGGTTATAAAATGTAACTTTAATTATAATCACCCTGTACTATGTAGATTACGAGTTTGAATGAATGAAATCCACACTTTATCATTCTGTCGTTCTGCAGCGTTCATATTTTATTTCAACTATTTGTTATTAAAAGCCTGTGTATGTGAGTACCAACTACAGCTGTCACCAGACAGCTCTGAGTTTGTAATGAGGTACAGTGCAGGGAAACACCATAAAGTGTTGCTGTTGCTACCTAGCCTGTTATTGTATCTATGGGGCGTAAACAGCGTTACATTTTGAGTGAAAAGCTGTGAAGGGCACAGAGATGTCGCGTACATTATTAGCACGTGACAAGGTTTGAAAATGTCTCGACGCGGCCAGTTGATCGAAGGGTGTAAAATTCACATTTGTCGGGCATTCGGTAGTGACAGCGGCCCCGGCGATGAGCTGTATGGGAATTGAGGGCAGCAATAGTGGTGGCCGTAGATTCCGGTCGACCACGTCTGACGATCGGGAGGGACGATCGACATGCATCGTGCACCAAGCACACTGGAAACTCTTCCCACCTGTACCAGCAGCCACTCGAGAAAAGTAACGGCCCCGTGCAACACTATTTGTCACACCACGCCATTGGTGAGTTACTAGAAGCTACCGGACTAGGGAATTGTCCATGTGAAGGCTGCCGTTGACTCCCCAACGCAAGCGGCAGCGTTTCGAGTGATGGCCCGACCATGAAGCACCGTCTGCTCATGAATGACGTCGCACCGTATCCAGCGAAGAATGCGGTCTTGCAGTAGCCCGGACGACCTTCGTTGACGAGTATGGCGGAGACCTCCGGAGGGATCCTGCGCTTCTATTGTTCCGGAAAGGCACAGGGCTCTTACTGCTGGCGTCATGGTGTGAGGACCCAGCGGCTCTCACTCTGACGTCACAGTGGTACGTCAGGAACATCCTGCATAACTACGTGTTATCACTCCTGTAATGTGTCGCGGTGCTATTTTTCAATTCATAGAATTTGTCGTGTGGTCTATAGGATCCCCAGATCTGTTCCACAATAGAACGCGTATGGGCTAGCATGTGTTTCAACTCCATGTTAGTGTCAGAACCCAGAATATTGAGGGCCAGTTACAACGGCTGTAGAACAGCTATACAAGGGCTTTATGTCACACTGATAAATGGAGTCAGGCATGCATCCAAGCCAATTCCTTTGTAAATTTGTTACCATTTCTTAATCGCTGAAATGATATCACGTAGTCTCTCAGCCCGTGAATTTCCAATCCGTTCCCTCCTCTACTGCTTGCTCCATCTTTTTCTTGTCAGGCAGTGTATATCTGAAACACACTCCTGGAAATGGAAAAAAGAACACATTGACACCGGTGTGTCAGACCCACCATACTTGCTCCGGACACTGCGAGAGGGCTGTACAAGCAATGATCACACGCACGGCACAGCGGACACACCAGGAACCGCGGTGTTGGCCGTCGAATGGCGCTAGCTGCGCAGAATTTATGCACCGCCGCCATCAGTGTCAGCCAGTTTGCCGTGGCATACGGAGCTCCATCGCAGTCTTTAACACTGGTAGCATGCCGCGACAGCGTGGACGTGAACCGTATGTGCAGTTGACGGACTTTGAGCGAGGGCGTATAGTGGGCATGCGGGAGGCCGGGTGGACGTACCGCCGAATTGCTCAACACGTGGGGCGTGAGGTCTCCACAGTACATCGATGTTGTCGCCAGTGGTCGGCGGAAGGTGCACGTGCCCGTCGACCTGGGACCAGACCGCAGCGACGCACGGATGCACGCCAAGACCGTAGGATCCTACGCAGTGCCGTAGGGGACCGCACCGCCACTTCCCAGCAAATTAGGGACACTGTTGCTCCTGGGGTATCGGCGAGGACCGTTCGCAACCGTCTCCATGAAGCTGGGCTACGGTCCCGCACACCGTTAGGCCGTCTTCCGCTCACGCCCCAACATCGTGCAGCCCGCCTCCAGTGGTGTCGCGACAGGCGTGAATGGAGGGACGAATGGAGACGTGTCGTCTTCAGCGATGAGAGTCGCTTCTGCCTTGGTGCCAATGATGGTCGTATGCGTGTTTGGCGCCGTGCAGGTGAGCGCCACAATCAGGACTGCATACGACCAAGGCACACAGGGCCAACACCCGGCATCATCGTGTGGGGAGCGATCTCCTACACTGGCCGTACACCACTGGTGATCGTCGAGGGGACACTGAATAGTGCACGGTACATCCAAACCGTCATCGAACCCATCGTTCTACCATTCCTAGACCGGCAAGGGAACTTGCTGTTCCAACAGGACAGTGCACGTCCGCATGTATCCCGTGCCACCCAACGTGCTCTAGAAGGTGTAAGTCAACTACCCTGGCCAGCAAGATCTCCGACTCTGTCCCCCATTGAGCATGTTTGGGACTGGATGAAGCGTCGTCTCACGCGGTCTGCACGTCCAGCACGAACGCTGGTCCAACTGAGGCGCCAGGTGGAAATGGCATGGCAAGACGTTCCACAGGACTACATCCAGCATCTCTACGATCGTCTCCATGGGAGAATAGCAGCCTGCATTGCTGCGAAAGGTGGATATACACTGTACTAGTGCCGACATTGTGCATGCTCTGTTGCCTGTGTCTATGTGCCTGTGGTTCTGTCAGTGTGATCATGTGATGTATCTGACCCCAGGAATGTGTCAATAAAGTTTCCCCTTCCTGGGACAATGAATTCACGGTGTTCTTATTTCAATTTCCAGGAGTGTAGTACAGCTTAATAAGACGTGGCGCTAACCTCTCCTGGGAGTCCAGTAGCTTGCATCCAATGCACCACTGCCCATTTACTGTAACCCTCGCACAGTCACGGCTTCGTAGCTCGCACCGGCCAGACTGATGTCGTGGGTTGACTCCTGTTGCTCTCGTGTCGACTGCGAAGTCACTACCCCTCGCTACACGCCGCGGCCAACTGGACACACGTGGCGACCTCTCATGCGCCGGACAAGTATTCCGCCAATCGGAAGGAAACTCGAGCAGACTGACGGCCTAACGCGGAGACTCAGATGCAGGAACCAAGCCCCGACCGGGCGACCACTCGCTGAGTTCTCTTACTGGCAAAGTGGAAACACTGTCATTTTCCCGGCTTTAAAGGTTGATCCGAATGACAGACATACTAGCACTCCGAACGACAGACAGACACTAACTGCGGACGAGAGACAGACTACCAAGCTGGGGAAGAGAGACTGACGCAGACTGACCGACTGGTGAGCTCATAGCGCCCATCAAATGCACGTGAAGAGGCAACTTATCCCCTTTCCCACCAGAGGGTGACACCAAAGGTGCGACTGCCACAGCGGTGCCACCGCCAGAAACGGATGGCGACTGCTTCACACTACGAACTGCGGCGCGCTGTTCAAAACAGCAATGTTTACCACGGCTCACCTCACATTGATGACGCAACAGAGAAACTGCGTCACGATTGAAAACTAAAGTCTCCAAGCCGACTTCTCTCCAGGAGACTGACACGGCTGCGGTCGCCGCATGGAACCTGTTGTGGATTAGCAAGAGAGCCAACCCACTATGAGAGGAAGCCGAAAGGCACGCGTTTTAGCTCACGCAGGCTGGCGTGAGGTCTGGGTCAAGGAAATGAGACTAGCAAAAAAAAGGACGTAGCTGTGGAATACTTAACTTTAATCCATAAATGGTGAACATCGCTCTTGACGGTACATGTTTTACAGCATCAGTAGTAACTGGTAATGGCGCATTGCTAGGTCGTAGCAAATGACGTAGCTGAAGGCTATGCTAACTATCGTCTCGGCAAATGAGAGCGTAATTTGTCAGTGAACCATCGCTAGCAAAGTCGGCTGTACAACTGGGGCGAGTGCTAGGAAGTGTCTCTAGACCTGCCGTGTGGCGGCGCTCGGTCTGCAATCACTGATAGTGTCGACACGCGGGTCCGACGTATACTAACGGACCGCGGCCGATTTAAGGGCTACCACCTAGCAAGTGTGGTGTCTGGCAGTGACACCACAGAACCTCTCCTGGGAGTCCAGTAGCTTGTATCCGATGCACCACTGCGTAACAGTCATCAATGTAACGCTGCTAACGTGGACACAGGCGCGCGACACCGGCCATGGCTGGGATAAAACAGTGACTGCTGAAGTAGTTTCACAGTATCACACGGTGTGTGGACATTTGCCACGCCGGACGTTTGCCACGCCCGACATTTGCCACGATTTTACCTGCTCCTAAGGGTTGGGTCCCTTGTCTCCCCTTCCTCCTCCTCCTCATCGCTGTCACACAGTAGAGGTACTTACTGAGCCTTTCCGCCGGTTTACTTAACATAGAACCAGAATCTCTTTGAATTTTCCACCACATTTATACAGAGACTTTAGTTGTGGAAACTATTAAATCCATCTCGCATTGAAATCCGCACCAAAGTTTGAGCCTCAATAAAACTTCGCCACTCTTGGAGATTTTGCATTTGTCTAAATTATACGTGCCTTTTTCGGTGCTCCTACAGCAGCCTTCTGTCCTGTTTTGTGTACCAGAGTGGGTCAGTTCCGTCTCTTATTAATTTATTTGGTATGAGTCTCTCGAGTTCTGTTGATACTATTTCTTTGCACTTAAGCCACATATGTTCTTCACTTGCACAGTTTGGAAGGATTGGAGACTCTCTCTTAGAAAGACGTCAACTGAATTTTTAGCTGCTTTTATAAATAGATATATTTCGCGTTTAGTTTTGGTGAATTTCTTTGTTACTGAATTGAGCCTCGCTGGACTGTGTGTTCACTAACCCCTGTGTCCGTCGTGATGGTCAGGATTATTTGTAGCTAAGAGGTCAAGTATATTTTTGTAACCATTTACAATTTGAATGGCCTCGTGAACTAATTGTTCAAAATAATTTTAAAAAAGCATTTAGAACAATTGCGGAAGTTTTTTTTCTATTTACAATAGGGTCTGAAAATGTATTTTTGACTACATACGGAAGGTAGATTGAAATCACTGCCAACTGTAATTGTATGAGTAGCGTACCTGTTTGTGATGAGACTCAAGTTTTCTTTCAACTGTTCAGCAACTGTTTCATGTGAGACTCGGGGTCGGTAAAAGGATCCAGTTATTAATTTTTTCCGGTGGTCGAGTATAACCTCTGCCCATACTAAGCCACAGGAACTATCTCCTTCAATGTCGCTTGTGAGCTGAATCACACATTACATTATTTCACTTAAGTTGTGCTGCTTGTTTCTGTTGTAGTGTAGATCATTACAATTACGGCTTTTCCCTCCAAAACCTAAGATGCTTTCTCTGTGACGCTGTAAATTCCAGAGCTAAACAATGTAGAACAACAACGTACGTTACAAGCATAGCATTCTGTATTACTTCATTTCCTAATTTCTAACTTTTTAAAATTGTGTGTCGACTTTAGATGACATGTCAATCATAGATGTTCTTTTCTCTATTTAGTGAACGTATTTTCAGCCATGTTTTGAACATTGTCCCGCTACACTTTATTAGTTAATGTTTCGCCGCAAAGGATATCGGATTTTAGAGAGTAAATTAATATGGAGTATGTCGTTATTCTTTTCAAACATTCACATTCAAATTTATTCTTTCCTTATTGTCTTTTGCGCATGCAGTTGTAGTAATTAAAGTAGGCACAAATGCAGTGATTAAAAATAAATGATTAGCGTATATTCACATTCTCTTTACATCGTTCCTTTCTTATTGCTCCCATGCCGATGGACTGTTTCTATCGCTATCAGTAAGCATGAAAGGAAGCTACCCTACAGACAGAGGGATCCATGTTTATACTTAGCAGAATTAATTACATACTGACACAATCGATCGGTATTGCTTTCGTTTCCCAAAAGTTATAAATATTTCTGTTTCGGAAAAGAAACTCTATATTTCACCAAGATGTCGAAGAAGAAGGTCTCATACTTGCTGGTTGTATCGAGTAAGATGTGGAGACGGCGGTTTGAAAGCGGACAGAAGTGGTACGAGGAAGGGCGTCCCTTACCTGAGGGATCGCTACTCGAGCTACGTGGCGAAGGGGCAAGTGTGGCAAATGTCCGGGATGGCAAATGTCCGGCATTCTATCACACATAACACTCGTGAGACGTAAAGTAGCTGGCTGGATTGGGCGCGCCAAGGCAACGGCAGTGCGGCGGGCCCGCCAAGACCCGCCCGCCTGCCTCTTGACTTATGTAGAACAGGTCCCGCACTGCACTCGCAGACCGCGGCAGCCCGGCGTCCTTGTACAGCTGCCCCAAACCACTTTCGCCGGCGCGGCGCGAAGTGTGGCGCCACGAGAGTTTCACCGCAAGCGCCGGCCGCCGACACGCGAGTTGGGCTGTGCGCGTTGCGTCACCACACTCTGGCTTCTGAGGCGCTCCTAGCTCCTGGACGGACATCCGTTCCGCTCACACTTGTTGCAATTAGCGTTTACAGTACACCGACAGAAAACAGTGTGACAGTGATACGAAGGCTATACGAAAAGTACGGTGACCTTCGTTTTCTTGTAACATGGGAAGAATGGGAAGAACAAGTCAGTCTATTTCCACATCTACAAATAAACACTACCTGATTAAAAGCATAAGTCTATGTTCGAGGGGGGGCCCCAAGAGAAATCGGATTGTTGCCATAAAACATTTATTGATCAACCTTTTTACAAAATTACTTCAGTCAGCTTCAAAATACTCTCCATTACATGCGATGCACTTGTCAAGTCTCTTTTGCCACTGTTGGAAGCATGTTTGGAACTCTTCAAGTTTGATATTGTCCAGTGCCCTTTGCTAAGCTGTTTTTACCGCCTCCACATCGTCATAACGCTCCCCTTTTAGCGTTTTTCTCATTCGTGAAAATAGGAAAAAGTCGCACGGGGCTATGTCCGGCGAATATGGTGCGTGGGGAAAGACAGACCACCTCTGAGATGACAAATAGTGGGTCACTCGTAAGGCCGTGTGTGCTGGAGCGTTGTCGTGATGCAGAAACCAGTCACCTGATCGTCAAAGTTCCGGGCGTTTACTCCTCACATCTTCTCGGAGACGCCTTAAAACATCCAAGTAAAAGTTCTGGTTAACACTCTGGCCAGGGGGTACGAATGCCCGATGCACAATTCCACGAACATCAAAAAAGACATTGATCATCGTCTTCACATTTGACCTCACTTTCCTTGCTTTTTCTTGTCTGGGAGAGTTGGGAGTCCTCCACTGGCTTGACGCTTGCTTGGTTTCTGGGTCATACCCGTAACACCAACTCTCATCCCCTGTAATGACTTTATTCAAGAAGCTTGTATCGCGTGCAGTCTCTGTTTCCAAGTCCTGACACACATTCATGCGGATGGGTTTTTGCTCCTGTGTGAGAAGGCGCGGAACAAATTTAGCAGCAACACGTCTCATGTGCAAATCCTCACTCAAAATCCGCTGCCACGAGCTCCAAGTGATTCCTGTCTCTGCTGAAATTTGGTCGATCGTTTGGCCACGATTCTCGTTGATCTTTTGGAGGACCTTTTCAATGTTCTCCTCATTTCGCGATGTTGTAGGGCGCCCAGAACGAGCTTGGTCTTGAACACACATCTCACCACGTTTAAAGCGCACAAACCACTCGAAAACCTCTGTGTGGCTCATAGCACCCTCCTGGAAAGCTCCCTGAAGATTTTGGTGTGTCTCCGTTGCAGTTTTTTTATGCAGGAAACAAAATTTCACACACACTCTTTGTTCTTTTAAAGTTGCCATAACGACTTCGCAGAGGTAACCTACCACTAGTCACAGAAACACAATACCACACTTGTACGTTCAGCTCTACACTGACGCCATCTGCACAGCTGTTTCATGAAGGTCTCTCTACTAACACCATCTAGCGTAAGAACCCTGCATTATGTCTACGAGTGGCAACGCCCTTCGGTTTCTTTTGGGTCCCCCCTCGTATACACCTTCGTATAGAGAAATTAACCTCCAGATGCCAGAAGAGTCAGACTGGAAATGAAAACGGAGATTGGGAGTATTGCGTCGTCATTAGAGAAGCAAAAACAGCGCAATGGGTCCGTCAGGAGGGATTAGTGACTTCCTACATAGACTAGTCATTGGACGTCATCTGATTAACAACTATATCATGGGCATTTCAATCCTCTTAAACCGGCCCATCGACTGTTGACTATGGAAACGTGCAGGAACAATTAAATAATGACCAGACAGACCTACTTACACTGACGGACGAAGACCTCCGTACGTTGCGTATGGCGGTTATAAGAAAATCGATCAGCCGAAAGAATCATTCGTGAGTTTCAAAACAATACCACCATTACACCTGGGTGGAGCGACGAGCGACGGCACTGGTCAGTTAGTGACTGGAAACAAATTATCTGGAGAGATGAATGACCCAGTGCAGATTCGGTGGAAGGTTGTCCCCATATAGCGTATAAGAAAGCGCTAGAGTAGAGAGATAGGTCGGAGATGGTAATTGGTTGCATCAGCTCGGCGTTGCATCTTTTCATAAAGATTGCGCTCAGTAACATGCCTGAAACGGACTATCTTCCTACAGTGCACCGATCTGAACCCAATGGCATACCTTTGCGATGACTGAGAACGCCGGCCGCTGTGGCCAGGCGCTTCAGTCGCAGGTTCGAATCCTGCCTTGGGCTTGGATGTGTGTGATATCCTTAGGTTAGTTAGGTTTAAGTAGTTTTAAGTCTAGGGGACTGATGACCTCAGATATTCCCATAGTGCTTAGAGCCAGTTGAACCATTTTGACTGACAACATCGACTTCGCTCTTCAGCTCTTGAGGTACAATGGTCTGCTATTGCCCCAAAGACATTCTAACACATCATTCAAAGAGTCTCCAGTAGAGCTCAAGCTGTAATACGGCTGAAGTGTGGACACACCCTACTTTAATGTTCACTTCTCTGGACACTTCTGATTGGCTAGTGTATTCCGCAAGTCTCTGTGTACAGGTACTGTATTGTGGAGAGAACATCACACCAGTGTTAACGGAGTTCTTTCCCATTTTATTCACTTACAGAGCGAGACAAAATGACTACATGCCTCTGTGTGCTCTCGAATCTCCTTTACATTCTCTCTAGATATACAGGAGTGACAGCGTAACGGCCATGCGCTCTCCCTTCCTTTCCACCCCCAACCAGTTGCTGCGCCTTTACCGTTGTGTCCCACCCTCTCTCCATCTCCACACTCTCCATCTCCTTTCCCAACGCAACTTCCACCATCTACCACTCCCGGATGATGAGCTTCGCCCTGACCTACCCTTCCTAACAACTCTAACCCCATCTTCCTGCCTCCTCCTCAGGGCTCCCTCTCCTCCCACTCCCTCCTCCAGAGCGGCTTCCCCCTCCTACTCCCCCTCCCTCTCTTCTACCCCCTTTCAGTGTCTCTGCACTCCCTCCTGCCTCGTCTTCATCTCCTGCCCCACATGTCTCCTGCCTCTTCATGTACCCACTGATGCCCCTCCTCTCTTCACCCTGTCGCTTCCCGTGCTGCCCCTTGCTCTCCCCTCCTTTCCATCCTCTCTGACCTTTCCCTCGGCAGGTCCCACCTGGCAGTTTTATTCTTCATCGTGTGTGCTACAAGTGGGTTTTAAGTGTGTTGTTCTGGAGTGTTTTTAATACTGTGGCCGACTTTTAACCTGTGCATGTCCATTCAGTGCCTTCTCTGTGTTTTAAGAATCGCCAACTGTGTTTTTTAACTTTCTGGTGACTTTTTTAACTGTCCCCCATGAACGTCTCCATGGTAGTCTATTTTTACCTCCATTTGCTTCCATTACTCTGTTTTATGTTCCCATTTTTTTATCGTCTTATGAATGTAACATTTTATTCTTATTTTAGTTGTCATGCCACTCGGCTGAAGAGCGGCGGATTGTGCCGCTGACAGCCCTCCCCTGCCCACATGGGGCAGGGGAATGAAATCACAATTAAAAAAAAAAAAAGAAAAGGACCACGTAGACTTCATCGAATACAGTCTGAATATACCTGGCATGGTATCACAACAACTACATCGTCCTCTTTCCTAAAACTTTCATTTCATTTCCCCAAATATTCCTAGCACACTTTCGTGTGGGCTGTACCAAACTGTTATAATCCTACACTTGATATGAACTTCAGACATTAGAGAAATTATCTGAATTGACGTCTTGTATGCAGTTTCCTTAACACATGCGTTACACTTTCTCAAAATTCCCCTAAGGAATTTAACTCTTTCATTCGCCTTGCTAATACTGCTTTTAGGTGATCGTCACATTTCATACTGTTTCTTAGCTTATAGTTAAGATATGACATGCTCAGCGTATTCATAACTAATCTTAAAATAAAATATTATTGTGTTCTTCCTCTTTTTCTTACGCTTTTGTCACTCAAGAGGTCAGCATATTTAGAGCAGCTGCAGCAAGAAGGACAGATCTGCTCCTAGTTCGCCTACAGTACCCCGCCAAAATGTTCGTAGTAACTGAAAATACCACTGATTACGAAAAAATCTCAAATCTGCTTACAATCATTTTAAAATTTGTGCTCACTACGGTCCGAATATGATGAACGAAGGTGTTATGCTTCATTGGTGTCACCTGTCTGAGAGTGGTAGAATAAATTTTCATGATGACAGCAGAACTGGTCGATCATTCATAGTGAGCAACTGTCTGATACACGAAACGGACGATACGGTCGCCAACCGGCGGCTAACTTGTTGCAGATTTCTCGGCGTGTTTTGCATGAGGACCTGGGTAAGCAATTAAGATTCTACAACCTCTGTACTCGTTGCATACAGAACCTCTCTGGTGGCAGAATGTTATGCAGAAGGAATTTGTCAACTCTTCAAGACGTTGTGATTATTCTGAGAAGTAATGCACAGCTGCAGTTTTAAGATTTTTCTGAAAAATTTTCCTTCAGTATTACAATATTTTACTTGTAGCCTGACCGAGATTACTTTCCGGAATGCCTTCATATCTGTGCGGAGGACAAATAGGTGACAGAAGGAGAGAGGCTGAATGTTCGACTTTTTGCCTCTAGGAAATAACACTGTCCCGGAATTTGTGTAACTGAAAAGAAATAAACTTTAAATTTGTTAATACTACTGCGTCATAAATACCGATCTCATGGATCGCAATAGTGTGTTAATTCTGGGACGAACAGCATTTGTATCTTGCGTGTTCGATAGATGTGCTGATATTTGTAGCTTAGTTTTGAATTCCACACGCTCATGGCTTAAACCAGCCGCTAATATCAGTACATTAGGGTGAATGGCAGCATACCACATACAGGTAAGGCAGCCGAAGGTCACCACGGACAAGAGCATCGTATACAGTGCACTCTCAACTCAGGAAGTCTTCCCATCTTCCTACGCCTTGAGCGACAGCATACACATCCATTTGTTGCGTAGAATCCATCGTTGTGCAGTATGCAATTCGAACCACACTTCATTCTACTTCCATTCATGCATAACGTTAAGGTAACAAAACCGTAAAAACAAGAAATTTATTTGGATTTCACACTGGGTGTATGGCTTTCAAATCTCGCTGAAGGCCCGCGTGACAATTTTGCGTTGAACAGTACAGTAGATAGATGAGCGAGCTGAAACTGAATGCACAATGAGCCTTCTTCTACAGTCCACAGCTGGCGTTGTGTAATGCTGACAGTAGGTCTCCATTACTTCGTGCAGGTACGTGTTACACCATCGTCCTCTTGCCGGCCGCTGGTGGCCGAGCGGTTGTGGCGCTATAGTCTGGAACCGCGCGACCGCTACGGTCGCAGGTTCGAATCCTGCCTCGGGCATGGATGTGTGTGTTGTCCTTAGGTTAGTTAGGTTTAAGTAGTTCTAAGTTCTAGGGGACTTATGACCTCAGAAGTTGAGTCCCATAGTGCTCGGAGCCATTTGACCCATTTTTGAACCATCGTCCTCGTCTTTTCCTTCTGGAACAGGCCGTTCACAGTACGGGAGTTCGCACTTTTCTACGTGGTACTTATCCTGAGCAGCACGGGATATGTAGATATTGGATTTTATTTCTTTTTACAAGTTGTAAAATCTCTGATTTCCTCCAGTTCAGCACATATTGCAATCTGCTACACATGACTTCAATATGAAGACCTACCAAACATCTGTTTTGAATAAATCACAGCTCCAGATCTATAACTAAACCTACATCTACATGGTTTCTCTGCAGTTCACACTTAAATGCTTGGCAGAGGGTTCATAGAACCATTTTTGTACTACTACTCTACCATTCCACTCTCGAATGGCCCGTGGGAAAATAGAACACCTAAATATTTCCTTTCGAGTTCAGATTTCTCTTATTTTAATATGATGATCATTTCTCCCTACGTAGGTGGGTGTCAACAAAATATTTTCGCATTCGGAAGAGAAAGTTGGTGATTGAAATTTCGTAAATAGATCTCGCCGCAAAGAAAACCACCTTTGTTTCAGTGGCTGCCACCCCAACTCGCGTGTCATATCAGTAACACTCTCACCCCTATTTCGCGATAACACGAAACGATCTGCCCTTCTTTGCACTTTTTCGATGTCCTCCGTCAAGCCTACCTGGCAAGGATCCTATGATTTACGCTAAGTGACTATTTCTAACAGTCTCGAATATCCTGTATTAAGAAAATATTGCACATGATAGGGGTCTCGTACTCTGCTCACAACCGTCAGCAGATAAAAAGAGAAGTTTCTTCTGAGATCAAATTCACAATACCTCTACATCTACATGCATACTCCGCAAGCCACCGTACTCTGCGTGACGGTGGGTACCTTGTACCACTACTAACTCGTTTTCCTTACTATTCCAATCGCAGATAGAGTGAGGGAAAGACGACTGCCTACATATCATCGCACGAGCCCTAATTTCTCTTCTCTTATCCCCGTGGTCCTTACGCTATATTTATGTTAACAGCAGTAGGATTGTTCAGCTGTCAGTTTCGAATACCTATCATCTAAATTTTCTCAGTTGTGTTTCTCGAGCCGGTCGGAGTGGCCGAGCGGTTCTAGGCGCTTCAGTTTGGAACCGCACGACCGCTACGGTCGCAGGTTCGAATCCTGCCTCGGGCATGGATGTGTATGTTGTCCTTAGTTTAGTTAGGTTTAAGTAGTTCTAAGTTCTAGGGGACTGATGACCTGAGATGTTAAGTCCCATAGTGCTCAGAGCCATTTGAACCATTTTTGTGTTTCTCGAAAAGAACGTCGCCTTACCTCCTTGGATTCTCATTTGAGTTTCCCAAGCACATCCGTAAAATATGCGTGTTGCTCGAACCCACCGGTAACAAATTTACCATTCCGTCTCTGAACTGCTTCGATGATTTCTTTTAATCCGACCTGGTGCGGATCCCAAACATTCGATCAGTACACAGGAATAGGTCCCACAAGCGTCCTGTATGCAATCATCTTTACAGATGAACGCAACTTTCCTAAAATTCGCCTTCCACAACCCTCACGTGATCTTTCCACTTCGTATTGTTTTGCAACGTTCCGCCCAGGTATTTAAAGGGCACTACTGTGTCAATCAGGGTACTACTAAACCAGTATCCGAACATCCCAGTATCGTTTCTTCTACTCATCCGAATTAACTTACATTATTCTACATTTCGAGCCAGCTGCGATTCATTACACCAAGTAGAAATTTGCTCGAATTCATCTTGTATCGGCCTACAGCCACTCGTCTTCGACACCTTCCCCTGTACCTCAGCAACGTCAGCAAACAACTACAAGCTGCTGCCAGCCCTAATACCCAGTTCATTAAGTTCACCTCAGTTTTCTCGTTTCCGTGTCGAAAGAAAGAAGTGAATAAGATTAGTTTCCCACTTCCAGTTAACCTACTAGGCCAACAAGAAATAATAAACACTGCAGAAAATTGTGAGTTCTTAGGTATGTACATTGGTGAAAACTTAAAGTGGAAAAGCTATATAGCAGTTCTGCTAAGGCGTTTGACCGAGCGAGGTGGCGCAGTGGTTAGCATACTGGACTCGCATTCGGAAGGATGACGGTTCAAACCCACGTCCGGCGATCCTGATTTAGGTTTTCCGTGATTTCCATAAATCGCTCCAGGCACATGCCGGGATGGTTCCTTTGAAAGGGCACGGCCGACTTCCTTCCCCATCCTTCCCTAATCCTATGAGACCGATAACCTCGCTGTTTGGTCTCTTCTCCCAAAACAACCCACCAACCTAAGGCGTTTGGATTACTTGTCAAGTTTGTGAATAAATTAGTCAGTGAGATAACGTATTTTGCATATTTTCATTCATTGATGTCTTATGGGATAATATTCTAGGGTACGTCCTCGCTTGGGCGAAAAGTATTTATTTCACAGAAGGAAGTAATTAGAATCACGTGTGGGGTCCATATACGTACAACTTGCAAGTCTCTCTTTAACCACTTGGCAATATTAATCACAGCCCCACAGTACATTTATCCGCTTGTTATCAACAATCCACCCAATTTTGAGAGTAACAGAGAGATTCATAACTGAATCACTTGAAGGAAAAATGATCTTCATTACCCTTCAGTACATCTAATTGTGTGTCAAATATGCAGAATAGAAATATAATGTATGACACAAATATGCAGCTATAAAACTCTTTGACAATCTACCGACGAAACTATAACGTGGAGGAGATCAGAGGTTTTTTTTATTTTTTATTTATTTATTTTTTTATCTACGTTTCCTCCTAAACATCTGGTTCTGTGTCATTGAGGAATTCAGCCATATAAATATTATTTTTATTGAACTGAATGTAAGTTGTAGCATCGTCCGAAGAACGAGGTGCCACAGCAAGGTGGGCAGCAGTACTTGAAAACACAGAAAACCGTAGTCAGAGCATGTCGCACTGAGGAATGGGCGACGTCGGCATAGCCGCGTCTACTGTAGCTTCGCTGCGCAGCCACAGTCGATAGTCTACTACAGCTGAGCAAAGGCATGCTCAGCCCAGTTCTCGGTTACCTTTGAGGACGACACCATAGTCTTAAATAGGCCACCAGTCTATTAAATCTGTTGCGCAGAACTTAATGTGAAAGTCATGTCAATTACACTTCAGGTAAAGTGTCTCGCAAATTTCTCTGTATCAAATGCAAATGCTCACACCCTTCCTGTGGAAATGGAGTGCACCAAATTAAGTAAATCTTCATATCTCTGTTGTAACAGAGAGAACTAAAGTTTTATGTGTTACAGTTCCATTCAATCTCTTCCCGGAGCAAACCAAAGAACCCACCGTTTACTGGAGGATGTATTTTCGCCCGGTGCAACTTTAGTGTTACGTATTTGTTCTCTTGACACGTTCCACACAATAATGTTGATCGTGATTTTTTGCAGCTCGTGGAATTCTTTGACAGACAATAGAGAGACTGGTGCGATTTAATTGTCTTTATTCCCTTTTATGTTTGTTGTTATCAAGACAGGAGTTTGGATTTGTCTTCTCAGCTTCTTCGCTTCGTTTCCTATCTTATATAACTACGTATTATCGTTGGTTTGTACTTTTGTAATAAAGATTTTGAAAACTACCGCAGTATTATTGCAATGTTATTGCATCCATTTTCACGAATTTTTCCAGCATGTTGCCTTCATCAGTTCTTGGATTCGTCGTCGCATTTGTTTTTTGCGTGTTCGGAATAGCGTTTTCTTTTCCAACGCCCTATGGTTTCACTAACGCTTGTTGGCAGCTACACACCCTCTTCAACTTCCATATGCGCATTTTAATGTCCTCAGTGAGAGTGACATCACCTTACTCGATTGACTTACTTTTATAGTCTACTATTTCGCTCTCCATTTCGATCCCTTGCAGTACGGCGGTAGTTTCACTAACGCTTGCTGCCATCTCCAAGTACTCTTCCACTCCCATAGGTTCATTTTGCTGTTCCTCGTAACACGGATTTTGAGGGACGCCGATATCCTCCTCGACGACTGATTTGCGTATATTGTCAACTGCATCGCTCTCCATTCCGTTCGCTTGCTCTTTCTGTAACTTCTTCATTTGCATTTCTTCCACTCCTAGACCATGATGCACCGACGGAGAATCCAGTCAGCCCTAACGTAACAGTTGCGTATGTCGTTACATGTGGTTGACTGTTTCCAATAGACAGTTGTAAAGGATGTTTACTGTCGCAATTTACCTTCAGGTGTTCCGTCGAACTGGATACGGAGAACGGGATAGGTTGGTTCTTATTTACTATATATGCCTTATCGCCGCGTACAGTAACATAAGATGATTTGTAATTCTAATTTGGCTGTTGGATTAGGGGCAACGGCCTTGGCACAGTGGACACACCGGTTCCCGTGAGATCACCGAAGTTAAGCGCTGTCGGGCGTGGCCGGCACTTGGATGGGTGACCATCCAGCAGCCATGCGCTGTTGCCATATTTCGGGGTGCACTCAGCCAATTGAGGAGCTACTCTACCGAATAGTAGCGGCTCCGGTCACAGAAAACCATCATAACGACCGGGAGAGCGGTGTGCTGACCACACGCCCCTCCTATCCGCATCCTCAAATGAGGATGATACGGCGGTCGGATGGTCCCGATGTGCCACTTGTGGCCTGAAGACGGAGTGCTGTTGGATTACCACTGAATTCTGCATTCCAAAAGTTTCCAGACCACACTTATTTTCTGATACCGTATACTGTTCATAAACTAAATACTTCCGTAATCGCTTCCTGCGACTCTTCGAACGGTGTAATACCAAGTCCTGTATATATTATACCACTGAGCTAAAGAAACTATCATCATGCTTAAATTTTACGCCACCGCTAGTATCCCTCCTCACAGATATAGTTAATTTTGCATTTATTATTCAGGGTTATACAGCTGCCCAACCGATGGGTTTTATGCAGCTCGGAACACATTCAGAAACTACGTGTGAGATTTTCATACGCTCTCCCGGTTTTCGAATTATTCAAGATAAACATACAAAAGTGGTATTCAAATGCACCTCCATCTCCACACCCATCCGTCACCAGTCAACATTTCTAGTACGTTTCTCATGGCCCTCCCTCCTACAACTACACAAAAATCTCCGACTACACAATCTGCTCACGATAGTCCATCTTTTTTAGCGTCTATTGACGAGCTATCAAGCCACTACCGTAGTGGGCTACTTGCTAAACAATATTTAAATGTGATTCTGAGGGTAATGAGAGGTAAACTACTTTTGTAAACATTACGATAAAATTAATTACGTTGACAGTTCGATACAAATTTAACCCTCACAAGTACAGTAGATTCGTAGATAGATCTGTCGAGCCGGCCGGAGTGGCCGAGCGGTTCTGGGCGCTACAGTCTGGAACCGAGCGACCGCTACGGTCGCAGGTTCGAATCCTGCCTCGGGCATGGATGTGTGTGATGTCCTTAGGTTAGTTCGGTTTAATTAGTTCTAAGTTCTAGGCGACTGATAACCTCCGAAGTTAAGACGCATAGTGCTCAGAGCCATTAGAACCATTAGATCTGTCGAATATAACGGTGTAATTTTTTATTTCATGCTGCTAAAAATTTATTTTATGCTCAGCTAAACTGGTGGCATAATAAGGCCATTCAAAGTAGACCAAATAGGTTGAATTTGGGAAATAATTCGTGGCGTCCCAAATTTTTGTGTGGTGATAGGTGGGAGAGCCATGGACAAACGCTAGAAATCCTGACCTATGGGGCTGAGCGTGAGAGTGGGGAGGAGGGCGGGGGGGGGGGGGGGGGGGCGCTTGAAGCTCGCCTTTGCACATTTATCTTGAAGAACCCGAAAACTACAGCCTCTAGCGAAAATGTATCCGGCTGCAAAATACACCCATACAAAACGTTTTGCACACTCCAGCTCCCAGAACTCCTGAAGATAGACGTTGACAGTGGATATTGTATCACAGACAGTCCCTTTGACTGTTTAGAGATGTCACTAAACCCACCCAAAGATGTAAGCAACCATGTATGAGCAGCGCGTGTTAGACGGAGGGGGTCCGACAGCCGATCACTTCCAGTCATTCCACCAGGAAGAAGGTACACGGCTCGTGTTGTCTGTAGTTCAGCCATGCATAAACGGTCAATACCGCGGTTCGATCGCGTCCGCATTGTTACTTTGTGCTACCAACGGCTCTCAACAAGGGAAGTGTCCAGGCGTCGCGGAGTGAATTAAAGCGATGATGTTCGGACATGGAGGAGATACAGAAACTGTCGATGACATGCCTCGCTCATGCCACCCAAGGGTTACCACTGCAGTGGATGACCGCTGCGGATTATGGCTCGGAGGAACCCTGACAGCAACGCCAACATGTTGAATAATGATTTTCATGCAGCCACAGGACGACGTGTTACGACTGAAACTGTGCGCAATAGGCTGCCTGATGTGCTACTTCACTCCCATTAGGAGGTTCATCTTTGCAACCACGACACCATGCAGCGCGGTACAGATGGGCCCAACAACATGCCGAATGGACCGCTCAGGATTGGCATCACTTTCTCTTCACCGACGAGTGTCGCTTATACCTTCAACCAGACAATCGTCAGAGACGTGTTTGGGGGCAACCCGGTCAGGCTGAACGCCTTAATGTCCAGCGAGTGGAGCGAGGTAGAAGTTCCCTGCTGTTTCGGTGTGGCATTATGTGGGTCCGACGTTAGTGATCATGGAAGGCGCCGTAACGGCTGTACGATACGTGAATACCATCCTCCGACCGATAGTGCAACTATATCGGCAGTATATTGACGAGGCATTCGTCTTCATGGACAACAATTCGAGCCGCCATCGTGCACATCTTCTGAATGAATTCCTTGAGGATAACGACATCGCTCGACTAGAGTGGCCAGCATGTTCTCCAGACATCAATCCTATCGGACATGCTGGGATAGATTGAAAAGGGCTGTTTACGTGTGGCGTGATCCACCAACCACTCTCAGGGATGTACGCCGAATCGCCGTTGAGGAGTGGGACGATCTGGACAAACAGTCCCTTGATGAACTTGTGGATAGTATGCGACGACGAATACAGGGATGCATCAATGCAAGAGGACGTGCTACTGGGCGTTAGAGTTATCGGTGTGTACAGCAATCTGGACCATCACCTCTGAAGGTCTCGCTGTATGGTGGCACAACATGCAATGTGTGGTTTCCATTAGCAACAAAAAGGGCCGAAATGATGTTTATGTTGATCTCTATTCCAATTTTCTGGACAGGTTCCGGAGCTCTCGGAACCGAGGTGATGCAAAACTTTTTTGGATGTGCGTATAACTACTTTAAATTACCTACAAGGTTCTTCATTTTTACCGTAGGACTAACATTTTCTACCGTAGGACTAACAGCGTATGCATAGTGAGTGAAGGAAAACGAGAAGCGTGGGTGCGGTATTTGGAAGCGTTGCAGGTTGCATGAAACCCGTCAGTAAGAGCAGCTGTATCACCCTGTATACTCAACTTACGGCGTTGTTAATTTGAATACCTATCACATTCTCACCGACCAATTTGGTGTTATTAATCAGACATTTACGAATAGCGAGGTGGGTGGACCTGTTCGAGTTTCTTTCTAAGCTAGTTTTCTTGGTTTCTCTCCTCGAGAAAGACACGTTATTTGGAGTCCGGTTGCTGCACTCCTTGACCACAAAGGACAGTGCGCGGTAAACAAGCGGACCGCAGCGTTGTTTCGGAAGCCACGGCGTCCAGAAACAGAGTCGCCGCCCAGGCTCTAGTCAGCGGCGCAGCTCTCAGCTCTACTTCCGCGATCACCCCCCCCCCCTCTCTCTCCCTCTCTCTCTCTCTGTCTCTGCTACTTTCCAAAACACGTAGACGACATCGTGCCTGCCGTGTGGGACTGACGCACCTGGAAGGAAGAGTGTGCGTAGCCGTAGGCTGTGAGTCTGAGCACACCGCTGCAAAGCGATGGACTCATTCTAAACACTGTGAGAAACTTCTGAAACGAATAAAGAATAACGTGCGGCAAGGAAATCATTCTGTTCGGATTTGGAAGCCTGACTACTGTAGCAAAAATTATTCATTTCTAGTAGGAGATTTGTTGTATATGGTAATACAAGCTGAAATGTAGAAGTGACAGGTGGTTTGAACATTGCACTCAAATTCAGATACGTTACTCAACAGAAATCAAACTTTCACAAAACTGGCATCCACACGGTAAGGAAAGTATTATTCCGTTTTTTTCCCTCTAAGTATACTGACTAGAATTTCCTTCGTTCTTTCTTTCGTCCTATAAAATACGTTGCACGCCGAAAGCCCCACAGCAAAACAAACAGTGATCATTATTACATTTTCCAGTAGACATACTTTTCACAGAATAAATAAGTTGTTTTCGTCTTTCCCCTCCTTATTACAAGATTAATTCTATTCATCGTATCACTAACTGACCTGTGACACACCTGACGATTATTCACTGATTCTAGTTGCGTTCATAAGCTTTGTGAGTAAAATACACTGACAAAATTAATGTAGAGTACGAAATTTCGGGAGTATGTTTTTCTGAGTAAGATATTCGAGTCATTAACTTTGCACCACCGGAGGTTAATGTAATTGTGAGACAAGCCGCTGCAAATATGAAATTCTGATACACTGATAACCGCTGTAGCCGCCAGCCTGTTGAATGGGGGAGCCTGCAAACGTGAATGCATGATGTTGCATGATGGAGAATGGAGTGTCATGCCTGTTGCACATCATCAGTCAATACAGGGACGTTAATGCCGCTTGTGGATGACGCTGAAACTGTCGCTCTATTATATCCCGGTTGTGCTCGATTGGAAACGAATATGGGGACAGAGCGGGCCAAGGCCACATATCAGCACTCTGTAGAACATGCTGGGTTTTAACAGCGGTGCGTGGACGAGTGTTACGCTGCTGGAAACCCTCCTTTGGAATGCTGTTCATGAATGGCAGCAGAACAGCCCGAATCACCAGACAGACGTACAAATTTGCATTCAGGGTGCGTGGGATAACCACAAGAGTGCTCTTGTCGTCATGTGAAATCGCCTCCCAGACCATAACTTCAGGTGTAGCTTCAGTGTGTCTAGCACGTAAACAGGTTAGTTGCAGGTCCTCAACTGGCCCCTTTCTAACCAACACACCGAGGCAAAACCAGATTTTATCAGAAAATACAACAGGCTTCCACCCTGCCCTTCAATGAGCTGCCGGCCGCTGTGGACGATTGGTTGTAGGTCCTTCAGTCCGGGAACGCGCTGCTGCTACGGTCGCAGGTTCGAATCCTGCCTTGGGCATGGATGTGTGTGATGTTCTTAGGTTGGTTAGGTATAAGTAGTTCTAAGTCTAGGGGACTGATGAGCACAGGTGTTAAGTCCCATAGCGCCATTTCAACCATTCTGAGCTGGTTTGTGGTCAATGGAATGAACGCTGCAGGGGACCTGGCTCGGAGCTGTCCCTGAAGTTAACGATTTGTATCACTCTGGTGCCAACTGCTGCTCAAATTGTTGTTGTAGATGCAGCACGATGCGCTAGAGCAGAGCCGTCCAAACGCTGCACAGTGTGCAGACGTGCGGATGTGCTTCACATGTGCGCACGTGTGCGACAGCGAGCGACAGCGACATCTGTTATTAGACATGTGTCCTAAATGAACGGCGGCGGCTCCACTTCCCTGTTTATGTGGTACAAGCAAGAGCGCAACATACCCAGTCTCGTTTACCCCTGGTAACCTTAACCTTAACAGAGAAGTACTGAGAAGTGGCAGGTACTGTGAAAAAGCAAAGGACGGCAGATCTATGTTCTCAGCCGTTTAAAAATGACTGGGAACTGCAATTCTTTTTTGTAGCCGTTGGTGAAAACTCACAGTGTTTGCTGTGCCGCCGAATAATAGGCGGCCAGCGTAAGTCTTCAATTGAAAGACACTGCAATACATATCACAAAGACGAGTGTAGTGTACTCAACAGTGAAGAACGGCAAGCAAAATTAAATGTCTTTAAGAAAGTGGATGAGACACATCAACTCGATTATCATTTCTCATGGCCAGTGATAAACGTGTTTGGATTTATTCCTTTCATAATTAAAAATTATTGTTTACTAACTGTGCATTATTGCCGCTTTCTGCTCCATGTTACATTATTATCAGGGAAGTTGGTCATTAAACCGATTGTTCCAATGTATACTTACATTTAGGGTCTTTTTTTTAATGTGTGAAGGGCTACGCTCAGCTGAAGTCGATAAAACATAACATTCATCTAATTGTCGGTTATTATGCAGATTTCAGACGTAACTGATGAAAGATGTAGCAATAATGGTATTGAAAAAACAGGTGATCATCGAGAGGTCTGCGGTTATCATTCTGTTCAGAGGTCAGTGAGACAAATTATGTGGGTGTAACTGAAGGCACCGAGAATTAGTTATAGGAAACCTTGCATTAGTTTAATGCTATTTGAAATCATGAATAAAGTTCGTTGGAAGTCGCTAAGTGCTCTCTTTTTTAAATACTAGAACAATTTTTTTTTACTTTATTGTTATTTTAAAGCCTGTACAATAGGCAGGCTGTCAGCAGCTCACTACGCTGCTCTTCAGCCATAGAATAAACAAGCAGCAAAAACAGGAGAAGACACAGAAGTTACAGAACGGTGGGCAATAAAACAGGAGACACAGAGATACAAACACGGAGCCGTTCACACTCGTCGATAATCCACACTGCTAACTGATGAGACGACGCACAAACACTGAAGATGACAATGGCACTGGTGAATGAGGGAGTGTGACGATGAACACTGAACACTAAACACTAAACACGACGGCACACACGAAACACTGATGGCGGTGATCTCCGGCGCGCGAATGTCCACGTAGCGTGTGCGAGTCCGGGGACCTGCCAAGGGGGGAAACAGGGGTGAGGTGGGGGAGAGGGGAGAAAAAGGATGCCAATGGTGGAGGAGAAGGGGGCAGGAGGAGAGAGACAGCGGAGGGGAGGCCCGGGGGAGGAGGGGGAGAAAAGGGGGAGGGAGGGTGCCCAAAGGAGCAAGCACAGGAGGAGGGCGGGAGGATCAAAGTTGGTAGGAGGGGTAGATGGAGGGGAGGAGGGCATCATCAGAGAGGGGGAGCTGGCGGAAGCCACCTTGGGAGAGGGTAAGGAGGGTGGAGAGATGAAGACCGGGCGGGACGTGGGAATACAGGCGCGGCAGCGGGCGGGGATGGGAGAGGATCGAGGATACGAGCAGGTGAGGAGGATCAAGTTTACGGGAGGTGTACAGGATCCGTATCCTTTCACGGAAAAGGAGGAGGTGGGGGAAGGGGATGAGATCATACAGGATCCGCGTGGGGGAGGGGAGACAGATGCGATAGGCGAGGCGGAGAGCATGGCGTTCAAGGATTTGGAGGGATTTATAAAAGGTAGGAGGAGCGGAGATCCATGCTGGATGGGCATAACAAAGGATAGGGTGGATGAGGGATTTATAGGTGTGGAGGATGGTGGAGGGGTCCAGACCCCACGTACAGCCGGGAAGGAGCTTGAGGAGACGGAGGCGGGAACGTGCCTTGGCTTGGATTGTCTGGAGATGGGGAGTCCAGGAGAGGCGACGGTCGAGGGTCACGCCAAGGTACTTAAGGGTGGGAGTGAGGGCAATGGGACGGCCATAGATGTGAGATAGAAATCAAGGAGGCGGAAGGAAGGGGTGGTTTGACCTACAATGATCGCCTGGGTTTTGGAAGGATTGACCTTGAGCAACCACTGGTTGCACCAAGCGGTGAACCGGTCAAGATGGGATTGGAGAAGGCGTTGGGAGCGTTGCAGGGTGGGGGCAAGGGCAAGGAAGGCGGTGTCATCGGCAAACTGGAGAAGGTGGACGGGGGGTGACGGCGGTGGCATGTCCGCCGTGTACAACAGGTACAGAAGGGGGGAGAGGACGGAGCCTTGGGGCACACCGGCGGAGGAGAAAAAGGTGTAGGAATCGGTGTTATGGATGGTGACATAGGAAGGACGGCGGGAGAGAAAGAAACCGATCAGACGGACGTAGTTAATGGGAAGGGCGAAGGTTTGGAGCTTGAAAAGGAGACCGGAATGCCATACGCGGTCATAAGCGCGTTCGAGGTCAAGAGAGAGGAAGATTGCAGAGCGACGGTAATTGAGCAGTTCGGAATGGAGATGAGTGAGGTGAAGGAGAAGATCGTCGGAAGAGAAGGATGGCCGAAAGCCACACTGGGTAACGGGAAGGAGGCGGTGCTGGCGGAGATGCTGGTGGATGCGTCGGGTGAGGATAGATTCCAGGACCTTGCTGAAGACCGAGGTAAGGCTGATGGGACGGTAGGAGGAGACGGCGTACGGCGGTTTGCCGGGTTTAAGGAACATGAGGATACGGGAGGTTTTCCACAGGTCGGGGTAGTAACCGGTGGACAGGACTACATTGTAGAGCCTGGCTAGGGTGGAGAGAAAAGAGACAGGAGCTTCACGAAGGTGACGGTAAGTGACACGATCGTGACCAGGAGCGGTGTTGCGTTTTGTGCGGAGTGTAGCAATGAGATCCTGTGTAGTGATAGGAGTATTGAGTTCCGTGTGTGCAGTGTTGTCCAAGTACTGGAAACCAGGAGCGAGGGGAGGGACAGAGGTGTCAGTTCGATCGCGGATATCCGGGAAGAGGGAGTAGTCGAACTGGGGATCATCGGGGATGGAAAACACATCGGACAGGTAGGAGGCAAAGTGGTTGGCCTTACTAAGGGCGTCAGGGAAGAGGTGATCATCATGGAGAAGAGGATAGTAGGGGGAGAGCTTAGTTCCGGTAAGGCGACGGAAGGCGGACCAGAACTTGGACGAGTTTATAGGGAGGGTAGCATTTAAACGGGTGCATGTCTGTCGCCAGTCCCGGCTACTAGATCAAAAACATTACGCGTATTTACGTGCCGTCAGTCAAGCTTCCTTAATAAAAACCCACGGTTGTTAGCTATATTACTTGTCTTACTGGGATAAACTGTTAACATAAAAGTAGACGTCTCAATGAGTAGACTGTGACATTATTTTAAATGCTTAATACGCGAAATACCTTCCCATGGTTGGCTTGCAAGCTGTGGAAAGAGCACTAGAATGCGGCGGTACAGAGTATCCCAGCAAGCGACATCTGTGCGTAGAAACATGCACTACATGGACGCTGACGGCTGCGGCGTGCACGCTGTGACCCGGAAGTTGCACATGTGCAGGAGCACCGCACGCGGGCAGAATTTCTGGCCGGCCCTGCGCTAGAGCCATACGCCGAGCACGATGGTACTCGCTCTCAGCAGTGCCACATGACCGACCGAATCCCGGCCTTCTTGCGTCCGTACTTTCCCGTGGCTATCGCTGTAAACAGTCATGTACACTGACTACATACCTGCCAAACTTTTCTGCAGCATCGCAGAAGGAACTTCCAGCTCCTCGTTACCGTATTACAAGATCTCGTTCAAACTCAGTGGTGTCTTGATAATGGCGTCTTTGTCGCCTTAAAGGCATTCTTGGCTAACAACGTGGTGAACGTCCAGTCTCAGAGGTAACTAACGCTCACGACCGTCACAGCGTGTGTTTAAAGCAGACGTGACTTCTATCCTCATTGCCTCAGTGCTGGCGCCACTCTTATGCGACTGGCGCGAAATTTGAACAGTGTGGTGTGCGTACTGTAAGACCTTCGGTACACACACCATCAGATTATTTGACTTGTCGCTCTAACGAAGGAGGCGAGTGTCAACAATATGTGTCGTGGCCTTATCGTGGTGTGTTTATCTTCTGCCGTTAGGTCAGACGATAGAAATGCCACCTGCACGCTTAGAGTAGCAGATTGACGGTGACGAACTTTTAACAAAACTTGATTAATTTTCACACACATTTATTAAAATAATAGAAATCATAGATATTACGTAACTTGATTCTGGATGCTGTTTACAACTGACAATCTGACGCTCCTTTGGTCTTGGTACGTTAATGTTATTGTCACGTATCTCTGATACTTCACAAAGTGTCTATACAGTTATGTTCATGGCTATGTACAGGAATATGATAATCTTATTAGGTGCAGACTGAAACTTGACTATACACTGGTACAGACTAATGCAGACTAATGCAAACTGATTAATTGGAGGTCTGTACACTCGTTATAATACCTCCAGCGTTCAGGTATCACCGCACGAGTGTGATCCGCGAGGAGAAAAGGTTCTACGTTAGCAGCAATCTCATTGGCTGCGTGACATATTAATACGCGGATCGGCGGAAGCAGAATTTGGTCCGTCTCTATGGCAGCGCCATCTCATAGCGCTGAGACGGACGAGCGCTGCGCCTGCGCTGTTGTGCTTAGCGGGGCGCGCTCTAGTGGGAAAGTCGTGTACGCGCTGACTATGCGGAACTATGTACACAACAAACAGACGTCATCTATCGTGCATAAACATGCCCGTCAACTTTCGTATATATCGTTCAACTCTGTCTGGGCGTTTCAATTTTTTTCTGTCAGTGTAAATAATACTAGTGTTTCAAAACGGACTAACTTTCTCAGACATAATCTCGCATACAAACCACATTTTTTTATAGTAATGAAAAGGGAAATAACAATAATATATGCCTAATTTCACCTAAACATTATTTTGATATAAATAGATAAGACAAAAATAAAGCTCTGAGGCTCAGAAAGTTGGGATTGCACGCGTCCATATTTTCAAATTGCATCTACGACAGATACACACTAAAATATTGGTGCTCATCGTAACGTAATAATCTTACTATTACTCATCTCAAGACATTCAAAACACGTTTCCAGAATGAGATTTTCACTCTGCAGCGGAGCGTGCGCTGATATGAAACTTCCTGGCAGATTAAAACTGTGTGCCGGACCGAGACTCGAACTGCCAGGAAGTTCTCATTCTGGAAACGTCCCCCAGGCTGTGGCTAAGCCATGTCTCCGCAATATCCTTTCTTTCAGGAGTGCTAGTTCTGCAAGGTTCGCAGGAGAGCTTCTGTTAAGTTTGGAAGGTAGGAGACGAGGCACTGGCGGAAGTAAGGCTGTGAGACGGGGCGTGAGTCGTGCTTGGGTAGCTCAGTTGGTAGAGCACTTGCCCGTGTAAGGCAAAGGTCCCGAGTTCGAGTCTCGGTCCAGCACACAGTTTTAATCTGCCAGGAAGCTTCATATCAGCGCACACTCCGCTGCAGAGTGAAAATCTCATTCTGGAAACATCCCCCAGGCTGTGGCTAAACCATGTATCCGCAATATCCTTTCTTTCAGGAGTGCTAGTTCTACAAGGTTCGCAGGAGAGCTTCTGTTAAGTTTGGAAGGTAAGAGACGAGGTACTGGCAGAAGTAAGTCGTGCTTGGGTAGCTCAGTTGGTAGAGCACTTGCCCACGTAAGGCAAAGGTCCCGAGTTCGAGTCTTGGTCCAGCACACAGTTTTAATGTGCCAGGAAGTTTCATTCAAAACACGTACTGATAACGATTTAACTGTCGTTTGCTACAAAATATCAATGTTCTTTGTTACAGATTAACATTTTTTTACCTCTCTGCCTGTTTTCAAAAATATAAGTGAAGACCGAACTACATTTAATTGCGACAATTTAAAAGAACAGCAATCACAGATATCGTTTTCCTCATATTGACTGGCGAATCCTTAGAGTGTTGTGTGCACAACGACCATATGATAAATAAAATTGGAAGAAAAGTCAGCATTGGCCGAAAATCGATTTTCGATCACATAATGATCATCTTCAGTGCTTTAGCGTACAAATTAAGGCTCATAGGCACTGGTGTCTAGTTATTAGCAGTAACAGAAGCTATGAAACGATCACAATAATCGTTTCGTATGTAATCGCGATCGTTTCATACCTTCTGTTATTGCTAGGATCTAGACACCAGTGCCTACGAGCTTTAATTTGTACGCCAAAGCCCTGAAGATGATCATTATATGATCGAAGATCGATTTTGCTGTTAATAAATCATCTTAATTACGGCCAATGCTGACCTTAATTCTAATTTTTTTCCCTCATAGTTATATGAGAGCTACATTTCGCTACAAATATTTTCTCAGTAAAACAACTTATTACAATAATTCAAAGACATTTTTTATAATTTCATTTCAATTTGCATGGGCGAAGTTCCATTAAATATTTGATCTGGGTGAGAATATTGTATACATGAATTGAACATGAGTACAATTAACGTGGCTTTGTGACACCAGATCAGGAACTTAGCAGAAACTGTCCTTCGAAATATGTACCTAAAAGATGAATATTCTTAATGAAATAAGAACTTTTTATTAAAATTGTAAATGTAGTTATATCTGAAACAACAATAACAGAGCCAGTAACAAGAAACAAGACATCTTTCTGCCCGATAACATACTTGTCGTTTACTTTTTAGTGCTTTGCAAGTTGTAATAGAAATTAATAAAAGAAGAGGCAGAAAGGCACCACGCACAATGTAAGAAAGAACTGCTTCGATTTGGTTGTGAAAAAAAAATGCGTTCTGAATGTTTCGACAAATACCTACTAGGTGTCAGCTGAATAACAGTTGACGCAAACTTTTGTAGCGGATGCAAGTATTTCCACCTTCAGAACGTTCGAAAGGTTTTCCATATGTACAACATCATCGAACGCTACAAGATAAGTAACATATACGACTACGTCATAACGATATGACAAGGGAAACCAACGACATGGCTATTTCTTTGCGTGGATTTACGATACGTATACATAAGTGTGTGGGTTACGTGAACGCTACTGTACAGTAGTGCAGGTGTTTGCAGTAGCGAGTACAACCTTGTCGCGAGTGAACCAAGACTGCCACGGCGGTGGTAGTGCATTTGGGACGGTGTGGTTCCAGACATTTTCTGTTACCGTTGCTTCTGCGTCTGAATCTGTAATATCTGAAATGCGAAATAGTTGGCCTGCCTGTCCATTATTTTCCATCGCTGGCACTGATCATTTTCTGATGTAGACGTTTCATGTGTTGCTTAAGTCTTACATGCTCTTCAGCTGTTTTCTCTATAACGCCTGCCAAGCTACAGAAGTCACCTTTTATTGTTTTTTTTTTTTTTATTGTGATATTCTCGTCGGGAAATACTGTTGTATAGCTTGTCAAGTAGCTGACAGAGTGGAGCTCTCTGTAATGAGAGGCAGGTGATTGGAGAGTGAAAGCTTGTTCAGACGGTCCGGGCAGTTTTTATAGCGGAGTGCCTGTCAATTACGCTATGCGCATTATTCGACACAGTAAGCTGTAATGGGCCGAAACGAGTTTTGATTCAACCGCAGTCATACAGTGAAACTGAGAAGAAATGTTTCTTTGCGTGTTTGTTTCTTACTTTAAGTAACCCTATTTATGTTACACGGAAGTACAGGGTGCACTCCGCCTCATGGCGCCAACTGAGCAGCTACAGGACCGATCACTGGTGGTTCCAAGGTCATGAAAACCGACAGCAATCGGAGGGCGTGGACTGCTGAACACACGATCCTCTGTATCACATGTGATGACGCCATTGGTAGAGTGACCCATATAGGGCCAGAATGTGTACCTTTATGTACGTTATACTAAATAGCAAATTATATGTATATGTACCTTTATTACATATGAACACTCGACAGCACAAAAAGCGGGCCACCCCTTAATCCAATGTGTCGACCACACCTGACTGTATGCAACCAACATGGCTTAACTGTGTCACATGTCCTCTAAACTCTCTGCTGTATAATCGTTTGACTATACACAGTGATTACCACAGGGGACTTCTAGAGAACACTGCTCTTTATGGCAGTCAGTCCAAATGTAACCAAACCAATATTGTTACACAAGAAATATTACACAACACATTATTAGAGATGGGACAGTACTTAACGTTTCAAATTAAACTTCAATACAATAACTGACACTGCAGAAGACCTACCACACTCATTGAATGACATTACAAGTTGTTGTTCGTGATCTGACTTTTAACCAACTGTTAAGCAAACAAAGCTTGTGTGTCCCATCGAGACTTCACTAGGCGTAAAAACACGTCAAATATTGAATTGTTCACCAGTACCAGTTTACAAGACCACATTTCCGAACATGGAAATAAATGATGATACTTTTAGCACTGCACCAGAAACGCTATGAAGCTTATATTGCTCCTGAGAAATAACAACGAAAGGTATGTAATAAAGCGCAACGCACAAGAGTGAAACACCAAAATTAGAGTTGTGGTGATAGATGGAGAGTTGAACACAGTATGTATATGAATTATTAACCAAGCACAGTCAGATATTACATATTAAATACGTTCAGCGTGATACTGGAACCTGAAACGACGATACAAATGACTTTTGCCTGGCAGGAATTTGAACTGAGCAACTTTCCCTATTGTCTCAGGCCGGCCGCGGTGGCCGACCGGCTCTAGGTGCTTCAGTCCGGAACCGCTCCACGGCTACGGTCGCAGGTTCGAATCCTGCCTCGGGCACGGATGTGTGTGGTGTCCTTAGGTTGGTTAGGTTTAAGTAGTTCTAAGTTCTAGGGTACTGATGACTTCAGATGTTAAGTCCCATATTGTTCAGAGACATTTGAACCATTTTTGAACCTATTGTTTTATAACTACGAATAGATATGAAAAATATACTGGTTCTTCACCAGTAGCGAGATGTGCACGTATTCGGTTAGAGGTAATGCAACAAATAGTTCTGTGCTGCCTAGGACTCCAAGCAAGCACATATTGCCGTTGTTGACCCGATATGAAGAGTTTTCAACTATCAAATTCTCTTTCACTAGTACATAGGATCACAGTGCTCGTAGAGACCTGGAGGAGTTTGACATCGTGAGGAAAGCAAATGATGGGACAATAACTTCAAAAATGGCTCTGAGCACCATGGGACTTGTGAGGTCATCAGTCCCCTAGAGCTTTGAACTATCCTAAGGACATCACACACATCCATGCCCGAGGCAGGATTCGAACCTACGACCGTAACGGTCGTGCGGTTCCAGACTGTAGCGCCTAGAACTGCTCGGCCACCCCGGCCGGCACATTATCTTCTTCAAGGGTTAAAATCCAGAGAAAAAATTGAAGTCGGGCTCGAATCCCAGTCCAGCGCCAATATTTTCAAAATCTCATAAAAAATTAAGGTCATATGACCGTGGATGATGATTGATTCGTGAACTAAATTAGCATTACTAGTGCAAGAAAGCTTACTAAAGACTTCCGCCTCTGACGGCCGAAAGCTATCAGAGTTTATTCCAGTCAGTAACAAATGGACATTTTTGGTGTTGATTTGGAACCGTGGCACTGTTCTGGGTTCTTTACTTGACATTACTGCATTGGAAAAGGGTAGATTTGTGGCTGTTAAAAACTGGAACCCTCGCGGAAATCGAACCAACAACTTAACCATTACAAGTTAGCCCCAGTCCAACCAACCACCGAATTTCACATGTTAGCATCACGTTTTTTACCATATTGGGGTACACAGCTCACAGCAAAAGTGTTGACTTCCAGCCTATGATCTGTATTGGACTTTCCTGTGTTGCAGTTAGCAAGTATAGCATAATGTAACGTTGCGTGTAATATGGTACTATGTTTGAGCATGCTCCATGGTGACTGTGTATAGCATGTTGCTATAAGCGTAATTAACTATGGATTTATCTTGTTCAACTTTGGCTCATGCCATAACAACAGGAATATATCTCATTTTTGACATTATGAGGAGCCTCGTTTATGCGTTAGAAAACTGAATCTGAAATGTAGTAAAAACTAATATTTGTGAAATTGTGTTCAGTTTGCGTTTAATAAAAGGGTGAAAACAGTGGAGGTAATTCAGAACCTGTACGGAGTGAGTGCTATTGAGAAAGTGAAGTTCTACCGTTTCAAGTACAATCGCTTTGATACAAATTAATCACCAAATTCAGGAATACAAACAGGCGTTGATGAAGATCGTTTCTGCGATTTACTTATATTGTCATTGATAGTGGATACAATAAGTGGAAAGTTTGACGACTAATTAACTTTCGTGTGACACTTGCCTTTAGTAGGCATAATGAGATAAAGAAATGAAGTAGAATTACTGTACAACATGTCGTCGGAAACGACTACGCACTAAGCACAATCTCAAACTGGGAACCATGGGGAAGCAGGTCGTCTGTGCCCTTTCAGTGGAATGATCCTAGCACTTGCCATAGTACATTTAAGAAGGTTACCAAACCTAAATAAGTGCAGCCTGATGGTGATTTGAAGTACCGCATGGTAGCTTCGTAAGGAGAAAATAGTGGGTAAGGCATAACATACATTATCACAAACGATAGACTGTATACATAGACAAAATGTATTGTTGATATACACCTGGTGGCACAATGAACGTGTTTTGTGTTCCGAACTGCTTCACAGGGATGCGTCCAACGCAGGTGACATTTGTCGCCAATAAATACTGTGCATTGCAGTCGCAGAGTAACAAATGTGATCTGGAAGACAGTACCAAGGAGCTAGGTTGGCAAGAACGCCTACCACACGTCTTCTAGTCTGGCACCTGCATGTGTTCACGTTTCTCGCCTTGTTGATCAACCACGATGAAAGTTAGTTTTGGTTTCTTTCATTTTTTCTTATTGTTTTGAATTGGCGATTACGCTTTAAGCCTGGCATAACTCAGAATCAGCAATTCGCTACAGGCATGGGTTCGAAAAACTACCTGCGCATCATGAGACGGTTCTCGACAATGAGGTGGAGTGTATTGTTGGCAATTTGTGTCTGTTTAGTTCAATAACCTAAAGGGAAACGATATTTATATGCACTACACTAACACAACTGGTGTCTCATCGTGATACGATACAATGAATGGCTACCTTAGTTAAACGCGAAGTCTTTTGTCATATTCAAGTAGCTTTACCGGACTCCAATGTAAATACGTCAATGTGGCTGTGAGAGTAGTTGCTGAATGAAATACATTTAACATAGTACTCAAAGATACGATTTCATTAACAGATTTGTCTGTTTTCAGTAGTAGTTCTGCAGTATTTTATGTTTATTAACTCTAGATGTACTGGTTACTGAACGTAGCAAGACATCTTATGCTGACAGAATTTCGATACAGCTATTTATAGCTCTGTCACAGAAGAGGTACAACGTTACTCTCACGCTGTTTTGCAACGGAGAGTTACTGCCTGTTACTCTTTTCAGTGCGTCGACATTTTCGTGGACCAAGTGACCAACTGGAGCGTTCAACTCCTCCTCATTGCTCTTGTGATGGCTGATACAGACAATTCGGAATGTGAGCAACTGGATTACTTGTAGCTGCTGCGAGGAAGAGATCTCTCCTGTCTGTAAACATATATTTGATAGGTTGATGACACGCCAAAGTGAAATTTATTCAGACACTTTGATTAGTATACCACTAATATATCAAGTAAATATTGCTAGATAAAGCTCTGTCGTTCCAGGAAGTAACAAAACTATCACAACATATTCCACTATGTTGTGATGAGTAGGCGTAGGAGGGCGACTGTGTTTCTACAAGCAATGTCTTTTCTTCAGTGGACTGACCGTTTAGTTGTGCATGTTGCTCATGAGCGATGTGGCCTCTTAATTGCTTTTCGTACGACGTCATGATGAGTATTTTAGCAATAATGGTGAGGGAGAAGAATGAGAAGTTGCACAGAACAACTCAATACACATACAAGAATATAAACGTAATCTACTGAGATACAGATCCATTTCACTGACAGCGACATGTAGCACGACGTATGAACAAATACTTAGTTCCAACGTTATGACATAGCCCGAAATACACTCCTGGAAATTGAAATAAGAACACCGTGAATTCATTGTCCCAGGAAGGGGAAACTTTATTGACACATTCCTGGGGTCAGATTCATCACATGATCACACTGACAGAACCACAGGCACATAGACACAGGCAACAGAGCATGCACAATGTCGGCACTAGTACAGTGTATATCCACCTTTCGCAGCAATGCAGGCTGCTATTCTCCCATGGAGACGATCGTAGAGATGCTGGATGTAGTCCTGTGGAACGGCTTGCCATGCCATTTCCACCTGGCGCCTCAGTTGGACCAGCGTTCGTGCTGGACGTGCAGACCGCGTGAGACGACGCTTCATCCAGTCCCAAACATGCTCAATGGGGGACAGATCCGGAGATCTTGCTGGCCAGGGTAGTTGACTTACACCTTCTAGAGCACGTTGGGTGGCACGGGATACATGCGGACGTGCATTGTCCTGTTGGAACAGCAAGTTCCCTTGCCGGTCTAGGAATGGTAGAACGATGGGTTCGATGACGGTTTCGATGTACCGTGCACTATTCAGTGTCCCCTCGATGATCACCAGTGGTGTACGGCCAGTGTAGGAGATCGCTCCCCACACCATGATGCCGGGTGTTGGCCCTGTGTGCCTCGGTCGTATGCAGTCCTGATTGTGGCGCTCACCTGCACGGCGCCAAACACGCGTACGACCATCATTGGCACCAAGGCAGAAGCGACTCTCATCGCTGAAGACGACACGTCTCCATTCGTCCCTCCATTCACGCCTGTCGCGACACCACTGGAGGCGGGCTGTACGATGTTGGGGCGTGAGCGGAAGACGGCCTAACGGTGTGCGGGACCGTAGCCCAGCTTCATGGAGACGGTTGCGAATGGTCCTCGCCGATACCCCAGGAGCAACAGTGTCCCTAATTTGCTGGGAAGTGGCGGTGCGGTCCGCTACGGCACTGCGTAGGATCCTACGGTCTTGGCGTGCATCCGTGCGTCGCTGCGGTCCGGTCCCAGGTCGACGGGCACGTGCACCTTCCGCCGACCACTGGCGACAACATCGATGTACTGTGGAGACCTCACGCCCCACGTGTTGAGCAATTCGGCGGTACGTCCATCCGGCCTCCCGCATGCCCACTATACGCCCTCGCTCAAAGTCCGTCAACTGCACATACGGTTCACGTCCACGCTGTCGCGGCATGCTACCAGTGTTAAAGACTGCGATGGAGCTCCGTATGCCACAGCAAACTGGCTGACACTGACGGCGGCGGTGCACAAATGCTGCGCAGCTATCGCCATCCGACGGCCAACGCCGCGGTTCCTGGTGTGTCCGCTGTGCCGTGCGTGTGATCATTGCTTGTACAGCCCTCTCGCAGTGTCCGGAGCAAGTATGGTGGGTCTGACACACCGGTGTCAATGTGTTCTTTTTTCCATTTCCAAGAGGGCATATTGCCCATTGACATAAAACCAGCATGACTCTGGAAAGCGTCACTATTACTTCACACAGCCGGCACTTTATTCGCACGATGTACTGTATACAGGGCTCTCAAATTGATTTCGTATTTGTGCAGTTCCAAAATGTCTTTTGTTGTCATTCCTCATAGGCGGCTTCCAACCACACTGCTTTCCTATGGGCTATCGTTTCAGTTGTGGGATGGATTCTTGATTTTCTGTCTGAAAGGTCACAGCTCGCAGTAACTGACAGGACGTCACCTAGTGAAACGGAAGTGATGATTGTGACTCTGAAGTAAAGTTACGTAGACGTTCTGCTATTTCCAACATATGTAATCTACTTAACAGACAATCAGAACATTTAGATTTGTGGCAGGTAATGCTATCGTCTAGTAAACTCCTTAGAAGAGCAAAGCGAATTGTAAAATGATGTTGAAAATATATCTTCACCATGAAAAACGTCAAACATGTGACATTCTCCTCATGAATACCAAATTAATTCCGTTAAAGTTCGCTTACACGATAAACCAGTCACATTTAATGGTTGTCGATTCAACTAAATTTCTAAGAGCTACATTTGCTGTGGTGTCACCGCCAGACACCACACTTGCTAGGTGGTAGCCTTTAAATCGGCCGCGGTCCGGTAGTAAACGTCGGACCCGCATGTCGCCACTGTCAGTGATTGCAGACCGAGCGCCGCCACACGGCAGGTCTAGAGAGACTTCCTAGGACTCGCCCCAGTTGTACAGCCGACTTTGCTAGCGATGGTTCACTGACAAATTACGCTCTCATTTGCCGAGACGATAGTTAGCATAGCCTTCAGCTACGTCATTTGCTACGACCTAGCAAGGCGCCATTATCATTTGCTATTCATCTTGTGATGCATGTACCGTCAGACCGATGTTCACCAATTATGGATTAAAGTTAAGTATTCCAGAAGCTACGTACCTTTTTTTGCTAGTCTCTATTCCTTTAACTGTTCCAGACCTCACGCCAGCCTGCGTGAGCTTAAACGCGTGCCTTTCGGCTTCCTCTCATAGTGGCTTGGCTGTCTTGCCAAGTCACAACATTTACGAATAAGTTAAATTGGAACCATCATATGGAAAACACAGTGGGGAAGAGAACCCAAAGACCGCGTTTTATTGGTAGAATACGTAGAAGGTGCAAAAAATGAACGCCTACATAACACTTGTCCGTCCGTCTCCGTACGCAGCTCGTGGTCGTGCGGTAGCGTTCTCGCTTCCCGCGACCGGGTTCCCGGGTTCGATTCCCGGCGGGGTCAGGGATTTTCTCTGCCTCGTGATGACTGGGTGTTGTGTGATGTCCTTAGGTTAGTTAGGTTTAAGTAGTTCTAAGTTCTAGGGGACTGAGGACCATAGATGTTAAGTCCCATTGTGCTCAGAGCCATTTGAACCATTTGAACGTCCTTCTCCTGAGTATTCCTGCGCGGTGAGGGATCCCTGCGAGGTAAGACTGAAGACATCGAAAAAATTCAAAGGAAGGCAGCTCGTTTTTACTATCACGAAATAGTGGAGATTATGTCACCGATGTGGTAAACGAGTTAGGATGGAAATCATTGAAATGTAGGCGTTCTACATTGCGACGAGGTGTTTTCACTAAATTCCAATCGACAAACTCTTCCGCTGAATTCCACGATATTTTGTTTACCTTGATATACGCAGGAGACATGACCACTGTGATGAGAGACATCAGTGGTTGCACGATATGGTTTTGTGATTGGTTATCTCTACTTGCTTTTTGTGAGTGGAACGATAGAGACATAATGTGACATAATGTGACATAATGTGATCCCCCGCCAAGCACTTAGTTGTGAATTGAAGAGTATTAATGTAGATGTGGGTGTAGATGTGAAGGAAGGGGCAGAGGAAGGAGGGAGGTACCTAGGAGAGTGAATAAAAGAGCGAAAACTTGCAATTTATTCCTCACTGGGACGAATGCCACAGTTCGTCTTATGTTAGGACAGGGAGAAAAGGGAGGAATGTTTACATAAATGCGAATGGGTTATAGGTAAGAAGATGTAAAAGAATAATGCTGCACAGGTTTTGAGAGGAATGATAGCGGACAGTAAAGAAAGCAGAAATTAAACGAGAATGTATAGTTGCAATGGGAATTCTAGATTTGTGTACAACGTTTTGAGAGAAAGGAGTGGAAGGGCAATGGGGGTGATAATGTAAGAGAAGCAATAGAGAGTGAAAGAGACAATGGACGAGAAATTCACAATGAATAAATGTAAGACGAAATCATTTACAAAATTTTTGGAGGACGGAGGGTGTGTTAGCGGAAGGAGGGTAAGAGAGCTGTACCGGGTGATCAAAAAGTCAGTATAAATTTGAAAACTGAATAAATCACGGAATAATGTAGACAGAGAGGTACAAATTGACTCACATGCTTTGAATGACATAGGGTTTTATTAGGACCAAAAAAATACAAACGTTCAAAAAATGTGCGGCAGATGGCGCTTCATCTGATCAAAATAGCAATAATTAGCATAACAAAGTAAGACAAAGCAAAGATGGTGTTCTTTACAGGAAATGCTCAATATGTCCACCATCATTCCTCAACAATAGCTGCAGTCGAGGAGTAATGTTGTGATCAGCACTGTAAAGCATGTCCAGAGTTATGGTGAAGCATTGGTGTCGGATGTTGTCTTTGAGCATCCCTAGAGATGTCGGTCGATCACGATACACTTGCAACTTCAGGTAACCGGAAAGCCAATAATCACAAGGACTGAGGGCTGGGGACCTGGGAGGCCAAGCATGACGAAAGTGGCGGCTGAGCACACGATCATCACCAAACGACGGGCGAAGAGATCTTTCACGCGTCTAGCAATACTTTGTTTTATTTTTGGTTCTAATGAAAACCTATGTCATTCCAAGCATGTGTGTCAACTTTTACCTCTCTATCTACATTATTCCGTGGTTTATTAAGTTTTCAACTTTTTGATCACACGGTATTTGAGAGAACACAAGATACTTTTAAAGCGTCCATCTAAACTGATTACTTTGCAAGCATCTAGACATGGTGTGAATAAAATAAAAATGTAATACTTAACAAACTGTATATTCAAAAGAAACTCACTTCAATTAAAAAGGCAACACAAAGGAAAAATAACACAAATTTTATTTTATCTGTTGCCAAGTGATGTTCCACCAGCTCTCAGTGAGTAGAAATAGACGACGTAACAAATCTTTCTAAGGACTGTAATATTTTGTCCAGGATCCCACATTACTTTGTAATTGTGTTATGCGACTTCACATAGAATCTATAAATCGTCAGACATAGCAGCCTGAAGAAGCAGTCTTCAAGAAGTTAGTTCCAAAGAGCGCCAGCTGTAGAGGTTTCGAGACTGTTCTCTGTTAACGTTCAGGCGATCTCAGCCCACATGTTTTCCATAGCGTTGAAGTCAGCAGCCCATGGCGGTCGGTCCACGATGCTGACGCAAACTGTAGAGAGCTGCTGCCGAACTAATGCAGACTTCTGAGCAGGAGAAGAGTCCTCTTGCAAGTGAAGTCCCCTTCTCCCTACAGCATTCGCACTGACGGAAGCATCACATTTTCCAGTATGTCGAGAGTTCCTTCTGTTCTATGAGGAAATCCTTCTCCTTTCGCGGAAATCTACCCCAAGAAGGAAACAGATAAGCACCCTCTTCTTCTTGTGGTTACATATTTGCATCGATGGCGAGTCTCCTGCGGCTTGTAAACGACTCGTGGACCGTCGCTAATGGTGGTAGAATACTTTCCCGTCAGTGAAAATGTCTTCCTACGACGCACTCAAATGGAACTCCGTAGATGCCAGCCGGTATAAAACATTGTCATCTCTGAGCTCTTGGTTCGTGGCGGATCGTCGTGCGTGCCGTCCAGCTTTCTTCGGCCCTTAGCGAATCATGTCACCGGAGCCGGAGAAGTTGGTCTGCCACCGCAGCTGCTTCGCGATCAGAAAGAGATTTTCTCGGATCTTATACACTAGCTCCCTGTCCTCCTGCTGTGAGCTCACTCTCTTTGTGCATGAGCCAGGAGCTCTCTTAGTCGTGCGGCTTTCACTGTAGTTTCGCCACCATCTTGCTGCCGAGGTATGTGGCACAACATACCTTCAGCCAGCTTGTCTGATAGAATATACTTGTTCTTAAGTGAGAGAGTTGATCTCTCTCAGTGAGCCATTGCAACAGGCGACCTGATGTGTATTTCTGCTTGCTGCTCTTTTAATGATGCCAGGAGAGGAAGTAAACATAGGTACATCAGAAGGAGCTGCACAGAGCCATTCGCTGCGGATGTACTGGCCTGTCCCGGGCAGGGGGCTGTTGTCCCGCCACCGCCGGCTCACTCGCTCTCACCTCGACACGACGCTGTAGCTGGCCAGCCAGCTCGCCAGGCAGCCAGCATGGCTGGCCCGCAGCTCCTGAGCTACGGCTGGTACGGGCCCAGGCCGCAAGGCCACACTCATCCCGTAAAGGGTCAAATGTTTCATCCACACTACCCAAAAAAAAAAAATGGTTAAAATGGCTCTGAGCACTATGGGACAACATCTGAGGTCATCAGTCTCCTAGAACTTAGAACTACTTAAACCTAACTAACCTAAGGACATCACACACATCCATGCCCGAGGCAGGATTCGAACCTGCGACCGTAGCGGTCACGCGGTTCCAGACCGAAGCCCCTAGAACCGCACGGCCACACAGGCCGGCGACACTACCCAAGTCTGTAGCTAGAGCTACAGTGAATAGGCAAAATAATGTGAACACCTGCAGTTACTTGGTAACTGCAGAAATACTTCTTAAGTAATAGAATCCAGTACGTTGTCTTCGATGGTGAGTGTTCATCGGAGGTGCGGGTATCATCTGGAGTGCCCCAGGGAAGTGTGGTAGGTCCACTGTTGTTTTCTATCTACATAAATGATGGCTTGGATAGGGTGGATAGCAATGTGCGGCTGTTTGTCGATGATGCTGTGGTGTACGGGAAGATGTCGCCGTTGAGTGACTGTAGGAGCATACAAAATGACTTGGACACGATTTGTGATTGGTGTAAAGAATGGCAGCTAACTCTAAATATAGATAAATGTAAATTAATGCAGATGAATAGGAAAAAGAATCCCGTAATGTTTGAATACTCCATTAGTAGCGTAGCGCTTGACACAGTCACGTCGATTAAGTATTTGGGCGTAACATTGCAGAGCGATATGAAGTGGGACAAGCGTGTAATGACAGTTGTGGGGAAGGCGGATAGTCGTCTTCGGTTCATTGGTAGAATTTTGGGAAGATGTGGTTCACCTGTAAAGGAGACCGCTAATAAAGCACTAGTACGACCTATTCTTGAGTACTGTTCGAGCGTTGGGATCCGTATCAGGTCGGATTGAGGGAGGACATAGAAGCAATTCAGAGGCGGGCTGCTAGATTTGTTACTGGTAGGTTTGATCATCACGCGAATGTTTCGGACATGCTTCAGGAACTGGAGTGGCAGTCTCTAGAGGAAAGGAGGCGTTCTTTTCGTGAATCGCTACTGAGTAAATTTAGAGAACCAGCATTTGAGGCTGACTGCAGTACAATTTTACTGCCGCCAACTTATATTTCGCGGAAAGACCACAAAGATAAGAGAGATTAGGGCTCGTACAGAGGCAAATAGGCAGTCGTTTTTCCCTCGTTCTGTTTGGGAGTGGAGCAGGGAGAGAAGATGCTAGTTGTGGTACGAGGTACCCTCCGCCACGCACCGTATGGTGGATTGCGCAGTATGTATGTAGATGTAATGGTTTATTAATAAGCGGTTGGACCCCCAATAGCCTGTAATACGGCTGCGATTCTTCTTGGAATACTGGCATATAATGATTGTGTAGTCTCCACTGCAGTCTTACGACACTCTTTGATCAGAACCTCTTCCAACTTCTGTAGTGACGAGGGAGACGGAAATCTGTTCCGGAGTGTGCGCTCCAATACCTCCCACATGGGTTGGATAATGTTCCAGAGGGGACTGTGCTGGCCAGGGAAGAAGCTGCAGTTCAGCTGCATGCTCCTTGTACCACGATTGTAGTCTCCTGGCTATGTGAATGGGTGAATTATCATTCTAAAATACGCCATCATTGTTGAGGAGCAACATTTGAATCATGGGGTGCACTTGATGACGTAAAATGTTCACACAATCGTTGCCTGTGACACAGCATTCGAGAGTAATGATGGGACCAGCACAATACCATGGTAAGGCTGCCCACACCATTACACTTCCACCTCCATGCTTGACCGTTGGAATCAAGCAATCAGAATATTAGGTTTCTTTTGGCGTTCTCCACGCGTAAACCCAGCCCAGTGTTGGAAACTATGAAAATGTTGACTCGTCGGACCATATGTCGTGTTTCAGCTGATCAAACGTCCTAGATTTATGCTCCTGACGCCATGTTTTACGCCTCTTTGCGATGGTTGTGGTCACTAATGGATTCAGTGTAGCAGCTCGTCCATGAATGTTCCCTTTACGGAGTTCTCGGTGGACAGTGTCGATAGATACGGGGTCTCGAAGACGGCTATTGAGCTCTGCATTCACTTTAGCCGTCGTATTTTTGTGTTGGTTTCACACAATTCATGTTGGAGCACGACGATCTCTGTCATTTTGTTTTGATTTGCGCCCACTATTACGTTTACACGATGATGTCTTTCCATGTTTTGTGTAGGCTGTCATGACTGTTAAAACAGTTGCTCTTGAAACACATAGTAAGTTAGCTATCTTGGTTACTGATGCTCCAACTAATCGGGCCCCCACAATCTGCCCTCTTTGCAACTCTGTTAGTTCTTTCACTGCACGACGACCTTCGACTCTGAACGCAAATACGTAGTGTGCACAACGCGTGAATAACCCGCACTGATGCCTACTCCGTACTGAACAAGCACAGTCCGGAGCGACATGTGCTTTACCTGAGTTGTTGATCGTCATACAGAACCATCCCATTACTACCACTGTTCGCATTATTTTGCCTGTCTACATCTACATTTATACTCCGCAAGCCACCCAACGGTGTGTGGCGGAGGGCATTTTACGTGCCACTGTCATTACCTCCCTTTCCTGTTCCAGTCGCGTATGGTTCGCGGGAAGAACGACTGTCTGAAAGCCTCCGTGCGCGCTCTAATCTCTCTAATTTTACATTCGTGATCTCCTCGGGAGGTATAAGTAGGGGGAAGCAATATATTCGATACCTCATCCAGAAACGCACCCTCTCGAAACCTGGCGAGCAAGCTACACCGCGATGCAGAGCGCCTCTCTTGCAGAGTCTGCCACTTGAGTTTGTTAAACATCTCCGTAACGCTATCACGGTTACCAAATAACCCTGTGACGAAACGCGCCGCTCTTCTTTGGATCTTCTCTATCTCCTCTGTCAACCCGATCTGGTACGGATCCCACACTGATGAGCAATACTCAAGTATAGGTCGAACGAGTGTTTTGAAACCCACCTCCTTTGTTGATGGACTACATTTTCTAAGGACTCTCCCAATGAATCTCAACCTGGTACCCGCCTTACCAACAATTAATTTTATATGATCATATCCCCTGTATTTTGCTATAACATGAGCAGCAACGCTTACTTTTGACGTTTCATTGAAATATTGAACGAAAAATAAGGAATACAATCATGATAAACAATGCTATCACGAAGTATTTCAACTAGCTAGCCATCGCACGACGCATTAAATCTCGCCAAAAGAAAATATGTATTCTACGAAGATAACTACGAAGATTGTAAAAGTAAACCGTTTCGGTGGCAACTTTGCCAAATAATTGTGTATGTGTAGTATTGAAAGATGGACATATGTAAATGGACAGGACACTTATTTGCGGATAGTTCCAGAATGAGTGAACCAGTTGCACGTAACATCTGTGAAATAGTCGACTTACAGCAGTGACGGCAGTATCTCTGAACAGGTGAATCTTCGCCCATTTGTAGAGTGGAGAGTTGTCAAGAGATGGACATGGAGTAAGCTGGCATAACTTTTAGCGTAGTGCATATTGGAGAAGCATTTTGCTAAAATTGTTAGGAATTATTAATCTGATGAAAGGACGTAGAGACGCAGAATTTATGGAACAGAGAAGATGGATATGCATTATGGATACGTTCTTAAGGTAATAATTATTTATGGAATGTACAGATAAGGTTAGCGATTCTTGTAACAGAACAGTCCATCTCCCCATGTCAGTTTAGGTCATTTCAATCTAATTCATTTCAATTTGCATGATAGTAAAGGCATTGCCTTGTAGGACTTTTGTAAGGAAAGTAAAACTTCTGGTTCTCTGTGAGTTTTATGTTCTTGTGAAATAAAACTATAAAACTTTAAAATACAGAATTGTCATTCCAATGAAAGGATTGATATTTTCATTTCAAGCAAGAATTTCTTTTTTTTTTCTTTTTTTTAGTATGAGAAAATCATCCCAATCTTTCTTCCAGTAGTTTAGTTTTACTTTGGCATATTTTAGCTGGCGCATTTTCTTCATACTGCGTTGTCGCTGCTGATTATGCCGTAATTTTTCAAGTGAGATTCTTTTCATATTTCGTTGGTTCTTTCGTTTCTCATCTCACGTTTCCATTGCTCAAATTCTAAGCATTTTCTTTGCAATCCAGATTTTTAATGGGCCAGTGAACATTACGTAATTCATAGTGTTACTACGTAATTTCAGTGTTTCAATTTTACTTTGGGCAGTGCACAGTGTGACTATGGTAGTGGTTTTTGAAGAACAGTTTCGATTTAATTTCCCGCACAGTCAACGTCAGTTAGTTTTGTCATTACGCAAATGTGTGCACTGGGACACGCTGTTCGCAATACCAAATTCAGTTCAGCGTTTTTATAACAGAGGATAGTACATTCAGTTTTGATTAAAAGCAGGCAAACATTTTAATTCTCATGATCGGATGAACGGTCGAGCAAATAACTTTCATTTGTCTACCGCTGCTGGGGATTGTCCGCTGACACTTTGAAAATGCAGTCAGAAAATTGTTTTTCTTTTGTTACAGCACACTGCGCAGCGCATGTTTTATGCAGTAATAATTACATGTTCCCCTTCTCTGAACCATGGACATTACCGTTGGTGGAGAGGCTTGCGTGCCTAAGCGATACACATAGCCGTACCGTAGATGCAACAACAACGGAGGGTTATCTGTTGAAAGACTAGACAAATGTGTAGTTCCTGAAGAGGGGCAGCAGCCTTTACAGTAGTTACAGGAGCAACAGTCTGGATGATTGACTGATATGGCCTTGTAACATCAACGGAAACGGCTACAAGTAAGAGTAAACTACGGCCATAATAGTTCCCGAGGGCATGCAGCTATACTGTATGGTTAAATGATGATGGCGTCCTCTTGGGTAAAATAGTCCGGAGGTAAAATAGTCCCCATTCGGATCTCCGGGCAAGAACAACTCAAGAGGACGTCGTTATTAGCAGAAACAAAACTGGCGTTCTACGGACCGGAGCTTGGAATGTCAGATCTCTTAACCGGGCAGGTAGGTTAGAAAATTTAAAAAGGGAAATGGATAGGTTAAAGTTAGATATAGTGAGAATTAGTGAACTAAGATGGCAGCAGGAACTTCTGGTTATAAATAGAAAATCAAATAAGGGTAACGCAGGAGTAGGTTTAATAATGAATAAAAAAATAGGAGCAAGGATAAGCTACTACGAACAGCAGAGTAAACGCATTATTCTAGCCGAGACAGACACTAAGCCCATGCCTACCATAGTAGTACAAGTTTACATACCAATAAGCTCTGCAGATGAAGAGATTGATGAAATGTACGATGAAATAAAAGAAATTATTCAGATAGGGAAAGGAGACGAAAATTTAATAGTCGTGGGTGACTGGAATTCGTTAGTATGAAAAGGAAGAGAAGGAAAAGCAGTAGGTGAATATGGGCTGGGGGTAAGGAAGGAAAGGCGATGCCGACTGGTAGAATTTTGAACAGAGCATAACTTAATCAGAGCTAACACTTGGTTTAAGAATCAAGAAGGAAGGTTGTATACATGGAAGAAGCCTGGAGACACCGGAAGGTTTCAGATAGATTATATAATGGTAAGACAGAGATCTAGGAACCACGTTTTAAATTGTAATACATTTCCAGCGGCAGATGTGGATTCTGGCCACAATCTATTGGTTATCAACTGTAGATTAAAACTGAAGAAACTCCAAAAAAGTAGGAATTTAAGGAGATATTACCTGGATAAACTGAAAGAACCAAAGGTTGTAGAGAGTTTCAGAGAGAATACTACGGAACGATTGACAAGAACAGGGGAAAGAAACACAGTAGAGGAAGAATGGGTAGCTTTGAGAGATGAAGGCAGCAGAGGATCGCGTAGGTAATAGACGAGGAGTAGTACAAATCCTTTGGTAATGCAAGAGATATTGAATTTAATTGATGAGATAAAAAAATACAAAAATGCAGTAAATGAAGCAGGCGAAAAGGAATACAAACGTCTCAAAAATAAGAGCGACAGGAAGCGCAAAATGACTAAGCAAGGACGGCTAGAGAACACATGTAAAGATGTAATGGCATATATCACTTGGGGTAAGATAGATACTATCTAGAGGATAATTAAAGAGACTTTTAGAGAAAAGAGAACCCCTGTGTGAAAATCAAGAGCTCGGATTGAAAACCACTCCTAAGGAAAGAAGGGAAGGAGAAATGTTAAAGTAGTATATAGAGGGTCTATACAAGGGCGCTATATTTGGGGGCAATATTATGGACATGGAAGAGAACGTAGATGAAGATGAAATAGTAGGTACGATACTGCGTGAAAAATTTGACAGAGCTCTAAAAGATCCAAGTCAAGAAAAGGTCCTAGGAGTAGACAACATTCCATTAGAACTACTGTGACAAAACTCTTCCATTTGGTGAGCAAGATGTATGAGACAGGCAAAATGCCCTATGACTTCAAGAAGAATATAAAAATTCCAATCCCAAAGTAAGCAGGTGTTAAAGGTGTGAAAATTACCGAACTATCAGTTTAATAAGTCACGGTTGCGAAATACTATCACGAATTCTTTACAGATGAATGGAAGAACTGACAGAAGCTGACCTCGGGGAAGATCAGTTTGGATTCCGTAGAAATGTTGCAACACGTGAGGCAATACTGACCCTACGACTTACCTTAGAAGATAGATTAAGGAAAGGCAAACCTACGTTTGTAGCACTAGTAGACATAAAGAAAGCATTTGACAATGTTGACTGGAATACTCCCTTCAAATTCTGAAGGTGATAGGAGTAAAAATATACGGAGCCAAAGGGTATTTACAATTTGCACAGAAATCAGATGCCAGTTATAAGGGTCGATGGGCATGAAAGGAAAGCAGTGGTTGAAAGGAGAGTGAGACAAGGTTCTTACCTACCTCCGATGTTATTCAATCTGAATATTGAGCAAGCAGTGAAGGAAACGGAAGAAAAATTCGGAGTAGGAACTAAAATCCATGGAGAAGAAATAAAACCTTCGTCGTTTGTCGACGACATTGCAATTCTGTCAGAGAGCAAAGGACCTGGAAGAGTATTTGACCGAAATTGACAGTGTCTTGAAAGGAGGATATAAGATAAACATCAACAAAAGCAAAACGAGGATAATGGAATGTAGTCGGATTAAATCGGGTGATGCTGAGGGAATTAGATTAGGAAATGAGACACTTCAAGTAGTAATGCTATTTAGGGTGCAAAATAACTGATGATGGTCGAAGTAGAGAGGATATAAAACGTAGATTGGATATGGCAAGGAAAGCGTTTCTGAAGAAGAGAAATTTGTTAATGAGGCCGCTATAAACACTACAATTGGTCGGTTGCTCCATGAAAATGTTGATGTACTGTAAAGAGGAAGAGGCAGTAGCTCTCAGTTTCAAACTGACAAGAACGTAACATTCTACCTCCTGTCACAGAGCTACAAATGTCTATATCAAACTCAGAACGAAATCATTAGAAATTTTGTCATCATCAGATGTCTCGCTACGTTCAGTAACCAGCAGATCTAAAGGTAAGAAACGTAAAATACTGCGAAACTGCAACAAAAAATACACAAATTGTCAATAAAATCATATCACTGAATACTGTGTTAACTGCGTCTCATTCAGAAACTAGTATCACTGTCACATTGTCATATTTACGTTGCAGTCCGGTGAACCTACCTGAGTATGACAAATGACTTCACGTTTAATTGAGATAGCAATTTGTTATTTGGTAATATGATGACACACCAGTTGTATTAGTGTAGCGAATATTAATATCGTTTCTCTTTGTGTTATTGAACTAAACAGACACAAATACGAGAGACATTGTCAATAATATATTCCACCTCATTATCGAAACCAACCTGATGATGCGCAGGTAGTTTTTCGATCCTACCCATGTAGTAAGATGCTGATTCTGAGTTAAGCCACATTTAAAGTGTAATCGCCACAGCAGTACAACCAAAAACAAACGGAAGAAAACAAGAACTAGCTTTCTTGCTTGTTGAGAAACGTAAACACATGCGGGTGCCAGGTTAGAAGACGTGTGGTAGGCGTGTTTGCCAACCAAGATCCTTGGTGCTGTTTTCCAGGACACCTGTCTCTGGCCTTCTGTCAGACTGATGCTCCTAGCAAACAGTCGGAATAGGGCTTTAAAAAAAAAGCAAAATGATGGGTTTGATATCACCGCTTTGTGTTTGCACTGGATGATGTCGATTACTAGACCCCAAATAGGTTATTCAGAACTACAGCTCAAGTTGAAGTCAATACTTATCGTACCGTGTGCATTGTACCCCACTATGACGAATACATGATGCTAGCACGTGAAATTTGGTGTTTGGTTAGACTGAGGCTAGTCTGTAGTGGCTAAGTTAAGGGTTCGATTCCCACTGGGGGGTACCAGTTCTTGACAGCCACAAACCTACCCTCTTCACCTCCGGTAATGCCAAGTAATGAACAGAGAATGGTGCCGTGGTTCTAAATCTACATCATATATGTCCATTCGCTACCGACTGGGATATAGATGGATTAGTTTTGGCTGTCAGAGGTGGAAGTAGCTGCTTGCAGAAACTTGTCTCTAGTAAGCCTTACACTAGCAATGTTAATTTAGTTGATGAACCATTAGCCATGTCCGGTCATATGACCTTTATTTCTTATTTTCAAGGCCACTTGAAAATATTGGCATTGGTTTGGAATTAGAGCTCCAATTTCAAATTTTCTTTAGATTTGAAACCTTCGAAATGTTACTGTCTCATCATTTCATTGTTTCCTGACGAAGCCAAACTCCTCCAGGCTTCTACAAATAATGTTATCGTAATTACCAGTGAAAGTCAATTTAACAGTTGATACATCTTTGTATGGGGTCTGTAGAGGCATAAAGACAAGCACCGGTACGCCAGTCGGGAACAATAGAGAAGAGATGGACGTGAGAAGACGTCTGCCAATCGCACACTGACCGACCCCTCTCCACGACGACAACGCGACAGCAGTGGCCTCTATGTGGAGAGGATGTAAGCGCCGCGACCGACTGGTGACAGGCCAGTTGAGTAGCAGATTCAAGATTAGGCACTTGTATAGTAGCGTCAACTTTAGTTACTTCACTTGTACGCGCTATGTACGTCAGACTCGAGATTGTTTGTATTGAAGAAGATTGCTTATTTTGTACGTTACCCTTTGCTTGTGACACATCTGTGTAATTGCAAAGTTACATATTATATCTCTCCTTTTTGTAATCCAACATTAATACTATATGTTTGAATGTTTGTCTAGCGAACTGAGTATGCAGGATTCCTAAACACCACATACTTGATGACTACGCTGGACATAATATTTGGCAACGAGAAGGTAAACGAACACCAATGTGACAGCCCAGTGCCTGATTGCCCCAATTTTGGTTTTGTTGTGGGCTTTTGTATTTTGCTGGTGCGTTAATTCTACTTGGTCTTTTCTTTGCATGGGTGTGTTTACATGTATTAACAGCGTCTCGCATAGTGCTTTTCTATTCAGTGTTATCAGGTGGGCGTTGAGAAATTTCCTTTCCTTGTGTGCTTATTTTTCTTGCTTGTATTGTCTGTTTATTGCATTTGTCTATTCCAAAGTGAGCAACCCACGTCTCCCACCCCCTGCTCAGTGCAGCTAACACAGATGTTTTACTTCCAGATATAGCAGGTAGTCATGCTGCTGAACACGGTACAGCAGCTACTAGCCAACCAAGCCACAAATACAGTGCAACAAGCAACAAATGTAGCTCCGAATGCCATACCGCCTTTTCGCCAGTTAAACGAAAAATAACAGGATGGCTCAATTGGTTGCAACACTATGAAGCCCACATCACTGCTCACAACATATCAGGTACTCTAAGGCTGCATTACTTTTTGTCAACGATAGACAGGGCAGTTTTTTGCCTCATTCAGAAATTGGTCCCTAACGCCATTCTGGGTGAACTATCCTATGAGGTTGTAGATTCTATAAACTAACGATTATGACCAACAAGTGAATGTGGTGGCTGCTAGGTACCAATTCCTTCGTTGCAAGAAAAGGTCAGAACAAACTTATCGCGATTGGGTAACAGATTTGCAGAGTGATTGTGTTGCTTTATATTCAGACGCTATGTGGCGTGATGCGATCATGTACAATGCAACTGATGGGAGTCGTCCCGTGCTTACGACCGGCCCAGTAGGCAAGAGCCCATGCGTGTCAAGCCGCGTAAACAGTTCTCTACGTAGACGAACAGAATCAAGTCGTGCTATCAGTGCTATTCGCGGCACAAACTCCAAGACAGCCCGTACAGACAAGCACATTGTTACGCTTGTGGCAAGAAAGGTCACACACAAACCACATGTTTACAACGAAACAAACATAGGAATTCTGTCCTTTCACATAATTCTCATCACAAGACACATGTAATCAACGCAGTGTATTCAGCGCTTGCTGCAGGCATTAGCATAACTAGCAAGAAGACAGTTTCTTCAGTGCTATACAAGTCCAAAAAAACGTTTGGTCATTTGTATATTAGTGGAAAACGTGTGAAATTTCAGTTGGGCAGATAAGTACCAAGAAGCTTTTCAAGAACTAAAGACACTTTGCTCAATGATCGATGCTTGTTTTACTTTGATCCTGACAAACCAGTTGTGTTGCAGGTTGACGCTTCCTCTTACGGAATCAGTGCAGTGCTTTCAAACAGATTTGGTAATAAACACAGGCCTGTCACTTTCCGACCAGGAATCATCGCAAAATAAATGAGTCCAAAGCTCAGTGCAACTATTCATATTTACTATTAAAAACAGTCTTCATCACGATTTATTTAACAAGGTGACCGGTTTCGACCACTACTGTGGTCATCTTCAGACCATTGAGTAGGAACCTCTTTCTCCAACAGAAAGAGGTTCCTACTCAATGGTCTGAAGATGACCACAGTAGTGGTCGAAACCGGTCACCTTGTTAAATAAATCGTGGTCAAGACTGTTTTTAATATTAATTATTTATAAGGCATTGATCACTGCTGTTCCCGTAATGCATTCAAAAGTAATTCAACTATTCATAAGTTGAGAAAGAGACTTTGGCTATTGTGTATCGTGTCACCAAGTTCCACCACTATTTGTACAGCAGAATATTCTAGTTAGTAACGGATCACAAGCCAGTGTAGTCCTTGTTTCATCCGACGAAACCGATTCCTGTACGAACTGTCCAGAAATTGCAAAGATGGGCTTTGTTGTTGTCTCAGTACCAGTACGATATTGTGTACTGTCCGACAGCTCAACATGGTAATGTGGACGCCCTTTCACGTCTTCCGATTGGCCCTGAGACAGACTTTGACGCTTCTGATACATCTTGTCCTCACATCGACGCTCAGGATTCTGAACTGCTTCAATCTTTTCCGCTCAATAGTAGTAAATTTGCACAGATGATCCCGATCTGAAGATTTTGCTAAAATACATTCGCACATCTTGGGCTCGTTACTTTCATAGCATAACGAACTTTGTAGTGCGCCTATACTTTTCACGTCGGCATAGCCTCGCAATATAGTAAGGTGTGGTTCTTGTTCAAAATGACAGTGGACAGTCACGTGTGTTGCAGTTACTTCAGCGAGGACAGCGCTTTGACACTGTACATGGCAGGGTGTGGACACCCAAACAGAACAGATGACGTCACAGTGCCAGACATGTGCGGAACACCAGTCCGCTCCACCACAAAAATTCTCTAAGCCGCAATCGCCATAGCAACGTGTGCACATAGACTTTGCAGGACCTTTTTGGAACAGCTCAGGGTTTTTTTTTTTTTTTTTTGCCTCGGAGGTTTACTTGAAGTCATAGTGTACGAAAACGTCCTTCAGTTCACTTCAAATGAATCTGAAACATTCCGTGAGCGCAATGGCATACAGCATCTAACCAGTGCACTGTTCCATCCACAGTCAAACGGCGAAGCGGAGCGTTTTGTCAAAACCTTCAAGCAGTAGATTGCCAAACTTCGCTCTGCACACACCAGGCATCAAGCACTGCAACTGTTTCTCGCCTCCTATAGTTCGCATCCACGAGATGGACCATCGCCGGCGGAAATGCTCCACGGCCGCCACCATCGGACATTGCTCCTCATACTGCACACTCCTCAGCATCCGGCGCCGAAGGAAGGCCTCAAGTATCGCTTCGCGCCGCACAGTATTGTGTTTTTCAATATTTTTAGAGGCAGCAGACTGTGGGCAAGAGACGAGATCCTTCGTCTCATTTCAGGTCCAGACGGATTGCTACGCCGGCCGGAGTGGCCAAGCGGTTCTAGGCGCTACAGTCTGGAACCGCGAAACCGCTACGGTCGCAGGTTCGAATACTGCCTCGGGCATGGATGTGTGTGATGTCCTTAGGTTAGTTAGGTTTAAGTAGTTCTAAGTTCTAGGGGACTGATGACCTTAGAAGTTAAGTCCCATAGTGCTCAGAGCGATTTGAACGGATTGCTACGTTATGCTGATTGCATCCAGCAGTGACCCACTTTTTTCTTGTCAAGTGTAGATGTCATGTAGTTTAAGTGCTATATCACACTACGCACATTTTACATGTTACGGTGTTCCATATTTGGATGAACTTTATGTGTATGTCGCGATTTCAGTTTTCCCACCACATTAAAGACTGATGATGGTGAGACATTAATAAAAAACGAAATACATGTTAAAACTGCACATTCCATGCATCTTGCACTTTCCAAGGATTTCCCATCTGTGGCAAACATCTCAGTGTGCAAGACATTCACATAAAATTTGATGCTTGCAGTGGAAAGACAGATACAAAAGAGTGTGAATACAATTTTTTGTCATTTCTGCTGGATAAACGTCGCTTCGCTGTGAACTGTAAATTTCTAGCATTCTCTTTGGCTGTTTTCTAATGTGTACTCCGAAGGGAAGTGTATTACGTCGATATTCAGAGCAGAATTTTACACTCCACAGACAATTTCGTACGCCTGACCATAAATGATTTTACCCGCAATAGACAAAGGCGTAGCAACGGTGGACAGTGGAAGAATGGAAAAGTGTCATCTGGACAGATGAAGTTCCTTTGTGCTTGTAAATAATTAGCACCTTCGTGTTCAAAGTAGTTAGCAGAACACCATCCAACAGACTGCTCATAAGACACTGTGCACATTCTACGAGATTGTGTGGTGATCTCTAGCTGTGTCCTATGATTGGAGTTATACGTTTCCTAGGGAATGAACACTACTGGTAGACAACAGTGATCTATGTAAACAGAATTTTTTGAACTTTATTAATTGGTTGTCGGCAAAGTGACTTGTAATTAACTTGGATAATAATGCTCCACAAGGCCTGACCACACTCCGAGATTTAATGCATGCGGGAAAACAATAAATGAAACAGAATACTCTAAATCATTGGGTATTTGTAAGTGTATTAAGAAGAATATGATCTGACAGCCACATGTCATAGGTGCTCTTTAGCTCTAAACTCTTGAAATTTTTTGTAACGTTTAACAGTATATTTTGATGATGAAAATGTCATACACTTACTGACCTCATAAGAAAATATATACTGTCATAACTCTTGGTTGAGGAAGAATGTGTTTATTACACATGAACGCGAAGAAGGTTAATATGTGATATAACCTCTCCTAGACGGTTAACTTAACAGACAACGGTCTCACAGCACATTTACTGCATTATTAAGTTTATTGCGAATGATCAATCACAACTTCAAAACAACAGCAACATTCACAAATATAATATTAGAAGTAAAACTCGCTTATGCATTGCAATAATGAGAATTTCAGTACCACAGAAAAAACTGACACATTCAGTCAGAAATATATATTACCTACAAAAAGGTGAAGCACCCAGAAGAGCAGGAGAAAACGAAAGTAAACTTCACGGGTTGAGAAGGCATGTAATGTTATTTCAGCAAATACAGAATGGAACTAAGTCAACAAAGAAGTTAGCAGTACGAGCCCAGTTACCCATATGACTTTAGCGCCTGGTAACAATGCTAAACAAGAACAACACTAACAGACTGTTGTGGCCATCCTGCCTATTACAGAGAATCGTATCTCTAATCATTTACTTACCCGTTGATGTTATAGACGTGTCTGATGTTACATTGGTATCAGAACATGTCCTGTGAGCGCTTCATTGTTTTTCCCTGGTAGTGTATTTGACCAACTATGCTGTAAAGTGAATAATAAATAATAAAATTAATCCACAATGAGATTTTCATTCTCTAACGGAGTGTGCGCTGATATGAAACTTCCAGGATAACTGCGTGCCGGACCGAGACTCGAACTCGGGACCTTTGCCTTTCGCGGGAAAGGGCTCTAACTGAGCTACCCAAGCACGAAAGGCAAAGGTCCCGAGTTCGAGTCTCGGTCCGGCACACAGTTTTAATCTGCCAGGAAGTATCAATAAAATTAATCTTAAACACAAACTGAAATTCTTCTTGTGCGACTCTTTCTTCTCTGTAGAAGAAATTGTGAGTGTTTAATACTATAATGTCTGTGTTTGCACGTGCATGAGAGAAGGAGAAGAAGTTGCACAAGGGTCAAGCACAAATCACCATCAGTAAAATAAAAATGTAGCTTTAGATTAATTTCTAAAATAACGTAAATGGTCAGTATATTATAATAATCAACTAACTAACAGGCATCCTTTCATAGCGAGATATCGTAATTATGGTTCAAGGAACATGCAAATAATAAACAGTTAATCAATACTGTTACGCATTGGTGTCGGACACTTAATGAAGACCATAGCGGTAGCTGTTCCACCTCCGTACCTGGTGCAACTGGCGAAACTGCATCACACAAAAGATGTAAGGTACCGACCACTGTGCCAGTTCCACGTGCAGTACTTGAGTCAGGCCTATAATGCCTGTTGTCAATATGTACTGGCTTGTCGAAATACATTAATACCCGCAACATGAAGTACGTGAGCTGTCCGTGCCGCTGAGAAAATCTCAGCTAATTATATGGACTGTTGAGATTTATAAGTTGTGTAATTTTGTATCCGATTGTCTTATTTTAGCATTAAAATTTGCTACGCTGGAAAATTTCTTCTCAGTGTGCTGTCCTCAAGTATAAGCCGTGCCGTTTCAGCGACCAACACCACATCAGTGCTTGGAAGATGTCCAACACATACGGGTCGACATTTCTGGAAGACAGGCGACCGTGCTCCGACCATGCATCAGGAAGTGACCCAAGCACAAGGAGAGGCCTATTTTCTTTTATGAGCCACACAGAAAACAGGCGCTGCTCCATAATAGCGGCAGCACTTGGGCCAGACAAAATCAGTTAGCTCCAAATTACTTCTCCTGGGCCAGATGCCGTGGCGCAGGATTCACTGAAACAGGCTTTTCACCATGGAGATGCTGCCTCAAGAAGATGTCGCTGCCGTCTAAGTCTGATCCGCACCCCGGTTGTTATCACCTGCGGTTTTACAGTATTCTTGCATTCCTCACCAAAGAAGATGGGGAACGTGTTGTCGTGGCAAAATTGTGGATTTGTAAATTTACTCCTTTTTAATATTCAAACAGCTATGAGATTTTGACATTTATAACGTGTGGTTTTATGAAGTTAAAGTGAGTGACAATCCAATTAGCCTTCTGCTGCAAGGAGCATTATTATTCTGTTTCAGGACGTGACTTATTTCATGTCTTGTTTTAATCCACGTCGGAGTAGACTAGCTATTAATCTTGCGGTTTTAGTTGTTGATGTTAAACAGAAAAGCGCACTGCTGGTCGCACTTGAGCCGCCATGATCCAAGAAATGCCGCTCCAGGTGTGCGACGTAGTTTGCCCATGGTTCGCTTGTGGAATGGCTGGCACGCTTTTGGCAACTGCCGGAAGCTCTTGACTCTGGAACCGATGTCAGAGAGGCAGGAGGAGACTTACAGGGGCGACGTGGAGGTGACAGCTGGATGCTCGCTCAGGAGGTCGCGAGTGTGCCGCATCTGCTGGAGTAACATCAGTAACTAGGCAGAGGGATACACTAGTTTCATTATGCCGTAAGCAGCGTAATAATCATCATTGCGTCGAGTAGGAAACTCATGCAAGCATTGTCAACATTGAACCGCTACGGTCGCAGGTTCGAATCCTGTCTCGGGCATGGATGTGTGTGATGTCCTTAGGTTAGTTAGGTTTAAGTAGTTCTAAGTTCTAGGGGACTGATGACCTCAGCAGTTAAGTCCCATAGTGCTCGGAGCCATTTGAACCATTTGAACAGTTTCGTGCCACTCTGAGTGGACACATTAGTTCCCATACAGGCTTTCACTTTGCATCGAGCTCATGCTTGTGCTCTGATCCATGTTGTCAATGGTTGCATGAGTTTCCTACTCGACGGAACGATGATTATTACGCTGCTTACGGCATGATGAAACTAGTGTATCCCTCTGCCTAGTTACCGATGTTACTCCAGCAGATGCGGCACACCCGCGGCCTCCTGACCGAGCATCCAGCTGTCACCTCCACGTCGCCTCTGTAAGTCTCCTCCTGCTTCTCTGACGTCGGTTCCAGAGTCAAGGGTTTCCGGCAGTTGCCAAAAGCGTGCCAGCCATTCCACAAGCGAACCATGGGCAAACTACGTCGCACACCTGGAGCGGCATTTCCTGGATCATGGCAGCTCAAGTACGACCAGCAGCGCGCTTTTCTGTTCAACATAAATTATCTACTACAACAACTAAAACCGCAAGTGGAGTCCAATGCTCTTCTATGCGCCATATAACGAGTAATTTACCTGAACAGTTTGACTCTCAAGCGCTTGTGGCAGCTGCCTGACATAATTTACTTAACTGTCATAAACTCCAAGGATAGTCATACAGAGAATGCGTTGCACACTTAAAAGGTTTACCTCATGACTGCCGTTTTCAGTGTAGTAATCCTGAGTACAAGCAATCAAATGCTTTTTTCTTGGTTAGAGATATGATTTTAGTGCTTATCCGAGATGACGGTCTTAAAACTGATCTCTTGAAATTCAAGATCCATCTCTAGAAAGTTTTTCCATCTATCAGGCATTCGAACAAACTCTTTGGTCCTCGGCTATCCTACAGGCCCCCTCGCAAGTATCTGCAACATTAGCAACACGTCTTCCTCAAATACAATTACAGATACACACAAGATGGGGCTTACAGGATTCGGAGAAAGATGTGGCACCCCAGTCCTGACTCCAGTAACATCCTTCCTGAACTCAGTGTTCTATCATTCGTCAGTGACACCGATGTCATTAACGACGAGCAAAATTGCAGGAAATATGTTCACAGAGCCAAAGTGTGTCAATCAGCTGTGAAGATGACAGTGACCTATACCCTCTTGGACCTCTCTGACATATAGGGTAACAACATGGATGAACTGCGCCCAGACATAGCATATAATCAATCAGTGTTCCCACACTCTACAGAAAGTCTCACTAATTGTCAAAATCAATAACATATCCACCCACTTGCGTATACACTGGGTTCACCACTATCGTTATCAATTGGGAATCATATTATAGCACTACGTTCCTCTCCCTTCAAACCTTTGACATCTAAATGTGGAGATAGAGCGATGAAAATTAGTGATCAATTCACGGGCCAACAAGGATTATGTTGGTGGATGCCCCGAGAGATGTCAATTCAAAATCAACAAAAAGAATCTCGATAGCGTTTGCGGATTTTTTTATTTGTTAGCAACTGCTGCCGCCCCTTTCCTCAGACCATCTTCAGGCTCTTCACCGCCATTATGGCTGCTGGTGACGGCAGAGACAGCCAGATCCGTAGGAATAAGGTTGTCACTGCACCAAGTCTTCAACAAGGATAATGAAGTGTGTTTCCAACTGAACACTGCTGCTTAAGGACCTGTGGCCAAGCTTCCACTGTGGACCAAGCTCACGGCACGCCAATCCCCAGGGAGATCGTCCATTTGGTAGGCTGCAGTTGACCACCGGAGAACAAACAGATCAGGCAATAAGAAGTACAGTAATACTGGTACTGTCAGAAACAGTGTGCTGAGGCTCTAAGAAGAAAACAGTGGCACATGGGTGGTCATTTCTTCTGTGCCTCTCCATCAGAACATTTTTCGCCTCTCCATGTCGGAAATTGGGGTGTGGTGCTCAGTAAAAATCTAGCCCACCACCATATCTATTGGTGTGCCCTACACACTGCCATCACTCAAATGATACCCTCTTGCACCATCTGACAGAGCAAGAAGGCTGGCCCTCCATGCTGTTAATTCCCTTGCCCAGACTTTTCCAGTTCTGGTCTAGGCCTCATTTTGATTCTGTGGACCTTTCTTAAGTCACACTCGGATAATTCCAACAGACATGGGTACTAGGCTCCAATACGTTTTCTGTATATATGAACCATCACCTAATCATTCAAACCTCATCTCGCATTTGTTACACTGAAGGACTTCCTGACTACCATGTCACAGATCATGGTCCCCAGATTGCAACTGCAAATTGTCTGCGTTCAGTGACAATAATGGCAACATACTAGATCACTACCACACTCCCTCAAACGGGCTAGTCGAAACACCACCATTACCATATTTCGAACAATGATCTCACTCCTTTTCTGGCATCCTACATGTCAACCCCATAGGATGGTCCATCTCCTGCCGAGAATCTTCACAGCCAATCTCACCCATCTTAGCATTCTATTCTTCAAAATTCACAGCCCCTGTACTCACCAGTCACCGATCTTCACTTACAGACCTAGTGTGGGCCCTTGTTTCCACTAATGCATGCCAAGATTGATTTTCGGCAGTAATTTCCATTAACAGCCAGGGACCTGAACGATATGACGTTTTAAGACATTACATTGCCCTGCAGATATGCAAGCCTATAGAAACTTCATGTGATCTTTCTACTGACATCAAGAAATGGAGCCTTCTGCCTTCACCACCTCAGAACTCACTAGACCATCTCAGTTGCTGCTGGCAGCTAGCTCACTGAGTGGGGTTTCAACAGCTCCACGCACCATATAAGGACTGAAACCAATGGATATGATCAACACGGCACAGATTCCACCTGCTTGGAGGACATCGAGATGTGTTTCAAGAACTCCCCCTTTTCATTTGGGGGAGAGATTCTGTACTGATGCTTAACGTCTGTATGTCAGCAACAACATCATATCAGTGCTTCGAAGATGTCTAACATACAGTGGACAATTTTATGGAAGACAACGGTCACGCTTTGACCACCCACCAGGAGCAAACCCAAGTGCCACTGGAGGCCCCAGGCCACAGGGTCTATCTCCTCCTAGCGCCGAGTAGTATTTACGGCAGCACTCAGGCCATGCGAGACAGGCACGCGCCGAGTGAGTTCTCCACAAGGATTCCATCAATAAGGATTCTCTATCAAGAGCCTCTCTATGATGTCACTACCGTTGAAGTCCAATTTCGTGGCTCCAGGATCTGCCAGTTGTGGCCTCGCTGGCAGCTAGCTCACTGGTCGAACTTCAACAGGTCCACACACCACCTAAGGACCAATAACAATGGATATAGACATCCTACCTCCAACCACCCGGCAAGGATCCTGCCTCATTCGGGGATGTCGAGCTTCACTGTCTCCTAGTTTTCACTTGAGGTAAACATCCTCTACTGAGACTTAACACCTAAGGTATCAGCAAAAACATCACATTATTGCTTCGAAGATGCCTGACGGACAGGGGACAGTTTGCTGGAAGACAAAAGCCACGCTCTTACCATCCACCAGGAGGCAATCCAGGAGCCGCTAGAGGCCTCCGGCCACGTGGACCTATTCTCTTCCTAGAGCCGAGAAGTCGAACGTGCTCTCCTCACCAAGGAAGGTGGGACTCTGTCGTCGTAGCAGACTTGTGGACTTGTAAATTTATTCCTGTTAAATTTCCAGCTGTCTGCACATTCGACTTAGACACTTTTGGACCATACAAAACATTATCTTGCAGGAAGCGTGTGTTTAATGAACTTAGTGAGAATCTAAGAGGCCTTCAGCCACCAGAAGTATTATTATTCTATTTCAGGAGGTGACTTGTTTTATTTTTCGTTCGGTTCCCGTCGGAGTAGATATGCTGTTAACCTTTGGTAAATAAACATGTTCAGTCATTCCTACCTGCATACTCCTGCACAACTGAAATTATTTATTTACGTCTGTTTCTAGACCTACTGTCTATATTTACACAACAGTTTTTGAAATTGATAGGTGTGCAGTTGATTATAGTTTTGTGTTACAGCTTAGTAGTAATAGTAATGGTAATAATAATGACTATCTGATAGTGGCATGTATTATATATTGGTAGAAATAGTAATTGAGAGAACATATACAAATGTCTTGTCTAAAAACAAGGAAAATGAAAGTTCAAAAACAAGAATTAATACTATACACACAGACTTTTACAGTAAGACACATCTTATACTTAATTTTGAATGAGAAGTCTGAAAGAAGAGCGAGAGAGTTAGAGCGAATACCAGTATCTTACAAAATACAAAAATATCTTATAAAATATTAATAAAATATCTTACAAAATATGAATGTATTTTTATATAAATGAGGAGTGGTTTCACATCCGTTACTGTCCGCCTTTTGCTGTAACGGTCACGAAGTTTAAAAAAAAATTGTTTAAATGGCTCTGAGCACTATGGGACTTAACATCTGAGGTCATCAGTCCCCTAGAACCTAGAACTACTTAAACCTAACTAACCTAAGGACATCACACGCATCCATGCCCGAGGCAGGTTTCTAACCTGCGACCGTAGTGGTCGCGCGGTTCCAGACTGCAGCGCCTAGAGCCGCTCGGCCACCGCGGCTGGCGAAGTTTAAGAAACCTAATATCTGCGTTGTGTTCCAGCGACCAGCTTACAAGGTATCAGTGTGTGTTCGTCCTACCCCCGATAATGTGTCAGTTTGGCAGTGTCTCTCCTTCCATCAGAAGATGAACACTGGGAAATTTGCCAACGGTTCCTTTATGACGAGACTGAATAGTGATAGATTTTAGTTTCGTCGGTGACATTTGCCGAAATAAGTCTCATTTTTTCAGTTTCAGGTATCATTTACTACACTTTACTGCTAGAAACAGGAGAATTAAATAGCAGTTTCCGGAGGAAAAATGATTTATAATTTGGAAAGTGACGAAAAGTATACTTGTCGAAATGTCAGAATTGTTACTCGGCCGATAATCTGAGACAATTTGTGAAAAGATGAACCATCTGCGGCAGAACATTTGTTCACGTTGTAGAAATTGATTTGCATGTCTTCCATAATTTATAACTGCGGAGAGTGGATACATGACGGGTAGTGACGCGCCTGTGACACCGTGACCAGTTTTTCTGCTCTTGTAAGCACGCGAGTCGCTACCCACGAAAGGGCATCACTTAAGTAAAATTCTCGTCTCAGAGCGGAGGACTCCCATATTTAGGCACACTTCTGGTGACCACTCACGGCAGTCGATGGCACGTGTTTCATTCTCAAGCAGCGGCCCCATATTCTGACAACTTGTCCCGGCCATAACACGAAGGACATCTTGTACTTTGTAACCTGTGTCCTTTTTGCACTTCAATTGTTTTCTTTGTAAGTACGGAGCCCATATGCCAGATACTTCGTTTCCAGCTGCGCGTAGTCGCGAGATCAGAATTGTGATTCACTCAAGGAATTTATGAAATTCCTTTCTATTGGTGTTACAAATGAAAATGTGAGATAAATTTTTCATACACCGTTTAAAGACTCAGGAGCAAACATGTTAAAGAATGTATCGCACTCACCATTTGTCTTGTGTTAAAAAATCGATACTCCAGGTAATTTTTTCAAACTAAAACAAAGGTGAACAAATTATAAAAATGAAAGTGATTGCCACTTAATTGCAAAAATACATTTCACAGTGCTCATAACAGTAAACTAGTTACACCATTATTATTCATTAAAGCATTAAAATTATGTTGTTATGGTAAAATGCTTTTTCTTAAGTTTACACTAGTGAATTACGGACACATATTTATTCCAATCGTCTGTAAGTTCATCTCTTCCTCCCCTTCTCTTTGTTCATCCCCTCCTCCTCTCCTCTTTGTCCATCTTCTCCCCGTCTCTCTCTGTCTAAATCGTTCAATCCCTTTCCTCCTCTTCCCTTTCACTGTTCATTTTCTCCTTCCTATTCCCCTGTCCATCTCCTCCATCTCTCCTCTTCTTGCCCATGTCTTCCTGCCCTTTGCCTCTCTCAGCGTCCTCCTGTTTTCTTTCTTCGTCCATCTCCCCCCCTCCCCTCTCTCTGTCCATGTGCCTCTCTGCCTTTCTCTGTCCATCTCTCCCTACCTCAATCTGTGTCCATCTCCTCGTTTCCTCTGTGTCTCTGGCCCTCTCCTCCTCCGCCCTTCTCTGTACACGTTATCATCCTCATCCGAAAAGAGGACAGGTGACTCTTAACGCTAGAGTATTTCTTTACAGATGGTAGCTAACTTGTGTACCAAATTTGATTAAAATCTTTCCAGGAATTTAAAATGAGCGTTTTATCCATGGAATTGCCCGTGTACGCACAAGTCGAATATATCTGACATGTATTTAGTATACACTGAAGCGCCAAATAAACTGGTGTAGGCCTGAGTATTCAAGTACAGAAATGTTCAAACAGGCAGAATACGGCGCTGATGTCGGCAACGCCTATATAAGACATCAAGTGTCTGGCGCAGTTGTTGGATGGGTTACTGTTGCTACAATGACAGGTTATCAAGATTTAAGTCAGTCTGAACGTGGTGTTGTAGTCGGCGCACGAGCGATGGGACACAGCATCTCCGAGGTAACGATGAAGTGGGGATTTTGCACTTCGACCATTTCACGAGTGTACCTCGAATATGAGTAACCCATTAATATATCAAATATCCTACATCACTGCGGCCAGAGAAAGATACTGCAAGAACGGGACCAACGACTACTGAAGAGAATTGTTCAGCGTGACAGAAGTGCCACCCTTCCTCAAATTGCAGTAAATTTCAGTGCTGGCCAATTAACAAGTGTCAGCATGCGAAACATTCAACGAAACGTCATCGATATGGGCTTTCGGAGCCGAAGCTCCATCGTGTACCCTCGATGACTGCCTCGCCTCGCCTGGGCCCGTCAACACCGACACTGGACTGTTGATGACTGGAAACATGTTACCTGGTCGGACGAGTCTCGTTTCAAATTGTATAGAGCGGATGGATGTGTACAGGAATGGACACAACCTCATGAATCCATGGACCCTGCATGTCAGCAGGGGACTGTCAAGCTGCTGTAGTCTCTGCAATAGTGTTGGGCATGTCCAGTTGGAGTGATATATGACCCCTGATATGTCTAGATACGATTCCGATAGGTGGGACCTGTCTGATCACCTGCATCCGTGCATTTCGACGGACTTGCCCTACTCCAGCAGGACAATGCGACGCCTCACAGGTCCAGAATCGCTACAGAGTGTCTCCAGGAACACTCTTCTGAGTTTTTAAACACTTCCGCTGGCCACCAAACTCCCCAGACATGAACGTCATTGAGAGTATCTGGAATGCCTTGCAACGTGCTGTCTACATCTACATCTACATGATTACTCTGCAATTCACATTTAAGTGCTTGGCAGAGGGTTCATCGAACCACAATCATACTATCTCTCTACCATTCTACTCCCGAAAAGTGCGCGGGAAAAACGAACACCTAAACCTTTCTGTTCGAGCTCTGATTTCTCTTATTTTATTTTCATGATGATTCTTACCTGTGTAAGTTGGGCTCAACAAAATATTTTCGCATTCGGAAGAGAAAGTTGGTGACTGGAATTTCGTAAATAGATCTCACCCAACTTCCATCCCAACTCGCGTATCATATCTGCCACACTCTCTGCCCTATTACGTGATAATACAAAACGGGCTGCCCTTTTTTGCATCCTTTCGATGTCCTCCCACAATCCCACCTGGTAAGGATCCCACACAGCGCAGCAATATTCTAACAGAGGACGAACGAGTGTAGTGTAAGCTGTCTCTTTAGTGGACTTGTTGCATCTTCTAAGTGTCCTGGCAATGAAACGCCTTCCCCACAATATTATCTATGTGGTCTTTCCAACTGACGTTTTTCGTAATTTTAACACCCAGGTACTTAGTTGAATTGACAGCCTTGAGAATTGTACTATTTATCGAGTAATCGAATTCCAACGGATTTCTTTTGGAACTCATGTGAGTCACATCAGACTTTTCGTTATTTAGCGTCACTGCCACCTGCCACACCATACAGCAATCTTTTCTAAATCGCTTTGCAACTGATACTGGCCTTCGGATGAAGATCCAGAAGGTATCTCCACTCCCTCTTACTCTTACGAGTTTATGCACAGCCCTGCAGGATGGAGGGTGTCATTTCCCTTCAGTACTACTTCAGACATTATGCCACGTCGTGTTGCGGCTCTTATGGGAGCTCGTGGGGGCACTACACGATATTAGGCAGGTGTTCTAGTTTGACTCTTCAGTGTATTTCATACGTATCTGCATACACATTTCACATGTATCTCTAGCGTGTATCGTCTTGCAGTTTAGTTTTCATGCAACTCAACGTTTATTACGTAGTACCTCCTGATCTATGTGCCTAAACTGGTATATTTATGTAGATCCGTTCAGTAGCATATATACTGTAAAAAATGTGATAAATTGAAACGTCAACCACGATGCGGCCGTTTTTCACACAGTGTTTATGATGTCATATCTTCTGAACTATATGCCCTACAATTATACAATTTCGCTAGTATATTCAGTGGTATATGTTAATATCGTCTGCAAAATGTGTTGTGAATGCAGTTGGTAGTGAAGAAGTATTAAATTGAAACATCTTGCTACATGCTTACGCAGCAACGGAAGAACGTAAAAGTTTGAAACTGTGTGTTAAGTCTGTTGCAAGACGGTAAATGCCGTCATTCACTAATTCTGTGGGGGAGTATGGGTATTTGCATATGGTGGCCCACACTGATTTTTCACCCCGGCCCCTTGCCCTTGATACGTATATGTTTCTTACCCCTAAGGTGATTCTTTGCAGACAGCAAGTGATGTGTACCAAATTTGGTTGTGGAACATAGTTGTACATACATACATGCATATGCATGCATACATTTTTTGAGACATGTATGGGTTATTTAACGACTCTCGTTGAAATGTTTCCACCTCCGTAGCTTAGTAGTCAGCCATCGTCTCCGGCTGCTATGAGAAAGACGTTGGTTCGGTTACCGGTACTACCAGTGACATTTCCTTGGTGGGAGGACAGGAATGCGGCGCACGCAGCCTCGTGATGACAGTTTAGGGCTAGAGTAGCGGCTAGGAAGACAAGAAAGGCGACTGCGGCCGGGAGAGCAGTGTGCTGACTCCACGTCCCTCCACACCGCGTCCGAATGACACCGTTGGCAAAGGATAACATGACGATCTGTCGCTCTCGACTGGCCTGTAAGGAATAGAACGCGGGGCTTTCCTTTGATAGCAGAATGTAATTCTGTGGCAAAGTAGAAGTAATAATACTAACGTTGAGATGAAAACAGTACAGGAGAGGATACAAGTCGATCCAGTTAAGGGAGAATACCCGCCACTAATGCATGAAAAGCTGCTAGATCACCCAATTTCGCTATGAAAGAGTAACACACAACGTCTTTGGCAAGCAGTAGGTACTAGAGTGGTCGACATGTAACTGCTTACCCGCGTGCTTTTGATCATATAAATACGGAGTAAACCGCTCGTATAATTACAAACTTCCAAAGCAGATTGATTTAAATAATTTACAATATTTCTTGCACAAATTATCAAATCAGGGTCAATATATCGATGTCTGTGGAACATTCGAAGAACCGGTAAATTTGGCTGTCACCTGGATCAAGAGTGAACCAGAGGGACATCTACGTAATTTTAAAACATGCATGCAGATATGAATTAACTAAGTGCAATGAGACAAAATATTTCCTTATTAGTTTAACTTGAAACAGTTTTCAGCGCAGTTCATGGATCTTTGTTTGCGCAAATGTAGGGACGCTGATTTGCAAATCTTAGATCCAAAATAAGCTCTTTCGTGGTGTTTCACTACCAAGTTAACATAGCTGGATGAAACATACACAGAAAGTTATGTATACCGACGTCGCCAGTTTTGTAAAGCGACGCTACTGCTATGGAGATCGGGTTGCCACTGTTGTTACTGTAGGCCGAGTTTATAAGTTCGTGAAACGGCTTCTGCTGCAGTACACTGTTAAGGCAATTTTCCCCTGCCACTAGTGCGCAGCTTTGTCCCAGGGTCAGGAAACAGGATAGGAGAACATAGGTTCTACAACATTCCAACAAATTAGTAAAAAAGTCACACAAATGAGTTAACAAGGTTTACTTATCTTTCTGGCTTGTTGAGTAATGACGTTTGCGACATTGCATGTAATTTAAAGCAAATAGGGCCCTCTGTGGCTAAGTGCAAACTTCAGAGTACATAGCAATGCAATTTACAGCACCTGTCTGTTCCCTTCTAAGAGTTCACTGAACGACATTCCCTGTGTGAGTCAGCCACGGACTATGATCTACAACCAAGTGGGCGAGAGCTGCTCTTCTGTATTCCGAGTAGGCTTCTGTCCGTTGTCGTCCTATCACTGGCGGATTGTACTCGGGCGGGAGTTGGTCGAGGCGAGTCGATATCTTCATGCCCAGCGCAACCTGTTTGAACTTGCACAAGTGGTGAGTACCTATGGCACTGGCATCAGCTCGCCTCTTTGCGCCTGTGGTGCTTTTGCCCTGGATGTGTCTTGTCCGGACGACACAGCAGAAAGAGATGGAGCTGAAAAAATAGGCAACGAGACGAACAGAAATGACACATTTATTCAAAGACATTGTTGTTGTTGTGGTCTTCAGTCCCGAGACGGGTTTGATGCAGCTCTCCATGCTACTCTATCCTGTGCAAGCTTCTTCATCTCGCAGTACCTACTGCAACCTACATCCTTCTGAATCTGTTTAGTGCATTCATCTCTTGGTCTCCCTCTACGATTTTTAGCCTCCACGCTGCCTCCAATAGTAAATTGGTGATCCCTTGATGCCTCACAACATGTCCTACCAACCGATCCCTTCTTCTAGTCAAGTTGTGCCACAAACTGTTCTTCTCCCCAATCCTATTCAATACCTCCTCATTAGTTATATGATCTACCCATCTAATCTTCAGCATTCTTCTGTAGCACCACATTTCGAAAGCTTCTATTCTGTTCTTGTCCAAACTAGTAATCGTCCATGTTTCACTTCCATATATGGCTACACTCCATACAAATACTTTCAGAAAGGACTTCCTTACACTTAAATCTATACTAGATGTTAACAAATTTCTCTTCTTCAGAAGCGCTTTCCTTGCCATTGCCAGTCTACATTTCATATCCTCTCTACTTCGACCATCATCAGTTATTTTGCTCCCCAAATAGCAAAACTCCTTTACTATTTTAAGCGTCTCATTTCCTAACCTAATTCCCTCAGCATCACCCAACTTAACTCGACTACATTCCATTATCCTTGTTTTACTTTTGATGATGTTCATCTTATATCCTCCTTTCAAGACACTGTCCATTCCGTTCAACTGCTCTTCCAAGTCCTTTGCTGTCTCTGACAGAATTACAGTTTATATTTCTTCTCCATGGATTTTAATACCTACTCCGAATTTTTCTTTTGTTTCCTTCACTGCTTGATGAATATGCAGATCGAATAACATCGGGGATAGGCTAGAATCGTGTCTCACTCCCTTCCCAACAACTGCTTCCCTTTCATGCCCCTCGACTCTTATAACTGCCATCTAGTTTCTGTACAAATTGTAAATAGCTTTTCACTCCCTGTATTTTACCCCTGCCACCTTCAGAATTTGAAAGAGAGTATTCCAGTCAACATTGTCAAAAGCTTTCTCTAAGTCTACAAATGCTAGAAACGTAGGTTTGCCTTTCCTTAATCTAGCTTCGTAGGGTCAGTATTGCCTCACGTATTCCAATATTTCTACGGAATCCAAACTGATGTTAAAGACATTAACACCACTGAAGTCACCGTGTTCATGGTGGCTCATTGGACATTACTAAAGGCGGGACATGGTTCTTAATAGGGCGTGTGATTACCACGAATGACAATGAATGCTCTGTAACGTGCTCCCATGCCTACCACAATGTTAGTAACGAGTTCCTGGCGGTACGACTTTGCATTTTTCCTCCAGAGCGCTTGCCAACAGCCCGGCAGTTGTTGGTGCATGTGGACCTTCGGAATTACGTCCCTCCAACGAATGGCACACGTCCTCGATGGGAAGTAAGTCGGGAGAACTGGCAGGTCAGTATATACGCCGAATATCCTGACGTTCCTAGAGTTACTCCGCCTGCGCAGTTCACTAGGGTTGGTCTTTGTCATTCATAAGAATGAAGTCAGGGCCGAGTGCACGACTGAAAAGACGCACGTAAGGAAAGAGTACAGTCCACGATATCGTTGACAGGTGAGTGTGCTGAGTCCAGAGATTTGAAGGCCAGTACAGACTCTGCACATCTGGGCCTCCACAGTGGTCAAGTTCGACAACGTTCCTGCACGCATTAAGTGTTGCCGCCCCTCACCGTATGAGGCTACTCCAGCATTGTCGAACTTGATCTTTATGGTGGTCCAAGTACCGGGTGATCAAAAAGTCAGTATGAATTTGAAAACTGAATAAATCACGGAATAATGTAATAAAGATGTACAAATAGACGCACATGCTTGGAATGACATGGGGTTTTATTAGAACCAAAAAAATACAAAAGTTCAAAAAATGTCCAGATGGCGCTTCACCTGATCAGAATAGCAACAATTAGCATAACAAAGTAAGACAAAGCAAACATGATGTTCTTTACAGGAAATGCTCAATATGTCCAGCATTCCTCAACAATAGCTGTAGTCGAGGAATAATATTGTGAACAGCACTGTAAAGCACGTCCGGAGTTATGGTAAGGCATTGGCGTCGGATGTTCTCTTTCGGCATCCCTAGAGATGTAAGTCGATCACGATACACTTGCGACTTCAGGTAACCCCAAAGCCAATAATCGCACGGACTGAAGTCTGGGGACCTGGGAGGCCAAGCATGACGAAAGTGGCGGCTGAACACATGATCATCACCAAACGACGCGTGCAAGAGATCTTTCACGCGTCTAGCAATATGGGGTGGAGCGCCATCCTGCATAAACATCGTACGTTCCAGCAGGTGTTTATCAGCCAGGCTGGGGATGATGCGATTCTGTAACGTATCGGCGTACCTCTCACCCGTCACGGTAGCAGTTACAAAACCAGAATCACGCATTTCCTCGAAGAAAAAAGGCCCGATAACGGTAGATGTGGTAAATCCAACCCATATCGTGACTTTCTCGTCGTGCAATGGAGTTTCCACGACAGTTGTAGGATTTTCGGTAGCCCAAATTCTGCAGTTGTGGGCGTTGACAGGCCCTCGGAGGGTGAAATGAGTTTCGTCGGTCCACAGCACGTTATTCAACCAATCGTCATCTTCCGCCATTTTTTGAAACGCCCACACCGCAAATGCACTCCGCTTCACTAAATCGCCAGGCAACAGTTCATGACGCCGATGGATTTTGTACGGATAGCATCGGAGGGTACGCCTCAGTGCCAACCAAACAGTAGTGTATGGAATGACGTTTTCTCTGCCTCGTGATGACTGGGTGTTGTGTGTTGTCCTTAGGTTAGTTAGGTTTTAGTTCTAAATTCTAGGGGACTGATGACCATAGATGTTAAGTGCCATAGTGCTCAGAGCCATTTGAATCATTTTTATGGAATGCCGCTGCGACGTGCGACTGCACGAGCGCTGACTTCCCGTGCATAGATGAATCCGCTACAGTCTCCATTTCTTCCTGAACTGTCTCAGCAGCATTACGCCTTGTGCTCGGTCGGCCACTATGAGGTCTATCGTCTAAACAACCCGTGGCTTTGGACTTCGGAATCATTGTCGCGACAGCTGCATTTGTCAACGGACCTTTAAACCGTTCGAATCCCCTTCCTATTGCTATAGGATCGTAACGCTGAACTAGCACATTCCCCATTCTGATAATACAGCTTCACTAAAAGCGCCTTTTCAGGTAAGGTCAACATGCTGCGCCTGCTGGCGCATCTGATTCTCTCTCTCATTACAGCTCCTTTTATACACGATTGTCATGCGCAGTCACTGACGTTTTGCTGTCCAGCGCCATATGTCGGACATTTTGTGGATTCTGTTTTTTTTTCTGGTTCTAATAAAACCCCATGTCATTCCAAGCATGTGTGTCAATTTTTACGTCTCTATCTACATTATTCCATGGTTTATTAAGGTTTCAAATTTATACTGACTTTTTGATCATCCGGTATTATGGCGTAAGAAAGGTATAATATCGCAAGGGTGTACTGATCTATAAATCTTTATTGTGGCACTGTACCCTTCCCCCTGTGCGTCTTTACAGTAGTGCGTTCGACCCTTATTTGAATGTTATGGACCGCATCGAAGAGCGCAGGTGGAGGAACTCTGAATGTATCGGCCTGCCCGTTGCCCCAAATTCAAACCCCGTCGAGAACGTGAGAGATGTGTTGCGAAGACGTATCGCAGCGCGTCCGCATGCACCAACGACGATCGAGCATTTGTCTGTTGCGCTGGCGGAGAAATGAAGAGCCCTGCCACAAGAACTTTTCACCAACCTTCAGACCAGAATTGGATTAAGTTGTAGAGTATGCAGTGCCGTTCGTGCAGACGACGCACCCTATTAAGAATGGTCACCTGCCTTTTGTAATGTCCAGGGCATCGTCATGAATTGCGGTGAGTTCAATGCAATTGGTGTCTTTGAATAAAAGTGACGTTTCTGCTCGTCTCATTGTGTATTTTCCTTAGATATCCTCTGTACTGTACTGCTGCATGTCTTTCTAATTAAGCTCCAAGCTTCATCGAGCTACGTAGATTGACAGTGACGCGTCACGTGAAAGTTACATTCGTCCGTGAGTTCTGTACGCCAGCGTAGGTCACCTACGAAATAACGTATTCAGTAAAATTTTCGTTGGCAGTTGTAGTTACAAAATGTGAAGAGGACTGTCGATGATTAAAAGCTACTTTTCCAGGAAAATTCCAGGTCACTCTTGGAAGCTTAACAATGATATAATATTTTCATATTTTAATGTTTAGATAGGTAAATCTCAAAATATTGTTTTGTAGTCAAGAAGTTTTCACCTTGTCATCCAGCCAGTTTAAATTTTAGTTTATTCTCTAAGACAAGAAAAGAAAAACAACATACCACTAAATAGTTATGCAGATTCGTCAACAATTCATATTCGTAGAGGTGTCGACGGAAAGTGCGGAATTGTGAACTTTCGCGGTCGAGAGATGAATGTGTAACGCTGCAGCTCAATTTCACAGCGCGGCTGGCAAAGATCGTAAACAGCGGACATGTCGGTACCAGGGCATAATGTCTTTGTGAATTACATTCCATTTACCCAGTTGAATATGGCCTCGCAGATAGGCGCGTGAACGATGTTCGCAGATGTCAGCATTTGAGAGCGGATATGTAGTTGGGCTCAAAGAAGCCGCTTCGAGTAATCGGCAGATCTCTCGGGATTTGAACAGGAGCAATGGCACTATCCGGAAGTGTTGGCTGGAAAAGGTGAACTACTGTCGTACACAGCGTCAAGAAGGAAGCGCTCGACTTAGAGTGACGCCACAACGAGAGAACCGAGCAGTCGTCAGAGCTCCGGACTCATCATCATCGTCACCGATCCGATGTGCAACTGGAGCTTCAGTGACAACAGTGGTCATTAATACGTGTCTCAAAGAAAGGGACAGAGATCACATCACCATTGATGTCTATATAGTAACAAGCCTATTTGCAGTGGCGTCAGGTACGTTCGGTCTGGAATCTTAACGACTGTAGTAGGAAAGTCTTCAGTGACGCGTCCCACTACGAATGAGCCCCGATGACACGTGAAGACCTATCTGGCGTACCCCTGGACAGGGGAAGTGGTGATCAGGGGCTGTACTTCTTTTCATAGCACGCTGGACTGCTTTTGTGTCATCCGCGTCACACTTATAGCTCAGTAGTACGTCGGCGTATTTCTGCCCTGTGTTTTGTACCCATTTATGGCAAGCAATCACGGGCTTACATTCCAGCAAGATAATGTTCGCCCGCACACGGCGAGAGCTTCTATCGTTTGTCTTCGTGCTCGCCAAATCCCCCCTCGGCCAACAAGGACGCAAAATTTCTCCCCAGTGGAGAACGTTTGGAGTATTATGGGTAGGGCTCTCCAACCAGATCGGGACTGACGATTTAACGAGCCAGTTCTACTCAATTTCGCACAATATCCTTCAGGAGAGTATCATAAATCTCTATCAATCAATACCAAGTCAAAGAACTGCTTGTGGAAACTATCGAATTTTTCTGTGTTATCATTTGTACGTCTGTGCGTGTACATCACGTATACTGATTTTCGTCTTTCTGTCCCTTTCAGAGTAGTCTTTCTTTCTTTTTTTCCTTCTTTTTAGTGTGTATGGTATGTTGTGGTGTGCTTCATCCGCAGTTCCGTAGGTACTGCATCTCCACTTACCATTCTGAAGGGAAAACAGCATTGATTCGTGGGACCGGCGCCGCTTTAAGTTTCGAGTTTAGTAGTGGACGTACTGCTGATGGTAGAGTGGGGCAGTACTGCAGACAATTACGAGAATTTCGGGTAACCACAATGGTTAGTAACAGCTGTAGTAGCGTCGGTGTACCCATATGTAGTACGTGACTTTTAAACCGATTCATACCTAGTTTTGTAGCTTTCTTCACCATACTGACACAATGATATTGATTCAGTTAAAATTGTACAGACTTTTATACTACATTGTTTCAAGGCGTAATGTAAACTGTAAACAGTTCCTACGTATGTGGGAAAATTATTACTCATACGAAAAGTTTCTCTTCTGTAACAAGTATTCTAATTTCGTGAATAGCTGAAACATTCGAGTTTCAATAAACCTGCTCGTACTGATGCCGATCAGTAGTAGACATGTTTTTCTTGATAATTTCGTTCATCCGAAGTGCATGGTCGTGCACGGTACCGAGTCTTCCAAAGAAGACAGATACCGGCTTTCCCATGTATGACGTACCACCAAAACTGCTGCGATTTTTTATTATTTGCACTTTTAGGAACCAGCAACTGCAGGAACTGGTGTGGCAGCCATGTAATTCACTCATAATATCTGAACTTGGTGGTCGTAACTTTGATTTCCCTTTTACTATTCATATATGGTAATGTATAAAAAATGGTTCAGATGGCTCTGAGCACTATGGGACATAACATCTGAGGTCATTAGTCCCCTAGAACTTAGAATTCTTAAACCTAAGGACATCACACAAATCCATGCCCGAGGCAGGATTCGAACCTGCGACCGTAGCGGTCATGCGTTTCCAGACTGAAGCGCCTAGAACCGCTCGGCCACAACGTCCGGCAGCAATGTATAGTTTCGGGAAAAAGAATCACATCCATCTGGGATATGGGTCAACCGAACGCTTTTCATTTTATGTAGCTCATTATGTCAATATTGCAAGTTAAACAGTTGTAAACTGCGCCAATATTTGTTCTCAGGTTTTCCATTTCACTCCTTTTGTTTCGTCACACTCGTTTCATTTCCTTGGCTTTCAGTTCTGCTGTCGTCGACTTCAGCTGAGTGTAAGTTCTCTGGCAGTGATATCACTTTTATTATGATCAGTGTCACACTTTCTTCACCTTCCGGTCTTCCACAGCTGTGCAAAGCATTGTGTTGTTACATGTGTGTTGTATTAGTGACGTATGATCACGCTGACCGTACCATTTATTTCTATTTAAGACATCTTAAGATGGTTTATAATCGAACTAAACCTGTTTCCAGTGTGGGAAAATGTAACAGTGATTGTATGAAATTAATTTAAATAATTCAGCTGTTTTGGTGCCCCACTTGACATTATGTGAAGCCTTCATAAATATAAAATGCATATCTGCAGAAAGAATTAACAATCAATAACATTTTGACGTTTTCAATTTCTGTAAGTATTTAGAAGTATTACAAATGAAGGAAATAATTTGTGTTTCAAATTAGATTCTATGACATACTTGTTGACCAATTTGACGAAGTTGTATTGGCTTGCATTTTCTGTTATAGGTCAATACGGAAGAGCTAAATTATGCTGGAGTAATTTTTTATTGCTTACAGTATAACACCAAAACAGCTCAAATACTGTAGTAATGCTCAAATAGGGCAAATAATATTTCCTCATATGTCAAAGCTTTTTGCAAGAGTGATCAGTTGGCAAAATTGCATTGAACTTAGCACTATATCACTAGAATATCCCTGCAGATTACAGTAGAAACTTTCATAAATGCACTATATTAGTGAGCAAGAAGATAGCAAGGACACGCTGCTCTCTATAAGAGATGAACTCTTGCGAGATGCATGAGACCGATATTGAAATGTCGTTTTTCATTACTGACCAACTAGATGTCTTACACGATCACCTAGCGCTGGTAAAACGGCCATTGGTCTGGTACAGGAGTCAGCGGTGTATTGGCAGTTTTCCACACTAGTTTCAGTAAATCCTGTATCGCTCCCTAATTTCCGCCTCAGAGGCTACAATACAAAAAAAAAAAAAAAAAAAAAAAAAAAAAAAAAAAAAAAAAAAAAAATGTGATTCTAAAGTACAGATAAAGTTTATAGTTCATGGACAGATGGGGCACAAAGAGAATCTTCAAGGCCGCTACAGTAGCTACGTTACATACAGACCAATGTAGAACACACACTATGTGATCACAAGTATCCGGACCCCCACAAAAAACATACGTTTTTCATATTGGGTACATTTTGCTGCCACCCACTGCCAGGTACTCCTTATCAGCGACCTCAGTAGTCATTAGACATTGTTAGAGATCAGAATGGGGCGTTTCGCGGAACTCACGGACTTCGAACGTGGTCAGGTGACTGGGTGTCACTTGTGTCATACGTCTGTACGCGAGATTCTCACACTCATAAGCGTCCCTAAATCCACTGTTTCCGATGTGATAGTGAAGTGGAGACATGAAGGTACACGTACAGCACAAAAGTGTGCTGGCCGACCTCGTCTGTTGACTGACAGAGACTGCCGACAGTTAAAGAGGGTCGTAATGTGTATTAGGCAGACGTCTATCCAGACCATCACACAGGAATTCCAAATTGCATCACGGTCCACTGCAAGTACTATGACAGTTAGGCGGGAGGCGAGAAAACTTGGATTTCATGGTCGAGCGGCTGCTCATAAGCTACACATCACTCTTTTAAATGACAAACAACGTCTCGGTTGATGTAAGTAGCGTAAACATGGACAACTGAACAGAGGAAAGACGTTGTGTGGAGTGGCTAATCACAGTACACAATGTGGCGATCCGATGGTAGGATTTGGCTATGGCGAATGCCCGGTGAACGTCATCTGCCAGCGTGTGTAGTGCCTACGGTAAAATTCGGAGGTGATGGTGCTATGGTGTGGTTGTGTTTTTCATGGAGGGGGCTTCCACCCCCTGTTGTTTTGCGTAGCACTATCACAGCAAACGCCTACATTTATGTTTTAAGCACCTTGTTGCTTACCACTGTTGAAGAGCAATTCGAGGATGGTGATTGCATCTTCCAACATGATCGAGCACTTGTTCATAATGCACGGCCTGTGGCGAATTGGTTACACTACAATGACATCCTTGTAATGGACTGGCCTACTCAGAGTCCTGAATCCTACAGAACATCTTCGGGTTGTTTTGGAACTCCGACTTCGTCCCAGGCCTCACTGACCGCTTTCGATACCTCTTCTCAGTGCAGCAATACGAGAAAAATGGGCTGCCATTCCCCAAAATACCTTCCAGCACCAGGTTGAACGTATGCCTGCTAGAGTGGAAGCTGTCATTAAGGCTAAGGGTGGGCCACACCATACTGAATTCCAGCGTTACCGATGGAGGGCGGCAAAGAACTTTTAAGACATTTTCAGCCAAGTGTCTGATCACAATAATGGAATTCCAAGTCCATTGAAATACCTCAGTTACTGAGACAAACGCGTAATATCGGGATACGGACGGCGGAAAGAGAAGAAAAAGCAGTCGCTAGTGGAGGAGTGGAGATAGAAGTGAATCGAGTATAACACAGGCTTTAAGTAGAGGGTGTAAAATGGTTCAACGTTTTCGAGCGGACTTAGAGAAGAAAGTCCTAATCATGGAGCATGTTGTCATAAAAGACGTCAAAAGAGAATTCAAGGAGGGGTGGCAAGCGAGTGACGTTAAGGGGAGAAGAAAATTCGGTCGAAAAGTCGACGAAATGCGACAAGGAGGAATTATAGGGGAGGAGAGAGGTAGTGGAAAGGAGCATCGTGCAGAAACACATATTCAGAGATTATCGCATCAGCACGAAATAATCATCAGCTTGAGGATCATCTTGCCTGGAAACAGGTTACCTCAAATGGAGAGACTAAACTTACGCAGACATGAAGTTTATAGAGAAGCATGCTGAATTCAATAAGTACCTGGTGACCGTTGTAGTACATACTCATGAAAGTGAGTTGTGTATTAGAAAAAAGGTAGAGGTATCGGACACTGAAGAAACTTATAAGCCCAATAGTATTTCCGTTCACATCTTGTATGAATTAGAGCATCCAGAAAGACACGAGCATCAGTGATGATGAATTCATTTTTCCATATAAAGAAGTAGACGAAATTGATTTTAACCTGTATGAGTTATTTAAAGAAGAGGTGGGGCAAGAATAATTAGTAGATGGTCAGCCGTCATTGCCAGTAGGGAGCACCACTGAAGATTTAGGGGAGGAAGAAGTTTCCAATACCATGGCAGAGAAGCAGGACCAGACAGACACTGAAGAGGAGTATGCAGCAATAGAAAACATAGCCATCCAGTTAGGATAAAAAGTAGGGCAAAATGTTGAGATGAAGACGAGAAAAAAGTATTTCGATAAGACATTCATTGTAAAGACTGGACATATATCGTGGTAGGACCTTGTAGTCGATAAGGATCCATTGTGAGAGCACAACGAAGGAAAGAAGACAAAGGAGGACACAGGGATGCAAACAACCATTCCCATCAAAGTGAACGGACATGAAATGTTTTTACTTTTGACAAAGGAGGGCAGGGAGGTGTTCTTTCGAAAATTTTTCGAAATAATTAGACACAAACTTTCGTTTGAAGTAATGCCAGTACTGGACTTTAAAGTAATAGATGTTATGTGAAAAATAGCAAGGCCATAAATTGTCAAGTGTTGTTGTACTTTAAAATACAATGATAGTTGTTCAGTCGCATATTTCTGTTTGTACCTTAACTAAGTGAAGAACTTATCTTAGGTGTTGATTGGTTAACGAGACAGTGACTTATAGTAGACAACAATAGAGTAGCTATTTTATGTTATGCAGAAGGGAAGTTGTTAAATATTCCTTTCAATGCAGCTTGTGTTATCTTTGAAAACCAGCTGATATGTTTAGTACATGAAGCAGAATGTTTCGAGTTTAGGATCTAGGTACGAATGGTGACCATAGTGGAGCGTTCTAGAAGAGGAAAGAAAGGAACAAGGCTTTCTACAAGTGGTAGATCAGACAGATGATTTGTTGGATACTTGTGAGGAAGACAACATCGAAGGAAGTGAATGAAAAGATGGTTCAGTTACGTTTTACTTTGCATGCAATATGGTCCTTTGCTGGATACAGGAGTGAGGAACAGATACTGTTCATGTGCAGAGAATTCAGATATTAATTTATTCTACATCTAAAAACAAATAGAAAAAATAATACGTAACTTTGCCGCTGTATTTGTGGCTCAGTTACCAACAGTAACTTTGATTGATGAAATATGTATATGTTACTGTAAAAGTAAGACGATTGGTAAATCCTAGAATTAACTGGTGAAACCTAAGACTTATCATCACTGTGTGGTAAAAGTCCGGCATTTCTATTGTATGCATAGATTTGGATCTTTTACCAAGAGACAATGGTAAATCTTAGAACGTACCCATACCAATTGGTAAAACCGTATTCGTTAAAAACAATCAGCTTAGCAATTTATTGAAATAGTTTGTATTTATTGTAAATTTATGTATTTTAAACATTCTGGCATTCCAAAGTGATTATAATGAGCAATATCCCATATTAGGGAAAAATATTGTAAAAAATGTTACCTTGCGAACGTTAATTTTTGTTACAACAGGGCTGCCTATTGTAGCATTTCGAATTACCATAATATGGAATACGATTTACATAGGCATTTTTAGCGGAACACTTTTTTAGCAATTTCTCATTTTTAACCCTTGTCCTCCAAAAAAGATTGTGTGGCAATCACTTCCCATAGAATAATTTTTTCTCTTGCTACTTCTTCGAGGTTGATAAAATTTTCCTTTCACAGTGTAAATTTGTTCCTGGTGTACAATTAATCAGTTTACCAGCTTTGGTACCAAGCTGATAAAATTTGTCATCTTGAATATTTATCACTACTGCGATTATAAATTTTGTATCAGTTTTTGCTCTGCCTACATCCGGTACTTTAATTCTAACATTCTGTCCAACTGAAGGTTTTGGAATTTTGTTATATGAGGCTGCTCTCATTTTCTTTTCCTGCAATTGAAGACCTTCTTTGGCGGCTTATCGGATCCGTTTCTCTTTGTTAGTACTGTAGGAGTTGTCAACGACTCGTCACAACCATCAGCTGGTGCCGGTGTCTCGCTGTTAACTGTCGTCAAATCCTGTGTCTCTGGCGCTTCCTGACCTCCTGCAGCCGTGCTTTCTACGTCCGTTATTTCTGCCCCAGTTGTTAATTCACTGGCATCAGTTCCTTGGCCGTCATTTTCAATTTCCTGTGAGTCAGTGGAAGTGGTGTTTAACATTGCTCCCAAGTCTTCTTCAGTGTTTATATTTTTTATCAAATCGCATGGAACAACTGAGGTAGCAACCCCCATTTTCATTGGAACTCCAAACATGGCTTCATATGGTAAACATCTGATCCCTTCATGATAAGCCCTATTTTTCATTGCTTCCAAAAATCTGAGCCCTTCAGACTATTTTGAAGTTTCATTTGTTTCCATCCAAGCTAATAACATAATTTCTATATCTTGATTTACTCTTTCGACTGATACCTGAAACTGACTGTACCTCGGCTTTCTGTGGACTTTCTTTATATCACTCCACAACCCACATAAACTTTGAATGACTTCGTTACAAATCGCTCTACCACTATCATAATAAGGATACTTGAGGCACCAAGGTAGTAAAAATGTCCAAAAGATGATATGCTACTTCATCAGCCTTTTCCGGAGTTAGTGCGCGGCGAATAACAGTCAAATGATCTTGGTATACAAGTATGGACTTCGACTTACTGTCTGGGTTTGCCTACATGTCGATTAAGTCAATTTGGCATGGTGAATTCACTTCACTGTGTATGATATGTTTCGCTACAACACTTCTTTTCAATGCCTTTTAATTTTTTGGACATGGTTCACATAATCCCAATTAAGTAACGATTGGTTCAACAGTCACATTCTTTTACTTACGAGTCAGTTCCACAGCCATCCGTGTTCGGCCTCCATGGGCTATAGCAATTTGGGTCTCGTGTAGTGCATTAAACAATTGATCAAAACGAAAGTAATAACGAATTTCTTCTTTTCCAGCAGACACCGGTGACTTTCTCTTCACCAACGATATTGAGAACAACATATTGCTTCAAAAGTCTGTAGTGAACACATTTTTTATTGGAAACGGATTCTGCATTTTTCACTTTACTTAACAGAATATTATATTGCTCAGCAGTTACATAAAAATTATTGCCCTTCTTCTTATTCACTGATTCACTTAAAAGTTCTCGCATAACATCACTGATTCCGATGCAAAGCTGCAGAAGAAACACCACTAAATCGAGTCGCAAAGATGACCTACGCACGATACTCGACACTAGCTCAAACTAAGCAGTGGTGAGCCAACAAAGAAACTTGTCTGAACACAAAATTAGGAACAACGAAACTCGTCTGAATATGCACGACGGAGGCGGGAGTCTTCGCTCCAGCTTTTACCACTTTGCATTGGTAAATCCTAAGATTTACCAATGTCTCTTGCTAAAAGTTCGTAATCTGCGCATATGAGAAAGTTCTGACTTTTCCAACACCGCGAAGGTAAATCTTAGGATTTGCCAATTATCTTACTTTTACAGTAACACATACATACAAAGGATTTATAAATCTGTCACTCTTCAATATACTGTCAGGAGCTGTCAAGCCCTGGCAACTTTGAAAGTCCGCAAATGTTATTCAACTGGCAAATACACAAAAAGAGGCCAGTCTATGAATGATCGAACTTAAGTACACCCAGAGAGGAATGCTTATATTTTATTGGCAGCAGCGTAATTGTTCGTAGTAGCGCCCCCGTACCGCAGAGGTGGCGGTAGGAACAGCAGAGGCCTAAATAGCGGCGCTCGTATTTGAAAGTGGGGGTCGACTGGAGCACGGCGGATACGGCAGGTTCGAGACTATTTCGTGAACATAGGGAAGCCAAATTGAATACTTACGAAGAGTGTTCAATTTTGCTCGAAGTCATACTGACACAGGATGGCTGTGCAGCAGGTAGAAGTGGTCCACATTTTAGCTTACGATACTTCGAGTAATCCGTTTGAATGGTCCAAGTGTGAAGTCGGCTGTTTATGTAGGACCTAGTGTCACGGAAACTATAATAAGTGGGGCGTGTACATAAATATTTGTAAACATGATAACTATTTAATTTTATCCATTGTTTTTCAGTGTTTCGTCCACGACTGTTTTACTTTCGTAAAATGAAGAACAAACCGCCTTCAGTCACAAGTTTCGTTTATTTACTGCACCATGCATTTCGAGCCCTGGAGGCTCATCTTCAGGTGCTTTTTAGTGATTTACATCAGGTTTTTTAGTTGTTTGCAGTTTAACATTGTATGATGTCTGCTTCTGTTGTGCAGTTGGTATACACAATAAACATCTTTAATTTTGCAGTACATACTGGGATATATACATTTTCACACACTTTTTCGCACATTGTAGTAGCAGAACGTAAACATGCCAAAGATTCTCAAAGGACATTTTCATTGCTAGTGAGTGTTCTACACACATCTTGTGTTTGGGTTTTTAATGAAGAATATAAAATATTTCAGTTTAAAAGTAAGGTCTTTTCTTTAAACGTAGAATTAATTCTGAACTTTCGTGATATAGGTAGATAACATAAAGTGTGCTATGAGATTAGGAAATTACATTAGGAACACCGGTCAAATTTTGTGAAGTACAAAAGGCGAGAAATTTTTACCTTTGACAAGTACAGAAAGAAACAGGGGCACAACTGGGCGAATGCTGGTGAATGGGTACAGTGCAGAGCAGAGACAAACAAAAGGCAGGGTTGACGGCTATTTTTAAATTTTTGCAACTCGTCCCCTGTTTGGCTGCTACAGGTCATGGTTGCGTTGAGCAATACTTTCTTCCCTTTTCTTCTACTTTTCGACGTCTTCATCTTCGTTTAGTTTACGCTTAAGGGTATTCTGTCGTAAAACGTTGTCCATTCCTTTCAGCAGATCTATAGAAATAGGCTATAGATCTGACGAGAAAGGCTATGTCATCCGCGAAGCTTAGCGACAGTATGTGTTCCCTTTGGCTACTTGTTCCTGTTACGATATTTAGTCCACTTTCTTCAACGCTTCTTCGAAGTACAAGTTGAGTAACAGTGCTTTAAAGGTGAATGTCATTTTGCGTTGTTGCTGGGATATCACAGGAGGTGGGCTAATCGTTTGCCGTAAAGAATGTACTCCCTCCATCCACCTTGGTCCCCATTCTTATGGTTATGTGAGAGCTGAACTATCCGTGCATTTGTACACTGTAGTAAGTGTAATGTATGCATGTATAATGCAGTGTAGCGTTTGTACTGGGTGATGCATAAGACAGGAGAGGCTGAAAGCTGATAAACTGCAGTGCTGCATTACATCCTCCTAACGTCGACTTTCTTTTCCTTCCATTTGCATTTCTCTCACTTGGGGTTTGTGCATTACGTACATTAAAAAGAATAGTTAAGGCGATGACATTATGTTGAGAAACTCCTTTTGTGGTACCAGTTGTGCGAAAACAGTTTCTTATATGACCCGCAGGCGCAGCGACACTTGTGTACACCTTATCTCGTTGTTTTGTGTCAGTCGGTATCGTGACTGAAACGGTAGTTTTGCTAGCTGCACGAGCAGTGACGGAATTACCGCTTGTCTGTATGAAGTCGCAGCATAAGAAATAAAGGACATGACTGGATTCGTGACTGTATATAAAAAAAGACATCAGCTCCGTTGCACAAAGAAATTTGCGCTGCATCATTACTGAAAAGTTATTTAAACGATCTGAAAATGTCACCAGAAATGTTCACCTTTCTTCTTAAGAGAGTCATAATTCAGCTTAACAAATATGTATATCTTTTCCTCCTGTAGAATTTCTTCATTAGAAATGAATCCGCCAGCTAGAATCACTGGATTTTTGTCTCCCGGGTGTTATATCTTGCAAAGATATTTTAATTTCTTGCGTATTTCGTAATTCATTGCCGTATGTTTTTATAATGGCTCAGGTGTCGTCACCCCACCCATGTTCAGGTCGCGCAGCACTGACTCCGCTGCAGCAACACATGACTACTTATTTTTGCACTCAACATCATTGAAATCGCTTATGACAAATGTCCAAGAAGCGAAGAATTTTCTCCTTTCCCGACTACTTATTTACATTGTTGTCACGCTATGGACAAGACATCTAACTTCAAACCATGTGCAGTTACTAGTTTCGTATTGTCAAAGTTAGAACAAGTCGAAAATGTTTAGTTTCGAATGTGGTTTGAGCAATCGTAAGCCGCGCGCTAGCTCTGTGGCGGCTTCGAAACTTGGTACCTTTCCGTAAAGTAGTCTCTAGTCTCCGTACTTTAGCCCTTGTCTTCAAAAGACTGTGAACACCTTATTCCTCCTTACGATGTCCAAGGCTTTCTCTACGTCCACGAACGCTAGGGAGGTACCCTGACGTTTCTTCAATGTAAACAGCTACAACATAAAGTACATTCACACCTGCCAGGAGCGCGCCTTGTTGGTAAGTAAAATGCACCTTCTCCTTAGGTTTTCAGAGTAATCGTTTGCCGCTACTGATGAGGATCAATGTGTATCACGACCTATTTAGTAGAGGTTTTCTGTTCCTGTGCTTCGGAAGTTCAATAGTTGTGTCTCTACACCCATATTAATAACAGTTCTCTCAGACATGCGGTGGGAAGACGCACACTTTGAGGCAATTTGGTTCCCTTTCTCAGAAGAAGAATTTAAATTAAAAGTAATTAGATGTCTTCAAATCGCAAGCGACGCTGTTCAGCCAGATGTAAGCTCGTCTTTATTACACGACTCGGGTTATCCACGGCAATAGAGGACCTAATTTTTAAAAAAGTGGCAGAACAACCCTAAATACGTGTAGAGCTCTTAACAGGGCCCCAGACTGGCGTCTGATTGTATCAAAAACGTTCCACCACTCCGGCGCTGCTATCAAAATAACTGAATGGAATAACAGAATGTATTAGAGCAAGGCAATTTAGAAACTGCTCATCAAGCTAAATTACTGAAAACGAAATAACCGTCATATCAATTATTTCTTAAAATTATACCACCGATCACTGAGAGCAAAATACAGTTCATTATTTTAAAAATATTACAAGTACTGGGCCTTTTAGAACGACTAAATTTTAATCAATAATAACTGCAATAGCCCTGGTCTGGCTCAGCCTTAAGAGAATACAACTCTGGGTTTACTGCAACGGATGACCATAATTCAATTCCATACTTTCTTAATTCTTGAGAGGAAAAGGGTTGTTTGTACATGCCGTATGTTCTTACCTTATAAGGCAACGCATCACCAACTACTCTTGAGGTTTTAAGGGGGAAAAAGCACACTTGCAAGATATCAGTCCCAGAAATCAATTCCGGCGAACAGTTGGGCCATAATTCTGATAGTTCGCAGTTATAACATTTCGACAATGGTAAGGTGCTTAGTTCATTGCGTCAAACTGCGCGGTTTCCAAACTGCATCTGCTGCCAGAGATCTCCTTGCTTTCAAAATTTTAACTGTGCGATTCGCAATACCAGTGTAAATGAATGAATCGAATGAACGTGTCATTAGATAAGTAGCGTATCATTATTTAAATCGCTGCCTCGCGTTATTATCTTTGGATTTTCAACCTGGCACTATTAAAGTGAAGTTCATTTGCAGGAGATGTGCTATTTTTCAACGTCAATTTCATGATAAAATAGTAAATAGAAAATCAAGAACTTCATAACAAGTGTTCACCTACTTACATATGCCACTACGAGACCACTGTTAATATAAATTGGACGTACACCTGCTTTATATCGTGTACGGCCCCCGCGAGCTTGCAGAAGTGCCGCAACACGACGTGGCATGGAGTCGACTAATGTCTGAAGTAGTGCTGGAGGGAAATGACACCATGAATCCTGCAGGCCTGTGTCCAAACCCGTAAGAGTAGGAGGGGTGGAGATATCTTCTGAACAGCACGTTGCAAGGCATTCCACATACGCTCAATAATGTTCATGTCTGCGGAGTCTGGTGGCCAGCAGAAGTGTTTAAACGCAGAAGAGTGTTCCTGCAGCCATTCTGTAGCAAATCTGAGCGTGTGGGGTGTCGGATTGTCCTGCTGGATTTGGTCAAGTCCGTCGGAATGCACAATGGTCATGAATGGATGCTGATGATCAGACAGGATGCTTACGTACTTGTTACCTGTCAGAGTCGTGTGTAGACGTATCAGGAGCCCCATATCACTCCAGCTGTACACGCCCCACACCATTAAAGAACCTCCACCATCTTGAACCACTTCCCCTGCTCACATGCAGGTTCCATGGATTCATGAGGTTGTCTCCGCACCCCTACACGTCCACTTCTCGATATAATTCGACACGAGACTCGTCCGACCAGGCAACAGGTTTCCAGTCATCAACAGTCCAATGTCGATGCTGACGAGCCCAGGCGAGGTGTAAAGCTGTGTGTCGTGCAGTCACCAAACGTACACCAGTGGGCCTTCGGCTCCGAAAACCCATATCGATGACGTTTCGTTGAATGGTTCGCACTCTGGCACTTCTTGATGGCCCAGCATTCAAATCTGCAGCAATTTGCGGAAGGGTTACACTTCTGTCACGTTGAAAGATTCTCCTCAGTCGTCGTTGGTCCTGTTCTTGGAGGATCTTTCTCCGGCCTCAGCGATGTCGGAGATTTGACGTGTTAACGGATTCCTGATATTCACAGTACACTCGTGAAATGGTCATACGGGAAAATCCCCGCTGCATCGCTACCTCGGAGATGCTGTGTACCATTGACTATAACACCACGTTCAAACTCACTTACATCTTGATAACCTTTGTAGCAGCAGTAACGATCGAACAAATACGCCTGACCCTTGTCTTATGTAGCCGTTGCCGACCGCAGAGCCGTATTCTTCCTGTTTTAGTATGCATCCCTATACCAGTTTCTTCGGAGCTTCACTATACAGGGTGAGTCACATTACCACTGGATATATTTCGTAAACGACATCAAATACTGACGAGTCGATTCCACAGACTGAACGTGAAGAGAGGGGCTAGTGTAATTGGTTAATACAAACCATACAAAAATGCACGGAAGTATGTTTTTTAACACAAACCTACGTTTTTTTAAATGGAACCCCGTTAGTTTCGTTGGCACATCTGAACATATAAACAAATACGTAATCAGTGTCGTTTGTTGTATTGTAAAATGTTAATTACATCCGGAGATATTGTAACCTAAAGTTGACGCTTGAGTACCACTCCTCCGCTGTTCGATCGTGTGTATCGGAGAGCACCGAATTACGTAGGGATCCAAAGGGAACGGTGATGGACCTTAGGTGCAGAAGAGACAGGAACAGCACATTACGTCCACATGCTAACACCTTTTTATTGGTCTTTTTCACTGACGCACATGTACATTACCGTGAGGGGTGAGGTACACGTACACACGTGGTTTCCGTTTTCAATTATGGAGTGGAATAGAGTGTGTAGTGTGTCCTGACATGTCAGGCCAATAGATGTTCAATGTGGTGGCCATCATTTGCTGCACACAATTGCAATCTCTGGCGTAATGAATGTCGTACACGCCGCGAGTACATGTGGTGTAATGTCGCCGCAGTATGCCACAATACGTTGTTTCATATCCTCTGGGGTTGTAGGCACATCACGGTACACATTCTCCTTTAACGTACCCCCCAGAAAGAATTCCAGAGGTGTAAGATCAGGAGAACGGGCAGGCCAATTTATGCGTCCTCCACGTCCTATGAAACGCCCGTCGAACATCCTGTCAAGGGTCAGCCTAGTGTTAATTGCGGAATGTGCAGGTGCACCATCATGCTGATACCACATACGTCGACACGTTTCCAGTGGGACATTTTCGAGCAACGTTGGCAGATCATTCTGTAGAAACGCGATGTATGTTGCAGCTGTTTGGACCCCTACAATGAAGTGAGGACCAATGAGGTGGTCGCCAATGATTCCGCACCATACATTTACAGTCCACGGTCGCTGTCGCTCTACCTGTCTGAGCCAGCGAGGATTGTCCACGGACCAGTAATGCATGTCCCGTAGATTCACTGTCCCGTGGTTTGTGAAACCCGCTTCATCGGTAGAACTGCAACGCATTCTCTGTTAATGCCCATTTACAGAATTGCACTCGATGATTAAAGTCATCACCATGTAATTGCTGATGTAGCGACACATGAAACGGGTGAAAGCGGTGACGATGCAGTATGCGCATGACACTACTTTGACTCAGTCCACCGGCTCTCACAATGTCCCGTGTACTCATGTGTGGGTTCATGGCAACAGCAGCTAACACACCAACTGCTCCCGCTTCTCCTGTGGCGGGCCTGTTACGCACCTGTTTGCGTGCTACGACCATACCTGTTGCATACAGTTGGCGGTAGATGTTTCGCAATGTGCGGCACGTTGGATGCTCTCTGTCCGGGTGTCGTTCTGCATACACCCTACAGGCTTCAGCTGCATTTCGTCGACACTCGCCATAGATGAGTATCATCTCCGCCTTTTCAAAGTTCGAATACACCATGGTCACAGTTCCTACAACACTACACTATCACAGACGTCTGGTAACACGGTGTACTACAGTTGGTCTGCGTGCGGAGACGAATGCAGAATAAAAATAGCAGCAAGCGCTACATGCGGACACTGCAACAGCTAGACCAAACCACAACAGTGCACTACAGCCACACTGTAAACACGGTCGTCATCGTAAACATGTCCCTGCAGATGCTGCTCGCCGACCGTGGCCCGTGTTTGTTACAACACGCAACTGAACGTCGGAGGTTTCAAGCGTCAACTTTAGGTTACAATATCTCCGGATGTAATTAACATTTTACAATGCAACAAACGGCACTGATTACGTATTTGTTTATATGTTCAGTTGTGCTAACAAAACTAACGTGGTTCCATTTAAAAAAACCTAGGTTTGTGTTAAAAAAAACACTTCCGTGCATTTTTGTATGGTTTGTATTAAACAATTACACTAGCCCCTCTCTTCATGTTCGGTCTGTGGAATCGGTTCGTCAGTATTTGATGTGGTTTACGAAATATGTCCAACGGTAACGTTAGGTGACTCACCCTGTATATCTGTGAGAGTTTGAAATGTTACTCATATTAGAACAGAGTTTCAGTACATGCCGGGCAGGTGGGTCCACCTTCCCAGTCCTTTTGCCTCGCCATCAACATATCGCGAAGGGTAGCTGAAGTTGTCACTCCACGACACAATCTTCTCGCTCGGGCATCAGGCGACTGCATTGAGGCAGAGAGAGTGACATACAACAGGTGCGAGCGTAAGATTAAAATCAGTACTTTCATAAGTTCATATCTGCGTAATGTGAGATTTAGGGCACAAAATATTCGAGCTGCATCGATTTCCGTGCCTCATATCTTGCAAGTTTGCTTTTTGCTCCTTAAAATATGAAGTCAAGCTGGTGATGGTCCCCTGTGAGTGTATCTATTGCAAAGGGCAAGACAGCTCAGGGAAAAGTGATAGGAACAGATGTCATATCTTTTTTACTCCCTCACGAGTCTCATATATACTCCGTGCGCCTCCCAGGCAAGTGCAAATTGCATCGCATAAATTATTTACGAGTTCCATAAACGGCGCCTGAGCGGCCCCAGGCAGCTGTCTCCCGCAACACGCTCCACGCCGAATTACTGCGCCACGAACTACTGCCTCCTCCTCGACGATAAGTCATACCTTGGGAGGAAGAACGTGACAGCTGGTTTCATTTGCCCCTACGAGCACGCGTTGGTTGTTGACATTAGTGTGGATGCCGGGGATAGGACGCCCCGTCGACTGTTCGTCCCCAAAAACAAGAACAGCAGGATGATGAACGGCGCAACCGAGCCTGCTCGTCCACTTAGTGCTGCTAAATTAAAAACGGCGCGCACTTCTGAGCGTGCGGGTTTGATTTATAATGAACTCCGGATGCAATTAGTGGACTAATGGCTACCGCAAAGTGATTTCTGCGGCATTCGCCTTCGCTGAAGCTGATCTCAGCGTGATTGCCTTCAGTGTCAAGAACTGCGCGCGAGTTTATAATGAAAGCATTTCTAGATTTATTATATAATGATTAACGACGTACAAGTGCGAAAAACGAGCTTCTGGTATTGACGAGTTAAAATTTATCTTGCATAATCTATCCTGAAATTTTCCCATTAAAATCCTGCCTAGGAATTAAGCTGGCTTGCAACTGTACTATTTGAGAAACGAGGAATATTTGCGGAAGATATTAGCTGGACAGTATCTTCGTTACACCAGCATTATTTTGGAAAAACTAAGAAATTAAATTGTTTGAATCAAATGTTTGGGGACACTCTGACGCCCCGTGGGCCACGGTTGAAATTTCCCTCAATCGGCTGATTTTTCCAATATAGAAGCATTGCGAGGTGCAAGAGGAAAATCTAAAGTTTTTTCAAGATCAAAATTGACGAAAGTGATCATAAACATTGAAGGCTTATCAGCCAACAAACAAGAACTTCTTCACACTATGTGTCAAGATATAAATTGTACTGCTTTGTGCATCCAAGAAACGCACAGAGATATTACTGTACGAAAACCAAAAATAGCAGGCATACAGAAGATTACCATCGAGAGACCACACAGACAGTGTGTGAGTGCCATTTTTGTGAGGTTTGGTTTAGCAGTGCTCTCAGTGTCTCTGACAAAGGAAAACGGTCCTGAAATCTTAATGGCTGAGCTGAGCAGCTGTACAGTAAAATCCGCCTACAAGCCGCCTCCTGGTGGAAAATTTTGCTTCAGTCCCCCAGTGAACTTTCAAAATCAGGACGCTCACTTCGTCGAGGGCGACTTTAACAGCGACAGTAGCGTTTGTGGTTACAAGGGGACGGTAATGTAAACTGTGAGGGGTGTACTAAAGTGGGCTGGCTGCAAGAGATTAACTGTCTCACATGACTGCCAGTTACGCCTTCATTTAACGGCGGCCGCTGGAAAAGGGGAAACAACCCCGACCTGCCTTTCGTCACCGACACCGTTTCTCACTACTGTGTGAAGACTGTGTCATCACCTGCACCTTGCACCCATCATAGGCGAGTCTACTGCCCAGTGTTTGCAGTCGTCAGACCATAGGTGATACCGTTCCGTAGGCGGTTCAGCTTTAAGAAGGCCAGGGGTGTTTTGCAGAAACACCTTATGAGGCACTACTAAGCATCGAACCCCTGCCACACTACTACGATCGTTTTGTAGACGCTCAGAAGGGGTGCTCTCGCGCTTCAATCCCCGGAGTCTGCCATACAACATACATTCTGCGGACGAACGAAGAATTTATTTTAAAACTTCAGTAGTACCGTAGATCCTTTGATGAAGACCCACTCAATACGGATACAGTAAAATCAGGACAAACACTGTCCCAGGAATTGGCGAAAGCCAAACTGAATCTATGGATTACAATGTTAGAGAGTACTGAAATGTCAAAGAGAGGCAGGAAAGCTTGACAACTGCTCAGACGAGTCAGTAATAACCCTATTATACCCAAAGTAAGACACAGCATTACCCCAAATGAAGTCGCACAAAGGCTGCTGTTGAATGGGAAAACTGAAAGAAGAAATTAAAACAGGTGTAACCCAGCGACATCCAGAAACAAACGTGCTGTCGCTAAGTTCGGAAGAACTGAAAGCTGTTTTTAAAAACAGTGTAAATCCGGCGAGGCGCCAGGGCTTCACTATTTATTGGTGGAGCAATTAAATAATTTCGGGCATGCGACTATTAGATGCCTACTACAGTTCTATAATAACTAACATGACTGCAGGTTCCCAAAATCTGAAGAAGGACTAGGATCGTCGCCATAATAAAAGCCGACAAGCCAGCTTGATATGACGAGAACTTTCGCCTTGTATCTCTTTTATGCCATCTTTATAAAGTCCTCCAAAGAATGTTGCTTAATCGTCTCAACTCTGTCACCGATCCACAACTGATTCCACAACAACATGGATTTAGACTGAATAAAAATTATACAGCACAAATCGCCAATTTCATACAGAATATCGAGGATATGGTAACATGAGCAGTATTTGTGGATCTTTCAGCAGCTTGTGATACTGTGCAGCACAATATCATGTTGTGCAAACTATATCAATGAACGGGAAATCATGAATTCTACAGCTTCATGGGAACTCTCCTTCAGAATCGTAGATTCTACATCGGGCTGCAAAGCAAGGAAAGTAAGCGGAGAATCCAGAAATCAGTATGTCTCAAAGTAGCGTCGTAGCACCTTCCTTGTTTAACACCTCTAGTAACGAGACCCCGTGGTCTAGGGGTTAGCCGGCACGGTAGCTCAGCGTGTTCGGTCAGGGGGTTAGCTGCCCTCTGTAATAAAAAACTGAGTTAATCGATCAACGACGAACTTAAACGGGTGTCTTACGACGTCCGCCCCGAGCAGATTCAACGAACAAAAGCGAACAAAATGAGGAGATTTAAAAAAAAAAGGGGGTAGCGTCTTTGATTCATAATCAATACGTCTTCGGTCCCGGGTTCGATCCCCGCCACTGCCTAAATTTTGATAAATAAACACCATTGGCGGCCGAAGACTTCCGGCATAAGAAGTCTGCCTCATTCTGCCAACGGCCTTGTCAAAGAAGGCGCAGGAGCGGATAGAGGTTCAGGGCACTATCTTGTCCTAGGGGTGGGAAATTGCCCCTATAGGCGGAAGAATCAGCAATGATCAGCGACATGAGGATGCAGAAGGCAATGGAAACCACAGCATTAAAGACACGTAACGTGTATCCACAGGACATGTGGCCTGTATTTGAAGAAGTGTCATGATGATCTCTCCATTGTCAAAGGATTCCGGAATAGTCCCCCATTCGGATCTCCGGGAGGGGACTCCCAAGGGGGAGGTTACCATGAGAAAAAGATTGAATAATCAACGAAAGGATAACGTTCTACTAGTCGGGGCGTGGAATGTCAGAAGCTTGAACGTGGTAGGGAAACTAGAAAATTTGAAAAGGGAAATGCAAAGGCTCACTCTAGAAATAGTAGGGGTCAGTGAAGTGAAGTGGAAGGAAGACAAGGATTTCTGGTCAGATGAGTATCGGGTAATATCAACAGCAGCACAAAATGGTATAACAGGTGTAGGATTCGTTATGAATAGGAAGGTAGGGCAGGGGGTGTGTTACTGTGAACAGTTCAGTGACCGGGTTGTTCTAATCAGAATCGACAGCAGACCAACACCGACAACGATAGTTCAGGTATACACGCCGACGTCGCAAGCTGAAGATGAACAGATAGAGAAAGTGTATGAGGATATTGAAAGAGTAATGTAGTATGTAAAGGGGGACGAAAATCTAATAGTCATGGGCGACTGGAATGCAGTTGTAGGGGAAGGAGTAGAAGAAAAGGTTACAGGAGAATATGGGCTTGGGACAAGGAATGAAAGAGGAGAAAGACTAATTGAGTTCTGTAACAAGTTTCAGCTAGTAATAGCGAATACCCTGTTCAAGAATCACAAGAGGAGGAGGTATACTTGGAAAAGGCCGGGAGATACGGGAAGATTTCAATTAGATTACATCATGGTCAGACAGAGATTCCGAAATCAGATACTGGATTGTAAGGCGTACCCAGGAGCAGATATAGACTCAGATCACAATATAGTAGTGATGAAGAGTAGGCTGAAGTTCAAGACATTAGTCAGGAAGAATCAATACGCCAAGAAGTGGGATACGGAAGTACTAAGGAATGACGAGATACGTTTGAAGTTCTCTAACGCTATAGATACAGCAATAAGGAATAGCGCAGTAGGCAGTACAGTTGAAGAGGAATGGACATCTCTAAAAAGGGCCATCACAGAAGTTGGGAAGGAAAGCATAGGTGCAAAGAAGGTAGTTGCGAAGGAACCATGGGTAACAGAAGAAATACTTCAGTTGATTGATGAAAGGAAGAAGTACAAACATGTTCCGGGAAAATCAGGAATACTGAAATACAAGTCGTTGAGGAATGAAATAAATAGGAAGTGCAGGGAAGCTAAGACGAAATGGCTGTAGGAAAAATGTGAAGACATCGAAAAAGATATGATTGTCGGAAGAACAGACTCAGCATACAGGAAAGTCAAAACAACCTTTGGTGACATTAAAAGCAACGGTTGTAACATTAAGAGTGCAACGGGAATTCCAATGTTAAATGCAGAGGAGAGAGCAGATAGGTCGAAAGAATACATTGAAAGCCTCTATGAGGGTGAAGATTTGTCTGATGTGATATAAGAAGAAACTGGAGTCGATTTAGAAGAGATAGGGGATCCAGTATTAGAAACGGAATTTAAAAGAGCTTTGGAGGACTTACGATCAAATAAGGCAGAAGGGATAGATAACATTCCATCAGAATTTCTAAAATCATTGGGGGAAGTGGCAACAAAACGACTATTCACGTTGGTTTGTAGAATATATGAGTCTGGCGATATACCATCTGACTTTCGGAAACGCATCATCCACACAACTCCGAAGACGGCAAGAGCTGACAAGTGCGAGAATTATCGCACAAACAGCTTAACAGCTCATGCATCGAAGCTGCTTACAAGAATAATAAAACAGAAGAATGGAAAAGAAAATTGAGAATGCGCTAGGTGACGATCAGTTTGGCTTTAGGAAAAGTAAAGGGACGAGAGAGGCAATTCTGACGATACGGCTAACATTGGAAGTAAGGCTAAAAAAAAATCAAGACACTTTCATAGGATTTGTGGACCTGGAAAAAGCGTTCGACAATATAAAATGGTGCAAGCTGTTCGAGATTCTGAAAAAAGTAGGGGTAAGCTATAGGGAGAGACGGGTCATATACAATATGTACAACAACCAAGAGGGAATAATGAGAGTGGACGATCAAGTACGAAGTGCTCGTATTAAGAAGGGTGTAAGATAAGGCTGTAGCCTTTCGCCCCTACTCTTCAATCTGTACATCGAGGAAGCAATGATGGAAATAAAAGAAAGGTTCAGGAGAGCAATTACAATACAAGGTGAAAGGATATCAATGATACGATTCGCTGATGACATTGCTATCCTGAGTGAAAGTGAAGAAGAATTAAATGATCTGCTGAACGGAATGAACAGTCTAATGAGTACACAGTATGGTTTGAGAGTAAATCGGAGAAAGACGAAGGTAATGAGAAGTAGTAGAAATGAGAACAGCGAGAAAGTTAACATCAGGATTGATGGTCACGAAGTCAATGAAGTTAAGGAATTCTGCTACCTAGGCAGTAAAATAACCAATGACGGACGGAGCAAGGAGGACATCAAAAGCAGACTCGCTATGGCAAAAAAGGCATTTCTGGCCAAGAGAAGTCTACTAATATCAAATACCGGCCTTAATTTGAGGAAGAAATTTCTGAGGATGTACGTCTGGAGTACAGCATTGTATGATAGTGAAACATGGACTGTGGGAAAACCGGAACAGAAGAGAATCGAAGCATTTGAGATGTGGTGCTATAGACGAATGTTGAAAATTAGGTGGACTGATAAGGTAAGGAATGAGGAGGTTCTACGCAGAAACGGAGAGGAAAGGAATATGTGGAAAACACTCATAAGGAGAAGGGACAGGATGATAGGACATCTGCTAAGACATGAGGGAATGATTTCCATGGTACTAGAGGGAGCTGTAGAGGGCAAAAACTGTAGAGGAAGACAGAGATTGGAATACATCAAACAAATAATTGAGGACGTAGGTTGCAAGTGCTACTCTGAGACGAAGAGGTTAGCACAGGAAAGGAATTCGTGGCGGGCCACATCAAACCAGTCAGTAGACTGATGACCAAAAAAAAAGTAACAATCAGCCACAATCTCTTACACAAACAAGCGTCATCTATGATGACGATCTGGTGCAAGTGTATCAAGCCAAGGATTTCGAAAGAGTAGCGAGGTATCTACGAAATGGATTTCACACTCTCGCTGCATAATATCAAATTAACTACCTGAAAGAAAATTGGCTAAAACTCAAGTATGCGCTTTTCATCTACGAAACAAAGACGCCAAAAGAAAATTAAAAGTTTTATGAGATGGCACGGAGCTGCAGCACTATCATAGTCCAAAGTATTTGGGGGGTCACGCTGGGCTGAACTCCGGTATTTAGGAAACACTGACTACACACAAAACAAAAAATATCCGCTCGCAATAACATCAATAGAAATGTCACAAGCGGTGAGTGGGGTGGCCAACTGACAGTTCTCAGAACATGGGCACTTGCATTGTGTTATTCTCCTGCTGAATACGCCTGCCCTGTTTGGTACAGTTCTGATCATACCAGGCATGTGGATGTTGCACTCAACGACACTTGTAGAATAACATCAGGTTGCTTGAGGGCAGTGCATGACTACCAACTCTATAGCCTGGCGTGGATAGCCCCGCCAGACACGGGGCGGGAAGTTGCCGTTGAGTACAGAGAGACGCAAAGTGGAATTAAAAGCTGCTCGTCCGTTTCATGAGCACAGAGTTCTCCTAAGCAGGCTGAAGTGCATCATAGTCAACTGTACTATAAAACCTGCTGACAACCAGATTACAGATTTCGCATCATGGATCCCAACTCCGGAGGCTCTCCCGCTAGGCGAAAATTTTCAATCGAAAACGTGGAAGTCCCTCAGCAGACTCATAACGCTGTGGGTAGAACAAAGGATAGATGGGCCAAATAGAACTGCCTGGGGGACTCCTCAACTTAGTGCGAATATGGAGCTGACAAACCACCAGACACCTGTACCACTGTCCTCAGTGCCCAGTTTCCTCCACGTTAAGAGGACCTATTGCGGGCCAGAGACAATGAATGCCGTCGAGGTTGCTAATTTTTGGTCTGATTATATTTATTGTTTGTAGTTTTCTTGTATATAACTGCTATTATATAACTCTAATTGCCTCACACTGTATCAGTGTTTTCTTTGCACGTATTACTTTTGTACATTTAATTTCTTATTTTTCTTTTTGTTTCTTTTGTATGCAAAGCTTCTGATACGATAAATAAATCAAATCAAACGTTTACTGAACAGACGATGGAAGATTGGAGCTTTCGCCGCCAGGGTTGCCTAGTACTTCCGTACAGGATTCCTAAGATTCTTGTAACACGTATTTTCAATACGCTTCGACAGACGTTCAAAGCTGCTAGTATCAAATAACAGCTTTTGGGATGTAAGTTCAAGCAAACTCCATCTACCTCCTGGAGGATTACTTTTGTCCCACGAAATTATGTTTTAGAAACTTGAACTTGTAATTATATCGTCCCTAGTTTCAGGAGACTGCTTAGTTCTTTTTATTACTTTTACTTTATAATAACAAAACCATTATATCACATACGAACACATGTTTTCACAGCGACATGTAGTGATAAAATTCTCTCGAGTTTTCAGGTGCGTCAAGTGATGTAGGACCCATGAGCTTTCGGCCGAGTACTACTCAGCCATTGTCAAGTGGTGATGCAGTGTGGCAGCTGCTGCTGCTGTTCTTATATAGCGGTACTACCGCCCGTGGTATCACTGGTGACCATTCTAGCACCATGTAATTTAATGTTCTCGCTGCAAGAAGGACACTCCCAGTTCAGTATTAGGGTAGCCGGATCCCAAGCTGTGCATAGCTGCAAATCCCTGTTTTTATTATATAACGCAATCCGAGAACGCATTCATATGTTATATATTACATGTTTTGTGGGATGCAGTTCTGTTCTTTATGTTTGACAGCACTATTGTCCAGCGCCCTATAGAGCAATTGAGCCGTTTCCGCCTACGGTATGCTGAGAAATGAACGGTAGCCAAAAATGTTTTGAAATCCAAACAACTCAATGTTTCTGTGTGTTCTGACTTATTTATGACTTACGTTATTTTAATACGGTGATCATTTATTCCTACGTAATTGGCAGTCAACAAAATATTTTAGCATATGGAGAAGGACGTTGGTAGTTGAAATTTCGTGAAATCTCGCCACAACGACAATGACTTTTGTTTTAATGAGTGCCACCACAAATCGTCTGTCATCTCCTTGATACTCTCTACCTTATTTCGCGATAATACAAAGAGTTGCCCTTCTCTGAAGAGATGATGGTGTGTGTGTGTGTGTGTGTGTGTGTGTGTGTGTGTGTGTATGTATGTGTGCGTGAGTGACAGAGAGAGAGGGGGGGGGGGGGGGGGCGAGGGAAGGAGAAGCAATAGGGAACTGTGGATGGAATGAGGTTCACTTACGGGTGGCGCCAGACAAGAACTAATGAAGTTCCATTACGAATGAGGTATGGTCACGTGGCAGTCTCGAGGTAACCGTTTATTGCCACCCAGCGCTGTTCATAGGAAGGGATTGAGAGGAAGACTAAACCTTACTGGCTGTCGATGATTAGCAGAAGTAGATGCACAGAACGGCTCACACTGTGTTGCCTTCTGGCATTAAATGAACGTGTTCTGTCCCACGTTTCGAGCCATTTGTTACAGCAATTAATTTGTCAAGCACTTTTCGAAGCTATGTTGTGATGAATTTACCACATTATCAATGTTGATAAACTCATTTACTTCATCTTCATTCAGCAATTATAAAGAATGTAGTTCAATGAGGCACTTGTAATCAATTACAAATAGAATAATTAGGAGGTAGCGTTGCTCACGTCCATAGGTTTAACCTTAAAATACCCTACACTTGCCTCCTGTGTGGTGCTAACTGAGCAACTGTTATTACAGGCAGCCAGACAATCCATAGGATCTCCTGGCAATGACATATCAACTAAATAGCAGAAATAGTTCTTTTCGGAGCTCATTAACAAGAAACATTGGACCAACTATCAGACTCCTTCAACTGAATATCGATAGCATTAACAGGGAAAGTGTGACTACCCGTCAAACTTTTTAATGGACAACAATATCGATGTCCATTCAGGAAACTCGTGTTTCCAATGGAATTGCTACGTATGTCCGTAACAACATAAACGAAGCTTCACTGATTTCTGTCAGTGTGGAGGCAGATATACATACAGTTGTCACACAATTGCACGGCATTACTATTACAAATGTTTACAAACCACCCAAAACAACATGGCCCGAATTTGTCCTACACATAGCAGAACATCCTGCAATTTAAGTCTGAGACTTCAACAGTCAGCACGAACTTTGGAAGTACTCTCAAAATGATGAAATTGGGAGCATGCTTGCAGAATGGGTCGAAGAGAATAATCTTCATGTAGTGTTTGATGCCAAAGATCGAGACACTTTCAGGTCAGCTGCTTGGGACAAGGATTCAAATCCTGACTTATGCTTTGTTAGCTGCAACGAAACTGGCTTTCCCATCAACACCACAAGGAAAGTGATAGATGCCTTTCCTCACAGCCAACACAGACCTGTAATAATACAAACTGGCTGCACGGTTCCTGTCATACGATCAACTCCGCATGCTCGATGGAATTTCCAGAAAGTTGAGTGGATGAAGTTTTCAACGGAACTGGATAAGTCCATTCGATGGATACCTCCATCACATAATAACTATCAACGCTTCATTGGTGCAGTAACAGCAACAGCTAAAATGTGTATGCCAAGAGGATACCGAAAAGAATATGTTCCAGGATGGAATGATGAAAGTTAAACACTGTACCAACACTTCCAGCAATGTGGTGACCCAGAGATAGCTACGGAACTATTGTCCAGCTTGGACATGTCTCGGAGGCAGAAATGGGCAGAAACAGTCGAAAATATGGACTTTACCCACTCGATCAGGAAAGCATGGAGTCTTCTGAAAAAACTGGGAGGAAGTGCACCAGCATGCAGAAAAAATTCCGAAGTAACACCAGACCAAATTGCTTCCCACATCATTACTACCTCAAGAATACTTCCAGACAAGAAACAAGACATATCAGACGACAGCTTCGTGTCCTGATTTATTTATTTATTTATTTATTTATGTATTGTTCCGTGGGACCACATTAAGGAGAAGCCTCCATGGTTATGGAACGAGTCAATACATGAAATTATAACGCGATTGTAGAAACAGATAAAATGAAATATAAGAAACATACTCAGGCGACACGTCGTTAGATTAAATAAAGAAAATCAAGAATGTAACACTGGAATTTGCTTAAGTTTTTAGCTCTTCAGGAGCTCCTCGACAGAATAGAAGGAGTGAGCCATGAGGAAACTCTTCAGTTTGGACTTAAAAGCGTTTGGGGTACTGCTAAGATTTTTGAGTTCTTGTGGTAGCTTATTGAAAATGGATGCAGCAGAATACTGCACTCCTTTCTGCACAAGAGTCAAGGAAGTGCATTCCACATGCAGATTTGATTTCTGCCTAGTATTAACTGAGTGAAATCTGCTAACTCTTGGGAATAAGCTAATATTGCTAACAGCAAACGACATTAAAGAAAATATATACTGTGAGGGCAATGTCAGAATTCCCAGACTATTGAATAGGGGTCGACAAGAGGTTCTCGAACTTACACCACACATAGCTCGAACAGCCCGTTTTTGAGCCAAAAATACCCTTTTTGAATCAGAAGAATTACCCCAAAAAATAATACCATATGACATAAGCGTATGAAAATATGCGAAGTAGACTACTTTTCGTGTTGAAATGTCACTTATTTCAGATAGTGTTCTAATGGTAAATAAAGCGGCATTTAGTTTCTGAACAAGATCCTGAACATGGGCTTTCCACAACAGCTTACTATCTATCCGTACGCCTAGGAACTTGAACTGCTCCGTCTCGCTTATAACATGCCCATTCTGTCTGATTAAAATATAAGTTCTTGTTGAATTGTGAGTTAGAAACTGTAAAAACTGAGTCTTACTGTGATTTAGCATCAAATTATTTTCCACAAGTCACGAACTTATTTCATGAACTGCATTATTTGATAATGTTTCAATATTACACACAAGATCCTTCACTACCAAGCTGGTGTCATCAGCAAACAGAAATATTTTTGAATCACCTGTAATACTAGAAGGCATATCATTTATATAAATAAGAAACAGCAGTGGCCCCAGCACCGATCCTTGGGGAACGCCCCATTTAACAGTGCCCCATTGGGACTGAACATCATTACCACTCTCAATATTGCGGAGAATTACCTTCTGCTTTCTGTTCTTAAAGTAAGAGGTGAACCAGTTGTAAGCTACTCCCCTTACTCCATAATGTTCCAACTTCTGCAGTAGTATTTTGTGGTCAACACAATCAAAAGCCTTCGTTAAATCAAAGAAAACACCTAACGTTCGCAACCTTTTATTTAATCCGTCCAAAACCTCACAGAGAAAAGAGAATATAGCATTTTCAGTTGTTAAGCCATTTCTAAAACCAAACTGTACATTTGACAGCAAATTATGTGAATTTAAATGCTGCAGTAACCTTGTATATACAACCCTCTCGATAACTTTAGCAAACAGCGATGGTATAGAGCCGGCCGCGGTGGTCTAGCGGTTCTAGGCGCTCAGTCCGGAACCGTGCGACTGCTACGGTCGCAGGTTCGAATCCTGCCTCGGGCATGGATGTGTGTGATGTCCTTAGGTTAGTTAGGTTTAAGTAGTTCTAAGTTCTAGGGGACTGATGACCACAGATGTTAAGTCCCATAGTGCTCAGACCCAATTTTTTTGATGGCATGGAAATAGGTCTATAATTATCAACATTATCCCTGTCTCCCTTTTTATAAAGTGGCTTCACTACCGAGTACTTTAATTGGTCAGGAAACCGACCACTTCTAAAGGAAAAGTTACAGATATGGCTAAGTACTGGGCTAACATACATGGAACAATACTTCAGTATTCTGCTAGATACCCCGTCATATCCATGAAAGTTCTTAGTCTTTAGTGAATTAATTATTAATTCAATCTCCCTCTTGTCAGTATCATGGAGGAGCATTTCAGGTAACAGTCTCGGAACACTTTTTTCTACGAGCGCTATATGATTCCCTGTTGGGACTAGGTTTCTATTTAGTTCACCTGCTATATTCAGAAAGTGATTATTAAATACTGTACATATATGCGACTTATCAGTAACACGGACATTCCCACTACGCACTGATTCTATATCCTCGACCTGTCTCTGCATACCAGCCACTTCCTTTACGACTGACCATATGGTTTTAATTTTATCCTGAGACTTAGCTATTCTATCTGCATTCCACATACTTTTCGCCTTCCTAATAACTTTTTTAAGCACCTTACAGTACTGTTTGTAATGGGCTACTGCATTTAGATTGTGACTGTTTCTAAAATTTTGATATAATTGCCACTTTGTTCTACAAGATATTCTTATACCTTTAGTCAGCCACCCAGGCTGCTTGTTTGTGCTAGTACCCTGTTTTGAACGTTCTAACGGAAAGCAACTTTCAAAGAGCACGAGAAAAGTCTTGAGGAAAGCATTATATTTATCGTCTACTGTATCAGCACTATAAACATCTTGCCACTCTTGTTCCTTGATAAGGTTTACAAAAGTCTCTACAGCAACTGGACCAGCTTTCCTGAAAAGATGGTAACTATATTTAACCTGTGTTGCAGCACAAAAATCTTTTAGACTTAAAATTTGTGCATCATGATCTGAAAGGCCATTCACCATTTTGCTAACAGAATGCCCTTCTAGTAATGAAGAATGAACAAAAATATTGTCTATGGTTGTTCTACTGTTCCCTTGCACTCTCGTTGGAAAGAATACGGTTTGCATAAGATTATATGAATTAAGGAGGTCTACCAGGATCCTTTTCCTTGCACAATCATTTATACAATTTATATTGAAGTCACCACCTATAACTAACTTCTTGTATTTCTTATAAAGTGAACCAAGAACCTCCTCTAGCTTTAGCAAAAATGTTGTGAAATCGGAGTCTGGGGATCTATAAATAACAACAGTAAGATGTTTAGCTCCACTAAATTTAACCACACCTGCACAACATTCAAACACCTTTTCAGTGCAGTACTTTGAAACATCAATTGACTCAAATGGGATACCGTTTATCACATACATGGCTACTCCCCCACACCGCAAAGAGCTCCTAGAAAAGCTGCCAGCCAACCTGCATCCTGGTAAAGGAAGCCTCTGAATTATCTCCTTATTTAAGAAGTGTTCAGATATACCAATAATTTCAGAGTCAACATCTATAAGTAGTTCACTAACTTTATCTCTAATGCCTTGTATGTTTTGATGAAATATACTAATTCCCTCATTAATCTGATACGTAAGCTTTGTCGAAAGTGGTTTCTTTGTTAGAGAGACTTCCCTTAAGCAGGAATACCTGTCAGCTGACTTCAATCTAAAAAAGGTACAGCTCTAACACCCACAACTACCGGAATTTTCCCGTGAGTGATCCCACCACCCCCACCTATGCTGCCACCTATAAGCTTTGCCAAACTCCCCTTTCCATACCTGTTGAGGTACAGACCATGTCTAGTGAAACACGTCCTGCTGATAGACTCCACCGACACCACTGAAATGTGACTCATGCCTTCTGTCATTAGCGCACCCCCAAGTCTCATGTTATTACGCCTGACAGCTGTATTAAGATGAGGCCGATCGTGACGCTGAAACAGTTCCACGAAATGCACATTCGTGTTGCCAGTCTGATTGGCTATCTTTTCCAGGTCACCATCTATGTCATACGCCCCATCCCTATCAATACTATTACCAGCCCCACCCACAATCACTACCTGATCCTCATTTGTAAAATCCCTACATAACCCCCCTATGTTAAAAGCCACCTGAGCCAATCCTGCATTAGGCTTCACAATGCTGGTGACCTGGTACTCACTCCCCAAAACTTCCTGCAACTGCTGGCCTACACCTCTACCATTAGAACTACCTAACAGCAGAACCTTCTTCTTTCTCTTAGACTTTGCAACTGTCCTAGCCACCGTAACTGCTGAGCTCTGCTGCATACTTCCTACATTTACAGCTACTAGAGATTCCTCTCCACTAGACTCTGACAGTTGGTCAAATCTATTACAAACACCAATAGTAAAACTATCTGAAAATCTCCTTCTCCTAGCAGATCTCTTGCCAACAGCCAGCTCCCATTCCCCAACCCCCTTCTCCCTCCTCATCCTATCTAGCTCCTCCTGTGCGTTTTTCACCTGCACCTGAAGGGCACAGATCTTACGCTCCTGCTCCTCTATCAACTTACTCTTGCTACATAACCTGCAGTTCCAGGAGAGGATCTCACCAGAATGCCCACTGGCTTCCCCACTGCATTCCCCCCAGTGAAAATACTTCGAACAAGTCTCACACCGCAATCCACTACTCACGAACCTACGGCAAAGCCCACACTTCTCACTCATGGTAAAATTTTACAGTTATTGAAACAAGAAAACAACTGTATCTAAGTTCCGCTACTACAATAAGAAGATGTTAAAAACTGACTACAATAACCACAAACTTGCTCCACAAGGAAAGTAACTACTATTATTGACAGTATTAATCAACAACAAATGAGAATATAACAAAATACTAACACAGAAAGAAAATCAAAGGTCTAATGACAGTAACGAAACAAAGCAGTTCGCAAAAATTTCTTCTGAAGTTATTTCACCGGAAAACACCAAGAACACCGGTTGAAGACTACTAAAGTTCCTAAATAAACTACTATACACAAGCAATTAATTAGTACTTAGCTTTCGATGCGCCGCTACAGCTGCAACTGGTCAGCGCAGAATGTTAACACGGGTAAGAGGTTAAGTTGCTCGATACGAAACACAAATATCCGGTCACAACACAAGAAAGGCAGAGGTGAATGAAGAAACCACTAATAAGTCACATATAGTAAATATTATCACAAAAACCGTTAAAATATATATCTGCAACCTAAAAATAGATGAAAACTTAGAGAGCGATCTCACACGCAGTCACGCGCTATGACGTCACACCAAAGAAATATCAAAAGAAGGCATCTCCCTCATCTGAGTATACCCATCCCTTCACAGTTTCAGACATTGACTCTGGACTGAAGGACCTCAAAAATCTCTTAAGGGACCTGGATTCGATGGTATCCATCCAGAATTCCTGATCCATATGGGAGGAAAAGCTAAGAAATGGCTGGCAGAATTCTTCACTGACATCCTGCTGACCAACTTCCATTGTAGTTTAAAAAGGCGAAGATTGTGGTGTCACCGCCAGACACCACAACTTGCTAGGTGATAGCTTTTAAATCGGCCGCGGTCCGCTAGTATACGTCGGACCCGCGTGTCGCCACTATCAGTGATTGCAGACCGAGCGCCGCCACACGGCAGGTCTAGAGAGACGTCCTGGCACTCGCCCCAGTTGTACAGCCGACTTTGCTAGGAAAGGTTCACTGAGAATTACGCTCTCAATTGCCGAGACGTTAGTTAGCATAACCTTCAGCTAAGTCAATTGCTACGACCTAGCAAGGCGCCATTTATCCTTTGCTATGTATCTAATGAAGCATGTACAGTAACAAGACCAATGTTCACCAATTGTGGATTAAAGTTAAGTATTCCAGCAGCTACGTACTTTTCTTTATAGCATTCATTACGTATCCTGTTTCAGACCTCACGCCATCCTGCGTGAGTTTAAGCGCGTGCCTCTCGGTTACCCGTCACTGTGGATTGGCTGTCTTGCCAGTCCACAACAAAGATAATATCTGTTCTGAAATCTGGCAAACCCAGAACCAGGTAGAAAACTGTCGCCCCATTGCCCTAATTAGCTGCTGCTACAAGCCTTTTGAAAGGCTAATATATAGCAGAATAAGTAGCGCTATCCTAGAGAACGTTCCAGTTGATCAGGCAGGCTTGAGACCAGGGCGTGGTTGCTGCGACCAAGTATTGTCTCTCACACTCTTCATAGAGTCAGGATACCAAATGAAGCAGAAAACATGTGGCATTTGTTGATCTAACTGTCACCTTCGACACTGTGTGGAGGGAAGGCCTTATCTACAAATTTCTCCGCATCATACCCTGCAGAACAATGGCTCGACTGATTAAAAGCATGCTAAGCGATCGGAAGTTCCAGGTAATCACTTGAAGCAACATAAGTAAGGAGAAGAAGCTGAACAACCGATTGCCTCACGGATCAGTTCTCTCACCCTTACTGTTCAACCTATATCTATCTGATCTACCTGACACTTCGTCCAGAAAATCCTGCTATGCCGATGACCTGGCTCTAGCCGTAAAACACGAGGAAATGAAGACAACAGAAGAGATTCTAACCAATGCATTAGATAATTACTTCAAAATCTGGAGACACCAACCCAGTGTGAGTAAAACAGAAGTGTGTTGCTTCCATTTAAATAACCGGTTAGCGAACGTAAAACTGGGAGTAAGTTTCAGAGGCAGAATTCTTCGTCATAATTGGAACCCAAAATATCTTGGTGTCATCCTGGATCGTACACTATGCTTCAAACAACACCATCCTAACTTAGATCAAAAGTGATGACTCGAAACAACATCATCCATAAGCTATGCGGAACTACCTGGGGATCTTCAGCAACCACCCTGCGATCTTCAGCTCTGGGCTTGGTGTACTCAAGTGCTGAGTATTGTGCACCTGTTTGGACGAACAGTCATCATACAAGGCTTGTTGATACCCAGCTGAATACGACAATGCTCATAATATCTGGCGCAATCAGATCTACTCCAGTTTATTGGCTTTCACTGTTAACCGGTATACTGCCTCTTGATCTATGCTGATGTACTGCCCTGATGAGAGAATTCCACAAGATCTCCAGGAATTCTAACCTACCTGTACATAACGATCTGACACTTTTAAATCGCAAGAGACTCAAATCACGCCTTCCAACTCTGTGCGATGCTGCTGACATGGTTGCTAAGGATTTCAAACCTCTTGAAGAATGTAAAGGTCGGTGGGAAGCAGTGACAGATGTGCACCTGCATAACATCTTCTCAGATGCTAAACTTCCAAGTGGATTCGACTTACCACGCAAGACCTGGACTAAACAGAATCCGTACCGGCCATGGCCGATGCTGGGATGCTCTCTTTAAGTGGAGAAGCTGCCTGATCCAGCCTGTGACTGCGGGGCTCCATAACACACTGTTCACCACGATGTCACCTATCACGGCGCCAAAGAGGACTTCCTGCTAGCAACTCCAGACGCAGTGCGCTGGATATTCAGTTGTAAAGACAAACTTAAGTTTCTTGTGTGTCAATATGAACATATGTATATGTAATTTAATTTCATGATATGTCTGTATTAGCCATTCGCTAAATAATAAAAAGAATAATTAGGTATGCTAACTATAGTGATACTGTATAAATAACGTACATCATCATTGGTTTTAGTTGCACACAGTTAATCTATTGTGGTCGACAACTAAACTGCTTGTGGTTACCCTGTACAAGACTTATTGTGTTAACCATACCTTTATTAACTAGTAAGACTAAAGAGAAAACAATAGTATACACATTGCATCAATAACGACCTCAGAGTCGCTTCCTGATATGTAAATTATTTACTCTGTGAGAAACACGACATTGGCGGATGTTTTTTATGGGAGCGCTGTGGTGATCGGTTTGTTAGTATCAGCCATTGTGTGGCATCCATACTGTTCTGCAGAAAAGAAACAACGTCTATCCTCTATGACTGGTAACTCAGTGTCTGGCAGCTGGCAGGCTGAACTGGGCTATGTGTCTACCAGCAATGACCTTGTAAGATATTTGAGGAATCTCGCTGTATTACAGCTGCATCGTTTTTTTTCTTTTTTTATTATGCAGCATCCTATTTAGGTCTATACTAGAGCATATTCAGGCTTTCTATTTACAAAGGCAATATAATACAAAAAAATGCACTGACATATAAGTACATGAAAACAAAGTTATAGTGAATGTTGTCGTAAATAGTGGAGGGGTTTGGGAAAAACCTGTATCAAAAAGTGGATAATAAATGGTTGACGACGATGATGACAATGATGATGATTACGATAACAATGATTTGTTAGAGAATACACAACTGTCACATATTTTGCGAAAGAAGAAAAATCATTATAAAAATGTGAAATGTCATGTTTTTCTGGTTGCAATAGTGCTTGTTTGATCTGGAGTAGCACTCGAAACCGACATTTTTTCACGAGAGGCAAAAACTGGCACAGATCTCCAAATTTTTGGGTAAGTGCGGCGAACTGGAGTAGTTATTATTTAATTAGATAGCTGCACTTTAGGGGTGTATGATTGCATGCAGGTCATCTTATCATATGGCGTATAGCGCTGCTCATAACTTAAGTCACAAAAATTAGGAGTGCATTATAGGTCTCCAAAGTGTGACGACTTTAAAGGCGGTTCAGCAAGTCCTGGAACAGTGTAGGAAGTGACCGGTGTGCGATAGAGTTGTCGTGACGTTGAAGAGACGGCTGCGAGACAAATGAGACGGCCTGGTCAGTTTCTTTCATCCCGTAGCCGGCGAGGAGAAGGCGTGTGGGCGGGCTGTGCGACGCGCCTTGAGTTCAGGCTACCGGCGCCCCCACAGAGCCACCGCCCTCCGCTACTGGCCAAGTGGTAATTCCCACTCCGCTTCAGCAGCACGTCTGGGTCACAATAGTAACTCCGTGTGGCTCAACTGAAAAAATATCGGTTTTGAGCCCTATTCAACTGCGTAGGGAATCATCGCGGCTGATTTCGATTTCATCTTCGACATCGTAACATCAATACCCAATAATAAGCAACATACAGAATATCTAGAATCACACATATTAACCCTCTGACTGCTGTTGACGAGTTTACTCGTCATGCTGTTTGCCGCTCCCTGGGTGCTAATGACGAGTATAGTCGCGGCCGCCGGTTTTCCCCTGAGCGCTGTTGACGAGTCAGGTCGCACCCGCTTGCCGGCCCCTAGTGCTGATGACAAGTATAGGCGAGCCGCTACCTGAGTGCTGATGGCGAGATAACTCGGACAGCGGACTTCCCGTCCCATGTCTCAGTAGCCTTTCGCAGTACTGGCCGCTAGCTTGTTGTGAGCCTAGGCTTCGCACTACAGTTCACTGTTCATCGGAATTTACATCAGTGTTCTTCGCGTCCTGTATTTTACAAGGAAAATGGCGAGACGTCGTGGTTGCACTGAGGAAGAAATCATGGAGATTCTTCCGAGGAGCGATAGGCAGGGTGAACTTCTTGATTTTGACGAAAGTGATTTCCACAGAGTCCGAAAGCTCTATTCATAAACCGTCCACGTCAGCAGTAAAGCAGTCTCATGTTTCAACAAGAGATGTTAGTTTTTCTGAATCTGAAGGATCAGAAAGTGATAGTGAAACGCCTACGAAGAAAGCACGTCTTAGTAATATATTTGACTGGAAAGAAAATGACTTTCAGCCAGTTAATCACGCATTTGATGATACGCTGTCGGGACATGTGTGTCAAATAGGGAATGAGTCAAGTATTCTGTCAGTTTTCATGTTATTCTTTACACAAGAACTGAAGAAATATATAGCTGACCAAACGAATCGGTTTTATTTATTCACCAAGGAGAATACTCCCGAATGATTCTCGAATCTCAAAGTGGAAAGATACTGGACATGAAGAAATGTCTTGTTTCATAGCTGTTTGTCTTCTGATGCCTCGCGTGAAAAAACTGAAAATTAGCGAATACTGGACCAGAGATGTTCTTCTAAATACGTCAATTTTTAATGAACTCATGTCAAGAGACCGCTTTCTGTTACTTATGAGAATGTTACATTTCATTGACAACTCTGCCAATACTGCACGAGACAGATAATTCAAAATTAGGAACATTGTCAATAAAGTTCGTACAGCTTTCCGTTGTGCATTTAGTCCACATCAGAAACTCTGCACTGATGAAAGTTTGTTATTATTCAAAGGACGCTTTTCTTTCAGACAACAAGTAGATTCGGTAGAAAAACATTTGTGTTGTGTTTCCAGAATGAGATTTTCACTCTGCAGCGGAGTGTGCGATGATATGAAACTTCCTGGCAGATTAAAACTGTGTGCCCGACCGAGACTCGAACTCGGGACCTTTGCCTTTCGCGGGCAAGTGCTCTACCAACTGAGCTACCGAAGCACGACTCACGCCCGGTACTCACAGCTTTACTTCTCCCAGTACCTCGTCTCCTACCTTCCAGACTTTACAGAAGCTCTCCGCTGCAGAGTGAAAATCTCATTCTGGAAACATCCCCCTGGCTGTGGCTAAGCCATGTCTCCGCAATATCCTTTCTTTCAGGAGTGCTAGTTCTGCATGGTTCGCAGGAGAGCTTCTGTAAAGTTTGGAAGGTAGGAGACGGGGTACTGGCAGAAGTAAAGCTGTGAGTATCGGGCGTGAGTCGTGCTTCGGTAGCTCAGTTGGTAGAGCACTTGCCCGCGAAGGGCAAAGGTCCCGAGTTCGAGTCTCGGTCGGGCACACAGCTTTAATGTGTCAGGAAGTTTCATTTGTGTTATGTGATTGTAAGATTGGCTGTGTCTTGGCTTTCAATGTTTATGCAACAGAATCTGAGTTCCACAATTTGGGGAAAAGTGGTGACATAGTGGCTACACTTATGAAGCCCTATTTAGAACGTGGACATACCCTCTACGTGGATAACTGGTACTCAAGCCCAGACTTGGTTGCCCGGCTTCACAGTCATGGGACGAACGCATGTGGTACTATCCGTAAGAACAGACGCAACACGCTGAAACTTCACAAGAAACTGGAAAGTGGAGATATTCAATGTGTACTGATACAATGCTTGCTATAAAGTGGTGTGACAAAAGGGAAGTGTGGATGTTGACCACATGTAACACCACAGAAATGGTTGACACAGGAAAGATTGACAGTAATACTGGAGAAAAAATTAAGAAACCACAAAGCATTGTAGATTATAACTTGAATATGGGAGCAGTTGACCGTTCTGATATGCTGCTTAGCTCTGTCGGATGTATACGGAAAACAATGAAGTTATATAAAAAGTTCTTTTTTCACGTTCTAGATCTGTGTGTTTTAAATGCTCATGTCCTACACAGACCACTAATAGGTCGTAAAATGATGATAGCAGAGTTTCATTTGTCACTGGTAAGGGAACTTACAGAAACGCATGCATTAGAGCGCAGAAAAGCTGGCAGAGGAAGGTGTTCTGATGATAATCCTCTAAGATTTGTGGGAAGGCATTTTCCAGACATTATAACAAGTGATCAATCCAAGAAAAGTGCGCTAACGCGTAAATTATTCGTTCTTGAGTGAGGAACGCATTGACAAATGCAGACATTATAAAGGGTATCCAAGAAAGAACAATAAACTATTGATGTAAAGCTAACGAATCACGTCGCTTTCGGCATAATCTACAAAAATAGTGCAAGAAAACAACAAGCAAGATATTCTTGGTGACGGAAAATGTAGTTTTACCAGACAGTTTGATTCTGTAGTAATTCACCTGCCGGGGAACTACGTAGTGAGAGCGTTTTCGAGTATTCTGTATCAGCCGTGAGAGGACACAGTATTTCGCGTGGAGTGGCAGGCAGTCACTGTAGAGATATTCAGCAGAGGGCGGGTGGGGCAGTGAGGGGCGCTTCCCCCCAGGGGGCAGCTCGAGGCTCGGCTACATTAGCGCAGGTACACGGATGACAGTGCAGGCCGCAGCGCCTCAGCGTGCCGAACGGATCAAAGCGTTAATTAATATATACGGCAATAATTAACATTACGTATCCCTCAACTGTTTGTTCACAGACTGTAATGCTTTCTTAGCACATGTTCATAGATTCAGCAATGATAAATGTAGGGCCGTATCATATAGAAGTATCTATGGAGTGAGCTTTCAGATGTGCACAAATGATTTCCTGTTGTCAGCATACGTTGGCACAAAATACGTGATTTCTGAATGACGTAACGCATCCTATAATTTTTGAATGTCATTAATTTGCTAGTACAGTGAATGACACCTGACATCTTTTACCACTGCAAGGTTCTGGTAAGATCAGCTACGCGAAATATCTCTTTACTGGTTCCCTAACTCCCAAGAATGACTTTACAAGTAGAGGTTACGTTTTCTTGCCTGCAACAAGTACCAAATAGAAAGTATCTGATTAGTGGGACAAAATTATTTAAATTAATTAAACTGATAAAAAGGCATCACTCGCAGGTCTTTTGATAATTGAATAAAACACCAATTCAATAATCATGATAAATTATATTGAAACGCCGGCCGGAGTGGCCATGCGGTTCTAGGCGCTACACTCTGGAACCGCGCAACTGCTACGGTCGCAGGTTCGAATCCTGGCTCGGGCATGGATGTGTGTGATGTCCTTAGGTTAGTTAGGTTTAAGTAGTTCTAAGTTCTAGGGGACTGATGACCACAGCAGTTAAGTCCCATGGTGCTCAGAGCCATTTGAACCATTTTTTTTTTTTGTATTGAAACATTACTAAGAGGAGGTGCAAACAGGTTGATTTGGAGGATCCTGACTAGGAAGCGCAATGGCACTGTGAGATGTAATGGTAAAGAATTTAACAATAATTTAGGTTTATTTTTTCATTAATTGCAACACACACACAGACAGAAGTTAAAATACAGTTACTTGGAATGGTAGTGCGTGCATCGACACATGCACATGATACGGCGCAGTATCTGGACCGACACATGTGGGGAACGACTGCTAAATTCCTGGATACGATTCTTCAATATCACACGCACCACGCTCCCATTGGTCACTCACACAACGAAAGATAGAATTTAGAAAACAAGCTTCCCTAATTCACATGTAATCTCACTGGGTCATGGCACGACTGCCCATAAAGGCCAATTTTAGAGAACAAAGTCCACGTCTAAAATGTCGTACAGTTCCGTAATTTTGTAAATAAATTTATCAAACCAGAACACATCTACTCCGTCATGAAACTGAGGTTTCAATTCGAACACGAGAGGTGTTTACGTCGAACTGGAGCCTCATGGTGTACAAAGGAACACATGTGGTGCACCAGGGTACTTAGAAGGCCGTGGAAATGAAATACAAATTATACAGGAAATTAAATAAAATTTAGCACAAGTATTCCACAAAGTCACAACACATTCATACCTAATACGCTAAACTAACTAAAGCTCATCACTTAACACTTCCGGGCTAAGACACCTTGGTCCTTACATAAAACTCTCCCCTGACGTTTCACCTTCGACTGCGGAAGCCATCCGCCGAGGACAATGGGCGAACTGCAGCGAGAGCGCGAGTGAGCGCCGTATATACAAGCCAACGAGAGGGCGCCGCTGTGCTATGAGCTCTGATATTGCCAACTTTCTCAATTGAAATTAATCGATTGTCAGGCTGTTTGCTGCAATGTTGACATCCATATCTTATCCAGCTTAATGCCTTCATCTTTTCTATTAAAACTATTCCAGTGTATGGCAATCTCAATGGCCTCTCTGTATGTTCGCGCATAATAATGCGACATCTTTGCTACGACGGTCCTCTCACTAAACTTGATTTCATGAACACCTTCCTGAAACACATGTTCCCCTACAGCCGATTTATCAATATGTCCGAGGCGGCAGTTCCATTATGTTCATCCAGACGGCTGTTGGCACTTCTTCTTGGGGTGCCTATATAGACCTTTGCACAACTGCAGGAATTTTATAGACACCTGGTGTAGCTAGAGGATGTCGTTTATCTTTTACGGACCTTAAACATTCTTTTACTTTCGTGGTGGGTCTGAAAACAGTTTCCACATCGGACTTGCTTAAAATATTTCCAATGCAGTCAGTGACGTTACTGATGAATTGTAAGAACACTTTCCCCTTGGGTTGGTGTCGATCCTCGTCCGTCCTGCTTGCCAGTCTAGGGCGTAGTGAGCGATCTATCTCTCTGTTGGAATACCCATTCTTCTTGAAGGTCGCTCTAAGGTGTTCAATCTCATCATCTAAGTGAGCTGGCTCACATATTTTGTGCGCCCTGTCTATTAATGTTTTAATCACCCCTCTTTCTTTTGGTTCGTGGTTAGAATCTTTCAGCAGATAACGATCAGCGTCTGTGTCTTTTCTGAAAACCGTATGACCCAATGATCCGTCCTCTCGTTTGATTACAGTCACATCTAAGAAATTCAGGTGACCATAGATTTCCATTTTCAAAGTGAACTGAATTCTTGGATTAATACTATTCAGATGTAAAAGGAAGGCATGCAGTTCCTCTTCCCCATGGGCCCATGTAATAGAGAGATCGTGCACTACGCCCAAGACTGACAACCAGGACGGACGAGGATCGACACCAACCCAAGGGGAAAGTGTTCTTACGTCAGTAACGTCACTGACTGCATTGGAAATATTTTAAGCAAGCCGATGTGGAAACTGTTTTCAGACCCACCACGAAAATAAAAGAATGTTTAAGGTCCGTAAAAGATAAACGACATCCTCTAGCTACACCAGGTGTCTATAAAATTCCTGCAGTTGTGCAAAGGTCTATATAGGCACCCCAAGAAGAAGTGCCAACAGCCGTCTGGATGAACATAATGGAACTGCCGCCTCGGACATATTGATAAATCGGCTGTAGGGGAACATGTGTTTCAGGAAGGTAATCATGAAATCAAGTTTAGTAAGAGGACCGTCGTACCAAAGATGTCGCATTATTATGCGCGAATGTACAGAGAGGCCTTTGAGATTGCTAAACACTGCAATAATTTTAATAGAAAAGATGAAGGCATTAAGCTGGATAAGATATGGATGTCAACATTGCAGCAAACAGCGTGACAATCGATTAATTTCAATTGAGAAAGTTGGCAATATCAGAGCTCATAGCACAGCGGCGCCCTCTCGTTGGCTTGTATATACGGCGCTCACTCGCGCTCTCGCTGCAGTTCGCCCATTGAGATCATATGACAACTCCAGTTTAATATTGACAAAGTGCGCAGAACGCAATGTTCACGCCAGAGATGTTTCTACTCTGTGGGCTGTATACTGATTCTTGCTGTTTATTACACTTGACAACGAATTCTTCTCCATTTTTGTCGTGCGTTTCGTAACGTCAGTGTTAAAAAAAATAAAAATTTACGGTCAACAAATACTGACGACACTTGTTGGTAATTAATAAATATCCAATACGTCCCTACACTGCCGTATCAGTTCGTAATAACATTTAGTCTTAACAACGGCTGCGTGAAAACTAAAGAGAACTGAAAGTGTTTATTTTTTGCAGTAATCATCTTTCAAAGTAACAAATGAGAAGAGCAATATTAGTCGATAACTGACACAACACAAATATTTGAAAAACCTTAAGTGCGGGTACGCTGGGCTCCTTTGTAAGAGCATTTATTTTTACGAGCATCAAATGCACTCTTACGTACCACAGACGGAAAATGTATTTACATAGTTTGGACTATCGTTTTTATCAGTTAACAAGAAAACCATTCCAATCCATACGGGCACAGATCAATCGATAGCACAGAAACGTAAACTGATTTAGCGACGAAAGACATTACACCACCATTAGCTATAATAATAGCCAGTCTTGATGCTCTTCACGGATACGCAGCCAGATTTCATCATCCTGACATGACGATATTTCGACGAACCAACTGGCGGCCATCTTCAGATGAGATTTCAGGTGCACGATGACGCGGGAAGCGAGGTAACCTCACATACGACTGCTCCTTTATACTCCGAAACAGGCCGCTGCGCGTGCGCAAGAAGCAACGGGGCTGCTCTCCGGGAAGCGAAGAATTGCATCGTCGCCGGCAGTAGAGACTAACAAAAGCGCTGAATCGCAAGTTGCTGCGAGCCGAAAACCAGACCGTTGTTGTTTCATGTCTGTTAAAATACGACTCGATATCTTGCTTAAAGGAAAACGTTTATCTCCATAAATAATCTCATCGGATAGTCGTATTTCGATGGATTCCTTAAGTAAAGAGCCACAATAACGGAAAGCCTGTGCAACAGTTTGTGTCTCTTTAAATAATATATTAAGCCTTTCATTGAGAGAATGTTCAACGACGAAAGATTTTTCAGGCTGGAGCAAACGTGTGTGATGTTGATGTTCCATACATCTGTCATGAACCGTACGAATAATCTGTCCAACTATGCCTTTCCGCAATGACAAGGCAATATATACTCCAGGCTTCCAAATCATCTTCAACAGATTCAAGAAGAGCTCTAGTTTTGGCCAAAAGCAGAAGGACACTTTTAATATCGTGTTTTCTGAGGACTTGAAATTTTCGAAGAAACACTGCCTTCAAAGGGTAAAACGCAACTGATTGACAAACGTCCGTTGTTGACTTACGTAGTAGCCCAGAGTGAAAAGCACGAACAACCTGATGCTGAAAACAACCTTAAGATGATTCTGTTGCTCTCTCACATTATCAGAATCCGAAATAGCGTAAGCTCTCTTGCCCAGTGTACTTGAAGCACCCATGCGTTAGGGTGGGGGATTACAACTACTAGCATGGAGATCGCGGTCCGTATGCGAGGGCTTACGGTGTACAATGTGGTCCAAAGTCCCGTTTTCTTTTCTGCGTACTAAAACACTCAAAAAAGGTAACTGGTTATCTTTTACAATTTCCATCGAAAATTTGACGCGTAGATGAAGGCAATTCAAGTAATCTAAAACCCGATCAAGAGCTTTCATACCATCTGGCCAAAGGATAAAAAATATCATCCACCTGTCACAAAAAACATGTAGACTTAAAAGAAGAAGTCGTGGGTCCAGTATCTTCTATGGTAAGACAGGCAACAATAGGAGAAAGAAAAGCCTAAACAGTTAATACGTCGGAAAAAATCTTCGTAATCATTATAGCCAATCTTCCTGCCTTAGTTTGTTCAAAAACATACATTCCTGGAAATGGAAAAAAGAACACATTGACACCGGTGTGTCAGACCCACCATACTTGCTCCGGACACTGCGAGAGGGCTGTACAAGCAATGATCACACGCACGGCACAGCGGACACACCAGGAACCGCGGTGTTGGCCGTCGAATGGCGCTAGCTGCGCAGCATTTGTGCACCGCCGCCGTCAGTGTCAGCCATTTTGCCGTGGCAGACGGAGCTCCATCGCAATCTTTAACACTGGTAGCATGCCGCGACAGCGTGGACGTGAACCGTATGTGCAGTTGACGGACTTTGAGCGAGGGCGTATAGTGGGCATGCGGGAGGCCGGGTGGACGTACCGCCGAATTGCTCAACACGTGGGGCGTGAGGTCTCCACAGTACATCGATGTTGTCGCCAGTGGTCGGCGGAAGGTGCACGTGCCCGTCGACCTGGGACCGGACCGCAGCGACGCACGGATGCACGCCAAGACCACAGGATCCTACGCAGTGCCGTAGGGGACCGCACCGCCACTTCCCAGCAAATTAGGGACACTGTTGCTCCTGGGGTATCGGCGAGGACCATTCGCAACCGTCTCCATGAAGCTGGGCTACGGTCCCGCACACCGTTAGGCCGTCTTCCGCTCACGCCCCAACATCGTGCAGCCCGCCTCCAGTGGTGTCGCGACAGGCGTGAATGGAGGGACGATTGGAGACGTGTTGTCTTCAGCGATGAGAGTCGCTTCTGCCTTGGTGCCAATGATGGTCGTATGCGTGTTTGGCGCCGTGCAGGTGAGCGCCACAATCAGGACTGCATACGACCGAGGCACACAGGGCCAACACCCGGCATCATGGTGTGGGGAGCGATCTCCTACACTGGCCGAACACCACTGGTGATCGTCGAGGGGACACTGAATAGTGCACGGTACATCCAAACCGTCATCGAACCCATCGTTCTACCATTCCTAGACCGGCAAGGGAACTTGCTGTTCCAACAGGACAATGCACGTCCGCATGTATCCCGTGCCACCCAACGTGCTCTAGAAGGTGTAAGTCAACTACCCTGGCCAGCAAGATCTCCGGATCTGTCCCCCATTGAGCATGTTTGGGACTGGATGAAGCGTCGTCTCACGCGGTCTGCACGACCAGCACGAACGCTGGTCCAACTGAGGCGCCAGGTGGAAATGGCATGGCAAGCCGTTCCACAGGACTACATCCAGCATCTCTACGATCGTCTCCATGGGAGAATAGCAGCCTGCATTGCTGCGAAAGGTGGATATACACTGTACTACTGCCGACATTGTGCATGCTCTGTTGCCTGTGTCTAGGTGCCTGTGGTTCTGTCAGTGTGATCATGTGATGTATCTGACCCCAGGAATGTGTCAATAAAGTTTCCCCTTCCTGGGACGATGAATTCACGGTGTTCTTATTTCAATTTCCAGGAGTGTAGTAAGTAGGCTGTTTAGGTTTTTATGTTGGTAACGCCACGTAGCGCTCTGTATGAAAATCACTGACTGTGCTGTGTGCAGTCTACGGCTCGTTTGCATTGTTGGAATATTTGCTATTGTAGTGTTGGGCAGTTGGATGTGAACAGCGCGTAGCGTTGAGCAGTTGGAGGTGAGCCGTCAGCAGTGGTGGATGTGGGGAGAGAGATGGCGGAGTTTTGAGAGCGGATGATCTGGACGTGTGTCCATCAGAAAGAGTAAATTTGTAAAACTGGATGTCATGAAACACTATTAAGGTAAATACATTGTTTGTTCTCTATCAAAATCTTTCACTTGCTAAGTATGCCTATCAGTAACTAGTGCCTTCAGTAGTTAGTACTTTTTATTTAGCTGGCAGTATTGGCGCTCGCTGTATTGCAGTAGTTCGAGTAACTAAGATTTTTGTGAGGTAAGTGATTCATGAAAGGTATAGGTTATTGATAGTCAGGACCATTCTTTTGTAGGGATTATTGAAAGTCAGATTGCGTTGCGCTAAAGATTATTGTGTGTCAGTTTAGTGTTGATCAGAATAAGTAAAGAGAGAAATGTCTCAGTACGTTCAGTTTTGCTTAGCTGTTTGAAAATCAAATAACTTAAGAGGTTTATCAGCACACTCATTTAAAGATTTTCCAAAGGGGACGTATCAACATTGCGTCACCCCTTTCTCAATTTGTCAAGTCACAAATGTGTTTCCTTGATGTCGACATGAGGCATGTTCACAAAAACCATTCGTTTAAGTAACAAAAATATTATTCACAATGCTAAAAAATAGCCTGTTTTCTGTCGTCATCAAAGGTCAGTATTCAGACTTTAATGTTGCGAATTTTCAAAGACATCATTAACGGTATTGAAAAAAAAAACTTTTTCTAATTCGCAACATCGATATTTTCTAAATATCGACATTGTATCTCTAACCATCCCAGTAATCCTACCAGGGAAAAGGGACCTACAGTTTAACGTGGAGTCCAAACTAGGAATTCTGTCAGATCTTTACCTAATAAAGAAGTGAAACCATGGTTGAAACCAGTTGGAGTACTCCGTTGCCTCAGGCGGATTCAATCCCGCAACATTTACATTTCAGGGCACAAGTTTTACAGCTTGACCCCTAGCCTCGACTCCTTGATGACGATGCAGACTTTCAGTAACCATCCTTTAGGACTAAAGTGTCCATCTGGAATGAATAACACTGTCCGAAAATGAACAAATCAAAGTTATGAGCAAGTAGTACTGTGGGATAAGTCTGTCATTGGATAACAGAAGTTGTGAATCCTTGTTTATAATCTGAAATATATTGACATTATTTATGAAGTTACCAACATCCTGAGCAGGCACGGTGGCAAAACATTTGGTCGTACATCATAGAGGCAGGGTGGGGATGGGAGGCGAGTTGAAACTTTAGTAATACACTGAGGTGACTCGAATGAATGAGGAGCCATCAGTCAGCTTTCAGTCGGTTTCATTCAGCTATTGCATCAGGTAAAACATTTCACCATCTTTCGGGGTACATCTGGGCCAGCAATACTTCTTCTTCCAATAATCAGGTTGATAACTATATACGGGGTGTTTCAGAGCCTTACATCAACGGTCTAGCGGTGACAGGTAACGTCATGGCGAAGAGAAAAAGAAATAAACATGATCATATTTCTCTTTTATAATACCATCATACTTTTGCAATCGACTGAAGAATTTCACACTCACTAGTCCCAACATCATAAAAAAATACATGGATAAAATCGAAAATTTGGTGTACGATGGTTTCAAATTGGAATAAAAAGTATAAAATAACTTTCCCTAGCCCCCTGTAGATTCTTCATCATTTACAAGTTGTCTTAAAAAATTTTTTATTGTCAATTTGTATGAAAATACTTGTAACATTTTAAACAGAAAACACGCTGCAGCCGGCCAGAGTGGCCGAGTGGTTCTAGGCGCTTCAGTCTGGAACCGCGCGACCGCTACGGTCGCAGGTTCGAATCCTGCCTCGGACATTGATGAGAGTGATGTCCTTAGGTTAGTTAGGTTTAAGTAGTTCTAAGTTCTAGGGACTGATGACCTCAGATGTTAAGTCACATAATGCTCAGAGCCATTTGAGCCATTTGAACACGCTGCACACTAAACAGATAAAGGATTCACCTGATTGGTGTTATCTGCTGAGGGTGCTCCACGTTTTTAGTTTCATATTTTAGAAGTATTTTCGTTGGTATAACAAATTCAAAATTACAAAGTTTCAAGGCTATCTGTATGACGTTATGTATCTGATACGGAGTACTTACTGGAATTAAGGAAAACGTGGAAGGAAGGACCACCAATATAATTCTATTTTCATACAACCTGTGTATTTAACGATATATAAACTGTGTTTTAAACATAATCGAAGCATATAACCATAAAATTTCCCTTAACAAAATGAACAAATTTGCTCAATTCTTTTGACCTTAAACCTTAAGTTGAATAAGCTTTAAATTTTTGCACAAGAAATCTGAAGTTCTGTATTGCAAAACAGCAATCAATATGACAATGATTACAAGACGGCCGGACCTGCAACCCGTCCGTTATCGGGTGAAACAGCGGTGTTTACTACCGCGCTAGACACAGTCTTTCTTATTAAATGCCCTCCTGCAACACACGATAACTGTATAAGCACCATTGATAACAAGCGTGATTCAGTTACTCAAAAGAAATGACTTAATTTGAAAGCTGTATGTCGAAAGGTTCGGGTTAATATGTACACCTGTGCGTAAAGATTAAACAGATTAGCAAACAATAGGACAATGATAAGGCTTACTTCAAACCATCCAACCTCTTAATTTAAATCGGCAATCAAGGTCAGAGTGGATCCTAACCAGTCCCTTCTGTCAATTTTATTTTGATTAAATCCTTGGTGACAGTTGGCTGTTAATATTTTCAAAGTGAAACTGATTGTCAGTTATTATGACCGCTCTGAAGGAACGTCTTAAAATATTACTTGCGAACACTTATTACAAGAGAACTCAATCTGTGGAACCACAACTTCCAGCTAAAATGCACTACTAATGACCTGGTCTATCAAACAGGAAAAGAGGAACAGCTTAGTACAACAGTTTGTTCAGAGTATAATGATGCAGAAATGCAGTTACAATGAAAGAATTGAACAGGTTAACAGTTAAACCCACCCACAAGGTCCCTCGTTTATTTAACGGCAACCTGTGCCTTAGTACAATTGTTCCGGCTGTGTTTACGACCAAGAGCTGATTAATTAGAGCATTGGTGATCGGGTTCAAACAAGAAAGGAAAGGCAATATAATAGCGAGACAAATTTTCAAACGACTCCTAGTGTCTTAGTACGATACTACTGCCTATATATTTACGACCAATGAGCCGACCGAGTAAACTTCTGATGGTGGGGTACAAACCAGAAAATAATAAGGAGCAAGCGCTTCCATGGATGTACGGTGCGTAGCAGCGGCTACTGAGTGGTGCCGATGAAAGCCAGGTGTAAGAGGGCAGCCAGGCCACGAGCGGCCGTCCGACACGAATGTTGCCAACCAACGGACGGGGATGTCGGCCTGCTGCTTGCAGTCGACGCTGACCCCGGTGACCATGGAGGTAAGAATAAGGGGAGATGGCGCTACGTATCCCAGCCGTACTATGTTTTGAAGCCATGGGGGCGTGGCTCGCTGCCATGACACACTGACCAAAACATTGCCAGTGTGCTATAGCGCTGCGTGTATTACAGTCGCTAATTGCACCATATACGCATGTAACGTCATCAGATTGGTTGTTTCAAAGTTTTTGTTTAAAATAAAATCTCGTTAAGTCGAAATTCCGCGTTTCTTCTGATTAAAAATAGTTTTTAATTTAATATTACGAATAGCTAGCCTTCAATGTAAACGATACAAATTTGTTAATTCAGTAATAAACGTGTATCACAAACTAAATAATAGAAACTGAAAACTAAGTTAGCTATACCCTCCCTCCAAAGCCCCATAAATACATCTTGTTTGTCATACGTACTGGGACATTTCAGTTACGTTACACTACTGGGAAACACTTCATTACCACCAATATTTACTGAAATACGGTACATAGAATGGCAAATCTACACAGTGTCCTGTTTAGGCCTATACTTTAGGCCTGTTATATTTAGTGTTAGCTTTTAATTTGGTACATGATGAAGACAAAGTGAGTTACTCAACACTTCGATTGTCGACAATACGTACATATTATACTGAAACGTGAACTTGAAAACTAAGAATTTAATTATTTGAATTAACATACCTTTTGCAAATGTTTTGGGTGTGTAGGGAAAACTGATGGTACAGCATTTTCTCGGAGCCTTACTGTTTTAAGGGAAGTTCGGTCTATGTCCTCTTCTCGGAAGTGCTGAGAACATATAGTGCTCCATTTAGACGCACGCCAATTTTTCCTCCTCACGGCATTCTCCCACAGAGCTTTCCGACTTTCATTTTTAGGAAATCTAAAATCATTCAGGAGAAAAAACACGCTATAGTACAAGTACCGATGTAGCACACGTTCATTCACAATGAAGTTGTAAAATCACACTTAACGAGACAACTTACACATGAAATGTTATTCCCTTCGATTTCGCATCACAATCAAAACGATTCGTACATCCGAACACCACACAAGTCACCACAATAGCGCAAAATCCTTCCAAAAGCGAGCGACAAGCCTATGCACACAAGCTTACAGCAGCAATGTTTTGGTCGGCTTGAGATGGCTACCCTCAGCTTCACATAGCTTCACAGCTGTGACGTCACGGCGTCTCCCTCTATTCTTACCTCCATGCCGGTGACGCACTCCGCCATCTTCGCTATGCACAGGCCCTCCTTGGGCAGCTCGTAGCTTCGACGGCTCGGACATCGTCACCACCACTTGTCGAGACGTTACCGCCAATCCACAACTTCGTGCCCCCTTGCCGGGCCAGCGAACCCCGTATATACATCGGCAAGCAAAGATCTTCTACGTACACAACCCACAGATACCGAACTCTTCCTCACAGATATTGGCAAAGGGGCTGCAGGAGGGATAGTCGATACTACTCGTGAGCCAGTGGCGCCAGACGGAACAAATTCAATGGTGCCACGGCTAAGTATTTGCAGAGGCTATAGGATATAATTTTACATTCTAGTCCGATCTGATAACGTAGCAAAATAATAATTAATTCCTGTTTAAATGTACTTAGTCAGTACCTGAAGAAGTGGAGTCACTAAAATGTGTCTCTTTTGCGTCTACAACTCAGACACTAATCATTCAACATCAATGGCGATGAGACTGCGTTACGATAAATCAAAATGAATCTCGGTACCTGCACTGTAGCACAGCCTTCAGTTTTCGAGACATGACACACTTTCGTGGCTAAAAGCTAAGATACTGCAGACACGGGCGGCTGGAAACGCACTGTTTGCACAGGCGGAAGCGACTCTTAAAACACGGAGCATCGCTCGGGAAGAGGCAGCGCCCGGAGTCTTCTGCTTCATCCAACAGGCGACGCTTTCAGGCTTCGCAGCTGGCCGAAACGAGAGGCTACAAAGTAACACGGCGAGCAGAAGGCCAGCAGACAGCCTGGAGGGCTGCCGTCGCTGCCGATGGGCGAGGCCTGGCTTTTCCAAGATCTGGATTGTGTGAGGTACAAGCACAACGCGTACTCAGCGGCCGAATATTCATTTCACGGCCGAAGGTTAAAATACGAATTATTATGGCTAAAAGTTAAGTAAGTATACCAAATGAAAGACACAAATGAGACGAGAATGTGCGTCCAAACGCCCTATTCATAGACAAAATATTATTAAGCGATTTCAACAAACTAAGCGTCCACAGATAATCACTGAACAGCTCTGTCGGAATACAGTTCCAGTATTTTAATAAATCTAAATATGTATTTTGAATTATACACTACTGGCCCTTAAAACTCCTACACCACGAAGATGTCGTGCTACAGAGGTGAAATTTAACCGTCAGGAAGAAGATGCTGTGTATGCAAATGATTAGCTTTTCAGAGCATTCGCAGAAGGTTGGCGCCGGTGGCGACACTTACAACGTGCTGACATGAGGAAAGCTTCCAATCGATTTCTCATACACAAACAGCAGTTGACCGGCGTTGCCTGGTGAAACGTTTTTGTGATGCCTCGTGTAAGGAGGAGAAATGCGTACCATCACGTTTCCGTCTTTGAGAAAGGTCAGATTGTAGCCTATCGCGATTGCGGTTTATCGTATCGCGACATTGTTGCTCGCGATGGTCGAGATCAATGACTATTGGCAAAATATGGAATCGGTGGGTTCAGGATGGTAATATGGAACGCCGTGCTGGATCCCAACGGCCTCGTATCACTAGCAGTCGGGATGACAGGCATTTTATCCGCTCGGCTGTAACGGATCGTGCAGCCACGTCTCGATCCATGAGTCAACAGATTGGGACGTTTGTAAGACAACAACCATCTGCACGAACAGTTCGACGACGTTTGCAGCAGCATGGACTATCAACTCGGAGACCATGGCTGCGGTTACCCTTGACGTTGCACCACAGAAAGAAGTTCCTGTGATGGTGTACTCAACGACGAATTTGGGTGCACGAATGGCAAAACGTCATGTTTCCGGATGAATCCACGTTCTGTTTACATCATCATGATGGTCGCATCCGTGTTTGACGAGATCGCGGTGAACATGTATTGGAAGCCTGTATTCGTCATCGCCATACTGTCGTATCACCCGGCGTGATCGTATGGGGTGCCATTGGTTACACGTCTCGGTCACCTCTTGTTCGCATTGACGGCGCTTTGCACAGTGAACGTTACATTTCAGTTGTGTTACGACCCGTGGCTCTACGCTTCATTCGATCCCTGCGAAACCCTACATTTCAGCAGGGTAATGCACTACCGCGTGTTACAGGTCCTGTACGGGGCTTTCTGGATACAGAAAATGTTCGACTGCTGCCCTGGCCAGCACATTCTCCAGATCTCTCACCAATTGTAAACATCTGGTCAATGGTGGCCTAGAAACTGGCTCGTCACAATACGCCAGTCACTACTCTTGATGAACTGTGGTATCGCGTTGAGGCTACATGGGCATCTGTACCTGTACACGCGAGCGAACCTCTGATTCAATGCCCAGGCGAATCAAGGCCGTTATTACGGCCAGAGGTGGTTGTTCTGGGTACTGATTTCTCAGGATCTATGCACCCAAACTGCGTGAAAATGTAATCACATGTCAGTTCTAGTATAATATATTTGTCCAATGAATACCCGTTTATCATCTGCATTTCTTCTTGGTGTAGCAATTTTAATGGCCAGTAGTGTATGCCAGGATGTCATTCTCAATGGAGAGAAGTCTTCCGAAGAAAGAGTGATTTCAGGTGTGCCGCAGGGGAGTGTCGTAGGATCGTTGCTTTTCACAATATATATAAATGACCTTGTGGATAGCATCGGAAGTTCACTGAGGCTTTTTGCGGATGATGCTGTAGTCTATCGAGAGGTTGTAACAATCGAAAATTGTACTGAGATGCAGGAGGACCTGCAACGAATTGACGCATGGTGCAGGGAATGGCGATTGAATATCAATGTAGACAAGTGTAATGTGCTGCGATTACACAGAATGAAATATCCTTTATCATTTAGCTACAATATAGCAGGTCAGCAACTGGAAGCACTTAATTCCATAAGTTATCTGGGAGTAGGCATTAGGAGTGATATAAAATGGAATGACCATATATATAATTAATCGTCGGTAAAGCAGATACCAGATTGAGATTCATTGGAAGAATCCTGAGGAAATGCAGTCCGAAAACGAAGGAAGTAGGTTACACTACACTTGTTCGCCCACTGATTGAATACTGCTCACTAGTGTGGGATCCTTACCAGATGTAGTTGATAGAAGAGATAGAGAAGATCCAACGGAGAGCAGCGCGCTTCGTTACAGGACCATTTAGTAATCGCGAAAGCGATACGGAGATGATAGATAAACTCCAGTGGAAGACCATGCAAGAGAGACGCTCAGTAGCTCGGTACGGGCTTTTGTTGAAGTTTCGAGAACATACCTTCACCGAGGACTCAAGCAGTATTTTGCTCCCTCCTACGTGTATCTCGCGAAGAGACCATGAAGATAAAATCGGAGAGATTAGAGCCCACACAGAGGCATACCGAAAATCTTTCTTTCCACGAACAATACCAGACTGGAATAGAAGGGAGAACCGATAGAGGTACTCAAGGTACCCTCCGCCACACACCGTCAGGTGGCTTGTGGAGTATGGATGTAGATGTAGATGTAGAATGTTCATTCCGAGAACTAAAAATATATTTTAAATTAAAATAATTTGCAAATCAGTAAACGTAATGGCAGTCGAGAAAGTGCACTACAGTAGCTATCTATAGTCATGCTAACTGCTGAATTCTCGTTGTCAGCTTTTGTTCCGTCTCACTGTCTCTGCATAGCTGTACCATGGGAAGCAAGGAGAGGATGATGGTGGCCGGCATTAACTGGGACTTTTATTCACAAACAAAGTACTACTTAACTTAAGCCTCCATGTGCTGTGGTACAAGCTCACCTATGTAGTCCACTTAAGCCTCACTGCCGGTGAAGTAGTAATCGTCTGTGTACGCTGTAAGGTTGCTGTATGCTGCCTGTCTCTGCGCCGGAGGCTAAGTCTGCGGCTCTATCTCGGTGACACGCTGGAACTCAGTAGGTGCAACTGGCTCGGACTAACTCCAACTAATTGGCCATCAGGTCCGCGGCCGCTATCCAAATAGTGGCAGCCGAGGGGGCATTGGCAGCGCGTTTCCTGCGAGTCTGTTTTTGGCTTCTGCCAATCTTCTTGTAACCTCTACGCCGAGTGGTGTGCTGACGCCATCTTACGCCAGCACTCTAATTCCACTAAGTTTATTGATATCTAATAGCAAATAAGAGAAACGAACTATCTGACTGATTAAAATGTAGGTAACTCAGAAATTAAGAACCCGAGTTATAATCTGATCCTACAAGGAAGCTAGTGAAATTATGATCCAAACTGACACGTAATATGTGCGATAACAATCAGATAAATGTATATTTGAGATTTTCTCAACGACTGTTCGCACAGCTGCCATATTGACACTGGAAGATGAGCTTTGAAAAAAAAATGGTTCAAATGTCTCTGAGCACTATGGGACTTAACATCTCAGGTCATCAGTCCCCTAGACTTAGAGCTACTTAAACCTAACTAACCTAAGGACATCACACACATCCATGCCCGAGCACGATTCGAACCTGTAACCGTAGCAGCAGCGCGGTTTCGGACTGAAGCTCCTAGAACCTTTCGGCCACATCGGCCGGCCGATCTGCTCTGAACGAAGGCAGCTGTAGGTTTCTATGAGCGGTGAATCGGTCGCAGCTTCAAGTGACAGAAATATTCGGTCTACAGTTTTGTAGACATAAAACTTCGCGGCCGAAGTTCTGAAGGCTGATGGACTCTTGTGCAGTGTCGGAATGGGACTTATAAAAGTTTAGAATGTTGGTATCGTGGGCCCTAACTGCGAGCCAAACCGTTGTCACTTGCACAATTTTACATCAGATAGCTGGTGAACTTTATCTTTTGAAATCTGGCTTAGGCTTGCAAAATGTTTCAGAGTTGCTCACTGAACAGTACCGCGGTGTGCTCCACTTGGCACTTCCGTAATTCGAGTGCCTCTATGTGTTGTTGTGTTACTTTCACGATCTTAATCATTTAAGGGGGGGTAGGACGTCGAACTAGCCGACTTGGAGCAGGAGAGGCACCACAGGACATTTTAATTTCCACTGTCTATACTTTTACAAATAAATTCATAAATCTTTGTCAGCATGACCAGGAAGGGTTCAGGATTCCCGCTCATAGCAGTGGAAGTTCAAAAATATAACAAATTATTTAATTAATGAAAAAATGAATGAGCTGTTACATTTTAAACTTCATGTTTAGAAAAAAACTCAAATTTTATGGTTAATTATCTCAATTTTTAGCACAGTTTTTAATAGATTTGGAAAATTCTAGGGTTTCATACACCTGTAAGTATGGTTTGTACGCTGTGCAAAATTCATGGAGGAATCTCTCTTACTTGTGAAGAAAAGTGTACCTATAGCAACAAATGCAGCCAATAGTAAGTGAAAAAATGATGAAATTTCACACGCAAAAAAAAATTATTTTGTTATACTTTTGAACTTACATTGCTATGAGTTTGAATTCTGAATACTTCCCGGTCGTGTTGACAAAATTTTAGGAATTTATTTGTAAAAGTAAAGACAGTGGAAATTAAAATGTCGTGTGGTGGCTCTCCTGCTCCAAGTCGGCCCGTTTGACGTACTAACCCCCTTAAAAACCATTTATTTTTATTTTTAAACGATTACTAACTGCTTGTAATTAGAAATTATTAAGAAGTTAGCAGAACTATTTTCATGGTAATGCGACAGCTGTGTAACTGTCCCGTGTACACTAACATAGGCTAAGAACATTAAATGAGTACGCATCTAATAAATATGTTAGCTAGGCACAACTTTATAGTAGGAACTGGAGCCAAGTGCATCACATGCTCCAGATATTGACTGTATCATCGCCTTTCCCGCCTGACAGACATCAGATAAATATTTATACTTTCTTTTAATTCAATGCATTCATGCCTTTGTTAAGTATCTATCAATATGTGCATAGCTTTTGTTCCGTTTCCAGTTTCCAGAGGAGTTTACGAGATCGTGTCAAGGCGGTATCGTAGATCTCTATTGAGGCGGCAGGTAGCCGCCATGATTTAGCCGATGACTAGTGACAACAAGGAGATAGGATCCGTATTTTCAAGTGTCTCCCTACACTTCATTGCAATAATAAAAAAATCAATCACATCAAAAGATTTACTAATTTAACTGTAATTAATCCTGGGAAGTTTTTTAATCTACATTAATTAGCCGGCCGGTGTGGCCGAGCGGTTGCAGGCGCTTCAGTCCGGAACCGCGCGACCGCTACGGTCGCAGGTTGAATCCTGCCTCGGGTATGGATGTGTGTAGCGTCCTTAGGTTAGTTAGGTTTAAGTAGTTCTAAGTTGTAGGGGACTGATGACCTCAGAAATTAAGTCCCATAGTGCTCAGAGCCATTTGAACCATTTTTACATTAACTGCTGGTTGACAGCAGACACGGTCCGTTCACCCAAAATATTCGAAGGGAAGTTATCAATGCATTGAACACAAATAAATAAGTATAGGAGACAGATTAGCAGAAAAGAAATACAAGGCAACTCATTGTTTTTATATTTAAACAGTATTGAAAATAATTCAGATCACCGAACCTGAGAATGTTGGAATTATTCGAAGTGAAATTACTAAAGAAAATGAATGCAAATATTATACACACATAACAATTCTGTCTTAATACTTACAAAGTATTGTTCCACAAGTGATAACATCGGTTCTCCCTCAGATGACCCAAGTCAAGCGCTGTAGGGCTTGGCTAGCACCGGAATGGATCACCGTCCGAGTCTGCCGGCCGCTGCTGCCAAGCGGATTGCTCTCTGCCCTTGTGAGGCCAGTTGGGGACCTACTTGAGTGGCAGGTAGCGGCCCCTGTCTCGTAAACCGACAACGGCCGGGGCAGCGGTGTGCCCCTCCATACCCGCATCCGGTGACGCCTATCGTCTGAGGATGACACGGCGGTCGGTCGGCGCCGTTGGGCCTTCCGAGGCCTGTTCGGATGGTGTTTACTTAATTTTCAGTTCCACAGATGAAACCTGTTAACCCTAATCTTCTAATTGTCATACGAACCTGCATATGTACGAAAAGTCAAAGCGTTAAAAGAGCTAATATTTTTACGAAATAAGATATGAAGATTACTGCGAAATAGTTGCATATATGTGACACTTCATTGAGTTTCCTAGAATTTCGATGCTGATGAATTAAATAAACGCCCCAATAAGCACCAATACGCATTTCAATAAAAAAAGTCTCAAGCTTTCATAACTTACCTTTTACGCGTGGCAGCTGGATGCTATGAGCGTGTTGGAAACACATTCGTTTTACGATCCACATTGTCGCTCGTTATTGTTTCATCACTAACAGCTCTGCTGAAGTACGTAAAAGTTTGGAAAACAATTATTTGAAATGATCCTGGTGTCTATAGTTCGTAAATGAGAGCCGTTATTTGAAGTAAAATAACTTTTACATAACGTATTATACAATCATATATCAATGGAGAAGAAGCCCTTCACTCTCTGCTCTTAAAGCTTCATTAAACGTGTTAGGAAGTCTTGTGAAGCTATTTATCTCTGAGAAATTAGGACATTTAGATCAAGGAAGCAGCACGAGAAGGTATTAAAGTTCTTCGTCCATGTTCGTATTTGCTCCCCTAACAGGAGACCTGTAACAAGAAGTTTTCAATGAAAATTGACTAAAGCAGACATCAACAGTTCCACTCGATACACGGATCTGCATGGACAACACACGATAACAAATAAAATTTTCCAGTCCACACATGGAAGTTGAAATTTAAATCATTTAGTATTTGATGCTGGATCCATCACTATAAAATCAGTTTCGCAGCATTGGCAATACGGAGTGACCTCACAGTGAAAGTCCGGGGCAGTACGTAAAATTTTTGAGTTCACGCTCCGGACAATACTTCATATGAGACACAGCTGTTCGTAACATATGCCACACTGAATTTATCTAGTGAGGCCGGCAGTAGAGAGTTATCGCTGAAAAAAATTACTCTTGACAATTTCCGCCACAATCGCGACAGAGATATGATAATATTTTGAAGGTGAGGCATCATTTTCTGGTGACGGGAGGAAAAGGTGATCATCTCCACAAAATTGTATCACCATTTATGAAGACGTATCGATTTCGCGCACAGGGTTGCTTGAGAAAATTATCATAAAATCGATGTATTTTGACTATTGACTGTATAAGGCTCAAAATTTGCAGAACCTCAATATATGAACTACCGCACACTGCGTTATAAAAGGTAGACTTTTTTATAATATTTCTGGTACTTAATTTATTAAGATTTTTGTGAAATAGGATAATTATTAAAAAAGGAAATACATTTGGAAATAACATAAATATTCAAAATAAAGTTCTGGGTGTGTGTTTGAATTAAGGAGACGTTTAGCAACCAAATTTCAGCCTTGTGGATACCGTTTGCTGCGCCTGAAAATCATCCGTTAATTGTTCGTCAAATACAAGTTAATAAAACAAAAACTATGAAATTATGGATTTACGACGTGGGCACTGTTCTCTGTATAATGATTAAAAAATTAACTTTTTATTGAACACAACATTCCGTAGGCCGATGTCAGAGTGATCTCTCGTTCAAGATAGCGCTCACGGCTATCATCCTTGTGCGAATAGCACAGGAAAAGCCTTAGGGGCTAAATGTTGGCTTATTCGTGAAATATAGATATTCGTATTACAGGTTTGAGTTGCAGTCTCTCAAATAGAATTTCAGTTTTAATATTAATGTAACTTTCTTGTCTTTCATGGTGACGTTTTAATATTAATGTAACTTTGCTTGACTTTTATGGTGACTTCCTTTCTAGTGATTTTTGCAAAGCCTCGAAGGAATAATGGCTCGCGTAATTAATAGATTTAAAACGTTATTTTGTTACTGACAATCGCTGGACAAGCAAACATCAAACTTTGATATTTAAAAGATACAGGCAAATTGTCTGAAACGACACATATTATAATACGATACCGCTAATAAAATGTTGGTTAACGGGCATAATCCTTCGGCAATTATTGCTGCGAAATATTACTACACAAACACAAATTGTTTTATGACAGAAGCAATTAGGTACGGTACACAGTCATTTCAAATAAAACACCGATACTTTTGACGACTTACTTTGTCAACTAAGTAAGTGTACAATGTCTGGTAGATTAAGCCAAGACCTTACTCTCAGAACTCTAACAGACAGAACAGAAGAATAATAATTGAAAGTTTTTGTCTTTTGTTTTAGAAAAAAAAGTAGATGAGATATTATCTCTTACGCCTATCACATTTATGTAAATTAATACCTTGCCCTTACTCTGCACATTTATTCCATATCGAATTTTCTTTTCTCTTAAAAGATCTATTACAGGGCGAGTCAGAAAATTACACTTCCTTAACATTTCTAAAATGTCAACAGAAGCAATTTTGCAAACTGTTAATCATTTTTACGCACATGCCAGATTTCTGTCACCCTGACAGATTAGATAAGTGACGATGTCCTTCATATTTCACTCAGATTATTTACAGGCTTTACATTTGTTTACGGAGGTAGATCGTAGGATTATTTCAATGCACACCATGACTGCATGTTGAGGGTTAAGGACAGGGCAGTCCGACAACTGGAACATAAAATAAATCGGTTTCAAGATAAGTGCGTGAATGACAATTCTTTATCAACAAAGTAAAGGACGTAGCAAAAAAGAAGAATGCTTTTTGGAAACAAGTATGCGCGAAGAAACATCGATATCATACCTGCTCACCTAGCTTCTGCCATCGCTTATTCGGAAACGAGAAATTCCAGTTACATCATGAGAAAAATATAGAAAGTCAGTAATAATAAAATAGAAAAATGTATTGACCTGGAATATGTAGGAACAATAATAAGCTTGCAAGCAGTTGCGCTTCAGATATGACTGAACAACATTCCTGCACGAAGTCATGCGACGCCTGCGCAGTATCAACATCCTCGTCACTCAGCCCTCATCTTAGTTCAGCTCAGGTCGAACATAATTTTATTTTTAGATGAAGGTTACTATCACAGTTCGAAACTGCACATCTCTCTCTGGGTTTCCAGTACACGGACACCGTGCAAGACGACCCAATCAGTCCGATCTACCTCATGTTAGCTTATACGTTCGAAGTTAATATTCGGACAGGACCTGATTCTTAAAGCCTCATCAGCTGGAATATTCTGCAGATATAAAAAAAGTTCCTCTTTCCCTGGTTCGCTACTGTGTTACAGAAATCTAAAGGAAACTGAAACGGATTGATGGTCTCTAGGCCTTAAAACTAACTGGAAGACATCTTTGAACTCTTAAAGTGTTATGTATAAACCAACTGCCACTCACCTTCGTCAGCCATGGCGGATCACTTTGGTTGCAACCGGGGAACAGAGACCAGCACCAGGAAGTGACGACTGTTTTCGCTGCCGTTCTGCTACCCAGGAGCGACTGATTACAAGGACAAGTTATTGACTTCTATTTATACACGACGCCACAACTCGTCTCTTGGAAGTGGAGGAAGTTCTTATGAAGATACGAGTCGTGATACATGATATGTTTTACTTATGTGAGTATTTGAGTGATATGTAGAGAGCCATAGGTATCTGACCGTTCTGGGTGCTGAAAATTTGGTGAGACTTACTATTTCTACTTTGCGATCGGTACATCAGCTGTTCGATGGCAAAATCAAAACAGACACCTTATGAAAATAATCTAGGGGATTTATCAACGTCTTTGAATTGGTTTGACTGTGCTCCTATCCACAAACTATGGACTGATGTATCGTGACAGAAAGAAAATCAGTCTGCAGTCGTGTGTCAGCTGTGTCGAAACTTTGCGGCACATTAAAACTGTGTACTGGACCGGATTTCGAACTGCAAACCTTCCCTTTCACGGGAAAATATCCTTAACTACTGATCTATATAAGTGAGATTCAAGACCTTCCAATCCAGCTGCAATTCTGTTAATACATTTCCCTGCTGCAGAAGCGGCAGTTAAGCTCTCCTGGATACCTTACAGGAATACAACTCTCGGAAGAAAGGAAAATGTGAAGAAGTGCTAAGTCTGCCTTGCAAGCTGCAAAATCATATTTACTCACAGTAGTGCTGAAAACGTTTTTCGATTACATTGAACATGTCTGAGGGTAGCTATGAACCACTGCAACACCATACAGGTGACATGCAACAAACGTCTGGTTTGCACTAAGTAGGCCTATACTGCAGCACTGGGTGTGCAAGTGATTACTACTTGAGCGGAATCACACAAGTCAGGATGACATGGTGCATTCTACACGACTGGCCATTAATACTGCTACACCACGAAGATGTGCTACAGACGCGAAATTTAACCGACAGGAAGAAGACGCTGTGATATGCAAATGATTAGTTTTTCAGAGCATTCACACAAGGTTGGCTCCGGTGGTATCACATATATAACGTGCTGGCATGAGAAAAGTTTCCAACCGATTTCTCATACACAAACAGCAGTTGACAGGCGTTGCCTTCTGAAACGTTGTTGTGATGCCTCGTGTAAGGAGGAGAAATGCGTACCATCACGTTTCCGACTTTGATAAAGGTCGGATTGTAGCCTATCGCGATTGCGGTTTATCGTATCGCTAGACTGCTGCTCGCCATGGTCGAGATCCAATGACTGTTAGCAGAATATGGAATCGATGCGTTCTGGAGGGTAATACGGAATGCCGTGCTGGATCCCAACGGCCTCGTATCACTAGCAGTCGAGATAACAGGCATCTTATCCGCATGGCTTTAACGGATCGTGCAGCCACGTGTCGATCCCTGAGTCAACAGATGGGGACGTTTGCAAGACAACAACCATCTGCACGAACAGTTCGACGACGTTTGCAGCAGCATGGACTATCATCTCGGAGACCATGGCTGCGGTTACCCGTGACGCAACATCACAGACAGGAGCGCCTGCGATGGTGTACTCAACGACGAACCTGGGTGCACGAATGGCAAAACGTCATTTTTTCGGATGAGTCCAGGTTCTGTTTACAGCATCATCATGGTCGCATCCGTGTTTGGCGACATCACGGTGAATACACATTGGAAGCGTGTATTCGTCATCGCCATACTGGCGTATCAGCCGGCGTGATGGTATGGGGTGCCATTGGTTACACGTCTCGGTCACCTCTTGTTCGCATTGACGGCACTTTGAACAGTGGACGTTACATTTCAGATGTGTTACGACCCGTGGCTCTACGCTTCATTCGATCCCTGCGAAGCCCTACATTTCAGCAGGGTAATGCACTACCGCGTGTTACAGGTCCTGTACGGGGCTTTCTGGATACAGAAAATGTTCGACTGCTGCCCTGGCCAGCACATTCTCCAGATCTCTCACCAACTGAAAACGTCTGGTCAATGGTGTCCGAGCAACCGGCTCGTCACAATACGCCAGTCACCACTCTTGATTGTGGTATCGTGTTGAAGCTGCATGGGCAGCTGTACCTGTACACGCCGTCCAAGCTCTGTTTTTACTCAATGCCCAGGCGTATCAAGGCCGTTATTACGCCCAGAGGTGGTTGTTCTGGGAACTGATTTCTCACCCAAATTGCGTGAAAATGTAATCACATATCACTTCTAGTATAATATATTTGTCCAATGAATACCCGTTACCATTTGCATTTCTTCTTGATGTTGCAATTTTAATGGCCAGTGGTGTACATCCCGCGTGTAAGGAAAGGCTGCGCAGTGGGTTTCTTATCCGTAAACTGCATTTCAGCTTTGGTTGCCTGTGAGAAGAGCATGCAGCGTGAGGAAGAGAAACGTCTACGGACATGCATGAACGGCAACAGGCAGAATCCATATTCCTGGATTTCCGGATAGTGATTGTCACGGATCCCCACTATAGAAAGTTAACGAAGGTCGGGGCACGAGGAACAGATTCCTAGATATGTGAATGGCATGAAAACTTCTTAAGTAATGGAACACAGTAAGTCATCCTCGATGGTGAGCATTCGTCACAGATAAGTATTCTATCAGGAATGCTCCAGGAAAAAGCTTGTAGGACTAGACTTGTTATCTATAAACTTAATTGTCTGACGGACATGGTGGTCACAAAGCTCCGGGTATTTGCTGATGACGCTGTAGTATACGGCAAAGTACCGTCGTTGAGTGACTCTAGGTGAATGCAGTATGAGTGGACAAATATCTATTTGATTTGACAAAAAACAGCTTACTGTAAATGTAGAAAAATGTGCATTCATGCACATGAGAAGGTAAACCAATCCTGTAAGGTTCTATTACAGCTTTATGCTGCTTGACAAAGCACGTCGATTTAATTTTTAGGTGTGACGTTCCAATGCGATATGAAATCGAACGAGCAAGTAAGGATGGTAGCAGAGAAGGCGAATGCCGGTCAGCTTCGGTTCACTGCGAGAGTTTTATGAGATAGGAGATAGCATAAATTTCCTTCACGTCATTGGTCACAAATTTGTATGTCATCAGACTAAGAGTTTCAGCCTGTAATGACCATCTTCAGATCTGTTTTATAAAAACATGTCCTAGCATACTGGAGCATATTAGGACATGTTTTTATAAACAGATCTGAAGATGGTCATTATAGACAGAAAAGTTCATCCGATGACATAAATATTTGTGACCATAGACGGGAATTAAAGGAAATTAATCCTATTTTCGGGTCACTGTTCAATTCACTACCAGGTCCCAGGTTGTGAAAGGAGACAGCTTAGAGAACACCTGTGCGACCCATTCTTGAGTACTGGATTCCCAACAAGTCGGATTAAAGGAAGACATCAAAGGAATTCAGAATCATGCTGGTAGCTTTCCTGCCAGTAGATTCTAGCAACATTCAAGCATTACTGAGACGCATCGTGAACTCAAATGGGAATCCCTGGAGGGAACGAGAAAAATGCTGTTGAGGAAATTTAGAGAACAGAAATTTGCAGCTGGTGCAGAACATCTGTACTGCCGCCAAAGTACGTTTCGCGTAAGGATCGTGAAGACAAGGGAATTAGGGGTCATATGGAGATATATAGATAGTATTTTTTCCTCGCACAGTTTGCGAGTGGGACTGGAAACGAAATGACCAGTAGTGGTACATGGTACACTCCTCCACACCACATGTTAGCGGGGGATGTTTGTGCATGCAGATGCAGAAGATGAGGGAGGCAGGATGGACAATCATCACTACAGTTTGTCGTTATGAGATTTTGTTGCCCACGTAAGCGGAATTCCACGACTGTAGCTCTAATACGGAATCTGTGGATTCATGAGAGCCATAACGCTTTAAAGGAACTCTAAACGACTAGTACCCGAAAGGAAAAGTGTAAGAGTATTGTTCGGCAGGCCTTGCATTACCATACTACCACATCATGTACTTTCATCAGGAAAGAAGCTTCTTTGCAGCAAGACATATAGCCACACGGAAAGTGTAACCAAGTTTGGAGCACAACTTACAGTCAGCAAGGAGACCATTAACTGTGATTTCTCTTGACGTGACAGCTGAAACAGGTGCGCTGACAATGATTCGCCCAGCAACACGCTGGACAGAGGAGTGGCACCACGTCGCCTCTTTACGGTGGACTTCGGTGCATAACATAATCACCTCTGGTCCACGTATCCACAAGTTTAAACAGTAGGCGTTATATTCCTGACGTTTTTATGACGGTAGCTGCAACCTATGTTTGAGGTCTCCGTGAGGTTACCTTGCAATAAGATAACGGGAAACGTAAGTTGCCTGTGCTATCCTGAACCTTAGTATTCCATGATGGGGGTGGTGCACGCTATAAGAAGAGAAATGTGCCCAGGTAACCAATAACAATACTACTTTTTTTTTACGGACACGGAGAGTAAACCATAACGTTAGGATCTGAGAAACAATTAACTAGAATGAAGCTGACTGATTGTCCTGATTTAATCACAACTGGACACCTCGATAACAGTTCTTGCAGTACACAGTCTGTCACTGTAAGGAAACACTCCCATAGGCCAGATCTGTATCCTCTACACTATTGACTTCTCGGTTAGGTCTGGAACGCACTGCACTCTGAAGGATGGCACCCAGTGAATCGTCAACGAAGAAAACCGAGGTCGAGGTGGGAACTGGAACTCAGACACCCATAGACTGATTGGCAGACTGCTGACAAGTGTCCAAGCTGACCAGTGAAGAAATACTGGGAGGTCAAGGCTGTATCACGTGGCCTGCAGAGGCGATCTATCAACGGCATCAGCAGCGTTAGGCAAGGCAAAAAGGCAAGAAAGCCAAAGTAAACAGTCAATAATGATGAGAGAACAGCAGTAGGAGGAGAGCAACCACGGACACCTATGAAGGGTACATCAATGCAGAAAGGAAGGCTACCTGGCTATGCACTGGACAAAGGCAACGAATTTCCAGAGATAAAATAGTGATGGAATGTTTACCCTCCTTTTCACTTGAGTATTTCTCGATGTGGGTGATGCATGCTAAAAGATGTACCCAATAACAATAGAGCTTTATTACTGACACAGAGAATATGCCGTAATCTTAGTGTCTGAATAACTACTGAAGAAATTCTGAAGAAAGCAACTGAAAGATAGCACCGATTTGATGAGAACTGGACTACTCGATAGCAGTTCTTGCAGGTACAGTTTGAGATATAAGGCTGTCATAATAAGAAAACACTGCCGTAGGCCATGTCTGTACCTTCTACGCTATCGATATATTAGTTTTTACGGGCATGCATTGCATTCTGACAAACGGCACTTGGTGAATCGACGATCGTGAAAGTCTGGATCGAGACGGAACTGGAAATAGCACACTCGCAGACAGATTGGCAAGCTGGTGGACTGCGTTTTGTGAAGCTGCCCAGTGGAGGAATGCCGGTAAGTAGGGCGCGTATCAGGTGCTTCGCAGAGGTGGGGGTAGTACCGGCTACAGCGCCGCTGCGGTGGCCCCAAATACCACAGCGGCTGACGCAGGTAAGATGACCTGCAGTCGATTTGTAGGCGCCTTGACATGGCGACAACCTGTGGTTCTCTGTTCTATGGTTGGTGGCTGGATCGAAAGTGGATACTACATGACCCACTTCCATACAGGGTGTGTTCACTGTCGCCCTGAATAGCACGTTCACTCGCCCATGAAAACATTTGTTCCTGGCACACCACCACTCACTAGCCATTACATTTGATGAACTTTGGCGTTTAATTGAAGCAACATGAACTGTTATACCTGTATCTGCCATCCATGCTCAGTCTGACGCGATTCACAGCCGGATCGGAGCGGTTGTTGCTACCGAAGGATGCACCATTGTGTAACGAATTTCGGCCGTGTATACCCCCATATCAGGTACAAATTCTGTAATGTATTCTTCGTACTAAACCTCACGCGCACGTTAAGAAAAATTTCGTTATTTGCTATGTCCTGCTACTGCAATTATTCATGTTTCCCGAGAGATATGAGACAGAGATATTTTGGTTGGTTGATTTGGGGGAATAGTTGTGTAATTGGTCATTTTAGACGAGGAACAAGCTCGTCTTGGGTAAGAATTGGTAAGGAACCAACTCGGCATATGCTATTATCGATTTCGAGATACTATTGAAAACATAAATCTGGATGGCTGGAGAAAGGTTTGAATGCAAGTGCACTGTCTTGCACCAGGTCAGATCGCTCCGTATCCCTGTTGCACCTGCAAGTAAAACGCAACGAAAATTAGAGTAAACCGTCTCGTCGAGTCATTAGAGGTGGAGGATAAGCTCTGAACAAGGAAGGTTAATAATGGAAATAGTTTGTGTCCTTTTTCAAAAGTATTAAGCGATGTATGGGAATCACTGAAAACATAAATCTCGTAGGCCGCAGAAGGATTTGATCCACCGCCCAGTTGTATGTGAGTGAAGTATGCTAACGAGTGCACCACCTATCTCGGTGGTTGCAAGTACACTGTCTGACAAGAAAAGTGAAGGACGCATAAAGAATGGTGGGACGCCAAGGTAGTGGGTGTGTAAATCATTATTGCGTTGCAATTCTTTGGGACAGGTAGAACGGCCACATGACTAGATTAGTTTTATTCGTGTGCACAGTTGTTACTAGAACTTCAAGGGTACGTAAAGGGTGTAAACAGCATCGGATGTTGAGTTATCACTGTAAATTACATAAATGTCGCATGCTTACGTGAGACAGCGTTATTACCACCTGACAGTTTGTAGGAGGCCTTATTCAGGGTCTCCATTTAACTAATTTTTATTAATAATGAAACTCTTCCAGCTATACTTAAGATTTTATATTTATTTTGTTACTAGTTTCGACGTTGGGTCAACGCCATCTTCAGGCCCGTACACTTTGATGAAATCAATTGTGTGTGCCTCAGTACTAGAAGTCCGCGGTGAGACCAACCTGTGCGCCACATGGCTGGCGGGCAGTAACTACCATCCATGTGGCGCACGTGTTGGCCTCACCGTGAACTTCTAGTACTGAGGCACACACAATTGATTTCATCAAAGTGTACAGGCCTGAAGATGGCGTTGACCCAACGTCGAAACTAGTGGTAAAATAAATATAAAATCTCAGGTACAGCTGGAGGAGTTTGAATTTTAATAAAAATTACACCAGCTGAGTCCCATAGTAATCCATTTTAAATATGGATGTACGAAATTTTAACTAACTGGTCGAATCGTGCATCGTGGAGCGTTCTGATGAGACAGAGGTCCGATGCTGGATTGCATGAGAACATCAGCGATGACTTCTAGCTCTTCACTACTCCGGTTGATCATTATCAACACGTATATCCCGACGGTATCTCACAGACAGCGGACGGCTTTGTGCATTACCTCTCATGGAACAGTGCTGTGGTGTCATTTTTTAACAGAACAATGCTCCTACACATATGTAACGTCTCTCCCTCTCTCTCTCTCTCTCTCTCTCTCTCTCTCTCTCTCTCTCTCTCTCTCTCTCTCTCTCTTCTCTTTAAGTCATAAATCCTCTAGTTGGTTTGATGCGGCCCGCAACGAATTGCTGGATGTTTTCCAACATCTGTTTTCCTCTATAGTTTTTGCCCTCTGTAGCTCTCTATAGCGCCATGGAAGTGATTCCCTGATGTTTTAACGGATGTCCTATCATCCTGTCCCTTCTTCTTGTCATCGTTTTCCATATATTCCTTTCCTCGACAACTCTGTGGAGAACTCCTCATAGTAGACTACCTAATAATCAACATAATTCTGTAGCACCTCATCTCAAATTCTTCGAGTCTCTTCTATTCCGGTTCAGTTCCCGTTTCAGTACCATGCAACGCTGTGCTCCAAACGTACATTGTCAGAAATTTCTTCCTCAAATTAAGGCCTGTACTCGATACCAGCAAACTTCTCTTAGCGAGGAGTGCCCTCTTTGACACTTCTACTCTCCTTTTTATGTCCTCATTCCTGCTTCATGGATTATTTTGAAGCCTTATTTTCAGTGTTCCTTAACTTCGTCTACTTCGTGATCCCCGTTCGTGATCTTAAGTTCTCGCTGTTCTCATTTCTGCTTCTTCTTATTACTTTCTTTTATGACCCTCTCAATCCATATTCTGTATTCATGAGACTGTTCATTCATTTTAACACATCCTGCAATTCTTCTTCACTTTCACTGAAGATAACAATGTCACCAGCGACTCTTAGCAGAGACATCCCTTCATCTTGAATTTTAGCCCCATCACCTCTTCTTCGATGTGTAGACTGAACAGTAGAGGCGAAAAACTACATCGCTGCCTTACATCGCTTTTAATCAGAGCACTCCCTTGTCCGCCTTCCAGTCTTATTCTTCCCTCTTGGTTCTTGTACTTATTGTATATTACCCGTCTTTCCGTATAGCTTACCCCCATTTTTTTCACAATTTCGAATATCTTACACAATTTTACATTGTCTAACTCTTTCTCCAGGTTGACAAATCCCCCCCTCTCCGTTTTTTATTGAAACTGATATTGTACTGTTAAGGGGCTCCGGAACGCCCTATACTTGCAATGTTAAAATAACGCTTATAAATTGCATCTTTCCTCACAAAGTATTTGAGGTAGGAAGTTGAACTTTTTACAGATTATTTATTGGAATACGGGCTACAACTTAACACAGCGATTTTACAAAATTTTATTTCAGTTATTAAAGATGATTTTTTTTCAATTGTAATGAAAATTCACAACATTTTTTTGCAATTTTTTATTTACATATTCAAAAATATACAGTTTTTTGGAAAAAGGCTGTGTTACATTATGCAGAAGGTACTGTGTAACATTTACTGAAAGTTTGAAATAAATATGTTTGGAAGATCCTTAGAAAACATGTAATTAGTATGAGAAAATAAAAGTTTTGGGAATCAAGTGACAAAGATTGGATTAACTTTTTAGTGCATTCCAGGTCCATAGGATGGATTATCTTCATCCTCTGCAAACTCCTCCTCCAGCTTCCTCTAGTTCCTCCTCCTGTTTACTCTTGCTTGTATTTCTAGACTCTTTACAGCCCTGTCTGCAGCCCGAAGGCGTTCCTTGTCTAGAACAAGCATCGCTCGTTGTTGTGTTCGTAGATTTTGCTACCATTTTCTTCAGTTGCAGTTACTGCAACACTGTTCCAAAAGGTGGTCATGTATGAACACTTATCACATTTCAGTTGTATTTCACTAGCAAGTCCTACGTGCTTTATTATGGAGAGTTCCAGACCAACTTCACTACAATGAATACATCTTACACAGTTTGAAAAAATGCCTTTGAGAACCGACATATCAAATATTTCATTCACATCCGATTCGCCCATAAAACATTCATAGTTTTCACTCGTTGAACCAAGCTTCTTCTGTGAAGTTTTTTCTTTCCCACTTTGACTGCTATGGGCACGTGTACTTGAGAGGTTAGGTTGACTCACTTGGTTATCGTCTTTATTGTTTACAGTAATAACACATACCTTTGGCTTTCCAACATTTCTCCTTTTCTTAAAAGCCTTCAGAGGATTTCTAATAACTTTACTTTTACTCATTATTATACTTCAACAAAACAGAGACTCAAGAAACAGAATTAATTACGAATATTTTCGAGATAACGACAGAGTAAATAAACATGAAACAATCGACAATCACACCAGCGATATATATTGAACCATCACAGGTTAGCCACAACACATACTTTATCTCACATCACTAAAATGTACCTGATGAACACGGACGTTAATAATAACACCATTTGACAGCAGTTTAACAGCGCCACAGTGGGTCACGCCCATGTAGAACACATTTCAAAAAAAAATTTAAAAATAGTTGTCGCCTTCGGAATTGAATAAATTATATATCTATTAAAAGGTAATAGTCTGCAGATTCAGAAAACGCAAAAATGTAAAAATTGAACTTTTCATGATTTTGAGCCTTTCCGGAGCCCCTTAATGTTATCGCCCTTACTTCCAATTTCACCGAAGGTTTGACTTTTGTATTCATGAGATATTCCTACCGAAAATCATTTATTTTTCGATTTACTCACATTTTTCATGCAACCATTTCGCCTTAGCTTCCTTGCGCATCCTATTTATTTCATTCCTATTTATTTAATTTCTATTCAATTTTGCGAGATCTACAGTATCAAGAGTATGCGGAGAATACCAGATTTCAGGCATTACCTTGCACCATGCACGACGCAGTGGTCGATGGGCTTCACTTAACGAACGAGAGCAACGGCGTTTACGTAGAGTTTTCAGTGCTAATAAACAAACGTGAAAGAATCACAGAAATCAATATGGGACATACGGCGAACGTAAACGTTGGGACAGTGCGGCGAAATCTGGCGTTTATGGACTATGGCGGCAGACGACCGACTTGAATGCCTTTGCTAGCAGCGCCTATTCTCGTCTCGTGGCCGTATCAGTTGGACCGTAGACGACTGGAAAACCGTGGCCTTATCAGGTGCGGTTCCAGTGGGGCACCAGACACCACGCAGCCATGGACCTAAATTGTCAACCAGGCACTGTGCAAGCTAGTGGTGGCCCCATAATGGTGTGGGATCCTCTAGTACAACTGAACCATCACTGGATAGAAATTTTTATCATAGGCGACTTGGAGACCATTTGCAATCATTCATTCGCTTGATGTTCCCAAACAACGATGTCATTCCCCGGGGCCACATCTGTTCGCGATTTGTTTGAAGAAAATTCTGTACAGTTCACGCAAGTGATTTGGCCATCCAGATCACCCGATGTGAATCCGACAGACCATTTATGGGACATAATTGAGAGGTCGGTTCGTGCACGAAATCCTGCACCGGCAACACTTTCGCAATTATGGACTGTTACAAAGGTAGCATGGCTCAGTATTTCTGCAAGGGACTTGTAACAACTTGTTGGGTCCGTACCACGTCGAGTTGTTTCAGACCTCCGGGCAAAGGACGTCCGACACGATATTAGGACGTATCCCGTGGCTTTTGTCACCTCACTGTATTATTCTCTTGCATACCTTAGAGTCACATCTCAGAAACACACTTCCCTGCTAACTAGCGCTCAGTTTTACAGTCGCTTGTGAAAGGGCGACGAAACAAAACGCTCTGACGAGGAGCAGACAACTGGTGATACTTTTGTTGAATTCACAGACAATACGACGCGTAAGAACGATCCCAGACGTCTCCCTGATTTGCCTGAATCACGCAAACCAAACGAGAGCGACCGAAACTTAATTCTCCATGGCCTAAACTCGGTCCTACCAGTAACAGTGATCTCAGACAGCCGCTCCGGTGCGCCTATTGCCAGGAATCAGACGCTGCTCCAGCACTTGCGACTCGCCGTCCGTCGCCGGCCACTCCCTGTCCACCTGCAAGCAATAGCGTAGTTCAGGCCATTCCGCGGTCGTCAGGGCTGAGGGAAAGCAAAAGGCGATAAATATGAAAGTAGCTAATCATACTGCTTCCCTCCTGTCGTAGTTTCTTCATACTCGTCTGCCACGCGGGGTAGCCGTGCGATCTGGGGCGTCTTGTCAGGGTTCGCGCTACTCCCCCCGTACGAGGTTCGAGTCCTCCCTGGGGCATGTGTGTCTGTGTGTGTGTGTGTGTGTGTGTGTGTGTGTGTGTGTGTGTTGTCCTTAGTGTAAGTTAGTTTAAGTTAGATTAAGTAGTGCGTAAGACTGTGGGACTGTGGGAAAATCGGAACAGAAGAGAATCGAAGCATTTGAGATGTGGTGCTATAGACGAATGTTGAAAATTAGGTGGACTGATAAGGTAAGGAATGAGGAGGTTCTACGCAGGATCGGAAAGGAAAGGAATATGTGGAAAACACTGATAAGGAGAAGGGACAGGATGATAGGACATCTGCTAAGAGATGAGGGAATGACTTCCATGGTACTAGAGGGAGCTGTAGAGGGCAGAAATTGTAGAGGAAGACAGAGATTGGAATACGTCAAGCAAATAATTGAGGACGTAGGTTGCAAGTGCTACTCTGAGATGAAGAGGTTAGCACAGGAAACGAATTCGTGGCGGGCCGCATCAAACCAGTCAGTAGACTGATGACCAAAAAAAAAAAAAAAAAAAAAAAAAAGTGCTTAAGACTAGGACCGATGACCTCAGCAGTTTGGTCCCATAGTTCTTACCACAAATTTCCAGATTTTTCCATACTCGTCTGAAAATATGCCTTACTCTGTCGTCTACCGCCCCCACTCTCGAGAGTTCTACTCTCGTATTGAAATGGAGGAGCTTAAAGCTGGTTAGAGTATAAAAATGTCCAATCATGTCATGCCCTACGACTCTGCATCCCTCCGTCTCTCTTACCCCTTGACCGCCTTCGTCATCTCCGAAATGGCCCTCGGTCGCAGGTCCAGAGGAGAGTGGTATGGTGGATTTCGTCCGTTAAAGAAATATTTTGTAGCCAACGTCGCGTTAGAAGCTATCTTTTATTGGCCAGTTTCGACGGGAAAGACTCTCGTCTTCACACTTTTAAAAATTTTCTGTTGTATGTCATGTTCCATTGTGCGTTCATTACTCACAGCAAGGTAAACGTTAACATGACTTGAGTCATGAGCGCACTGTGGGACATGACTTAAAAGTTAGCATGGCGTGAATAATCAAAGCACAGTGTGATATGACGTATAGTCAAAAAAAGTTTATACAGTCTTACCTGTCGAAAACGGTCAATAAAGCACAGTTTGAACCGTGCCCTTAGCTACACGAAAGTTGTTTAAAGTACATACAGATCGCTTCTTCTCATTTCTCATTATGAGGAACTTCAGTCTGATTTGATACAATCCAATCAAGTACCCTTTGAGACTATGCGTCTTTCTGTCCCTTTCTGTCCTGCACTTTGCTTTCATGTCTACAATTGTTACTCTGTATGGAAAGAGGTGTTAAATTTGGACGCACCAATGATTCTCTAATTTGTTGTTGTGCATTTTCCCATTTCGCTCACGAAACGTCTCCGGACACAGCGGTCATCGCAGCTCCACGCCTCCCATCAGACCCGAATTCTCAGCTTAATCGCACGCTACTGACGCGGCGCCCTTGCCCAATACCCTCATTATCCGTGGCGTTTCGCCGATTCCCGTAAGAGTTCGAGAATGGTGAGAATCTGCTCTGAAGGTTAGGTAATTTTTGTGCTTGTCATTATTTTAATAAATGTGTGTGAACATTAATCAATTTATGTTTAAAGTTGGTCACCATCAATCTGCTACTCTAAGCGTGCAAGTGGCATTTCTATCGTCTGACCTAATGGCAGAAGATAAACACGCCACGATAAGACCACGAGACACATTGCTGACACTCGCCTACTTCGTTAGAGCGACAAGTCAAATAATCTGATGGTGTGTGTACCGAAGGTCTTACAGTACGCACACCACAGTATCACTAAGTTAACTCGACTTCAAGGAAGGTTGCAGTTTTAAGCACTTGCTTTAACTGAGACTACACCCTGCTACAGTTTGACCAAAAAAATTGTGCCCCTTCCCGCTGATTTTCACTTTTTGTCATAGAAATTTTGTCCCAGACATTTCTATATCGATGTATCTCGTGCTGTTATACAACTTCTACGTCTCTTCTTCGAAACATTGGCTTATGACAACACAGACAGTTTACGTAAAAAGCTTTACTTAGTCGTGTGACAATGGTGGCAAACAGGTTGTCCATGAAGCTGCTGCAGTAGCGACAAGGTTTCTCCAGTGCATAAATATACAGTGTGTAGTTGAAGGATAAGCGCGACTGGAATATTAAGTAGCTACTTAAGCAATAATTCGCTTTGAGACGCTATTTATATCATGCAATTATAAGCAGTAAATCATGGATCTATGGGCAACAAATTTTAACGTAATCCACTAACACTCAAGTAGTCTGTGATAGTACTTATGAATAATAATGGTAGCCATCAACATTCACAGATTGTGGCATACGCAACAGCAAAATATTATATATGTAAATTTTGTAACACCCTTGTGTGGCAGCCGTTAGCGAGTTCCACTTAAAGATAATGCAAACTACTGTGTCTATAAAAAGGTAATTAGAAACACATTATAAATACTCATATCAATTTTCCACATCTATGGTTTCTGGAAGGAAGATCCGTGTCAGTAAAGTACCAAGAAACATTTCTGGTCGTATGCCAAGCAAAACCCGTGGTCTAGGGGTAGCGTATTTGGTTCAAAATCAAAACGTATTCGGTCCCGGGTTCCAATTCCGCTATTGCTTAAATTCTGAATAATAATCATCATTGGCGGCCGAAGACTTCCAGCATAAGAAGTCACCCTCATTCTGCCAACGGTCTTGTCCTAGGGATAGGAAACTGGCCCTAAAGGCGGAAGAATCGGTAATGATCAACTGCATGAGGATGCAGATGGCAGTGGAAACCACTGCATTAAAGACACGTAACGTGTATTCACAGGACATGTGGCCTGTAGTTGAAGAAGTGTCATGATGATCTCTCCATTGCTGCAGACGAATATTGAAAATTAGGCGATCTCTGTAATAGTAAAGTTAACAAGAGCACAAGCACGAGATTTTCAGTAGAAAAACCGGCCGCGGTGGTCTAACAGTTCTAGGCGCTCAGTCCGGAGCCGCGCGACTGCTACGGTCGCAGGTTCGAATCCTGCCTCGGGCATGGATGTGTGTGATGTCCTTAGGTTAGTTAGGTTTAAGTAGTTCTAAGTTCTAGGGGACTGATGACCTCAGAAGTTTAGTCCCATAGTGCTCAGACCATTTGATTTCAGTAGAAAACACGAGATAAGAAGATAGAGCTCGCGACTTTCCCCGATTATCCAAAATACAGCGAATAACAGTGACACAAAGGAATTACAGACTCTGGCTGCGTATACACAGTGATTTCAATCAATGGGGAAAGTTGAAAATTTGTGACGGACCAGGATTCGAACTCGGGTTTGCAGCTTACTAGACAGATGCTCTGACCACACTTTTTTTTTTTTTAAGAAACAGCCAATGCGGCGACTACAGTCGTTATAAAATACAGAAAGTATATTCGCAGTTGCGAATGCGAACAGCCATCAGCTGTATGAGAGATTAATGAAAATGAAAAATAAGGCCGAACGAGGCTTGAATCCTGATTTTCCACTTTACGCAAGCGGTCGCCTTAACCACAGATTTTTTTTTTTTTTTTGCGGCAAGTGCTCTACCAACTTTTTTTTGCGGTCAAGTGCTCTACCAACTTTTTTATTTTTTTATTTTAAGTTGACCTTTTTTTACATAATGGTGTAACAATAACAAACAAAAACTACTGCTAGCATTTTTTTAAATATAAGACGATGCCTTTATAAAATAAGATATTTCGGGGAAACGTAAATAAGTGGACCTCTTTTTTTTTTACATAATGGTGTAACAATAACAAACATAAACTGCTACTAGCATTTATTTTTAATATAATACGATGACTTTTATAAAATAAAATATTTCTGGGAAACGTAAATAAGTGGCCTTTTTTTTACATAATAGTGAAAAAAAATATCCTGCTTCTGTCAGTACAAAACAATAACGTTCCTCTTTTGGGCGTGTACCTCGCTAATCCCGTTATACCTCGCGTTGGTGTCGGGTACGTCTTCACGTGTAGTTGTGGATCCACTGTCCTGGTCCTTTCTTGTTCTGATACTTATAGACAATAATTACATTCTCCTACCCGGGACACCCCAACTGGGTGGGGGATCAAGCAAGGCACTCCCTAAAAAATTAGCGTAATATGTTCGATATCTCGGATGTCTCATAAGCTGTGAGTGATGTTCTTGTAGTAAGGCCCAAAAGTCGAGCACATTCTTACTGCCGTCTCGGAAAAGATAACGCACAGTCAAACCTCGAATCCAAGTCACTGCGCTTGTCTTTGTTCGGAGATAATATGTCATATCTGGGAGAAGTAGTGTGCGTGGTTCTATTGTTTGCGGCACCACCCGAAGGAGGAAGGCGATCATTTTTTTGACCAAACACCAGACGTCCGCCAAAGGCCCGCATATCAGGCGATGCTCCTCTGTGTCTATAACATTGCATTGCGGACACAGTGGCTCGTCCGCCATATGAATTGTATGCAACCTGGGACGAGTCACGTATTTCCCATTTACCACCTGATACCACAGTGCGCGCGTTCCCGTATCAAGGTGTGGGTGGTGCACTGTACGCCATACCACTGACCACGTAACTGTTGGTTGGCGGCACACCGCTACCGGAGCCGAACGAGAAGGTGGAGCGAGTTCGTCTATCAAGGTGCCCGTCAGACTTGTCTGGTGTCGTGTCCACATCTTTTCATTGTGGTTACATAAATAGCCACTGCTCGGTCACGTACGTGGACTAGTCCAAGACCTCCACGACTGCGAGGAAGGGTGAGGGTTTCGTATCAGACGTTAAAAAGAAGACCTGTGCTCACAAAATATCCTAGTGCCGCCAGGATTCGGCGGGCCAACACCACTGGCATAGGAAGAACTTGTGCCAGGTGGGGGATGCTAGAAGCTAGATAAGTGTGACCCGTTGTATCATATCCAGTGCCCTTAACCTGTGACTTCGGACATTCGCACGAATTGTTTGCAGAAGATGTCTGTAGCTCAGTGCCGCCGTGCGTCGAACGTCTGTAGTGAAGATAATTCCTAGGCATTTCATCTTGCTGATCGGCTGTAATGGTGCTACACTTCCTGTCGGGAGTCCCCTCCCGATGTTCATCGCTCCAGACTTTGCCATGTTCAGGCGACTTCCCGTAGCCATACAATACAAATTAATCCAATGCAAGGCCGCTCTTGCCTCGTCGCCTGACCGTGCTAAAAACACTAGGTCATCCTCGTATGTTCTGCATATAAACTTGTTGTGCCTTATGGTCATTCCTTGGAATCGATTCCGGAGCCCGCAGAGCAGCGGCTCGACAGCGATGGCATACAATATCGTTGACAGCGGGCACCCTTGTCTGACCGATCGTGAGATGGTGATGGGCCCAACCAAGCGTCCATTGATGAGCACTATGGATGCGGCTCCGTGGAGTAGTCATGACGACGGTGACAAAACTTTCCGGAAACTTCATTTGCGTCATCACTTCCGTGAGATAACCATGGCTCAGCCTGTCAAATGCGCGATCGAAGTCGATCGATACCAATGCACCCCGGAGACGACATGTTGATGCCAGTGCGATAACATCTCGGTAGTCGCTGAGTGCCGTTTGTATATTGCTATCTCCTCCTAGCTAGGTTTGGTCGAGTGATATCACTTGGCGTATCACGCGTTTAAAGCGTGCTGCAAGTGTCCTGGTGTTGATCTTGTAGTCGCAATTAAGAAGGGTCAGTGGCCGGTAGGCCTGCATTCCTGTGCCGCCGGATGGTTTGTGGATGGGGATGATCATTCCTTCCACGAAGGAGGGTGGAAGAGGAACGGTGGGAGACATCAATTCGCAGTACATGGCAGTCCATCGTGGAGTCATGAGATCTTTAAATGTACGATAAAAGTCTAACGGAAACCCGTAGGGCCCCGGTGATTTGTGCGACGCTCCCTTATCAATCGCTTCCATTACGTCGTCAACTGTGACTTCACCTGTTAACTCCCGGTTGGCCGTCTCGTAGAGACACGCGGAGAGCGTTCGTCGGACCTCATGAAAGGGTGCCTGATCGTGTTCCGCTTCTTAATAGAGATGACCGTAGTGTTCCACAAAAGCGTTGGCAATGTCTTTTTGCGTTGTCATACGGCGACCATCTGTCAGTACGACCGTCTGTATTAAGGTTCTGCGGTTACGTTGTTTTTCTCTGATAACGTGATACATCGACGGTGACTCTCTACGGACTCTTTCAAAGGCCCTTGCACGGATTGCGACACCCTCCAGACGGCGGCGCGTTATGGAAATTATTTGGGCCTGTGCTCGTTTTATGGCAGCACTCCGAACCTGTGAAGGCGCTTGTACAGAAAGTTCGCGGAGCATCGTGAAATAAAATTCCGCCGTGTGTCGCCTCCACATCATCTGCTCTCTGCCGCATGCAATTAACGCTCGGCGCAATGAAGGCGTAACGCATTCCAGCCACCACTGCAACGTCGTCGGATATGTCGGGAGTCGTGGTTCACACACTTGCCAAGTGTCATCGATTAAGCGTCTGCATTCAGGTTCCCTGAGGTGTGCTGTATTCAGTATGCAAACACTGCGACTCCTCCACACTTGTTGACAACTCAGGGAGACCGTGCTTATATATGCTATGTGATCTGAAAAGGCGACAGGCCACGATTCCGCATTGAGGATCGCATGTTCGAGACGACGTGTTACGTAAATGCGATCGAGACGACGTGTTACGTAAATGCGATCGAGACGACTTGCAGAGTGACTCGTGACGTAGGTGTAACCACGTCTGTCGCCATGTAATGTCTCCCATGTATCAATGACATTCATGTCCTGTATGAGTTGCCGCAGCTCCGGGCATGAAGTATAACGTGGGTGTTGATCTCTTGGTGCGAGCACGCAGTTGAAGTCGCCTCCAAATAAGACATGTTCATACCGACCTAAGAATAGTGTTGCAATCTCCTCTGCGTAGAATCGGGATCGATCGCGCCGTCTGTCGGACCCCGACGGTGCGTAAATGTTAACGACCCGTACTCCCAGCACTGTGAGCGCCAGTCCTCGCGCTGACGGCAGATACACCACATCCTCGGCTACTGTGCCGCTACGTAGAAGTATCGCTGTTCCGCTGCCGCCGTCGGTAGTAGGTGTAATGTACGTATCGTACTCACAGAGGTCGGGGAAGTTCTCAACACATACTTCCTGCAGCAGAACGATGTCGACGTCTGACGCATGCAGAATGTCTCGTAATAATTGCAATTTGACAGGCGTTCTGATCGTATTAATATTAATAGAGGCTGTTCGATATGCCTGCCGCTGTTCCTCAGTACGTAAAGCGCACATGAACGCTTATGTTAATTTGTGTGCTGCTGCTCGGTGACATGCTGTCTGCTCCGAAGTCTGCACCTGCTGCGCGGTTAACATCCGGTGGACGCAGCACTCGCCATTGCGGGTACGTCATCGGTCTGTGGGTCAGTATCGGATTCGTCGGCGCAGTTCCAGTGCTGGAGGTCCAGCTCCCGTCGTGTTTCTCCGGCCTGGCTGACCGAAGGCGGTGGCGTTGCTGCGGTGGGTGGAGGGACTTCTTCCGTCGGCTTTCCGTCCGGTGTGTCCGTATCCAACCCCTGTCTAGCACGATTCGCGTCGTACTGCTGTGTGGGAGGTAGAACCTCCCGTTGCGCATCAGGATGCACTGCATCGACGTTGCACGCAAGTCCGTCTGACGTGGACTGCAGTAAGCAGGTATCCGACGGCGCTAGCCCTCGTTTCTTGTGGCGCTTCGGCGATCGTTGTTTGCGCGTGTGCGCCTCCGTATCCGAGTGTGCAAGTGACTCTCGGTGCTCAGGGACGAAAGCAGCTGTCGGCACAACAGCAAGATCAATTTCCATACCTCCTACCGATCCTTTCCGCCCGGTTAAGGGCGTCGTCGGCGCCGGAGCGGCGGAAGTGTGCGTCGTTTCGTCACTGGAGGCGGTCTCTGCTGCGGCCGGTTGCCGTAAGCTGTCAGGATTCTGTAGCTGGTCATTCTTCGGGATGGGATGTGTTCGAAACGCGTCCGCATACGTTAGTCTCAGCGGCGTCAACGTGGACGGTGGCACGGGTTCGCCGTTTTGAACTTGCACTATCCTCCGCTGCATACATTCGGAACGGACGTGGCCCTCTTTCCCGCAACCTGAGCATGTTTTGTGGTGTCCATCGTAGATGACTATAGCTCTACATCCGCCGATGAACGAGTACGAGGGTACATGTTGTGTCAGTTCTATTGTGATTTGACGCACCCCACTGAGAACGGGGTAAGTCGTGAAGTTGCACCATTTTTCCTCAACGTGGCTAAGCACTCTTCCATACGCGCGCAAGGCGTCAATGACCAAGTCAGACGGAACCTCGAAGGGAAGTTCGAAAATACGAATGTTTCGTAAACCCAGTCCTGCATGATCAATAGTTACTTCTCCAAAATGTCCATCAGAGTGACGAAATTTGAGTCCATGTTTAGTATCTCGGATGATTCTGACACATACTACATCGTTAATCAGCTTGACGTACACGACACTGCTCACTATGGAGAGCTGTATTCCGATAAGTTCGTTGTAGTCAAGTTTAACTTCGTCTCGTAGGAATCTTTCGATTTAGTAGGCTTTTGGTCTCGCATATTCAAGATAAACTAATCTTGAGAGTCGACTTTCGGTATGCATGTGCCATTCTATATCGAGTAGTCTAAACGCGTGAGTACGCCGAAGAGGTAAACAACTGCGCGAGCGCGAACTTCCCCGGCAGGGACGTAAACAGACGTCCGTGCCGTAGCACCGCCGAAGGCAGACTGACCACTAAGCCATCTGGACCAAGCGGTCGTCGCACATGCACGGTCTACCCTAGCACGCGTCCCGTCAGACCCAAATTCTCCAACTTATCCACGCACTATTAATTTAGTGCCGCTCGTACATTATCCTCATTAGTCACGACATTTCGCCGATTCCCGTATGAGTTTGAGCCCGGTACGCATCCGCTGAATTTGGATTAGTTGGGTAGATCACGTAACTAATGAGGAAGTATTGAATAGGATTGGTCGAGAAGAGTAGTTTGTGGCACAACTTGACAATAAGAAGGGATCGGTTGGTAGGACATGTTATGAGGCATAAAGGGATCACCAATTTGGTATTGGAGGGCAGCGTGGAGGGTAAAAATCGTAGAGGGAGACCAAGAGATGAATACACTAAGCAGATTCAGAACATGTAGGCTGCAGTACGTATTGGGGGATGAAGAAGCTTGCACAGGATAGAGCAGCATGGAGAGCTGCATCAAACCAGTCTCGGGACTGAAGACCACAACAACAACAACAACGCATCCGCACCTCGCCTTAATTATACATCTGTGGTATCCTTTCTTTCGGACATATCAGAAAGAATAGACACCAGTTTGATCCAGCAGCTATGAACTGAGACACAAAGGAATTACACTGGCTGCAACGTGTCCGAAAGAACAGACACCATTTTGACCCAGCAGCCTCTATGAATTAAGGCACAATGGAGTTATACTCGCTGTGAGTGGGCATTGATGTTAATCAGTGGGGAAGTTCAAATTTGAGTTGGATCGGGATTCGAAAACGGGACACCCAGGTCAGACCATCTGCCTAGAAAGCAGTAGGGTTCGAATAGCGGTCCGGCACAGATTTTCAACTTTCCCAATTGGTTTAAATCAATGCCCACTCACAGCCAGTATAAGACCATTGTGTCTTTAATTTGTAGTGGCTGCTAGAGGTGAGGACGAACTCTTCCGTGAATTGGTGAAACGTCTCGAGTGATGAGGATATTGGGCAACTAGTATTAGGTTAGTACATTAGTTATAAGCTCATAATTTGCATATGACCAAATTCGTGCTAGGGTAGGGCTTAGCGAGCCTCTAGCGGCGGTGCGGCGCGGCGCGGCTCTGACGCCTGTTTACGTCCGCGTCGGGTCGCGTTCCGCGTGCGTCAGTGTTTACCCTTTGTACTTCTCGAGAATATCTGTGGCATGGAGACAACATGACTCACTTCTATAGATAATCAACCATCAAGATCAACTTCGCTACTAGATTCTCACGAAATCCCACGCTTCGCACTGGAAAAATCAGAACACATCCACAGGACCTGATAAGCATTCTATTATGAGTAGTGTGGTTTACCCGGTGTCAATCGATCGCGTGGGATTTGGAATCTGCACTTTTAGGGGTTTTTTTCAGAAGATGTAGTGGTCGATGCTTTATAAGCGTACGGACGCGTCCACAGCCACATCGCCGAAAGTGGATTATTTTTACGACATATCTCGTTCTTAATGGGGTGAAGCAAGTTCGGATCGAGCTTGCAAAGCACGTCCCATCTTCTTATTGGTTGCTGTACAGCGATAATTATTTACGGCGGACAGCCCAACACTTGTTGCTCGGGTTGTGGCAAGGAGGGCATTTACGCTCCGAGTGCGTCCAAACGAGAATAATTTATCGACAGGCGAAGCTGCATCCCCACCCACGTCAGCACCCATGCGTCTTTCGTAAACTGCCGCCATCCGGAAAGAGTCCCCTTGCACGTTCCGCAGCACCAAATGACGGACGACCCCATGAAACTGACAACACATGTGGTTGATAATGCTTCCAAGGAACGCGCTGCTAAGCAGCTGTAACAGGAATCCAACGTCGCGGGAACGGAGACGAATATGGAAATCGGCCGGCTGGTGGTACTGAGCCGTGGTAAAAGTTACTGTTTTGAAGAGCGCGCCACAGCGCGTTGTGTGAAGCAGTCGCCCTCCGTTTCTGGCGGTGGCGCCGCTGTGGCAATCGCAGCTTTGGTGTCTCCCTCTGGTGGGAAAGGGGCGCTGTCAGCTCGCCAGTGGGTCAGTCTGGGTCAGTCTCTCGTCCCCAGCTTGCTAGTCTGTCTGTCGTCCGCATTTGTGAGGCAGTTAGTGTCTGTCTGTCGTTCGGAGTGCTAGTATGTCTGTCGTTCGGATCAACCTTTAAAGCCGGCAAAATGAGAGTCTTTCCACTCCGCCAGTAAGAGAACTCAGCGAGTGGTCGTCTGGTCGGGGCTTAGTTCCTGCATCTGAGTCTGCGCGTTAGGCCGCCAGTCTGCTCGAGTTTGCTCAGGCAATGGTCATTGGCGGTTGGATCGATCGGTTGGTCGGGCGCGAACTGAGACACAAGATGACTTGTCCGTCTTGAGCGTCGGCGCATGTGAGGTCGCCACGTGTGTCCAGTGGGCCGCGGCGTATAGCGAGGGGTAGTGGCTTCGCGGTCGACACGAGAGCAACAGGAGTCAACCCACGACATCAGTCTGACCTGTGCGAGCTGCGACGCCGTGAGACGGGAGATCGGCGCACCTTCCTGCGTTCGTTGAAGCGGCTGGCAGCAGACGGTTCGGGAGAGCGATTTGGGGGTGCTGCGCCAGGTCTTCTCGAGGAATCGCAGTTTACTAGAAGTTAAGTCATTGGTGACATGTTGTTTGATTTACTCTTTTTTTTTAAATTCTTTATTGACATAACAATAATAATTATACATATGTGGCCCACCTCCTAACATGATTAGTGGGCCATTAATTGTTACATAAGACTAAGTTTTTTGCAGCTTAGATTACAATTTTTGTTAGTGAGCTACTATTTAAGTTCCTAAGGAGTGTTAGATTCCTACAACAACAATGAGCAGTTTAGTTTTTACCTACTTCTAACCTAGAAATAACTACTAACTGCAGCGTCACAGGTGTGCCAGTAAATACAAACCTACTTGTAGTGGCCAGGCTCCTCGAGCTAACCCCGGGGAGCATGCCCCTGGCACCGGGCCGGCCAAGGTTAGTAATCGCTGCAGTTTCCTATGTTAGTATTCTAAACTACGTCCTACTACTACTACTAGCTTAACCTACGTCATAGTTGGTGCTTGTCGTGATCGGTGTGATTGATCCCACCCCCTAATCCCATACGTGGCGGTTTCCAACTGATGGAAGTCGGCCATTCCACGCACAGGCGGTATGGGATTGGGATCAGGTCGTAATCGGTTGGTTAAAGAATTCGGTGTCTATTCTTGATCTCTCAAGTAATCTATTAAGACCTTTCGCGATACCTCTTCTGCCAGGGCATTCAGGGTATGGAAAGTGTCTTCTTGTCTTAGGAGATTGTATGTCTCGTTGTTTGGAAGTCTGTCTCTGAGTGTTGTCGCCACATCGTTGAAGAGAGGGCACTCGAAAACCACATGATCAGGAGTTCCTTCCGCCGCGCCACAGTCACACTCGGGGGTTGCCCTTTTCCCAAACCGACATAAGTATGTCGGATAGGGTCCATGACCAGTGAGAAAGTGGATGAGTCCTCGTGTAGGTTCAAAATATTTCATGGTCCCGCGTTCTTTAACATCAGGTAAAAACTGGTATGTTCTTCTCCTCGTTTCATCTTCCTCCCAATTCCTCTGCCACAGTTCCTCCCCTCTGTTTCTTATTTCCCTCTTATCCTCTACTCTCACACCCATGATATCTGTTATTTTTTCCCCATTCCCTTTTTTAGCCCAATACCATGCCGCTTGTTCACGTATTTTGATATCTAACGGGCAGAGCCCCATTATGGCTAACAGAGCTCCCCCTGGTGATGTCCTGTAGGCCCCTACTGATCTTAGAATCATGTTTCTTTGGACTCTTCTCACTATCATGGCGGGCACGACCCGCGTGAGCCTGTGCGCCCAGACTCCCGAGCCGTAACCCACTACTGAGGTCAAGATGCTATTGTGATAGAGTTTGATGAGATGAGGGGGGAGATGAAATCGTTTATGTCCAATGGAAATGAGATTATTTAGTAACTGGAGGGCTCTCTGAGTTACGGTTTCTATGTGTTTTCCAAAGTTCCATCTCTCGTCAATTATGACTCCCAGGTATCGCGCCTCTCGTCGCCGAAGAACTGGTGAGCCATCAATTCTGACAGTGGGATTCCTGATAAGCTGACCTTTTAGCAGTAAATATGTGGATTTAGTAGGAGATATTTTCATCTTCGTGTTAAGGCACCACTGGTGCAGTTTTTCAATTGCCCTTTCGATCTTTGGCTCGATGTCCTCTCGGCTACGACCGCCGACCAGCAGGAGGAGGTCATCTGCGTAGGCTATCACCTCTAGCACTTCCTCACTTTGTTGCAGTTCGTCTAGTAATGGTTCCATGTGGATATCCCAGAACAGAGCCTTGGGGACACCCCTTTGTGATTACTTTTCCAATTCTCCCGCTAGGGGATGATAGCCAAACCTCCCTGTCTTTACAATAGCTCCTCAGACACCCATAAAGCGGCCCTGGACACTCTTTCTCCCGTAAACAGGAGAAGAGCGAAGGCCACCACAGGTTGTCAAAGGCGCCACTGATATCCACCATGATGCCGACGACGTTCTTATGCGGGGTCGAGCCACAGACCTCAGCCGCCAGAGCGATGGCATCAGATGCCGACCGCCCCGGCCTGAAGCCGAACTGCCTGCCGCTCATCCCCCACAGTACCCGGTGAGCTGTCAATCTGTCAGCCAGCAGTTTCTCTAGGAGCTTCCCGAATAGGTCCAATAGGCAGATTGGCCTGTAAGATTTAACTTCGGTTGGATCTTTCTCCGGTCCTTTTTTAATTATTATCACGTTCGCGGTTTTCCACCTCTTGGGAAACCTTCTTTGTCTAAGACATTCGTTGGATAGGTGGGTCAGCGGCGCGACTAACTGGGCTGCCAGAAATTGCACCATCTCAGCCACAATGCCGTCTGGTCCTGGAGCTTTCCCTAATTAGGGATCTTATTTGTGCAGCCACCTCCTCTTCCGAGAATGGGTAGACTGCCGTGTTGTTGTTATAATCCACTAGATATTCGTCACGTAGTTTCTTCTGGATTTCAGTTTCTCCATCCGCATTGTCGTCAGGCAGGAGGGACTGGAGAAGGACCTCAGCAGTTTCCTGCCAAGACTCCGTCATCCCATCCCCTCGCCTGACTGTTGATAACTCCAGGGGAGAGCAGATTTTTTCCCTTACTAATTTATAAGGGAGACCCCACGGATCTAAGGCCAACTGGTTCAGCACGTAGCTTTCCCAGCTACGCATTCTCACTTCGCGTAACTCCTTCTGGAATCTCTGCTTGGCCTCCCTGTATTGCAACTGCTATCTTTGTCTTTCCAGCCAGACGACACTGCGCTGGTAGTTTCTCCTTAGCCTTCTGACAGATTGACGTAAATCCTCTAATTCGGGCGACCATGGTGACGGCGAGGCCGCCGCGGCCTTCCTCCTCGTCGGTACAGCGGCCCTCACCGCTCTATGTACTGAACCCACCAGTTCCTCAGCTCTTTCGTCTACGTCTAGGTCTTGATGTGCGTCACCTTCTGGTAAGGCAGGAATGTCGCACTCCCTTGCTAAAAGTTCCCAATTTGCTTTGTTGTAGTTAAATTGCACCTCCCATCCCATGGTCCAGCGGCAGGTTATTAAGTTGTGGTGACTCGTGATGGCATTGCTTACGACTATCCAATTCTTTATTAGGTTAGCTGCATTGTGTGATGTAAGGGTCACATCTATATTCGTGCCTTGTCCTCCTCCTGCTGTGTATGTAGAAGGATTGCCCGGCCTGTTGGCCACCACGAGCTGCGAAGCCATAAGAAATTCTTCCACTTTCTCGCCGTTTGCGTCTCTGTTGCCGCTGTACCACAGGGGGGATTTTGCATTGATATCAGCTGTTATGATTATCTTTCGTCCCCGCAACGCCGCGGTAACTCTTGCTAGATGTTCTAAGTGTTGTTCTATCTCATCTCCGTATTGAAAATACATATTTATGAGAATGATTACTCCCATCGGGGACTGAAGCTCCACAACGTTGCAGTGACGATTTGTAAATTGTGTGAGCGTAGTTACCCTCAAGAGTTTGTTTGTTACTACTATTGCTGCTCTAGGGTCCTCACCTCTGCTGACAATTTGCCAAGTTGTGGCAGCAAAAGCTATTTTCCCAGCTTGGGAGTACGGCTCCTGTAGGCAGAGCACGTCCAGTCTCCTCTCCTCCACCTCTTTGCGGAGCTCCTGCATAACAAGTCGACTGTTGTGCGTATTTAATTGTCCAATTGTTATCTCAGTCGTCATGGAAAGTATGTGTGTATATGGTCGTCCGGCCAGGTCTTATTCCAGTCGAAAGCAATTCGTCCGTTTGCCAGTACGGCCTGTTCGTAAATGTCCTGAAGGTCAAACTTTTCACCACGTCTCTCAAAAACTTTTTTCAGTAAGTCCCGCAGGGCTCCGAAATCAGTGGGGAGATTCACTGACTTGAGCTGTATTCTGCCTACAGCCTCCATTACCGAGAAGGTTACCTTTTTACATGCCGTAAGGCAGTGGCCAGGGTGATCGGCTCTTCCAGCCTGGCCAGTTGCATCGTGTACTCGATGTTGGGGTACACCCTTACCGGGTCCACGGGTGGCAATCTGACCACTGGAGTGCTCTGCGTTGTGGACTTCAGGCTTGTACTTGTGACAGCACTATCTTGGATGGGTCGATTTTCTTTGAGTTTTGTCTGGGATATTGCAGTCATAGGATGCCCTTGCCGCTTCAGATGGATTGTCGGCTTTGTTTCCCGGCGTTGAGGGGCGGGATCTGTGTTCAGTACGGGAAAATCTGTTTGTATGCTTATGTCAATCATATAAGGCTCTGTTTGTATGGCCTTGTCTATTATTTCTGTCTTAGTGGCACCCGAAAGCGCCAACAGGAAGTTCTTAAACCTGGTTGCCCTCATAGCGTCCCGCCTCCTCTTGCTTGGGGATTTACGCTTTGGCATCCTGTTTGGTGGGCTGTGATCAGCCATAATCGATTTTGGAGATTAATCGTTGTTCCAACATTCTGTATGTTGGGCATTTGCGTCCCGAGGCTCCGCATGACTTTTTCCCGTGGTTTTTGCAGGGAATGCATACCGCTGCTGCTTTGCAGTCTTTGCGGTTGTGTCCACTTGTGCCACACTTCGTGCAGGCCGACTCCCTGGTACAAAGCCTTAGGATGTGATCCAGGTCACCACAATTGTGGCAGCGAGGTATGAAATCCTACATATAGTCTGCCCATTGCTGTGATTTTCCTCCACATTGGTGCCGTGGCCTCAGCAACGTGATGAACCACATCACGCCCCCGAGGCCCCGTCTTGAATCTCAATTTGAAGCTCTTTCGAAATTCCTCCTCATTTACATCATCAAAATTGTGCTCTTTTATTGTGTTCGTCAGTTCGTCATCAGTCATTATAGTTGGCACGTCATAAAGGATTACTAAGGGATTTCTTTTCTTTGGTGGTTCACATTTGACCAATGAGTTTAATTTCTGATTGTTTAATATTTTATCTTTATCTTCCTCTGAGGCTACTTCCACAATTACTGAATTTTTGCTGGGTTTAATTCTCTTTAATTTTGTCTTTAGCTGGGTTTACAGTTTTTGTGAACAGCTGCTGGATTTTCTTTACACTGGTGTCTTGCCCAGGCAGTGTCCTGAGAAAGACCACAGTGTCTGTTCTTTTGGCTGCTTTATCTATGGTTTCTTTTGTTGTGTGCGGCTTAGTTGGTTTATTTTGCCGTTTTTGACGTTCTGCTCTAGGAGCAGTGAAATTCTACAGTGTCTTTGTGTCACGGATTCACCTTCTGCCTGTCCCAGCTCGTCCTGGGGAGAGGGATCAGGCGCAATAGAAGCGCGTTTCGACGCACAAGAATCACTCGTTTCAGTTGCCGCCATGATGAGTAACGAGTGATAAGAGATGGGAGCCTATCTCTTGCCCCGAACCGGCTCCTCTGGCATGGGGGGGGGGGGGGGGGACATGAGGCAGCTCGCCCACCGGCCTCGCCCCAAGGCCAAGGGCATCCTCGAACTGCAGGGTTCAGCGCGCCGTTGCCAGCGCACTGGTCCCCGTCGGTGGCTCCGTCATCGTCGACTTCACCCGACGCTCCTCGGCAAGTGCACCCCGCACTCCGGAGAGGCGGATGCACCCCTCGCCCTTCGCCGCCTACTAGCCCGAGCTTCCACCTGAAGGCCAAGGACCCACTCCTACTCAGGTGGTGGGTCGGTCCCCCAGTCGTTCGGCGGTCTGGGCCCATCTAACCTAGCCCAGGCGATGTCACCACCTCCTGGGTTTGGCAGAACACGCCCCGGTTACCCAGGGGCGCGGCGAAGCACCCTTGCCGAATCGCGCCTCGATCCCACGCCAACGAACGAGGTCTCCGGCATGCAGAACACCTGATGGTCTGTGCCGTGCGAACAGAGAGGGACTGGTGTTCGGTCCCTCGACACAGCTCCCCCTGTGCCACGCACCCTTCGCTTTCGCATCGGGTTGGGTCGCAGCTCTCCCTTTTGTCGCAAGGCAGAATGCCGAGCTTAACGTCTGGCAGCACGGGAAGGCGGAAAGAGCCATTTGGGAAGGAGAGGCTATGAGAGACGCTTCACTTCCCCGAGTGAGGACAGCCGCGGCACGCCCGACTGGAAGCGATACGCCCCAGTGCGAGCTTCCGTGCCCTACGGCGCGCCGGCAACGGGCGGGCCCGCCCCGAAACGCGCCGTCAAGCGACTGACCTCACGCCAGATTTACTCTTGTTGAATTCCACTTGTCTTCTTGGTGAAATCACCAGCCGTTTTGCTTTGGGATCGTCCCACCATTCTTCTCCGTTTGCTCACCCGCAGGAAGGCGGTTGTTTATAAATTGGGTGGTCCGTTTTTCCCTTGTGGAGTAGGGGCGAGTTAGAGCAACCTGCGATTCGGGTTGTTTGGTAATCTACCTATCAATCTACCGTACGTTAGTAGCTGCCTCTGTCATGTTTGTCGGATTTGGTGTGTTAACGAATTTATTGCTTGGAGTGTAACGGCCTAATACTTGAAATATGTTTTGATCTTTGGAAACTTTGATATTATTGCCTATGATCTTGAGAGGCGTTACCTATGTACTGTTGAGCATCTTAACAATTGTTTGGCCAACCTTGTAGAATTTTATATAAGATTGCATTTCATGGGCTTTTATTTAAATTATCGTTTTAGTATATGAAGTTGCCACCCTTTCACCGTAAGACTTTTCTTAGAAATTAAAATCAAGTTGCACCTTCGGTGGCAAGGTTAATATTTTAATTGTTAGTGTTTTGTACCATTTCCAACCCTCCTACGGGGGGGGGGGGGGGGGGGCGGGTGCATAGTTTTTGTGCTTGTGTATCTTGTTAAAACTCTTAGTTTAAAGTAATCTGGTGTGCTGCAGATTTGCAACAGTGTAATCTCTCAGAGGCTGTTGTGAGCGGTCGTAACTACGGCCTTGCCAAATGGGAGCCCTCTGCCCGAAAGCTCATACAGCCAAAACTTGTTTATTGCTGCCTCTGAATAAATTGTAAATTTGATATTTAGAGGGTGCTTTCTGATTATAATTTTAATTCTGATTCTTTTAAAAATGCTTTTAGGCGCTATTAAAGTGAATAAAATTCCCATTTGTTAAAAGGAATTTGGTTATGATTTCATCACTACTCCGTGGCAACTACTTCTACGCTCACACAGTGTGATTAAATGTGTTAATGTTCTTGATCAATCGCTAGTAAATAAAATAAATTCCTAAGAATATTCTTTGAAAATAAATCACGGTTGAGGTACAGACTGCAGCTTTCATACCCGACTTCCTAGACTATTGGGCTTCCAGACAGCATTCGGATATGGAGAAGTCACGCCATAGGACGATTGCTTTCTCCGCATGGGAGAAGATGAACAAGAACAGGCAGACAATAACGGCGAGAGCTGTGGTCTCTCCTACGACGACCGACTTTATATCATCCCATGTGAAGGCCTTCTCTTCACCACTGAGACCTTTCAGTAAGATCCTCAGAAGGTCCCAGAACGCCGCACAGTAGAGATTGACATGGTCGTAACAGCAGAGGCTGAGGAGGTCCGGCCGCAGGAGTCATCGTGGCGGAACCGGGCCGATGACAGCGAGGAAATCCAGCCGCCTGCAGCCGCTTGTACCACGGTTGAGACAAACCTCCCGCCCACCTTCCCTCCCCCCCCCCCCCCCTCCACAGAGGCCTACTTCATAACTGACGATGGCCGACCCGATCACGCCATGACGAAGAGCGCACCTAAGACGCACGCCCCACTACACATAGGACGTTAACAGCAGTTCCGCATCGCATCCATTAATACTAACATCATATGACCACATGGACTTATTTTAGAAGCTAGATTAAGGAAAGGCAAGCCTACGTTTCTAGCATTTGTAGACTTAGAGAAAGCTTTTGACAGTGTTGACTGGAATACTTTCTTTCAAATTCTGAAGGTGGCAGGGGCAAAATACAGGAAGCGAAAGGCTATTTACATATTTACAATTTGTACAGAAACCAGATGGCAGTTATAAGAGTCGTGGGACATGAAATGGAAGCAGTGGTTGGGAAGGGAGTGAGACAGGGTTGTAGCCTCTCCCCGACGTTATTCAATCTGTATATTTAGCAAGCAGTGAAGGAAACAAAAGAAAAATTCGGAGTAGGAATTAAAATCCATGGAGAAGAAATAAAAACTTTGAGGTTCGCCGATGACATTGTAATTCTGTCAGAGACACCAAAGGACCTGGAAGAACAGCTGAACGGAATGGACAGTGTCTTGAAAGGAGGATGTAAGATGAACATCAACAAAAGCAAAACGACGATAATGGAATCTATTCGAATTACGTCGGGTGATGCTGAGTGAATTAGATTAGGAAATGAGACACTTAAAGTAGTAAAGGAGTTTTGCTATTTGGGGAGCAAAACAACTGATGATGGTCGAAGTAGAGAGGATATAAAATGTAGACTGGCAATGGCAAGGAAGGCTTTTCCGAAGAAGAGAAATTTGTTAACATGGAGTATAGATTTAAGTGTCAGGAAGTCGTTTCTGAAAGTATTTGTATGGATTGTAGCCATGTATGGAAGTGAAACATGGACGATAAATAGTTTGGCCAAGAAGAGAAAAGAAGCTTTTGAAATGTGGTGCTACAGAATAATGCTGAAGATTAGATGGGTAGATCACATAACTCATGAGGAGGTACTGAATAGGATTGGGGAGAAGTGGCACAACTTGACTAGAAGAAGGGATCGGTTGGTAGGACATGTTCTGAGGCATCAAGGGATCACCAATTTAGTATTGGAGGGCAGCGAGGAGGGTAAAAATCGCAGAGGGAGACCAAGAGATGAATACAGTAAGCAGAGTCAGAAGGATGTAGGTTGCAGTAGGTACTGGGAGATGAAGAAGCTTGCACAGGATAGAGTAGCATGTAGAGCTGCATCAAACCAGACATCCCTAGGTGGCGGCAACATCATCGAGACGGCACTAGGCGAATACTGCGATTCGATAGCACTGGCGAAAGCAGCCATACTTACATTACCGAACAGTTGACACAAATTAAGTTCCCGCAGCCCTATATCGCCAAGATGATGCGGTTACTACACGAAGCCACCTCTAAAGTGCTTTTTAATGACCGATTGGTGGGTCCCCTTCCTATTACGAGATCAACACGATAAGCTCTTCCCTTATCTACCATCATATATGCACTGATCCTTGAACCGGTTCCGAGCGGCGTACGCCAACGCTTGACAGGACTTAGTATACGAGGAATCTTTTCAGTGCAAGGCGTATGCAGAGACCTATTACTGGTGGAGCGGACTGGCAACGACACAAATGCGGTGTTGGACTGGATCCATAGGTGGGGCGCTGCTACAGGTAACCGAATGATGTAGATTAATAGGTTACCCTGAATATTGGTACTGGACTACCTACTGCGTTGCACCTTTCCAGATACGGAACAGTACAAAGTGTCTGTGGATTGTGTTTACAAATGACGTGAGACACACAGCGGCGAACGACTTCAATATGTTGCTCCATGCTGTTCGGAATGGTGTCAGGGCGAACGGCTTGGTCGCCTTAAACATGGTTCAGCGGATCGCCTACGAAAATACCCACTTGACGTCATTTATCCCCCGCTGTGCACACATTATTCCGATGCCGAAGAGATCGCTCGACGCATACTGGCAGCATTCGGCTACTCCGCCACCGCAGGATTACACTTCAAGATCCGATATGACGCCTTGACCTTACCCATAGGTAGAGGAGGCCTCGGGCTCGTACACATTCACTGTCATACGGGGCCCTTTATCTCAGCGCGATGTTGAAAATGAGGAGTAGACAACAGCCGGGTCTGATGAACTCGCACCAACTTCTCGAATTTCGCCGGTGATCGTGAAGTGCATTTCCCAACATTTCATCATAGAGTTTTTTTCGTGAATGTAGACTGCCTACAAAGCGAGGCACCTATCAATACTCACGATCAGGCGCTCCGCCGACCCTGTGGTAGTCAACGGCAAACAAGTCGACGCACCCCGCCTCAACGCCATCAATATGTGAACTCCCAGTTATGTCGAGCGTGTCAGGTAAGAGACGACGACCCCCAGCCACTAACGTGCGGCCCCTCTGTAGAAGGGTAGCACCCAGTGACGACGATGATTTCCTTCCTTCTCCGTGTAAGACAACGAGCCATTGACTCTACGATTGTTCTTTCTTCTTTCTTCTGCCCACGAGCCAAGACGAGCGCTGTGACATGGATACGAGACCAACTGGTGTATTATCTGCTTCGCGACGGCCCGAAGAATGACTTCTGGTACCATCTGCGTGAACGACATACGGCGATTGTGTGCGACCCGAAATACGATCAATATTTTTTTTCCAATTTCTTGCGAAGTGCGTTATGAGATCCTCCGCGCAGTTGGAACATCCCGGGTGTGCTGGCGTATGTCTTTGCCAGCTCTCGGGTCTGGACTAGGAAACATTGTATAGCAGGCGGTGAACTAGACCCGCCTATCTCAAGAGGAGACCAAGACACGTCCCCAGGCTATGCGCCGATAACGCCCCCTGGGCAGCGTACATACCGCGTGATCAAAAAGTCAGTATAAATTTGAAAACTTAATAAATCACGGAATAATGTTGATAGAGAGGTACAAATTGACACACATGCTTGGAATGACATGGGGTTTTATTAGAACCAAAAAATAAAAAAGTTCAAAAAATGTCCGACAGATGGCGCTTCATCTGATCAGAATAGCAATAATTAGCATAACTAAGTAAGACAAAGCAAAGATGATGTTCTTTACAGGAAATGCTCAATATGTCCACCATCATTCCTCAACAATAGCTGTAGTCGAGGAATAATGTTGTGAACAGCACTGTAAAGCATGTCCGAGTTATAGTGAGGCATTGGCGTCGGATGTTCTCTTTCAGCATCCCTAGAGATGTCGGTCGATCACGATACACTTGCGACTTCAGGTAACCCCAAAGCCAATAATCGCACGGACTGAGGTCTGGGGGCCTGGGAGGCCAAGCATGACGAAAGTGGCGGCTGAGCACACGATCATCACCAAACGACGCGCGCAAGAGATCTTTCACGCGTCTAGCAATATGGGGTGTTTTCTTTTTGGTTCTAATAAAACCCCATGTCATTCCAAGCATGTGCGTCAATTGTTACCTCTATATCTACATTATTCCGTGGTTTATTAAGTTTTCAAATTTATACTGACTTTTTGATCACCCGGTATATGCCACCGCCGCCGACCAAGCTGTCTCAATCGCTCAGTCTCTCAATCTCCATAACTCAGTACGTCGCATCGGGATTCAGTTCACGTTGCATCGTAACACTTGGCACTGTACTCTAGTCTTCCACAGTCACAGTCATCGCCTCGCACCCTAGCTCGCCGTGAGGGAACGTTAGTCATTGTATATAGTTAAGATGTGGACACGGACAAGATGCAAGAATTAGTACATATTATTTGATTGCTGTTAACCACAGAACTTAAGATTGATCCTCATTGATGTACTCAATTGGTTCCTGTAATAAAGTGTATCTTACCAACGTGTGTATTTTGTGTTGTAGTGAGAACAAACCGGCTACCCCCCTATCATACCATCCTTTCCTGATCCAGCCGGAAACCACAAAACATTACAAGAAGGCACAGCCACAGCAAGTGGCGCCGAGTTTTATCAACAAGTTTTGTTTGCTTTTCATGTGTTCTCGGCTGCTGCAGGGAAGCTGTTGTTACAGTACTTCTATTCGCTAATTTGTTCTTGTTGTTGCATGTATTACAGGAAGGGAGCTCCAGAACTGATCTCTTTCTCTTTTCAGAGGCTTAGCACATTGCTTTTCTATTTGTCTTCTCATATTTTCCTGTAATTAGTTAGCATTAGAATGGTTACCGCACAAGCGGCGACGGCTACCAAATCGACCAAACTACCGGTTCAACAGGTGCCACCAAACAACATTCTACCGTTTCGGCACTTCGATAAAAAAGAAGAGAACTGACTCGAATATCTCGCCCGGTTCCAGGCCCATTGTCAAGTCCATCGAATTCAAGGTGCTGTGAAATCTCATAATTTCCTGTCCGTTACGGGAAGTCCTGTGTTTCCTTTAATTCGAAAACGCTTCCCTACGTCGTCTCCCGACGCACTGTCCTATGATGAAGTAGTAGGTGCATTAAGTCAGTGTTACCAATAACAGATTAAGGTCACAGCAGCCAGATTTCAGTTCTTTAGCCTTAAGTAAAAGCCGGAAGAGACGTACCGTCAGTGCTATAGCGACTTACGGGGTGTCACTTGTTGTTGTTAAGGTTGTGGTCTTCAGTCCCGAGATTTGTTTGATGCAGCTCTCCATGCTACTCTATCCTGTGCAAGCTTCTTCATCTCCCAGTACCTACTGTAGCCTACATCCTTCTGAATCTGCTTAGTGAATTCATCTCTTGGTCTCCCTCTACGATTTTTACCCTCCACGCTGCCCTCCAATACTAAATTTGTGATCCCTCGATGCCTCAGAACATGTCCTACCAACCGATCCCTTCTTTTAATCAAGATGTACCACAAACTCTTCTTCTCCCCAATTCTATTCAATACGTCCTCATTAGTTATGTGATCTACCCATATAATCATCAGCATTCTTCTGTAGCACGACATTTCGAAAGCTTCTATTCCCTTCTTGTCTAAACTATTTATCGTCCATGTTTCACTTCCATACATGGCTACACTCCATACAAATACTTTCAGAAACGACTTCCTGACACATCTATACTCGATGTCAACAAATTTCTCTTCTTCAGAAACGCTTTCCGCCATTTCCGGTCTACATTTTACACCCTCTCTACTGCGACCATCATCAGTTATTTTGCTCCCCAAATAGAAAAACTCCTTTACTACTTTAAGTGTCTCATTTCCTAATCTAATTCCCTCAGCATCACCCGACTTAATTCGACTACATTCCATTATCCTTGTTTTGCTTTTGTTGATGTTCATCTTATACCCTCCTTTCAAGACACTGTCCATTCCGTTCAACTGATCTTCCAAGTCCTTTGCTGTCTCTGACAGGATTACAATGTCATCGGCGAACCTCAAACCTTTTATTTCTTCTCCATGGATTTTAATACCTACTCCGAACTTTCCTTTTGTTTCCTTTACTGTTTGCTCAATATACAGAATGAATAGCATCTGGGAGAGGCTACAACCCTGTCTCACTCCCTTTCCAACCACTGCTTCGCTTTCATGTCCCTCGCCTTTTATAACTGCCATCTGCTTTCTGTACAAATTGTAAATAGCCTTTCGCTCCCTGTATTTTACCCCTGCCACCTTTAGAATTTGAAAGAGAGTATTCCAGTCAACATTGTCAAAAGGTTTCTCGAAGAAGTGCAAATTCAAGTGTATTTGTGGCAACATTTATAGCGACGTGTTGATCTGTGATGCGATCGCGTACAGTGTCCCTGATGGCAGAATTACAGCACAGGTTCTCAAGTGCTCAGATCCTTCGCTCCATCAAGTGTTGCGATTTGTCGGGTCGAGTCGACTCTTGCCCGCAAGCGCACTACTCAGTCGCCACAACGATCGCGCACACAGACTCGCAGATCGCCTAGTAAACAAGTAGCCAGGCCGGTAAGTCTAATGAAGTCTCGCCGTCGCTGTTTTGCCCACCATAAGCGGCGAGATTACCCGTCGCGAATCGCGACATGTTACTCACGTAGCAAGATAGGCCATGTCCAGGCAGCTTGCTTTGCAACGGCAAAAGAACGCCATTTCTGCCGGTTCTCACAATAACAGGTCTCACGCACATTCTGTGAATGCATGATTTCAGAACCTACTACAAGTTCTAGCAGCAATTCAAGTAAGGTTGTGCCCTCATCTCGCCCCAGAGCAGTGCGACTCCATTCCAAAGAACTATTTGTAACATTACAAACTGTTGGCCGTAGTGTTGACTTTCCATTGAACACAGGTGTTTCTGTAAATTTGCTTAATCGTGCCACGTACGAGCAGTTTGGCTCATCAAACCTCTCAAAGTCTAACAAGCACCTCACTGCATACAACGGATAGGAAATCCCAGTAGTTGGACTGTGTAGCTTGCCTGCCACTTACAAATCTCACACTAGGACAGTGACATTTACTGTGTTGCAATCAAGAGACAGTGAAAATATTTTTGGCTTAGATTCGTTTGACTTGTTTGGCCTTAGCATTGAAGACAATGTACTTTCAGCACCTGTTTTTAATCCAAAAGACAATGTAGCTAGTTTGCTTAAGCTATTTCCTGCACTCTTTTCTGCTAGAATTGGAACACCCAATCGTTTTGTAGAGCATGTTACGCTGGAAGACAATGCACAGCCTAACGTTTTCGCCCTCGGGCCGTTCTCATCGCTTTCCGAAACAAAGTAGCCAGTGAATTAAAAGAATTGCAAGACAATGGTGTTATTTCTCCAATACAAGCTAGTCAGTGGGCAAGTCCATTCGTCGCGCTCGCATCTGTGTTGACTTCAAAACTACCGTCAATTCGCAGAAATTAATTGACATTTATCCGTTGCCTCGCCCTGAGGAACAGGCTTGGAACGCTCCCTACTTTTCTGAGATAGATTTTCGTGATGCTTATTTGCAAATACCACTAGGTGAAGAATCACAGAAAGTGTCCGTTGTTAATACACATTTAGGCCTGTTCAAGTATTTGCGTTTGCCCCTTGACAGGCACCCACCATTTTTCAACGTTAATTGGAACAGGTGACTGCTCAAATGCCGTTCTTTTCGAACTACGTCGACTGTATTGTCTTCTCAGGTCGTACGCCAAAGGAACACATTGTCGTCTCGAAAAGTGTGAATTTTTTCAGACAGAACTACAGTGCTTACGTTGTGTGGTAAACAGCCAGGGTGTCCACACCCACCAATCTCATTTGCTTGCATTCCGTGACTTTTCTGTTCCTCGCAAGTTGATATACTACATTCGTTTCATTCACACGCTTCACAGGTCGCGGCCCATTGCATGGCTTGTGTCGGAAAAATATGCCTTCAATGAGAAGCCGATAGTGTCACGACGCATTACAGAAACTCAAAAATGCCTTGCTCAGTGACAGATGTTTAGTACATCTTGATCCTGCAAACGAGTGATTTTGCAAGTAGACACTTCCTCTCACAGAAGCGGCGCTGTGCTTTCGCACAGAAATGGTGCACAAGACAGACATATTGCTTTTGCCTCAAAGTTCTTAACACAACCTCAGTGCAATTACTCACAAATTGCAAAAGAAGGTCTCGCTATTGTATATGGTGCGAAAAAGTTCTATCACTATCTGTCTGATTGTAAGTTCTATTTAGTGAGGGATTACAATCCTTTGCAGTCTCTGTTTCATCCGTCAAAGCCGCTTCCTACACATAGTGCTAAAAAATTGCAACTTTGATACTATTCCAGTATTAGTACGAAATTGGTTACAGACCTACGGAAAAGCATGGCAATGCTGACGCTCTTTCTCGCCTAATGATCGGCTCCGACTCTGATTTGGATTCCTCTGACGCATCTTGTTGCCGGATCGATGCGCAGGACTCTGAATTGCTGCAATCTTTTCCACTGAATTACAGAAAAATTGCAAAGGCCACTTAAGCGGACCCTGATCTGAATATTTTGTTACGTTACATTTGTTACATCACATTCGCACGGCTTGGCCTCGCTCATTGCTGCAATATTCAGAACTCAGTACTGCGCCGATACTTTGCTCGTCTTATCTTTCAGTACAACAAGGTGTGATCTTCGTACAATCTGACAGTGGACAATTGCGTGTGCTCATTCCGGCAGTGTTGCAAAAGGATGTGTTACAACTGCTTTACCAAGGTCATTGGTCTCGCACTAAATAGTTAGCGCGCTTCACTGTACTTGGCAGGGCATGGGAGCCCACATTGAAAGATGAAGTCACAGTGTGACACAAGCGCGGACGACCAATCAGCTTTGCCAGAGACATTCGCAGCTTGGCCTAAGACTTAATCGCCACGGTATCGAGTGCACAATGACTTTGCAGGACCATTCTGGAAGACTCGTTGGCTCGTAATGGTAGACTCTTCTAGCAAGTTCCCATTTGCTGTGCCTATGAACTCTACCTCGTCACGTAGCAGCATTCAAGTGTTTTCCTCAATTTTTTGCATTAAAGGATTGCCTGAAGTCAGTTACGGACAAAGGACCTCAGTTCCCGTCACATGATTTTGAACAGCTCTGTGAACGAAATGACATTCATCTAACAAGTGCTTCGTTTCACCGCCAGTCCAACGGAGAAGCAGAATGATTCGTAATCACTTTTAAACAATAGATGGCCAAGCTTCGCACCTCCCGCAACTAAATGGCGGTACATGCAGGTAGAACGGAGCTGGCCACCATTACCCCCACCACTCACATTCCAGCTGTCAAGGCCATCTCCAATCTGCCTGTTTCACTGGCTAACCCTGTACTTGTTGTCACATCCTATTCCTTAAAAAATAAAATAGGGCCTGACGGCAGGTGTCCTAGGGTATTCCCTGCAGCTGCCAGGGTCACTGTTTCTGGATGGCTTAGCGGTCAGAACATCTGCATAGTAAGCAGGAGACTCCGGTTCGAATACCGGTCTGGCAGAAATTTTCAATTTTTCGCATTGATTTAAATCAATGACTACTCGCAGCCGGTGTCTGTAATTCCTTTGTGCCTTTATTATTCGCCATTTCCGGCCGGGTGCTGAACGAGGCTGGCGGCATGGAACTTCACAGAGTCTGTTGAGACGGCGCAACCACAACTGCCGTTGACGTGACTTTTCTGACGCAAGACGGGTGGTTAGTTATGCATTCCAGCAAGCCTACAACAGGTCTGCCGTACCACGCTCACAGGTCAAGGTGACAGGCATGGGCGAGTAGACGTCCCGAGTCGAAGTGAGGACTCTCAAAGTCTGGCTGAAATGCCAAGCGGTGGCACACAATGGGAGGTCTTCTCTAGGTGGACATGGCCTAAAGAACAAACACCACACATGCATGAATAATAAAGAATTTTTTACTGAGTCACCGTTCTTGACTCCACACTCGCCTTGGTGCTCGAGGATCCCATTCCCACAGCCTCGCGTACAAAAAAAAAAAAAAAAAAAAAAAAATGGTTCAAACGGCTCTGAGCACTATGGGACTTAACATGTGAGGTCATCAGTCCCCTATAACTTAGAACTACTTACACCTAACTAACCTAAGGACATCACACACATCCATGCCCGAGGCAGGATTCGAACCTGCGACCGTAGCAGTCGCGCGGTTCCGGACTGAAGCGTCTAGAACCGCTCGGCCACCACGGCCGGCTCCTCGCCTACATGTCCTTCTGAGGACAGGAGTGGTCATCCCGCTGCGCTGGTATCGGAGTAGCGGCGTGGCGTATCTCACTCACTACAGTAGATTCGTTCCACTTTCACCGTCAGAACTATCACCACTGCTGCAAGTCCCTGCCAAGATATGAAACTAACGAGTGCAGGAGCTGACTGGTGGGAATGGTATTTCGGAAGTACATGGCTCAAATCTAACTCCAGCCATTGAAATTTAGGAGTCCTGTACTTGTCTCACATCATTTGAGTCGACTACTAGGAATGCTGAAAGGCTCTTTAAAGGAGGGCTGTTCGTATTTTCAGGTCAGAGATCCACATCTAGTTGGTAAGATGGGAAAGGCTGGGGTGATTTCTTCTGTAATTCTATGTGCGATTTCTTTCCTGGCCTTGTCTCGAGTGACCTCTAAGTCGAAAGGATGTTAATTCTAATCACCTCAACCAAAATAGGCTTACTTTCATATGGATTCAGTATTTTCCGTTGGCAAGTATTAACGTTTCGAACAGAATCTCATTTAAATGTTTCTTGAAATTACTGCAAAAAGTCGCCTTTTGTTTTCTTCTTCAATTCTTTTACTATCCTATTACCTGTTTCGAACCGCATAGAGATTGTTTAAGAGGAATAGCAAACACCAGTTTGAAATTACTTGCTGTTTTTTATAGTCCGCATCACATTCTTAACCCAATTTATGTACTAGTAGATTGAACCTGGTCAGCATTGGACTAAAAGATGGTAAATAATAAACCATAGAGATTCAACTGGTCGGTACGTCATCATTATATAAATCTCCGCCTTTACACTGGAGAGTCGTAGATGAAAAATGCAGTATATTGAGAATTTCTTATAAAATTCCACAAACCGAGAGAATTCTTAAATTTGAAGCATCGCTACATGAAATAGGCCGATTACGTTATAAGAAATCCACTGACTATATTGGTGAAGTATTTGTGTTTCATTTGATGTACTTAATACATAACCGTGAGCGCCTTTGCGCCCTCTAGAAGACGTGCGTTTGCTTCTGTCTGAAAAAGTAACGTTACAGAATTTTCTAACAGTTTTAATGACAAAGTACGTGCCGACACTACATTTGATGAGTTATGTACTGATATGAAATTTTAATGTGTATTCTCCGTAGAAAAAATGCTGTCTTTGATCCATCTAAAGGGGTCATCTCTATATACGAGGACAAATGCAAACTCATATTGAAAATTAGGATCGTTTGCTCCATAAATATGACCACTAGTCTTCAAAATAAATTATATTCGTATCAGCGGCATGTATGCGTAAGATAGATATATTTTACCTTTGACAAAATACCACTGATTTAAAAAGGAAACATCTACTTCCTACTAATGTGTATCTTCCTTGCGACTAAGTTTGCTTACCATTCGCGCTTCGCTTGTTTTATTTTCGAATCTACCTCAGCGGCCTTGCTTCTCACTACATATCTGTAGCACATATGTAATAAACAGTCCTGAAAATGTTTTTGCATTGAAGAGTATGGCTGAATGATACCAGCTTTGGGGCACTGCGTTGCCGTTGATGTTGTGCCACTGTTACGGGAGTGAGTCTCGAGCTCAAAGCTAGACACCGTGGTGCGTGTTGCGTATTGACGAACGGCGTACGTTGTGATTTCATGTAGGGACTACAAGAAAAATGGAGACCACGGGAAGGAGGGTTTCTCGCTTATTGCGTGACTCATTTCGGAATGTGTATTGCCTGAATACAGTATCGCAATACTGATGTTTTATCCATTGCACTGTCGGGTATGGCTAGTAATGAGAGACGAATATCTGCTGCATAAAACTGTGTGGTTTCAAGGACAGTGAAAGAGTATGGAACGGAAACGACCTGACATCAACCTATGATAGCTAGAAAATGCGTGAACGCTACTGGTGGTGTTGTCTAGTTGGCACTGGAGGTTGCTTAGATCCCTGCAGACACCTCTACGTTACATAGTCTCCTACAGTTAAGTTAGAAAGAAGATTTTGGCTTGCAGGTACTCAAGGCTTTAACAATTTTGGTTCCACTAACGATATGTGTGTTCTATTTTGCTCATAGTGTCGCGATGGAGCTGTATCTGGTAGTCCTCTACAGTCCATGAAGTACTGTTCATGACATTCACTTCCACATTTCAATAAAAACTCTTCACGTCTGGACAAGTGTGTTTTATTAAAAATATATTTATTATCTGTTGTCAACTGTCTCGGTTCGTTCTTCATTACAGTTCAATTTTAGATTTTTAACTGTATGTGCATGTGAGAGTGGGAGAGATGGGGGCCACCTCGAAGAGGGGTACTTTGACTGGGGGAAAAAGTTGGTACTGGTTTTCAACTTTTTTATAGTTAATAAGGAAAGTAGTCGTAACTCACTGGACGACTTATAGTTTTGTATGGCTCTTTAGTATATCCCTATGTTACAGTTTTAGTGGCTAACCTGATGACTGATAAAGAATACAATAAATTATACAATATTTGCCTCTGAAAGGAATCCTAGTGTTTTAGAACGATATTTTTAGATATACTATCTTTCTCATGTTTATAAAAAAGACGGGACGTTTTTGAGGTCTTCTTCAGTTTCCGGGATAGTAACTAGTAAATCTGTGAATAAAATACTTGTTTTGTAAATAAAACCGTCTTTTCTTGCTGCAACTAAATTTATTTTTCCAAGACACGTTTCGCCTTTTTCTTGCTCTTAGGAATCGTCAGTGGAATCTATAACGATACAGTTTGTTATATTTAGATTGTTAAACAATTCACGAAGCGTTCTTTTATTTAAGTAAGTAATTACTTACAGTTTGCTGTGATCTACGTTTCCTCTCATCTGGTCTGGAGGTCGCACTACCACTTTATGTTCGAAACATAAGTACAATTTTGTATTCCAAACTTTTTCACGCTGTTAACCATGTTTTTTCTTCCTTTTTGTGGAGTACTATCATTTTGTTCCACTAGATATAGCCATTTCTTATAACATTGTGTTTTTAATCATTTAAATATCGTAACTTCATTACGTGTTTCTTCCTCTTTGGTTTATTTACCTTCATGTTGCCAACCTAACAAAGTATACGTTCAAAACCAACTTCTATTCATGATGTTTATATTTTCTGTGTGTATGTCAGAGAGAGAGTGAGATGAAGGGCGTGTGTATGTTCTTTTTTTAATAGTGTGCGTGTTGAATAAGAATGTAAAGATTTGGTTACAACTGATTTGACTTTTGGTTTCAATGTTCTCCAGAAAGCATAACTGTACACCACAAGAAAGAAGAGGAAGCATGGTGAACAGTGAGAAAAAGTTCGGAATAGAAAATTGTGCTTGCGTTACGAAATAAAGTGGTAGTACCTCCTCCAGACGAGATGAGAGGAAACGCAGATCACAGCAAAGTGTAAGTAATTCCTTATTTACATAAAAACGTGACGTGAACTGTTTAATAATTTATAAATAACAACACTGTACCGCTATAGATTCCACAGAGGATGCCTTAGAGCAAGAAAACGATGAAACTCGTCTGGGAAATATAAATTTAATTGTAGCAAGAAAAGGTGGCTTTATTTAACTGTGCCTGCTGCGGAGGATGAACGCGCAAAGGAACTGCGAATAAAATGTCATTCAAAGTCATTGAACCAAAGTGAAAATCTATGCATAGGTAACAGCAGCAATGACAAGCAACTACGTCGATATAAATCCGCAGCTGGTGGTCTCGCGGTCGCGTTCTCGCTTCCCGAGCGTGGGTCACGGGTTCGATTCCCGGCGGGGACAGGGATATTCACCTGCCTCGAGATGACTGGGTGTCTGTGTTCTCCTTATCATTTCATCATTATTCGTTAAGGTGGTGAGTTTGGACTGAACAAAGGTTGGGAATTTTTACAGGCGCTGATAACCGCGCAGTGGAGCGCCCCACAAACCAAACAGCGTCATCATGCGTCGAGCCGCGCGGGATTAACCGAGCGGTCTGAGGCGCTGCAGTCATGAATTGTGCGGCTTGTTCCGGAGGAGGTTCGAGTCCTCCCTCGGGCATGGGTGTGTGTGTTTGTCCTTAGGATAATTTAGGTTAAGTAGCATGTAAGCTTAGGGACTGATGACCTTAGAAGTTAAGTCCCATAAGATTTCACACACATTTGAACATTTTTTCATCCGTGGATGTAAACACAAAGTAATGAAAAAGACAACGCGGTCGACGACACGGAGCTCTGACAGGCCACTGTTGCCACGGTGCCTGAGAAATCTGTGCTTCGAGTGCACGGGCTGTGACTCCGCCTTGTGCTGTGTGCCCCATACGCAGAGTGTAAGTAGGCTGTTTAGGTTTTTATGTTGGTAACGCCAAGTAGCGCTCTGTATGAAAATCACTGACTGTGCTGCGCGCAGTCTGTGGCTGGTTTGCATTGTTGGAATTTTGCTATTGTAGTGTTGGGCAGTTGGCTGTTAACAGCGCGTAGCGTTGCGCAGTTGGAGGTGAGCCGCTAGCAGTGGTGGATGTGGGGAGAGAGATGGCGGAGTTTTGAGAGCGGATGATCTGGACGTGTGTCCATCAGAGACAGTAAATTTGTAAGACTGAATGTCATGAACTGATTTATATATTATTACTTTTGAACACTATTAAGGTAAATACATTGTTTGTTCTCTATCAAAATCTTTCATTTTCTAACTATGATCAGTAGTTAGTGCCTTCAGTAGTTAGAACCTTTTATTCATCTGGCAGCATTGGAGCACGCTGTATTGCAGTAGTTTGAGTAACGAAGATTTTTGTGAGGTAAGTTATTCATGAAAGGTATAGGTTATTGTTAGTTAGGGCCATTCTTTTGTAGGGATTTTTGAAAGTCAGATTGCGTTGCGCTAAAACTATTGTGTGTCAGTTTAGTGTTGATCAGAATAGGTAAAGAGCGAAATGTCTGAGTACGTTCCGTTCTGCTCAGCTGTTTGAAAATCAAATAATGTAAGAGGTTTATCAGCACAGCCATTCATAAATTTTTCTAAGGGGACGTTTCAAGGGCGGGCACCTCAACTGAAACTTTCATATCTGGCAGCCGTCTCCTTTGTTGTTTAGGCATTCTACAACACCAATATACCATTGAGGACTGTCACATATCTTAATTAACCAGTGCATTTAGGGTTTGCTGTTCGTTATCAGCCATGAGGATTTACATTTTAATTTAGCAGATCCTGAGAAAATCGAAGTAGAACCCATTTATTCCATAGATTTTGTGTCTAATGCAGGTTGAAAACGTGATTTAGTTCTTTACTGTTAGTCGATTTATAAAGTCTGACTGCTCAGTTTAAAATTTCATGAGAAAGATATCAAATAAAGTTTCAATGATTAGTATGCTAATTTGGGCAAAAATCCTTTTGAAACTGTTGCATTTGACCATTGGTGACTACGAGCTTGCAGAAAAGATGTTCTATAGTAATATTCTGTTACTATTACAAAATATTTACGTCCCCGATAAGCCCAGTCACTTCCACTACTCAGCATACCGCCGGTGCTGTGACCTAAGAAGTACTGACTAAGCGTATACACATAAGTGACTTTCTCGTCACGTCCTGTTGTGATCCGTTCACCTTGTGAGTGCGGTGAGAAGTGATTTACTGCGCTGTGGAGTTGTGCTGACAGACGACAGCTGTGAGTGCTTCTTGCGGCTGTCCCGGGCTGGACTGCGAGGCATGGCGCAGGTGTGTGGCCAGCGAGGAGCCTGGCGTGACGCCTGCAGAGTAGACCGCCAGCACAGCCCGGGACGCGATACAGGAGGCTAGAGCCCGCCTAGCAGTCCCAGCAGGTATCTGCCATCCTCCAGAGGGAACACTTCCGGTGATCGCGGTGTGGCACTCAAATACCGGGAGCGATAGGAGAAATACGCTGTACTACATACAGATTGATGAAATATTGTCCGACTGCCAGTCGAGTAACGACGTCGCGTCGTCGCAACGTTTCATCCGCAGCTCGTGGTCTAGTAATTGCTGCCTCTGGGTCCCGGGTTCGGTTCCCTGCCGGGTTGGGATTTTCTTCGTCCGGGGACACGGTGATTGTGTTGTCCTCATCATCATCATCATCATCATCATCATCATCATCATCATCATCATTCGTGTCAGTGGTCAGATTGGACTGTGTACAAAAACTGGGCTGTGTAAAAATTGGGACTTTGTACGGGCGCTGATGACCGTGTAGTTGAGCGCCCCAGAAACCAAAAATCACGTCGCAACGTTTCGTAGAGTTTGTTGCTCGTCATCTTAAGGCGAAGTTGGAAAATCATCGAAACGTTGCTACAACGTGACGCCACGACTCGGCTAATAACCCCAGAAGATTTCATCAATGAAATTCAACTATATAACTTGAATTCTCATGTTACAATTACCTTTTATGACCTTCAGCATTCCCCATCTATGTAATGGGTGATTCCGTAACGATGTCACCAGTTTCCAGAGATGATCGAGAAGGGTAAATGTTTCAGTCTGGTGTAAAGGATGCTCAGTTCGGAAAAGATCGAGTCATATGTAGTTATAACCGAAAATCATTCTGACACCTCTGACAGTCGGCCTCTGCTACTCCAGTCTCTTTGCTTTCCTTATTTTAGAAAGAGATAATATGGATTGAAACAAGAAAAAATAGTTTAGTAAATATGATCTCTAAAGTGCATACCCTAAGAGCTATGACCATTTGTTTATCTTTGCTAATGTGAAACAAATCTCCTCTATTGAACAAGAGCTCATAGCTCTTAAAGTATGCATTTTTGCTAAACCGTTTCTTCTTGTCTTATTCCGTGTTACCTTCTCCAAAAATACGGAAAGCAAAGAGCTTGCTGTAGGAGAGATCTGCTGGCAGAAGTATCAGAAATCTTTTCGCTTCTTACTTTCAACTTAGTCATTTCTGGGTCTTTACCCTTACCTGAAATTGATGTATATTGCCTTCTCCATCTTCCCTCTAAGCTTGTAGTATCATCACGGAATCATTCCGTATACACATTATTGGTAGGCTCTTTTCTTCCCTGTCTGTTTTACATATTAATAAAAAACAAAATCGCACACAAAACTTCAACTTTTTATTTATGATGCGTTTCGGAGACGTTGCTGCATCACTAAGTAGCAGATCAGGTGTTTGTTTGGTTCAGGTATCTCACGGTGTGAAGCTCATCAGTACTGTTCTCAACGGAAACAGAGAACGAAGGTGCAGAAGACTGCCGTTAATAATCGGTAATAGTCGGTTTCTCAGGACCACCGCTCCTGAACTTAACGTTAAGACTGCCACTTCAAGCTGAGAAACAGATTCCCAAAGGCGCTGTAAACAAAAAAATTAACGGATGGTTGCTAGTTACGTTGTAATCCCTATTTCTACTTCTACATCATTGCAGTTGCGCCTTCCATAGTTCAGTGTTCATCAGCTCCCATTTCTTGGAACACACGTATAGATTTTGACTTGACTTCGTCCACAGACTGAAAAACGTGTTTCCTTCAATGCCTGTTTAGTTTCGCGAAACAGATAAATGTCTCATTGTACGAGATATGGAATAGTGGATATTGCTGGGAATTTTCCATTAAACTATTCATCACGGAGAGGACACTAAGAGATGCTGCAGTTGCTGATGTGCTATCCGGCACATAATGAACCTATCGATACCATATGGGGCTTGGCCCATGACGTCATGAAGCTGTATGACACAAATTACTCATCGAATATCAGTATGTGCGAAATATGCACAAGAACTTAACTATTCATAAGACGTCATACTCGTTAGATACTCCAATTCAAAATCAAGCTTTCAGTTTACAACCAAACCTAGACATCTAGATACACTGTAGATCAATATGTCGCCACATAATCACAATCGTCATTCTATAAAAATAATTTAAACGCAAAAAGGACATGGTTTGTGCTATGGTCTAACTTCACACACTGACTGTGCACCGTTTCATTACAGAGCACAGTCGAAACTCGGTACCACTAGAGTAGACCTACCTGGAATTTGTAGCTGCTTGTTCCACGAATACAGTTATTTCATACCTTCTTCTCTGCCTCACGTACGATGGTTAAGATCTCAATATAACACACTTAATTAAACCTTAGGTCCCGTTGCACCATTTCAGTCGTCAACACACGTTTAGTATAAAAATATTAGCATTTTACTCTACACCTGCTCACCTGTCTTTTCTCTTAAGCTTTTGACGATACGTGGCTTTCTACTACACATTATTTACAGACTGCACTGTAAAAATGTAAATGTCGTGTGACTAGGGTCTCCCGTCGGGTAGACCGTTCGCCGGGTGCAAGTCTTTCGATTTGACGCCACTTCGGCGACGTGCATGTCGAACAGATTGTACTAAAAAGTAATATCGTCAAATAAGGTAACTTTTTTAGCAACGCTGGTTCGTTCATATATCATTCCCTGATGTGAAACGTGTCTTTCTTCTGGTTGTCGTATGATCACTGAATAAGGTGTTTTTGGGATAAATTTTCCACATATTTTGCCACGTATATGTCATTAGACAAAATTTATACTATTGCTCTCTCTGTACTATCCCATTAGTCTTTAGAGGTTTCGCTTTCTTCTTGCAGTCTTATGTTTAGCAGTACATTTGACAACAAGTTCTCAATATTCAAACGCTCTAGGACATGGTGCTGTACTGTCATTAAACACTTTCGACAATAATTGAAAAATTCTTTAGAAGAATTTTCTGAAACGTTATAGTGACTGTACGTAATACGCTACTTGACCAACAGGTGAACTGTGATTCTTTTAAAACTACACAACCGTGCCGTACAGTTCTAAAGAAGGAATTGTGACAGATATGGACGACTAGAAACAAGTTGCACTCTGGCATTACAAATAATATTCTAATGACCCCCTTTCACAGAACTCCAGACAACACTATGAGCAGTTTCATTATTACTACCAGTTTTCCGTGTACGACAGGACTATTACTGACACGCGTGCTAAACCAGACGACCCTAACAACGCGTGCTATGATGTTCGTACCTTTGCGAACTTGTAATTCAGTAATGCACAACGATTGTCCCGAAGATAACTATTTGAGGTGTTTCTGTCGTTAAAATTTGAGAGCAGTGGCGTCAAACCAGCGTGTTAATGAAAAACATCGACCAAAAAATTAGTCACCTCCTAAGGAAAAATGAGCTAATACTGAGACGTACCACACTAGCATTGATGATGGCCGCAATTCGGCGAGAAAGAGACTCCATAAGTTTCTTAAGATATGCTTTGCTCCCAAAGTGCTGTTCGTATTGCTCTGGTACAAGTCACACGCACCGGACTGATCTCAGTGGAGGAGCAAGTGGAAGTATTTTCCGCATTGACCTATTTTTTAATAACTTTCATATAATAATCCAACAGTAGCTACGTGAGCGATGGGTGAACTGAACAACTCTGAATCTCTCAGACTGTTTCATTTTATAATTTGCTCTTTCTTTCTTACAGCTTCCTCTGGTTCCTGTTATGGTGTCACTGACGGAAGAGTCCTACAGTAGAGTCAGTGCAAAAAGGACTGTGACAGATGCACTGGGCTTGGCGCTGCTGCACTGCCCGCCTTCCGCAACCAATGACGTTACGTCTCTGTGGCAACGGTGTGCCGACATTTGCCACGGCGGACATTTGCCACGATTTTACCTGCTCCGAAGGGTTGGGTCCCTTGTCTCCCCCTCCTCCCGCTCCTCCTCCTCCTCCTCCTCACTCGCCGCCCGACCCGCAGTAAAGGTGCTTACTGAGTCTTTCCGCCGGTTTACTTAACATAGGACCAGAGTCTCTATGGATTTTCCGCCCCATTTCCAGAGAGAGTTTAGTTGTGGAAACTATTAAATGCATCTCGCATTGAAATCCGCACCAAATTTCGAGCCACAGTAAATCTTCGCCAATCTTGGAGATTTTGCGCTCGTCTAAATTATACGTGCCTTTTTCGGTGCTCCTGCAGCAGCTTTCTGTCATGTTTTTTGTACCATGGGTGATCAGTTCCGTCTGATATTAATTTATTTGGTATGAATCTCTCGAGTGCTGCTGATACTATTTCTTTGAACTTAAGCCACATATGGTCTTCACTTAGATAGTTTGGAAGACGTCAACCAAATTTTTAGTTGCTTTTATAAATATATATATTTCGCCTTTAGTATTGGTGAATTTCTTTGTTACGGAATTGAGCCTCGCTACGACTGTGTGTTCACTAATTTCTGTACCCGTCGTTATGCTCAGGATTATTTGTGGCTGAAAGGTCAAGTGTGTTTTCGTAACCATTTACAATTTGAATGGCCTCGTGAACTAATTGTTCAAAATAATTTTATAAAGAGCATTTAGAACAATTATGGAAGCTGTTTTCTATCTACAGTAGGGTCTGAAAATGTATTTTTGTCAACATATGGAAGGTAGATTGAAGACACTGCCAACTATAATTGTATGAGTAGGGTACCCATTTGTGATGAGACTCGAGTTATCTTTGAAATGTTTAGCAACTGTTTCATCTGAGACCGGGGGCCTGTAAAAGGAGCCGGTTATTAATTTATTCCGGTTGTCGAATATAACCTCTGTCCGTACTAAGTCACAGCAACTACCTGCTTCAATGTCGTTTGTGAGCTGAAACACACATTGTCTACTCTAAGTCACAGGAACTACCTGCTTCAATGTTACTTGTGAGCTGGGACACACATTACATTATTTTTCCTTAAGTTGCGCTTCTTGTTTCTGTTGTAGTGGAGATCATTACAATTACGGCTTTTCCCTCCAAAACTTAGGATGCTTTCTCTGTGACCCTGTAAATCCCAGAGCTAAACAATGTAGAACAACAACGTATGTTACAAGCATTGCATTCTGTATTACTTCATTTCCTTATTTCTAACATTTTAAAATTGTACGTCGACTTTAGATGACATGTCAATCATAGATGTTCTTATCTCTGTTTATGAACGTACTTTCAGTTATGTTTTGAACATTCTCCCGCTACACTTTATTAACTAATGTTTCGCCGCAAGGGATATCAGATTTTAGAGAATAAATTAATATGGAGTACGTCGTTCTTCTTTTCAAAAATTCACATACCCATTTCTTCTTTCCTTATTGTCTTTAGGGCATGTAGTTGTAGTAAATAAAGTAGGCACAAATGCAGTGATCAAAAAGAAATTATTAGCGTACATTCGCATTCTCTTTACAGCGTTCCTTTCTTGTTGCTCCCATGGCGATGGACTGTTTGTATCGCCATCAGTAAGCGCGAAAGGAAGCTACCTCCCAGGCAGAGCGATCTATATTTATACTTGGCAGAACTAATTACATACTGGCGTAATCGTCGGAATTGCTTTCGTTTCCCAAAAGATAAAAATATTTCGATTTCGGAAAAGAAGTTTGTAAGAGGTATGCGCGGTATGCGCTGCCTGCAACCGGCAAGACATAGGAGAGTCTCTGACCTGAGAGCAGTATGTAGTTAGTTGTTGGTTGTCGCTAGTCGACAGTAGTCTTGGGTAGTCTGTAGTAGTCCGCAGTAGTCTGCGTGAGTCGGCAGTAGTCGGCAGTAGTCTGCGCGTGTCTGCGGGTGTTGGCAGTCTGCTCTGGTCGGGACTCTGGAGGATGAGTATTATTGTAGAAGGTAAAGAAGCAGCCTTGCCCATATCTAATAATGTATGTTAACTGTCATTCAATTTCTTTTAAAAAATGCCCCAATAATAATTTTTATAACATAAAGTAATTTAAAAAAAACATTCATTTCAATTTAAAGATTTTATCCAACGGATGATTATTTCTTTCACGAATCACAAAGCATAGGCCAGCATTGGACGGAGCTGTGCCGAAAATTTTGTAGGTAAGAGCAGATATATTCGCAGTTTTTATTGAGGTAAGAATTTTTGCTTTTTATTCAGAATACAGGGCCGAGGCGCAGCGTTGCTGTCGTCATAAAATTTACCAGGTTACTGAATTTTTTTATTATTTTTGGGTTTAGGAATTTTTCTGTTTCGAACTTAACACTAAATGAGAAAAGAATTTTGTGGGTGCATTAAATGTGAATGCATTTCTGCACACAGATTATGAATGGGAACCAATTTTGTTCAGAGGTTACAATATTTAAAAATTCATTTAATTATTATTTTTGTGCGGAGGTTACAATTGGTTCATGGTTCATTTAAATTAATACTTTTGTAGGGAGGTTACACTTGGCGACATCCGGCCAGGATCGTATTTCTTTGTGAATCTTCTGATAAGTAGTCATATATCTGCTCTTATTTATTTAAACGTAGTTTGCATCTGGCGCAACGCATTTACTAATTTGTCACTCTTTCTTTCACAGATCATCGGCAATTTGTTGCTCTTTGTTGTAATTGTGTTTGTTGCATTCTGCATTGTCTTTGTTTCATTTGTGAATAATTTTGATTTGTGGAAAATGCCGCGAAAAACTGTTAACAGTACATCGCGATGTGCAATGAGTGAAATAGGCGACTCGAATAATTTGACCGATAGTACTTGCGACACTCAGTGTAATGATGATAATCCCCTAATTGTAGACAATCAATGCGTACCGACCACTAATAATGATTTTAATGCTAATGAGGAACAAACAGATTCAATTGTGTCCTCTGTTAATTCAACGACAATTGATGACGCGGCACGTTGTGTTACAATGAACGCTGCCCAGTTTGACACACCCAGTTTGCAAAATTTACGTAATGAACAGATAAATGTTTCTAACGAAAATGAACAGTGTAATCAGAATACGTCATATTTATTTAATTCCGGTGTAGTGACTAACAGTGCACATCCGTTTGGCAAACATTTTCAAGAATTACAGAATATCCAAATGGATACACAAAACGTGACAAATGCAGATACACCAACACACAGCATAGAAAATACAGTCGCTAATTTTGGCTTGGATCAAATTATGGTAGTATTGCTACAGTTTAAGAAAGAATATGACAACAATCACAAACAAATTAATGAAAAACAAGACAACAACTACAAACAACTTAGTGAAAGTCTTAAACAGTCGAATGATAAGCAAGACAGCAATCACAAACAACTTAATGAAAAACAAGACAACCTTAATGAAAATTTCAAACAACTTAGGGAACAGAACAAACAGCTTAGTGAACAGATTAAAGCCATTGCCGCGCAATGTCATGATACTAAAGAACAATTACGTGAGGAAATTAAGGCTTGTGCTAGGAAAGTAGTGAAGAAATTAGATCTGTTGCTCAAGAATTAAAGAATACGCAAGCAGCTACAACAGAATCACTTAGAGACGAAATTAGTGCATTCGGTAAACAATGCTCTGAAAACACAACACAGATACGCGACGAATTTAATTTAAAGTCACCAGAACTTTCACACACTCTGGATACTGAAGTCGATAAGAAATTTGAACAACAGATCAGCCAAATTGACGAACGTATTAAAGTGACAGAAATGAAAAATATTTCAGTCACTAACACGTCACAGCATACGGCACATTCCGAACATTTGTCACACTCACACAGCCAGTGTAACTTAGGTAATTTACAGAGACCACGCGACTTAGAATACGAAGTGACACAGACAAACAGATTGTCATTCAATCTTGAACCTATTCACACATTCAGAGACGATAACGTTAATTACGGGCAATTTTTATCCGTAAGAAAATCTAAGGTATTTAAAAATGACAGAGTACAGGTACACGCTTTGAACTGGATACGAAAATTTATTTTTGTACTTTCACCGCCTTTACCTGTAATGCAGAAACTAGCTTTGAACTGGATACGACAATTTGCTCTCGAATTTTTACCAGCATTTCGTGTAATGCAGAAACTAGAATTAGCATGGATACAGCAATTTGCTTTTGAATTTTCACCGGCATTGCCTGTAACGCAGAAGCTAAAATTTATTTGGAGCGCGTAATTAACCTCAGGGGATTCATTACACTTTAATGAATATGTGCCATAGCGTGCACAGGGCCCCGAGCCGTAGTAGTGCTATTTCATCTTTAGTTTTCTGCACTGCTGCCTTCTCTTCTACTATCCTTTATATCTATCAAAACAGCTCTTCAACTATCGATCTATCTTGGATTAAGAACGAGTAAAGAAAACCCGATAAGACAAGTTTTACCGAAAGTGACAGTTTTCATTAGACGCTCCAGAAATGACAACCACGAGAACTTTAATAACAGACAAAATTTTAATCATCAGTATGTGTAAAATTATCAGCAACAGCGAACACATTTTGGTAACAATAGAGGTTTTTCACAACAACAGCAACAAAACCAACCGGTTCGCATACCTAACCAACAATGTAATGTACAAGGTCAACCAAGCTTTAATGTTTCGCCGCCTACACGTATAGCATCAGCTCCAACAACTAGTAACACACAGCAACAAGGAAATCTGTACGTACAGAAAACACACCATTTCAATTCCTATCGCAATGCACCGTATAGAAATGACTATCATGACAGACGTAAAAGTAATGAGCACAATTTTCAGCGTACGTTTCATAACAGTCGGTTTTATCAGCAGCGGAATCATCCACAACAACAGATTATCGTGAATGAACCAGACAGTAGGTATCATCCCGAACGTAATACCTCAGGAAGAAATAACAGAACAGTACAAATAGTTGAAATGCCACAGCATCCTCCTGAAAATATTAGCACGTCAGATAGAATTTGACTAAATACAGTACAGGTTTCATCTTCCAGTAACACAAGCAATACTTTTGACACGCAGAATCTTGATCACGAAAATGTTATTACTTTTGACGACATCCGACACACACTTTTGCATGAAAGACAGAATCAAAACGTATGTAGACGACATTCTTATTGCTGAAGCTAACTGGTCTGAACACAATCTGATTCTTGAACAACTGTTATGCACTTTTCGTGCACAAGGACTCACAGTTAATCTCAGTAAATCGCACTTTGGCAAAACTTCTATAAAATTTCTTGGACATGTAATTTCAGCAGAAGGCATTGCGCCCGATCCGGAAAAACTTCAGGCTTTACGTGACATTACTGTTCCTACGACGAAGTAACAACTACGCAGCTTTTTGGGTTTAATTAACTTTTTCGTAAATTTATTCATTACTCTGCTTTAGACACCCCTAGATTATGTCAATTGACAGGTAAAAACACTATTTGGTCCTGGGATAGGCAAGCACATTCTGAATTTGTGAACCTGAAAGAAGCTTTGTTGAATGCACCACTTTTATCACATCCAGATCTTACTAGAAATTTTTTCCATTGCAACCGACAGTTCTAACACCGCTTTAGGCGTACACATTTTTCAGGAAATTGAAGAAGATGGCACTACAGTAATTAAAAACATAGCCTTTGCGAGTCGCATTCTGTCACCTGCTGAACGCAATTAACCTCTTACAGAACTTGAAACATTATGTGTTGAATGGGCATTTACGAGATTTCGGCATTTTCTTTATGGAAGACATACGACCGTTTACACAGATCATAGAGCGATACAGTTTTTACTTTCCGCTAAATTTACACACGGCAGATTAAGTAGATGGAAACTTTATTTGCAGGAATTTAATTTTACAATTGTTCACATTCCCGGTACACAAAATATTGTAGCAGACGCACTATCCCGTTCTCTCAGCAACAATCAGCAAGACATAGCAACCAACTTCTGCAAAGCAAATTTCAGCGTCATGTACATTCAACAAGTTGCATTTGAAAATTTCATTTCGTCGTCATTACAAGACATAGCTCAAGAGCAGAGTAAAGACAACGTGTGGAAGGAAATTAAACACCTTTGGCAAGATAGGAATAATGTTACCATTACAAACCATTACACTGTACGCAATAACATTCTGTTTCGCCGCTCTCACCCTGACAGCAACAATTGGTTATTAAGCATTCCTGACGAACTTGTTAACAAATTAATCTGTTATACTCATTTAAGTTACGCACATTACGGAGCCAGAAAATGTTTTCTTATACTGAGACGGAACTGTTATTTTACCAACATGGAGAAACGTATTCGACGAGTTTTAGCGTCATGTAAAATCTGCCAGAAAGCTAAGTCAGATAGGACTTCACATATTCCTCCATTAGATCCCATTGTACCTGTTAAATTGAGACACATGGCTGCTGTAGACATTTTTGGTCAGATTCCCAGAACTAATAGAGGTTTTTGCTACATCTTTGTCGCTGTTGAACTCACTTCAAAATTTGTTACCTTCACTCCGTTACGCAAAGCTACTGCTAAAACTGTTTCTAAAGCATTTGTAAGACATTTTCTATTTCATGTAGGGCATGTGTTTAAAGTAATTTCCGACAATGGACCACAGTTTCGATCTGCTATATGGACACGTATGTTACGAGCTAGAAACATTTCTCCGATCTATATATCCAGCTACCATGCTTCCTCGAAACCTTGTGAACGATTAATGAAAGAAATTGGTAAACTGTGTAGAATATACTGCCATAAAAAACATATTGGTTGGGACACACACATACTCTCATTACAAGATGTAATTAATTCCATACCAAATGAATCTACTATGCTATCTCCGTCTGTTATACTGAAAAATGTTGAACCACCTAACAAAATTAAAGAATTAGTAACCTTTCCTACATCTCGTCGACTACGACACCATGAAATAATTGACATTGCGCTGAACAATATCAAACGTGCCGCAGAGCGCCGGAGAAGACAGCAAAAACAGGTTTGTACACGCCGTGACTTTCACATTGGACAGAAGATATTAGTACACACACATTATTTATCTAATAGAGGAAAAAGTAGATGTAGTAAATTTGAGCTTCTATATGCAGGTCCATATCGAATTCGCAGCATTCCTCACCCCAATGTAGTACACGTCGAAACTCTGAGAACCAGAAAAACCAAAGGGAATCACCATGTCTCTAACATCAAACCCTTTATTGAATGAACATACTTTATGATTTATCACACTGTAATGCCATTTCCTGATTTTTTTTATGACCACTTATGCAATTATATTCACATGAACACTTACTGATGATTATCGTATTTTTTCTTGGCAAGTGGCCGGCAAGGTAAGATTAGCAGATCGCTTTTCTTGTCGTTACACATCAGACTGTGCACATTTTTCCAGATGAACTTACACATTTTGTGACCACTTATGCAATTATATTTATGTGACTACTTACTGACGATTATCGTATTTTGTCTTGGCAAGTGCTCGGCAAGGTAAGGTTAGCAGGTCGCTTTTCTTGTCGTTACATATCAGACCGTGCACATTTTCCATTTTTCATGTATGTATGATTATTTTACTGTTTTGTTTGTATTCACTATGAAATATTTAAGATACACTCCTGGAAATGGAAAAAAGAACACATTGACACCGGTGTGTCAGACCCACCATACTTGCTCCGGACACTGCGAGAGGGCTGTACAAGCAATGATCACACGCACGGCACAGCGGACACACCAGGAACCCCGGTGTTGGCCATCGAATGGCGCTAGTTGCGCAGCATTTGTGCACCGCCGCCGTCAGTGTCAGCCAGTTTGCCGTGGCATACGGAGCTCCATCGCAGTCTTTAACACTGGTAGCATGCCGCGACAGCGTGGGCGTGAACCGTATGTGCAGTTGACGGACTTTGAGCGAGGGCGTATAGTGGGCATGCGGGAGGCCGGGTGGACGTACCGCCGAATTGCTCAACACGTGGGGCGTGAGGTCTCCACAGTACATCGATGTTGTCGCCAGTGGTCGGCGGAAGGTGCACGTGCCCGTCGACCTGGGACCGGACCGCAGCGACGTACGGATGCACGCCAAGACCGTAGGATCCTACGCAGTGCCGTAGGGGACCGCACCGCCACTTCCCAGCAAATTAGGGACACTGTTGCTCCTGGGGTATCGGCGAGGACCATTCGCAACCGTCTCCATGAAGCTGGGCTACGGTCCCGCACACCGTTAAGCCGTCTTCCGCTCACGCCCCAACATCGTGCAGCCCGCCTCCAGTGGTGTCGCGACAGGCGTGAATGGAGGGACGAATGGAGACGTGTCGTCTTCAGCGATGAGAGTCGCTTCTGCCTTGGTGCCAATGATGGTCGTATGCGTGTTTGGCGCCGTGCAGTTGAGCGCCACAATCAGGACTGCATACGACCGTGGCACACAGGGCCAATATCCGGCATCATGGTGTGGGGAGCGATCTCCTACACTGGCCGTACACCACTGGTGATCGTCGAGGGGACACTGAATAGTGCACGGTACATCCAAACCGTCATCGAACCCATCGTTCTACCATTCCTAGACCGGCAAGGGAACTTGCTGTTCCAACAGGACAATGCACGTCTGCATGTATCCCGTGCCACCCAACGTGCTCTAGAAGGTGTAAGTCAACTACCCTGGCCAGCAAGATCTCCGGATCTGTCCCCCATTGAGCATGTTTGGGACTGGATGAAGCGTCGTCTCACGCGGTCTGCACGTCCAGCACGAACGCTGGTCCAACTGAGGCGCCAGGTGGAAATGGCATGGCAAGCCGTTCCACAGGACTACATCCAGCATCTCTACGATCGTCTCCATGGGAGAATAGCAGCCTGCATTGCTGCGAAAGGTGGATATACACTGTACTAGTGCCGACATTGTGCATGCTCTGTTGCCTGTGTCTATGTGCCTGTGGTTCTGTCAGTGTGATCATGTGATGTATCTGACCCCAGGAATGTGTCAATAAAGTTTCCCCTTCCTGGGACAATGAATTCACGGTGTTCTTATTTCAATTTCCAGGAGTGTATAACAAACACCAGTTGACTTTGACATTTTGCCTTATGATATCTCAACATCGTGACTATTTTACATCTTTTTTTTTTTTTTTTTTTTTTTTTTTTTTTTTTTTTTTTTTTTTTGCTGCTACATTGTGATACTCTGTGTACATTTTTGCACCTGCACACTGTCTATGTTTTTGACATATTACGTTTTCTGTCATGCTATGCTGTATGCTCAATTATATCACTATAAACCAGTTTTTATTTAATGGGTTTATGATTTAAATGCATAACATTAATCATTATCATTTTCAGAAAGAAATAACGTGTAAAGGAAATAAATTAAACAGAAATGGGAATTTCACCTTCGCAATGAACGAAAGAAGATACAATACTTCGTCACGAAGAGTAAATGGATCAGAATTAACAAGCATTAACAAGAATATACTATACACATTGTATGATAGCAGTCTTAACTAATTTTTCTTTCAGAATACGAAGCAATTGATGCAGGCTGTCAGACAGAACTACACATCTTAGTTTTAGTGATGAAATATGCTAGAAATAAGGAACTCTATACTATGAATAGTTGTATGATGAAGTGTCTCTTTTGCAGATGATAATGAATGGTGATGAATAATTGTGAAGAATATAGTGATATGGATAATGAAGTTTTTCTTTACAGGTGATGATAATAATGGAATTATGGTGATATGGATAATGAAGTTTTTCTTTGCAGGTGACGCTAGTAATGATAATGAAGTTTTTCTTTGCAGATGAGGATAATGTTGAAGTTTATGTATTTATGCTATGTAGTTATTTAAGTATTTATTGCAGTTCGTTTTGACAGTATGTCTTATGTCGCATGGTATGATGACTGAAGGTTTTGGAAAGGACAGCTAGAGAACATATATATTTAATACACATTACATTAACTGATAATTCAAAGTTCACTACTTTTCAGCATAATATGCGTTTCTTCTTTCAGCTTAATAATCCATTTTGTATATTTTGCAGGTGAAATTATTCATGAAATTAATGTGCTATAAGCATTTGGTCATTAAACCTGTGTCATTCATGAATGTGATCACATATACTCTATTTGTTTCATAACCTTGCTACAGCTGACTCATGACGAATGACGTTACACATCTCCATTTGCAGCAATAAGTCAAATGCAAATATTGTTATGCCCCAGCAATTAATTATCGATCCCAACGCAATGCATTGCTAGCACAAAACAAAAATGTATTACCAGTCGCAAATAATGGTACCAATTTAAAAGAGTTATGAGTAATACTGAATGATGTTTTCTAATCACAGACTTTGAGTAATAGTTACAGAGTGTTACATTTCAATTACGTCTTATGTCACTTAAATGATGAGTTCTGAGTAATAGTGAATGATATTTTGTAATAATACATGCATGCTCTACACTCTTTAACTCCTGTTTTGAATGATGACTTCTGATGATTTGTAACTGGCCAATGTGTGCCAATAATTATTTTTAAATATGTCATATGTCACTTGAATGATGAAAAATGTTTTGTAATATTCAATACTTGCTGACCAATGAATGCCACTATTTCTTATATTTTAAATTTATATTATGTCACTTTCATGCTATATATATTAATACCAGTAGCTTGATGCTACACTCATTAACTCCTATTTTGACTGATGACTTCTGACGATTTGTAACTGACCAATGAGTGCCAATAATTTTTTTTAAATATGTCATATGTCACTTGAATGATGAGTTCTGTGTAATAGTGAATGATATTTTGTAATAATGCATGCATGCTCTACACTCATTAACTCCTGATTTGACTGATGACTTCTGATGATTTGTAACTGGCCAAAGAGTGCCAATAATTATTTTTAAATATGTCATATGTCACTTGAATGATGAAAAATGTTTTGTAATATGCAATACTTGCTGACCAATGAATGCCACTATTTCTTATATTTTAAATTTGTATTATGTCACTTTCATGCTATATATGTGAATACCAGTAGCTTGATGCTACACTCATTAGCTCCTTTTTTGATTGATGACTTCTGATGGTTTGTAACTGGTAAATGAGTGCCAAACAGATAACAGATAAACAGATAACTTATGAACATTATTCTGTAATACTTCATACACGGTACAGAAATGTTCAGTAACTGGGCGATGAGTACCACGAGTTACTTAAAAATCAGTTAATAGACTTGTGTAATTATCAATGATGACTGGCATAAGACTTAATGTCCTTCACCTTCTGACCTAATTACCAGAAATTACTGCAATATCCGTTTGTTCTGTCTATCCTCATGCTCATGGAGCACTATATTTGGTTTTTGCACTAATTCTACGTTGGTGTACCTTACAAGAACGTGGTGTTGACACGACATGCTGTCCACCACCTTGAGTGATGGAGATGTTGTTATGGTTCCACTGTTTGGTGTACCTAATGTACTACCAAAATGATAACATGGAATATTAATACGACATTTCAGTGTCTCGGCTACACTGGTTAATACTTCAGGGAAAAGAACTTCAGATTGTCTCACTTGGTGTTGTGCTTCTGTAGAAAGATATGGACTTTCAGTGCAGCTGTGTGCAACCTAATGTGCTACAACCATGATGCAATCCTTCCCTTTCTTATCCTAGTGCTTGTAAAATAGCAAAAAAAAAATTAAAAAAAATTATTACAGTGCGTGTGCACTTTATGTCATTTGTTAATATGATTTGTGTTCATTGCGTATACATTTTGTGATTTGCTGATATATTCTGAACTACAGTGCGCCTGCACTTTGTCATTTGTTAATATGATTTGTATTCAATGCGTATACATTTTGTGATTTGCTGATATATTCTGAACTACAGTGCGTGTGCACTTTATGTCATTTGTTAATATGATTTGTACTCATTGCCTATACATTTTGTGATTTCCTGATATGTTCTGAACTACAGTGCGTGTGCACTTTTGTCATTTGTTAATATGATTTGTACTCATTGCGTATACATTATGTGATTTCCTGGTATTTTCTGTACTACAGTGCGTGTGCACTTTTGTCAATTGTTAATATGTTTTGTACTCATTGCGTATACATTTTGTCATTGCTTGATATGTTCTGTACTCAGTGCATATGCACTATATTTTATTTCATGTTCTGCACTTATATATATATATGTGTATATTCTGTGATTGTAAACTTCGTTAATTAAGAAAAATTTGTTGCTCATGGCAAGTCCAATTGACTCACCATCGCTGCCAAATTTTTGCCCCCCCAGTGGAGGGTTATGTAAGAGGTATGCGCTATATGCGCTGCCTGCAACAGGCAGGGCATAGGAGAGTCTCTGACCAGAGAGCAGTATGTAGTTAGTTGTTGCTTGTCGCTAGTCGGCATTAGTCTTGGGTAGTCTGTAGTAGTCCGCAGTAGTCTGCGTGAGTCGGCAGTAGTCGGCAGTAGTCTGCGCGTGTCTGCGGGTGTTGGCAGTCTGCTCTGGTCGGGATTCTGGAGGATGAGTATTATTGTAGAAGGTAAAGAAGCAGCCTTGCGCATATCTAATAATGTATGTTAACTGTCATTCAATTTCTTTTTAAAATGCCCAATAATAATTTTTATAATATAAAGTAATTTAAAAAAAACATTCATTTCGATTTAAAGATTTTATCCAACGGATGATTATTTCTTTCACGAATCACAAAGCATAGGCCAGCATTGGACGGAGCTGTGCCGAAAATTTTGTAGGTAAGAGCAGATACATTCGCAGTTTTTATTGAGGTAAGAATTTTTGCTTTTTATTCAGAATACAGTGCCGAGGCGCAGCGTTGCTGTCGTCATAAAATTTACCAGGTTACTGAATTTTTTATTATTTTTGGGTTTAGGAATTTTTCTGTTTCGAACTTAACATTAAATGAGAAAAGAATTTTGTGGGTGCATTAAATGTGAATGCATTTCTGCACACAGATTATGAATGGGAACCAATTTTGTACAGAGGTTACAATATTTAAAAAATTCATTCAATTATTATTTTTGTGCGGAGGTTACACTTGGTTCATGGTTCATTTAAATTAATATTTTTGTTGGGAGGTTACAAGTTCTGTATTTCGCCAAGATGTCGAAGAAGAATGTCCCTTACGTACTGGTTGTATCTAGTAAGATGTGGAGACGGTGGTTTGAAAGCGGACAGAAGTACGAGGAAGGGCGCCCCTTACCTGAAGGATCGTTATCTGGCGAAGGGGCATGTGTGGCAATTGCCCGGCGTCGCAAATGTCCGGCACTCGTGGCAACGCCTGGTTGCTACTGCAGCTGTACAGACGACTTGCTTTCGCCAGCAGCCGTTTGCGCATAACAGCTGAAAGCTGACAAGAGCGCCGCAAGCTGGCAGGGATCTCCTTGCTGTGACTCTACTACTGGTACTGTAGGCTGCGCGAAGGTTCTGGTACGCCCTCAACATAACTCTTCACTGTTCACAATACTCAGAATGTTGTTGTCCACGGACGGTAGCGTCCGGCACCACATCCGAGCTGCTGGTACTACACCAGACGTATTGTACGTGCTACCGAGCGATGCAGCTTCCGGCTTGTGGGGCCTGCCAGATGGAGCCAGCCGTGTGACATCCTGGGGGCACTGGCCACACGGCAGCCACCACCAGACTCACCAGCCGCCCCTCTTCCTCGTGGTCCGCCTGCTCAGCATCTCCAACGGCCCTCGTGCACGCTGGCCCCACAGCGAGTGTTTGTCCGAAATGCACTCAGGTCCGCAGCGACTGTGATGCTATACACGAACGTGCGCCACATACCACACTTGTCAGGCTGCATCATCATGCACAACACGACACCGTGTGAGGTTCAGCTGGACCTCTTCTTGCTGCTACAGCAATTGGGGCTATAGTATGTTTGCGCTGCCATCACATACCTTACCTGATTCTCCCTTAAGTCGCACCTGCAGTATCTGATAAAAAGTGTCTGGGTACCGTTATGTAGTCTTTTAATCACCACTTGTCACGAGCAGCAATTCCGCCAGCATGAAATGATGTAACGAGCATTGTACTGTCAGTTGAGAAGCAGTAACATCGGAATGAGACAGTCAGGAGAGCTCAATAGTAACTTCGAAAGTGGCCTTGGCACTGGATTTTACCTGAGTAACAAATCCAATCGGAGTGTTTCAACCTTTCTAAAGCTGACCAAGTCGAATGTTGGTGTATTATGACTGGCAACAGTCACTGGAACTGATATCATTTTCACGCTAGTCTAATGTTGGTGTATTCGTACATTTAAAAGGCTCACGTAGGACCACGTCATGTGTACCTGTGGGATGGTTTTTAAAGTGTGTGCTGAAAATTGGTCCAAGTGATCTGTTATTTCTGTCATTTTTTGTAATGTACAATCGTATACGTGGCGATTAGTGACAGTCTCTAAATATACTCTGTTACATACCTTTTCTTTTAATTTCTTCAGCCAGCACCGAAAATCATTTCTTCTAAGAAATGTTGCTGATGCTTTTGTGAAATATAAACGTTGAAGCACAGCCACAGGTAAACCAAGAGCAAGAAGACGTCATGAATCCAGTGACAGGAGCAGATGAGCATAGCGGATGATGGCAGTAAAAAACTGCGTGAAATCATTGGAAGGAGTCTCCCTTGAGTTCCAAAGAGCCACCAGCAGTATAGCTGCCACAAAGAGTCTTTGCTGGCAGTTAAAAATAAGGGGTACGACGGTCGAGCAGTTGCTCATAAACCAGACACTTCTGTTGTCAGTGCTAAGCGTCGCTGGATGTGGTATAAAGAGTTGCGCAGCTGAACGGCGGTCCACTGGAAACGAGTCATCGGGAGTGATTAATCATACCCTATGTAAGAGTAGTGTTTGGTGAGTGCTTGGAGAACAGTACTGCCAACGTGTATAGAGCCAGCTGTGATGACCGGAGAGATAGTGTTACGGTACGCAAACGTTTTTCGTGATTAGGATGTGGTCCACTTACTGCGTTTAAGAAAACGTTAAATGCACAAAGGAGATCGACACATCACACAGCAGCGTGTGTTGCGTACAGTAGAGGAATACTTCTGAGATGATGATTATGGATTAGCGTGACAATTCACTCAGTCATAAAATAGCCTCTGAGAGTCATTGGTTTGTGCGCATTGACATTCCTGAAAAGGACTGGCCTGCCCATAATCCGGACCTACAACCAATCAGACACCTTTACCATGATTTTCAATGTCGACTTCGCTTCAGACCCATGAGTCCAACATCATTACATTATTTATTATTTATTGCCAAATTATAGACCTGTCACCTGTTGTTTTAAAACAGGTCGTACATCTTACAATTCCCATTTTTCATCTTTTTACAGTTTTCTTTACTTTTGTTTCATCTACAACATTTACAAAGAATAATACTTTTCAAAATAACAATAATTTAAGGTTGAAATATAAATATTCTTTTTTAAGAAGAAGATAAACGGATGATAGCATAGAGGAGAGATTTATTGGTACGTTCGCCGAATGTGACTGACTGTGAATGCCTCGGAATGGTTTCTTCAAGCCACCAGTCACACACACACACACACACACACACACACACACGAATGGTTATTAGTAGAGAAACAGTATTGCTTAACCTATCTATTGCTAATCGTATGTATTAACTTCAGGTGCCAATTCGTGTACAGCATTTGGTGATTTCTTGACTAGATCGCCAGCACCTTATTTTTATTTACTGTCACATCTCGGCTTCCTCCTCCTGTTCCTACTCATTGTCACTGTTTTCCTGTCAATGTGGGTATCGCTGTCCACCCTCTGGAGATTGTTGTTACGTTCCACACAGGCATGTCTGTTATGTCGTGTCCGCATGTACACTTCATTTGTTTAATTTTCGCCATTGTTCTTCGTCTCTTATTGCTGTGTAGTCTTAGTGTATGTTGTTCGCGTATTGCCAGCAGAAAAAGACAGTATGTTCTGGGGAACCTTCTTCCTCACATGTGCATTTAAGTGTCTGCTTCAGACTGACGCGGTTTTAAGTGCGTGGGATAAGGTCCGTGTCCGGTTAAGAAATGTACCATACCGCGGCTGGGATCGATATGTTTCACTCTCAGCCGCTCCCTTATGTTAGAAAGGAAGACGTTCGGTCTAGGTCCCTTATCACTTACATTCCACTCACCTTGCCATCTATCCATACGCCGACTTCTAAGGTGACTTGTCGTCTCTATCGGCACACCAGTTATTGTGTGTACCTTATCTAGTCTCCCCATCTTTAACCAGTACCTTGCAGCTCTGTATTTGATCGTGATATTATGGGGCATATTCCGGGCACCACACACACAGTGCATCCGCTGAGATGGTGAAGAAGGCTCCAGATAGCCTAAGTAGGACACTTCTGACCGTCTGACCGATGCTTTGTTGGTGACCACGTTCAGTCTATGCGCCCGTTTGCTAGCTGCGAAGCTGAGTACTGATTAGAAGAGGTAATCTGTACTGTTTTCAATTTAGCCTCACCAGTTTTTGTAGTATTTTTTCTGCTTTGTCTGTTGTTAGACTGTGTTCGTGGAAATTCAATTTTTCATCTATGTGTACCCCAAGATAGCCCGCAGCGTGTGCTCATTTGATGTTTGTGTCGCCAGTTTTAACCAAAGGGTTCCTTTGGAGTGATCCTCTCAGTAATGTGTATGTAGTTTTGTTTTCGGCTATCCTGAGTTTATTGTTGTGACACGATTGTGTAATTGTTTGCAGTATTCCAATGACTTTCTCTTCTAACTGGGCTCTGTTGTTTCCAGTGACTACAACTAATAGGTCATCTGCGTAGGCGACGATTCCGTATGGCCTGTCATCCCCAGCCAGAAGTTGTAGGGGGGGTTCGATTGTTATGACCCAGAATATGGGACCGCAGATCGACACTTGAGGACAGCCTTTGGTAGTTCTTTTAGTTACTTTCCGGCTGTCCATCTGCCATTCGACTACTCCGTCTTTACAGTAGTGTAGGAAACTGTTGTACAGGGACTGCAGTACACTCTGATGTTTTAGCTTTTGAAACAGTACGGGCCATCAGAGAGTATCCAATTCTCTGGTAATGTCAATCATTATTGCCATCGCGTATTTCTGTTTTTTAGTATTAACTATGTATAGGGCCTGGGCGATGGCATCATCTATTGATCTGGCAGTTCTGAAGCCGAATTGGTGTTGGCTCATACCGCTGAGTGCTCTGTGTGTTTGCAGGCTCTTACACAGTGGCTTCTCCTGAATCTTTGCTAGGGTGTTTATTAGGCATATTGGCCTGCAAGTCGTTGGACCTGTCCACTGATTCCTTAATAATGACTGCTTTGGAGGTCTTACATACTGTAGGTATCCTGCTCAGTCGTAAGGATATCATTCAGTAACGTTGTTAAGAACGGAGTGATCTGCGATGCTAGTTTTTCAATCCGAGTGGATACCATACGGTCCAGGTGCTGTCCTGTTTTTGAGCTCTGAGATAGCTGACGCAACCTCTTCTTGCGCAAAAGGACAGGTGACAGTTTCAGTGTTGTATGGTGTGTGTAGGTTTTCTCTTAGTGTTGCATGATATTGTGTGTCTGTATCGATAACATCGTCAGGGAGCAGTTTATACAGCAGAAGCTCCGCTGTATTCCTCCATCCCCTCGTCATCGTGCCGTCATCCTGCCTTAGCGTTCCAAGAACTAGCGGAGTTTTTATCTTCTCTATCAGTATTCGCTCTGTTTGTGTTGTTACAAATAGTTCCCATTGTTGTCTACGCGAGTTGTATAGGGTCTGTCTATATAAGTCTTGCGCATGCCTATATGCTTCAAGTCTTATTCGTCTGTCGCTATCAGCTATCGCCCTGTGATATAATTTTCGTTTGCGCCTTGCATCTTGTTTGAGTCTCGTGAGTTCGTTGGTCCATGGTAATGGTGAGCGTTTTTCGTTCTTTGCTGTCGGTATCGAAGTGTTTTGTGCGTGTTGTATTACCTGTGTTAACTAGTGTGCTCTATAATCGATGTTTTCTAGATCGTGTTGTTGGATAATTTCCGTTAATTTGTTCCAGACTGCTTTGTGCAACAATAAGTGTGTGGTATGTGATTTGGTCGTTGTGTTCTGAGTGTGAGTTAGTGGGAATGTTATGACATTGTGATCACTACCGATTATGTTGAGTACAGTCCAGTTTGTTACGAGTGCCGTTCCTGCATCATTTGCTAGCGTAAAGTCGATATTACTGTTCGTGATTATGCGTCCACTGTCATCTGTTCTGTCTAAGTTCCAGAGGGTCGATCTGGAATTAACGTCAGCACCTATCACAATTTTTTTGCCTCTGGCATGCATTACTATGTCTCTGATGTAGTCTGCGTACGGCTGTATTTGATGCCTGTATTGGGCGTACATGGATATAATAACCCATGTGACGGTCTCATTAGTTATCTCCATGGTAAGTAAGTGTTGATTGCATAACTGTGTTACCTTAATTATAAGTTCTATTTAAAATTACTATTGCAGCCTTACAGTCATTGGGGCCTGTTATTGTGGTAGCATGTTTTGGTAGACATATTAGTTGCCCATTTCTGTTATAAGGTTCTTCTAAGCACAAGATGTCTGCCTGCAGGTCTTGTGCTATTTTAGGGATTTCTGCGCTGACTGTCGTACTGTTTTTTGTATTATGTTGTAAGATTTCATTTTTTGTCCATGTGTTCTGGGTATTTTACGTGCACAAAACATTTACTGTCTGTCATGAGTAATCGAAATATGTTCGTCCGTGTGCTCTTACACTATCTATATATATTTTGTCCTAGTCGAATGACTCTGACCTGCGCAGGCAGACGTAGAGCATTAGGTCGAGCAGCGGCTCTGCTGATGTAGGAATATTTTCTGTCTTTAGGATGATTCTGTCTGTTTGCTCAGTTACTGGAAAACAGAGAGAATCTCTTTTAAGATGGCACAATCGAAGTAGCATCCGCTGCGCTGTCTGCAGTATCTCTTTTCTCTCTAGCCCACTTAAAAGTAAGCTAAATTCCAAATTATCGTAATTAGGTGTAGCTGGCTTAGTGTGTGTGCTGGTTTCTGTTGCGATTTCTGAGGTGGCACTGGACGGATTGTTGCTTGGTGTTGGTCGCTGACTGGGAGACATTTTATGATCTCTTTGGGATATCACACGGTTACATTTCGTTTTGTCACACGCTTCTTCAATGCTTTTTGCCTTCACACGTTTTTCACTGATGTTGGTGCTGCTTGCTGGTGTGGTGTCGGCGATGGTGGTGATTTGTGTGGGACTGCCTGTATGTGTTATGTTGTTTTTGTTGATGTTTGGTGTGGTGGTTGTTTCTAGACGCACGTTGACATCGTTGCAAATGTCACATGTGTCTCCCTCAGATCTGTCCTCATCTAATTTGTCTACTTTTATAAGTCTGCGTCCGGTAGTTGTGAGTTTTGTATTGGTTTGTGGCCTGATTGTTTCGGTGTGTATTAATTCAGGGTCTACGTATCTGTCTCTTCCTTGTTCCTTTTCCTCGGGATGAAGAGTGCCTCCCGAGACAAATTTGGCTGGTTTGATGTACTGTTCACATTTACGTGTGTCGTATGGTTTTCCATGTGATGATGATTCTGGTTTGTGTTCATCCTCTGTATGTGTGGTGTGATGTACTTCAGTTGGGAGAAATTGTGAAGGAGTATGTCGGTTTTGTTTGTACATTTTCTTGTGCACAATATATGCAAGATCATCTTACAACTCATCTATCCTCTGCGTTAATGTTATTTGGAAGTTTATCTAGTGGTGTAATTGTCTTTTTAATTTGCTTTGCCACCTCGTAGTGGATTGAGCCACCGATTGTCATGTCTTCTATATATTCTATCGTGTTAATACAGCTATCATGTAACGTCGTTGAGTGTGTTAGGGGCGGGATGAGTCCATTACCTTCGTAATTCTCCGGCAAAAGACTCATTTGTCTTCTCCAGGAAATTGCCCTCTCTTTGGTAGCTTCTCTGTAATGTTGACGGTGATGTATTTATATGTTTTGGGTGATCGGCTTTGGGAGTTCGTGTTTCTTGTGTGTGTGCTCTTTTAGCTGTCATAGTTTATACTGTCCAGCAGCCGGTCATGCAATTGTTTATAGGTCTGACAATCAGCTCTTTTTGTTCGATTGCAGACGCGGCCACTGTATTTGCAGGGGATGCAGACGCAGACCGCGGACCTGCACTCACTGGGCTTGTGTCCTTGGTTGCCGCACTTGGCACACGTGACGTCGGCTCTTCTGCAGGTTTTACTCGAATGTCTCAGGACACAACACTTAAAACACTAGTTTACTAACGTATAGTCTTCCACAGAGAGTGATTCGAATTCTCTGTAGACTCTCTGTCTTAGTGTAAGAATTCTGTACGGGTGTGGGCTGAACTCCAGTACCTGGTGACTTAAATCCCTTCCCTTAGGCCCTGTTTTAAACTTTCTTTTGACTTCTCTGTCGAAGTCTTCTTTCGTGGAGCCACCGCTTATATTCTGCTCGTAAAGGCTTTCTAGAAACTCGTCGTCGATAAGTGTATCTGGCACGTAATACACTACACGAGTGGCTTGCGTTTTCGCGGTCCTTCACAGACAATGGTGCGCAGGTCTTTAGTCTTTTCTATTATTTTTCAACAATCCTCCTGTGTTACCGTGCAGTCTGGATGGTTCTGACTGACTTGACACGTATATTCTCTTTCCTGGGATTTATGTTCTTAGTGATTGTCTGTAGAACAGCTTTGGCGTCTTGATTTGCTGTCGATTTGATATATAGGGTTGTGGCCTGTGATTATGGGATCTGTTGTTAAGGCAGCAGCATATGTCAGTGTCTGTGCTTGTGTCTGAGCTTGTTGTGTGTATTAATTGATTCTGTAATTTATTTGTTGCAAGTCTTGGTTCGCTACACTGAGTTCCATATCTTCGTCCTCTAATTTCTCAGCTTGTCTTGCAAAGTTTGTATTTGTAAGTCTTTGACTGGATTCGATGCTCTCTGTAGTTCAAGTCTTAATCGCCTATTTTCATCGTTTAGGCAGGACAGTTCAGCTTCAAGGCTAGTTACTTGGAAAGCCAAGGGAAACACTTTGTCTCTAATGATGGTTAACAAAGCAGATTAAGCAAGCTCAGCTTTTAACTCTACTTCTATTTCGGTCGGTATTTTGTCTATGACTTCTATCTTTTAACTGGGAAACATAGACACAAGTTCTCCCTCCGTGTGTTCCGTTCCTGGTGTGACGATGAAGGCTCGAGCTAGCGTCTTACCCCATGCTTTTCTTCTTCCGTCGGCCTCTGGTGTCGTGGTGTCGCTGCTTCGTCGGTTGGAATCCAGGACCGAGTGTAGGCAGGCGGTTGTTTACCGACAGCAGGGAGAACAGCCGGCGGCCGCTACTGCTGACGTGGACGGCGGGGCGCGGGGCAGCCGGTAGCCGCTGGCGTCGCGTCGGGTTCCGCTGCGGCTGGCGAGGTGAGATGTCGCAGCGCGCGGCGCGGAGTGCCGACACGCGGAAACCAACGCGGCTGACTGGCGAAACCGACACGCGCTCTGCTTGCGGAAGGGCGACGGCCTCTCCGTTGACGCGTTGCACACGACGATCGCACTAGAAGTACTTTAATCACTCTCCCTGTTTTATTTATAGTACCTAATGAGACTTTTCCAGGGGTAGATGTGGACTCTGACCACAATCTATTGGTTATGAACTGTAGATTAAAACTGAAGACACTGCAAAAAGGTGGCAATTTAAGGAGATGGGACGTGTCAGGAAGTCGTTTCTGAAAGTATTTGTATGGAGTGTAGCCGTGTATGGAAGTGAAACATGGACGACAAATAGTTTAGACAAGAAGAGAATAGAAGCTTTCGAAATGTGGTGCTAGAGATGAATGCTGAAGATTAGATGGGTAGATCACATAACTAATGAGGAAGTACTGAATAGGATTGGGGAGAAGTTTGTGGCACAACTTGACTAGAAGAAGGGATCGGTTGGCAGGACATGTTCTGAGGCATCAAGGCATCACCAGTTTAGTACTGGAGGGCAGCATGGAGGGTAAAAATCGTAGAGGGAGACCAAGAGATGAATACACTAAGCAGATTCAGAAGGGTGTAGGCTGCAGTAGGTACTGGGAGATGAAGAAGCTTGCACAGGACAGAGTAGCATGGAGAGCTGCATGAAACCAGTCTCAGGACTGAAGACCACCACAACAACAACAACAACTTAATGAGTAAACGAGAACGGACTACCTAAGGAAACACTCCTGGTACCCGAGAATTAAACATCACTGTCCACAATCAAATTTTTATCGAGAAAAATTGCATCTGAATGCGGAGCCACATCACACTGACTCGGTGGCCATCTTCCGCCGGTTTTCGGCTCTTTAGGAAGAACTGGCGGCCATTCCTTTACATTCAGATACCGCACTGAAAGTGAATCCAGCAGAGTTAAAGCCGTCAAAATGGCGAAAGGGTGGATACACCCGATGTTAACGTCCCGTAATAGATGTCCAGACTGCTGACTGCTGGTTCATAATTATGACTGCATAAATCACGAAATTACTGCGAAACAGTAAACGTCCCGCTTATTATAGTGTGCTATTTCCCTATACGATCGAATTAGTCTTCGTCCAGCGGAAAAAGGAAAAGACCGAACACAAACGAAGTTCAGCCGAGAAAGCAGATCCAGTTGATCGGGTAAGAAAAGCCAATTGTCGGCGGATCCAGTGCCAGTGTTCTCCTCTGCAAGAGACAAGCATGTGTGGTAATGTATCAGGTTGATCGCATGTGTCGCTAACTCCAGTCGGACTAAGATCAATGCAATGGACGCGTTCGTTGGTTGGGATCAGATTGTGAATGACTCCGTACCAAGATGAGGCGGCTTCCATCGAGAGAATAGGGACTGTCGTGAAACCACTTTGTTTTCCATTGCATCAACGGCGCAGTCATTTCAGCTGCAGAGAAGGATGCTTGTATTCCCCAAGATCTTCTGCTAACAAGGGAACCTCCCCATCGCACCCCTCTCAGATTTAGTTATAAGTTGGCACAGCGGATAGGCCTTGAAAAACTGAACACAGATCAATCGAGAAAAAAGGAAGAAGTTGTGTGGAACTATGAAAAAATAAGCAAAATATACAAACTGAGTAGTCCATGCGCAGGACAGGCAACATTAATTATGCTGGGAGCTCAGGAGAGCCGTGGTCCGTTGTTAGCGTGAGCAGCTGCGGGACGAGAGGTCCTTGGTTCAAGTCTTCCCTCGGGTGAAAAGTTTACTTTGTTATTTTTCAGACAATTACTATCTGTCCGTCCGTCCGTCCGATGTGATCACTTTTTTGGGAGTGATTATCACATCCACATGAAAACCTAAATTGGGCAAGGTAGAAGAATCTTTTTACCCATTCGCCAAGTGTATAAGTTAGGTGAGTGGACAACATATTCCTTTCATGTGACCCACATGCCGTCACCAGTGTCGTATAGAATATATCAGACGTGTTTTCCTGTGGAGGAATCGGTTGACCTATGACCTTGCGATCAAATGTTTTCAGTTCCCATGGGGAGGCACGTCCTTTCGTCTACTAATAGCACAGATTTGCGGTGCGATCGCAAAACACAGACACTAAACTTATTACAGTGAACAGAGACGTCAATGAATGAACGGACAGATCATAACTTTGCGAAAATAAATAAAGTAACTACCTCATACCGGGGTCGAAAAATATTACTTTTCCAATGGAAATGACCGAATAACTGCATCAATTTCCGCGCCATCATCGCGGATAGCGGGAATATTTGTGCAGCTAGTACACCTTGTTGGCAATGTAGGAATCTAAGATCCGCGCTCTGTGAACGACTTGTGCCAAGCAGTTACCATTGCCCATGGATTGACATCGTGTTGAAAACCCTGAAGTGGTAATAGGGTACTTTTCCGTCCATTAATGTAAATCACTCTGGAAATGTCACGTTGGAACGTCAGCACATGACCATCGGTGCGACTAACGGACATAATACATACTCGTTTCCGACGCTTCCGCAATCGGAGCAGGTGGTATAACGTCAGTTCACCCAGTTAGACTAACTGAGTCTTCTTTTAGTAGTGACTACACTAAGAAGAGGATATTTCAGTACACTTCTAACGAAACGTGACACTTTATAACACTTGCAACCTGTCCGGAACCTTTGCCCTATCATAACCACTTGCGGACAGAAAGAGAAACCTCAACTACTGTCTGAACATATTTTAAGTAATACAGTATTACACTGTGAGAGACGAAACTCTAAATGTCTTTTCTTTCATATAAGTTGTTTTATTTCTTTTTTCATCTTTCCAACTCTCGTCACAAATACACATCATTGCATTTAAATCATTACTTGTTTTCAAACTTAATGTTTTCTTTGCTAATTTCGTCATTATTTGGTAACATCTTCCCCTGCAAAATTTCTATTACTTCTACATAGTAAATTTATTTTCTCCAAGTTTTCTCTCATCATTAAACTAATTATCTCTCCCCACATCATCACTACAAGAATGGAGGCATAAATATGGAGGGACGACAGGTATGATCTTGCGTTCGGGGATCGTTAAACAGTTCACTTTTCAAATCCACTTTATAATCTGCATCAGCGAAACGTATACCGTACACACAAGCATTAACAACTGAAAGCGAATCGTTACCTTTTTTTCGTAACATGAATGTTAAAGTTATTTCCTAACAGGTTTTAGTCACCTGCATTGTTTAGAACAAGTCACAATTACACACAAAAAATCATTATTTTCACCTGAAATAATACAAAACATACTGTCAGAGCACATAAAAACACTGTTGCTGTCGCATACCTCTTGACATAATAGTCAGTCATTTATATGAGGTCACACGCACGTAGCCGGCCGCGGTGGCCGTGCGGTTCTGGCGCTGCAGTCCGGAACCGCGAGGCTGCTACGGTCGCAGGTTCGAATCCTGCCTCGGGCATGGGTGTGTGTGATGTCCTTAGGTTAGTTAGGTTTAAGTAGTTCTAAGTTCTAGGGGACTTATGACCTAAGATGTTGAGTCCCATAGTGCTCAGAGCCATTTGACCCATTTTTTCACACGCACGTAAACAAGGTTGTAATAACTCAAAAACGCAACGACACGACAACAGGTCACGATTCCGGTGTGCTACTAAGCGATGACAACGTCAGTTCTGTTGTGAGCGTCACAGCTTGCTACTACACGCGCGCACACTCTGACCTCTACCAAGTGTTCTAGCAACCTGAGCTGTACCGTGAATAAATGCCAGAGTGTAGTGTAGGTAAGTATTGCCCAACAAAATTGCCGCACAGTGTTTAATTCTGTAGAGTATTCTCGTACGGACGTGTAAGGCATGCTAGCACGATACGTACTAGAATACTGGTTTCTTTTGTGTTACTTCCCGACTTCCCTGATTTTCAAGTGTAAACACGGTGGTGTTACCGTCCTGGCCCGGTCTCCAGTTTGCCGGGTTACCTTATGATGGAACGCATCCTATGATACCTCCTGGTTGGTTGGTTGGTTTGGGGGAAGAGACCAAACAGCTAGGTCATCGGTCTCGGGAAGGACGGAGAAGGAAGTCGGCAGTGCCCTTTCAAAGGAACCATCCCGGCATTTGCCTGGAGTGATTTAGGGAAATCACGGGAAACCTAAATCAGGATGGCCGGACGCGGTATTGAACCGTCGTCCTCCCGAATGCGAGTCCAGTGTGCTAGCCACTGCGCCACCTCGCTCGGTGATACCTCCTGCATTAGGTAAATGCAAAGTGGTTAGATGATGGTGAGGGAATATTAAATTTGTGCGACCAGAAAAAGATACGCGAAACTTTGTCCTACATTCACTTTCTCATATTATACAAGACTTCAACGTGAGCACCTTTTAGCAACGTTTACTGCTAGAGCATCGGAAAATATGTGCATAACGGCGAGCTATAAACTCGAAACAAATATTACGTCATTACTTGGTCCATTGAGGGGTCCTTTTTCCTGTTCTGGGATCTTATTGCCTGATTAAAGACACAAGTAATATTATTTTTCCTTCGCCACAATCTTCTATCACATCAGCTCATGAAAGCACTGCTAACTAAATAATACAAAAGATTCCACCTGACAAATACCTTAGACACAGACAATAGCGAGCCAAACAGACACGGAGTCAAACTGCGAGTTTCTGAACTATGCACTCACAGCGAGAACTGAGAGGGTATTGAAGTATACATGCTGCTCTAGAAATTCTTCCAATCCATCTGTGGCATGAATCAGCAAACCAGTGTTTATTATTATTAGTTGAAAAAAGTCTTGGTTGCAATTTTAGTTTTTTTATTTATAAACCAATCGTTTCACCATATTTAGGCATCTTCAGGCTGATCTTAATTTGGTATTTCTTAGGACGATCCTTTAGACAGTGTAGCTAAAGGGCATCGTCGAGTACATCAGGTTAAGATCGTCTACGTTAACCCCAGTAAATACTTTCTAGACGGACGCGAGTGACTCCAAGACGTGCATAACACGTACACGTCCACAGGAGCAAATTATATAATTAGATTCTTTAAGAATACAATAAGATTATAATTTGCTCCTGTGAACGTGAACGCGTTATGCAGGGCTTGGAGTCACTCACGTCCGTCTAGGAAGTATTTACTGAGGTTAACGAAGGCGATGTCGGCCTCATGTACTCGACGATGCCCTTTAGCTACATTGCCTAAAGGATCCTCCTAAAAAATACCATATTCAGCCTGAAGATGCCTGAATAAAATGAAATGGGTAGCTGATAAATAAAAAAAACTAAAATGTAGCCAAGACTGTTTTCAACTAATAACACATGCTGCTCCATCTATCCACGTGTATAACGTCATGTTTCCCAGACTAGGGATGAGTGCATGTTTTCTCGCCTAACGAGAAACTTAGGACAGTTTCAGCTGATAAAATCAGTGAAGATTTTGATTAGCTTTTTATAGGGATTTCAGAGGGCGAGAGCAGCACATCGCATCTAAAAGATAATTGCCGCTGGCAGAGGCGTAAACTTGTTGGTTCACCATCTTGTATTCACTGTGAACTCGAGCAACCTTCAATAGCCTTTTACTCATCTTGTCACAAAAACTAACCATCCTCTGTAGACTCGATTGTCGTCCTAGATAGTAGCACACATAGAACCGGAATCGGATGATTTGTCGTAATATTGGCCAACTTCACGGTATAGTAGTAAAAACAATTATGTAGAAAACATTCTATTTAAATTTGATATTGTTGTGTTCAGGGTTATTTCTGCTAAACCTGACGTAATGCTTTATATTGACAACTGTCCTGTAAGTGTCATGTCACAATCTATGTAAATTCCTGTACTCTTTTGACGATAATCCTGAAATTAAACGAATTGTGACAGCTAAACACCGATGTGCTCTGTCGTAGAATAATGGTCCTCTCCTAACTACAGTCATTTATTCTACAGACGCTATCGCACACACAGAGTGTTTCTGATGATGTCTGACGAATGTGAAAAGGAGTGGAGTGTCAGATAATTACTTTTAACATACCTGTACAATTTTAACAGACTTTGTATTATACGTTTTTAATATTATTGTTTAAATTAGCTAAGAAATTCTTTTACAAATTTCACCTCTTTATATAAATAACCGGCGCTTTCCATACGATGACAAACTATTCATTTTTGACAAAATTTTTAAATTCTCCTCTGAGATCTCACCATCAATTCAGTAACTGCGCTTCATATACCGGGTGAACAAAAAGTCAGTATAAATTGAAAAATTAATAAACCACGGAATAATGTAGATAGAGATGTAGAAATTGACACACATGCTTCGAATGACATGGGGTTTTATTAGAACCAGAAAAAAACAAAGTTCACAAAATGTCCGACAGATGGCGCTAGACAGCAAAATGTCAAGTGACTGCGCATGACAATCGTGCATAAAAGGAGCTGTAATAAGAGAGAGAATCAGATGCGCCAGCAGTCGCAGCATGTTGACGTTACCTGAAAAGGCGCTTTTAGTGAAGCTGTATTATCAGAATGGGGACTGTACTAGTTCAGCGTTACGATCCTATCGCAATAGGAAGAGGATTCGAACGGGTAAAGGTCCGTTGACAAATGCAGCTGTGGCGAGAATGATTTCGAAGTTGGAAGCCATGGATTGTTTAGACGATAGACCCCGTAGTGACCGACCTAACACAAGGCGTAACGCTGCTGAGACAGTTCAGGAAGAAGTGGAGACTGTAGCGGGTTCGTCTATGCACGGGGAAGTCAGCGCTCGTGCAGTCGTACGTCGCACCGGCATTCCATACATTACTGTTTGGTTGGCACTGAGGTGTACCCTCCGATGCTATCCGTACAAAATCCATCGGCATCATGAACTGTTACCCGGCGATTTAGTGAAGCAGAGGGCATTTGCGGTGTGGGCGTTTCAAAAGATGGCGGATGATGACGATTGGTTGAGTAACGTGTTGTGGACCGACGAAGCTCGTTTCACGCTCCGAGGGTCTGTCAACGCACACAACTGCAGAATTTTGGCTACCGAAATTCCTAGAACTGTCGTGGAAACTCCATCGCACGACGAGAAAGTCACGGTATGTGTTGGATTTACCGCATCTACCGTTATCGGGCCTTTTTTCTTCGAGGAAATGCGTGATTCTGGTTTTGTAACTGCTACCGTGACGGGTGAGAGGTACGCCGATATGTTACAGAATCACATCATCGTCAGCCTGGCTGATAAACACATGATGGAACGTACGATGTTTATGCGGGATGGCGCTCCACCCCATATTTCTGGACGCATGAAAGATCTCTTGCGCGCGTCGTTTGGTGATGATCGTGTGCTCAGCCGCCACTTTCGTCATGCTTGGCCTCCCAGGTCCCCAGACCTCAGCTCGTGCGATTATTGGCTTTGGGGTTACCTGAAGTCGCAAGCGTATCGTGATCGACCAACATCTCTAGGGATGCTGAAAGACAACCTCACCATCACTCCGGACATGCTTTACAGTGCTGTTCACAACATTATTCCTCGACTACAGCTACTGTTGAGGAATTACGGTGGACATATTGTGCATTTCCTGTAAAGAACATCATCTTTGCATTGTCTTACTTTGTTATGCTGATTATTGATATTCTGAAGCGCCATCTGTCGGACATTTTTTGAATTTTTGTATTTTTTTGACTCCAATAAAAGCCCATGTCATTCCAAGCATTTGTCTCAATTTGTACCTCTCTATCTACATCATTCCGTGATTTATTCAGTTTTCAAATGTGTACTGACTTTTTGATCACCCAGTATATTTATTCATGCTCTCGTGTGTATCATATGACTTAATTTTGTATGGGGAATTGTGGATTTACTACAATCGAAACAAAAAAATACGTGCTAATCTTGAATTATAATTACCTTTAATTTTGATGCTTAAATACAGAACGGATCACTCTAATTGTTCAGCAGGTGATTTGAGTCTCTACTCCGAATCTTATAATGTTGTCAAAATCGTAAAATAACAAGTTATAAGATCAAAATATGCGTGTGTATCGAGTACGTCATGAAAGATGTGGTCGCATAATACACTAATAGATGTGTCTTACCATTACACTCTGCAAGGCATTTAGTTTCTGTTCCCACAACCCTCCCCCAGCCGTAAGTTACGGCTCTCACAGAGGCGACCAGGTGTCTGTCAGATCCGCAGGCGTCACCTCCCGTCACGCACCAGCCGCCAGCCGCGCCGCCCACACGGCTCAGCTCTCGGCCCTCTGCTGCAGACACGCAGCGGCCGCAAGAAGCCGGCAGGCACGCGCCTCCACTGCTCACGCCGACACTCCTCTTCCGTCACCCGCTGTCCGTCTCCTCACCTGCCAGACAGCTCCATCAGCACGCAGGACTCACTCCGACTACACGACCTGTGGCGACGGCAATTGCTATAAAATACCGGTTTTCATAAACTAGGAGAATAATCGGAAATGACTCGTCGAAACACTACGCAATTTCCCCAATGAAAGGCGTGTCGTCTCCGTTGTACTGTTTTTTTAATCTCTCGACAGGTATCCTTCTAATGGTTTTTGTGTTGTTTCTTCTCCAGAACACTGAGCACTCCTTTGTTGCTACTCAGGAATAGGGTTTCAGTTGCATACACAAATATTAGCTGTAGAAGTGTTATGCAATCATCCTAATACACTGAACAGCGAAAGAAACTTTTATACCTGTGTTTTTTTAAGTTATCTGCAACCACTTGGCTGACTATTACACTTCATATACGCCTGCCTAACATCGTGTATGGTCGCCGCGAGCATGCAGAAGTGCCACAACACCACGTGGCATGGACTCGACTAATCACTGAAGCAGTGCTGGAGGGAATTGTCACCATGAATCTTGCAGGGCTGTCCCTGAATCCGTAAGAGTGCGAGGGAGTAGAGAT